>NC_133547.1:71849503-74538082 GCF_048773025.1 Camelus bactrianus
CATGATCAGATCCGAGCCATTCTTTGGCTGCAGTGAGATAATTTCTGGAGGCGAGACACCTGGCTGGCCTCAAGTGGTGATTAATTTTATGTGTTTAGGGTGCAGTCATCACTCAGTGAAGAGGTGGAGGGTCGGGATGATGGATGACGGGCAGGAAGGAGATGGCCCGTGGAACTGTTCTACATCGTCAGTTCCTTTGCTCGCTGGCAGAAGTTCAGAGATAACTTCTTTGCATCTGCTCAGAATAAACAAAGCTACCATCGACTTTACAGAGCTCCCTTCTAGAAGGAGTTTGGGGGCTACGACATCTGAGCAGCAGAAGCTGACAAAGGTGTCCATTGGCTTCTCAGCTGTGTCTTCAGAAATAACCTGTGTCAGTCTCTATTTTGCATTTGAAATATGTTCGTATGGATGTGGGTGCGGTGGAGGCTGTGATGTGTGGCCTGTGTGGCCTTTGTGCTCTTCAGGACTGAGACCCTTATTCCCCACCCCTTCATTCCCATCCCAGCCTGGAGAGATGGCTGCTAACCGCTCACAGCTGCGCCCCTTTCTGGGCTTAGGGCACTAATTCACCCAAGGTTCCATCTCCCTCTCTGGCAGCTCATGTCCAAGACTGGGCAGCATTGGGGCACAAAAGTCCAGCCTCTTTGTCTCAGTTTGGGACATCTCTGAAGTCATCCCTGCAACAATGCTCCCCATGGCATCAGACGTGGTCCCTGAAACTGTCCAATGCCTCCTCGATCCCCTGACTCCCCACCAGGTGTCATTTCTGAGATCGTGCCCTGCCTGCAAATCTCCATTTCTGGAAAATCAACCTAAGACAATACACATCTCTAAGAGAAAGCATATATGATTATAGTATAGTGGTAGATAAATTTTTATGCCCCAAATTCATATCCACGTTAAAAAAAAATCCAGCCAGCACGAGATGCCCAATGGTGACTATATAACATATATCAATTTCTACAGCTTTGATGACAAACCGCCGTCTGAAAGCTTACCTCAGTGAGCATGGACATTACTGAGCCACTGCTAATCAGGAAAATGATGTATGGATTAAAGTAAACACTCCGAAAGCATTTTGCTCAATCAAAGAGATTTAAGGGACGGGATGCTTATACCAACCCAAAGAGAAAAAAAAAAAAATACCTCTTTTGTACTTCAATTAGCAAACAATAATTTGGATAATTGGAAGCAAATGTTTCTTCTTTTATCACATGAATTCCACAGTTCTTTGCCCAATGCTGTCCCCTGCAGGGTAGAAGAAATCAAATCAGAAGAATCTGAACCATTCCTAGGCCAGGACTCACCGATTACAGCCCAGGGGGAGAAAGGTTGCACCCCAGAGGCCAGCATTTTCTAAATAGACCTTCTTCCAGGAAGATGCCACTGGTTCCGGGAATAGCGTTCCCTAGCCACCCTGCAGAGAATGACTCTCTGGAAGTCATTTCTGAAGCACCTACAGCCAGCTTCATGGATTTCCTTGAAGAAAATGTTAAATGTCAGAGGCAAGACAGTTTGCTTCTTCCTGGTGAGGGGCTGATGTTTTGAGGAACCAGCCAACCCAAGCAGATGTCTGCAAAGCAAATGCCCTCTCAGCTGCAAAAAGGACATTCCTTTTTAAAGAGGTACAAAAGCAAAAGACTTAAGGTAATTCTCTCTTAAGGTAACTCTATGCTGATGTCCAGAAGGCAGCTGCTTTCTGAGAGGGTGAGCAGGACCATCAGCGTGCTGGCCGGAGACTACAGAAGATGAGGAAGTCTCCCTCGGGGTCCTGGCGCATGCTCTCTCCTCCCGGGGCAGAGCACTGGCCGCCGGGGGTGGTCCTGGAGAATTCTGCTCCTGCCCTGCCTTCACCTTGTCGCCCTTAACTTCCCAGGAGCTCAAAAAGCACCTCTTGGGAAGGAAGGTGTCGCCTCTATTGGCACAGAGGAGAGAGATTGGTTTTACAAGGTTTCTGCATCCCATGTGCAAAAACTACACCCCATGCCCCGCATCTCTTTACATTGTCATCTTCACTCTTCTCTCAGCATCCTGCCAGTTTCAGCCAATTGTCTGCCCCATCTGTCTACCCACAGGTGGTGATGGTGGAAATGGTAACAAAAATATGTGACCTTAAAATGGTTCGTCGAAATCTGCACAACAATATCACAAAGTGAGTGTTGTTATTGTCCTGTTTTACAGATGAGAAAACTGAGACTCAGTGGAGTTCAATCACTTCATCAGTGTCCTGCCATCAGTGAGGGTGGAATTGAGCTGAGGGCTTCAGCTTTCTGGGAGCAGACAGCTCCCAGTCCCCTTCCTCACTGGCATGGCAAAGGGATGGGAGGACAGAGGTGTGGCTGACCAAACCCCACCAGAAAAATTGCTAACTTCTTGGAAGTCAGGAAGCCAGTGTTGGGAGGCAGGTGCTGATGTGAGCACTTCTGCCTTAGATCCTGGAAGCAGAGGAAAGGCCTGTGAGGGTCATTCATTCAACATTTACATAGAAGGTACCCTGTGTTGGCCCCGGGCTGGGGACACAAAGGTGGTTATGGCCCCAGTGTCAGAGGCACGCAGTGTGGTTGGGAGAGGGAAGTCTGTGGTTTGGAGGGTCCTGCCTCCCACCGTGCCCCTCGTTCCCCGCTGCTGCTCTGAGGGGTCACTGGCAGGGGCCCAGCAATCTCAGAGGAGTCACACAGGGACGGAGCGAGCCGCTGGAGCTGCCCTACATTCTCCACTGCTGCGAGCTTGTGCGTCCACGTGCTCTGACATCTCATCTTCAGTCATTTTCTGAGCCTCTTGTTTCTGAAGTTCTGTAAATAAGCCTCATTCCTATCCTCAAACCAGATCCCAGTCCTCTGCTTTTGGCCCCCTCTGGTCCGTGTCAGGACCCAGGAGCTGGCCATCCTGTTTCTGGAAGACAGATAGTTTCACCCCCTCCTGAGAGGATCGGCAGCTCTGGTTGCTCAGTGGTGTCCTTGGATCCCAGTGGGCTGGGGACCCAGGAATGGGGCTGGGAGGTCACATCTCCATGGGTCTCAGCCTCTTTTGACGAACATCTCCCCCAGGCCCCAGTGTTGTGCCAACTTGGTGAAAAAGAGGCCTTAGAAGGCCCACCAGGAGCTTACAGATTAGTCTGGAAGTTGTAAGGCATGAAAACACAAGATTCACATGGAACTGTGGGAAAATCAAGTAGGGAGGGACCTCTTATCATGCCCAAGGCCCATTAGGGCACTTCAATGCTCCACCTCAGATGAAGGCTAGACGGGGACTGGGAAAATTACAGCCCTGGCGCTGGCATCTCTAGTCACTCACTTGTTCACACATTCATTCATTCATTCAAGAATAATTTGTCAAGCTTCTTCCACATGCCTGGCCCTATAATATTAGACATAGCTCCTGCCCTCATGGAACTTATAGTCCCATTAAGGAGACAGACACTAAGCAAATAATCCCTGATCTTTATTATTTCTTTCCTTCTGCTAACTTTAGGTTTGATTTCTTCTTTTCTCTAATTCTTTTCTGCTGGACACCAGAAATTAACAGAACATTGTAAACCGACTATGCTTCAATAAAAATTAAAAATAATTAAAATAATAATAATGATCATCTAAATAAATGGCAGCCACAAGGCTCTCACCCTCTGGGCAGCCGAACTCCCTCCTGCCTCCCCTCCCCTCCCCAGAGAGGTTGGGTGGTCTCTGTAGGCGGCAGCAGCCTTGGGTGAGGACCCCCTTGCCCGTCACTCTAGCTCCCAGCAGAATGCCTCTGTTCCTGAGCATCTAACCACCCACCCTTAAGACCCCCAAGAGTCACCAGTTGAAAATTTAATTGTCCTTATTTGTCCATTTGTCCTCAATTTCTGTGCCCCCGAGTCATTACAACAAACAGAAAGTTTGCTCAATGGCTAATAAGTCATGGGAACTCTTCACTCCCAAGTGGGAGCCATCAGACCTTATAAACTCCAGCCCACAAGCCCAGACTGCCCCATGGATCTCAGGGCTTTCAGGAGGAAAGCCAATGGCCTCTTGCAAAGCAGATACAACACTCTACTTGCCACACACTTTTTTTTTTTTTTCCTACCATGATAAGGTAGCATTTTAGCTGCAGAGTCCCATGAACTGCACCCATGATCGCTGAGAAATTTCTGGAGTTAGATTGATGTTGGAAACTTTGATCTTCAGCACTAAAAGCTTTCCACCTTCCGTCTCTTAGATGCTTTGACCTTTCCTGAACATTGTGTGTGGACATAAGTTTTCAAGTCCTTTGGGTAAATATCAAGAAGTCTGATGGCTCTATCACATGGTACGAGTATGTTTAGTTTGGTAAGAAATCACCAAGCGGTCTGTTTACACGTGTCAGAACTTGAAAGCAATCAAGATGTCCTTCAGTAGATGAATGGATAAATAAACAATGATACATCCAGACAATGGAATATTATGTAGCTCTAAAAATAAATATGCTTGATTATCAAGCCATGAAAGGATATAGAAGAATCTTAAGTGCATATTACTAAGTAAAAGAAGCCAATCTGAAAAGGCTACATCCTGGATGATTCCAACTCTCTGACATCCTGGAAAAGCAAAACTGTGGAGACAGTCGTTAAGACCAGTGGTTGTCAGGGTTTGCAGGGAGGAAAGGGGTGAAGAGACAGAGCACACAGGATTTTTAAGGCAGTGAAAATACTTTGTATGATGGTGTAATTGTGGACACATGCCATTATACATTTATCCAAATCATAAAATGTATGACACGAAGAAAGAACCCTCCTGTAAACTTTGGACTTTGGGTGATTGTGATGAGTCAATGTAGGTTTATCAGTTGTAGCAAAGGTACCACGTGTTGCTAAGGGGGAGAGGGTATACAGGAAATCTCTGTACCTTCCCCTCAATTTTGCTGTGAAAAGTATAATTTTTTGCTCTAAAAAAAAAGCCTTAATTTAAAAAAAGAAAATCAATTCACACACACACACACAAAACCCTTATGGAAACCCACCATATGCTTCCTAGATTTGATCATCTGAAAACTTTTCCATTCATATACTTTGAAAGGTCTGAGTTTTTAAAAAAAATAACTAAACATCAGCACGAGGTCCACGTGGGAACCTATTACCTGGAATAGCGGCATTTTTAAACTAGGCTTGTCTCCCATCCCAGCCATTCTTTGTCCTATGTCACCAGACACGCCCAAGCAGACTGTCCCCCACACCAAATGGCTGTCATCACATGAGTGCAACAGAGAGCCACTTGGCACGTGGTAGGCTCTCAATAAATATCTGTCAATTCAAGAAATAGAAATCTCCCTTTTCCAACAACCTTCCCTCCCTGAGTTAAAACACACTCCCGTAGCAACAACCCAGAAAGGCAGAGCTCATGGCGCAGGCTGTGGGGGAGGGGGTTGTGGGAAAAAGCTGATTTCAGGTTCCAGCTGCCACTCCAAAGGGCGAGGTTGGCTGCCTTCAGTGCCAGTCTCTGGAGTGAGAGCAGATGTGAACATCAAACACAGGATTTCAGAACTATAAACTGTTTATCTGTGTGCTGGGAAAGCCCACGCATCGCCCGAGCGGGCCACTCAGTTCCGCCCGCTCCTTTCCTTCCTAATGGGCGTCATGGGAAGGACGCCCTTTCTTAGTGGCAGTGTGAGTCCTCGCTGGGTGGCAGGGTGCAGGCTGGGCTGTGCGGTGACTGCCCGGGGGCACGAGGCTGCCAGGGCAGGGTGAACGCCTGTTGCCTTTCATTTTTAGTGAATGAGCACCACAGTTCCACTCAACACCTAGTTTATGTGCCAGACGGCCACCTCCTGGGCCAGAATGAAGCTAGTAGAGCAAGAAATAAAACATCAGGAGGATCTAAAGCATTGTCTGCTGGGAGGAGAGGGTGGGAGGGCTTGCCCACTGAGCCTGATGCCAGAGCAGACCCAAAAGAATCCTTGTGGAATTAACTCACGTGGGGACCACGGAAGGACCACGCCCACCTGGGGTCTCTGGGACCCTGACTTCTGGGAGAGAGCAGCACAGAGCAACTGTGGGGTGCGAATGTGGGGTACGGGCCTGGGGGTCACAGCTCTGGGTTGGAAGGCTGGCTCCACCACTTCCTTATTGTGTGACTGTAATCCACTTGCTTCCCCACTCCCGGCTTCTGGGTTCTCCTCTGTAAAATGGGATAGTAGTTGTCCTGAGCAACTAGACCGCTTCTGGGGATTGAATGAGGTCACTCACGTGGGGCTCTTAACATCCTAGGTGCTCAGTAAGCGGAAGGGGTTGTCGGTATCGTGGTCACGGGGACGTGGGTCCAGGCTGCAGGGCCGCCTCCCCAGACCCTCAGCACACCCTCCACATCCTCGTCCCACCCATCACAGTGGCTCTGTTGTCGTGATGCTCTGACTACGCAGACACAGATGCCACCCGGGGGGATTAAGGTAGCTGGTTTGCTCTGCCACCTCCTAGCGTGGGGCAGGTCTCTCTGCCTTCCGATAGCCCCATTTTGTCACCATAAAACAGGGACAAGAATCCCTAAGTTTGGGGGCTGTGGTGAGCATTCCTTGAGACAGTGAGTGTAAATCATGGCGTGCAGTCAGGCATGTCTTAAACCCCTGACAGACAACAACTGTCATAGGTCTGACGGTGAATATGAGTATTGACCACTGATAGCTGACAGAGCCCCCAGGTAATTTCTACCTGAAGGAAAGGCCCTGTGCGTGGAGCACTGCCTGGCCCAGGTCACAGTAAGGAGGCTTCTAAATCCTAATAGGATGGTTACATGGGGTCTGCATCGTCCAAGTCTCATTCTGTCTTCAAAACCTTATTTGTGGGGGACGACAGTTCATGGGTTTGCCTACTTTACAGAGCAGGTCCCGGGGACTCATTAAGTATATTGTGGGGTCACATGGCTAAGACTTGGTGAGGTGAGACTCCAGGCCCGTCTAGGGTCACAAAGCCCCACGGGCCTGCTGCTGTCACAGTGGATCGCAGCCAGGGGCGGTTTTGCCCACCGCCCCCCAGGGGACACCTGGCTATGTTTGGAGACATTTTTGGTTGTCACCACTGGGAGGGGGAGATGCTATGGGTAGGTGCCAGGGACACTGCGACACAGGCTTCCAACACACAGGACCGTCTGCACAGGAGAGAATTATCTGGCTTACAAAGTCAGTAACGCGATGGTTCAGAAACCCTGGGCTGCCTTCTTGCTGCATTCAGGTGAGGTATCCTGACCAGCGGTGGTCAGAGGGCTCTAGAAGGGGGACAGATGGCAACGAAAGTGGTCGAGAGGGGGCACAAATACCCACTTCCCCTTCCCCATCTGAACTCAGAGGCTAGGGTCTTATCGACCAGCTCACCTCTGAATGGTGTTTCCAGAAAACGTATAAGTGGTGACGGTAGTTACCAGCCCTGCTCAGCCGACGTTCCCACTTCTTGTCGGCACACGTAAGCTGCCCTCGCCTGAGCCTGCAAAGAGAGCGGTGGCCACAGGGCATACTTTGAAGTGTGAGCAATGACTTTGACCAAAGAAATGTGACTGTGAGTATCCGTCACTGCTGGCAGAGGCTTTGAGAGCCAGAGAATGACTCACCATGTCCCTGTTTCTCTGCACTGGCAGAGAGAGATGAGGAGAGGATGGGGGCGGGGAGAGAGAGACAGAGAGGGAGCTATCCCCGAGTGAAGACAACACACAGCAGAGCCCCCAGCACATCTCTGATGATCTGTAGTGTTAATAAGAAATAAGCTTTCCTTGCTTCAAGTCACTAACATCTGGGACTTTTTGTTGTCACGACATAACTTAGCCTCTCCTGAACAGTACCATCGCCCACACTGGAAAATAGATCGCCTATAAAAACCTGGATTTCCCGTTAATCTCTGGAAATGAGAAATTCTGGAAACTCTGGGTCTTCAGTCCACATAGCAAGATTAGGGCCACCCACATGGTGGCCACATGGACCACTTCACACATCCATGTTATTTGCTTGGCAATTGAGGTATTTGGGTTTGCAATGCCTGATAACAATCTTGTCAAGAGTCAGCCCTGCCAAATTGGAAAGCTAGAAAGGGATTTTACCTACCCAGCTTATTCAGGGATGGGGAGGGAATGCAAGACCCCGTCCCCTCCTTTTCTGGGGTGGGAGAATGAGAACCAGGCAAAGAGATTCCGAGGGGCCTTGCAACCTAGAAGGAGTGCTCCGAGTTTCTAGGGAAGAGACTCTACCTCTTATTTCCCACAAATGAGGGATGGTTGGCCACTGCGTTTTAGAGAAGCTTCCTCACCCCATTCATCCATGAGTTCATCCATTTCACTCGCCATCTGCGTCTCCATTCACTGAGTCCTCTACTCATAGATTCATTCAATCATTTACTCATCCATCCATGCGTCTACTTGCTTACTCATTTACTCTATAATGTATTTATTTAACACGTTCACTAGGGGTCTTCCACGTGCTGGGTCGGTGCACGATCTCACCAACACATGCAGGGAACACTAGTCACACACTGAGGTCTTCCTAAGTCTGGGGGAGTGGGGAATGCTGAATTGTCTCCAAAGGTGGCTGACAACCATCCCTCCCATCTCTGTGTCCACACTCTGCTGCTCTTCACAAGAGGTGGCGTCTACTTGCCCTCCCCCTGAATCCGGACTGAGCCTGTGCCTCGCCTTGACCAAGGGAATGCAGCAGAGGTGAAGCTGCGCCAGGCTGAGCTTAGGTCCTAACAGACTCAGCATCGTCCTCCTCTACTCTCTTGGCGCAGAGCCCATTTGACTTCCTTGAGGATAGCGCCTCCCGCTCTCCCTGAGCTGCCCCAGAGGACACCACACAGGGCAGGGATGAGCTGTCCAGCCGAACCTAGCGAGAATAAATAGTTGTTGCTGTCTTAAGTGGCTCTGTTCGGGGGTGGTGTGTTACCCATTGAAGCCGTGTGAATCTGATTAAGGAAGTCCCCAGGAAGGACGTTAAAAGTGCCAACTGTCATCTTATAGCCTTGTGAGCGGGGTTCATCTATTTTAAACACAGATGTTTACAAAATACAGAATATTTCAAACCACACACACAAGCTGTTTATGATAAAGTATGGGGAAAGAGAGAGAAAGAACGAGGTAGTCAGTTTTCAAGCAGAATTTAGAGAAAATTTAGCAGGCCCACAAGAGTCTCTCCTAGTTGGCAAAAAAATATTCTCACAGTAAGGAATGGCTTCAGGGTACAAATCAGATCAAGGCATAGCCATAGACCCTTGTTAAGGTCTCAGAAAGACTAAAAGCTGTTTAAACTAATTAAACCCTCCTAGCTAGATAAAACTAAGAATTGTAAGAACATTGTCCTAAAGCATGCCTCAGTAAGAATTATGTATATGGCTTTGGGGAAATGAGAGAAATATTATTAAGATTCATTGATAATCCAACAAAGTTTTCTTTAAGAGAATTGTGTGGGTGAAAGCACACACTGGCTTGCATCAGAAGGGACTTGGGCCTTTTAAAATGGAAAGAGGGGCTCTCAGCCCCCAACATCCTTTAAGACACAGTCAGCTACAAACATGAGGCAATTCTCAGGAAGATGGAAGGACCTCTCAGGGGACAAAGACTAGAGCCCAGAGAGCTGAGGCAAAAACTGGGAAGAAAATGGAATTAAGGGCCCTCTTCTAGGGAGAACTGGGTCATGATCAACTAATATTTCACATGCACCCCCTAGAGGATGGCAATGTATGCCCAGTTGGATTTCAGAATTGCTGTGGACTAATGAGGGCTGTGTGTTCCCCATTCTTCTCCTTGGTGAAAGGAAGTACCATTTGAAGTCCCCCTCTCCCTGTTTCACATTGTACATTGGGTGTATGAGTGAAGATAACCTGTCCTTTAGACTTTTTACTTTATAGCTCTCTCAGGAACCTCTCCTGGGGAGTTTTACTTGCCTCTGGACCTGATTTTGATGACCGATCTTGAACTTCTAACTGTTGTTGTAGTGGTATGTGATTCGTGCAGGAGGAGGGAGTGCATTTTGCATGCAGGAGTCACATTGCATGTGACTACAAGGAGGATTGTGGCAGATGGCTTTGAAGATGGCTACAGAAACCCCTCTCACCCTTCCTGCCCTTCTACAGCCTGTGAGCCACTGCTCCCATTGGGAGAGGGAGCCTGTTCTTCCTCCTTCTGGATCTGGATGGTCAAACCTCTTTGACCATTAGAATGTGGCAGAAGTGAGGTTGCTCCACTCTTGAGGTCCAGCCTTAAGAGCCCTGGCGCCTCTGCTCTCCTTCCAGAACATTCTTGCCACCATTAGAGGAGGCTCGGTCTAGGTTACAGAATGCTGGGAGACCATGTGGAGAGAGAGAACCAAGGCACCCTATGTGACAGCTGGCATCATGTCCCATGAACAAGGACATCTTGGATCCTCCAACCAAGTCAAGCCACCCCAGCCAACTCTACGAGGAGCAGAAGTGAGCCATTCCTGCTGAGGGGAGACCGCCCAAACTGCCAACCCACAGAAACATGAACAATAGAAGGTGGGTTGAAACCACTAAGTTTTGGGGTGATTTGTTACACAGCAATGAGTAACCGAAACATGGGGCTTGTTTAGGTGCTGTCTCAGCTTCATCTGATGAAATTGCTTCGAATTCACTCCCAGTCAAAGCTGAGATGTCAGAAATGACATCTCAGAGCCCCACACCTCATCAGTAGCCTGATTTCCCGACAGGCCTCGAAATGGCTCCAACATGTGTGCAGGGAAGCTCACCGGGGAAACAGAGCTGCTGCCGAGAGCTCCGGCTTTGCCAAACTGACATCTTACTTTTTTAACTTCCCAGCAAAAATGAGGAGTGGAGGACAAGGGAGGAGGAAGTGGCGCCAGTGCTCGCCCATTTCCAATGCCAAGGAGAATTCTTTTCATTGTGCTCATTTTCCTCTTAGCGACTGCTACCCACCAACCGTGATGCACAAGGCACGTTACATGGAATAACTTTAAAGGAAGGTTCTCTTGAAGTCCCCACTTTGCAGATGACAAAACTGAGTCTCCCAGAAATCATGTGACTTAGCTGAAATCATTCAACTAGAAGGAGGGGAACCTGAGATAAAAACCCAGTATTTCTGACTTTCGAAGCAGGCTGTTACCGTCTGTGTTGTTATGTGACGCTTGCGTAAATATGTTGTTAATCATGCTTCGCATTAGTGTGTACACTGCACTTGTCCTCATCACGCTGGGCTCTGAAAACAGAACTATAATTTGCAAATGAGGTGCCTCCTTCTCAGAAAGCTAAATGAACAGCAAGGTGTGGCTTGAGATGGTCTTGAACCTGGGCTGGGGTGAGACGCACTATAGGCAGAATGACAGTGGGAGGGGCGAGGTGGAGTCTTTTTAACAGAGAAGGAAAGGCAAGACTTGCTCTGTATTTAATTCTCTTTGACACTGCGCTGGGAAGTAGGCATATTTGTCCTCTTTTACAGATGAAGAATCTGAAGCTCCAAGAAGCTGGGAATCTCACCCAAGCTCACAGAGCCAATAAATGGCAGAGAAGAAGTTCAAATCCAGTTGTTTCCCGAGGCGAAGTGCATTCCTTGTCCATGAGTGGAGCTGGCTGTCAGAGGAATGGGGCCACTGAACACCTCTTCCATGAATGGCCGGAGTTGAGAATCCATCTTCATGGGCAAAGATAATTTTCCTTTGGCTCCATTCCTGTAAGGCTTGGCCATCAAAGCTCTAAGCAAGCTCCATCTGCCCCTCAAGCAATGTGAATCTGCAAATAAAGCTGGTGTCTAAACTAGCTCAAAGAAATGATAGTGACGACTCTGTAGAATCAAACAACTTGAAAGGATGTACTAGACAGGATACTCAGTCATTTTCCTCTGTCTCTTTCTGTTTGCTCTTTTTCCTGGCAATTCCTTCCCTGATTCATTCCAATGACAGTTTTTGTTCAACCCATACCTCATCTTGGTGCTACTCTAGTTACTCAAGATGCATTAATAACAATACAGAATCGCTGCCCTCATGAGATCTGTGTTCCAGCGGACGAGAAAGACCCTATCCAGCTTTCTTCTCAACAAATCTCCCTTTCCTCAAATTAGAAACAAGCCTGAGATGGTCTGAAGAAGCAGGGGAAAGAGCGAACGCGCCATCAGTCTCCTCTCTCCATTTATTCACGTCTGAACAAATTAATCTGGGATGAACTGCCAGTGTGTAATGCTTTTTCCCCACTGCCCCCTGCCCCTGTCAGGAGGTCAAGCTGTGGTTCAAGGCTATTTGGAGCATCCTGACTAAGGAGCGCGCTCTGCCCTCACCCGCGCAGCCTAGCTGACCACAGGAATCCTCGCTCTGAGCCTCCCTTACAGCCCAGCTCCAAGGTGTCTCTTAAGAACATGCCAGGCGAGTTCTGAGACGTATCTTCCCCCTTCCTGATAGCAACTAATGGGCCACAAGTCATTGCCAAAGTAAGCTGCTTATTTTCAAGCAACTCAAATGAGCTATTTCATTTTCTAGGCCCATTCATTAGAATGTGGACTTACCCTTCACAGAAGCAACTGAAACTCTATTTAGGATGACCACAGGTCCAACTTTGGCTTCATTCCTTGGACTGTGAGGTTATGCCCTGCTTCGTCATTCCAGGAGGGCAAGAGAGTGTCTTAGTTTGATATTTAATTCAAAGGCAGAGGAATTGGGGGTGGGGGTGGGTAGTGAAATGAAAAGTTAGAATTGGTATCATTGGCAAGAGTTTTAAAGGTCATCGAAGAGTCATCAGCCCTCACGGTTGACAATTCCAAAAAAAATAGTAGTTATAAAAGGGAAAACACCAATTGTTGTCTTGTCAAACAAAACCCCAAGCATTGTGTTTCGCATGAACACCCAGTAGCTTCCACCAATTTTGCAAAGCACGTTTCCCTTTGGGCGGGGATTGTCAAGTCTTCCCTTCTATTACATCCTTCCATTGACATACTGGGGGCCCCAGGGGAGGGCAAATCCACCCAGATATTTGTAACTCTGAAAGTTCATTTGCGTCATTTGCGTCCAAGATCGGTCATTATTCTAGGTTCAAACCACATCCTGCAAAATGAAAACAACAAGGGGACCTTTGACCAAACACTGGGGAGGAGGTGGGAGAAGAAGCAAAGGGGCTGGCGCGCTGTTAAGGTGTTAAAAGACACAGCTCGTGTTTCGGGAGTTTTTAGCAACAAACTCTCCCTGCAGTGCCGTGTAATTACAACCTTTTCTTGGCTAAGTGTAGTACCCTGGAGATTACTATAAGTAACTTATAATAGAATTTTTATTAGCGGTAGTAATTTTTTATGATAATTAGAGTAATCTGCAGCCCATAAAATCAGAAGATATATAGTTATATCTTTCGTACAGGAAAAGTGTTTCTTCCAACTATGGAAACACCGTAAATGGCAAATGCAGCTTTATGGCCACTGTTGGCTTTTATGCGGGGCTGTTTGGTGTCTCTTTCCTTATTAACACTCTTCATTACTTTGGCAGTAAACATTTGATGACAAACTCAAAATGTGCTCAAAGCCATCAAAAGGCAGCAGAAGCATCTCTGAATGCCTGCTAGCCTGGTACCCTCCCCCTCCCTGGCTTTCTCTCCTCTGTCCAGAGGTTTCCCAAAGGCAAGGTCATTTGTCAGCAAGCTCCCCCAGCCCCATCCCCAAGCTCTGCTCTGTCAGCCTCCATGTGGCGGGTCTGACATAGAACTATTACAAAATGATCCAGCTAAAGCCATAATTTCAGGAGAGCTAATGGCGCGATCTGAGTCTGCCCAGAGGCTATGGAGAAAGACTTGAAAAAAACACTCATGTCTGAACTGACTGTGCACTGGTAAATGGATGGTATGCTAGCTGCTATAACAAATAAACCCCTGCATTTCAATGGCTTAAGATGATAGATGTTTATTTGGGGCTTACTGATTAGTCAAGTGTAGGTGGACCTGGTCAGAGAGAATCTCTCCTCCTAGTGGTGATTTAGAAACCAAGGCTCCTTCCATCTTGAAACTCCACCATCTCCTGGGGCTTCATAGTACTCTGCATCCATTTGTCAAATGCAGAAAGACAGAAGGGAGAGGGTATTCATTTTTTTACAACCCCATCTCAGAAGTGATGCCCTCTGATTGGTGAGAATGTGTCACATGACCACAGCCAGATGCAGAGGGTCCTGGGAACTTTAGTTCTGGGTGTGGCAGCTGCCCCACTTCAAGAACTCGACTCTCTAGAAGAGGAAGCAAGAATTTTATTGAGTAGCTGATGGAAAGACATATGAGGATGCCCAGCTTTTCACAGAAACAGAGCATAGTGAATAGAACATTTAAGAACTAAATTTTAAAGTCAAACCTGTTGTCTTCAAAGCCAACCTTTTCCTTTTATTGTCATTACATTATTGTTCAGGTTATTTAACCTCTCTGAGCCTCAGCATACTTGGCTGTAATATGGGAGTAAAGATGAATTGAATTGAATTGAATACGTAAGATGTGCTAGATATTGTTCTAAAGGTGCTACAAATGTTAATTCCTCTAGTATTCATTGCGATTCTGTGAGGTAGGCGCTATTATTGTCTGAGCTATACAAATGGGGAAGCTGAGGTACAGAGAGTGAGTTAAGTTGCTTATGGTCACACAGGTTAGAGTGAAATCAAGATTCAATCCTAGGTCTCTCGGGCCCTAGCCACACAGCCTCATTAATGAGAAGACCTAGCTCATAGAGTTGCTGTGAAGATTATATGGAATGATAAGTAGGAAAAGATTTTGACAACTAATGAGCACTTAATTTATTTACCTAATTATTTATTTATGCCGCCAAATTCTTCCTCCATCAGCTGGTTGGAGGAGATATACAAAATTAGAACCAGTGCTTTGGGTTAAGGTAGAATTTTTCAAAGGCTGTTCTGCCTAAATCTGTTATCAAAGGATACCCCTTAAAAAAATGCCCCTATGGTCAAATAAATGTGGAAATGCTGACTATCCTGTCTTGGAGATTCACAGGCATATTAACTGATTAAAGGCTCTGATAAGTCCTGCAATTAAAGAAACCTGTTTAATTCTGTTTAACCTTGCAACTCTCAAATTTATTTGCTTTTGAACCCCCTAATTAATGTAGCCTAAGAAGCTAGTGCCCCATTTAATGTATTTTATTACACACTGGGTAATGTTATATTGTCTTCAGGAGATTCCCAGTGAAAAGTATGTGTCTGAAAGCTATGCCTACAAAACCTATCTGAGGGTGGGCCTTAGAAATTTGGATCAAGAGACTGATGTTTTTGTAAATGTGTCTGTTTCTACTTTTCAAGGATTTTGTGAGGGAGGAGGGTATCTATTTAAGCTCTACTGACTTTCCCAGAAATTTCTGGTGATTTTTTAGGCATCATCAAAAAGGGTTAATGGTAGCTCTGTTGAGATCTGAATGTCTTCTGCTGACCTTATCTTCAGCCCTAAGAAACAACTCCATGCACAATGTGGAGGGAGTTGTCAATGGCCACTACACAGGACAGCAGAGAGGAAGCCAATGCAAAGTCCCCCTTAGCTTCAGTACTTCATTTGGAAATATAGTATAACCTCGCAACACGTCCCCAGTTAAACCCCCCAAACTCTTGATTGTTTTATCAGCCGGAAATCAACTAATTAAGATTCTCAATTAACCAGAAACTTGTCCCTTCGCTATTCGTTGGAGAGGAAAAGTGGATAAATGACAAATTAATAAGATGAGAACAGTCATCTTAAAACAAATGGGAAAATATTTTCCATAAGAATGACAAAGATATTATCCTTAATGAATAAATAGGTCATAAAAATCAATAAAAATCGAGTTAATAGAAAATATAGTCAAAGGACAGGAATAGATTAGGTAGGGAGGATGCAAATGGCTAATAAACATAAAAAGTCATTCTGATCATCAGAAAATGTAAATTAAAATCAATAAAACCCAACTTTTCACTTGGCAAATGAATAAAGATTAAAATATCCTCCATGCTTGTCAGGGTACCAAAAGTAAAAATATTTATGCCCGTTGGTCTGGTAATGCCACTTCTAGAAATTTATTGAAAAAAAAATCAGAGAATCAAATACAGATTTATGTATAGATGTATTTAGTGCTGCGTTATTTGTAATACCAAATGACAAAAAGATTAGCCTAACTGCAGAGAAAGATCTGGGAATTCATAGTGAGTATAAAAAGATATTTCCAGAGCAGTATTAATGACCAAGGAAAATTCTTACATAATTAATAACAAGATAAATGACAAAATAGGAAACTGCATTTATAATATTAACTCAACTATGCAAATATACAAGTGGGATAGAAGGAGAAAGGAAAGGAGAGAGAAAAATGAAGCAACTATAATTAAAATGTCAACAGTTCCTGCTTCTAGTTTGTAAAACTAGAAGCTATTTTGTTTTGTAATTTTCACTTTCCTATATTTTTGAGCATTTCTACAATGACCATGAATGATTTTTATAACTTTATATGAATTATAAAAGTTTCATTTTTATTAAAAAAATGAAATAAAAATGACAAAATCAAAGAAGACACTTTACGATCACTGCTGGTCCACGTCAGCTATCTCTCCGTCTCCCACACCCAAGCTGGTGTCGTGAAGAATGATGTTTATTCAGGATGGCAACCCGGCCGCCCTCTGAGAGACTCACTTACTGAGAAAATATTCACTGAATTTGCCACACTGAACTTCCCAAGGCAGGAACGTGAAACACCACATCTTGGAAAGATTTCCAGCAATCAGACATGAAACCAAGAGAATTTTTGGCCAGCCTTCATTGAAGCAAAATACCATGTTAACTAGCACAACCCATTAACAGAAAACACTGATGAGGCGAGATTCTACTGTGTAAACAGTTGTTTACTATCTGTGACTCTGACTCATACCTCTGCCTTTATTTATCTTTAGTTAATACTGTGGAAACTAAAACCTGGCTATACGGCTCAGTTCTGGAATACTCCCTCCACTCTCTCCTGTGGCAGAGGTTGCTTTGCGTCCATCAAATATCACAGTTTTTCCTCCTGGGCACGTATTAGACTACATTTCCCAGACTCCTTTGCAGCTAGGTGCCTCCATGGCATGAGCACTGGCCAAAGGAAGGTGATCAGAAGTGATATCCACCACCTCCACACCTGGCTCATAAACCCTTCCCATATGCTATCAGCATTGCTCACTCTGCATCCCCAGCCTGCTGGATACATGGAGAGAATCCAATGGAGAAGGATTCTAAGGGCTCAAGGGATGGGGAGCCATTAGATGGAAGGGGCCTAAATCCCTGGATGACTGTGTGGAGCCAAGTGCATGCATGCCCCACTCCACCACCTCCCCATGTTCCCCCAACACATATACACAGAGTGAGCCTTTGGGGGACTGTGTCATGAATGAGAAATAAACAATTACTGTTGCGTCACTGAAGTCTGGAGAGCTGTATGTTACAACGGCTAAGTTACCCCAACTAACGTTATCCCCTTAAGACAAACCCACTCCATGCGTTACTCTTGGTGGAAATGATGGCAGAGAGGCATTTTAGATGAAGCAGAAGATTTACAGATGATCAGGCTTGGATTTAAATCTCAGTTCCACCACTCTATCTCGTGAAGATCAGTTACCTTTCCTACAAACTGAGTATAAAAGAAAAAAAAAACTCCATCTCATGATGTTGCCATCATGAATATATGTAAGTGCCTTGTGCAGTTCCTGACAAAGGGCACACAATTGGCAGTTGGGGGCTTCTCTTTGTCATACCAACAAGACTCATTACAACATCTGCTTTTCTCAAAGGAAAACTAAACTTCGCAATCTGAGAGCAAAGGGATAGGTCCCCGAGGTCAGCTTTCCAGGTCCTGTCCCTCTATCTGGGCTCTGCCCACAGTCCCCGAGCTCCTAGAATCATGCCCACCATCTCCGTCACACATCTTGAACTAAAATGTATCTGACAAAGAGAATCAAAGACAGGAAGTATCAGCAGAAAACCCTGAAAAACCTCTGCTGTGGCTGAGTGTGGCTGATGTCAGTCCTGGCTCCTCAGAACTAAAACCAGCCGGGATTAAGATGGTGGCATAAAAAGCCTTCATTGATTCATTTTTTGAAATACACACACATTTCTTGCGCATCCACACGCGTGGAGGTGGATGCAAGGGTGATGACTGCAGAAGGAGCTCTTACCCCAGTGGGTGAGATTCAAAAGTAAACAGACCAAAAAAAAAAAAACAAAACAGTGAGATCAAGGGCTATAACTCATCTATTTAGTCATTCAGCAAACCCTAAGCATGGAGATGTGCCAGGCACTTTTACAGGTAAAGAGGGCTTGTCAGTAAACAAAACAGAAAAAAAAAAAAAAAAAGAAATCTCTGCAATTAGGAGGTTGACATCCTAGATAATGGACAATTTATCAAATAAATTAGTAAAATATAGTCCACGATGGATGGTGATCAAATGTATGGAGAAATATAAAACCGGCAAGTGTAGCAGAGAGTGCCAGTGTGGGGTGGGGGCTGGGGGTCGCCTTTTTAGGGTGATCAGGGAAGCCCTTGCTGAGAGGGTGACATTTATGCAGAGGCCTCAAGGAGGTGGGAGGAGTTTCCGTATTCTCCAAGGGAAGAGTGTTCCAAGCAGAGACAATATAACCAGGGCAAAGATGTCACGGCAGAAGCACACTTGGAGGCACCACGGGACAGCAAGGAGGCCAGCGTGGGCGGAGCAGAGAGCGCGCCCCACTTTTGCTCATTCAGTCTTGCCTACCACGTTGCACTTGGTGTTGGCCCTAGGGCGTGTCGGCGTCTGTTCTCCAGCAAGAGCGCGAGAGCTCCCGGCAAGAGGACACAGGTGTAAAAAGGCAGGAGATGGAGGCGTGTGATAAAAGTGGATATGATAGAGGCCAAAGACAAGTATTCTCATGTTTGCCACTGCAATGACATGCACTCTCTCTCCTTCCTTATCCGGAGATAAGGAGATTGCAGCCCTGGAGGTCAACAGCAGGGAGAGACTGAAGCTCTTGCAATGTAAGTAGTCGCTTGTGGGACGTGCCAGAATAAAACAGGACAGAGGCTGCCACTCGGTGGAAAGGGTGAGACGGATGAGCATTGAGGGGACCCAGGGCAGGGGTCCAGTCCCAACAGCAGCCTCTGAGGTTCTTTCCGTCTTGGCCACCATCCCTTACTAATGACCCACGTCCTCGGGGAGAGCGGTGGGCTGGGAGTACTTGGCTGTTTCTATTCTACTTTAAGCCAGAAGGCTTCTAGGGGAAGGCGGTCTGGTCCTTTCCATTATTTCATGGATTCGTAGATCCTAACACCCTAGGGGTGTTTAATCCTATTTCCCACTGTCCAAAGATGGTCAAGTCTGAGCTTTTAAATTGAGTTTTTTAAAAATATCTTCTTCATTCATATTTTGGACTAGGCAAAACCTATGTTTATTGTCCAAAAACCCAAATGTCACAGTGAAAACCTCCCTGCTGCCCCCTCCGCCCTGGCCCCCCAAACCCTGCTGGACCCAACCAGTGTCCTTAGTTTCTGGTGTATCCATGGTCCAAAAGAGATCATGTAGTTCTATCTCCATCTCCCCCTGCCCTTTAGTATGAATGATAGCATCTTGCTATTTTCACTTAACAGTAAATTATTACAAGGTGGAGAGGGTATAGTTCAGGGTTAGAGCAGGTGCTTTGCGTGCACGAGGTCCTGGGTTCAATCCCCAGTACCTCCATTAAATAAATAAATAAACCTAATTACCACCCCCAAAAAACCTCAGTAAATTTTTACAGAGTCTACTTATTCTTTTTTATGGCTGCATAGTATTCCATTTTGTGGGTAGACCACAATTTATTGAACCAGTCCTCTTATTGATGGACATTTGGGTTTTCACCAACATTCTATTACAAACACTATGGTAATGAATAGCCCTATTTACACAGCATTTTGTGTGTGTTTGAATATATCTGTGGATGGATTCCTAGAAATGGGATTTCTTCATCAAAGGGCATGTGCACTCATGATTTCCATAGATGCTGTCAAATTGCCCTCTGTCCAAGTTCCAAGTTATCCTCCCACCAAAAATGCACAAGGAAGCCTCTTTCTCCACACACCCTCACCCACACAATTTCTTTGCAAACATTTTCATCCCTGCCAACCCAATAGGAGAACAGGGAATTTCATTTTATTTTATTTTATTTTATTTTATTTTATTATTTGATTTATTTGATCATGAGGGAGGTTGTCTCCTTGGGGTAGATGGGGCCCCTCCAGGTTCACACCCCGCCCTTCTCTGCCCTGCTCTGGACCCAGAAGGCAGACCTCAAAGAATGATTGCATCAGTCAGGCTCTCCCGCCTCTGGTTTCCAGTTGAACTTGGCGTGTGGGAGGGAGAGGGAGGAGAGACGAGGGAGAAAGGGAGAAGAGACAGCCTTCCTGGCCTTGATCTCACCGAGTGCTGGTTAGCGCTGGGGTCATAGGGTGCAGGTCTCTTCCCAAGGGCATGGCACCTAAGAGTGGAGACCCTTTTCTGTGATCATGACTCTCACCAAGCTCCATTGCATTATTCTCTGTCCTCGCCCCCTTGGGTCAGGGGAGTTAGCACCTTCCCGCTGGTGCCTCTGCATCCCTTGGGGTCCCTTCAGCCCTGCCCACACCTCTGTACAGAATGTCAACACCAAAATCTCTTCAAAGCAGCCCTTTGGGTATGCTAGCCCTTTCCTGCCAGGACTCTGATGGATGCAAAAATATATATATTTTTTAATTTTGGATGCAAAAATATATATATTTTTTAAATTTAACATACCAACCTTTTGGGATTTGGAGTTGGAGATTAACTGATAATGAAACATCTAAGAAGGAAAAAAAAGCCCTAAAAGGAAAGGGGCATAAGGAACTTTCTAGTTATTCTTCTGGCTCCAAAGCCCAGTCCATTTCCATTAGCCACCTCTCAGCAGAGACATCCATCTGAATTTTCTCCTTGGGGGAATCCATCTGCCATGTCTGCTTTGCCTGTGAAACCAGCATCTCCGGCCACCACCATTCACTGGGAGCTTCTTCCTCACCCCTCAGCTCACCCCACTTTGAAGCTATATGAGGCCATGTCAACCACTGCCATCTTCATCAAAAATCTCTCAACTTCTCTCAAAGTTTAAACCCTCATGACAAGATCACATGCAAGTTAATTCCATAGTTACTCACTGAGCATCTATTACGTCCTGGGCTCAGAGGAAACAAAGATGAATAAGATGCTTTGCTTCCTTTGAGGTCCTCATAGTCTGAGAGTATGAGGGAGATAATAAACTGGTAACAGATGTTAGTCACTGGTGGATTAAAAGCCTAGGGGATCTTGGCAAGATAAAGATAATTAGTGACCCTAAAGTAGAAAATCCCACAAACAGAATCAAAAAAAAAAATTTAAAGATATAATAGCACAGAACATCTTTGAAATGAAGAAAAGAGCTGAATCTAGTTCACAAGGTCCTGTTTGGAAATACTGGGTTCCAGGAAATACTGATGGAGAATGACATGGAGACATTTCCAGGTCAAGTTCTTAGACTTCAGGGGAAAGAAATATTTCTTCAGGCACCCAGGAACCACATCGAGGCTTTGGCAATTGAAAAGTCATCCCAGTGAGGGATGTTTGCAGCCAAAAGATAACTGAGGAATGTCTACAGAGTCCTGAGGACAAGATGGGTAACCTAAGTGAACTGTAGCAGTCAGGTTGCCATACAAATATAAAAGCAAGAGGGAGATATTGTCAAACACAAAATGTATCATGAAATATCACATTCCTCATTTTTTAAAAATTTCTTTTTCAATAAAACTGTTCAGTGACTAAATGCAGCCAACCAAGAAGCAAAGGGTGAAAAAATTAGTGTAACATTCAGTGTCAAAAGACAGTGAAGTTCTGAAAGAGAGGATAAATTTTATACCCAGCTAAGTAGTATTTCCATCAAAAATGGAACAGTCAACCTCTTGCATGAGTGAGCTCAAGGCAAACACCCCAGTGGACCTATCTTGATAAACACAGTACGCTTGGTGCAAATCTAGCCAAGTACTTCCTTATACACTTACAGCTTACACAACTCCCTGGACCCAGTTCTTACACATAGATGTTTTCAGATCTTACAGGCCCCCTGTCCCGAGGACACTCTCTTGCCCAGAACCAATGTGGAACCTTCTCCCCCAGTGTGGGAGTTCCTCTTTCTTTGAGTCTTCAGTGGGTACCAACAGTCCTGAGGCGTTTCTCCCACTCACAGTATAACTGCGATTTCAGCATTGCTGTGGGGCAGTGGAGGAGGGCAGAGCTACACTGGAGAGCCTAGTTTCCATCTTCAGACTCAGTTGAGGACAAACAGCAACCCCAGCCACACTTCACACCACCCTCCCAAGGAGATACGCTCTCAGTTGCAACATCTCTGCATCTCTGCCCCAATAATGCTGCAGCTGCAGGAACTCGTGAGTCCCAGATTTTCACTACAACATCAATAGAATGTTTTCTGCTTTATCCAACTTTTGGAGGGTTCTCCATGTACCAAGGGTAAGTGCCAGAGTCTTGGGGACTTCTGTGTCACATCCTATTATGAGGGGACACATACAGGAAGCACTGAGCCCAACTTACATATATTCTAAGAATTTATCTGTCTTTTTCCTCCCTTCTCCCCTGCCCACCCCCTCACCCTGGGATAAACCACCAATTACTGTATTGTACTGACCAACTTTCTTTCTAGCTCCAGCTCAGAAAGTTCTCCCTGTCCTGGGCAGGCTTGGGAAAGAGGAACCAATGAGAGGCTTTGATGCGTATCATTCATTTGTTTATTTGAGACTTAAGCTCAGAAAGCCAGATCCAATCTTCAGAAGCTTATCTTTATGGTTTCCATTTTATTGAATCTCATTTTGTTAATTCCTCGTGATTCCACACTCGCGATTAGCCATAATGGGTTCTTTATTGGTTTACCCCTAATAATATGTTAATTGATAGCTCTTATTGCTTTAAAACCCAAGCTTTCCCACGTTGAGAAGCCCAAACAATTGAACCATCGCTAATAAGGCACGGATGTGGGGAGAGGCGTATGCTCCCAAAGTTGGCAGGGCAGAAGGGGAGTTCGTGCACGGGAACGTCCCAATGCGAAGTTCCTTCGAGGGTGTATAAAGGCGCTGGTGGTGGGTGGGGAAGGTGTATGGGCAACTATCGCTGCCTAGAAAAGCCCCTTCCTGACAGATGATGCTGCTGGCTGCCAGCACCCTGACGACGCACAGCATCCTGGTGACACACAGCATCAGGACCACATCATGTCTGGCTATTTGTAAACCAAGCAAGAGCCGAGGAAACATCCCACTCACAAGGAAAACATTGATTTGAAGAGGCTCGGAGTGGGGCTCCGGTCTCCACAAGTGCAGAAGGGCCTCCTTAAACTGACACAATAAATTAGTTCAAAGCCGATGACAGCCCGGCAGATTACCCACCGCCCCACAAAGGAGGGAACGCTCTGGTCCCCTTCACGAAAACACAGATAAAAATTGTGTTCTTCCCCTCTAATGAGGCAAGCTCAGATATAAGTCAATAGAGCAATTCATTAACAAATCTAATGAAATCCCCCCGGGGTTGCCGGCAAGATGGCGATGAAAGTCTCCTTGGGCGGTTGTTCCATATGTTGAGGGTCAGATTGTGGAGTGGTTTTCCTCTGGCCTATTCACTGCCCACATATGGCAGTTAAGGTCACTGTTATCAGACACTTTCTCTGTACACAAAACAAAATTTCCATATGGCCCATGGAAATGGCCCGGCCAGGCTCCCGGGAAGCTTCCCACGGCTCCCTTTGTGCGGCGCTGGTCAGAAGTGTAAAAGAGGGTGTGAGGGGTTACCTCGTCGCTGAATTGCTCTCCCTGCTTTGTGCGTCAGTCCAATTTAGGGAAAATCTGCATCACTTTTTCCCCTGTCTTTCAAGCACAAATGCTCATGTCAGTCTATTAGAACGTGAGGGAAGGACTGATCGCAGCCTCCGCTTTTAAAGCCTTTTGAAACTGCGGTGACCCGCTGGAGAGGGTTCTGAGGGGAAGGACCTTCTCAAGGCTCTTTCAAATCCACAGAAATAAAGGCTTTTCCTGGCTTAAAGTGGCCCCTCAGATTGAGCCCCACAGAGCCCGGAAAAAAAAAAAAAAGCCCAACACGATTGTCATGGATATTACATGACAGTGACAAGAACAGGCCAGCCAAGACAAGGCTCCAGGCCGCACAAAACTGGACGGGGCTTTCTTCCCCGTTTGGGCCTGGGATTGTTGACAGCCCAGTAAATAGGCTGTTTAACCCTTTGAAAGTGAATAAAGAGGGTGTAGACAAAT
Source organism: Camelus bactrianus (assembly GCF_048773025.1). Taxonomy (NCBI): domain Eukaryota; kingdom Metazoa; phylum Chordata; class Mammalia; order Artiodactyla; family Camelidae; genus Camelus; species Camelus bactrianus. The sequence continues at coordinate 71,873,737 of NC_133547.1, forward strand.
GCTTTCTGATGGAGTTTGTGCATGTAATAGGCAAGTAGTATACACACACTCAGGGACTTTGGGGACTCGGGGAGGGGGAAGGGGGCTGGCTGAGGACAGTGCCAGGCTTCCTTCTTACGCTGCGGACAGATGTCTCGAGAGAATTTCTGATGAAACTGATGGGATGGGGCAGGGGTCTCAGAGACTAGTTCTGGCCGTGCAGGTGACCAAGACTTTTGAGACAGCAGCAGTAATTCCCGTAGTAGTCTCCAGTGGCCCCGGGAGCTTGTCAACATCCAGTTTTGGGCATGGTCCCCGAGGCCCTGGTTCCCTCCTACCTTCATGGTTCTCACTCACTCCCTCCCGAGATGGGGACGAGAATAGCAATATCGATAACTGACCATGTAGGCATCCTGCTAAGCCTGGCACAGACCTTATCTCAATTGAGGTAACCCCTCGGCAAGGTGGAAACAATGAAGCCCATTTTACAGATGAGGAAACTGAGGCACAAAGTAGGTGAGCCACTTGCAGGAGGTTTACAGCTGCTAAGGGCTGAAATAGGGCTTGGAACATTCTTTCTCCTTCTGCTAACCAGTCTCCAGAACCAGCCTTCCCATTGTCTCAAAATTGGAACGTTCCCGTTGAGTTGTCCCATTGTTTCAATAAATACGATAATGCAGTCTCTCTCTCCCCACCTCTCTCTCAGTTTGATTTTGGGTAAAAATATATCCTTATTGACCTAAGAAGCCAAAATCAACAGAGGATTAAAACCTGCCGCCCAGAAATTTAAACTTCTCCACGTTGCCTCCAATTTCATAAGCTGTTTAGGTTCCCACTGAAATGGCTCTCTCGTGAGCCGCAATTCCTAAGGCTTGGCAGCCACAGAGTTTGCATAAATCCAAAGACTACTGTTTCTAACCTCTGACTGTACTTTAACTGGGAAGGGCCTTTTTAATTCATTTAACTCATTTTAATTGTCTTTGGGGGGACGAGCGCTTTCTCTGGCCGGCTCTGCTGGCAGGGGGAGCTGATTACAGAGTGTGGGGCTGCCATTCACCAAGAGCTCATGAAAATGCATGCGGGCCCCGGCACCCTCGGTAATTGTAATATTTCTTCCTTACTGTTTATGTCAGAGAGTCATTACTGGGAGAGGCTGACACATCTGACATGTGTGGCATCGACACACATTAGGTGGTCCTTAGATAATTTTTCGACAAAGTTTAGTCAGTGGAGCGGGAGCCCAGCCTGTTGTAAGCAGCAGACATAAAAGGAAAAATACATCTTCTCACGTTGGTGCCTCGAACATTATAATTAGCCCGATTTGTGTGGGTTTCTTTCTCTCCACCTCAAGACTGTCAAGTTCGTGGGGTCTAAGTCCAGGTCCTAATCATGTATGTACCCTACCTCTTGTGGCTGGGAGCTAGTATTTGCATTGTTAATTACAGTGTCTCCAGCACTACATTGGGTAATTTACTTTTAGTACCTCCTTTAATGGTCATATCAAACTTACGAGGCCTATTCTATTACTATTTTGCAGAGAAAAAGGTCTGAAGCCCAGAGAGGTTGAGCAACTTGAGCAGAATTAAACAGCTCATGTGCCTGAACTCAAACTGCGATGCGCTTTCCACCACGCTGCCTCCCTTAGTGTAGTGTCCGGCACGGCAAAAAATCAGGAAGTACTTGCCCACATTTCGGTGGGAGGCTCAGGTCCAGTCCCACCCAGGACCTGGGTCTTGCCCGTCCTTTTCCTCCCCACTTTTTTCATCCCTGCTGCCCCTCTGGTCACTTCTGGCGCTCTGGGCTTTCGTTTAAGGCAGGATCAATCCACACTAAGGAATGTCTCATAATTGCTTGTGTTTTACCATGGAGAAATAAATGAGCAGTTTCCATCACCTGATTTAATAGCGCTGACTCTGACTGAAAGAGGAAGCAAATCAATGGCTGGCGAAGGAAAAGGAGACTTTTTTCAAAAAAAAAACACCTCACACTTTAGAAACGTGATCTCTAAGTTATTACAAATTATAAGGTTAAGACCTCTTAGACGAATCCTAGCTGCTTAAAAATTTAAAACTCCTGGGTAAAGCAGTGAAGTACTAATGAGCTTCATGCAACTAAGTATCAGAATCTTAGGGGAAAAGTCTCGTTTTATGTGAGAGCATCTGAGGGCATAAGAGCCACTCTGAGAAATCTTTCTATACTAAGGGGTGTGGGGAGGGAAGGGAAGGGAAGGCAGTGGGTGTGGGGTGAGGGTTCGGGGCGGTGGCTTAGGACATTCCAGATGAGACTGACTGGTTCTCCAATTGAGAAACGTGAGGTTCCTCCAAACGCTTCATTATGTCAATGCAGAAGTCGGTTTCCGTGGCACATCCTTTCCTCCTCTGAAGAGAAGAAAGGAAAGCATTTTATGAACCATGGTGCCTTCACACCAAGGATGGAGGGTGAGTGTGTGCGTGTGCATGTGTGTGTGTGCGTGTAAACCTTTCATCAGAAGTCGGGATTAAAATCTCTGGGAAAATACAGCAGGCAGAAGCGACATGCAGTATTTATTTTCCCCATGGAAATGTAAACAGTGGCAGGAGTAGATGAAAATATTTAGAGAAGAAACTGACCAGATCCAATTAAACACCCCAAGAAGTGTGGCCTTATGAGGAAGGTTTCGTTGTATACGTGACAACATGTATCACTTATATCTGGCTGCGCCCCGACACCCCCCCAGCTCATCACCAGGCACACAATCTGGGGGAGCCCAGGGCTCACAGAGACCGATGAGGGCCCCAATACTCCAGTTCAAAGGTTTTGCTGGTATTCGACATGACAAGTCTCAGGTTATCTCTGTTTTCTGCCTTTCTGGGGTTCGAATCACTCTCTCACCAGCCTAACTCTGCTGTCCTCAGCTTCACTCCCACTCTCCTGACTCGGGGAGAGCCCACAGGGACCCCCACCAACTGCCACATAGCCCTGGGTTTCCCCTTCCGATCACCAGCATTTCAGATGAGGCTGACAAGAACTCCCCAAATGACCTTGTTTTAATTATGGATGCTAAAATGGGCCTTTTGGAGAGAACTCTTGTTTGCTCAACGGAAACCTCCCACTCTCCGGCCAGCTTGGGTCTGAGTTCCACGTTTAAAATTAAATTATGCTTGGGATAATATTGTCTTGAGCTCACAGTTGCTGCCATGGATATTGACAAAGACTTAGCCAGTGTTTTAATAAGAAAACAAAACACCAGAAAAGGCGCCCGAGTTTCCAGGCGGATCATTAAGAAACCGCCTTGGAGGCCAGAGGCTGGCGCTGACTGCATCACAGTTCGTCATACGACTTAAACTTCTTTTGACATCTAGTTATGTCGAAATGTGACTGATCACCTAGGGGCTGGAGCTCCTGAGAGGGAAAAGTTCACTGACAGACAGCCGTGCGCGAAGCAGTTCTTAAATGAGAATCAAGAGAAAGTAGCATCCGGCTGACCTGACACTCGGCAGCTGCTACCTGGATCCGTCTCACTCAGGCAGGCCTGTTCTGGTGAGTTCTATTAGCATCTGCATGCTTCTGTCTCATTATCACACATCTGCCCACCTTTATTCCAGTGACGCCGCCTCTCATCTGACAGCTCCGGCATTGTCAAGAACTGGGTATTGTGGGAGCAGGGTACAGCCGGCTCACTGTGTTCACTTTTATTTTCTAAAGACTGGTGTACGGTTTGACAGGACCGTGCTGTGGAGGTAAAGGAGATAATTAACATATCGGGCAGGTCCTAAACAAAGCTGAGGCGCGGATGCCCGGTGAAACCGACACGGCCTAAGCAGGGTCATTTGTGGGACGGGAGAGTAAAGCCGGTATGGACCTTCACTCATGGCCTTGTCCCATAGGCCACAGATGAGCTTAACTTCTTGGCATCTCATCTTTAAAAAACAAAAACGGAAACTCCTGCTTTGATGTTGATCTGCTGAACCATCGACATCCCGAGGTTGGAATCTTCTGCAGGAACATCCCATGTCAGCTGTGCTGGGGGGGCGGGTTCTGAACGCGGACTCCCCACGGATGGAAGAGTGAGGGGGAGCCCCTGCTGGCCCGCAGTTTCCTCCCATCCTTTAAACAACAGGCAAATGCCACTGCATGTATGTAAAACAACAGCCTCACAGAGCCACCTCGAGACTAGAAATCTAGCAGCGCACCTGCCACCCCGGAACCTGCAGAGGTGATGCTGAACGCGCCAGATCGTCAGATTGGAAGGCTTCGGGGTTCTGCACTCAGTTCCATTTGCCAAAGGAACTGGCTTTCCCCCCTTGCCTGCTGGCCTCTTCCTTAGGGAAAAGGAAGCTCCCTCTGTGTTCAGATCATCTTGGGTTCTGAAGGGCTGGGAGCCCTTTTGAGTCGAGTTCTAGATGAAGACTGAGGTCCTTGGCACCAGAGAGATAAAGGATAAAACACCATCCCTCTGAAGGGAGGGAAACCCAGCCCCCTGCTTCCCAGACCCTGCTAACACAGAGGAAACAATAGAATTTGGCAGAGAGGGCAAAAGATGCCCACTGAGACTTAGACCCCAAGGGGCCCCAAATGGTGTCCCCAGCGAGCCCCAGCCAGCCTAAGAAGCTGGTGTGTGCAGATGCATTTAGAGCCATTTAGGAAACTCCCAGCTTCCTTCCCCGTGCTCTCGGCTTTCATCCCTCTGATATTTCTTTGTTCTCCGGCTCGCTGAGGGTTTGTATGGGTTAATGGAAAAATTACTGTTATTTTGCAACAATGCAATCAAAGTCAGTTCAGCAAACCCTGATAAAGTGAGAATAGCTTATTCAGAAGAAGCTGGCAGGCCTGAACTCACAATTGCAAAGTTTGAATACAAAATAAGATATTCCCCCTTTTAAAAAAAGAGAGAGAGAGAGAGAGAGAGACAGAATCCGTTGTCATTCATGCTAAAAAGGCATTACAGACTGTCGACACTGTACAGAAAAATAGGAGATGTTGACCTTTTTATTATAGACTTTTCTCTCCTGTTGCCCTTCTTTCAGCGGCACATCGCGCCCCCCGCTCCCCCCCCCCGCCCCCCTCTGCACTCACACACACTCTTTTCAGCTGTATGTTATCTCAAATAATTACCCTCGCTTCTGGCTGTCCCTGGTGACTTCTGCTGCTAAAAAAGCTACTCATTGTCGGAGACTGAAGAGGGATTTCAAACCTGCTTCTTGTGGCCGGGCAACGGCTCTTAATTAACCACTCAGGTATTGGGGAAGCTCCCAGCCCAGTTCGCTTCCATATGGCTGGAACATGTCCTCAGTGATAATCACGGAAGGAAATATTGTATCAAAAAAGAGCTCACACACCCGAAAGCTTGTGCAAATTATTTTTAATGATTCTTCTCTGGTGAGTCGGCTTATTTGTTATTTCAAGCCGAGAGAGAGAGAGAGAGAGAGAGAGAGAGAGAGAGAGGGAGAGAGAGAGAGAGAGAGAGAAATGCATTTGTCCTTGACTCAGATCCCCCCCAGTACACGCCCCTCAGGCCCCACCCCCACCCCCAATCTGATCCCCGACACTGTCACAAAGAGGGGACCCCTCCCCAGTGGCGAAGCCCCTCCAGACGCCAGAGAAAGCTTTTCTCACCGCGATGATTTTCATCAGCTTTTGTTTCTATTGGGTGCGTGGCTCTTCTGGAACACACACACATATACACACATACACACATGCCGAATTCACAGAATTTCCAACAGCAAGTGATTTTATGGAACTCGGGGAGTGAGCTGTTTGGCAGTCCTTCACATAGTCATGCCTCTGGTATTTCTTGCTTTAAATAATCCAGGAGGTGTAGGGGTGAAGCGGGAGGCTGGCTGTGAGTGGAGGTGGTGAAGTTTATAAATCTAATTAAAAATGAAGTTGCATTTACATTTTAAAAAACCACCCATCCACCAGCCTACTGTGTCACCAGACATTATATATGATTTTACTTTGCAACAGAAACCATTACATTTAAAAATTCATTACAGCAAGGTTAGTTAGACACATGATGGATGCAGCTTTAATCCTGCCATATATTATTACAGTTCAAATGTAAATGATGAAAAATATTTTGTGCTTATCAGCATTTATGTGGAAATGTGTTCTACAGTGATATATGGTGTTATATTTCTATTATTGTGATGAAAAAGAAAGCAATACAAAAAGATGAAGTGTTTATTAAAACATGGTTACTTGTGATAACGTATTTCTGTTGTACATGACTTTAAACATATTCACTGAGGGCATTTGTCCAAAACAACTGTGAAATGTATTTGCTGTGCGAATCGGGCTAAGTTTTTTCTTCTGGTTACAGCTCTTTTTAATAGACTAATATTAATTCAAAGTCATGTAGAACGCTGTGAAGTTGGCAACCCCGCTTCCCTTCTGATGCAGTTCAACGTGCACGCGTGTGTGTCTGTGTGTTTAGAGACAGAGGCTGTGGCTATTAAAAGAAGGCTTGCGTGTTTATTTGGTACAATCATCCAGAGGAAATCGAGCCACCCAATGGAATGATGTTTCCAAAGTGATGTCATCGAGCGCACAATAAAATCCTAGTCAAGCTGTAATTAACATAATGGAAAAGTAATAGCAAACGTCACTTTCCAATCAGGTGTGCATCACAAAAAAATGAAAAGGCCACATTGGGTCCATCAGTGGTTCCGTCAGGACACAGGAATGTTTTCGTTGTGACCGTGGAAGAATTGATGGGGGCCAGAGCCCTGCAAGTCTCAGATACTGTGCAGGACGGGAAAGTTACCTCCTGACTCTCCTTTTGCCAAGTTCACTCACAATGTGGTTCCTGCCTCCTGCTCTCCTCCTTTTTTTTTTTTTCGCCAGCTCCAGAACAATAGTACATCCAACTACAAAATGAAATAGAATACAAAAAGAAAATAAACCCTCCTCAGCAACCAAAAAAAAAAAGAGGAAAAGGAAAATTTATTACTATACCCTATTTAAAAAAAATGCACATAAGACAAAAGGCCTTCCTACAGATGCTCTGCACTCTCTCTCTCTCGTCATTTTAGGACAAGGTGCTTAATATTTCACCCAAGCGTCCTTCCCCCTCAAAACTTTAGTGTTAGAATATTGTCATAGTGATAACCAGGATTTGTGCCCATCAGAGGGAGGTCCAGGGTACCTGATGCGCTATGTAAATTATAACTCTTTCTCCCACCTCCTGTTGATGACAGATCTTGTAATAGATTTGGAATTGACCAGACTTGGAAATCGGTTCCAGTTTCCCTTCTTTCATTCAGTGTCCCTAGTGTCTCCGGTGGGTAAGCGGGTGGGGGTGAGGGCAACATAGGCTGAATGCAAGTTTCCATCAGGCTTCTGCCCCGGTCCCTTCGGCTTGCCCTCCCTACATCTGCTGGTGGGGGGATGGCGTTGTGAACACCAGCACTGCAAAGTTTCACACCCTTTGGGGCTACCTTTGGCACAGGAAGCCAGGACCGGGCGAGCCAACGATAATACAGGCCTCGGTATTTCCTATCTCAGCATTCTCCCTCGCTTGGCTCCTTGGCCGCCCTGAGTTGTTATCTTTAGGAAGTCCAAGGTGGGGGAGATGGAGCACTTATCTGGCTCCCATCCTAGTTACAGACATGAAACTCCTCCCTGTACACCTTGGGAACATTGTCACAGAGGGGTCACATCCGCTCCGATGCGACGCCAGTGACTGAGCAGGCCCGTGACCTACACTGTCCTTCACCTCCCTTTGTTTGAGGCATAAAACCGACTCAGCTGATTTCCTTCAAAGCACAGGTTATAGGATTTGTGCAAATGTCTCCCCATTCGATCAGGAAAGGAAGAGCTCCTACACCCTCGGCAAGGCACCGTCTTCCCTTGCATTGCTCCTTATTTGCTTGTCCTTTTAAATATTTTAGTTTTTTATTTTCAACAGACACACACACACACACACACACACACACGCGCGCGCGTGCGCGCGTTCTCAAAGAAACAGGGGCTCTCAAAACAACTCACCCAAAGCAAACCTCTTTAGTCAATTTCCCTGCTTTGCAAATTTCCCCAAGCTAGGATCCCAGAAGCTGTGGGCTGACCCGGGGTTGCCCTATTAAATGTATTTATTTCTTTGAGCTGAAGAATATTTGCTGAAAGCTGGATTATCACTTGGTAGACCACCAGCAGCTGTTGAAAACCAGGGCATAAAAGCTTGTTTATGTCTTTAATGGCCCACTTAATGATGGAGCAAGTATGTTATTCATAATAAAATGCCAAGGAATAATCTTAATACCCCAATGCATGGCGCTAGTGAATTAGGAAACATCTGCTATGTCATAAAAGAACATTTTATTTGGGGTCTACATTAAAAACATGATTCCACGGAATTCTACTGATTTATATTGTACACAACAAATTATGATGTCTTGAAGTAATTAGACTTTACAATTAAACCTACAAGGGGCCACTCTTGGAAAGAAAAGAAAAATCCTGCCCAGTCTTCATCACTCAAGATCATTTCGACGCATACTGTGGCCTTGCTTCGGTACATTTCACCAAAGTGATGTTTAGAATCTCTCTTGGCTTCTGTGCCTCTCCAAGGAAGATAACTGGGCTGAACGGTCCTCCTGAAGTCGCCACTGCAGAATAAAATGGCTATTTGGATTCAAGAAGAAAAATGTAAAAACAAGTCTTTGCTGCCTGTCTCTTGTGTGACTCTGACTTGGAGTCTTATTTTAATGTTGCTCAAGAGAGGAAAATCCAGAATGTGGGCCTACTGGGGATGAAGAGGATCCCCCCCCCAACCCCGACCCCCGCCACAGGCTGTGTGTGTGCCAGAGAGGGATGTGGGGGCAGGAAGAGGCAGGGAGGTGCACCCTCGGAGGGAGCGATGCCGGGAGTCTGGGGCAGAGTGGCCCTAGAGATGTCCCTGAAAGGAGGAGGGTGCTGAAGGGACAGGGTGTGGCCAGCCCAATCCCAGTCCTACGCCCGCTGCTCCCTGTGGCATCTGTCTCCAACACACCCGCTATCACACCAGGAAGCCGCGTGTCACCACCTCCGCGCCCAACACCACTTCTGAGTCCAGGGACAAGTCTATTGCTTCCTGGAGCTAGGTCCTCAGAAAGGCACACATAGCAAGAGGAAAGATGAGTTATTTTAAAAGCTGGCTGCAGAGCAAGCTGGTTGTCCAAGGACAGTGGCTCTTGACCTGGGCTGCTTTAGGGGATAACCCAGACCAATGGAGAGACCTGTGCCAGACTCCACCCCCCAGGGATTTGGTTGCGTTGGTCTGAGGTGCCCTCCCCAACAACACACACACACACACACACATACACACACACACACATACACACACACACTCATATGCATTGGTAATTTCTTTTAACTGAAGTACCATCAGTTACAATGTGTCAATTTCTGATGTACAGCACAATGTCCCAGTCATGCATATACATACATACATTTGTTTTCATTTCATTGGTAATTTTTTAAAAGCTCCCCCATCATTCTCATGTGCAGCCAGGGTCAAAAACTACTGCTTTAGGGAGATCAGATTTTTTTTAAACATGGGTGGCACTTTTGTGAGGCAAACATCTCTGTAAGTTATTTTTTGTTGTAGAAAGTGAAGTTGCCTGCTGTTAGTGGGGATGTTAAATGTTTTGTTGTTTGTTTTCTTTTTTGTTTTTTATTTTATTTTTTAAATTGTAGTATAGTTGATATACAATGTTGTGTTCATTGCTGGTATATAGCATAGTGATTCAGACATATATATATACACACACACACACACACACACACACATACATACATATTCTTTTTCATTATAGGTAATATAAGATATTGAATATAGTTCCTGGTGCTATACAGTATGACCTTGTTGTTTATCTATTTTATGTATAGTAGTATATAACTGCTAATCCCAAACTCCTAACTTACCCCTTCCCCCCTTTCCTTTTTTGTAACCCTACATTTATTTTCTATGTCTGTGAGTCTATTTCTGTTTTGTAAATAAATTCATTTGTGTCATTTTTTTTTTAGATTCCACATATAAGTGATATCTGTCTTTGTCTGACTTCACTTAGTATGATCATCTCTCGGTCCATGCATGTGGCTGCAAATGGCATTATTTCATTCTTTTTTATGGCTGAGGGGTAGGGAATGTTAAGTGCTGTCACTGCAGATGACAGTATGGTGGTTCCTCAAACAATTAAACATCGAATTACCATATGATCCAATAATTCTACTTCAGAGTAGAGTCGAAAGCAGGGTCCTGAGAAGGTGTTTGTACACTGATGTTTATAGCAGCGTTATCCACAATAGCCAAAAATGGAAGTCATCCAGTGACTATCAGTGGATGGAAGGTAAACCAAACATGGTCTATCTGTACAATGAATTATTAGTCAGCCTTAGAAAGGAAGGAACTTCTGACACATGTCACAACGTGGATGAAACTTGAGGACATTATGCTGAGTGAAAAAAGCTGGTCATGAAAAGACAAATACTCTGGGATTCCACTTAAAGGAGGTACTTAATGCTACTGAACTGTAGATTTAAAAAGTGGCTAAGATGGTAAATTTTGCTATATTTATTTTACCACAATTTTTTAAAATATTAAAAGTGAGGCTGCCTGGGCTCCTCGAGAGAGAGCTAATGAGTCTCATAGTGAAGTAAGACTAGTAACAGTAACTTTGGTCTCTGTAAAGGACCAGTTATTTCAGGCTTTGTCAACCAAAGTTCTCTGCTGCAAATACTCACCTCCACTGCAGAAGCACCAAAGCAGCTCCAGACGACACAAAGTTAGATTTCAATAAGGCTTTATTTATCAACACTGAAATTTGAATTTCACATCATTTTCACATGTCACAAAATCTTATTCTTTTGCTATTTTTTCCCCAGTTATTTTAAAATGTAAATGTAAAAACCATTCCCAGCTTGGCAGGCTCTACCCAAACAGGGCAGGACTGGCCCACGGGTCATGCCGACCACTTGTCTACACTCTACTCCTGGCACCTAAAACCCTGGAACTTTCCATCCAATTGTCCAAGCCCATAATGAGAGCTGCTCAGATCTGCTCTGTGAGGGTTAACTGTGCCACAGCCCTGGGCTGAGTGTGAGGAGTGTGGACAGAGATACGATGTGAGTCCACACATGTGAGCTGGAGGCACCCGGCACCGTCCGGGATGTGCGGGGCCTGGGACAGGGAGGGGAAGAAGGTGAGCTGTAGGCCTGATGCTGTGGAGCTAAGATTCTCAAGTTGAAGATGCCTTCCAGGTGGCTGCCAAGTTCTCTGTGTCAAGGTAGATGGGTAGAATGTTTTCAAAGATGTTATTTAGAATATTTAAAAGTTTTAAGTCATGGGACTTCTGGTAAGTGGGCCTCCCTCTCTTTGTGTCCCAGGCTGTAGAAAGGTTAAGAGTGGGCCACCCCCTATTACACTCGTTAATATATATGCACCCAATATAGGAGCACCTAAGTACATACAAGAATTACTAACAGAGATAAAGGGGGATATTGATGGAAATACAATCATAGTTGGAGATTTTAACACTGCATTAACATCACTAGACAGATCTTCCAGACAGAAAATAAACAAGGCAACAGAGAAATTAAATACTACAATAGAAAAACTAGATTTGGTGGATATTTTCAGAGCATTACACCCCCCAAAAATAGGATATACATTCTTTTCAAGTGCACATGGAACATTTTCCAGGATCGATCATGTACTTGGGCACAAAAGAAACCTCAACAATTTTAAGAAGATAGAAATTATCTCAAGCATCTTTACTGACCACAATGCCATGAAACTGGAAATCAACAACAGAGAAACAAAGGAGAAAAAAAGGAAAGCATGGAGATTAAACAATATGTTATTGAAAAAACAATGGATCAATGAGGAAATCAAAGCTGAAATTAAAAAATACCTTGAGACAAATGAGAATGAAAGCACAACCTCTCAAAACCTATGGGACACAGCAAAGGCAGTGCTAAGAGGGAAGTTTATAGCGATACAGGCCTTCCTCAAAAAAGAAGAACAATCTCAAATAAACAATTTAACCCACCACCTGAATGAATTAGAAAAAGAAGAACAAAAAGCCCCAAAAAGCAGCAGAAGGAAGGAAATAATAAAGATCAGAGGGGAATTAAATACAATAGAGATTAACAAGACCATAGAAAAAATCAACCAAACCAAAAGCTGGTTTTTTGAAAAAGTAAATAAAATCGACAAACCTCTGGCCAACTCACAAAGAAGAAAAAAGAGAGAGCACAAATTAGCAAAATAAGAAAGGAAAATGGAGAAATTACAACAAACAAAATAGAAATACAGAATATCATACAAGAATATTATGAAAAACTATATGGAACCAAACTGGATAACCTAGAGGAGATGGACAAGTTTCTGGAAACATACTGTCCACCAAAATTGAATCAAGAAGAATCTGAACGCTTGAACAATCCGATCACTAGAAAGGAAATAGAAATAGCAATTAAAAACCTCCCTACAAATAAAAGTCCAGGACCGGACGGCTTCACCGGGGAATTCTATCAAACATACAAAGAAGAACTCATACCAGTCCTTCTCAAACTCTTCCAGATGATTGAAAAGGAGGGAATACTCCCAAACTCATTCTATGAAGCCACCATCACCCTGATACCAAAACCAGGCAAAGACACTACAAAAAAAAGAGAATTATAGGCCAATATCACTGATGAACATAGACGCCAAAATCCTCACCAAAATTTTAGCAAATAGAATCCAACAACACATAAAAAAGATTATACATCATGACCAAGTGGGGTTCATCCCAGGGACACAAGGCTGGTTTAACATACGCAAATCAATCAGTGTAATACATCACATCAACAAGAGAAAGGACAAAAACCACATGATCATTTCAATCGATGCAGAAAAAGCATTTGATAAAATTCAACACCCATTTATGATAAAAACTCTCGCCAAAGTGGGTATAGAGGGAACATATCTCAACATAATAAAAGCTATATATGACAGACCTACAGCCAGCATAGTACTCAATGGTGAAAAACTCAAAAGCTTCCCACTAAAATCTGGGACAAGACAAGGATGCCCACTATCACCACTCCTATTCAACATAGTCCTGGAAGTCCTAGCCACAGCAGTCAGGCAAGAGAAAGAAATAAAAGGGATCCAAATTGGAAAAGAAGAGGTAAAAGTGTCATTATATGCTGATGACATGTTACTATATATAGAAAACCCTAAAAGGTCCACACAAAAGCTACTAGAGCTGATTGAAGAATTCAGCAAGGTAGCAGGTTACAAAATTAACATTCAAAAATCAGTTGCATTTCTTTACACTAAAGATAAATCAACAGAAGAAGAAAGTAAAGAAACAATCCCCTTTAAAATAGCACCCAAAGTAATAAAATATCTGGGAATAAATCTAACCAAGGAGGTGAAAGAATTATACACAGAAAACTATAAACCATTGATGAAGGAAATTAAAGAAGACTTTAAAAAAATGGAAAGATATTCCATGCTCTTGGATTGGAAGAACCAATATTGTTAAAATAGTCACACTGCCCAAGGCAATCTACAGATTTAATGCAATCCCTATCCAATTACCCAGGACATATTTCACAGAACTAGAAAAAATCATAATAAAATTCATATGGAACCATCAAAGACCTAGAATTGCCAAAGCATTACTGAAGAGAAAGAAAGAGGCTGGAGGAATAACTCTCCCAGACTTCAGACAATACTATAGAGCTACAGTCATCAAGACAGCATGGTATTGGTACCAAAACAGACATATAGACCAATGGAACAGAAGAGAGAGCCCAGAAATGAACCCACAAACTTTTGGTCAACTCATCTTTGACAAAGGAGGCAAGAATATACATTGGAATAAAGACAGTCTCTTCAGCAAATGGTGTTGGGAAAACTGGACAGCAGCATGTAAAACAATGAAGCTAGAACACTCCCTTACACCATATACAAAAATCAACTCAAAATGGATTAAAGACTTAAACATAAGACAAGATACAATAAACCTCCTAGAGGAAAACATAGGCAAAACATTATCTGGCATACATTTCAAAAATTTTCTCCTAGAAGAAATAAAAGCAAGAATAAACAAATGGGACCTAATGAAACTTACAAGCTTCTGCACAGCAAAGGAAACCAGAAATAAAACAAGAAGAAAACCTACGGAATGGGAGAAAATTTTTGCAAGTGAAACCGACAAAGGCTTGATCTCCAGAATATATAAGCAGCTCATACGACTCAATAAGAAAAAAATCAACAACCCAATCCAAAAATGGGCAGAAGACCTAAACAAGCAATTCTCCAAGGAAGACATACAAATGATCAAAAAGCACATGAAAAAATGCTCAATATCACTAATTATCAGAGAAATGCAAATCAAAACTACAATGAGGTATCACCTCACACCAGTCAGAATGGCTATCATTCAAAAATCCACAAATGACAAATGCTGGAGAGGCTGTGGAGAAAGGGGAACCCTCCTACACTGCTGGTGGGAATGCAGTTTGGTGCAGCCACTATGGAAAACAGTGTGGAGATTCCTCAAAAGACCTACCATATGACCCAGGAATCCCACTCCTGGGCTTGTATCCAGAAGGAACCCTACTTCAGGATGACACCTGCACCCCAATGTTCATAGCAGCACTATTTACAATAGCCAAAACATGGAAACAGCCTAAATGTCCATCAACAGGTGACTGGATAAAGAAGAGGTGGTATATTTATACAATGGAATACTACTCAGCCATAAAAACTGACAACATAATGCCATTTGCAGCAACATGGATGCTCCTGGAGAATGTCATTCTAAGTGAAGTAAGCCAGAAAGAGAAAGAAAAATACCATATGAGATCACTCATATGTGGAATTTAAAAAACAAAAACAAACAAACAAACAAAAACAAAGCGTAAATACAGGACAGAAATAGACTCATAGACAGAGAATACAGACTTGTGGTTACCAGGGGGGTGGAGGGTGGGAAGGGATAGACTGGGATTTCAAAATTGTAGAATAGACTACACTGTATAGCACAGGGAAATATACACAAAATGTTATGATAACTCACAGAGAAAAAAAAATGTGACAATGAGTGTGTATATGTCCATGAATAACTGAAAAATTGTGCTGAACACTGGAATTTGACACAACATTGTAAAATGATTATAAATCAATAAAAAATGTTAAAAAAAAAAAAAAAAGAGTGGGCCACCCCCATATATCTGCAGAAAACTCTAATTTGTAAATGCATGCACCCCAACATTCATAGCAGTACTATTTACAATAGCTAAGTCATAGAAGCAACCTAAATGTCCATTGACAGATGACTGGATAAAGAAGTTGTGGTATATATACACAATGGAATACTACTCAGCCATGAAAAAGAATGAAATAATGCCATTTGCAAAAACATGGATAGACCTAGTGGTTATCATACTAAGTGAAGTCAGACAGAGAAAGACAAATATCACATGATATCATTTATACATGGAATCTGAAAAAATGACACAAATGAACTTATTTACAAAACAGAAAGAGAATCACAGACTAGAAAACAGACTTACAGTTACCAAAGGGAAAGGGCGGGGGGAGGGTTAAATTAGGAGTTTGGGGTTTGCTGATAATAATTACTACATTTAAAATGGATAAACAAGGCCCCACTGTATAGCACAGGGAACTATATTCAATATCTTGTAATAAGCTATAATGAAAAAGAATTTGGAAAAGAATATATATATACACACACACACACATGCATATATCTCACTATGCTGTACACCAGAAATTAATACAACATTGTAAATCAACAATACTTCAATTAAAAAAAAAAGACTAGGCCCACCCCCCATTATTCTTAAACTCTCAATAGGATCTGCCTCTCAGAGCAGATGGGGTGATGGCTCTTTGGAGGATGACGGGAAAGGAGCTAAGCCAGGAGTGGGCATGGTGGCAGGTGCCAGCCTGGCACAGGACTTCAGAGTGACAGAAAGAGGGGACCATCCTCAGGAGTCCTCAGACCTCCTGGGAGAGGCTGGCATTTCCTCAGGGGCAGATGCGTAAGGCTTTTCATTTGGATATTAAAGAAAAAGGGGGCAGTGAAGCACGGGGGCCCACGTGGGGCTGCAAGAGGATCCTGGATTCTCAGCATCCCCATCGCAGGCTATGGGTCTGCAGCTGGTCAGGCTTCAAGTCTGGTGAGACGCAGTCAAAGGCTTTGTTCCCCACCCCCAGCACCACCATGGATGTCTCTCTGGGCCAGTTCCATCCTTTTCTGCCAGCTCATCTTTTAATTCTCTAAGTGCAGTTAAAGCTTCTGTCCAACCACCAGCCTTTGCCTAGATGGAAGCTGGCAGCTAAGAGGGAAGATGCATCCATAAAACTGCTCCAGAGACACATCCCAGCTGTGTGAAGTGAAGGGCTGTGTGGACCAGACACACGGCACTGAAGCAGGAGTGGAAACACCCCAGTGGTCCTTTGGCCATCCCGCCACCACTGCCAGCATAAACAGAGCCAAGCAGGCCTTAACATACATACACTCACTGAAGAGGGTCCACATGCCAGCTCCATACATTGCAGGCATCTGATGGGTTTAATAAAAGCAAAAGCAAGCAAACAAGCAAGTAAACAAAGTTTGCATGCCACCCATGTCCTGTCGCATCCAAAGCCTGTCCTTGAGGCTGCTGTGACCTGACCCCAACCCGGCACCTCCAGCCTTGTCTCCCCCAAGGTCATCACACTCTCCTCCAGCTAGACTCACCCACTCACGTTTCCCAAGTCAGTCTGATGTTTCCCAACCTCTGTCTCCTTATTCATACTGTCCCAACCCCTCAGAATTCCTTTCACATTCAGCCTCACCTCTGAGTACCTTTAGGCCCCAGCTTGTTCATCAAATGAAGATTTCATCACTTCTTCCTTTGTGTGAACCTCAGAATCAGTGCCCGGTCATCTGCCTTGGGTCTGGCAGTTAAGCCAGATAGTAATTCTACCTGTATGATCCTGGGGACTTGTGCGACCTCTCAGGGCCTCAGTTTCCTCCTCTGTAAAATGGGAATGTGAACAGATGTGCTGGCATCATGTTGTTGGAGGATTCATCGGATGCATGGGGCCTGGCTCAGTCAACAGCAGCTGCCATCACTCATAGAGCTATGTGGGTACCGACCAGGATTCTCACTAGACTGCAAGCAGCGTTAGCGTGAGGACTGAGCCTAATGCACCTCGTAGGTAAGTCACATCAATGGGCCCTTAATCCACAGTTGCTCCCCTGAATTCGACCTTATATTCTCGAATGAGGCTCACCAGATTATAAAGGCATGGATCCTTCCTCTTAAATGAGACTGCCACTCTAGAATTATCCTGGCTCCCGGAGCTCCAGCAGGAAGTAGGAGGGGACAAAAAAACAGGGCCACTTTCTTTAAGGACGTCTCTCAGGAATTGTACATACTACTACTGTTAGTGATTGGCTGGCCAGAGCTTAGTCACATGGCCACATTTAGCTGTGAGGGACCCAGGATAACCTAGTGTTTGTTCTAGATGGACAGATGGCCAGTGGAAAATTGAGATTGTTTTTCAGAGGGAGAAAATGAGAACAGTAATTGGGGTCAGTGAGAAGTGTCTACCCTATTGTGAAATACCTCTATTGTTGTTGCTTTTACTTTAAGCATATTATAAGTTTATCAAAGTAATACAGGCACATGACTGAAATGGTCAAATAATGCTAAAAGGTTTATAATGGAAAGATAACGTTTTTCACTACTCATCCCATTCCGCCTCTCCAGAAGCATCAACTTTAATTCTTTTAGTAGTTTCTTCAGGCTTTAACCTCCACATTTCTAACATAATGTGATGATACAGCTATCTCCTGATTCATTAATTTTAGGCTTTTTGTATTGACTTTCTACTTTGGTAAGTAAGGATTTGGCTTGCTCTCTCTCTCTTTCTCTCTCTCTCTCTCTCTCTCTCACACACACACACACACACACACACACACACACACACACACACTTGCCCTGCATCTTCTCCCCTAGATCTTCCCAACAGGACGATATAAAATGTTCCAGTGAAAGCAGCATCCAAGGTTTTTATTATTCTGACTGTGCAAATATCGTTCAGTATTGAGCCTAGTAGAGTTGCCATAATTATGTTTCTTTTTTTGGAAAATGCACTGCTTCTTGGAATCAATAGTTGTCTAATTTTTTTTTTCATTTTCTTAGTTTAAAAATTATTTAAAATTCTTTCCATTTCCTCCACTAGCTGATTAATGGAATTATCCATGTACCAATGTATCACATCATCTGCAGGTTTAATTTTTTTTCTAGAGATCCTCCTTCTGGAGCTCTCTGTGCTTCTGCTCCAGTCTGGACCAGTCGCACCATGCTGGTGCATGGCTGCTAGCATCACCTCATCCCGGAATTCTCTTTGCTTCTGTCATTGTTACATTTGTTTCCTGGGTCCCAGACTCCCTTCCTGGATGAAGTCCATCCCCTAGTCACTTCCTGGGAAGGGGTCCACGTGAAGGTAAATGTTTTGTCTGTGAGATGTCTTGGATTCTACCTCAACACTTGATATTTGCACTGGATATAGAATCCGAGGTTGAAAACTCATTTTCATTCAGTCTGTTAAGACCATCTCCTCTCTCCTGATGGTAACAGTCTGATTCTGTTATCCCCCGAGTCCTTTGTGTGTAATATGGTTTCTTTTCTCCTCACAGAAAGTCTTAGGGCCTCTCTCGTTGGTGTTCTGGGATACCGTGTTGATGAGCCTTGGTTGGACATTTTAAAATTCACTCTCTGATCTCTGAGTGGGTTCTCGCAATCCACACAAGAAAACTCATGTCTTTCGGTTCTGCAATTTCCTTTTGTCAGTTCCTTGATAAATTTCACTCCTTCCATTTGTGTCCTTTATTCTTTCTTTCTAGAAGGTCAGGTAGTCAGATGTCAGACTTCACAGTTAAAGCTGATAATTTTTTAAATATTTTCTTTCCATTTTTCAGTCTTTTTGTTTTATTTCATTACTGGAATAGTTATTTCTTCAAATGGACCTTCCGATCTGTAAATTGCATTTATTATTTCTTCCACCCTGCTTTGAGTTCATAGAATTCCTTTTTCTTTGTTCTTTGATTAAACCTTAAAAGCAACAGTATCCTGTTCTTGCTTCATGGAAAGAATATACTTTCATTTTTCTGTGTATATTAATTATAGTATTGTGACATTTTCTTTTAGTCCTTGTATCATCTCTGATAACTCAGATGTTCTTTACTTCTGATTTCTTGTTTGGTCTCTGTCTTTCTCGGTGGCGGCTTTTTTTTTTTTAAATATCTGTGAATCCTTTGCCACCAGTTTATATTTAAGAATGCAGCACTAACAAAGTGACTGCTTGGACAATTCGTGTACCTGACAGGGCTTGCTGACTGGTAGGTGATTAGATGGCAAACCAGATTTTTGGTATATTCCTACATAGTTTATCTGGTTCCTGGTTCTCCAGAAAGGAACTTTCTACCCCTGTACCTCTGACTTTTGGGTTGTTGGGCTGATAGTGTATTCTGGGAACTAGGCAAAGAGAGTGCATTGGGAGGCTGCACCATAGAGTTAAACAGGCTTTCCCTTAACCCACGTATTTTTATTCTAGTGCCACATCCTTTTTCTCACTTGGTTATCTCTTCTCTGCCAGCTTTCTATTTTAACATATTATGGTTAAACATCACAGATGGCTTCAGGTTTCAGTCGAGATGGAGGCTATTTTGGTTTCTCATTCTTGCAGATATTTGGGAGTGAGTCCCAGGAAGTGAAGGGGGATAAAAAGTAGCCTGCTATCTTCATTCTGAAAAGTCCTATGCCACTGCTTAATCAATGTTGTCTTTCTATTTGATTCATTCTTTTCACTTAACTACGTTCATTCAAAAAGGAAATTTATATCACTGTTGCAAAATGGCAAACTGGAAAGAAACTATAAAAATAAATTTTAAAAAATGTCTAACTATTCACTCCAGCCAGATTCTATTGCTTGCTGAAGGTTTTGGGCTGGAGGTCTGCTCTCTCTTTGTTAAAGACACAAGCTAGCAGGCATCAGAAAGATGTTACTAATGGAAAGACACATAAATTAGAAAGACATATACCAGGTAGAGATATTTTTCTTTTGTTAAATAAAAAGTCCAGAAAAATACCCCCTAAATGGGAATAACTGACCCTATCTATATAATTCAAGGTTATTTAAATCTCTGCAGCGCTTTCTTGTCTTGGTTCAAATTTCAGCTCAAATTTCTCCTCAGAAAGTCTTCTCTGGCCCACACCTCACTGCACTGTTTTATTTGATTTATCAGCACGTAATGCTATTTCAAATGATTCTTATTTACTTGTTCACGCATCTTCCGCACCCCTGCAGAATGTAAGTGTCATGAGAGCAGAGACTTTGTCCCATTCACCCAATGCATGTATGCCTAAAATAAAGATGGACACGTAGTAGAATACATGCATGAGTAAAAAAATAAGAATGGACTTTGCTGTTTGGTCTCATTCTTTTGCACATTCCCAGCCCTCCAAGAGTCCTACTTTTTCTTCTCTCTCTCTCTTTCTCTCTTGTCTTCTCCCATCCTTTTCCTCTGTTATCAGGTTTCAACCAAGAGGCTCACTTCCACGCGATGGGAAGAAAGGGAAATTTTAGATGGCGGCCGAAACCCAAATGTGCTGACAGCCCTTAATGCCACTCCTCAAGATCTCTCATGAGGGCCGGCATCTCACAATGGCAGATGCTGGTCCATTAGGCTGAAATACCTTCCTCTTAGAAAAGAGAGTTTAAAAACAAGGATTTAAAGACCCAAAGGTATTTTGGGCTGACATAAATGTAATTAATTTTTTCACAAGACAAAAGGGACAGAAAATGAATGCCAGTAAGAGCTGAGTTTTTATGTTGCCCAACCAACAAATCAATTCAGGGAAAATAGGAAACTGACATGTTCTATTTTGCCCTCACTGTTCTTATTTTACTTATACAAAGTTAACAATGGAAAGTAGACAGAGTTTACATAAAACTTGTGATTTCCAGTTACTCTTATCAAATGGGATGATCTGGCCACCTTGGGCCATGTTCCCAGATGGAGATCATCATGGGAGCTGAGAAGCGTCCACCCCTTTGGGTGGGGCGTGGGGTCTGGAGTTTCCCACAGTCCCCGCCTGGCCTGCATCACGCATTTCTATCACCTCTTCAGCACCTGAGTTTGTAAGCCCTGAAAATGGAACCACCTTCAGGGCAAGTACTAAATGCTAAGTCTTCCTCCTCTCCAAGGCCCCTGCCAGACTGAACTGAGTACCAGGCACACAGTCGGTGCTCAATAAATAAATACAGGATCGTTGTATAAAGTTTCTTGTATTTTCTCTTTTTGCAATCAATCTGTTGACTCTCATGCATTGGTACCTTTATGAAAATTTCCATTTTCTCAGCATCAGGGGTTCCCCTTAATCAATAAGATATCTCCCTGAACTTGTTTATAAACCATATCTTCAACCAGAAATGAAAGTCATTATTTTTTTTAATTAAAATTAAAACAATCACTCTGTTTCCATAACCAGAATGACAAACCATTTATTGCAGAGGGTGCCGTTACCAATGCAGAAAGGACTTGATTTCCTCCCTGAGAAACAAGCACAGGAACATATTCATTTAGGTAAGCTAAGTGTCTGGGCTCACCCATAAACCAAAACACTAGATCGCACTGTATCTGGAGGTCAGAGGCTTTCCCAGGGAGTGAAGAGAGCTGGCCGGACAATGGCATTTCCTTGTGCCTGCAGGGGACTCTGCGTTCTCTGTGTGCTCCCTCCGCGGATGCCAACTCCTCTCTAAATAAGCGAATAGAAGGTCACGTGGGCTTGAAGTGGTGGATCAGCAGGAATAACCGCAGGTGATTACAGGGCTTTTTTGAACATCAACCAGTGAGGAAGTGAGCCACCACCCTCCTCCAGTAGAATAAGTTCCAGCTATTGAGACAGTGTGCAAATTTATTTAAAGTAATTTTAAAGAATGACGAGTTGGCAAACATCAGGAAATGGCAGAGTGTTCTCTTTAATTAAGCACTGCCTTATGGAGGCAAATTTGTTCACTGTTCTTCTGAATATTGAGCTGGAATCAAGGTGGGGCTTGTGTCCACTTTGAAACTGTAGCATGTGGAATAAGGCATAACAATAACTAATAATAGCTCGTGACATTTTGCAAGTGATTGACTCTTTATAGATAAATAAGAGCCAGTTTGTAGTAACCCATAGAACGGTCTCATTTGCTTTTTTGAGCAGGCGAGAAAAGTATGCGGTTATGTTATACCAGGAATTGCACATAACCCAAAGTCCAGCTTAACATTGCCAAAAAATGTACTGAGTAATTGTTCCCAATGTACTATTATTAGTCTTGATCTGTTCCATTACTCTCGAGATTAACTCCTCTGCCAAATTTTTTAGGCTTAGTCAAAATCTGGGTCCACCCACCAGAGCATGACATTCACGTCTATCTTAACACAAAGCAAGATATTAAGAACCACTGCTCTTTTTCATGATGGCAAAGCATTTGCCACTTATCATTTCTGACATTACCCATTATGTTATTATGTTTCTTATACAAGAATCTATGCAATAAATTTCTCCAAGATCTTAATGCCAGGAAAAATGTTTCTCTCCAGATAAACTTCTATGGCTCTTTTTGATCAGACCATGAGATGAACCATGAAGTTCATCTTCTTGGCTGTTTTGCCGCTTGCCAGCAAGCCTGGAGTTGCCAATTTCTTATCACCTTAGAGATGAACGTAATGAAATGAACACTAAATCTGGAGCCTAAAGATCTGGCTTCTAGACCTAATTCTCTCACTTATAAGTTGCATGCATCTTGAAAAATTGACTTAACCTAACCTTTCCATTATCTGTCAAATGATAATAATAATAATGTCTTCCACCCTAGCGTTTGGCCATTATTCTTGTTTACCCACTTACCAGTCATCCTCCACTTTTTCTCTTGATAGCAGAAGTCCTGTATTATTCAGGTACCAGTGGCAATGAGCTCAGGAAAGGTGGACCCAGTTCTAGTGAATGAGTCATCATTGGTCAGTGCCAACTACGGTAATCCCATCCTCCTTTCCCAGAGATTATTTTAGAGATGGACACGTGACTCAGTTATGGTGAATGAGTTATAATGAGTAGCCTGCTGAGAAGCCCAAGAAAAGATTTCCTCCATGAGAGCTGAGTAAGGAAAAAACCAACTCTGTCCCCTGCCTTCAAGCCTTACTTCTTTTGGACAAGGTTTGGTGGGGCTGTGAGAGCTGGAGCTGGGGCAGCCATCTTGAAACCATACGGAAAAGCGAAGAGATTTGCAGGCAAGCAATTCCTGCTGTCAAGGAACTGCTAACACCCAACCCTGGAAACCTCTGGGCTTCTCACTATTTGGACAGCAAATGTCCTAAACTTTGAAACCATCTATATAAAGTCATCGTAAGTAACTTAACTGTTCCTTTGAATAGTTGTACATCAAAACAATAAAGTTGATATATAGTTGAACTATATAAAATGTATTTCATCTATATATATATATATATATATATATATTTTATATGTAAATACTATAGTTGAAAAACTAAAATTCTGTGGTAATTATTATGTTTATTCCCAATACATCTGTTTCTCCTTTTGTCTATAAGCTTCATGACCCCCAACTTTTTATCATTTTTCCTATACTAATTTAAGTGATTTTATGAAAAGTCAGCTCTAGTAATTATTATTATTGTTGTTGTTGTTATTGTTGATGTTAGATAGTATAACTAACATTCATTACAATTTGCTACGAGCTTGGTGTGCTAACGTATACTGTCTCATTTACTCAACACAAGAACTTTAAGAGGGAGATGTTATAATTATTTCCATTTACAAATGAGTAAATTGCAGCTCAGAGAGGTGAGGGAACTTGTCCAAGGTCACACAACTAGCAAGCAGCAAAGATCCAGTCTGAATGCCGTTAGAGGTTGTACCCTCAACCAGACTCTCAGATACCATTCATCTGGGAGACGTAAATGACAAATCAATTAATCTATCAATAAGGAGCATACATATGAGGTACTCAGACTCTTTAGAACACCGAACCTAAGTGTGATTTGTCCAAGGGTTTTAAGAAGGCTCAGTCTGCTTGACTTTGCACTTCTGCCTTGTCAAACACTAGAAATTCTCACCACCGTGTTTCCATGGTTAGAACTTGGCTGCCAACAGGGTAGATCAGGTAGAACCTGTGAGACAGGAAGGGAGAAATTCAAACTTTTTCAAAAAGAGGAGAAAAGACAAATCAAGTTCACCATTTTCTCCCCCGCCCCAAACATCACAGCACACATCTCAGACTCAGTTATGGTCAGTTAGCGGTGAACAGAATTCCCACTTTGCTAACATCACAATGATGTTAGCATAGCTTATGAAGCCATCCAGCATAGAGGGTCGTCTAGAATGTATCAGTTAGCTCAGATACCTACTGACTTGACAAGAAAACCTTATCATAAGCAGCATGACACGGGCATGTTCGAAAAGGTGCTGAGAGAGACATTCTCCATCAGACTCATCTGAATGAGAAAGACAGAGAAATGCTTACTTTCCAGCATGTCAGACTCCATTTCGACAAATGAAAAGGCAAAAGGAGGAATCTTAGTGAGTGAGCCTGAAATTGACTATGGCATCAAGATCACGTGCCCATCTTAAGGGTTGCTGTCATTCAGTGTGTCATTAACTGTCCTCAAGCAGAACCACCAACCTCGAAGCCATGAAAAGTCAGAGTTTGGGGAAGTTGAAATTCAGAAGCTCAAAGCCGAGGTGATGGGTGAGATCAGTCTCCTGTGTCTAAAACAGACGTCAGGGCTTGTGCTTGGGAGGCTGACTCAGTCCCAAAAGCAAGGTCAAGTGCCAAGAGGGCTTAAAAACCAAAAGGAGACCAGTGGCTTCTTGAAACAGGGCTTAGAAGAATGAGGCCAGGTGCTTGTGCCGACAACATAGCTAAGACTTCTGAGCATGCAAGGGAGAAAAGCGGGTTGCCCTGGGGAGAAGTTTCTGGTAGCCTTTGTCCCAGGCAATAGTGCTGGCAGGTGCATGCCCTCCTAGAATGACTGATGCAATCCAGAGTGTGCCGGAACTTTGCACTAGTGACTAGGAAGGGAAGAAGGCCCTCGATGGCTTATAGGGAAACACCCTTCAGTGAGCACCCCAGATAGACCTTTCCAACTGTCTCTCAATACCAGGCACCAGTTTGTCTAGCTGTCATTGTTTTGTGAGAAGACCCTTCTTAGTTTGAGATGAAAAGCTCCTATCCAGGTCCCCTCCTCCGCCCAGTTTTTTGCACAATGCCCGCGCCAGTTCCTCCTGTTCCTACATCCAAGAGCTGGAAGAGAATGCCTTGGCCAGGCCACGTTCCACCCAGGTTGGCCATTCACCGTCCTGGTATAACTGTGGATGAGACATCACAGGGCGCCCAGACCCACAGCGTTCAAAGTCGCTTCTGTTCTCCCCTGTTTAGGTCAAACGAAGGAGCTCTTGTGAGTAATTCACAGAGCGCCTATACTCGGAGGCATTGCACAATCTCATTATCATTAATTTTTGCATATTTAACTACAGTTTTTAATTAGATGGTATTTTATTATTCATGCACATAATTTGAGTCCAAGTCGGGCAGCTCTCTTGGAGGAAAGGAAAAAAAGAAAAGGTGGGGGGATGGAATTCTTGTGAATTGGAAGTTGGTGCTGGTGTTCCTCCTCTACTGGTGAGCGAGCGCGGCAGACTGTGAGTCTATAACGGCTCCCTTTTAATTTTGCTAATAGCTATCCTGTTATGTACCTTTATAAATTGGTTAAATTCAGAGTGCTGGGAGTTGTCTCTGTCTGCGGTAACTGTAAATAGTTTACTCTGTTTGGTTTGCACAGACAAACTGTTTGCTCAGGCTCCTTGATGTATTATTAAAATGGGTAATGGGCCCCTGGGAAACCATCTAGTTATATGCCTTCATTTGCAGAATAAACCATGCGTTGTTTTCATCTTTACTCATGATTGTTAATGGCACTGATGATGAGATGGGTGGAATTTTTTTCTCCACTGCCTTTATCAGCACTGTTTTATTATGCAGGCAAAATGGCCAGGCTGCTGATTTTGTCTAAGGTTTTCAATTAGTCATTTGACTGAACACATCTGTGCTGGCATCCACCCAGAGCCGGACCGCAGCTATTACCGGCTTACACCTGCTGAACCATGGCCATAAACGCGGATGGGAATAAACCTAAATTGGCCTTTTAGATATGGTTGAAAAGTTGTAATGTTGCAGTGTTTTATAGCAGTGTCAGGAAGGTGTGAACTTTTCCGCCTCTAAGCCCTAAGAACCTGCCACAAAATTCCACTCCACTCAAATGACTCACTTATAGGTTGGTTATTAATATCTGTTTGCCGTTTTGCAGCCCCGATGACTTAATCGGCTGACGTTAAGTAGATAAGATTATATTTGTACTGCAGCTGGGAATGGTTGACGTTTAATTGTGTTGGTAAACAGAGCCCAGTGGCTGCTTTGGCATCTCTGCAGATGCCTCGGAATTATTCCTCAGCAGTTTGGAACGTGACTCCTACGTCTTCCCCTGCAATAAAAATTGCTTCACGGCAGAGCAGAGGAGCTGGAACTGGAGGTGGGGTATGACTTTAATACCCCAAAGAGTCTGTCATTTATCATGAAGGGGGAAGCCGGGGCAAATTTCTGCAAAATAAAATGCAATCCCCTCACTGCTAAGAGCTCGTGTGTCTTTATGAGAGATGATGCTAATTGCTAAATATTTAGAAATCCCCTTGATCGGTCCTCAGGAGCCCTGAGGATCAGTAAGCCAGGCTGCAGAGAGCAGGAGTGAGGTCACTGAGAAAGAGCTCACATTTGGCTGCTGGAGTTCATGGACGTTCGCGGAAGCGGCAACATTTCTGTTGGATCCAACAGATGCACTGGGGGCGGGAATGAAAACATCTCCCTCACTGTGGGAAAAGCCTGAACCATGTTTCAGACTTTCAGGATGACGAAAGATATTGGCGTTGCAGCCAGAATGGAAGTGCTAGCCATGACACCATCTCTGCCCCCAAGGGATTAAGCCTTTGTGAGTTTCACCGTGGCCGTCTGTGTGTAAAGCCACCATATTTTACCCTTAATAGGCATCAACACCTCTGTACTGAACCCTGAAAACTTGGTTTCCCTGGAAAGATTATTTCTTTATTATCCCTTCCTCTCCATCAGAGGCCACCACCAACCATTTCTTTCACCATTTTCCTGACTCCAAGATGAGCTTATCTGGTTTGTGAGTAAGTAAGGCTCCGATCTTCCTCCTGGTTCATACCAGCCAAGTTCATTTCTCTGAGTTTTCTTTGTTGTTGTTTGTTTTCACTTTTCCAATTAGTGCCTGAGACAGATCCAGAGTCTTCATCATCCCATCCCATCCCATCATTTATTGGGACTTTGTGGCAATGCTATGCAACACACACTAGGTACCTAAACAATCTGAGGAGATTCACTGGCATTGATGCTTTAAATCTTCAGATCAGCCCTAGGAGCAAGGTGCTATTATTGTCACTCCCATTTCACAGATGAGGAAACTAAGTCACAAAGAGATCAAGAAAATTGCCTAAGATCACACAGTGAGTAAAGGAAGGAGCCGAGATTCACAGCAGGCAGTCCGGGCCAGAACCTATGTTTCAAATTGTTAGGCTACACAGCCTCTTAGCATTAGAAAGAGTTTCTCAAGCCATAGGTCTGAGATAGCAGGCTGAGGTCTTGCTGGAAGAACTGCATGGGTTGAAACCGTCTTTTTTCACTCACATCCCTTATTGGTAGATATTTAGCTTGTCCCAGTTTGTCCAATATTGTAATAATGTCTTTTCCATCTCCTTGGGCACATATGGACACAGTTAGAACTGGATTTGCACAACCATAGGTCATGTACATTTGAGTTTTTACTAGATATTTCCAAATCACCCTCCAAGACGGTTGAACCAATTTACACACGTACCAGCAGTGTCCAGGAGTGGCTGTTTGCTCATACCCTGGCCAGCATTTTGATACTATCAAACTCTTTATGTTTTGTCAAAGGCATTTTTCAAAGTGGAGAGTTTCAGCTGTTTGTGAAACTGAATCTTTGGACTTCTGTCTCTCAGCAACCCCATACCCCCACCATGCTCACCCCCACTTCGGCATCCAGGAAAATAAAGATGCTCTGTGTTTTTTTCAAATACAAGTCAAGATGCAGAATCTTTTCTGGTTGTGGAGATCCAATTTCAGGATAACTTGCTGCACAGCAGCAGTTTTCAGCCTCAACACTTCACCAATAGCAAGTTGAGTTAGAAAGTGGTGTGATAATTAAATGTCTAGACTGCCTGGGGCCAGATTCTGGCTCACCACTTCCCAGCTTGCAAGACTTGGTAAGTGACATTTCTTAGGTCTCAGTTTCCTCATCTGTAAAATGGGAATGCCCCTAACAGTCTCATAGAATTGTTGCAAAGACTAACATTTAAATATAGGGGGCAGAGCACTGAGAAAACTGTCCAGTTCATAGCAGAGGTATTGTTTTGTCCATTATAAAGTCTGTGCAACAACTGGACCTGATTGGCTAGTGAACAGAGAACGTATTTCTATCTTGTTTGAGATTTTGATTTGCAGCTACTAACTATATCAAACGGATAAATAGCAAGATCCTACTGTATAGCACAGGGAACTATATTCAATCACCTGTAATAGCCTATAATGAAAAAGAATATGAAATGGAATACACACACACACACACATCTGAATCACTATGCTGAAATTAACACATTGTAAACCAACTATACTTCAATTAAAATAATTTTTTTAATAAATGAATTAGTCCAGTTCCAAAAAAAGCCCCCTTTTTTAAGATTATAGCATTTGCAGTGGGGAACTATAGGGTTATTGAGTCCAACCCTTCTCAATAGCCACAAGCGACTTGCTGACAAGGGCCGTGCCTTTTTCCAGTCTCCAGCACCCAGTCCAGTGCTTGGCAGCTAGTGAGTGTTCAGGAAATGATAGCTCAAAGGACAGACAGACACATCACGGCTCACTGGCCTCAGTGGGCAAAATCTATACTTGTTCAAAAGGCAAATATGCCTGGGCCCCGTGCTCCACTCACTGGATGAGAATCTTTTGGGTGGAGCCCTGGCATCTGCATTTTGACCTGCATCCCCCCATGGTTTTGACATACTAAAGCCTTGGGTGTAAAACTGGAGATAATCCTGGCTCTAGAGAAAATTATTTCCAGCACCTGGCATGATTCCTTTCACATGGCTGGTATTTGATAAATATTCTTGATTGAATGAATTCAACAGCTCAGGGGGTAATTATAGGATTTTCACGCTCACATGAAACTCTCTAGAGCTCCCAGAGATGGAGGCTTTTTGGACCCTCTCAGCCATGGTTCTTGCGGTGTGGTTCTCAGAGCCCACATCCCCATCCGAAGAGGCCAAGGTCTCCTGGGGCCATCTGCAAACACCTGGGACCTCCACAGATACCGTTAAGCAGACTGTGGAGTAAATCGTTTCAAGCCCAAGGTCAAGCTCATCTCAGCAACTGCCCCATCACTTCCCCTGTTCTCGCTTCTTAGATTACAGACTGTGGTCTGCCTGGACCTCATGGGGGTTCCTCCCACCTTGCCAGCATCCTCCTCAGACCATTGCTTTTACCCTGGACCGAAGGACCTCTGATCTCTGGCTCAGTTTACATCACTGGTATGACTCCTGCTCCCCTTTCCCCGTATCCCACCCACACCAACACTCCCAGCTACACCCCCAGACCCTGCCGTATCTTTTGGGATTTTGAGTTCCCAAGATTGGAGTCCTAGTGTAGGTCATTCCAATAAAAGGAGCAGAGATGCCTCAGAACTATGAAGTGCACAGTGCACATTTAGGTCTTGATGATCAGGTTGGCTGAGCTGCATTCATTTATTTGAAATCACAATTTTGCTTAATAAACATTATTTCCACTGTTGGAAAAAGCAATCTTCTCTTGAAGCTGCTTTTAAAATATTGAGGATTTCTGGACCGTGTTCAAATGAATATCAAATGGATGTTTTTGATAATAGCTGGTGTCCGTGGAGCCCTTTCCAGCGCCAGGCAGAGGAACGGGAAGCCTTGAGTGTGGATTAACGTCACTGGCTTTTCGCAACAGCCCCACAGGGTCGATACAGAGACCCAATCCATTTTACAGAGGAGGAAGCTCAGTAAGAGAGTGATGCAATAATTGCTTGGAGTGAGACAGCTGATGGGGAGCATAGAAGGGTTCAAACCCACACACCTGGTTCCATGCACCACAGGTGACAGTGGAAGGAGCTGGCTGTCGCAGCCTCGTGTGCCCTCATTCCCTTCTTTACAAGGTAAACATGCCCAGAGCTGCAGAGACACACACAGGGCTGTCCTTGTTGGGAAGGGAGGCCAGACCGGTTGGACTGGCCCAGGTGGAAAAATTCCCCGGCCCGTCCCCACGGGGATGGTGACAACAGGGATGGCAGAGGGCCTCAAGGAGAGGCCACTTCAGGCCAGCAGCTGCCCCGTTCCTCCAGGTTTGGTCCACGTCGCAGCTCCCCGGAAGGGCCTCCAGTATCGGGGTGGCCACCTCCTCCTCACTCAGGCCCCAGATTGGCTGCATGCGCCGGGGTCCGGCGGGCCGCCTTCTCCCCGTGTGGTAGCCGGGATGTACAGTCCCCGCACATGAAAGCAGGGGGCCCGACAAAGGGAAAGTGAAATTTCCCTTGAGCTATTTGCCCTGGCTGACTAACCCGAACCTTCCTTCTCAGGATGAAGAACAGCTCTGATGTTCTGATGTTGAAAGCATCAAAGGCTGATCCCCTCGGCTGAGCGGTGACACACAGTTGCTTGGCAGGGAGGCCTCGGGAGCTCCCACCCGCACTGTTGCCAAAGCCCAGACCCCCGACTCCATCCCGCATCATTAGCAGCCAAGACGCTGCTGGTTAGATGGCGGCTGCCTGGGAGACATTCGTCCCTCCGCCCTCTTTGTCCCCGGTGCCACCCTCTGACCCCCACACCTCTAACGGGGACACAGACTCTGGCCTCTCCTGACGCCCTCTGCACCAGCCGTGAACTTCAAAGCCCGTGGAAGGAGAGCCTGGAGAAATACAGAACAGCTTCCAGAAGGCTGGATAATGTGGTTTCTAGGAAAAAAAATTTTTTTCCAACAGTTTCATCTTTTTTTTCCTTCTGAGGGCAGAAAGTGATCCATGTTCACTGTTGACATTTCAACAACTCAGAAAAGTATAAAGAAGAAAGTTGTGAAGACGGCAGAGCCCACCGCAGGGAGAGTCCCACTGTTACCTTCCGCTGACAGGTGTCAGCTGAAATAGCCAAGAAGCCTGCTGCAGACACTTAGCCTAACTTGTACCCCTTCTTTCTGTGGCCCTGTGACATGACTTCCCCTCCCCAGGACTGCGGCCACCTTCTTCTCTTAGAGACTTCTTCAAGCCCCTCTCCTCACAGCCATCAAGTCTGAACCTCCTCCAATATTTCCCTTAAGATACAAGAGCATCATGCTGGCAACAGTGCTGGGCTCACTTCAAACTCAGCTTTTAAGCTAAATTGAACACTGAAAAGATGGCTGGGAACCAACTCCAGACAGCCCCAAGCAGCTTTGTGAGACGAGAGCCTCTCTTCACAGTTCGGATAACACACACACACACACACACACACACACACACACACACACACACACACACACACACACACACACACACACACTAGCCTGACCCCCGCTTCCTTTGTTTTTAGAAATTAATAAAGCTTTTCCAACACGCTGCTCACCGTCCCTCCCAGTGAACAGTCAAATCACGGCTTTTATTCCCAGCTCGCCACGTCAAGTAAATAGAAGCTTACAGGAGAGACCGGGGAATGATAAGCAAATCCCACTGCAGCGAATTCTTAATATATAAATTCATCCAGCAGCAGTGTAGTATCAACTGGCAAAACCAGGAACAATGGGAGGCAGCCAGGCCTGGCTCCGACGAGGTCAACCATCAAGGTTATCTATATTCAATTACTGGTATCTACAAACTTGCATAGCTGTCAGCTGGTCAGAGCCCAAATGAAAACTCACCATGCATTCAGAAAGCAAATATAGTTTCCGAGGAGAGCCTCAAATTAGCTCTGTGAGTGACTTGGCTTCAAACGCACAGAAGCCATCATCAGCCTTTGGGGACATCTCTGCCTGCAGCACCTCGGTGTCTAAATTTGGGCATCGTCTTATAAATCTCTGTCCCCGAAGTAGGAAAGGACTGGGGTTGCTCCTTCACCCTGGGCGACGATAAATTATCTCACTTAACAATAGATAAACTTGAGACACTCTTCCTGTACCGGGGACCTATTGTGCAGTCACCGCTAATCACCAGCATCTCTCCTTCCCCATCGGCCCCACTAAAGACCTGTCGCTGGTGAGGAGACACAATAATTTGTTTTGCAACTCCTCCTCCGGAACCATATATCATGCGTGGAAACAAAGCTCCCCGACAACAGAGATGTATCTGCTTCCTCTATCTGAGTTCCTCTTCCCATCAGGGGCGAGGCTGGGGGGAACACGTTTCCAGTGCAACGCTCCCGTAGCATCCCGCTCCCAGGCCCATCTGGAATCGGGGTAAAGGTCTGGTTCTCCAGGAGAAGAGAGGACATGCCCACTGAAAAGGAAGGCTTTCTGTTCACGGTCACATCCCGCTGAAGTTTAAACCCCACCTCATTTCATCCTGGCTGATCGTTTTCTGGTCACCATGGAGATTTACCGACCAGGCAAGTCAGGGTTAATCAATGCCTAGGTAATTTCTAGATTAGGCTGAGGAGGCTATAAATTGTGGGCCTGTTAGGAACTAGATGTCTTTGATTTTATCCTTGGGCTGGAAGCCTTTGGGTTATTGCTCTTCCTCAGTCCATTGCATGCTTTGTCCAATGTGTGTCATCTTCATCGTGTTGATGACAGCCCCATTCTGATCCCCTCCCAAGGCAGGTATGCCTCACAGAGTCCATCGGAGCTGCAAAATTAAGAACTGTGCATTCATAAGTGGGGTCTGTCTCGATTCAGAAGATCAGGCTTTGGGACAGAGATAAACATATCAATGCTTTCACAAGAAACTATTTAACATGGGCTCAGATAGGAAGGAAAATGCAGATGGAGTGATGTCAGTCCTGACTTTCGACCAGGCTGGGATATGACATCCTCCCACCTCCAACTTGGGTGCCTAGGCCCACTTAGACAGAGCCATCGTCTGTACAGCTGTGCAGGTTGTGTACTGCACAAAAGCTCAGATTTAAGGGGATGCCATTCATATGTTCTTTGTAGATTTCTGTATTTGTTATGACAATTTTCTGGCAGATGGCAATAATGTGTTTTGTTCCAGCAAGGTCAGTACAATTTTTTGCTAGGTGGAAGTGAAGTATCTTGAGAAATGGAACCTTTCTTTAACTGGCACAAAGGCACTGTGGGATAGGGGCAGTTCTGCATCAAGGGGCCCACTTTTTATCCCTGAAGCCCACATGGCCACTTATTTTGTGGCTTCCTTTCTACATGTCAGGAAGAAAATTGGTTATCAGATGATCTGTTCAGGAGTCTATCTCCTCCCACTGCGATCTCATTGTCCATCCTTATAATCCCAGCACAGAGCCCAGTGCCTGGCTCATGAAAGTGCCCAATACTCATTTGTTGAAAGAAAGAAAGAATGAGTGAATGAACAAATGAATGAAATTCTGTATCGTTCAACCCATATTTCAGTGTCTACCACACAGCAGATTAAAAATGAATTTTTTGTAGAACCAAGAGGACCCAATCTGTGTTTTGGAAACCTCACTATTTGCCAAATAGAACAAGAGGATCTTAAAAATAGAGGAACATTTTCATTTTTCACTTACAACCTGATGCTAAAAGTTTATTCAAAGGACATTTTTCACTCCATGTTTCAGGGGCCAGTGGGGAAGGAGGAGACAGCCGAGACCCATGTGACAAGGACAGCTCTTGGTAGGGATGGTGGTGGTAGACTATGGGCAAACGTTACCTGTTTCTGTCTTAGGACACAGGCACATGTCTTCCTACACTATCAGCAGTGTGTGGGGAGCAGAAGAGACACACTTTGCCGGCGGTGAACTGGATGACTGTGCTAAAACTCTGCACTGAGGATTTTAAGATCAACTCCTCTCAGTCAACGTGGAATTCCTTTCCAGGACAGACCACCCCAATGCCTCCTGATTCTCCTGTCTGGGAACTCCCAAGTCCTGTGCCCACCAGGCACTTCGACCCCTTTGGATGGCCTTGGAAACCCTCAGAGCACTCAGTTACATTTCTCTTGAGATCTCAAACATCTATGACCATGACCATGGAGTCCGCCCTGGAAGTGGGATAATTGGGCAATGTGTTAAAACATCATGATTGGTGTATTAGTGCTCTATTTGGTGGTTATGAAACTCACAATTGTTCAGTGTTAAAACTAATTCAAAAGAGAACAGAACACTCTGTGAAGAAGGAAACTGCTTGTAATCCTACCTTGCCCCTACCAGAGAGTAACATACTGATAAATTGGTCTATGTCCCTTCAGACCCTTTCTGTGGGATTTGTCTTTAGAGACTTCTGTTCCCTTATGCATTTCCCATTAAGATGGCCAATAAATAAATAAATAAAAATAAAGATCCATACCAAAGTACTGTTTTTGTAACTTTTTTTTTAATTTAATAATATACTGGAGACAATTTTCTTGTCAATATTTTTACCTTATCTTTTAAAATTCCTGAATAATATTTAGCTATATGAACAAAAGGACACACATTTAACTGACCCTGAAGGATGGGGATTTAAGTTATCCGATAAATTGAATGTTTATGTCCCCCTCAGATTCATATGCTAAAATCTGAACTCCCCATGTGATGTGTTAGGAGATGGGGCCTTTGGGAGGAGATGAGGTCATGAAGGTGGAGCTGTCATGAATGGGATTAGTGTCCTTATAAGAGACCCCAGGGAGCTCCCTTGTCCCTTCCACATGTGGGGACACAGAAGATACCCATCTATGAACAAGCAAGTGGGCCCTCAGCAGACACTGAAACTGCCCGCTTCTTGAGTAATAGTCATTTTATAATGTTGTGTCAAATTCTAGTGTAGAGCACAACTTTTCAGTTATATATGAACATATATATATTTATTGTCACATTTTTTTTTCGCTGTGAGCTACCACAAGATCTTGTTTATATTTCCCTGTTCTATACAGTATAATCTTGTTTATCTATTCTGCATTTTAAAATCCCAGTCTGTCCCTTCCCACCCCCTGCCCCCTTGGCAACCACAAGTTTGTATTCTATGTCTATGAGTCTGTTTCTGTTTTGTATTTTTGTTTTTTTTTGTTTTTAGATTCCTCATGTGAGCGATCTCATATGGTATTTTTCTTTCTCTTTCTGGCTTACTTCACTTAGAATGACATTTTCCAGGAGCATCCATGTAGCTGCAAATGGCGTTATGTTGTTGGTTTTTATGGCTGAATAGTATTCCATCATATAAATATACCACATCTTCTTTACTCAGTCATCTGTTGATGGACATTTAAGCTGTTTCCATGTCTTGGCTATTGTAAATAGTGCTGCTATGAACACTGGGGTGCAGGTGCCATTTTGAAGTAGGGTTCCTTCTGGATTTATGCCCAGGAGCGGGATTCCTGCGTCAAATGGTAAGTCTATTCCTAGTCTTTTGAGGAATCTCCATACTGTTTTCCACAATGGCTTTCCTGCCCACTTCTTGATCTTGGACTTCCCAGCCTCCACAACTATGAGAAATAAATGTGTGCTGTTTAAGCCACCCGTTTATGGTATAAAATGATATTTTTGTTATAACAGCCTGAGCCAACTATGGCAGCTAGTTTTCTTTTGTTGTTTTTTTATTATACACAGTGCTGTGATGAAATTCTTTATATACATATCTCTGAGCATCTGTCTGCTTATAGAATTTACTTTTTTGGTTTGTTTGATTTTTGTTTTGGTTTGGTTTTTTGGGAGGGGAAGATAATTAGGTTTGTTTGTTTATTTATTTATTTTTAACAGAGTTACCGAGATTGAACCCCTAAGCACACACTCTACCACTGAACTCTACCCTCCCCCTGGAATTTACTTTTAATAAGCAAAAAATAAAATCTGCTTTCCAGGGAAGGAAATAAAACCCCAATATAAAGACCTCATTTAGTCAATCAAATCACACGTGTTAAGTCCCCTTCTAGGAGCCAGGCATTGGGATGAGGACACAGTGGCAGAGTAGATGTGAGTCTTATCTCCAAGAACTTACCATCCAGTTGGGGAGAAAAACAATAAACACAGTACATCATGGTCCATACTGGAGCTACCGGTGTGGGCACTCAGAGAGTGGAATGGAAACTAATTCTGCTCCACAGAGAAGGAAATATCTGAGACAGACCCTGAAGAATGGGTAGGAGTTTCCCAGGTCAAAGAAGGAGGTGAGAAAGGGATTTCTAGGAAGAGGGTTGGAATGTATCAGTTATCTAGTGCCACCATACTGCTGTGTAACAAACTACCCTCAAACTTAGTGCCTTAAAACATTATTTTGTGGGGGATGAAATATGATTTATCTAGGTTGATCTTGCCTGGGCTGGACCATGCAGTCAACTGGCAGGTTGGCTGGGGCTGGCTCATCTAGGATGGCTTTGGCTGGGATGACTTAACTCTGCTGCATGGGATCCAAAAGTAAGAGAAGATATAGGTAAGTCTTCTTGAGACCTAGCATCAGAACTCCATGTTATTGCTTGGGTCACATACTACTGACCAAAGTCAGTCACAAGGCCAGCCTGGATTCCATATCTAGAAAAATAAACTCTACTTTCCTATGAAATGAACATCTGGACCAGGGAAGCCCCTAGGAACCTGCCAGCAGAGGCTGCATCTCTAAATAATGATGAGGACCAGGGCAAGGCCAGAGTAAAGCCCAAGAAAATCACACTGGCTCTGGGGCTGTGGCCGCCGCCCGTGTGTTGATTGCTCTTTCTCTGCTCTGAAGAAGAACTACCCCACCTTCTGCCCCACCCAATAAAACAGCTCAGTGAATATAATTACTTGCACCATCAAATCAATAGCGGATTGCTCCTGGCCCCTGCTTGTTCGATATCAGTGTCTGGGATCACAGAATCTTGATACTCCCCTCAAGATGCCAATTTCTGCTTAATGTTAGATAAACCACATCTATCAACCCCATGCGCTAATGAGATTTTATTGCGTCATTAATAATACACATCTTTAAAAAATATATGTTTTCAACTCATGTAACATGAACTATGAGGTTGCAAATATTCTACCCTTCCCAGTCGTAGAACTCCCAATTGCCAACTGAACAACCCAAATCAATGTTGTATTAAGCAAGCTCGGAAAGTGATTACGGAATTTGAGAGACAACCAACGGGTAGGCAAAGAGAAACTGCTTTTCCATCGATTTTTCTAAGGGAGAGAGAGAGAAAGAATTAAAAAGCAGTCTCCATTCATATTAAGAGGCTTGTTAGCTTCTTGTAACTGGTAGCATCTGTCACCCCCAGAGTAGGTTAGCTCTTTGCTATGAATGTGGGTCGTGTGTTTCAAAGAAACATCTTCAGGATGCTCTCACATAAGAAAACCAGGGTTCAGACTTCTTCCTGAAGAGGAGGTGAGACACATCCTCCTCATTAGAAACACATTGCTGATAGCATGTGGTCGGGGTGCCTGCTGGTGAGTTCACCCGGGCACAGAATAAGCATCGGGTAAGCAGTCCGATCCTGAGAGAAGTTGTCTCCATGTCAAATCCCAGGACGGAAAACCCCAGGGATGCCAGACTGCCCCACAAAACAAAAACAGCTGCGGGGAAACACGGGACACGGGGTGAGGTGCTACAGAGGAATTAACAGGCCCGGTCTTCTTCATCTGGAAAATCACATTTATTTTCATTGCCTCAGTCTTGTGTTCATTGTCTAAAGAATCGGCCCACTCGCTTTGATTCCCTTGTTAGAAATACTCTCTCATTTTGGGACAAGGCGATCATTCGTTGCATCTTCCCGGGATCCGTGGCTCTTAAATGAATGGCAGAGTCTTCATGAAGAGAGGTTGTCTGTAAATATTTTGTGAGTAATTCACCCTAATTATTTCATTATTAACACAATAAATAGCAGGTTCCTTTTTTGTTGAAGTATAGTTGCTTTACAATGTTGTGTTAGTTTCAACAGCAACGTGATTCAGTTATACATATATGTATATATTCTTCCTCAGATTCTTTTCCATTATAGGTTATTACAGTATGTTGGCTACAGTTCCCAGCACTGTACAGTAGGTTCTTGTTGTTTATCTAATAAATAGCAAGTTTCTTAAGCAGAGGGAATCTGTAAATCGGGGTGCCCCACGTACTAAGAGGGTAGGAGCATCTGTTCTGGGCTAGCATGAACAGATTTGGGGTCCTCACTCACAAGGACAATTTGTACTCTGGCAGGTACTTCTCTGTGATATGATGTTGGAGCTGACTGTTCAGACCTGAGCATTTACATGCAGCAAAAGGTCTAGGTGAGCATATACACGCACATATACACACAGAGCAATCCAGCATCTCAGATCCACATGCTTTAGCTCCATGCCACTTTATACACGGTTGTGGACAGCAGCCTGTGTTTGTACTGAAATTTGCAGAAGGGAAATTTTGGGGGTGGTATGATAATTGAGAAAGGGTGTAAGCAAGACTTTTCACCCAGTATTTTATAGGGTTGGATTTTTGAGCTATGGGACT
Source organism: Camelus bactrianus (assembly GCF_048773025.1). Lineage (NCBI taxonomy): Eukaryota > Metazoa > Chordata > Mammalia > Artiodactyla > Camelidae > Camelus > Camelus bactrianus. The sequence continues at coordinate 71,912,474 of NC_133547.1, forward strand.
ATTCAAAAAATCAGTGATCGTAAATTTAAAAAACAAACTAAAACTCATTGACTTGAGTTGTTCGCTTGGCCTTGGGGGGTTGTTATGACCATACAGAATACTTTCTATCAAAAATGGGCAACATTTTAAAAAATGAGGCAGTGGGTTTGGTGTTCCACTAAAGTCGCAGATTAACTGGGGGACTTTACAGTGACCGGTTGGCTTAGAGTTGGGTACACACGGCCTGAGAGAAACTCAAAAAGAGATCGCCTGGGACGATATCTTGTAAGTGTGCAAGGGGGTGGGAGAAGGTAGGCTCTGCGTAGGAAACTGCAGGATGCCTGATTCTGAAAATAGCACTTTGGGCTGAAAATTTGGGAAACTGAGGCAAGGCACCGAGAGGACAGATTTCCCAGGGGTATCAGTTCTCTCATTACCCGTGATTATAATGAAATATTTCCAGAACCTGGTGTGAATCAGGAAGGCTCTCTTTCAGCCAGAAATCAAATGTGGTCCATCCACTCCACGGGGAAGAGAGAGGGCCGCTGTTGCCGGTCTCCAGGAGAGGGTGCTCGCCAAAGGCATAATTCAGTTGCAATTACAGATCTTTTTGAACTCCATCTGTAGACCAAGCAGCCATTAACCAAAGACAGCTATTCCCTCTGCTTATTTGCTTTCCATCTATTTTTTCACGCTTGTCCAAAACACTACCCTATAGTCTCCCACTTTTCTTTGTGAATCCCACGTGGACAAGACACCAGAATAAGGAAGACACACAACTCGTGTTTTTTCCCCTCTTTCTTCTTTCTTAAAGCGAAGGTTCAAAAACATATCTTGGTTGGTCTAGAAACAGCACCACGATTGATCCACTTTATTTTTGATGGCTACAATAAGCACCTGCACAAGGAAGGGGGAGGTGGAGAAAGTAAAAACAAAACAGTGGATTCATCGGCCAGAGACGGTATTTATGTGTAAGTGATACTGAGACTAAGCCGGGTAACTCAATAGTAAAATGGGCAGGTTTTAGGGCTGTTGCCATTAAGAAAATAACACTAATACAAGACACATGTGGGTACTGGCCAGGACACATCCCAGGAGCTCCCGGGCAGCCCAATCTGGGGATCAAGGCTGAGAGTTCAGCTCCAGCTCACAGCCTCCACTGTGATCCCAGGTCAGAATCTGGTAATGTAATTTTCTGCCAAAGTAGGGGAAATCATGTGTTCCCAATGACACACCAGGAGGTTTTGTTTTGATCTATTAGATCATGGAATCATTGGCTTTAAAAGTTCTGTGATTTTTCAGTTTTGCCTGGTCCTTTTTTCAGGGGAGTAGCCCAGAGAGGTTAAGTGACTTACCCAAGGTCACACAGTGAATCCACGGCAGAACCAAGACCAGCATCTCGATATTAATAGTTGTTTTGCAATCCATGTGGCCTAGGAAATAAGGTGGACCACACATCACTTCTGCTTAAGCACCATACTTGGTCTGGGTATCATTCTAACTCTGAGAGGTTGTTACGATAGTATATCCTCATGCATCCAAGCACTATGCAAGAAACCAGAAACACATATTACACAATAACAATATTAATGAAGATTCCTCAGCTTGCGATTGCTGCCTTCTTTTAGAAATCTCTCTTTTTATTTTGCTCATGTTTGGGGGCTCAGCTTGAAGATCACCAATAAGAGAGACTCTCCCTAACCACCCAGTCCCAGTTGCCTACCCTCCACCGCTTCCAGTCACCTTCTGTCATCTTCCTTGTTTGTTTCCATCAGTGAAATCATCTTGTCTGTTCATCTGTTTACTCACTTATTGTCTTTCTCCTTTTCTAGAATGTGAGATCCGTGAGGGCAGGGATCCTTGACCATTTTTCTCAATGCCGTCTTCCCAGCGCCTGGCACATAGTAGGTGATCAATGTATTTGTTTCCATGCATGAATGAATCCCACACCGTGGATGCAACTTGCCCTTCCTTAAAACCTCCATGCATCCTTTTTTATACATCTTAATGCACCTGTATTCCGCCTTGAAAGACCCACCTCATCTAACCCCCTCCACCAGGTTGGAAGGCCTTTGAAGGCAGACATATTTATATCTGCAACAGTGTTTAGGACCGTGTCCTGCTCATGTTGGTTCTAAAATTTAATTGAGACAGGCACATAGATCAAGAGGCTTTGGAGCCCGGCCAGAAGTAAAAGTCAACTCACCATTTCTGGACCACTGAGCTAAAGGAAAGCATGCATTTAAAGAGTTTCCATTGCAACTAATTAATATGTTTTGGTCTCTCCCTCTCTTCTGGACTTGAATCTGGGCACAGCCAAAACAGTGTTGAACAAAGATATCTGTGCTGAGTTCTTGTTTGTGTCTCCTGAGCAGCTACTCCCAGCTGGCTTTATTTAAGTGATCATAGGATAAAATTTCATCACAATCTCCAGTGAATGTGACGAAAGATTGCTTCATCTCTCATCTCCAGGGCTGGTGCTCAGGGGTCCCTCAGCCCAAGAAGGGACATAAGACATTGGAGAAGCCATCACCCCAGCAGAGAGCCCCACCCGGAGGCAGCCGGAAGGCAACGCTAACCAAGACCGCCAATGAAGAGCGGTGAGCAGTACCCTTGGAATCAGATGGATCTGCGTTCTAATCACAGCTCTCTTCTTTATAGGCTGGTTGACCTTGAGCCATTGGACCTCAGTCTCCTCATCTGGAAAATGGGAATAGTATATCACTTACATGGTTGATCAAAAGAGTGAGTGTGGGGGCGGGGAATGGGGCCTGGAGCAAACAACTGCTTAACAAAAGGTAGTTATTACTACTCTTACCGCTGTCTCTTGTATTTAAAATCCAAATCCATTTCTATGCCACCAGGCTCCATGAAGCCCAAACTGTCCTACATCAGGGCTTTTCCATTTGCTGTTCTTTTGACTTGGAACCCTGGTCCCACCTCCAACCCACAGGGCATGGCTGGGTCTTATTTCATCACTCAGATCTCAGCACAAATGTCACTTTCCGAGATGCCCTCTCCAATGGCGTGATCTAACCCCACTCCATGATGTCACCCTGCCTCACATCCTCACGCCCTCCTCATTCTCTGAAACTGTCCTAGTCACTTCATTATTGACCCTGTTCCTCATCGGCACCTGCAGTCTATGAGTTCCCTGAGAGTCGGGACCCAGTCTGCTGCCCCTCAAGCACCTGTAGGTGCCCAAGAAGTACTTGCTGAATGATGGCACATACACACAAACACACCTGCGTGAAAACAAACCCCCAGAAGGCCCATCGCACCAAGAGGGGGCCAGCTACATAATGTACAGAGTCCAGAGCACAATGAAACATAGGACCCCTTATTTGAAAGTATTAAGAATTTCAAGACAGCGATCGCAGAACATTAAACCAAGCTCAGAACCCTTCCAAGCAACTGCACAGCTCATCTGCCTGAGAAGCTGGCCCTGCCCGGAAGGCCATGGCAGACAGCTGGAGGTCTTTACTGACAGTCAGGGCCCCCAGAGGGTTCTCAGATCGCACCAGGCAGCCGGCCCCAGCAGGCACAGGTCAGACCTGGCCTTTCTCCCTGACATCTTCCAGCTCTTTCCCCTCAGTCCGGAAGGCTAGTTCCCAGTGGGTCCTGTTCCTGCTCCCAGGCCCCTCTGTGGGACTCTTCCCATTTTCAGGTGCCCCCTTGGGGGTATGGCTTCAGAATAGAGTCACATAATAAGGAGCTTCTAAAGGGCAACCAGTGAACAGATCATCCAGCTCGGAGGACAACAGCTTTAAAAGCTCTGGGTTGGCAGAGAATGAGGGAGGCCCAGGAGCAGAGTTGCCACGTATAGCTGTGCAGGTTGCTCACTGCAAAAGGCCCTTCCGAGGGATGAGTGAGGACTGAAACCCAACCTGTGCTACTGTTCCCCAGCACAGAGCCCAATTCAGGGCTGCACCTGCCCAGAGAGAAGGGGCACCTTTTTTTTTTTTTTTTTTTTTTTTTTAATACAAAGACACTGTCCTATTGACGAGCTCCGTGACTGCCTGGAGGGGGCGTGATTTTCAAATTTGCTCAAAAGCACAGTAAAGTTTGGCAACATCCCTGCCTAAGACCAGACAAAGGCAGCTTTCTGAGCAGCTGAGAGAACTTAAGAGTGTAACCAAAGGCCAAAAAAGAAACCAAAAAACCCCCAAATAACCTAGATCATCTTCCACTCCAGTGAAGCTGGCCTGCTCAGTGCCCAGAGGCAAGAGGAGACACAAAACATTAAGATTGTACCAAAATCCACAGATGGTGGTTATTGGGATGTGATGTGTACGGAGAAATGGAGTGGTCAGGAGACCTTCTGCCTTCTGACCCGCAGGACATGGGACGTGTTCTTGGGAACCTGGCGGGGGCCCCCGTGGTGGCAATCTTCTGGGATGTATTTAGAGGTGGGATTAGGAGGAAGAAGGAGTCAGAGAGCATCATCAGGGCCGACTGAGATGGAAAACTGACTTTCTGGGCTGTTTTCAGGGTGGGAGCCAATACCCAGTTTTCACTGCCACTTACCTCTGTGTAACTTCCAAGGATTCTTTAAGCCCTGGAGCACTTGCTGGAAGAGTTTTCTGCTCTCTTCTTGGCTGAGACCCTCCCAGGATTAGGAGCAAAGAGGAACAGACAAGTCCTCACTCTGTTCCCTTTGGAAACCTGGCGCAGGGAACTCCACAGTCGATATGGCGGCTGGAAGCCCAGTGGGGACTTCCCAGTGGGACTTGCAGGATTCCAGGCACAGATAGGACATGTCTGGTTCCAACCAAGGCCTCCTTGACTCCCAGCCAATTCCCTTGAGGAAACCCACCCTTCCTTTAACTGCCTTTAAAAAGTCCCTGGTGTTTAAATGGGACTTTTACTAAGATAGCCCCAACTGTAGAAGCAGCCAAGTGGATTACTGTATTTGATTTGATTTTTAAATGCCCAGTTCCACCAGTTTACAGTTGAGTAGGGAGCAGAGGGAGGAACCGGGGAATGTGCAAGTGTTTGAGATAGGTAGTTCGCATATGTGTTGATTAGTTCTTACAGTGGCATTATCAGGTAGAAAGGGAACCCATTGAACAGATATGGAAACTGAGGCCAAGGAAGACAACACGTATCAAGTGCCAACTCTACCCCAAGCAATATAATAACTTGCATGTCTCATGTGCAAACAACCCAGTGAGGTGGGTTTTATCACTAATTCCCATTTTACAGAAGAGGAAACTAGAGTTCTGTATAGTCAGGACTCATGACTCAAGGTCTGCATAACCAGGAAGGGTATTCCTAGGATTTGAAATCAAGGACCAGATTCTTTTGGTTCTGCTTCCCTCTCAACATGAAGATATCATAAAGTAGATGCTCTGGGCTAATCTGCTGTGGTCCAGGTTCCATGCTAAAGCACAGAGACCCTTTCCCCCTGACCCTGGGTAAGACTGGAAACGAAAGGAAAGCTCTTCACTTGCGTGTTTCAAAAGTCAAGTGGTGAAACTTCCCAGCCACCATCTGGGTGGGAAGAGCCTTGCCCTCCCGCCCTGTCCACAGCAACGGGCACTGAACGAAGCCAACAAGTCGGTGGTAAACATGCCCCCAACCCCCTCTAAACCCACACACACCCTGAACCATGAGATTTACAACTGCCAAGGGCCTCGCCTTGGACAGAAACCAGCCCAGCATCATGATCCAGGCCTCGGAGGCTCAACCCTCAGATGGGGAAAACATCCTGCCCTTTACAAGTCCATCCCCTCTCTCGGCTTTATTAACCAGAAGGCTGAGATCTGAACGTGGGCTTGCAATACCAGTTACCAGCTGGTGGAATCACAGAGCAAAGCCCTTTCTCCTGGAACCGGCCTGAAGGCCACGCCAAGCCACCAGATGGGCAGTAAAATCTTTTAAACAGCTGCTACTACTGGAGTTGTGAGTTTATTTTACAGGGATCATGGGTGTGCAGAGCCCCTCAGACTGAAAATGAAAAATACCAGGTTACGAAGGCTGGTCATCTTCCCAGCCTCCTGGGATCAAGGCTGCTCCCTGGGGTTTAGTTGGGGGAACCCTAAGGGCTTCTATATCCTGGAACCAGAACAGGCAGGCGTTCTCTCTTTTAATCCTCACGACAACCGCATCAAGTAGGCACTACTATTTGGTCCATTCAATAGATGGGTATTTTGAGGCTTAGAGAGATTAAGGGTTTGCCCAGAATTACACAGCTGGAAAGGGGTAGAGATGGGATTCAGAGCCTGAGCCCGCACCTTTGGGGAAACTTCCCACTCAGTGACTCCTACCTGCCCTTGGAACAAATGATTATGTGGGGATGAGTCAGTCCGCTAGGAAAGAGGGTTTGTGTGTCCTGGGTCTTCTACCTTCACAGCCAGTAGGCTGCCTCAGTTTCCCCAGCTCTAAAATGAGAATGGTAAGAGGATCCCTTTATAGCACTGGATTGAGAAGCAACAAGATACTGAATGCAAAATGCTCAGCGCAGTCCTGCAGTCCTTGGCAGACAGGAAGGATCCAGGAAATACTCACTTCTCTCCTTCCCGGTCTTACTGTGATCATGCGTAAAGGATGTGCGGCAGCCCCCGATTGATTCTGCCCCCTTCAGACCATTGCAGTACGTGGATCAAGTCTATCCTTGGAAGAAAAATCTCTGGGAAAATTCTGCCTCGCCTGATTTTTTAGAAGCCAAAATGGTCCCCTCTTTCTATCACCATCATTTGTAGAAGGTTCTTAATATTCAAACCAGATCCCGTTTAACCTTTAGCCCAACGGAGCTTTACTTACTTCAAACCCCTTTGGCTCACGGAGGCCTGGCTTCCTTCAGGCTCAGGCTGTAAATGTTTGACTTTGATTTGAGATACATGACAATAAATTAGGGGACATTTATCAAAGCTGCTTTTTGCATAAATTACCGCATTATACAAACACACTTAGCAGGATCCTGCTGCTTTGATGTTGGGAGTCAAGATTTATGTGCAATGGAGTTTTTATTTATCTGCCCTGTTCACCCCTACAAGAGCTGGACACAGTTCTCAATTAGTCCCATACGTCTCGAAATGACATGTATCTCTCGCAACTTGAGTCGAGGGAACAAAGACACTTAAGCCCCATCCAAGTGGCCTTTTTAAGGAGATGAGAAGCTTTATCGGACCCAGAATGTCTCTGAATTCTTTCTCCGGAGAGCAGATTGAACAGCATTTGAATGGGTTGCCCTGGAATTTTCTCCACCATTTAAAAAAAAAAAAAATTGAATAGAAGAAAGAGCTTTCTATTATTATTATTGTTGTTGTTGTTGATGTTGTTGTTGTTGTTGTTATTTTATTATAGGAGCCACAGAAACATAAATTCCTAGCCTGCAGATTCAGATAAAGAGATACATGCATACAAGCCCCTTGTCTGGGGCTTCTGATTTTCTAAATTTAGCACCAGGGAGTGTACCCCAGAGGGGCAGAGATCTGTGCAATCCGGTGGAGTGAGGCCAAGAGTTTTAGATCTCACCAGCTGTTAAAAATTTCTGTGCCTTACTACCCCAAAGTTACCGTTTCTCCCCTTTTTGGCATAAAAATATTTTTAAAAGGAGAATTACCACTCCCATTACCATTCTTTCAGAAAAGATGACGCAGTTGTCAAAACATGGGATGTGAAGTTGGGAGATGCCGTGGCTCAGATGAGCAGCCACGTCCGAAGGGAGCAAGGTCCCCCCTTCAGAGCAGCTGTAGCCCATTCTTCAGATAGAGGGCTCAAGGGCTCTTCCTCGTCCAGTTCTGGAATATCGTGTAGATAACCTTCCGCCCCACTCGGAGGCCATGAAGGATGGGACAGAGGTCTGGGATGGGGAAGCTACGAGTGTAGCCCCACCCGGGCAGGAGGGAGCTCCAGGGCAGGGAGGCACGGCTGGCAGCGGAGGGAGTTACATAACGGGGAGCATCGTGCCTGAGCATAACAGCCATGTCGAAATGCCCAGGGCAGCCCCCTGTGGGGAGCAACCTGGAAAGCGGGGGGGGGGGGGGGGGGGAGGCAGCTCTCCCACTCAGCCGTGAAAAATAGACCTTCCGCCTTCCCTCCATCCCCTGGGGACATATTCCCCATGACCCCATTTACACCCCGAAGCTTACCCTCATTCTCAATGTAGCCAATTCATTGTCCCTGAAGCCCCAGCTAAGCGCAGACAAAGCTAAGGGCACAAGTCAGAGAAAGGTACAATTTAAGGAGGGATTTGGCTGAGTGACGACGAGACAAGATGACGCTTCAAAATGGGGAGAGTGTGGGATAAAGGAGGCAGAAATATTTAGGAATAATAACGATAATACAGTCATGTTTGCATCTGTCAAACACCTGTTCTGGCCAAGCACTAATGCACGGTGTCATTGAACTTTCCGCATGTCCTATGGGGTAGGACCTAGTTGGTTAGCCCCATTTGACAGATGAGAAAATCAAGGCTCAGAGAGGACACATTGCTCTCCCCAGGTCACTCAACTTGTCAACCGCAGAGCCGGGATATGAAGCCAGTCTGACCGCGGAGCATCCCGACTGCTAGACAGCCAGCACATCTAGAGGGGGAGGGTGGGCACTGGGATGAGCAGCTGATAAGGTCGTTACTAAGGCTCTGAAGTAGTCAGAGCATCGGAGGGTGGGGTCCCTACTCTCTGCAGGATCACAGCACTTAGTAGAGAAATAGCAGCAAAGGGCAGAAGTAGAGTTTCCATTCTGGAAGGTCTTGGCCGCATTAAAAAATTTGTGAAATTTCATGACCAACTGAGTGACAGAGCTAGGGGAGCCCACACCTGTCGCAGGTGGCCCCCAGATGGCCTTCCCGCAAAGGGCTCTGCCAGTACAGTGTCCCCGAGCTGACCAGACAGGAGCAGAGATGGTGAAAGGCCTTCCCACGTGGCCAGGAATCACCCCCACCTTGGCCATTTCCGTGAAGCCAAGGGCTCCACCCTACCCTGTCCAGCCACGAGTCTTCCACACCAAGCGTGTTGAGCTGAAGGTCGTGACTAAAACATCCAGGCTCTGGGCAGAAATCCCCTATAATCCCAATCCACAACCCAACTGGTGAAGGGGGTGGCGGACACAGCGCCCATGACAAAATCTTGGACATTTTGGTGGAAAGAGGAAAACCCTAGACTTCGTAGACTTCCACACTTTCCCTCAGTAGCTAAATGAACATAACCATTTCCCTACCTTCCCTGCCCGCCCCTTTCCACCCCCAGGAATTTTGGATTAAAATACATTTTTCACAGGGCTATTGAAAAAAATTAAAAGAGTTCATGGGGCAAAGGGAATCTTGCACAGTGGTTGACAACTTGTAGGAGCTCAAGTTAAGCTAACTCCATTCTTCCTAAGTCTGTTCCAACAGGTAGGTATTTTTTTTTATGATGATAAATTTGTAAACAAAATTTAAGTTTAGATTTACAGAGTCATTCTGAAGGTAGTACAGCATTCCTGTCTACTCCACACCCTTCCCTTTATTATTAACATCTTATGTTAGCAAGTTCACTTGACATCGTTGATGAACCAATACAGATCCATTATTATTAACTGAAGTCCATACTGTATTCAGATTTTCTCCCCTTTTCCCTCATGTCCTTTTCTGTTCCAGGATCCCATCCAATACCACATTACATTTACTCGTCATGTCTCCTTAGGCTCCTCTCGACTGTGACAGTTTGTCAGAATTTCTGTTTCTGATGACCTTGAAAGTTTTAAGCAGGACTGATCAGGTATTTTTGCGATCTGTCCCTCAGTTGGGATTTGTCTGATGTTTTTCTCATGATGAGACTGAGCTAATGTGTTCTGGGGAAGGAGACCACGGAGGTCAAGATCCATCTTTGTCCGGTTGCATCAAGGGGACGTACCCCCAACATGACTTATCGCCTTGATAACTTGGGCTTGATCACTGGGCTTGAGGTGGTATTTGTCAGGTGTCTCCACTGTGAAGTCATTCTTTCTTGTCTCCTTTTCCATACTATCCTCCCTGGAAGAAAGTTACTTAAGGAGTGGGAGGTTTTGGTTCACCTCCCTGGGGGCAGAGTATCTACAAAAATTACTTGGAATTCTTCTGCACCAAAGGTTGATCTACTCTCCCCCTATTTCATCACTTATTCACCCATTTATTTAAGTCAGCATGGACTCATGGATATTTATATTTTTACTTTAGGTCATCATCCAATACTACTTTATTTTGGTGCTTAAATTGTTGTAGCTCTGGCCACTGGGAATGCTTTTCCTTGGACCCTGTATCCCTTTGACATAGTCCTATCATTATAGGTTTGGTTTTCTGGTTGTCTTTCATTTTTCCGCATGTTCTTACTTTCTGGCACTACAGGATGCTCCAGGCTCATCTGGTATCGTTCATGCCCCAGTCCTGGGGTCCTAGAATCAGCCATTTCTCCACATGCTGGTTCTTTTTATTGGAGAGTGATATTAGAAATCAAGATCTGGGCACTAGCTATGGATGTGACAACTGGGGTGTCATTAATTCTAAGCCTTCTTAGCAGACAGAGCAAGGAGATATATGTGTGTGTACTAACCCATGAATATACACATATGTATTAAAACTTCTGCATCTAACTATGTGTGTCTATGTTAAGCTCAACGTGAGTTCATTCTGATGTCTCCATCTCTGATCCATCCCCGTATGGCTTATTCCAGCCTTCTCCTTTTGCTTAACTGTAACCCACTTCAACTGGGAAAAACCTGGTTTTTGCCATCGGCCATCCATTTACTTCATTGTTCAGTTCTGGTATACAAGTATAATGGTTTCAGAGCTGTTAACCACACCTTTGTGGAAAACAACCTTATCAGCTAGAGTAGAGTGCTTATGTATATTTCCTTTGCCTGGAGTCTTACAATTCCGCTCATTTCTGAAGAGATTTAGGTCAGCATCTTATTCTCCCATGCCCTTCAGTGGGATTATTTCACACATTCGGAATATAGTTAGATTGTGGTGTCATATTCTGCATTCCATCTTGGAATCCCTCAACCTCCTAAATTCTTTCTTTAAATATATATACATATATCAAGATATACTCTTCATACTGAAAAATTCTAGGGGTTTTGACAAATGCATAAATATCTTATATTCACCAACCCAATTGCACTTGAAAGAATGTCACTGACCTAAAAAAATCTACTGTGCTCCATTTATTCAACCCTCCCCCACTCCATCTTGAACCCCTGGCAATTCTTGAGCTTTTTACCATCTCTTTAGTTTTGCTTTTTCCAGAATGTCATATCATGGAAAGCCTACACTATGTAGCTTGTTCAGCTTGACTTCTCTCACTTAACAATACATTTAAGATTCATTCGTATCTTTCCATAGCTTGATAGTTTGTTGCTTTTTGTTGCTGAATAATATTCCGTGTATGGATGTACCACAGTCTGTTTATCCTTTCACCTACTGAAGGACATTGTGGTTGCTTCTAGATTTGGGTGATTATGACTAGAGCTGCTGTAAACATTCATAGGTGGGTTTTTTATAGACATGCTTTCCAATCAGTTGGGTGAAAACGTAGAGGTTCAATTGCTGGGTTGTATGGTTAGAGCACATTTACTTTTGTAAGAAACCGCCAACCTGCCTTCCAGATGACTGTAGTGCTTTGCATTCTCACCAGCAATGAGTGAGAGTTTCTCTTGTTGCACATTCAGCAGTTGGTATTGTCAGTTTTTTGGATTTTAGTGAATCTAATAGATGGATAGTGATATCTCTTTTTTTATTTAAATTTGCAAACCCTTAATACCAAATAATATTGAGTTGCTTTTCATGTGCTCATTCGTCATCTGTATATCTTCTTTGGTGAGTTATCTGTTCAGATCTTTTGATCATGTTTATAGGAGGTGATTTGTGTTTTCTTATTACTGAATTCTCAGAGTTCTTTTTTCTTGTCTTCATTATCGTCTCTGGGCCAGTTCCATCCATGTCTCCCCTACCTCCCTGCATCTCTATCATCCTGAGCTGAGAACACATGGAATCCATCCCCCTGACCTCACACATCCAGGCTGGGAGGAAGGGGCAGCTCTCCAATCATGACCAGCAGAGACTTAGCAGCATCCCTGGGTGCCATGACTGATTCTGAAAGAGCTCAGCCACACTGAGCCCAACACCCTCTTGACGCCCCTGGGTGCCCCACGGACCTTTGCACACACCTCGTGAGACCCTGTCTTCAGGGAAACTCCCCTCCCCAGTCCTGGAGCTGACTCAGTAACAATTTCGGAGCAACACATCTAAAGACTGCAATGTTTTAAGCTGCCAGGATCCTTAAAGAGCGTTTAGTTCATTTTCTAGATGAATAAACTGAGACTCAGCTCATAGATGTTACTAGATGCTCCACTAGGAAAGGGTAAACAGAGTTTGTTATATTGAGGATCAAGCACAAACTTCTTCATTCTTTGCTACTCAAAATGCGGTAACTTGAGCAGCATGTGGGAGCCTGTTAGAAATACAGACACTCAAGCCCGACTCCAGACCTACAACTTGAATCGGAACCTAGTTGACTGGAATGTTCATGAACGTTTCAGAACACTGTCTTTACTCAGTAATTTCTCAAATCCTGATTGAACATCTACTACACGGCAGGCATCGTGCTGAGCACTGACTCATCACGAAAAGATAGCGACTGCTCTCAAGAAGTTAGTCTTGTGTGGACACTCACATCATCAAGTTACTTCACAAGTAACTGGCAGATTGACTGCAATGGTGATTTATATCATAACAAAAGAGTGTATTTGAGAATCAGAGACCCAACCTGAAGGGTAGATAGGATTGAGCTGGGTTAAAGACAGCATGGATGATGAATCTGGTTGCATGGTGGGTGCAGAGGATGGAGCTGCAAAAATTCCCACATTTGTGTCATCTAGGGATCCACAGAGCACGTCAAGGGGTTGACGTCCTACAAAATGCTGCCCTGGAAGTGATACGACCAACCCAAGACTCCAAAGGATGGCAGAGTGAGAGCCTGAACCCAGCTCCCCTGCCTCCCAAAACTAAGCCCTTTCCACCACCCATGCCACCCCATCCTGGTCCCTCGGAGTCCCCCGAGGATGACACAGAGAACCAGGACCTGGACATCAGGCTGGCTGCCAACCAGGCTGGACACACATGCAAGTTATTTTCATGGGGCAGCAAATTCTGGAAAATATGTGGTTTAGAAGCACATAATTATCATCCTCTAAAATTAGGCTCATAGTCTAAACAACCCCCAGTCTTCCTTCTGCAAAAAAACAAACAATCGCAGGCAGGAAGCCTGCAGCGAGGAGGGTCATGTTGGCCAACAAGCCTGCTGGTCTCCCTGCTGAGCTGAAAAGGCAAACAGCATGCGAAAATGTAAATATTATATTATTTTTCACATACCACCTATTCCATTCTCGCCCCAGCTGGCTCGGTCCGTCCACCTCAACGCCCTCAGGATGCGGCGCCGCTCAGCGCTTCGGCCGTGCAATACATGGATGTCTTTTTTTTTTCAGAAGCCATTATCAAAACTGCTGATGTAATAAGGCCCCGGTATATGAAATTCACTTAATAACTCACGCTTCGTTATTTATTGTGAACCGGGGTGCATTCTCCTTGATTCCATTTCCCAGCGAAATATAAGTGCAGCTTTCATCAGGAGCGCCTGAATTTATGGCAAACAGACCGAGTGACATTGAGAAAGCCTCACAATCCCTGCATTCAGCCTTTAATAAGGAAGCCAAGGAAAAATTATCCTAGCTGGTTTGCGGGTGACAGCACAAGAACTTTCTGGAGTCAGAAAGTTAGCACCGCGCCTCCTTGTCAGCCCATTAAAAAGCAAAGCTGGCATGGCGTGATATTAGAACCATGTGTGAGAAGGAATTTCTCCTCTGGTAAGACATTCCAAATACTGTCTCTGAGCCAAAGACTTTGGTGTTAGACTAATTTAAGCAGCATGTTGAAATCAGCGCTCAGAACTTTGATCATACGGAGATCGTTTGTTACAAATTGAACTAACCCAGTCTCTATTTCTGGCGGATCAGAACTCTGGATTTGTTGAATTAAATGCCTCATTTAGTGCCGTTTGCACATGAAAAGGAACGCTGCACTCAGGAATCTGATAGTGAATTTTTCACCTAACCAACAGGTCTACTTTTTTATTACTTTTAAACCTAATCCATACTCGGTCCACACTGTTCCTAATAACCCCAGGGCTGTTCAGAGTGAAGTTTTAAATCAACCCCCATGTCATGGGGGGTTGGGGGGGTGGGTGGCGGGGAGGTGAGGGGCGGTGGCAGGGCAGCCGGGATTGCTGAGCCATCCTTGAATTATCAAACCATGTAATAAAGAACATATTGGAACCCGGAACCAAAATAAAAGAGAAGAGAGGGAGGAAAAAAAAAAAAAAGCAAAAAGCAAAATAAATTAGTCCTCAGTTGTTATTTACTGTCTAAATAACCCAGTTTCCTTTCATGACAACTGTGGGCTAAAATAGCAAAATGATTTTGCAGACCTATGATTTTCGTCCTGTTGCCTGTCTGGTCCAGCTGAAACGACCAGGGAGGGAGGTTAAAAGGGCACAAAATAGACCATTTCCACATATGGCTACACTTTCTTTTCATTTTTGAAGTTATAATATCTTTAACTGTAGATAATGATATTATAAACTGTCATTTAGTGCATTTTAAGTATATTACATACATGAAACAAAGATCTAGAAGGAGCTGCAGCTGAAGTCTTAACAAAAACATTGTGACTCAGACCCGCCAAGTGGGAGACAGGTATTGGGTTCGCTGAGAACATCGCAGAGCAGATAATCACAAACACAGACGGTGAGCGGACTCCTGGGTGTGAATTGTGATCGCAGCCAAGACTGGGCAATGGTGATTTAATAGTAATTAACTGTTAATTATTAACACTCAAATGTCAACCAGAGAGTCTGCAGTTTTACTTCTATAGCATTTGATTCGCCCAAAACTTGGTTTCCTAAAATTTATCTCCAGGTGGGGGTGGAAGGTGGGCAGAGAAAGTTAGGAAACCATCTCTGCTTCAGCTCTGCTGAAACAGCCCTGCTATCTTCTCAACCAGGGGGAAGAAAAAAAAACACCTGCATTTAGGAGGGTGATGTTTCCTAAGCCCTGTGTGCAGTTAATTCATAAATATCCTCTCCTCTGGGCTTAAAAATCCTCTTGAATGAGGATTGCCTTCATTTAAAAGGAAAATAATTAATTTCCCTTAAAAAGTTACTGCTCTTGTGTGCCAGAAAAATCAACAGATGATTCCTTAGTTTTATTGGCATGAAGACAAGGTTGATTCCCCCACCTCCTCCGCCCGCCCCCACTTTGGAGAAAGAAAACGGTTACGAAACAGATAACGATAATAAATGTTTTATTGGTGAAAAAAGAAAGATCAAATCTTTAATGAAATCAGGATGGGCTTTGGAGATGAACTCCGTCTGAACTCGCCAGGATTCATGGAACTTCAATTAAAACAATTTCAGAAGGGCAGCTGACAGCAAGGCGCTGGGAAGTGTAATTAAAATTGAGCAAGATTTTAGCACCGGGCTTTCTAGCAGGATCCTGAGGGTGTGTGGTAGCCCAGGGGAGGGGGCAGTGGGGAGGAGGGGGCCTGGGAGGCAGGGTGAGGATTGTAAGCAACACAGGTAAGAAGTCCCACAGATGCTCAAGTCCCAGGCATCAGCTCACAATATGTAATTCTTCATCCACCATTTTCACCTCCATCCATGTGGTTGTAGGAAACTGGTTTCTTGGGCTGGAGACTGACGTTTTCAACCTGAAAACAGCCTCTGGTGAAGTCACACACAAGGACTCCAGTTAGAAGATCATTAAGGCCACGCAATGTTAAAGCACAGGGTCTAGACCCAGTCTAGAGCCAGCAGGTGCAAAGCTGACTTTTCCACATACCAGCTGTGGGACCGTAAGCGAGTTACTCAACCTCACCAAGCCTCATTTTTCCCAGCTGAGAAATAGGCTGGTGGTAGCCCCCAGCTCTCAGTCACTGAGAGGCTTAACAGGCTATACTCCAAGTAAAGTACTTAACGCGGTGCCTGGCACCTCCTTAGCGCCCAGTAATGGTGAGCAAATATTGTTATTTATTAGAGTTGAAAATTAGGAACATTAACTCCAGAAGTTCAGCCTCTCCTTTTAAAAGGCAAAGCCTTCTACCAGGTGTGGATGAAACGGAGGGTCTACAAGGTGACATGTGGGGCCTCTGAGGGGCTTTGCGTGAGGAACATTGGGATTTTGGAAACGAGAGTTAGTGCCCACCTCTTAGAGAGGCCTGGCCGGCGTTGGCGGGGATGTGTGGCTGAGACCTGGACCTCGGAGAGACAGGTTCAGGCTCACTTCAGACAAGAGGAAAAAGAGGTAAGAGGAAAGGAAAGAGGAACTGGAAGGAAGGCAGGAAAGCAGGCGGGTGTGGAGGGGAGAAAGGAGGGGCTTCAGTCCACGGCACTCTCTGGCCCCAGCTCCTTTCCATTGCCTTAGATGCGCAAGAGTTGCAGCCCTACGGCAAACCTGCCTCTGACCTGAGCTGGCGCGAGTGGGTTTCTATTCCTTGGCCACCCGAAGAGCTCTCTCCACCACTCGGACAGTCTCACTAAATGTCAGGGGGCAGGGGTGGGGTCGGGGAGGATATAGCTTAAGCACTAAAGCCTAGCATGCACGAGGTTCTGGCTTCAATCCCCAGTACCTCCTCTAAGAATAAGTAAATAAATAAACTTAATTACCTCCCCCTAAAAAAATTAAATAAAGGTTTTTAAAATGTCAGGGAACAGTTTTCCCCCCACGACCGTGGTCACAGATACCCTGCTCCATGGGGCACAGTGGGAGCGGGGTTTGCACACGGCACCCCCAGGGATTCCTGAGAGTCACCTAGAACAGACCAGGACTCACTGACGCGCCAAACCCAACAGGCAGCACTTGGCCAGGGCTCCCACTTGTAATGGATCCAGACAGCAGTGCACCAGGCAGGGCCCACCAGCCCCCTGGAGAGAACATCTCTCTGCCACCGAGGGCTAGGGGCCTGACTCAGCAGTTTCCTGAAGCTTTATAATGCCTCTGAGGAAGGAGCTCCACACTGGCTTTGAGGAACTAGCTAAGGATTTTAAGTTAAGTCAACTTTCTAATGGTATAGAGAATCCCCGCCTGTGAGTCATAGAAAAAAAAAATTAATTACATATCCTTTGGACTGCCTTCTGTGGGGTTTTTTTTTATATAGCTGCAGCAGCAGAATTACCTTCCAAATTATATTAGGTACAGGTTATTAAAATGGCTTTCAATTCCCTGAGTATATGCAGTGATAGACAGAGGGCTGAAGCACTGGGATGCTTTTCTGTCCTTTTTTCAACTTCTTGCAGGTAAGTCACAGGCAGATAACTGAGAATTGACCGTTTCCATCTCCAATTGATCCATTTCCTCTGGTGTCTGTTTTTACTCCTAGACTTCCCCTGGTTTCCAGTCCAAACCAACACTCTTTTAATACTCCAAATCCATTAGACACTTTTCTCTTCCCCCATGAACAAAGGAGAAATGTTTTCGTGCAACTTTATAGAAGCCATCAATCTCCCTGAGAGGCTTGCTACACTCAACAGAATCCACATTATAACTTATGCAAAACAGAGGACTGCGGCGTGGGGGGGAATCCCGCTTTCTTTGAGCAGTAGCAATGCATTAAAGAAAACATGCGTTTCTGCTGAAATTCATATTGGTAAATGGATTTCCCATCTGAAACATTGTTTTTCAAAAGAGAAGCTTTTAATCCCCTTAAGTTCCTTTCTAATCTGCCTTGGAAGTGCTTGTCTCAGGAATATAACAGTGATGATATAACAGATTTAATTTATTAGCACGAGACAGCAGCCAGCCAGCGGAGTACACGAGGGTGCGCACCCGCTGCCGGCTGAGTGGGGTTGTCATTCCCGGATGGGCCAGTGCCCTAAAACTCGGCCAAGGGTCTCAGTGAGACAGGCATCCCCTGCTGCCTAGTCGGACGGGCCACCCCAGGGAGCCGATGGCCCCAGTGAGCCAAGAGTCAGAAGGACAAGAGATGCAAAGGCCACTCTTATCATATCTCGTCCCACTCCCAACCAAGACAGGGAAGAAAATGATACATAGGTCAAGGACCCCTACTCGATCCCAGCTCTGCTGGACCTGGAGAGGCAGCAGCAAGTTCACTCTGTTGGCTTGGTCTGCCTCATTCTCTGACCCAGTCAGCTGACCTGAGACAGCTGGAGATGTGGGATGGCTGAGCCCACCTGGCTGGGCTGTTCCAAACCAGCATGGCGGCCCCAGGTACATGCTCACAAAGCTCCATGTCCTCTTTTTCAGAACAAAAAGCTGTTTATTTATTCACTCAACCCATGCTTATTAATGCCATCAAGAGTCAGCCTCTGACACAGAAGTAACACTCTTCCAGTTCCAGGAGAGTACAAATGATTTCAGCACGGAGCATCAATGTCACCTTCAAAGTTGGCATCTCTGCTGTCACATGTGGTGTGACACCACAGTGGTCAAGAGGATGGCATCTGGAGCCAGAAAGTCCTAGGTTCAGATCTCCACTCCAGCATTTGCAGGGTGGGGGACCTCCTTAAGTTATTCAACCTTGCTGAGCCACTGTTTTCTCATCTGTAGAATGGGAACGTGACCATCTACCTCCAATGAGAAATAAATGACCTCATGATGTAAAATGCTTGCCAGGTGCCTGCACATACTAAGTGCTAATTAATTATAACTATTATCATATATGTAGTTTAACCTGCCGACTCATTTACCCCTTCAGTTTATTCATTAATTCCCCCAAATACTTCTTGAGCACTTATGATGTGTCAGGCTCCACTAGACACTCTGTATTTGGGACCAGGGAGAAAGCAGGGGAGGGAGAGGTGTCTGATAAAAATCATCCTTGATGGAAGCGCAATTTTGCATCTATTCTTCCATTTAAATTTCACACGCATACACAGACTCACAGTAGATATTTAAAGCAGATAGAATCATTCCCATTTTACAGATGAGCGGACAGATCCAGAGAGGTTAGGGGACTTTGTCCAAATGGCAAAGCTGAAAAGAGCCAGGATGGTGGAGTTGGGGTGGGGGAGTCTCAGACAAGCCTCCTCCCATACATTTCCTTGAATAGAATTTTCCAGAAAATAGGATCCTGAATCCAGTCAGTGTAGAATGGAGTAATACAAAACCACCCGCACAGGACCCCTGTGGACCCAGGACATACCCCATCCCGCGGCGAGTGTGTGCTTAGGTAGGAAACCGTATCCCACGCTCAGTGGGGGCCGGGGTCTGCTGTCTTGAGCAGATAAGGAGGAGGCCAGGAAAGAGAAGAGACAGAGGAACTTGACGCTTATTAAAAGCACTTGCTCACAAGCTGTGTTCAGGTCCACATGGTGCCCAAAGCCGGGAACCCGGCCTCAGCAGGGGTCAATGCCCCGTCCTGACAGGCGTGAGCTGGGGAGTCTGGGCTGAAGATGGATGAGGGCGCGAAACACGCCCGTGACAGCAGTAATCCACACGACCCAGGAACGCAGCCTGGTGTTTTGGCCACTTCCCCACACTTTTTATGGGCCCGAAGCCGGGGGAGGGAATTTTCATCATTTCAGACATAAATAACTCTGCGAACAGTGTCGAGATCAGACACCTCGAAATTAACCACTCTGTACAACACAAAACCTCTGGATTTGCTTCTCGGTTGCAGTGCTGCCTGAAGTTAGGCAAGGCTCCAAGGCATTAATACAAGCCTGGCACTTCCATCACGGCTCCCGGGAGAGGTCCCTGTCCCGCTCAGTGGGATGCCCACTTCGTGCTTTCTTCTTGAGCATAGATCTTCCATCACTCTCCCTCCCCTCACCCTGGGCTGAGGAACTTGCCTCATTCTTTATGGAGGACATGGAGAAGACCACATTCACGCTCTTTTGTTTCCCACCACCCACACGCACAAACTTGCCTAAGTTCGAACCACACCCTCTTTCACTTCACACTTCAAGATACAGTGGGAGATATATGTTTCCTCCCACCAGGGGCCACGTCCCCTTGTGCCCTGAATCTCTCCCCTTCTAAGGGTCTGCCCTTCCAGCTACACATTCTCACACACAGCGGCAACCTGGATTTGAACGTCTCCTGGATCCTTCTTACCTGCAGTGACAGGTACTGAGTATCTCCCATCTCAAAAAACCAAATCAAACCAGACCAAACAAAAACATTTCCCTTTGATCCTTCCTCTCTACCCAACTATGTCCTATTTTCCTAATTCCCATCTCAGCGAAATATCCTGCAAGTGTTACCTCCAAGCCCCATCTCTACTTCTTCAATCAAGTCCAGGTTGACTTCGCCATCACACCACCGAAACTGACCTCAAGTTCGTCAATGACTCCGTGATGTCAAATGTGAAGAGTGCCTCTTTTCTCCTCGTCCTTGACTTCCCAGTCGACCCCTCAGTCCCCTACGAGGCACTCTCTTCTCTTGGCAGCTCCTGCTTCTCCTCCTTCCCCCACTCCTCCTCTCCCTCCCTGCTGCTCCAAAGCGTCTCAGGACCCTCCTTCTTCACCTCTAGCTGGAGGAGTGCCCCAGGCTCCGTCTTTAGCCCTCTTCTCGCCACTGCTTTGTTCACTCCCTCTTTAAGTGAGCTCATTCATTCCATGGTTTTAAATACCATCTGTGTACTACTGACTTCAAAATGATAGCCCCCGCCTGAAAAGCTCCCCTGCGCTCTATCTTGTATATCTGGATGCCTTCTTGCCACCTCCACTTGGGCATCTAATAGTTCTCTCTACAAGATGTTCTATGAGCAGGCAGTTTACAGAAGAAGAACGACAATAACCTCTTGGATGTGTCGAAGCTGTTCAAACTCATTGCGAGTTAACAGAATGCAAATTAAAACAAACTGAGGTATTTTTCACCAATCAGTTTGGCAAGGAGAGATCAAAACATTTAAGAATACACTGTTGATAAGGATTTGAGGGAAAAGTTACCTTTGTAACTTGCAGGGAATGCAAATGGGTGTAATTCCCTTGTAGGACAAATTGTCAATATCCATCCAAGTGAAAAACACACCCATCCTCTTTGATCTAGGAAATCTACTTCTAGAAATGTGTCCAATAGCTATAGTTAACTAATATATTTAAAATATGCATTTATTTCTATTAATATTTATCTGATAGAGACACAGTCACAAACGGAAACCAGCTAATACCAGCAATGAGAGACTGGCTGCATAAGTGAAGTCAGTTCCACAGTGAAATACCATTTAAGTGTGGTATGAATGAAAGAAATCTTTACAAGCTAATACATAAAAATCTTCAAGATATAATTTCAAATGAAAGAAACTATGGCACAGAATGTTGGGTATAATATGCTATCAGTATTTAAAAAGGGTGATGGAGACAGAGATACCATAAATGCTTACATAAATATAAAATATTACTGAAAAGAGACACACAAAACTTGTAAGGGGATTGCCTTTGGGGCAGTGGAAGCAGGAGACTAGTTTCTAAAGGATGAAGACGCTCTCCTTTATACTTTCTATACTGTTTGGACTCTTTTTCACTTTGTTCAGTTGTTTCATCATCAATTTTACAGCACTATATACTTTTGGAGGGGAGGGAAAGGTAATTAGGTTTTATTTAGGTATTTATTTTATTGGAAGTACTGGGGATTGAACCCAGGACCTTGCACCTGCTAGGCAGGGTGCTCTACCACTGAGCTACACCCTCCTCACTTCATTTTCAATTTTAAAATCATGTTATTTTTCCTCACCTGGCTCCTTCTCTTTTTTTTTCAGCTCTCAGATGAAATGCTACCCCTTCAGCAAGGCCTTCAGGACCATCCCGTCTTGTCAGTTTCCTCTGTTTTTTTCATCCTTCGCCAAAGCAGCTCCACTTCTAACTATTTTAAATATGGGGGTTACAGAAAGATTTAACCCAAAAAAAGATCACTGCTTACCTTATCAGAGAAGCTTCCCTGGGTACCCCATTATCGCTCTCTAATCTTTATCCTGCTTCTTTTTTTTCCCCCAAGGCATTTATCAGCACCTGAAATACTATTACATATTTTTTTATGTCTTTATTGTTGGCTTTCCCTCATTCCAGAAGAACAGGAATCTTGTCTTGACTATTTTGTTCCTGGCTCTATCCCCTGTGGCTAGAACAATGCTTGGCACGTTGCACATGTTTAATACAATATTTGCTGAATTCAAGAACGGTTCTACTGCTAAGAACAAAACAAATAAAGAAAAAGATGTTTAAAGGTCACCAATCTAGAAAAGAAAACAGCCAAGGCCATGAATTTAGGGCTGAGTCTAACATCTCAATGGGTCATCACCAGTGTCCCTGTCCAGCTTGTGTTGACACTGACTTTCAAAGCAAAGGACCTGGCAGAGCAGCACACAGCACCAAGCGGCCGAGAGAACATGGAGAAGTCAGCAGTGGGGAGCTCTCCAGGAAAAGCCTGGAAGTGTGGAGCAGGGGAAGAGACAACACGACAGAAAGCAGAGGTGAGAGAGGGTCTTTAGCAAACCCCCAAGAGGAAGGGCCTTTCCTAGTCAGGGAGAGTCAAGGCTGGAGGAAGAAGAGAAACCAGAGAAACCAAAGGGAGTCCTTGGTCTGTCACTCTCACCGACGGAGTTCCAGCTTCTCATGGCTGATGCACAAGGTGTCCAGAACAGACAACCGCCATGGGAAGGCACGAGTGAATCACCACATTACCTAAGCCCCCAGCAATCCGGCTAAAGGCAGGAGAGCCATGAGTCAGCAAGCCCCTGGGAATCAGCGAATTCAGTGGACAAGCCAGGGGAGCCGGCAGCCAGCGGGGGACCCTGGGAGGTGTGGGTGCCAGGGATCCCCCTCCCCCAGACCAGCTTACTCCTGGCAGCCAGCTTCCCCCAGAGGAAAAGCCCTCTGACCCTCTTTGCTGGGGCTGGGTTTGGGGTAACACCACGACCAAAGCTTCCGATGACTTCAGAAAACTGTGTTCTCAGCCCTGGTGCATCAGCGCCTGCATCCTTTCTGCCAGGGCCTCCCGGAACCTCAGGAAACCTCGTGTTTTCTAAATTGTACTTTTATGCTCAGCAAGCCCTCAGGCTACCTGGTTAAAAGTTTACATTAAAAAATCCTTCATAATTGGTTCGTTTGAATGGTGCCCTCTGCAGAGTCATCAAGGCAGGCCGTGTTCATTAGCGGCCGTTCACATAAAATCCAGGCAGTAAAATGTCAATCATTTCAGGGCTTCAAAAACTGTCTCTAGGCTTTCTCGAGACCAACCAAACGCCAACATGGATAAATCCAAGGCAAGATGAACTTGGGGCAACATCTTCTAAGCCAGCGTTTCTCCACCTTGCCACTATTGCCATTTGAGGCCAGAAAATTCTTTTGTTGTTGAAGGGCCGTGCTTTGCAGGATGTTTAACAGCATCCCTGGTACCCACTAAACGCCAGTAGCATTCTCCTGTTTGTGACAACCCAAAATGTCCCCAGACGTTGCCAAAAGTCTCTGGCTGGGGAGAGGGGGTGGGAGACAAGATAGCCCCAGGTTGAGAACCGCGCTTCCATTTGGACGGCTGAAATTTGGGAGGAAAAGTCACCAATTCAGAAAAGACATTTCTTAAGGGTCTGCTATGCGCTCGGTGCCGTGCTAGACATTGGATTTGGTCAAAAATAAGGGGTGTACGCGGCTCCAAGCATCTCTTTTGCGAGAAGTGGAGACCAAACCCTTAGTTCTTTCTCAGTGACCAAGTTTCAAGGGCCAGATTTTCTGACCAGAGGCGAGGGCAGGGTGAGGTCGGACTGTTTCATTAGGAGAAAATGGGTGGGTGAGCACTTGAGAAACTCCTCCAAAGGCAGGCCTCAGACGTCCTTGTTTTTAGCTCCTCATGAGCATGGATGTCGCCGGCCTTGAAAAGAGCACAATGGATCACAGTGAATCATCGAAGTTAATTATAGAGATCACCGCAGAGCCGTGCAAAGCCCGACTGAGCGTAGCTTGCAACATCAGGCAGCAGAGCAGCCACCAGTGATGATGTTCACGTTAATCACTGGCACTGACAGAGCCCCAGAGCGCTCCCCGCTCCGGGCCTATGCCAGGAAAAATAGAGAAGCAGTCAAGAAAAACACAGTAGCAGTTATCACACCCTCTAGTGACAGGCAGCCACCATTCCCCCCCCCCACTGTGGCCTCTGAGACTGACTGTTGGGCCCCCGGGGAGGGGGGCGTGGCGGAGCCGGGTGGACGGACCTGTGGTGGAGGCAGGTGGGTGGGTGGGAGGGAACGCGGGAGCCCATGCAGATGGGCAGGTTAAAGTGGTGCACTGAGATAGAGGGACAGACAGACGCTCAGACACAAGTTGTTTCCTTACATGAAGGGTTCATTCAAGTGACAGGGAAATGTCCCCGAGAACCTGGCACTGGTGAAGTCCAGGTCCCCCAGAGTTAACTAGTGCAGTCTCTAGGCCGTAGGTAAGTCAGGCTCTCTTCCCAAGCGGCTAAGAACTGTCAATGCGCAACGGGGCTGGAGAATGCGGGAACACCCAGTGTTCTCATCAAGGCTGTCATCCTTCTTGCAAGTTAACAAGTCAGCTTGCCAGTTTCACGGAGGCTGGCAGAAGACACGAGACACCTGGGCCAGACAAAGAACGTTATTACTTCCGGTACAGCCGGCGGCATATTTACAACTCCCTTTGTCCCCAGTCCCATGGGAGCGACTTAGGTTAGCCAGATAGACACCTGTCCATGCAGGGGGTTGCATCAGGGGAGAGAAACCCACACCAAGGGAAGTGGAATCTTTTCTAAGGGGCAGTCAGTGTGCTTGTCCTTTGCTCTGGGGAGACACTAAATCTGTCTTCCAAAGCTCCCCTACACAACATGTAGAAATGTGAGAGACCCCCGGAGAAGTATCTCCCAGCAGGAATGACCTTCTAAGCCACACTGGCAGAAGAGGAAGATCCAGGCAGTCACAGGTCAAGTTGTGCTAAACCCCTTTCTTCCCACCATCAAGTCTCCACAGCAACCTTCTCATTAGAATACGGACTCCCACGAGTACTCGTCCAGAAATGGGAGCACTCCTTTGCCCAAGTGACCATACCCTGCTATTAGTTAACTGTCTTTTGTTGTTATTGTTTTGTTTTGTTTGGGGGAGATAATTAGATTTATTTACTTACTTTATTTATTTTTAAGGGTGGTATTGGGGATTGAACCCAGGACCTTGTGCATGGTGAGCACAGGCTTTACCACTGAGCTCTACCCTCCGCACACCCCAACCCCCAGTTAACTGTATTTCTGATGATCATTTAGTTTGGACACTTTCGGGTTTATACATCAGACTCCGTGCTGGTTAATGTGAGTCTGTTTTACACAGAACTCCTAATCCTGAAATGTTGAGAGCTGGATCCCTGAATTTAATGTGGTAATTTGAATAATAACAAGGAGTGTTCAGCACTGATTATTATATGTTCTGAGCTCTTTACATTCATAACCTAATTTAATCCTCCAATTTGGTAGACACATCTAGAAGTCCCATTTTAGAGATGAAGAAAGCAAAGCACAGAGAAAGGAAATTATGCCACCAGGGACTCACAGGCACTTGAACTTAGTCTGGCTGAGGCCAAAGCCAGTCATCTAACCACTGCTCAGAATGTCTCAGGAGGCTGTTGGTGACCAGCCAGGCTTCCCTCAGATACCTTCTGTCATTCCCTCTGGCTGAATGGGCCTTAATCTGGGATGCAGCTGAGCCAGGAGGTGATCGCCTTCCCCCGCTACCCCTAGAACCCTCGGCTCCCTGAGTCAGGCTCATCTGGACATGTAGGTACCTCCTGTTCCTGGAGTCCTTTCCCCTCATCTATGTGCCATCTAAAGCTTTCCGGAAGGTTTTCATGATGCTTTGGGTCCTCTTCCAGTGACTAGTGCTCCATAACACATCACTCCAAAATCCAGCAGCTTGAAACAGCCATTTTTATTTATTTATTTATTTTTGCTCACAATTTTTTTGCTCAGGAATTGGGAAAGGGCTTAGCTGGGACATTCTCGCCTGGGGTCTTTCCTAAGATGGCAATCCACTGTCAGCTGAAGCTACACACATCGGGGGGTGGGAGGGACGTTGGACATCCCAAAGGGCTCACCCGCAAGGCTGACAGTTGAAGTTCAGCTGAGCTGTTGATGCCAGCAATCACATCTGCATGTGGCCTGGCCAACATGGTGGTCTCATGGTAGTCAGAATTAATACATGTGTCTGGCTTTGCCCAGGGCAGGAGTCCCAAGAACCCAGAGGAAGCTGAGAGGTCTTTTCGGAGCTAGCCTCCAAAGTCACATGTTACAGACTCTGTTGGACAAAGCAGTTCCAGGCATGGCCAGATTCAAGGGACCCTCTCTTGAGGTGTCAAAGAATTTGGGATTCATGGCTTAAAAGTGCCACAGGTCCTAACCAGAGGATGCTCTTCCTGGTCCAAACTAGCAGCATGGGCCTCCTTGTTCTTTTAGTCAACACTGTGAACTCTCTGCCCTTATAAGCTTGTTTCCAAGGCATCTAAGAGTCTGTCTCATCCTACTTCTTAGGGCCCTATTGTGTTGTCTCCTTTGCTGCCTCTTGAACCAGATGCTTACCTGTACAGGTAGAGGTACTAAGGGTCACTAATACAAATGCCTGCAGACATCCGGCAGGTGATATAAACGGGCCGAGTGGGTTGGGTGTGAGGCATTAGGGAGGGGTGGGAACTGTGGCAAACTGAGAGCAAGGCACCTGCTCACAGAAGCTGCCGCATCGTCTCAGCTCCAAACTGGGGTGTGGCTCCAACGTGGCAGATCTTGTAAGTTTTTGTTAGAATTTGGAACTCCATTAACACTGCTTGGTGTACTCTTTTTCTCCTTTAACCTACTGGCAACGAATTCATATCAGTTCACCAGTTCTACAAGAACAGCTTCGCGTTCTGTTTTCCGCAGTTGTTGACTTCTAGCTACCCGTCTCTGTTCATGGGTGAGCTGAGGACCTACATGTGGACATGTGGCCAGTTCCTTCAATGCCACAGTTTCTTTAAAAGGGAGAAAGGGGCTTGCCCTTTTCTTTTCTAATCCGGCTAGGTCTGGGTACCACGGACTCCAACCCTATGACACAATGGTGTGAACTGTGCAGCAGAATTGTCTAGGGGCTGTTTCAGAAATGGCTGATCACACCCCATTTCAGACTGACTGAAGAAGATGTTACCAGAGTGGAACTTGGGAATCTCTCAAAGCCTCCTTAATCTGTTCTTTGCCACCCCATATGCCAGGCTCACATCCCCCAAGGGAGGATGGATTTAAAATATCCTCTTCATTAATTCAACTGCCAGTGGTCCTTTCCTGTCCAATCAGCCCGCCCACCATTGTCTGTTCAGCATCTCTGAAACACAGCTTTGCAGGCTTTATGCCAGTTCTCAGAGTTTTGTGGTTCTCCTTGCCCATTAGAAAGCACATAAAACCCTTAGCCTGGCGTTCAGCCCGCAACTTCCTCCTGAATTTCCCTTGTACGTAGTCCCAGTCCCTCTAAGAACCCTGAATTGCCTCTGCCTCTTATATGGCAAGTAGCTGACACTGCCATGAAGTGATGTGAACATCTTTACTGTGAATCCTGCCTCCTCTTTCAATCCCTCGCTCACACATTTGTTCGCTAAGTTCACTCATTTGTTCACTAAGTTCACTCATTTGTTCCTTACTGAGCATCCACTTAAGTAACCCATACTGGATTACAAGCTCCCTGGAAATGGCAAGCTTTAGCTCCACATTCCAAGACATATTTAGCTGAAGATGACATGTTGAGAGAGGATGGGAACTGGTTTACCAGAAAGAGAGAAAGGACTGAGCAATGAAGTGAAAGTAGGCTACATTAAAGGCAAATTCTGGGTGAAGCGACACTGGCCAGAGAAGAGCAAGGAAGAGCAAGGAAGAGCAGGCTGAAGTCCTTCTGAGGGTCTTTCTATGGAGAATAGTACCTGTAGTGCATACTGTGTTTTAGTTAGGATACTGGGCTGAAAGAAACTCACCAACTTAACTCAAGCTGGCTTAAGTGAAAAAGAAAATTTATTTGTTCCTGTAAAGTCTTCAGGTATGGCTGGATCCAGGAGCTAAATGATGTCATCAGGCCTCAACCTCACCCCTTCTCCCTCTCAGCCCTATTTCATTCCATCTTAGCCCATCTTAAGCAGGCTCTTCCCTCATGGTGACAAGTCGGCCTATGGCAGTCCAAGCTGCTATGCTCTCCTCTAGTGACCCCTATGGAAAGGGTACATCTCTTTTCTCCAGTTATTCCATAGAGTTCTGGGATGGAATCTCTTTGGACTACCAGTGGGTCATGTGTCTATCTCTAAACAGTTACTGTGGCCAAGGGAATAAATATTCTGATTTGCCAGACCTGGGTCATATGCCCACCCCTTAACCAATCACTGGGCTGGACAGGGGCTACCCCTGAACCAATCACTGTGGGCAGCAGCCTTGATTGGTTAGCCCTGGGTCACATGCCCAGACCAGGAAGTAGGAACTGTGAAGCCAGCCTAGTGGACCCACATGGACTGTGTGTGAAAGAGGGAAATATAGATCTCTCCTGAGAGAGATTTATATATATAAACCCTCACATAATGGGCAGCCATGGAAAGAAGATTCTGGAGTACATGCTAACATGTGGAGGGCAGTAATGTCACAGGCAGCTCCATGCCTCCAGGTCCCCTAAAGAGAGGAAGCCCCCTTTTACCCCACATGGAGCATGTGACTCCCACCTCAGCAACCCGCTGCCAGCTTCGGCCTACTCCCCTCGCCCAAGCAAAGTGGTCCCCACACTCCCCCACACCCCATGGGAGGTCTGAGAGTTGAAACTGCCCAAACTGCCCCAGGGCCCTGACACCCTGGGAAGAATGCCGATCCAAGGCCCAGGAGCACCCACGGACCCTCTCCAGCTGGGAGTGGCAGGCGGGGGTGGCCACAGGGCTCCCACTGACCCCCACCCCTCCCTTCCAGCCCCACAGCCTAATCTCGGGAACAGGTGGGAGGCCTGGGCCCCGGCTCTCAGCTTTCATGGCCAGGAGCACAGCAAGGGGAAACTCATTACATGGGTTTAACGGGGTTTAAAACGCGTTAAGGAGTCCTGTGGGCCAAATTAAGGGGCCTCGACTTACAAGCTGAGTTATGAAGAGATCTAAGGCATGTTTAGGCAGAGGGCAGGAGCCCCAAATCTGGTCTAGCACAGTTGCAGTATGGAAATGTGCACTCCAGGGATTTCACCAAACAGAGAGGAAATAACAGGTGTCTGGGAGGCCAGCCAGGGGTCTGGGGGGTGGAAAGCACCGAGGGGCAGGGGTTTCCTTTTCTTCTCCATAAATGGAGAAAAACCAGGCACCAGCCATCAAAGGGCAGCTGGTTAAATAAATTAAGGTATAATTAAGGTCTATCTTCAGGCTGGGGTACTACATGGCTGTTAAAAAGAATGAGACATGTCTGTTAAGGCCTGGAGAATGATTTCCAAAAATTATTCTTAGGTTAAAAAAATAATCAGCAAAATGTAGAACAGTGTGTCTAAAGGCTATCATTGTTTACACACACCAGTTAGGTTGAACCATACAACATTTCCACTTTTGCAAATCAAAATATCAGTGTCTATATGTCATGTATGTGTACATATAGTTTCCGTTCTGGTGTATATGGAGAGCATCTTTGGCAGTTTACTCAAGACTCTGATAACCAGGGATTCCTTTGGAGATACCCTCTGGGACTAGGGGTCAAGAGTGGGAGAGAGAGTTGCTTTTCAGTGCATGACATTTTCTACTCTAGAATCTTTTAAGTCCTACACCTATTTTATATTTAGGGGAAGAATGGTTTTCAGAAAAGACACAAAATATATGTACTACACCATTATCCCATGCAGTCCTAACATCACTCCTGTGAGAGTACCATCAATAGTCCCATTTTACAGGTGAAAAAACTGAGGCAGAGCAGGTCAGAGGCTTTCTGAAGTCGGGAGTGGAATGCAGAGTCAAGTGTGTCTGGCTCCAAAGGCCAAATCCTTGACCAGGAGGAATGCCACTTTCCCTCCAGCATGACTGATCCACTCACACCAGTATCTTCCGGGTTCTGCCCCAGTACGCCTTCCAAAACAGCCTCTGTGAGCCAACAGTCAGCAAAGGGTTCCTCTCTAGTGCTCAGTTCGATCAAGGACTGATGGAGGTACATCTGAGGACAGAGCATCACGAATCTGCCCAGAAGGCCATGGGGGTGCTGACTCGTGGTCCCCTGAGAAAGCAGAGGCTCCAGGTGACTGTTCTCCTCACAGGCTGGACCCCAAAGAATCTTCAGGCCACTGTCACCTGCCCATCTGTGGGGAAACTAACCAAAAGTGCTGTTGACCACAGGGCGGGGGTCCACTTGGCCCCACCAACTTCCAGTATAAGGATAGAAAGAATAGTCCTGTGGGCAGGCACTGACCCATGTGTTTCATAGATACCATCTCATTTCAGCCTCACAATGAGCCCGCGATGTAGATGCGATGCAACCCCAATTCACACATAAAGAAACGGGCACAGAGAGGCTGAGTCACTTGCCTGGGGAGGTAGGGCTGCACTTTAAGCCCGTGCTCTTTCCCACCACACAGTTCTCTCTGCCTAGGCCGTTACTTTTGAAGGGGCCACATCTCACCACATCATGACAGCTTGGATTCAAGACCAAGATGCAAGTTCTGGAATCAGTGTCTAGCTATCTTCTGTAAAACGGGACTGATGACAAGGAAAGGCAGATCCAAGAGTCAAACCCTTTTCTGCTGGTTCCAGAAACCATGATCTTTCCAACACTCCAAGCTCCTCTCGAGGAAGGCAGT
The DNA here is from genome assembly GCF_048773025.1 of Camelus bactrianus. Taxonomy (NCBI): domain Eukaryota; kingdom Metazoa; phylum Chordata; class Mammalia; order Artiodactyla; family Camelidae; genus Camelus; species Camelus bactrianus. The sequence continues at coordinate 71,943,219 of NC_133547.1, forward strand.
GGCTGGTGGGGAGGGTGGCCAAGAGCTTTCTGATGGCTGCTTGTCTGTGTTTCCCTTAGGAAAGCTTAGGAGAACATTTCCAAAGGTTTGAAGCTAAAAGGCAGGTCTGTAGCCTCTGCTCTTGACTCAAGAACACATCTCCATCACTGCTGAGCCCAGGGCGGGCAGGAGCAGCTGCCTGAAGCTCTGAAGAAAACAGCAATGCTCTTGAATTTTGATAAATCCATCTACTCACTTTTCTCAAGGTCCTTGGATGGAGCAGGTGTCCATTCACCAGCTTGTTAGACAGATTCTTCCCAGAAAGAACACCTACCTACACGGTCACCTATGAGGCAGAATAAAGGCATATTCAGGGCATCAGTAAAGCAAGATACTAACCACCCCCCTAAAAAAATAATTAGGCTTTGCTATTTGATTTTTTAATGAAAGTAGCTATCATGTGGGAACCTGGGCTTTCCTTGGACATGTTTAGTGCTTATTTTACATATGACAGAGGACACTAATTGTCATCAGTGTAGGGCCTCAGTATTAGTTAGGGTCATATCAGCTGCTGTAACAAATAAACACCCCAAATTATAATGGTTTGAACACAACAGAAAATCATTGCTTACCAGTGAAGTCTGAAATGAGTGCTCCTGGTCAGCGTGTAGCCCTCCTCCAAACAGTGACTCGGGGTCCCAGGCTTTTTGTAGAGTGTGCTTTGTTGTATGCAACACATGGCTCCCAATGGTTACCATGCTCATTGGCATCAAGCATACGGGAGGTGTTCATGGCTGGGCTAAAAATGGTAATACCTATCTGCTCAGATTCCAGTGGCTAAAACTCAGTCACATGACACACCGAACAGCAGGCGAGACTGGGATATATAGTCTAGGAAGAGGACATAGGTTGGCAAACAGCTGGCCAGCCTCTAAAACAATCTCCAAAGGTCTTAATCTGAGTCTAATGGAGAAGCTGGTTTATTCCCAACTCTAGGCAAGAAGGCAGATGGGGAGAAGGGGCTAAAGTCTCCACCCCCTTGTACAGGATCTGGAAGAAGTAACTCTTCAATAAAGAATAAATGGCAAAAACTACACTAAATGTAATATACCAACCTAAGAAGAGGACAAACTACTATTATAAACTTACATTAGATGGAAAGGGATCCTCCACTTCAAAATCCTTTTTCATTTAATAAGTATTTGCTTGGCAATTACTACAAGACAGACTTGGAGCTAGTGCTCAGGACTATAATGTTAAGCTGTCCTGGAGCTCATGTTTATATGAGGGACAAAGACAATAGTCAAATAATTGCATAGAGGTATGATCTCCTGTCTTGGTTTGGGTTCTTCCGAAAGCAGCTCTAGAGACAGGGATTCAAATGGAGGTGATACTAGGAAGGTGATTCCAGGAAGCACAAGTTATGGGAGTGGGGAATTGAGTCAAGGAGGGGAAGATAGCCAGCAAGGCATGCATCTTCCAGCCAAGTTCCACTGCGGCATCTGGAGCTCATTCCCACTGGAGAGCTCTGGGCAGCCGTGTAGAATGCACACCTCTGAGTGTTCCCACCAGAGGGGCAAGGAAGCTGGGGTATTATCCACCAACTGTCTTCAGCGTCAGGGGATGCTAATTTCCTGGCACTTCCAGTCCCTTGTTCAAATGGGCAGAACAGACTCTTACAGCCAAAGAAGGGTGCAGATACTGGCAGTCAGGAGTTGGACCATTAGCTTTCACTGACACAGGGCAAGGACTCTGGGCCAGGCACTGTCAGCATCTGCTACATCACCCAGGTGCCACGAATAAGAAACACAGGGGCAATGAAAATGATGATAAGACGATCAGGCGTAGCTGCAGGGGTGATGGGCTGGTGGGCTCTGGAGCCAGACTGCATGGCTTCCCATCCCAGTTCTTGCACATGGCAGCTACATGACCTTGGGCAAGTCAACAGCCCCCTGCCTCAGTTTCCTCAACCGTAAAAGGGGCAAATGATAGTATCTGCCTCCTAGGGTGGCTGGGAAGATTAAATGGGACAATTCTTTAGAGGAGCTCAGAAGAGCACCTGGCACCGCCTGCGCCTGTGTGCCACAAAGTCAGTCCGACCTGGTATGTAGGTCCCCCCTCCACTTTCCCAAGCAGGTGGCTTCCTCTCCGCATCAGCGTCACGCCACGGCAAATCAGGTGGCACTTTCAGCCTCTCCTCTGGAAACCAAACTTCCCATGACCCAGCCAGGCCGCCCCTCTGCACTCAGTTGATCCCGCCGGACACTCGATAGCCCATTTGGACGTGGCAGCATTTACTTCTCCGTTTGTTGGAGTCTCGTTTCAGGCCAGTTCTGAGCGCCGGGCCACAGGGAGAACAATGTCCTCTCTGTTCCCCCTAGCCATTCATGTCGACTTTTGTTTCAGCCTAAAATAACATGAAGCCGGAGGGTATTTTCTTAACACCACCAAGCCCTGTGGAAAATGTGGCGGGTTGTGGCTGCTTGGGGTCCCCAGTTGATAACGACATCGTGATGTATAGGTGAGCTCCTGCTCCTCCAGGGCCAGGGTGACCCTGGGATCAGGGCCACACTTATCTCCCAAGACATCTCGGAGTGTCTGGGATTCCATTTCACGACAGAGGCCCTGGGGGCTGAAGTTATGTTATGTGCTTATGAGCAAAGTGGACTATTCCTGGTTGGGGCTGGAGTGGATTACGGCTGATCACTCGGCCTAAAGCGGGGACATCTGAGAATGTTGAAGAAAGGGAAGGGTTTCCGCAAACCCAAACAAACATAGACTTCAAGAGACGGCACGGGCACTAAACATTTTAAAAGGCCTGCCTGGGTGAACACATGTCCTGCCAAGAGTGGGCTCCCAGAGTCAAAATCTCTTCGAAATTTCTCACCAACCTGCTGGGAACGGCTCTCAGCACACCCCTTAGCAGCTCCATAAATCACACACAGGCAGCTTTATGCCAAAAGGTGCTATTAAAAAAAATTAAAAATTGACTTCTCCAAAGGGCCTTAAAAAAAAAAAGGGTCCCAAACCCACCACTTTCTTTATTAAAGTTCACAGAAAATAAATATCAACTTTCTTTCAGCCTGAATTTTCTCTCCAACCATAATCATAGAAACTAGAGATGGAGAGGAAAAAAAGTGGGAGGACCCTTTGGGGTAACTTTTTCCATAATTTGTGCAGTAAAATTTGTTGCCACAGTCTTTACAAATTCACTTTCCCATCTGCTCTAGAGAAAGCAAACAGAACCCCAGCAACCACTGGTTGAGAGCAATCCTGATTCTAGAAATTTCTAAAAGTTTTGCCGAAAAAGAGCCCCCAAAATGGAAGAAAAGCTGCCCTTTAATTACAGACGTGCTTTCTATTTTGTTCAGCCCAGTCATGAAATGGAATTGAACTTCCTTTCTGATTCATTCTTCAAAACCTCAATGTCGATTTTATCAGAAACAGATCTGACGCCCTCGTGGTGCTCGCTGGGTCAATCTCAATTCTGGATCCGCGTCTTCATTAAAGCTCGTCTGTTTGGTTTGCTTAGGGAGAAATCATAACAGATCAGGTTTGATTGCCTCTCTGCTCATGGGGAAAGAAAAAATGTACTGACCTCTCCCTCGCCTTATTAGGGCAGCTAGAGGCGACAAAAGTCACAAAACACAGTATTTTCTTAAAAGGGTCCCAAACCTCCAATGGAAACTCACAGCATTGAAACTCACAGCCGGGCTTCCCTGTTTTCTTGATCAACAGAGCCCTGGCCACTGGGATGTGTGGGAGAGTCAATGGCTGCCACCAGCGTTTGCTCCTTGCTGTTGAAGATCCTTAGGTGATGGCAGATGTCTCCAAAAGCTGGAAGAAACAACCCAAGTCCCTTCCCCCCCACCCCCTGGACCTCGGCATTGATGCCTCCTTTTCTCACTAACCTTAACTAAGCCACTTAAAAAGAAAGTGGAGGGGGGCATGGGGGAAATCTTTATAGATCGCCATCAAAACCTGACCACAAATGGTTCCAATTTGCTGCAGTGATTAAATCTATGTGAGTTTAAGGGTTTTCATTCAGGTCATTTGCTACTTTGGAATTTTGCTGCATGCCTTGCTAAGAAAACCAACTTATGAGTCACCGGCAAACGTGAAGAAGGAAGAAGGTTACTAAACAAACTCCAAGCGGAGCTTAAGTGGATATAGAAAATAAAGACTCCGAATTCTAAATATGGATCTGAGAAGAGTGTAGAAGGGATTAGAGCCGCCTTTGTGCCTGGTGGGGCGGCCCGAAGTCGGCTTGCCTTTTCAGAGCCAGCAGCCTGGGATCAAAGTAACAGCCACCAGTTTGTCAATATGCTAAGCTGGGTGTTTACACAAAAGTGTCAGCGCGCGCTTTCCACCACAAAGAGGCTCATACATTCGAAGATTAATTACTTCCAAAACAGAGATTGTGGGTAAATACCAAGGCCTAGCCTCCTCGGGGGTATTTGCTTGGCCCCAGGCTGAGATGTGCTGCCAAAGGCAGAGAGCTGGGGGCCAGCACTGAGGAGCTGCTGCAAGCCCATCTTCATCCCAGCACTTTTTTCTCACACACGTGGTTTCTTGGTATTTCACCTTCCCTGAAATACACAGGCTGAGTCCAGCTGGGCAAAAGCTTCACATATGACATCTCTCTTCTCCTCGTCTTTCTCTCTGTCTTGCACTCTTCCACTGTGGGGTGAAATTTCTGAGTTGCTGTCTTCTCCCTCTCTCCTCCCTCCACTACCAGCACATCATTTTACAGGCTACCATGAGGAAAGGGGAAATTGATGGACTGCAGTGTCTTTGTGAAATGATCCCCACGAAGTCATTTAATTTAACCTCAGTGTCCTCCTCTGTAAAATGAGTATAAGAAATATGCTTGCCCATCTACAAGCTTGACCTAGTTAGAAGATTTAAAGGAAAGAAAGGCCATCATAATAGAAAGCAATAAGGTAAAGGTGATGATGGCATATTTCTATACCAGCATTCTGATAGGACCTTGTTTTATCAGACATTAAAAACCTGCCTGGATATAAACTGCACAAACACACACACACACACACACACACACACACACACACACACACAGACATCACTCATTACATCAAAAGCCAAGGATAGTGTCCTCTGAGTGTGGTCCTCAGACCACATACATTACAATCACTGGAAACATTTTTTTCTTCAGGCAGTTTCTCAAGAACCAAATTTCCAGTTCAGTGTTTGCTAAATGAGATACTTCCATCACTGGTGGTACAAGGATGGCCCTGGTAGTACAGGAGGGACTGTCCCTCATTTTTACAGCTGCGAATGGATTTTAAAGAGTATTAGAACAAACATGTCAGCACAAGCTTCTATGACTTCACAGAGGAGGTGAGTACAGAACTAGGCATATAAGAGAAAAACCGGAGTCATTTCAATGTGTTACCTAAGTATCTGGCTGAGAAGGAGAAGACAATAGTAAAAATCGCAAAAAGTTTCCACAGACATTTGAATCTGAAAACTCCCACTCTGAAGGTGAGAGAATCTGTACTTCTCAAATCTCCCCGTGACGTCAACTTCAGGCTCAATAAGCAGGTGGTTTCTGTTCATTAATTCATTTGTTAAAAGGGAAAATGACTCAGCAAGGGGTGGAATGATGATATGAGATTCCATGGTGTGTCTGATACACTGGGCCCTAAGGGGCTGCCCGCAGGACTCCTGGAGCTCCTGGCACCGAGGAGAACTTGCATGGAGAATATTTTTGAAGAAAAAGGGTAGGTTCAAAAGAAGTCTTTCCCCAAAGCCTCATTGGGACCCCCACAGCTCTGCTCTTTTGGTCACTGATGCCAGTGTGGACATTTGCTCTAAATCCTCCCTGGGGAAACCTAAGATCTCACAAGAAATCCTACAGTGTCAAAGGACTGAGGAAAAGACCCCACTCTGGGGTCTCAAAGAAAGTTCACTTGCTGATTCATTCATTTTTCAACAAATATTTACTGAGGACCCACTTTGTGCCAGGCACTGTTGTGGGCACAGAGGACCCTATGGAGAACAAAACCGATAAGGTCCCTGACTTCCAGAAACTCATGGTGGGGCCCACGGTGGAACATATGTAGGAAGCTCATGGAATGATGCAATAAGTTGGCAGACACCCTGGCTGTACTTTTGACATAACCCTGAAGAAATTACCCGCTCATCTATGGCCCAGGCTTATAACTGTGCCCCCTTCCCCTCCCACCACCACTGCTGCCCCCACGGTTCTATGGACCAGCATTAAGTGCACTGTGTCCTACAGAGCTTCCTGGAGGTGTCTGCAGCTACCAGCATTCACGGCCTCCTGTCCTCCACTCACGGCAATAGCTGCCCCACACCTGGGGATCAGACTGGTCCCTTTCTTTCCAGCTTATAGATTGCACCTTGTCCTCAGGCATGGGGAGGAGGCTGCCGTGGGTGGAATAAAAAGTAGACTTGCAAATCAAGCCATCATCCCCTGGAGGGTGAATGCTGGGTGCATTCATTTTCATCATTCATTCATTCATTCATTAAATGTTGGTATCAGGTCAAGAATATGCTGGGTGGGCAGTGCCAGGCTTGGGGTCCTGCAATGAACTGGCCAGACAAGGACTGAGGCTTTGAGAAGCTTTATTGGAGGAGGAGGGGAGAGAGGGAGAGATGTGCAGATGCAAACCAGCAAACCAGTTTGCTGAGACCATATTTCTTGGCAGGAGGAACTGCCCGAAGGGAAACAGTATGTTCCCTCCACTCCACGACATGCAAGAGACCCAAGGGAAGTTCTGCAGAATCGGGAAGGCCCTGGGGTGGTATCTGAAGACCATCACCATCCAGCCAGATCTTCATCACCCAGTTGGCTGCTAATTGCTGGGCGTTGCTCCTGAGCTGGGTAGGTAGAGCTCAGAGCAATGACACTGCGGGAATGCAATTCACATGGTTAATTACAGGAGAATCGGCATGTCGAGAAGTAGAGATACATGTTGTTCAACAAGAGAAATGAGTTGTAGGTCCTCACTGGCATCCAGGAGCCAGTTCAAGGTTGCCCCACACCTCTCCCTTGATTTATCTCCCATTTCGATCATGTCCACAATTGCAAAACAGAGAAGGTGTTATCGCTCTCATCTGCCCATGGCATCTAATTAGAGATATGACTGAACAAATCAGTTTACTGAATGCAGCCCATGCCTGGAAGCTCACTTCTGGGTACAGGGTGCTCCGTGGCAGGGCGTAGCCCAAAAGACTCACCAGGCAGCGATCAGGAGAGCAGATAAGAGGGTTGGTTCCAGTAGTCACAGTCTGTTCAGAAACTCCCCGGTGGTCACAGGTTCAGGGAAAATTCTTACTCTCCCACATAGGTTGGAGCGATGTCTCGGGTCACAGGTAGGGAGGAGAACTTGGAAAAAAAAAAAAACACGAGACGGGCTCAGGGGGAGCACACCTAGAACACTGGAGGCTGAAACCTATGCCAAGAGAAGAGACAGGAGTCCACGTGAAGTAGAAGCAAATCCAGGGGCCTGTGCCCTGGTCTGTGCTGGATCTCCATGGCCTCTGTAATTTAATTCCTGGAGCAGGTGAAATTTAAAAGGCCACAAGGTGGATAAAAAGATACAGTCTGGTGGGTTTCGTAAAGCTGCTGGGTTTTTGATCCAAGGTACCGAAGGAGAGGAGGAAAGATGATATTGACTCAGCCACTGGAGGTTAAAAGTACATACTGTCAGTGTAAATAATTAGGCTTTTAAAGAGAGCATTTCACACTGTTTCATGGGCACCCATGGGAGCTGGGGAGGGGAGGTTAGAATGGGCAAAAATCGCTGAGGGCACCTTTCCCTTTTCCACTGCATCTGGAGGGGATGCTAAGAGGCACTAAGAAGAGAGCAGAGAGAGTAGGTGGGGGTCCAAAGACCCCCTGACTTGTTGGCAAATTTGGGGTACCTTATACATAGGTGCATTTGTCTGACTTTTGCAGGGGGTTGTGACTTTCTTTCCTCCTAAGGTTTTGAAGAGCCCGTCTCTTAAGAGATGTAAAAGTGAGGGACGCAGAACCAGGGAAAACAAGCATTTAGGTCCACAAAGGCTGGAACTCTTCCATTTCAGCTGCCACTCAATTCCGTGTAACACAAGCCTTGCACAGAGAAGATGCTCCATAAATATTGGGGTGAAGACAAAGAAACCAACCAACCAATAGGCACCCACCCTGGTCTACCTGTCCCACAGCACCATCAGTCAGCATCTCTCAGGCAGCTTCTAGGGGAAAAGGACTTTTTATCCCTTAACCCATTCCATCCTCCCAGCGGTGCTGCAATGTAGGAGTGGTTATCCCCATTTTTCAGATGAGGAAACCGGTGGAAGGGCTTGCTCAGGCCACCCAGCTGGTTAGGAGCACCAGCAGGATTTGAACTCAGAGCCAGAAAAGGTTATAATTCTCCAGAGCTGAGGTAGAGGGCAGCTCCAGTATTTTTCCAGAGGAAGGCTCCACAGAAGGGTCCAGGCCCTCAGGAACATAGGCCCAGATGCCCAGCCTGTCAGACAGGACAGTGGCCACAGGCCTGGAGGAAAAGCCAGCCTTCTCCATGTGACCTGCTGCTTTCCGGAGAAGGTAAATCCACTTCTCAAACTTTAACGTGTGTGGAAGCAACTCAGGGCACGGCTAAGGAGATTGGAACATGCCACCGCTCTCCCAGCAGATGCTCCCAGGTGATCATGACGCTGCAGATGATGCTGTAACATCCAATTAAAACCACAAAACAGGCTGCAAATTCCTGTGCCTGGTGCTGAGGACCGCACTCTCCCATCATGTGGGCAGCTCTGAAGCCCAAACTTGAACTTCCTACCTGCCATCTTAACTGAGAAGCCCTGCGGAGACAGCAAGGCCAGGGGCTTGCTTTCGAACCAGACAGCAGGAAAGTGACCAAGACAGAATTTGGTGATTTTGCCTCTAAACGATGCAGAGCAACTTACTAGGCTCTGCAGGATTCTCCGTGGCGATCAAGCCTCGGACTTGTCTCTCTCCAACCCCTTCGCAACACACTTAAACCAGGGCCTGCTGGTGGCTTGGGAGGTGGCCACTGAGTATAAATATATATGGAGCTGACAGAGCCAAGATGGGCAGGGCATCTCAGGAGGATGGTGGTCTCACTGTCATTATCCAGGGCAAGGAGGCCAACCCAGCTCTGGCATCGACTGGATACACGCATTCTTCCTCCTGGACCAAGCTATGCCTCCATGGATGTCCAAACTGAGGGTTTGCAGAAAGAACAGCTGACATACAGGTGAACATTTTTTACCTTGAGAGATAGATATAGATAGATCGAAAAATCGATCAATAGATTCTTGGGGATTTATTAATGTGACTTGGAAAAAATAATCAGCCTGGCCCATACTTGGCCCATAATTTGAGAAGTGGCCTGTTAGCATGACCTCAGGCAAGTGACTTTACTCACCTCTGTGTGATGAGTCTGGCTAGTTTTATCAATTTGGTTTATCTTTTCAAAGAACCAGCTTTTAGTTTCATTGATCTTTTCTCTTGTTTGTTTAGTCTCTATTTCATTTATTTCTGCTTTGGTCTTTCTGATTTCTCTCCTTCCACTAACTTTGGGGTTTGTTTGTTCTTCTTTGTTTAGTTGCTTTAGGTGCAAACTTAGGTTGTTTATTTGAGATTTTTCTTGTTTCCTGAGGTTAGCCTGGATCGCTATAAATTTTCCTTTTAGAACTGCTTTTGCTGCATCCCATAGGTTTTTGGGGGGTTTTTCTGGTCTTTTTTTTTTTAATTGAAGTATAGTCAGTTACACCTATTTCTGGTGCACAGCATAATGTTTCAGTCATATGTATACATACATACATTCATTTTCATATTCTTTTTCACTATAGTTTACTACAAGATATTGAATACAGCTCCCTATGCCAAACAGACAAAATTTGTTTTTGGATTGTAGTGTTTTCGTTTTCATTTGTCTCTAGGTATTGATGAGTGAGTGAGTGTGTGTGTGTGTGTGTGTTTGTGTGTGTGTGTGTGTATGTGTGTGCAGGAAGTGGAGGATACAGGAAACCTGGGAAGGTGATGAGAGAATGCTTGTAGTTTGGGGAATGGCGGGAACCTCTGACTGATTTTGTCAGTCTGCCTTCCTGCTGACTCCTGGCAGAGCTGGCCGACTGTGCCCACAGTCCCAGCATGTTCTTCCAACAATGCTCATCCTGATGACGCATGGTGCCCAAGGGGCCTTTACGAAATGTAGCCAGGCTCTCCAGGTGGCCTCCCTACTGCTCCGAGGCATGCAGGGGCGGGAGAAGAGGGTGCCTATTGTTCCCCAACAATCCTCTGGGCTTATCTCAGCTCCACCTTGGCCCAACTTCTCTCTCCTGCCTCCTACCAGAAACCTAGAGGGAGCTAATTGGTGGGAGTGACCTGACTCATCTGACATTAGACAGCAAGAGATTCATGGAAACTTCAGCCCTTCCCACTCTGTGCCCACACCTCTGGCCCCGAGAAAGCAGCATGAAGTGCCCCGATCCCGTGGGACACTTGGCCAAGGGCTTAACAGGGCTTAACACAGCCTTGCAGATAGTCATGGAAAGTCTGCCAGCCCATCCATCTGCTCCCCAGCCCCAGCCCGATGGGCCTGAGCTGTGCTCCATCCATGTCCTCTCACAACCCCAGCAGCGCTGCCACACTCTCTTTGTAGAGGTCCAGGGAGCACTGTAGTCCTGCCTCCAGGGTCCCCTCAGAAATGCACTTTGACAGGATTCTGTTTTGCATGTAGCACCAAATGTCCTTGGAGGGGACCCAAGATTAACTTGCCTTATCTTGAAGTCTGCCTGGCAATCAACTGGGTCATGGCAAAGTTCCACCGCAAGCAGAGAAATCACACCATCCCGATCACCTACGCTCCCCACCGGATCCTTCGGAGGGAGGGACAGTGGCCAACCTCCTCGTGACCCCAGCCCTGCAGTGGGTCGAGGTGCACAGGTCTGGCACGGTCCATACCACCCAACAGGCATGGCCCAGGGCTTCCTCACCTACACCCAAACCGAGACCCCTGCACACTAGTTTACCTTGGGAACAGAGGGATGGGCAAGCATTAGGAGTGCTCCAAATCCTTGGGAGCTGCTGAAAGGCTGAACAGAAGAAATTAAAGCCAGAGCAAGTCCTGGACTTGACATGGGTGAGGTCTTAGTGAAGAAGATAAAATGGTGTGGAACTGGCACGGGGACAGAAAGGAGGGCCCCCAAAGAGATGCATTTCCACATAGAGTACCGTTTATGGTGTGGATGGCTGTCAACTGATGTGAGAAAACAAATGGTCTCTTCCATAAATGATGCTGGGAAAACCAGTTAACCATTTGTTGGGAGGAATAAAACTAAATCATTACCTATACCATACACACACCAGAAGAAATCCCAGAATGCCTGATACAACTCCTGGTTTTAAAAATGATATGAACATTGTGTGAAATGAAAAAAGCCCATCACCGAAAAACAAATACCGTACGATTCCATTTATGTCAGGTACCTAGAAGAGGCCAACTCATAGAGACATAAGGTAGAAATGTGGCGGCCAGGGTTTGGGAGGAGGGGGCAATGGGTGTTCAATGAGGACAGAGTTTCAGTTTGGGAAGATGAAGGAGTTCTGGCATGGCCGGTGCTGATGGGTACCCAGCAACGTGTGCTTAATGCCACTGAACTGTACACTTAAAAATGGAGAAGACGGTAAACTTTATACCGTGTGTATTTTACCATAATGAAAAATGAACATCTGTCAATGTCATTTTTTAAAAATCATATGAGCATTAGAGAATAATATGAGATAATAGTTTTCATAACCTTTGGATGGGGAAGTCATTTTCCGTGTCTTAAGCAAGAGATGAAATCTAGAATCATACAAGAAAAGGTTGACAAAGTTACAATGCTGCGTTAAGATCAACAAAGACAGCTAAAGAATTTTTTAACGACAGTCAGGACAAGAACAAGAGAATGGTAATAGATCCCCGGCCCGCGCCAGCGGAACTTCGGTCCAGACGTTTTTGCTCTTCAGCCATCTTCACCAGTTCAGCCTTTTCATCCAACACCTCTTTTATCATTTGCCTATTTTTCCTTTAAAGTCATAATCAACTCAGGTGAGGAATACTTTATGGACAATCAAATGCACCCACTCTAAATGTCCATCCCCACGAGTTTGCACAAACTCATATAAGCATCTCCAGATCAAGAGGCAGACGCTTCCCCCCATCCTCAGAGTGCTCCCGGGTCCTCTCACATCCAGCCTGTCTCCACCCCAGGGCTCTAGCTCTGGTTTCCTGCGGCCATGATTTGCCTTTTCTGAGGAAGTCATAGAAATGGAATCATGGAGGATGTAGTCTTCTGTTTCCGACTTCTCTCCCTTAACCCAGGGCTTTTGAGACGCCTCATGCTGTCGTGTGCTTTGTTACCTTGTTTCTTTTCATTATCGAGTAGTTCTCTCTTGTACGGAGTTGCCACTGCTCCTTTCTCTGTTCACCTGTTGACGGATGTTTGGGTTGGCTCCAGTCTGGGGCTCTCAGGAACAATACTGCTATGAACATTTGCATAGAACGCCTGCTTTCACTTCTCTTGGGGAAACACCTAGGAATGGAACCGCTGGGTCATATGGTAACAGGTGTTTTAAACTAATTTCTAACTTCATCTTGAAAGAAAACTTGAGGTCACTACTATAATTAAAAGGCAGTATCACTTGCCATTAAGCAAAGTTTACCATGATAATAAAAAACCTCAAGATTTAAATATATATATACAACAGTATTGCATTTGGTATGCAACCTTACACAAAGCAAGGCGCTTACACGCCAGAGAGATGCTTTCTCCTGACAAAGGCTTTGAGCCTTAGGTTACTATCAGAGAACTCTCTCTGCTGAAGGGGAAGCTTAGCAGGTGTTGGAGAGATGTCAGGGCTCTGGCCAGGCTGCCTTGGAGGGAAGGAATGACTGTGATTCAACGTTACTGAATGTCACACAGATATGCCACCTGTGTCGCTCCCTGGGCAGGGACGAGGGATAACACGGAGAACCGGTGAATTTGCTCGCCTCTGTGGTCAAGGAGAAAACACTTCCAGCTTCATGGAGCTACATATTTAACAAAAAATTATAAAGTGTTGTTATGGGCCAGGCACTGTTGTAAGCGTTTTACAACTATTAGCTTATTTATGAAAGATAAGCTAGAGCCATTTTTTTAAATGTATTTTATTTAAAAAGAATTTTTATTAAAGTGTCGAGGTATAGTCGGTTTACAATGTTGTGGTAGTTTCTGGTGTACAGCGTAGTGATTCAGTTATACATATATATATAATCCTTTCCATATTCTTTTTCATTTAGGCTATCACAAGGTATTGAATATAGTTCCCTGTGCTATACAGTAGGTCCTTGCTGATTACCTATTTTATATATAGCAGTTGGTATCTGCAAATCCCAAACTCCCAATTTACCCCTCTTCCCCCTGGTAATCATAAGTTTGTTTTCTATGTCACAGACGCAGTCTGAGTCTGTTTCTGTTTTGTAAATAAGTTCATTTGTCTCACTTTTTTAAGATTCCACATATAGGTGATATCATATGGTATTTTTCTTTCTCTTTCTGGCTTATTGCACTTAATGTGAGAATCTCTAGGTCCATCCATGTTGCTGCAAATAGCATTATTTTATTCTTTTTTATGACTGAGTAGTATTCCACTGCATAAATATACCACATCTTCTTTATCCAGTCATCTGTTGATGGACATTGGGCTTGTTTCCATGTTTTGGCTGTTGTAAATAGTGCTGCTATGAACATTGGGGTGCGTGTATCTTTTCAAATTAGAGTTTCCCGTGGATATAAGCTCAGGAGTGGGATTGCTGGATCATATGATAAGTCTATTTTCAGTTTTTTAAGGCATCTCTGTACTGTTTTCCATAGTGGCTGCACCAAACTACATTCCCACCAACAGTGTAGGAGGGTTCCCTTTTCTCCACACTCTCTCCAGCATTTATATTGTTTGTGGACTTTTTAATAATGGCCATTCTGACAGGTGTAAAGTGATACCTCATTGTAGTTTTGATTTGCATTTCTCTAATAGTTAGTGATACTGAGCATTTTTTTCACATGCCTAGTGGTCATTTGTATGTCTTCATTGGAGAAATGTTTAAGTCTTCTGCCCATTTTTTGATTGGGTTGTTTATTTTTTTGTTATTAAGTTGTATGAGTTATTATATTCTGGAAATTAAGCAGAACCTTTTCTTTTTATGAGAGGGGAAACACACACCTGGTTGTTTCTGATGAGAATAAGATTTTTCACCCAACTAAGTAACATTGCAAGTAACAAGCCCTTAAGATAGTGACACCCCTGCTCAAATCAGAAGCCCCGGTCAGAAGTGAGCCTGATCACAAGGCTATCGGGCCCCTGTAAATCCTATTCCTAGAGGCTCAAATGCCAAGCCCTGTAATGTGACAGCTGGAGCCCCAGCACTGCCTAAGGTTGCGGTTCCAGGATCAGATCCAGGTCAGTGTCCAGGTCCTGCCAGCCTTAGGCAAGCAACTTAGTCGCTCAGTTTCCTCATCTGTGACATGGGAATTAAAAAAGTCTGTGCTTAAAAAAAAAGAAAACAGCCCTGCTCACAGACTCTGTAGATTAATTGGAAGAGAGGCATGAGATAACAAGAGAAGAGCATTTAGCACAATGCCTGGCAAGTCGCCCTCAGTGAATGTCAGATGTTCCAGCTGTTGTTATAACAATAATATACATGCAAGTACACAGGGTGCTCTGTGGGTAAAGGAAGCTGTGAGTCAGTCTGTCAACAACTGGTGATTCTCAAGTAGCCACTGTGTGCCCAGGACTATCTTAGGCTCTGGATCCCTAGTATTGGAAAGGGAAACACAGGCCTGGTTCTCCCCCTCATCAAGCTTATACTCAGCAGAAGGTAGAAAATTAACATAAAAATAATAGATAAATAAGATAATTTGGAGGTTTCAAGAAGAGCTATAAAGATGATGAACTAGAACAATTTGATACAATTAAGAGTCAGAAGAGGCCTTGAGAAGATGGGGGAGGGAGATAGAATAATGGTGAGCTTTCCTCAATAAAAATTAGCATGTACAGAGGCCCTGGGGTTACCTGGTTTGAGGGCAAAATCAGCCAGAAGGAGAGGTTGGTGAAGGTCTGATTATCCGGGGCCTGGAAAGCCACTTGAGAAGTTTGTATTTTATTCTGGTTGGAACAGAAATATTTTCCTTAAAGTATTTTAAGTGAGAGAAAAAAGTGATTGGATTTGAGTTTCAGAAAGATCACTCTGTCTGTTGTGCAGAGGATGAATCATTGAGGGTAAGAACAGAAGCAGAGAGTCCAATTTGCAGGCTGTGGCAGGAATGTAGGCAACAGATGTGGACTAGATGGACGTGGCTGGTCACTGGGTAACTGGTGAGAAGCAGTCCTACACAGGATGGCTTCTGAAGTTAGACAGGACTGTCATGCTGATGGACTAGATAAAGAGGAAATGAAGGGAGTCAAGAAGAGTGCTAGGTTTTTGGCCCCAGCAACAGGGGAACAGTGTTGCCACTTCCTGAGATGGGTAATGATAGGAGAAGAGCTGGTACATTTGAAGCGTTTTAAGTTTGCAGTGTCTGTTAAACAGTTGTAAAGGGAGGGTAGTGTCTTGGGCCTGGGGAAGAGAGCCAGGCTAAAAATGAACATTTTGCATGAAAATATAATGTATTCTAAAGCTATGGTGTATTCCAAATGACATCACCCAGAGAGAGAAAATAATGAGAGAAAACAGGTCACATTTTTCAATACTCAGTGGCCCAACAGAGAAACATATTTGAGAAATGCCGCATACCACATTCCCCTCTTGGGGATGCACACCAGCACATTAAATGCACTGATAAGTCCTGCAGTTAGCCTAGAGGTCTGCTTATGTCTCTTTAACAGGATTTCCCAGATGTATTTGATCACAGAAGCCTTTTTGCTTATAAAACCATTGAACGTGCCATGGAGCGCCAAACAGATCAAGAACTCAAGCTGGGTCTTCAAGGATGAGTGTGATTTATGTCTAGGAGAGCATCAAGAACAGGGGCCAGCAAACTTCTGTGTAGGATCAGAGATTACGGATTTGAGGCTTTGTGGGCCATCTGGTCTGTGTTGCAACTGCTCGGCTCTCCCACAGCACAGAAGCAGCCCTGGACAATATGTAAATGAACGGGCATGGCTGTGTTCCAGGAAAACTGTATTTCCAAAATTAGGCAGCAGGCCAGATGTGGCCCAGGGGCCGTATGTTGTTGACATCATCTCCTGATCTGGGATAAGGAGAGCTAAAGAAGGCAAAAGGCAGGGGAAGGTGTGATCCAGAGGAGAGAGAAGGCAGAGTGTTTGGGGGGAAAAGGAGGAGCCAGTCTAGCGGGAGGGGGGGCACCTCCTTCCTCTGTTGATCTCTCAACAACCTGGGAGGGGTGGAGGAAGGTCCCAGTATCCAGTTCTACAGGTCGAGGCCGGAAGATCAAGCAGCCTACCCAACTGAGGCCCCAGCCCACATCACCTGACCCTGAGCACACCGCCAGATCACCTACCACGTGACAGAAACAGAGGAAGACAGTCCTGCAGCCAGACTCCGCCTCCCTCCAAGGATGGAACTTTATCCAGAGGCCATCTCCACCCAGATCAAATGGCCATCCCGGTCCATGCCAGGCTGCCAGCCTGCCCCACCACCTCCCTCCCCTACTCCAGTAGATGAAAGGAAACCTTGCCTCGCCAAACAGAGAAGATATGTGAATTAACAAACACCAGAGCCTCCGGTGCCCATGATAGCAAAAAGAGATCCAAGGAAACACTGATATTTATTTATCTGGTGTTTTCTTTCAGATCTAGCAGTGCGACAGTAACACGTGTCACCGTCAGCCCAGGCCCTGCTGGCAACACCTTGAAAACGACGTGGAGGTTCAGAAAATAAACAGCAGTCGCTCTGATTCCAGCGATAAAATACCAGTGTAAGGAGAGCCTCCTGGGATCCACAATCTGGAATTGTCAGGGGATGCGAATTGTCTGTCTTTTTGATAAAAGATGTCAGCTACCCTTCCGGGTTTTAAACAGAAAGAAACACTTCTGATTATGAGACCAGTTGTATATCGTGAAGTCTGTTGAAAGAATCAGTGTGTGCAGTGAATGTGCTTTCCTCGCCCATCAATGTCCTTAAAATTTCCTTATCAGAAGAAAATTCAGCCAAATCAGAGTTACAAAAAGTACACAACTCGAAAGTGTCTTGTTTTTCTCGGAGCCCTTGCCTCGTGAAGGCTGAAGTTTCCTGATTACTATTCACTTCAAAAAGCCTTCAAAGACTGCTCCAGAATCAGCAATTATTATTATTTTTTTAAGGCTTAGGACTAATTAGCCTCATGAAAGATTGTTTTGTTGTGTGCGGTTTGTGGTTGTTATGTGGCTTGTTTTGCCTTGAAAAATGCTGCAATTGCTTTTTTCTTTCTCAATTGAAATTCAACCAGGGGAAAAAATAGCCCAATTAGGAATCATCAGTGGACTACCTCACACATAATAAGCCCGAATAAATAAATATTTATTCAATGAGTGAATGAATATTGAACAGCTTCACATCCTGGGACTAAGGATCCAAAATAAGAATTTAAATAGCCATCAGTACCTGTTGATCAAAGCAAGCGAGAGGAAGAGCCTTACTAATACCAGTCAAGCTCATTTGGTCTCCAGAACACTGTGAAAGGTCATTTATTCATTCAACAAACCTTCAAGGAGTGTTCACTCAGACCCAGGCTCATGCTGGGTACTGGGGGTGCAGCAGGGAGCAGGATGCCCCAGTCCCTGACTGCCTGGAGGTCGTATTCTGATAGGAGTCACCCCATGACTTTCATGTTGGAAACAGCCCTTTCTGGAAATTCTACCATGAAGAGATGAGTTTGGGCCACTGTGATCTTTGCCAAACACAAGTAGGTGTGTCACTGCCCTCTCTCCACTTTCACATCTCCTCCATCAGTGTGCTTAAAATCATTTAATACTTTCTTTCTGTTTCTGTGATGTAGACCATCCCCTTCCATGGCCTTAACAGGGCCAGCAAGGCCTCATCTAACGAGGCCCCTGCTGACTTCGCCAGACTCACTCCCATGCTCTGTATTCCAGCCACCCCAGCCTCTTCAGGCCCTTGTATCTGCCATGCTCCCCTCCGCCACTGGGCCTTTGCACCTGCAGTTCCCTCCGCCAGGAGTGTTCTTCTCTCCCCTGCTCTCCTTTGTGCAGCAGGTCCTACTCATGATTCAGATCTTAGTGCCAGTTTCTCAGGGAAGCTTCTCTGGACTTTTCTGACCAGGTCTTTCTTCCCTACAGGGTCCCAAAGCCCCAGGTTGCTTTCCTCTGTAGCTCTCATCCCCGGATGAACACATTTGCATTCATTCACGTGATGATACAACCATCTGCCTCCCCTTCACCTAGATCTGTCACTCCAAAGGGGCTTTATCTGTTCTCTGGACCTCTGTGTCCCCCACACATCATACGGTTGTAGATTTGTTGAATGAGTGGATGAATGAGTGAGTGAATGAAGGAAGGAAGGACCTGCTAAAGTTCTAGACTGCCAGTGGCACACGACGACCTCCAGGAGCATTGCCTTCGTCTGCTTTAAGAGAAGATGAGTCACCTTTCTTTCAGGAGTCTCTCTGTTTCTAGGCAAAGTTGGGCTCCGCCTTCCACCAGGCACACACATCGGTCCCAGCCTGGGCAGGCCTGGGCCTGTCATTCTGCAGGAAAACGGTGTGACTCTTGCCAACCTACACATCCAGGTCACCAGCCCCAGCCCACCCCTGGAGGCCCTGGTTCCCTGGGGTCCCCAGTCCCAGGGGACAAGCACAATTCTGTGTCCTCGTTGACCAGGTTCCTTGTCCTTCCAGATCCACAAGCTGTCTGACAAGATTAGATCGTCCAACCAGGCTCCAAAGAGGGTAGGGGCCAAAAAGTCATGGCCCCGTCCAGCAGGGCAGCACCCGGGGAACCGCAGCCACTGCCCCAGCTCACCCAGCAGAGGAAAAGGCGAGGGCAGCAAGGTCACCGGTCATTCCTAGACAAGGAAGCGGGTTCCTCCAGCACCAAGGAGGATGAGTTCCCTTCCCAGAGTGCCAGGCACAGTCTGATCAGGCCCCAAGGACCATCTCCCAGCAGTGAAAAGGGGAGGACTTGACAGCCCTGCTGGCGAGACACTGGGCTTCCGTGGTTATCAGGATGTGGACTCCAGACAGCAGCTGCCTGCGTCCTACTGCAATGGTGTGAACTTCAGCATTCATTTAACCTTCAGTGCCTCTGTTTCCTCATCTGGAAAATGGGCTTTTAAAAAATAACACCTATCTCATAGGATTGATGTGAAGATTAGATGAGTTGATACAGGCAAAGTAGCAGGGCCAGACACATAGCTTGGCTGCTCCGGGTGCTATAAGATTAGCTATTACCATTTTTATCAGCTATTATAATTATCGGTGGAGTTGCACATGGTAAATGCCATCTCCTCTTAAGCACTGGAATGGTCAAGGCATAAGGCAAATTGACTAATTCAGTTTTCTAGGTTAGGAGACAATCTCTATACATATAGATTTTCAAACATCGTTTGAAATACTACTTGTATTTTATAAATAATTTGCAAGCTGAATCAAACTCTTTGATGTGTCGAAAGAATGTTACAGACCCTAAAGGGTCTTTGAAGGGTCTGGGAATCCTCTGAAGTGCCTGGGTGGTTCGTGTGGCCCTGATGCAGACACCAGTGTGAAATGAACCCTGCAGGTTCGGGGACCGGGTTCACAGGGTTCGAGCCCCAGCATGGTCCTTGGCCAGGTTCACGGGGCTCTTCCACACACCCTTCTCCGCCCTCATTTGGAAAATGGGAATACTGCTAGCACCTCTGCCATAGAGCCATCGTGAGGCTTTAATACAATAATTGACTCAAAAGCATTTAGCACATGTCCCAGCAGAGAGTAAGGACTTGATAAATGTTTGCTTCTGTATGTTACTCTGTTGGACAGAATTCCACTCTGTAAGGCACGGCGGTCCGTGCACAACAGCTGAAGATGTAGAAGACGCAAGCTGGATCTCCAGGGTTTGTAAACTAAAACCCCACGCCCTTTTGTTTTTCTAGCAGTCACCTTGCTCATAAAAACCAAGAACCCTCTGTTCTTTGCCAGTCAACTTGCTGGCTGGGTGCCGGGTCACCAGGAGTTGACAGCATTGCAGCAACTCAACACTCCAGGCTCCGGACAAAGCAGCCGTGCTTGGCCGCTGTGAAGGAGATTTGTCATTTTGTTTCGAGTCAGGGGATGGTTTCCCCTTTCCTTCTGGACCTGCGTCTAATTTCGGCCAAAGCGTATACCAGCTGCCCACCCCTGACTGGCCCAGCAGGCATCTATCCTGATGTGAAGCAATTTCATAAATTCAAATGGGGCACGTTTCCTACACAATCTATTTAGCTTAACAAGTTAATCAGGGTGCGCGAGCCCAATTTGTCACTGCGCTGTTTTCTCTTGCCTGCCGCTCTAATTGTATAAATATGCCCAGAGGTTTGATGAAACTTCTAACATCTCAAACAACAAATGGCCCACTTAACAGAGGGTGCTGTGGCTATTTTGAAGAAGGGCACGTCCCCCCCTGAAGCTGGAGGCTCCCGCTCAACCCAGCAGCCTGGCACAACTGGGTTACTGCTCCTTGGGCTCACCCAGATGCCAGGGTCTGGGCCATGGCAAGCGGGCAGGGAAGGAGTGAGGGAGGGAGGGAAGGATGCTACAGAATGCAGCTGTCGCCAACTCCCGGGCTAACTCCAGAAAACACCAAAGCCTATCCTCTCCGAGATCTACGCTCTTTGGGATTATGCAGAAGGGCAAATGGCGAGACTCAGGGGCTTGAAAGCGCGATGCCTCTGGGGTCCAGACCTCTTCTATCAGGTTCTCATCTGAACCGCTTTCAGGGCCTGATTTATTAAGAGGCGGGCAGTGAAACTGTTCGGCTGGTCCCTGGAAACTGATAATAAATCTGCGGCGTGGATCACAGGTGGTGGCGCTCTTTGAGCTGGATGGCGGAGAAAAGTCCAGTAAACCGAAACGAATGTGTCTCCATTTGGTTCTGGAAGTGTGACTTTCAGGATTTCCTTTTGTATTTATTTTGAATTCCCTCTTCTTGGATTTAAACCTTCTGTCTCCTCTACCTTTGTGTTAATATTTCAACCTATAAATTTCATTTTAATAAAGGAGGTGTCTAGCCAGGAGATAAAACGTTCTTTAAGACAGAAAACTTCTGTCCCCACCCCACACCCTCCCCTCATCTTTCACACATTTTGTCTCAAAGGCCCAGATGTTTCCTCTGCCTTATCGGTGTGCTAAAAAGAAATCCAATATGCCGGGCTTTCAAATTTTCCGCCACAGAAACAAAGGACAACAGAAGGGGAGAATGGCCTTGCTTTCCTGGGAGCGGGGACAGCTAAGAGGAAAATGGGAAGGAGCCAGGTGCCCTGGAGAGGAGCGGGACTCCTGTTACCCTGGCTGACCCCTCCCCCCCAGCTGAAACCATTCAAGTAATAAATGCTCCACCCACCTGTCGGGGCAAGGCTGCAAATGCCACCCTGATGTCACGTTCCTGATGCTCTTCCAGGGCTCCGGTTACAGGCTGTGCTGGGACCGTGCACTTGGCTGCGTGGAGAGCCGCCTTCCTTGGCCTCACTCGCTGGGAATTTCCATTTCCCTGGGATGTTAACTGCACAGCCCTGGTCCAGGGGCTGGTGTCCTGAGCCACAGCCCTTCCTGCCACTCCCAGGAAGTCCCCCGAGCACCAAGACCACTGCCCCACCCTATCCCAGTATCTCCCATTGTAACCTCACCCTCAAAGCACTTTATTTAGGATTTCAATTTTAATGCACCCAGGAGAACCTCTTGTAAAGCCCACACCCCAAGGTGTATCAACCTTGTCACTAATGGCATCACTGGTCACCCAGACCTCAGGCATGTCAGAAGCAGCCCCTCACCCCATCCCAGCCACTCACTACATCGCCCTGTAGCCAAAACCTCTTAAACGTGTCCCCGCGGGTCCCCTCCTTCTCTGGCTACAGCCACTGCCTTCATTTACACACCCATCTCCCTCATTAGATGGGAAAATGTTTTATTTTAGTAGTTAGATATGTATATAATGTGTAATAGAAAATAAATTGCTTTTTCATTTGTAATAGTGAGGGCTCTCTTTTTGAATAAATATATCTAAATACAGAAGTAAGTCCATTTACATTTTGAAAATACATATAGGAGAGCCAGGCTACCTGGTGGGCAGGTTGAGCCAACAGGTTAAGAGCACATACCTGAGTCTGAAGCTCAGCTCTTGCAGTTTCCTCACTGTGTGACCCTGGGCAAGTTCCTTAACCTCTCTGTTCCTCCCAGGATTATGGTGAGGATTAAGTGAGTTGCTGCTTACTGTAAATTAGTGCCTTACAGTGTTGCTGCCTCACCACCCGGGAAGTCCGGACTACTGCGTGAGGCTCCTCTGTGCCTCCTGGAGAGATGCTTCTAGAAGCTGAAACAGAGTATGTCACAACTCTACTAAAAACTCTTCCTATTGTCTACAGGCTGAAGTCTGAACCTCTCACAATGGCCTCCAAGGTCTTCCGTGATCTGTCTCCGACCCTGCTGTTTGCCGTCTGTGCTCAGGCATCCTGCAACGCCAGACTCCTTACTGGCCCCAGATGAACCTCCTTTGTTCGTGCCCCTGTGCCTTTGCACATGCTGTGCCTTCTGCCAGGCATGCCTTTCTTTCATCCTGTCCATTGAGCAGATTCCTCCTCTTCATATTTCATTTCCTCATATTTCACTTCCTTCTTCTTTTCCACTTCTTCAGACAGGGTTAGACACTCTGAAACATTAGAAAAAAAAAAAAAAAGCCAAAAGTGACTCCATTTAAAAATCACAAAGCTAAAACTATTCAATAAAACATCAATTTAAAAAAAAACACAAACTAAATCCCATGATAATAGTGCAAAACGGTTTAGTTTAGACTTTGTCTTGAAAAAAATAAAAGGAATATTATTTCTAATACATTTGTCTGATGTTTAACCACATCTAGGCTATCATTACAACTATGCATTAACTTTGAGAACTAACAAAAAACAATTCATGCTTTTAGTTATAGTTCTTATAAAATTGTATGAGTCATCAATCCAATGGTTTTTACTCCATATTTGACTTTAACAGCATGGTTATTTTAAAAGGCCATTTCGTGAATGCATCAGAGGATTTCATTCATTTTCTTGAGAAACACTCATCACCTTGATATTTAACTCACCCTCCTGCAAAGCCCTTACCATATCATCATCCCTGTTCACTTTCCTTTTTCCTTTGCCAACTGCTCTACCTCTGTGGCCAGGTCCTCTGTGAAATGGCTTTCTCGAGAACAACTCCCAGGAGTTTTCCAGCATCACCTTCATCAGTTTCACAAGACCCTGCGTCTTTTACAAGATGGCTGATTTCAGGCTGCAGTTAATTTGAGCTGTTTCAGCCATGTGTTAAGATGCTCACAACAGGGAGTTATCCAAGAACAAATATTCACATAGCAAGGATCTCTGTCTCTCTTATATCTCTTCTCATCCACTGTGTGATAACTGGACATCTGTACATTGGGGTGCACATACCATGTGATCCAGTGCCCCAAATCCCCCTTTCTGCATCTCCTGCCCGCACTCCTCCCTCCTTTCCTCCAAGCTCCCAACCACCTACCTCAACACCCACAGACAACTACACACACCCCTCCCTCCTTCCTTTCCTTTCCATCTTCAAACACTTGATGTAGAGAAAGGTGGTTCTCACTGACAAGGTCTGACAGGAATGGCACATGTATTTTAATTATCATGCTAGATCTTGTCAATTAGTGTAGCTGCCCGAGGGCACTGGGACAAGAGCCTGAGACCAAGTAATGCCTCCGTGGGAAAGACCACGACTGTGGATGACCGGTGTTTGCCCTGAGCCCACCTGGAGAGGGATGGCCAATGTGTGATGTGATTCCAAACCG
Source organism: Camelus bactrianus (assembly GCF_048773025.1). Lineage (NCBI taxonomy): Eukaryota > Metazoa > Chordata > Mammalia > Artiodactyla > Camelidae > Camelus > Camelus bactrianus. The sequence continues at coordinate 71,967,202 of NC_133547.1, forward strand.
GGTCCAGGCTGGATTGTAGACACAGGGGAGCTCTAGAGAGCAAGTCCCCTTTCTCATCTTGTTCAATACCCTAGAAACCATCCACAAAACCTCTTCTATATGCCAGGGCTCAGCGCAGAGCCCTGAAGAAGGAGCAGCTTGGGCCCCTATAAAAGAATCTCACGTTGCAGACCAGGGTGGGACAGGGGTTTCAAATCTTCTTACTCTGTCAGAAGTACCCACTGCCCCACGATACTCACCTCTAGAGTCCTGAGCAAGAGTGTGAACCACATTTCCTACTGAGCCCATGTCAGTCATAGTACCACAGTACTGGAAATAAGTCATCAAGGGAAAGGTCTCCAGCTTGGTAGATCCTGCTCCCTTTCAGTGGAACAGTTCATTCATTCATTCATTCATTCGTATATTCAGTGAGTCATACCATCAGTTAACACTGCCCATGATAGAGAGGCTAAAGTCGGCCAAACCCATCCTGAGGATAAAGCTGGCATGTCAAAGGGATCTCTTGAGGGGAGAGAGCTACTCTGAGCTCTCAAGCCCACTGACAATCTACCACATTAGGACCCAGCCCTCTGGGACCCAGTTGTCCCTGGAGACCTGGCACCAGTTCCAGGAGACGGCATAGCTGTCATAGAAGCCAATGCTACAGGTAATTTTGGCAATTACGACTCATGGTCAATTAAACAGATTTATGTCATGTTACTTGGGAGGCCCAGTAATCTGGGATGAGTCCGAGTGGAATTAAGCATGGAGGACCCCAAGTTCCAAGTCCAACCACTCCCCAGTCTTTCTGTCCAAAAATACTTTCTTGCTCCCTGCCGGCAAGCTCACAGCCAAAGAATCACCTGACTGGGTGGCCCCCTGCCCGATGGCCCTGTGTCTGTACAGAGGTAGGAACCCATGTGCTGTGTACTGTTCCCTTTGAATCTTTAAACCACCCTTTGGGGCCCCTCCCATTTTAGAGATGAGGAAACTGAGTCTCAGGAACCAAGGAACCTTACTCAAGGATGTGCATGAGATAACTCAAACCCAGGGGTCACATCGTACAATCGGCAGGTCTCTCCCATATACCAGTATTTAACATTGCTTCTTTTGCTTTTTACTTTTGTCTTTATCCATATGCCAGCTGTACCACTATTTATTTAATATTTGCCTTTAAATCCACTCCTTTGGAAAGTTATATAGCTTACTCTAGGAGGAAGACTCAGGAAATGACGATTTTGATGTATCAACTATATGTTTGCTTAGATGCCCACCGAGCTATGGAATAAACAGAAAAAGTTCATTCTATGTACCTCCCTTGCTTGGCCAAGATACCGCATTTGTGCTTCACCTTGGCAACACCACCCCATAGCACGCTGCTTCCTTGGGGTGTGACCCTTCACCTAGAGGCCAACCCTCTGGTTGTGGGCAGGGGTACAAGGGAAGCTCTGGGGTCAGGCAGATCTGAATTCAAATCCCAAGCTTGCCACAGTACAAGCTCTCTGAACTTGGCTAAATGTTTTTAGTCTCTCTGAGCCTCAGTTCCCACATCTATAAAATGGGGCCAATAATAGTCTCCTTGCAGGGCTGCTTGGGTAACTCAAGGATCTAATGCGTGACATGCACCTGGCACTTGGTAGCTCTCACGATGCTCTGTGGTCTTTGGGGAGTAAAGGAAGCCGGGCGCTATCTGGTTCCTGCCTGCAAGGCAGAGTCCAATTGCCTGACAGTATGCAAGGGCCAGTGTTCATCCCTTTGGGGTGACTGTCCCACCAGGTTAAGAATGCAGAGTCTTCAGACAAAGCTGAGCTTCTGCCTTGGGCTCCGGCTCTGCTTGGTTAAACTTTGAGCTCAATCCAGGTGGGAAAGTAATGACCTTAGAGCAGTTGGTCCATTCCCCCACCCAGCTGTCCAGATCAAGCAAGACTGGGAAATGTGAGCCAGAGCAAGAGACAATTGCTGCCGGGGGGGGGGGGGTCACTTCCCTTCCCGTAGACACCCCCAAACAATCCAGGGCACATCTACTCATTTGGTGATGGGCTCCACCTAGGGTTCCCAGGAAGCTAGAACCCCCACATACACTTAGGATCAGGGGGTGTGGACAGTGTCACACAATGATGCTGGTGGTGGGCTTTAGGCAGTCTTGCCCTTGTGGGCCCCTTCCTCCATTAAAAAAAATTAAAACATATTTTACAACGTTTGGTATAAAGACAATCTGAATTGAAGCTGGAGTTGTTATTATATATTTACTATCACTATTTTAATTTTTCCCCTCTGATTTTTAAAAGAAGCTATCATTGAGACCTTTTCATGCACCCCTAGAAGTACCATGGGCCTGGACCTTGTGCCTACCTGTCTATCCTAGGGTGCAGAGGGTCAGGCTGACAGCATCCCAGAGGTGGTCAGCAGGGCTGAGCCCAGAGGGAAAATGCCTGTGGAAAAGATGCTCCCAGTTGGCTGTCAGGTACTTCCAAGTAAGCCTGAGTTTCCCAAACAGCCCAGAAGGGGCTGGCCTCCCCTGGATAGTGGGACCAGACCAGAGACTGGAGCAAACGCCCCAGGCTGAGTCAGGGGGACATAGACCCCAGATTCTAGTTACACTCTCTATGTCAAGGATGGAAGGAGAAACTCAACCAAGGTGAGAGGCTCAGGGCACACGCCAGCCCTAGGGACAAATCTATCCTCACCCAAAGCCACTGTGCCCCCTCAACAGACTCCTACCCAAGGAGTTTACAGAAGACTCCCACCCAAGAAGATTGTTTTAGGCAGAGCTTTTGATTGAAAATGATAAACTCAACCCAAGTCACTTCAGCCAAAAGGGAGGATTTATTATGAGGCTTCAGGGCATCACAGAGAAGCCAAAGGCGGGGAAACCCTGCTCCTTTGGGACCATGAGCTAGAGAGACACCTGGAGAGGCACTCTTTCCTTTTACTCTCTGTGCCTCTGTACATTTCATCTGCTTCCTGTGCAATCTGGTCCAGTGGCAAAATACGGCTGCCCTATGGCTCCCAGGTCTATGAGTCACCGTTTTAGACACCCTCAGACACCTCTGTGCTGTCTCTTCATCTTGAATACTTCCAGAAGAGAGAAGCTGATTGGTCCAGCTTGGGTCAAGGGTCCTGCCAATGAGGGAGGAACACCAGCAGCAAATAACACATCTGGGGGCCTTTGTCCTATGAATTAAAGAGCTATTTTTATAGGAAGTTGCAGTGGATGGTCACGACAAATGGGGAGGCCACCTTTGAAGTTCCATCACTTTTAGTCCATCCAGTTTAATCATTGAGTCCATTAGAAGCAGACAGAATGGAAGCTGAGTGGGTAGCAAAAAAATGCATCGAGTTGGCTGGTTGAGGCCAACCACGGGAGAGTGGTGGGCAGAGCCATCTTGGCTCAGCTGTCATCATTGACATTGCTTGCAATCCTCCAATCAGAGTGTGATATTTACTCAACAGCCGCCCCTGGGGTCTGGGTTACAAACACATAACCAAGACCAGCCCGCACAAAGCATCAGGGCTGCAGGACTCCCATTTATGGCTGGACAATATACGCTTTCCTAGTTGAGGATGATTCCCTTACAGACACCTCTTCTCTGTAGGCCCCTAGGTGGGACACAGCGAGAGGAAGGTGGATCAGGGCTGGGTGGGCCTCCGATACAGGCTCCGATATCCAACAGCTCAGCGCCGGGCAGCGGCTGAGCCCTCAAGCCAAGAGACATCGCAGCCAACATACCAGCATCCCAGACGCCGAGCAGATGACGCTGTTCCTCTGCCATCTTTCCCAGGGAGCCTGCCAAGTCCCCAGGCCCAGCCAGTGCTGACATTTAAAGCAAAGTGTGTGTCAACCATATTAAACAATATACCAAGCTGTGGGTTATTAAGTGCAGGGTAAATGGACCACAGCAATTAAACTGAGATTAGGGAGTGATAAAGCCGGACTCTGGGGCCGCTAACACTGTAACACACGGAGGCCTGACTATTACAAAGTGTGAAAGCCACATCAGGAACTCGGTGACATGGCCCTCGAAGGAAACGCACTCCGTCACTCCAGTGGGCCCCTCCCCTCACTGCTCCCCCAACTTTGTTTGGCTTTTCTCCTTTTGACAATCTGGCATTCTCAAGAAGACACAGCGGATATCCAGCATCCAGGAATGATGGAGGACTGACTGCCAGGTAGGGTCAAGGGGACATGTCCTCAAAGAAGTGTCTGACCTGCTATAGCTGGATGCCCCCTGCCTCCTCCCAGCCCCTTCCCAGTTTGAACAATACACGGAACTTCAGGCCCCCCTCCAGAGAACCAGCAGCAGGAGAGCAGCCGTTCTCAGCCCGCCAGTGCCAGGCACCCAGTAGGCACCAGGCAGTCTCAGAGCAACAGCTGGAGGCCCCACAAGCAGGACCAGCCAGGAAATTCCCAGGTAGGGCCAACCCCATCTGATATCAACGGGGCAGAGCACAGGGAGGATTTCCTGGCACTGGGATGCACCACTACACATCTTGAAATGAACACGCAATGCCCTTGGAGTCATTGGCTCCAGACCTCTGGGCAACAGGGCACTGGTCTTGCCAACAGCCTGCTGGCCTGTCCTCCAGGCCTTTGGCCAGCCCCGGACATTCAGATGATGCTACTTGGTGTGTGTGGTGGGGGGTAGGGTCCAGAGAAGTCTCCTCCTCCGGGGCTGGGTCTGAGCCCTGAGCCCTCAGAGAGCTGCATTTTCTTCCCAAGAACACAATGGACCCTGACAGATACACTCCTCTCTCCAAAGCGTCTTTGTTGCACTGAGAGAGGACAGCTCCTGGAGCATTTCTCAGCATTTTGACTTTTAATGGATAATGCGCCAAAACACACACTCAGGGGTAGCTGTCCTGAGGGGATGATCTCGGACTGTTTGGTTAACCCTTTCATCCCCAAGGCCCAGAAGAATGCTGCCACATAGTAGGTATCTTATCAGTATGCACTAAATGGATAAACTCATGATCCAAAGAAAGAGCCCGTGGGGAGGCAGCCCCCTCTTAGGGGGAGGGGGTTCCATGATCATTGTTGTGTTGATTGAGGAAACAGCTACACCTCTGTCTCAGCTGTTTCTTTATTGGTAGAAATAGCAATGACGGGATTTAGAGGGTTAAAGAAGCAGCTGCTTTCATCTAAGCTTCCAGAAAGGCCTGAATCAACCCCCGGACCCACTCAGACGTAGCCCACTGTTAAACAAGCCAAATGAATCGATGCGCTGGCACTCTGTAGCCTCAGTTCTAACTGAACATTTGACTCCATCCTCGTTTTCTCTCCTTCCTTAAAGGGGCAGAGGGAGGGGAGGGTGGCGGGGAGACCATCTTGTTTGATTTAACATGTCCCTGTAAACTGCCCAAAGTCCTTTCCGGCTGGAGGCAGATCTGAACAAACAAATGTAATCATCCTGTAACCCAGAGACACCGTGGGTTGGGGAAATGGTTGACCCCAGTGCACTGGACCTATTTGTAAATGGGTCCCTGAGGTTAAGATACCACTGGCCAAGCTTTCTGAGCATTTTTTGGTTCTGAGTGGTCAGGAAGGATGAGAAATCTCTGCCCAAAACTGAGTAGGTTCCAAATTTTAAAAGCTTTAGCCCTGTAAAGAGGTATAAATTTGGTGTTCCTGTGAAGTGGGGTGTTGGGGTCTTCAGGCTGCCGGCTGGCTCCTCAGCATCCCCAGGCACGCTGGAGACGACTTAGAAGGGTTCCGGGCTCTACTTCTGCCCCAAATCACAGTTTACCTGCCCATTGACCTACCCAGCAGTCCCTGCTCTCAGTCAGCTAGCACACTGAAAATCTTCTGATAAATTCACACTAAAATGTGACTGGTCCCACATGGGCTTAAGATGTTTGCCTATGAATATGAAAGTTGTCTTAAAATCCAGGTCCTTTAGGAAGGATTCTAGACACCATTAATGGAGATGTAATCTGCAAGATTTCTAGAAAGGAAGTCTTCCCACTGATGGTCTGTTGACTTACCCTCCAAGGTTTCTTCCTGGTTGCAGTAAGGCCATGGCAGGACCTTCAACAAGCTATATCCTCTCCCTGAGCCCCCGGTTTTCCTTCTGTCACTTGAGTGGGTTGAATAAAATGTCCTTTTAGAACTTTTAACTCAAAAGTCGATTCCTGGAATCCAAATTTCTTAGCTTAACTTTTAAACCTTTCCGTACTATGATCCTCTAACTCAACTTTATGATCCATCACTCCCCACGCAGAAACCAGACAGACCACATTAACTACGCTATTAATAATCATATAAAATTGCTGCTGTTTCTTGAGTACTTATGTCTCAGGCATTACTTTTAAGAACTTCTTCCTTTTGATCCTCACAGCCACCCTGATCATAACATTCCCATTTTTACAGAGGAAGAAACAAGGGCTTAAGTCACTTGTTCACATAGCAAGTAAGTGTTGAGGTGAGGGTTCGAAGCCAGGCAGTCCTTGCCCTAAACCACATCACGCTGGGTAGACTTGTCCCCTGGACAAACCGCAGGTACCCCTCTCTCTGGACAGAGGTGAAAACTAGGCTTAGGGAGGTTAAGGAACTTGGTCAAGGTCATCGAGCAGTAGGTGGTTTCTGAAGACTTCCCTTCTGCTTTGCCCTGTTCCCACTGGATCCCGAGACCCTCAGGCTGCCCTCTGGCTTCTGAGCAGCCCCTCCTCCATCACCCCGGAGGGGCCTCTCTCTCTGTCTGTCTGTTTCTGTCTGTCTCTGTCTCCCTCACTCTCTCTCTCCCCTCCTTCTGTTAGACTTCCTGAACTGCCTTCCCATCACTGACCTGGAAAAGCAGCAGGAGACCTGGGGAAGAGGGGGAAAGAGGGCCTGGGAGATTCAGCAAAGGCAGCAAGTTGCTCCTTGTCCATGAAAATACAAATCAAGAAACCCAAAGTCTTTTCATCCGACCCAGAAAATAAACTTCCTTTCTTCTGGGCTGGGGTAGTAGATGCCAAGTTCCACCTCATGCCTTTAAAAAACAAAACCAGACCAAACAGAACTAAGCCTTAACCCTTCTATGATTCCGTTTATAATATAAACATCAACTTCCCCTCTCCCCTGGTGGGGCGAATCGCTGTGGTGAGAGAAGCTGTTTTCATAGTCAGCTAATTACCCCCTTAAAGACGGCTGATGACCTAACTTCCCGCCCTCAGCCTGGCCCAAGAGGTCCCCTACTTGGCTCCAGAGAGCTGCGTGGAGGTGAAGGAGGCACTAGAGGGTGAGAAAGGGCAGGAAGACAGCCCTCAGGACCCCCACCTCCTAGAGCCTAGAACAAGAGCCCTGGACGCAGAAAATCCGCCTTCCAAATCCGCCTCTGCCAGCTCCTATCTGCACAAGTGCTATTATCTTCCAGAGGCTCAGTTTCCTCATCTGTAAAATGGGGACACCAATGATGCCACAAGAAAGTACAGGGAACCCACAGGGTCCTGCCAGAGTGAGTGCTCCGTCAGTGCTAGGTTAGTCCTTCCCCACCCTGCCTGGACTACCCAATGCTGAAAGGCCAGACTGGACAGTTGCCATTTCCAGCCTGTTCCTCCCCAATCATAATAGTCATAATAATCTAATGAACATTGAATGGGCACCACCAGCCAGAATGTGTCTTCAGTGGTTTATAACTGTTATCTTATTGAAGGACAACAACCTGATGAGACAAGTCCTATTATTATGCCCATTTCACAGGTGAGCTAATTGAGGCTCAGAAAGGTTAATTTACTCAACTAGAAGTCCTTGGATTCCAGTGGCCACCAGTCTCATACCTCCACAGAAGTCAGAAGAGTTTAATTCTTCCACCTCCCAGGGGAAGGTGGGGAGTGCGGGGTGGAAGACTGGGGCCTTGCAGACAAAAAACCAGGCTTCCTGTCCCCAAGGCCCTGGGATGACCAACAGTACCAGGTTGAAGGAGGAGGCTCCACCCTCCATGGATGCTGCAGGCTGAGGGTGGACAGGGATGGCGCTGTGGCCCAGGTATCATTTGCTCCTACCATGAAGGGGAGGCCCCTGCAGGTTTCCAAGGTGCCCATTCAAATGAGGAAAGAGGGAGGGTTGGAGAGGAAGCGATTCCTTTACGAACACCCAGCAAATATTCACCAGGATGGGAGTTAGGAAGGAAACCAGCAGGAGACGGAGCTAGAGAGGAAAGGGACAGTCAGAGCCCCTTTCAGTGACCCTCTCTCTGAGATGACATTGTAGGTGACCCCTAACGGCCGAGACCTGGAAAGATGTTGGAAACAGGGAGAGGGAAAAAATGGTGAGGCAGGAAGACGCATCTTATTTTCATTTTGATTAAAGCTTATTCTTGTCTGAAAATTCCAACACTTTAATCTACGCTTTCTGTGTTGTGATTTCCACCTCGGGTGGCACCTAGCAGACTGTTAGATTTCTGTTACATTCTCCTCTTGAAACTTTTTTGAGGGGTACTAATATTGGGAATAATATAACCAAATGTTTGAGGGTTTTTTTTTTAACATTTCAATCTTTTAAAAGGCACAGCTTTGATATTTAAACCCTACACTATACTGTTTTCTGTTTTAGTGTTAAGCTTTGTCTATTAGACAAGAAAAAGCGTTCATAGTAGATAATCTAGACCAGGAGTTGGCAAACTTTTTTCTGCAAATATTCTAGGTTTTGTGGACCTTATGGCGTTTGCTGTACCAACTCAGTTCTGCTGTTGTAGTGTGAATCGGGCCTTAGACAATACATCACTGAGTAGACCTGGTTGTGCTCCAGTAAGACTTTATTTATAAAAACAGACAGTGGTCCAGACTTGGCTTTCAAGCCATAGTTTGCCTAACCTGGAGAATGCAGACCAGTAACATAAAGAAAACAGAATGACCTGGAATCCCACCACCCAAAGGTAACTGGCGTTAGCATTGGGGTGTGTTATCTTTCTGCTCTTTCCTCCATGCGTATTTGTTTTGTTTTCAAGACAGAACCATTATCTGTATACAGTTCTAAACTTGTTTGCCCGCTTAATGATTCAGGAACATTTACGCAGTTAAATGGCCTTCCATAATGTTACATTTATAGCTGTGAAATATTCCAGCACACAGAAATACCCCAGTTCATAGAACTATACCTCTAGTGCATGAATTTCTTTTTTCCAATTTCCATCTTTCCTGTAGAGAATCAGGGCTGATATTCAGTTGCTGTGCATGAGTCTGGCCACACTGATGCTACAGGAGGCACCTGTTCTGATTAGTGGTGCCCTTGCCACGCAGTCATTAAATGCTTTGAATATCAACCCTATAAAGAATATAGGAGTAACTGTCATCAGAACTAAGGCTTAATGCAATTTAGTAATTATTTACTTAGGATAAACTCCTAGAAAAGGACTGGCTACTTACTCAGTATTAACATATTTGACATGTTTGACAAGCATTGTAGAGTTAACTTCCAGAAAGGCTATAATAATTTTTAATCCTACCAGCAGAATATGAGAGTGTCTCTTTTCTACAAAGGGTCTTTTTAATCAGCAAATTTCACAAGTGATCATGAATTCTTAAACTCATAAGTAATATCCAGGACCAATGTAATCTATTTTCCCTCTTGAAGACTGCATAGAATAAACTCTGGTCACACATCTCAAGCGTGAAAGCTTCAACTTAACGCTCTTAATATGTGCTTCCTGGACACTCATTGCAGGAGGTGAGCTCAGAAAAGAGGCTTCTGTGGTCAAAGAAATGCAGAAAATGCTAGCAACTGTCATCCCCCTTTTTGAGAGTTCCAGAGCTCACCAACACAGTCAGAGTCTTGAGAAAACCTGCATTCTATGTAGAACTATTTACCTCTTTAACCGAGAGTTTCCCAAATAAAATCGTTTTTTCAAGTAATATTTTTTAAAGGCTCAAACAATCAGTTCTTCAGAATTTTGCAGAATCTGGTCTAACGTGTGTCCAATAAGCAGAATCGTACCATTGTCCAGGAGCATAGTGTTCACACCCAATAATCCTGCCACTAAACAGCGTGGTAAACAGAACAGAACAGAAAAGGAATTAAGATTATTAGCAAGTCATAGAAAAACTTTCATATGACGACAAGCTAAAAAAGAATGAAGATGACTAATTCCAGAAAAAGGGATGATGAAGGAGGGTTTATAACTGCATGGGCAAGGTGCTTTCTGCTTTCTGAAATATGACGTAAGCCGCCCGTAGAGCATGAGGGACAGCGTTTAACATCCCCAGGGGACGACGAAGTTGAGGAACTATTACCTCATCAACTCAAGGAACATTTAGGCAAATTAGTGGATGTCAGGTTCCAAATGAATTACTTGAGGAAAGCTAAGGAGTCAGGGGAAGAAAACATCTCTGACCTTTGGAAGCTGACATCAGAGAAGGAGATTACCGTGTTCCTTCTCGGAGTCTGCCAGTCATCACTTAGTCCTTTTCTTAAAGGTCCTTGTATTCCTTAATAACCCATCTCAGGCTATTCCATCATTAATGGCTAAGAAAGATCAACCTCCGGCCCATCGAAATCCTTCATCTTCTCTCCTGCCTGGAGTTTAAAAAAAAGAATTTTGAATCCTTGACTTCTTATATTTATTAATGTAAAAATAGGGGAGGACAGTTAGAGTGGGGGGAAGACCCCCAAAACTTATTCTGAATATTGATTTTCAGTCATCTTCCCAGAGGAAATTTGAATTCTGGAACTTTTAGCAAAACATGCTTAGCATCCATCCTTCGAAAAGGACATAAGTCCACAAGACACCCTCCTGCTTTCAATGGATCCTGAGTAATATAAATTTTATTAAGACAATGTTCACTCAATATACAAGCTTGTATGACCTCTCTCCAGAGGCCTCTTCCATAACAGGGCATCTCACAAGGTCACCGGCACCAAACAGCCCAAAGTTTCTGGGTACTTTGGTCACACAACGGATAAAGCAGGAGAACTCTCTCTGGACGTCAGCATCTCAAGGCCCTCTACTGAACCTGTTAACTTTCAAGGTTGTGATGGAGAAGGGGGAGCATCCAGAAAAGCCTGTCACTTCTCGAGAGAGACAGCATCTCTTATCCAATCCATCGTGCTTTATTTATGCAAGAAATGAACCAGAGACAGGAAGGGATTCGCCCAAAGCTGCAAAGTTACTGAGGAGCACGGCTGGGATTAGAAGGCTGGGAGAGCGCCGGCCACTCCCTCCTGCTCCTTCCTCTCTACATGGAGCACTTTTGCCACCTTCTAAGGGGCAGTTGATGGGTCACAGGGTCTAGGAAGATTCTTCTCATGAAGATGGAATCCCTGAACTTCCAGTCTGGAGAAACAAGGGAACGGAACACCTCTTCTGGATTTTGAGGTCTTTGTCTTGTGTGTGTTAAGAGTTAAACCTTTGAACAGATGTGAGCCCTTCTGGGGCTTTCCACACGCTCTCCAACTGCCTAGCAAGACTCTTCCAAAAATGCCCTCCTTAATTATGCAGAAAGCGTCTCTCTTGCTAGGTTGCCAAATAATATCACAGGGACTAAAGCAAAACTGGGGCTTGTTTTCCTCTTTCCTTAACTGTACATCCTTACTTGGTTTTAAATTTCTCCATTCTCCCTGGGTATTGGCAACACTGGGATTAGTAATGCTAAAAAAATTATCTTTACAACCTATTGTCTTAGGTAAGATTGTATCAACAGCTCCAGATGGACCAATCTCTAAGAATAATTTCACTTCCCCTTATCACTGACAGGAATCACATTTACATATTCTACTGGTGGGCAAGATAATGCAGAGATGATTAATGTCCCTCGATGTACAGATACCTGTAGACTGTTTGATCAATGTCTCCCCAAGAAAGTGTCTTTCATTCTGGAAGCTCGAAGTCCAAAAACGCACTGTGATTAATGTAACTTAATGTTTGGGGTCGGCAGAAGCTGCAGGCTCTGTCCCTGTGTCCCCCTTCACACTAAAGAGAGGTCACAGGAGACCGAATTAGTCATGTGGAGAAAAAGCCTGTGGGGTGCTTGCATTGGGGAGGGGGGAAGATTTCAAATATCCCCTTCAAGAAAGAAGCAGAATCTCCCCTGGAATTGCTCCTCGGGAAACAATGAGACATTTGGTCTTTACATGCAAATACCGCTCCCATTTTGAAAACCAAATGGACCTGAGTCTGCATATTGTTTTGGAGTTGGGAGGCTATTCTGATTTATTTCACGCATTTGTGAACCAGAAATATCTGGCTTCTCCAAGTTCTCCCTTAGAGACGCACTAGAACCAGCTGGAATGATGAACAAAAGGCATGAAGGGGAGATAGATCCTGTAGGTTGTTTTCTTAATCCTCCAGACTTACTTAAACATTTCCTCTGAGATGCCTTGGGTGATGATTGAAAGTTGGGGTGTCAGTGCCTGGAGCCCAGATAGCTGAGAGGTTAAACGGAGACTCTGAGGCCAGCCTGAACTGCCTTAAGTCCCATCTCTTCCTTAAGCTGGGTGACCCCGGAGCACCTTCCAAACCCTCCAGTGCCTCAGTTTACTCATCTGGAACCTGGGGGCAATTACCATAATTACCCTTAGGGTTGCTGGCAAGCTTAAATGAGGAAAGGTTTTCTGTGCACTTAATTCAGTGCTTGGCACTTAAAGGAATTCAAGAGATTCTTGCTATTGGTATTGTCATTATTAATTCTAAAAATAGTTTGTGGAACTATCTTATATTCTTGCCTGTCTCGTGCACGCTCCGGGCCAACAATGAGGTGAGGTTTTCTTCAGGTCCTGCCTGGCTAGGTTCCTCCTGCAAGGAGACCTATTTTCCAGTGGAAAATATTTTTAAGGAAATTATATTCAACTCAAGTACATTTACATAATAATATGCATATCTAAAACCTGACTAAGCCAGGCTGCCCCTAGCTGTGGGAGCAGAGGAGGCTATATTTAAGAATACAAATTACTTGAGGAATATGTTTCTGCGCCCTGGACTGCTCCCAAGGAACACACGTGGGCTGTGATTAAATGGCAAAACTGGACGATACCAGAGGAATTAAGAAGAAAGAGAATCCGAAACTGCACATAGAGGTCCAATCTAGAAGATGGAGTTTGGGAAGGATGAGCCTGCGATGGGAGTGGTGGGGATTTCTCAAGGAGAGAGTAGGTCCTGGGAGAATCATCTGAATCATTCATTCAGATATTCAACAAACTTTTATCAAACGCCAGGGACAGTTCTAGGTGTTGGAATAACATACTTAACAGGTCAGACCTAGTTTCTGCTTTCATCAGGTTTACATCCCAGCGGAGAGAACAGACAGGACCAGCAAACCTTTCTTATCTTTATAAGGTCATTTCAGCCAGGCATAAATGCAGTGAGGAAAACGAAGCCCACCTTGTTCCCCTCTCTCAGAGCAATGAGATGCTTCACAGGGAAGCTGCTTGAAGGCATCTGAGGACGTGGATGCTTCTCTCCTCTTTTCCATTCTGTATGACTGGAAAAATCATACCCTTGCTGGAGCCTTTTTCTCTTTAGAATGTGAGACCCATCATTCCAAGCCCCCAGCATGGAATTCTCTGAAAGGCAGGTCATCCAATAGTTACCTAATCCAGCCCAGTGTAGCAAACACGCAATATGTCTGTTGCCCAGTTCCCAGGTCCTGAGCCCATGTCAGGCATCACCAATCCATTGCGATATTTCCTCAGACACAGTCTAACTCCAGGCAGACCCTATCAATCAGTCAGAGTGAGCACTAGTGGGCTAGCCTTTGGCCTCTACACAAGATGAGATTATGGACAACTAAGAAGATATGCACTTTCCTTGCTCATTGACACAGTCAGAAGATGTAGTTACTACATTACACAAGACAGGGAGAGACTGCTACATGATTCTGCTATTCTTACATATTATCCTTACTATAGTAGCATCTCCCATCCATGGCATCCTGACCCACCAACAGCAGGACAGGGCTCCACAGCTGAAGCCCTCAGGGACCTGCAAAGCTGGACACTATGGCCCAGCCCCTTCCTCAGTACCACACAGAACACCCCTCTCTCAACTTTTATCTCAGAGGCAACATTGGATGGGCTGTGGAGTTAGATCAACCTGAGATTAAATGCTGACTCCATCCCTTGCCAGCCATGTGATCTTAGTTTCCGTAAGCCATTAGTTTCATCATAAATGGGGGCAATGACAGTATTCAACTCAAATGGTGGGCATTAAGTGAGCCAGTATTTTCAAGGCCTTGTACATAGTTACCTCTCAATAAATGTATTTATTGTTTTTTTTATTATTGTTGTTATCAGTTAACATGAAAAAAAGAAAGGAAGAAAGAAAGAAAAAATCTGCAAGAGATCTTCACTGGGACAAAAATGCCTGTTGCCTGCTAAATAATGCAGAGTGCTTGCCCTTTCTGACTGCAAAGGTTTAGAAGAAGGTTTATGCGATTTTTGCATTTTTCTCCAACAGGGAGAGAGAGCCAGGAGAGAGGGTGCCAGCAGGGGGACGTGTCTCTAGCAAAAAAAAAAAAAAAAAGAAAAAAAAATCCACATTCAATAAATGGGAAAATTATTTAAATAAGCAATCCTGAAGAAAAAAATATGGAAGCCAATTTTATTCATAAAACAACTGATTTACAGCATTCTAGCTAAGAGCAGCTTTTAACTCAAGCCTCAGAGATCCTATTTATTATTCAGCAAAATATTCAAGATTAATAAAGGTATCTTTAATACTAATATAGCAGCAAGAGCTAATATATGTAAAATAATTATTATGAAAAGTATTATCAATATTTGGGGGAATAATGTACATGCATAATGAATGAATTTTGCCCCTGGGTTTAGGCTTATATCTTGGCCTGATTTTGCATGGAGAAATTCTGCATTATAATGAAAGGCAAAATGATCACACATTATAACTGCAAGGTTTTTTTTTTTTATCACTGCTTAGAAGGATCCTACAACTGCCACCAAAACAGGAAAAAAATATATGTATATTCCTCATAAACAGGCATATGGTGAGATGTATCATTCTTTGAAAGGTGAGAAACACCTTGACAATTATCAGCCCTGAAGAAGTAAATAAGAAATTTTATAATAGCCAATTATCACGAAAATCTACCAAATTTTTGCGAAGGAAGGGTTGCTTAGATTTCTTTTGCAGTCTAAACATTCTTGAGGCTGATCCACTCAGGCATTTCTCAAATGGCACATACAAACTAAATCAAATAAAGAATTGTTCTCATTTTCATGAGCTGTTGAGGACCTTTCAAAATTAAACAGAAGCTCCTTCTCCACCTTCACTCTTAACCCCAGACTTCTGGGGTAAAAAGTCAAATTGTATTCAACAAACATATGTGCGTTCTTCCTTGCACCAAACCCTGTGAAAATGCAAAGACAGATCTGGAAGGACTCCTTACTTTCTGGAGCAGAGGATCATAACATCAAATATGAAAGGGGATTTCAGTGATTAGTTTCCTTTTGTAGAAGAAAAAAAAAAAAAAAACCCTGAGGTCTAAAAATGGCAAACTCAGGGGGAGGGTATAGCTCAGTGGTAGAGTGCATGCTTAGCATACATGAGATCCTGGGTTCAATCCCTGGTACCGCCATAAAAATAAATAAATAAATAAATAAATAAATAAATAAATAAACAAACAAACAAACAAACAAATAAACCTCCTTACCTCCCCCTCAAAAAAGAGTTGTAATAAAAAATTTTTAATAAAAAAATTAAAATGGTGAATTCATGAAAAGCTCTATTTCCTTACTTTTAAAGCAGGAAAATTTCTACCACCGCCCTCCACCATCCCCGTCCACCAAGTTCACCCGCCCAACCAATGAAGAGGCGGTGTCCACTGATGACGTCAGCTGTTTCCACATGAAATCTGCACCTCTTCCACGGAGGCAGGGCTAGGGCACCTTGGGAGCCAAACTGAAGTTACCCTTTACCATCCCCAGCACAGATCCCAATTTGAACAACAAATCAGCTGCCCATCACCCGGGACGTTGCACAAAGCATGATATTGGCTTCATTCAACAGCTTCTGTTCTTTCACTGACATTTTAGTCGTGCCGGCTTCTACCTTCAATGATCCCTAAGATGAGGCAAGCACGTTCAGCATCATCGAAAGAAAACAAAAGTTTCCAAACATTTGCTGGCTCTAGAATTTATGTGTAAGAACTCATGTTTGAAAGGTTTTATTTTTTATGTTAAATGACAACACTATAAATCTCACCAGCTGCATAAATCAGACTTGACGCCAGCCCCAGGAGTGAGGCTGGGACCGATTTATGATGAGGCACGAGAGAGGAACAGTGTATTTTATTTGTTTTACCACCTGGCATTTACACGCAGAGGAGCCTTGGGGAGCTGGCCTGTATGGGCCAGGGAACAGTCCACAAGGTTACAATAAATCCACCTGCGATGGGCAACCCACTTTGGGTTAAGAACTTGGACTCAAATAACCACAAAGATATGCTGTCTGATGGAAGATTCTTAATCCTGAGTAGAAACAGTGCTGGATTGGGAGCCCAGGGTGACAATTCTCAGGCCTTGCTTAGCTTCAAACACTAATTATTATTGTTCATGGAGAGAGTCCTTTGTAGACTTTTTCCATCTTTGTTATTGGGAAATTCAAGATCAATATGTAACATTTTACGGGATGTTTTATGAATTTTAAAATTATGAAAATTTGCCTTCAAGAGTCCCGAGCTTTAAAGGCATCTCAGTGAATCTTGTTCTGGGATAATATTCATTTATTAAACACATATTTAATGAACATCTACTATGTGGCAGGTGTATCTTCTTGTGGAGTTGACCATCGGGAGGAGGAAACAGAAAATAAAAGAATAATACTCAGATGAGAATGACTGCTACAGAGGAAAATAAAGAGTGATGAAAGTGCTTTATTAGACAGGATAGTCAGGCAATGTCTCCTTGGTAAGTGGACACTTCATCAGAGACTGAATAAAGGGAAGGAAAGCACCACTGTGGTAACAGAGGTAAGAACATCCAGCCAGTGCAAAGGCTGGAGTTGGGAGCAAGGTTGACTTCTTCAAGGAACCCCAGGGGGACCAGGATGGCGTGGAATAAGTAAGAGAGAGTAGAGGTTTCCCCACTGTCCACAAAGAGAGTGTTCCTGTGAAAACTTTCTCAAGTTGAAATAATGTAAGATGAAGAAGCAATCACATTAGAACACATCTTGCTAAGGGACGCACAACATACATCCGGGTCAAGCACACATGCAATTCAAAGCTTTGGCAACTGGATGCGGAGATGCTGAGTATAGTTCCTGGGGAAGGAGGTTGGAGGCTCTCTAACAGTTTCTGGAAAACAAAAGCAGAAAGGGATTTTCACTTTTCCAATTTTTTTTTTTCATCAAAGTGAAAATTCTCTTCAGATTTTCTTGGCTTATCAAAAACAGGTACTAACGTATCTCTTTCATAAAAGCAAAGTGGCATAAAGCAAATTTTCTAAAAGCATTACAAAAATCTTTCAAAAAAGCTTAATTGACGGGGGATGCCTGTAATACCAGACAAGATGGGAGAGGCCAGAGGGGCCAAACCCATGGAAGAATTTGGGCTTTACCTCTGAGTGAGATGGGAAACTTAAGAAAGTTTGAGCAGAGGAGTAACATGATGTGACCATTGTCTTCTGAACATATCACTCCCTTGTTGGAGGTCAGACCACTGGGAGGCAAAGACAGAAACCAGGAGACCCGCTGACATACTATTGCAGAGTCCAGGCCACAGATAACGTAAGGGGCAACAAATTCCCTTGCTCTACCTAAATTTCAACTTGCACCTCATGCATATTTCTCACTAACCACTGGACTCATTTTAAGAAAGACAAAATCACAGTTAGACCCAGAGTTTGAGCACCTTGGATTATTTGAAAAATGAGCAGTTTCAGAAAATGAAATACTAAGTCCAAGGGACGTAAGTCCTTTTCCTTCTGAGACATAACTAAGGATGCTGCTGTTCCATTCGTGTATGATTTTACTAGGACCAGGATGCATCCTAAGGTGGTAGCATTCTTCCTGATGATTTACCTACAGCCAATTTATTGCCCAGTAGTTTCAACTCCTGGGAGAAGTCTGCTCTGAACGTGTTTACCAATGTGTCAAGAAGACAGTACTAGAGACCTCATCGGACTTAATTAAAGCCAAACTAGACTTCATAGAAAGAAGGGAGAGAGTACCAAAGAGAGAAGGAGGAGGGGAGGGGATGAAGGGTGCCCGGCCACATCCTCTTCCCGCAAATCGGTTTCTAGTCGCGTGAGCGTATTGGGAAGAACACTTAGGAGTGATTACTAAGAAAGGAAGGTTGTGGGGGGTGCATCGTCCAGACATTGAAGGATGGGGCCAAATGGGAGGGAACGGACAAATTAATGATTGAGGAAGATTTTTTTCTTCCAGGAGTCGTGTCCAGCCTGGCCTCCCAGATTTCAGCAATCTTTCACTGTCAAGAGAGGCTGGGAGATTGATTCAATTAAGATTAGCAGAGTCGAAAAAATGGCATGGGTTAGTTTTGATTAGTAATGTCTTGTCTCTCCTCTCGTGGTGGTGGTGGCAGGAACACAGAGGGAGTTTAGTTCTGTGGGGTCACGGGGCAGGCAAGGCAGGCTTCCAAAGTGGGGTTCAAGGACCCGACACTGGGATGGAGAGACGGCATTTCTTTTGTGATTTTCTTCCAAGGTCTCTTCCATTTGTCCTTCTTGGGGATATTTCCTTATAATTAGCTACTTTTTTCTAAGGGAACACGAAGGAGGTGGGAAAACTCTGAAATGCGGGGGTCATTGCGGGGTATGATTCCTTGAAGCAAATGAATGTAATTGGAGGTCTCATTAATTCTGAGGCGATGCCCAGGTGCCCTGTCTGCTCCATCAGGAGGGCGGGAGAACTCTCCAGGAGATGCGAGCATGTTTGAAAACAGAGAGGGGCAGGCAGCCCCGGCTTCTCCTGCCAAAGAACCTCCCCAGGCTTGGGGGCGGGGGGGGGGGCGGGGGGTGGTCATGGGGTGAAGAGATGGTGGGAAACACATCTCTCCCACCTCCTCCCACAGCCACAAAGCGCACCAGTGCTGTTGATTTCTGTCCCGCGGGTCTGGGCGTTAGAGGAGCAGCCCGCCAATGCTTGAAAGAAATGTGCCTTGCAATTTACCATCGCCTCTAAATTCGTATTCAGACCCTGTTGCTGGATAAGTTTAATGAAAGTGGTACTTTCCACGAGGTCCCTGGTGGCATTAGTTCACATTACAAAATCATTATACATAATTTGACACTATTGTGCACCGTTAGCTTAGAAAAAGAGCTTGTTTTACAGCTCTGGGGACAGAGGTCCCTCCAGATAAGGTTGGGCTTATGAGAGCGGGAGAGCGGAGGGAAGGGCCTCCCTCTGGTTAGTAATGAGGGCTTTGATGTTCGATGCAGTTACTCCCTTTATGCTCATCAAGACAGATATTTAGTCCAAGGGAAAAGAAAAAAAGCGCCAAGTTACTCTCTTAAAAGGCAGCCGTGGACCATGTACTAAGCTCCACTACTCTTAAAAGCAAACATTTAATCTGTGTTTTAAAGACCTCTCCCAATGCCATCAACCCCCACCTAATTGATTTTTTGTTCTGAAAGCTCTTGTTCCTGGCGTTCTTGGCACGACTCGTCCCACACTCTTCCACCCTGTTCCACGCAGCCACACAGGGCTGGCATTGATCTGGGTTGTGCAGCTGAAGACTCACCAGTTGTTAGAAATTTAAACACTTCCACACCAGTAGGTAAATGGTCTCGGTCCAAGTGCCTGTGCCCACTCGGTGCCTTCCCCAGTTGTCCTCAGGACCCAGCAACTAATGGGTTAATGTCTGGCACTCCAGGGGACATGCAGAATGTTATAGGTGAATTATATCTCCCTCTCCCCAAATTCATATGTCGATGTTAGGACCATTTAAGGAGGTAATTGTTACATGGAGCCATAAGGATGGGGTCGTAATCAGATAGGATTGGTGTCCTTATAGGAAAAAGGAGACCCGAGATTGCTCTCCAGAGATAAGATCGTGGAGAAAAGGTCACATGAGGACACAGTGGGAAGGCAGCATCTACAAGCCAGAAACCAGCCCTGCCAGGACCTTGATCTTGAACTTCCAGCCTCCAGAACTGTGAGAAAATACAGTGACATCTCTCACCCCGACCACCCTGACAGCCTCTTAAAGACTAGGCTTCCTGCTCCAGACTTTCTCCCTCCCACTCACCCACCTCTCTGCAGTCGACATGACTTTCCAAAACTCCAAGCACATCACTGCCCTGCTTGAAACTCTTCAGTGGCACTCCATCAGCCTCGGATGGAATCCAACAGTGCCTGCAGGTCCCGCAGGGTCGAGCTTCAGCCTTCCAGCTTTTGTGTCCGCTTTTCCTTGTGCCAAAACAGCCCTTCCATGCCCTTCCGCTGGTCAGTGCTCACATAGCCTCCCCGGGGACAACCACTCGCACAAGTCTGTGGAGCTGTCATTCTGAGGCCCTTGAACTCCTCGTGTGGACTCTCGCCTCCCTGGGATGGCTCCTCTGTTGAGAGGTCCATCTTACGATGGATCTGAAATCGCCTCCCCATAAACTCTCCTCTCTGGTCCTCCTTCCTTCTTACTCTCCTTGTCCCCCAGCAATCTTTGTAGCCTTTTAGGTTTTCCTTAGTTCCATGGGGCTGAGACAATATCATCCTTCTTCACTGCTGAATTTCCAGTGCCTACCACGCCTGACTCAGTAGGCGCCAAGTAAATCTGTACAGAGTATATGAAGGAAGATTTGGAATAAGATGCTAGAGCTAGAAGAAGGCTTCGGGAGGCTCAGGTTCCACTTCCTCATTTTACAGGTGAACAAACCAGGGCTCAGCCAAGGAAAGAGAATGCCTCAACGTCACAGGGCAAGAGAGTGGCCAGGTCAGCCTAGAATCTATTGATCCGAAAGGACTAGGAGCAAAATGGGAAACTCCAGTCCATCTCCGGATTCTCTGAGTAGGGAGCCGATAGGTCCTTTTCCCAAAAGCATCACGGGGATCACGCAACCTTAAGTGAATATCTATGCCTGGTCCACTGCCATTTTTTCTAGGGACTGGGATGCAAGATTGATGAGATTTAAAATGGTGTCGTATTCTGGGCATTCATAACTTGGACTGGAGTGCAGGAAATCCTGCTCATCTCACAGAGGGAGACAAATGTACTCTGGAAAATTCCCGGAGGGAAGGAGGGCATCCCGGGGAATCTCTACGCGGGCAAGTCTGTTCTAAATCAACCAGAGGAAGGGGTCCAGGGTGGTTCCTTCACATTCCAGAAGGTTCCTGAAGCAAGTCAGTCTGGTGGAATGGGTGTTTCAAACGGAAGGCAGGAGAGGGGCAGCTGGAATGGCGGTGGAGGCTTCGGGCTCGCCCTCGCTGGAGAATGGCTTCATCCCAAAATGTGTCTCCCCTCCCTTACCTTGAAGTTCCACTCCTTCCAACAAAGGCAGAGTGAAGGCTGCCTTCAGGGACTCAAAGAAAATCTCCCACACGCCAACCAAGAGAGAGGGAGGGAGGGAGACTCTCAGAGATTCAGAGAGAGAAAGCTGGATTCCAAGAGAGAGACGGACAAAGAGAGTGTAATTAACCCAAAGCAAAGGAATAGAAAGTGAGACAGATGCTCAATGACTTTCAACACACAAATAAAGAAGGAAAAATTTATTCCAAGAAAACCTTATAAAAGGGAAAGACCACAAAAAATACATATTACGGGGCGGGGGTGGTATAGCTCAGTGGTATGCACTCGTGCCTAGTACGCACGAGGTCCTGAGTTCAATCCCCAGTACCTTCATTAAAAAAACAAAAGTAAATAAACGTAATTACCTCCCCCTCCAAAAAGATACACATTATTTCCCTCTCTCTCCCTCTTTTCCTTTCTTTTGTTTCAGCTGAAAAGACTGGGGCCCAGAGAGGTGAAGTGACTTGCCCACGGCTGCACAGCAGGGCAGAGGCGCAGATACACCTCTGCTGAAGCCTAACGCAGGAGCCCTACACCACACCCACGCCACACGACAGGTCAGGCCACAGGCAGCGGAGCCGGCAAGGCAGGGTGGGAGTCGGGATACAGCTGTGGAGTTGCACTCCTGACGGAACTGATGTGTTTGGTACCTCTCGTGGTACCTGCATGTCCTCCGCATCGCCCCTGTGTGTGCTTCAGTGTCCATATTGTCAGTTCTTGTAACGCGGGAATGATAGCAGTATCAGTTCCACGGTTGTGACTTGAGAATTAACTGTGATGCGGCCAATGCCTGGCATTGAGTAGGAACTCAACAAAATGTTACCTTTTGAGGCTGCCATCAGCTTTTCCCATTCTTCTCTCATGATTCCTTTCCAAGACCGGAGATCTTGGGAGGCTTTGCAAGAATGCCTTTGATAGCTACAATGTTATTAACTCACCTCCCCGGGCTGGTGTGGGGCTCAACTAAGCTGACAGCTGTGAAGCGCCTGGAACAAGGGCTGGTATAAAGCAAGTAACAAGAGCTGCTACTTCCATTACAGAGAGCGATGTATAGGCACATACGTACACCGACTCTTTCATTCAGTAATTCAATAAGCACCTATATATTTATGAATGACTTTTACCTCCGTCTATGAAGACTCAGACTTCTGGGCTTCATTTCCTGCCATGTTATTTGGGGAGATTCTCCAAGTGGATCTTTTCTGAGGATGGAGGAACAAGCATTCTGGGAAGATGGCACCAGGAGAGCCATTTTTCCTGGTGTCACAGGGGAGAAACTTCTTAATCCAGACCGCGCTGACTTCTCCCCTCCCAGATCAGCTCACACCCCCACTCCTTGAAGGCAAGGCAAAGGTAGGCTCCCAGAGCCCTCTGGCTCCATTCAAAATCCCCTTTTCAGAGCTGTGGCAGTTTTATGGCCTTTAATGACCCCCTATTGTACCCTGATTGCCAATCAGGGCACACGTAATGACCACGCAGCATCACTTAGCCCTTATTCCGATGACAATGGCCAGAGCGGCCAGCTCGCTGTTTTGACATGAGCGGGGTCACAGGGAAAGTTTTCGGGCGGGTGATTTAAGGAGGCCGGACCAGCCAGCACCCTCGACTCCTCAGTTGCTGGGACTTGGACAAAAGAATGAACTCTGAACTTTTCCTTTGACGGATGGAGGTCGTTAAAACCATGATGGGGGCTCCTTCAAAGGCAGGTGTAGACCAGGCTGTCCCTCAAAGCGCCTAATAAAGAGAGAACAGGCGATTGTGTGGGATTCGGAGAAGGGGGACTTCTGAGAGATTCACTCAAGTGGTTCAAAGAAATCAATGAGCCGCTCTGGCCGATTGACAGGGGCCAGAAGTGCGCCGACATTCCCTCCACCACCCATTCAATGGGTGGCTGCCCCAATTGTTCCCAAGCAGGGGCCACCACAATAAATGCTCGGGGTCCTTTCATGGGTACCCTGGACCAGCGCGAGAATCCAGAGAAAGCTGCACCACCAACTCCCACTTTAAATTCCATCCATTTTAATAAAGTGCCGAGAGACCTCCAAGCAGCTTAAAATATTAAAGGTTTCTTTTAAACATCTGGAAGATAACATCTCATTACTAGATGGTGCTCGAGGTTATTAATATGTAATCAGAGCTAATCCCATCAACACAAACAAACAGCAAACAAAAGCCCTTCCCCGAGAAGCATCATCTCCTCAGAACACAGAAGAGCCCCCAACAGAGCTTCCAGGCGACACAGCACCCCCCCCAACCCCCATTCCCACCACAGCACAACCAGCTGGGTCCACATGCTGCCCCTGGAGGGGCAAACCCAGAAACGTTGACCTCCTGGCAGTCAGCAGGACAAGTCAGCCAAATAGATTGACTGCAAATGACTTGAGTCATCGAAGTTCAACCATGAAGGGAAATGAAAGCTCAGGAAATTTCACCTCCCTCTTCTATTTTTTTTTTTTTTTTTTTTTACAAAAGGTGTTTTTGCTTTTCGCGAAAGGGTCAGAAATGTTGATCCCAAAGGTCTGAGAGGGAATATGAATGGATGTGGAGAAGCTGGAAGCTGGGTCTGGGGGGAGCAGTGTGCTGAATGTCTCATCAGGATCACTTGCCCGGCACGTTACACACACATGCACGCGAATTCGGCACCCCTCTCCTGCCAGGGCGATGGTTATTAAGGGTAACACGATCGGATGAGAAGGCAACCACAAAGCCCAGAGGAAACAGCTGTGCAGACAAATAAATGAAGGTCCTGCCTCCCTAAAAGGCACCCACAAGGCAGAGCCACATCCTTTGCATTGTCCGAGGACAAGTCATTGCGGGTTCTCCAGCAGTTGGTGGTGTCAGCAAGGCTGGAGGAAAAAGTGATGACTCGCCGGCCCCAGGAAGAGGCGCCGGAAGCACCTCGCTGATGGAAGTCCACTTTAACCCTTCCATCCCTCCTTCTCTGACAGTGAAACTGAGACAAAGGAGCAGGTTGACCTCTCTGAGTCATAGAAAAGACTAGAGTCAGGAGAAATAATAAGGACTTTCTCTCCAGATCCCCAAGGAAAATGGTCTGGTTCATCCTAGCAGTTTACTGTGGTGTAACAAACATCTTTTGAGCATCAGCAAGCAGTGTCCTAGGGGTTATGGGTTATGGGTTATGTGATAACGAGAGACACAGCCCCTTTCTTTATTGGAAGAAGGAAATTCAACAGATAATGACTCAAATAATGAATATTCTGAGAGCTACTATAAGGGAAAAAAAGAGGGTCTTCTAAGGAACGAAAACAGAGAGCTGCTCCAGTCTGGTGGGTTGGAAAAGGCTGAGTGGTAACCCCAGGTTGGGATGCTGGAGGAGTGCTGTTGTGAGTGGAGGTGGTCCAGGCAGTGGGAACAGCACGTGCAAAAGTCACACAACAAGACAGGGCAGGTGGCTTGGACTTACACAATAAGAACAAAATGATGGGGACAAGGTAGCAGAGAACTTCCGTCTCAGCAGCCTCAGTTTCTCCTCAAAGTTTAAACATCAGGGTCCAAACAGTGGGTGGGCACCTGAGGGTAGGGAATGGAGGGGCACACCACCATGGGCTTGTGGATTTAAGACTTCACTGCAGAGCCAAGTTAAAGAAAGGGGAGAGGGAGGGGAAGAAGTCGATGGACAGGAGGGAGAGGGAGGAGGAAGAGGACTAGAAAAGCAAATTGGGTTATTTGGTAGAGTCAATCCTGACAAAGGTTGGAACAGAAATATCTGGAACTATCTGGAAGGTGGCGATCTATCCAATTTCTGATCCTGCTAGATCTGCCCTGGGGCAAAACACCCACCAGTAGTCTCTGGTTTGAGTTCATCCCATGGTGGAGGGAGGCGCGGAGAGCACTGCAAACAAACATGCCTCACATTACCCAGTTTAGGGCTAACCGAAAATTCTTGCTTCTAACCATCCACTGCTAAGCAGTTTTATTTATTAAAAGATAAAATTAAAATCCACTAACTTGACTTCTATTGATAACTCATCGTTTTTCATGGGTCAGGCACTGTGCCACAAACTTCAGCCTCGTTTAATCCTCATGAAACAGAAAGTGCGTATGATTATTATACCCACTTTATAGATGAGGAAACTGAAGCCCCAAGAAGCGAATTTAGGCAAAGGCACACACACCGCTGAGAAACGTGGATCCAGAATTTACACCCAGGTAGGCTGGCTCCAACTCCAGCATCCTTTCCTTGAAAAACTGCACCCTTCTCTCTTTCTCCTGGGAGAGAGGAAATAAAGGAGATTCTACTTCCGTCCCATCACACTCAGCTCAGATGCCCATTATGGTCTGGACGGAGCAACGCGGTTTGCCCAGAGACACGGCAAGGGGCTCAGGGGTGAGCATCACCCAGGTTATAAAATGGAAGGACCGCTCTGTGCCCCACGGCTCCTCGGCTCAGGGTGGCCCTGCTCTCTTTACAGAAAACATCTCAGTTAAATATGCAAGCGTGTTTAATTGCAGGGGCTCAGGCAACTTGTTTATCTTCCTTAAACACTGCCAGGGTGGCTCCCGTTTGTTATCTGGGGTGTGAAATGGAGGCTGACAACAATTAATACCTCCTCCCAGGCAGCTCGGCGGCGCTCTGACGGGAAGCTGAGTGCTTCCAAGCAGGCCCGCGGTGGAGGCGGCGGGCCGAGCCGTCACTCAGCATCCGAGGGGGGGAGAGTGACAGCGGCAGCTGACGGCCCCTCCCGCGGCCTCCGGAGAGGCCTCCATGATAAAGCGTCCTGCTTTGTGGTGTAATCAACTTGCTATACATGCATTACCTCCTAATGAGCGCCGTGTTTAAACAAGTGTATAGAACACATCTGTCCGGGCCTTGAGACTCGAGGCTGTGTGACCAATTTTAGCATCTGAAAGTTAAATTAATGGTAAAGGGTTTAATTGTGAGTAAACAATACCGCATTAAGGAGCAGTAAACACAGCAGTGGGGACCCAGCGACCAGCTCTGGCATCACAGATGTGGCCGCCTCCGTGTGACCGTTAACAGTCTCCCCCCGCCCGGACTTTCTGACAGTGTCTCAAAGCCCATTTGTCATCTAAATGGTCCATCCCCTTCTCAAACATAATTTTGGCCCATGGTCCGTTCACGGGGCCTGCGGGGTCTGTGTTCTTTGGAAGGTGGGCGAAAAAATCCCGAGGCAAGTGGGGAGGGTCTGGAGAAGATCCAGCTTCTACGATGAGGTGTAGGGTGGGACGGGAGGGGGACAGAGACCCCCCTTATTTCCAGGCAATCAGCGTCCGTCCGTAGCGGTGAGGCTGCCTTAGACTCCAGGCTTCAATGGCAATGATTCCAAACCTGGTTTTAAAACACCCTAGGGTGTCTCCAGTGAACAAAGGATGCCTCGAAAGCAAATTAAGTTCCCTTTAATTAAAGATCATAACGTACGCCACAGAACATTCCGTCACGGTAGGGGCAAGGAAGAGGCTGTCGCATAAAATAAAAGGGCTCCATGACTCAAAAAAACTGAGCATTACACAGCGAGGGCTCTGTGCCTTTCCCGTGCAGTGACAGCTGGCATCGCCGCCACCTTGGTAACTGGGTCTGGCCATCCGTGGGTGCGGCAGCGCGGACGGGCTCACCCCATCGGAGCATACTGAGAGTGAAGGCTTGGCTTCAGGAAGGAGATGGACGCTGGTTTGGTCCTATTCGTCTTTCTCTCTATCACCTGCAACCCGGTCAGGTGGGAGACGTCTCAGGGGACCAGGCCCTGGGAAGGGATGATTCTGAGGATGCCAAGGGCTCAGGATGATGCTCTCCTGAGGGGCATGGCGTCTCTCTGCACCTTTAACTGTCCACACCTGGGAAGGCCTGCAGCCAGTAACTCAGCCAATGAGAACTTCCCTTTCTTTTTCCCTCCCTGCAACTTGAACGAAGGAGTGTGCCGGGCAGCCCGGCCCTCCTTGGAAAGACACCCCACTGGGGATCTGCAGGCCTGACGCCTCAGCTGTGAAGAGGGGCCCTTGGCTTCCTCTCCTGTGTGTCTCTCCAGGACCTCCCAGGAAGGGGGCTGATAATGGCCAAGATCCAGTGTCAAAGGCACTAGGCTTCTCTCTCTCTTCCTTTAAATGTAGAGGTGTGTGGTTTCAAAGACAAAACAGTGCTGTGGTTGCACACCCAGACTCCAGGGCCAGTCAAATCCTGGCTCTGCTGCTTTCACCTCTTTGTGAGCCTCAATGTCTTCATCTGTGAAATGGGCTGTTGAGGGGATTGAATCCATTTGTACACATAGAGGGCTTCCAACAGTCTGTGGCACAGAGTAAGTGCTCAGTAAATGTTAGACGCTATTGTGATGGGTGTGTGACGGGTACCCCTTTTAATGAGACTTAATCTAGCTGACAGGCAAGAAGAGCTCGAGGAAAGCAGGCCCACCGTCATGTCTGGGTCACCCTGAGCTACTAGGCTCCTAGTCGGCCAGGGTGTAGGTGCACTAAGCCTGCTTCTCTGCACTGCCTGGTCAACCCTTCTTGGCACCGAGGACCCACAGCAGCCCTGACCCTCTGGCCACCAGCTGTGGATGTGAGGGCACCATCCCTGCCTAACAGTCCACACTGGTCAGATCTCCAGCGCTCAGGTCCCACGAACTGATAAGTAACATCTCACCTCCTAAAACTAGCTCCGAGTCCTACCAGCCCCCTAGCTCCAAGTCAAGTGTCCAAATTTCTTAGAAAGCTTTCCAACACGTTGACTTCTTTTCTATGTTCTGAATACAGGTAACCTCACATTTCTATTTCTGATGCCCCTCTTGCTAAGGACTTTTTTGTCCTTTTTTAACCCTCACTGGTTTTCTATATTTGGGCTGGGCAGATCTGTGTACCTCCTGGAGACCCCAGAAATTCTAAATATGAGGGTTGAGAGTTCACTGAAAGGGGGCGCTAGGGGACCAGCCTGCAGTGGCTTTGAGAGCAACAGATGGTGGGGGAGGAGGGAAGGGCAGAGGGAGGGGGGTGGGGGGTAGGGTGGAAGATTTCTGCTGAAACCCTCTTCCCCCATCCTCCACTCTGGCTCCAGGCCACCCTTTTGGTGCCAATCTACAGAAGCGCTGGTGTCTTCAAAAGAGGTCCAAGAAATTATTGCCTTGCTTTGCTGTAGAAACAATGGATTTTTGTTGCCACTGAAACAATGTTGCCAAGTTTTTGCTATTGTCTCTCGGTTTGAAATTATTCCTAGTTCAACAGGTGCTCCCTCTTGTCCCATCTCTGACAACCAAGCCCCTGGCATGAGGGATGGAGATTAACCAGGTTGAGATGCCCCATGTGTGACAGAGGAGGCCTTCGGTGTTTCCAAGTAGCCAGAACCAGAGCGCATCACCCACCTGCAACCTGGCACTCTGTCTGCTCCTGCCAGTTCCATCCTAGTCACCCAGAGAAGGTAGAATTAGTGCAACCTGGGGTTTCAGCAATAGCTTGTAGGCATGCAAAAGATGTTTGTAGCCCCTGAGAAATGGGAGGAAATTTGGAAACCCTCTCCTTCAATGATTTATCCCCCAAAACTTTTCTCTGCTGTGAAATTCTAACTTCAGATGAAATCTTCTGCAGAGATTAGGACCAGAGCCCTAACCCCCAGACCTCAGTTCCCACCGTGAGGCACCTTGCAGCACGTCTGCTGTGGTTTTCACCACCGAAGAGGGCTGAGAATCACCACATCTTGTCTGACTCCATTTTCTGGTTGAGAAGACTGTGGCCCAGAGAGGTGCATAGACTGGCGGGAAATGAAACAGCAATCAGCGGACAGACATCTCAAACCCACCTGCAGTGGCCCGGAGGTAAAATACACATCCACCCCAAACACCGTCGTCTTCATTGTTCTCTGCGGCCCAACCCAGTGTTGGTTGTCCCTCTCCCCCACCCAGACGTATTGTCCAAGGGACACCCTGTGTATCTCTAAAAGGGAAATTCACTCATTTTCTGCCCCTCCCTTTTTTGTTTTTAAACACTGGCCCCAGATTCAGCCATTCTAAGTAGGAAAGGAAAAAAAATAACCCACTGAGGCAACAGATGCGGCTTTCCTCCCTCCTCTGTGACTCGAGTTTAGTTTGCCTTTCAAGCCCATTTTCACCACTTATTGATTTTAGTTTTCTCCTGGTCTATGAATGACAACTTGAATTAAGACAACACGGGCTGAGAAGCCACGAGGCAGTGCTAAATGATGTCCTCTGCTTCATGGTGAGACGCCTCATGACCGTGCAGTCTCCTGCCCACCCCCAGTCTCCCCAGGAGCAGGCGCGGGGTCCAGGGCAGTCAGGATGAAGGGAGAGCCGGAATGGCACCTCCCAGCCGCCAGCCGCACAGTCTCTTTACCAACAGAGAAGTGGCTTCTTAAGGGCCGGGGCTGTGTATTTAATAAACAGCAGCTCCAAAAGATTCAACCCTGCCACCGCCTCCACCCAGCAGAAGAATAAACCTAAGTATTCTAGTTGCTCTGGACTCACACTTGCAGAAAGAAAACTCACCAAATCAGCCTTAAGTAACTCAACTCCCCCGTCTTCCAAAACTCTTCACCTCGGACAACCTTCAGACAGAAATGCCCTTTTATGACACCTTAAAAGTTACATTGATGTGGGGGAGAGTATAGCTCAAGTGGTAGGGTGCATGCTTAGCATACACAAGGTCCTGGGTTCAATTCCCAGTACCTCCTCTAAAAATTAAATAAATAAGTAAACCTAATTACCCCCTAAATTTTTTTTAAAATAAATAAGACATTTTTCAGAAGTTGCACTTAGGATATATCCTAAATCTCAATCTGTACGTAAAATTTTTAAAAAAATTTAACACACACCCTTTGATTCAGAAACTGTATTTTTGTAAGTGCATCTTAAGAACATAATCGGGTCAGTGAATAACGTTCACAGAAGGACATGAATCGCAGTGCTGGTTGTAATAGAAGTGGACAAAATCTAAAGATGTGGCAAGAGGGAATTGGTAAATAGCTTTTGGTAAATCTGTTCAACTAAATACTCTGCAGTCATTTAAAATGAGGATGCTGAACAATATTTATTTACCCACAGAGATGTTGTCAATACATATTGCTAAGCAGGTAAGAAAGTTAAGAAGCCACATGTATAGCCCAGTTCTTGAAAAGCAAAACAAAACAAAATCTTCATGGAACTCTTCTTACTGTTATTTGCATAGAAAAAAAGAAAGAAAGAAAGAAAATTGAGGTAAGCCAAAACATTAAGCTTTGAGGAGGTTTTAATTCCCTCCTGATTTCTGAATGTATTCATTCATAATCGGGGGGGGGGGGGATGAAGCAAGGTTCCTGTGGGCAGCAGACTTGCACGGGCCGAAGGATGGCCTCAAATCGTGCTCCCAGCTTTCTGACGTCCCCCGAAGAGAGCTCCTGCCATGTCATATATGGAGCTCAAACAACACCAGCACAACAAACACAGGCCACTTCGCATTTTCTCGTATCTTCCCACAGCCAGCAGGAGGCACTGCATGGGTTAGAGTTAGGAAAGCCCCTTCTCACAGTCATTTCGGAACGCAGGAAGTTGGAATCTTTTCTCTTGACCAAATCGGCAGAGAAGACAGAGGCTGAGAGAGAGAGGGGAGGCCGAGAGGCTGACTGAGTCTAACTCAACATCAGGACCAGGAGCAAAGCTCATCTCAGTGGCTTCACTGTATCCCCAAAGCCAGAGATCCAGGCTCCTGAGTGAGGATCAGACTGATAGAAGACCTCTCCCATCAAAAAAGCTCCCAAGAAGATATTTCTGACTCGCTTTGGGGTCATGGACGAATTTGGGACTCTGATGGAAACTATAATCCTCTCCCAGAGAAAGACGAGTGAATTGAATTTTGCACACAGTTCAGGGGCTTTGGGGCCATCCATGGGCCTTCTGTGGGTGACCATGGGTCAGGAAGTCATGAGAAGGCTCTAATCCATGGGGACCTGTGTTATTTTTCACTCAGCACCAATCTCCCGTTTTGCTAAATGCTCACCCACATGCTTCGCATCCACCACCAAGTTCCAGCCTCCTTAAAGGCAGGGCATGGGGACTCCCTGGAGCAGGCCAGATGAAGGCCAAGAGGGGGAGGGGGAGATGACGGGGAGGCCGGGAGCAGAGGAGTGGAGGTGGCTGAGCCCACCCCCACTCCCCCACTCCCCCAGCCCAACACCTTCTGCTCTGACACGGAGGGTGCCATCTCATCACTCCACAGCTGCCTGGAGGGACTCCCTCACAAGCAAGAGCATCTTATGTGTTTTGCAAGGGTGTTAAAGAGGGCAATTAAAGGGTCCCACAAGTCAGACCTCACGCGATCCTTCCAGATTGCAGGCCCTGCCTTTCTGGGGCCAGCAACAAAAGGTGTTAATAGCCTGATGAGGAGCTCGTGCTGATAGATGGCCCATTATGGTGATCGCTCTTGTGCGAATGGCAAATAGGTTTGATCAATTAGATTTTAATGTAAAGTGGGGCCTGGGGGAGAAAAACAGCAACGGAGAGAGGGAAGACCCTTTGTTACTAATGTGTCTGAAAAAAGCACTTAATTGAGGTCATAATAATATTAGCAGTTCTCATCATCAATAATTCAGCCTTATTTATTACTAGCCGATAAAGTCCTGTCAGGTAGGGAATATAGGGGGCTTTTGTTAAAGACAGGATCCATGGGGTTTCCTCTCCCTCTCTTTCTCACCAGCCACAGCCCCTGGACCACAGAACATCTAACTCAAGATCCTCTACATAAAAATGGACGATGGGAAGATAGAAGTTTGCCGTGAGGTACAATTTAACCCCGCTCCTGTATTCCCCTACTCCAAACAAACAAAAAAACATTTACACCCTTTTCTCTGAAACAGTCGCCAAATAATTTTGCTGAAGAAATCTGTCAGGAGAAAAACAAATCCTAGTCTCGCCTGATTTAGGGCCCTGAAGGATGACATAAATTCTGCCTTTTCACACACTTTTAGTCACCTGTGGTTTGTTATCTTTGAGAGCAAAAAAAAGAGAAAGCGAGGGAGAGCGGGTACTAAATGAATGTATAATTGTACGATTAAAGATGCGAGCGCCAGTGTTCAAATTTAAAATGTATTAGTCTCATAAAACCGCCTCATTAGTCTCCGTGTCTTAAAGGACATACTTGTCCATAATGAGGCAAACGCAGGAAATGGCACAGGGGTGAGAGCAAGGAGAAGGAGGAGATATTTGAGCTGGTTGCCATTTCATTTTTCAGAAAAGGGGGAGGAAAAAACACTTAATAAAGATAATTGGGCTGGTCATGCCTGTTCCCATCTGGAATCGCAACACAGACAGACCCCAGGGCAGACGATCGGTCATTAACCAGGAAAATAACCTATTTGGAAAGGGATCCGTTTGTTTTATAAATGATGCTCCACTTTAGAACAGCTTAACCGCAATCATAATAAAAGTTCCTCGAAAACCCAGCCAGGGGACGGGGCTGAAATATCGATCCGGCTTCTGCTGATAATGGCTGGACCTGACTTCCGCCTGGCTGGCAAGAAACAGCTTTTGAAGTTCTGCTTTTCTCTCTTTCTTTTTTTTTTTTTTTTTTCCCAAGTCTAAATAGAATTTAAACTGCCCTTCGGTGATCAGTGACTATTAGCGGCCTTGGTTAGGAAATACCGAGTGGCGGGGTCAGAAAAGGTGGCCCAGGCTGAGGATGGAAGGGGGTGAGGAGGCCCCGAGCGGAGGGGAAGGGAGGTCAGCTCTGAGCTCAGTAAGTGGGAAACGGATTGCTGCAGTGGGGCCGTCCTGGTCTGCCAGGCAGCCCAGGGACAAGGACTTGGAAGGATTAATTCGTCCCAAGCCCCAGCCTGGCCATTGTGCTATCCCCAACACACACACACACACACACACACACACACACACACACACACACACACACACACACACACACACACACACACACACACACACACACACACACACGGCAGAGGCAGTCACAAAAGTCATTCATTGAGGCCGAATTGGAATTGTATAGATCAAGGCGGTGAGGAGAAGCCCGGCGGGGCCCTGATGGAGTAGACAAGGGGGAGCGATGACTATAATTAGAAGTCAGGTTTCAGTGGCAAAGCTCCCCTGATCCACCTGTTTCCAAGGAAGGCTGCTTAGCTGCTTAGGAGGGCGTGTGAAAGTGGGGTCTTCTGAGACAAAGGAAAACGGAGAGGTGGGGATGGGACCTACATGCAACCTGCCTTCTAAGGATAAGGAGGGATCTGGGCTCTGAAGGCTCCAAGTCTACACCAGGGATTCTCCATCGGGGCGATTTTACCCCCTGCCCCCTCCTCCCGCCAACCACTGCAGGGGACATTTGGCAATGTCAGGGGACTTTCAGGGCCGTGACAATGGGGGTGCGGGGCAAGGGGCTGTTGACATCTATGGTGTAGAGGCCAGGGAAGATGCTGAACATCCCAGAGTGTACAGGACAGCCTCCCCACCACCACCCACCCACCCACACGGCAGAATCATCGAGCCACAACGTCAACAGTGCCAAGACTGAGAAGCTCTCTCTGCCTCACACCCCACCCCCCATCTACTCAGAGCTCACTCACTGAAAAAAAAAGTCTGACTCTCCAATTCCCTCCGGTCCCCAGAACACCAGCCTCTGCCCTCACACCCGACTCCCTCCTCTCCCCTTCAGTTTCACTGGTTAACGTGTTCCAGAACAAAACGTCTTCCTTTAGAGGATCTCAGGAACAGAGTTCCAGACATCACTGCCTTAAGGTGTTGGTCTCAGCCTGGCAGCTGAAGTTCTAAAGAGGGAGAAGTTTCATCTGTGACACGGGACCCACGTGCTCTCCATCTCATGACATGATGTCCTGCACAAGGTCACATCTTGATGGCACCATCTGTAAAATGGTATAATAATGGTGCTGCCTCCTAGGATTGTGAGGAGGAAATGAGAAAATGTTTAGCCCAGCACCAGGCTTGTATTAGGTGCTCAAAAAGGAATAGAGGATGAGAGAGAAAAAGGGAAGGACAGAGAGAGAGAGGGAGAGAGAGAGAAGGGGGAGGGGGAAGAAGAGAGAGAAAGGAAGAGAGAGAGAGTATGTGTTGGCTTCCAACTGGTGTCAGGCACTGTACTGACAAAAATCGCCACCACCACAAGAGCCCACCAGGTGTCCATCACCCATCAAGGGACAGCTGCCATTTTCTAATCATAAAGAATAAAGCTAATGCACAGAGCTCTTTGGAATTATCATCTCCATCATCTGCAAAGCTGAAGTGTGTGTCTCAGCAAAGCCCCGTTCACCTTTCCCCTCTTTTCTCTACCTTGATTCTAGAAGAGAAGGGGGAGGGCAGGGCATGGCCTTACCAAATTTCTCCCTGCATGCTCGACTGTTTCCTCCTGACAGCGTTTGACTGGGCTGATTATTTCCAGCAAAGCCCTTATCATTTTCAATGTGAATTTCAAATCACACTGATCCAGCCCTTCTTAGCTAAAGTCAGCTTTATCAACCACAAGAGATGTGGGATTTGAGAGAGATCTGAGTAAATTCACATTGTTTGGATAAACTCATTCAGGGAGCTCAACAAATCAAAGCCGAAATGGATATGTATTCCAAAGAGACTGAGAACTGCTGGGGGAAAAAAGGGGAAAAAAAAGTTACCATTAACATTTTTATTTCTTTAAAAAAAAAAAAACAACACACATAGCAGTCTCTTTTTAATGAGTGTGTTCACAACCTCTTTTTGAACCATTACCAGGGCTCTGTAGGACACCGGGTGAAGTGATGGAAGCTGTGAGGCTTACTGACAAGAGAAGCAAGGTGGGAGGAAATTGCATCACCCACCCCCCATCGCCCCCCGCAACCTGCAACCTCGGTCAGTGAGACCACTATCAAATATGGTAATGGGTGAATTTATGCATTATCCCATAATTTAAGGAACTGTGTGTATCATGTATATTTAAAACTATTTCTCTGTAGTTTTAATTATCTCAGTCTGCAGGGGCAAAAAGAAAAAAAGCAGGCAGCTCCCTTGCCTAAGACCAAAATGAAAGCCGTTGCCTGCTGACAGCTAAGATGTCTGTCCTAGCTGGTTGAGATTTCCTCTAAAATTTGCATTGGAAAGGCAGCTTTAAGTATACTTAAAATAAAAAAGGGGGCATTTGCATCTAATTTGCTACACTTGCAGTATTAGAGTTTTATCTGAATAAAGACACGTCAACTGGATTTATATAGTTAAACTGATAGCTGGGAAAGTCAACACCGAAAACATCAGCTAAATTCAACAAAGTTGGAGAGCAGGCTAAGAGAATTTACAAGTTTGGGTTTGTTTTTTTTTCCCCTCTCCATCCACTGATGACTTTAAAACTGCAGCAAATTATCTTTTTTTTACACAAGTCTGGCAATTACAAGGTTTTAATGAAAGGCATTTTTATAAATGGACCCCTTCCCTCTCCCCCACCGCTACCCCCAAGCGTGCTTATTAAACGGGGGCGGTTCTAAAATGTAGCATCACACGGATCTTGGTGGCTCGTGACTTAGGCAAGTTCGAATCCTGACTCAGCCACTTACTGACTGTGTGACTTTGGGCCATACATCCTTAGGCTCAGTTTCTTCATCTGTAAAATGGGGGTCGTGACAGCTTTTCTTCAAGGTCACTACCGTTGGGCAGTCTCTGGATTGCACCCAGGTGCCCAACCAAGGGGATTGGTGGGGGCTGGAATCCAGCCCCCATCCACTCGGCCGCCAGGGATGGGGCTGGGCCACATCCTCCCAGGAAGGAGCATCTTCCCTAATTCAGGTGCTGAATGACCAAGCAGCCCCTGCCGACCTCACCGGGAGGTTACGAGCTTTAAAATGAAATAATGCAGGCAAAGCACTAGAGTGACATCTGGTACCTAGTAAATGCCCTGATTTCATCATGATGGTGATGGTGGTGATGATGATGATGAGTCCACAAATGAAATGTCACACCGCTGCTGGATTTCCTATTTCAGGGGAAGAGTTCCAGCCCTGTCTTCACCCACATCGAAGACTCCATCGTCAAGACCTGCCCTGTGGGGGGCCAGGTTCTGGCGTGATAGGCCCCAGGTGATTGGTTCTCTCTGGCTCCCTAGACCCGCTGCTGGATCCCCGCACGAGGGTAGGCAGGGGTGCCCTGTTGCCTGTTAGATTTGGTGCCTTCCTCCTCAGCCGGCCGAGCCGCAGTAAATCCCAGGCCTTCACACAGCCTCACGCAGCTGGGAGCAGATTCCTACAGCCTGGGAGGTCCCTTTGGGGACCACCTTTCTTTCCCTTCTCCCAGCTTTGAAGGAAGTGCCCACCCAGGAAGGAGGCACGATGCCCCCCTCTGTTGGCTTTCCCACCTCACCATTCCCTGAGACACCCATTCAGTCACTGCCCACAAAGCTAAGCACTGGAGACCCCAGCTGCCTCTCCAAGGAAATGGATGGAGAGGAATTTCCACCACGAAGCCCCAAGCTTACACCCACATCATGCAAGCCCCGCCCTGTAACTCGTGTCTCCCCCTTGCCTCAGGCCAATTCTGGCTTCAAATCAGGGCTCTCTATTACCATCTGGGTGCCCTGGAGCAAGTTACATTCCTGCTCTGAGCCTCAGTTTCCTCATCTGTAAAATGGGAGTAGAAAGAATACCCACTTCTCAAAGCTAAAAAAGTAAGCAGCTGGCAGCAAACCACAGAGAAGAGGACAAGGTCACTCTCTTCCAGGCCCCAGCTACACAGAACAGACACCTGCTGCCCAGCCCCAGACCAATGGCCAAAAGTCCTGACCACAGTTCACGGAGCTCAGAGCACCTCCGTCCATTTCAGGGGCAGTTCAGAAAGCCACTGCCCGATGGAGATGTCTGTGTTGATGGGAAGAAGCAAAGGGCCTCCCACCTACTCATGCTTGCAAAAGCCTGCCATCTGGGGGCACCGGCATGCTACCTGCAGGTTTTAATGTTTCAGGAGAAAAAAGTGTTAGAAGACTTTCTCATCTCACAGAGCAAGAAGTGAGGGTCAAGAACGCAGGGGCCCCCCAGCTGGCAGCTTCATCGTAGCGTGCAGGATGACATCACCGGACCAAGGATTCTGCTGTTTACAAACAACGAGCGGTGTGCCCCCACTACCACCTCTTTTACTTCGATAAGCCCAGGATCCTGGTCTCCCCAAGCAAGGGAATCACATCTAAGGACAGAGCATGGAGCATCTCCCAGACAACGTGCTTTGTTGGGAAGCAAAGCTAACAGAGCAAGATTGGGTGCACACGTTTATTTGGAAGGTGAGCTCAGGAGGCACTATGAGGGGTGGGGAGGTGAGGCGAGGAAGGGACGAGAATCTCTAGAGTGTGTCTTGATGAGCCAATAATTAATATGGGCAACTGGGGCTGAAGTTTGACAGGCACCCTCTGAAAGACAATACTACAAGATGCTCCCACTAAGAGCCAAGAACCTGGGCTACTTACCTACCAACACCCGTGTCTCACTGGTTGAGGCTGTTCCTTGGGGCTTCAACTCTTGGGACTGTCCTCCTCACAGGCCACGAGACACTCAGCCACTGGAGAGTAGGGAAACTGACTACAGGTGACCTCCTAGTGTCTGCCACACTCCGGTCAGCTATCTGGGGTAGCCACTATTCCTTGCCCCATTTTGCAGATGGGGAAACTGAGACTCAGCTAGACTTACAGTCACACAGGGAGAAAACAGTAAGGCTGGGACTTGAGCCCAGTCACCACTGACTCCAGAACCAGTGCTCTGACCCTCCAAGCTGCACTGCACATCCCATGTAACCCCCAAACAGTGCTGTGAAACTTGATATAAAATTAGAGTAGATGCTAATGGCAGTCAAGACTAGAAAAAGTATATCTAGAAAAAATAACACCTGCTTGTTACTATGGAACAAGTGCTCAGCACACAGCAAATGCTCCACAGGAGTTAACGTCTATGCTTTCAACTCTTCGAACCCCTTTTCTGACTAACATGCAAACAATCTCCCTTTGGAGGAAAAAGCCGAAGCTCAGAGGACTAAGAGCCTGGCACGCTCTTTCCCAGCAACCAGAACAGATGCACAAGAGATGAAGGCGCCCCAGATGCTGGTGCAAACCCTGTCTACCCAGGACTGGAACCCAGGAGTCCAGATCGAAGGCCAGAAGAAAGTAGCAGGGGCTGCACCCTGGGACCCCCGGAGCAGACTAGGCTAGGAAGTGAGGCTGGGAGAGAAAAGAAGCTGGGCATAGGCCACTCCAAGGGCAGGAGGCCCACCATGCGGACGTCCCCTGAGTGACCCTGGAAGCCTAGTTATGGGGCCACCCTCAAAGAACCTTCCTGAAATGTTCCATTAGCCAAGTTTTCTTCCCCCGGGATGCTTCCCAAATCTGAACTGGCACATTCATAATATCTGAAGATGCTCAATTCAGCAAATGTCACTTTTCTGTGTGGCCACCCCCACCTCCCAAAGAAGCCTGGATGTTTCATGGTGCGTTCAGCCTCAATGCTGGAGCTTGGCAGTTCGCCTGGCACTGCAGGCATCACCCTTGGCAGCAGACCAGTTCCTCTCCATGATGGGGTTGTTCTACCGGCCCCGAGGCCCAGCGTGAACCCTAAGTCACCCTGGGCACTGACTTCAGCAGGTATAGTTGTTACAGACAAGGGGCTACCAGAATCACACAGGTCTGGTTTCATATCCTGCCTCTGTCACGTACCAGCTGGGCAATGCTGAATTGTTCTTTATCCTCTCTGAGTCTAAGTTTCCTCATCTGTTAAAGGGGATACTTCTGGTTACCAATCTCAAAGGGATGTTTCTAAGACTAAGAGAGATACTGCATATGAAGAACTTGCTTCCCTAGTCTAGCATTTTGACAGAATAGATGTTTAGGAGAAATCTTCCTGCAACATAATACCCATACACTAAAAAAAGTTGGGTAAAATTTTTTTAGAAGATGCTTTTATTTTTTAATGCATGAGTGAGCAGGCAGGACCAGCAGATGGAGAACACTCCAAAACAGAGATGAAGTGGGCATGAACTTGTGTTTGCGTGTGGAGCAGCTGCTAACACCTGGTGGACTTAAGTCTTTGTTTGAAAGGGTCTCTGATGTGTGGAGAAGTGAAGACAAGACTTGGGACCTAGCTGTTAAGATTGGGGACCCTGGGAAGGTGAGGTCTACCCCAGTGAGTAAATTAGGAAAAAAATATCACCTCATATCTCAACAAAGCTGTTAACAAAACAATCCCCCACCCTACAGAAGAGAGACCATGGAACTGTTACCAGTCTCCCCCGCAAGCTCTTAGTCATGAGGCTTACATGGGTTTGAAGTCCAAATCCACTCACAGTATCCACATATATGGCATGAAAAGCCCTAAGCCAACTATTTGGTTTAACGTCTTCCCATGTTGGCAACTAATCAGGAAACTTGGCAGAAGCGAACGCAGATTTTCTCTAAGTAAAGCCCAACAAACCAAGCTTCCAAACATTCTTGCAGATAAAGGGCCCAAAGAACATGACCACCAACTAAATCACAAGGAAACAAACCACCATGAGAATAAGACCTGCGACGTCTGCAGATATACGAATGGACAGAAACAGAATATAAAGCCAAGCAGGTTGAGTATGTTTTTAGAACGAAATGGAACTTTTCCAAGTAGAGGATACACACAACTACATTGACAAATCTCAAAAATGTACTGTTGAGCAAAGGAAGTCAGACCCGGAGGGGTACATGTTGTGTCATTCCATTTAGGGAAAGGTGAAAACAGCCAAAACCATCTATCGTGGTGGAAATCAAAGAGTGGTTTCTGTGGAGAAGGTGAGTGGTGGTAAGAAGGGAGCGGGGGAGCTCCTGGTGGTCTGACTGTTCACCGAGGTTGTGGTTATGTACGTACATTCACTTCGGGAAAATTCATCATGCTGTAAACCTCTGATTTCTGCACTTCTCTCCATATAAGTTATACTTCAATTTTCAAAAGGAACTGGATGACTTGAATAAATTAGACACCGCTGAGGGGAAATTAGTGAACCGGACGACAAGTCTGAAGGAATTACTCTACTGCAACACAGTGAGAAATACAGGTGGAAATTTTGGAAGAGAGGTTTAAAAATGGGGAAAATAAAGGGGAAAGGTCTAGCAGACATCTACTCTGAGTTCCAGAAAGAGGGGATAAGAAATTAGAGGGGAGGCAATATTCAAATAAAAATGGCTGAGAAGTTTCCAGAATTGATGGACGTCACCGGTCCTCAGGTCTTACTCTGTTCAGGCTGCCATAACAAAATACCAGAGACTAGGTAGCTTATAAACAAATAGTTATTTCTTAGAGTCCTGGAGATTGGGAAGTCCAAGATCAAATTGCTGACAGATTCTAAGTGCCTGCTAAGAGCTCGCCTCCTGGTTCGAAGGCGGTTACCCTCTCGCTGTGTCCTCACATGGCAGAAGGGATGAGGGATCTCTCCAGGGCCTCTCTGGTAGGGGCACTAATCCCATTCATGAGGGCAGAGCCCCCCCAAAGGCCCCACCTTCAAACACCATCACACTGGGTGTTAGATTTCAACATCAGAACTCGTCGGTGACACAGATAGAGTAGAACCCCCTCAGATTCAGGAATCCCAAGCAGAATAAATGAGTAAGCATCCATGCCAGGACATATCTTAGCGGAAGAACACCGATGACAAAAAAGAAGGTCTTAAGATCACCTTGAAATAAAAGAAATATTACCTCCTAAGGAGCAGCTACCAGAACAGTAACTGACTTCTCAATGACAACATAGTCACCACACACAGTCAGCACTCAGCAGGTGGAAGCTATCACTGCCAGTGCTCGGAACAGTAACAAGGGTGCCAGAAACATTCACATCTCAGCTCTACCACTGGCTTAATTGGGCAACCTGGAGTAAATCATCTTAACCTCTAAGAGCCTTGGTTTCCTTGTCTTAAAAATAAGGTTTTGGTAAAGATGACATGAGATGATGTAAGTAAGGTATTTGGCACCATATCTGCCACTTAGTTGATGAAAAATAAACGCTGGCTACAAAGTCAGCCCCCTGATGGGTCAGAGCAGGAGTGATGAGGGTCAAGTTCATCTCAAATTAACTCCTAGAGGCTACGACCCTGGAATCTCACTTGAAACCTCAGGTCAACTCTCTACGAACAGAAAATATTTCTCTCGAAAATACCAGCCCAGGACAGACATACGCAGAAGTTCCAAGAAAGAAAATTCAGTGGAAACCCATTCCACAGACTGGTCCCAAGCCGCCACCATTTCTGGGGACAACACTCCCTACACCCAGTATGCCCATTAGATGAAGAAACATGAGTTTAATCATCTTCCTTCCCATTACGTTCTGCGTGTCACTTTTCAGAGTGACACGGTGGGATCACAGTGGGACCTCGCAGAGACTTCAGGAAGTTAAGCAGAGCAGGTTAAGAAGTGGAGACTCAGAAAGATGAATGGCTTGCCCTGGCATATGGCACATGTAAATGGCGGGCAGAGCTTGAACGCAGGCCTTCTGGCTCGCCCTGCTGTCTCCCATGTAGGCCTTAGCCATGGACTCCAAAGCTCTTCCCCCAAATCTTGGAATAAATGCCTCTTTTTCATCTTTCAGGTCTCAATTTAAACGTCCCTTCCTCAGAGAAGTCTTCACTAACCACTACCTCTCATCCTCCACCACTGCATCCTTTTCACTTCCAAGAGAGTACTCTCCATCATTCCTAGTTACATGCTGTTTGTGGCCTATTTGTTTAATGCCTTTATTCACCAGAGCATCACCCAGTGCTACCAGAGTGCATGGCATGTGGTATCCATTCAATACATGTTTGGGGAGTGAATAAATGTAAGTTGCGTGAACTCATTCAGTTAAGTGAACCCATTTACAGTGTTATCTCTAATTATGTAAACAGCTCTAACATCACGTAATGGAGGTCAAAAACTATATCCAATATTTCTTCTTACAACCCTTCTGCAGCCCACACTGAGCAATGCTCACAAGACAAAAAGCACTGAATGAATAAAGGGAATGGTTCCTATGTAGGACCGTAAGCCTCTCTGGCCTGCTGCCCCTTCTCATCTAAGCCTCTCCGGGAACAGAAGAGCCAAGGCCAGTAGGAATTAGAATAAATCCATCCGTGGAAGCCATCTCTCACCTCCATGTAATCATTTTAATTAAAGGAATAAAATGAATGTGAGCGCGTCCCATCTGATGACCCCCATTTATAAAGCATCCTCCTGCTCATCCACCTTTATTTTCTAGCTCGAGGACTTTGCTGAGTCCC
Organism: Camelus bactrianus; assembly: GCF_048773025.1. Taxonomy (NCBI): domain Eukaryota; kingdom Metazoa; phylum Chordata; class Mammalia; order Artiodactyla; family Camelidae; genus Camelus; species Camelus bactrianus. Next base: position 72,009,738 of record NC_133547.1, read on the forward strand.
ATTCCATCTCTGGATGGTACAGGAGATGGGATGGAATGGAGGAGAAAGAGGAAGGAGGTGGAAACACATTGAAACAAAAAAAGACGGGGGAGGAGAGAATGAAACAGTGTAAGGTTGGCCACACATTTGTCATTAAGTCACAGCCGAATCCCAGTGTTTGTGTGAGGTGGAATTACCTCATTCTTTTAGCCTGTGAGTCTCTGCGACCCACCAGTCAAGTATGTGATTGGATTTCAGCTCAACAAAACCTTAAATTACACACCTATTGTGCCTGAGCTAAGCCTAGTTTCGCAGCAGTGGAGAAGGCTTCTCCCGGCCCCCTTGGCAGTGTTCGATCCAGCGCTGATCTCCTCCGCTGGCTGATGAATGAGTAATAGGATTAGAGTCTCATCTCAAGCAACATGGTAATTGTCGTGTTGGGTGCAGGGACAAAGGCTGGGGTGACAGGTAGGGGCTGCGCAGTGGAGATTGGCCTGTCCCCCCAAATACGCCCGCTGACATAGAGGGATAGGCCAAGGACCTCAGGGAGGGCAAGGCCAAGTCCTGGGGAGAGGCCAAATTACATTTACTGAGGGCCTCCCAAGGTCAAGGACTGTCCTGGGCACCTGCACAGAGGTATCTATCTCATCGAATGCTCACAACTGCTCTCTGAAGTGTGGGAGGGAAAATCTTTTGGGTTTTTCCTGCATCTATTCCCCACTTCTGGATACAGGACCCCCCTTTCCATGGGGAACCAAACCATCCCCACTTTCAGAGGAAAACTCTCGTGGGACCAACTCCACCTCCAGATCCCAGGGAGGTCACGTGACCACGCCAGGCTAATCAGAGACACCAGTGTTCACTGCAGAACTGTTGTCAGTATCCACCTACCCAAGGTCACACAGCTGATCAGTGGCAGAGCTGGGATTTGGGCCCAAGCCTATTCATTCTAAGCCGTGCGTGCTTCACAGTATACTGGCCATTCCCACCAGCCGGCCTGGGCCTGCTCTGTGGAAGGGCTCAAAGCCTCTGACACCACGAGGGAAGAAACACGAGCAACCTGGGCGAGCCAGGTCACATTTCCGGGTGGAGAAGGTCAAGATATGTTTTCCCTTTCTGCCAAAACCTCCTTCTGGCCATTACTCACCTTCTTTCCCACCCTGAGCCCAGAGCGGACAGAGGTTTGGAACAATGGAAGTAACAAGGGCTTTGGAGACAGACCCTCGTTCAAATTCTGACTCATCCGTTTATTCTGGCTGTGTGGCTTTAGACAAATAACTTATCCTTCCTGAGTGTCAATTCTCTCAGCCATAATGTGGAAATAAGTATATCTTGGGATGATTATGAAGATTAAGCAGATAAAATAGATGTGTCTATTACGCTTTTTGGCTTCAAGAAACAGAAAAATCTCACTTACTGTGACTTAAACAGAGAAGCATGTATTTTTCTTGACTAACAAGACAACAGGAGTAGACACTTCCAGGTTAGCTCAGTGGCTCTGTGATCACCCGGCTTTCTTTCACTGTATTATAGTTACGAGGTAGCTGCAGTGGTCCTAAGTGCTGAACCCTCAGGACAGAGGACTTCTGTTCCCATATCGCTCTCCTTTTTTAATAGAGAACCCAGCACACTTGTCCTTACATCTCATTGGCCAGAACTGGATCACGTGATCACCCCTGGCTGCAAAGGATGCTGGGAAGATGAGTTTTTGAGAAAAGGGAATGAGGTGCCTAGCTCACTTTATCCTCTGGTCCTCTATTAACAGGAATAAGGAGGAAGGAAGGACTGTCTCCTCCAGGGAGAAAATCAACAACAGTTGCCAGATTCTATGAAGCACCCTGGGCAGAATCTGACACGTATAAAATACCCCTGTAACTAGAAGTGCTATTATTATTATTACACTAAATGTTCTGCCAATCACACAGAAAGTGACCTTTGGAGCATCCTTCCCCTCGTCAGCGCCAAGCTTCAGGAAGCACAACACCCGCAGGCTCGGCTTCCCCTCCCGCACCCACACAGCCGGACCAGGAGGAGGCGGCTTGTTCATGATAGGACGAGGTGCCCTGTCCCTCACCATGGAAAGCAAGGGTCATGGCGGTCTCTGCCTCTGAAGAAGACAACAGAGAGGCGGTCTGGAGCTGAACGTTCCCGTGGAAGACAGATTTGGGAAGTCACGTGCAACAGGCGAACTGTTCAGTGGTTACTGAAGCCTCTCTGGAACTGTTGTCCAAGGGGTTGCTTTGAGCTGCAATTCAGAGCCCGCTGCTTCTGCAACTCAAGCCCTGGCCCCTTCCCACCCACCCCTCACCAGCCTCTCCGCCTTGTTTACAAGAAAGACAATAGCTCTATCTCCCCCCACCCAAGAAAGAGACTGAGGACGAGACACCAAGGGGACCAGCTCACTCTGGGAATATACAATATAGTGACCCATCTCCTAGTCCCTCCATGCTCACCGGGTCCCCAGTGACTGAGACATTCATTCATTAATTCAGTCAATCATACATTTAACAGATAACTTTGAGTGCCTACTATTTACCAGCTTCACTCTAAGCGCTGGGCTCCAAGCCAGCAGTAAACCACACATGCTGCTTGCCTCACCTTTGCACAGAATGTGTCTCCACATCCCCTGGGGATGTTCTGGGGATGCTCCCAGCATCCCAGTTTCTCCCACTCAATTCGTACGTCATCCTAATCACAGGCATCACCTCCACGTCACATCCTCCTGGATAACTACAATCAAAAAGATGGACCATAACATGTGTCGGTGAGGGTGTGGAGAAACTGGAACACTCACACATCGCCAGCAGAAATGTAAAATGATGCAGTCGCTTTGGAAACTGTCTGGAAATCACTCAAAAGGTGATGCGTAGAGTTATCCTATGATCCAGAAATTTTACTCTGAAGGGAATTCGCCCAAGAGAATTAAAAACAGATGTCACAAAGAAACCTTTACACAAATGCTCTTAGCAACATTATTCATAAGGACCAAGAAGTGGAAACAATTGAAATGTCCACAGACATTTCTTCAGCCATAGGAAGGCACGAGGTGCTGATGGACGCTACAGCATGGGTGACCCTTGAAAACACTGTGCTAAGGGAAAGGAGCCAGACTCAGCAGGCCACGTATTGTAGGATTCCACTTCTATGAAATGCCAAGAGTAAACAAATCGACCGAGTCAGAAAGAAGATTTGCGGTCGTCAGAGGCTGGGACCAGGAAGGAATGGAAAGTGACTGCTAAGGGGCGTGACATTTCTTTTGGGGGGGTGATGAGAAGTCTCTGGGGGATCATAGGATTAGACAGTAGTGATAGTTGTACAAACTTGTAAAAAAAAAAAAAAACACTGAGGCGTATATTTTAAGAGGGTGAATTTTGTGATGATATGTGAGTTATATTTTTTTTTAAAAAGAAACCAAACCCAAAATCATTCCCCAGCCCCGACTGCCATAAGAAAATGAACATTTAGCCGGAGAAGCCGTGGCCGCCCCATTTGCTTCCTGTTCTTGTTGGCATCAGTCCTCCTGGAGAGGTCTGGTGCTTCACTCAAGAGCCCTCGGCCTCCTGAGACCCTGCTGCCAAGGGCTTGCTGTTGGCGACCAAAGCCTTTCCCTCCACCCTCTTCTACCCTGAGTTCATTGCCTGAGAAGGCAGCCATGGTGGACACCAGGCACGTCCTTGGGAAGGACGCTGGGGTGGCGGCCTCAGTGGTGTCTTGTCACCAACCAGCCTGGCCTGACTGTGTGATCCCAAGAAGGAGAAGAGGAGCACTCAACAGCCCCCAGTGCCACCGGAGGTGACTTTTGTCACAGCCCCTGCCCCTGTCAGAGCCAGTGCACCTGCATGGAAGAGTCAGCAGGGATTCAACATCAGGTTTTTTTCCCCCCTTTAAAAAATTAGTCACACTGTAGTTAAAGAAGTCACCGGGTGGAATTTTCTTCCACGCATAAGAAGCTGGGGTAGAAATGTCAGAGGATCTTCAGCCTGGCCAACTCTTTACAAAGCCAGTTAACAAGACCCAGCCTCCTTAGAAGTCGCTAATGCCTTTAAGTAGAATTTCCCCCCTCCTTTCCATGAGAAGTAGTATCTTCATGGGAGCTAGAAAACAAAGCTCAGTTCCCACATTCCCAAGGTTAAGGGCTCTGTGCTTCCCAACAGAACACCTGCTCCTTTCCCTCTCAAAGACTCCAGTGCCCTTCACCACTCAACCTTCAGGATTATATGAAGATCTTCCGGCCCTGTGGAAGGACATGAAAACCTGGTGTCATGGCAAGGGTTGGATCGGGAGGATAACTCCAATGACTGCCCACTTGCCTTGGGTACAACAGAATCACAGTCTAACAGGGTTGAGGCTCAATGCAGGTGGCCGCCCTACTGGCAAGGGGTGTTTCTGAATCTCAAAAATGATGGTGTCAAGATGAAAAAACAGGGGCCTATGGGGGCCCCAAACTCAAGGCTGCTGTTTCCAAATGGGGATCAGCCAAATGGGAGGAAAGATGCACACAGGCATGAAGGCCTCCAGCCCCATGACAGAAGGGGGAGTTGCCCTTGACCCTGCAGTTCTCTCTGGGTCACCACGGAGCACCCACCAGAGAAATGTTTAACCTGGCCAGCACCTGTTGGCATCTCTGGCACCCAGGGGACAGGGTTGGGTGGGAAGGTGGGGTAGCCCAGAGTCCTCACTGAGTCCATTAGTTCCTGTGACACTGCAACCTAGGAACTGCATCTCTGAGCATCCAGGGGCCTCCTGTATGAGACAGGCACTTTTTACACCAGATTTACTCTCCTTCCAGGGCAGATGTGAAGATCAAGAAAAATCACAAATAAGACCCACATTAATGTTCCAGAATGCCATGAAAATCTAAAGGAGGATTATATAGCAAGGAGGAAAAACCTATTTGTCCAAAAGAGTTTTTCAAAGATGTCAGAAAACCTTTGTTGTTCACCCAGTCCCTCCTGAGAGTCTGTCTGTGCCTTGGATTTACTGTGTGCTCTGGACGTTCCAGAACAAGCTTCCAGAGGAGACAGCCTATTCATATCCAGACATCGAGTTATCATGAGTTTATGACTCATTCTTCCTTCAAATATTTATTAAACATCTACCCAACTCCAGGCCCTCGGCCAGACTCTGGGCTACGGCACAGCACACACAATCCCTGACCCCTTCCAGTAGGACAAATAGACATAAAAAAGGAACATGACAGCCGTGGAGGCTCTGGAGTGATGTTCAGGGTTCACTGAGGATGCAACTGTGTGCAGGGTGACATGAGTGAGGAGAAGCTTCAGAGAAGCATGAACCTGTTGCTGTCAAAAGACTAAATGTTAGGGTCGTACAAGCCCAGGTTTCTATAGCAACTTCTATGATAGGGTGACCTGGGGCAAACGACTTCACCTCTCCTAGCCTGGGCTTACCCACCCACCTGCCATAGAAGAGAACAGTACCTACCTCACAAGGCTCTTGGAAGAATTAAATAAGCGATGTGTGCAGAGTGATTAAGATGGCTCCTAGTCAGTGCTCAAGAAATGGAATGATGCTAAGCTGACTTTTGAAAAATGACCAAATGTTCCCCAGGGGGTTGGAGAAGTGGAAGGATGGATGGGTAGGGGAAATGTGTATGTTCAAGAAAGACCCAGAAGCCTAGTGCCCTTGGAGAATTGTGAATTGGTGATGGGGCCCTCCCTCCTGGACCCCACCTTACCACCCCCCCACCAAACTTCTGTGTGTTCAGTCCTCACCCACCGAAGCCCACCATAATGACTTCCGCCTAAGAAAGCCCCCTCCAGGCCCTCAAGTTTGTTGCCCCACTTGAATGGAAGCCCCTTGTGGGCAGGGTCTGTCTCTTTGACCCCATTTGCCCTGCCCACCCAGAAAACTGGGCCATACATCTCATCCAACCACCGGATTTAAGTCCAGGCTGGTTCCGTCCCAGCTCAGTTGGTGCATGTAACCCTTAAGTCCCCACCCCACAGCCTCTCCAGGCTGCTCAGAGAGCAGGTGGCTTGGAAGCCACGTCATGTGGTTGAGCAAGCGATGTCCAAAGAATGTGACCAGATCGGTAAGGGGAGCCTGGGCGGACAGCAGGAGGCAGGGCGTCCCTCGCGCACTGAGAATATCCCCCTTCCTCACAATTCTTCATGGAATGAGAGACTGTTTAGCCGGTGAATAACTTCCCTAAGGAAATTCTTCTGTGGTATTTCAACATCCCCAGCTGGTGTTTCTTGGCAGCTGAAGCAAGATAATAACCGTGTCAAAATGGCACCCACCACCTTGCAGGAACAGGGCACGACTTGTTACCTGCGCATGCCCACGCAGCCTCTGCCTCCGCTGCCCTATCTCTTCCCCAGGCAGCTGGGGGGTGGGGGGTGAGGGGTGGGGAAGCTCACTTCCAGGGCAATTTCTTTAGCTTTACATCAGACAGAAAGCCGGTGGCATGAGCCAGCCCCAAGGTAGATGGCCACCAGCTGCCTACCAGCTCTCCCAAACACCACACCCCATCTCCTCTTCCAGGAACCCCTCCCATGCTCAATTTTACCCCGATGTACTTGGACACATTTGAAAAAAAAATCTGCTTAATAAATTACCACCCCTACATGACCTGACAATCGCCACAGATAATCCAGGGCTATTAGAAGGCTTGTTTACAACTCATCTAATTCCAGGTTGTGCAAATCCCAGCAAGTTAGGAAAGGTGTCAGCCTTCCTTCGGTTAATGGTACAACTTGTATTCACAAATTATATGTCATTGATCCAAAGATGTTACAGACATTTAAAAAAACAAAAGCCGTGCCTCCTCCCTCCCAGCCTCTCCCTCTGGGAATTTATCCGTAAGAAAACTATAGTGAACCATGCAGGGGGGATAAAAAATTAGTCCAGGTCTGTTCTTTGCAGTGTTGTTTATGAAAACAAACCTTTAGAAATAACCTACATGCACGGCAGTAGGGGATTAGCTAAACAAACCTTGGAACGTGCATACCATGAGATGCTAAGCAGCCGCTTAAAACACGGATGCAGAAGACAGCACGGTGACCTGGGGAAGATACTAATTATCTATTGTTAAATGAGGAAGCAAAAGTGGGTTACAGAGCAATAGCTACAGTTAATTCCATTAAAATATTTTATAGAAATATATTTACTCTCAGATGGGTGTGCTCAGCAGGCAGACAGACAGGTTTGAGGTTTGTATCTTACAAGCGCTGTGACCTGGGGCAAGTTCTATAAACTCTCGATGCCTCAGCTTCTTTGACTGTAAAATGCAGAAAATGCCTCCTTCATACAGCTGTTGTGACGATCAGATAAAATTATCTATGTAAAGTGTTCGGCTCCATATCTGATACAAAGTAAATGTCCAGTAAGTGGTGATTCTTGCTATCATTTTTTACGTAAAAATGGTTAACTCTGGGTGGTAGAAGTATAGGCACTTTTTAAAAATGTGTGGTTGTTTTTGCTCGTCCACCTCCCAAAAGTTATGGCTCTTGTAATGACCAAAGAATATTTCAAAATTGATAAAGTTGTTGCTTTTCAAGAGGGAAACTGGAACTAATGAAAGGCGAGGTATGTTTGTGACCTCAGCAGGTGGGGCTGAGAACCTCATCCGATAGCTCCCTCCGCCCAGGAGAGGAAAGCAAAAAGCAGCTGGGGCTCGCGTGGATGCACATCCAAATCAGGGGTGGGGAGGACGCTGGGGAGGGATGGCCCCAGAGGTTTGGAAACAAGGTGTACGTGCCTGGTGCCACCCCCTCCCTGTCTCCTCACTCATCTCACCTCCTCCGGTAGTTTAGGGGGCAGAAGAGCTTGCGCCCTTCGTGGAGTGAGAAGAGGGATGGAGCAGGTTATTAATAAAGCAGAGGAAGGAGGAGTTGAATTGGGGTGGGGGACTGGGGTCAGTCCCAGTGAAAGGGGACCATGGGTGGCTCAGAGCTACTAGAGGTCAGCATGTTTCCAAAAACCCAGATTTGAAGGCCTTTGCCTTGTCCAAGGAGCCCAGAAGGTCAGAGGCACAGTCTCAAGGCTCTGCAGGCCTGGGCCACTTGCTATAGGGCCCAAATGGTCCTCGTCTGGGCCACCCTTTCCCGAGCCACTTCGCTCAGAGTCCAGGCAAGTATCCCGGGCACTTTGGAGCCTCTTTAATTAGACTTGGTCTTCCAGGTCATGAAGGGTGTGGCAGCAGTGGCTGGGGGCAGGGGAAGGGCTGGGGACCATTAAATCCAAAGCCAGTCTCCACCCAGAGCAGGGTGGTGTCCAGTGACAGGGCCCGAAGTTGCTCCTTCTCACAGACGGTTAGCAGCCCAGGGACAAAAAGCTGGGGTCAGACCCAGTCCTGTGCTGGAGGTGGGGGCTCAGCTTGGTTCTCGGGCGGAGAAACCCAGAGCACAGGGAAAGCCCTGAGGAGGGTGGAGCTGCCTGCCTGGGGCTGTGGATGACGGCTGAGGCCAGAGAGGACGCTGAGAGGAGGCAGGCCCCGTTCCCAACGACCCCAGCCTGGCCCTTCAGTCCCCGAGGTGGGAACTCAAGACCGCCTGACAGGAGACCCAGGAGCGTCCCATCCTAAACCCTGGCAGCTCCGCCTGGCCCTCCACCCCACCTGCCATCTTAGGGACCGCAACGTAATGCAGGACCTGAAGGAGACGATTCCACTTCCCTCATGGAGATGCCTGCAGAGTCTGCTCTTCCCCCTACTGAGGAGGAGGGGGAGGCAGGCTCAGGTGGGAGTGCCCCCTGGCCTCAGAGTCCCCAGCTCTGGGGGGGGGGGTGGGAGGGAGGAGTGGAGGTCGGGGGAGGCGCACCTGCCTTCTAGAATCTCTGCCGGGAGCACACGTCAGCCACCCTCAAGAACAGGCAGCACTGGTTATGACTGATCAGCATTACAAAGCCATTTCTCAGGAATGTGGACCACTCCGGCTCCCCAAACCATCTCCCTCTATGCCACTGCTTCAAAATGAATCATACGATATCACCTCACACCCACCAGCATGGCTCTAATCCAAAAAATGGAAACTAACATGTGTTGGTGAGAAATTGGAACCTTCCTACAGAGTTGGTAAGAACATAAAATGAAACACGGAATTACCGTATGACCCAGAAATTCCACTCCTACGTAAAGACATAAAAGAATTGAAAGCAGAGACTCAAACAAGCACAAGTACATACATGATCATGGCAGCAACATTCAATAGCCAAATGGTAAAGACAACCCAAATGTCCATCAGTGGATGAACAGATGTTTTTTAATGTGGTCTAGAAGGTGAAATGCTGACACATGCTACAACGTGGATGAACCTCAACAAATCATGCCAAGTGAAAGAAACCAGACACAAGAGGCCACGTGCTGTATGATTGCACTTACATGAAATGTCCAGAATAGGTAAAACCATAGAGACAGAAAGCACATTGGCGGTTGCCAGGGAATGGGGTAGGGTCGGGTAGCAGCTAAGAGTGACAGCTTAATGGATAAGGGGTGATTAAAAAAAAATGTTTTGGAACTAGATAGAAGTGATGGTTCTGCAACATTTGAATGTACTAAATGATGCTGAGTTTTAAGTATACAATTTACATAATTTTCTCATATAATGAATCATAGCCAGAAACTTCTTCATGCAGGACCATGTGTTTCACCCACATGACCTCATTGCATCCTCAGAACAGGCTCATGAAACAGAGATTTATTATCCTATTTTACTGATAAGAAAACTGAGGCTCAGAGAGGTCATGTCATTTGCCCAAGGCCTCATAGCTCGTGCTCTGCCCGCGGCACAGCAGAGAATTTATTCACTGCATTGAGGCTATCTTAGAATTGCCTAGAAATTCTTCCAAGCTGAGTAAGATGGCTCATAGGGAGCTGGAGACGCATCCGGCCCCGGGTGCTGCGGGATCACGGCGTCTCAGTGATTCCATGCAGCGTTGGGTGCTGGGATTCTGAGAATGGTGGCAGGGAACTGTTCGGGGAGAGGGGGCCCTAAGGTAGAGCACGGTCCGTATGAGAATTGTGGGGGCTGGGGCTGGAGAACAGGCTAGGGAGATCAAGACCCTGCTCTGAGGGAACCAAACATCTTGGGTGGCAAACTGTCCTTGATCCTTCAGACCAACTCTGCCAGTCCTTGTCATGGAAACCTAACTCAGAACAGAGGCCACACAAGGGAGTAGAAAGAGCCGTGGCTTTGATGTCAGAGCCATCGCGTGCCCTGGGTCTTGGCGGGTCTTCTCCTTTCCCTCCTCCTCCTTCACTACCATGGTTAAGATGTACTGAGCACATGCTATGCATCGCGCACTGTCCCAGACACTGGAGCCTAGATCTCTACAACAACCATTTGATGCAGGATGGTGGTTACAGTGGTTAACCTGACATCATCCAAACCCACCCCCTCCTGCCACCCTCCAACCCCCAGCTCACCCCACCCGACCCTTGCTGTGTTTAATCTAAACCTGATCCGGCAGTCCCATCCCCCTTGTTATCTATAGGATTGTGAATCAGCGTGGGGCCTGATTTCAGCCAGTGAGGCACGGAGGGAAGACTGTTGGGTCTTCTGACAACGGTTCCCTTGCTCTAGGAAAAGGTGGTCCCTCCTCCTCCCCTGGATTTTGCCATATCTGGATGTAGCGCCAGAAGCTGCTGCCACCATCCTACCTCCAGCCTGAGGATGAAGTTAATATGGAGATGACAGAGCAGAGACATGAAAGGACATCACAGAGACATGGATGACACTGGGCTGGCACCTTCTGGTTACATGAGAGAATAAACTTACTGATTATTTAAGCCTGTATTTGCTCTTACTTGCAGCCAAAAGGATCCTAACTGACAGATATTTAATTCAAATGAGAGCTCTGAGGCTTATAGAGGTTAAGTAACTGGTCTAAGATCCCGCAGGTGGTGGACTGGGATCTGAGCCCAGACCGTTTGGCCCCAGAGCTCCACCCTTCACCATTGTGAGATGATGCCTGCCTCTTCGGATTGTTGTCGCCGCAAATAAAGTGTCTGGCACGAGTGAGGATAAAGATATCTACTGCACAGGAAGGGATAAAAATATCTCCCCCACAAGAGACACAGAGGGTCTGGTACAGAGGCTAGTGCAGAGGGATGCTCAGGGAACATGAAATGCACACCCTGGTTTTCAGCCCTGACTTGGTGTCCATGTATTCCCAAAGGCTCAGAGGCTAGACTGCCTCCACACTCCTGCCAACTTCTGTCCCTCCAAGAAGAACACAGGTTTCTAAATTCTGGCCCCAGTCCTCCTATTCCAGGCAGCCTTCCAAGATGTACCCCATGCATCCCCAACCCCCACCCGCAGGAGCCTGTGACCTTCCCACACATCCTTCAGCAATTTTGAAATCATCTATTGCTGTGATCCACGCAGCAGCCAGAGGGATCTTGCAAAAACTCAGATCAAAATCTCATCAATCACCTGCCTAAAACCCTTTCACTTCTTCCCACTGCAGATGGGATAAAACCCATACTCACAAGTATGACCCACCAGGCCACGTATGTCCAGCCCTGCCTTGCTTCCAACTTCACCTGGTATCAAGCCCCCCATGCCACTCCACTGCAGCTTCACTGGCCTTTTAGTCCCTCAAACCTGGGAAAGTCGCTCCTAGCCAAAGGCCTTTGTCCTTACTGGTCCCTTAGCGGGACTGACGCTGGTCATCCAAGGTCTCACCTCATCTCAATACTCAGGACTCTGGAGAGACCTTCCCGGGCTCACCCTGTCTCAGTCTCTCCCATGCCACCCACATTTACTTCTCTACGTATCTCCTAGGCTGCTCTGATACAGTTTCCTGTTTGTATAATTTTATTTCATTATGCTCCATCACCCCCTAGCGTGAACTCTGCCAGAAATGGAGGCGTGTCAGTTTAGATTCACTGTCAAAGTCTTAGCACCCAGAAAGATGCCTAGCACAGAGTAGGTGCTCAGTAAACACAAAAGGAATAAAACTCCATCTCTGCATGAAATGTGGCTGTCTTAGTAAGAGATGCAACACTCCTTGACAGGAGTGGTTAGTGCACTCACTCTCATCCTGACATTTTAAGAACCTTGTAGTCATCAGCATACACTTTTCTCGGTGAAAAAGCACAGATGTTGAGTTCTCACCTCAGCTCTGCTGGTTTCTCATGATGTGACCTTGAGTAAGTCACTCCACCTCTCTCTGTGTGCCTCAGTTGCCCTGACTGTGAAAAAGGATGATTACTCTCATGGTGTTATTGTGAGGAATGGGTGAGAAAACACACTGGCTTTGGGCAGAGTGTCAGGTATGCAGAGTGCTCGATGTGAAGGCACTGACTTTGTTTTGTCAGAAACTAAAAAGAGGAAGGAAGGGAGGGAGGGAGCGATGGGGGAGGAGGGAAGGAAGGAAGGGAGGGAGGGATGGAGGAAGGGATGGATGGGGGAAGCAGGAAAGGAAGGAAGGAAGGAAAAGCTGCGCTGGAATCTCAGCTGTAGGTTCTGTGACAGGAGCCTGTCTGCCCCTGGGGCACTTGGAGTGGCATCTCAAGATGGGCCCTGGGGAAGGAGAAAGCAGGAGGGGTAGACCCTTACCAGAGCCTTTCCAGTGAGTTCCCTGATAGGCTCAAGCAGTGCTGGTGCCCAGAACACAGCACTCCCCCTCCAGGCTTAATCTGGGGCTTGAGCTTTGGGGCCCCTGGGGGGCCGGGCAGGGGAAATCCACCCTGAGTCCCCCAGCTCTTTGCAGAGGCAGCCCCTGTTAGGAGAAAGCTTCATGCCAGGATGAGTTGGGTCTTAATAGCTGCTAATTGGTCATAAGGCAAATAGGGGAAGGCATTAACGAGCAATCCATTTGGCTCCAAGTGAACGGACCATAACCCAGAAGGATTTTATTGGTCTGTCTCTGCTTTTTAAGAGTTTTCATTTCAAGAATGGCTTGGTCCTAAAATGGTCCATTGTGACTGAGGCTGTGTGATAATGGGGGAAATATCTGAGGATCATGGGACTCAGGCACCTGCAGACCACCCCGCCCATCTTCCTGTCTTCCTGCTGTGCGCGGGGGTCTTCCAAGACCTAAGTCCACCCTGCCGGCCCATAGCATCTCTTGCCCACCTCACTGACCCTTCCAGGAGGAGCTGCCCCCACTCTAACAGAGAATCCACCCTCCTTTCTACCTGAGGCCTTATCCTGAATGGTCAGAGAATAGAATGTTCTCTTTAACTGAGAATTATCACATCTAGCATGCATGGATTGCCAATTTTCTTTTTTTCTTCCTTTTTCTTCATTTATGGTTCTTAGCACAATCTATACAAATTAAAAATTCAGCAGAAATATATACAGAAAATGAAACACTCTTCCACATAATGTTACTTTTCAGAAATAACCACCATTAACATTTGGATATAGAGCCTTCCAGATGGATGAATGGATAAATCTTACTTTTGATATTAAGTATTTCAGAGATTAACATAACTAATGTTCAAGAAGGCACCATCCATCTTAAGAAATAGAACATTACAGACAAAATTGAAAGCTCCTGTGTCTCTTCTTTGTATCATTCCATCCCTCCCTCCCTCCGCAGGAGTAACCTTTGCCTAGAAATGATCATTTCTACACCCCGTGACACCATCACTACTTGTGCTTATAGTCATAAAACAATATATCACATTGTTACGGAAATAGAATCATCATATATGCAACCTTCTGCAACTTGCTTGTTCCCCTTCTGCATTGTTTGCTGCAGATTCTGCATGTAGTTACATTATGACACTGTTTCATTCTTTTTTAACCCAGTATCGTATTTTATTGTGTCATCGTACCACAATTTATTCACCCATTCTCCTGTTGAGAAATACTGGTGTCGTTTCTAATTTTTCACTTTACAAACGATGCTGCAGCGAATCGTTTGTATCCACCTCCTTGCGTATACGCGCATAAGTTTCTCCAGAGCATAGAGCTGGTCAGATGTCTGTCGCGGTATATGACTGTTTCCTCTTTAGTGAGCATTAACAAATTGCTCATCAGAATGGCTGTACTAATTTGTATTCCCGCCACTGAATATTATTTAGTAGAATCACTAAAGAGAACAATTTGGTAATATTTATTGGTACATGAAAGTATGTGTCGTTCCACATTCTCCACCACCAACGCGGTGTTGTCAACTTTCAAACTTTGGCTGATCTACTGGATGTGAACTGATATTTCATGGTTGTTTTCATTGCATTTCCATGATTACCAGTGAAATTGAGCATCTTTCATATGTTTACTTGCCTTTTCTGTTTCCTCTTCTGTGAATTGCCTGTTCGTACTCTTTGCCCAATTTCAATGGATAGATAGATAGATAATATAGTTTTAAAAACAGGTTTCAAAATAGCACACCATAAAACATTTCCTGACATATAAGAACCTTGTATAACCCATAGTCTATATAATATTCTGCAACATACCCTTTGTACTCTTACTACAACTTACACATCTTACCAGGCTAGCAATTTTTCATGTTATTTTGCGATGACATCATATAGGTATATTATGATTTATTAACCATTTCTCTGATTGACAGACACTTAGATTATTTTCATTTGTTTCCATTATAAATAGTGAATATTTTGTAGCAATATATTTAGGTATAAACACAGCTGTTCCTGTAGAAGACAGCCAATTCTCAGTGAGTTGTAAGTAGTGATATATAACCAAAAGGACATTAGAATCCAGTAAAAAATTCAACGAAATAAAGTCGGCATTAAATTTCTTCTAGACTTAGTTCCTCCTTTAAAAAAAAATGTTTAACAATTCAAAAAATAACCTGTGAACAACCAACTTGGAAATGTTTGGCAAAATCTGCTAAAGTAAACATGCACCTACTTATGACTCAGCAATTCCATTCCTGAGTATCCACCCAGCAAAAATAAGTTCACAGATCCATGAAAAGACATGTATGAGAAGGCTCTCAGCAGCTTAATTCATAAGCAATTTAAAATTGGTCATGAGTCAAGTGTGTACCAATGGAGAAGTACGATAACATGGACGGATCTGAAGACATCATGCTGAACTGAAGATGCCAGACACACAAAATATACACTCTCCCATCTCACTTATATGAAGTTCAAGAACAGGCAAAGCTATTGTGTAATATTAGAAATCAGGGTAATGCTTACCTCTCGAGGTGAGAGTATCGAGGGGAAGGAGGTACAGTGGCACCCTCAGAAGTTCTGGAAATGTTCTCCGTCTTGATCTGAGTCATGCATGTGTCTGTAAAAATTCGTTGAGTTTTACCTTTTAGAGGTGTATACTTTAGGATGGACCTAAAGAGTATTGTGCTTAGTGAAATGTCAGAGAAAGGCAAATACTCTGTTCTCACATCTATGTGGAATCTAAAAAAATAAAGCAAATGGAAGTATATAAGAAAACAGAAGCAGAGAAAAGATGTAGAGAAAAGACTAGTGGTTACCAGCAGGGAGAGGGGAGAGGGGAGGGGCAAGAAAGAGGTGTGAGATTAAGAGACACAAACTTCGTATAAAATAGTTAAGCAACAACGAAGTATTGTACAGCACAGGAAAATACAGCCATTATTGTGTAATAACTTTAAATGGAGTATTATCTATAAAAATACTGAATCACTATGTTGTACACCTGAGACTAACTTAATATTGTAAATCAATTATACCTCAATAAAAATATTTAATTTAAAAGTACACTATAATAAATATCATTGCAGCTAAAAACAAAAAAAGAAATGTGTACCTTAGATTTACTATGCTATAATAGCTTTTTTTTCTTAAAGAAACAACCTTGTTATTTTAACTTACCATTTGTTTGGATTCTGCCTCAGTGAACGGAAGGAAACTGATTTTATTGAGAGCCTGCTAAGAGCTAACCAGCAAACTAAGCATCTTGATAATTTTTTTAATTCTTTTTTTTTTAAATTTTATTTTAGGGGGAGGTAATTAGGTTTATTTATTTATTTTTTTAATGGATGTACCAGGGATTGAACCCAGGACCTCATACATGCTAAGCATATACTCTACCACTGAGCTATACCCTCCCCCCGATAATTTTTAATTGTAGTTTTTATAACTACCTCCATGATACAGGTAGGATTGCCCCTTTGTTTACAGAGGAGGAAACTGAGGCATGAAAAATGTAGGTAACCTGTCCAAGGTCATGGAGCCATTTCAGCTCAGTTCATAACCATCTGAATTGAAACAATAACAGCTGACTCTGTGTGAGGCATTCTTCTCAATGCTTTCCATGTCTTATCTTATCTGCAACGAGGTCCTATGGGACAAGCACCATTATTCATCCCCATTTTACAGATGGAGAAATTATGGCACAGAAAGTCACTTCCTTGAGGTTGCACAACCACTAAGTGGAGGAGCCCTGACCTCATTTCTGTGCAACACAAACCCCAGTTCCGAGTTTTCTAGCTCAGAGGCAGCGAGTGGAATGTGCCTCACACTGGATGACGCTGGGGACACTCTCCCTTCAGTGACTCACAGCTTTTTGCTTTGCTTCAAGAACTTCTGGTGAAGGCTTGTGTTTATGTGTTGGCTTCTTTTTCACACTCACGCATCTGTTAAGAAAGTCAGAAAACAGACCCGTCAAGCATCGAATCCCAAACATTCCAAGATAAATTAGCAGGCAAGTCTCCCAAGGCAAAGGGGAGCAGGCAAGCGAGGGAGAGACAGAAGATAGAGAACTCACCCTGTTTGCCTCTGCACCGAGCCAGGCCTTACCACCCCAGACCCCAGGGACTCCAGCACAGTTAATAAACCAGCGGCAAGAAGCTTGTGGCTACATATTTGTTGCAGAATTGGCTCTCACCTCAGGACCACAATTTAATGGGAAATACAGCCTGATGTAAGTAAACTCTGGGGGTTAATGAAGATACGATGATTTAAGTCAATAGGACCAGTTAGCCATCCTGGGCAGAGGGTGAGTGGCAGAAACCTCTCTCACAGGAGGGGAGAAAGAAGAAGGGGTTGGGAGGGGGCAGGAAAGGGGGGAAGATGCCTGGCCCACCAATCAGTTTATTGTCCATCAGAGCCGCGCAAACGAGCAATCCTATTACACAGCCAGCCCTCCTTGGTGTTACTATCCACCAGCCAGAGGGGTTCCATCTCAGGCCACAGTCCTCAGTACCAGCTGATAAACCATTTCTGCAGAAAGAGGAAGAAATCCCCATCGATGTACATCCTCAGCCCTCAGACCCGCCCATTGGAGTCAGCCACGAGGTCTGGGTCCCTTTCCCCACCTCTGTAGGGCAGGTAGTGTCCCACAGGGTCCTTGGATGGAAGAAATCAGGCTGGGAGGAGAAGGAAGCAGAGCCCCGGGGCAGCCACAGGGACCCAGGATTCACTAAAAGCAGCAGCAATTAAAAGCTCAGACACTACCTACTGAGAGCCTACTGTGTACCTGACCCTTTACATACGTCACCTCTAATCCCCGCCATGACCCTACAAGGGGTATGTATATATTAGCCCCATTTTACAGAAGGGAAAGTCGAGGCTCAAAGGAGCTTAAACAGTCATTTGCCCCAAATTTTGGCCTGGCTGACTCCAAAGTCCCTCATTGTTAAGTGCACAGCCTCTCTCTACAAAGGAGGAAGGAAGGAAAGAGGAGTTAGGGGAAGCAAAAATATCGACATAATGCTTTATAGATAGTAAGCGCTCACTGAGTATTGGCTACATATATCAGAGAGAACTAAGACCCTTCCTGATCATTTCCGGTGGAGATGGGCCATTCTGAGCCCACCACTGTCTGGGGTCTCCCCAAGCCTGGGCCAAGGACATCGCCTAGGAGAAACCGTAGCTCCGTGGAAACACACACTCTCTGAGCCTCCCCTGACAGCAGCTTGGGTTTGGATCCAGTTTGGCTACTAAAGGCTGCTGAGTCAGAGAACATGGAAACGTAGAGGAAGTGAGTTCTGTAGGTCGGTCAGCTCTGCTCAAAAAGGCGAGATGTGTCCCACAAGTCAGGAAGGACTTATGAGGGCTGGAAGGATTCTGCGTGTCAGGAATGGGCCGTGCGGACTCAGGTGCTGGAGCTTTAAGGAAAGCCAGGCTCACGGTTGGCCTCCAAGTAGACACACCCATTCAAGCCCTTCAGTGGCCTGAGGTGGAGTGGCTTTCAGCCTTTATGCTGGAAGGGGTCGGGCACAACTTCAGCCCAGCCCAGCCCTGCAGGCAGGGTAGGTGGCCTGGGAGGTGGCAGCCTGGAGTCCTAGAGAAACCTAGAGAAAGGCATTGCTCTGGCCGGTCCCCCCAGGCCAGCACGCGGAGAAACAATACCAGAGTAATCCCTGGAGGTGAAAACAGGCTGTGCAATTCCTACCCAGTGAAGAGGGAAGCCCCTTGGGGGACAACATCAGCCAGGTAAGGCTCTTAGTCTACAAAAGGAAACCCGGGCGTCCCAGAACAGAGGTGCTGGAAAACCTGGATTCTGAACACGAAATTGTAAATATATGTCATTTCCAAGCCCTTACCCACAGCAAAGCCGTCAGGATCTGCACAGTCACACCTGTCTGGTCGCTGGGGTAATTTTCAGTTCTGACCAGCTGCAGTCTGGACCCTGGTTACATTAGCTGGTGCAAACGTGGGCAAGACATCTGGTCTCACTGAGTCTCGTCTTCCTCATCTTGTCCCATAAAGTGCCCTTATTTCTGCTCCTCTCAGCGACTTGTAATATTCACTTAGCTGCCTGAGCAAAAATTCTTGGCAAAATGGCCCAAATGTCTCACTTTCCCTGTTCCCATGCTCTTGGTCCATCAAGAGGTGGCGTCCATTTCCCCAGCACTTGCTTGCATTGGGACTGCCTTGGGACTGGATTTGACCAGTAGCACGTGGCTAAGTGACAGGGTTCCATTCTTTCCATGCTTCCAGTCACTCCTGGCATCTGCGCTCTTCCTCGAGAACACGCTCGGGCTAGCCTCTGGGAGGATGAGACACAGGGAGCAGTGCCGAGTCCACCTGACACCTCAGACGTGTGAGAGAACTCATCCAAGCTAAGCCACCTGCAGGCCCACAGCTAAACACAGACCAGTCAGCGAGCGAGCCCCACACTGAGCTCAGAACAGCAGACCCACCCCGCCAGCCCAGAGGCCCGTGAGCACACACGCAAGAACGTTTCTTGGTCTATGCCGCTGGGTTTCTGGTGGTGGTTATGCTGCATCATTGTGGTCCTAGATAACATACACTCCCACGTATCCATCAATCACCAAATCGATGCCCAGTTTTAAGATGATGACATTAGACCCACACCTCCTGGTTCCAAATCCTGTCTCCAACCCCCTATGTAGCTGTGCACCCGAGCAGGACCCTACGGGGCCTTCCAAGGACAGACCCCCGCACCCCCAGCCCTTGCCATCCATGTCCTCTGCCTTCCTTTCACCTGTAGAAAAAATTCAGGCTCCTCGGCTTTCCCGAATTCCAAAGAGTACATTTAATCAGAGATGTGAGAAAATGCAGAAAGAAACGAAAACAGTCAAGCAAGACCAAATAGTAACAGCTGAGCCGTCAAACAAAATCAAGGACATTTAGTTCCTCCTCAAGGACTATGGGTAATATTCTCAGCCAGATCCTTCGAGCTGTTTTGCAGACACTGAGACCCCCACCAGGTGGGAGGAGTTAACTGTATGCTGACCACGAGCACGGAGACCCCAGTCCCGCTAGAACCAGAAGGTTGATGATGTTGACTTCCGATTACCTCACCACCAACCAATCAGAAGACTGTCCGCGAGCAGGTCACGCCCCCACCACCCTCCTCCCTCGCCCTGTCTTTACAAACCTTCCCCTGAAAGCCTTCGGGGAGCTCGGGCCTCTCACGCAGTAGCTCCCTGGACTCCTTGCTTGGCTCTCGGCAATAAACGCCGCACTTTCCTTCCCCGCGACCCGGCCGGCTTTACCGCACGCGGGCAAGCGGACCCAAGTTTGGTTCAGTAACAACTGTGTGAACTTAGGTAAGTTATTTCACCTCTTGGCGCCACAGTTATCCCATCTAAAAATGGTGCTGATGATAGAAGAACCTACCTCATAGGATTGTTGTGATGATTAAATAAATAGTGTAAAATGCTTAGAACAGCCCCGGGTACCTAGTGAATGCTATGTAAGCATTATATTGTTCTTAGGAGTCTGCTCTGTGCTGAGTACATTATGAATTCATTTTTCCTATCCTCCACTGATATCACCCTCATCCAGGCCACGGATGGTTTTCTGCCCCTATCCTACTCCCATTAATCTACCCTCTAGAATGAAGCCAGAGAAATCTTCCCGAAGTGGAGACCCAGTGAGGTCACACCTTGATTCAAACCCTCCAGTGCTGCCCCTTTGGTCCTTGGGATAGTTAGAACTCCCCACATGATTCCAGGGATGAACCAGCCCCTGTTTAATTCTCTGGCCTCCTCTTCCCCCAGTTCTCCACACTTGTCATCAGTGATCACAAGAGAAATCAGAGCTGTATTAAGCACTAGCTCTATGCCAGGCCTGATTCTAAGCATGTTGCTTACATTACATCTTTGGATCCTCATGAGAGCTATTGTAACCACCCTGAGTGGTAGATGTTATAACCCCTATTTTACAGATTAGGAAACTGAGGCTTGGCCTGGCCAGAGTCACCGGCTAGCAGCAGAGGAAGGATGCAAAGCCCACCCTTGCTTTCCAGGCTCTGGAAGCCAGTCTGCTCTTGAGGCAGGGACAGGGAGGTGCATTTCAGAGGTGCTAGAAACTCTGAGGCAAAGGTCCTTTCTGCTCTGCCTTTGGCTTTGGGCCCAGGCCCCACTTGGGCCTCACTCCAGAAGGCATACGAGGGTGGGGAAGCCTCTTTGTCACAGTTATGGATTTTCATTCCG
This sequence comes from Camelus bactrianus, assembly GCF_048773025.1. NCBI lineage: Eukaryota > Metazoa > Chordata > Mammalia > Artiodactyla > Camelidae > Camelus > Camelus bactrianus. The sequence goes on from NC_133547.1 coordinate 72,030,489, forward strand.
TAAAGTGCAAGGAAGTTGGCAAATAGTGAGGAATTGCAAGGAGCAGCCGCCTGGCTGAAATGGCAACGCCTTGCTGACCCCAACACCCCCAGCCAAGCGCCAGGCTGGCCTGGGACTGATTTTCCAGTGCACCTTGCAGCCTGATTCATCATAGGCGTTCAGTGCCATGGGACTTAATCAAAACAACTCTTACAGAGAGCCTGCTGCGTGCCAGGCAACTTTCCGAAGCACATTACATATCTGGACAATTTAATCCTGACCATAAGCCTGGAAAGTGGGTCCTGTCATTGTCTCTATTTTACAAATGAGAAACTGAGGGTCAAAAATGTTTGAACATTTCTTCAGGCCCAGAGGTAAACCCAGGAAGTCTGGCTCTGGAATCTGTGCTCTTTTTTTTTTTTTTTTTTAATTGAAGTATAGTCAGTTACCAGCGGGGAAAGGGGGTGGGAAGGGATAAATTAGAATCTATGCTCTTAAGCACTGCACCACACTATGTCTGGAGAGAATCCAAGATGAATTCTTCAAAAAGGGATCCTCTTAGAAGCCCACGAGGGTGGGGATGGGAGGGGGTCCCAAGCAGGAAGAAAGCGCCTGGGCTTTGAGAAGAGCCATACAGAAAGGACCAAAAGCCCAGGGGTTTCAGTGGGGCACAGACATTACTATTGCCACCAGGACCTACTTCTCTCCTTCTTCTGGACACGGGAAGGATTATAATTCCCTGCCTCTAGGACTAGTCATGGCCAGTGAGATGTGAGTCAGCTCAACTCTCCAGCCATCTCTTCCCCTGGCATGCAGAACCCTGGAAGCTTCCTGTGGAGATGCCAATGGCATAAGTTGAGCCCCTCCCCTAGCCCAAGTCCCTGAGTGACAGACCCCGTGGAGCAGTGTCCGCCCTCCTCCCCACCCCCAGCTTCCACACGAAGCCATGTTGGACGTGAAGTATGAGTGAGTACTAACATTGCTTGAAGCCAGTGACAGGTGACACTGGGGGCTACTTGTTACTACGTTATAACCCAGCCTCTCCTGACTGGTATAAATGGACCAGTTATGTGAGAAAAGAGGCCATTTCAGGTCTCTCCTACTCTGGCAACCTTTAGAGGTGACATGTGGCAGGGAGTGAGGAGGAGGGGGAGGATTCTCGGAAAGGGCCGGGTCCTGTTACTTAGATTTCAATGGGAATAGTATGTTCTTTCTGCAGATGAGCAGACAGATCTTTCCAATATGACCGGAACACGATCCAAATGTTAAAATTAGAGACAAAACTTAGCTGCAGAAAAAAACATCCCAACATGATCCTTCATTAGACCGAGTTGAAATAGAAATAGCCCCGTTGTGTCTGGGGTAACTAACTGGGGAGAGGGAGAGAAGGGGTGGCAGCAACGTTATGTTCGAATATGGAACTGATTTGGCAGAACTAGAACAAACTGCTGCCTCCCCTCCACCACCAGCCTCTCCTGGGTTGAACCTCCTTCTGACCAAAATCTGGTGTCCTTTGCCCACCAAGTCTGTTTCACAAATAAATGTCAAGTTATATCTTTCAAAACTTAACAACATCCCAGAGATCTGTTGATATCACCATTGGGAGATACTATTTTGATGCTTATTTCAACCTCCTCCTTAGTGGGGAGAGAGGCCGTCCTGGTCTCCCAAGGGTTCCCCAGCATCCTACCGTCAGCCAGGTGAGACACCCAGCCCCCTACTTCCCCACCACAGTCAGGGGCCCTGACCACTGGTACCAAACAGAGCAGCCACACTGTAGAACCACCCAGACATGAAAAATAAGACCTGGAAGCTTGATGAAGCTGAAGGGAAGTTGTATTTCAGTTGAACTGAGGTGTGACAGGAGATTCTGGCCAGTGCTGGCCCGTCAAGCCTTTATTTATTTGGTCCCCACGAGCTGAGCATCAGTGGAGCCACCAACTGCTTCCAGAGGCTGCAAATCCGAGGGGAAAAGAGCTCCCCAAAAAATCCATGCATAGGCAAGGACACGGGGTGCCTCATCATTTACTCCCTTTCTATTCCAAGTCCTTCTCCGCTTCTGGGTTCAGGGAACAGGAATCTGGGTCTTCCCCTGGTTCACATTTTGACCAGAAAAAAAAGCCCAGCTCTGCCTCAGACGGGGGTAAAGGAAAGAAGGCTAGTGTCATCTGAAGACACCGGTGGCTTCTCCAGGGCTTTGGTCTCTCACACCACAGGCACCTGAGCTGCCCATTCTTTATATTTGTGGCCAAGGAAGCATTTGCTTAAGGAAAATCGAAGCATTCAGAGACTACAGCCAGTATGGTTGATATGTGTGTCCCCAGCCTTGCCCTGTACACAGTGGGCCCAGGACACCTTCAAGAATCCAAGTACCACTGGGCATGGTGCAGGTCAGTGCCTGCTCTTTGGATGATGTGGAGGCAGCGGTCATAGCCACCTTCTTGGTCCTCATATGGGCATCTTCGGTTAATATCCAGCTCCCCGACCAGCCTTGACTCAACACTGTCCCCCCAGCCCCGGAGTACTACCTGGATGTGAAATTGGAGACTCAGTTCATTGCATCCTAAATGTGAAATGACACTGAGACAGGTTGCAGGAGGAGGCTAGGACTAAAAATAAAAGTCAGTGGTTCCTCATGGGAGTTATTCTGGCTCCCAAGCTGTTTTGTTTTCCGAGGCAAAGCTGCCTACAAGGATAACACAATACCTAAATCTTCATGTAATCAATACTTATTAAGCACTTGCTGTATGCCCGTCACTGTGCTGAGAGTTGTTAGAAACCACCAAACAGACTGGGCCCCCATCTAGGCTATCTGGGGAGGCTGTTATTAATCAGAGAATCATACCAGTGAGATAAATATATAATTAAAAGCCAAGGCCTGTGCTATGAATAAATGAAGAACATGATGTAATTAAAAATGGAAAATGAGACGCATGCTTTAGGTGGTTGAGGGAGAGGGCATCAAGGAAGGTCCCTCTGCTGAGGAAGTGACATTTAGTAGGAAGCCAGGCAAGGTTGGACTGAAGAGCATTTTAGGCCGAGAGATCAGCTTGCATGAAGATTCTGACATTAGAAAACACCTGAGACTTTAGAGCAAGAGAGAGAAGGCCTGTTGTGGCCGAACAAGTTGCTGCGTTGGGAGAGAGAGATTGCAGGTGAGGCCATCTGAGGTACCTAGATATGCAGTGGTCATAGAAAGTATGTCTGGACCGTAGCCACCACGGCCCAAAGCAGGGCAGGCCCCAGAACCCCGCAGTGACCTCAAAGGGAGCCTGTGTAGCTGCCCAAGTGAATATGTTTCTTGGGGCTTATGTGTCCACTGGGCTCCTGCTGAGTGCCTCAAGCCAATCCATTTACTCCTCACCAGACATAAGTTGAACACTTATATTCCGGACCATGAGATTCAACAGTGAATAAGGCATAGCCCCCCTGCCTTCAGATAGCTCCTCAGCTGTAGTAGAAATTTTGTCCCAAATTCAAATAGTTATAAGACAGTGTGTTAAGTGTGACCATCAGGATAGCTCAGCTTGGAAAAAATCATGGATGTCTTCCTGGAGGTGGAAACATGTCCACATTTTGGAATTTGTTAAGAGGAAGAAAAGGCCATTCCAGGCAGAGGGTATAAAGCATTTATAGGCAATGGCACTTCAGTTCTAATCTGTAGTTCGTAGTCTATCACACATGAGAATGACCTGGAAAGCTTGGAAAAATTGGAATATGCAGGCTTTGCCCTCCGGAGATTCTGATTTAAGTAGCTGGGGTGGTGGGGGGGAGTGGAGCCTGGATGATTCTCAAGTGCAGCCAGGTTTCAGAACCCTGTCCCTGTTAGTCGTTAGTCACAATAAGAACTTTGGAAGCCATTGCCCATTTGTCACCCAAGAGGCCTGTTATTTTGCTACCAGGATGTTTGGGATCTGCCCCCAAAGTCCAGAGCAGCCATGGGGTAACCTCAGGACAACCACTCCCTATGCCCCAGTCTGGGCAGGACAGTTTACTCAACCATCTCAACAGTCATGACAAAGAATTTCTGGCTGGGGCAGTGGAAAGTGAAGGCAGTCCAAGGCAAAGAGTTGGGGGAGGCAGGAGGTGGGCAGGAGGGGTGCACAGCCTCTGCTGTACTGTGGGTCTTGGGCCCCCGCGCTGGCCTTCCAGGCTGCAGGTGCCCACCTGGAAACCAGACTCAGGTACCGATGCCCCAGCATCAGGCATTCCTGCTCCAGATTCACCGTTTTGCCCTGTCCATGGACTGTTACTTTACCTACTGTTTCTTATGGCTTAGTTAAATGTATTTCAAAAGGAAACTTTGTATCACATGGATATTTGGAAATGGAAAGCCAGTATTCTTTGTCCTCAATAAAAGGCAAACTTAAGAGTAAATCTGACATTTTAAACTAATGCTGTGAATGTCGGCTTAGATGCTGCTACCTACTACAACCTCTGTGCCCGAAGCCTGCTCTGTCTTTGTTGGGTTTTGTTTTGTTTTGTTTTGTTTTGTTTGGTGTTTATTGTGGTCAAATACACAGAACAAAAATTTTACCATTTTAACCACTTTTATGTGTCCAGTTAGTGCAGGGGCATTAAGTGTGCTCTCCTTATTGGGCACCCATTACCACCATTCACCTCTAGAATTTCTTTCATCCCTCCAAACCGAAACTCTGTATCCATTAAACAGTAATCCCCATTCCCTCCTCCTCCCAGCCCCTGGCAACCACCATTCTATTTTCTGTCTCTATAATCTGTCTTTGTTTTTTGGCGGTTTTTTTTTAATTGAAGTACAGTCAGTTACAATGTGTCAGTTTCTGGTGTACAGCACAATGTCCCAGTCATGCATATGCATACATGTATTTGTTTTCATATTTTTTTCATTAAAGGTTATTACAAGGTATTGAACATAATTTCCTGTGCTTTACAGAAGAATTTTTTTAAATCTATTTTTATATATAGTGGCTAACATTTGTAAATCTCAAACTGACTGGATAAAGAAGTTGTGGTACACTTATACAATGGAATACTACTCAGCCATTAAAAAGAATAAAGATGCCATTTGCAGCAACATGGATGGACCTAGAGATGGTCATTCTAAATGAAGTAATCTGTCTTTGTTTAAAAGGAGATTTAAAAAGAGTTGGGAAAGTGTTAAGGGCATATTAGCACCAAATTGAGACACTCCTTTTCACTTAATTATGATTGAAAGAGGGTTGAAAGACAACAGTTCACTCTCTGGAATTCTACATCACAGTGTCACCCAGTGCCTCTCCGTGCCTGGCCTGGACCCTTGGTATTCACCCCACTGGTTGTAGACACTGTGTGAGTGATCCCTGGGTTTCTCTTCCAGCAACGTGGCCTTCCGGCAAGCACATGATAAAATTGGAATCTAACACACTGGAGAGCAAAGGGAAGAGAACTGTCCCCCTAGAGGAACCGTGATTTCCTTTCCTGCTCCGAACAATGCTGAGAAAAATTATTCCCATTTTCCCAAAGAGGAAACTCTAGCTCATCAAGACAGTCATTTACCCACAGTGACACAAGGAGCCCATGCCAGGGCTTTCTGAGCCAAGGATAAGCCTCTGTCCTTTCCACCCCACCATACTGATCTCCATAGGCAAGTTTCAAGAGAAAGCCAGCCCGAGAATGTGAACAATGACAGGGACCATCAGCAGAGTGGCGGCTGGGAGGCTCTGTAAACTCAGTCCGCACTCAGCCAGAGGACTCCTAACCGGCTCATCATTGTCAATCAGATGGGTGCACGCCTGGATAAGCCTCTTCCCGGTGCATAAGTAGTGCTGTCACTCTCTGGCCATGGGGCCACCAAGCTGGTCCTTTAATAAATGCACACAGGAGAAGCTGGCGTTCAGAGGATGCGCCCCCACTACACATGGTGGGGGGAGGGAGCCCCCAGCTCCTTCCCAGGCCTTCACCCTGGCAGACAGCTGTGCATACTCACTCTGCATTTGGGCCTTTCAGCCCTGCAGGATTCTGATGCAAATGGATTTGACGCAAACACAGAGCAGCTCCCTCCCAGCTGAGTGCCCCAGTTGGCTGCCAGTTTCCAGCATCCTCCCTGGATTGCTTACCAACAGCTTTTGTGTTTGTTTAAATAACAGCCAGGTAGGGACCTCAGTTAAATATCTTCTGAGAGAGGCCAAGATTGGAAGTGTTTCCTTCCCCTTCACCCTCCCCACCCCCGACAGCAGCTTCTGTGTCTGCAACGGCTTCCAGACAGTTCTTTGGCTGGTCTCCATTTATTTGTGAGGTGGAGATGGATCCATATGAATAAAGCTTGCACATTAGTAGGAATCTCATGCATTTCCAGGCTGAGGGATGCAGCCAGGTACCCAGCCTGACCCTGCAGTCACCTTATTATCAATGCCTTCCCCAGGGTGAGATGGCTTATATGCACTGACCTCAGAGAACTCGCACACACAAACATCTCAACAAAGAGTTGATCACGTTCTTATTTTTAAAAATCTACCATGCCTTTCATTCATCTTTTTAGGTAGGAGCTTTCCTTACTATAATGAAACTGACTTCTTCAAAATGAGTCTCAGATCTACGTTTTGCTCACAAGGGGCTCACCGCCAGATATTGAGAGAAAAGTGCTCTCCTCCAGGCAGTCAGGAGATGATGGGGTGATGAATGCAGCCTTCAGAAGAGGGAACCAGGAGTCAGGCTCCAGCCTGGAGGCCTGGGGTGCCTGGTACAGATGGGGCATGGGGCTCTCTGTCTGCAGGTGTCTAGGGATTGGGGAGAGCCTCCTTCACCCCCACCAGGGGCTGCGGTGGCCACATAACTATGTCCCAGAGCTTAGGAGCAGGGACCTTGGAGTCAAACAGATCTGAGTCCAAACCAGAGTCCCCTCTCTGGGGCTTCTCTGAGCCTCAGCTCCTTTGTCATCTTGAAGAAGCTTGAGGCTTCAGAGAATCCATGCAAACCCTTTGTTCCAATTCCTGACACACAGTAATGGCTGGATACCATGGCAGACACTGTAGGATGTCTTCTCCACACCATGCATCCTGCCCTCTCTTGCTAGCTGAGAGATCTGATTTTGTTCAGGGTGGCCATGGGCCCAGCACTCTGCCAACCATGGCAGGCCAGCTGCTAGAGAGTTGTGCTCCCAGCACACCTTGCAGCTAGAGGTGGTCACATGACTTAGATCTGCCCAACGGCACAGAAGGGGTCATGTGCCACCAGCTTCCTGGAAAGCTCTTCCTGCTCAGCCCCTTTCCTTCCCACCTTTAATCTGCCATCTTGTGACCATTTTATGAGTCTAAGAATGAAAGGCCAGCACACTGAGAATAGCATAAGGGAATGTAAAAAGAGCCTGGGTCCTCCATCCTATGGTTGGACTCCTTGCCCAAACTGGAAGTGCCCTTCCCCAGACCTCTCGGTATGCAATATGATTAAATGGTTGCATTGCTTCAGCCTGTTGGTTGGGTCCTACATTTTATCCTGCTACTTGTAGCCTCAAGCATTCCTAACCATTGTTCCCAGACCTACCCGTATTTACCTTCCTGTCTGGGGATCTGGGGAGAACCACAGCAAAATGCATTTCCAAGTAAGATAATCTACATTTTTAAGATAATTATTTTCTTGACTCAGCAGTTTCAGTGGTTCCAAGATACCAGCTTCAAAACCCAAAGTAATTCCCATCCTGGGCTGTGACAAGAGCCACGTGGGGGAACTGAGCAGAGGTGGGCAAGCTCTGGGTGTCTGTGGGAAACTGGCTTCCTCCTCACCACAGTCTATGCCAGATGCTTCTGGTCCAGTGAGCTCGGGCAAGCCCCAACTCCTCCCTCCATACACCTCTGTTTCCTTAGCTGTAAAAATGGGAATCATGATACCTACTTACAAAGTTGCTGACAAGACCCTTCTCCAGATAGGGCCCTTCGAAAGCAGAAATCAGCGCCCTGTCTACACGCCTGGGTTCAAAGGTCCTCCTCCACCTAGCGCCTGCCGACTTCCTGAGCCTCATCGCTCACAGCTCACACATGCCCCTCCAAGCCCAGCCACACTGAATTCCCGCAGCTGCTCAGACACCCCATGCTCTTTCTCCTCCATGCTGTCCCCCCTGCCTGGAATGCTCATTCTGTGGCCTGTCACCTGGCTGGCCCCTGCTTCGTTTCAGCCTCAGCTTAAAAGTCATGTGCTCCTGGAAGCTTTCCTTGACCCTGCTCATACACACATGTGCACACGCGTGCACGCGCACACACACACACAAACACACTCATCCTTTCTAAGGAACTCTGCTCTGTGGTTCCGTTATTTGTTGGTTCCATTAGCTGCCTTCCCCACAGCCTGTGAAATGTCTAAGGGCAGGAACCAGATCCCTCAGGCTCACCACTGAACCCCTAGCATCTAGCACAGGCCTGACACACAGTAGGCGCTTCGTAAGTATTTATTAATGGAATGAACACTCACAGGAAGTAATAAATGGAATTTATTGTATTGTATAGTATATATAGTTAAAATAAACAATGTATAATAAATAAATATACAATAATAAATAAATAATATTTAATATATTATTAATTGTATATTATTTATTTAAATACAATTATATATTATTTAAATATAATCATATTATTTATTAAATATAATTATAATAAATATAATTATATATTATTTATATACATATATTATTTGTTATTTATATATTATACACTATATACATATTATGATATATGATACATATTATACATAATTATTATTATATAAAAAGGAATTTAGCACAGTTGCAGGCACTTGACAGGCATGCAGTCAATTCACATCTACTAAGAGAGAGCATCTCAGCAGGGGTTAAGCACCCCACCATGAAGCAGTTCTGCCTGGGTCTCAATTCCAGCTGATCCACTGGAATTGAGCTGTGTGACCCTGGGGGAGTCACTTCACCTCTCTGAGTCTCAGTTTCCTCACCTACAAATGAGAATCCTAGTCATAACAACCTTATAAAATTATTACGAGAATTAAACCAGTCGATAAAAATAAAGTATCAGTACCTAGTAAGCGTTGGCTATTATTATTATTGTTATCCAAACTATTATTAGGCCAGAGCTAGGCAACTGAGTGCTGGAAAAGGCCAATCCTCCCGGGACCCCCCAGCCCGGGTTTTCTCCATCACCCAGATTCTGCCACCCCCATTGCTGCCCACTCCGCGCCCCCGACAGTAAGGCCACCTACCCAACCCACGGTTCGACCTCCACCCACCCCCAGCCTTCCTGCCTGTCCACCAGCGGTCACAGACGCACTCGCCTGATTGATAAAGTCCCTGTCTGGTCATTTACGATCTGGCTGCTGAAGAGGCAGCTCCTGCCAGCTCGAAAAGCAATTAATCTGCAAACAAGCTGGGCGACAGCAGGCCTGGGCATTGCAGTCTCGGGCCGCGGCCGCTCCAGAGAGCAGATAAGGCTGCAGCCGGCTATTTATTGTACATTTTAATTAAGTGCTTGTTAACGACAGTTATTTTAACAGTCATAAAATTACTGTTGTAATGCATTTTGTTGGAGGGAGAATGGAGGGGCCGCAGGACTTTATGAAAGCAACCACAGATTGCCTTCACTTTAAATCAAAGAATAAATTCTGAAGAGGAGGGACGGTACTGTGGTCCAGGCCGAGACGCTAATGGTTATTTAATGCCCTCATCAGTGTTTGTAAGTCCCGAGCATACGGCGTGGACACAAAAGCCTCCAAACCCTCTTTAACACTTATTTGAGATGACAGGAAAAATGAAACCGTTTGTGCTTTCAATGGAAAAGCAATCATTGGTACATTATATTCGCCTTGCCCTATCATGCTAATGCATGGTAAAAATGTCACCAAATGTATTTAAGGGCCTGATGGACTGTTACCGTTGGATCCCTGGTACTGGACTGATTAATAAAAATCTTCAATTTGTATGTAAATGCAGCGAGGCCTCATATCATCCACATACCTGCACCCAGAGAAAATAATAAACTCAAGTTTAATGCAGCAATTATCAGCATTTATGGAACTCTTAAAGCAGTGGCGGCCCTTGGAAGCAGGCGTGGAGGGAGATGCCTGGGGATGGGCGAAGATGCTCCTTCTGGGATGTCTGGGCTTCTCCCAGGGGCCAATGTTGGCTACGCTGGGCACGTCACACCATGGTACCCGGCTCTCAGCTGAGCCAAGTGGAGGGGTGACTTGGGGCTGCTGGCAAAGAGATGTTTCCAGAGGTGGCTCCCATCCCACTAATGCCCCCATCTCAGGACATGTGTCTGTGATTTTCCCTACTCCGATTTGGAAGAAATCTACTGTGTGTCAGACCACCTGCTGGGCCAAGCCACATGTGGCGATAAGAAAGAGACTCATCGCATGTTTGCAGGGACTGGATACCTGGGGACAAATGGCAACAGTGACAAGAACAGCCACTGACCACCTTGCTCCGTGTCAGGCACAGAGCTAAATACTTTACATATTATCTTAATTCTCCTAATGTCCGTGCCAGAGACTGGCTCACTGTTCACCAGACCCACTTCCTTTTCCTCTTGGGCACCCAGATAAACTACATTTCCCAGACTCCCTTGCAGTTAAGTGTAGGCATGTGCATTAGTTCAGACTGGCTGAGATGTACACATTAGGATAGGATTAGACATGCAAGGGTTTTATTGGGGGAGGGGGAAGGAGGAACAGGGAGAGATTTCAGGTCACATGAGTGTCTGACTCTTGTGGGAATAAAGTTAGGAGAAAAGAGAGACAATACTAGTTATGTGTGGAATTACCTTACTGTGTCTTGGGAGCTTTGGGCTTCTCAAGGTCTATATGGGACATTTCTTGGCCGCCCACTTTATTCCAACCCTAGCCATGGAGGCTGGTTCCATTTGGGTTTCCGCCAGCTCCCTGCAGTTACAGGCAGACAGCCCCGACCTTGACTCCCCCATATTCCTCTTGCCTCCTATCCTGGGACTCCTCTGACATTGTGGGGCTTCTCAGGCACCAGGAACCCAGTATTCGCCAGGCTTGTGCACCCCAAAAATGCCGGGGGCCACTCTTGACCAACAGGTGTGGAAATTGATGGGAAAAAGCTTCCCCTTTCATTTTCCAGGGGGATAGTGTTGAGACACATTCCATAATGCATTCCAGTGTTGGCTCCCCGCAAAACCTGTACACCCTCCCCCCACCACCCCGCTCCTTATTCTACCCCTGCTCAGTTCTGAGTTCCCAAATAGACTAGTAGCACACCACCCTTTGCCTTAGAATCTTCTCTTAGGGGAATCCAGGCAAAGGCAAGGTTTTAATCAGAAATAATCAGGTCCCAAAAGGCTAGCAATTTGAACTGGGTTTTTAAGTAGAAAATAGAAATAGCTTGGCAGAGAGAAATGGGACAAGGAACCCCAGAAAGACAGGGAGAAAAATTAAGCCAAAAGAGAGAGAGAGAGACAAAGAAAACCCTCGATTTGCCAGTTAGCCCACTGCCTTGCTCTCAGAAAGTTCCAAATTACCTTCACTTTCTCAGAATTTCAATCAAAGCTATTCCAGAGGAAGCAATTTCTGCCAGTGCATGGTCTTCCCCACTGCCCAACCCAGGAGAAGCTCTCACAACTTTAGTTAAAAGAACCCCAGCGTACATTAGCAATTTAACTGGGGGAAAGAGAAAAAATCCAATCCACAGGTCATCACAGTGTGTTCCATCCGACACAAATGGTTCACTCACTATCGGGACCCTGATGAGAATGTGGCCCAGACGTGGCTGGGACTTTGAGACAAAGGAAGAGATGGTCAGGTCTCTACAGCAACCCATACTCACACGAACCAACGGGGCGACAACAAAAACACACAAGATTTCTCCAACGACACACAGACAACAATAAAATAAGACTTTTCCCTCCGATTTCAAAATTAATGAATTTTAAGGACCTCCTGGCTGCCTGAGCCACTCGCTCTGTCCGACCCTCTCACACTGCTGGCCTTTCTCTCCAGGATGGAGTGAGGACAGGTCTTGGCTATGTGTGCCCACTGCCGTTGGTCACCAACAGTGTCACCATGCCACATATTCAGGGCATAAGAGAGATGACTGGGGCAACCACAGCCCCCAGATTAGCAACAAATGGACCCAAGGGAAACTGGGTCCTGTCATCTCTTTCCTGGGACAGAAGGGGAGCAACATTTTGTTTTTGGTTTTTTATGGTAAAATACACAGAACAAAAAAATTGACTCTTATAATCATTTTTAAGTGTACAGCTTGGCATTAAGTCCATTCACATTGTTGGGCTACCATCACCTCCATCCATCTCCAAAACTCTTTCCATATTGGGCAAATGAAAGTCTGCAGCCATTAAACACTAACTCCCCATTTCTCCTCCCCCCAGCCCCTGGCACCCACCACTTTACTCTGTCTGAACGATTTTGACTACCCTAAGTTCCTCCTCTAAGTGGAATCATACAGCAGTTGCCTTTTTATGACTGGCTTCTTCTACTTAGGGTAACGTCTTGAAGGCTCATCCATGTGCTACTGAAGAACCTCCTTCCTTTTTAAGGCTGAATAACATTCCACTGTGTGGGTAGACATTTTGTTTATCCATTCACCCATCAATGGATGTGTGAGTTGTTTCCACCAGCTGCTCTAAGCCCAGATGCACAAATATCTCTTCGAGATTCTACTTTCAATTCTTTGGGGCAAATGGGGAGGGAACATTTTTGTCACTACAAGTGGCCCCGCACTAAGCCTGAAGGAAGGAGGCAGGATAGTTGCTGTGAACACAGAGTTTGCTGTCGGGTACAACTGGCTTCCAATCCTGGTTCTCCCCATTACTCTACAGACTGCTAAAGAATTAACACTTGGTGGGCATTTACTGTATCAAAACATTCTTCTCAGTTCTTCTGCATATGGTGTTAACTTCCTTAATCTTCACAGCAATTCTATGAGGTAGGTACTATTATTAACCCTTTTTACAGGGGAAGATGGGACATGGAAGTTAAGCAGTTTACCTGGATCTAAATAAGTCCTAGAGGCCAGATTTGAATTCAGGCAGTCTGGTTCCAGATCCCATATAATGATAATGAGAAGAAGGAAGAGGAAGAGGAGGAGGGAGAGGAGGAAGGGATGAGGATGGTAATGATGGTGAAGATTCAAGGAAAATTGAGTCATCACCTCTCTCCTGGGGCAGAAGAGGGCCAACACTTTTTTTTTTTTTTAACATTGGTGAAAAACATTTCAGGATGGTGATGATGATGACTTAGCCAACACTTCTTAGTGCTCACTCCGTGTCAGACACTGTTACAGCATCTTCAATGAACTGACTCATTTGACCCTAACTACTCTCTGAAGTAAGTGTACAATTTCCCTGTGTCTCTCACAAGGAAGCTGACTTTCCAAATGGTTTCATAACTTGGACCAAGTCATGTGGTGAACAAGAGGAGGATCCAGGATCCAAACCCAGATCCTTCTGTGAGCCAAGTCCTCCTTCACGTGTTCATTTGATCACTGATCTCAGCACAATTCCCTCTAAAGAATGTGGAAGGACTCAGAGCAAAGAGCCCATGTGTTCTCCAAACCTTCTAGCATGTTCTTGTGGCCAGGGCAGACATTCCAGGGACATCTGGCAGAGAGGCCATGAAGTGTGACATGCGGAAATGAGGAAGAGGAAATGCCACAGAGGCTGCAGATGAGGAACAGATTTGGGGGCATTTGGAGAGCGAGCATCTCTGCTGCAGCGGCAGGATGTGTGAGGACCAGAGAAAGAGAAAGGGGGGTCTTAGGAAGTGTGGCTCCAGATTATGAATTAGAGCCACATGGAAATGTTTTGAGAGTCACAAGTAAAGATTCAGATTCTTTGTCAATTCTGTATAGTTTTTATTTTGGACTCTGTTTCTCTAAATACCACACTGAGGTAAGACTGAGCCACATGGGGCCTCATGTTGTATTTGGGTTAAACCAGCTGAATAACCATATTTTTTGGATACTCTTTAGGTGCCAGGCCCTGGGTTTATGGCAATAACTGAGACAGAGGTGTCCCTCCTCACAGATCTGGAAGCTCAGCAGAGAGCTGGCTCAAAGCAGGAAATGGGGCTGCTCAGAGATACTTGGGGTTCAGGGAGTGCTACAGCTTCTTTCTCTTCCTCCTTTTCTGAAGCACGTGTGGGAATCTCTAAGTGCGTCCAAGCTATCCTTTGGTGAGGATGTCTGTCCCTGGGGCCTCTCCTCTGTCCTGCTCCATCCCTCATGGCTGGGCCCTCTTCCCCTCCTTCCTCCCATCCCCCTCCTCACTCTCCCACTCTCCTGCCCCCATCCCGCTCCAGTCCTGATGGGGAGTCCAGCTCCCACTTCAGCCCCCAGCCCAGACTTCCATGGCCCACTTGAGACCTTTGGGCTCCCACGTCGCCCCCAAAGAAGACTGATATTTCTCATCAATCCTTGGACCCAGTGACACCAAATGACTGCTCTTTGCCTCAAATTCTTTTCACTCGAACCTCCTCTTTCCTCTTACCCAGTGTTCTCCAGTCTTTCAGAAACTGCTTTTTCATTTTCCAATAGCTCTTACTGGTTTTCTCTGATTTCAAAATGTTTACATGCCCATGGCACAAAAATTGAAAACTAAAAAGGACAAAGAAAACAAACAGCCCTGAAACCCCTCTACCTGGAGATCACCATCATTAGCTACCATGTTGCTGGGAAATCCTGCAAGAGGTCCCTGCATAAAGATGAAGAAACTGAGGCACAGAGAGGCTAAGTGACTTCTCTGCTGTCACCTAGAACGAGGATCCAGGTCTGTCTGACTCCGGTGCCTTTGCTCTAAAACTCTCCACTGCCCCGCTGTCCTCTTTCAGACCTTCCAGGGCTCTGGTCCCTGGGGGCCACGTTCCTTCTCCAGCCCAGGTGGAGCGGGTGCATGCAGTCTGCAATTAGCTACATGCCCTCAGCCCAGGGCAACAATCACCCACTCTGGTGTGTGTGAGATACTCTCCCTCATCCTCACCCTACAGAGCATCTCCTCACGCAGGCCTCGTGCCAACGTGAAGGAAAGTCAGTGCCTGAAACTACTACACACAGTTCAGCATCCACCCGCTGTGGCCCCCCTGGGAGGCAGAAAGCAAATCTGGGGGAAAGACTTTGGAAACATGCAGGGAGGTACTATGAGTCATCGCTTCCTCCCTTGCAGGAATTGAGAAAGCTGTCCCAGCCACCCTACCACGCTGGCATTCCTGCCATCTCAGTTCATGAACAAATGACTTTGAAGGCACCAGGGACACACTGTCCAGAGAATCAATCTGATGACTGCAGTGCTATGTCCACGCTGCTCTGAACACTGCCAGGTGCCCCCAACAGGCTCTTCATAATTCCCCTGAGAACAGGGACTCCCTGAGGCACCCAGCGTAATGCCAACCTTCCCACAATAATTTACATCAATGAATTCAGGACCTTAGCGGTGGTGTGTGTATACATACACACACACACACACACACACACACACACACACACGACCCATATTTATATCTATAATATGGGATTACTGTGATGACTTGTTTACCACTTATGTTCCCTATTCAACTGTGAGCCCCATGAGGACAGACATGGTATCTGGAATACCCACTGTGATAGCTTCATCTGGGAGCACGGACTGCATAGAGTAATGTGGGAAGGAACAAGCAGTCAACCTGCCTTGTCTTTGTGTGCTTCCCTCCCTGCCTCCAACTCCCCAGGCCTTTTGTCCCTAGCTCATGATAGTCAACATTCTGCTCAGTCACCAGCCAGCAGACTGCGAAACCTACTGGCCACAGAACATCTAGCCTGGTTCCTGCTTTGGGGGAACTTACAATCTGGTTAGAGAGGTAGAACTGAAAAAGACATCAAATATTAACCACCTAACATTTAGTAGATATATTGGTTGGGTGACTTAGTTACAAGGAACAGAAATCCAACTCCAACTGAAATAAGCAAATAAGGAAGCTGTACGGATTTCAGGAATGGCTGGATCCAGAACTCCTAGCAGTGTGCAAGCATGTCATCAGGCTTAGTGTCTCCCTCTCCAGCCCTCCTGCGTGTCTTTCCTTATCTCACTGAATCTTCTCTTTGTGACAGCAAAGTGGCCATCTTCATCTACATGCCTATATCCCTCATGCTCAGCTTTCCCTAAAAGCCCATCTGGCTCCCCAGGGGTCCCCAGGCAGGCCCTCTGCTGAAGGACTCAAACTCCCTCCCCAGAGACCTTGAAGTCCAAGGTTCTCAGCACTAGGATAGTCTCCTTTTAAAGTGCTCTTCTTTCCTTCCTTCCGGCGTACACAATGGAGAAAGCCCCACCATCATAAATCATCCCAGGGCCACGAAAATCCCACATCAAAAGCTCCATTGGGATCCTGATTTGCTCTCACCGGAGCCTCAGAGCCAGGTTCCAGAGCTTGTACGATGAGGAGAAATGAAGGGCAGGGGGCAGGGGGAAGGAGAACTAGAGTCCTCCAGGCTCAGCCGTCAGGATGTTTTACATGCAGTTTCTTTGTACCCCCTCCCCACCAGAAGAAATGGTGACCTCAACAACTTGGCAGGATGGACTACATGATCCAAAGGAACTGGAGCCAAAGGAAAATGTGTGCTCTTGTTCAAAATGATTAAGACTGTTAGGACAGCAACCACAGAGCATCCTAGCAAGCACACAGATCTGCACACCCACGAGACCAGCCCTGCTCAGCGGAAATTCCTAAACCAATGACTGGTGTCCTTTCCCTGTTCTGTCTCCAATACTCACCACCACCACCCCTTTCCAATCTCCTTGTTTGGTTTTTTTTCCATTTTTTGTATCATGCTCTGAAAATATTTTTCAATTTGTTCCTGTCTGTGTTTCTATCTGAGTCCTCAGGAGAATGTAAGCTCAGAGAGTGCAGGGATCCAACCGACCTTGAATGCCACTGCATTCCCAGTGTCCAGTACAGGGCGGGCCATGCAGAGAGTGCTCAGGCAAAGTTTGGAGATGAGCAGATGAGCCACTCCAGCCTGCTGGGTGGACTCAGAGGATGAGAGGGTCTCTGTGCTAGGCTCACACCCTCTCTCCTGGGGATGGTTTTAGCATCAGGCCCACTGCTGCTCTGCCTTTCAGCTCTAACAGCCACATCACAAAATCCACACAGTTTGCCCTTTAGGCCAACTTTCCAGGAAGAGGATATCTTGCAGTAATTAAAGAAAGGTGGGATGGTGAACAAAACCCTGTCAATAAGTCCCTGGCATGCCTGAATGGCTCTGCCTGACACTAGGTCCAAATGTCAGAAAGGGAAATCACTTACAAAATACCTGACCCTGAATTTCATCCCCCAATGCCACTGCACAGTGCCCTGTGCCAAAAAAAAAAAAAAAAAAAAAAAAACCTCTGGCAAACTGTTTAGTAATATCTAGTGACACTTAATATATGTATATCTTATGTCCCACTCCTAGCTATACACGCAACAGAACTGTGTATATATGTCCACCAAAAGGCACGTGCCAGAATGTTCCTAGCAGCACTATTCATGAAATTGCTCAGACACCCATCAACAGGAGAGTAGATAGATACATTGTAAATGAGACCTGATGTAGTAATGAGAATAAACAATTTACAACCGCAAGAAACAAGATGGATGGATCTTTAAAAATTTTTTTTAATTGAAGTAGAGTTGATTTACAATGCTGTGTCAGTTTCAAGTGTACAGCAAAATGATTCAGTTTTACATATATGTGTATGTGTATATATATATATGCATTCTTTTTCAGATTATTTTCCATTATACGTGATTGGATGAATCTTACAAACATAATATTGAGAAGATACTTGAAACAAAAAAATACAATATGTGTGACTGTTTTCATAAGTATAAAACTAGGCAGAACCAATCTCTGCTGTTGGAAGTCAGGCTGGTGGGTACTTGGTGGGGAGAAGGGGATGGAACGACCAGAAGAAGACCCAAGGGACTCCTGAGGGACGTTATCTTCTGGTTCCTGATGTGGATGCTGGTTATGTGGGGGTTTTCACTTCATGAAAATAAACACGTTCTACACTTACGATGCATGCATTTCACGTGTGTATATTATCCTTCAATGAGATGTTTAAAATGTTATTGGAAAAGGAAAAATCGTAAGTGTTCAGCAAAGCATGAGCTACGTGTATGAGCAGATCACAGTGGGTAAGACTAGGGGTGACTCTGGAGCCAGAGGCCTGAGTGTGACTCTCGCTTCGGCCACTTGTTAGCTGTGTGAACTCAGGCAAGTTATTTAACCTCTCTGTGCCCCAGTTTTCTTTATCTATAAAATGGGGGAAACAACAGTCCCCATCTTAAAACCACACCTAGACGTGGTAAGTGTTATAGCCACGTGTTACTTTTTATGGATAGAAATATGATGATGGAGGTAATATATCGAACCATAATAATAAGTGGGAAAGATGTCTTTTAAGATATATTTTATATATATATATATATACTTATATGCCTAAGCCCTTAATTATGTGTTCTAAGCATTTTATATGTATTAAGTCATTTAATTCTCCTCCTGGCCTTTTAAAGATGGAGAAATTGAGGCTTAGAGAGGCCAAGTAACTTTCCCAAGGACAACCAGAGAGGAAGAGGCAAAGCTGGGATTTGAGCACATGCTGTTATCCAGTAAGTCAGGTGAAGATGGAACCTGGATTATAATCCACATACATCTTGATTGCCCGTGGAAGACCATGTCAAAAAACATAGAGCCTTCCCTGGCACCCGATGAGCCAATAAAAACAATGCTCCTGGCCAAGAGGTGGATTTAATGAGGGGAAGACACAAGCTGTGGGAGCCCCGTGCTGGCGAGAAGGAGGTGAGCCCACGGATCTGAGAGGAGGAAAGACATCATTACCCAATTAAGATTTCACTTTCAGGAGTAAGCTCCCAAATGCAGAGGGCACAGGCAGGCACAAACCCTACAAAAACCTACAAAATCCCTGGGTTTTGGTTTTCTTGTTTCTCCTTCCCTTTTCCCTCAAAGCCGAGAGGAGCCAGGGATGGGGAGGGAGGTTAGAACCCACACATATCCCAGCACGCCAGCCTGTGCCCCGCCGAGCAACTTGAGTTGTCTACTGCTTCTAAACAGCTGGAAAAATGTCAGACTGTCATCAGTGATTAAAGTGGGATTTTCCAAAGGTTTCAAAAATATTTCAGAATTCAAGACCTTACTCCTCTTGCAGAAAAGAAATCCAGGCAGCAGTCCCTGGACAGATGCATCATGGGACTTTGGTATCCCTGCTGGAGTTCCTGTCTGGGTTGCCTGCCATGGTGGAATCGGGCAGGCCTGGCCTTTGCTGTGCTTTCCAAGCAGGTCTTCTTGGCTGTTTCCACCCAACCCAGATGCATAGGCGCACATGCGTAGGCCAGATGCTCCCCCAGGAGGTGTACAACTCTGTGATAGGTGTCCCTCTGCCCACCCTGCAGGCCTGCAAGGATCCCAAGGAACAGAAGGGGGCTTTACCCACCTCTGTGTGCAAGATCATTACATAATCTTCATGGCTCAGGGCATAAGGAAAGTATGGGGCTGTTGT
Source organism: Camelus bactrianus (assembly GCF_048773025.1). Lineage (NCBI taxonomy): Eukaryota > Metazoa > Chordata > Mammalia > Artiodactyla > Camelidae > Camelus > Camelus bactrianus. Next base: position 72,049,949 of record NC_133547.1, read on the forward strand.
TCAAAAGTTACTTAAGAATTTCAAGATAGTGACAGCAGAGCCTTAAACCAAGTGTCGGGTGCTTCTAAGCACATGACCACACGCCCGTGAAACCAGCCCTGTCTGCACGCCTGGGAACCTAGTCGGTGCTCAGGAAACGCTGACGGGACGTACATCTTGCCATTATCATGAGCCCCTCCAAGTTTGTCCTTCTGACCCCTGGACTGTTTTTCTAACATTTGCTGAGTGCGTGCTATGACAGGCGTTATTCTTAGCACCTGTGTAAGTACTAGCTTTACATTATTATCTTATATATCATTATACTGAGTTACTTTATCCTCAGTCAAGTGCAGTGAAGTTGGACCTATTATTGTCACAGATGAGGAAACCCAGGCCTGGAGGACTGAGCCACATGCCCAAGGTCAGAAGTGGGACCTTTCAGTGCGGAAGGTCTGGCTGCAGACCCTCCCACGCCTTTGTCCTCTTTGCATCCTCCCCCCTCGTCCACCCCAGAATGGGCCAAACTGTCAGTGGACACCTATGAATTCCAACATGCAGACAACACTGCTGAGTGTTGGTTCTGGGCCAGGCCTGAGGTCTGGCCCTGGAGAGCAGTGATGTTGTGACTTCCTCTTCCACACACCAAGACTAAGATGGAGCAGTGGCTGGCAGGTCATGGGTTTGTCTTGGGGTGACATGCAAATATGCAATCACTGGCATAAGCTGGGAACTGACCAAATCAGAGTGGACCCCAGAAGATCGGGAGGCCCCTACCATGCCTACTTTACACCCTTTGGCTGCTGGATCATTGGGCCAGGGAAAAGGGGGGATAGCTGGGGCAGCAGGAGAGCCCAGGGAGGCTCAGGGTAGAGAGATAAGAGTGTTTCCAACAAACTCCGCAAGTACACAGCGCTGAACATCTGCCTGCCCCCTGCTCCCCGCCCTGTGATTACAGAGTTCTCCATTGTGTTCCAAAGAGTGTCCTGCTAATTCCAATTTCTAAAAGTCAACTTGAATCCACAAACACTTGGCATGCTTACAGAATGCCATTAACTGAGGAAGTGCCTGAGGGGACAGCAGATAAAGGAATAAATGCAGCATTCTGGAATAAGATTGAGACTGGGCCTGGCACACAGTAGATGTTCAGTTAACACCTATCAAATTGAGCTAAAAGGAAATCAGGAGCGCTACCCCATAACGTACAAGCCCAGTTAGGAGCATTGATCCAGCTCTGAAAGTCATTGTATTCGTTACCCATTGCTGTGTAACAATTATCCTGAAACGTAGCAGCTTTAAAGAGGGATCTGCAGACTTTTCCGTAAAGGGGCAGAGAGTAAATATTTCAGACTTGTGGACTCTATGGTCTCCACTCAATAGCTGTTGGAACCCGAAAGCAGCCATAGACAATCTGTACATGAATGGCCATTCCTGTGTTCCAATAAAACTTTATTTACAGAAACAGGCGGCCAGCCCACCTGTGGTTTGCCAACTCCTAACTTCAAACAACAAACATTCATTATTTCACAGTTTCTGTGAGTCAGGACTCCAGGTGCAGCTTAGCTGGGTGCCTCTGGCCCCAGGCTTCTCAGGTGGCTGTCCCATGGTAAGCCAGGACTACTGTCCCCTGAAGACTCAGCAGGGACCAGAGACTCCACTTCCAAGCTCACCCACGTGGTGGCCAGCAGGCCTCAGTTGCTTGCCAGGTGGGCCTCTCCATCACTGTCTGAGCACCCTCACAGCACGGCAGCTGGGAATCTCAGAGACAGAGAGTCAGAAAGTGCTCAAGATAGAAGCCACAGTCTTTTTATAACCTCATCTCAGAAGCCACATCCCATTGCTTCTATAGTATTTTCTTCAATAGAAGCAAGTCAGTAAGTCCAGCTCATACTCAAAGGGAGGACTCCACCTGGACACGCACACCAGGAGCTGAGGATCACCAGGGGCCGTCTTGGAGGCTGGCTGTCACCTTGCCATTCATTCAACAAACCTACCACACAACACCTGGAGCCAAGTCCTGGGAATACAGTGAGACAAGACACACACCATCCCTGCCTTCCTGGTACTGCCAATATAAATTTTTCCTAAAACTCCTTTTATTTGATAATAAAAGAGAGAAAGAGAAACAAAATAAGAAAAAAAATTGAGAAAGATCCCCATTTGATAAAAAAAGATTTCTAAGAGCTCATAGATGTCCACCTAGCTCAACCAACCATCCCTATTATAGAGATTAAAAACCCAAATGCCTACGGGAGCCAGCCAGGCAGCATGAAAAAGTGAGCAGTTCTGCGCAACAGAGAACTTGCTTCCCATCTCAAGGGAACTGTTACCCCATTCAAGGTCCTATTGTGGACCCGCCAGAATTTGGGGCCAGTGCTGCCAGAACTGACCTTTCAAGAAAAGCTCAAAATTAGGATTTTATATTAAATCTCCTAACCTTTAAAGATGGGCAATGGTGAGATGGTGTTTCTGTTCATCTATTCCCTGTCTGTCTCAGCTTAGTTTTCCCCAACCTCAGGTCCTGTGAAAAGGCTTACCTGCAGGTGATTTATATGAGAAGTGATCCCAGAAGTGAGAGAGAGAAGGAAGAAAACCACACAAAGATGTGCTCTTGGGCTGACCACTGCTACAGGGGCTGGATGCTGCCAGGACCTTCCGGGGCACTGATGCTATGCAGCTCAGAACTACCTGCTCTGGGAATGGAAGGGGAACCATTCATCCATCCACTCCCTCCCCTTTGACCACACAGGTGTTAATTCCCCTGCACTTTCAGGTGGCATGAACGTGGGTGCTGACGGGTTCCTGCTGGCATCCCAGGGCCATCAGAGAAGCAAGAGGTCCCTAGTGGGGGCTGTCAGGCTGGACCTGCTCAAGACTGTCAAAGCAGAGCCTGAAATAGGATAAGGCTGAAAGGATTTTAAGCACTACCCAAGAGGGATCCCTCGGTGCAGTGCTCCCCACAGGGGGCATATGCATTCTTGTCCTGCTGAATGCAAGCCTGGCCACATGATGGCTCTGGCCAATTAATATGAGCAGAAGTAACATGTGTCACTTCCAAGCAGGAGCTTCAAGAACCAGTGTGCAATTCACTGTGCTCTCCTGACCTCTGTCATGACAAGCAACAACACTCCAGATGGAAGTTGCTCTGTCACACTGGGTCCTGGAGTGAAGATGACATACATTAGAGCCATAGCCAATAGCAGGTAGAGCACATGATCATCAGCCATTAAGTTTTGAGGCTTATTTTTCACTGCAGCAAAGCCCAGCCTAACCTGACTGATGAAACAACCAAACCTAAAAAGAATTTCAAAACTCTGCAAGATGACTAAAACAAGCAGGCATTAGCCTTAGGATACCATTTGGAGGTCTCTATCTCAGAAAAACAAAATTCTAGCTTAATAAATGTATTAACATGATCTTTGAAGCTCATTTTGCAAGCTGTGGGTTGGGGAGGGTGGTCTCTACTCTGTACCATCATACCATGGCCTTGGTGCCAGCCATGAGCAGACAAGGCTTAAGGAACTAGGCCTCCTTCCAAGTCCTTCAGGCTAATAAGCATAAGGAGAGAGTGAGATGGATGTACCAAGCAGAAAGGATGGGCAGATTTAGGGGGTAAGTGGGTTGCAAAGAGAAAAAGGAAGCATCAGGCTGAAGGGCTGAATTGTATGATGCATCTTTTCACTGACAAGAAGGGACAAAGACTCATATATTTACTTTTTGTAAGTTCATCAGGACTTCTCAGAACAGGTTTAGCAACATCCCCAGATAAATATCAATATACAGGCTGAGTACAGAATTAATGAACACATGAAGCTCTTTCCCTTCCACAGGCCCTTTGCACATGCTGTTCCTTCTGTTTAGAGCAACACCATGCAATAGAAATATCATATGCGCCACAAATATAATTTTACACTTTCTAGTGCCCACTTGGAAAGGTAAAAAAGCAGCAGGTGAAATTAATTTTAATATTATTCTTTCTTTAACACGATATACCCAAAATATTACCGTTTCAATGTGCAATTGATATTTTTAAAAAAAGAATGAGCTATTTTACATTCTTTTCTTTTTATACTAAGTCTTTGAAATCTGGTGGGTATTTTACACTTTCCGCTTATCTCAGTTTGGACCAGCTGCATTTCAAGTGGTCTATAGCCACATGTGGCTAGTGGCTACTGTACTGGACAGAACAGCTTTAAAATACACTTCCCCCAGACTTTTCATGATGGGCTCCATCTCAGCTAACACATCACCTCCTCACAAATGTGCGATTGTGCTATCTAAAGTAACAGCTCTCTTACCCCCATCACATCCTGCTATGTATTGGTTTCCTAGGACTGCCGTAACAAATTACCACAAACGAGATGGCTTAAAACACCAGAAATTTATTCTCCCATGGTTCTGAAGACTAGATGTCTGAAATTAAGGTGTTGACAGGGCTATGCTCTCACCAAAGCCCCTAGGGGAGAATTCTTTCCTGCCTCTTTCTAGTTTCTGGTGATTGTCAGCAATCTTTGGCATTCCTTGGCTTACACATGAATCACTCCAATCTCTGCTTCCATCTTCATTTCCCCTTCTTCCCCTCTGTGTCTGTCTCTGTGTCTTTTTTCTCCTCTTCTATTATGGACACTTGTCTGACTGGATTAAGAGCCCACCCTACTCCAGTAGGAGGTGAAGCTCCAATATCAGTTTCATCTTAATTAATTACATCTGCGATGGCCCTAGTTCCAAATAAGGTCATATTCTGAGGTTCAGGCAGAGACATGAATCTGAGGAAGAGATTATCTAACTGGACACACCCTGTATTTTTGTCTGTGTTGTTTTGTAGAACTTAACACATCTTAATTTGTCCTGTTTATTTTCCTTTTTAGGATCTGATTGCCCCACTAAAATGTAAACTCCATGAGAATAGGGCCCTCGTCCATCCAGCTTATCCTTTCCAGAACTTATCACAGTTCCTAGCACATGCAAGGCACTGAGTAAATATTTGTTGCAAACAGAAAGGGAGAAAGGAAGGAAAGAAAGGAAGAAGCACTTTCTGCTTTGACATTTTAAAGATAGTACGTGGAAATCAAGAACGGTGATGCTAAGGAGGGGAAATCAAGAAAGCAGGGGCTTCATACTAATGGCTGTTTAGGGACCAGCCTTTTTATTTTCTTCCCAGAAGCTTTAGAATTGGCCAGTTGGGGCTCCTGGACAACCTTTCAGAGCTCTTCATTCCTTTGACTCCTGGAAACCTGCCCTCAACCTGGCTAGCTAGAACAGCAGCTACCCAGCTAACCAGGAGAGTGGCAGAGAGATAAGGAAAGAAGAGGCACTCACCATACCTGTCCAGGTCACTCTCTGTGGCATTTTCTTTACATTGGAGGAGCGGTGTCCACTGCAAGGGCACCCCTTTCTCACAACGGAGGATGCAAAGCCACTCTGCCACTCAGCTGCCTGCAGGTAACTGAGAGGAGTGGGCCCAGTGGGGACAGGAGTAAACGGGGGTGTGTCCAGGTAAAGGGTACGTGCCATGATCTCTAGGTGATTGTGCTCCTAAAGAAGGGTTTTGTATGTCTTCACCTTCCAGTTTTTCAAGCCAGCTCTGAGATCTAGATTTTTAAATAAAATCACCTAATTAGCAAATGTTGGCAAGCAATTCAGTTTAAAAAAAAAAAAAAAAAAAGCTATGGAGACCAAACTGCCCACCACCCCAAATGCCTATGATTTGAGGTGACTCTTGATTTGCAACCTCTGGTGCAACACAATTCCTGTTTGCCATTAAGAATCTGAAATTTCCAAACAATGTGGATGGTAACAAAGCAAAACTCTGGTCTATAAACTCATGCAGGTAAACTGAACCCCACCCCCCAAAAAAAAGGCAAGGGACAGGTCCAAACATTCGTAGTTAAGACAAGCAAAGCAGAACACCACCCCCTGCCCCAACCTGGCCACTAGAAGGGATAATGGGTCCTTGACTGGCTATATTTTAACCCAAATCCTTTCCAAATATTTGCATAAAGTGTGAGGATTAAGGGGAAGGGAAAGCCCAGCAGCCTGGCTGCCCCTTTCCTTCAGTCAAACCAGGGACTAGTCTTCCAGTATCCCCCTCCCAAACTCCCAGCACCACCTCCCCAAATCCCCAAAAGACCCTGATCCTCCTCCTAGAGGAATCATGGTTAACAATATCAGATAATGGTCCAGTGTGGGTTTTGCCAAGCAATCAAAGCTGCAGTTTCCCCTTCTCTAAGATAAAGACTAGGTTATACACCAACTTGGTGCAAATTAGAGAAAAATGCTTTTCCTCCAGTGCAGCCCTGAGCCCAGGCACACAACCTGATGAGCACAGGACGGGAGTTCAGACTCTCTTAGTTCCTCAGCTGGGTGCCCTTGTTCAGTGAGCATCCTGTACAACCATATGTGGACACCCTAGGCTAGTCTCTCCCTTATAGGTCTGTTGTAAGAATTAAATGTGATACTGTGTGAATATGCTTAACACAATTATTTGGCTAATAATAATAATAATAATAATAATAATAATAATAACTCAATATGTTATTTTTATCTTGAATTTTTTTTTTACAAATAATAGAGAATGACACTGGTACCCTAAACCAGTGCAGCTTTTAGGGTCCTCAGCATGATTTTAGATAGTGTGGATACAGAGAATTAATTAACATTACTGAATAGTGAGAAACATTCCCTTTTCAATTGCTTCACTTCAATAAAGATTCAGTATTTTACACTCAACACTTGCTATCTACACACACACACACACACACACACACACACACACACACAGGGACCTCCAGAAGTCATTCCCAAGCAAGCAACGTGACTAAATTGTATTAAGGTTGCTCGGTTTTAGTTGTGTTTATCTTTTACAATTTCTTTCTAGGGTGAGTAATAGCCACTTTTCAATGGATAGTAATAGTATCAAGTTTTCTTTCCAAAAACATGTATTTAAGTATTTAAAGTAAATCAATGTAACGAAAAATATTAAATAGTAGAGGTGGTAGTGGAAAGCTTGGGGTTTGGGGAACTCGACCCTACACAATTCCAGACAAGGCCAGATCTTAACGCCTTTGCTTTTAAACCAAGAGCTGTCAACTTTCATAGCATGAAGTTGGAAGAGAATGGGGTAATCAGTGCAAGTGTCTGATGGCCAGAGGTTCCCCTCTGGAATGCGTCTAGAACTGGGCTCTATGCCTTTCTGATTCTCCAACGTAGGTTCCCTCAGAGCTCAATTCAGCTCACTCCCTCAGAGCTCCAGATTTTCATAACCTCTTGGAGAGGTGTGTCTGCGTCCGGGTCCTGAGCTTTGCAGATCTTCTCTAGGAAGGACACGTCCTTCTAGAACGACTGGGTCCTCCAGGTGGGCTGAGCCCAGGCGTGAGCAGGCTCCCAACACCCGGGGGCCTGGGCGCAACCTTCCCTGACCAAGCGCGGTCACTGCGCGCTCCAAGATTAAGGCAGAGTGAGCAGGGCACCGTACACAATGCGGCCGTATTTGATCCTGCGACGTGTCACTCGGAATCGCAATTTATTGCCATTAGACGACGTTGTCAAGCATCAATTTCCTGGTGATGCTCCATCACAGGCCTCGAAACATCAGGGGAGGGGGCTCTGAGGCCCCTGGGCTGAAGGCGCAAAGGAACCGTCACGAGCCAGGCGGGGGTTCCAGTAACGAGGCTTTAATGAGGGGAGGGCTGCCGGCCTTTGTGGGGAAGCCCAGGAGGTGGCGGCCCGACCGGGAGCTCTACGAGATCACTTCCTTCCCCGGGCCCCAAGCACCGTGAACCCGCTGAGGGCCAGCTGTGGCCACTAGACCGGGTGCCCACTGTGGGCACTCGTGGCCCCCGCCACCCTCGCCCGCTCGGAACTGCGGCAGGAAACGCAGCATCTCCACGCAACAATGCAAACGCATTCATTACCATCTCGTCAATATGCATGAAGAAAATGCGCTAGACTGGCCGAGCCCCATCACCCAGATCTGGCCTCGGCATCCAATAAAACGACATTTTCATCTCCCAAGATGGATGAGGAGGGGGCGCCGCCGGGAAGGCAGATCCACGGGGGGAGGGGACAGATCCTGGAGAGGAAGAGCAGAGGAGAACCTGAGAGACAGACCAAGAAATCGACGAAAGAAATACATAAGGATGAAAGAGAGGGAGGAAAGAAAGAAAGAACGAGAGCGACGGAGAGCGACATAGTCAGGGTCAGAAAGAGGAAAAAAGAGACATAAAATAATGGAAGAGGGAGGGAGCAAAATTGAGAAAAGTGAACTGAAGAGTGGTCCAGAGGGAAACAAAGAAAACAGCCAATGAGGGAATGGAAGAAAGAGAATAAAAATCGATGACCTAGAAATCGAATATATAGAAAGTGGGAAAGACAGAAGGATAGAGAAAAACAAAGGAAGGGGAGGGGTGAAACTGCTCGAGTCAGGTGGAAAAGGATGATCCTGGAGAGGTGAAGAAAAATAACCTCACTCGCGCTGAGCGCCAGGTTTCCCAATCCAGGCCGTTCTGGGCGCTGCGCAACGCGGGCTGCTTGGAGACCCAGGGGCTCGGGCCAGGTGGGGACGATGCAGGGACGGAGTCGGGGAGCCAGGGGCCCGCCGGGCAGCCCTGCCCGGGCCGCATCGGGTGCCCAGGCCTGGCTGGGCGCCCACCCCGCGCTTCTTGGCCAGCCGCTGGCCGGGCCATTCGGGCAGCCTCTCCCTCGCCGAAAGCAAAGTTGGCAAAGTTTCTCCCAAAGTTTCCCCGTCGCTTCTCGGGACCCAGGGAGGGGCTCCGAGGCCCTGGCGGCTAGTAGGGAGCGGCAGCCCGTTCCAGGGCGGCTCTGGAGGCCACGGGCCCGCGCTTCCTGGGATACTCGGGGTCCGGATTCCTGGACAGATACAAATCCCTTCCAGTGCGGACACCAGGCCACGACTCGAGCGTCCACGCGGCTGCTAATAGCGGAGAGAGAGAACGCAGGAGAGAGAGAGGGGGAGAGAGAGAAAGAAAAAAATATTCTCAGCTCAATTTAAGTCTCATGGAAAGGGCTTACAACTGTAATTAAATCATTAAATTCTTGTCTACGCTTCACAGAGCGGAGAGAAATTAACTTCCCACCAACCTCATTTTCTATTTGAACATGAAATAATGATTTTCTGCCCGTCTAATTACAAAGCCAACATCTGATCAAGCCAGCATCCAGAGGGGATTATCGCATGCACGAGTATTAGACCTCATTACCAGCTTGAGTGCAAAATTATTACATCTTGTAATTGGATGGTGAGATTTATATACAGATCGGCCCGGTTTCTGTAAGATTGTAATTACAAGCTTCGTTGGTTAGCTACTTATCAGAACTTTGCAGGAAAACAAAACAAATGACTGAGGAAAACGAGCATTTCATTAACCTGTAACCCGAGCGCGGGGGGGAGGGAGCAGTGGGAGCGTGCGCCGCTGCGTCTGCAGGAAGCGGAGGGATCGCCAGTCCGCACTGCAGCCCGAGGACTTTGGGCCTGGCAGGGAAGGACAGGAGATGGGCCTCGGGGAGGCTTAGGGCTACAGCGGCGCCCCCGAGGGGACGCGTGGGTACCATGGGGCTGGACGAGGAGGGGGCAGGAGCAGGGGCAGGAAGAGGGCCTGGTGGCTCCTGGCTCGTGTACAGAGAGCAGTGCAGCCCTTGAGTCTGGCGGGGCACACGTCGAGCCGCGCGGCCCCAGGTGCGAGACCAGGGATCGCTGCTGTGCGCCCTAAGCGAGTGCTCTGGACACCCCCGTGCATTTCTCACACCCTGGCAGAGTTAGGAGAGAGTCTACGGCAAGCTTCCGAAAGGCTTTGTGCTCTGGGAATGTTGGAAGAAAGCGAGATGATGGAGAAGGGTTCGCAGGCTGCGCTTTTTTGCGCGCATGCCTTTCCCAAATCAACTTCCCCTACACCTGCTTTTCCTCCCTGTGCAAGTGTCACTTGACCCTATCTCGTGGATTAAAAATCCCTGGGAAAGGCTTGGCTGTCCTCGGACCCGCGAGTTCAGTACAGTGCCGGGATCCACTGACCCGGTGGAATTGGGGAGCCAGTGCCACGTCGGGGCTCGGCTGACTAGGGCTGAGTCCAGACGTGGGGCGTAGATTGCCCGGGCCAGGGCAGGGATGATCTCAGCTGGAGACTAGATTAGCGGAGAGGCTGCTTCTGCTTGGGACCTGGGGCGCCTGGAGGTATCTAACCGAGGCTCTTGGGTCCGCATCTGGATTGGCGGTTCACCTTCTGGGCCACGAGCGCCCCCGACCCGGCGTGGCTAGTTCACTGAGAACAGCCTCGCCCCTTCCGTAGCCTCTTTCCCGCCTCCCGCAGTCCGACGAAGCCAGGTCGATAGCTGGTTAATGAGGACGGAAGAAGCATCTCTGGGGTTCCTTGTTCTCTCTTTTCCTTCTGGAAGAGGTGAGTTAAATAGCGGCCCAGCGCAGTCCCAGTTTCCCCACCTCAAAATCTCGCTCTTGGCTCCTCCCCGGTCTGGTGCCACCACTTTGTACAAACTCTAGGATTTCAGGGCCGCCGAGGCTCTGGGTCTGACACCTAGGAAATACTCCGAGAAATAATGCTACCCTCAGTTTTGTAACCCTGACATTTTTCACGAGATGAGCCCATGACTCCCTATGCCACTTCGCTGAGATTTAACTGAAAACGAAATCAGGCGCCAGGGAAACATTTCAAAGCCAGAGCTTCCACTGATACCTCCTTTTCTGGGAAGACTCCAGCTAAAGCCAATGCCTGGCACCAGGCAAAAGTAGGTGGGGAGGGGCTAAGGGAAGTACTGTGACCCAATATGAGACTATCCCACGTTAGTTTCCCCAATCGAACCCCAAACCTAGCTGCCCCCAAACTTTCCCTTGTGTTCCCCCCAATTTTCTTGGCCTTCACACCTACTGGAGCCGCCCACCTGCGTGAAAACTGGTAGAAAAAGGCAGGGAGTGGGGGTGGGGTCAAAACCGGGTGCTCGCGGGAGTTCATTCCCGAATGAGGCTCCCCGGAGCTGCTGAGACCAGAGACAGCCGGGGCCAAGACTTCCCGATCCCTCCATTCTGGTGAAATTCGGATTCGATTCCTTTATCAATCAGCACTCAGCGGCCACTTTTCGCCTCCGAGCCGAGACTGGGAACTCCAAGACAGTCGTCGTCCCAGTGTTGTCCCCGGGGCGCTCCTGCTGCAGGCCTGGCCTGTGCGTAGGTTGCCGCAGCGGCCTAAAGCGTTTAGCCCGAAGCCGCCGCAATCCCGGGAATTTCCATTCTGCTGTCGGCTACACGCCTTAATCCGCTAAAGTGGGCGCGCGGGCACTGGGATTTGGGGTTTGACTTAGGAAACATCCCACTATAAAACTAAAAGTCTTGCCTCCCATCCATACGCGAGCGGGTGGGAGGATCCCTGCAGAAAGAAAACAGGTTGGCCCGGAGACCGGGAAGCAGAAGAGGTAGTGAAACGAAGAATCTCTACGGACCGAAAATTCCAATATACAAACTTCTCCAAGAGCTCCCCGAAAGTTCCCGGAGCCTCCGCCATCCGGCTCCCTGCTCCTCCCCCATCCCATGCCGGCTTAGGGCCCCCGCAGGCTCCTCTTTCCTAACGTCGTTCCCCAAGATCCCTGGGGCGTCTGCCCTCCAGCACCCCCACCGGCCGAACCCGCCATTTCTAATAAGGGTTTCGCACCCTGACACCAGCATTAATGTGGTTCACTTCAGGGTTTGGTCCTCTTGAGTAGGGGGGCTGATTCGCTTCTCAGGGCAGTGAGATGGTCCTTGAAGACTGGACTAGAACGCATCCCCATCACCCCTCTAGCACTCTTCAAACTCCCTCCCTTTGCCGCTGAGAGTGGCCAGGAATCAAGAGGTGCGAGCTGGAAAGAGGGCCAGGACAGAGCAAAGCCCCAGCGGCTGCCCCTGGACCAGGGTCTGGTCCCGACCCAGGCCCGCGTGCTGGGGCAGGGGCAGAGGTACCTAGAGGCGGGAAGCGGGAGGGGCGAGCTGACCCCGCACTAACCCCGGTCCCCGCGCCTCTCGCTCCCCCTCCCGCCCCGGGCCAGAGGGGGCGGGAAGGGACTCAGAGCGCCGCGGCTCCCGCCCCCGCCCGCCCCGCCCCGCGCGCAGTATCCGCGGGGGTGGGCGGCCTCGCCTGCAGGGCGCCCGGCGATTGGCGACTCGAGAAGGAGACGCAAGGAAAAGTCGAATAAGAGGGCGCGACGTCAGACCCGAGATTTGGGGAAGGGCGAGGGAGGGGGTGAGGGCGGGGACGGACACACAGACAGACGCAGATACGGACACACACCCCCCGCACAGCACCCCAAGTGTCCACAACTTTTGGCCGCCTTCGCCCAGGGCGCAGAGGCCAGGTGTGGGAGTGTAATGTGCGTAGAGAGAAATAGATTTTAAAAAGAAGGAAGAGTGAAGGGAACAGAAGGGGGAGAAAAGGGAATAGTGAGAAAGGGAAAGAAGGAGAAAGAAAAGAGTTTCCTAGCGTCCAAGAGAGTGAAAGAGCCCGAAGGAGCGGAAGCGATCCTGGGGGAAAGAGGAGCGCAGAGAGGGGAGGGGAGAGGAAGGGCGAGGAGGAGTAGTGAAAACTAGAGGAGAGCGAAGGAAGCGAGGCGCGACACTGCTCGGGGAGAGGAGGGCAGTGAGGAGCGAGGCGCGGGCAGAGGCACCTCCGCTGCCGAGAGGAGGGAGTGCGGCGCAGAGAGGAGGGGCTTGCGGGCCCGTAGAAATGTCAATCAGAGCCCGGAGCCCCGGGAATCTCCGCCAATCTGTTCGGACCTGACCTGGCTCCTCGCCGCCGCCGCCGCCGCCGCGGAGCAGATCAATAGGCGAACGCGGAGCGCAGCGCAGCGCGGGAGGCAGCGCGGCCCCAGCCCGGCCCAGCGCCCGATGCGCGCCGGAGCCCGCGGGCGGCGCTGAGCTGGGCGGCCCCGGGGGCCGGGCCCCCTCTCTGTCCGTGCCCCGCGGGCCACCATGTCCTTCCCCCAGCTCGGATACCAGTACATCCGCCCGCTCTACCCACCCGAGCGCCCGGGGGCCGCCGCCGGCAGTGGCAGCGCTGGGGCCCGGGGCGGCCCGGGAGCCGGAGCCTCGGAGCTGGCCGCCTCGGGGTCTCTGTCCAACGTGCTCTCGTCCGTGTACGGGGCGCCCTACGCCGCGGCGGCAGCGGCGGCCGCCGCCGCCCAAGGCTACGGCGCCTTCCTGCCCTACGCCGCGGAGCTGCCCATCTTCCCGCAGCTGGTAAGCGCCCCGGGAACCGGGGCTGGGGATTTGGGGCTGGGGAGCCGGACGAGGTGAGCGCGCGGGAGTAGACTATCAGGGCCCGGGCCGGGAGGGGAAAGCGGCGACCGCCAGGACTCATCCTCGCTCCCTCCGCGCGTCTCTTGCTTCCCCATGTGCGTACAGGGCACGCAGTATGAGCTGAAAGACAGCCCGGGGGTGCAGCATCCGGCCGCGGCCACCGCGTTTCCACACCCGCACCCCGCCTTCTACCCATATGGCCAGTACCAGTTCGGCGACCCGTCCCGTCCCAAGAACGCCACCCGGGAGAGCACTAGCACTCTCAAGGCCTGGCTCAACGAGCACCGCAAGAACCCCTACCCCACCAAGGGCGAGAAGATCATGCTGGCCATTATCACCAAGATGACCCTCACGCAGGTGTCCACCTGGTTCGCCAACGCGCGCCGGCGCCTCAAGAAGGAAAACAAGATGACTTGGGCGCCCCGCAGTCGCACTGACGAGGAGGGCAACGCTTACGGGAGCGAGCGCGAGGAGGAAGACGAGGAGGAGGATGAAGAAGACAGCAAACGCGAACTGGACCTGGAGGAGGAGGAGCTCGCGGGGGAGGAGGAGGACACCGGGGGCGAATGCCTGGCGGACGACGATGAGGATGAGGAGATCGATTTGGAGAACTTGGACGGCGCGGCCGCCGGGCCTGAGCTGGCCCTGACTGGGGCGGCGCACAGGGACGACGACCTCGGCCTGGGACCCATTTCAGACTCCAAGAATAGTGACTCGGACGACAGCTCCGAGGGCTTGGAGGAACGTCCACTGCCCGTCCTGAGTCTGGCCCCAGCGCCACCGCCGATGGCCGCGGCTCCGCCATCTCCGCCCTCGCCCCCAGCGGGCCTGGACCCCTGCGCTCCTGCACCAGCGCCCGCTTCCGCCCTGCAGAAACCCAAGATCTGGTCCCTGGCCGAGACGGCCACAAGCCCGGACAACCCGCGCCGTTCGCCCCCGGGCGCGGGGGGTTCTCCCCCCGGCGCAGCGGTCGCGCCCCCAGCTCTGCAGCTCTCTCCGGCCGCCGCCGCGGCTCACAGACTCGTCTCGGCGCCGCTGGGCAAGTTCCCCGCTTGGACCAACCGGCCGTTCCCAGGTCCGCCGGCCGGCGCACGCCCGCACCCGCTCTCCCTGCTCGGCTCGGCCCCTCCACACCTGCTGGGACTTCCCGGAGCCGCGGGCCACCCTGCCGCCGCCGCCGCCTTCGCTCGGTCGGCGGAGCCCGAAGGCGGAACAGGTGACTGCTGAGTGCAGGATGCGAAGGGAGGGGGCGAGTCTGGGGGTCGTGCCCGGGCAGGCGGAGACTGGCAGGTCCCCGGGGGCGCAGGGTGCTTACCACTCGGCGCCTGCCTCCAGCGGCCATGGGTCCCGGAATGGAGAGCTCTAAAGGCCCTGCTTTTTCTTCCCCGCTTCCCATAGATCGCTGTAGTGCCTTGGAAGTGGAGAAAAAGTTACTCAAGACAGCTTTCCAGCCGGTGCCCAGGCGGTAAGAGACCCCGAGCTGGGGTGGGGTGGTGGGAACGGCAGGCGGGGGAAGGAAAGAATGCGGAGGAAACTTGGGCTTCTGCCCCCGGGGAAACACAGCTAGGTCGAGCTTTTAAAAGGGGGCGAAACACACTCCAACGTCGTCCCCGGGGGCCCAGAGATGGCTCGACAGCCCCAGTCCAGGCACTCTCAGGCCAGGCCCTTGGAGCGGGCAGCGGTTCTGTGAAGCCCACCTTCTTCCAGCCTCGGACTTCGAGGTCCTCCCACCCACCTTATAGTTAAACCGGAAGACCAACATCTACAGCTGGACCTCATTTCACATTGAGACGCCTCCCTGCCCCCGGCCTCAGCCCTGGGTTGGGTCTCCCAGTCCTAGGCAGCTTCGGTGCCCCTCACTCTCACTTCCTTTGCTACCACTGCCTCTCTTTTCCAGGCCCCAGAACCACCTGGACGCAGCTCTGGTCTTATCGGCTCTCTCCTCATCCTAGTCCTTTTTAAAAATTTTTTTAAATCATTGTAATAATTGTAAAAAAAAATCGTTCTGTATAGTTATGACTTGTAAGCATGTCCGTGTACGAATACCTAAAAAGAAAACTAAACAAAAAAAGAAAGAAAAAGAAATAAAGCAAGTCCCCCTCAGTCCTCCCCCAGTTGCTTCTGTACCCCGCATTAGCTGAGTGTGAGATTTGTTTGTTCAGTTGATTTTGGGGGGGTGGAGTTTCAGTAAGAATAAGTGTGTCTGACTTTTTTGTATATACAGGAAAATGTATATATGTGTGAACCAAATTGTACAAGAAAGTATCTATTTTTGGCTAAATAAATGAGCTGTTGCCACTTTGACTATACCCGGCCTGTCCGCTCCCAGAGGGATCTGTTTGGTGTTTTTTGTTTTGTTTTGCCTTCCTGCACCATGTTTGAAGAGTCCCCCCAACCAGCGGGGGAAAAAAGGCGAGGCGAGTCAGGGCCGTGTGATCAGAGCAGAGCAGAGGTACAGGAGACGCAGAGCAGAGCAGAGCATAGGTAAAGTGGCCCGGCTTGGGCTGCTGCTGGAGGAAAGGTGGTGGGAGAAGTATTCGGGGTGCCCGAAAGAAAGGGCGAAGGAGACAGGTGGAAAATGGGGCAAGATTCCCTACAAGGAGCTGTGAAACTGGGCCCAACCCACCAGTCCCCTGGAGTAGCACAGTGTCTTGCGGCCTCCTCTGATGACACAGCAAAAGACTCAGAGAAGGATCTGGACACCCCCCACCTCCACCAATTCTTAGGCACAATTGAGGCTTTCTCCGTCTTACATGAGGGGTTGTGCCAGCTCAGCTTCAGGCCTCCTTCCAACCACCTCGCACCCCCAGACTCCTCCTTATAGAGGCAGGGATGTGGGGTGGCAGTGAGTAGAGGGGGGTATGGAGAAGCGGGGAACCTAGAGGTGCACATCATTTCCTCTAGGTGACTATGCCCAGCCCGAATTACGAGTCGGGGGGACCCGGGTCTGGAAGGCATCAGTGCATCTTGGCACCCCAGTGGATTTTCCCCAAATGCCCTGGAAGGGCAGCTTTCTGAGGTCCTAGTGCGGGGAAGAGGCAAGTAGAGGGTGTTAGGGTTGCTGCAGGGTCCAGCCGGGATTTCAGATCCAGGCAGGCCAGGGGCAGGCGGGCCTGGGGAGGGAGCCGGGAAATTTGGGGCTGGAGCTCCCTCTACAGGACAAAAGGGCCGCTCGGCGCCTGCCTCAGCGGCCTCTCCAGCCAGGCCAGGCTTCGCGTCCCCTCTGTGCCCTCTTTTTCCTCTTGCTGTCAGCCAGTCTTGCCCAACTTTGACTTAAAGTTGGAAGGATGCTGGAAGAGTGACGCCTTAGGGTACGAAGTGAGGTTATCATTTTTTGCATCTCCCTCCCCACATTAAGTTAGTAAATTTATAGGCCGGCCAGGCTCCAGGTGTTTGCCCTGCATAGTGGGGTCTGTGACAACCTCACAGGTCTCTGGGGAGGTCTGGGGAGAGCTTGCACAAATGAAGTCACGGAACAAGGCACCAAGTCATAGTGTACACCCTCAAGGTGAAGTTCAACGGGAGCGGAGGGAGTTGGGCAAGGACCCATCCATGCAGGCACAGCCGCCAGCGCTGAGTCCCAGGGACCCCCCATGAGGGTGGGGTTGTCTGGGTGGGGTGGGGACCCAGGGGCAGGTGGAAAGGAGGGTCTGTCAGCCAGCCTGTCAGTCTGTGGCCCTTGGGGCTCACTGAGGGCTGGTGGAACAGAGGCAGACACCCAGCAAAGACTTTGCCAACCTGGGGCTCACTCTTGTATCCCCTTCGTGGGAGGCCAGAGCCATCTCAGGTTTCCTCAGGCTCCCTCCCCAGTGGCAGGAGCAGCCTGTGGTTCAGCCCTGGCCCTGGACACAGCGCCTCAATGTGGAACCGGCTTCAACTGCCTGGGCCTTGAACCTCAGAGGCCCAGCCTCAGGACCTGGGCAGAGGCCTCTGGTTAACCGGAGTATCTTTCCAGGGACAACAGCCTGATAGGCCTTCAGCTAGTGCCTCACAAACATCATCTAGCACAGACGGAGTTCCCCCATCTGCATCCTGTGACATTCTGAGCAGACAGTTAATTTCTCTGCACCCTATAACTCATCTGCAAAAAAGGGCATGACACCTACATGGCAGGGGTGGTTGTGAGGATGAGAGACAAGACACACCCAGTGCTGGCATGTAGTTGGAGGAATAAATAGCCCTGGTCTCATTATCACAGTCCAGAATCCCAGACCCTACTCCTCAAACTCCTGGCAAGATTCTGCCCCACTCCCTCCCATCAGCCATAGAAGCCAGGTGTCTGCATTCAGGCCTCTCAAGACCCAGCTGGACCCAGGGAGAAAGGACCCTCGCCAGGCAGGAGTGCAGCAGGGAGAGACGGTTACAGCAGAAGTCAGGCAACCTTCCCACTCTGAACATCCACCAAGAGGGGAGAATCTGCATCCGTCTGTTCATAGAAAGATGGGCATGTAGAAGCCAGGCCCAGCCTGGAAAGGTCTGCTTCTCTGCCCCTGTATCTCCTGGGAAAACCCTGGGGTTTGGTCAGCATTTCAGACCATCTGATTCTGGGGATAATGGTCCTTGGAGGAGGCCAATCATGCCCCACTGTAAGGGCAGTGTGCGTGGTCCCGGAGGAGAGATGAGAGGCACCTGGCTGAGGCTCCCATGTGTTTGTGTCTTCTCTATCTTGTAGAACACATGGCCCCTTCCAGCGGCCCCAAGTTTACCCAGATAATGTGATCAAAAAAGAAAGGAACCCCATAAGCTTTTCAGTTAAAAAGGGGCAGAGGAGACCCCTTCTTTGCAACACTTTCATTTCACCAGGGAACAGATGCTTCCTCTCAAGGCCTCCCTCCCTGCGTCCTTCCCATTGCCTTCTTTTCAGGGATTCTACGGTCTGCCTCCACCCTTTATTGTCTGGCCCTAAAATTTAAAAAGGAAAATAGAAGCTAGGGAAGAGAGGGAGAGAAAAAAAAGGAAGGCAGAGAGAGGAGAGAGAATATGTGGGGATCTCATCCTGATTAAGCTTCAATTAGAAATAAAATGTCAATCACTCTGCCTGGAAGGGGTTCCTGCTGTCGGGGCTGGTTATGCAAAGCACTCCAAGGTGTGTAGGGATAATCAATTAGGTCAGAGGAAGGAGTAGATGTCACTGCTTCCCTCATTATCTGCATGGAGCTGGAGGTGGGGGTGCTTCACCAGGCTAGGAAGCCAGAGGAGAATGAAATTATCTCCCTAAGTGATGGCCCACCTCTGGGACTGGCACATGCACGGGTTCCAGTTGAATTTCTCTGGAGTGGAATATACAGTGAGGAGGGAGCGGGGTCCAGTCTGGAGGCAGCATGGAAGGGCCAGGGGGCTAGTGCAGCAGAGGCTTTGAGGAGAGCGAGGGACTCACCTCCTGGGCTGCATTCTCTGGGCCCCTGGTTGGCAGGCAGGGCCGAAGAGTCTACTGTCTTGGGCCTCCATTCTAGAAGGTTAGTGAATGCTTGGCTAGGAACTGGATGTCACATGTCTTCACCGGTTTGTTGGGAGTTTCTGTCAGGAACTCGCTTTGGGCCTAATTATTTGTCTTCTTCTGGAAATGTCCTCTGCGTCCTGTAATTCCTGGTTGTATGTACCCATCCCCTCCATCAAATGAAAATGGGCAATTGCGGGTGTGTAAAAGTTGCGTCTGTGGTTAGAGCCACTGCCCACTTGAGTAGGGGCAAGCCGCATCCTCCCTCAGGGTCCCACCTCCACCACGTGCAATTTGGAGGAGATTGGATTAGATGAAACTTTCTGACAAGTCCAACTCTACAGTTAGGCATGAATGAAAGAAGTGTGGGTCCAAAGATAATTACGGGGGGTGAAACGGCCCCATAACCTCTCTAGAGACCACCTCTTGATCCTGACTGGCCACTGTCATCTGATCCAGCCAGCCAACTTGACCACATTAAAAATGTCCATCTATTGTGGGACCAACCTAGCTTTGAAGCAGCTGCTGCTTCCCCGTGAACAGAAGCTCCAGCCCCTCCGAAGGCCATCCTGATGGTCTGGATGGAAATCCCCACAAAGCATCTCTTCCTGAGGGTGGCGGGGATGAGCACTCAGGGCGAGAGACCTGGAAGAGGTCCTAAGAGCGGGTCTCAACCAGGCAATCCCCCGCTTTCGGGACCGATGGCAACGTCTAGAGACCCTTCCAGTTGTGACTGGGTCGGGGTGCCACAAGCAGCTCGTGGGTGGAGACCAGGGATGCTGCTAGAAGTCCTACAAGGCATAGGCCAGGGCCCCGCAACAAAGAATTATCCAGTCCAGAATGTCAGCAGGGCCGAGGTTGAGAAACTGTGGAGTTGAGCGAGGGAAGAGGTATCTGGGGCAATCCCAGCAAGGCATTTTCTCCCAGAAACTACAGCCTTGTAGAGAGAAACATTAAAGCAGGGCGCTAAGTGGGACGTTTTTTGTTCTTTAAGAACTTTTGGCCCTGGAAGGGGGAAGTAGGGGTGAGGGAGCGCAAACAGGAAACTGCCAGCCTGGGGAAAAGAGCTAGCAGGTTTCAGCTCAGCCTGGTGCCCAGGGTAGCCCCTGGGGGTGGGACCATCTCAGCCCAGAGGGACAGAGTCAGCCCCAAAGAGGATGTGTGTCTGGAAAGTTGGGGCCTTTCTCCCTGGATATTTCTATCAGGAGCAGGTTACTGGAACGTTATAGACGAAAGCTCGACTCCTGTGGTTTTGCCTCATAATTATTGCCACCTCCTAACTGCTGTCAGGCCTTCTGTGCACAGAAGTTCATCTATTTATTTTACCTGCGTCTTTTACCTGGGACTGTGCGCATGCGTGTGCGTGTGTCTGTGTGTGTGCCTGTGCGTGTGTGTCCCATGTCGGGGAGCAGGAGCGGGCCGAAGGCAGGGTACGGTCTTACTCTAGGGCCGGCCGTCGGGAACGGGAAGGCAGTGGTTTCAGGGCTTTTGTCCTGCCTTCTCTCACCAGTCCAGGCCGCTAACAAGTGGGCCCACAGCCCTTGGGGCCTCTGGAGCACACTCATCTAAGGGACTGTGCCCTTCTCAGACGCTCAGATTTATTTTGCCAAAGTTACAGGGCAATTATGGAAATGCGCCCTTTGAAGCTGGGCTGGTTTCTCTTTATTTCCCTTTCCCTGACAAAGCAGAGCTTCCCTGCCTCTTGTGGGCTTTATTTTTTTCGCCCCCCTCCCTCTCTCTGTCCCTTTCCTTTTCCCCTCTCTCTCTTTTTTTCCCTGATAATTATGAAATAGCGGGAGTTTCCAGGGGTAATTTGAAAAAATCTTTTAAACGGTGATAAAAAATATGTATAAATTAAAAGAAGATGACTAGTATTTAAATATTATGTTGGGTTTTTTTTTAAGTGGGATTTTGCAGGCCTGGAGGAAAGAAAGGAATGAATGATAGTCAGACACAGACCTCTCATGCCCAGGTCATTGTGGGTCTCTGACACCCTTGCCAGCCAGAGGCCCAGAGTAGGGCAGTCAGACCGGCCACCTGGTTGGTTTCCAGGCTGTTTCAGCCACCTGCACACCGCGCCCCCTCCACCCCGCCCCGCTATGGAATCTCAGCTCCACAAACTGGGCAGGACAAGTGCTCTGCCTCCCTCTTCTCACACCTCCGTATGAATCAGAGGCCCAGACTCAACAGAGCTGTGTTTTCCAGGCTTTGTACACTATTCATCACTGTAGCACAGAATCTGGAGGCTCTGTGTGAACCAGCCCCACTGATTTCCCTCGTCCCGCCCCACTTTGCTTGACTTGACGCTGGGGTGTGGAGGGAAAGTGTCTGAAGCCAGGCGGTGTTCACCTCAGTGCTGGCCAGGCCTTCAAGGGGGAGAGCCGGACTGCTTAGCATAAGGGGAGAGGGGGCTCAGTGTCTGCTTTTTAGGGTGGCTTTGAAGTTTTCTGTGTCCGTAGTTTTGTTTGCTCCTTCCTCCCTCCCTTCCTGTCTTTGGGGTGAAAGGCTCATGATCTGTCCACAAACTCTGACAGGAAGTCTCGTCACCTTCAGGAGCCAAGGCCTGTCCGGAGTGGAGGCCCTTTCAACTCCCACTTCCTGTGCCGGGTTTAAAGAAAATAAAATCAATTAAATGGAGTTAAGTGCTTATGATTTGATAGGCCCCATGATAAGCTCTTCGCATGCATTTGATTTGATGGCCACAGCCATCCTCAGTGAAGGCAGAGATGAAGAAATTAAGGCTTGGGGGAGTGGGGAGTGGAGTTTAAAAAACTCTTCTGGTAACATGAACAATCTCCATGGCATGCAAAATATCCTGGAGAACATTCCATGCAGCAGGCTACCATCTGAATTAAAAGGAGAATATACATTTGTTGGTTCAAGAAGCTGGAAAGAGTTATGAGCCTTAAAGAAAGGGCCTGAGCTGCTCGAAGTTAAGGACCTGAGGGATACTTCTCAGTCTATATCCTTTGTTCCTTAGGAACTATGTGAATAATTAAGTTAGCTTAGCTGCACTGAACCCCAGTGCCTTCCTCTGTAAATGCTCTTATCCAGCATTTACTGAGTACATACTATGTACTGAGCACAAGTATTAACTCATTTAATCCTCCCAAAGAACCTAGGATGTAGACCAAGGATTTGAATGCATCAGTACTTCCTTTGCTTCATTTCGGCTTCTGCGTCACTGTTGCCCTTCTCTCAGAGTCCTCCAGGTGGCAGGTACACAGGCATCATTAACTCTGTGGCCATGGCCTGAGAGCTAGTGATCCAAAGGGAAAGAAATGGTTTCTCTTGCTTGGTTTCAGTTGTAAAATCCCAAGGAAGCACCCTGATTGGCTCAGCTTGGGTCATGTGTTCATTGCTGGGCCAATCACAATGGCTGGAGGTGTGGCAGGAAGAGGAAGAAAAGAGAGGATGCTACTATTATAGAAATGGGAAGGGGAGGGAATGTGTGCAGGACAGATACAATCAATCCACATCTACTACACTGGAGGGGTAGGGAAGGGTATGAGGGGATCAAGAAGGAAGACCTGGGAAGAGGCTGCGGAGGCAGGTGAGAAGGGAGAGTGATCAGCTCTTTCACCAAAGGCCAGTCTTGCAAGTCACTGAACAAAGGCCAAAACCCAAGGCAAACAAGCCCTCAGGCCTTCCAGGCCCAGCAGACTCCCTCAGTCACCGTACTAAGATGGGTATGAGTCATGCCATATCGTCTTAAGATTTCCCACCTGAGTATTTCTAGGGAAAGGGGTGAGTGAACGTACAGCCTGAAGAATCTAAGGTCCAAACCAAAGTGGCCCTCCTGCAAGAGTGCAAGTCCTTTCATGTCTCACTTTTTATCTTATTGAGGAGTCTGCCTCTTATGCCATGACTTTCCCATTTGCCTTGTTATAAGGGTAGTTTTTCCTGTACAGATTTCCAGATAAAATGGATAATTCAGGGCCCCTATTTAACCTGTGGCCTTGATCTCTCCTGGGACACTGCTGGACACCATGGAGTTCTGGTGCCTTGATTTAAGGAGCTTGGGCACATGGGTTGACAGGAGTTGGACCCCAATGTCTTGAGATGGTGACAAAGGGCAGAAGGATGGGGTCAGACTCTTGGGGACCCACGTTTTGCTTAAAGTCAGTAGAACTTTGGAGCCCGACATGTTCCTTCTCTTTAATTGTCCCCTCTCTCTTCCCTTTTTACACTTGAACCTGAGCTGGGGGATGGATCTTTGGGCTGGAGATTATCTTGGTGCTGGGTATATCCCAGGGCCTAGTACTAGTGAGTGCTCAATAAATACCCATGGAATGCATTGGTGCATGGAATTCAGCAATCAAATAGGCTTTTCCTAAAAATGTATTTAGATGGTGAGGAAAATCACTTGTAAATATTCTATAAGGTAAGAATTACTAAATATTATCATTCTAAATATAATTTTGTAAAAAATCCTAGTCGTTATGAAATACAACAACTTTAAATACAAGTATATATAAGATAGTAAGAGTTACTTTGAGAACAAAGGGTAACTCTTAATCTCTTGTGTAAAGGTTGGGACTTGTCATCATGTTTTCCTAGACGAAGAGAACATGAGAGTGTAGTTTGAAGGCTGAAGCCACTCTGTTTTCAGTTGTCCTGTGTCCTCTATCTGCTGTAGCTGAGCACCCTAAGTATACCCAGTAAATATGCCCAGTCCCACCTGACCACTCATATATTACGGTGCAGTCGGGACCATTTATGAGGTCAGGCAGTGGGGTTGGGGCCCTGGCACCCTGTCATGTGGTCTCACTGATTTTCCTAAGGCATTCATTTATTGTCCACCCTGAACAGTCAGGCCAGGAGGTCTCCACACCATGGTCTGTCCTCCCGTCAAGGCCCCTGACTTTTTGTGTCCTGGAATACAGCAGAAGAGCAGTCTGGCTCGGCCCAGCTGGAAATAGCACCTGGGAAAAGGCCACAGACTCAACCGCTTGCTTCTCCAGCATGCAGAAGGGCCACTGCCAAAAATATAATTACCCAGAAATGTGGAATGCAGACGCTGCAGGAGAGAGGGGCTGAGCAAAGAGGGCCGGGGAGGGAGGCGACAGAAGGGCTGGCCGAGGCAGAGCACTTCTGATGACTGGACAGAGTCCCTCTCCGTGGCTTGGAGAGCTGCACCATCACAGGGGCCTAGGAGGCACCAGGCACTAGGCTGATCCACAAACTAGAGGCTTCTGAGGAAGTTGTCTCGACCATTCAACCTCTCCAGGAACGAGAGAGGCTCCTTCCATCCCATTAAATGATGATCAAACTCGCTTTGCAACAGGAAAATCAGGCCATCTGCCCTAGAGGGAGGCAGAGGAGGAACCCACCCATATCATCTCCCTGGTCCTTAGATGGCACATTTGTGATAGGAGCCTAAGATGGGTTACACGTTTGCCTGTGAAGAAACCACAGCAGAACGTCTCTTCTTGCTGCCTCTGAGATCTCTGGCTCACAGGCTTTCACACAACTGCTGAGCTCATTCTGGGTCTGGGTATACTCTGGTCTAGTCCTCACTGGCGTGCTAATTACAGAAAAGCTGGCATTTCTCTTTGCTCTAGCAACACCCCCTCGAGGTACAATATACGGTTGGTTATTAGTGGCAAGCTATGGGTCATCTCTGAATTGATATTAGTAACTCCAACCCTGAGAATGCGTCACAACACACACCAACACGTAGGTGTGACATTTGAAATATTTAACAACTGGGGCCTCACCACCCTCAGAACTGGCAGGGACCTGAGGTCTCCTGTGTGCCAGACACTGACAAGTCAGTCTGTGAGTCACAGAGGTCCGGGGAAGGGCCAGAGCAAAAGAGGGGACACTATTAACCAACTGTCATTGAACTCTGTCTATACTTTAAAAATGGAGGCAACTGGATAGCCATGCACAAAAGGATCAAGTTGCATCCTTCCTCATTCCATACACAAAAATTAACTTGAAATGTATCAAAGACTTAACTGTAAGTCTGAAACTATAAAGCTCTTAGAAGAAAATACAGGCAAAGATACTTGTGACATTAAGTAAGGTAAAGGCTTCTTAGATATGACACCAAAAATAGAAATAATAAAAGGAAAATTAGATAAATTGTACTTCAGCAAAACGTAAAACTATGTGTTACAAAGGATAACATCAAGCAGGTGAAAAGATAACCAACAGAATGGAGGAGATATTTGCAAATTATATATCTGATAAGAGAACTGTATCTCGAATATGTATTTAAAAACTATTTCAACACAATAATAATAGACAACCCAATTTAAAAGTGGGCCAAGGATCTGAATACACATTTCTTCAAAGATGATGTACGAATGACCAATAAGCACATGAAAAGATGCTCGATGTGATTAGTCATCAGAAAAATGCAAATCAAAACCACAATGAGGTATCACTTCACATCCAGTAGAATAGCTCTAATAAAAACGATGGACCCTAAAAAGTGTTGGCGAGGATGTGGAGAAATAGTAACCTTAACACGCTGTTGGTAGGAGTGTAAAATAGGGCAATCCTTTCAAAAAACAGTTTGACAGTTATTCAAAAATTAAACATAGTTTCTATATGACCCAGCCATTCCATTTCTAGATATACACCCAAGAGGAATGAAAACAGACATACACAAAAGCTTGTATTTGAATGTTCACAGTAGTGTCATTAATAACAGCCAAAGAGTGGAAACAATTCAAATGTTCATCAACTGATGAATGGCTGAACAAAATGTGGTATATCCAAACAATGGAATACTATTTGGCCTTAAAATGGAACGAAGTACTGATACCTACTACGCATGGATGAACCTTAAAAACATGCCAAGTGAAGGGGAGGGTATACCTCAGTAACAGAGTGCGTGCTTAGTCTGCATGAAGTCCTGGATTCCATTTCCAGGGCCTCCATAAATACATACATACATACATACATACATACATACATACATACATACATACATGAATACACCTAATCACCCCCACAAAAAAGGTGGCAAAAAAAACCAAAAACAAAAACAAAATAAAATGCTAAGTGAAAGAGGCCTGCCATATAAGATCACATATTGTATAATTCCATTTATCTGAAATAATCAGAAAAAGCAAATCTAGAGAGACAGAAAATTGCTTAGTGATGTCTTAGAGTTCTAAGGGCTGGTTTGATATGGGGAATAACTGCTAATGGGGACAGGATTTCTTTCTGGAGTGATGAAAATGTTCCAGAATTGATGGTGGTGGTGACTGCACCGCTCTGAGTATACTAAAGCCACCAACCAGTGGACCTTTACATGAGTGAATGACAGTTCATGTGAACTGTATCTCAATGGCTGTTGGTAACGCCCCACCAGCCAACACACAAACATTCTATTTAAAGACACCCCCCAAAATGTTCAGACGTGCACACGCGTACACACACAAACACAACAATAACAACAACCAGAAGAAAACACAAAAGCAAAAGAAATTGAGGGAACTAGGTCAACACCAATAGCTGTGAACATTTTCCCCCAAGACTGGTAATGGAGAGTGAATTTTTGTTGCAGAGTTTTGGCATAAGAGGTCCTGCTGAAAATACTTACATATAACTTTACCTCCCAGAAGAAGGAGCTTTTGAACCCTCAAATAATGATGTTCTGGTGCTTTCTTATTTGGAAAGCTCCCTGGATTGTGCCCATATGCCTATTATTACAGTAACAGGACTCCAAATGGCCATATATGAAGGAGGACCTGCATGGGGCTTACAGAAGCCTGGTGCTGTTTCCCCCTCAAAAAGCAGACGACTTTCCCTCCACCCCAGCAAACTGCCATTGCCTGACACTCACTAAAGAGAGGCAGTGGGAGAAGATGCTTTCTGGAAAATTACAGCGCAGTTCTGTGTCCAGGAAAGATGGAAGCTTGAGAGACACACACCCAGGCCCGGGCAGGGGGCTCTGGTTTATACACTGTGTAGGAAAGACTTGGGGAAGTTCTCCCCAGGCAGATCAAACCCATGTCTTTATCCAGAGGGCCATCAAATCTATCAAATACACTGACTGGCAGAATGTAACTGCAGGGAAGATGAGTTTGGGTTCAGGAAAGCAATGCGGCCTTCCCAACGGCTCATCTTCTGCACAAAATCGCTACCATCAAAACCTGCTACCGTCTAACAGTGGTCAAGCACTATGATAAACACCTGCATGTGTATCTCATTTAATCCTCAAAACCGTTCAGTAAGGTCAATGCTATCATTGTTCCCACTTTGCAAGTGGGGAACTGAGGTCAAGGGCAGAGTGAAGTTTTGAACCCAGTTGCCAAACTCTGAATCACTTCTGCTTCAAAAGCCAGGTACCCTTAACTCATGCTTAATAGGGGAGGGATGGCAAAGGAGGGGAGAACGTCATTCCTTTCTTTCTTTGGCCATTGTGTTGAATTACTACTGAAACCCTTGAGAAGCAATATTTTGGAAGAAGCATACGAGAGAAAAATCCCCATCCAAGACACAGGGAGAGGATTAATGAGGGGAGGGATGTATTGCATTGGAAAATCTTCCTGCACATGTTTAGGGAAGACAGGAGGAGCAGTGGGGAGGTGAGGATGATGAGACCACAGAAGAGACCCTCAGAGGTTGAACCAGGCTGTGTCCACACCAGGATCCAGACTGACACCCTCTTATCCAGCGCTCCAGCAGCAACAAAAGATCCTGGAGACTTGGTCGCAGCCCCCACCCCGGATGGCACCCTCTCCTCTTCTCCGCCCTGTGCTTGCGTCAGGGACCCTTCCTGCAGATGAATGAGGAGGGGGCTATGAAACCCATCTGCCCAGCTGACCTTCACCTGAGGGTCCTCCCTAGACCCACCCTCAGAGGGAAGAGGAGGCTGTGGGATGGGAAAGAGGGCCCCGGCTGGGGCTGGAAGGACTGGGTTCAAGCCTCAGCCTCAACTCCCATGAGCGAGCTGTCCACTTTGGATTCTTTCTTTTAATTTTCAAATTTTGACCTGCTTTCAGATTTATATAAAAATTGCAATAATTGTCCAAAGGTTATCATAAACTCTACACCCAGCTGCCCCAAATGTGAACATTTTACCATATTCTTCTCTCAACCCATAAATTAACAGATACAGACACAGACAAGTATGTATCTTATACATGTATAAACATACAGATGTATCTATATATATATATTTCTGTAATATATATGTATAAGATATAGATATGTGTATACTTATGTAAGTAATATCTATGTAAATGTAAGTATGTATATAAATACTTATACAAGTACATATACAAGCATATATAGACCACAGAGACATGTATATGCAGATATAAAAGCATATATGTGTGTATATAGACATATATATATAAACATTGTACCTCCAATTCCAATCCAACATGGTGAATTCATTAGATCTTTCTGCTTCCATATACGTAACTCCCTTCTCTGTCAAGGACAAACCTAGCTCCCATTATGCACAATATATTTACTTATTTGCGCAATCCCAGAATATGCAGTAAGTATTTTCAAAATTGCTAACCTATACATCTGCCAAAAAGAAATCCACCATCTAGAGTTAAGACTTACGTCGGGTTATGTTGTCTTTCATGCAAACATTGTGTTCCAAAATCACGGGGGTCAGCTCTTCCCCACCCTTCCTTACAGTGTGGGTTGTGCGTTTCCTTTGAAAACTAGCTCAGTTCTTTTGTTTTTACTTGTATCTCATTTGAAGATCTTCCCCCAGCCTTGTTTGATTTTATTTCTCTTTTGAGTACATGAAATATCAACATGGTTCCAGAAGTTGTAAGTGTGCCAAAAAAGTATACTAGAGAAATGTCACTTCCTCCCATCCTTTCTCTTTTCCAACCCCATTTTCATTCACTTCCTGTAACTAACCAGTCTCATTAGTTTCTGTTTTATCCTTCTAGCACTTTTTGGGGGCACAAATAAGCAAAAACACAGATATTTTCTCCCCACCTTTCCTACACAAAAGGTAGCACCCTACTTTAACAACAGGTCCTAGAAATCACCCCCATGTCAGCCCATAGATATCAGCCTCACTCTTTTTTACAGCTGCACAGGACTGTGTTGGGTAGATCTACCACAATTATGCAACCGATGGGTTTTCAGATTGTTCCCAATATTTTGTAGTTACAAACAATACAGCAATGAATAACCTTGGGCATACATATTTTCACATTACTGGAATGCCATCCACTTTTACGTGTTATGTATCAGTAAGGATTAGATTCATCCACATATAATAGAAAACCCAAAATAACAGAAACATATAATGGGTTATTGCTATATACATGAAAAAATCCAGAGGTAAGCAGTCCAGGGTTGGCACAGTGGCTCCATGGTCATCAGGGACCCAGGTTCCTTCTGTCATTCTATTCTTCCATTCTTAGTAGGTTGTTTCTATCCTCGCAGTTACCTCATGATCTAAAATGGCTGCCGATACTCCTACCATCACATCTATGCCCCAGGGAGAAGGAAGTAAGAGCAAAGAAGGCCTTCCTCAGTGGTTATTATTTATGAAGACATCCTGGAAGTCTCTCCCAGCAACTTCTACTTGCATCTCACTGGCCAGAATTAAGTCACGAGGGAGGTTGGGAGAAATAGTCTTATAGCTGGCCACACTACTACCCTCAGTGATCAGGGTTCTTTTGGTGAGGAATAAGGGAGAATGGGCATTGGCTGGGCAACTAGCAATTTTTACCACCTTTACTACAATGAACTTTTCAGCCCTTCCGTTCTATTCCACAACTAGTAAATCTTCTGCATACAAGAGTGAACAAAAAAAGTCACCTCTTTCCCTAGGGTACTTGGGACAATTTTAGGAGCATTCTCATGGCACTGAGCCAGTGCAGGTCCTCCCCGCTAGGGGACCAGGAATGCCCCGGAGAAAGCAGCTACTGGGGATCACCCCTGTTATCCGAGCCACTAGGAGGGTCAGGTGTTTTCGTGAGAAGAGGAAATACCGCAATACTTCAACAAGCACAGGAGATAAGCCCAGAAGCCAGATGCCACCGTCTTACACCAGAGGCGAAAGTAACAAGGTATTCGACGTTAGCCAGAGAGCCAAACGTATCAAGAGACACCAAAACGTGCCCGAGTTCATCCCAGGGGGATGGGGACTGTCATTCAAAGCAGCATTAAGTGCAAACTGAATAATGTAGGAGGTGCCCAAAGAAGCAGTGTTGACATGTGACTTTGGGAGCAGAGGCTGGGAAGGGATGAGGTTAGGTAGGGGGGCGGCATTTAGACTGAGCAGATGGACTAGACTTGAGCATGGGGACATGGAAAAGAGGACTCCCAGCGTGGCATGGGGAAAGGGGTTCTGGAGTCCAGCGGGGCTGAGTTCACACCCCAGCCTGATGTGTAACAACCACAAAGTCACCTCCTCTCTCTGGGGCTCAGTTTTCTCATCCACAAAAATCCCTCTAGCTGGGTGCACATGGAAGAAATTAAATGATGGATTAAAGATCCAGCAAAGTGGTTATTGTCATTAATAGTGACTATCACATCATTTAGTATAAAGGCCAGGTGTCAATGTCCAGTTACCAGACCCTCCCCAACTAGGATGGAAGCTTAGAGAAGGCAGGAGGGCAAGTCTGCCTGGGGGTGGCTGAGCAGGAGGCCCCCCTTGGGGGTGGGGACAAGGGTAGAAGCCCAAAGTGAAAGGATTCTCCATTCTCCTTGGTTAAACCTCATTATTCACCACTAGGTAGGGCCAGAAAGATGGCCTCAGGGGCCAACAGAGGCCACTTCACATCAAGATTGGGGAGGACACTTTATGTTTCCTTTCTCACGTTTCAACATGCTGGGTCCAAAGGAGTTTTGTCCCCAAGGCGTTGTTCATTAAGGAGTCACCTTCCTCATACTCAGGACTCCAGGGATGTCAACCTATAATTTAGTGATGTCCCAGTGTCCACTGGACGTGCAGCCCTGGACATGCCTCAGCCCCTGGAAACATCCCTCCCTTCCCCTCAGGGTGTTTTGAGAAGTCAATCAAAGCTCTGCTCTCAGTGGTTAAAGTATCAGAAAGTGCTCACGCCCGTAAAACAAATGTGTGTGAAAAGCACATTAGTTCTTACTCACTGGACTCTTTTGGATAAGAAGGAAAAAAAAGGGGGGCTAGAAAAAGCAACCATTTATTGAGCACCTACTGTGTTTCTATACTTTACATGCATTATCTCATCTCATCCTGAAAACCATCCCAGGAATATGGAAAGCAACCATTATCATCCCCATTTTACTGAAGAATACATTGAGATTCAGAGATGTTAAGAGGCTTATCTGAGGTCACAGATTCAGTACATAGCAGAGCTCTGGGATCCAAACCTAGTGCCATATAACCAGAACCTAGAGTCTTTAAAAGTTAGGCCCTTTAGCAGAGGGCTTTTCAAAGGCTGTAAAGTAGGGCTTGGATGGGAGGACGTGGAGCAGGTGTCCTCAGGTGGGGGCCTCCCACAGGTCCCTGGTGCCTCCTTTCTACAGAAGACTCGCCCAGGTCTCGTGACAGCCGCTGGCACAGGGCATCCACTGCTTGAAATCCAGACTCTCCTCCTTTGCTTCTCAGCCATAGTAAAACCAAAGTTTATTTTCATTCCCTTGTCCCCATGTTAAAGGAGAGCAGAGCTTGGGCCCCAAATTCCATTCTAAATAAGGGACTGGAGGACTGTTCAAATTAGTTAAGATGATTTGGCAGTTTGGGAAGAAGTATTGCACATGAGGGTGTACACACGTACACACAAACCCCCCACGAGGCAGACCTGTCGGATCATCCCAGCCATGAGCTCTGATGCCAACCCGGAGCCACAGTAGCACCTTCCCACCCCCACGGCTCCACCCAGGGTTCGTGGGCAGTCAGCGTGTCCTTTCAGAAGCTGCTTGTTCACATGTGGTTCGTGAGTCACCAGGGCCCCTCTCCTTCTCCTTCCTGATGAGAGCCTTTTTGGATTTCCATGCTCCCTGGCTCCTTCTATGCTCCCAACAGGAAGGCGATTACAACCTGTGAGCAGCTACGATTTTGGCAGCAGGGATGGAATAAGTGGGCGGCATGGACCCCTAATAATGGAGATGCTAAAACTAAGTGCCCGCTCGGGCCTAAAAATCTCATGGCATCCCCCATGAGGATTTGATAATTGAGGAAGGTGGTCTTCTAAGACCTTCCTTCTCATAGTGTGGTCTCTAAACCAGCATCGTGGGCATCACCTGGGAGCCTGTTAGAAATGCAGGTGCCACGTTAATGCACACATCGTAAAACTTCTGACACTCTGCTCCAAGATCCTGAAAACGTGGCGGCTTCCCCCCAACACACCCCGCAGGTCTAGACAGCTTACCTTTCAGGGCTAAGTACCCCACAAAATAAATAAACAAACAGTTTGGCAGGAAGATAAGTTTTAGCACTATTGCATGCCCCGTTCATCTCCAGGGTACACCAAACCCATCAGCACGTGAGAGGCCCTGATAAGTCCTGCGTTCAAGAAACATGTTAACTTTTTCATTGAATGGAATGCCTCCCAAACTTATTTGACCACAAAATATTCCTGTCACAGAACACACAACGGTGGAATACGTTCTGAGAAACGCCTTTCCTTGTAAGAAAGGCCACGGGATAATGCCTCGCGTGATCCCTGGGAGAAGGCAGCTGGGGTGTGCGCAAGACCTGACATTTTTACTCATCAGTTCCAAGACCTCAGGATGTATAAATCAGGAACCTATTTTACAGGTGACAGGGAAGTTTATATCAGTTACCTTTAAGGGGGGCCACACCCTCATGGCTCGAGGATTCCAGTCTGCCTTCCCACGGTCAACATCCTCAGCCCAAATTCATTACACAACACTCCTCTCCCCTGACAACATCACTCTTCTCCCAGGCTTGAGAACAGTGTCTTCCCTCCCCGCTCCCTGATGGCCCCTCACTCCCCTCCCACTCCCACTGCTACGTTCCTCCATCTAACTAATCACCCAGTTCATCATATTTTATCTCTGTTGTGTCTTTCAACTCTTCACCCCCTGCTCCTCCCCACTCCGACTATCCTGGCCTCCTGCCCCCTAAGCACCTCCCTGCCCTGATTTCTCCATAATTCATCCTACGCCCTACACCTAGAGGGATTTCTCAATGCACAGACATGCCTGCTCCAACAGTATCGGCAGCAGCATCAGTGTGGGTGACATTTATTAAGCCCTTCCTTTATTCTAATTCTTTCTTATATTGTTATTCCTATTCTGATGACTTGGAAATTGAAGACCAGGGAGGCTGGGTGACTGGCCTAAGGCCTTCCACGTAGTAAAGAGGATTTAAGGTTGGGTAATACGGCAGCAGAAGCTGAGCGCTTCACCCCTGCATGGCCCCGCCTCTTCTCACAGACTCTGCCATGAAGGCTCCCTTGACCATCCACCAGCCCTGCTGGCACCTTCTGCCTCAGTCAAGCCAGGCCCATCACTGACGTGGACCAGGACACTCTGACACATCTCCACCTATCAACATCACCTTGAAATCTTTGCTCAGAGACATTTCCTCCATTCCCAACCACACCCCTCCCCCTTATTAGTGGAATTCTTCATCACCCCTAGGAGATGGTCAAATTTTTGAGGCAGAGGGCCAGAACTTGCCTATCTGTGTCTGCCTACAGTGGGCCTCACACAGGGTTGGGGTCTCTCTGTCCCCCACAGTCCATTTGTCACTTGGCTTTAAAAGATCTGGAGAGGGCTTTAAAACTTTCTATTATGGAATTTTTTTTTCTAACACAGTCCCAAAATATTTCTAATAAACAAAAGCAGAGAGAGTGGTTTGATGAACTCCCATCACCCATCTTCAACAATTATCAACCTTCTGTCAGTCCTGGTCCATCTGTTTCTCCCCCTATGTTTTTGCCAGAGATTGGAAAACATCTCAAACTTCACAGTATGTCACCCATAATTTCCATAGTACCTAACTCTAACAGACAAGAACTTTAAAAAACTATAATTATTATATCGTTACCACTGACAAAATTAACAGCATCATATAAAAGGTGTTGGCAAACATGGGCCCTCAGGCCAAATCTGGCCCTCTGTTTTTGTAAATAAAGTTTTATTGGAACATAGTCACACCCATTGGCTTTCCTATTGCCTAGGGCTGTCTTCAAGCTGCAACAGAGAGTTGAGCAGTTGTGACCAAAACCATACAGTCCACAGAGCCTAAAATATTTACTTTCTGGCCCTTACAGAAAGTTTGCTGGCCCCTGATACATAATATCCAGTCTGCTTTGAAATTTCCCAGATTGAAGAGATTGATTGATTGATTGATTGAAGTACAGTTAATGTATAATATTATCTAAGTTACAGGTGCACAATATGGTGATTCACCACTTTTAAAGGTTATACTCCATTTGTAGTTATTATAAAATATTGGCTCTATTCCTTGAGTTGTACAACATATCCTTGTGGCTGATTTTTTACCTAATAGTTTGTACCTCTTATTCCCCTCCCTCTCTGTGGCCCCTCCCTCTTCTCTCTCCCCACTGGTAATCGCTAGCTTGTTCTCTGTATCTGTGAGTGAGAGATCTTCCTAAACCAAGCTCTGATTGTGTCTCTCACCTTCTTAATTTTCACTAGACTCTTTTTGCCGGTGGGGTGGAAGACCTAACACCTAGCAGAAATTTCCAGGATCTTACTGTTTGCTGCTCCAGCCTCATCTTACTTGTCCTTCAACCCCATGCTCTATCTGTTCCAGTGTGTCTGCTCTCTTTCAATTCCTCCACAATCCCTTCTCAGGGCCTTTGCACAAGCTGTTCCCCTGGCCTGGAGTTACCCCCACTCCCCAACCGCCATCTTTGCTCAGTTAACGCCAACTCTTCCCTCAGCTCAAGCCCACTTCCCCCAAAGGGTCCTCTCTGAGCCCCCAAACTTCCCTGAGCCCCCAGAATCCTCTGTCATGGACAGTGTGTTATTCTTTCACTTGAGATCATTAGCACCCTTGGAACCATGCATTTCAATGTTGTTTGACCACTGTCTCTCCACTGGACGCTAAGTCTGGGAGGGTGGCCAGTGTTTTCTTTCTCGTCCCTCAATTTCTGGCACCTTAGCATGGTGCTCAACACACAGTAGGAGCTCAATAAATATTTGGCAAATAGATGACTCAATTGGTTTATATTCACTGGAAATGCCCCAGTATAAGAAGGCAGACTGAGTTTTCCTTGAGTTTTCCAGGGCCATTTTCCCCATCCTCTCTATCAAACTCAAAGAGAGAAGTGGAGAGACAAAGATTTTGAAAAGCCTACTATGTGCCAGGCACTTTACAGTTTTTATTGCATTTAATATTCACCACGACCTTACAAGATAAAAATGACCCCCACTTTACAGATGGGAAATGAAGGCTCAGAGAGATGAAGAAATAACATCACCCAGCTCCAGTCTTTACTCCTCCCTGCTGCCAAGCAGCCAGCCACCAGGGCAAGGTTGCTCAAGTCACCTCCTCTGGTTTACCAACCTCTAAATTCAGAATCCTAGCTTTGGTTCTATTCATTTACTAAATTACAAGTCATCATGTCTTCCAAGCATTCAGAGCCCATGGTGTAGCCCCCTGTTCCAGCCTGTCTTTCTGGGCATCCCTGGTTTGCTTCTCCTGCAGAGATGGCCAAGTCTCTCTTAGAAGCTGACCCAAGGGCGTCACACAAGCTGCTGCCCACACTCTCACCATGTTAAGACCACGTGGTCATGATGCCATCAGCAGGTGAGCACTGAGCTTATGAAAGATATCAATTCAATAAGTATTTACTGAGCACCAAGAATGTTCCAACCCTGAGTAGAAAAACTTACAGACTAAAAAGACAGGAATAACCTATATTGAAAAAGAATATGAAAGGGAATATATATATGTGTGTATGTATGTATAACTGAATCACTATGCTGTACACCAGAAACCATCACAGCATTGTAAATCGACTATATGTCAATTAAAAACTAGACAAGGTGTTATCTTGTTTAATCTTCATAATATCCTGTGAGGTAACTACTCTCATCATCTCCTTATACAGTGAAGAAATTGAGACTCAGAAAGGCAGAGACACTTTGCCAAGGTCACACAGCAAGTAAATGATACAGCAAAAATTCCATCCTGAGTCAATTGCTTCACTGGATTTTTTTTAATCTTTTATTTTTAATTACAAAAGTAATATAAATGTGAAAAAAAAAAACTACGAAAGAGCATAAAGGCAAAATGCCTCCATTCCAATTTGGAATCACTGTCAGTGTATTTTTTCCAGGCATTTTTTATGCACCTATAAGTATACATATATATGCAGGTATATATGCATAGATATTATATACACATGGACACATGCCCACCCACACTCACACACATAGGGAATTGTACAAATGCAGGAGTATTCTATCCATGTGCTTCTGAGTGTTTGCTCCATGCACACAGCAATCTGTCACTGCAGTCTCTAGGCTGGCCAGTGTACCTTGCATTAGGGCCAGGACCAAGGTGAGGCAAGAGAGGTACCCTGCACTTTTATGACCCCATGGTGGGCACCTCCTTAAATTTTGCACCCTAGGCATCTCATTTTTCTCATCCCAGCCCCTGCCCTGGCCCTGCTTTGCAATACAACATCTTCTTACTTAATCCTCAGAAGAAGTCTGTGTGCGTAGGTAGGTACTACTACTACTACTACTACTACTACTACTACTACTACTACTACTATTATTATTATTATTATTATTATTTCCATTTCACAGATGGGAAAACTGAGGTCAGAGAGGTAACCAGCTGTGGGGTGCACCAACAGAGGGATTCCCCTGGCTGGGGTGGAAGGGCTCAACCCAGCTGTGCCCAGGGGCATGGCAACTTCTCTTGGGGCTGGAATGAGTGCCAAATCACACCCCAGAGATGTGGGAGCAGCTGTCCACATCTCCAGGCCTCAGACTGGAGCAGATCTTTGCCCCTTCTCACTGGAGAAACAGTGGGAGAATCAGGCAAGGACCCTCAGGCCGCTTGGAGAAATCTCTGTTGTATTTTGGCACCAAAGCATTCAGCTGTAAAGCGTGACACAGAAAGTTCTAGTGAGTCACAGGGCACGGGCAGAGTCTCACAGGTGCACATGGGAGGTGGTCTTGCAGGGGCTCAGGTGGTTTTTGGGCTCTGGAGGAGGCAGGTGTGAAGAGAGGGCTTGCCCCCTGCACCCCACAACAGAAAAGAACCCCTCTTTTCCCTTCCCTCTCCACGTACAGACATCTTGATTTCCCCCTCCTAAAAAGCATGGGAAATTCTAAGGATGACTGAAATGCCCCATTTCAGGAAAACAGGCTCTTTCTCAATGACTGGTGTCCAGATCGCCCTCTCTGTGGATCATCTGTGGACAATTGTTAATCCCTTAATGGGCTCCAGAGCCGCCCAGCCCGTTTCCCAGCTGACTCCCAGCATGCACCTCGCAGAGCATCCGCCTGCCTCTCCTTCACGGAGACCTGCAGCCTCCGTGCAGAGCAGCATGTCAGGGCCAGGGTAGAAGTAGCCGGGTCCACACCCCTGCCCATCAACTGCTTCGTTGCCCCCCACAGCCAGCAGGGGAGCCGCCAGAGCAGGCCTGTCATTGTGACTATCGTGGCATCACCTCCTGGCACCTAGGAGGTGCTTCGTGAATTCCCGGAAGTTGTGAGTCTTTCAAATCGGGCTTCTGCCATGTCTCCCAGCACCTGGCCCCCTCGGTCGCCTGGTAAAGACCTCTCAGGCAACTCTTGTGGGCACACAAAGCCACTGTTCTTCCAGTAACTCAACCCAACTGCCATCTCTTCTTTATTGTAAAAAATACGTATAATACGGCATACCTTTTTACCCTAAAGTGCGAAATTCAGTGACGTCTAGTACATCCATACTGTTACACAACTATCATCACTACCTAGGTTCCAGAATATCTTCATCACCCCAAAAGACACTCCGCAGCCATTAAGCCTTCTCCCCCCAGCTCCAGGCAACCACTCATCTGCTCTCTGTCTATGGATTTGTCTATTCTGGATACTCCATCCAAATGGAACCATACAATATGTGACCTTCTGCCTGGCTTCTTTCACTTAGCATAATGTTTTCAAGGTTCATATGTGTTGCAGCATATGACAACACTTCATTCCTTTTTAGGGCCAAATAATATTCCATTGTATGGCTATACCATAAATCATTTATTCATCTATTAGTGGACATTTGGATTGTTAAATAAACCTTTGTATTTTGAATCATGCTGCTATGAACATTTGTGTACAAGTTTTTGTTTGAATGTCTCTTTTTGGTTCTTTGGAGTCTATATCCAGGGGTGGAACTGCTGGACCCTTTGGTAAGTCTATGTTTAACTTATTGAGAAACTGCCAAATTCAATCACTACTTTTTCCCCAAACTCATATGTCTCTATGATAAGACATTCAGCAAATGCATGCACAGAAAAGAAAAAGTTAAAATCACCCATAGTCTTGGCACTCAGAGATAAGCATCTTCAACTGTTCAGAATGTTTCCCACTGGGTTTTTTTAGAATGCCTAAGCTGATCCATGGTAAGAGGGTTTTCACTGAACAATTTACACAAAAACAGAAATGCCATTTTCTGCCACCTTCTGGGTGACAAGCCCATTTAAAATTGCAACCTTGGCTCGCCCTGCCTCCTTCCCTGCTCTACTTTGTTCCCCAGCACTCCCCATCACCCCTCAAACTCCATTGTGCTTCTTGGAAACCCTGTCAAGGTTGGGATTGCCAACCGTTTTGGTCACTGCCCTGTGCATGGTAGAGATGCAGTAAAAATTTACTGAATGAATTAATGCTGTGAAAGAATGAAACATGGTTGCCAATCTAAGATATAAGCTAGGTTTTAAACGCGTTTGCTGGAACGCAGCAACAACGGCTGCGCGTTACTCCCCAGTGGTCGCCGGCCACGCTGCAGCTTCCACAGCCCTCATTTTTGTTTGGAAGAATATGGAAGGCGTGGAGGCAATCCCCAGGAATTCCACTGGCTAGAACCAAGCTCTTGCCCATCCTGGAACTTTCTGCATACTCTTCTGCAAGGAGGCCCCTCTCATTTTCATCCCAGGCTCCTGGAAGGGGCTGGAAAAGACGGTCCTGAAAATCTCCTCTGAGCCCAGAGCCCATTTGGTCCTAATTTCGGGACGGGTTTCTTCCGAACTCCAACCAAAGCCAAGAGTCCCCCCGGGGGACCATGTCTGTGCCTCCACCTTCCTGTATGTGTCAGAGCAATTCTCCCAGCCACCTTGTCACAGGCCCGCTGTGCTGATATTAGTTACAGATGATGGCAATTAGAGGCCGAATCTCCCTGGCTCCTGGTAGAATATTGAGACAGAGCTACAGCTATTTTAAGATTTTAAGCAGATTTATACTTAGTGCTTCAAAGAAGGCCAGCCAGCAAGGAAAATATGGTAACTGTTGCTTTAAATTATAGCTATCATTACTTCAAAAGGAGATTCAATCAGAAACCACTGAAGACTAAAACTATTTACATCTCCTGACACTTAAAAGCAAGCGAGCAGTTTTAACCTGTCAGCCTTGGACATGCTGGCTACAAAGAGAGAGGTACTTCACCAGCCTGCAAAGAAAAAACATTTTCAGGGGAGCAGGAACTGAGAAGGAATCTTGGGCTCCACTTAGAGCTAGCCTCCCATCTCTCCCTGGTGGCCTTGCAGGGATTTGAGGTCTGG
Source organism: Camelus bactrianus (assembly GCF_048773025.1). Taxonomy (NCBI): domain Eukaryota; kingdom Metazoa; phylum Chordata; class Mammalia; order Artiodactyla; family Camelidae; genus Camelus; species Camelus bactrianus. The sequence continues at coordinate 72,089,289 of NC_133547.1, forward strand.
GGTATGTGGCTCTGCTCAGGTCTGCAGGCAGTAGTCTCCAAACCCCTGGGAAGCCTGGCTCTCCCCAAAGCAGGAGGACTGCCCTTTACTGTCTGGCCTCTGGCCTTCAGGTCTCTGCCCGGGGGAAATCCTGTCTCATCCCATTAATACAAGTCCCAGGACAGGACTGTCTCTTGCTTCCTCTGGGCTCAACTGCATGGACTGGACGGGAGGGCTGGGTTATGTATCGATCAAATCAGAGCCATAGACAGTGGTCAAAAGCATGAGCTTTGGAGACAGACTTCTCTGGGTTAGAGTTCGGGCTCTTTAATTTACTGGCTGTGTGACCTCAGACGAGCCACTTAACCTCTCTGAGACTGGGCTTCATCATCTGTAAAACTGGGGTGATCCAAGTCTTCATTTCATAGGATCATAGAGAAGCCTAAACAAGATAGTGTATGGAATGCACTTCATGAGTTAGGATAATAAAGCTAGATGCTGTAACAAATAACCCCCACAATTTCAGTAACTTAACATAATAAAATTCTATTTCTCACATAACAATTCAAGGGGGTGTTTCAAGTTCTCCAGCAGCATTTCTCCCTGTGATGAAATGGGGACTCAGGAGCCCTCCATCCCATGCCTAGGCCATCTCCTAGGGTTTCAGATTCCTCTACCACTAGCCTCAGGAAGAGGACGAGACAGTGTGCCGGGTCCTGAGGACACAAACAGTTCAGTTTACTTACCTCGGAAGATCGGTGAAAGTAGCAGTCTCACCCTTGCTCTGTGTGTGAGTCACCTCTTCCGAGAAGACTTCCTTTACCCCCTCATCTGAATTAGAAGTCCTTTCTACCTGCTCTGCCAGCATTCGTGCATGTCTGTATCTGTCACATCTGCTGGAATGTCATTTTGTGGGCAGAGCCCGGGCCCCTGTTGTCACAGCCATATTCCAGAAGAACTTAGCACCTGGCACCCAAGAAGGGTCCACTAAAAGTTGGTTGGAAGAATTTAACAGTAAAATCCAGAACCTTGGCATGGGGCAGACGCAGATTAGAGAATATTACTAAACAGGTGATTAATAAATGTTACTAACTGGTAAATCTAGAAAAAGTATATACAGGCATTCTTTACACCAGAGGCTACCTATGGCCTATGGGCCAAATTCAGCCCACCACCTGTTTCTGCAAATAAAGCTTTATTGGAACATTGACCGCTGCCCCCCATGCACAAGCAGGGCTGGGAAAGGTAGTCCCTGACTGGGTTACTGCCTCCCAGGGGGAACTCCACACTGCACCAGGAAGAGCTCACATTTTGGGTGGACAGGTAGGGGTCACCTGCCACAAGGACTTGGTATACTGTTATTCATTAATACTAACATTATGTTGGCAATTAGTGTTTTCTGATGCAACCGTCCGGTTGTACAAATGAGACCCAGGGAGCTCTGGGACTTACAGGAACAGACCCACCCTGGGAGCTAATCAGAAGATCCTACTCCAGGCTCTTGGCTTTAGACACTAGGGACTTAGGAAGGTTCCCTCCCCAGGATTTAGGAAGCTAGCATTTCAGGGCCATTGACAATTTTGCAGGATATAAGAAGGTCAGCTTTGCTTTTTCCCCTAGGTTCTGGGACCAGACCTTCCCACCCTGCACTGCTCATCTGGAGCCCCTAGCTCACCATTGCCTCCTGCCCACTTGCCCAGACCCTTCTTCCCACAAAAGAGTCACAGCAGGCACAAGGCTGGGCTGAAGCCCTCAGTCTCCAGCTGCGAGTTGGTGCTGGCCCATCCCCGGCGAGAAGTTGTTAGAAAAAGGCACCTTCTCCCTGCCCGGACCCCTGGCCCACTCTGCCTCCAAGCTGAGGTGGACGATGCATCCTGGCAGTCTTGGGCTCACCCTAGCCCCTCCCTTGCCAGGCAGGTCTTGATGTGCAGCCTAAAGGGCGTCAGGGTGGGGGAGGGCAGGGGATGGCACAAGAGTGAGTTAGATGCTCTGTGTCACCTGGGCAAGTCCCTTCCCTCTCCAGGCTTCTGCTTCCCTTCCTCCACCATGAAGATGATGCCAAATGTACCACCCACCTTGCGGGGAGGTAGAGGGTGGGGGGTGAAAATCTAGAAACGTGACAACATCTTGTGTAGTAGATATCTGTTGATTTTGCAACCTCTCATAAGAAAACCCATCTTCTTTAATAAGAGCACCTTGATTTCTTCTGGGTACATGACTTCTCCAGCACTGTGTGCAGAACTGGTTGGGACCGTCTAACAAGATGCCCTGCCCTCCCCTGCCCAGTGGGTGTGCCCACGATCCCAGCTCAACCAATCAGACTGTCAGGGTGGGCCCTTAAGGCAGCCTCCCATTCTAGCTGTGTTCTGGGCGTGGGAGCACTGACGTCCCAAAAGGCAGCCATGGATCCCCAGAAGGAGCCATGCCGAGGGTGAGACCCCAGGCTGATCAGAGAGGCTACGCAGAGGAGAGTGGCAGCTCAGGGCCCTGGGGGCCACAGAGGACAGAGCTCGAGCTGTGGCAGGCAGGGAGGATGATTTACCAAACAACAGGACTCCAGGCAGAAGCTGGCGGTGATGGCCTTCTGTGTCCCACCCCCACAAAGATGCTCTCCCCTGTCCTCTCTGTGTTCCTCGGCCCAGGGGGCTGATCGGTGAAACAGCCAGGATCAAAGAGGTCCCTTGGGCTTCCTGCTCACCTCCCCCTGGGGAATTTATTCTCGGGCTCCCTCTCTGCGGGGCACATGGGACAGACGCCTCCAGAAGGTCCTTTCTGTTGATTCTGATAACTGCTCCCTCCCCTGGTCCCTTTGGACCTAGAGGTGGCAAGAACACCACAGTCATCCCTCTGCCTCCTGCCCACATGTGTGCAGACTGTACCTTTCGATGGCCTCCTGGAATGATCCTGCTTCCTGCTGAGGGTCTAACTGCTAACCTGGTACTGACATCACCGGTTCTCTCCAGGCCTGTTTTCCATCAGCCCCCACGATGGGGCATCCCTTTCAAACTCATCAGAGAGGTGGCTGTGAAATAAGCCCCACTCCAGGACAACTTGAGGAGACACAGGAACCTCACCCCAGCAGGCAGTCAAAGGCCCCAGGCAGCCAAGCAAAGCCCACTCTATAAGTAGCTGACAACCAGAGATCTTTCTAGGCAAGATTCTGTGAATGTCTCCACCACACTTGAGCACAGGGGTGGGGCAGGGAGGGCGGAGCAGAGGTGGGGCGGGGTTGGAGAGGGGCTGAAGGAGGCAGCTAGCCCTTACCTCATCTCTCTAATTCCCCAGGGCATTCTCTCTATTCCTAAGTGATCATAAAATACCTCAATCAGGAGGAACTGGTGACAAAAGAAGTGGCTTCACCACGAGCCCTTGGCACGAGACAGTCCTCAAGATAAGTCGCGGAGGACTGAAAAGGTTGCTGACATTTTCCGTTACGTATCTTTTCATTAGAGGTAACAATCACTTTAAGCAGATTGTTCCAGGGTCTGGAATGTGGCAATAAGTGATCTAATTAGTGGAGGCTGTAATTTAGGAAGGTTCATTATGTCACAGACATTATGACTCCTGGATATTACTAAAGGACTCATTCGTAGCCCTTGAAATGATTTTCTCATGTCCACACATAATGTCACCCATCGAACTACTGTGGAGTCTTAAGATGGCTGGACATGTAGGAAATGCCAGCTTTCTTGGGAACTAGGTTTCCCGAGAGTAATAAATAAGTGAACAGATAGTTATAGGAAAACCCAGTTTTGATTAAAACCACACTGGACCCTTCAACTCTGCTACCCAACATCAAATTAATCAGGACAAATGTAGCTTTCCCTAAGAACCAGAAAGCCTGTGTCCTCTAAATATTTTCCATCTCATGGAGCCAGAAGGCCTGAGAAATGGCTGGCTTTGAGTTTTTGTGTTCTTTTATACCCTCAGCCCCCCCAAAAGAAAGCATACCTGTCATATCCGTAGTCACAAAAATAAAACATGCTATTGACAGAACCGGCTTGTCACTGTGTCACTGGGGTGTGGCAGAGGCTAGCTGGTCTCTGCCACCTGTATTTTCCCTTTCCTCTTGGGCATCCAGCTAGACTACATTTCCCAGCCTCCTCTGTGGTTGAGGTGTCCATGTGACCAGGTTCTGGCCAATGGGATGTGGGCTGATGAGCATCACTGCCAGGCCTGATCTGTCCAACCTCAGCACCATACTCCACGTTTCTCTTCCTGCCGCCTACTGCCAGAAGGCAAAGATCCTGTGGGAGCTCAGCAGGTGCAGGGGGTGGCAGAGCCACCAAACAGAAAGAACCTAGACTCTGAATGACTGGGGGAAGAGAGCCCTCTCCTATCCACTGTCAATAGGACAGGACATGGGTAAAAGCTAAACTGTGTGTATTAAGTCAAAGAGCATCTGTCCGTTTATAGCAATAGCTAGACCCTTGAGTAATACACGCCTATGGATGGGGCTCTCCATTACATCAGTGTTTCCCAGCTCCACCAGCCAAGATCTCGAGGGGTCCATTTTCCATAGTTCACACTATAAAAGTAATGGGTTTCTTTCCCAGTCTTTTTAATTTTTTTTTTAAAGAACTATAGAAACTTCCTAACTTCCAAAACTTTCAACTTACAAACATTCACAGACATGGACATAGCTGAGCACCAGAGTAAAGCCTGTTGGATCTGCTCCCCATGAACAATACTTGTTGATATGGTGCCAGGGAATTGAGCTGCTTTGCTTCTGACTAGATCAGACCAGTTGCTAGAGCTAGAAGGATGCACTGCTCTGATTGGCCAGGCCTGGGTCACGTGGCCATCCCTAGCGCTCAGAGAAATCCAGTTCCCCCAAACCAAAGGGGTTGAGAGTAGGGAGGACATGATCTCTCAAGGAAAACCAAGATGCTGTTATCAAAAGAAAGAGAAAATGGATGCTAAGCAGGTGAAAACTAGAGGTATCAATTAGACACACATTCAGAGCAAGAAACTAAGAAAAAACATGCTTGCGTTCTTTCCATGTCTTGGATTGGTTTAAGAAGATGTGGTATATACATGCGATGGAATATTAGTCAGCCATAAAAAGAATGGAATATTGCCATTGGCAGCAACACGGATGGACCTAGAGAATATCATGCTAAGTGAAGTAAGTCAGACGAAGAAAGACAATTATATGGTATCACTTAGATGTGGAATCTAATAATGCAAATGAATCTGTATACAAAACAGAAACACATAGCACAGGGAACTTTGTTCAACATCTTGTAATAACCTTTAATAAAAAAATATGAAAATGAATATATGTATGTATATGCATGACTGCGACATTGTGCTCTACACCAGAAACTGACACATTGTAACTGATTGTACTTCAATAAAAAATTAAAAAAAAAGAGTATGAAAACAGAAACAGACTCAGACACAGAAAACAAACTTATTGGTTACCAAAGGGGAAAGGGGGGATGAGGAGGGGTAAATTAGGAGTTTGGGATTAACAGATATGAACTACTTTACATAAAATAGATAAACAACAAGAATTTACTGTATAGCACAGGGAACTGTATCCAATATCTTGTAATAAGCTATAATGAAAAGTTATCTGAAAATATATATATAACTGAATCACTTTGCTGTACACCTGAAACTAACACAATATTGGAAATCAACTATACTTCAATAAAAAGGAAAAAAAGAAAGAAATTCTAGGGACTTTGCCCGGATCAAACAGCTAAGAAGGCAGAACAAACCATCCTCTCCTATGTCAGCTTTCTCCCTGTCGCCTCTATGGTAGCACAGGACAGCATGTCCATGGGGCAGCTGTTTTTGGCGCTGTGACCCTCAAACTGGCAGCAACTGTGGATAATTATAACCACAGAGCAAGAACGTTCTGTAATGCATGGGCCATAAACCTATCGGTTGTCCGGAGGTTGCAGAGGGATTTATAAAAGGCCATTCATCTAATTAATAATTGGTCTGCTGCCAACTTAAGTGGTTTGGTGCTGTTAACTGTAAGGATATTTTTAATGTAAGGAACTTACTCCCATTAGCTGTCTTCTCTTTTGAAAATATGACCAAGTAAAAGGCAGAGATTTCACAAGCTGAGAGAATCACCTGGCATTAGCTGGCCTCTTAAGAGTTTACCTGTGCAGCCAAGTTTATTTCCAACATCAAGCCCCAAAGGACTAAATCTATCTTTCACGGAATAAAAGTTGAGAGAGAATCCCAGACAGTGCTGGTCCTCTGGCACTTTTATCTTGTTCTGGCTCATAGCATCAGGGGCGAGGCGTGGAGTAGGATCTCCTAGGCGACACTTCCTGGGTGAAAGTGTTACCTGCATCAGTCATGAGGACACTTATTTCCTTTGTACTTCTTAATGCAGAAGCGTTTCTAGCAGACATAACTTGGGGGAGGCGTTTGTATCTTGATTTGTTAAATGTTTGGTCTCAAGAGGTAACTTGGTGCTACAGAGTGAGTTGTGTTCCCCTTCCCTCCAATTCTTGTTGAAGACTTAGCTTCCAAAACGATTGTACTTGGAGATGAGGCCTTTGGGAGGTAATTAGGTCATGAGGGTGGAGTCCTCATGAATGGGATTAGTGTCCTTATAAGAAGAGACACGAGAGAAAAAGAGTTCTCTTTCTCCGCCATGCAAAAAGACCACCTAAAAGCCAGGAAAAGAGCGTCCACCAGGAACAGAATTGGCCGGCAACTTGAACTTGGACTTAGCCTCCAAAACTGTGAGAAATAGATATCTGTTGTGTGAGCCACCCAGTCTGTGGTATTTTGTTACAGCAGCCCCAGCTGACTAAGACACTTAGCGAGGTCTTTTTCTGTCTGCCAATCACCCTGCCGAGCACCCTGTAGTTAGGAATAAAACAAATCCTTCTTTCCTTGAAGAACAATGGCAGTGATTTTCTTCCCCAGCCTTGCTCTTAGTGATGCTTTCAAAATATCCTCCAGAATGTTCTTCTGGGCCAGGCACAAATCAGAATTCCTCCAGCTGATTGTGATTAAAAAATATGAGTTATTGAAATGTTTAATTTTGTCCAACGCTTGCCTCAGCTGCTTGATCTGATAGATTAAAACAAAAGAAAAAAAAGTTTTAAATCCTCCGAGGACTTTTCCAGACTTTCTCTGCTTTTGCCAGGCTGTGATCTAATCCCAGAAACCTCTTAAGGACTGTTTGGGCCTAGTTAGTTATTTAAGGCAGGCCGGCCGCTCACTCTGCAAGTGGCACTCAACACCTACCAATAATCAGATGCCTGGGCCCTAGACGCTTATATTTAAATAGCAGCTGCACTTTATGACCTCAAGCTTATTTAATCTGTCCTATAAACATTTGGAAGTTTCAGGAAAGCCTTGTGCATAGAGAGAAGAGAGTAGGTTTGGGGAGAATCAGTTCAGATAAAGCCTTTCTCTAAATGAGAACCGGCTTTATAAAGATGCTAAGCACGTTACCCATTTTCCCTCAAACATCCAGCTGTTTCTTCTAACTGCTTCCAGAGGACCCAGACACAACCAGGAAGCCTCCAAGAGGAAAGATTCCAGCCTCGATGAAAAACAAAAACAAGCCCCTTCTCCCAGCCCCCTCTGGAGGGGCCTCGTGGCTTCTTGCTGAGACTTTGCACAGCGAGCCGGCCATCGCACAGGCACAGGTGTGCAGGCAGCGGCCGGGTACCTGCCTCTTCCTGCTGCTGACTGGCCCACCACCCCATTCTGCCTGCTCTTGCCTGTCCACAGTCAGACCCAGATGTAAAAGAGATGACAGTTTCTGGATTTTTTTTTTTTAAGAGAGAAAAGAAACACTCGGGTCTCTTCAGCATGCTCTGTAGTGAAACCAGGCCGGTTCCAGAGAACCCAAGGCAGGATGTGACCAGAAGAGTCAGTGCCCCACGGCTGGCTCTAGAGGATGATGGCCCTGCAGGGCTGGAAACATCTGGAGTGTGGGGATGAGGCTCGTCTCTCCTTGAGCTGGAGAAACACGCACAGCTGAGCAGGCTGCCAGGGCATCAAACTTACTGACACTAACTTGCACTGGAAAAGGCCTATGAGCAGAAGATACCACATCCAAAGCAGGGACTCTGCTCCTTGGTGGCATCTTACACTTGGACAAGTGCTTCCAAACCCATTCTCTTAGATGGTCCCTGAAAGAACGCTGCCCACAAAGGCAGGACAGTGACTAGCAGCCCCATCTTACAGAGGACAAAACTGATACACAGGTTAAGTGGCCAGAAGAAAGAGCTGCAGGAAAATCGCCAGCGTTGGGCCTGGTGGGTGGGTGGACAGTAAACCCTGTGGTCATTATCTGCTAAACTGTCTTCAGTTCACAGAGGATGTGATCAGGCTGTGAGGCCTGACCAAGGGCAGCTGGGTACATGTTAGAATCACTAGGAAAATTAGCCATTCAGACTCACAGGGATCCCGGGTTCACTCTTCCAGGGCCACACAGCCCCTCAAGACAAGGCTGCACAGACCAGTCCAGACAGCTAAGGCTGAAAGTTTATCCTTATGCAGCTTTTTAGACTAGCAGAGGCCGAATAAGAATACAGTATATTTATCAAGAAGTAGAGTGCGAATCAACCCTTCAGGCCAGCTCTGCCCCACTCACCACCCCCTTACTTCCCCCTGGGGAGCCAGGCCACCGTGTTGAGGGGCAGAATGCTCTCGCCTCCCCTCCGCCCAAGGGACCCCCTTCTGCTGGGGCTGCGCCCTGCACTCAGCTCTCCGCAGGGACGGCTGGGCTTCCCTCCTCCCGGGACGCACCAGCCTCTCTGCCTCTGGCAAGCAGGCCCTCTAAGTCTGTCTTTATGTCCTTATCAGGGCTCCACGGCAGGCCCAGGTGCCAGGCCTCATTCACTCAATTACCGTCTTCACAGGACACAATGCTCTCTTCTGAAAGGCTACACTGGGCGCAGATAGAGACACTTTCACGGCAAGGGTTCAGAGCTAAATCCTCTTTTGATACTGTCAGAAACTCCCTGCCAAGCTGACACTGTACGTTAGAGGGGAAAGCGCTCACCGGTGCAGAGAGCCGAAATTAAATTAAACAGGATATTAATACCTAGTAGTTAAGGAAATGATATTTCCTTTTTTTGATTCCTCTCTCTCTCAGTGCCGCAGCCAAAAAATGCATCCCAGCTTGGCTGAATCAGCCTGGCCCAGGGATTTTAAAAGCAAAACACCAACATGAACCATCCCAAAGAAGACTCTTCCATGGGGCTCCTTCCCCATTCCTGGCCAGACCCCCAAAATCCAGTTTCTCTCTGTTCTATTGAAATGCAAGCTGTTTAATCCCTCAAGAAGATGGTGGGATTATGAGTGGAGTTTTTTCTTATCTATTTTCTAAATTTTTTTAATTAGGGTCACATTAATTTTATAATAGAAATGATGTTTATATTTAAAAAAAAAAAAAAAGCAAGCTCCCTTTGCCCTCCCTTTGAGTCCAGTTCTGTGAAATTTCCCTGTCACATGCTTGGCTACAGATCTTCATTAATAATGATGGCTCTATTGCTAGTGAAGCTTTACTGGGAGGTATTCTTTCGGCATTTTTCGTGTGCCAGGCCCTGTGCTAGGCACTTTAAGTGCGTCATTTGTTTCACTTATTCCTCACGACAGTTGTGTCAGGTAGATGACTCCTGTCATCCTCATTCTCAAAATGTGTTCACCCGTCTTCATAGCAGTGTTATTCACAACAGCCAGGAGTGGAAACAACCCAAATGTCCATCGATGGATGAATGGATAGCTAAAATGCAGCCCCTGCATACAATAGAATATTATTCAGCTTTAAAAGGGGAGGAAATTCCAACACCTGCTACAACATGGACGAACCTTGACGACATCATGCTAAGTGAAATAAGCCAGATGCAAAAGGACAAATATGGATGAATCCACTTACAGGAGCTACCTAGAGTAATCAAATCTGTGGAGGTGGGAAGCAGGCTGGAGGGTGTCAGCGGTTGGGGAATGGGGAAGTTAGTGTTTAATGGGTGCACAGGTTCAGCTTAGGATGATGGAGAAGTTCTGGAAATGGACAGTGGTGATGGTTGCACGGTAATGTGAACGTGCTTAATGCCACCGAACTGTTTGCTTAAAAATGGCTAAAAGGAGACATTTTTAAGATACGTATATTTAACCACAATAAAAGAAGTAAATAATAAAAAAGAAAAGGGAACACTGATACTCAAAAAAGTGAAATGACTTGTTCAAGGGCTACAGCCTGTCCATGGCAGAAGCAGACCCACCTGTGCCAAAGCCCCGGGCTGGCCCTGCCAGGAATTCTGCTTCTCTGTGATAAAGCGCAGGTGCTGTCCTGATAAGTCTCTCCGCTGCTCCAGACCCTCCAATGGCTTCCTGTCCCTGCTTAAAACACAATCCAAGTCGGAATAACATTTAGAAATAAAAAGGAATGAGCTACAGATGCAAGCTACGACGTGGACAAATCTCAAAAAACACTTTGCTCGGTGAAAGAAGCCAGACAGAAGAGACCACATATTGTATGATCCCATTCGTATGGAATATTCAGAAAAGGCAAAGCTGGAACAACAGCAGAAAGTAGACAGTGGTTGCCTGGGGCAGGGGCAGAGGGGGTCGGGGATCAAAGGTAAATGTGCGTAACAGATCACACTGAGGTGATGAAAATGCTCTAAAACCGATTTAGAGAGAGGGCGGCACCACTTGGTAAATCCACTTTAAAAAGCATTGAGTCGTATACTTGAAAAGGGTGAATCATATGATACGCAAAGCATGCCTCAATAAAGTTATTTTATTTAAATACAATTTGTGTTCTACAAGGCCTTACAGATGCTTCTCTGATTACTTTCTCCTACTTCTCTCCCCCAAGCTCACTCCACGCAAGTCACGCTGCCCTCTGCCCTGCTCCTTGAACACATCAAGTGTATTTGCACCTCAGGACCTTTGCACCTACTGTTCCCTGCCTCAGATATCCACACAGCTTCCTCACTCCATCCAGATCTCTGCTCAAAGGTCACCAAATCAGAGCACCCTTTCCTGATCCCCTAAGTACTAACCAAGCCTGACCCTGCTTAGCTTCCGTGATCAGACAAGATCAGGCATGTTCAGGGTGGTATGGCTGTAGATCCACTCCCCTATCTAAATCATCCCTCCCAATCACTCTGTTCCTTTAACCTGCTTTGTTTTTCTTCTTAGCATGTATCACTGCCTCCTGACCTATTCTTTGTTTACTGTCTCCCCACATAGAAATGTAAACTCCACAGGAGCAGGAACTTTGTTCACTACAGGATCAGAGCCTGGAACAATGCCTGGCCTGCCATGGACATTCAAGATAAACATGCTGAATAAATGAATGAACCATCCATTAAGAAAGTAAAAGCAACCCCTTCGGTAATTACCATCACAACATTGGGAAAACAAGCTCCTTGTCCCATTCCACTCCCCATCCAGTCTGTGGGCCCCCACAGTGTGGGGTAGACATCTCCAGTCACCCCATCTTTATCAAAGTCTCAGGGAAATCATGGACATTGGTCTCCCAGAGAAGGTCCCCATCTAGGCTAGGGAGAGAATGGTTTTTCTAATGAGCCAAACACATTCCTTGACATACCCAGGCACTCAAAGTCATTATCCTGAACCTAGACCCCTGTGTTCACACCTTGAGCTGAGGGATCCAAAGGTTCCCCCGGGCCCATCCCTGTCCCGAAGAAGCTTGAAAAGCCCCCATTCCATCTTTGGGAAGGAAGCCACTGTTTCTGCCAGGGGCTCTCCCAGTCCTGGAGAACCCCCAGCTGTCCCAACTTCCTGTCCTCTCAGGAGACCCAGAAACAAGCCCAGCGAAGCAGGCTAACTGCTTCTGGCTCACCCTCATAAGTCACGTCCAGGGATAGAAAGACCTTAGAGAACTGGGGCTCTGAGGTCAGAGGGATCCTAGAAATGCTGACTCCATAAGGGCTCTGAGAAGTTCTGTAAAGGAGCTTGGTTTGATTGTCCATCTCAACCTTTTCTCAATGAACTTGACCAGAGCCCTTCTCTCCTTTCCTTTTGCCCATTGAACTCTAAAACATGGGAACATTCTTGGAAACTCATAGCAAAGTTTGAGAAATGCTGGTTCCAATCCAAACCTTCACTTCCCAGGTGAGAAACCTGAGTCCCAGAGAGGAGCTGGGATCTGCCCAAGGTCACAGAGCTGGGACTAGAAGCCAGACTTCCCAGCTCCCAGTCCTATCTTTTCATTATTAACCTTCGTTTTTTGATGCCCACAGATAGGAGACACTGTACTAGATGCAGAAGAGGATAAATGTGCCGTGTTTCCCAGAGTTCATCCTTGAGAACGGTGGAAGTAGGGAGACACGTGTGACTCTTCCTGCAGCTCTGTGACCAGCTCTGTATCCACCAGCACTGATTGAGCACTTACTATATACAATATATATATGCCCACTGCTTCCCACACATCAGCTCTTTTCACAGGACACTAGCCGAGCGAGGAAGTGCCATTTTCCAAATGGGGAAACTGAGGCTTGGCAAGGTTAACAGACTTGCCTGGGACCACACAGCTAGAAAGACTTGGAGTCTAGATTTGCTGTCTGACTTCAGAGCCCACATTCTCAGCCTTGGGACCGACTGCCTCTCACTAGTCTCCGCTGGAGCCTCCCTGCCCCACTAAAGTCAAGAGCTTTGCGAACACCGCTTACTAAACTTTCTCCAGGGTCTGCAAATGACCAAATCAGGGAGGCTGCAGCTTTTCTCAACTTCACATCCTTTGATGTGTTCCAGGGGAGAGGAGTTTTGGGGTTGGTGACTGGGCCAGAGTTGGGGCTTGTTCTGAAGATCCAATCTCCAGGCCTGTGGCTGTGCACCCATTAAAAAAACTGGCACAGGATGGGGAGGAAAGAACACTGTTCTCTGGGCTCCACACCTGCAAGGCTGTCCTCATGGCCTCACTGCTTTGTTTTCTCTCTTCTACTAAAATGAGCTTCTCTGACAACCTCCTGGCATGGAACCCTGCAGAACAGAGACCAGTAGGAAGATTGATCCCCCTGTAAATCAGCAGAGTTCAGTCTAACAAGTAATTATGTGATTGCAACAAGCGCTGTCAGAGGGGAGGCCTGGCCAGTAGTTGCTCTGTTTGCCCAACACGCAGCCGCAGCGCCATGTGCTTTATAGATGCTGTTGCTGGGTTTTTTTTTTCCCAACCGAAACAAATGCTCAAAATTCATGAAAAATAAAATAAAATACAGCCCCTACTGGAAGTAAATTTTGCCTCACCTGCTGTCCTCTCATCTCAGCTGAATGAATGTAATTGTCACGAGACAGTGGGTGCGCAGGGCTGCCGTGTTAAGTGCTCCGGTCAAGTGCAGGCAGGTAGGGTGGGAGGGGACAGGGGAAAGGTGGATCTGGGTCAGCTGCATCCTCTTTCCTCCCTAAACCCCATGAGTCCATATACCCTGCAGGAAAATGAGCTCCTCTGAGGCACAGTTCTCTAGTGGGCAGGAGAAGGACAGGTCAGAATAAACCCCTGTAGCTGTTACAGGGGCGAGGGTTAGCTGTTAAAACCCACTGCGCTCTCACCATGTGCTTTGCACTGTTCTAAGTCCTGCATATCTTTCTGCTCCTTAATCTCGTGATGACTCCATGAGAATATACTATTAGGATGAACCACATGTAATTGCCATTTATTGGCTGTTTCTGACCCACACAGATGACAATTTCATGTGGTTTGGTCTCATAGCATCATCCCCATTTCACTGATGAGTAAATGGAGGTACAGAGAGAGGAAGTCACTTGCTCAAAGTCCCAAGGTGATGGAGCCAGGATTCCAACCTGGGCAGTTTGTGGTAGGAGGCCCTGCTCTGAATCACTCCACTCACCAGCTCCCACTGTAGACCATCTTGCTATCGTTAACAGTCCTGTCCCTGGTCAGGCACTGGTAGGTTTTGCTTTGTAAGGGGGATGTGTGGTCTGACAGATCAAAGAAGAGCTGCCAGGAGCCTGACCCAACATAGGGCCAGTGGCCCAAGAAAGGAACTTCCTGATGCCTCCTCTAGGCAGCCCAAAGGATCTGTGGCCTCAGCTGGCTTTTTGACTAAAGACACGTGTAGTTTCAAGCCCCTGGAGCTGCGAGCTAATGGTGGGAGTGGACACATCCACAGTTCATTATTGGTGGTTGATCACTCAGAGCAGGGGGACTGTGGGGGAACACGGACCACATGCACTCTTGGAGGACAGTGTCCTCTGTAAACATAGTCCCAGCATTTATGGGTGAGGGACACCAAAGCAACATTCCTAACTTGAAATTTCCATCCAGCCAAAATCTACCAGCAACTTTCCTCCCATCCCAGAGGTTTCTAGACAGTGGGTAACTCCAGGCCGAGCCAAGGGCAAACCCCCAAACTACAGCCTTGAGTCCTTGGGTACCCGTTGGGCCCAGATCCAAAGAGACACTGGGACCAGTACACTGGTCACTTTCAAATGCTCGCCCAGAATTGAATGATGAACCCAGGGACTGGACCAGGGCTGGAGCCATGGGGGCAAAAAGCTGAGGGCTAGATGCACTTTTTATTACTATTATTTTCAACTCGACCAGCTTAGCAGTGGCAACCAGTAACCAAGCCCCTAGAAGGAAGCCCTGTACTCGGCCCCTGGGATGGACAAGAGCTGTGAGCGGCTGTCTTTCCATCCGGGCATAAGTTAGTGAGCACAGATCCTTCAGACATTCCTTCCCCATCCCCAAGGGATATCGGGCCCAAGAACTCTTATCTGATGCATCGCAGCCTCTCACTCCCACTCTCCACTCTCACCATTTGATTTAATCATTAACACAAGGCCTCCGAAGGCAGGCCTGGTGGGCAGAGTCAAAAATGAAGGAAAACTGAAAATCCGCATTCTCCTTCTTTCTTCATTTTCTCCCCAGTTTTGGCAGGCAGAGGATGTGAGCAGGACTTCGGGAGTTAATATTTGAAGCGCTTTCCCTGGTAGCACCAGCTCCCCAAGTCTCTGTCTTTTGTGCAAGTTTAATAAAAATAAATTTTGAATATCAATAAAGTACGTCCTATTTTTCTTGGCATGTCCCGGCCCCGCTCCATCCTTCTGTTGCAGAAGTCATGCTACAGACAGATCACTTTTCCACAGATCATTGATGTGGTGCCACGAGGGCTGCAGATGATTTGCTAAAATGCTCCAAAGGTATTCAAATTTCTTTAAAGAAGAAATTCAATTTATGTGCATTTATATTACAATGTCTGTCAGGAAGAAAGGTTATAATCACCAGCATATTTTAGATTTACATTTTCTTCTGTACATGAGGTAATGGTATTAGAGGGAAACTGAAGCTGAGAGTTGAATTGGACGCATGGTCCTATTTTCATTGCTGCTAAAAGCAGGTTTTTGAAGTTCTTGAGGAAAGCATATGTTAGCATATGTTAGGGAAATAGCACGAACAGGCAGCTGGGTGGCTAAGAGTCTGAGACATTTGCCTTTCCTTCGGGCCTCTCCATGTGGGGCACAGATAGGCTATGCCTCCACCCTTCAGGAAGCCATTTGGGGTTTCAGCACCTGACACAGACTCCAGAACACAGAGTCCAGGCTAGATGGGTGTGTTCCAAGGGCACTGTCCTTCCTCACCCTGGGAGTGCTCAGACAGCCAATGTGAGGATCCAGGGAGGGCAGGAAGGAGTAAACCACTAACTTACCCAGGAAGCAATCCTGGATATTCTAAAATTACTTCCAGTGCTTTCTCCTGGGGGGCTGGGGGGATGCATCCATCATAGGTGCCCAGGAAGCTTTTAGCTTCAACTCTTTGACCACCTGATAGACCAGTACAAGCAAAGTGGTGGCTGCTCCTGCTTCATGTGAACAAAAAGCTGGAGTCTCTGTTTCTTGTTTGAGAGCCAAAGCTGGTAACAGGCAAAACTGGGATTTCAGTCCAGGAGGTTTGGTTCCATGAGTCACTGTGTTAATCCAGTTGCCTTGGGCCATCCAGGTGCAGACCACATTTAGGTTTCTTGAGCTATGCTCCCTAGACAAGGGTCTGCAGGAAGCAGAGTGGATGGATGTCCCTTAGTGATACTGACCAGGTCCACAGCATTTTACTCTTCCGCTCCACAGTGGAGATTCGGACATCTCACCTCACTGCTTCCAAATCATGCATTAAAAAAGATTCAGTGAGGGAAAGAGGACAATGTTTCCTCAGCTTCTCTTCCATGATTAAAAATATATATTTTATTTGATGTCTATTTTTAATGTCACCGTTTCTTTTATTGTGTTTCCTCCTAAAACAAAACTAGTAACCTCTGAGTGTAGAATATTTGGGAACTATGTAAAATACATAGGTAAGCTGGAAAAAAAACTTAAAATTAATTTTAGTTCTACCTCCTAGAGGTAACCATTGTTAACATTTTGGTATACATCTTTTATATTTTATATACATCTACATTCTGGGTATAACGTATTTTATTTGAATATATTTTCATAAAAGTAAAATCATACTAAATTGTTTTACTGATATATTGGTTCACAACAGGTTATAGACATCTTTTTACATCACTGAATAGTTTTCTAAAACAGAATTTTAACAGCTGCATAGCATTCCCTTCCATGGCTATACCTTAAAGTATTTAACCAATCCCGCCCTTATTGGATGTGTAGGTTGTTCCCTATTTTTCACTAATACAGTTGGTACCATGATATACTTTCGTGTAGCTAAATCTTTGCTCATATCCACAATTATTTACTTAGGACAAATTCCTAAAAGTGAAATGTTGTGGGGGAGGGGTCCCACAGGATACATATATTTTTAATTTATTTGGTCAAGATTACCATATTGTCTCCAGAAAGGTTGTATCATTTACTCTGTCCAACAGCAGTGTGTGAGATTCCATGTTTCACTGACCGAAACTCTAACTTAACTGGTTGAGAAAACCTCTAAGTTATTGTTTTGCCTGGAGAAATAGTGGCTTACTTGGGAGCTTGGCCTCACTCACACTGATGCCAGCTGGGGCACCGCATGCCCCTCCAAGTGGCCTCTCACCTTTTTGAAGGCCAGACTGGCTTCTTTGCTTGGTGGTCCTGGGGCCATGTTCCAAGAGGGCCAAGGCAGAAACTTCAAGGCCACTTAAGGCTTAAGCTCCAAACTTGCCCACCCACACTTTTTTTAGAATTTATTTTTATTGTGATAAAATACATACAGCATACAAGTTACCATGTGAACCATTTTTAAGTGTACAAGTCACTGACGCTAAGTATGCTCACATTGCTGTGCCACCATCACCACCATCCATCTCCAAGAATGTTTCCATCTTCCCACTCCCTGGCTCTTGGGAACCACCATTCTATCTCTGCCTTTATGAATCTGACTGCTCTGGGAACCTCACAGTAGTGGAATCACACAGTATTTTTGTCCTTTTGCGTCTGGCTCATTTCACTTAGTATGATGTCTTCAAGGCTCATCCGTGTTGTAGCCTGTGTCAGAATTTCCTTCCTTTTTAAGGCTGAATAATACTCTTTGTATGTACAGAACATATTTTGCTCATCCATTTATCTGTCCATGGACACTCAGGTGGTTTCCACCTTTTGGCTCGTGTGAATAAGCCTCACTTCTGCCACTTTCTATAGGATATAGCAAACCCCCAGGCCAGTCCTGACTCAAGAGGGTGGAGAAACAGGCCTCCCAGTGGATGGGAGGGGCAGCAGCATCACATTGTGAGGCCCCTGGATGCAGGGAGGCCTGATCCATTGGGGCCACTGTGTGATACCCATCTCCCACAAAAGCAAACGGTAGCACAGACATCAGAGAGATCTCAACAGCAGCCAGTGAAATGTAACAGGTTATGAGTGCAAAGGCCAGAACTGCTGGTTCACAGGATAACTTGCACGTGCAGAGGACGGGGAAAGTGGGCGTGTTTGTGGCACACAGATTGGGGTGAGAGAGCTCTGCTGCCTTCCAATTCAAAGGCGTCATGAGTTCCATGCGGTGCTTAAGAGTTGAACAGAAACAAACTCTGTAATGAGTGGACTGGTCTGTGCAGCAGATGAAACAGAACTATTAGAAAAAAGGGGCAGGAATGGGAGCAGAGGCGTCCTAGTCCCCTCAGCTCCTCAGGAAACATGAGCTGTGCTACCGTCGGTTCATTCCTACCCTCTCTGTGCTTAGGTTTTCTCAACAGTAAAATGGAAATCATGACCTCTAGCTTGTTGTGAATAGATGAACTGATGTTTGTGCAAGTCACTTAAAAAAAAAAGCAGAAACATGATTGTGTGTTGCTCCTTCCTCCTTCCCCGGGTGATCTCTTTCAAGTAGCCACATGCTCTTTTTTGGTGTCTGATTCTCCCTTTCTTCCCATCTGGGGTTACTGACAGTCGTCTTGTCTTTGCTTTATCTGATTTCTCTCTGAAGTTCAGCCAGATGCCCTCAAAAGACTAAAGAGCTAAGTTTACCGGGATGCTTCCTGGTACATTTCGATTTCAAAGTGCACCCCGGGTTCTGATGCATGTTAAACAGTACCGACGGCCACAACCACAAGGAACAGCCCAACTGCCCCTGCCTCCTTGCTACCCTCTGTCTATCTTCCTGTTCCCCTGAGAGAGGGGGATGAAAAGAGGCCCACAGAGGACCATTCAGAGTAGAATGATGGCCACCTGCCTTGTCACTACCCCTCAATCAGAAGGCCCTGAATCATAAGGTGTGGGGACAGGGAGTCTCCCTGAACCTCAGTTTCTTCATCTGTAAAATGGGGGTGACACCGGACCAGGATTAAGAGTGAGGTAAGTGCAGGGTAGGGTGCTACATTATTTAAAATCTGGATAATGTGCTCATTGTAAATGTTTTGCATTGACTTTCTTAAAGAGGCATTCAAATATTTTTGTGTGTGTGAGGAACTTTTCCAAAACGTTTTGATTGAAGTGTAACTAACATACAGGAAAGTGCACAAATCTCAAGCACACAGCTCAAGATCAAGACAGATACTGAGTTTCTTGGCATCCCCTTAAATTCTGGGCCTGCAGTAAGTGCCTCATGTGTTCACCCTGGTATCAGCCCTGCGGGCAGTGCCGATCTCATGGGGTTGTTGCAGGGATGAAATGAGGTGATGCAGTGCAATCAGTGATGGGCCCACAGCAGGTGCCAGACACAGGTGAGGTGGTTACAGCCAGACACAGATGAGCTGTGGTCACAATCACCTCATCCATTACATCTGCCCCCTTGCCTGGACCAAGACATTGTGGCTGAGAGGTCGCACAACCAGGTGGCCTGACTCCAGAACACGCATCTCTCCCCCTACTCCATTTTTGTGTCTTCCAAAAATCTTCCCACCTGCATTCCGATTCCTAGTTGAATAATCTCCATCCAATGGTCTCTTTCTCTACCTCTCAGCCCCCATCCCCCACCAGATGTTCCAGAATGAAAGTATCTGAGAAAATGAGCTGAATTTCTAAAAACTTACATCCAAACGTCTGGAAGGCTCTTGCACGGGTGATTAAATTAAGAGAAAGTATGCTTACAAAGAGAGTGCCCCTGCCAAATTGAATTCTTGTTCATCATGTTGTTTTTGGATAAAGAACGGGACCCCTCCCTTTACAGTTAGCTCTGAGATGACTCTGCTCTCAAGAGGCCAAAAGCATCACACAGCCTCTCGGGGGCCCAGGACATAGGACCCTTCCTCTGCATTTAATTTCTGAAGCTCCCTTGGGACAACATCTCCACTTGCGCCATCCAGGGCCATCTAGCCATCCATCTGTAGCCTCCAAAACACATGGTGATGATGCAGAGGGGCTGCCGACGACAAGTCTTGTCACTGCTGCTCAGAGTGGGGTCCCTGGACTGGCAGCAGTAGTGGCAGCAGCATCTGGGAGCTGGCAGACCTGTCGATTCTCAGGCTTTGCCCCCAGGCCCACTGAATCAGAAGCTCTGCAGGTGGGGCCCAGAAATCTGCGTTTTTCTTGAATCTTCCAGGGGATTCCAATGCCACTGGTCTTGTCCCACATCAGCATTCAGCGCTTTCTTTTGATGGGCTTCACTTCCTGCAAGGAAGAGTTCTTTCCAATTTTGGCCAAGAGGAAGAATTTGAGTTCCCAGAAGGAAAAAGGAGTTATGTGTAACTCGGATGCAAAGCATGGAAAGGAAGGGGTGCAATGAAAAGAACAAGGAGCAAAAGAAGGGGGCCCAGGGAAGACGAGATGTCCCCACAGCTGAGCAAAGGACAGACGTCAGAATAGGAAAAGACCAACCTCTCTTCTTTGGTCTGTCTGCTGTCAGTCCTGCACACAGAGCTGATCTTCCTAAGTCACAATCTATGATGTCACTTCCTTCTGAAGCTCCCCACCGGCCTCAGGTCTAGGCCTGGAACTCCCTGGCACAAGCCCTCCATAACCCAGCCTCTGCTACCTCACCTGATGCTGAGCACCCAGTGGTACCCACAACTTCTGGTTCCCACAATAGGCTCTCTTGGTCTCCAGACTCAATATGCCTTTCCTTCTGCCTGGGTTCATTCACCTACTGGTGTGTCTCATAGGTACCTGCTCCCAAGAGGCCAACCTCTGAAGCAATGGCTGTTTGTATCTCCCCAACCTCCACCAACTCTGATACAAAAGATGCCCCTTTGCCTTCAATTCTTCTTAACCTTGAGGTCACAGGATGCATGTTTCAGTGATGGCCACCGAGAGCTATTCAGGAAACAGCTGACACTGTAGGATGCTCAGCTGGGAATAAGCAAAGTTTTGGGGTGAGAGGCCTTGGACTGGGAGAAAAATGCATCCCACCCTTTCAAGCCCCTCTGACCCATCACTAGGTTGCACCTCCCTGGTCACATTCCAAAACCCCCCTTGTTATTTCTGGGTTGACTTTCCTAACTACCATCTATGTTGAGCCTCTCAGTAGCATGACCCTCTCTGTGAAGAAGCTACAACCCAACTTCTAGAAGAAAACTTCAGGGATTTTACTTCGATCCTTACTCATGAATACAGTTGTTTGGTAATTATTACCCAACTTGCTTTAATATTTAGCCAGCCAGTCAGGGAGCACTCATTTTCCATCGACTTTTACAATGGTTCTCCACAATCTAATCCAACTTTGAGGCATCTTTTTCCAACTTTCCAAACCACAGTGGACACGTGCCTTGCAGAGTCCACTCATTGTAGCCCAAAGCCACAAGCTTTGCAACACTGGGAGACACCGAAGGCAAGACGTGCCCACCAGCTACAGAGGATGCTTGGCAGTGGCCCCTTGAGAAAGGAGGAGGAGAGGAACAGGAAGGACGAAGTCTTGAGAAGGCCGACAGCAGAATCCAAACAGTTAAGTGGCAAGGGGAGGATAGGTCCAGTGCCAACTTCTGGTGAAGTGACACATGTTTCTGCTTTGCATGATCAGTTTTTACTTTTAACATTGAAGATTAAAATTAAGTGCATTACCATAGATCAGTTTACACGGATTTGGTACATCTGTTTTGGAAATGTAAAACAAAACTGAGTAACATCATTATATGTATTACCAGAATTGGAGAAAGGGATCAGTAACAGTCTGGACCGCCCCCATGCTACCTCCACATTTCAGCAACCCTCACACTTGGAAGATGTTGGGCCAGAGCTAGTGGAAGAGCTACCGTCCAAAAATGCAAGGAGGCCCTGAGACACAGTCCAGATCCCCCGGTGGCCAGGCCCCCACAGCAGCCACCTCCCGGGCAGAGGCCCCAGTCGGTGCCCTCCACCTCCCACCCCCTACCCCGTCTGACACCCCACAGCGCCTCGCTCGCCAAGAGTTTTCCGCTGACCTCTGAGGTCCAGCCAGAAGGGAGAAGACTGGCAAGTTGGATTATTGCTTCAATAATGAGCGAATGGTTTCTGGTTTGCTATTTACACTGCTCTCCGGGAGAGAAAACAAGTCTTCCAACTGAAGTACTCCAATTTCTACCATTTATCCAAGATTACACATCTAATCCCATAATAAAACACCATTCCTGCCCAGAAAGCAGAGTGATTGCCTACAGATGTGCCCCGACCAAAACATCTGCACATCCAAGATGGCCACCGGCACGGTCTTATCGACTCCGGGTGGACGACCGAAACGGCTAATTAACTTCTGAAACTTTCCGAGTGGAAATCCCTGACAGGGGATGAAAAAGGCAGGCAGGCTGCTGACAGAGGCCCCGTCTCTGGACGCGCTGCCGGAGGCCGGAGGCCGGGCTGTGCCCGACTTCGCGGAACCCCTCACAAGCTGAGGAAGTTTGGTCCCAGAGGCGCGCCGTCCCTGACACGGGAAAATAAAACGCTTTCCTAATGCGCTGGCACGGCATCAGGAAACTACCTCATCTGAATTTTTATTCCGCTGACAAATGATGTGCGTTCCGGCCTTTATCTAGCTGCTTATATTCAGTATCTGAGTGCAGCAAAGATTTCTTAATTTGCTCGTTTCTCTTGGTACCACTTAGAATGAGAGCTTGGGATGAAAACGTATCACGAGGCCAAGAAAGATGTCTACCTGCTCATCGCAAACCCCTGGAAATTGCCGGGCCCCGTTGGATCGCTTCACATAATCATCTCGGCTCTCCCTTGATTTGTCTCTCAATATTGTGTTTAAAAATGTAACCCAATCACCAAGCCCAACAAGCAGTCTGTTTATTATTACTTTTGATAGAAAGGTTCATAACATCCTGTAATGTGTGTGCATTTTTTATTCCGTTTGGCTACTAGACACTGAAACCATTTGGGACATTTATTAAAATGCATTCAGCCGCTCTTTAGGATGAGGTTAATGTGGGATTTATGCCTCTGCGGTGCACGGTGCACAAAGCGGTAATAATGCTTGTTTAGTACTTAGTTCACGTACAAAATGGTCGGCTATAAAAATCGAAGGAATACAAAGATGGGCTGGAAAAGCACAGAAAGGGGAGGAATTTCTTCAAGTTGGAGGCTTACACAGGACACCAGACATGGAGGAGAAATTTATTTTAATGGAAAATCGAATCCTCTGGTTGCATGAGACAAGTGGGGGTCCCCAGAAAGAAGCCTGGTTTGATAGACTCAGGCCTGCCAACCTGTCCAGGGAGTCCTGTGCCACCTGGTGTCGACAAGAGATGCTTTCTGTGCAGCCAAACAGACCCAAGCCTGCAGAGAGAGTCAGAAGGCCAGGGGCAGAGCTGGTCAGATGTCAGGGGTCCAGCCCTTGTGGTATCCAAACCAGATGGGCCCAGAAAGATGTGGATAAAAATTCCAAGCAACTTCCAAAAGGCTGGCTGGGCGTCTGGGTAGGAGACAGAGCACACTTGTTTCCTACATGTGCTGGTGATGTGCTTGCTTCCAAAAGTGGAAGTGATCCAGAAACCCCCTGGAAACCACTCAGCGCCACCTCCCAGGGCAGGTGATGGCCAGGGTCCTGCTTCCTGCAGGAGAGTCAGGGCTTCGGGGACCTAGGAATGGGAGGAGTCTTCCCTCCAGCTGCATCTCAGCTCGCTTCACTGAGGCCGGGGAATGCACAGTGGGGTGGATCAAATCCATTCCCTAGCCACCACAACTGGGTTTGGGGGGAACTGGACTGAAGGCTCTGCTCTCTGCTTCCCACCCCAAGTGAGGGCAGGCAGGTTGAAAGTAGACATCAATAGGGGCGGCCGACTGCTAGCATCTCCCTGGCAAGATGGCAGGAGCCCTCTCACTGGTCACCCTGCTCTTGGTCTCACCCTTCAATTCATTGTCCGACATGAGCCCCAGGGATCCCCTCAGACTAAAAATCAAACCAAGTCGTCCTTTAATCTGCTCAAACCCTCCCCAGGCTTCCCACCACCCTCAGAACATCTGAAGTCCTCCCAGAGCCCACAAGGCCCTGCACCATCTGCTTCCTGCCTCCTTCCATCATTTCACCCTCCTCTGCTCCAGGCTCAGGACCTTTGCACATGCTGGTTTCCCTGCTCAGAGTACTGCTGTTCCAGATATTTGCCTGGCTGCCTCCTCTTTACCTCCACTTAAGTACTCCCTCCTCACAGAGGCTTTACCTTGCCACCCAGTGGAACGTGGAACCCCTCACCCTCTTTCACGGCACCCTATTTTAATTATCAGCAGAGCATTCAGTGCCACATTGTTGCCCTTGTTTATTTACTGTGGTTTTGCTGTTATTGGCCTCTCTGTACCAAGATAGAAGCTTTTTGAAGGCAAGGGCCTTACCTGTCTGGTTCACCTCCCAGACCAGCCTTGGGTCCCCTGGTCATGCCTTCCACCTTCATGCACTTGCCTAGTCTCCTTTTCAACCTCTTATCGGTCCCATCACCCTCTCCCTGCCACCACCCCAAAGAGAATGACTTCTTTAAACACGCACAGTCCAAACCACAGCAGGTCATGAGAAAGTGATGGGAAGAGGAGCAAACTGGACTGTCAATCAAATTTTTAAAAATGGGTCCTCTGGCTTCCGACAGCTTTCACTACGTGCCTGTGGCTCATTTGAGGAATTATTCTCGGGGACCATTTGCTCTCCTGGCAACGCATCTCCAGCATGTGTATGAGACACATCCCAGGGCGGGGCGCTTTGCTTAGTTACACTAGATGACAAATGTTTCCACAGCTGCAAACAAGACACTTTTGCTAAGAAGTTGGGGCTGTCAGGGAAGCATGAGGACCTTATTATGGGTGTTTGAATGAAGAAAGAGAAAGCAGGCAGCAGGGATCCCGCTAGACAGCATCAGGGCAAATGGCAAGTCTAAGCAAGACAAATAGAGTGAGCCTCTGCTGCTATCTTAACAGGCAAGCCATTTAACTGGAAATATACCGAGTAATTAAATTAAAATTGGCAGAGACCTGCTGAGTGCACCACTCTAAAAACAATACTAAAAGCCAGCATGGATCGAGTGCTTGCTATACGCGCCACATATATATTACTTCCCTCCGTCCTCACCACAGCTCTACCAATTGGATATTCTGATCAGTACAGATGAGGACACTGAGGCACGGGAAGATTAAGTAACCTGCCAGCGCTAGGAATGCAGCCAGAGCGCCAAATGGCATCTGTCAGACCCTCAGCTCCTGTGTTGAAAGCTTCCATCCTCTACTCAGCATGTTCAGCTGAAGCACTGTTGTTGAACCAGGACTGCACAGTCACCTGGGTGCTCTTTTCAAAAACACTCCTGCCCAAACCCCTGCTCTGGCTAATTAAATTAGAGTCACTAGCAGTGGGTCAGGCTTGGGATTTCTCAAAAGCCTTCAAAAGGTGATTTTAATGTGCAACCAGACTTGACACACCCCCTGCTCTAACTAGTGTAGTCATTCTCAAAGTGGGGCTCCCTAGACCATCACCAGCAGCAGCACCTGGGGACCTGTTAGAAGCACAAATGCCAGAACCTACCCTAGACCTGTTGAATCAGAAGCTCTGGGGGATGGAGGAGTGGAGCCCAGCAATTGATATTTTAACAACCCCCTCCAGGTAATTCTGAAACATGCTAAAGCTTCAAAACCCTGCTCTGGACATGCGTTAAGATCTCCTCGAGATCCTGATTTCAGGTTTTGGGGATATATACCCAGAAGTGTGACTGCTGGATCACATGGTGGTTTTATTTTTCATTTTTTGAGGAATCTCCACACTATTTTCCATAGCACCTGCACCATTTTGCATTCCCACCAACAGCAGTCAAGTGCTCCAATTTCTCCACATCCTCACCAGAATTTGTTGTCTTCTGGTTTTGGGGATTTTTTTTTTTTTTTTGATAAAGCCATCCTGACATGTGCGAGGTGACATCTCATGGCAGTTTTAGTTTGCAATTCCCTGATGATTAGTGACAAAGAGCTTTCTTTTTTTCATATACCTATTGGCCATTTGCATATGGCCATGTTCATCACAGCACTAGGCAAAATAACTAAGATGTGGAAACAACCCCAATGTTCACCGACAGATGAATGGATCAAGAAAAGGTGGTGTAGCCATAAAATGGAATATTATGCAGCCTTCAAAAAGAAGGAAATCCCACAACACGGATGAACACTGAAGAAATTATCCTAGTGAAATAAGCCAGGCACAGAAAGACAAGTGCTGCATGATTCCACTCATGTGAGGTATTGAAAATAGTCAAAATCACAAAATCAAAGACTAGAATGGTGGTTACCAGGGGTGGAGGAGGGACGGGGAAATGGAGAATTAATTATTAATCAACAGGCATAAAGTTTCAGTTAAGTAAGATGAATAAGCTCTAGAGATCTGCGCAGCATTGTACCCATGTAATCAGCAAGAACATATTGCACATTTAAAAATGAAGAGGAAAGATCTAGTGTTGTGTTCTTACCACAATTAAAAAAAAATAAACACTGCTCTTTCTAGAATATAATCTCCCATAAAGGCAACTTTGTTCATCCCTGTATTCCCAGCACCCAGCACCGAAATACTTATAAAATGAATGAATGGATGGATGAATGGATGAATGAATGGATGAACGACTACTTGCCACATGATGTTGATGATTCTTCCATTACATTAAAAAACTTGAACTGGTAAACATTTCGATCCTATTTTGCAAAGTTAATTAAGGGTTCACTTAGCTATCTATATTGGCAAGATTAAAATCTCTGCAGTCCAAAGTGCTTAGTTAGTCTGGTTTTTTTCCACAAAGGCTAGAGAGACAATGAAATTAATACCAACTGCAGTAGTAACTGCTGGTCTGGCCGTTGCTGTTATTAGTCCTGGATAAGTAGGTGGGTAGTTAATCTGCAAGACTGTTTTATTTTCTGCCATCACATCCCCAAGGGTGGAGGGCCACCCATTACTGACAAAGACAGGGGAACTTTCCTAGCCATTGAAGGAGTCAGTCCTGCACCCCTCCACCCAGCTCGACACCCAGGTTGAGCCACAGCTTAATCAGAGAGAATTAACTAGTCTTCCAGCTCGACTCATTAAGCGATGGAAATGTGCTGTCTCTTTCGGCCGTCGCCTGCTTCTCTCACAATTCCCTTCCCACAGCCTGACCACAATTTTACCTTGTGTGAAAAATGACTTGGAATTGCAACAGGACTGTAAGGGAGCGATGATTAAATTTGTCCCCACAATTAATGTGGCTGTGATTGGCAGAGGGGAGGGGTGGGAGGGCTGGAGAAGGGGGTGTTATAGAGCAATCAACAATCGATAGTGGGAAGGGGACCTGACACCACCATCGTCTGCAATTGTAATCAATATCTCTCAGGCTTCAGCAAGCCCCTCTCAATCTACACTGCTTCATCTCGATAGAGTTTATTCTTGTATAAATACCTTAAATAAATAGTGCAGGGAGAACACCCAGGGATACTTTAAATTACATCCATATCGTGCAGAGGCAAAAGCGAGTTCCACTGGGGAGAATCTGTCTCTCAGAAGCAAACAAGCTTCTCCTTTAAAAACCTCATAATTGGTTATTTACACACTCCACAACTTTGCATTTATGCGGCACCCCGATTATCATAAGCATTTCCAATTTGACAGAACCCGACTACAGTGAATATGCAAGCTCTTCTAATTTCCGACGCGACTAACTGGAGGTGGTGAGGAGTGATGATTTATCTGTTTGTGATTTGAATAGGATCATGCCTGTAGCGTCTCAAAGCCAGGGCGATTTTCTGAGAACATGTGTTGTCTTGAAACACTGACTGACACTCTTTAGGAATCATAAAAATTATAGGAGCTGAATTTTTGCTGTGGCTGGTTTCCCCACCCACTTCATTCGGGAGGGGGAAGGGAGGAGGATTTTGTTGAGCAGTGGGGCTGTGGACAACAACGTGGCCTTGTGGATACGGGTCCGATTTGCAGATTGGCGAGAAGCAACATCAATTACATGCAGATCAATTTAATCACATACACCAGAGCAGATGGAAAACAAAGGCACTCCTGGAGCTGCCGGGGTCTGTGCTGGGACTGTGGGGATGCCAGGGAGGCAGCTACCCTTAGGCACCATCATGGAAATGGTCTTACTGATGACAGCCTCGCTATGGGGGAAGGATGCTAGAACTTCTGGCCTCCCTCCTGCTATAGCGTATAGTGAATTTGCCCACTTCTATGTGCATTGCTACCACCAAGCCTGTGTCACCCCGAGCCACTGCCAGGCCTTTGCTTCTGCTGTTTCCTCCTCCTGCCTCCTTCCATCTCTCAAAGCCTATGTTCTTTGGAGGCCCAGTGAAGACCCACAAGGCCTCCTATACCACTTGTACCATCAAGGTGTCTCATCCATTTTAGAAGGTCCCAGGGGTGTGTGTATAGCTCAGTGGTAGAGTGCATGCTTAGCATGCACAAGGTCCTGGGTTCAATCCTCAATATCTCCACTTAAAAAAAAAAAGAAGGAGAAGGAGGAGAAGGAGAAGAAGAAGAAGAAAAAGAAGAAATTGAGCTTCTAGATTCAGCCATACCTGATCGCCTCCCCAAACTTCTAATATATAAGCCAATAAATTGCTTAAAAAGAAAAAGTCAGGCCCCCAAGCTTCTAAAGCCCTACATAGAATGGTCCATGGGCCCTTCCACTGTCTCCCCCTTTTCCAGCTCCTTCCATCCCCTGCATCCATTTGAGAACCTGGGGAGAGGAACTGGGCTTCAGAGTTCCCAGAGTGGGGACTATTTTTCCTGCTTCTGGACCCAGCCTGCTAAAAGAAGAAAATAGCCCCAAGTATAGTCCCTGGAGCCCCATCTGCCCAAGCACTGCCCCTGAAATCCAGGCGTGCACAGGTTTCTAAAGCACTGTTCACTGCCCACCCTTCACAGACCCAGAGGGTGACCTATGGCACTGGTCACCAATCACAGAAAGAGCAAGTAGCTTCAGTGAGCTCAGGAGAGAGGAGCACCAAGTCGACAGCCACCACATACTGAGGATGAGGCCCCACAGATGAAGGGCTCAGCATGTGAACAGAGGCCTTTCTGCAACTTGTCTTCAGAAGAAAGCAAAGCAGGAAACTCACCCTGGCTTCAGCCCACTGTGTAGAGCTCAAGCTCCCACGGGTCCATGCAACCCTGAATGATCCCACTGGTACAGTGCTTGGAGCAGCTGGCTTTTCTGCAACTGGAAGGTCACCCCATGAACTCCAGGCTGGGCCAGTCCGCTCATCCACCACCCACAGACTCAGGACCATCACCCTCTTTCCCCACAGTGAACACCCAACTCTGACTGGGCTGCTTCTGTTCTCAGGGAAATTGGCCTGGTTAACTTTCCCTTTCCTTTCCAAGGAGGCTACTCTTGCTCAATCCAAGGACACTGTCTGTCCCTGTACCTGGGAACTCCTCCTAGGAAGAAAAGGGAAAAATACCAGTTTAACTCCTAGAAGGGCACTCCCTCCAAAGACAGGCAGCAGTGCAAATTAAGGCAATGAGGGCTTGCCTTGTGAGTTGCAGAGGAACTTTAACATCTCAAGAGATAAAAGCACCGCCATCACTCTGCCCAAAGTACCACTTGTACTTCCCCTATATTTCACCATTAGGAAGTCATTCCTTTGGGTTGACCAGATGAAGTACTAAAATACAGATTACTTGGGGGAGGTCCATAAGTCATCCGTTCACCCAAGTGAAGGGGAGGCCATGGATCAGTAGTTCTCCACCCTGGCTGTATATCAGAATAACCTGAGCCATACACCAGAATAATTGAAACTAAGTCTCTTGGAAACAGGGTCCGGGCATCTGTAGTTAGGAAAAGCTCTCCTGGCCGTTCTTGTGCAATGTGAGTACTGAGAACCTCCAAAGGCAAATCTTCACCTACTGAAATGTTCCGGGAGACACCCCATTGATCACTCTTTGCTGATTACCTAGAGAAGAAACCAGCTACTGTTCAGTCTGGGGGCTGTACTGAATTTTCCCTTTGCTGAGCTCTCTCTGCCAGCAGAGGCCCTTGGCCAAGTAAGAGATGGATGCCCTAGCCTACCTGTGGTTTCTCAGTACTCATGGTATAGGGGCTAGAAGGGGACTCTGAATTATATGGGGAAAAGAGAAGAATTAGCTGATATGCGAGTGTGGATGTGCAGCCAGGACACTGAACAGAAAACCCCTTGGCAGAAGGGCAAGATGTTCTAACTCAGAAATCAGGAGCAAGTAACAAGCACACTCCAGTCCCCACTGCCTCAGCCCACAGCCTGCCTGGAAGGATCCAGGGAAAATGAAAATTAATGGGGTAGCGAAGGTAATCAGCAGTGAGTCCCACTTTTGTTAACAACCACCTTCCATCACAGGTAGAATGAGACAGAGTATCCATTCAAGGCTAGGGTCACCTTGGGAAAGAAGGGTGGGGGTCTCCGGCCTGGGGCCTCCCCAGGTCATTGAAGACGGTCTCAGAAATGGACTGTCTTTTTGGAGCTTTTGTGACCTGAGGGTACTTTCAAGACTGGCTTCTTGGACTGAACTAGCATGTCCACCAGGACCCCCAGCATTGCGTGGTTAGCCCTGCCCACCACCCCAGGTCCCTCTACCTTCGCTCCCAGCATCCTTGCCTTCTCGTGTCCTTTAACCCCATCACTTCTAGCCCCTGCTGCCTCATCACTACCCAGTCACCATAAAAATGGAGATGTTTGGGGACTGAAGATGCTGCAAGCAGTCATGAGCCTCTTACCCCTGACCCTGCTTCCTAAGGCCTCCACATACAGCCGGTTGATAACGTCTTACTGACAACCACCCCGCCCTGTCAGGTACCTCAAAATCACATGGCCCTACAAACACTTCTCCCGAGGTGGCCCTTTGTTTCCAAAACCATTTTCATTTTGCCCGTGCTTACTCAGCCTCCCCACAGCACCTTGTTGCTTGGTGATGGGTGAGATGGGCAAACAGACGCCTCCAACAGTGGCTCTTTGATGTGTGCTGTTGGGAGCCGAGAGCAGCGCAAGGCCTGCCATGGAAACCCTGCAATGCGGCTCCTCCGGCTCACGCAGGCGGGCGGGGAGCGTGATGGGCAACCTGCCTGTTAGGGCACAGGGCAGCAAGGCATGGGCGGGATTTCTGTCATTTCCCACATGCCGGGCACCCCGAGAAGCCATTCACATATCCTATCTCATTTATTCTGCACCAAGGTAGAATTTAGAGATTGCAGTGGATTCTGGAGCCAGCCTGCCTGGTTTCAAATCCAGTCCCCGCAAGGAGGGCCCGACGGCTAAACTGGGCGAGTCGTGAGAAACCGCTACTGGGAGAGAAGACAAACGAGAGACGTCCGCTCTTGGTTCCACTTACCTCCTTCAACACCCGAGGGAGACAGGCTGGATCTGTTAGGGTTCCTTGGTGCCACGCAACAGAAACCAACGCTGGCCTGCATAAACAGAGGGGAACTTTCTGGAAAGCTGTGGGGTAGCTCCCTGAATCAAAGGGGAAAAGAAAGTACTAGGCTCAATAGCGCAGAGGGGAGGGACCTTGGGAGCCAGAGCCAGTAAAAAGTCTCCTCAGATTGGAACCCAGCTCCAGCTCGTCTTCATCTTGAGAGCGTGAATCTTAGTGGCTAAGCTCCGGCCACCATGCCCACCCATTGGCCAGGAGAGAGGGAAGGAGGGAGTCAAACAATAGCCAATCCCATTGGCTGAGCTTGAGTCACAGCCCCACCCATTGGCAGATCACCTTGATTGACAGTCTTAACCAACAGTGCCGTCATACGTAAAACCGGCGGTCTCACCAGAGCAACGGAAGGCGGGAGGAATAGATGGGACGAAGAGGAAAATACAGAATGTCTCTGAAAGGGTCACCAGTGCTCCCGCTCAGGAAATGCTAGTTCCCTAAGAATCCCAGTTTACTCTGTATTTACTTGTGCCCCATCAGGTGATTAGAAAGCATCCAAGTCCTGACAAAGTAGGTAAGAGGATCAGTAGGAACACCAGCCGCTGGAGCTACCTTTCCAGAGCCCTCACCTTGGGCCGGGCAGCGAGCCAAGTGTTTTGCACCCATGATCTCACCCCGCTTCATCACAGCCACACGAGGTGATGGACTTTGGGATGGGGAGACTCTCACCCTCACGGCTCCCGGAGGCAGGATTTGATGTGGAGATATCAGACTCCAAGTCCAGGGGACAATCCGCAAGGCCAATGATCTTGACTCCCAAGCAGGGGGCCTGTCGCTCTTACCACCAGCACTCACCTCCTCACCTCTGGGCTCCCTCCAACTCCCACCTCTGTCCACCACAGGGCAGGTACATATGTCATTTAGTGAGAGAACCACAGAGACCCAATGTCATCGGGGGGCCATCACATCACTGGTGGATGTCCCTAACATACTTGGGGGAGGAAGGGGTTGGCAGGTATGGACAGATGTATATGTCTATAGAACATCATGGAATTTTCTGACCACCTTCTACTCTTCCCTTATCCCTCCCTCCCCCAACCAGGTATCTGAAAACACAAAGGCCAAAATCAGAGAAAGTAGATCGGATTTCCCGTTCATCAAACACCTACTAAGGGCCAGGTGCTTTTCCTACATTATCCCTAAGCTTCTGGAGAACCTTGAGAGGTGGGCATGCTGTCTCCATTTTACAGATAAAGAGACTGAAGCTCAGAAAGATCAGCTGAGATTTGATAACCAAAAACCTGATTGGAAGGTGCAGAAGAGGAGCAGAAGTGGCTGCCAGGGAGCCCACCGTTCCCTCCTATGCTGGCACCAGGACGTAGGGCACTGGGTGGCCTGGCCATGCTCTATCTGCTGGGCACTGGGTCCAAGACATCTGGAAACCTGCCCTTGCTAAGTTACAACTTCACTTAACCAAAGTTTGTAAAAGGGCACCCTGAGAGACGAAACAGTCTTATCTCGTCAGAGCCCTGCTAAAATCCCAATAAGCCCATTGCGAGCTAGAGATTGAAGTGCGATTTTGGCATCTCTCCTCTGGCGTGGAAAGAGATTACACTGAGTCATATTTCAAAAAGGCACGCCTGACACAGTATAATCTCTGGTCTTAACTCCCCCTGACCTTGAGAGAGCGGCAATAAAGCAGAGAGACTGCAGCGGTTGGAAACAGAGATTTAGACCATCAGGAAGAGGCGGGGTGGGCAGGAACATCTCATCAGATCCGTGCGGGGCAGCGATGCTGCTGCGGGGCCGCTGCTGAACCTGTTCAGAGGTGGAGGCTTCAGAGTTTCCTCTCCCACCGCCCCCGTCAGAGACTGATGTGCGGCTGCGTCTTCCTGGGACCCCAGCTCCGCCCCTTCCCCAGCATCTCACTGATTCAAGTCCCGAAGGACCCACCATGACCTCCTCTCATCTTCCACCACATCTGCTCCCCCCGCCCACTCCCGGCTTTTCCCAGTGACAATAATGAAGCTGAAAATGTCTCCAGAAAAGGCATCGATCTGTTTATCTATCACTTGCTAATCAAAAGTTTCCTGCCTTCTGCTAAAATACCAATGATTTCCTTTGCGGAATCAAACAGGTCTGTTCTCAGAGACTGAGCGCGTCAGTGGGGACAGTTTAATTACCGCCTTTGACGCTCCTTCCCTGAATACCAATCTTTCCTGAGTTACATGATGAACACACATTAGGGGAAGGATTAAATCAAAAAGCAGGAACTGACTAATTGCAGGGCATCTCACATGGAACCAGACTCCCCTGTTATGCCCTACATCCCCTCCTGGGTCCTAGGCATTCCTGAGTATCCAGCCCAAGGAATTCCAGCACCATCCAAGAGGCCCCATTTTTCACACTCTGAGTCCCCTTGACACATAATAAATGCTGTCGTTAGACCATGGGCTTTAGAGTCAACGGCTGGTCTTACATTCCAGTCCTAGCTCTGGCCACTCAATTTCTGGGAGCCTCAGTTTTCCTGAATGTAAAATGGGAATATCAGACATCCATATATTTAAAAGGCTACTGTGAAGATTAAATTGAATGAAACAGGCAAACCTTGATCATAGTGTGAGGTCAATTAGTGAGAACTATTATTATTATTATCCCTATATGCAAATATATAACACTAAGCAGATGTTTATACTAGATTATATCTATTTTGTATAAAATACATCACCAAACATTTATGAATTTTTATAATCTAGGATGTTCTAGAAAAAGTAATAAGCAGACTATCTTCTTTATACCTCATTGTATGCGGAGTGCCTAGAACTGTGCTGCCTGCAGGAGGTGTTCCATAAATTTGTGGAATGAATGATTATAACAGGCACAGCAAGTGACACACAGTAACACGCATGAACGCTGTTTCTTCCTGCCTGACTCCGCCATGAAAAGATGAAACAAACATGGTCCCTTACAATGATGTTTAAATCTCCCTCACCAGCCCCGACTACCACCACTTTGACGTGCTCATCCAGCCTTTAACTCTTAAGCTGTCCTGGAGATGGAGGTGAGAACATTCACACCACCTGCAGACGTACCTAATGAGCATGAGCAGAGTGGTGGCCATTTCCGTTTCTCCCACTGCCAAATCGTTTGACAGAAACAAATGACTATTATACGATGCCATGTATGGAAAAGAATACACACAAACATAATGCTTAGATTTTATATTTTCAAGGAAAATTGATTACATTATTTAGAAAAATAAATAAAAATAATTTCCCTCTTCTGTGTGGAAAACAATAAGATCCATGGCCCCCCTTCCCCTCCTCAACCATCCCCAGGGCTTCATCTCGCTCTCTCTCTCTCTCTCTCTCTCTTCCTACACTGATAATCACCCCCTTCCCATGTGGATGGAAACTGGATTTCCCCTGCAATTTATCACCTGCCCCTCATACCATGCTGGGCTTCTCAGTCAGAGAACCAGCTGGAAGCCATGTCCCCAAATCGCTGACTCTCCCCTGTTGTCAGTGACATCAGGAAACAAGACATTGTTTGAAGGTTGAACACACCAAGCCCAGGATGGGAGCCTGAGTCAGTCTGCTGGGGGCGGGGAGGGGGGAGTCTATTCATGATGGTCCCACTAGTGGGCTTGTCCTCATGGCAGCTTCCTGTCCTGCCATAAGTGTCATGAGTGATGTCAGCAGGAGAAAAGGAGGCTCTCCAGCTCTCCATCTATCCTGGACATTCCTCACCAGTGCCCTGGGACCAGGGGACCCCTCCTGCAGACGATCTTCTGATCAAAATGCAGCCAGAGGGAAACTGAGGATCAACTGGCTTATCCTCTCCACACACCGAGGCTCCAACAAGAAACTAGATGCACTGTTCCTCAAGGTGTCTTCCCCTAAAGACCACAAAGCCCCCACATATGAGAGTAAGGAGGAAGACTCTTTTCTGGGGACTCTACTAGAAGAGATAAAAATGGTACCACTCAATTTGACAAACATGCGCTGATGGCCAGGCCCACATATGTACATGCAGGCCGGATCATGTGCATATGTGCAGTGGTGACCAAGAGAAGTCACTGCCCTCGGAGAGAGAAGTCCCACAGGGGAGCAGACAACTCAACAGGCAATGACAACTCGGCATGAGACATCTAGGATGAGGGAAGCCAGGGATGTCATGACACAGAGGGAATTTTCAGGAGTCTGGTAGGGCTTCAGGAAGAGGTTGGGCCTGGCCAGGGAAACGCATGGTGTGCAAGGGTGGAGGTAAGCAAGGCCAGGTCACCCAGGGCCTGGCAAGCCTTCCAACCACTTTGAACAGTGATGGGCCCCTGTTTGCCCTTTACTTTGGTCACAGGGTGGGTATTGGAGAAATGACCCCCAGAGGAAAACGGTTTGGGCTCCAGCAATGGGAGTGACTCACCTCCCTTGCCATGACTGACACTTACACCAGCCTAATTAGACAGAGATGTGGGGGCTGCGGTGGGCCATGTGGGGCTCTCAGCATCCCACCCACTGCCCTGCAGCTCTCTGAGCCTCCATCTCTAGCCTCCAGCCTTGTCTCTCTCCTTCTGCACCCCCTTCCCCTTGGTCTGTCTTTCCTGCCTCCCTCCCTCCGTATTCTTTCTCCTCTGCCTCTGCCTCTCTCCCTCTCCTGCCCCGCCTCTCCCCTTCATTTCCACTATTTCTCATTCCTCAGCCTCCCTGGATCCCCTACCTCCTCCTTCAGCCATAAACACAGGAAGCTGGGTGTCATTTCTTTGGGTGAGGCTCCCCCCCCCCCGCCCCTGCAGCCCACACCGCTGTCGGCACACACACAATTCCCGCCCAGCTCATCATGTAAATATGACCTTTCCGATATTCATTATCAATTAAAGGAACAAATCCCCTTCTCTGAGAGTGCTCCAAGCAGCACGAGGGACCTTTCAAGCCCAAGAGCACAAAAGGGCCTTTCCCGTGGGCTGCCACACTGTCTAGCTCCCATCTCCCAGAGGCTGGGTGGTTGGGTGGGGAGGCCGGCGCAGACGGGGCAGACAAGTGGGAACCAATGGGGCTCGAAGCCCCTCCAAGGTCGCTGTGCCTATGGATTACACTGTACAGCCAATTCCTGAGCCAATCACAAGGAGTCAAAGGAAATGTGGGGCCATCAGCTTTCTGTTCCTTCTTCTGTCTGTGGGCCACGCCAGGTGCAGGCCGGGCCTCTTTTCAGGTCCCTGCACACTGAGCTCCCGCAATTCAGGCTCCAGTGGCCTCCCTTTGGCTGGTCCCAGGAGTTCCTTCCTTCCCCTTCTGATGGGCTGGGGACCCACTTTTAGCCATAGATGGATCTCAGCTTCTGGGACCCAAACACAGACACCTTGCCAAAAAAAAGAGTTTACACATTTTATATTTTTTGACAGCAGGTCATCCAGCACAAAACTGTACCCAGACAGAGCTGGGCGAGGGGCAGGACAGCCTGCCAAGGATGAAACATGGGCTTTCCAGAAGGTGGACTCAGAGCAGCCCTTTCCCATGGCTGCATCCCCAGAGCTGTATCCCAGATTCCCTCACCCCCCAGGCCCACAAACCGCCCAGGAAGAAACCCTCCAGACACCACCGGATCTGCATTGTTGCCACAGCCATGGCTTAATAGCTGCTTAGGGAGGGGCAGCAATCCCCACCCTGCCCTCATGTGACCTGCCCCTATGGCTGGCTGGGCTGACCGCACCGTCTGGGTGCATCTGGGGCCATGCTGTGTGCATTAGAGGCTCCTACTCCTGCTGACGGCATTGGGCATGGTGGTCACCCCAGTCTGGTTCCCATTCTTAGAGCAGCCGGTCCACGGGCATCCAAAATAAGAGAGGGGAGGCCGGACTGCTGGGGTAAGGGCACAGTCAGAAAGTGGGAGTGACACAGACAGAAGGAGGGAGACAACGAGAGAGAAAACTTGACACCCGCCCATTGTTAGATAATCTGGCCTCAGTGTCTGGTACAAGGGGAGCTGCAGCCCAGGTTGGCTTGTTATTCACATCTGACACCCAGTGGATTCTCAAAGCTCAGTCCAACGGAGAGAAGGTGACGGCTCCTGACCTTGAACCAGAATGACTTCTGGTGCCCTCCAAGGCCACAGCAGCATGAAGCTCTGGGTGTTCCCCCCACGTCTGTCCCTGCATTTCCTTCCTAAGGAATAGGAAAGCCAGGTCCATCAGGCCTTCAATAGCTGCTCTCTGGAAAGACCCACAGGTCTCTGCAGGTGTCCAGCTCCAGACCCCTGCACGGCCCGCCTGCCTGACTCCAGGCCTTCCCTCCAGGACGAGATGCGCTCTGGTGACACCATAAGGCAGTGCAGGGACACTGCAGAGGGGAAGGCCAGAACTGGGCTAAAAGCAGGAGGGCAACACTGGTTGGGACACAGTGCCTAAGAGACACTCAAACACACACACACACACACACACACACACACACACGTTTGCCCAAGTAGTATGGGCCTCTCCGTCTGGCCATACCCCACCTCCCAAAAGCCCTTGTTTATTTAAAATGTGATGCTTATTTGGGGGTAAATAAGGAGAAAGAGACTCCAGAAAGTCTCTCTTCCACCCCTCTGCCTAGGGGCAAGATTGTTCCTTTTAAGATTCCTACCCACCCACCCTCCCTTAACAACTCTCGCATCTCCTGCCATAAAAGTACCTCCCCAAATTCAGAAAATTAAGAACTAGAACATCCAGTAGATACACACTACCAGGAATTTACCCTATGGATATAATGTTCCAAATATGTTCCAAAATATGTTCATTGCAGCATCCCTTACAACGACAAAATAACTGAAAACAACTTTATGGTCCATTACCAGGGCCTGGCTGAGTACAGGGTCATGTATCCAAGACATGACAACTGGGGCGATAAAGACAATGTGTCTCAGCCCCACCCGTACACAGCGCACAGGCCAGCGAGCGGGGGGAGGTGGCCGGGCCGGAAGGTTAGGTGAGACTGGGCATGACGTGCCTGCAGTCCTGGAGAGGAAAGGACTCTCGCTGCTTCTCTAGTTTCCATCTCCCTCCATCTGTACACAGCAGCCTTTCTTTTGTGACATCTTCACCTGCCCCTCGCCCAGAGGGCACATCCATGGTAGCAGGGTGCATTTTCAGCCAAGTATCAGCAACTGTAGGAAGATCTCTAGGTTAAGAATATACTATCAGCATGGAAGAATTATTCTGGGAGCCCTCCCAACGCCTTGCTGAAATGAAGTATTCCTTAAGCTCAAAGTTCAGCTAACGATAACCCATGCACATTTCACTTCCGAAGGAAACTCTGCGGTCTAGACGGGGGCTAGAGGGTGAGTCACTTTGGTTACTGCATTAACTATTTATTGATTGTGTATTACATACAAAATTACCTTGGGGTAATGTTTAAGCCCCAAACTTAACAAAACAATAAATGTGGATTATATCACATGGTTTCTCCAGGTCAGGGATGTGAGAGCAGGAATCCAAGGGTTCTTCAGGTGGCAGTCATTGGAAGGCATGACTGGGGCTGGAGAATCTACTTCCGAGCTGGCTGGCTCACTAGGACGGCTGTGGGCAGGAAGCCTCAGTTGCTCACCACGTGGACTTGTCCCTCTGGGCTGCTTGAGCATCCTCATAACATGGCAGCCAGCTGTCCCTGGAGTGAGTGATCCCAATAAAAGATGAAAGCCAAGTGTCTAGGGTGTCCTGGCCTTGGAAGCTGCACTCCATCGTCTGCTTAATATCCTATTGGTTACATGGGTCATTTCTATTCAGTATGAGAGGGGATTACTCAAGGGCATGAATACCAGGAGGCAGAGATCATTGGGGGCCGTCTTGAAGGTTGGCTACCACAGTAATTAACATTCATAACTACTATCCCTGACTCTACCCCACCCACCACTGGCCTCCAGTCCCCTCACCTGCTCCACAAAGTGTCTCACTCACCACCAACTCCCAAGTTTCTTTTGGAACAGAAGAGAGTATAAGTTGACTTATTCACTTATTAAAACAGTGTCCACCTATCATCCTATATTGAAGGTCCAAGGGGACCTGGCCCTGACACCCTCTTCTGTCTTGTTTCTACCATTTCCCTTCCACCACCCCATATTCCTGCCAGCCTCAATGACCTGAAGACCCCTAATGTGGATGGTCACCCCCTACCCAGCTGTATGCTTGTTAAAATGAGCTGTGTGACCTTTGACAGTTTTCTTAACCTCTCTGGGCTTCTCTTACCTCATCTGTAAAATGAGGATAATAAAAGCAGCCATGTGTATGGAGAAAAAGCACATACACACACCCAAGGAAGACATATATCCAGAAAGACCTGAGGAGACCTTAAGTTTTTATGCCAGGCTGATCCCCAGGCTCAGAACTTGCCCTGTTAATTGGTGAAGGTCTTACCCACCATTCTGCAAAGACTGGGTGAAGTGGCTGATTTTTTAAATACCCAATTTTAAACAAAAGATGACAAGGCATACAAAGAAACAGGAAAACATGGCCCACACCAAGGAACAAAATACATCTCCAGACACTATCCCTGAAGAAACATAGGCACCAGACTGACTAGGCAAAGTCTTCAGAATAACAGTCTTAAACATGCTTAAAGAGCTAAAAGAAAACACAGGCAAAGATCTAAAGGAAATCAAGAAAACAATATATGAACAAAATTATCATATCAACAAAAAGAAGTTATATATTTTAAAAGAAGAACCAAAAGGAAATTCTGGGGCTGAAAAATGTAATAGCAGAATTTGAAAATTCACTAGAGGGGTTCAAGAGCAGACTCAAACAGGCAGAAGAAAGAATCAGCAGACCTGAAGAGAAGTCCTTTGAAATTATTAAGTCTGAGGAACAAAAAGAATGAATAAAAAGTAAACAGAGTCAAAGGGACTCATGGGACACCATTAAATATACTAATACAAGCATCATGGAAGCCCCAGAAGGAGAAGAGAGTAAGAAAGGGGCAGAGAGATTATTGGAAGAAATAATGGCCAAAAAGTCCCAAAATTTTTTGAAATACATGGATCTACATATCCAAGAATCTTAACAAACTTCAAGTAGGAGAAATATACACGCCCATTCACCCAAACATCTGACTTCTGAGACATTTTTCCTTAAGGAAATACCATAATCTTAAACTTGGTTCTTAAGATTTAAGAACAATCTTAAAATTGTTCTAAAACTCAAAACTTAAACAATTTTGAGTTTTAGAACAATTAGCCAGAAGTACTTATCACAGTCATTTTGTAATTGTCAACAGTTGGAACAACCTTTGTGTCCAACAATAGAGATTTGTGTAAATAAAGTATATCTATAAGATGGGACATTGTGTAGCCATTAAAAATGATGTTGACAATGTTCTGAATTGAATGTTAAGGGAAAAGAAGGGTTTACAAAATGGCCATGTGCAATCTTATTTTTGTAACCAAGGCAGGTACAAGTGTCTACACGTGAAAGAGGATTTGGAAAATGGCCATGAAAGAAGAGTAGATTTTTTTCTGAATGAGTGAGAATGTATGTGTTTTTCCTCTTTTTGCCTTCTTTTTCCTATTTAAAAAAAAAAAAAACTACTGCTTTAGTCACATATCTAGTAAATGTCAGAAGTGAGATTTGAGCTCTTACTGCTTTCGGTACACCGTGTTGCTTTCTGTCCTGGCACCAAATAGCTCCACTTGAGCCTCTCTTGAGTTAGAAAGGTCTCTTTCCCTGGGGACAGCCTCCACACCCACGCCTCACTACTTCAAGCACATTAACAAGTCTAGGGAGGATTCTTAGGTTGATAAAACCTGAAGTTTCATCATCCGCGTTGGCTTTCTATTCTAAATTATCTGCTAAGCCAGACTTGGCTTTTTTGCTTATGGACATTAAACCTTAACCACTCTTTCACTTGTAAATTAAAAAGCCACTCACTAGGAACACCACGCCTGCTCCACGCCCTCCCCAGACCCCTGCCATTAATCCTGAGGGCAAGAGCCAAGAATGGGGATGACCAAACAGTTCAAGCTAGACAGTCTCATTTCTGAGTTTGTCAAGATGTCTTAGCAAATTTCCTCTTTAATTTACATAATTTCAGCTAGCATCACTTTCCCCCAAGAGGCTTTGTATATCAACCATAAACAGGAAATACGAGTCAGTCCGCTCACCTTTGCCAAAGCCTAAATGAAATCAAATTTAAAAAGTAATAAAATAAAATGAACGATGGTCATTACCTTGCCACAGCGATTTCACAGTAACAAGGTCTGACAAGTATGAATTCACACCACAGCCATATACATGCCCAGACTATATGAAGCGATACTCACTTCCCAGCACTATGGACTGTTTTTTCATCCCAAAGAATCTTCAGAATTCAAGTCTATGAAATTTGAACTGTGCAGTCTCTGCAAGAATGAAATTCCACCGGGAAGGGGATTCAGATAGAAGTCAACTGATGGATGGTTCCGCTCAGAATGCACAGCTTTTAATAATAAAACAAATCTTATCACAAATCCAGGAATATTTTGCCACCAAGAGTAGAAAACTGAACCATTGGAAAGTCATGCAGTCACAAAAGATGCTAAATCCCTGAACTCATTAACTTGGGGAATAAAAAAGGAGTCCATTTTCTATTTGAGGGGCAGATTCTTTTCTGGAAAGACTCTTTCAAATTTCAAGAGGACCCCAGAATGTAGCGCAGTGATGCTCTCAGTTAGAAGCTCACCCTGGGTACAGCAGAGCAGGGAGGGTGATCTTCATTGGACCTAAGACTTCCTGGGAAAGCGCGTACCCTATAGAAAATGAGAGCTGAGCCGCAGAACTCCAGCACCACAACAATGGGTCAGTGTGGGAGAGGAGGGCTGTCTTACTACTTGAATTCTAGGAATAAGAAGCCAAAAGAAAGAGCGAGTCAAATGAAAAGAGCTAAGAGAAAAGTAATGTTAGCTTCATTAGAAAGGTAATGAAAAGAGCTTCTTATAGCTCAAGAGTTCTGTTAAATATTCAAAGCACTGATTAGACCTGCTCTGTAACTGAGGCACAGAGTGAGGGGTAGAGGGAGGAGCTAATATTAGGGGAATGAATGAACTCGGGAGAGTGGATAGCCTGCGCACACGGTGGGAAAATGGGAGTGGACTTTATATGGCGGCTTCAGCAGTGGCAATGAAGATAAACAATTGAGAATGGGACACAAGACAAATGGTAGACTCCTGATGGCAGCTGAGAAGACCGGAGTGTCCGTACATGTGAGACACCTCGGGCCACGCCCAGAGCAAGCTAAGGAAATCAGAATTCTATTAACAGCAGAAGGGGGAAGTGCTAACATGGCATAAACCACACAGGTGCACAATCTCTCGAAAAGAAGGAAACATCAAGAAATGAAGGAATTCCCAGATTTCCAGGCAGAATTTGAGGAATATGCCC
The DNA here is from genome assembly GCF_048773025.1 of Camelus bactrianus. Lineage (NCBI taxonomy): Eukaryota > Metazoa > Chordata > Mammalia > Artiodactyla > Camelidae > Camelus > Camelus bactrianus. The sequence continues at coordinate 72,131,747 of NC_133547.1, forward strand.
CACTCTCTTCAGGACCAGTCATGAGATACAGAATAGAAGGAATCAGAATCGGTGTCCTAAAAGAATATGATGTCTTCCATAAGAACTATGTTTTTTATTCCCAGGAAGCGAAGACCTAAAACTAAGACTTCTACAAGGGAAAACGGATAAGTCAAACCTATACTAAAGGAAGGCAAGAAAAAAAGAAGAAAAAGGAGGGGGAGAAAAACATCATTAGGTATCTGGGGCATTAGGTTTGAGGTCACCAGCTTTTCCTTTTCTGGGCCCTATTAAAATGTTCAAGACCAAAAAATATATGTACTGTATTTATTGGCTCCAAAATATGAAAAGAAAACCATAAAATTGAAATTAATAGGTGTTTAATGAAAATGTCTGCAAAACTTAATATTATACCAACTTCATTAATGGCTAAATTTAGTTTTCATAGAAATTCTATTCTATTGGAAAACAGTTTGAAGGGTAGATAATTCCTCTCTAGGCAGGAATTCCTAGGTGACCCCTGATGATTGCCAAGAAATCTCAGCCATTGTAAGTGAAATAAAGTACTCATGGCCAAAGCATTTCAAAAGTGAAATGATTTTTCCAAATCTTGTCAACAGTCTTTGTGACAGTGAGGGCTGGGTGCATTTTAATACATGTAGGGTGATGCAGGGTGGGGTCTCAAAGGGAGGGATGCCCAGGTGTCAAGATAGAGCAACACATGGGACACCACAGAGCCAGTGTCCCACGAGACAGAGGCAGCAGTCAAAGGAAATCTGCTCGTCACCATCCCCCAGTCCCCTTCGGGTGGCCCAAGCCCTGCCTGGCTCCCAGCGCCTCCCTGGCTGAGCCCCCAACTCCCTTTTAAGCTTCTATCATAGCAACAGCCCCAGGGCCAGACCCCCTAATTGCCAGCTTCTTCTAAGTGCCAGGAAAAAAAACCAACAACAACAACCCTCTCCAGCTCTCTGCCCCCTCCCAATACAAGCCCAGGGGGTCAGGCAGGTTCAAAAGGGGAAATAAATGAATCTTTACACATTATAAGGACCCAAGCAACATTCTCGGTGGCATTAGTGCCTGAAATGGCAGCAAGTAAAAGCAGGTGTGCTGGGCGCCCTGTCAGCTAACGACACTGATAAGCCTGCCATGCCCGGTTCTGCTTCATTTCAAACAGACTGCTGGAAGAAAAAAAAAAAAAAAGGAGGGAAAAGCCAGAGCAGAAATAATTGCTGGAGCTTCCAGTGAGCGGAGGGAGCCTGCAGGCAGAGATCAACGCGCCTGATTTCATCCTCTTCCTTTTATTTCTATAACCTTAAACGTTCTGCTATTATAAAAGTCATCATGTCAGCTTTCTCCCCAGCCTCTCCGGCTGCCCATTTTCAAATTGTATCAATTGGTAAGGCTTTTGGGCTGAAGGATTTTCATCTTGATTTACGGTTTCTGTGCTTTAAAGATGAAGCAAACTCTACCGACCTGGTTCGAGCGTGGAGGCGCGCTGCTGTCCTGGGCGCGTGTTCATCGTCAGATCCTCCCCAGACGGCATAGAAACTAGGGAAGGGCTGGTGTGTGTCTCTTCTTCTTCTCCTTTTTTTTTTTTTTTTAAATTAGGAGTTTGGGATGAACAGATACACATTACTGTACATAAAATGGATAAACAACAAGGACCTCCTGTCTAGCACAGGGTATTATATTCAATTTCTTGTAATAACATATAACAGAAAAGAATCTGAAAAGAAAAAAATAGATGTATGTGTATGTATAACTGAATTGCTTGGCTGTACACCTGAAACTAACATTGTAAATCAACTACACGTCAACTTACAAAAAGAAAAAATATATATTAAAGCAAACGGCAAGTGAATAGCATTGTCATGAATCTCCTGCTAAAGTGGTGAAGGGAAGTCTTTGATCCTTAGTAGTCATTTGGGTCTGGGGCAGCAGGCTTTCAGTTCTTGAGGCTATTGATGACCGCTGGCTTCAAAACTGGGGAAGTGAGAACTAAGAGGTGTGCGGGCAGAGCAGGGAGCTTGCGGCAGGGTCCTTCTGAACCGCCTCTTTCTAAGTAAAGAAAGAAAGGGGCTGAGAAACAGGGGCTGTGCTGGCCTTTCTACCTAGAGGAGTGCATCAATGGTAAAGAAGTAGTAAACAGAAAATAATACAAGCCTGAACTGCCGATTGCAGCAAGTCTGCAGTGAATGCTCATACCTTGATTTCTAAGACCCGGAGAGTGGGTTATTCAAATGTTCGGGCGCATCCTGGGAGGGCCGCAGAACAAACAGCAACTTCCACAGTCCTCTTTGCACCCTGTCCATCGGGAACTCTGGAATAAATGACCTGCTGGCTTTGTCATGCAGAAAAGTGTGCCCAGGTCCCACCTGTCACGCACCACCCCACCAGGGCAGCAGGTAGTAAACTAAAAAGGGAGCCTGAAGGCAGGAGGAGAGACTCAGACACAGAGTAAGAGGCTGAATTCCCTCCATCAGGCTCTGAGCCAGCATCCTTTGCAGCAGATTTGGCGCTGGGGGTGAGTTTGGTGCAGTGCGGTGGAGGCAGGAGGAAGACCACTGCGTAGGAATCGTGGGTCAGATTCAGGGGCCCCGATGGGCCAAGTGCAGCCAAACACACGTATGAATTAATCAGACACCTGCACCACGAATTTATCAGCGGGACTCGGGATGGATGTGGTGAAGACGTATGAGGCCCCATCTACGGATTTCCCTGGGAACGAGGATGGAGGTTCCCCACAGTCCCTTCCCTAATTCTTTCCAATTAATCTCTGTGTGCAGATTACAGGCCTCTTGAGTTACAGCATTGCCTCCCAGAGCTTCAAAAATCTCACTTTCCTGGGACTTAAGCCTCTTTCAAATCCTGCTAACAAGGGAGAGGGCTCTCCACGGCCCAGGTGAAACCGTGGCAAGAAATGAACCTCCGTGTTGAGGGAGAGAGAGAGAGAGAGACGAGAAAGAAAGAAGAAGGGAATGCTAATTGTGCCGGGGACGCTGACAGATTTGACAGAAAGTGTCTTCATTGAGAAATTACGATCTGAAGTTCCCTCTGGTTCCCTCAGAAACAGGAGGAGAGAGGCACGAGGGAGCCTGACAGGAAGTGAGGGTTCTGAGACTTCAAATACAAACATTAGAAAAAAAACAAGCAACATCTGCAAACAGTAAGTACTTATTTATATTTTATGGAGTGTGTGCTTGGGATCCTGACAGGTTTTTAAAACAGAGACCATATTAGGCCCATTCAGAGGCGAGAATGTCCCTTTTAAAAATGCATTACCCCTCTGCACCGGCAGGTCGGCCGGCTCCGCTGGCCTCAGGTGAGCCCTGACCCCTCCCGACCTGGTCTAACAAAACACACATGCGGGTTTTGCAAGGAAACCGTTTATGGGGCCCCTCGCTCAAGGTCAGTGCAGGCGGGCGCTGGAGGGTTAGTATTCAGCAGGCTTCTCCCTCAGCTGACAGAGCCGCTTTGAACTTTTCCCTTTTGAACAAATAGGAAGGGAAACCACAAAGAAACAAGTGCTGGGAATCATAGAAAAGAGTGTGCGGCGAAAGAAATAAATAAGCCGCAAATAAATAAATAAGTGGCCAGCCGTGTCCCGGGCAAATGAAAGGCGTCCCTCTTAGATTTTCAGTCTTCCCAGGCGTTGGGTGCCCATGAGAAACTTTAAAATAAAAACAATAGGATAAACCTGCTATCTTTCCGCCCACTACCCCCCCCACCTCCTCCAAAGGATGAACCCTTTATTTTTGACAACAAATAAGAGGCAGTTGGCAGGTACGGTGTGCTGTGCACCATGAAATATTTAGTAAGGCAATAACGACTCCCTGGACAGCTTAAGAAAACCACGATTATATTCAGAGAGAAAGCCACGAACAAACAGAAGGGGGGGGAAACACAAAGAAAGATAAAGGAAGGCCTTTCATCCGGACTTCCTGTCCAATAATGCAGCCAGGCTTGATCCATATGTCTGGAGAAAAATCAAAGTGTCACAACCATCCAAAATGTCAATAGCTCCGGTAAGGAATATTGTCGAACATTTTCTATTACACCGTTCAAGAATTTGCCTCCCAGCGCAATTTGGAAGAAAAAACTCTTTTATTTCGAAAACACTCAAAGGAAAGAGAGGAGGCGGGGGCTGGGAGGGAAGAGAAAACCAGGACAAGGCGCATTTCAGCACGGGCTGTAATACAATCACGCTCTGGGCTCCCAGACCATCCTGAAAGTCAATCCTCTGATGAGAGTGAGCTCTCCTCCACACCTCTCATACGTTCTGTCTTTTTTTTTTTTTTTTTTTAATAGACGCTCTTGCAAAGGCACTTCCTGGATGGTTGGATGGAACGGAGCAATCTCCGTGCAGCGGGAAACCGGAGAAACCGAACTTTCAGCAGCCTTCATATTTGGGTAACCCTGCTGAAGGATGTAAGGTTGAGTCTGGAAGGCTCTCCTGGCTTCTCTCCATGATAAGTGCCTGGAACATGGGGCAACCCACCTTAGAGGGGTGAAAAAAAGGACTGGGGGTAAGCAAACAATTGACTGCGGCCTTGGCAGAATGTAAACAAAATCCACACACCTTCCCTTGGGGATCGGCCTGCAGCGTCTAGTTGGACAGAACTCGCCATACGGCGTCTCCTGGATTCGCCTCTTCAACATCCTGGAAATTCTAGAGGGAAAAATCACGCCTGAGTGACTGCTGTCTGTGGCTTGTGGAATCTTAAATAGAATGAAGCAGGCCTCCGACAATCAATATTACTGACATACTAATCTCTGTGTATAAGCCGTAGTTCGCTTCAAGGCTGTCCCGGTCCCCAAAATAATTGTTAAATGTGCTTGAGACCTTTGTGCCAGTGGGTTGGTATTTCTCCTGGTCATCTACATGGAGGTAGCACGCCAGCTGACCAGGGAGGGGTTTGGCTTCATAAAATAAAACTGCAGAGCGGGCCTGACCTTGCTCCTTTCATCCCCTCTCTGCTAGGACTTTCTGCTTCAGAACATACACTTGCCAAATGCTGAGAAGCTGCCTCTAACCCGTCCTGAGGGAGGGAGAAGCTGTTTGCATTTGTGCACAGGGAGAAGGGGAGAGCAGGGGCGGTTGTCTACATTTTTGCCCCAACTCCAAGTTTATCAGAAATTGTTTGGAAGCACAAGGTAGGCCAGGCACTCCACATTAAGGTTTCAAAATTCTAGTCTATTTTTTTCGTAAGGAATGGAAAGGAAAGGGCACACAATACTTCTGAGACTTCCCCAAGATTCTGAAATTTGTGACTCATGCTTGGGGCTGAAATTCACCCAGTCTGCATCGTATTAAATTTGGGGATATTTTGTACCAGGTGATAAATAGCCATTCCCCTCCAAGCCTTCTGCTGCCTGCTGCCCTGGCCATCCCCCAGGGTCTCCTCCCTTCCCTTAATTCGGCACCTCAAGGGTTAACATCTGGCCAAGCAGAAGGCCCTTCAGGACATCCCCACCAAGCGCTGACCGGTGGGGGCCACTGCCCACCGTTATTGAATTATTTTGACATCACCCAAGCTCAGTTCCACCACATCCATCACCCAGTCTGAAGTCTTTCGGCCTGTCCTTGGTTGGGTTCCTGTAGAACTTCTCCAGGAGAGCAAGAAAGACAGCAGACGAGCCAGACTTTTCTAAGCTCTCCCTTCCTTGGCTGGAACTGGGTTTTTGACCACCCTCCATCTGAGCCGTGGATGGAGGTGCAGGAACACTGAGGAACATCAGGCCAAACAGGCGAAACTCAACTGCCTCTTTCCCAAGTCACAAGCAGTAAACAGCAGCAGAAATCAGCAGCCACAAGGGTATAATTGTCATTAGTATGTAAATTTTAAAAGCGCAGCCAAAAATATCAATACCCCCCACTTAATTTATTACTATATAAAGATGGATGGTAGTGGAGCATAGTATTGATTTTTAGAGGCCTTAAAAAAAAATAGCAAGGAAGAAAATAGTCAAAGACAACTTAACACAAAATGCTGTGTCTCCAAATTAGTCATTGTGCTTTTTTAAAAACACGCACACACAAAACCACTGTACTGTCAGCCTGCGTGGTTCAATCTTATTTGATGGGCTTTTCTGAAAGTGAAGAAAAGGCAGAGGCCGTTTAGGTAAAGAGCCCTCTCAGAATGGATTCAATGTAAAGACGGGTTAGCATTTTTACTGTATCGACAGCAAACCATTAGGCAGCCACCCTCCAGCCCAGCCACTGAGAGGAAATCGAAGAGGAAGGTTCCCTGGCTGGGCTGGGCAGGGACGCCTGTCAGCTCCCGGTCCCCGGCCGGCTGGGCTGTCACGGATCTTCCTCTCCCCGCCTGGTGTAATTCTGCCATCACTCCCACATTTACCAAAGTGTTAGTAGGAATAATCATGACCACTAGATAAATAGGTGAATTCATCAGCAGGTTTGAAACTGTTCTGGAGAGGCTGTAATCCTGGGAACTGTGTTTGTATCTGAAATGACGCAGAGATCAGAACATCACTGTCCCCTGTGCCGTTAAAGGATGGGTCACTTCTCCGCTTCTGACATCTGGAGATGCCTGCATTTATACAGAGGGAGACGAGGGCTGGAGAGACGAGGTGGTGAGGGAGCAGAAAGGAAAAGAAAGCAATAAAGATGTAGAGACGTATTGATTTGGGAAGTGTCTGTACCGTCACACCACTTACTTCGTTTTGTTTTTCGGGAACTGGGGCTCTGCATCTTTGAACGCTCTCCTGATTAGAGCAGGTGAGCCTTTTTTGTAGCCTGGATCCAGGTTACGTCTCTCTACATCTCCTGGAGAGCCAAGATTTCCAAAAGAATAGGAATGCCCATGTTTGAAAGTAATAAGATAAGGATATTACCTGTCTCCTATTTCCTGAATTCCAGAGGTCTCTCTCGCGCTCCCTTCAACAAACCCTGTGAACTATGGATTACTGCCATGGGCTTTATTATGGCATCTGGGGAAACATTTTTTATAGAGATGTTCCACCAATAATCAGGCTACAAGCCAAGAGGAGTCCCTCACATTCATCAGCCTAGAAATATGCACCTTTTCGAGAAGCATTTTGTCAAGAGAAACCCAGACTCCAATAAGAGCTGCTCAGCAGGGTCTGTGCTATCAGACTGAGATTTCTAATTTATCAGGATGCTTCTGCCGTATGAAGCAAGAGCTCTCCTCACTTTGCTTATGAAGTAGAACTGTGGTTCACAATGAACATCTAGTTGCTAGCTGTCTTCTTGCTGTAATTGGATTTAATTCATTATCTTTCATTTCAATAAAATCACAGGGAAAACACAGGGATGAAAATGTGTAGGCTAATTGCTTATGGAAATTCAAGTGCCGCCCTCGGTATAAATTTACCCCTTGCATGAGGAAGACACAGTTGTGTCATTATCCTGGAATTTTCACAACAATATGTAATTATAGAGAGGAGCAGGTGTAATTAGCGAGTCTTTCCACAAAGCAGGTAGCATTCTTGGTTAAATATTTACAGCTGCGCAAACAGCCGGTAATAATGAGGGTTTTCTCAGCCACACGTTACAGAGCATCCAACAAATATTATGAAAAGTGGTCATTATCAGCCCGGCAGGCGCTGCTTTGCCTTCTCGCTTGTGAGAAACGCTTCTGTGCGGTTTGCAGGACGGGAATCTGGGCTGAGTCGGCAGTGCGGTTTCAACAGTGATGAAAACACGGAACTATGATCACCTCTTCCCTTGCTGCTGCCGAGAGGAGCAATTAAAGCTGCATATTTAGAGGTGACATCAGCCAGGACTCCTGCACAGAAAATGCATCGCTTTTTTTCCCCTTCTTTCATTCCTCGGTCCCTTTTCTGTCCAAAGGAAACCCACAGCAAACGGCAAAGATGCCGAAAGCTGCAGGCTCGTAAACTCCGAACCACTCACAAGGGTCAGCCTGACCTGCAGCTGTCGCACAAAATAAAATCAATGCAGCCCCCCACCCCTTCCTGGGCAAACACCCTCCGTGGCTCTTTATTACCAAATGATATGAACTTTGACCCAACCTGAACAAAATTTAATATTTTCTCCCAAATATTTTAAAAATTCATTCTGGGGCTCTAGAGGAGTCAGGGAGTCTGCGAGCCGTAATTTGACATCTGAATTATTCTGAGGCTGATACGGAAAGCTATTCACAAGCTTATTTGGAGAGGTGTCAATCAAGATACCACTTGTGCAGGGAAGATGGACGCAGGCTTAGGATGGCAGATAGCTTTCAGGGAACTACAAAATAAAGGGAAGGCAGGCTCTGATGAACACGTTACGTCTTCATTCTTGACGATGACATTTTTTTTTCAATAGCAACCTAGGAGACCGGTATCCCCAGGATGTGCCTTTCTCCACACCTGTAAAGACATTTTAACATTTATTAAAAATGATAACCATAAACAACAAACATGGTGTCTGAAACTCGCCTCTGTTCATTTCAATGCACTGATTAAGATTTTAAGCAATGCTTCTAAATTAAGACTGTCAGGCCGCCATCCTCCTCACAGGGTTGAGGTCCTGATCTCGCACGGGATTGTTTGAGCAGGCAGCCTTTCAGAGTGGATCGCCGAGCCGGGCCAGCGATGGTCCGTGTTCTTTTCATTCCTTTTCGATGCGATGGGGGTGACTCAATTAGTCCCAATCATCCATGAGATGTGGCCCAAAATAAAATGGCTGGGCTCTGATAGCCTCCTCCCAAGGTATTTCCCAGCTGACAAGTCACAATGTTAATTACCCATTGTTGTGATCTGAAAGACACCGAATTTTAATTATGTAAATTCGGAGCCATTTTGTTCCTAGTAGCAAAAAAGCAGCAGACAGTGTTTTCCGTAGAGGGAACTGTAATTCCTGTTTGGAATCTCGGCAAACAACGGCAATGCGTGTGACGTGGCCAGGAAGAGTCAACTCCATCCTGGCCTGAGCAACCAGGGGATGACGTCTTTCTCAAGAGACAAAGAAAAGGACATGGTCTCCGACATTTCGTTTCTTCTGGCACCTTTCTTGGGGGCCAGTTTGCTTGGCCATGTCTGCTAACGTGGATAGCTTTGCAGTGGGCAAACAAACACCTCCAACTTCAGTACCTGTGACGGCCAAACCATTATCAAACAGAAGTTACATCAAGCACCTCCAACAGGTCCCCCAGATAAGCTGGAAATGTTTCCTGCTAACTACCAAAACTCTATTTAGAAAAATCCTTCAAGCTGAAGAATAAAACCAAGTTCTCCTTGAAGCTACGGGGATCCAGGAATCTTCCCCATTTCCCAGGGAACTCCTTATTCTGGAATTATGTTCTCCTTGGCTGTTCCTTCATCCGCTCATCATCCCCTCCATCATTAGGAATCTGTCCAATGTCCAAGAGGTACATGGTACCCACGGAGAGCATATGGGTGTTTATGGGGATCAAGCTGGACTTGATTTCAAGTTGGACTTGATCCCCCAGGGTTATATGGTGGTGTGTCTCAGAGCCTCGAGAAAACTGACGGGGTGGGGAGGGATCATGTAACTCAGCTAGAAAAGAATATAAAATTTTACGATTATATTAAAATGAACAGTGATATATTATGGGCTAGAATTTAAATTTATTGATTTTTAAAGATGAAACAGGGGACTTGAAAGAAAATGTTCCCCTGGAGCATATTACCTAACCCTTGACTGCATCACACCCCAAGCCCTGGGAGGCTGGGTGAAAGATGGTTCAAGTTTTTGCTCCTTTGCTTTGAAAAGGCCTGGTGTGCCTTGGTCCTCAAGAAGTTTATGATCTGGTGCCTTTTTTTTAACTGCTTCTCAGTCTGATAAAAAATGAACCAAACCGCATCACAGAAGACCTGGTCCTACCAATGGGGTAACCTTTAATGCAAAGGACCAGAATCAGGACGAAGAGGGAGCTCTGGGGCGTGGGAAGGGAGGGGGAGCGTGGGGGAAGAGTGCATGCTTCACAAATAGGTCACATCAACAGCCAAGAAAACAACTAGCCAAACTTAATCTGCAAGGTAAGCGGGCAGCCAGAGACCTCACCCCCACACCAGTCCTGTTTTCAGCAGGATTTTGGCAGAATAGCCTGAATTAAAATCTAATAACTTTAAGCAAGCCTGCCATAAGATGATAAATGAGAGGAAGAAGAGTAACTACCACTTAATGAACACTTGCTATGTGCCAGGTTTATTATCTTCTCAGCAGATTGCCGTCGCAAACCCATTTTCCAGATGAAGAAACTGAGGCTTCAGGGGCCTGAGCTTGCCCAAGCAGACACCACTAGCAAGCCTGTGCTCCCATCCCTCTGCCACACCACCTACCTCGAATACAATTCTGTATTCCAGGTGCTTAAAATTTGGGCGGCCTAGAGGTCTCCCTGGAGAAGAGGGAAAACAGAGACGATCTCAACTAAAAAGAAGCAAGGAACGATGTCTTCATTCCCGATCGCTGAATTTACAGCCTCCGAGCATAGCTACTGTCTCCTTTCTTGAACGCATTTCCTCCCTCTCCATCGGTCACTCCTTCCTCATCTACTTGCTCTGTCCCAGGACTCCATCCAAGACTGTCTTCTCTTCTCACTCTTCCTTGTCTCTCCAGAGCAGAGTTTCTCATCCTGGGCACTACTGGCATTTGGGGCTGGATAAATATTGAGGGGCTGCCCTGTACACCGTGAGCTGCTCAGCAGCGTCCCTGGCCTCTACACACCAGACGCCAGCAGCTCTCCGCGCACCCGCATGACGGGGGCAATCAAGACTATCTCCCAGACACGGCCAAACATCCCCTGGGGGGCAAAATTGGCCCTGGTTGAGAACCATTGCTCTAGATGAATTGCTACATCTTTAATTCCTGTTTCTCTGTATTTAATTACCAACCGCACAAGTAGATATGGACCATCTCTCAGAGCTGCTTGCGCGGTTCACACCTCTCTCCCAAGCTTGGCCTTACTTATTATCAGACTGCGGAGGTCTCACAAGCGCCTCAAACTCAGCACATTCAAGAACGAATCTATTAGTTCCTGGACCCCCAAAGTTGCCTCTCTTATCTCAGAAACAGCCCTCAACACCTGTGAGTCATCCATCAGCACCCCCACCCCTCCAATCCACTACTACTTCCTGTTAGTTCTGCCTTCTGGCTTTCTCCTGCATCCGTCCCTGCTTCCCATTTTCAGTGTCCACCCCACTCCAAACCATGCCACAGACCTTGGTTGTCCTCCTCAGCCTGTCCCTGCCCCCATCCACATGTGCACAACAATATTCCCCACAGTGATGTGTAGGATCTGCTCATGGTAGCCTCCCTGCTTCCTTATGATCCTCTGGTGGTTTCCTACAGCTCTTAAAAGAAAGTCTGAATGTCCGCCATGGCTGGAGGCTGGCCTGATCTGGTCCTGCCAGACTCACCTCAAGCCATGCTCCCGGTCTTAGGGCAGTTCACCAGGAGTGGTCACCAGCCCCTCATACATTTGATTCCACCCACCAGGACTGCCCATCTCTCACTTAACTGACCCCCATTCACCCTTAAAGACTCAAATTTTCCCTGAATTAGGTCCCGAGGTGTCCTGATCCTCCCTTCCACCCCTCACCGCTACTGTGACTTACACGGTACTATTTTGTTTACTCCTTTAATTATGAGTCTTCTCTGCTAGGCTCTAAGCTCTGTGACGACAGAGACCCTGGTCGCTTCATACACCACCGTCTATACCTGCATCACTGTCTACACCTGCATTGCGTTGTTCAATATGGTAGCCACTGAGCACTGGAAATGAGGCAAGTGTGAATTGAGATGTGCTGTGTTAATAAATGGAACGAGCAAACTCATCCTCCACACACATGATCCAACATGCCAATCAGACCTTGTTGCTCTGCTACTTAAAACCCTTCAGGAGCTTCAAGAAGGACTTTGAGCTCCTCACCACAGTCTGCAGGGTCCTTCTACCCCGGGATCCTGTCCGGGCTCCAGCCTCAAGTCTCACACCCCATGGGAACTTCACAGCTCCGCACAGGCTGTTCCTTCTGCCTGGGTCTACCCTTCCATCCCTTCTCTGCCCAGCTCTCTCTGACTGCTCTTAAAGTCCATCTCCCGAAAGCCATCCTCGAGTCCCATGGGACAAGGAAGAGGCCCTACTGGATTACAAATCATTCATTCATTCCCTGAGTTAGCTCCTGGGGATCCAATAGTGAGGAGGAAAGATGCTTTCTTTTCTTCTCCTCTGGGAGCTTACAGACCGGCTCCCTCATCAGACTCTGGGCTCCTGACACGGAACACGTCTTTTATCTCTGAAGCCCCATCTGTAGCCCGGAGCCTGATATAGGTCTCAGCCATCATAAATGTTTTCACAGATAACAAAATCTCGTCCACCCCGATGCCGCGGGTCTCCCGAGAAAGCATTCACAGGCAGGTGAGCACCATTCACGCCTCAGCCTGGGATGCTTACTGACCCCCTTCCCGATGCCCCTGGGGAGAGGGGTCGGCTCAGCCCTGGAGTTACCAGTTAGGCCAGCATTTGCTCAGGGATTACTGGGCCCCTTCCAGGAGGGGATTACCTTGTGTCCAAACCCACCGGGCATGGGAACGGCCCTCCAAATATTTGCTGAGAGTTCCTGACCTTTACCTCCCGTTCCCCCAGCCCCACGGGGCGAGCGCGTGATCTGCGCAGCTGCGGGCTGACCGGCAGCTCCAGACTCCTCCCTCCGCCTTTCTCCCTGCCGACTCCCAGCCATCCCTTGGGTGTTCAAACCAGGCCTGGCTGCCAGGGCAGTGCCTCTGCTGAGTCACTCTTCCTATTAAATAGGGAGGCAGGATCCTCCCCCTGTGGACTCTAAGACCATTAATGCCCTGGGTGGCATCACTTTAATCTGTGCTCTTGAAGCCAACCGCTGTCACAGGTGCCTGGCTGGGAGGACACCGCTTATATTAAAGCTCAGGATGGAGGGGAAAGCAGCTCTGGCCAGCAGCAGTGCAGCTGGGGAACTCAGGGAAAGATGAGCCCATGATGGAACATCTGGAATGAGACACAGGATGTGGAGGGGATGGCTGTGGCTTCTGAAAGTTCAAAATTTCCCCCAACTCCCCCGCATCAAGATGAGCCACTCAACTAGACCAAAGACATTGCATGAGGTTCTCCACAATGTTGGGGTTCTTCCTGCAGGCAGAGCCAAGGGGACAGGGCAACAAGGTCATTGCTTACTAAGAGGCAAACCAGAAGAGGACCAGGCCGGGCAGAGTCTCAGAGAGACACCCCTATCCTCTGCAGGCTACAGGTGAAGAGAAGGGTTGACCGGAAGGAGGGGAGAGGCTTCCCTGGAGGGGAGGAGACCTCCAGGAAGAAGACAGCAAACGGGAAGATGCAGGGAAGGCTCAGGGGTCACGGGACTTCTGTGGGACAAAAGACCCCAAAGCAGGCGTCATCATTCTGGAGAGAGAAAGGCAGAAGGCAGACGGAATCAAAGGGTGAAGCATCCGAAAACATGTGTCTGGGTGAATACCAGCCCTGCTCGCCAGGACCACGGGGAGGGCCCCCCTGAGGCTGGAAGAGGTTGTATGGGGTCAGATAAAAGCAAGCGTTACCTGCATGAGGTAATGCTGGGGAGCTTTGCCACAACCTCCCCCAAATTGTTATGTATCTCTGCTACACTGAAAAGGGTCTGATTGTAAATGGAGCCGCAGTTATGGGGAGACCTCCAGGGAGGTACCTGGGGAGTGAAAGATGGTGTGTCTTGCTTTCCTACTAGGCAGGCAGGTGAGCCTTGCCAACAGAGGGGGCCCAGACTCTGGTGATGGCTCCAAAGTGGTGTGAGGAATGCTTTCATAGACCCCCCCCATGCCAGCAGCCCCACCTTTGGCTGCAAGACTGACATTTCTACAGTGGGGTATGAAGGGCTGGCAGACACCGTCTCACGTGCCATCCCCTCCCTCCCACCCGCAGGCTGGCTTCCCTGAGTCTCTTAGAAACAACCATGACAGCATTCAGAAAAGAAAAGAGGGGAAAGTAATAAGCCTTTCCCAGGAGGAGAGACACCAAACTCTCAGATCTCCGAGGCCCAAAGGCTAACTCCTTCACAAGAGAGCAGATAGAATTCCGATGATCCCCGGGTCCAGAGTGGTGTTGGCAGAAAGAAATTAACAGGTACAAGGAGGCCATGGGCATGATTCCAATGACAAAGCCGGGCTCGGCATCAGGGGAGGCTAGGCTCTGCCCCGCCTGTGAAGTTAGGCTCAGGCGAGCCATGTGGCCTCCCAGGAGAAAGCACTCTCTAGCTCCCAGTCATCTCTCGGCCCCATGGCCACTTCCTCCAGGAAGTCCTCTGGGACTGTTTCTCTTCCCACCTGCAGTCAGGGTCCCACCATCACTGGCTTTCCAGGACTTGGCTGTGCTCTCCCTGGGACTCATCTCAGTTTGTGATGACACACGGTTGAGTACGTTTATTCGGTGACTGAATCTTGCATTAGCCCGCAGGCCCCATGGGGACAGGAACCGTGGTGGTTTTGTCCTGTATTCTCAGAGCCATCACATACCTGGATGTATTTGTTAGATGAACAAGGTCTTGGTAGCGACAAGGGTCGAGGCTCCAATCCAGGTGGTGTTTTCAGCCTAGTGAAGACCCAGCTTAGACTATTCCATGAGGCCAAATTCCCCTCCTGTGAAGACCCTTCTTCAAAGGTGGGATTTTCTTCTCAGGCCCTTCTCATCAGGCCCTTTTTTCTTTTCTTTTCTTTTTTTAAGTGGAGGTGCTGGGGATCGAACCCAGGACCTTATGCATGCAAAGCAGGCACTCTACCACTGAGCTACGCCCTCCCCACCTTCCCCAGGTCCTTTTACCAACCCACTTCCCTGCCCACAAACGAGGGGAGGAGATCACCTTTTCCCACGGGCCAGAGGCGGGGGTCTCTCTCCAAGTATGCTGGTCCCCCTTGTCTGGCCACCACATCCCCATGATGCCCAACAGAGGTGTCTTGTTTTTTTTTCTTCCTTTGTGCACAGGTTACAGGAGGGCCAGAAGCTGGAGGCCCTGCCAGGGCTGAGGCTCAGTGCCTCTCATAATGGGAGGTCAAACGAAATGAAAACCCACCTCCCTGGCCCCATCATCTGAATTCCTACATTGGCTATGACATGGCTAAGGGGAAAATATTGGATTTATTTTTATGAGTTAGTCATCACCCTAAGGCCCTTAAGAGGAACCACGCGAAGTGAATCCATTCAGAAGGTCAGAAGGTCATCGCTAACTTGTAAAAATAAATCCAATATTTTTCACTCTGTCTTATTAGATTTATATGATGCAGACATCCGAGGGCGGTTCTTTTTTTTTTTTTTTTTTTAATGGGCATTTTCCAGTTCTAGTCAGAGTATTTCTTCCTCGCCTCAACCAAATACCCAGTCCATCTCCAGGTTTCAGATGATTGCCTGGCTGTCTGGCAATTTCTCAATTTTTTTTTTAAGAATGTATTTTGAAATGAGTCCCTGCAAATCTTCACATCTCTTTCCATCATTCCACCTCTATAGAGACCAGCACCAATGTTTCTGGGCCGAAGTAGCCAAACATGGAGGTTGGATATAATTGAAAGTACTTGACAGGTGATACCCACCTCATAGGCTCAAAAATTCACTTTTTATCTGGAAAAAAAAAAAAAAAAAGGCAGGAGTGTAGGATCCATGGACTCACTGTCATTACCCAGGAAACCAACTGTGCCACCCACCTGCTGTCCCTCAAGTTCCCAGGTTGCTTCTGTCTTGGCCAGCATCACTCAAATGACAGTGAGGAGTTCCCAGTTATCAGCAAGTTTATGGGAAAGTCCATCCCTCTCCTGGGTGTGTGCTCAAGCTCACTCCCCTTTCTTCTCTTTCCTTCCTTACTGTCTGCACGCTTACTTCCTCTAGCGAGAGTTTGACATTTAATCAGAACTGTTTTCTGTACCCAAAACCAGCTCAGGCTGCTATGACAAATTACCATGGGCTGGGTGGCTCCCACAAGACAAATCCATTTTCCTCCAGTCCTGGAGGCTGCAAGGCCACGGTCAAGGTGGCGGCGGGTTTGGTTTTACGAGGCCTCTCTCCTGTGCTTGCAGGTGGCTGCCCTCACATGGTCTTCTTCTTTTTCTCTTTGACTGATGAGAGTCACACTGGAGGAGGGCCCACCCTAAAGACGTCATTTTCACTGAATCTGCCTCCAAACAGAGTCACATTCTGAGGCTGGGGGTTAGGGCTTCAACTTAGGGATGGAGGAGAGAGGGGGACAAAATCCAGCTCGTAACACCCTCCCAAGACAGACACTAAGCTTTCTACGGACGAGGAGGCTCTGTCTTCAGATGGCTTTCCTGTCCCTCGCAGTACTCCGCTTACAGCTCAGCACAGATGGGGCTTCGCACAGACTTGAGGAGTTAACGCTCAGCAGTGAGAGGGCGAGGATGCGCGGATTATCTTTAAGGCACATGACTGTCCAGTAACCATCATTCTTGTTATTTCATAGCTGCACTTCATATTTTATCCGTGTGCCCACGTCCACACATGTTACCCTCTCACGGACCACTTTTCTCTATCAGAGACACATCAGACAGAAAAAGCAGGAATGGCATTGACCGTGATCTTAATCTGCTGATTACGAATGGTGGGAACCATCATAGCCCCCGTGGTTTATTTGTGTTTCAACCCCTTTTTTGAAGCTGAAATTGCAAATTATTGTGTGTTCTCAGGAGAAAAGCCATCAGTGTGAATTTCCAAGGCCACTTTGCCGCCTGTGAGACTTACCTAGAGCCAGTCCGATTGGCCCCACTGGGCTGGACGTGTCTCCGCTCCCCTGGAGAGTGTGAACAGTCATGTCGTCACAGGACCCTCTGGCCTGGCGGCCCCACCTCTTGTCTCCCATTCCTTCTCAGTGATGAAGAGGCTGGAGAACGCTGGTTAGGCCAGGGGGCTTGGAGGAAAGTGAGTTCTGGAATTCTCCAGAATCCATTAACTAGTGCTTTAAATTCTTATCGCTGTAAGCTTCATTTGCCCTCAGGAATATATCTTTATGCGAGAAGTAAGCTGCTCTCAGAGCGGTGTGATGTTAAGGGTCCTCCTGCACCCAGAATATGCAGCATGCTTCAGAATTCCACCGTCAAAGCCACTCCTTTGATTCAAGGAAACCTTTTTTCAAAGTGTGCTCTGTGGAACATTAGGTTCATATAAATCACTATCTTGAGGTGAGGCGGGAGGGAGGCGGGTAAGGAAGAGTTCTCTAAGGAAAGGGAGAGAGACTACATTTTCTTTTCCACACTGTCCTCCTAGCTCCTAGCATGAGGCCTGCCACGTTGGATAGACAATCAATCTCTATAGAGCGATTGTTTCACTGGCCAGATAAGTTTAGGAAACACCAGACGAAAGCCAACATTAAGCGAGTTTGCTTTACCTTGGGCCTTTGCAGAGCTTCTGTGAAAGGATGTTCCTGTGGGATGCCGAGAGGGGGGCTTCTCTGTAAACATATTTATTTGCATCTAATATTCCCAAATGCAGTTAACCGCCAGATCGAGATGCTCTTGTTCTACAGCGGAGGAGTTTTATCAATGAAGAGCTTCCTGGGCGGTGCTGAAGGAGAACACTAAAAAGCGCTGATAAAAACGGCCTTTGTGGGGACTAAGAAGCCACTGTGTGGTCGGGGAACCTGGAGGTTTGGGAAGCCCACTTGAGGGATATGCTGATGGGAAATGCTGTCTCTGGAAGGTATCTGATTGAACGTGTTTTGGTTGCATCAGGCGTGGGCAGAGAACAGAGTGTTTCAGAGGATGCTGATTTGCGTGGATACATCCCTGGGTCCCCAGCAGGTGTCCAGGGCAGGTAAATCTTCATGGGATGGGAGAATGAGCGGGAAGTGGGGAAGGATGCGGAAGGAGGGGAGCCAGCAGAGCTGAGAATTGGGGTTGGTGGAGCCGGAAAGATGGGTGAGGGTGAGGAGTTGGGGCCCCAAGAAACCCTGAGGACAGGTCATATATTGTAGCGACACCCAAGCCCCACCCTCCTTGCTGCCTGGTGCCACCAAATCAATTCGACCTCATCATCAAGAAGCTAAGTCCATTCTTCTCATTCTGGAAAAAGACAGAGAGACAGAGAGAAAGAGAGACAGAGAGACAGGACAGCTCCCATCTCTCAGAGCTTCAATTCAGCCCTCCCTTTGATGAGCTGCCGGCATGAAGTGCACAAAAACAAGAGCAATTTAAAACTCGGGAAACTCGGCTTTCAATAATTCCCCGCTAGGTTTCCGGCTGCAGAAGAGTAAATAACACAACGGCTACAAACGCTGGGAGCAAAATCGCCAATAACGGCTCCATGCTTATAACTTTCCCAATTTTCTGCAATCTCCACCGCTTCTCTCTTGACTTGGGGTCTGTATCAGATTTTTTTTTTTTTCTTTATTGAACATCTGCCTTGGGAACCACTGTCACAAAAAGTAATAAACACATCAATCCAAAAGAAAAAGAGAGGATTGTGCAGTCCAAACTACTTAACCAATCAAATTGGCAGCTGGAGGGATGAAATGGAGGGGTGAGAGCTAAGAGACCCACTTCTAGAGAACGTTTCTAATGATGGTTCCCACCCGCGGCAGAAGGTGTCCCCAAACTGCACCAGTGCTGCCGAATAAGTTAATTGCAGTTTTCTAACACTAATTATAGACTGCAACCTTTTTCGAGATCTCAAGCCCTGGGATTAATTTGTAAGTCTTTCGTTCAGCCAAAATTTGACAGCTCTTACTTTGCCTCTGCCTCCTCCAAAATATAAGAGAACAAGGGGGAGGATCTGTCTTGGAATAAAGAATTCCTTTCCTTATAAAATAAATCCAAACAATCATATCGCCTTTCAAATTCTTACCCGTGCATTCTGCAAACGTGTACTAGAGAGGGCAATTATGATGTTCACTTGTCCCTGAAGGTCCCCCCTCCCCACCCAAATAACAACAACAAAAAAATTATGCCTGAAAGGGAAACAAAAGCAATTTATGTTTTCCAGTTATCGTCCCAGAAATAGCCAAAGATTACTTGCATACTGAGCAGACGAAATCAAATCTTTCACTACTGCTTAAAAAAAAAAAATCCTATTACAAATTACATTTAACTCAGGTGTGTATAGTTTGCTCGTTCTTATCCAATTGTAAATTAGACCAGGGCTGCCTGTTGGGAGGGAAAAGTGGCTTTTGAAACATGTCTTATTGACTGGGTATAAATTACCTGCAGCAGATTTGTGAAGCAAATTTGAAGCAGGAGATGCCTTCAGGCAACATTGTATTGATTGCAGATTGATATTCAGCTGATTTTTAAGGTGAAAAATAAATATTGTTTTAGCAGCAATTTAATTAACAAATCATCGCACAAATGGTGAGAATGTTGTGTTGTCTAATACAGGGATTTAAGCTTTTTTTTTTTTTTAACAATTATCTGATAAGTGCTTAGTTTCCCGTGTAGATTAATTGTCTTTAGTTATCACTCCAAGTCTCTCTGTGAATCCGCATAAAGTAAAATAATGGTTAGGGGCTCCCCGCTCATTTTTCTTTAGACTCTAGGAGTGAGACCTCTCCCTGCTCCTGAATGAAATGAACACGCTTCTCTTTAGCCCTGGCAGAACCTGAGTTGTGCTGTTTTTAGCAGGACCCTTGTGAGACAAGTGGAAACCGGAGGGAATTGGGACGCCCAGCTGTCAAGGCAGCTCTGGCCTCAAGTTGTCACATGACCTTGGGCAGATCACTTGACTTCTCCTGGCACGGGTTCCTTCGTGGGTTAGATCATCCCTAAAGTAATGGTGTCCTGATAAACAAGCAGCTGTGGGCGGGGGAAGGCCCTGGACTGGTAGTGTTTGCCAGTTCCCATGGTGTCAATACTCCCACTGTTGCTGATTTCAAGCTGCCAGTTTGACGTTACTGACTGCAGAGTTGGGATGAGATGCCTCAAGCCACCTCCAGCCAGATCTAGCTGACCACTGCCCCTAAGATCCCTTCTAGTTCAAGAATTCCATTACTTTACGAATGTAACATATAGAAATGGCTCACCAGCTTTCAGAGAAGGAATAAGAACAATTTTTAAATGCACATACACAAGAAGAGAACTATACCTTTCTGTTCTGATAATTCAGAAATTATTTCAAAACCTCCAGTATAACAGGGTTATAATGAATATCAATATGATTTCTCATTAACAGGATGTTTAGAATACCCAGCTTTTCCCATTTTGTTCTGTTAGAGGAAAAAAAAGCAAGACATTAGCAAAATCATCTAATATGGAGACAATGTTTGTAAGGGTTTCCAGAAGTCCTCCAATGAACTGATTTTTTTACGTGTCTTTTTTCATTTAATTCCAAAGAACTATATGAGCATTGAGGAGAATGCAGGTGAATTCGGAAAAGCAAAAAATCTCTGTAATTACCTTACCCAGAGATTAACATATTGGTATATTATCATTCAGTTATTTCTCTTTCCTTCTTCTCTCTTACACACATGCACTTATATATTCTACTTTGACAAAAATGAGATCAAGCAAGGTTTTGTGACTTTTTACTTGCTAAACAATGAAAATATTACCATGTCATTAAATATCCCTGCATTATATTTAAGGGCTGCATCACCAAGCTTTAATCAATCAATCAAGCAGTCCTTTATTTTTGGACCTCTTCCAGTTATAGGGTAATGTTAAGACCACAGTGTATTCAGCATCCTGGACTGAATCTTTGAACACAGCCGTAATGATTGCTGACGAATCAATTTCAAGAACAGGAGATGCCGCATCTACTAAGGTACTTATTAAAAAAAAAAAGATCACACTTGTCACTGAAAGAAACCCGTTATCCTTAACTCTATGAGATCAGAGAACACCCATGGGCTGGGGACAGGCCCGACGTTGGTTGAGTGATGGCTTACGGTTTTATTTTGTTTCTCCATAACGATGACTATAAACATGGGGGAGGGGCCCGGGAGATCAGTTCTTCATCCCTCTTCCCATTTTGGAGAGGCTGCCTAGGAGGGAAGTGGAGGAAACCTTGACAAAAGCCCACACAACTGTCCTTGCTTGGAGGGGAGAGGGCAGGAAGGGCTGGCCTCCTGCTAATGGGCAGAGAGGGCTCCGCACACTTTAGAAGCTCCTTCAGGGCTGAGAAAACGGCCACCTGAAGGGCATTAGAAACCCATCTCTTGCCATATGGAAAATTTCTGATTTGCTTTTTCAACAATATTCAGAGGACAGTAAATCCAGGAACTAGAGCAAGCAAGATGACAAAGAAACTATCTGAGATAAGGGAAGAGTGAATGGAGAGAAAACACAATTGATTAATTAAAAACCATCATCTGAACAGCAGGTTGGATACTGCAGAAAATCAATTTAATGAGGTAAAAGACAAATTCAAGACATTTTCTATTATACACATGGGAAAGTTTGAGAGAGACCGATTTATACTGACAGAGAAAAATGATCAAAGATGTATTTGAAAAACTTCAAGACTGCCACTAATAGAACAAAAATGGGGTATGTCCTAAATGTTTTAATAATAAGAAGAAATTAAACATTTTTTTATAAAAAGGATGGGAAAATCAAATTAGCCTAAAAAACCCCAAAATAACAGAAAACCAAACATTAGTCATAATATGTAAATAGATTAGCTATTAAATACAAAATCAGATAAATGAGTCAACTCTGTTAAATTCAGAGATTCTCAGAGTAAAAAAAAAAGTGCTATTTAATTAGATAATCCTAAAACAAAAGGATTTAAGAATATTAAATAAGGATATAAAATTTTTGAAAAATATAATAAGGTTGATTTAATACATACATAACAAAAAATTGTACTCCCTACAAAGGAAGACAATCTTATTTTAAATTTTCCATAGAATATTTGCAAGAATTATCTTTTAATTTCCAAGGATGACCTTCATCAATTCAAAAAAATGTGTATAGTTTGCAGACTAAGAATAAGCCCAACAATGATCTCCCCTTCATTTCCAAGATTCTGTAGAAATTTTTGAAAAACACCTAAGAATAAGGGACAATCTATAGCTGTCCTAGGAAACTGAGAAGAATGCAACTCAATGGACTGATGGACTCAAGTTTTAAAGAACTTCCAGAAGCTGCAGAAATAGAAGTGAAAGATACTCCAATCAGTGACAAAGAGCCTGCCTTTAATGGCAGGTGTGGAGGAACCCTGAGAAGAATCTCAACACTCAAGGGGTCCGGGAGGACCTCTAATACCATAAGGGCAGCTTTCAGGATGAGGACGGCCCAGGAGTGGCCGACGAGGCATCCGAGCACAGTCCTCTTTAAGATTCTTAAGACAGTTCAGCCTCTTCCAGTGATGTGGTGAAATTGATGTCTTCTTCTTGGTCTCAGGGGCTCCCTGTGGCCCCTGGGCTCTGGCCCCTTGCCCTGTAGGCAAATCAAAGTATTGGGTGGTAAAGACCCACAGAAAAGTCATCACTGTGTAATATTTTTTTCAAAGCATGAATTTGTCACAGTCCCCGGATAAAAAATGCAGCATCTTCATTCTCAGATTCCAAAGTCCTGAGTTTAGAAATTTTTAAAAAGAGTTGGAGGTGGGAGGTGGGAATGGGAATGGAAAATCAAACCATATCTCCATTTTGAAAGTGAAGTCAACCCAGTTTTCTCATTTTCTTTTTTGTTTGTTTGTTTTTCCAAGAAAAATAAATATCTAGGCATGCTTTTTGAGTTGTTTTTCAAATTCATTGAGTAAAAATCATACAGTCTAGTGTTTTACAAAGTGCTTTGAGACATACATCATTTCACTTGCCCCTCATACTGACCCTTTTAATTTGGTAGCCCAGAAATAATTATGCCCATTTAATGGATGATCTATGGAAAAACTGAGGCCCAGAGAAATTAAGTGGTTTGCTCGGAGTCATGGAGTGATGGAGTTGACTCTTGAGTCCAGAACTTCTGACTCTAAGTCCTTCACCAATGACCATAAAACTTTGACCTGAGTAATAAACTTTATGAGGGAAGAGCTTTGGCCACATTCATGGGCGCTGAGCTGGTTCTAAAGGAGTGAACAGAACCAAGAGGAGCAGCTATTACATGTGAACTCTTCTGTTGAGAGCTTGCCCTGCTCTTTGACTCATTCTTCTCGTTAATTAAACGGGAGACTGGTGGGAGCCACCCCAGCACCCTCCCTATCCCTTCCCAGTCCACTCACGGGAGCTGCTGAAGATGCGGAGGGCAGCCGCTCATCACTCAAGCGAAGGCAGTCAGAGTGATTTCACTGCGGAGGGGCCTGGAAATGGGTGGGAAGGGGCCCCAGGGAGGGAGAGTGTCTGCCCTCTTAATGCAGATGAGGGTTCCAAACCTCTCCCATGTGACTTGCCTGTGGCTGAGGCAAGGCTCTCTAAACTATGGAGTTAGTTGGCTTTTTAGTTCAAGGCTGGGCACAGAGATTTATGTTCCTAGTGTGACCGGACTCACCATCCATCACGATTAGTTACAATAAAATCTCTCTTCGTGTTTTTAAAAGCCCTTCGAGTTACATTCCATTATGCAGTTAACATATCGCAGATGGTCGGGCCATTGTTCGACCAGGGAACCAGTTTTTGATCTCTGAAAAGGAGGGCAGGGAACCAGCACTTGACCTCCCCAGAGGCCCTGGAAACCCTGAGCCCGGAGTAGAGAAGAGAGAACAAAGGGGGGGGGGCCCGACTCACCCCCGAGAACTCGGTGGTCGGGCTGAAATGAGTGACTGAACAAAGCAGAAGGGCTTGGGTTACCGCCCTTTTTCTTGAGGGAACTTAACCTGGATGCCCTCTGGTCTCTCGAATATCCAGTCTGTCTTCTCTGAAACAGCTCAGCGCCGTCTCAAAGGCAGGCACTCTCCCAGGCTAGTTCGTATCCAACTCATTCAATTAACATGGGATAGAAGCCCCCGCTGGGAACTCAGAGGATGAGAGGTGAAGGGACAGTAGTATGTTGTCCCCCTAAACTTGCAGCTCCCTCCTCCCATCACTGCCCACCCTGCTCTCAGTAAATGCCACTGGCTGGTAGCCTGGGCCTTGCGGTAGATTTTGTTTTGCTTCCAAATAGTCAGTTCCCTGCTGTGAAAGGGTCCCGTGGTCCTGCTCCCCACTGAGACTTGCAGTGCATCCTGTGGGAGGAGTAGACAACCCCGCCCTTGACATTGGCTTGGCCACGTGACTTGTTTTAGCCAATGGCACGTGAGAAGATGGGAGGGAGGTGGAAGCTTTCCAAGCCTTTGCGTGTTTCTGCTTATTCTCTTCCTCCCTATCTATCCAGAAGAGAGGCTGCCCCTTCACGCTGGATCCTTACAACGAAATAGATGTGTGTGAAGCAGATTCAACAACCTACAGTGACCTTCAGTGGACATGCGGCCTAAGTGAGAGATAAAACTGTTTTGTAAGCTATCGAGTTTCTCGGGCTGTTTGTTACTGCAGCATAACTCAGTAAAATCAGAAGAATTCAGGCCCCCAGCTGAGGGGTTGTCCCTGATTGCCTTCTTTCCCTCAGTGTCCACATTGCATCTGGACCAAGTCCTGCCATCTCAACCACAACTCTGTCTCACATCCATCTACTTTTCTCCATCTTTGCTGCCAACACCTCCATCCTCTGGCTCCTGGACCACTGAGCACTCCGCTCCCAGTTTGCCTTCTCTCTCTGCTCCCATCCTTTCTTCACTCAGCAGCTGGGCTATTTTTCAAGCAATGAAAGTCAGATGGTGCCATCCCCATGCTTAAACCCCCTTCCAAGATGTCTCATCGTTTTTACAAGAAAAGTCAACCTCCTTGCTCTGCCCCCAGGCTCTGTGTGCCCAAGCTCTCCCCATCTCTTCCCTGCAACTCATATGTGTCCCTGTCATGTGCCCTGCCATCTGCCACCTGGGCCTCCTCTCTCTTCCTCAAACACACCCATTCTTTTATTGTCCCCAGATCTCTGCCTGGAATGTTCTTCCCCAGATCTGTCCACCTCTCCAGGAATTGGTACAAACATCACTGGCTCAGAGAGACCTCCCCTGACCAGCTCCTTCTCTCTCCCAACTCTAGGCAGCTCTCATCACCACTTACAATTATTGCGTTTGTTGCTTTATTTTCTTTCTGTTTGCCCCCTACACTCCACAGACTAGAATGTAAACCCCATGAGAGAAGGGACAATCATCTTCTCTGTTGTACCCCCAGCACCTGGCTTATGGGTACTTGATAAATATTTGTTGAATAATATCTAAATAAACAGAATGCCTTTAGTCAACCTTCTATTGTATGGATGAAGGAACCAGGATCTGAATCTCAGAGAGTCTGTGCCTGGCCGGGCGCCCACTGCCCCTAGTTAGCGGGTGGCAACACCTGAAGACGATCCCCGATCTCCCAATCCCATCCAATCAGTGCTTTCCCCTCTGTCACACCTCCTCTCCTCCTTGTGAAGACCTTTACTTTAGTCTCCTTTCCTTACTTGTTCCTGCGTTTAACATCCACTGAGATCAGAAACTTTTTTCCGATGCCTAATATATAGCCCTCAAGCAGCCAGCTTATAGCCCCATGAACTCAACCACTGACCTATTAAGAATCTGGTAAAGGAAATGGCCATGACTCCACTCCCAGTCTATAAAAGGATGGTACCATCCTTGAGCACTTGCGTGTATTAACTCATTTCATCTCCTTCTTTCAATCTCCTTTTTCTGGCAAAGACTCAGAGGCACAGCTAGTGACTGGTGGAGCAGGGATTTGAGCCCAGGTAGCCTGGCTCTAGAGACTGGGCACCGACCTACTGCGTTATCCTGACCAGACCAGCAGCCTGTGGGGCGCTCCCAAGTCATCCACCAGAAATAATGCCACCCATCAATGCACCTTCCAAGAATTTAAACACGTTTTCAAAATCCAGCCACATTTCTTCTTTCCTGTCCCAAGGTCCCTGCGATGTTATGAAAAAAACAAAAACAAAAAACAAAAAACAAAACCTGATCTCTGAAGCTGGTAGGCAGGGTCTGCACGTCGGCTGTCATTCACGGAGCACTGACTACACACCAGACACCCAGCCGTGGACTTAGCGTGTGTTCTCTCGTTTGACAGGGAAGGAAACTGAGGCTTAGGATGAGTGCAATGTATAAGCTCCCAGACAGAGAGAGAGAATATTCCAGCTCAGGCAGTGTGATTAAATGACTATGGTCAAGATGCTTAATCCGGGGCAGGGAGGAGGGGTATAGCTCAGTGGTAGAGCACGTGCTTGGCATGCACAAGGTCCTGGGTTCAGTCCCCAGTGCCTTCATTAAGGGGAAAACTTTAAAAATAATAAATTAAATAAAAATAAATATATGTAAAAAAATTTTTTTAATTAAAAAAATACTCAGTTCTTCTGCGTCTCATGTAACTCATCTACACAATGACCCAAACAAGTAACACAAACTCACAAAACACAGGGCACTACGTAGCACATAGTAGGCCGTCAGGTGGTAGAGCTACAAATAGCAAAGAGGCTCCCCCGCCAATGGGCACAATTGTTCATTAGAAATAATTGCCTCGGCCTGACTATCAAGCAGCCAGAGATTTCAGTGACTCCTGAGAAAAGTATTGATCCACTAACGACCCACCTAAATCGCCAGAAAGCCATCTGCAAACAAAACGCACTTGAGAAATCAGTTGTCACCAGCTCCTTAACCTTCATGGCTGGTGGGGTCAGACGGCAAACTTCATTCCCTAATGTTGTGGTTCCCCCCGCCCTGCCCTTCCTGAGCCTCTGAGCTCGCTGCTAACCTTTCCAGACCCTCCACCTCCCAGCTAAAAAGGACTCGAGCCCAAGGTGACCCCAGAGAGCGCCAAATCAGATACATTTTCTCCAAGGAGGCAGAGTGTTTCATCTCCCGCTTATCCCTTGCATGATCCATCCCGGGGACGCGACCGTGGGGCTGGGAGCATGACAGATCCATCTCATTAGGCGGCGAATTCATCACACCTTCCGTCTCCACTCGAAGTGCTTCTCAGCCCACCCCGGCCTCGTCTCTCTGTCACTACGATCTATTCAAGGGCACACCCACTGGCCGAACCACAGGGAGGTGGGCTTAAATGGCTTCACTTGAAAAATACCAGGGGTCCCTCCCTGAAGGCCTTCCTTGGTTTATTCCCATTGCAGATCTGGAACTCTGGCTGTGCCTGGGCTGCTGGTTGGAAGCTGGCGGAGGGGAGGTGGGCCAGCAGAGACGGAGGAAAGTGCCAGTCTGACTTGAGACCCCACACATCAGATGTCAGGGGTCTTTGTCAAATGAGGAGAGCAAGACGGCGTCCCTGAGTAGACCACGGGCATGTCCCAAGTTTCAGAGCACCACCATCTGCCCAGGACTCCTGGTTGGATCCTTCCTGCTCTGAGACAGACTGGGTTTCCGAAGGACCTTTTGAAGACTCCAGGTAGCTCTGTGAGTGAATTCCATCAGAGCCCAGAGGCAGGCTTTGTCAGAATCACAAGCCTTTCAGAGGGCAAAACCCATAACTGGTCTTCAAAGAGACAAGGACTGCTGTGGCTCACACCATCTGCCCGGCAGAGAGCAGGACAGAAGGGATGCCCCTAAGGCATTAAGATTAGTGGCGTCTACCACAGAACTGGATTCAAGGCCACATCGTGAGGGCTCTCCGCCTGATCTTGGTGGGGAGAATATGTCACTCAGATTGACCTTGAGTGAAAGCCAAGAGGCCAAGGGAAGGTTTGAAGAAGCTCACAGAGAAGAACTCAGTATCTGTCTCTGCCTATATTTTAAAGAGTTTTAAAGCAAGTAAGAATGAGTTGCTCCTCTCAAGTGAAGTGAAAGAGAGCTGTAACCAGAGATCACCCTGGCCCACAATTTATTCCTTGAACATCTCTCAACCTATCTTTGGAAGTAGTGTCCCAGTTGTGTCCATGGTGCAAGCCCTCCATGTCCTTCCTCAATAGCGTTTTGAGAGAGAGCCCTGGCCAGCTCAAACAGGAAAAGATCACACCTTAAAGCAGAGATGGGCCACTACCATCTGAATGTTGCTCAGTATTGTCTTGGACAAGACATTAAAGGTGTTCTTAAGAGCCTTTGGACAGATAGGACACCAAAAATATACGCCATCACAGAAAAAATATATATAAATTGGACTTCATCAAAATTAAAAATTTGTTCTTTGAAAGGCATTCTCAAGAAGGTGGAAGACAACACACAGAATGAGAGAATAACTGTAAGTCAGTATCTGAGAAAGGGCTAGTACCCAGAATATATAAAGAACCCTTACGAGTCAACAATAAAAACAGAAATAACTCAAAAGATGAGCAAAGGCTTGGAACAGTCATTTTTCCAAAACAATATACGAATGGTAAATAAGCACACAGAAACATGCTCAACACCATTAGCTGTTAAGGAAAATTAAATTAAAACCACAATGAGATACTACTTCATACTACTAGGACAGCCATCATCAAAAAGATGGACAATGCTACGTGTTGGTGAAGATGTGGAGAAGTTGGAATCCACGTACACTTCCAATGGGAACAGAAAATGGTGTAGTTGCTTTGGAAAACAGTTTAGCAGTTCCTCAAAAAGTGGAACATAAAGTTAATATATGAGCAGCAATTCTACTCCTAGGTTTATATGTGGGAGAAGCAGAAACTCACCCACATGGAAACTTGCACGCAAATGTTCATAACATAATCATTCATAAGAGACCCAGAGTGGAAACAACGAAAATATCCATGAATTAATGAATAATTATTAATATATATATATCATAGATATTATATAGATATAATATATAAATAAGTAATATATGGTCCGTCCGTACCGTGGAGTATTATTAAACCATAAAAAGGAAAGAACTGCTGATACACCCTACGACACAAATGAACCTTGAAAACATCATGCTAAGTGAAAGATGCCAAGCCCAAAGGCCATGCCTTGCACATATTGTAATATTTCATTTATATAAAATCCATAGAGACAGAAAGTAGATTAGTGGTTGCCAGGGACTGGGGAAAGGGGAGAGCAGGTGTGACTTCTAATGGTTTCTTTTGCGACTAATGAAAATGTTCTAATGCGAGTGGTGATAGTTGCATAACTTTGAGAATGTACTAAGAATCAGTGAATTGTGCACTCTAAGAGGGTGCATTCTATGGGATGTGAATTAGCTCTCAATTCAAAAAAATCTCATCAGCAGTGACTGCAAGGATCACAGTCAAGACTTAAGCTCGAGAAGGGTGCATGTGCTAACCATCCGAGCTCAGGAAGGCGGTGGGAGTCACTGTAAGAGCCTGAGCTCCTGTTTTCACCTGATGGCTCCTCTTGGGGCAGGAGAAGATGAAGCCTTGGAACCTCAGGAGGTGCCCAGGAGCAAAGGGAGAGGCGTTCAGAGTGGAGTGGAGGCGGGGGGCGGGGGCAGGGCCACAGTTAGCATGGCTCTTGCGCACAGATACCCTAGAGGAAAAGGGGCGGTGAGGGGGCTGCCTATCCCAGTAGCCGACGGTGCTACAGAAGGCAGCCCACACTGTTCCGCTCATCAGATCCCCAGCTCTGGCAGGAGCATCTCCTGTAACTGGCTTTCAAACAGAAGGCAAAAGTAACCAACCTTCCTGTGGCCCCAGTTTCCCTGGCTACAGCGCCACACCCTGGACCTCCCAGTGGTGGCAGGAGGCAGCATCCCCAGTGTCCAGATCTAAAGGTATCCTTGCCCCTCTGGTTGTCACTCTGGAGCACTGTCAGAGCCAATGGAGGTCACATCTGAAGATGGAATCTGACAGTCCTGGTGGACCGGACACCCTCAGCCTGGGTCTCCATCATAGAGCCTTAGCCCCACAGTGCCCACCTCAGTTCTCAAAGATTCTGTACAGACCCATCACTTGGCAGAGTCTGAAGAACATCTCAGAATGTGAAGACTCCATTTCAGGCCAATGAAAGGCTTAGTTCCAATAAAGATGCTGAGGGATTTTTTTTTTTAATGGAGGGGGATTGAACCCAGGACCTCGCACATCCTAAGCATGTGCTCTACCAGTGAGCTCTACCCACACCCCAAGATGCTGAGTTTTACATGCCCACGGGGAATCTTCTGGGTAAAATCATGTAACCATCCTGTCACTTAAAGCGTATATCCGAGAGAGCCTAACTCCAAATACAGTAAGCAAAACAGCAGCACAGTGACCAGATGTAGCCATGGCTCAGGATGTGGCTTGTGGGAACGGAGCATCCTTTGTGTGAGGCATTCTTGTCTGGGTGATTTACTTTTAGGGGCGCTCCACCCCCAAATATTTTTCTCACTGAATTTTGTACTTGTGCCATCAGCAGTGCATTTCCCTGTGTTTAAACAGCAAATACTCCTGGGAGGTCTCCCTCTCTTGTTAGTGTACATGAGTGCTCTGGTGGGGATGAGGGATTGTCAGAAGGGGCATTTGGAAAGGGGCATAAGACACAGGAAGAACAGGGATAAAGGACTGAAATCAGCCGTGTCGAAGTTTTGCTAAGGGCTGCCTTCACATTTCGAGCCAAGCTGAAAACATTTTTTCTGATCTGCAGAGACAACGACGACTATGGCTTCATTCTACTGTGGCAAAGAATGGGTCAAGAAGAAATGGGGACAACAGTGAGCTACCACTTCACACCCGTTAGGATGGCCAATGTTAAAAAAAAAACCTCAGAAAACAGTGCGTCAGCATGGGTGTGGAGGAATGGGACCCTTGTTTGTTGCTAGCGGGAATATAAAATGGTGCAGCTTCTGCGCAAAACAGCATGGCAATTCCTCAAAGAGTTAAAAATAGAACTATCATATGATCCAGCAACTCCATTTAGTGGTATATACTCAGAATAATTAGAAGCAGGGACTGGAACGGATATTCGTGTACCAATGTTCATAGCAGCATTATTCACAACAGCCAAAAGTTGGAAACAACTCAAGTGTCCATCAGTGGATGAATGGATAAACAAAATATTATTCAGCCTTGAAAAGGAAGGAAATTCTGACACATGCTCCAACATGGACGAACCTTGAGGACATTATACTAAGTGACATAAGCCAGTTGCAAAATGACAAAGGCTACATGATACCACTTATAAGAGAGACTTAGCATAGAAGAGTGGTTATCAAGGCCTGGGGGTGGGAAATAGAGAGCTAGCGCTAGACGGGTACAAAATTTCAGTATAAGAAGATTAAAAAGTTCTGCAGATGGACAGCCGTGATGGTTGGACATGAATGTGGATGTACTTAATGCTACCGAACTGAAAAATAGTTAAACTGATAAATTTCATGTTATGTGTGTTTTGCCACATTAAAAAAAAAATTCTTTTGAGGAAAGAAAAGGAATTCAGTAGAGCAATGAGGTGACAGCACTCAGGCTGTTATGAGGCTGAGGACTCATCAAATGGAGGGATGGAGAGTGTGGGGTGAGGATCAAGAAGGAGCTGAGGCCAAGCCCCAGGGGCTGTCAGAGCAGCATAGCCAAGTCACAGAGAGAGAGAGAGACTCCAGGCCGGAGGGCACCTTTAAGAGTCACATTCATTCATGAGGCCTTCTTATTAACCCCCGGATTGTTTTTAAATTTTGAAGAAAGACCAAGAAAAGAAAGCATTATCACGAAGTAGTGGGGTTTTTCCAAGGGTCTGTCTGCCAACATGCTACAATAAATGAGCATCTAGACACTTAAAAGTGTTATTTGGGAAGACAGCCGACCAAAAAAGAAATCCAAATTAACTATCCGATGCTGTATAAAATAAGTCTTTAAATATTTTATAGGATCCCTCTTCGTTCAAACAGAGTCTTTATAAGCCAGCAGTCGGCCCTGCTCCCACCTTCCGTAGGAAGTGGTAGATCAGAGATCACAGCGTGTCTTTCCTGCCGCCTGAGTCCAGGGAATTGTGGATTCAATTCAAATGATAGCATTGCTGACAGGATGAACCCGGTCTTCACCGCACAGATCCCTCCCTCCACCCCCTTACCAGCTGGGAGCCCTCCCGAAAGAACAATAGATTTCTAAAATGAGCAAAACAAAGGAGTCGCGAATGAACAGCTCTTGGAAATAAGTAGGTCAAGACACAATCAATTTCCAAATCTGAAATTATGTTTGAAAAATGTACCTTTAATACAGGAGTCGGCTTCGGCCCTGTGGGGCGAGGCATGTAAAGTTTAAAGTTCCTGAGTGGCTGCTTTATCAGGTAGCCTGAAGTTTACCCTGGAGGTTAAGCAATAAAATGGAAACAAAAATAATTTAACAGTTTTGCAGTTAGTTTAACCCAGCAACGGCTTCTTAAATGGCATTCACCTTCCTGGAGCTTGCCATGCTCATAAAGCTACAAGATGCATTTCAAAGCTATGAATTTGCTAAATAGAACTTCATTTCCTCTTCTTATTAGAGGTAATTAAATTTATTAGACGTCAGTAAAAGCCTTGTAAACAGAAAATATGAATACTTATAAAAGTCTGCCCTCTCTTTTCAGCCTAATAATTAAGATGCAACGAGAAAGCAGCTAATAACAGCTCATAATTTATGAGGTGTCATTCACCCCCGAATCTGAGACATATTGTGGAGGTATTAAAGACTGAAATGAAAATAATACCCACTGAAACACATTATTTATTAAATACATAACCACTCAGAGAAATAAACACATCACACACAGAACTTGATATTTCTGATGGAAACAGTATATACATCATCTCCTGCTTTGGATATATTACCCATCAAGTCAAATCCTTAAATCAAAGTCACAACTTGTTTAAATGCAAACGGCCCATGGCAGCCCAGCAAGCCCCAAATTTCCACTAGACATTCACCTTGATGTCGGTTTTCAAAGACTGAGTCACAGTGAAGGTTTTTCATTATGATTGTTTTTAACATTCTCAAAAGAAAAGAAATCCCCCGGCAAGCATTAGAGAGAGAGAGAGAGAGAGAGAAACAGGAGGGGAAACAAGGAAAAGGCTCTAAATAGAAGAGCAAGACTCATAAATTAACAAAAGCATTTCCCACCCTCCAGCACAGATGAACTTAGAGGCAACTGTGGAATCGATGCCCCCACCCCAATGATGTTATCGAACCCCAGATGGAATCTCTTTTTATTGCTGTGTAATAATGTACTTTACATCTTTATCAACAGTCCAGCTGAAGCCTGTACTTCGAGCTCTTGGGAGTAAATAGTGATGGAAGCTTTAGATGCCATATTTCATCAAGGCAAAGATGCTCTTGATTATCAGCTACATCATTATTTTATGTATTGCTACGAGAGAACAAATAAAATGCTGCTAATTAAACTATGACATGCTGTCATTGCAAGGTGGATCTTCATGTCAGAGACGTGAAAACTGGAAAAAAAAGGCATTTTAGAATTCACACAGTACAGCTCATAAAAGTAGATGAGGTAAAGATGAGCATCCATTAACTGTTATATTGGTTATAGTATAATATGTGAAATATATCTCCATAAAGCTATTATTTTAAAATGTTATTTTGGACTTAATGTTGAAAATCCTAATAGTCAATTCTGTAATAATCAATTGGTCAAGAAAGGTCTCACTTTGAAGGTGACAGGTGAGGAAGGACCTAAAGAAGGTGAGGGAGCTGTGTGGGTATTTGGAAGAAGAGGGTTCTGAGAGCACAAAGAGCAAGTGCAAAGGCCCTGGGGTGAGTGAGTACTTGGTACAGAGAATCCAGAGTGAATGATGCAAAGAGAGCTAAGCAGGGGTGCGAGTTGGGGTGAAAAGGGTCACAGGAAATTAGAGCAATGAGGTGACAGCAAAAATAAGTTTCCGCCAGTTTTCTATGAAGTTGAACAAAAATTTTTAGAGTATTTAAGAATAATAAGTGTGTATATATACATACATATTTTCTTTTTTTTTTTTTTAATTTAGGAGATGGTTACTCATCACTTCCAAATCCAAACTCTACCTTGGTAGCTTCTAGAATAGTTTAAGAATCTGTTTACCCTAGCATCCCTGCCATCTTTGCAGATGGTCCCACTCAAAGCAGTTGCCGACTCCGGGTCGTTCAGACAGGAGATGTTCATTAGACCACCTCCCCGCTATGAAGTGCTTGGACTGCTTTCAAACTGCAGATTCCTTGAGATGGTGCCTTTGTTTTGCCATCAGGGATCAGAAATTGCTCTTTTGTATAATAATGCTCATGGCAAACCTGCCCCCCTTTCCTGGTTACCCCCCAGGACCAAAGAGCAAAGTTTCTCCCTCAAAAAGCTAGGTTTCTCTTTTTTGAGCAATTATTCTGAGTCTTGCTCCATGCTAAGACCTTTGCGTACTTTCTTTTCTTAACCCTCAAACAATCCTATGTCACAGGTGCTGTTAGTAGACCCACTGAACAGAAGGGAAGCAGAGGCACAGAGAGGTTAAGCAATTTGCCCATGATCACACAGCTCTGTGTGTCTGTGTTTGTGTGTGTAGGGAAGGTCTGCTGGGACTGGAATCTAGCTATGATTTATTTATTTAGCCCAGGTAGCTAACCACTCCACTGTAACACATTGCCCTTATGTGGCAGTGGCTAGAAGTGGCTCTGTCTCTTGCCTTTACCAGATCTGCTATCTTCTATGTTTGGTGGAACCAATAACTTGGATGGAATTGAAAATGGTGCTAAGGTCAAGCTGGCAAAGAGGAGGTAAGTGCTCAGGCTCTGGAGCCAGAGTCCCTGGGTTCGAATCTTGCCTCTGCCAGCTACTAGCTGTGAGATCTGGGGCAAGTCATGTAGCCTCTCTGTGCCTAAATTTCCTCACCTGGAAAAATTGTGCGACAGTCATGTGAAGTCTTTAGAACTGTATTGTAGTTATCGTTTCTGTCCTTGAGTTTCAAAGGACACGTAGGAGCACAGTCTAGGTCAGTGTATCCTAAATATGTTTGGTTAAAAGGTCATTTCAGATGACTAGAGGTGCCCATGACCTTGTCTGAAAGATTCTCATCAAATGACTGGGGAGAGGAGGTCTCCTTCCAGCAGGATTCATGAAGACATGGTAGCAGTGCCCAAGGGATGCCGGGTCCCGGGATGAGCGTCATTCTAGGGAACAGGCACAGCGTGCTTTGGGTTTCCAGAGTGGAGTCACATCTTATGTGCATGAAATCATGTACAGTGACAATTACCCTTGAGGGTCCCCCAGGGTGATGGCACGTTGGAAATGGGCACACTAGCTTTTACTGTCTCCAGCCTGGCCACTTTTTAAAAAAAAAAAAAACAAACCTTTATTTGGGAATAATTATAGATTCATGGGAAGTTGCCCCTAAAAAGTACATGAAGGTCCGCTGGGCTCCTCAGCCATTTTCTTGGTATTATAACATCTAACATATGTGTTATATATAATATAACACCAATTGTCCTATGATATCAAAACCACGAAGCTGACATTGCTACAGTCCATAGAGCTGATTCAGATTTCAATAGTTGTGTGTGTGTGTGAACAGTTCTACAGTATTTTATCCTGCGTTAGATTCAGGCATCCCACAGTCAAGCTACAGAACTGGTCCATCACCACGACTCTCCCCTGAGCTCCTTGACAGCTGCTCCCCATCCCTGACCGCTGGTAACCGCCGGTCTGTCCTCCAGGTCTACATCTATTAATGCAAGAAGGTTATATAAGAAATGGACTCATTTGTTTACATATGTTTTCAGCATAAAACCATTTGCGATTGGAGGGTTTTGTGCTCGGCATAATTCCCTGGAGATCCATCCAAGTTGTTGTATGTATCAATAGTTTATTCCTTTTTTATTGCTTAGAAATATTCCATGCTATGGATGTACTGACATTTAACTATTCACCTTTTGACATTTGTTCACAGTTTAAAGCAGGGGATGCTGTGGGGAGATTTTCGCTCCAGCAAACAGCCAGCCACAGATATTCAGAGTACTAATTATGTGTCAGATAAAAGTTAGCTGGATTGATAGTAATACAAATTAAATGATTTGGGGGCTATGAAGTGTTATTCTGAGTTTTATGGAATATAATAAAATGGAAATAAAACTTGGATCCTGTGATCTCCGCCTTCTGGTTTTTTTCCTAGTCCAATATGGAAACCGAATTTGACAAGAAAAATGGTATTTATCAACACTCTGGTGACAGAACAAATGAAAA
Organism: Camelus bactrianus; assembly: GCF_048773025.1. Taxonomy (NCBI): domain Eukaryota; kingdom Metazoa; phylum Chordata; class Mammalia; order Artiodactyla; family Camelidae; genus Camelus; species Camelus bactrianus. Next base: position 72,167,695 of record NC_133547.1, read on the forward strand.
TAGAGTGACTTGCAAGTGCCTCAGGGATTCATGTGGTAAGAGAGGCCGTGCGACAGTAAAGACCCAAGGCACTCCTGGAGGGTTGGGATGGCAGGGGCAAAATGCAGAAGCTTTATGGAGGCAAGAAAAACCGGATGGCACACTGCTGGACGGAGGAGAAACCAAAGAACAGCCAGGCTCACCTTGCAACTTCGTTACAATTAGAACGTCTGTCACAGAGAGAAAGCAAACTTACGGTTACCAGGGGGGAAGGGGGTGGGGAGGGATAAATTGGGAGTTTGAGATTTGTAGATACAAACTACTGCACATAAAATAAACAACAGGGCCCTACTGTAGAGCACAGGGAACTATATTCAATACTTGGTAATGCCTTATAATGAAAAAGAACATATATACGTACAAATGAATCACTATGCTGTACCCCAGAAAGTATCACAACATTGTAAATCGACCATACTTCAATTTAAAAAAAAAAACAGTTGTAACGTCTGAACTTAAATGAGCGATTAGGAATTCTTGAATAGAAACTCTAAGAGCCAGAGCCTTCAGGGTGATAAGCCAACCACAGAATAAGCAGCAGCTGTATTTCATTGGCCCTTTATAATGACACGTTAAGTCGGCCCTGTAAGTTACAAAGCACAGACACCACCCCCTCAACCCAACCACCCATCTCTGGGAAAAAAAAATCACAGACCAGATCACCACCTCTCCTAATGAGGTCTTAGAATAATCTTAGCACTGTTCCAGGAGAGGGAGGGCTTGGGAGCGCTCAGAAGAGAGTCTTCACCCGTCTGCTCAGCAGGTCTGCAGGGAAGACCAGGGGCAGCTCACTCCCCTGCAGACCTGCCCTCTGTTGAGACGAGATGCCGGAAACTGAAAGGTAGGCAGCAGTTCCTGCCTCTCGGGATGGCTTCGCCTGGTCGCCCCACTGCATCACTCGGGTTCCTTTAATTCAGGAAGAACCGTAGTTTTGCTCCTATTCTATTTTGCCCCTTAATGATGTTGCCCTTGAATGCTGCTGTCTAGAGAGTGGTCCTGGCATGAGTGTTTCGGTTGTGAAACCATCACCAGATCTGTAATCATCTTGTATGTGTGCTGAGTAATGACTAAGTACTAGACGTGGCGTGACTCTCTTAATGTGAAGGAAGGTAGGTGATGCAGCAACCCCCTGAGCTAGGCTAGGGGTCAGCAAATCTTTTCTGCATAGGGCCAGATGGTAAACATTTCAGCCTTTGTGTCTCTGTCACAACAACTCAACTCCGCCCTGGATGTGCAAAAGCAGTCATGGATAATATGTAAACAAACAAGTATGTCTGTGTTCCAATAAAACTTTATTTATAAAAACAGCAGGGATGGGTATAGTTCAGTGTAGAGTGTGTGCTTAGCATGCACGAGGTCCTGGGTTCAATCCCCAGTACCTCCATTTAAAAAACAAACAAACAAACAAAAAAACATGGTGGGCCAGATTTGGCTGTGGGTCATTGTTTGCTGACTCCTGCTCTAGATTTTACCATTGTTGACTTTAGCTTGACCTACCAGTGTTTGGGATGAAGAATCTTGCCCTCCGATTTTAGTACTCTGCACCATAAGTTGCAATGGCTCGTTTCGTTAGAATCACCAAAATTTTGTAGGTCGTTATGGTCCAAGAGAAAAAGAATTAATGGTGTACAAACTGACAAAATTTCTCCCTCATGGGCTGCAGTTAGAGGGGCAAGCGTTTCTTGTACTTGTAAGCAATTTGGAACCATTTTCTTCAACACATTTTAGGTTTATTTTGGAGGTGGGTTCAAGAATGTTTATAATCTTCCCAAATCTCAACATATACCCCAAACTTGAAAACCAATTTCTATAATTCTTAATTTCTCTCACCCAGGCTTTAATTGCCCCATCTGTAAAATGGGTGCAACATATAAAAATTTTTCTTTGGGATTCATGTCTTCGTAAATATGGTAACTATTGCTTCTTTGCCAAAAAACTGTCTTATTCTCAGGCTCTGTATCAAAGTGAGCAAGGGGGCTGAGACCAGAAATGGTGGTTAAGAACAGGACTTTGAGGACAAGAACCTTGTGTTCCTATTACAAAGGAATTGGTGAGTGTCTATTAGAAGAACCCACTTGGGCTAAGGCACAGAAGGGGCAACCCACCAAGAGATGGTAATATATGGCAGCCAAAGGTTGGGTCTTCCCCATTCCACTCAACAAACTATGCCCCAGCAAGGATGCCCCTGACACAGCTACACTTCTGTTGCTTTGTGCTGGACACAGAGTTCTGCCGGCCCAAGGCTGTCAAATGCACTTCAGCTTTGGCCTCCGCTGAGGCTTCATGCTTTCAGAAAAATTTCCCCCACCGCCTTTCACTTGAGGTCCTTGGCAGGGATGCCTCTGCCATTCTGCACACACAGCTCACTTAATGGGCACAAAGAAATGGGAGAAAGCTTGGGGAAAAAAATAACAACCCAACCCCGTCTAAACCTTGGGAAATCTACCAGGGTCTGCATCTCTTTAAAAACTATACACAGACATTTCTGGTCGAAGTGAAACCATGCTTTTCACAGAGGACTGGAGACAGCAAATGAAGCCTTAGTCATACACAGTTAGTTTCAAACTTATGTTGCTGCTCACAGGGAGAAATCAATGTACAGTATATTAAAAACAATCACCGTGGCCCTTCAATGATCCAATAGTTTAGCTTTGAATGCATTCAAGCTAATGGGGGCTTTAATGGCTTCTGACAGATCATTCCATTGATCAAGAGGCATGTATGAAATACGCTGCATACTAACCTCTGTTTTGATTTTGAGAAAAGAAAACTAAACGTCCATGGTAAACAGGGCTTGATTGTTCAATGCTCACCGAGCGCCCTCTCAGCCTGACCCTGGCTGGGAGCAGAGGAGGGGAGGACAATGGGAATCCTATATACCTGGCTTGCTTCTGGCCCGACTCTAATCAAGGCGTAATCAACTGGAAATCTCTGTCTGAAGAGCTGGGGTGGGGGGGGTGGGGGCGGGAGGGTGACCAGAGGTACCGTTTTCTGTGTTGGATGAGTTACGAGCAGGGGCTTTAGCTGCCCAGAGAAATTGACTCAGGCCTTTCCGGGCTCCGGGGTTGGTAGGTTAACTGCACTTGCTCCAAAGTGAAAAACTGAATGCCCTATTTGAAAGGCTCAAAAGGGTTTTTAGCTGGGGATGGACAGCAATTTAGCAAAGAGACAAATGAACGCCTGCTCCCTGTTTCCATGTGTCCTGAGGCCTCAGAATTATTTTAGCAAGGGCTGAACATTCCTCTGCTCGGGAAAGACGTTTTTGAGGGGTGCATGGTGTCTGCAAGAATGTAAAAAGAGGCCTGATGGATAATCTTTGAGATGATTCTTGTGCAAGAGGCGTTTGCCCTTCCCCACGCCCTGGCTGCCTGCTGTGGCCTCAAAAGGGAGGCGTAAGTCACTGAGCGTCAGACCGGCCTCGCCCAATCGGAAGTGATACACGTCCGCAAACTCTTCTATTAGCTACTCATGTGAAACCGGTTTCACAAAATAAATAATAATAATCCTCCTTCCTGGGATTTGCGAAGTCCTCCCAAAGGCATGCCCGTCAGGAGAAGTGCTGCTGTTTGCTCGGTGCTGGTGTCTTTCCTGTGAGTTTCAGCCAGCTTGCAGACCCTCTCTCTCTCTCTGTGTCTCGGAAGCTCGGACAGGCAAGCAGGGTGTCTTTGAAATGGGAACTACTAAGGGTGGCTAGTCTGTGGTCTCTATTTGATTTTTAATACGAGACCGTGTAGGAGCTTCCTGCAGACAGTCACCAACCAAGCGCGTCAGGAGTGCTCTACGCACACAAGGTCCGGAACCACTGAGCTTTTTATAAGCTTCCCATAGAACGACCTTGACCTTTTCATCCCCATCTGTGGGGCACAGCGCTGTCCCAAGCCAGCACTCCCCATCTCTCAGCAGGACGCTACAGCACTTTACCAGATTAAAAACAACGGGGAAACCCGCGTGCTGGGAGCACCTATTTGTATTGGTGCCATGTTTAGTCAGTGGCTTTTGTAAAATTGATGAATTTTGTCTAAAGGCAAGTGCAGACAGGCAAACAGATCTGTATCTGCTGTTATCCATTTAGCTTGACACACATGTGCAGAGGAACTATTTTACCTCGATTTTTTTCAGGACTGATGAAAAGAAAATGCAAGCAAAGCCACGAACTGCATCATTGGGAAAGAATCACTGAATCTAATGCTGGGAGTTAATTAATGCTTCCTTCCCCTGGAAATAGACTGACCCTGGTACTTAGACATTCAGAGTCAATAAACAATTGTTGAACACAGACCATCCATTAAAAGGTGATGGCAAAGAATTTTTAAAGCAAATCTAAAATTGCAAGGGGAGACCTAATCCTGTTGTAGTAATGGGGAGTACGAAGGAGTCATTTTTCACAGCATCGCATTTATAAGAAGGTACATGCCATCCGCCTAGAGAAAAATGGAAGCTGTGAGGAGCAAATGGGATAGCATGAGAGGGTAACATATTGTTCTGGTACTAAGTAGGGACACGATGGCAATCATTAATATGCATGATCGCGGTGACGGAACAGTCCAACGAGCTAGGCATTACATAAACAAAGACTGGAGCACAGAGAGGTCAAGTGATTTGCCCGGAGTCACGGAGCTACAACTGTTATCACAGGAAACCAGGATAACAATCATTAGAGCTGGTATTGCACTGCAGACGGGCACCTGCCAGGCACGGCTGGAGGCATTTTATATGCACGTCAACCGATTTAATCTTCAGAACAATCTTTGGTGGTCGGTACACTCCTGTTATTCCCATTTTGCAGACAAGAAAACAAAGGTTTAAAAGGGAAGGTGGCCTGAGGGTCACACACAGGACCAGGAAGCCAAAAGCCTCTCCTGCCACTCAGGAATCCGAACACTCTGAAAATCTGATCAATGGGGAAAGGACAGAGAGAGCAGGGGTGTCAACGGGACTGGCTTTCAGTTGTGGGAGGAGGTTTGGGCATGATGCCTGGACGATGGTTCTGCCTCGACGGGGTCCTGAGAGAATAGGAAGGGGGACTGTCTGGTGAGAACGGGAGCTGAAGCGATGAAGGATGGTGGGGCAGCCCTGTTGCAGAGACAGGCTGGGGTGAAGTCTGGTCCTTCCAGGCTGCAGCACCGGGTCTGGGGGCGCTCACACTTTCTCCTTGTTATTAAGAGAGAAATGAGAAACAGTTTCTTTGGACACTTCAGTTCCCACGCAGCCTGGGAATCTACTGGGGTTTCTCGGGTCAGCGAGAGAGCCAGGTGTATCCCTTTCCCTGACAACCCCTGAAACCGGCCCCTCGGATGCAGTGACAGCCACCGGCACCATGGCCATCCTGTCGGAAGACATCCCTGGCCACCTCTCCTGCCTCTCCCCTTCCGTGCCCAAGCCTCTTAAAGCTCCCAGCTCGCTCTGCAGCCTGCAATCATTCCAACACTCCTGGGCCTTCCCTTCCCCTTTATGGCTGTCAAATTGATTTCACCACCGCGATACCTATGGCTCCCAATGAAACTTAATTAAAAATACCATTTAATCACAAAGTAACAAAGGCAAACGGGATAAACGGCATTACCACTTCAGTGCATTTTAATCCGCGCTGCTCCTCTCCTTCTCAATCTGTTTGGATGGGAATTGCCTTTTCAAATAAGAATCCCCCCTGTCTTCCACGGGCTTGCCTCTGACAGATCTCCAAAATAAACAGTATTTAGCGTGGCATGGATCCAAATGTATGCAATTTGCCCACTGGTAAAAAATCAGCCTTAACTAGAGCCGGGGGGAAGAAAGTTGCATTCGAAAACACCTTCCCTCGAAACACACACAAAAACCTCCTGAATGTGGGGTGTCCATTAAATAGGGTCGATGGAATCTCATTCCTTCTGTCCCTCAATTCGGTTCATGATGGATTTGGAAGCTTATTACTAAAATTGTGTCGTGAGCAATGCCATGACCCCCCTCTCTTCTGTCTAGCGAACTCCCCAGGGCTGCAGATGCCGGTAAGGCAAGATGGGTGGAGGCAGAGCTGTGGAGGCTGCTGCAAGGGAAGCAACAGGAAGATGGGGTACTGCCCTGTGCCCGTGGAGGGGCCGGCAGGACATCTCCCCCATCTCAAGATCTGGCTGCGGGGAAATTCCCCGTCAGAAAGCCCTGCCTGTGGACTGAGACCCTTTGGAATCCAGACGGCAGCCAGAGCGCTCATTGAAAAGCACAAGAAATCTCCTATCCAGTTACTCCACACCTCCCCGTACAGAGCCCTCCGGTGTTTTGCAGGGAGCTTGACAGCACATCCAAACACTGGTCCTGCTTCCTTCCAGCTGCATCTCCCTCATTCTCCTCTTGTTTCTCTGCTTTATCCATAGTAGCCCTTTTTCTTCCTTAAACACCCCACTCTAAGCACTTTCCAGCCTTGGGGCCTCTGTACCCACTGTTCCCTTTCCTGGGGAGCCCCTCCTCATCTGAGCTCCTGATCCAAGCCACCCTTCATCAGTCCCCAGCTACGCTCTGTCCCCTCACCCAGTGGGTTGCCTTCCTGGCACTTACAACAATCTGAAACCATCTGCTTATTTGCTGGTTTGTTGTGTGTCTCCCCACTAGAGAGCTAAGTACCTACTGGTCACTACATACCCAGGCACCCAGGGGGCGGGCACACGGGAGCCGGTGGAAGGCAGGGACCTGTCCTTGGATGCCCAGGGCTCACCACACCACTGAGCTGCAGTAGGTGGTCAAGGAAAGTTTGTGGGAGGGAGCGAGGAGGGAGGGGAAGCCAGAAGCACCTCAACACAAAGGGATCTATCTACTCAGATCACTTTTCTCAAGATCATTGGGACCACGGGGTGCGGAAGACTTGCAGGTAGCAGTGGGGACCACTGACTCAAGGTGGGTTCAAGGGCAAAGCTTCCCTGCTTCTCCACAACACACACATGGCCCGTGTCTCCCAGAAAGTCCTTCACTAGTTCACAGGAGAGGAGCAGGCATCCCCTGGGTCCTGTAGGAACTGAGTTGGTTGTCAGCAACCCGGGGTGCCCCCACTTTTTATCCTCTCTTGCCCCTCTTCCTTCTATTCTCCTGAAACCTCCCGGGAGAGCGTACGTGACCCTCAAGCACCCTGAACTCATGCTCACTGAAAGCCACCACTTCTGAGAAGATGTCATCTTACCTTTTGCGTTCACTCCAGGGAGTGGTTTCTCCCACCCTGGCTGGACCCCCACCTGGAGGACTGACTCTGAGAACTCTCTCTGCCTGGGCCCCACCCACCCAGGCCAAGGAAGCAGGTCCACCTGCTGGGGCATCAGGAGAAAAGAGCAGGACCTCTCTTCGTTTCTGATCTCATCCTTTTAATACTTTTATTGTTCATGAATGTTGTACGATGCACACGACATATTAGTACAAGCAGTCCAAAAACACAGCTCGAGAGTAATACAAAGATATTGGGGTAGGCACTAAACATTTATTTCTACTCTAGGGGTGCAGGCAAGCAGGTCTGGAGGGTGCTGACATGAAGGGGTAAATCCGGTCAGTTTCACAATAAATGGTAAGAGGGAGCCATGGAGACCACGGAGGGTTCATGGCTCACCTAAGAGGGGCAGGATGCTACCTAGCTCTTTGCCATGCGAGAATGGAGGCTAGGGCTGCAGGTGTTCTGAATTCTAAAGAGAATGCACACATTTTTATTTTATAAGAAATCTCCCAATTTTAAACGTCGGCACCTAATGAACTATAAGAAGGGATGGACATCGTGGAGCTAAATAAAAACACTAGGCGAGATGGCCCCAAGGCTGCCCCGTTGGTGACGTCTATTTGCCCCACACTCCTTACCTACGAGATTTCACTTCACCCCTCCCACAACCCAGCGAAGCAGCGCTTCATCTTTCACTGACGAGGGGATGGAGGCTCGAGGACATCAGGGAATTCATCTAAGGGCTATGAGATTGGAGTTTCAAGACGATGAAACCCCGGCTGCTTTGTGTACTGTGGTCTCTCTGTGGTTAATTCTGTGTGAAAGAACGCACACCTTGAACCACTGAGATTCTGATGGTGGGAGAGAGCCTGGTTCCCAGTGCGCCTCTTGAGGGGCCAAAAAGCTCTCCGGACTACTGCAAACAAGTACAGAGACGGTCACAGGCTGGGGAGAGAGGCTAACTATTTTTGTGATTTCCAGGGTCACCAAAGGGTGGGAGCCAGGCCCAAAAGGGAGAGATATGTTAATGGCATCACGAGACAGAGCTGGCACAAGGCTTGAGGGAGGGACAGGAACACGCCTACAGCAGGTCAGCTTACTGATATATGATAATACTAATATTTACTGGATATTTCACTATGGGTCAGAAATTGTACTAAGTCTATAGCTTGGTCATTTCATTTCATCTTCACCTCGTGATTTGGTGCCTTTAGTATGCCCATTATACAGATGAGGAAACTGAGGCACAGTAACACACCAAAGGTCACAAGCTAGTGGGTGTTTTGATCTAGGCACTCAAAAACCAAAGCCCAAGTTTCAACCTCTGTATCATCTCTCTGCTGCTCCAACATCATCAGGATGGGGCACTAGGGTTCTTCAAGCCTCAGTTCCATTAATCACTATGTGCGAATGGGGGAATTGTAGAAAAATATGTAGTTTGCTGGCTACAGCCATGAAGCAATGCAAGTAGGGCGGTGACCCTTTCATTAGATCAGGGAAACTTCCTGAAGACGGGATGTCTACTTTAATTTTCAATGTCTCTCCATTCCTGTGTGCAGAGTACAAGACTCATAACCCAGGCTTTTCCTGAGGGCTGTCTTAGAGAAGGGAAGGAGGCTACTCTTCAAGGAGGCATCTCTCTTTTAATTTATTGCGCCTGTACAGAGTGGCTACACAGAATCGGAAAACAGAATCTCCCGCTCTCAAACTTTTGATAGAAGTATTGTCCAGGAGGACCCTCTACAGTGATGAAAATGTTCTGAGTCTATGCCGTCCAGTATCGTAGTCACTAGCCACACATGGCTATTAAGCACTTGAAATGTGGTTAGTGCAACTGAGGAGCTGAATTGTTAATTACAGCTGAAACTGAACTGAAATTTAAGAAGCCACATCTGCCTAGTGGCTACCATATTGGACAGCATAACCTCTAAAGGGTGCGGTGAGAAAATGGGCTAAACACCTCTAAATTCGGTCTTCGCCCAGATGACTTTTGAGTCATCCCCTGCAGGGTCTGTGAAAAGGCTCGGGCAAGAGGAAAGGAGGTTAGGCTCCGCCACAGGCCGGGCTTACTCCTGTCACTTCCCAGGCCTTGGGAGAGGAATGGCTTGCGTTAAAAAATCCAAGTGGGGAAGCATTTTGGGGCGGAGGTTCTTGTTTAATTTACCAACTCGCTATAAGACTGTATCATTTTTAACCACTTTAATATTCACGGGCTCCTTTCCCTAGCTGTTTCCCACTGGGACCCAGGTTCTAGGATCTCAAGGCCAAGTCTACCCACCCTGCCCTGGACTGAGCCCACGACAAGGTTGGAGGAGAGAAGCCAGAAATATCCGTTCCTCCTCCACCCAAGACTTGTGCCCTTTCTCTAGGGTTTGGCTTCCAGAAGCAGACCTCTGAGTTCTGAAACGATGTCTGTGAGCTCAAACGGCAGAGGCATCGAAGGATCATCCTTCTCCCAATATGGCCGGCATTCTGGCTTCTGGTCCGCGGGGAGAGATCGGGCAATTCGGCACTGGCACCTGGAAGAGTAAGAAGAGGCAGTTGATCCCTGGGAGGAAATGCCCGGAAGACCCAGACCCATGGCGGGCAACCTGGAGCCACACTGCCAGACGCCCCGGTGGCGCTCCTCCGTGGCGGCGGTGCTGATATGGGAGAATGAGGTTGGGAGGCAGAAAGCAGATGTGTTTAGAAGAAGGAAGAATTCTTTCCGGTGCTGGAACTTCTTTCTTTTTCAATTCCCAGCTCTGTATGAACTCTAATGGCTTTGTAAAAGCCAATCATCAGGGAAATTCAGTTACTCTGCCTTTAAAACGGTGAATTATTTTTTTCATTATCTCAACTGTTATTTAAAGTGTGTGATTAAGCCATTATCAGATTTAAATGTTTGTGGGATTTCCATGTATTACTAGATTACTGGGAAAGATTAAATTGAATTTACTGCATTAAAACGTCCAAGAATAGATTAAACAATATTACAGACCGGGAGTGACTCTGGAGATCCTGGAGATTTACAAGTGTCCCAGCTTGCTGTGCTCAGGAAAAGGCACTCCAAGGAGAGACCGATTTGTAAGGATATATGCAAATAGAGGTTAATAATCATTTCCACTGATGAATAGGTGGGGAAAACTTTCACAAAATTAAATTAAGAGGCTAGCAAGAGTTACTCCCTAAGGAAAACACTTAAATCACGGTTTTTATTAAATGGATTATTCATCAATAGTGGAGAAATTAATTATCATATGCCACGAAATTATAGCCCCGGAGAAAAAAAGTTGGGGCAACACCATCACACCTTGGCAGGCGTTGACCTCTCAGAGAGACCAGCTTATTGGAAGACGGTCTGGGAAAGCTCAGTGGCTTTGGCTTTATTTATCTGAAAAATGAGGCTCAGAGAGAAGACAACACAAACGGCAGGAAGGAGTGAGCCACTTCTCTCCTCTCTTGGAGCACATGGTGGTGACAGCGTGTGCACCGAGATAGAAATACTCTGTGTATATTTGGAAGAGTTGCGTGGTCCTTCCCCTGCGCTGTTCTCTGAATCAATTAAAAAGTGGTCATGCCCACCATCTGTCTTCTGGGTAGGACTCACTAGGAAGAGGTCAACGAATGGAATATCCTGGCCCTGCTTCCAAGCCTGATGGTAGAGAAGGTCCTAACTAACAGAGACATCTTCTTCTCTGGGGAATTATTAATGGTGTGGGGATCCCCACGGGAAAACATACTTCAACTTTACACCTATTTTCTCGCGTGGTTAATTGCTCTACCGGCATCCTGTGCACTCAATCCGTCGTACATTACACATAACATTCCAATATATCTTCAGCTCTCTGCATCGGGCCCTGATAATAGCGTCTGTTAACATGCACTAAGTACTATTATGTAGCACATCACTTCATAAATAATAAGATTAGCTGACCTCAGGGCCCCAAGAAGAGTAATGTGTTTAAATGTTCTCATTATTTATTTAAAACAAGAATTAAAGCAACAGAAGCTGCTTTTGACAATCCTCTTAGCATAAATATTAAACTGTTTGCACTGATAAGCCCACACAGCACTGAAGAACAGAGGGTGCGTTCTGCAGACTACTTAATAATGATAGGTGTTTGAGACACTGCTGCTCGCGGTCCTGGTTCTGAGGGAGCATTCTCTGTAGTGCTGGAGACAGTCTCTAAATCACATGAAAAGGATGGGCGGAAATTAATATTCAGGGGAAGCTGCGACTAATTACAAAGGAACTCGGCAAAGCTTTTTAAATTGTGCTTTCTCTCTGCCTCGGAATTGGAGAGTGATGCTCGATTTACCAGGTAGGGAGAGTTATTCCAAATTGAGCATTTCAATCTCGCGGCGGATAAATTATCTGTGCACACATTATCCTGCTTGGCAGATTAAAGGGCTATGATAAGTGTTGATCCACCTCGAATATCATAAGGTTTGTAAAAAGTCAATAGAGATGCTTCTTCACCTGTCAAATGGGTTTTGCCCCCTCATTTGGAGAAAGTATTAAAAATGTTAACACCTGCTGCAGAAGTTCGCTGACACTGTATTGCACAACCGTATGGCACACGTCCCCAAGCCCACTCAGTTTTCTTTTGGGGCAAGTTGCTCTGATCTTCTGCTATTGTTCTTTTCAGCCGGGAAGGCCCGGCTGATGTGGGGACCACCTGCATCTCACGCAGGCCCTGAGAGGCTGGGAGCTGTGTCTATCCACAGGCTCCCTCCAGGCTAGAGGTAGAGCCCTTGTTGGGTTTTTCCAGGGCCCCAATTCCGCTCTTTCAAGGTCACTTTAAATTTGATCTTAACCAAAAGGCCGAGAAGTGATCAAGGTCACTTAAAAACTCTCCCTTTCATGCCCAGTGCTCCTTGCCAGTTTCTCAATGGGAGCCACTGGGCCCAGGAGAGAGCTTGCTGTTGAGGTCATGTATTCACCTACGAGAAGGGACAGTCATCCCCAACTCAAATTATACTGTCTGAGTCAACATCATGCCTGATGGTGGGACTGAAAAAGAAAGGACTGAGAGTGGCTTCAAGGTGTAGCCCCCTTTGGGTTTTTATTTCTCCTGCTCAAATCACTCATCCTGCCTCTCTTCTGCCTTGATTTCCTAGGATGGGGCAGCACAGTGAGAAGATGCTCTCTGGACACCGGGAGCCACTGCTTCCCCGGCGCATGACATCTCGGGTGAGTTTCTTCACCTCGCTGAGCCTCAGTTTCTTGTCAGTCAGGTGGGAATAATGATGATGATGGTGACGTTGCCAGTACCTTACTGACGGGCTTGTTGTGAGGGTTCAATGAATTAATACATACGAAGTGCTTAGAACACTCTCTGGCGCGCAGTACTCAATGATTATTAACTACTACTGTCATTACTTCTACTACGAGTACCAGTGACATGGGACATGCCCCCGAGAGGGCTGCCTGCCGGTCTTGCGTCAATCCTCCCTACCCACTGACTGGGTGGCTTCTGGATTGGCTCTTTCTAGGAGAAGCTCTGGAGATACAGAAGCAGACTTCGCCGTTCTTCCTGAAGACCCAGAATTCACAAAAGGCGCTGCGGTTGGACTCTCTGAGTGGCGGTTGTTTCGGATTGATTTGGCGTTTAAAGGAAAGCAACCCGGACTGTTTCTCAGCACGTGTACGCCGTAGTTCTCGCACAATAAGAGGAGCCCAAGTTCTCGTCAGAAATGTTTTAGGGATCCTGATGGGGGAGGACATTTGCTGTCTTGCGTCTATTCCCATCTTTCCCACAAAGAGGATTCAGATTTTCCTGTGGGGAATCCATCCAGTCCCCATGCTTCGCCATGTGGTTTGAGTGGGACTGGTTCCATCTCTACAGCAAGGAGAGAGCCTTGACTAGTTTAACTTAATCAGCGCACCCCCTTCTCCCAGCCACAGGGAGTGGTTCAGGGGAGGCACATGACCCAGTCTGGGGCTATAGTGAGAGAGGAAATCAGAGGACTGTCCTGGGAGCGAAGGGAAAAAAGACTTTCTCATCTCCTGGTCTATGAACTATTAGGATGTGTGATCTGGAACCACCAGAGTCATTTTGCTACCGTGCAGCAAGGGGCTGGGTCCTGGGTGATATGGTTTGAGAAGCTGGATCAAGCCTCACCTGAGGCTAGGTTTGCTTAGACTTTTTCAGTTCCATTGTTATTATTTGAGTTAGGTTTTTCTGTCACCTGCAACCCAAAGAGTCCTGGCTGATATACTGGCCATGCATCTCACCTCTCAGTGACCTGCAGCCTTTTACAGCATCCACTGCCGTGGCCCTGCCTGCCCTATGGATGCTGATGGTCCTCCCTCCAAACAGAGATGCTGCTGCTGATACAGTGTAGTGTGCACAGAGATCGTCTGCACACGAAGGCATGAAAACCCTGGCTTTCATTTTTGATTCAAATAATATTTCCATTTGGGACAAATTTCTACCCAGAAAATAAGAGAGTACTGGTGTCATCTACACTGGACTTTGCGTGAAAAGAAGCCAGTGTTAATGGCTGGAGCTGCAGGATCTTTCTAAAGAAAGTTAAACAAAACAAAACAAAACAAAACATTTCCCTAAACTCAGTATTCCCAAGGATAGCAGATCATTCTGAACCCAGCGAAACAGTAAGAAAGTTACAGTTTCCCCTTTCAACCTTGTCCTCTCTGCTCCCATCCTAAAGAAAAATCCTCTTTTGAGTGCTCTGGGTTAGCAAACAAACTCAGACCTACTCAGAAAACCCTGCTCCTCTAACGAAGCGTTACAAGGGGAGGAAAGGATGATAATATCTACTTCATCTCTCTCTGCCTTCCAAATTCACATCATTTCAATCCAGAGGCCTCTGTGAGCCACCCTCAAAACTCTTGCTACTTAGGAATGGTTTTTCCCTGAATGACCTAGTGATGTAACAGGAAGCAACTGAAAGGTGTCACATTGGCTGGCTCGTTAGCAGCTTGTCCAGAGGGCCCAGGTCGTCCCCTCCCACAGGTGTAACTCATGCAGGGCCCCACTGCCCGCTGACTTCCCCCAGGGCTGCACTTACGTTTGGGTGATCGGGATTGCAGCTACATTAGTGAACACTGGTCGCCATGCTAAAATTAACCACTTTGGCTAAAGTGTGTGTTAATTATGGGTATGCAAGCAGTCAATAAAAGGTTAATGCAAGAGTCAAAGGATAAATTTCTTCCCTTATTGCATCACTTCACCGACTAAATGACTAACATTATACTTTGTGTTTTTAATCAATAGGTTTTACAGTAATGTGCTGGCCATTGATTTTAAGGAAACACATACAGTCTTCTTCCTGGTCCCTAAATTTTACAACAAATAAAGAAGGACAGGTAACATTTCCATTATTCGTGATGAAATGATACAGATTTTGGGAGTAATGGTTCCGGCTAGAAGATTCACTGGGATAAGCAAGCTTAAAAAAAGGAGTACAAAAAACTAGAACTTGGTGGAGAAATATTAGCAAGCATGGGCCACCGAGGAGACAAGAAAAATGAACTCCTAAGAGAGAATTCTTTAACGCGAAAGAAGAGAGTAACTCCTGATTAAAATAAATACATTCTGTATATTGCTTAAGCGTCCCAAAGAATCTTAATACGCAGCACTGTTTTATTCTATTTTCCCAGTCACCTGAGAGGGATGGGGAGGTAGGTGTCTGATCCCCATTCTGTGTGAGGGCCGCCTTGCTCAAGGTTAATCCAATGGCAGGTGGGGCAGCGGGGGCGGGCAGACCCTGGACATCTGCCTGATGGCCCTTTCCACCAGCTCCCATCTTTCTCATGGATTCCCATTTGGACCCAAATGGGCCCTATCCCCTGATTACTTAGCTATTCTTGCCGAATTCAGACATTCAGGAGATTCCAAACCATTTCAGGGGAAAGAAAGGAGCAAAATGTTATTTTCACAGTTCTAGGACAATCATTATGGCACATGACTGACAAAACTTTGTCTTCTTCTCATTCTAATGACTTTAGAGGTTCCAGTAGCGTAAGCGTCTATTGTCTATAGAGATGAAAGATACATCTTCATTTTTTGAGAGCATAAACTACTTCTAATTATACACTCATCCTTTGGTATCCTCTGGGGATTGGTTCCAGGACCCTCCATCCGCAGATGCTCAAGTCCCTTCAGTCAACCCTCCACCTCCTTGGGTTTTGCATCCACAGATATGGAGGGTCAACAATATATTTATTGAAAAAAAAATCTACAAATAAGGGGACCTGCGTAGTTCAAACTTGTTTAGGGATCAAATGTATTCCTGGGGTGACATCTTAGTTTCTTCAACTGTTACATGAAGTTAATGTTCCTCTCCTTCACTGGACGATGCGAAGATAAAATTAAAACATGTATATAAAAGCCTTTTAAAGTATGCAGAGTACCACACAAGCGTAGAATTATGCCTCAGTAGCCCTTTCCTATGTGACACAAGTTCTGTGTTTAAAACACAGTTGATCAGGCAATGCTGGTTGGGGGGCTTGTAGCACTAAAAAAAACATGTGTGAAAGGCATCACGCTTCTGACCACTAGAGCAGCTTAACCTCAGAAATTCATCAGAAAATATCCTAGGACTGAAAAAGAGCCCTCTTCTACAAGTCCCAGTTTTTTTCCGGAAGTCTAACGTGCCGTGAGGAGGGGACAGTCATTCTGGCTCCTGTTAAACGCGGGCCTGTATGAGGGCGGCGGCCACATCGGACTACGTCCCCTCCAACAGTGTAAACCAGCATCGGGGTTAAGAGGCCTCACTCACGTAGAAAACCGTGATGTGGTGTCACATCCGATCTGTTCAACCTGTAAAACCCAACTGCCAGGACCAGCACGGAAGAAGTGGGAAATGACAACGTACAGGGGCAACAGCCTCCTGAGTGGGCGTCTGTGCTCTGGAGGGAGCCCCCGACCAACAAGGGACCTGAACACTCTCCGCTCTCAGTTTCGCCAGGTCTGGTAGAGTCGCAGTATCTTGCCAAGCAGAGTGATTCCAGGGTTTAAAAAGAAGTAATTTTTCATATTACATGGGATCTAAATCCCTGACAGTACTTTACACACAATTTAAGGGATTTCATGAAGACTTCCGACTCTCTCTGACATCTACCTTAAACATGACATTTCAAATCCCACCTTGAGTGAGAGGCCCCTTCCTTGCACCGTTTTTCATGGCCTCACTATGCTTTGTTCCAAAAATCTGTCTTAGAGGTGAGAAGAGTGTGCAGTCCTGTTTATGATCAACTCCCCCCGACACTCTAACTCCTTTGAAAACAGTGAGTGAATGAATTTATAACTTGTCTTCTTGGACTTTGTGTTGCCGCCACCACGGCTCTGTGGACAACTCTGCAGAGACTGAGCTGGCCTGTCACACCGATCACGATGGTCACTTTCAACAAAGTGGTTTTTATAAAATCAGCTTGTTTAATCTGCATAACTCAGTTTACCGACTGCAGAACCACTAAGCAAAACCAACTCCTGAGTGAGTTCCAACAAAGGACATGTTCACTTTCTCTTCGAAAGGCTTTTAACCTCTTGCCTCTGTACCACGTTAATGTTTCCAGATCAGTAAAGTCAACACACATCAGAGGGAGGAAAAGCCACACTTTAGCCCCTGGGTTAAGTTTTTTTCCCCCACAGGTCAATGTACCTTTTTAGCAGTTAGTATTTTTTCAGCCATGACCACTTGAGAAGCTAGACTTAACTTCTGGTTAACGTAAGAATCTACTTTGGGGCCCCCCACTTCAGGGAAGAAGGAAGAAATTTACTAGAACGAAGCTTGCTTGGGTGCTTTAAAAACCAAATATCCGCAAATGCTTTTGAACACCAAGATCACGCCATTCAGTACTCAGATCACCAGCCGTTTTGCGAATCATTGTGCTGCTCAGCATGGATAACCCAGTGTCTGGATCTGAGTCAATCCATCAGCATATTAATGGAGTGTCTACTGTGAGTCTATGCTGCTCCCTCACTGGGCGGACAAGGCAGGAACACAGGCAAAGCCTGGCTGCTGTAAACAGCTGGGTTCCCCACATCTGTCTGAAACTCAACATTTTCTATGTAAACAATGGTTCTCATTGTTCCCAGTTCTCCTCGACACCACTATTTCCTATAATTCCTCTGAAATATAGCATTAATATACTATATAGCCCAGTAACCATGAATATCAGTGTGTTTTGTCTTTAATGAAAATGAACATTTAGAGTTCCAACTTGGGATCCAAGAAGGAATTTCCTTTGATAAGGGCTTCCTGTCCTCCTGGTGTGGAACCAGGGTTTCGTCCCACTTTCAGATCGCTGCTAAGAGCTCCTCTGACCTATGGCAGCGGCTCCACCAAGAAGAGAAGACCCTGGGATGAGGGGTCAGGTGCTCCGAGAGTAGCTCGAAGAGGTCAACGGATGAAGAGACAAGAACCAAAGACCTCTTGCAGGTATGAAAGTCAGGGGCACTTTCTGGTAACGGAATGGCTTAAAGGCGTCTCTGCTCTTTCAGGGTCCAGGGGAATGCCACGCCCTCCTCCCTTCTACTGGACTATCTGCTGCCTCCTCCAGAGCATCTTCCCAACCCACGTGATTACACCGTGCAACCCTCACATCTCCTTACCCCCTGCCCTTGTAAGTTCTTCAGAGGTTTCCGTTGCTCTGGAAGATGCTATAAAGAAATTCTATCTCACGCCAATGCTTCTCTGCTGACATCTCCTCTTAGACCAAAGAAATCGTAATAATGCTAATAGAAACATTAAAAAATAGCCAATAATAAATAAGTGTCAGGCCCTATATATGTCTTCCTTTTTTTTTTTCATTTTTATTTTTTGAGGGGGGAATGTAATTAGGGTTATTTATTTATTTATTTACTTGATGAGGTACTGGAGATTGAAGCTAGGACCTCATGCATGCGAAGCATGCACTCTGCCACTGAGATACACCCTGCCCCCTAGTCTTCTAATTAAATGCCCTCGAATGGAAACTGAGGCCCAGAAGATTAACAAACTTGCCCAAGATTTCACAGCTAAAGAAAGGAGGGGGTCAGGATTTTGGTAAAATTGTCTGACTCCAAATCTCATGCCCCTTTGTACTATTTCAAAACACAGACATCAAAAGAATCATTTTGGGTCCTTGTTATCAATAGTGTTTCAAAGGCACCTAGCCCCAAGCCAGACTCTCCAGAGAAGGGTCCTGTCCATCTGATTTTTCACAAGTGGTTCTCTGGATCAGGCCAGTTTGTGAAAACACTGCCCCATGTTAACCTGCCACAAAAGACCACAAAGATGCTGAAGGCAGATTGTGGTGGGGGGATGCGTGTGTGTCTCTGGGTCCACAGAGAACCCACATTAAATTCACCTCTATTTCAGAGGACACCAGACTCAGGGTCAGCCCTTGCAGATCTGCAACTCCGCCCCCTAAGTAGGCAACTGGTAACTCTGCAGGGTCCGGCACATAGGACAGGCCTCCTGGAGTCCTTCCCCCTATTTCAAGGACTCTGGCAGCCCTGCAGAACCACTTAATATGTGAGAGGACTTGGCCCACCACTGTAGTATACCCAGGAGGTGGAGGGTTGAGAACAATTTTATCCCCGGGTTCATTTGTCGGCTTGTCAGTTACATAATGATAGCGATGAATGGGCTACTTTGACAGCTGAACATTTAGGAGCTGCTGACCTCTGATCTCTGGTCACATGATAGGGTCACCTGAAACTTGCATGACTTCTACCTGGCCGGGGGTAACAATATAAAGGTCAAATCGGCCGGACGGTTATATGAATCAAGTCTGAGGTGGCTTGGTTGGGAGTTTTAAGAGAGGCCGGGTAGGGTTCCTCGGCACACAAAGCTATGGAACCAGTGCAGAAATGCGCTCAACAAAAGATATACAATTTCAAAGCAGTCTAGAGTAACTTTCCTTGCAAGGGAATAGAATGAACTCATTATTTTTAAAGGGCAACAATGAAAACAAACACTTTGGAAGAAAATATATTCTGCCGCTGACTTTGCCATTGGGAGGGAAAGTGTGCAGGCGTAGGACTTAATGAGTGATATTAATGCCATACCTGCGACGTGGCAGAGGGTCCAATTTGATGCAATTACTGGAACAAAATCCCCACTGGGTAGTATCAAGCCCTCCTTTCAGCCATAGAATCCGGTCTCCCCACTGTCCTCTGTCAGCACAGTATCCCACAAAGGACCATGACTGACAAAAGATAACCCTTTCCAAATTTCATAGCTCGCCTGTTGCTTGGAGCTGAAGTGAAGTTTGCCTGGGACCATCTCAAACTTCAGAAAGATTCCAGGATGACTTCTGATCAGAAATTCAAGGCAGCTGTGATTTTTAAATGTACTATCACATTTTCAAAAACATTTCTCCTTGCGCACCTGAAGATTCTGCTTTTTGACTATTTCCTTAAATTCCATTTACTCAGAATCAGATAACGGCGGTCACAGAGGTAACGGATACAGTTAGGAAAATGAAAGCTAAAAGGCCAACGCCATCGATTTCCAGAATCTAGAAACTTCATAACCTGCAGAAGAAGCAGACTTTATAGAGGAATCTGATTTACATCACGAGCTTGTTTTCTACCAAGAATTTTTCTTTCCCCTGCAAAGTCAAAGACCAATAGACTGTTGTTGGAGCAGAATCTACTCACTCTTGAGAAAGGAGCAGAGCAAAGGACAATGGCTTACAGAATAAGAGGCCAGCTGTTCTGACTTTGGAACGCTCATTTGAGTTGTAAGCTGTGAAATAAATTTGAGTTGATGCCTCTCCCATCTGCTCACCTGTCAGTCTATTTCCACTGTGCTGCTGTTTTTAGAAATACTTCCGTGTAACCTGCTTAATTGGTTTTTGGAGGCCGAGGAACAGCTCCCAAGTTTAGTTTAACCTTACACAGAACATGAGGCCACTGGGCCTTTGTTTCTCTTCTCTTCTTTAAGAACACTCACTAACAAGTCAAGAGCACTTACACAGAAAACTTGATGGAGCCCCAAACCCACAGTGGGGAGTGGGGAGCAGTCCAAAACTCAGAATGAAAAAAAAATGGCGGGCCAAAACAGAATGCCAGTTTCTCCAGGACATACCAGTCTTCTGATGAATTTATGCTCTGCACCAGTTTAAATGCTGAGTCCAAGTCAAAATTCTTATAATGGACATCAGGTCCCTATGCGACCTCCCCCCTCCCCACCCCTATTCCCTGACCTCTCTTTCTACTTGTTCATTGTTCCCTTTGCCCCCGTTATACTGCCTCATTTGCTCTTCCTTGAAAAGGCAAAGAGTGCTCTTGGGGTGTTTGTATCTGCTATGTCTTCGGCCGTGAAAACTCTTCCCCTAAGAGATCCACGTGGCTTGCTCGCCCTTTCCTTCAGGCAATACTGCTTGGACGCGGTCCAGTCAGCGAGGTCCAATCCTAGCTGGTCCTGCTTACGACAACTACATCGCCCCTTCCTCCCCACCCAACCCCAGTACTCCCTGCTCCCCAGCTTCCTTTCCTGCACTACTTTTCTCCACGACACTTGATACTATTTGTGTGTGTGTGTGTGTGTGTGTGTGTGTGAGCTAAGCTCCCAGAAGGCGAGGATTTCTGTCTGTTTTACTCACTGCTACATCCTCCAAGCCTAGAGCTGAGTTGGCACATTGAAGTCACAATAAACACAGTGGGACGCACAAATGATTGAAAGCAACTTGCATCTGTACCTCCTTAAAATAGAACCAGTCTCTCTGCAATATAACCAATTTTATGACAATGACAGTAAAAGTACAAGGCACAATCAAAGGAGGAATCATAATAGTGTCATTATTACCCACTGACAAGGAGGATGAGATGGTAGGAAGAAAACTCATCTGGGAATCCAAGACCCAGTCCTGCCACTAACCTACCCTGTGACCTTGGGCAAAACCTTGACTTTCTGACCATTGGTACCCAGATCTGTGAAATGAAGGATTGGGTTAGACAATCCCTAAGGTTCTTCTCATCTTTAAAACATTGGGGTTGTATATATAAATATTATGGCTTCCCTCCACAGATTTTATCTCATGGGACCCTCACTATGGGGGTACAAAATAAAGGGGTTGTCCCAGTTGGGGAGATTAGGAAGCCGAGGCCTTGTTCCAGGTCACACGGCTGCTAAGTCACACAGTTTGGACCGAAACTTAGGTCATTTGCTAGTCCAGCCTTTTTCTGACTAAGCTATATTTCCCCTAGTGGCAGAACTGGAAGTACCACCAGTCACTGTTACTCTGATTCAAAACCTCTCTGCAGGCGAGTTCTAACCTCTCTGAGCGAACACGTGTGGATCACAGACCCCACGGGGCAATCACTCGTCTACTCTAGCCCAAGAATCCATGGGTTCTCTCAGCTGCCATTGCATTTCAAGATGAGAGATGATAAATGGTTCCATTTGCCCAGGGATGTTTCAGGATAGGAGCAAAACTGTATTTCGGTGTGGCTCTTCAGGAGAAGGGCAGGAAGTCCATGCACCCACGGCATCGAGACTGCTGTGCTAACAAGGCCCCTCAAGTCCAAAGATGTCAGAAACATTCTAGTCTTAACTCTAAACCTAATCTGCATTTTGTCCCCCTAGGAACTGAATGACACTGTTTCTGCGACTAACGTTGAGGAATTAGAATTGCTTTTACCCACATAAATGTCTCTGTTACTGGGTTCAGTGGTCATGAAGGATGACAACTCAATAAATTATAGTGGAAAAGAATTTTTTAAAAGAATACAGATATATACATATACATATGAATAACCGAATCACTTTGCTGTACATCTGAAACTAACACAATATTGTAAATCAACTATACATCAATGAAAAAAAAAAAAGAATGACAATTCAATGCAGCTTACTAAGTGCCTGCCTACTGAGCTACTGATAAAGCCAAGATTTGGGCAGAAAGGGTTCAGTTGTTGCTGTGTGTGTGTGTGTGTGTGTGTGTGTGTATTCATTTGTTTGTTCATTCATTCATTCAACAAATATTTACTAGGTATGAGGATCCAGAGATACGGTGGTGAACTAGACAAAGTTCTAGGTTTCAGGAAGTTATATTCTGGTGGAGGAAGACAGACAATAACCATGTGTATTAGTTATAAATTGCATTTAGCTCCCGGCAAGAGGGACTAGAAAGTCACAGTGGCTGACGAAATGGAAGTTTATTTTTCTTTCACGTTAAAGAAGTCTGAGGAGGTCACATGACAGCAATCTACAGGCATCCAGGACCCGGGCAGCTCCATCAAGTTTTTGGCTCTGCCACTCTGAGCTGATGGCTGCCATCCTTGAGGTTACCTTATGGTCCAGGTGGTCTCGCCACTGTATCTGGAGTCCCAGGCAGGAGCAGAAGAAAGGAGAGAGGGGGTAAGGTACACCCTCACCTCCTCTTTCTAGGGAAGACAGCCAACCAAACTCTATCTCACTGACCAGAACTCGGTCCCTGGGCTAGAAAGCATAGGTTTTTAACTGAATGTGCTACCCTCTTCTTTCCTCCATCAAAACTATGATTCTACACTCAGAGAAAGGGAAAGACTGGGAACGGGAGGAGAAACTAATATTCTCTGCCACACAATGTAAGCAAGCAGATATTAAGATAATTTCTGCTAGAGACAAATGCTCTGGAGTAAATCAAACAGGAAATGGACAGGAGAGTGAATGGAGGCGCATGGGGAAGGGCTCTGGCTGGCGTGGTCGCGATGGGCATCCAGCTGGGGGAAGAGGATTTTAGGTGTCAATGAGTCAGGCAGTCAAGGGGCCGCAAGGAGGCCACTGTGCCGAAGGAGGGTGACAAAGAGCGGGAGATTGGGTCAGGGAGGGCCAGGGTCTTGGAAGCCACCATACAGGCTGATTTTATTCTAAGCGAGATGGGAAAGCCCTGGAGAGTTTAAGCAGAGGAGTGATCAGACCTAGTCCCACACTTGGCAGAAAACCTCTTCCTCCTTTAGGAACTTGGTCGTTTCGTAAGAGTAAACTTCTATGCTCAACCTACACCCAGTGTTCAGCCGATGAAGGAAAATACCCTACTTAGGATGCTTCCCTGGCCTGATGGGCTCTCCCCACGCCGGCTGAGAGGGCGGGCGGGCGATGAACCTGACCATCCCACCAGCTTTGACGCTCTGTTCCCTTTTGTGCTAGAAGAGAAAAGAATACCGCCAAAGCCCCCCCGCCCCGATTCCTGAGTTCACCTGATGTGTATCTTCAGAACGCAGCTCACATCCAATTGATGCTGCTCTTTTCCATCTGGGGGCTGTGGATTTGGGCCGAGGAGGAAGGGTAATCCTAGATGCTGAGGCCACAGGAGACCGAGCAGTCCCCAAGTGAGCGCGGGGCTTGCTTCCACAAGTGACTGGATGTCTAAGGAGGTTTTAAAAAATTGCACTTCAATCGAAAGCGGACCAAATTCTGAAATCCTCCAACTGAAGTTTCTGCTGGGCTGCCGGCGACGCCACCCATGGACAAAAACCCATCGGCACCTTGAAGAGGAAGGGATGAGTTGCCCAGAGACTGCCTTAGGGCTGCATGTGGCTTCCAAACCACAGGTTAACTGGGTGGGTTGATTCATTAATCATCACAGCCGCGATGTTCCCACCTAAGCATCTCAGAGGACAGAGCAGGCAGAGAGGCTGGCCATTATCTATTTATCACTTAAACTGTCTTGTACGCCCTCATCTTCCACCGGCTGGTGCAAAGTCTCCCACTTCAGAGCTTTGAAAGCTTGGGTCTGTAGTTCCTTTCCTGTCTGGGGCGAGTGTATTCTCCCAGCACCAGTGTCTGCATGGGGTGACCTTGGGAAGGACACTGAAGCAGCATTTTCTCATCTGTCAAGGCGAGACAGCCACAGAGCCCCGGAGTCACGTCTGGTAAACACTCACGCGTGGACCAGTAGCGGCCCCCTTGTCTCAAAGCCCCCGGCTCCGGGAAGAAGGCTTTTTCCACCGGGGAAAATGAGTGAGGCCATGTCCTTGCCTCGTGCCAGTGAGAGATGGGGGAGGAGGCGGGCATGGAAGACAAGAGTGTCTCTTTGCAGGAAAGACAACCTGAGGCCCTCACTGCTGATCCTGGGGGCTTTCTCATTTGCTAAAATTCAGGAGGTCACCAGGAATCAAAGGACGACTCGGCTTGTGCAGAATGTCACTATGGAGGAGGTTGGGAACCAGAGGCCTGTTACTAGTCACCTTTCCAGCTCCTGCAAACAGGCTGATTCATGGAGAAGTGAGGCTCCTTACTGAGCATTACTGGAGTGGGGTCAGCTGGGAACGGGCCAGGGCTCGGCGGTGACTCAGGACGGCACAGCCAGGACTTGATTAGCGGCTGTCACCTCCTGCCCCCATGGCCGGCCTGCAAGGGAGCTGGGCTCCTCAGCCGACTGCTAAGTTGGAATTTACACTTTTTGGAAGAACGCTTCTGCAGTCAAGGCCACCTGGGAGTTGGCCCAGACTAAGTGACTGAGGGGCCATTAGGCTTTTTTCCGCAGCACGAGCTGATAGGTTAGCTCGAGTGAGATGGAGAGAAACTTGCTGTTCTTCATTTAAATTCAGTCTTTCTAGCTGGAGACTGACTCGCACAGGTCCTAGTGCCCAAAGGCGCCCACCAGTTAAGTTCCAGGGCCAGGGTCACAGGTGGAAGGGCCATCGCCAAGTGGCCTGCCCACGTGGTGTGCGTGGAGAGATACCAGGACCGCCTTCTCTCTGCCAACAGTTCTTGCTCTGGCCTCGAACCGATGCCAAGAAAGTGTACCATTCATTCATTCTTTTTTTTTTTTCCAAGTGTATGAGGAAAAAGGGTGAAAAGTATCTTCAAACGCAATTGCTTCTAAGGAGGAGAATATTTTAAGTCACCTCTCGGCTAGATCGTGCTGATTCCCGACGTGAGCAGCACAGGAACTCAGCCTTCCCTGGGGGGAGCGGGTGGTCCTCCGGGGCCCAATTTTACCTTCTCTACAGTTTCACCCAGGGTTGACCACGTGAACAGCCTTCTGGGAGAGATTCGTTCAGGAGGCCGGCAAATACAGACTAGAAGCAATTTAATTGGTTCCAAGTTAATGTCCTTTTCCACTTGGTCTCCTGTAAGCACCTGGGAGTTATGGCCACTAACTTAAAATGATTTATAAAGTTCTTTCCCAGGAGAAAGGGCTTTGGACAGGCAGCCTGTGAGACTGTGAATTATGCCTCCACAGTGGGTACAGAAGGATGAAGGAACAGGTTCAGCTGTAAAGAGTCTGAAGCTCTCTCCTAAAAGGGAGGGAAGTCTCATTTTTCAGCAAGGTAATTTTTGACAGTCACGGCGAGCTCTCCTAGACTGCAAATTTGACGGAACCTCTGTTCTTAGGAGCTAATCTCAGCTCCTTCCCTCCTTCTAGTTTTAAGGTGATGTTAACAGACATGCTCGACACATTTGTGGCAGAATTAGGAGACGAGAATTCGGGTCTCAGGAGCCTTAGTTCCCAGTGTGTTTCCTTGCTTTTTCTTTTTTAATGTTATTATTGACGGTCAACATTTTATGAGGGTCTACTTTGTGCTGGACAGCATTCGAAGTGCTTTCTCCAGGTAACCCTAATAACCCGATGAGGTTACAGATGGGAATACCGAGGCACTAAGCGGTTATGTGATTTGCCCAGGGTCACAGAGGTTGGGAGGAGGGTGAGGAATGGGAAAACACCCATTTTTTTTAATTGGGTTGTTCGTCTTTTGGTTATTGCATTTTAGGAGTTTTTTCCATATTCTGGATATTAAACCTTTATCAGATACATGATTTGCAATATTTTTTCCTGTTCTGTAGGCTGTCTTTTCATGTTCTTGACAAAGTGCTTTGATGCACAAGAGTTTTTAATTTTTGATGAATTTATCTATTTTTCCCTTAGGTTCTACAAACTTTTGGCAGAATCTCTCAACTCCCCCTTTCATGAGATAAGGATAAGAGTGCCCAATATAGAACGAGAGACTCAGCCAGTAAACCTGAAATGGAACTGCAGGAACACGAGATACCCAATGCTTATGAAAGACTCTGGAAGGACCTTCTCCATCTGTGTGCCGTTCTTAAAGTCACTTGTTGGTTTTCACCAAAGCAAAGTGTTAACCCAACTTTGAGTTATTCTCTAAACCTAACAGTAATTAATGTGAACTATTTAAAAGGCAATTGAGAATCTTTCCACTCACTCAGATGGGAAGTTTCCACTCTGCACTTCTACAAATGCATCACCATCTACTACCTGACTGTTTCTGCCTTACTTCTTCCACTGAACCAGAGAGAACTGGTGGGCATCTCAGCACCCACCCGATTCCAGTCCAGGAGAATGACAGTATCTGAGATCCCTGGTAAAAATTTTCATGGGTCTTACCCCTCCAACCTTCTGGCAAAAATTTTTGGTCCTTTAAAAGAATTTCCTGCCATCTTCTATTGGATTTGTTAAGACCATGCAAGTATGCATATCCTAACTGGTAAGTCGTCCTTTATGTACTTGGTGACACCTCTTTATAGCATGAGGCTTGGCAAACAAGGCAAATCTAGAACCTAGTAGTACCATGTGGGAGAATCTCCCAGTACGCAGCTGCAGCTGCAGCTCAGAGGACATAGTCTGACCTTCGGTATAACTCCATCTGTGTAACCAGAAGCTCACCATAACGATGGTCTCTTTGCATAACAAGCTTTACTTGGGCATTTTTGACAGCTGATTATCATTGCTTCCCCTATTGAAAACATTTAATTCACTGCCAATTGGAATGTCTATTTATTTGTGGGGCGCTTACAATACCAAATGCCTCTTAGTTGTTTTTGTCCTTACCATCAGAAAGGAACTGTATCTTGGCTGAAAACATTACTAAAACTATTTTGAGCAATCAGATCAGTATAAATACTCTCAAAACTGTATTTGCAAAAGCCGGCATGCTGTTAAAATAATTATATGGTCAATCTCGGTTCCGAACAGATAATGGTGTTTTGCAGAATTGCTTATAATTTGAAAAACGAGAAACAACCTAAATGTCCATCACTGTGGGAGTAATGCTAAACAATGGTATATCCAACCTATAAACGTTTTGGCAACAATTAAACAGAATAGAACAGATTTATATTATATATTCTAACACGGGAAGATTTCCAAACCTAAGATGTATTGTTAGTACCAAAGCAAGCTGGGTATTGACTTGTAGAGCCAATGGTTATTTGTAGTAATCACTTACGTACAACAAAGAAAGCACATTTGTCTGTAGTACATCTGTATGTCTATACATGCCTGGAAAAATATTTGGAGGGCAAGAAGGTCTGAGATTGGCGGTAGTAGTCAAAGAGCACTTCACATTTTTTTAAATAAAGTATATGTATTTGTGTATTCCTTGTGGAATTTAAAACAGATCAAGATGCTAACTGATGGTGAAGAAAACAAAATACCTTAGAGCTGGGGATACAAATCAGCTGTTAAAGAATATGACTACCTTCAGTTCTAACTTCCTTTCTACCAGTCAGAATTCTGGGAACTCATCAAGAAGTAAATGCTTGGCTTAGTCAGTATCAGAATTTGAAGTCAACCAGGTAACACAATTCCTTTGCATCTTGAGGGAGAATTTACCTACAACATTCTTAATTGTTGCAGTAAAGGTTGGGTCAGCTGAGGATCGGCTAGAGAAAGGGAACTCTGTGGACAATCTTGTCTTCCCCAAACTTCTGCCATCCCACTGAAACCGAGGCCTTGCCAGGGAGAGAGTAAAAATAAAGGACCGGTGGCTGTACTCACTGTAAACACCTACGCTTTATAAAACTTATTTCATCTACATGTCTCTTAACAAAACTGTCAAAGCAACCAAGACGCAGAGTGGAAACAGATGTTTTTCTACCAAAAGTGCTCTCAGGTGTGGTTTCAGATATTCGTGTTTGTTTTCTAAGTGACTGCACCACCTAACTTTTCCTGTCCACCGTTACAGCGCTGGCGTGTTCCTCGGGCCCCTGTGGGGACACATGCCCAGACAGGGCCTGGTCCCGGCAGCTGAGGTGTCCGGCCAGCCCTGCCCACAGAGGAAGGCCTGGGGCTCCCAGTCTGAGTCTGGCCTCAGAGCATCCCCAGACCACGGCCCAAGAGCGTGCGCTCCTCAGGCCAAGAGACGGCGACAGTATTTTACTCTCGGGCTGATTTTGGTTTTCCCTTTGCGGGTCAGAGCAGCCCACTCGAACTCCTCTGGGATGTGAAGGGTCTCGGGAACACACACTCTCCCCCTTCGGGTCACGACCCCTCCCTAGAGTCTATGCTTTTAGGCACCTTAGTTGCTAGAGGCATTTAACTTTAATTCCGTTTGACTTCAATTGTGTCCAAATTACTGTAAAAAGGAAGAAGACAACAAGCTGTAAATATGAAGAGAGACAGAAAATCATTGAGAATCCTGCCTTTATGAATATTTGATGAAGAAAGGTTAGATCCATAGCTGGTAAATTATAAGAAATTATGTCCATCATGTGACTCTGTCAGCAGAGGTTAATACAAATGGGTTGGGACTTAGTCGGGATGACAACGCAGATTAAAAAAGATTTGTCCTGTCCTCGCTGCAATTAGTGTTTCTCCTATTATTAGTGTAATAGAGTTGATCATTAGGATTATGGCAACAGAACAAGTGCTCGGTGAAATCATTTTGTTTTTTGCAGGCCGGCATTGCATTTTCACAATACATTTTTCATCTCTGCTAATCTTGCCCTCAATTGTGTGGTTGCTGTGGGCAGATCCAGTGATGAACTCTTTTGATCCTACGGTGCCCTTGCCACCAAGTCCGCCGATGACATGCAGACCGAACAGGCAATCCCACGTTTTTCTGCAGCTGGATATGGGCTCTCGCGGTTCATTTAGGGCAAGCAGAAAAATGGTTATTTTTTGCTCAAATAACAGCTCCAGTCAAGTGTGAAATTGTATATAATTGTGTTATAGGATTTCGCCCAGGTTAAAGGGCTTCTTGGGGCTTCCATTATGAACCTCATTTCTCAGGTATTTATGATTCGTTTTCCACTTTTAAAAAATCTGAATTAGGCTTAGCGTGCTCTGCTCAGAGGCCTTATTTTTGTTGTTGTTATTATTATCATTTTGCAAAGGGGATTAAAGGCATCGTCCTGCACTCTTTGTAGTGAGGCAGGGAATGTAATTGATGTCAAGGCCAGTAAGCTGGGAGGTAGAACAAATAGCACCGTAGACCCCAACAGCTGCAGGCGTAATTTATCCAAGTGGTGGTTTGGATTTCCAAGGGTACCTGTACGCCCTTTCAAACAGGGTTGAAGAGCTTGGAGACAGAAGCCACAGGGAGGCTGGGGGGGGTCAATGAATCACAACTACAGAAAGACAAATCATAGAGTATGAACGTTTCTAGCTCTTCCAGACCAGGCTCTACACAAACAATTCACAAACTTCAACAACGTGGCTAGCTTATTTACCGTCACTCTGCTCCTTATAGAAAATGCCTTTACCTAGGGTCACCCTTTCTTTTGATACCTACACACTGGGTGTTGTACACATCTCATCAAGTTGCTGTGGACTTTTTTTTAAATGAGGGATATGGCCGAAGGAATGTTTAAAGATTGGTACGGGATGAGGAGAAAGGCAAGTATGATTTTTGCCACAGAGGGCGTGCCAAGGAGGGGAAGATGCAGAGGATGAAGTGCACTCTCAACAGAGAAGGAAACGAAAAAATAAAAATTTAAACCCCTAGTAATAAACGCTAATAAATCAAGAGATCCTAGAGGCCCAATGCAGAAGGCAAAAGTGTTTTCCCAAATCTAAAGTAAAGCTAGAAAATAGGGATAACTAGGGAAAAATTGTTCTGGCAAGGGTTAAGTGTGACAGCCAAAAGAATAATCGGAACTGTCATGCCTGTGGCGAGCTCACGGCGGAAGCAGTGTCTAAGCAAGGTCCACTGAGAGCTCCCCCTAAGCGCAGCGCACGCTCTGCCCACACTCACAGCCCTCCAAAAGTAGGAAATTTAACACATCAGGGAGCTTGCCGGATTATCAGATCAACTAATCAATAGCATTGACAATATTTCTGCCTAAAAGTATGGGGGAGCAGTAAGTAAGGCACCAAGGCACACAGCATCCTTGCCGACGCGTTACCTTGGACCTCTGACTTCTGCCTGGGGCCCCAGGGGCACAGGACTTTCCTTCCCAAGACCTGGGATTTTCTGCCTAAGTGACTTTGACCTGCTTGAGTTGAGTCAATTGCATCCTTCATCAGGAACTGGTACTGAGGGCATATGCAAATGGCACAGACCCAGTCTCCCAGGCATCTGAAGCAGCGGGTCGGGTCGTGCCACCCCCCGCTCTCCGCAGCCCTCCCTCCCAGCCTCTGAAAATCTCAGCCGCGTGTGCGTCACATCGCTGGACTCGGTGGAATACAAATGGCTTCTCCGTGTAACTGGACGGCTCCTGAGACTTGAGCCACCTGAAGTTCTCTTCCCTCTGTGTGACCCACACCTGGCGGCACTGTGGCCCCTCTCAACTCGCTGAATTTAATGCTCCAGAAAGTCACCAGATTTCATCACTGAGGATGAAGCTAACTCAGAGAGACAAAGAAAATACACTCTTCATGTCTCCACATCTCTAAAAGAGCATCCGGGGCGAGGCAGAACCCAACTCTCTGGAGCCAACTCCACGTCTGGTGAACACACCAGGCACGCTCTGCGGGGTCTGACCATCTCCCCAAACTGCTGCTTTTGCTGTAACCAGGTGGAGGCCAGTCCCCATATATCTGGATGAACCCCAACTCAAGAACCACATTTGTAGCTGGTAAAGACTAGAACAGGACAGTCGAGGGAAGGGGACTTCACGGTGAAGTACCTGCTGTGGACTAGTTAATTTAATTTTCTTAACTCTGCATAGTCATTCAAAGTTTATGGATGAGGAAACTGAGGACTTAGAGAGAGAGGCTAAAGAATTGGTCGAAGGACACTGAGCTGGTCTAATAAAAGACTGGGATTCAAATCCAGGCCCGCCAGGCTCCAGACCACTGCCCCAAACTCTGGGTACCGCCCAATGTTGCCTTGTTTCCACCAGAAAAACAAAGACAGCTAACCAAATGCAGCAAAGGCAAACAAACTTTTTGAAATGTCAACCGCCCCAAATTTCTGAAATCCCAGAGAATGCGACGGCTGGGCCACAGCACATGGGAAGGAACGTTGGAGGTGGCGTTTGCTCCATTCTCAGACAGGGCATATAATGGGGGGTGTAAAAATGGGACTTAAAGAGGTCAAACAGCAGAACTTAGATGGACACAGAGCCTCGCCGTCCACAGATGCCCTAGTCACTGGGCTTTCGAACCATGACAAAGCCAAGGTTTTCTAAAACTGGTATATTATTGTAGTCTGCCTGGCTGTGCTGTAACTATTTCAAGGACTATTAAATTAAACCCTGGAGACAGTTTCCCTAAAGATAAAGAGCATGCTTTTTATTGTGCCATCAAAGGAGACCAGAAAACCTGAAGCTTTCAGCTTTAAAGACAACATAATGAGATCAGAGATTTTGCTTGCAAAGAAATTAACTTTCGGTTAATTAATGAAAGTAACCTTAAACAGCAGGCATGTTGCCAACAACCAGGACACTATAATAAAAAGGAGGCGGGGAGATAATGGGTTGCTTTCAAGGGGCCAGGGCTCAGCAGCCCAGAAAAGAAATTTGATGAGGATGCTGCTTGTATATTTGATCTCAAATTCTTAAGATGAACAAATAATAGTCTTATCTGTAATAAAGTCTACTACAAATGCTTTCTTTTCACCCATAATTTTCTGTTCAATTTAGATAGAAGATTTAATTAGATGTTGGTGAAACACCAGTTATTTAATAAAACCCTTAATAAAAATCTAATCTATGGTACATAGAAACCACTGAAATGTAATCACATTAAAAAAAAACATTTAAGGGTATTTATTTTTTACAATTAAGAAAATACTCGTATGTGACATGTTTTGTTTTTAAGTTAAGGTAAAAACTAAGAAGGCAAACTCAATTTTTAAAAAAAAGCCCCAAACTACAACTCTTTCCCCCTTCTCATAAAGTTTGCTTTTAAAGGTTTTCTTTTGTCAGTTGCAACCAAAAGGGGTCCTTGAGCCTGAAAATGATTCCTCCCACCTCGTAAAGGTTTTAAACTTAAAATTTGCTGACCGTGAGCAACTGACTTTTAAGGATTCCTAAAATTGTATGAGAAATAATCTGGGCCCCCAGTCCTGTTAAATCTAGGTAATCAGAAGTTTACCCTTCTGGGCTACGGGAATCCTGAAATTCCAAAAGAATATGATAAATTAATGGAGCAGGAGTGACCCACAGCACATCCAAGGGTGATGTCAAGGACATGTCGAGTATGTGCCTAACCTCCTGTACTTCAACCAGAGACAGAATTCTGAGCTGGACATCCCGAGCGCCCCCGGTTTCACTCCATGTGGCGATTCTTAGAGGTCCCGTTTCCTACCTAAAGCTTTTCTATTGGTAGGAATGTTAGTTTCCATGTGAAGTTGCTCTTGTAAGTTCCCAGCCTCTGGAGCAAGAATTAAGTGGCACTGGGAGCCCGACTTTTTGAAACATTGGTGGTCTTTCTACAGGTTTACTGAAAGGAGCTGGCTGGCTTGGCGGGAGTGGCACCACCCTTGACTCAGCAGCTCAGATTGTGTTCCCTACATGCTGTGTCTGTTTCCTCGATATTGCCTGGCTCTGATTGCAGTAATTTCTCAGATACATGGAGTGGGGGTGGGTTGAAGCTGAAGAGCTACCCAGCGTTGAGGGGCACGAAGATGCTGGTGGGAATCAGTCTATTTCCTGCTGCATCTCTGACTGACCCAGCACCAAAACCAACATGCCCAGGAAATGAACCCTGTGTCCTTGGCCAGGGCCACGTGGCATCTCTGCTCAGGTCTGATTTGAGAAGGTCGCTGTTTAACGCGTCCGGATGTTGCGATCATCCAGATTTAATCATCGGAAGCGTTCCAGCTTCCGCCGCTGTATATAAATTTAAATAATGGCCCCTCCTCTCACAAAGGGAGGAATGTCCATAGCATTTGCCCATCTGTTCGGCGAGGCTGTTCATTCTGAGTTTCTGATTAGATGTCTCTTAACTATCCGATCCATGCCACAATCTCCAAACAAGGCTGCAGCATCTGGGGGGCATTTGATGATTTATAGTGCTTGTTATTTTTGGTTCAAATCTGATTCCTCTTTGGCTATGACACCAAGGCAGGGCGTGGCCTGGACTGAACCTGGTCAGTGCTTTTCTGGATACACTGTGCCCAAGAGGCAGCCAGTGGGGGCCTAGGGGACACCCTGGGGCCACAGAGCCGCTCAACAGTGTGTCCTGATTGGGTGTCAGATTGGATTTCATTTCTGTGTCTGTACACCTGGCTCAGCCACTCACGTGAGCCCAACCCCAGACTGGGCTGAAGGGCAAGAGATGTTGGGGACCTTACATAGGGTCCCTGGAAAATGGAATGAAGACATAGTGAGAAAACTATCTGAAATAATATCTAATTGCCTCCTTTGGGAAGAGGGCGCATGGGACGGCCCCACAAACCCCTGTTCTTGTGTCTCTTTCCACTGGGTACTGATTTCTGCCGGTCACCTCCTCCCCCTGCCCCTCTACAAGCTGGCTTCTTCTTTGCAGCCTTCCCTTACCCAGGGACAAGAGACACATTCTTTTGTTGGAAAAAAAAAAATGTTGATGCGCTTCCAGGTCTGAAAAGCAAAAGGGGGAAAAGGGCTCCCAGCCCCTTTTTTGGTAGGAAGCACAGAGGCAGTCTCTGAAGCGCCTTAAACATTATAATTAGGAGACATGGGGTTCTGCTCCACCTGTGGGTTTTACACAACATCCTGCCTCAACAGGATCTTTTGGAGCCTGTGATGCCTCCAAGCACGAGTTGTCCTTTCAGAGGGATGTTGACTTTTGTGGTCTATTAAGCAAGCAATGGGTAAGTCAAAGTAGATCCCTGCAGGAGAACACTGACGCAAGAGCTCCGGGCCAAACTGCGCCTAAGTCAGTCCCTTCCCCCCAGGGGCTTTGTTAAAGAGACTTCTCCATAATGGGACAAGGGTGATGGCAAACGCTGGTGATCCAACAATAACTATCAGCCAGGTAACAAAAACCACCGAACGAGTCTTGTTACCTCTGTGTTGCTGGGGAGGCCGCCAAGGCTGCTGGGTGGTGGGCCTTTTAGAGACCGACACTCAATGCAATCCAGCTCTGATGACTTGGTGAAGCCAACAGAATCCCTTCCCCGAGCTCTGAAGTCCTCCAGAGGCGTGGGGTGGAGTCCCGACGTGCGACTGAGCGTGGGAGAATCTTGCTAAGTGTCTTTATCTGTAAGTGGGGATACACGTATCTATTTCCTGGAGCGGCTGTGAGGATTCAGTGAGGTCACGGGCGTCAAGGGCAGAACATAATGCCTGGCACACGCCAGGCACATGCCTGGTAGCTACTCCGTCCACGACAGGTATTATTGCTGTAATATCTTCCCTGGCCCTTGGTGGCTGCAAGCTGCGACAGGTTTTGTGACACTCATTCCAGCATTGTCCTGAAGTCAAGAGTGCCTCTACTCTTCTTATAAGCCTGGTGATTAAGCTTTCTCTAAAATTCCAGAGCCTGAAGACCACCCTCTGACTTGGTAGCGAGAGTCACCCGAAACACAGTTCAAGGCCCTGGCGTAGAGGTGATAAAATGGTGGCTCTGGGGCTACATTTTGCTCCCAGACATTTATTTTGCCCCAGTCTTGGCTTTTGTAACTTAAAAAAAAAAAAAAAAAAAAGTGAATTCGTTATTAAAAAAAAAAAAAGAAAAGAAATCTAGAGATTTTGCTCAACAATCCAGATTTCTGGCTCTGCTTGAAAAACCGAAAGGGCTGCTTATCTGGGTCAATATCCCTCCCCCCACCACCCCCCGCCTGGATCGTAACTGGCGGGGACTGAGGAGCGGCGGCCCCCTTTAGACGGACACACACACTCCAGGCTGAAACCAATCCCGCCTCTCCGCGCATGGCTTGCTTCCTTCATCTCTATTACCAGGTCCTGCTCCAGTTCACTGGGCTGAGAGAGAGCCAGCCGTGCCTGGGGCCGTTAGCCATCCGTCGGTCGACTGTTTGGCTTCTTCCACGATGCTGCCATTTTGCTTCACTTAGGAAGGGCCTTGGTTCAGAAAAGCTGCAGGGTTGTCTCTTGAGTGGCCCCACTCCTCAGGGGTTCCTTGGTGGCGTCTACATGCTTTTCCCAGGGTGACCACCAACTGTCAGTCTGTCCATCATTTGTGTCCATTCTCAGCTTGATGGGTGTCATTCCTTCTGTGGTGTCAGTCCTGGCTTCACTTTGAGGCCAATTCGGACCCAGAGGTTATAGGGAGATATCAGATCATAAAGCCCAGAATCAAGTTCATTCCTGGTCTGGCCATCCTGTGCCTACGATCATTGATTATGTCAGCAGGCAATGAACTCACTAGGCTCCCATAAACACCACCCGTCCCCAGGGACATAACTTAGCACATCTGACAGCTGAAGCAGATCCTTTTCACACCCCTCACCTCTACATCACAAAATTATTCCTAATAACAATCAGATAATAATCAGTAATCATAATTTTCTCAATTTAGTCTTCAGTTTAAAATGATCTATGAACAATTAAAGAATAGGGGTAGAGCTCAGTGGTAGAGTGCATGCTTAGCATGCTCAAGGTCCTGAGTTCAATCCCCAGCACCTCCATTAAAAAAAAAAAGACGAAAAAAAAATTTAAAAATACATCTCAACTTAGAAATGCTATTCAAACTCAGTCAAATATTTTACGTTGGGAACTAAAATGTTCATTTGCCAAATAAAAACACTTACCCAGAGCAGTTTGTAAACTGTCACATCGTTCTAAATTTTAAACAAAAATAAAAACTCCAAGCGGCCACACGGTATGGTGGAGGTGAAGGATGCCAACGGTCCTTTCTTTGTCTTAATCATGGTCTGTCACTGTTTGTTTCCAATCTACCGTTTAGATGCGGGAACATGGGGCACCACGGTGGCTGGAGACAGACGCCGCACCTAAAGCGAGGCCCAGTCAATTCCAAATGGTAATGCACTTACTCTTGAGATGAACAGGTGCAGCAGCGCCTCTGTGCGTCAGCTGCAGGCTGCGTAGCTGAGAATTCTCTGAATTGATGTCTACATGGACTACAGTGTTTATTAAAGGACATGTTACTAAAATGTGCTAACTTGAGACTGATGGACATGAGGAAACTTGAGGGGTAATTCAGAAGTTGTATGGATGTCAGGCCAATACGAGATTTTTTTTTTTAGAGAAGAGTATTCACTGCTATTGTTTAGAATCGACAGAGAATGGTGATAATGAAAAGCAGGCTGCTTCTTGCCCACTTTATCACTGTTTTAAAATTTTCTACAGACAACGTAGCCCCTTCTTGCCAGCAAGGAAGGGGGAAGAGAGGGAGGGTTGGGGTGGACTGTGCCCACCCTTGGTACATCACTGCCCGTTTCTTAACCTGATTTCTGCTTTTCATGGTTAAGATATCTGGTCTAGTTTCTGAGCCCCTTTTGGCCTAGAACTTTGATCTGCATCTTTCATTGTCTCTTCCCAAACCCTAAATCTGGATTCTTGATCCAACTGCCTCCAGACCTTGCCTGCTTCTTCCTTCTGACTCAGTCCCCAAACCAAACCGCTCACCAACTTGTGCCCTTGCTGTCTGCTTTTCCAGCTCACCATCCTTCCTCTTTCACAACTTCTCTGAACATGAACACCTGCCTGACTGAGGGGACTCGGTCAACTTTCTCTCTCATTTAGCTGAACTCTTGGCACAGATTCCAGGGTATCCCCTGGCTGCACAGATCTCCAAGTGGGAGTCATACGATAAGCATCATTCTGATGTGAATAGCTGGGGCGTGGGTGGAGGAGGGGCAGCTAGGGATGCCCACTTGGCCTTCAGTACGACTCACCACTCACCGGGGATGCTAGAGGCACATGGCTTGTGGGAATGAGTGCCTTTGGCTTACAAATGGCAGCCAAGTTACTAACATCGAGGCTGAAAGCGGTGACGATGCTGCAGGTGTTGGTCTGGGTCTGGGATTTAATGCTTTATCTGACCCCACACCATGTCTACTGCTCTTCTAACGGTGACTCCGGCATTCACGATGTCCATTTCTTGGGACAGTATACTGCCCGAGAGCAAAATTCATGGTCTCCAGTTCTGAGATGTCAGTAAAATCACCTAGCCACGTGAGGGCTTTCTCCAGTACAGTCTGATATAGAATGCTTATCTTACTCGGGCACAACATCAGCTTTTAATATCCCACTAAATCTGCAAATCAATCCATGATTTTTAAGATTTCTCTGAGCAGCATCTTGGGTAGCCTGCAGTTCCTTTATACAAGCTGCAGCCGCGGCTGCTCATTAACGTCCTTGGCTAATCACACATGTCAATAACCACACTGGCCTGTTACCTGAGATTGCTTTCCCCTGCTTTCGCTTCAAAATTTGACCTGTTATTATAAGAAACAAGAGCTTTCCAAAAGGGTGCTGGTTGTGCCTCATCATTCTGGAAAACCAATACAGAGGTTCAATACTTAATTCTAAATCCTTGGCCTCCATTATTCACACACATGCCTTTGCTCATCCGCAGCAAGGAAGAATGACCTCAGCCTTTCATCCCATTTCAAATGAAATAACACAAAGGAAGCATTTTAAGGTGTAGTGATGATAGGCTGAATGATGACTGGATCCTATTTGGTTAGCCCCTAAAATCTAACAAAATATCAGTATCCAATCAGACATACTGCTTAATGCCACAGATAATTTATATACATATAATACAGATCTTGCACATACATGCATAGATACACACATCTGTCACACATATTCACAGACATACACACGTGTATGTATATAGGAAATGCACAAGACCCAGGTTCAATGGGGAGTTTATATCAGTGTGAACAGTATTCAAATGATTTTTTGATATTCTTTTCCACACACACTTGCTTGGTGCAATTCAAACATTGCCCAGTTCTGTATAGCTGTTAGATGTTTCTAGGATGCTGCTCTGAAAAATCTAGGCTGCCTTCAAAGATTTTATAAAGTGACTCCTTTATTCTCATAAAGAGGAGAAAGGCAGGTTAATCATCTATTGACTCCTCCGTCTCATGACTGGCATAAAGCTCGGGCTTTGGTGAATTTCCGCGTTTTAGTTACCTAACAAACATACATCAGCAGGAGGTGCAGATAAAGATCGAAAGATTAAGCTTTGTCACTCAAATGATAATTAAAAAGAGTATTTTAAACACACTGTAAATATACACAAGCCATCATAAAATCATCAAAACCCTGCCAGAGCTCACCACCTCCAGAGTATATAGATTATCAGGGAGAGGGGGATATTGATGTTAAGTCCTGCTTGTCTTGGAAGATTGTCATTAACTGTCCCAAGCCTGCACTCAGCCAGCCACCTGAGCTAGGGGAAGACAGGGACTCTGCCTTCACACGTTCTAGTGGCAGATTAGTGGGATTTGGGACAAGCAGTTTAATATGCATTTAATCGTGATCCTTTTCTATTCCATTCCAAGATGCTTTAAAATATATTACTCCAAGTACTTAAAAGAAAAACAACAGAAATCGAGATTCTGTGGTCCTGCTTTAAAAGAAAAAATTTCATACACAGGAAAAATTTGGGAAAGCAGATTAATTTCTCCTAAACGTTTCATTTATAACATATCATAAAAAGACACACGAGCCCATGTATATTAGAAGCATGCAGTAACATCACCTTTCATAAAAAGAAAAGCTTGTCATCACAATCTTATTAGGATGTCATGCATTGTTAAACTGGTAAAATATTTCTGTATATTCCAATTAGTGCGACCATTAACTGGCACAGACATCACAGAGAAAACTATCTTCTTTAAAAAAAAAAATCCTTTCCACTGGGAACGAATCCTTTGTTTGACAATTCAGAGAATATTATTTAGAGGTTTTAATTGCTCAGTTGATCTGTGGCTGGATCTCAATAATCAAAACAATAAAATTGTTGGTTTTTTTTTTTTTTGACAACTGTAATAAAATGCTGGTAGTGTCCTGGGATACTTAACTCGAGCTGGATTGACACTGTCAGATTCTTTTCCATATATCTTTTTTATCAGAGGCCAACAGTCATTTTTTTTAAAAAAAATTAAAACGGCACTAATAGCATGGCCACTATCAAGGTATTCCAAACGCTGCTTAATGTCTACATGAAAAGTCTGATCTGATTATCTGTAACAATCTCACCTGAGTATCTATGAAAAGGGGGCCACAATTTTCAATTAAAAAGAAAACAATTCTTCAAATCAATTAGAAAAAGCCAAACATTTGGATAAAAATGGGCAAAAGACCTGGACAAATATTTCACAAACGAAGAAATATAAATAGTCATTTCCATATAAGAAAATACTTCTACATCATTAGTAATCAAAAGAATGTAAATGAAGTCAAGGAGACCCTTTTCCTAATCCATCAAATTGAAAAAGTTTGCGCGCACACACACGCATGCACGAAATTACCAGTACTGATAAAGGTACAGGAAAACAGGCATGCTCACAGACTACTGGGGGAGGCTATACAATTGGTTCGACCTTTTGGAAGAATATTTTAGCAATACGTGTCAGAAGCCTTTACAATGTGCATATTCTTGGACTCGGTAATTCAATTGCTAGGAATTTATCCCGGGGTAATAAAATCCACATAAAATTTTGAGACAGGGATACTCATCCCAGTGTTTTATATGATAAGGAAAAGAATAGGAAACAACCTAAATGTTCAACAACAGGAGAAAAATTAAATAAACACGGTGTGTCTATACAAGGGAATTCTACTTTCTATTAACAATCATGTTCCCAGGGAATATTTAAAGATATGAAAAACTGCTGATGCTCTAGTAAGTGAAAAGATCCTAATTTTGCTTTGAAAAGTATACACGTATATATGGATGCACACTTTGAAAAAAAATGGGGAGACAATACATTAAAAAATATTCAGAGTGGTTATCTCAAGGTGGTGGGATTAAAAGAGACTTCTCTTTTCTGTTTTATACTTCTTTAAGGGTTCAAAAGACTATTTCATTGAGCACAGATTACATGTTAATTTAAAACATGCTCATTGAAGATGCAAACTCAGAAATACTGGGTTTATTTCAAAATGTTTCCTACCCTATTTTCAAAATAATTTACTTTATAGACAGTACACTTAGATCTAAATAAGTTTCTTCTGTTTTTAGAGAAGAGTTGGGGGTATCCACACAATGGCAGATTTTACAGACACTTGGAAATAAGGCATTTTAAAAAGCTGACAAGGTTGGAAGTGGCCTTTAGGATGGTCAGGCCCCAGGCCTGAGAAAACAGTGTTCATTACACAATGTTAATGCACTGGACAGAATGCAGGACACCCGAACTGCAACATTTGGTGCCAAGGGAAATTGAGCACTTGGTTTGGCACAACTGGCTACCGTAACAGTTGAAAGGAGGACCACAAATGAGCAATGACTTTGCAGTTAATTTTCACTTAAAATTCTGTAATTGGGGAAATTATTTTAAATACTCATATTCAAAAGAAGATTTCTTCCCAGCAACCACCCAACCCCCACCTTCTCCACACACACAGACCTTCTGACTTCCTTTCTCAGGGCCCACAAAGCCACTGGCATGAACTTGGGGACCACACACACATTACTCAACTCCTAGGCCAAGCTTGACTATGAACATAAAGACCATTATGACCTTGCTTAGGTGAGATGTTTCAAAGTCTTAGGGTTTTTCACTCTGAGAGTGAAAATTAATTATTTTGCTTACAAAAGAGTCAGAGCAGAGAGACATTCTTTTATCTCTTCTAACTTAATCTGCCTCCCGTCTCTTCTACATTTTTTTCCTTTTCTGCTGGATTCCATTCGGGAAGGAAGAGATCCTGACCCTTGAGGTGACCATCTGTTCAGATCCATTTGAAGGATGGGGAGGCAGAGAATGCATGAGGGATGGGATAGGATCTGTATGAGAGGAAGAAAAATGAATCTGGGGCAGGTGAGGGATGACTGGTTTATTGATGGAGTGCCTACTATGTGCTGAGTGCTTTATCTCAGTTGTGTATTATCTCATTTGATTTTGCATATCACAGCATACCAAACTCCAGCCTTCTAAAGTCCTGCCCCCTTCAAACTCCAGCCAGGATATTATTTCTTGGGACTGTGAATATTAAGGCATATTTCAAAACACAATATGTAAGCTCAGGCAGAGGTTTCTTCATTTTTAATACTAGGGGATGGTTTAGACCCCGTCCAGGTAGATGGTGAATGTGGCCAGCTCTTCTTCTGGAACTAAGGAGCTGGGGAGCTCCTCTAAAACAGGAAACCCCTCGTGGCACCTGCAGCCAGTCTGGCGAGGAGGCTGATTAACGTGGGGAAGGGGTGGGGGTGGGGGGCACAAAGCTACAGCCTGGGCACAGGACCATGAACAGCCATCTCTGAACCAGGCCCCGCCCGCACCAAGATTTCTGAGTTCGCTTTTGTTCCAAAGCTCAAATTTCCAAATTCAGATGCAGAGCAGAATCTGTCTTCCCCTCCCCCCTATTCAAGCCAGCCAGTTGCCCTCCCCTCCCCACCCCTGGCTCGCTAAGCGGCTGCAGTATAAATGACTAGAAGGAATGCTTTATGCTTGGCCACCCCTCCAGCAGGAGACCACTGGCTTTCTCCGTGGTGTTCAGCGAGCCCCACCGAGCCACCGCCGATGCCTCATTAGAACGCAAGACACTCCTGCCAGCCCTGGGCGCTGGATGCTAGCCGCCTGTGGTCTGCATCTGTAGTCATGACAGACGGCCCAGACTGTTGCCTTCCGCTGAAGACCAAGTACATGATCCACTGCAGTTAATCAATAGGATAATGGAATGAATCAATAGGAAAGATTTTTAGAAGGTCTTAATTAAAGAAACACTTGCAGATACAAATGATGTCTTCAATCTATTGATAGTGCCAAGGTGAAGGGTTAAACACAAACAAAACCATCAACTTTATTTTGCCGGCATGCCTTCCACCAGAGAACAACCCAGCAGCCTCCTGGCCCCGGGG
The DNA here is from genome assembly GCF_048773025.1 of Camelus bactrianus. NCBI lineage: Eukaryota > Metazoa > Chordata > Mammalia > Artiodactyla > Camelidae > Camelus > Camelus bactrianus. Next base: position 72,209,898 of record NC_133547.1, read on the forward strand.
TCGGCCCATTAATCAGTCCCTTGTCAATGCCACGGCCACACTGTATGGGAAAATTAGGCTCTGATCAAAAATTTTAATTACGAAACAGCAGCTCAAAACAACAATGAAAAATAGACCCGCACACCCCGTCTGGCCTTCCCTGGCCCCTAAAGTAGGAGCAGCATTCCCCATAAAAATCAGTTCTGCAGACAAACTCCCCTTCCGCAGAGATGCACAGAATTAGAATAATTAAAGAAAGCCTAAATTGATGGGTCCCACTTAGGCAGGGGAATTCTCCAGTGGGCCTTCTGCTCAAACATGTTACATCAATATTTCTGATTCCCTGAACGGTCCTGCACTAGGTACTGGTTTAAAGAGACATCAATCTGTGATGTCAGCATTTATCTAATGAACCTTCAAAAATCAATGTCCAAGATGGTCTGTTACATGCCGGCACCCAATTTGTCCACTCTCCTAGCCTTACTGGCTAAAACCGAAAGCTATAATAACAGGAAACGTGGACTCCAGTGGTGGGGTGGGATGGTTAGATCGGACAAGGCTGGGATTAGACAATCAGTTTCAACCCCGAGAAGGCAAAGGATACTGGGACCAGACAAGGATGCCGGGAGACCCTTCTAAACTTTCCTCCTGGCTCTGGACAGGCACATCCTAAAACGATCTGCTTCTTCCGATCATTCCCCCTCAAAACATACCTTTCCCTTTAGTTTCCATTCCCTGTAATGTTGCCTGACAGGATTTTGGTCCCACTCCTGACAGCTGTGGTAATTTTCTGCTTTTTGGGTTACTCGACTGGGATTCCCACTTAGCTCCACTCAACAGGAGGTCCGTGCTCAGTTCTTCTCTTGTTAGTGTTTATGCTCAACTCATCCTCACCCTTCTGTTAAGAGGACTCCTTGACACTGATATGTTGACACCCTAACAGGCAGAAGAGAGGGCCTAAGTTTGTTTCACTTCTCTTTGCCTCTTTAAAATAAATTGGCCTGTACGGGCTGCCATGAGGCTGAGCTATTTCAAGTGCATAACTCGGGGTGACAGGTACGCCAACCACCAGGCCAGGATTTGGCCTGCCTTATAATCTCTTGCTTTTATTCGCTGTAGCTCTCTCTCTCTCTCTCTCTCTGGACCACAAGAGTCAGCCCTGAGAGCAGCATGGAGCTCGGACAGTTGGAAGATGCGTTGTGTGGGCTGAATTCGTTGGTGCACGCACGATTCCTGTCTCTCTCCGTGAATACAGCTTTCAGCAGCCCCTCGTGCCAAGTTTGAGTCCAATTAAACTACAATGAGAGGTACCATGATTTCATTTGCTTGGATTGTCACATTTCAGAAGTTCAGTAGCCTGCAAAATGTTCGCTGTCTCTCATTAAGCCGGTTCCAGCAACTGTGTAAAGTCTCTAATTTAGCTGCTTTTTATACTCAGCTTTCAGCCCTGAAGATGACTGCCTGCAGGGAAGACTTCCTATGGCATCCGTGGTATTAGAAAGTGCTTCTGATCATACAAATGGAATAGCCAAACTGACCCCAGGACGAAAATGAGATGATATTCTAAGGGTTCCAATTACATTCATCTAGTGTTTTTCTGGAAGAATCCTTACTTCAGAGAGGAGTGTGTGTGTGTGTGTGTGTGTGTGTGTGTGTGTGTGTGTGTGTGTGTGTGTGTGTTTGGGGGAGGGGTACATTCGATGCTAAAGATGCTAAAGAACCATCAGTATGGTGATATTTTCAGAACCACTAGTAAAGACCCGTAACTTTTTTTCCTGATATGACTGTTTATTTCTCTAAAAATCCCAACAAAAACATAAAAACCAGACTTCATTTAGATACGCTTTTAAAAATGAATTGCCTTTAAACAAAGAAATCAGGTTTGTCCTGGAAATCTGATATGTATTAGACACTGGACAGATCTCATTTGAGTCCTAATTGGGTTTCAGGGGGAAAAAAAAAATCACTGCTCTGTGGACTGTGAGGATGCTAATTTCCGTTATGGCTCTGGTTTGATAAGGAAATTGCTATAGAGATGACAGTAATGACGATTACAGTTTATTGACTGACTACTAGATGCCAGGCATTATGTTAAGAGCTTCATACAGAATCTCACTTCATTCTCTGAACAACCCATTTTCCAGATGAGGGGACTGAGGTACAGAGAAAGTTAACTTGCTCAAAGTCATAGCTGGCAAGAGGCAGAACCAACAATCAAACCCAGGCTTGTCTGACTCCAAAGCCCTTCTTCCTAACCATTTTGCACTTACGCTTCAGCGGCAAAAGCTGGCTCAAACCCCACTGGATTCGCCAAATACAAACTGGCAGGTGCATGTCGATGAGTCACGTCTGTCCTGCTGCCCTTGGAACAGAGATTAGCACGGCCACTCAGTCAACCTCAGCCTCGGCTAGCACGGCCACTTTGGCAGGCAGGAATCTTCTGGAGTTCCAATCCTTCTACTAACCTTTCCACTTTGAAAAATAACACTTCTGAGCAGGGTTCCTTTTCTAATTCCCAAAGAAAATTTAGAAAATGGAGAAATGCCCAAAGAAGAAAAATTAAATACAATGCTAGCACCCAGATACAATCGCTCTTGGCGCAAATTCTCTTTTGCCCCCCCCCTTTTTGTTTTTGGTCTATAAAATAGGATTTTCAGTATTATTTGCTCAGTATTTGGTGTTTTTCTCAATGAACAGATAAACCCACCCAGACTGCATGTCTGTCGTGTTCTTCCTATGGATAGCTGTGTTTATAATCACTGGATTAAGTTGGTCACTCCCTGAGTGTGACCCCCTGGTTCTTTTAAATGAGCTGTCATCTCTACTGACTCTACAGACGCAAAACTTAGAATCTTTCTTTTTGTTTTGTTTTTTTTAGGCCCAGGTGCAGAGAACAGCTCCAGCTGGCTAAGAAGCGAAGGTCAGAGAGACCCGAGCTCGCCAAACCCTGAATCCCAGAAGCTTAAAACATCATCAGAGTTTCTCCTACCAGCTCAGGGACCTACGGCTCTTCTTAAAAAAAAAAAAAAAAAAAAAAAAGACAGCAAAAGCTCAACCTAAAATGAAAGAGATCAGTTTAATTATGTATGAGTAAAAAAATAATCAAGATCAAAAAATGCTTTCATTTTCCTGGGGGAATTTTTTGGTTGGAAATACAAATGGTTGCTGTTCTTGCCTAGAAGATGGAAAAGACACTTGAGCCTACAGCAGGCAAGGGTTTACGGAACGGGGGCTGCCGCTCTTCGCCCGGCCCCGGGAAGGGGGTGATGAACACGGTCTGAAATCAATATCAGGGAACAGTTACTGCATCTCAATATTATCTGCCGAGATGGGCTGCTGGAAGAGGATGGGGGAAGAGGGAGGTATGTCGATAGCTTTAACGAAGCACTCCACAGCCATGTACAAAGGGAGGTCAAATAACTCTCGGCAGACCAACCCCCACTGTAAGTAGTAAAAATGATAAAATCAATATTATTAAATAAAAAGTTAGCACTGCTATTGAACCCTCTCACGATCTTGGCAGTGCCTGGCTGAAAACGAAGGAGGCTATTTTCCAGTCTCTTCAGGGGCAAATATTTAGGATCGTGAACATTTGCAAAATGTGGGGGGAGAGACATACTTTTCACATAGAAACTGGGCAGTGGGAACATCTGAACAAGAGGGCCAGGTAACTGTCGCCTCGGAAGACAGCGATCCTGCCCAGCCAGGTGAACACGCACTCCAAGGGCCACTAAAGGTCATGTCATTTGCAGCTGGACTTTGCTCCTCGGTCCTTCAGGGTGACAGAGGTCAGACTGGCTCAGGGCTTTCCAGGAAAAGAGAAAGGTGCTACTTACTCTCCTTTCAAACCCTGAGACTTGGAAAAGCACCAGAAAAAAAATCATGGAGGAGAAAAAGGGGAGGGAAAAAAAAAAAAAAAAAAAAAGAAAAGGAAAAAGAGGAGGAAAACAGGGCATTCAGCAGCCGACGACTGACCTGTTCTTGTCAGCCCAGAGGACTGCGGGGACGCTTCTCAAAGCCAAGGAGGCGTTCTTTGCTGCTGGCGTTGGGTGCTTAATTGTGTAAACTGAAGGCAGCCTATAGAGCAGGTACTGAAAAAGATAAATTTAGACTAAAGATAGCCCAGCCAAAAATTCCTATGAAAGCAGCAAGCTCCAGTCATATCTGGAGGAGGAAGGGGAAGGAAAAAAAAAAAAGAAGACGACGAAGATGAAGAATGGCTAAAACTGAGTGACAGCCCGCCGGCAAGGCTGCATTCGCTGCTCTGACCTGCATTTAAACACAGAGCGGCTTACCCTTGTGAACACCTAAAGTTGGCTTCCTTGTTTGCATTTCATAGAAACTACTATAGAAAGTAAACAAGAACCTTTGGTGAATTATTTAGCATACAAATAAACCAGCCAAGAAGGCTAAGTAGGCCTATATGAACTAACTGGATTGAAATATTCATCTGTAAATAACCCTCCAATCTGGTGCTTTCGCGTGCAAATACTACATGGAACATTAGACACAACTAGCTTCTAGGGATATTTAGGCTCACTGGAGAGCAATTTTTATGTCTGCTGGCATCTGTGGGTAGTGATATGGACTGACTGTTAATATAACCAACATAAAATTTATGTGAACACTCACGGAAATAGGAACACACTGTCAGACAGCTGGTGTCTGATGCGAAGCACATGCGGATTTTATATGCGCTGCGTAAACTAACCTTTGCAATAAAGATTTAGCAGGTTTATTAGTTTAGGAAATCGCTATAATTAAGGATAATTCATAATGGCCGCTTATCCACTCTCCAGCAATAGCTAGCTTAATTTAGGCTCCATTTCTTGGAGTCATAAATAAGTGCACTGCTATCTTCTGCACAGATGTGGCATTCAACCTGTTCACGTTGGCTGGTTTTGGCTTGTGTTTTAATCAAAAGCATTAGTAGATAAGACTATAAAAAGCACAGGGTTTGAAATAAATTAGCAAGAAATGCATAGGCAAAGTTTCTTTTTTTTAACTGTTCCAAAAAAAAAAAAAAGTAACCTCTCCTTCCAGAGGTAAAACAATTAAAAATAAATAATCCTTCCAAATGTACAAAAGGAACTTTCATTTACAAACCCAAGGAGAGAGAAAAGTGACGGAGCAATAACATTAATGCAGGCCGAAGAAATATGAGTGTGACCTCTCTACAGCATTTCCATTTAACTGTGCATGTAATTAAAGCCCGACCTTTGCAAATGCAAGTACATTCTGTCTCACTGCAGCTTCTCCTGTGCGATCCAAGTTCCAAGCAGGTTTCCACAGTGTGCTCTCCTGCCTTCAGTGTCTGCTCTGAGGGACGGTTGCCTCTGCTCTCTGTCCCCACCTACAGGGACACCTTTACTGCCAGTCCATAGCAACACCTGACACTCTCCGTCCATTCAGTCACGCCATCTTTGAGTTCCAGCCCATGCACTCTGCAATCACTCAGGGCAGGAGTCAGCAAAATGCGACCAATGCCAGAACGTGGGTCTCATCAGCATCTCTGATGCCAACTGGTTGGTGAGCGTGCCCTAGGTGTGGGACATGCTGCGAAGCCTTCCCTGGCCTGGTCTGAACAGCCAGCCAAAGGAGATCTTCTTGTGAGATCTCCCCCAGGGAACTGCAGCTTGATTGACATGGGAATTTGGAATCATATTAAGGGTGAAGCTCTACAGAGACTTAACGAGTAGCTTTGCTCTTGAGATCTTCTTGATTGTGGTGTTAATCCTGGTGTAATGGAAAGGGTGTTGTTTAAGAGTTGGAAGGTTTGGGATACGTTTCCCAGCTGTGTCACTTGTCATCTGCTGTGTCCCTAAGAGAGCCAGTCAGCCTCCCCAGACTTCAGCCTCCTCATCTGCAAAGTGGGTCGTGATCACCTGTCCAAACTACTGCGTGGGCTACTATCAGGACCTGCCTGGAACCTTTGGAAACACTGCCCACAAATCTCCCGGGACAGCAAAAATGCTCTGGTGAATTCTAGCCCAGCCACTTAGGAGTGGGACCTCTCCATCTCTGAGTTTTCCTGTAGTAAAGCAGGGCCAAGTGATAGCCGAGTCACCTCACCACGTATGAGGATCAAGAGGAATAACGTGTGCAAAAGTGGTTAGCCATCTCTGAAGAGCACTGCTGTGTAGGACCTGTGCGCTTGGACCGGGCCTCCTCCTGCTAGTTTCCAAAGGCGCAGTTGGTCCATGGGTCCTGAAGTCACCAAGGTCCCCCATGATCACTCAGACTGGGGTGGTGGTGTGAGGGTTTGAGGGGACGTGATGCCAAAATGAGCTGGGTGCGTCACTTTTAAAAAATTATATCTTAATACCAGAATAACTGATTCCTGGGAAAGGATGGAAGTTGGCTGAGTTATCTCTGTGAGCAGTTTGGCCTGGTGAACACGGGGAGAGCCAGTGATAAGGTAAGTGAAACTCTCCAGAAGGAATTTCTCCCCCAAAGCACTCTCCTTGAGAAGTTGGGTGTGGAGCTAGAATTGAGGAAATGAGCATGATATGATACTTTTTTATGGGCAAATTCGGGTAGTCAGTGTCCTGACCATGAAGTTGGCACACACACAGAGGAGGATAGAAAGGGTAATGGGACAGGCGTTAGCACAACTCAGCTCTCCCCGGTCTCAGTGTCCTGCTGACGGTGGCCACTGTGGCCATCCAATGAGAATGGGCCTTCCAATGGTTAGATAGCAGCTGGGTAGGATAATCTGTGCAAATGAGAGTGAGGAGAGGGACAGCCAGGGAAAGGCCCCTGGCTTGCATTTTATCACCAAGGCCCCGAGAAGTAGCATGACCTTGGCTCCCAAGTTAATAAAAGGAGCCAAGAGTTCCCTTCAGTCTTCTGAGCCCCGGGTATCTGGCAGGCTCACCTGTAGCCCCATGATGGCAAGTGGCCCACCCTCTTTTTTTATTTACGGACGGGCCTATTTAATCAGGTGTGCACTGGGAGATTTATATCCTGTTACAGAAGTGATCTTGGCAAAATAAAAAGCTAATGCCCTGGGTTGTAAAGCAGCACTGGATCACAGAATGAGGGAGCAAGTGGGGTCAGGGAACGGGCTCGCCCTTCCCCACTCCAGCATTTCAGACTGAAAGTATTAGCCCCAAATGAGGAACATATTTATCAGGAAAATCTTTTATTCTTTTAAAAGAGAGTTTCCTTTAGGAGTCAAAGTTCACAGGAACATTTACCATTCTGGGGCCCAAATTGACATCTTTAATAAGACTTCTGGAAATTCAGAATTTAAATCATGGTTAGAATGAGAGGGTCAAAACATGTCACCCTAAGAACCTAGGGTCAAAAAAAAATGTTTTCATTATAGCTGAATGGCTTTAAAACATTCTTAGCCTCCCCAGATTATAAACTAAAATAAAGAATCTTAAAAGCAACAAACAGGCCCCAGGGTTTTCTAAAGAAATATCTGGTTACCAGGGTCTGACTCGACAGGAGAATAAATGTTTAAATAAGAGAGACCTCAAATAGAGGTGGTAACAGTAGGAAGAGTAGCAGCAGCATTAATGGTAGTAATAGTTTAAGCTACATGAAACAGGTTTTTGAGGCAACAAGGGTTCCAGAAAGACAAGGACTGTATATTAAGCTCCTAGAAGTCAAATTAGCAGGGTAGGTATGGTTGTGAGAGATTCCGCACATTTCCACCTGTGACAAGGCACCTATAAAGGTAGGTGGCAAAAACAACAGCAAAGGAATACGGCAAAAGGATTCATTTGGGCGGGGGGGGGGCGGGGCGGGGAGACAATTATTTTAATTCCTTTCTTTAAAAAAATTATTACATTCAAACAGGCAGAACCAGGACTTGACAGGTGAGTCCCTGTACCCGGCATACAGCCATCTTTCCAACGCCGGCAATCTGATCGCTGTCACGGAAAACAGACGCTTGGTCGCTGGTTTTCTCTCCTTCCTGCCTCCTGCGAAACTGCACATGAGACACACGACCCTCTCTGTCTGAAACCTCTGGATCCCCAATACGGTTATGTTTTATCCCTGGAATCAAAACAGTCTTTCTAGATAAAAGAAAGAAAAGAGCTTCTGTCCCAACCCCTTGATGGAGACCCAAGGAGATTCTGACTCTTACTATATATGCTCATTTTTCCCTTGAAATCTATTTCGTAACTTTCCAGGAAGATTACAGGGCACAGCCAGGCATTCACAACCTCAAGAATAATTAAAACAAGGCCGCGTATCCCGCACAGTAAGGACAGTGGGCTTCAGGACTGCACATCGCCGTGCTGGGCGGATCTCCAGCCCAACTGGGAAACGGCAGGTGCCGCCTAGAGCCTGGTTTTCTGAGTGATTCCCTCAGACTTTCTTCCAGTGAAGAAAAACAGATTCCCAACCAGAAATAACAAACGTCTCCCGCATAAAAGATAAATCTGAGGGCCTCTGCCTCCCCCTGCCCTTTGCCTGGTGCCCCCGACACGGACGCCTGAAGCAGTCATATTTTGCTAACTAGCAAAACGTGGATTCATTTGATTTGCAGATGGGGACCCCTATTGGTCTGAAAAAAATCCCAGGGAAAATGGAAACAGAACACAGCCTTCTTCACCAAATATGCCTGAACTTACCAATAAAAAGACACAACGTTCACAGTTCCATTTCGCCAAGAAAGAAGAATACAGATGGAGTGTTGAAATCCTCTCCCCCGCCTCCACCTGCACCAACAGATGCCCCTCTGGGAAAAACCCCCTGCCATGAGGCTCTGAAGTTCACCTCCCCGCACACCCCGCAGGGGCAGGGGCACGCGCACGCGCACGCGTCACTCCAGCCGCCTGTGTCACCGGGGCTGCCGTCCATCTCTCTGCTGACAGATCTCCGTGTTGGGCAGGATTTCCAATCCTTCCTGACTATCTATTTGTCACTGCAGGTGAGTGGTGGCACTCAGCCTGATCCCCAGCCACTTTCACAGTTACTTATCTGTCTTTATGGATTCATCCTGTGTGTCAAGCCAGCGCATAACAGCATTACTGTCAGGGTGACAAAACTGTCCCTAGAGTGCCACAAATGATTCTCTCTCCTCATGGCTGCTAGCAGGGGAAACGCAGTGACACCACCTCGCCCCACTCATCCTGCTCCGGCCCGAGTCTGGTTCCGTGCCTGCTCTTGCAGGGAGGGCTAGTGAATGATGGGTTCAGGGGAGAGCGGCTTGTGTGGTCTCTAAAAATTATAGAGAACAAAGAGAGCAGGGCTAGCGTTCACCCCTGCCTGCAAGGCACCCAGGCTCTTGTCACCTGCTTGAGGTGAGGCACCCATGTGTTTAACACCTACCACTGCAGAGGCCTGAGAGGGGATCCCGCCCCCCTACCCCCAACTCTTCAACTCCCAAGGCCTGTCACTCTGCCACCCTCCCCAGCACACAGTTAAGGAACCACAGGACTGTTCACTTGCCAAGCCTGTAAATCTGAACTACAACGGCAAGCTGAGATCCGAATGCTGTCATTTTTAGAGCAGCAATATTAACTGGAACTAATAATAAATAAGAACTTCCAGGGTACGTAGGAGTTGCCAAATGATTTGTAATCATTTTCGTGAGCTGACTGCTTCCAAAATAACATCTCATTTCTTTTCTGTTTTGAAATGGAGCCCCGGTTCCATTTTCCACCACAGGCTTCCTTCGGAATGTAATTTTGACAGCAACGTGGTGCCTGTGGCCATGTTCGTTGGAAGGAAGGTTTCTGCTCTTCCTTGATTTTAATCCCACAACAGCATGCCAAAATTAAGGCAGTGAGGGGGAACACGGAGTTTTTATTGCCACCGGGAACTGGCTCGAGGATGCCACATTAAGACATGCTAGTTCTAAATCAGGTCCACAGTCCTTTCCCTGGCCTGCCCAGGGTGACCTTCTAATGCTACCAAGTGGTTTCACAGATCCCTCCGAAATCAAGGTCAGTGGAGCCCAGCTCTGTTTGCCAGGGCACACTATTATTTGGGGGCTTCAGTAGGTGCTAAAAAAAAATAGTCAGCAAGACACTCTACTCACCAGGTGGGGTCAGGTATGCAGTCTGGTTGGAAGGCTTTGCTTTCCCACTGAAAGGTCAACTGAAATACAAGTGCACGGTGCAGGCGGGCGGGCGCGTGCGCACACCCGCACGCAGGCGCCAGTTCAGGTGTGCTGGGCGCTCCGCTTTGTTCTTCCCCCCCGATGAGCACTCACCATCTTGGGTTGTTTTTAAATAGGTTCAAGCTGATTTCTGACACTGGAGAAACAAACCTAAAAGCAATTTAGAAAACACCTGCCCGTGAAGTCAGATGGCAAAATATCTAAAGCTTCTCTCGAAATCTGTGACCTCAGAGGCTGACATGGTTTGATGGGGAATCTAATGTAATAGGCTGCGAAAGCCAAGAGGCCTGTTGTCAGCAATGAAGTCTGAAAGTTAGCAGAATTAATAACACTGTACAATGGAAGAGCCCTCAAGGGACAGGGCTGCAGAACCAGGGCAGTGGGGAAAAATGACTTTTGAAGTCATTTCACTATGACATTCTGTCATCACTGCTAAACGGAAATAAAAAATCATCCGGATCGCCACATGTTTCTTTGTGTGTCCTTCCCTTATCTAATATAAAGTAATAACACCCCACCCAGGCTGGGAATGGACCCTCGAGGGATTCCGCGCGCTCCATTTTGAATCGCTAAATGCAATCACAATAAATGCAAGTGGGAGTCTGTTTAGCAGAGAGTGATGCCTGGTCCGCTGCCCATCGAAAGCCAATAAATCTCAATGCTTCAACAAGAGATGAAAATAGTTATCTCATCACTGCAGTGCCAGGGCGAAATTTTCTCTGAGCCAGAGTATTTTTATAGATGATTTATGTCCGGGAAGGATAGTTATTTAGCAAAATGGCAGATAATGATGAATAGAAAGTAAGTTTGAATAGCAGCAAGGGAGTGGTGCTTTGCCGCCACAACAGACCAAACAAAATGCCTCCATAAAGTACACGCCACAGATAATTGCTATTACACTCAAACTAGTATCTGGATGACTGCGAGTGAAATACAAATGAGCCCATCTGATTCAGGAAGTGATGGCTTTCTGTTGTTCTAGAATGCATGCCCCGGGAGTCTGCTAATTTTTCTTGAAGGCATACTTTGTATCTTTAGAATGGCAGTTGCGAGCACCAGCTCCATTGATTGGATTCAAATCTCAGCACGACCTCCTACTTCATGAGACCTTGGGTAAGTTGCTTAACCATTTTCCAACCTTAGTTTCCCTATCTGTAAGAAGGAGATAATAGTAGCGACCTCTTAGGTTTGTTGCAAGGATGAAACTAGGGACTCTGTACCATGATTCTTGGGCACAGGACGAATACTACAAAAAAATTAGCTATCAGTTAGGGAACAGCCACCCAGAGACCTAGCTATTACTTGTTTAGTTTTATCCAGTCTTCTCTAATCAGTAAATCTTTTACTCGAACCCAGAGTAAGATTTGAAGAGAGGAGAGCTACCAGGGGAAAATTTGCACTCTACTGATTGGGTGGAAGACATCACCTTCCCAGAATGTTTTTCGGTCATTCTACCATCACTATCCTGGATTCTCAAGGCCTATTGAAATGGTCACATTACTAACTTGAGAGAGAAGTAAGGAACGAGAGAAATTATTCATGGAATTACAATGGAACGGAAGTCTATTTTAAAAATAAACAGAACTGAATTTTTGGAGCCTTTGAATAAAAGGTAAGTTGACTGCACACAGAATGTCAAAATGGAAGCGAAGGTCTTTTTTTTCTTTTTAAGCACTTTCTTCTGTACTGAAGCACTACACAAGGAAAAAAAAAAAGGAACTAATTATAGTTTTAAATGTCCAAAACGCCATGTCCACCAAAAGCCCGGTGCTCATTAGTACTAGTAATTAACTTTACAACTGTCAACACAAACAGCACAGAGGCTGACAGATAGAGAGGAGCTCTGAGGGTGCTAATAAATCCGGAAATAACAACTTGACACACAGATGCACAAAAGGATGCAGGTGATAAAGAAATGTTGACATCAAATCTAATTATCTTCGAAACGGCCAACTACAGCACGAGCCACAGTAATGCACTGTTATTGGTGGTGATGAGGCCCCTCTGGAACAGGGCTTAACCACTGCCTACAACCCAGCTTTTACAGCCCTTGTCAGAGCTGCTGAGGACAATATCAAACAGGAAATTATGAGTGCCGTGACCCCTCCAAGTCAAAAATCCAATGATGAATATGGGCTCAGCAAGGCATAGCAGATTACCCCCTCACGAGTCCTAAAGCTGGGATGATATATGACATTTTTATCAGGCACTTTCTCAGGAATGTCACCAAGAGGGAAAATAAAGGCCCTGCAAAGAGGCGACTAGGTGAATTATGCAACTGTAATTGCCGATCATAACCTGATATGAGTTGAAATTGCTCTGTTTTCATATTGAGATAGCATAAAATTGTCGGGAAATGCAATGGCTCCTTAATGTGGGCTAGATGAGTCTAATATTCTGATCATTTTTCACTCGGCTGCAAGGTAAATCGAGCTCCCTTAACACAGCCACTGTGGCCCAGGGCAATCGAGGGGCCCAATTTTACACTTGAATTGAGCAAATATGTGTAAACGACGATTTTTCATATTTTCTGCATGCATAAGAAGATGAAACATCTTTATCATCTGTATTGTCTTGGCTGAGCTTATACAAAATATTAGTTTATCTCTCCTACTTTGGTTCATTCCATAAGCGAGACACATAGATGTGAAGGACAGGCAATATCCCATATATAAAGCACGTCCATCTTTCATGCAGACTCACTTCACAAGCTCCCCTATTTAAAACAACCACCACCACAGCAAAAACAGACACTGCCGTGGCATACAAAGGAAGACTTCTTTTTTAAAAGGGGAGGAAAAAAAAATCCAAATAAAGGCCCTGAACACAACCAATCGTCCCGTCAGTCCCCTGTTCATGCACACGAGGTGGGAAAAACCCAAGTAATCTTTGGTGCCTCTCCCTAGACTGCCTCCCGGCCCCCACTTAAATCAGTTGTACCTGCAGGAGGGTGGGATCAGCATTTTATTGCTTTCCTGCTGCGGCAAATGGAAAAAGACTCTGCCGGCTTTCTTCTTCCTTGGGGTCATCTCTGAGCCTGGGGGCATCTTGACCTCTGGTGCCTGGTCCTGTTCCTTCTTGTTCCTGGGCCCCAGTCTCTAGATGGTAGAGGACCCAGGCCCAGCAGAACTGCCTCTTTATTGCAAAGTGAATTTTCCCTTCTACCTCTGTCACTCATCCTCAGGCCTGAGGCTGGCCACACAATGCCACCCCTGCACAGGGCAAGCTCTGTCTAGCCTAGAGGATGGGGTCCTAGAAATGGGTCTGCTAATGAATCAGCCGTTATCAGGGCCATTACCACAGGGTCCCTCTAGAGCTGTGTTCCTTGCACTGTGATTTAGTACAGACCATCAATATATTAGGGCTTTCCTGGCTGATGTCTTTATCCTCCCATCATTTTCTAGACGTATTCTGTTGGTAGGCCCAAGGCAAGACTCATCCTCCTGCCACGCTTGGCCTCAAGCCCCAGTGAAACTTGCATGCACACACCAGCAAATATGCAAAACATTAAAATAATCTCATGGTTTTTCATTCTTTAAAAATAATCAAACCATTTGTTTCTCGTCAAAAGACCCCTAGATGATAGAGTGTTAGTAACAGAGAGATCAGGGAAACATAAGAAAAACGAACAGACTGGGAAGAACCATTCAGAATGAGCCAGATTCAGCACAGGATGCTCGCATCCCAGGCTCCAGAACTTAGGACCCTCCTTCTGTGGTGGCTGACTGGCTCCCTAATGACTCAATGCTATATGGACCAATGCTGAACAAAGTTTGCTGGAACTGTCTAAAGCTAGGCTAAGCTAAGGTACAGCTGGGGAAAAGTATTGCCTGTGGTGTCCTTGTGTGTGTATGAGGGACAAGCTGTGTCAGTCTCAGGGCTGGGCCCCGCCCACCCGGTTCCAGTTTTCTCCTCTGTAGGCCCCACTGCAGCTGGGTGGGCGGTACCTCAGTGCCCTCTGCTTACATGTCCACCTCCCTCTCCTAGACTGTAAGTCCTCGAAGGCAGGGCCCTTGCCTCATCTGTCTTGGCATCTCGTACAGTCCCTGCAGAGCTGGTATTCAACAAGTACTCAGCCCCCAAGCTAGAGGCTTAAAACAATAAGCATTATTATCTCAGAGTTTCTGTGGATCAAGAATTTGGTTCAGGGTCTCTCACAAGGATGCAGTCAGTGCATCAGTGGGTGCCACAGTCCTCTGAGGCTTGATTTGACCTAGAAGATACACTTCTAAGCTCAACGCCTTGGCTGTTGGCTGGAGACTTCAGTTCCTTACCAGGAGGGCTTCTCCACAACGCCACTCACTGCATGGCTGCTGGCTTCCGCCAGAGTCAGTGGTCCAGACAGAAAGACTGCGAATGACCACGATGCCTTTAATGACCTCGTTTCCCCGCCTTATTCTGTTTGTCAGAAGCAAGCCACCAAGTCTAGCCCACACTGAAAGCGAGAGGATTACATAAGGCTGAGAATACCAGGAGCTGGGGATCACTGGGGCCATCCTGGAGGCTGGCTCCCACTGCGAGAGTCTAAGATAACGATGAATTCAACCAATGTTTATTGAGCTCCCTCCACGTGACGGACCATGTGCTGGGTGCGAGGGATACAGCGGTCAGTGGAAAGCAAGGTTACGGCTCCTGCTTTCACAGAGTTTACGATCCAGTAGGAAAACTGGGTGTTAAACAACTAGAATATGAGTGTTACGTGCGGGAAAGTGGTGGTGGGTAGGGGTGGGAATGCAGGAGCAGAGGGCACCCTTAGCTTAAGATATTTAAACTGTAACCTTTGGCCATTAGACAGACTTGTGTTATTATACATGCTATTATTCTGCCCTGGCCATCATTTTGGCTGCTTCCCAAATAATTATACATTGTCCTGAAAATACAGCACTTGACTCTAAGTGAGGGTGATCACTTAATAGGCAGCAGGCGAGACTCAGAGATGGTTATCAGCTTCCTCTCTCCAGCGAGGAAGTTCAGGCCAGGAGGGCAGAGACTGGCTCAACTGCACAATAATAACTTCATATCAAAACACCTTTATTCTTCAGAGGGAAAACAAGTCATCAGTGGAGATAGAAAATCTGCCTTCTGAGCCCTAAAGGTGCCCTTCTAATCACTAAGACCGCGGGGGATGGCATGGTGCCTGGTAGGTGGTCTGATCCCCGCTCAACCAAAACAAAGCCTTCCTGCATCATTTATTTACAATTTGAAATGTTGTTAATTTTTATTTCTCAAGTCGTAGAAAGACATGAGTGTAAGGGTTTTTTGGGCGGGTGGGGTGGAGTGGTTTGTTTTTCTTGTCTTGCTTTGTTTTTTAATCCAAGGATCAACTTCTTTCTTCCTAGGGAATCTTCATTGAATTGCAACTCACTCGATATTATTAAGAATTCTGATCAGAGGTAAACATGCAAAACACTCAGCTGAGGGGATTAAGGCTCTTTGTTAGTGTTTACATTATCTGTTTTTAATTCCTATATATCCTTTCGTTATCTCAGTGTTTCAACACTAATTGCAAAACGGCCCTCACCGGCTGTAATGAGCCCCGGACCTCTGCAGACCTCCAGACACAGCTCCTCGTGTAGATAAGGCCGCCCCTTAACAAGGCTCTGGATCTGGATCAAGGTCTTTTACTGCTTTTCCACTTTCTTTGGCTCATCTGGCCTTCCAGAGGCTACACGGGCTCACTAAATCATAGAGTTCAGGGTGATAGCTCAGTCCGCTGAGAGTCTCTAAACTCAGCCGAATTCTAATGAAATGGATATGCTGTTCTTGGCTTCTTCAAGATACTTCCTGACTTCAGATGGATCAAGACTGAATCTCTGTATGCCAGACCACCGATTCCACCTGGTGCCCAAGCAGGGCTGAAGCAAAACTGGGCCCTGTCCCCCAGTTAATCCTAGTTCACTGGTGTGAACTAACGCGAAATTAAGCTCGTACTAAAGACGTCAAGAATCGGGCACGACTCCTGAGATGGGTCTCCAGCTCTCCCTTCCGTGAACTTTCATGCTGCATTTTGGGTAAATAACGCTCCCTGAGTTCTGCTTGCAGTGGAATCATAGTAAAGTGTCGAAGAAAGAGGAGGAGCTTTTGTATTAATGGGACTGGTTCGACTGCTACTTAAGCTTATTTTATTTAGCAAGAGAGGAGCTGAGTTCTATCTTTTCTTTCCTGTAGCCCCAATTTTCCACTCAGCCGTCTCTACGATTACAAATACCTTTTACACTTTTTTCATTACCGACTCACCTACACATGGAAATGGTACCTATTTCATCTTCCTGTCTTGCCTCTTCCTGTATGCCCCATCCAGAGACTTAATTCAGAGGCCGTTGCTAAGCAACTATACATCATAGCAGCCAGTCACCAACTACTAATTGTCCTCAGCACTTCAGCCTTACAAATCTGGACTGCCTGCGACAATGGCAAGTAGTTTCGATGGCCAAAAAAAAGAGAGGTTTCCGAGCGCAGTGAAGACAGAGGCACTAAAAACGAGGTACCACCATCTTGGCAGTAACAAAGACTTCCAGTCTTATACCCACCAAAGCGCACAGTTATAAACCCATCAGCCTGGCACTGTTCTCTGGTCCTGCTCAGGAAATAAATCCAAAGTACGGCTGGAAATAGCTGAACTCAGGCACTGATGGAGACGTGGATAGTGGCGTTTCACACTCCCTCACCTTCCTCCCCGCTGGCACCACCCGATTTCTACAGTTTCTAGTCGAATTGAGGGTCTATCCGTAATCGAATTTCAGCCTCAATTTTATGGTGAGTGTAATGGAGTTAATTTCTCTAATGCTGGCAGTTCATGGACGGGGTCTCTGGTGGCCACACAGACCTGGGATTCGCAGCAGCTGTCAGAGATGCCGCTAAGGAATTCCTTATTAGCTAAGATGCAACCAGGCAGAAAACTCATTACACAGTGCTAAATATACTTAATCACATCTATTAGAGAAAAATGAACTTGATAATTACAACAAATAACTAAACTGCAGAAAGTGTTCAAGGAAGAAAAAAAAAAACCCAACAACCCACACCAGGATCTAAGTAGACAGGGAGTGTGAGCTACAGAAGACTAAAGGGAAACCAGGAACGTTCCGCTTTGTGCTGAAGGAGAAACCAGTCTCAAGGTAGGTGGAGCTGATTTAAGTTGCTCACGAAAATGACAAATTTCCATTTCAAACGTGCCCTTGTTTATGGGGTATATGTAAAATGTTAATTAGAAAGAAATCCTCAGAGGGTAAAGTGCTTTGTTTGTAGACTGGTTCCTGGTGTGATGGAGGGGCAGGCGGGGAGGGCTGGAAGGGAGCCTGCGGTAAACACTCTGTCTGACAAACAGAGATCTCTAGTAACTCAGCTGCACACACGACTTCCCTGGAGCCTCACCAATGCTGAGGGTCAAATGTGTCTTTTTCTACCGTCACAAAGTTGCAGTCTCCGGGCTGGGACCTTTACCAATCCTTGGCTGAAGGGTATAGGTGAGGAACCCCAGAGGGCACGTTGCCAATCAGTGTTCCCAGTGCCTGACCTCACTCCCACCAGAGGTGGTTCAGGGCACTTCTGCTTCTGGTAGCGAGGCCACAGCCCCAAGTTCACTCTGAGCTGAGATCCAGCAGGAGAGGATCTTTGAAAACCCAGAGGAGAAGAGGAAAATTGGTCACATTAACCGTGACAGGTGTTGGACTTCCGGGAGAGAGAAGGGGAAGGTGCCCAGAGATAGGAGGGATCAGAATTAAGACGAAACAGGTGCTATCTTATCTGAGCGGCTAAGGAGAGCCTCCAGCACATGTGATCAGCAAGGGCCAAAGCTGGCCAGAGCCTGGCAACATCCTCTCCACCGAGGGGCAGGACGGACACACTTTATAAGCACAGATGCGGCAAGATGGTTTCATCTCGGTCAAGTCCACCGAACAAAAATACACTGCTGTCAACTTTGGCCACGGACGGCAGCAGCAGCAGAGGCCCACCCACTCCGAACACTGGGGAAACCAAAAGTCAAGCCTGTGCAACCACACGAGCAATGGAGAAGCCCTTTGCTCTTCTCATTCATATTTTAAAGGGACTGGAAACAGAAGCAGCGACTATGATTCCCTGACGGCACTCAAGTCTCCTGGTCAAAGAGGTCTATCTGTTTCCCTGTCTTGCTGTCTTGGTGGAATGGCCTTTGGCACAGGTGAGGGAGACTTGTTTTTGTCATCAACTCAGTCTATAACCTCATCCTAGCTTCCCTCCGGAAAGCTCTCCATTCCAGACTCTTTGTCCCAGGGCTTCTAGGGCAGTCATCCCACTTCCCTTGCTGCCGCCAAGGAAAATAAAACCCTGTGCTGGGAGCGCCAGGACAAGGCCTCTGGCTTTCCCCTCGGGGTATGACTGAGGAAGCACAGAGCCTCGAGGGCTGCTGGCCGCCATCTTGTGATCAAGCGAGGAGAGGCTGGCAGTGGGACCACAGCACTAAGCAGAACACAGGTCATGACCACCTCACTTGAATCCAAGGACATACCTACAGATATTCTTGACCTTTTCAAACACATGAGCCGATAAATCGTCTTCCCCACGACCTCCCCACACATCCCAGTCAGGCTCTTTCCCCAAGTTTCAACTGAAAGGCCCGGTAGAGCCCACTGCCAACCATAGTGCCTCCCATGGCCTTCGCCTTCCCTTTGAAGAGGAATGGACAGGGGAGAAGCTCGTGGCCTTTAAGTCCAGATGCCCTGGGAACAGGCATTTCAGAACCACAGCACGGCGATCACCAGGCCCTTAGAGCTGGTGGAGAGATCAGGGGATGTGGGACTATCAGCCCAAACCAGCCACCCAGCTGCACTGTGTTTCATCACGTATCAATTTTTACTGAAAAGAAAACCATACAAATTTAATCAGCTTTTCATATGGAAATATTTAACTTTTTTTCCCCCTTGGAGTTGTTTGATATTATTGTTTTAAGAGTCAGGATTAAAAAAAATATATCAAGATGTACGATAGTGGTGGACACAGAAAAGTGTCCGTTTCTGGCAAGAATGCAAATCTCATTTCCAGTCGACTCGAGTCTTAAACACACTGGCGTCTCTGTCAATTGGCCGGCTCAATGAAGAACATATTACATGCCCATAACCATGAAGTATAAGATGAGAACGATCCATCTCCCACAGCCCTCAACCGCGGTCAAGGCAGGAGGCTATTATCGGTGAGAAAAACATGATCTCAGAAAAGCTCCTGTTGCCCCCAAGTTGAGGGAGTGTTCTGTTTTGGCATCCAAACCTCTGAGGTTTCTCTTTGCTCCTTCCCCCTCCCAAGACGTTATCAAACAGCCTTGTTCCAGAACTTTAAATCTCTGAAAACCTGTAACGTGGGGCTCTCTTACATATCTACCTATTAAAGAACTACATTCTCCCTCAGTCGCCATAAAACGTAAAACACCTCTTAAGAGGCTGCCTTTGTTTTCCAGCCAAGGGCACATGAGACAAAAGAGGCTGCCTTTTAAATATAATTTTAAAACATTCTAGTAAATGAAATGAAGTATTGATATACAGAGTGATTGAAAAAGGAGGGCTGCTTTTGACATCATGGGCACTTTTAAGTGCAAAAGTGCTGTAAGCTGGAGGCCAGCGCCAAGAACTCTCCATCGCAGAAATGGCTCATCAGAAACTCAGAGGCGAGGAAATCTGCTGCTTGGGGAAGACGCGTTAAGTTTGAAGACCACACGTCACCTGTGCCAGCTGGTGAGGAGGGCCGGTCAGCTCACTGCAAAGCCTAGACCAACCCCGGCCAGGACAACTGTCCAAACTGTCCTGAACGGCTCCCAACCACAGTTTCAAGTCCTTAGAAACTCCTAACCCTGAGGTCCTTGCAAAGCGATGTGTGCAGGAATCAGATCACCAATCCACATCCAGATTAATTTTCGTAGTGCTATTTCGCTTTATGGTGGAGGAACCGAGCTATTTACTAAATGCCACGCTATCTGCCAGGTGGGCAGAGTTAATCTCCCGGGCTCCCGTGAAGATTTCTTCGGGCTTTCATCATGTTAGCAACATTGACCTCTGCCCCGACAGAAGTGCTGAAAACTGTTAGCAACTGAGAAGACAGAAACCAGCTCTTGAGAGGGGGCGTTTTGGGGGACCCGAGGCACAGAATACTTTATGTCAACGTTACGGATCAGGCTTTTTTCAGAGGAAAAAGAAATCCCATTTCTGTTACGCAATCAGGAAATTGAAGATGTCTATCTCCAGATAACCCACTGCTTGTGCAGTGATTTCAGTTGGAAACTTGCACGGAGAATGTTTTCCTGCTGTCTGTTCTGGTGTTGCTGTCACTTCGCATTGACTTTTTTTTTTCTCTCCATAGCAAATAAATCAGAAAGTTAATAGTTCTGTTGATTTGTTAGAACTTTTTTTTCCCCTTTAAAAAAATAAAGCAAAGGAAAGAATAGCTTTAAAGGGGGAACAAACTGATCCCAGCATGTTAACAACTCCATCGCGGTTTCAGACTGCGGTCATGCCAACTGTCTAGTAAAAAGAGAAATTCCACTGTAGCAGAAGTAATAAAATCTTCTTTTAAAGCACAAATACCATGCAGGGAGGAAACGTAAACCCCTGCTTTGGGACCAGGGAGGTGGGGGTGGTGCGAAGTAAAATCTGGACTGGAGGGAGTACTGGGAATTCGTGGTGACTGTCCTTTCACCCAAAGCAGCTGTTTCCACGACCCAGAACCTTCTCTTCCTCTTAATCCATCAGCCGGAGGATTTTAGAAAGACGTCAGCTATTATCTAAAGCTATCTTCATTGTTATTCATGTGACAAAATATTTATCACCCACTCTGCTTTTTTCAAAGGGGCCGATCTCTGCGATGGGTCCTCAGGAGACTGTTATCAGCACTGCAGCATGTGACCGCCCTGGGAGTGAGGGGTGGCCCCTGGGAGGAAACTTCTGCTTCATAGTCACCAATCCCCGGTTGTCCGTCCTCAAACCAGAGAGCCAAGCATTTAACCAGGGTCTTCCTATCTGGATTTCTAGATCTCATAATTTACAAATAATTGACTTTACCTTCAAATCAGGGTCAAAGCTCCCCCACTGACCACCCTTGGTGATGAACACACTGGGCCAACTGTTCCCCAGGCAGCCGGGAGGAATCCTGTCCGCCCTGCAGGCCCCCGCTCAGTTACTCCCACAAAAGGCAGCAGTTGAATGTTGAGAAAAAGTCAAGTGAAAAGAGCCGGGATCCTGTGACACGAGGCATTCAGCAGCCAGATTGCTTTCACACAATCACTCAATATCTCTGATGATGGCCAGACTTAGCCAGGTAGCGGGGGATCCGTTTGCCAGGTACCGCTTGGATGCTGAGAGACAGCAAGCTGGAGGCAGACTGCACAGCCAAATTCCTGTTTCCTAATTCAGGCTCTTCATGAAAACACCCATGTCCTTGACGCACTGCAGAATCCTGGGAAAAGAGCCGACTGAGCAAGAGGGCAGGGCCCCACGAAGGGACCTCTTCCAGTCCGTACCCTCTGCCCTTTCCTGAAAATTCTGCTTCAGGGGAAGGAGGGGCAGCTCCCGGGGAAGTAAAATGCAGTAGCAGCAGCAGCCCGAGCCACCCCCTTAACACTTGAGTGAATTAACCGCCAAGATACAAAGACGTGTATTTCATGTCATCTGGTATTTCCTCCAGCCCTCCCGCCACACGCGCTATATGTAAACATTACAATTTCCCCCCTCACCACTTTGGATTTAATTGTATTCCTAATTGGAAATGAAAATTAATTTGCTTTTGATCAATTCCAGGTGGCAGATCAGCCTGAAATGGTAGCAGGGCGTGTTTTTTTTTTTTCCCCCTCCCACTCTCTGAGTGACCACACACACGTGCCCATAAACACCAGCAGGCGTTAAGGACGTACACTGGCGGCCCCCTCTTTTTGCATGAGGTCTTCTACTGTCTCCCTTCCCTTGGCTGATTGGCACCGTTCAATTTTTAATAAAAGATTTACCAAAGTGACGCTACTTGTGGAAATAAACTGCTGACAGACTTGCGGAGTTAAGTACATAATTAAGGCTGTGGACCTACAGACGCTGAACAATGGTTGCTTATATCAAGATGTACTTGGGTATCACAAATAACCCGGCATCTGGTTTCTTTATCTAAGTACCTTTCTTACGGTTTGGATCTTAATTTTTTACAGTTGACAGCAGTGTTATTTGAGCCCGTCGGTGGCATCTGGCTGCTGGGGGAAAAAAAAGGAAGGCAAGCAAGAAAGGGGGGGGGGGATCTCCATGCACTTTAATTAATTGTGGAGAAATTACATGGTCCTTCAACCGTGTAGTTTGTCATCAGTACACATTACAGATTTATATTAGATGTTTCTCCACAGTGTCAGGAATAATTAAAAGGGGGTAGGAAATGATGCCAACCAGCAATGCTTTACATCAGTGGTGAAAGTTTTATATTTATTACAGCCAAACAATTTTAGAAGAAGATGTCAACTCAGAGGCTTGACTGTGCGTGGAATACATATCAGGCTGCAGGGGAAGCCAAGGCGGCCGGAATAATGAGAGAGAACTTGGGTTTAATCTAGCAGGCTGACCAGAATCGGGGTGGCATGCCAGAGTTATTCATGACACGGCACCCCCTTTCTTCTAAAAACATTCACCCCGAACAATAAGTGTCATCCACTTGTTTTCTCCTTCCTGAAACCATCTTCATCCAATTGTTCTTTCTGATCCTCAGAAGAATGAAAGTGCTAATTGAACCCAAGTCACCTTTTTTTTTTGGTCCATCAACTTGTGCCCCACCTGTAGCTTCGGCAGTGTTGGCAGCATGACTTAGTAAAAAGGTATCAGAATGACTTTGGCCTTCATGGAGTATGTGATGACAGCATTCCGGCCAGGAACTTCCACGGAGGGGTCCGGGCCCAGAGGACGGCTGAGGTGAACGGTAATCACCATGCGGTCGTGCACATCTTAGCTTCCTTATTCCTGGCACCACTGAGCAAACTTGGAACACGCTCCTTTATCTTTTCCAGAGATCACAGCCAAGGGTGACTTTTAGAAGCCCAAGGTCACAAAGAAGCTCTGAGGAGCATCGCACGTCAAAGTGGACGGTCATCCTCGGGACATCCATCTTCTGGGCTCGCCCGATAGAGCAGACTTCCATTTGGACAGAGAGCTCGTCAGGCGGCACGTGACCGGGGCAGGAGGAGACGCCCTGCACCTTTCTCGTGTGTCTTGCAGGAGAGTCGGTGCACGTGGTAATCCCCTAATATGTGATGCCTGTCACTTCTCATTTATTAGCTCCTTGCCCTGGATATTTTCGTAATTTCCATTTAGCTCATGTGGCCCCAGAAGTGGCAACATCTGGGGCATCACAGCCTCAGGACAGCCTCACCTTTGTTCCCCTGGACTCAGATCAGAGCGGCGCGCCAAACCAGGGCGGTCTCCCCAGCATCTGCGGGTCTAACTGGTGGGAATTCTCCTCCCTGAAACCTTCATGCAGTACGGAAGATGGCAGTGGGGTCTGCAGAGCAACGCTGGCTTCAAGGAATTGCAGGTGGGTCTAACAGGGAGAATTTGCTTCTAGGATAATAAAGTAATGATATCTTCAGTTACGTTAAGCTATGTAATAACAATCTCCTTAAATCGAGAGTGCTTTGAAAATTTCAAAGTGCTTTCATAGCTGTTATTTAATTTTACTGATACTTGTGTAGCTCAATGTGGAGGCTTGAAAAGGGGAGAAACCTCTTTAGTCGTAAACAAAACACACAGCTCACGCACATGCTCCCTTTCCTGATGGCTTAGAAAAGTCTGCGTTTAGCTTTCTAAAGTACTCTCCGGACTTCATATACAATCGAAACTTCCTCCTGGGGCCCTGCATCCCCATCTCCCGTCTCTCACCCTTGAACTTGCTCCTACCCTCCTCCTGTTCCTCTAAGACATCAAGCCCAATTCTACCTCAGAAGCTCTGTTACCTCCATCTGGAAGACTAATTCCATGTCTTCACGTGGCCAGCTCCTTCTTGTCTTTCAGACTTCAGCTTAAATGTCACCTCTCCAACCTCTCTATCCAATATCACCCACACTTCTACCCTTCATTTCCTAAGTCACCATCTGCAGTGGTCCTATATGTGTGTTTGTTTAATGTGGGTCTCTCCCATTGACGTGTAAGCTCCAAGAGAAACTGGAAATACACAACTTCAGGGTAGATTTCTCTATGTGCTTAAACGATTAGTTTCAAATAATCTATGTGTCCAATTTTTCGTTAATTCAGCAGAAAGTCTTTAATCTGGTTAGTTTAACTGAAATTTTTTACCATATAAATGATTTTTCTTCATCCCATTTGGGTTTCAAAGCTGCTGATGGAACCTCTCTTTTGGAGGGATCCTACCGGAATTAACCAAATTGAAAGAGATGTTGACCTGAAACCGTTCTTAGTGGAAAGAAAATCTGAATACAAGGTCAAGTCACTGCATCCTGTGTCCCTAAAAGGATTATTTTAAAGTCAATTTTTTCACTGTTAGTATTAAAGCAGTTCACCCACCAGTTGTGAAGTTTGAACGCTGATTTGAATTGAGGTTTGTAGAGGCTCCACGAAATCCCTGTTAAATGCAGCTTCAGGGAGGAGCAGCTAAATGCAACTGTGGACAAGGTGAGAATTGCTGGCTCAGATCACTTGTGCCTCGAACAGCAGGTGCCAGTGGTAATCCTGCACCCTGAGTGCTGGCCAGGGTCAGAAGAAAGGAAGTTTACATTAGAACAGGCAGATAGGAACCTGACCTGGAAAACAATTTCCTACAGGAAGCGAGAGGCGTAATAAGTGACCAAGTGACTAAAGATCTCCAGAGAGATTACCATTAGGATCCAACTTCCCTGACACCTGTACTTTTTGAGGACACTGTCTGGTTCATCTCTGTGGCTCCTAATGGTATTAAAGACATTAAGCACTCAAGATATACACGTAATGGGATGAGTCTGGAGGACAGGTCTTCCTTGTAAGTTTCACAAGGGTGGGGCCCTGTCGCTCCCGGACTCAGCACAGTGGGAGGTGTAAAACTTTGCTGAATGGAAAACCTAAACCAATGAACCAATCAGTCAGCAGATGAATGAGCCAGGTCATTCCCGTAGGGCTAAGATGCTAGAGAATCCTGGAGAGGTGGAAACGTTTCTCCCTCGAACTCTACATGCTTTCTTTCCAGAAAGCCAAGTATCTCTCCTTCTCCCCCACACCTCTGTATCAGCTCTGAAACAAAGATTCTCCTACTTTTGGACGAGCAGAGGCACCTGTGAGGTTGCTCCTGACAACCTGTCCCCCCCAGCAAATTCCTTAAGCATTACCTTCATTCGGCCACCACCACACCGTGCTCCCGTTAGTGCTGCGTAAGAAGCGAGAAGGAGCGGGTTCCTGGGGTCTGGGAGCTCATGGCTTAAAGGCACCTGGCAGGTGGCGCACATGTGTCAGCTCAGCTCTGATCTCTTCCCTCCACTTCTCACTCTCCTTGAAAAGCCAGTTTGCCCTTTTCAAGTGGAAGGAGAGAATCGGTGTAAGCAAAAGGCCCCCCTTTCTGAGGTGGGCTCCCCTGCCCGTACAACCCCGTTGGATGCTCCTGTTGTCCTGTCTTGCTTTACATGTGGACTGTCACAAGGGCAGATGAAAAATCAGGTGGTGTCTAAGGGCCTGGATTTCCTCCCACAGTTCTGCAGTCAGAAGCAGACAGCGAGGCTTGCGGGGGAGGGGGGGCAACCGAGAGGCTGGAGAGGGCTCTTCCTTGACTCATCTGATATCTCTGTGGAAAGCACTTCTCCGAGAGCCCACTGCACCGAGAGTCCTCGACCTGGAGTTTAACCAAGCCTGTGCCTCTCCAGACCTGCAGTGTTCCACGTTTCCGTCTCAGGAGTCAAGTTACACGAAGTGAGCTTCTTCCCGACGCCTAGATTCTGATTCGATTCGTGCCTGAAAACATCTTATCCTCTGATTGCTTCTGGTGGGTCATCTTTTTGGGGCCAAGTTTCTGCTTAGACCCTGATTTTATGCAGCTGTAGCCATAGCGACGAGGATTTCATATTCGATGTGTTCACTACTGGAATAAAGGTTACAGTTGTGCAAAAAAAAAAAAAAAAGAAAGAAAAGAAAAACAGGCCTTCCATTGGGGAAAGTTGGCTTCCACAAGCAAGAACATCAGGTATATAGGCTCAGGAAGCTCTAAGGTGAGAAGTAGAGGAGGGTACATTCTCATTAAACACGCATTCTAAAATCCTAAAAATAACTTACTGCCCGTCTTAAGGATGATTTTCAGTTATACACAATACCATCATTCGAACAAACCTACTTTACATTCACATGCACATTTTCACATGGTTTTGACCATGAAGACTTAGATCATCATTCACTTGCTGTTCTCACTTAATGGGACATCACAAGCATCTCTCCATGTTTCCAGGTTGTCTTCATAAACATTACCTCTGTTTTTCTACAGGAGACGAGCCTATAAAACCTAAAAGAAACCATCTATTAAATAAGGGACTATAAATATAAATCCCTTGTAATTCAGAAACTTCTGGGCAATAGGAAAAAAATAACATCTGAAATATGTGCAGCTGGGATAGGGCAGAAGAAAATTCAAGGGAGGCTGTGTCAGACACTTTTCCCTAAAAGCCTGAGCACTGGAAACTGCTCACCAGCCTTAGGACCTCTGGGAAATGCATCACTTTCCCTTTGCCTTGGTTTCCTCAATGAGACATAGAGAGTAGGGTTGAGTGAACTTTAAAATTCTTTCCTGCTCTAAAATTTTATGTCCATTCCTTAAAGCAACTTTATTCTGAGGAATATAAGGAAATATAGGCACTTTAACTGACTCCTTAGAGGTCGGGGGAACAGGGGAAATACACTGGGTTGTGTCCCTTGTTCCCCCTTTATGGGAAAAGACCCCTCCACCATGCTTGGCCGTTGAGTGGTGGGATCCTGGCCACCATGTTGTTCAGGGTGGCCTCACCCCTCAAGCCAGAGTTGACTGTTCCAGAAGTGGTGGCCACCATTCAGCCACGTGGACAGAGATACAGTGGAAGTTGGTATGCCGAAAGAAGGGAGCAAGCCGAGATGCAGGGAGATGCAGAAATCAAAGACAGAAACCTCCCACTCTACTCCTAAGATCAGGTTTGATGAGACAGTCTGTATCCGTGACTAAGCTTTATCAAAACAACCCTGTCCCTTAAATCTCACCTGGCAAAAAGGACTCATCATTAACAGTCTTCATTAAGGGTCCTCGGTACTACTATACCTCTGAAGACCTCTTGGTAATTTTAAAAGAAAGAAACAAAGCAGTATTATTTGCTCCATCTGTAGAAGAGGAATGGAGGTCACGAGCTTGTAAAAACCCAAATACCACAGAAATGTACCTGCTGAGCCAGAGCTCGGTCCATGGACTCTTGCTTTGCACAGAAACTCCATTTGTTAATTATTTCTTGCCTTCTAGCTTAACTTCTGTTTTACAGTGTGGGAAACCATGAGAAGGAGCTAGAACTCTCAACACTTCAGGGTTTGCAGACACAAACTCATTTCTCAATGAGCTTGGAGTTCTGGGTAAAAAGAGGCTCCAGGTTTTTAGTCTCGATCCTTGGATCTATTTTATGAACCAGGGATCCTCTCCATTCACTCTGCTTTCAATGCTAGGGACTTGGATTCCCGGCCTCAAGAAATGGGCTCTGGTCTTTTGGTGGTTTTCCCTCAGTCCAGCCCTGATGAATGCCCTCTTATGCATGCAGAGATGCTAACAGAGATAAGCAACATGGAAGCTGGGAACTGAGTCCAGCCAGAATGTTTAAAACATTAAAGAGCTAAATATTAGATTAGGACTAATGTGAAAAATTCAGAATATTGAGGGGCAATTGGAGCTTTAAAATAGGATAGACAGCTGAAAACATGAGCCGTTTTTGTGCTTTGCCTTAATCCACCCATCTATCTAAAGTTCTAATCTACCAGGTATTTAACCGTATACCAGAGATACTTCCTTCATTCCTTGGGGGGAAGGAGGCAAGGAGGAATTGGTTCCATATGAAACAACGCGATCTCTATTACGTTTCTGAAGTAAAGCTTTGCAGCCCCTGGATGTGATAATTGTGTTTGTTCATTACACTGTCTCTATCACCACCACCAGCACCACCACCAAAAATCCCAACCTCAAAAACAAAGAAACTGGAAAGGGAGAGAAAGGGACTTGACATATATCCAGTACCCAGGGATCTACAGACAACTGAGGTTTGATTTAAAGATGGAGGAAGTGAGGGAAATATACAAAAGCATCTGACCATTCCAGCTCTTTAATTTAAACGCACAAACCTCAAGACTGCATCAAAACTTTCCCAAGGTTTCCCATAAGTGACAGGAAGCTGCTTCATCAAAGACCCTGAAAAGCCCTTGTAACACATGGGGACAATGATGGACAATTAAGTGTTCTCCAGCGGATCTCAGCATGACAAACCATAATGGCTCCAAGGGAGCCCTTAAAACCTACCATGTCAATGAGCTCCCCCAAGCATGGGGATTTAGAGTTATGGATTAGACCTCTTAACCCTTCTCCTCCCCTCAAAATACCTTAAAGACCCTTTTCTCCCAGGGGAGGGGCTGTTACAGCCAGTGTCTGGTTAAGAGATCTTTGTGAAGTCACGTGTAGACGCAGTTACAGGACATCTAATGAAGACTATGCATTCAGCTGAGACGCCCCCTTCATGTTACTTTAAGCCAGACTGAAGGGCCAAAACCACAGTGGCCCCATCAAAAGCAAGAAGAGGCCTCTTGAGGGGGGGGAGGGGAGAATCTCATTTCATTTCTGGATGTGAATAGCTACATGGTCTTGGAAACAACACCTGTTTTTTTTTGGTGCTGTAATGTGTATACCTATAAGTTACTTATTTGGCGAGTTAATCTCTCAAGTTTGTATTCAGGAATACCTTAAAGTAAAAGGAGAGGCTTTGATCAAAAAGAATATCTATTTTACAGCAAAAATAACAAAATTGACAAATCAGACCCAGTTCTATCAATAAGGCCCTTCCTGATGATTATCAGTCACTTTGAGAGATGGGTGGATTTCTTTCAAACCACAAGGAAAAACTTGGAATCAACTCTGCATTTTCTGAACTCAGTGGTTACATACAAGATGTAACACACAAAAATGATACCAAGTGGATGATCCCAAACTCTGTGTATTTAGAGTGGTGATCATATACTATTTTTTTTTAATTCAAGTATAGTCAGCTTACAATGTGTTAACTTCTGGTGGACAGCATCATGTTTCAGTCACACATAGACATACTATATTCGTTTTTATATTCTTTTTCATTATAGATTACTACAAGCTATTGAATATAGTTCCTTGTGCTATATAGTATAAACCTGTTTATTTTATATATAGTAGTTAATATTTGCAAATCTCGAACTCCCAATTTATCCCTTTCCATCTCCTTTCCCCCAGTAACCATAAGTTTGTTTACTATGTCTGTGAGTCTGTTTCTGTTTTGTAGATACGTTCATTAGTGTCTTCTTTTTTTTTAGATTCCACATGAGTGATATGATATGGTACTTTTTTCTCTTTCTGGCTTACTTCACTTAGAATCACGATCTCCCAGTCTATCCATGTTGCTGCAAATGGCATTATTTTATTCTTTTTTATGGCTGACTAGTATTCCATTGTATAAATACACCATAGCTTCTTTTGGAAGGAATATACTTGTCCAATTTTGTTTTGCCGGTGACTCACTGTGCTTTATTTCCTAAGCACACACTGCCACAGGGGGCTGAGAACCTAATAGGCATAGCTACCAGCATCAGCTTATTATCAAAGGTTATTTCACGCCAATTTATGTGAAAATGTGAAATATGCTGGTAAATAAAGGTACAGAAGAATTAAAGAAACCTGAGTGGCTTGAAAGCATTAATGATCTTTTTCAAGATCGTGTAACTCCTAAAACAGCTCAGTGACCTGGTCTTATGTTCACACCATCCTACTGGTCTCAAAAGCTCAGTTCACTTCCCACCTACAGCTAAACAGGTTCCAAGGCAGAGTGTGAGACACAGCATAGCATTTGGGAAACTTTGGGGATAATGACTGTAACAGAACTGGAAACGATTATTTCCTAATAAAAGCTTCCTCCTCCCAACATACTCAGGCCAACGGGCTACACTGAGATGGCAAAGTGAGGCACTTTTTTTTTTTTTTTTTGGCAAAAATTTTCCATCACTCTTTCTTTTTCTTATATAGCCAGGGAATTCTTTTCCTTTTAGATTCATAAAGTTCTTAAACTCTGGTTTTAAGATGGAAAAGCAATGGGATCTTTTATTAGAAAAGTGCTGTTGAGAGTGGCTTTATTTCCTTATTACACAAGCATCTGCCTTCCCAGAGAGAGGAAAGCAAATGGTTATTGTAAAGTCTATTTAAAAAGGTGAGTTCACATATACCATTCAGTAATAAAGGAAATAACCACTTTTAATTTTTTTTATTGTCAGATTTTTAAATGGTTTCAGAATTTGGCGAGCACTGCTATGCCCCCTCAAATTGCCAGGGGCCCCCTGTGGAACACCTTTTACCTTCACCAGTCAGAAGTGAGGCTGAGGTGGCTAAGATGTGGACAAGGCAATACAATACTGAACACATCATAAGTTAGACACCTGGAAAGTTGTAAGGACTTTAAAAGTGAGTCACTTATTAAAAAGTCACACTGCTAGGGGGCTTACGGGACTCAGACATTTCTGACCAATGTGGAACTTTTCCTATTCCCTGGAACAGGATGAGTGCAAGTTTCATAAAGACAAGTTTTATACTAGACAACTGTCCGCACTCATCTCAACCTTTCACTCAGATCCAGACTCCTAGGTTGAGCCAACGGGCTTGGCACGGGGTACAGGGGTTTTCTGTATCATTTCTCCTCACTTTTCAAACTTGAGGGTGATGCCCCAGAGATTTCCCAGCCTCACAGCCTCAACTTTGTCTCTGTTAGACAGAAAGCGGCTGATTCTACATAGGTTTAGTCATATCACTGAAGAAAGTCGCTGGTTCTTCAGAGACAACAGTATCTCTGCAAGCAGGTGAAAAAAAAAAAGTCAGTTGGAAATTGACAGGCCATTGGCCGATCTGTCAAGTTTCTGAAAACCAAGGTGATATGAAAATCTTTTAACCTAAACGGGAAAGAAGAGGGAATCTGGCCGTCAGCTGGTAATGGCATCAACAAACCCTTAATCACAAGCCCTGTAAGAAGACAGTTCAGGTGATTACTAACTGGCCATAAAATATCAAAATCACAAAAATATTCAGAAATCTGTTCTCTCTCCATTGCTGGCTTTGTACCTTAAGTATTCTTACATCTCAGGTCACTGAGTTGACACAATGATTAAAGCAATCCTTTGTGGGATAATTTCACAATTTTCTCAACCAGGAGAATGTCAAGGCAGTGCACTTTCTTTGCGCTTTAGGTCTTACCAGTAGC
Source organism: Camelus bactrianus (assembly GCF_048773025.1). Taxonomy (NCBI): domain Eukaryota; kingdom Metazoa; phylum Chordata; class Mammalia; order Artiodactyla; family Camelidae; genus Camelus; species Camelus bactrianus. Next base: position 72,241,397 of record NC_133547.1, read on the forward strand.
TATTTACACGGCTGTATCCTGAAAATTTCTCCCTATGCTTAAACAAGTGCTGGAGCACACGACCCCCTCCTCCGAATGTCTGTTTACTTCCAAGTTTGAAATCGAGAAACACCCTTGACTCTGTCCTCTTCTTCATCTCCATAACTAGTTGGTTATGAAGTTCTCTCACATTAGAAGTCCTTTGAAATTCATATTTCTCTTTTTTTTAATCACTGCTCTGCCTAGTGAATGCCCACATCACCTTATTTCAAGAACACTGCTTTACTCCAAATACACCCCCTCAAACCCAAATCCATTGTACACCCTGCCATCAAACTAATCTTCCTAAAATATCACCAGCATCAGTCACTCTCGCCCTTGAAAAGCTTTGAAGGCTTCCCAGGACTCAGCCCTCCCTTAGCATCCACTACATATTTGGCCTAAGTTTCTTGAACTTTCTATTTCAGCCAGGTAGCCCAGCAAGCTGCACCTGGTTTGTACCGTCTTATCCTGACCCTCCTAATGAGCTCTGTGTCATTGGAATGACCTCCTCCCATCTGTCTACATCTTTGCAGACAACTTGAAAGTCATCTTTGCCAAAAATCTTACTTACGTAAGTTTGAAATGAACCCACCATTTGAACCTGGACCTCACCAATGAAATGACTACCTATCTCTTGGATCTGAGGCCCACTGGCATTTTCTCAGAGGTCTGGGAGTTTTATGACAATTTTAAAATATTATGCCTTCATTTTGGTGATAACCTAAAATAAATATTTTACCAGTTACAGAGATCAGATTTCTTTTTAGTACTGAAATTTTGAAATTGAAAAGCATTTTTTTCCGAGTAATACTTCTTTTCTTAATATTTCAGGGATTCACAACTGGTATCTATGAACTTCTACCATTAGAAGGGTCTAAGAACATTTTTCTTCTAAGGGAAATGTGTAAACGCCATCTGACAATCATGTATTGTCACATGACACATCTTCCCTGGTGTTGTCTTGAACTGTTATTTAAATCCTTTATTAGAGTTTACTTTTCATGTTTCTATGCCTTATCTTCCCAAACAGATGGTAAACTCTCTGGGGACAGGGATTACGTCTTAGACTTCTTTGGATTCCTGATGCACCGAACATAATCTTGCAAAGAGCAAGTGCTTGGTCAAAACTGTTTGCTCTGGTTTTAACTAGGAGGGCCTGATCTGGTCCACACGGGAGGCTGTTGGGGACCAGAATAATGAGGACACAGTTTCACTAGATATCCATCCAAAAACTATGGAAAGGGAGTACTCAAAGTGTCCAAATGTGAGTGGGCCTCAGCTGCACCAGGGCTGCACTGCTTAGAAACATTTCCCAAACAGTCACAGGGCCCCCTGATAATGCTTTTTATACAACAAAGGTTTTCATTATTCCTTTCTTCCAATAAGACAATAAAAATCAAGACCATTTATTAGCCCTAAGTAAAACTGAAACATTTCTTTCCCCTAACTGGTAAGAGGTACTAGAATAAAAAAAAAAAAAAGGTGTTGAATCTGACCTATTAACATTTCTGGTAAATCCTTAATCTGTGTTAATTTCATGCTATTGTAGAGTGAATGCTAGCGGTACCCATTCATCTCCCATATGAACAGGGTGGTCCTGTGTGTCACCCTCACCCTATAGACTTCATTAGGAGCAAAATGAAGCCAGAGGGGGATGTCAAGGAGGCGCGATTAGAAGGAGCAGAGAACCTCCAAGTGGGATTTCCCCACTTGAGAACGGCAAGAGCAGTGGAAAATTAATTGACCACCATCCATGTGCAGCGCTTCATTGATTACCTGAAATCCTTTCTCATGCACGTATGTAGAGGTGATTTATATGGATTTACAAAGTGTACTTTATCGCGTTAGTTAAGAACTGGCTGCACTCGACAGCACAGGCCAGCACAAATGAAGCTGTGGATGACTTTCCTAGAAGAGAGAGTATTCTTTAACCAATGTCTTTCCCGTTGTTGTTGCCTGGAGACAGGAATGGGATCGACCGAGGAGGACCATGGCTCAAGGCTGTTGATGGGACGTGAACTAATCCTGTGGGTCAGTGACTGCCACTTGTCACAGAAAGAGACCTGTGCAGTTCCATGAAGAGGAGAAGGTAAAGGGGGGAAATCGCTTGGATTTTACAAACCGGTAACAGATAAATACATAAATAAATACAGACACATTTTACTTTGTGGACAATCATTCTGAAGAATCCTAAGACTATGGAAGAAAGCAGGAAGGGAGATATGGAGACAAATGATGAACTTGTTGCAGAATAGTCCTGCCCTACTGCCTGCTGTCTCAGCTGACCAAAGGGAACAGGGAAGGTAGCTTTAGAGAGACAATAACTAAAAGTAGGGCGAAGTGAGGAAGCTTTTCTTCCTCCATGAATTGCTCTTTGTTCAGGTACTCCTACAGGTTCAGCATGAAAGTTAATTAATACACAGCACACTGCTGCTGGGAATGCCTTACATAGTTGCACCTGGAGTCTAAGTAGGTAACTGTCTCCCATCCCTAGTCCAAATCACCCAAGCTATGCTGTCTCAAAGTGTGGTTAGCCTTGCTTTCATAAGGCTTGGGACATGCCTGTGAAATCGAAGAGTTGTCACTTTCAACATGTTAGATACCCTAATAGCTTACATGAATTTTCCCATGTGCCTTTCGTCCAGAAACTGAAACCTTGAAGGAAAGCTGCATCTTCCTGGATGCCTTTGGATTTTCTTCTGGTCACAGACTCCAGAACAGTATGCCAGGGAAAATGACATTTTATTGATGATAGTGTCGGGCCATCACTCACTGCAGTATTTGTATTGTCATTTAATTTAATAGGATCATATATTGTTAACATTAACTCTTTGTTGATGGAATTATGAGAAATTTAAATTTTGTTTCCTTAGACTTTTCTGGAATTTTCCAAACATTTTATAACGAGGAACTATTATCTTTATGCTAATAAAAATGTAGGGAGGAAAAGAAAAATCAGTCAGAGGCTCCTCCACAAAATGATCCCGGCCCTAATTTTCCCACAGTAATGTTATTAACGACTCCCATGTAATACACACAGTGTAACTTACGACTTCTGGATTGTATTTCAGATCTTTTAAAGCACTGTATACAATAAAGTATTAATCCACAATGAAAGCTTTCATTTCTACTATCAAACTGAACAAACATCCAAGCTATGCTGTAATTCACCCCCCAAGAAAGTACAACTCAGTCAAAAACAGGGTACAGATTTTAGTGACACATGACATGACAAGGGTTGTAATCAGTAAAGGGTAACAATAGATTGCATTTATTTTTTTCTCTGACCACTCTTTGTAAGTGACACCATCAATCACCCTTGAGGTTTGTCACTTGGCTTGGCACAGCTTTGTTACCAGGTGAAAATGACAAAGGGAACACCACCTCCCCAAATCTGTTGAGCATACAAACAGGAAGTTCACTGGAGCCGAACTCCACCCATGTATTCTGAAAACCGGTGGGAGGAGAGGGAGGGGAAGAGGGGGCAGTGAGAAGCAGAACTTCATTAGCTGTGATGTCTGGGTCCACTGCTAGGCTCAGCCATGCTACCCAACTGGTGGGCCAAGCCAAAGGGATCAGAAACAGGTCTACTACTGCCAAGTTCACACTCTGCTCGAAGCTACTGTCAACTAATGATAGATTAGACAAATCCGATTGCTCTATCAAAACATTCATCTCAAATCTTGATTAGTAAGCCTATTGAATTATGATTAATTCACAAGGGTGCTGCTGACAGATAAGATACTTTATCTGACAATGTGTACTAGTTGCTTTGCCTGAAGCAAAAAAAAAAAAAAAAACCCAGAAAAACAAAACACACACACAGAGGCAAAAGAAAACACAAACTCCTGAAGTTGCTAGTAAAATAAACAGTATCAAGATATCAAGTACAGCACATTGAGAAGGATCATGAGGCTAAGGTGCACCTTTTAATTGAATAAAGAGCTTGTTTGTGAGAACCCAGCCTGGATACAAAGAACAAGAGGGATTAAGGGAGAGAAATACACTGGGAACAATACACTGCGAACAAGAGAGCACCCCAGGGTGCCTCTTGTCTTTTCAGCAAGGAGTATGTCAGAACTAGGAACTACCAACCCCCAGTTGGTGACATCCCAGTTACCCAGGCCAGAGGCGGAGCAGAACTTGCATGCCTTTGTCAACGTTACCACGCAATGATTCCCCTTGTCTCTGAGATGAAGGTATTTGTGCACAGAGTATTCAGCAGGCCCAAACTCTTGGGATTTTCAGGAAGTGGGTTGTTTGGTCATTGCTACTGTTAGGGACTGAAGTGATGAGGAGGAGGAGGGACTGAACTAGTACTTTTGTGTTTTGTTTTCTTAAGAAAAGGGATTCAGATGAGTGTTTTTGAATATTTTTCTCTCTTTTGCTTTTAGCTTTGTCTGAGGCCAAGGAAACCTCCAGGATGATATAGGCTAACGTCTCAGTTTAGTACTTAACAACTAAATGACTCAGGAAAAGCTACAATGTTATCTCTGCCCTTATCAACCCAGCTCATCCCAACCCTGTACCTAAACGTCATCAATCAGCCCCTGTCCGTTCACGGCCCTGCCAATTCCCCAAATTCAGCTGTGGTTGTTGCTGGGGGAACGGGAGGTACAGAGTAAGAGGATGCTAAGTACTCGAAATCACGTGTGATTTTAGACAGTATCATTATCTTAGCCTGACCTTATGATTTTTCCAAAAGCCTAATGTCCTATAATCATGTTTCTCTTTAGCTAGTATTAACCTCTCAGTGACTTCCCTCCTCTCTCTCTCCGTTTGTCTCTCTCTCTCATAACTACCCTCTGTTAATCAATTGTGCACTGCAGATGGGGTCAAGGAAACCTACTTCCTCCTTTGATAGCCTCCACTGTTTCCACTCTTGGGGATAAAAGTGCTTTAAATGGAGTTATATTCTAGGAAAATCAATATATGATTACTGCAAAGATTTGTATTGATTGTCCTGTTGCATTGCAAAAGGGCTGAAGAAAAATGGCCCGGCACATTTACCTTCAATTCCTACTGCATGGAGTTTGTTGTGAATGTTTTGGGCAAGAAGGAAATGTTGGAACTTTATTGAATGACCTAAAAGCGTTTATCATTCAATCCACTTCCTTGTCTCTCTACCCGAGAAAATGCTTCCTCCTAACTCTCCTGGGCTTCTGGTCGATGGTCCTGGTGACCACAGTGACTTCCCCGGGCAGAGCTGAGAAGTGTCTACTCCCACGAGGGGGCTGTGCCCAAAACTGCTAGTCAGAATCCTGGTTTTGTTGGGAGCAGCACTGTACTCAGCTGAAAAATAGTTTGTTTCCTGTGTCGATAGATGTGACTGAGTGACCAAGGTTTGGCTGGTGGAGTCTTGGGGGACACTGTCAGGTAAGGGCTGCCAGGGCAGCTCCTTACAAGGGGGGCAGGGGTAACTCTACTGCCAGGCACATCTGCTTTCCCCTCTGTCTTCCTTCTTCCCATCTATTGTCGATGAGATATTAGGAGCTGGAGCAGGGCTCTTGTGACATGAAAAAAACCTGAAACTAGAAGCCATGACAAAAGTCCGGCAGAGCAGAAAGACTGAAGGAGCCAGGAACACGGGTGATGTTGGGGACCTTCCATAATGGCCCCATTCTTTGTGGATTTCTCACCTGAAGGAAACATAAATCTCTATGTGGTTTAAGTCACTGTCTTTCTGGTCTGTAATATTTGCAGCCAAATGTGAGACATTTCTTCCATGAAAGGCCTGATTACGTGAGTCCTCAAGGTCATAATGACTAATAAAAAATGAGTTATGCTTATCCTTAGGGCTAATGTCACAGGCAACGGCCACTGAGTGGGTCCAAATATGTCATGGTGTTCGTAATCATTCAGTTGCCTTTCTAATCATTAGTTGAGAAATTACTACAGTAACTGTTAAAAAGTTCAGTATACCTTTGTTATTTCTAGCTGCCCGACCTCTATTTCCTCTTCTTATGACTTCTAGTAATAGGACTCCCTTTCTCTTCCGGGAAACTCCTTCCCCCAGTAGTGGCCAGTCTTAGTGGGACTGTCATCAAGGTGCTGTGGCCTCCCCCAGCCCAGAAGCAGGCACAAGGCCCAGGCCGGGCCCTGTTAGACTCTGGCTCTGGAGTGGAGTAAGGCTTGTTCCTTCCTGCGGAGTACACACTTTCCAGCTGCCTGGATCCTAGGAGCAACGGTGCTTCCTCTCCCGTCTGAGTTTATTTTTCATAGGTATTGTAAACCACTCCAGAACCTTTCAAAAAAAGAACCTTTCTCTCCTGGTTGGTTGTTGGGTTTTTCTTTTTGTTGTTGTTGTTGTCTTTTGTTTGTTTGTTTGTTTTCTGTTTTGCTTAAGTTAGCCAGCATTTGTTTCTGTTGCTTGCAACCAAAAGATTCTAACTCAAGAAATGATCATCAGAAGGGAATGATAAGGCAGCCACGTTCCATTTGTTTAAAAGAAGGTCTTGAGAAAGTAACGTCCAGCCTCTGCCTTGGGCAGGTGACGCCCAGCCGAGCGCAGAGTCTGAGCAGGGCTCTGTGGTCACGCAGGGCAGACTGCTCTGCCTCCCTGCTTCGGAAGGCGCCGTGCTTGTCTCAGTAACACACAGCAGATGCGCTGCATTGAAGTCCTCCAATGGAATAGTAAAATTCATTCTGGTTATTCTTTGAGAAATAATGAATTTGAAATCAAATTTCCAAAATTAAGGGACCCAGGAAACCAGCTCTTTGTGTGACTTAGAAACCAACAGACATCTGACATTATTTAATGCAAAGCCCGATACCTCAAAGGAGGCAGCTTGGGTTCTCAGTAAATCTAAGACTTGCAGAATCAGTGCGCCCTAATCCTAAGGCTTCAAGGCCCGTTTACAGTGCTCTGGAATAAGAGGTATTTGATTGTGATAAATTAAGAGAAGGAGCTTCCAAAAGCCTCTACTTTATAGACAGAATACTCATTACTACAAAGTTCTTCCTAATGGCTCATCGTTAAAGCAATTTAAAATTTTCATTGAATACGGACAGAAGCTGCTGATTATGGAGTCTACTGACTACTTAGCTCCAATGCACTACTACAACATTTCCTTTAAAAAATGTGGCTTATGTAGCCGGTGATACTAAATTAGGAGAAAAACATAATTTTAGTAATATTAACAGTAATACTAATAAAACGTAACCTTTATGAGTGCTTCCTGATCCCAAAACTTTAAATACATAAAGTAATATATTACTCATAATAATCTATGTGGTTATTATTAATTATTATTATTAATCTATGAGGTATAATCTATGAAGCATTATGATTCTCCCCTTTATTCCAACAAGGAATAAAGATGTTCAGGTGAGGCTGAGAGGTTAGGTAACTTGCCCAGTGTCATTCTGTTTTGAAAGGGAAGAACCAGGGTAAATCTCAATACTACTGTGACAAAATCATATATTCCTCCTACAGTGCTGATGGCAGTATAAACTATTATAACTAGTCCACGAACCTATTTTGGTAATGTAAGGCAAAAAGTCACACAAATGTTTATACCTTTTACTTAATCATTCCACTTCTAATAATATATTCCAGAGAAACAGTCTAAATGAAGGAAACACCTAAAGAGATTTTTTTTTGCAGTATTATTATTCATAATAGTGAAACTAGTGGAAGTAACCCAACTTTTCAATACTGAGGAATGATTAAATAAAATGAACTCTTTAATCTTAATGGATTATTATTGTCATTGAAATGCATAACTATTAAATTATAAAGGGAAACACTGGGAAACACTGATGTTAAATAAAAAAGGAGAATACAAAGGTACACATATTTGACAATGATGCCCACATTAGACACTGAATTCACATGGCTCCTGGCTGGAAACTAACATTCAAAATGAACATAGTTGCGTTGGGAGGGTGGGACTAGGGCTAAGTCCCACCCCCAGTTTTTCTCTGTCATTTTCAAAATCTCAGAGTGAAAAATGACACAGGAAAAGTGCTTTCGAGAAAGGAAGAGAATTGGCACGAAGTCTCCCCAGCACCCCGGATGCCTCTGGATCTTGACTGGGAAAGCCTACTGTCGCCCCTTCACTGTAGATTAACCAGAACGCTCCGAAGGAGGGGCAGCTTAGCAACGCAAGGCTCTTTATCCAGTCAAGGTAAATGAGGTTCAGCTGGTCAGGAGGGTAAATAAGATTAGTTATGGGCTCCAGGTCATCCACTCATGGAGGTCAGCGAGTGTGAGATTATTATCCTTGGTAGAAGAGCAGCAAAATAGCATTAAGGAATAAATTAATGAAAAAGGTAGAAGATTATTTGAACTAAAGCCCTAATCAGTTTAGAGATTTCACTCAACTGCTCTACTGGCCATCAGTCAAGCTCACAAAACAAATATGCTTGTTCTCTTAAGTAATTCCAGGAGATCTCCCTTTCTTGCTTCAAAGACATCCAATCTAAGGAAAGTCATGAATAAAGTGAACGCCAGTTTGCTGTTACACCTCGTACAAAACCCACTGAAGCATTAAGGGGCATGCTACTAAAATAGTAAAGCAGCCTGTTTATACTAGATGCATAATTACTAGTCCTGTCTGGCCGCCGATTCCAAAGAGAACATCATTCTCTATCCATTCAGAAACACTGAATTCACCAATGCGCAAACTGCATATTTTATTAAATAAACACAAACTAGGAGATAATGACATACATTTGTTTTCATTACAAGTAGTAATGCAATATTTCTCCAAGGCTTACTGCATTAGCATTTCTTGCCATGTTTCACATGCCTTTGAACTTTCTGAAAAGCTACATCTGTTAGCTCCCGTGAATACAGCCGAAAGTTACCAAGCGAATTAAGTTTTAATATAAATTGCTTTGTTCACTATTAAGATTGATGTCGGACACACTGTACTCTAAGTTGCAAACTGCAATTACAATTCGTTGCAATTATCTGTGGTTGTTAATAGCACAAGATAGCATGTCACTTTCTACCGAGTGTATAATTTATCATTTGTGTGTTTTTTTTTCCCCGTGAACTCTTGTGGTATTCCAAATGTATAATCTTGTTGTATTTATTTCCCAGTGGTCCAACAAAATGCACAGCAAGTGCTGACTAGAACAAACTAAAAAGCACTGCTATTGACAAGCCGTCACTTGAGCGGTAATGAACATTCTGCCTCCACTTTCACCTCAACAAACCGGCAGCTTTAATTTATGATAAAGCAAAGGAGAGGCAACCTCCAGGTTTATTATACCCTCAGTGCTGTTTCAAATAAAGTAATTAGAAGGTCAAGAGACAGGTCTGGAAAGCCAAATATAAATGCAACCCTTCTGTACCGACATTAAAAAAAAAAAAAAAGCCTAGTGTGTTCAAAGAGCATTTTATCCATCTTTCTTCTCCAGAGCGGGGCAAGTCAAATTTTTTTTTTTTTTAATACTACCGTAACCAATCAGAAACAGTGGCAACTCCGTTCTTTCACTCTCTAATTTGCTCCATATGGACCACGAGCAGCACACCTAAGAGATACTGTCCTTAGGAGAACATGACTAACTAGTCCCCCCAAACTGTTCTCAACCATAAACTTAGGACAGGTGATTAGGAATTTTATTTTATTTTTTTAATACAGAAAAACTCAATAGGTGACATGATGGAAAGGTTCTGGAAGAACCCTAATAATGTAACAGTAGCCCGAAAAAAAAAATCTACTAAAAAAACTCTTGCTTAATTTTTTTTTCTTGGGGGAAAAAAAAAAACCTAAGGGAAAGGAGTTGACTTGGAAAAAAAATCACCCTTTCAATACATTTTGTTTTTCAGTCATGGAAGAAACAATGACAATAAACTAACATGCTGTTTCTAAGGAAATGTCTGTAATATCATTCTTCATTTTAAAGGCTCCTAATTTTATATACATTGTAGTTTTTTACCTTCCTCTCTCTCCCTTTTTTCTATATCACAAGGACACCACGCTACAAAAGGGCTGCGAAACCCACTGAACCTTGACTTTATACCCAGTCTACCCTCTGAGGAGTAAGTTAGAAAATTTTGAGGACCACATTCACTCTTCTAAGCCAGCTGCCTTCAAACATTTCCATTCACAGGTCACTTTAGTGGGAGATAAAGTCCCAGGAATCTCTGCCATTTCTCCCCATCAGCCTACTGTTGTAAACGCTTCTCCTGGCCCGTAAAAGAAAGGAAGCGGGTAGGGAGGAGGAGAGGAGGCATGCTGGAGAGGGTGGAGGGGAAGTAAGTACCGAGGTAAGGAGGGAGAGAAGGTGAGGGCAAGAAAAGAGACCAAACCAGAACCGGACCAGCTTTCGCACAGCTATCTATAGTATTGCTACCAAATGATGCAAGTCATCCTTGGTGTGATAACCTACACAAACCCTAACAGCTACTTGAAGGCTATTACATTCATCTCGAGCCACCTATTCTGGCGGGCTGTGGTGCATCCACTCCAACAGCCTTCCTGAAATAGTATTTTGTTGTGTCATGTTTGTTTCCAGTACTTTCTACCATTGTCTGTTCAAGGAGTCAGTACAATGACATTTGATTACATAAGTGGTGTAAACATATGTAATCTCATTATTAGAACATGTAATTATGTTGTAAAAACCCTAATGAAACTGTAAAACAAAAAGTACACAAGTATAGTAGGTGGGTTTTTTTTTTCTTTTTTCTTTTTTTCCTGGTCTCCACCCAGAAAAACAACTGAAGCAATGACTCCATCACTGTGTGGTAAGAAATGGGTACCTTTTGGGCTCTCATCTACTTGGGTAAAGGAATGGGCAGCTTTGGTCCAAGATCACCTTGACATCCTTGGTGCCACATAGTACTGCAAGCCAGGTATCGATACAGAGACAACATCTGTATCCTATGATCCAGCTGTATACATGAAATGCAAAATACTACCGGATTTCTGAGACATACAGCATTGAGACTGGTTTCTTCAACCCAGGGACATGTTTTCTTCTGTTGTTGCTTTAAAAAATTTTTTTTAATTTATTTTACAATAAAACATAGCATGTCCCATTAGTGGGGAAATACATGTAGAAATAAACTACAGGCTTTTCAAAATACTCACTGAGGCAGGAATTTCAGCCATTTCTCTGAGATAAAACCAGAAGTATGTGACTGACCTGAATTCCTCAATCCCCCTCTCCTTCCCTGGAGGTGCTAATGAGCAGTGAAATGTTCAGCATGCTGGGCTGTGCAGCGGAATAAGATGCACAGAGTGATTGAGACTGGACAGCGAGACTTGTTTCATCAGACTGGAAACCTTCGGTCCCGGCAAAAGCCCTGACAATGGCATTACTAGATGTCAAATTTCTCTACCAAACAGGACATTCTCCAATTTCTACCTCTTCCCCAAAGGAGACCCAGGCACCAAAGGTATATAAAAGTAGATGAGTTCCTAGTTTCTGTCTTAAGGGACCCAGGACTGAGGTCAGTTTTTAGGAAAATCTAAAGGAAATACAGAGCATGATCGGTGTACAGGAGGACCTTACAAGTACTGCCCAGTACTGGCCAAAGCCCAGTACTTGCATATAATTTGCATATGTTAAATGCATAAATTATTACTAAAAAATTTTAAATGGTTTTGAGAGTGTGCCAGAGAATGAAGAAAGAAAATTATGGTGCCTGTGGGAGGTACTTTGGTTACCTCCCCAACAACCACTTCCTCCTTCTCCCTTGCTAACAGAACCTCTATTTTTTTCAGGTATTCAACACTCAGGGGAAATGGACTCCACTGTCAGTTCAGGAGGAAGGTCTTGGTTAATAAGCCAATGATGGTGTTCCCACTTCCTCTCGTCAGTCTTTGGCTTCGGAGTAGACATCTGACCCAGATCTGGGCAATGAGACCAGAGGGAAGGTCAAGTGGGAGTTCCTATGAAGGATTTTCTCACTTTTGAGAGGGAGACACTAGAAGAGTTGCTCTCTTTCCATTGCTGTTGCTTCTACATCTGGATGTGATGGCTGGAGCCGCTGCAGCCATTTGAAACATGAAGGAAGCCAGCATAAGGGTAAAGGTTACAATGGCAGAGCTGAAGAGAGAAGAATCCAGGTATTCAATGACACCATTGGGCCTCTGATCAGATCAACCTACAGCTGTCCTACTTCTGAAGTTCCTGTAATGTGAGACGATAATTGCCCTTGTTTAAGCCAATCTGAGTCAGAGCACAATTTGATACTGTACCCATTTGTTCATTATGGAAGGGTAGCATTGACATTTTCAGCCTAGCTACAAGCACAACAACACAGCTGAATTTAAATCTCATTCACTGAAACTAAACTGGTATCTGCATATATTACTGGTGGAGTTTTTAAAATTGGTATAATCCTTTCGGAGAGGGGATTGTCAATATGTATCAACAGTTATAAAGAGGTTTATAAATTTTAATCCAGCATTTCACTTTGCACAATACACCTCAGGGAAAGAACCCAAACCACAAAGAAATATATACTCCATATTTAATAGAGTATTATGCATCCATTAAAAATGATGATTAAAACTATTAGTAAAGTGAAAAATAATTAGGACAAGTGAACAGGAAAAGGTTATAATAACAGTAACACTAAGACCACAACAAAACTTGATGTGTGTGTGTTTAAGAGCTTGGAATAAAATCTACCAAAAAATGGTTACAGAGTTGAGAGTCATGGTGGGAGATGAGGGGTGAGTTACTTTTTCCAGTTCTTTCATTTCCAAAGTTCCTAAATAGAAAATATATACAGATACAGATATTTGAAATGTTCACCCTGCATTATTCAGCTGCTCAGTGGAATTTGTGGGCAGTGCTGATTGAAAATGTCTGGAGAGGGAGACCAGGCTAGCCTGGGGAAAAGACTGGAGGCAGATACAGAAAGCTCATTAGCACCAGGATTTCTTCACAACTAGTTGGATTTTTTTCCTTTAAATTCAGACTTTTCTCTCCACCCCCACCCTTTTTCTTTCTTTCTTTTTATTTTATTTTATTTTTCTTTTTAAGGAGATGATTATCCCAGGATTTGGGTAAGGCAAACAAGAATAGTTAACAAGCATAGGATGGTGAGCTAACACACCATCACTTGAAGAAGCCATTGGGGAAAATTCCTATTTCTAAATAAGAGAAAGAAGATGCCAACTGCTTTGATTCAAGCGTTCTGCTCCAGAATAAATTTGCCTGGAAGTGCAGAGGGGGTACAAGGTGGGGGTTGGGGGGGTATTAGGGCATTCTTTTAAATAAAAGCAGGGACGTTGATGCTTCTTCTAATCTAAGCCAACAATGGCACTACTGACAGAGTCCCAAAGCAGCTCACGATATTCCCCATAATTAAGAGGGATGGTTGGCATCAGAGGGACCAGAAATGTTCTGTAGATTAACTGCTTACTTCATTGCTAATGACTGCCCAATTTCTTTAGACTAATTGGAGCAATCTACATTTTTGCAGGAAAGATGAAGTATCAACTTGATTTGGTGTCGATAAAAAATTGATGGATGCTTCTGACTGCTACTTCTCAACAATACACGGATTATTACTACTGTAATTATCATAAATGACAAAACATGGGCAAGTGGTGATTACAAGTCTAATTCTATCTTGAGGTTTTAATGGCATAAACCACTCAGGCTTTACGCTCATGATTTACTGCATCATCAAAATCCCTGAAAGGATTACCCTTGGGTGAATGCCACTCATTATCTTACCAATAATGCATTGGTTTGGCCCAACATGGAACACATAATCAAGACTGAGTTCTTGGAAAAGCCCTTTTAAAATATTTAAATCTTTAGCTTGAGAAGGAAGCATGTACCGGCCAAAATCTTTCTCTCCTTGTCTGGATGTTACAGTCGTATTTTCCTCTGACATGTACAGAGGCTGGGTATCTCTGTGTCACAAAACAGCCTACCAATCTGTATGCCAGTGCTGGAGATGCTGTTATTACCTTGGTTAATGCCACCAAGCGCCACCAGAGTGCCATCAACCAGGTAGAGAGAAAAGGTTATAAACCTCACATGCTCCCCACCTGGCTGGGCACCAACACTAGACCTGCAGGGTCGCCCTTCTCTGGGGGAAGAGGACAGGGAGGAAGGCAGGGAGGAAGAATTTGCTGTTATTTGGGAGAAATGCACGGAACATCTTGTGTTACAATAAAAGACACTTCAGCTGTAGCAGAGGCAGCTCCAGTACCAGGGAGACCGTAGACTGGGATTGCAAAATAAAATGCCTCCAAAGTCCAGGTGGGCAACCAAAGAGGAAACACAATGAAAATGAGGGGTAGTGGTGACCAGGGAAGAGCTATTCCCTGTAAAACCAGCAGCTACCCATTGCTGCCGAGTGATTGTGGCCAGGTGGAAGGGGACCGGTATTGTTCAGTCTTCTTTTTTTCCCAAGAGAAGTCAGACATCTTCACTTGTATGTGAAATATCCAGGTTTTAAAATGAGGGAATTCTAATTCAAATAGATACATGCACCCTAATGTTCATAGCAGCACTATTTACAATAGCCAAAGACGTGGAAACAACTTAAATGTCCATCAATAGATGACTGGATAAAGAAGTTGTGGTATATTTATACGATGGAACATTACTCAGCCATAAAAAATAAAATAATGCCATTTGCAGCAACATGGATGGTCCTAGAGATCATCATTCTAAGTGATGGAAACCAGAAAGTGAAAGAAAAATACCATATAATATCACTCATATGTGGAATCTTAAAAAAAAAAAAAGACACGAACTTATTTATAAATCAGAAATGGACTCACAGACATAGAAAACAAACTTATGGCTACTGGGGGGACAGGGGGTGGGAAGGGATAAATTGGGGGTTTGAGATTTGCAGATACTAACTACTACATATAAAATAAATGAACAACAAATTTCTTCTATATAGCACAGGGAACTATATTCAATATCTTGTAATATAACGAAGAATATGAAAATGAATATATGTATGTATATGTCTGACTGAAACATTATGCTGTACATCGGAAATTGACACCACATTGTACACTGACTATACTTTAATTTTAAAAATGTCAAGAAAACAAAAAGCAAACCACCCCCTCCCCTCAAAAAATAAATGTTGGGAAACAACTACATTTTTAACATAATGGTTAAGAGAATGGATTTTGGGATCAGACTGCCTGCATTAAGGACACATCACTTAATCTGAATGTCAGTCTTCCTCACAGGTAAATGGGGAGAGTGCCCCCCACTTCATAGAGTTGTTTTGAGGATGAAACGGAGGAATAAAGGAAGGTGCATAAAATCATCCTGACACATCGTAATTGCTCAATAGCTACCACTGTTACCTGAGGCTGGATCTGGCCTCCTGGCTCTTAGATTGTGACCTCTGTTGTAGAAAGAAATGGAATGTGAGGTAAGATAGAAACATGGCCAAGAGCAATGGCTCTGAGGTCAAGCACGTGAGTTGGAATTCTGTTCTCCCTACTTGCTGGAGGCTGTCTGACCCTAAGTCACTTGATGAAGGCTCGGCCTTCTCATCTGGCAACTAGGGATAACGAAGTGCCTGCTTTATAGAGTGTTGTGAGGATGAAGTTTAGAAATCTCCCTAAGCATGCAGCAGAGTATCTGGCATACGTTCAGTAAACAGTTAAGAAATATGAATAAATAAACACGTAGAGCACGGGGAACTATATTCAACACTTTGTAATGGCCTATAATGAAAAAGAATATGAAAAAGGAGATATATATATATATATATATATATATATGAAAATGAATCACTAGGCTGTGCACCAGTAATTAACACAACATTGTAAATCCACTATACTTCAGTTAAAAATAAGTAAATAAAAATAAAAGTGAAAGATATAAAAAAAGAAATATGAATAGTCATTATTCATGTTCTTTTTTAAGTTGAATTTTTCAGAAGTCTTCACATTTTAAAATCTTTTTTAAAAAGTTGGTCCAAACTTTCTGCTCTTGTCCCAGAGTCCCTTCTGCTGTGGGCATAGTTTTATTATTTTATTGTTAGTTATTAACCATGGGAAATTCCCTTTTTAAGATTATTCTTTTGGGTTTTTTTTTTAAAGTGATATTGACTTTCTTTCTTTCTTTTTTTCTTTCTTTTCCTTCCCTCCTTCTTTCTTTCTCTCTTTCTTTGTCTGTCTGTCTGTCTGTCTATCTTTCCCCTTAACGGAGGCACTGGGGATTGAACCCAGGACCTACGCCAAGCATGCGCTCTACCACTGAGCTACACTCCCACCCCTCTCTGTTGTTTTCTGAGGTGCTACTTCAATGATTACAACTGTCACCAAATGCAAAGAACTGCTGTTAACACACAACTCTGAGTGTAAACAGTACAGGGGATGCACAGTCTTAGGAGTGAAAGTTGCTATAAGATTTTACATGAAACATAACTGTTTCTGTTATATGGAAATATCTGACAACATCCAGTTGAAGGGTGTCTGCAGTTGAAATATCCAGGACATCTCTCTCCATTTAAAAAAGCCTGAAAATCCATGCACATCTTAACAGCACAGACTTCAGGCAAGCTAGACCCGGGCCAGTGACGTGAGAACGGCGCTCTCCAGCTGAGCCGTGGGAGTGATTACTTGGTTCGGTCGACCAAAATTCTTCCACACACCAGACCAAAGGAGGCTCCCCAGTTTGCCTCCTGGTGCAACTCTCATTGGGGGGGGGGGGGGGCCTGTACATTTCCTCTCTGAAAAAGACAGAGCTTCAACCGAAGTGCTGCAGGCTTCTGAAAACCAAAGCCCATCTATCACTAGCAAAGAAAAATGCATTTCCTTTCAAACACTTGTGAGTGAGACAGGATACAGATTATACTAGAAGCGTCAACAGGCGTACACTGCCGAAAGTGGACATGCTTCAAGTCACCACGGGTCCTCTATCACTTGCTCGTGACTTTCAAATACCCTTTCGAGTGCATGGAGAATCTTATATGTCACAGCTATTTGGGAAAATAAATTACGGGGATGATCTGGTATTCCAAGAACCATAGACTGTCAGGTACAGGCTTCTGTTTCCTAATATCAAGTTTTACTCTGTGGGCTCACCAGGTAAACCTCCGGGCTTCTCCAAATCTCAAACCATCGAAAGTGAGTCAATTAAAACGAAAAAGCTGTGCTTTGCAACTGCAAGTTATCTGAAATCTTCCAAAAGAAACTTCTCCTTTAGGTAACAATCTCCATAGCTTTCTTATTGTTTTATACACCTAGTCATGGATATTACAACAACTGGATGTAAAATTAACTTTGTTTTCTCTGAGATCATTTAAATATTGAAAAATCATGTTCCTAATGACATCCTCAGTTACCTCAGTCTCTTTTCCTGTGAGTATGGCGATCACCTGACGCACAAGAGTCAGAGGTGAGTGAGATTAAGAGGAGGTTTCCTCTGGAAATAGTCTAATGTAACCATCCACCCTCCTTCCTTCCCCTGCCCCTCCCCTCCAAGACTCACGACTTCAAAATGCCTAAATCCAATGAGATATCGCTTACTGTCGGGGATGCACATACCAGAGGAAGTGCTGGGGATAAAGGAAATCTGTGAATCAGAGAAAGATGTTGGTATGCAAGATTGAAGATACACCAGCTGGCCCACTGCTTCAGCTGGTTTCCAGAGGCCAGGAAGAAATTAGTCTCACAGTTCAGTTAAAAGAACACCTGGCCATTCACCCAGAGGCACAAATTCACTCTTGAACAGGGTTATCTTTGTTTCCATACCAAACACACCTAGGAATGAAGTTATTTAAAATCCTGTGACTCTCACTGTCCTAAATTGCTCGCGCGTTCATAAAATTCAGGAGGTGGTGAAGAGGGGGCTGGACTGGGGGTAAAAATAGCAGTGTCAACAGGACTGATTTTAAAGGCTGGGATGGGCTTCCTCTGACCATTACAACTGGGTTGGGGCATGTCACATGAATTTCCCAGACATTTTAATGAAGATTTACAAATGTGAAGAGCTAGGAGGGAAGGAATTGTATTAAAGTCAAAGAATGAATACTCTGCCCACAACCAAAAAGACACATTAGAGCCACTGAGGCTTAGAAGGACAGGTACCTTAGCTCAGTGTTTCCCTGTTTGTTGGGGTCTGTGCAAAGCTCAAAGTGACAGTCAGAAATAAATTCAAGTTCCTCAATGGCTTATGAGTGTGGGCAGTATCATTTTACAGCTGAACCCTCAACTGTGACACGAACTCCTCTTTCTCCAAAGAAGGGTCAAGTTGAATCTTGCCATGAAGCACAGAGCGTGTGGCTGGGTGGGGTGAGTCATGGAGAAAGCTACCTGACGCTGGAGGAGATTACTGGGCTGGATTCACAGCAGAAAGGCCAGATGTGTACGTAGGAGGCAGCTGTCGGTGGGGGGAGAGGACAGTGTGGTAGTGGGGGAGTCGGCAACTTGTGAAGGCAGAACGTACTGGCAGGTACCACTGGCACAAGGCTTGCTGGGAGGTCTGGGCAGACAGATCCAAGGTGGAATGCAGCCTGGGAACTGGGCTCCTGGGAGATACCATCTTGAAACCAGTATCAGGTACTGATCTTTGGGAAAACTCCAACTGCTGATTTTATTGCTCACTTGTTCTTCTTCCCAGTAAATTTCCACCCTTTTTTCTTGACCTGTTTATGGACATCCTTCAGTTTCCTTTCTTGCTTCTGTCAGTCACTTTGCAATGTTTTTTCTTTTTTTAACTGAGGAATAATTTACACCATCTAAGAGCACAGTTTGATGAACTGAGAGGAATTTTAAAATTTGGAAATCATTGTTTTTCTTTTTCTTTTTTTGCAAATCACTTTAAAGGTGCAGAAAAGTTACAAGAATAGTACCCCCATACGTCCATCTACTCTTTATCAAAATTTATCCTTTGTTAACATTTCCTGCCTTTTTTTTTTTTTTTTGCTGGGGTCATTTACTTGTGGGTTAAAACACCACAGTGGCAAAAGGAATCTCATAGCAATCAATGTGTGTTTACTAAACACCCATGGTGGAATGACCCCGAGCTTCGTGCTGGGAGAGGACAAGAATGACAGTCTCTTTCCTCCAGGAACTTACAATTCAGTTGTTAGGTACCAACAAGATGGCCACTGTCACATTCAAATTTGAAAATGAAGTCTGAGCCTTTGGAGATAGCTTCATCTGTGGATGCTGGCATGGGGAAGAAACTGGAGGCAACTACAGTTCCTGGCAGGAACTATAATTTGGCAATCCAGCATTTCCTCAAATGGGTCAAACAGTATCAGTAACTGGGCATATTCAGATGCATTAACTAGGGGGAAAAAGGAGGAAGGGTTCCTTGGTCAAGTATACTTGGGAAATATTCATTGAGGCAATGCTCATCAAGTAGTTTCCTAAATTCCAGTCTTCCCTCAGAGCCTTTACTGGGCTCTGCTAATGGGCTTTGTGAATCTCCAAGAAAGGGGGAAGGCTATAGAATATTCCTTATTTCCCAAAGACATTAGATTAGCTCACAGGATTGGTGCCCCACGGAACACTCTTTGGAAGCTTGAAGGAAGCTCGTACTCTCAAAGAAGAAACTGGAAAATTTGTGAAGTTATATGCAAATAATTGCAAAACATTTTTGCAAGCCCAAGTCGGTAAGTAGGTACTTTGGCGATCGACTTTATAACTGCATCACATGATTGCTGCCCAGGAACCTTAATTAGCTCCCAAACACTCACTGGATCAGGTCTAGACTTAGCAGAGGTAATGGAAGGAGCTGGGAACCTACATTTATTGAGTATCTACCAAGTGCCAGGTGTTGTTTTTCTGTACAAAATCTTGTAAAGGGAGTGGGTTCCTCGGATTGCCTGCTTTGGCCTCTACTGTGGCCTCGGCACCAGCACAGGGTCTGACACTTAGCAGGAACCCGATGAATATTTCTGGAATCGAAACGAATCTGTTTCACAGTGTGACAGTAAGTTCATCAGATGGATTTCCATAAGCTACGTTTAAATGTTTCATTATTAGACCAAAGAGGTCATTAGATGGTGGCCCCCAGCCTGCAGACGGTGCTTTGCTTGACTTGTACAGGGTTTTAAGATAAACTGACAACATTTAAAGGAGCTGGGAGATTTTTAAAAATCCAGATTCATTTCCAGCTTCTTCTGAAATATCAGAAGATACGGATGCAACATGGGACCAGCTCCCAAAGGGCCACATCCAGTGCAGAGCAGAGGGGTGGCTGTACTGGAGAATAGTTTGCCACTGTCCCTACCACTCTCTATTGTCTCCACGCCGGAGGCCACGTCTCTGTTGCCAGTGATGACTGGGCTGGTACCCCTGGGTATTGTAAGCATTTGAGTTTGTGATTTCTGATCTATAATAACAATAACCAACCTATGTTGTGCTTATCACATGCCAGATACCATTCTCAACACCTTTTATATGTATTAACTCACAACAACCTTACAAGGTGGGTACTCTTATCACCTCCCCTTTACAGACGACGATCCAAGCAGAGGAGAGGTGAGCCATGTGCTCTGGGTCTCATCCCTAGTAAGTGGCACAGTGGGCTCTGACTCAGACCATCTGGCTCCAGCGTCTGCTCTTTTAACACCGTGGTCTACTTGCCTCCGTCACACAGATATATTTTATTACCCCTAATTGTCTTCACATTTTTCATGGATATTCATCTTGTATTCCCCCCAAACTATACTGGCCTCAAAGGCATACAATGCATCATCTTTCTGTTGTGTTTTACTTCGGCAGATTTTTTTTTTTTCCCCAGTGCCCTTTGATTTCACTTGATCAGGATGATCTGGATAAGTAAACATATTTCACAATTCCCCTCACCTCCATTAGGAAGCTAGCCAAGGTCTGGCTCCCCAAGAGCAAGCTCGGTATTGGCCAAAACTGCCACGGGCTGGCAGCCCGACACGGCTGCGAATGGAAGTCAGCCTTCACACTTCTCACACTGACAAACAACCGCAAGCTTGCGTCCCACAGACTCCGGGCTGATGGCTGGAATACACATGTATTAAGTTTCATTAGTTCCCCCATTTGGTTCAGTGTGGGTTTACCCACACAGCTGGCTTGGAGCCTGTCCTTTCACTTACATTAGTTCTAGTTCTCTACAGTTTTGATTTACTGACAAAGCACTCTCTTTATCTAGTAAGGGCGTAAGAGTTTCGTCTGGGTGGTAGAGACAAATTGTGTTTGTCTGGCTGTATGGAAACCGTGGTTGGTACAATTGGGCCAGTTGGGTCATTTAGCATTTCCACGTGGGGCACTGCCTAGAGAAAGGTGTTTTAATTACTAATTAGTCCATATCAGCAAAGGCAATGTATTTTCCATTATTTCTTTACTGGGGATTCTGATTCATAAAATATCTTAGGGAAAACACATTTTACGTTACCGAGTCTTTGATTTCCCAGGGAAACTAATAAATAATCAACAAAAATATGATTAAAGGCTGCTTGAACTACCATCCAAAAAAGAACTCTAGCTGGCAAAGAATCTTTCTGATCTGAATCTTTTTATTCCTAGAAACAGAATTCTTACTTAGCCTTTCAAAAGCCTGATGAAGGCTTTGGCTAAGTTTTGACATAAGATTTTCATATTCAAAATATCTGTTGAAATAAGGGGAGAAGGGATATGAATCTTGAAGCTGCATTAGTCTGAAATAGAGCTTAGTAAGCTAGAAAGGGAAATGACTTCTCTGTAATTGGAATTCTCTCCTAAAAAATCCCTTTGAAATCATGTTCAGCTACCTTCCCATTTTGTGTCCCAGGGAAGCTAACTTTAACCCTTTCTGGAACTACCCACCATAAAAATTATTTGATGTTTATAAACTGCCTTGGGAAGAGATTCCTGAGCAATGGTCTGTGTCATCAAAGAACTTAATAATAAACGAGTGGCTCCCAAGAGTCCTAGACGCAGTTAATAACGTTTTCTCCAGGACACCTCCTCCCATTAGAACCCTGCTGTTTATATCCATATATCGCGTTCATCTTGGCCATATAGTTCTAAGACAGGCGCCAGAAAAATCCCCCAATCTGAGTTCCATTACCTTTGAAATGACTTAACTAAACTCTGCCCCGGCGCAGTTCTCTAAGTTCTTTGAAGGCAGGGGCTGTGTTTGATCCTTCTTTGTATCTTTAATGTCCGTACTTAGTAGTTGCTTGATAAATGCCTCATGAATCCTGAATGAGAACTGGCTGGGTAAGCAGGACAAGTTACTTAACTTCTATTCTCTTCAGGTTTTCTCAACTGCAAAATGGTAGTAATATCTTCCTCAAAGGATTCCCATGAGGATTAAATGAGTACATAAAAAGTAGTATGCACTACATATATCAGCACAGTGCTTGGGAAACAGCCACGTTATACAGCTACTAGTGCATTAATATAATAATAACAATGTAATAATTACATACATAGCATATATACATATTATATATAGGCTTTCCTCCCTTTTACATCTACTTTGATGTGAAGACAAGAAATCTGGTTCTGCCTGGAGGTAACCCATAATACTAAGGCATTCCACTGAATTTCCAGGTCATCAGGGTATACAGCTTCATCACATTAGAGTTGGTGCCTCGTATCAAAACCATAAGAGTGTTCACCTGGCCTACGGGAGAATTCTCATGTGTAAGTGTGACATATCCCGCTTTGTACCTGTCCTCTTTTGTTAAGGACACAAACCCCTTAAACGGCATGCGATGCCTGACACGGGTGTTTCCTCGTTACTGGATGGCCACACCCTACGTCCATGCCACAGCTCAGCGCATGGTAACAATGAGCAAACATCAACTTGAATTTGATTTGGAAGACAGTTATATCCAAAGAATAACCAAACATGGGGAATTCTGCTGCTTTTAGTTGCAAAATTTTTAATACAGTCTTTTCCCCAAAAGATGTAACATGCTAAGTAATGATAATTAAACATTTTCTGAGCCTATTTCTTAATTGTATTTCTTGAATATAATTCACATCCTGGATGATTTACCCAGGTAAAGAGTATATACATCAGTGATTTTTAGTATATTCCTTTCTGCCCACTCCAGCCCCATTAGACAACCAGTAATCCACTCTCTGTCTCTTACAGGTTAGCCTATTCTGGACATTTCATATAAACAGGGACATACTGCATGGCATTTTGTAACTGGCTTCTTTCATTTAGCATGTTTTCAAAAATCATCCACATTGTGGCATGTATTAGTACTTCATTTTCTAAACTCGCTGAATCGTATTCCATTGTACGGACAGACCACATTTTGAGTATCCATTGATTACTCGAGGGACATTTGGGTTGTTTCCATCTTTAGCCTTTATGAATAACGCTCCTCTGAACGTTTGTATATAAGTTTTGTAGAGATACATGTTTTTGTTTCTTTTGGACAACTAGGCATGAAACTGCTGAATCGGATGGTAATTCTATGTTTAACAATTTTAAGAATTTCTAGTCTGTTTTCCAAAGTGGCTACACCATTTTATATCCACACCCGCTCCAGCAACATATAAGGGTTCTAATGTTTCCTTATTGTCATCAACATCTGTCATTATTGTCTTTACGATGACATACATTTTTAAGAGAGCAAAACAATTTTTTTAAAGTATCACTGCTTTATAAATAATTGTAAAAGTCACTGTTTATTAAGAGCTTTGAAGATCTGAAGTGCTTCTGGAGTTGTGGAGGGTAAAGTGACTATCAGGAGAAGCAGAAATCTCTTTCTGTGAACCTGCCTCCAATGGAAGAGAAGGATGAAGAGGTTTAAGTGGAATATATGTGCTTAGAATTTGTTAAAAATGTAGCTTCATAACCAGATAAAGAGGCTCTAATACTCCTGTTGGTGTCTCTTCCTAATCTTTTTCCACTCATTTGCTTTTAGTTCGTTAAAAAGGACTCATTCAAGTAGAAATCTGTTGCCTTTTTCTGGAAGTGTTTGGAATAAGATGTTACCAATCATATGGCCCAAAGGAAGCGCTCTCTGAGCTCAAATCCTACTAGGATTCCAAGGCTGGCCATGAAGCTGGTGGCTTACATGTTGTCTGAGAGCCCAACCTGGTGATCACAGGCTGAAAGGCAAGTTCCCAGGGGACAATGAGAAAGAATAAGTCTTGAGAGGCTAGTTCAGTAGCCTTAAAAGCCATAAAGTACAGTGGGTTGGATTAACATGCTTTCCCATCCCTAACTCCACTCTCATCATTTCACAAACCAAATGGAAGCAGAGATAAAATATGAAATCTACTGGTCTTTACAGATAAGTCTTTTCTTCAGCTGTGGGAACAGGGGAAAGGGCAGGGTTATCAGACTCTAAAGTCATCAGAGAAAGCAAAAATTGTGAAGAGTCAACATTACACTCAACAATCCCTCAAAGTTGAACTTAAATATTGACCTGTCACTTGTAGGTCAATATACCCTTTTTCAGTAAGTCCAACACAGCCAGGTGATCCCTCCATCATTGGAACAGATACAGTACATCAGTTAAGTGCCAAACGTTCAGTTAGGCAACAGAGTTGCCTTATGTTTGGGGGCCATGTTGTGCAAAAACAATATATATCTTTAAGGTGTTAGGATCACACTCAAAACAGGAAGATGTTCATCCTCTGAGAGGACGACGCAGATTCCTGACTCCTGTCTCACATTTACTCCAGGGCAAGTGCTTGTGGAATGGAATGGCAGAGGAAGAACTATTTATATTGCTATTGCTGTTTTTTCCTCCCTCTCTTGTTTAATGTAAGCTAATTAAAGACGTGTATGATGCCATTCACTGAAACGTGTTCCAGAAACCCACAGTTTAGACAAAAGTCATCTTTGTCACAGATGACAAGGGAAGAGACTCAATTGCTAAAGAGATTTCCAATCTCTGAATTCAGTAATGAAATTCCAGAGACCAGAAAAGGCTTTGGGCTTTTGCAGAAATGGAAGACTAGGCAGATTCTATCTAGCATAAATCCTTCACTTTATAGCTGAGGAAAATGGGATCCAAAGATATTTAGTGACTTATCCAAGTTCACCAGGCTGATGAGTGGCCAAGCCCTGCCCGGAGTGCAGACTTCCTGACTCCTTGTTTACGTTGTTAGAAAGTCTGATGAATCAAAGAAATTGCTCAAAGGTAAAAGTATACCTAGTGGTTCCAACTGGACCAGTCATCACACATTATACCAATTAAAATGCAATATAGGGGTGATTATTGCTGTGCTTTAATCATATGGTGGTGTCTACAACATGCTGACGGACATGTGTTTTGGAAAAATCAAATAAAACCACAGAGCTGGTTGTCACAGGCTCTGTTTCTTTAATTTACATAGTCTCAGCTTGCCTTTGGGGAATTCACAGACCAAAGCAAAGCTGTCCCCTAGAGACACAGTTCTTAAAGCAGACTTATTCACTTTGTTGTTGCAGTCACTTATAATCAGAGACATCAGAATGGTAGCATGATTCTGCAGAATTACCTGGCAACTTCAGTTGGGACCAGAATCTCCCCTCTTAGCCGTCCCAGTAGCTGAGAAAAATATCCAGATTCTAGGATCTGTCTTGGGCCCAAAAAGCTAGGAGGATTTTTTCTTTCCCCCTTGTAAATATATCTGTCCTCCATTCTCCACCTCCACCCCCTTCCTTTTCTTTGAAATTTGAGTATGACTTCTATGCCTGGTGACCTGTTGGAATATACTTGCTTGTTTGCTTTCTCCTGTGTTTTTCTTAATGCAATAACTTGAAATGTCAACATGAGGTGACAAGTAAATCCTCAGTCAAAATAAGTTTGCAACCAAACAGGAGGAGGAAAAGAAAAAGCAGGGAGAACGCTGGCCGTGGAGGCTGCTGAATGGCGGCCAAATCCACGGCCAAAGCACTAATAGAGCAGAGCATTCATCACATGAGCTCATTCCTGTTCTTTTATTCAGCAGGCTGCATTCTGCATCTTTTCCTCTGAGACTCACCATTTGCTCTGACTTTGCAGCTAATGCAACAAATAGGTAAAGAGAGATCACGGCTCGCTGTCTGGATGTAAACTCTGGCTACTTTTCTCCAAGCCAGAGGTACCTCTCGGAAGAATGTCTGTCAGTGGGGGCTGGGGGGGGTGGGGCAGGGTAGGGAAGTGTGTGTGTTGTTTTGTTGTTGTTTTGTTTTTGTTTCTGTTTTTTTCAATTATTTTTTATTGAAGTGTAGTTGATTTACAATGTTAGTTTCAAGTGTACAGCAAAGTGACTCACTTACACACATACACACACACACTTTTTGTTTTCCTTTTCAGATTCTTGTCCATTGTATGTTAGCACGAGAAACTGAATATAGTTCCCTGTGCTAGACAGGAGGTCCTTGTTGTTCATCTATTACATATAGTAATGCATGTCTGTTTTTAAAAATTTCCTGGTGAAGCAGAAACAGCAAACTAATGATATCCTCTATGATTCAGACATGGAGAGAACCTAGACTTTCCCATTCTAACTTGCCATGGAGTTTGGGAGAATCCAGCCGATTTACGGCACGGCTTCCATCAGAGGAGAAATGAAGGTTAGTGAAGTTGTAAATCAAAGGAAGGGGACAACACCTACCAGCCAGCAACTGGCTGTTTTCACGGGATCTTTAGCAACAGCTCAGGGACTACCTTGAAAGGAAAAACGTGCACGATGCCACGTTGTGAAAAAGTCATCACTTTAAGCAGTTTCCCTATTGTCATCATAAATTCTACCCCTTTCTCCCCTGCTTTGGTCGTGTTGGCCCCACGGCAGCTTGCCTCCACGGGACCTAAGCTGAGCGGGATGAGTTACAAACCCAAATCCCAGTGTTTGTTAAGGGGATTTATGCATTAGGTTCTCTGAAACTTTACCCAGAAAGTCTTCCTCACGCCTCTGCTAGGTTTCCGGGAGAGAGAGGGCCCCTTTGCGGATCTCCCCCTGGACTCCATGCTGGCAATGGGCACGAATAAATCCCGCTAATGACTTCTGCCTGTAGCTGACAGGTTCTGGTCTTTGGTGAATGCTGGGTCCCCCAAAACTGCTTTTTGTTTATTTCTAAAGAGGATTTACTGCAGGGCTTCTTCAGTAAGCATCAGTCAGCATTCCCCACGACGGCTGTCAACGCCCTTTGTTTCTGTAGGTGCGGCAAACGGAGGGATCTCATTCACGTTGTCACATCTGGGATCCCCAGCATTCCAACACTGAGGGTTTCAAACCATCTTGGGTAAAATCTAAGGGCCTGTTTTGGGAATTTCCTTTCTCTGGAGATGGGAGGGAGTTACCTTCTTTACATATCCCACTCTTGAGACACAGAATCCTTGGTTTTCCTTTGGGAATTACCACCATTCATGGGAGAGGGGAGGCCTGCACACTGACTGATTTAAGCATATGCCTTACCTCCTGGTTACAGGGATTGATTCAGGGATGAACACATAATTCATTCAGACTAAGGAGGCACAGTAAGGAGCCGGGGCTTTTGAGAAAGGAAAGTTTTTCTTCTTTCATAGAATTAGTAGTGTGATGGTTGATGTGAAGGCTGGAGCTGCAACCTTCTTGCAACCAGAAGAGGCCAAAGCTGCCAAGAGCTATGAGGAACTTAAGAGTGCAACCAACTAAGAAGAACCTACGAGGTGAGTGATAGGTCCTGATAACATGGTTAATCTCTAGATTAAGCTATGCCTGAAGCTACTTACCATGTACTTCTCAATGACAACAACCACTAAACTCCTACTTAAGTCAATTTGGGTTGGGGTTTCTGTCTTTTGTGACTTGTTGAATATTGATACCTAAATTCAGTTAAGTAGACTCTGGTGTATGTATACTAAGTCTCTGATCTAGAGTCCAACCTGCTCCTAGAACATGGAAACAGTACTATGGCAATCTTGACATCTTGAACAGAGATGCTGGCAGAAGTCCTTGAAGATTCTGTCTCTCCTGTCATCTCAAATAGCCTGTTTGCCCTCCCAATCACGAACTCCGGCTCTGGTGTCTTTAGCCTCCCTCACCACTGCTTTCCGCCCTTGGCATATACACATGCTCTTGACTCTCCCATCTTACGAGATGTCTCCCTTTATGCGACCGCACCCTAGTTGCCACCCTGTAACTATACTGTCTTTTTCAGTCAAGCTACCCGAAGGAAGAGCGTATCACCAGTCCTTCCCAAAGCCTCAGTTCTGCAGACGGTTACATAAAAAGGAGCGTATGGTCAACTACATTTTGGGAAATGTTCCAGGTGGTAGCCTCCTTTTGGACAGTGACAGTTAACATGAGGGTAGTAAGGGCTCTGGGAATTCTTGCAGGAATGAAAACTCTTCAGTTTTATTTAACGCAACACTTCCCAAATTGATTTGACCGGAGAAACCACTCCCTCCTCTTTTACTCCACCTACAAGTGTTCAGCATCCCAAGGACCTAGAGCTCTGAGGGACATGCACTGCGAAATGCTGCTTTATACGCTTTGCATTCCTCTCTCACCTCCCATTTATCCACTTAGAAATCATTATAAAATATTTTTAAATACCAGAAATGTACAGAACACTTGTAGCTACACCAGTTTTGCCAAATTCTACTGAAAAAGATCTCGATCAAATAGGGCAGAAGACTTGCAGTTTTCAAATTCTCCATTTCTCACCTTGGCACACGTCCCTTCTGTCTCGAGTGCCCCTTCTCGCCTTTCCCCACCATTCTTCACTTGACAAAATCCTATTCCACCTTCAAGACTCAGATATTAATACCTCCAAGAAGTCTTTCCAGACCCCGCCTATTCCCCAGCCGGCCACGATTCCATGGTCCTCCTCTGAATTCCCAGAGTTCCCTGAGTGCACTCCTATCAAAAGACAGCAATGATCACATTCTTAGTTAACTGCCGCTTACTCACCAGTCTCCCTCACCAGACTACAAGTTCCTTAAGGATAGACACCGTCTTCTATTTCTGCATCCTCAACATCCTGCACAGTGCTGGGAACACCAAAGATAATGCTTTCCAATGTTCCTTGTGTGATGAATGTTCTGGACCTTCTTGGTGAGTCTCCCCTGCCACTTAACAAATGTATACAAGTCACCCACCAAATTTCTTGTTGCTGTGTTGACTACTGTGTTGTCATGACTTCTGTGTATTTCATCCAGTCACTTATGTTTCCTCTTAGGATGCTGTCACCACTTTAATTTTTTTCCCCCTAAAAGCAATCAGGTATGGTGTGCTCTGCCCCAAATAGCAGAAAACTAACTCTCAAAAGCTGAAACCACCAGGATACTTATTTATTTCAGAAGAAGTCTGGAGGTGGGAGGTTTTGACGTTGGGCATCAGGGATCCAGGCTCTCTCTGTACATCTGTTCCACCAGTATTACTGTAACAGCCTTCTGTCCTCATACCTGTCCTCTCATCTTTGAAAGCTGGCTGCTGTGGCTCCAGCATCCTGTCCTCTTGCTGGGTACCAAGGCCTCTGAAAGGCCAGAGGATATGACTCTGCCTTTTTCCCAGGAAGGAAATCCTTCCCTGAAGCCCTAGCAGACCTTGCCTTCCATCTCGTAGGTTAGAACTTGTCGCATGGTCCCCCCATTTGCAAGGGAGGGATAGTATGGCCATGACTTGATTAACCCAACTCTGACTGACCCCACCCCGGGACTGGCCGAGGAGCTGACTTTCCTGAAATCAAGGGCCCCCTATCCACCAGCGGAACAAAATTTGATTCTCTTAGTGGGGTAAAGAAACAAGGCAGGAGAGGTGACTGGCTCTTGGACAGGCGACGAGGTGTGCCTGGCAGAGTAACGCCAGTACAGCTGCCAGGGTACTGGCTGTGAAACCCAAAGAGTCAAGTTTCCAGGCTGAGGTTTCCCACTGGCCAACCCTGGGTTCTTGGCCAGCTCCTCATGATCTGAGTCAATGTTCATTAGCTCTAATATGAGGTTTCCTCAGTAGGGTCATGTGGGCTGATTAATGACTTTTAAAACAGAAAAAAAAAAAGACTTTTAAGAACTTAGGTGAACAGAAGCTTTTTTTTAGTGGTGCTGGGCATCTCCTGACATTTCTTAAGGCAAGAAAACATCTGTTCACACATTCATTTGAGAGTTATTGTGCCCTTGTGGCTGGTTGGGTCTCAGAGATAGGACAACCTCTGCCCTCAAGAGGCTCACTTTGGGGTGAACAAGACAAAATATTTACACAGATAACTAAGCTTAACATGATACATAAGAGCAATAATCTGTTGAAAGTGGCACGGACTGGAAAAGGGAGGTCAGTTTGCTGGGCTGGGGAAGGAGGCGACAGGGCGGCGGCACACAGCTGGCCGGCTGTGTTTTACACATGACGCGTGGGTGCAGGAGGAAGCCCTGGATGCTGTGTCCAAAAGGCGTCTTAAAGGAGAAAACATCTGCATCGGGGGCAAAGGAACAGTGTAGTTTGCGGGGCCGGTGCGGGGAAATGAGACAAGGTAAAAATGGAGTCCACGGAGAGAAGACATGAGCAGAGGGATGGAAACCTGAAAGTACAGTAGATGGAAGACCTGGGACACAGTAAACGCTCCGGAGCCGACCTACCATTGGGAGTGGGGGCGGGTAGCAGGGGAAACAGAGAGGAGGCTGGAGCTTTTTACAACCTGAACCTACTTTGTCCTTCAGTTCACAACGGAGAGTCAACGAAAGTCTTAAAGCCTTAAAAGTCACTCTTTCCTGCAAAGGTTAGCCGGGCCAATTCCATTTGCAAATGAAACAACTACTAAATCGCAGCACTCCTAAATTATTACAAACTATGTTTCGTAAACAAAGAAGTGATTATAATGTTAGAGAACTCACTGTCAACTGCGTCCCGAAGTTTTTTAAGAAACTCTGATGAAATGAAAAACCTGTATTTTGTGCTGCTGTAAAACCGCACAGGTTAGGGATAGATCCCCAAAATCCTGCAATTATTTAAAAGCACAAAGCCTAGCTTTACTGCATTGTTGCTTTTTTTTTTTTTTTAATAACACATCAGCAGATTCTGGTTCCCAAAACCACTTTGGGGAAAAATGCTTTCCTCAGTGACATCACCCCCATTTTCCATATAAAATGAAAAAAAAATAAAGGTTCCAATTCAGAAGTAGGAGGTTACAAAAGGATTGCTATACCTTAAGAGCCCACTATGCAAAACCCCCTATTGCCCTGAGAGAAACAAAGAAATAAATTAAAAATATAAAACCCCCCAAACACACATAGCTGAGCTTAAAAGAGGTAGGCTGGTTTCCCCCAAATCCATTAATAAAATAAATCACCGCATTTCACATTCATAGTCATCTCTGAAAGTTCTCCTCTTAATTGCTCCGTGGCACCATGTTTTATTTTAGTAAAGTTCAGGTTTTATTGCCAGGGACTAATGGGCATGGAGTCCCCGAAGAACTTGTTTTAAAACATCGACCAGTCGACCATAAAAGGGATATTAAAACAGCTATAGCGGCTAAATAAGAATTAAAAAGTATAGCCACTTATTTTGAAATTAGAATCCTCTTTCACATTTAGGGATATAATAAAACGTGTCATAAACTTTCTCCTTTCAGTCCAAAGTATCGCTGTAAGAATCAACAGTGATGAAGACACGATCCTTCCACGGGTAGGCGGCACGCATTAAAATCAAGCGCTGTTTTTAGGCATTATTAGAGGCATTTTAAAATTATAAATGATTCCAATGTCATAAAGAAAAAAAAAAAAACAAAACCTTGCAGGGAGAGAAACAGAAAAGGAGAAACCAGGGAAGGATTTAATGAACTAGGCTGTTAATAAACTTATACCGTCGATGGGTCCAAATTCACGAGCTAGGCAGGGTCGAATCCTAGCACAGGTCTCGAGGGAACTTGCAGTCCAGCAGGAGGCTGTAAAACGCATTCAGATGAGAGTGTATGGACCACTGCTGAAGCACTCTGTGTCCTCCCCTGTGGGGTACATTCCAGTCTTGAGCCTTTTCCATCACATAACATCTTTTACTTTACGAATATGCTACATTCTTGACTAAGCTTTGGTGTCCACGATTAGTGAAGTAGCCCCATTTTTATAAGTGGGAAACTAGCCAGGGGAGAATAAATCCAGTCTTGCCTCAAGTTCAACCTGAGTGGGGCACTCAGATCCCCAGTGCTCTGAAAATAGGGTTACAGTCTATCTCTCCATCTGGCGGCCAAGAGGAGGGTAAGGCTTGTTCACCCAAGAGAGAACAGTCACTCAAGTAAGCTGAGTGGGGCCCCGTCACACACAGAATGCGGAAAGGACTTCCCAGGCTTCCTTTTGAAATGGGGCACTGGACACAATGGGAAAGAAGATGGCTCTCCCCAACAGAAGCCCTCTCCGGCCAAGTGGGACAGACACAGGAAGTTCAGTGAAAGGAACCATCTTCTAGTAAACATGATCTCTGAAAAGACTTGACACAGAGATCGCAGCAGAAATCCACGTTGGTGCCAAAAGAGAGAGAGAGACAGAGACAGACGGCAGCTCAGGGGCAGGGCGGCAAAGAGGCCCAGATGCCATTTTATTTCTAATACAGCAGCACCTTCTGCTCCTCTAAACAGTTTTAAATAAAAGCATCTTGAACTGGTTTAGATTAGTCCCCACCAGGCACATTTGTAAAGATAAAAAGAACATGGTTGTTTTTCTTCCTCCCAAAGGGGGCTGGGAGGAGAGGAAACGAGGGGAGCCCAGCTTGTTCTTGGGCCCGTAACCCCAAACTCTCCAAGTTGTCCTCCTCTGCATCCTTTTTGGTCACAGAGACAGGTGGGGGGGCTGGTGGCGGGAGGAGGAGGAGGAGGTGGAGAAAAGGGGGTTTCTCGGCCCCGCCCTGCAGTGCGTGGAAGTAACTGGCTGGCGTAAACATTCGGTAGCCCACCTGAAGCCTATTTTAGGACAAGACAATTTCAGTTTTAAAGTGTTTGAATTACTTTAGCTAAATCTCAGGATTTGCCTACTGAATCTGGAGCTGTTCCCTTTCAACTCTGAATGAAGGAAGAATTATGAGACTGGAGTGATTCAATGAGAGTTATCTGTCCTGGCACTCAATCAAAGGGATTAGGATTTGGAAAGAAAAGCCTACAGGTGGTCCTCCAGGAAGCATACCAAGCAGTTATCAAAAACATACAAGTTCAAAGCAGCTCAATTTTCATATGTTAAATGTACTTGGATGCAGCCCCAGGCTCCTTTCTAGGTAAAAAAATTGTGTTAAAGCTGTTTGTACTTGCATACTTAGCAGACGAGGGAATAAAAAAAGCATGTGGTACTGTGGTGCCGGGTCCCCTGCACCCTCGTGTAACCCAATAAATCAATCTTGTTCTCTTGGTGAAACGTGATCTGATACTGTCTCCAGGCTTCCCAGCCTCGTCCCCGACTCCTGCCATCGCTGCTGATACTCATGTACCTCATCAATGCAAACGAGCTGTCACAACACCGACGCTGCCAGGTCAGCCACCGGCAGCAGCAGCTGAACAATTAACAGTGCGGACTATTCACCAGTCCTGGGCGTTGTTTTCCCAAACACCGTGATCTGGGCTTAGCGTCATTTTAGCTACTTAATAGCTTAACTTGGGCACATTGAAAAGGAGAAAAAGAGGACACACACTGAGAGTTAAGTGACAGAAGAGGGTACATTTTAGGTGGCCTTCCTGTGCTAGCGAGTCAAATTAGACATTCACGTTTCCAGCCTTTTGGGTATAGCAAAGGTAGCTGTGTCCCTCTGGGTGTGCCCTGAAGAATGTTCATGGCAATAGAAATTGTATTTCTCTCCTTGGCATTCTGTTTATCCAGATCACATACGCAAACTCCTCATGAACTAAACTGTAAGTACTGTGAGCACCATGTCTTATTTATTTTTATTTCTGTGGCATCGAAGTCTTCTAAATGTGATATGACTCTCTAAACTGGGAGAAGGGGGGTGCGGGCAGGAAGACTGTCTTAAGGGTCTTTCCAGGTCACAGATGCTTGATTCAGATGATACAACCAATAAAAGCAAAGAAATAACAGTAACAACAAAACCCTTAGTAGTACATGAAGTGTGGCGAAGCACAGTGGGCAAAATCTACGCCTTGGTGCCAGACTGCCAAGGTTGAAATCCTAGCTCCACTGCTTATTAGCTATATAACCTTTGGGAGAGAGTCTCAATTTCTCTAGACTTCAAAACTTCTTCACCTCAAAAATGAGGGGTGACAACAGTAACTCCTGCATGAGTTTGCTGTAAAGGATTAAACAACATACGAAGCGTTTGAAATAGCACTGAGCACAGTAAGTGCTCAAAAAGTGGCCCAGAGATCATTACATGGATGGAATATCTCCTTTCCGTACCACCTAAAATAGTAACTTCTGCCAATGAAGATGTACAGATGGCCAACAGGCACATGAACAAAAAAAGCTCAGTATCGCTAACTACTAGAGAAATGCAAATCAAAACTACAATGAAGTATCACCTCACATCGGTCGGAATGGCTATCATTAAAAAGTCCACAAATGATAAATGCTGGAGAGGGTGTGGAGAAAAGGGAACCCTTGTACGCTGTTGGTGGGAAAGCAGTTTGGGGCAGCCATTATGGAAAACAGTATAGAGAGTCCTTAAAATACTAAAAGGAGCTGTCACAACACAAACGCTGCGAGATCAGCCACCAGCAGTGGCAGCTGAACAGTTAACAGTACGGACTATTCATAAGTCTTGGGCGTTGTTGATCCAGCAATTCCATTTCTGGGCATATATCCAGAGGAAGCCATAATTCAAAAAGACACATGCACCCCAGTGTTCGCAGCAGCACTATATACAATAGCCAAGACATGGGAACAGCCTAAATGTCCACTGACAGATGATTGGATAAAAGAAGACGTGGTATATACATATATACTATGGAATACTACTCAGCCATAAAAAAGAATAAAATAATGTCATTTGCAGCAACATGGATGGACCTGGAGATTGTCATACTAAGTGAAATAAATCAGACAGAGAAAGAAAAATATCATCACTTATAGGTGGAATCTAAAAAAACAAGACAAATGAACTTATTTACAAAACGGAAATAGACTCACAGGCATAGAAAACAAACTTGTGGTTACCAGTGGGGAAAGGTGGGGCATAGAGGGATAAATTGGGAGTTCTGGATTTGCA
Organism: Camelus bactrianus; assembly: GCF_048773025.1. Classification (NCBI taxonomy): domain Eukaryota; kingdom Metazoa; phylum Chordata; class Mammalia; order Artiodactyla; family Camelidae; genus Camelus; species Camelus bactrianus. Next base: position 72,276,349 of record NC_133547.1, read on the forward strand.
GATACCAACTACTATATATAAAGTAGATACTGCACAGCACAGGGAACTATATTCAATACCTTGTAATAGCCTATAATGAAAAAGAATATGAAAAAGAATATATATATGGCCAACTGAATCACTATGCTGTACACCAGAAATTAACACAACATTATAAACCGACAATACTTGCATTAAAAAAAAAAAAGAAAGAAAAAAGAAAACACTAACTTCTTAAAATAGGCATGAGAGAGAAGTTAGCAATTTAGCCCACACTCCCTCTTTCAGAATTAGAGATGAAAAAAACTATACCAAGTTGGATATTGCAAACTCTGCTAGAATTCTTTTCTTTCAGAGCTCAGCTTAGGGCCCCAACATAAAAGGGCAGCGCCATAAAGCTGGCTCCTCTCGGCTTCTTCTTGTCTTGGCACTGAACAATCAATTTGAAAGTACATTAAGTTATTTAACAGGTCACCAAGTAGCAGAAAGCTAAAAGTTTAACCATATTTACAAGGAAGAATTATATGAAAATATTTTTATTGATGCTATAAAAACCACCATTAAAAATGACTGCATTGAAAAGCTGAAGGTGTATGGAACAAATGGGCAACTCTTAAAATATTACCTGGTTCCAGACAGTCCAAATTTTGTGTCTCGTTAGCAAATAAGATAAATGACTTTGTCTGAAATGATGTTTTATAAATCCTATTAACGGGCTGTAAGGGAGGCAATGGCTCCCCAAACAGGAGAATTAATTTCTGAGTCCAATCCCCATTGTGCACACAAAAATGTGGGGGGAGTGGAGAGGAGGAATGGGCTATTGTTAATGATGTTTTCAGACTAATAAGCCAATAATGCTCTCTAAAGATTACACTTCATACTTTTCAAAATACCTGTACACTCATTATCTCCCTTGGTTCTCACAACAAGCCTATAAGGCAGGTTGAGCAAATATTATGACTCTTGGGTTTTTTTAAATTTTTTTAAGCACAGGGAAGGGTAAAGAGGTTTCACCAGAGGCAGTTAAAGCAGAGCTAAGACAGACACGTGCGGCTCCCTGATTTTGTCCACAGTGCGTGGAGTTACAAGGGCCAGTGTTTATAATGTGGAGATGGGTGCATCTCTGTCTGCACAAACCCACACAATGGGGGGGAAGTGATACTGTCATTTTAAACTCTGTATCCAGATAAATTAGAAGGCATTTGTTTGTTCTTTTACTTTAAAAAAAAAAATTGAAGTGATGTACTGTCCCCACCATATAAATAATGGCCTAGCGCTTTGTATATACTATTTTTTTTTTTTATTTTAAGAGCAAGACTCTTTACTCCAATGATTGGTGCAATTTTGTTTTTGCCTTTTCTTGCCAAAAAGAAAGTATGGCTTTAATAGAAGTTTACATCTGCGTGGTATTACATGCATGTAAAACAGATGTAACCTAATTACATTTTCATTTAAATTGCTAAATAGCTACTTAAGTAAAAAGCTAAAATAACATACAAACAACAGTTACTATAATAACAAGTGTACTTAGAATTAAATGAAAAGGATCAAAGCTACAGCATATAGAATTTGCGTTGGTCTTTCAAAAAGACAGTGACATAACAATGCTGCCTTCATTTACTCAGTAATTTAATGTCTCTACAGCTCAGCCTAGCCTGGACCCATCGAAGAAAATCCATCGAGTTTTTATAAAGACTCCGGGTTTCATGAAGATTAGACACACTCTACTAGAGATTATATAGCAAAACCTTAAATTGGAATTTAGAATTCCAGGGCAATACAATCAGCTTGATTATAGTTTTAGGCGGACCTGTCTAGGCTGAAACCAGAAATCAGCTCCCAACTTGATCAGAGCGCCCTTTTTATATTTTTAGCAGAAGACAACATGACATATCAGTCATTGCATATTCATGACCCATTCCTTCCTGTGTGCCCCCACAAAGGCTCAGCAGAAGGATCCAGAGCACTGGGGATGATATTCACCTTTGGAGTACAGGGAAGGGAACACACCGTGCGTCTTCATAAAGAAGCAGAGGAAACACCATGTGCCGGTCCAGGAAGGCTGAAATCCTAAACACTGGACTCTGGAAAAACTCAAACCGGTTTAACCTAGATTTGCGGCATAATGTCCATTCCTAGCTTTTCCTTTTCAATTTCAGTCACATTTGAACTAAAGTGAATTTCAGGCGTTTGGAGATGATGGTTGTTATTTTAAGTAGTCGGAGGGGAAAACTGAGCAGTATAAACTTGTTTCAAAATTAGAACACTCTCTCACTAAAAGCAAAGGATTTCGAGTAGGACTGCATTTTGAAAATACTCCCCCCACTGACTTTCTTCTCTAAACTAGACCAGCCAGTTTTTCTGAATTTTGCTCAGGAATATAGAAAATAAATTACTTAGATCCAGACAGCCCTTTTGATCATGAGTCTAAAATGTTTAAGAAGAATTAAAAAAAAAAACAACAAAAAAAAACCTAACTGGAACATCTCTGCTAAAATTGAAGGTTATGTGCTTTAAGCTGAGAACTTCGTTATCAAAGACATGGACAAATTCTTTTTAAAATGAGCTTCAAATTATACTCTAATATACCTGACTTTGAACACATAATTAGATTCTGGCTCCCTCTTTTTCTTTCTTTTTTGTTTTTTAATTGAAGTACAGTCAGTTACAATGTGTCAGTTTCTGCTGTACAGCACAATGTCCCAGCCATGCATATACATACATATATTCGTTTTCATATTCTTTTCCATTAAAGGTTATTACAAGATACTGAACGGAGTTCCCTGTGCTTACAAAAGAAACTTTTTTAAAATCTATTTTTATATACAGTGGCCAACATTTGTAAATCTCAAACTCCTAAATTTATCCCTTCCCACCCCTTTTCCCCAGTAACCGTAAGATTGTTTACTATGTCTATGAGTCTGTTTCTGTTATGTAGATGAGTTCGTAGTGTCCTTTTTTTCATTTTATTCAGCAAATGTCTTCTCTCAAGAGGTGGGAAAGGATGAGCAGACTGAGGGTTAGAGGTGAGGAACTGAAAGGATATTTGAATAAGAGAAAAATCACCCCGGGGGCCAACATTTGGTGTCAGCCTTGGCATTTATTTCCCCAGCGCCACCTCACACATTTTAGTGGGTGAAGAAAGGGCTTCGAACATGCATACTGTCTCTCACCCACTCTTCTGCTCCAAGTGCCTGCGCTGTACTGGAACCTCAGCAAGGACTTAAAAGGGCTCCCGTGCATTTAATCTTTAATGGGAAAGATTTAGATATTCTTTTTCTTTTCCCTAGGTAGGCCTGCTGCACCAAAAGTGTGGTGGACCCCCTGCCTGAGACTGTCTCTGGATCTAAAATAACAGTGAGGTGTATTCGGGGAGAGGACAGGAAACATGATTGGAGAAACTGCCCATCCCATAGCTGTTGTCCAGGTTGAGTGCAACGGCTGGATCTTTTTGGGCTGGGCTGCTGTTTGCTTTCTGCAAAGGGTGTTCATCAAGTTTCACAATGTGTTGAGAACAAGTTTGCAAAAGTCAAGTGAAGGCTTGTCATGATTTTGTAACCAATTATTTCATTTGTATTTTATAAATCGGTCATAAATGTCATTGACTAATTGCTGCCCTTTCCCCCCTCTGCCCCCTCATACGCCCACTGGAACAAACAAGCAACCTTGTACCACGTTTGCCAGAGGCCAAGAATTAATGGCGGGTTTTAAACTAAACTCCATCTATTTGGAAGGACATCAGTGGCAGCTGAGGACACACTGTAATTTCTTTGCTCACCACCACTCCTCTCTGCCCTGAAAAACAAACATATTTCCATCATGAGGCTCTCTGCCTAAGAAAACTCAGATACCAGGAGAAAAGGTGACAGCTCGATACCCCAAAAGAAACCAAAAGAAACAATATGAAAATAACTATGTCACAATATCACTGACGGAGCCAAGATCTTTTCTTGCCTATCTGATCATTACTAAACCAGTCATTACTCAAAAGCACACATTAAGTGATGATTTATCTGTTTGACTGCGGTACAAACATTATCTTCTGTTGATGCTTAGTGGCTCTGGAAAAGGAAATGTGAATCATGTCCTGCCTCCGAATGGACTCTGAAGAATAACCACATTCCAAAGGTTGACGCGCAGGAGGAGGAGAGAAAGTAATTACGTTGTGATGGGTTAAAAGTCAGTAAGAAAAGAAAGCGGAGGGCGGCTCTGGCCTATAAACATTTCTGGAACTCTTATTCCCTTCGGTCAGCCTTGACAAAAGATCTATGTCACTAAAAAGAAATGATACAAATGTGACAGGCTGCTCTCAATTTCGGAGAACCTCCCCGGTCTTCGCAGTCAGGTTTGATGCCACAGTGCAGTAACCGTTCAGAATATACCAGCCTATAAACACCTCCTAGAAGGACCAGATGTTGCCACCTTTTGCAAGTTTTGAAAGCTTAAGTCACAAACATGTGGCTTGTAGGCCAATTCTAGCCTTCAACACTTTTAAAAAGATTTTTTTAAAACTCAGTCGCCAAAAAAAATTTTTTTGGAGGTAATCACGTTTCTTTGTTTATTTTTTATGGAGCCACTGGCGATTGAACCCAGGGCCCTGTGCGTGCTAAGCACACACTCTACCCCTGAGCTATACCTCTCCTCCCCCAACCAAACTTTTTATGTAAGGACATTTCGTATACAAATCTGGATTTCTGGCTTCCTTTGGAAAACAGAAATCTGACGGGTCCACAACAGTGGGTCCCCGTTCCTGCACGATGGCTGCTTATCCTTTTTCAACCGAAGGTGTGCTTCCTGGCTCTGTCTTGTCCCCTCAACAAAGGTGTTGCACTGCACCCAGCCTGCTTCACCCACTGCCACTCCCTGCGGGCTCCGTATGGATCTGAGCATAGGATTTTTTCTGTTTCGTGTGACTGCGAATTAACTGCCCAGCAAATAATACTTTTCCCTACTTGAAGGCAGTGAAAAAAGGATTTCAGAAGCTCAAAGTCCTATCGAGCCATTCTGACTGTGACCAAAATTCCACTCCACTGAGTCAGTGTTTGAGTTTCAGAACAACGTGCCACAACCCCTCATGCTCGCCTGAAGGCATCCTGGGCCCCGATCCACTCCGACTGGCTGACCATGAGGTCAGCAGCTCCTCGAAAAAGCATCCAGGACCCTAGGGCTCTGGTGCATGTTTTAAAGGCAAATCGTGAAAATGAACCATACTAGACTCTAAAGGAAAAAAGGCACTGTCTTCTTATTCGTTCTTACTTATTACTCTGAAATTAAGTTTGTGAAAAGTTGAACTATCCGACGTGCATTTTCAGCCTGACTCGTTTAGAGTTATGATGGAGAAAACTCGATCATTCCTCATGATCTATTTTTCATAATGAGGACCACAAGAAAAAAAAACGCAGGGAGAAATCTCAGGATCTTTGGATAGAGAAATGAATGTACATATTTTGCACTAGCTAGCAGTAATTACTTTACCATGTGAGGCTCAGGGTAGGGAGTAATGTGCAATACCTTTAAACTTGGAGCCATCCCCCAAAACAAACAGGAAAAAAACCTGACCTCTGACCCTGTTTTGAAGCATCACTCCCAGCTTGGGTAGTGTTTGCATGTTGAAATATTTATTTCCTTCATAAAAAAATCCAACTGAATATCCAATCTCTCAGCAGCAAAGAGTCTGATTTCCATGTTAGCAGAAGCCTTAAGTAATTTGGGGCTATGATCTAAACACTACAAGCTTTACCCACTTAAAACCTTGCCAGCTCCGAGCTGCATATTTTTCTCACAGTCTCCTCATTTGCAAAACATAGCAGAAATTCAGGTGAAAGGTGAGGAAGTTTTCCACAGCTGCAAAGCCCAGTTAGAAAACTCTGTTTCCTGGGCACGGCTTCCAAAAGAACAATATTTCTGAGCTTCAGTCACTTGAAGACGGGAATCTGTACCAGTGAGGATGAACACGTTCTCAAAAGCAGGTGCTGTGATGGTAGCTTCTGGATGTGGTGTGGGAGAGGACGAAGCCTCCTGACCCCTAAAGGCAAGCTTTTTCACTGAGACCCTTCTGATTATGACACGAGAGCACGTGACTATCATCAAGATAAATTATCCTTCATCTGCTCGTTGGTTATGGTACTTGAACAAAAGGTCTAATAAAAATTACTTAAAATGTCATTTCCCCCACGAAAAAGGAAACTACAACTCCCACATAAAGCACTCTGCTCCATCGTATTCACAAAACTGGGCAGGCAAAAGGAAAAAAGTTGCACCTGAGGTGGGCCGTGCCCTTTCACAAGAGCACGACCTTCAGCCTTCATCAACAGTAAGACTAAGATGAACCCCGATGCCTCTTCCGTCATGATTTCTAATCACCGAGTGTGGTGCGGCGAGCCTTCGTTTAACTTCTTCATGAGGTTCAGGATTGAGATACTGAAATTAAGCTCAGAATGGCTCTTAAAAGCAGGAAGGCTTCAGGTTTTCCTTCGTGTCTACTGTCATAACTCGGAGGAAAATGGCTTCATTTTTTTGGTGCAATGAGTTGGGGAACACAAGGGGATATGGGCCTTCACCTGTAGCTGCCTTGAGACCTTTACCTCCAAATTTAATAGTAGCTTGTGAGGCCCAGAGTACCATGGGGAACCCTGCTGGCTCACTGTGAGGAAAACGGGCTACGTGTGTATAACATAAGTCTGTGGGAATTGAAAATTTTATCATTCCAAGTGACATCAGAAAATGGTTTTTGCATCTAATCTTGTGTTAGCTATGGTCATTTCAGGAAACAAACAAACAAACAACAAACACTAATGTTGCAATAGAAAAAATATACCAGTGGTATATTGAGCTGTTTAAATACACAAGTTTCTCTACTCAAGAATTTTTTATCTAAAATTCTGGAGAGGCTGTAGAGAAGAGAGAACTCTTCTATACTGTTGTTGGGAATGTAGTTTGGTGCAGCTGTTACGGAAAACAGTATGAAGATTCCGCAAAAGACTAAAAACAGATTACCATATGATCCAGCAATCCCACTCCTGGCCATATATCCAGAGGGGACCTTCATTCAAAAAGATACACGCACTCCAATGTTCAGAGCAGCACTATTTACAGTAGCCAAGACACGGAAGCAACTTAAATGTCTATCGACAGATGCCTGGATAAAGAAGTTATGGTATATTTTTACAATGGAATACTACTCAGCCATAAAAAATGATAATGCCATTTACAGCAACATGGATGGACCTGGAGAATGTCACTCTAAGTGAAGTAAACCAGACACAGACAGAAAAATACCATATGATGTCACTCATATGTGAAATCTAAAAAAAAAAAAGAGAGAGAGAGACAAATGAACTTATTTACAAAACAGAAACAGACTCACAGACATAGAAAACAAACTAATGGTTACCGGAGAGGAAGGAAGCGGGAAGGGATAAATTGGGAGTTCAAGATTTGCAGATACTAACTAACATATATGTGTGTGTGTGTGTGTATATATATATATATATATATATATATATAAAATAGATAAACAACAAGTTTATAATGTATAGCACAGGGAACTATATTCAGTATCTTGTAGTAACTTATGGTGAAAAAGAATATGAAAACAAATATATGTATGTTCATGTATGACTGAAGCGTTGTGCTGTACACCAGAAATTAACACGTTGTAAACCCACCATACTTCAGTAAAAACTACACAAACACACACACACACAAAGAACTTTCTATCTAGATTTATTGATAAGAGCAAACCTAAATCCTAGAGCAAAAGTATGTCCTCAACAGACCGTACTGGCGGTGGCTGCTTAAGTCACTTCTTGGTTTTACAAACAAAAGGTTTTACTGACAGTTTCTTGGATTCTAACTTGCTTGGAAGGAGAGGCCCTTCTGTAAGTTGTACAAACCATTGAGAGGGCCTCGGCAAGCTTTGGTAGCACCTTCAGGCAAATCAGAAAACGGCGGCCCCTGTGGGCAAACGAAGAACCCCAGTCTGGAGAGGGCAGCGTGCCAGGGATTTCAGCCCCTCTCCCCTCATGTCAGCCCCGCTTTGCTGGGAGCCTGTATGTCCACCCCGTTTGCCTAGTACTGAACATGGAAAATGAATAAACAGGTCTCTCTTCAGCCACGCCGGGTTCCAGGTAGCAAAAGTCTCTGCCAAATAATCTCACCACAAAGCAAAAGTCAGTGGCAGGTTCAGTACTATTTGGTAGAGGGACCCCAAGGGCACCAAGTTAGAAGAATGAGGAATAAACCAAGGGATTCTAGTCAGAAAAAAATCAGGAGACACAACAGCAAAGAGCAAAGTCATGTGCTTTCACTTCATGACTAGCCAGTTCTTCGTGACATAAGGGAGGGACTGGTTCTGTCGTCTTCACATTTTGACTCATAAAGGACACACCCCGCTGAGAGCAGCAGGTACCATTCTTTCAGTGGCACAAAAGGCCACCAGCGAAATTCTACTGGTGAGCATCAGGCACTTGGAAGCCCGGGTTTAAGGTCCTGAGCGCAGACTTTGTGAGGCAACACGCTTTGGCTTAACGCTTCCTGTGGAACAGTAAGCACCCAAGGAGAGAGCAAAGTGATGGGCACCCAGAAGGGAGCGAGCGTGGAAGGAGCTTCCAAACCGACCAAGAGTTGGCTGGGGGGACTAGCACTTCTTAATTACAGAACTACTCTTTAGCGACAGTAAGGTCTTACCAGATGTAGAGATTTTTAGTTCTCTTCTTTACCTCCATATTGGAATCTCCCTGCTACAATCAGCATCAATTGTAAATTTTGTAGCAGTACCCTGATAATGAGTTCACAGCCATCACAGGTATGTTTCGATTTACAATGTTGTGTTAGTTTCTGGTGTACAGCATACTGATTCAGTTGTGTGTGTATATATATATATATTTCAACCACAGTTGCACTGAAGAAATGAAATAAAATGTTACTTTTGCCCATAAAATTGGCAAAAAAAAATTTTTTTAATGGCACTATTTCATGCTCCCAAACATGAGAAGGGAGAGGCAATCTCGAAAACTGCTGATGAAAAGGTAAATTGGTACCTCTTTCTGGAAATCAAATTGGTAATGTTTTATTTGAAAATTCATTGCACACATATTTATGGAGTACCTGTGATTTGTTAGGAACTTAAAATGTACATTCCCTTCCACCTTGTAATTCCGTATCTAGAAATCTGTTCAATAAAGGATCAAAGATTTCTGTAAGAGGATGTCTATCACAATGTTTAAAAGTGAAAAATGAAAGATATGTTTAAATAAATTACTGTGTATTTTGAGGGAAACTATTTTTGATTAAAGTGCAATAATGAAAAAATAACAATATTTGTTTTCCATAAGAAACAAGGGGTACACAAATTTAAAAAAAAGAAACATTCCTAATCATACACCAAATGTTAACAGTTCCAGATGGTAGGAGTATGGGTGATTTTAATTTTCTTCCTGTGTTTTCCTATATTTTTCAAAATTTCTACAATGGGCATTTATTAATTTTAAAAGTAGTAGTAAGTACTAAGATGTATTTACAATCTCAAAAACATATAACAGAAAAAGAAAACAGCAAAATGGTGACATCGAAATTACAAATGTACATTTTGGTGAAGATTTACAAATCTTCAAGATACCTACACTTGGGACCCTGAAACAGTGTTGAAGGAGCACATGTAAATGGCATCAGAAAATGTTCAAAACAGAAGATCTTGAATATATGTATGTATATGCGTGACTGGGACACTGCTATACACCAGAAATTGACACATTGTAACTGATGGTACTTCAATGAAAAATAAAATAAAATGAAATAAAAGAAAAGAAAAAAATTTTAAAAACCCCAGAGGATCCATTAGAGATCACTCAGTTTAATGTCTTCATTGTACAGTAGTAGGGATGAAGATTAAGTATTGCAATGGCTTGATCCCGCACTGCAAGTTAGACACTAAAAGCCTAGGACTCCTGCCTTCCAATCTATGCCATTTCCATGACACTAGGGATTGCAAATAGGTGTCATCTAAATTACAAGTGCCAGCAGTAATTGTTCCACATGTTGTGCTGAAAAGCTCAGGAGGAAAGCCTGCATTAAGATCAGTGATGTCCTGCCACAGGCAGGAGAAGAAGGAGCAAAAAACTATATATTATCATCCTCTCCAAACCAAGTGTTTGTCACTATAAAATAAGAAGTGTTTATTGCTAGGGAAGCATTTGCTATAAATTAGGAATAAAGAAAACTATAGCTTTAACAACAAAGAAAAGAAAAAGTTATACTTTCCAACTAAAAAGGGGCAATGAAATATTTCACAAAGGTGCAGCATCATGCTTCAGTGAAATACTTATATTCTCTCTCCAGAAAGAAGCTGGAAGGCAACAGCAAAAAAAAGTTGAAAGAGCAAACTCATGCTTTTCCTTTAAAAAGCTATAAATAGAAATAAGGTTCAAAGACATGAGGGAAGCTGCATGCAAGAGCCTTAATGCTGAAAATAGCCAAGAGCAAATCAAGCCCTGGACAAACTTAAAAACGGTTCACTTCACAGAAAGGTGAGGAATGAATGAGTTCTACTGTGACCTGTTTACTAGGGTGTCCACAGGAAAAAGACATCTACAGGGAAATCTCATTTATGAAAATTGGATGTAAAAATAGTAAATAAAATAACAGCCAATCAAGTCCATCTGTACTCACATCAGGATCAAATAAGGTCTATTCCAGGAGTGCAAGGATGGTTCAACAGTATAAAAATCTCATAATGTACTATACCACATTTACAAATTAAAGGAAAAAAAATGATCATCTCAATAGACAACAGGATCTTCCTAAAAAAAAAAAAAAAACAGGATCCAGTTAAATGCAATATCCATTAAGGAGAACAAAAGTTCCTTTAGTGGATAAAGACTGTTTACCAGAAATCTTGGCAAATCTCAAACTCACTTGTAAAACATTAGAACTACTCTTATTAGCAACAGGAAAAACACAAAGATGCCTACTGGCCCTTCTGCTATTCAACATTATTCTGGAAATCTCAGCTAAGACAGGAAGAAAGACAAATTTAAAAAGTATCTGTTGGAAAGAAAAAGGCAACATCATCATTATTTTAGATTATCTAATTCCTTATCTAGAAATTCCAAGGGAATCAACTGAAAAACTACGAGAACTAATAAAGGAGTTTAATAAGGTAACTAAATAAATATAAAAAACAACAGCTATCATACATGTAATTCTATCACAATAGCAATAAACACTATGATATATCTGGAAATTAACTTAGGAAAATGTGAAGAAAAATTGTAAAACTCTACTTAAGGACACAAAAGATGATTACATAAATAAGAGATACATCATCTTAATGGGTGAGGAAATTTAATTTTTTTAAAGTTTTTTAACATATAAATCTATAAATTCAATGCATTCATAATAAAAATGCAAATAGGATGCTTTTAAATGGAATTTGATCCTAAAATTCATCTGGAAGAAAAAGGCATGAGAATAGCAACAAAATTATTTTAAAAATAGGGGGAAGCAGGCCCCATAATATGTCAAAACATAAAATTTTGGTAACTAGGCAAAAATATAAGTCAAACAGAATTGATAGCGCAGAAACAGACATATACATTTATGGGAATTTATTATATGACAAGTGTCTATTCAAATTAATAGAGACAACAATGGTTTATTCTAAAAATGTTATTGTGCCAATTGGCTTCTCCATTAAAAAAAAAAATAAAGTTAACCCCTACCTAAAAGGTAAACATTAAAAAAAAAAAAACTATAAAAGCACCAGAATACAGTAAAAGTAAACTTATTTAAAAACATGGAGTAAGAAAGGTGGTCTTAAGAAATATGTAATACGCAAAAGCTATAAAGGGAAAAAGTAATAAATGTGACAAGAATATCTGAAAAGAATAATATATATTAAGACACATGTAAGATTAAAAACATCACAATTCAATTTTTAAAATTAAATAACAAGTGACAGATTGAGAGAACAGATTTGTAACATAAACAGAAGAGAATTAATATACAGAACATATAGAGAACTACAAATAAATGAGAAAGATAAAACAATAGAAGAATTCACCAACAGTATGAACAGGCAATATGAGAAGAAAAATTAAAATGCTTAATAATAATTTGAAAAGATGCTCCCCAGTGATCAGGAAAATACAAATTAAAACCACAAGACAGAATTTTTCACCCATCCAAGTGGCAGGAATAAAATAATCAAGATTGACAAACTGATAGCAACAGGAATTGGTACAGCTCTTTTAGAGACAGTTTAACAGTTATTAAGTTTTAAGTGTATGCACACTTTAACCTATTACTCAAAGAAAAAAATTCATGTATCATCAATGCAAGACAGTTAAATAAGGCAGGAGATACCATCTATACTATGGAACATTCTGCAGCAGTCAAAAGGAATGAGATTTCTATGTACTGACATGAATGGTTCTAAGTTGGTTTACAGTAACCAACACAAGTTGTAGAACTCTATGGTATATACCGTTTTGTAAAAAATAAAAAACGAAAGAGGGCAAGAAGGAATGAATGAGGAAAGGAAGAAATGAAGACAGACACTGCATGGGGAGGAAAAAAAGAAAAAAATGGAAAGAATAAAATAATACCATGTATTTTCTATTGGTACCTTCATAAATGTGTGAAAGCACCTAAGAGGCAGATCTAAAAGGATACAGACCAAGCCGACTACATGACTTCTTGCAGGGAAATCAATACATTTGGGAGGCGAGTCGAAGGAAGTCTGCTTCTCTGGAGAGGCAGCATGGAGCAATGCTTCCATGCAGACGTTTGGAGGCAGGCTGCCTGGTTCTAACAGTCATTAGTCATTTAAATCAATCTGTGCCTCAGCTATTTCAGCTGTAAGATGGGGTAATACTAGTACCTCCTTATAGGATTACTATAGTCAATAAATGAATTATATACATCACGCACATGTCTGGCACACAGCAAACACAACGTAAGTACTGGTGGTTGGGGGGAGCTGTATAACGTTGATACGCGGCTGTTTTGATCTACAAAAATTATAATTTTATATGGTTCAACTTGACATTATTATTTGTAATTTTTGATTCTTTTAAATATGCATTACATGCTCTTGTTTAAGGACTGTAGAGCAGATTAGTGTAGAGGGGCTGGCCCTGGAGTTACTACATACAGACATATTAAATAATTTCAGTATCTCTGTGTAGAAAGATCTTATTTTTAGAGAAGAAAGCCAATATTTAGAAATAACTTTGCCAACTAAAACTTGAGACGTGCTTTCGAAATCTACTTAGCACATATAACATATAAATCCGCTGGACCAAATCTTTATACAAATGACTGTATTCTGTGTCATAGTAATAATTTTATTAAACCTGGAATTTCAAAGAAATATTAAAAATAAAATAATGCATAAATTAGCATAAAATAAATAATGAAATTTCTTTTGCCAAAGCATCACATACTACTTTATCCTAAATAAACAGCATGTTTTAAATGTTATGATTATAACATCCATATGACACTTAGGACACAGCTGTAACACACACACATCAGAATATTACAATATTTGCAACCATGTAAAATAAATCTTTATATTTTAAAAAGGTCAGACTGGCCTCAGTTTTAGTTTTTGAATGCTATTGTCAATTTTTAAAGGCACTTTATAAAAACTAGTGAAACAACCTCAGCTGAAGTCAATTTAGAAACAGAAGAATATACATAAATATAAAAACAAATCTCTAGTATTAAATACACAAACAACTCAAGGAGAGGAGAGACTCCTAGGAAACGTTTCTATAAATAGTTTGACATTATTACACAATCTTCTCTGCATATCTCATAATGGAAACATTGCTACAGGTGATTGAAGAAATAAGCAACTTTGACATTTCTGGATGTAACTTGAGGAGCTTATTTCATCATAAAGGATTGGTATAGAATATACTAACCAACAACTCAATATCAAAACTCTCCTTGCAACTCTAAAACAGTGCAGAATGACATTTAAGATAATCCATTTATCATCATCCAATACAGGCTGCTTGTTCACAAAATGTCAGCGACAAGACTCGAGCATTCCAATTCCTGGGCAGTGGGAGCCTACGACAGGGATCTTTAAGACAGCATCAACTGCACTGTCTTATATGCTACTGCTGCACCTTGACTTCAGCTCCCAGAGTTTTTGCAATTTATATGAGCAGCTGTCCAAGTGAAAGCCTTCTCTTTTGGTCACACCCCACAGAAACATTCCCCTCCGAGGATAATGAAAAGTCTGCATGTTCATTTGCAGGTAAGTGATTGGCTCGTGGCGACTTCTTGAGGTTTTTCTGAGCCGTCTTGAAAAAGCTCAGTGTTTCAACTCTGAACAATAGCAAGTCTAAAAATTTACATAATTCCTTATAATAATACTAAAGGTCACAGTGACTCAGATTTATATGCTACACACTCATGCTGCAAGGAGGTTTTGGACAAGGTATCTCATATGCTCTTCATCAGCTCCCTGTAAGGTTAGCCAAAAATGATCAACGTTTCATGGGTGAGGAAAACTGAAGTTGAATTTTCATTTTTTAATTTAAGGCTTAACTTTTTTGTTCAAGGCCTCATAGCAAGCTGGAATCATTCAGTGCTGGAGCTCAAATGACCCTCAGGTAAATTAAGAAGCCTGTATCTAGTTCAGGGAGCACAAACTGATATTCTGTTTGACCAAACAGGGCCCTTAAATCTACATGTCCTGAGATTTTTATTAAAAAAATCTAAGTCTCTGACTTTTCTTGAAAATGTACCCACACTGGGTCCACACTCTGTAGAGAAGAGAGTGACTGGAGCTCATCACTGCTCCCTTTAAATAAACCGTGTGTTCCCCAGTTCACTAGGTAGTCCAGTTCACTCATTTTACACTTATTTTACCTAAAGGAAAATGTATAGATCTTAAGTAATAAGTTCAATGCGTTCTGAAAAATGTGTATGCCTGCGTAACCATCACCCAAAGTATCCCTGCCCACCCCATTCCCCCAAGGACCCTCCTGCCCCTTCCCAGTGACTTCCCTCCTCACTCATGTTTGTTACTCACCCATCAGCATTTGAACTGGAAATTCCTGACCTACTTCAAATCTTTTCAGATTCCAGACAGGGAAACTGAACCCTAAGGTGAGGCAGAGCCAGAAGGAAAAGCCAGGTTCCCAAACTTCTATCTCTAACACCAGCCTCCAGACTAAGCCCTCTCTACCTGTTGCCCAAGAGTTGACCTGAAAGAAAATGCCAAGATGTCATCATTGCCAGCATTAGAGAAACACGTGAGATGGGAGAACAATTAAGGCTATTACTTCACTTGGAATGAATCAGGTTTGGAAGCAGCAATTAAGCAGCAAAAGGGATTAAGTTTAGACGGAGACTTTTCTGGGATGGCTACTGTGACCTAGATTTGAGCAAGTTTACTCCTGGCCGTGGCAATGGGCCTGTTCCATCCCCACCGAAGGAAGAGCATCTGGGGTCAGCCTCCTGCGGTGCAGCCCTGCCACGGTTAAACTCCGAAATGGCAGGAACCCAGAAGCAAAAATAACCTCTGCTCCCTGTGCCAGGCCACCTGCTTCTAGTCTAGGGCTGATGATCTTTGTTGAGGAGGCTAAGGGCCATATGGGATCCTGAACCCCTATTTTAAAACACTCAATATGCACGAAATTAAGCCTGAATGCATTTCTGTGTGGCGTTGACCCAGTGCGTTACTTTCTCCATTAAGTATTCTGGTTAAGTTCCCACCTGAGGGTAAAGTATGACGAAAAAGAGACACAAGTTAATTCCCACTTGTATATTTGAGAGGTCACAGAGCCAAAGTAAGCAGTCTCACATGGCTTTAAAGTCACCAGCGGACACTGGTTATTTCAACTACCTCAGTATGAGAATTTTCTTGGACTCTGTGCACACCAAAGAGTGAGATTCCTCCTTCCTAAAAGTTTGTACTTCCTTCTGAGAAAAGTGGCTTGGAGGGATGGACAGCCCTGGAATGCAGAGCTGACTTCGGATGCAGTAATAAGCACAGCCCCAGGGAACCGTGTAGGTTTTTTTATCCCCCACCAAGATTTGAGTCTGTAGCCAATGAGGAGGTGCTACTGCTGAAAGTAACCAATGAAAATAATCTGGTCCAGCACCTACCCTTTATAAATGAAGAAGCTGAGGGTCTGAGAGGTGAACTAGTTAATAACTACAATTTATTACACATCCTGGGTTTCAATACTCAATGTCACTTTAATAACAAACAGGACTTCGTTTTGGTCCCATGCCATCACTATGAGGTAAAGAGAAGCACTTCCACTCTGCAGATGAGGAGACTGAGATCCTGAGTGATAAAAAACCTCACTTTTGTTCAGAAAAATGAAGTCTGATACTGGACAAATATTTCATCTCTCTGAGCCTTAGTTTCCTCACCCCTATGGGGATAATAATATTTCCTACCTAGCAGGATTGTTATGAAGATTCAAAACAATATGAAGAACACTGAAAAGTATTTCAGCACTCAATCAATTGTTGCTGTTAAGCTATTATTAAACAAAAAGTAGAGCCAATAACAGAACCCCCATCTCCTTACTGGCTCAGGGCCCTTTCCATTAGACCATGCTATGAGAAACTCAGATTATACATCACCTATACTGAAGTCAGAACACGCACAGAGCCCAGTGGAGAAGGACGGAAGCGGGGAAGCAATGGACAAAAACCATCTAAGACTTGGAGATTAGCTGTTACCAAAAAAAGGGCATCAGGTAATCATCGTCCAAGAGTGGTGGATGGGATTTTATTAGACAGCTCTGCCAGAAACCTATTGGCAGATACAGCCCTGAGCTTGCAGTTCACCAGACACACAAGAGCCCCTCTTCAGGAAGGGGATCCTGCTTGGGCCCTGGCTGGACTCCAAGTTAACGCACGGCTAAAAGCAGCAGCTGCACCAGTGCTGAGATACGGGGGCGCCCTGGAGGAGGGCCTTGCCGCAGAGGCTCTTCCCAAATTACTTGTCAACTGTTAACAGAGACAACTTTAAAACACACACACAAAAGCAAACAAAACCTCAACAAAATTTAGTCTTGGAAAATACAGATGTTGCGAGAACAAATACAATCAGTCAACAGGTTTTGGGGAAAATCTCAAATAAATGCAAATTCAAGCAGCAGTGAGGTCTAATTTTCACCTACCAATCTGGGGTGGGAGCAGAATCTCGAAAATATAATAATGCTGGCAAGGATATACTGAAAACTCATACACTCCTATTTCGCTGATTGCAGTGCAAATTGGTGCAACACTTTTGGAAGGCAATTTGGCAATATGTACTGAAAGCCATTAAAACATTCATATCTTTTGATTAAGCAATCCTCCTTTCCGATTCTCAGGAACTAATAATCCAAAATAAGGAAAAAGCAGTATGAGTAAATACGTAATTGCAAAATTACTTATAGTGGTGTCAAGTCAAAAGCAACTTAAAAGTCCAATAATAGGGGAGTGATTTTGCATATTCAATACATTTCCTTGATGGAATATCCTGTCGCCATATAAGGAAACTGACTATAATCACAGTGTAAGTGAAAAAAACGCAGGCTCCTGCGGTTACAACTATTTTAAAACATGCACATAAAATGCATCTGCAGTAGACAAAGACTCAAGGGAAATACCCCCAAAACATTAG
Source organism: Camelus bactrianus (assembly GCF_048773025.1). Lineage (NCBI taxonomy): Eukaryota > Metazoa > Chordata > Mammalia > Artiodactyla > Camelidae > Camelus > Camelus bactrianus. Next base: position 72,293,978 of record NC_133547.1, read on the forward strand.
TAGTTATTTGTGGTTGAATTTCCTTCTATTTAAAAAAACAAATGTTTCTATGCGGTCAGTTTATTATTTAGGATATTCCCCACTTTGATAAGGTTACTGTATCATGTCTTATCAGCGTGTGTAAGCTAGCAGCCCAGAAAGCACACCTTACTACAGATGAATGTTATCTGGCCTGTGCTGTTTTGAAAAACTGAATTGTTGGCCGTATTGGAAACTCAGGCAGTTTCACATCTACAGCTTCTACTGAAAACCTGAGGCCTCTTCACATCCCCGCAAGGGAACAACTGGCTGGAGTTAAGAAGGGAGTGGCCCTTGCAAACAGTGTGAGTGCTGGCCTGTTCGTCCGGGTTGCTCCAACTCCTGTTTATCTTTTCACCCAGGCCGGCTTCACTCTATCATGTCACCTGCCCAATTCCCAGTCTGTATGATTAAGAGAAAAAAAACCAAACCAAACAAAAAACAGATGTTGAAAAATGGTACCTAACTTGAATCCCTCCCCCATTTTTTGTGTATAAATTGAAGTATAGTTGGTTTACAATGTTGTGTTAATTTCTAGTGTACAGCATAGTGATTCAGTTATACATATATATATTCCTTTTTATATCTTTTTCAGTATAGGCTATCACAAGATATTGGATACAATTCCCTGTGCTCTACAGTGGGACCTTACTGTTTATCTATTTTATATACAGTAGTTAGGTTAAAGGTGAATTACTGTATACTAAGCTTGAGCATCGGTTGGACCATTGCATCACCAGAAAATCACGGTCCAGTCCACTACTCTCCTCATCACGGTACAGGCGATCTTGGGGTCTTTCTTACCAACAATAGGACAGCTGGACCCATCTTGTTTCTTGATGCTGGCCATGTTCCTCAGGCAATGTCTCTGCTGCTGCAATTGGTCTTTTTTCCTTGAAGCTAGTCCCCTGCAAGACCCTTCTCCGAGCTTAACAGGACTACAGAGGCTAACACACTTTAGACAGCAGTAAACACCTGCCTGAGCTGCTTCTCTGTATTGCAAATCCAAATTATTTTCTGAGCTTCCTGAGACAGAGAGGCAGCAGGTTAAAGAAGATGCATTCTTTCTCCCCATACATACTGGAGCTGTGATGTGATAGAACTCTGGCTCTTTTTGCTGCGGGCAGATGTTGGCATCTTCCTTTTCCCAGGGGCAGAGGGGATAGGAGCAAAGCCTGTGTAGTTGCAACACGGAGAGGTGGCATTGGAAGATGTAGGTACCATCACGTCTACTGCATAAAGATAGAGTGTAATGAGAACGTCTGGGAGCTTGCTGTTTGTAAGTTTCCAGCAAAAAGTCACAAAATACCACTAACACTATATGTTACACTCATTTATACAAGCCTCTGCCAAAGCTATAATCTTAGTAGGTAAATTAACTAGAAAACAAGGCAAAAAAAAAAAAAAAGTACTTCACCATCCTACATGTCTGATCAAATGAAAGCTGAGGGACTGATTCTAGACCGAGGACCCTTAGCAAACACCAGGACTCCAGGTGGAATGTCCTTAACTGTTTCCTAAAGCTTGGAAAACCGTTCTTCAGGCGAGAGAGATTTATTTCAGATAAAGGACAAATGCTGTCCTTTAATTAACAACATCTATCTCTGGGACAAGCACATCAGGTATACAATACAGAAGATTCTTTTAATATAAAGGACAGATGGCAACTTCACTCCTGGGACTTTCAAGGCTGCCCCAGAAAAACACACAATTTTAAAAGGCTTTGAGAATCCTCTAAGGAGAGCTAGGCAGGAGACAAGAATGCTTCATTGCCCCATTTACAAAGTAAACCAGAAAGGGTCTCCGAACCATTCAGAAAGACTTGAAGAAGAGCTGGGGAAAGTCGAAGGAGGAAAATAATAATGTTTGCCTCGCAGTCGGGGTGTGAATCTCGGGAACGGTTTCCTTTCCTCTCAGCCTGAATTCGCACTGGATGAGAAGGGGTTGTGACGTGACGTAGCGACTAACACGTTGGGGCTCGGTGATCACACAGCAAGAGAGCGAACCACAACTTTCAAACCTCCTCTTTATGCTAATACCCAACACGTTCAACCGGGCCACTTCCACCCAGCTGAGCACCAGGTTCGCTTGGTAGAAGGAGGCTGAGATGAGGTCCCCAGCTTGAGTGCAGTGTCTCTCCTTCTACGGTTCTCATTAATCTGACTCCACACACATGTGTTGGTACAAGATTCCTACAGCATGTGCTAGGACTGCCTAACTGGGTGCTAACATTATAAACCACACATCAACACTTCTTGCCCGGGTGTTAATGTCTATTAATGTCCTGCTGGGGAAAAGGCTCTTAGAGCCAGCCCAGAGCCACAATTCAAGACTGCCTGCCACAAGTTCTCATCTCGGCGTGCTGATTTCAGACGGCGTATTTCATTAACAGCAGGGGCGGGGGTGGGGTGGGGATGTGTTAGGGGGCTGTAGTTGGTTTCGAGTTGCTGAGATTATCTTCATACAAGAAGCTAAAAAAGCTACATAAATCCGAAGGACTTTAGGGCTGAGGACTTAACCATGTGGAATCTGGCTACTGATACCCCAGATCCCAAATTAGGCTTTTGTTCTGCTGCATTGTGATGGTTTACAGCACAAGGATTGAGGGAGGAAAAGGGCTTGCCAATGTCATAGTGGGTTTCCTTGTCTGCATATTTTCTACACAGCCCCTGAAGTGGTGTACATTTTCCTCAAACTAGATTTCCTAAGTTCCCAAGAGCACATATAACTTGCCTACATATTCAATATGTATATACAGATGCCGCTGTAGGGCTGATAAAGTACATACCGTGGATTTCTTTATACAATACATGCAGGATGCCCACAGACACACATACACATGTGTATGAAAGCTAACTAATTAAGTGACAATCTTAATCATTTTGTGGAGTTTCCTCCAGCTTTGCTTGGCATCACACAAAGTGCATATCTAAGCCACACAACGCCATTCCTGCAAAAAAAAAAAAAAAAAAAAAAAGACATACACACAAGCACAACCGTCAAAACCGGATTTGCCCTTCTCTAAATTAATCCAATTATTCAAATGTCAGTTATATCTGTCACAGCCTGGCTCCTTGGGCCGAACCAAACTGTTAAAAATTAAAACTATTTTACTTCGTTTAGTCTTTCTGCCTTTTTAGTGTAAAACCCACGGTCTCGACAAAAAGTTGTGGGATTTGACACCCAGTGCAACACAACCCTATTGCTGTCATCCATGCATAATTCACTTTGGAAATATGCACTTGCTTTAAAATAATACTAAAATATACATGTAACATATGCTAATTCCACTGCACTGGCTCGTAAGCTCCAGCCACTAGGTTATATGTAAACTTCGCCAAGTGCATACACTGTACATAAAGGGATTATAAATGAAAGGAAATATCTCTGTCCCTAGCTCTCTGTCTCCAGCCTTGGCCAAACTGACAGCCCCAAATCCCAGCACCATCTAACATGCCCTTCCCGTGGAGAAGACAGCCTGTTCTCAGAGTCTTAATTACATCCCAGCTGACTGCCCAGCATTGCCAAAATCAGGCAACAAACGCTGGCCCTTCACTCACAATATGGTCTGCTAAACAGACTCCTGGTCACACAGAAAGAAACTTTCACAAGGTGGGGGAAATAAAGGGACAAGCAGGAGATCAAGGGAGAGCATAAATAGTAACCTAGGGGATGGAAGAGACAGAAACAATTCATCCCCACCACGCAAAAAAAGAAAAGAGAGAAAAAAAAAAAAAAAAAGAAAAAGAAAGACCTTCTCTTCCCAGCATCCTTGGGCACCACCACGCAGCAGAATTTTAACAAAGGTATCCTTATTATGATGAAATCAAAGCCCGGATCATCCAGCCAAGTACTGCTGCTCCTCGGGATGAGCTGCTGATATGAAGACTCAGTAGATTAATGACTGTTAAGCAAGACTCACCCAGCCCACATGGATCAGGCCATTATAATTACACAAGAACAGCATGCAACATTCTACCACTGCAAATGGTATCATATGTTTTCCCGGCTGGCTTTTTGGGAAGGGTTTAGCTCATCTGACATGGGCAGAAGGTACTAGAGTCTTACGTTCATATCCACCTGTTCCCTCACGTCAACATACATAAATTTAAGTTTCTTTCTGTTTGTGATTACATCACGTGTTAATGAAAGCAGAGATGGTCACCAAACTTAGAGGTTATTCTTGGTTTGGTCCAACTCTAAATACGGACGAAGGGCGTAAACAAAATTTACTTTAGGGAGTTTTGGAAGGCAGCTGTTCTCCAGAGAGACAGAGACTGAGATCAACAAACGATCTTGAAGTTTGCTAATAGAGACCTGCTGTGTGTATTAGAATGTTGTTATGCTGAGAAAACAAACAGTAGTTTCAAATATGAGCTCCAAATCAGAAGTTACAAAGGCAGGTGTTTGGAATTTTACTTGTTGATTTTAGTACTGAAATTGTGTGTCTGGGGGTTCCATTTACTCAACACAACGGGAACAGTGCCCCCTGGCATTCAGTCATGAACAACCCTGGTAGATTTGCAATTAAGCTGCCTCTCACATGGGCAACTCCACACAGTATGTTCCAAGATGAAAGAGGGTTATGGACCTAGCTATTTTAATGATGGTAGAGGAGCCTCCTGAACAAAGCAGGGCCAGATAGCTAGTCAAACAGTAAAAATAACTCACAGTGATACGTACAATTTCCAAAGCACTTATGCTTCCTCACCAAGTTTCTAAATTACTCTATAAGGGTGATATTATTCTTCTGATTTTACCTAGGAGGACACTGAAGGTCAGACAAGTTAGATAGATGGCTCATCCAAGATGATAGGGTTTCTGACAGCAAAGTTCACACTTTCCCACTGCCCTGTGCTGTTATTCCAGAAAACACAGAGGAGAGACAGAATGAGGGTAACTGAATATTTCACACGTCTGTTGCTGGATAAATCAGAACACAAATACCTCACTTTACCATAAGAGGAGGGGTCAACAGGCATGCACTTCAGGCAGGTAGTAAGACGCTGAGGTGTTGAGATGCAGTTCCTGCTAATACCGTCCCTCCTCCCCAGCGCAGCTGTCCTTGGGTGGGGAAGACGAGGACACCACTGGTGCCTTTATCAGGGGTTTCAAAGAGAAAAGCTAACTACCCAAGCATGCCATCAGTTAAATAATACAGCTGCTCTCACTAGTACCACTCCAAATTCCCTCTTTGTAAAAGAAGTTGATGCCAGTAATCCTTATTATACGGTGTCAACATAATGGGATGTTTTATCAAAGGGCGTCATTATTACAGGAATGGAGTAACAACAAGGAAACTATTATAATTGTTAGGGTAAATGATTCTGGGACTCATAAACTGGTTTTTTTGGTTGTTGTTTTAGTTTTACCTTATTGAAAACGCTTAGTTAAAAAGGTTTCATGGTAACATAATCTGAGTTCAGCATGGCTTAGCTAGAAATCATAATCTAATGCCTTATATGCAGCCCTAAAATTAAATCTTTATACTATTTTATCCTTTGAGCTGGTATAAAGCTATATGACAAGAAAACAATGGATTCAGTATACCTTAACAGTGCTGAGTAATAGCCATTTCAATGATTCATTATTTTCTACGGAACTTAAATAATGAAGATTTGGAATCCTGCTTCCATTATAGAAACAGACTGCATTCAAATTGCATCTTGAGAATTGATACCAAACATCCTTTGGGGATAAATTCACTGCAATTTGAAGTCTGGGAAGGCAACCAAAATATTTAATGGAAAGAACATGGACACATTTAATATGTGCTTAAACAAGAGATTTAAAAAAAAATAAGAAAAAGAAAAGAAAGAAAACAACTTTAAAATCCAAGCCAACGGAAAGGGTTTCAAATTATGCTGAGAGGACATCTCTCTCACCAGCAATCTACATTATCAACTAATAAAGGAACAGAGAATAAAGCATGTGTTGTGTTCTGGTTCCCTTAAACATACGTCTTCCTCAAGGCTGAGGCCAAGGGTTGGCAAACTATGGCCCGTGGACCAAATCCTGCCACCTGTTTTAGTAAATGAAGAGTTACGGGGACACAGCCTCACATACTCACTCGTATATGGTCGAGGGCTGCTTTTGTGCTACAGCAGCAGAGGAGGGCAACTGACAGAGACCACGTGGCCCACGGGGCCTAAAACAGTCACTATCTGAGTTCTTAACAGAAAAAAAATATGCCAGTCCCTGGCCTTGACAAAGACCTACTGTGATCCACACGGCAAGGATTCTAAATAACCAATTCTATATAACTCGCCCTTATGAAAACTGGTTTACAGTCCAAATTTGAAGAAATGCACTTTATTTTCTATCCTGGCAGGGGTAAGTGTTCATGGCAGTGACTAAAAGCCCAGCACTGAGTTGGCATTATCATCAGGGACAATGACAAGGAATTTCAGTCCCGCTTGAAATTCCTTGCTGAAAGTTCTACTGCTTTCTAAGATCAGAGCGATTCATCTCATAGAGACACAAAACTGGTGATTACGGCTTCAGAAGCAACAGAGCCAGGTTTGAGTCCCACCTTCTAAAATCACTTTAAAAAGGTTAAGTGGGAATCATTACTTTAGCTTTCAGACACCCCACTTCTTCACTAGTAAAGTGAGGAAAAACCTCTCTGAATTAATGTGAGTGCAGTGAACTGTAGAGTGAACGCCAGGTCTGAGGCTCTCCAAACTGAGAGTACGGGAGAAGAGGACAGGAATTATTTCAGGATTCGCACGATAAACTCTCAAGAGTCCTTCCCTTGTATGCGCTTCTCTCACCTCATCCAAATATTTGCCATCTTGAGAATCTTTTCACTCCAGTGACCCGTCTAGAGGTATCTGGATTTCTAATTCTAGAGAGAAGGGGCTTTGTTTTCCTTTAATTTTGCCTTTTGAGGGCCCTGATCTCAGTCGTCCTGCCTGCTGCCCTCATCTCAGGAGTCTTTCAAATTCCGACTCTTGTTTCACATACACTGCTCTAACAACCAACTGTCCGATGAGCTCTTATGTCAGCTCATTGGCAGAGGTCGCCACCATGCAATCCACACAAAACGGGTCACACAATCTAGGCCCCAACAGTAATTCCAAATATATAGAAATATCAGTTCAGGTAAGATCTGCAGAGATGAGCTAATCACCCATGTTAGTGAGATGCAGAGAAACAGAGACAGAAATATGGAAAAGAATTAGTTCTGGATCTGAAATGCACACGTGCAGCTATTACATAACAACTTTTACTTACGTTCCTGTGGCATCATTAGGATCCTCAAATACCAAAGACAAGAATAACTGTGCATCGAAAGGATCTCTGGGAGCAAGTCAATGTGTGTCTGTTAATATATTGCTTAAAAATGCCCCAAATTGTTGTATGTCTGGTAATTTAAGAAGCTACAACAAAGATTAGTCTTGGTTTGGTTTAGTTTAGTTGAAAATGCCCGTTTTTCCTACTGTATTTGAGGGTGAGAAAATAAATCTCCCAGGATTAAAAAAAATATATTCTACACTTAATATTCTATACCCATTCCATACATTTCATATACAAATGAAAGACTGACTTTTTTCATTTTCTCAGAGGGGGAAAGAAAATACATGGTGAACTCTGCTGTAAATTATAGTGACTCAATCTCAGCAGATCTGAATTTGTAAAACAGCTTATTTAAACAAAGCTTCCATCTGAAACCATACACGCAGTACGTTTGAGATCCTATGCGCTAAACGGACTTGCATTTGCCACATAAATCCTCCATCATAAACAGCCTGATACTAGCTATCAGCAGTCCAAGTACAATGTCTACATCGGGAGAGAAAGCACTGGATAGGCCTTTCGGATGAGTTTTTATGGGCCTCCCAGGTATCCTTGTGTCAGGGGATCCATGAACTAGTCTGCATACTCTCCCTAGGAACTGGGGGGTAGAGTGATGAAGCAGGATCATGATCATCACAAAGCCCTTTGTCTACCTTCCCTTACTTTGAGTTCAAGCTTCTCCCCTTTGCCTCTAATCAAAATACAGAGTGGAGCCTGTCTTCTGCTTCCTAGTGGGGACAGTGACAAAGCCTTTGGATTCTAAAGATGTGAATATGTTCCTGAAATTGAAGGAGCCCTGCTATGTCAGGATCTTCGGAGAGAAATTAAAGTGACAACATTAGCAGGCTTTCTGTCTTCCCCCCTCACCAAGCATTAACCTGAAGGCAAGCACAGTACTTTTATGACTAACTGAATGCAAATTCTCATTTTGGATCTGATGGCGCCTTCACCATGAGCTCTGATCACAAGCTAAGCAAACAAGTAAATGCTATAAAAGACATGGTCTCCTATGCTATCGACTGCAGAAAACAGAGGCCTCAGAGATTGCCCAAAAGTCTGAATATGGTTCATACATTATTATGGCAAGTCTACATTTTTTTTTAAATTTTGTAATGGGGGTACTGGGGATTGAACCCAGGACCTTATGCATGCTAGGCATGGGCTCTGCCACTGGGCTATGCCACACCCCCATGGCAAGTCTACACATAAATGATTTCCCCCAACTCTGGAAAGAGACCTAGTGAAAGAGGCTAACAGAAATAAAGAGACTGAACATCAAAGGGTAGTGAGGACCGGTGATGCAGATGCTTTGGGGGGCTGACAGGCATCATACCTTCAGCATCCTTGTTCCAATGAGTTCTCGTGGAAGTGGTACTACTTGAGGTGTTCAAGAACCACCAGTTAGAGTAGTGGATTCCCAAAGTGCCCCATGGGAGGTCTTACTTCACACAGTCCTTTACCTAAGCGTACATGATGCAAGAGACTTAATGATACCACCAAGACGATGTGCCATGGATCAGAATGGTGCAAATCACTGTCAATACCGGTCATCGTAACTGCATTCCCCAGGGCCCGTCCCAACATAGGCTGACTGAATTAATAGCAAAAGTAGATTGAAAAACGGATTTCGGGTAAAGCTGATAAATGCCTGACCAGACCTAAAACTGGAATGTCTCTGATAATAATGAAACACAAGCCAGGGCATCTGGCCAGCAAAAGCCGTCTTCCCAGCCTTGAACAGAAGTTGGAATCTACCTTGGAAGAATGCACAATAGCACTCCCATGAATTAGCTCAAAGAATTTAATACCTGTTGCAATTTTCTCCAATTTACTATATGAAATAATAACACAGACGACAATTACCATAAAGAAAAACTTCAGGTGCAACAGCATTAGTTCAACAGCTGGGATCAAGTGTCAGGCCGGGATAACAAATTTCATTCATTTTATCTCCAGCTCAGGAGACATGCTGCTACTAGCTTTAATAGTCAGGAATGTCTGTTGGCTAAATGACTCTGCAAAGTGAGGCAAGGGAGGGCGGCCTGCGACAGTTTAATTGGGCTGCTCGCTAGAACTCTATCTGGGGGCCATAAGCAGTAGCCTATAAACAAGCACAATTCGGCGCCCGATGCTGAGCCAAGCAGCCTGCAGGAGGAGAGGAAAGGAGGGCTGCCGATGGCAGGATCGCTCACCAACACCGGCGTCAGGTTGACTACAGGTGAGCCGGGGCAGTGTAGCTGCTGCAGCAGGAGAAAGGCGCGGTGAAGAGAGCAAGCGATCATTGATCTTGTATTGATTTCTGGACACCGTGTCCTAGATCCCTTCTGAGATAGAATGACACTTGTCGGTTGTATGCCAGCAAGAGACAAAACGGACCAAGCAAACAAGCCCTACTGTTTTCTGATCATATTTCCTTTAGAAACACACCCCATTCCATAGATTTTTTTTTTTTTTTTTTTTTTTGGGACAGGGAAATCCAAACACATTTATCACAGAAAAAGGAGGGTTAGGGGCTGGTTAATCAGCCATTTGTCTTGGCGGCTCTGGATCTGGGAGGCAAGGGGTGGAAACCCAAGCACAATTGGGCCCTTTGGTTTTATCTCAGGTAACTCCTGGTCTCTGGTAATTGAACCCATTCCACGCGGTCAGAGTTCCTGTCACTCATATTCAATGTCTGTCATTACTGGGAAATGCTTCATGTCGTATTACACTGACAGAACCACTGCGGCCAGGCTGGCAAGATTCCCCCAGCACCAGAGGGAAGACAATGGAGCCTCTTTCAGGCCAGTGACGTTTAACATTTTATGTGCTGACACTGGGTCTGTAAGCACAATGTAATGAAAGTCTACTCAATGGGAGATAAAAATTCTTACTTTCCCCTCCTTCCGGGGCTGCCAGGCGAGACCAGAAATAAAACAAGTTGGCAGCTCCGGCGGTAACCACTGCAGCAGCGCCACGGTGGGCGTTATCTAAGGGTGCTTCGTGGACTTACTTGCTGACACATGCAGCCGCGCGCGTGCGCGCCCACTTTGATGTGGCTGGCGTGCAAAACTCACTGGTCCCTCGGCAGGACAAGAGTCATGGTCAAGGGATCGCTAACCTAGAAATCAAACTCTTCTCGGGACATATTGCGATACTCTCAAACTACAAAGAGGCACAGACGGGATGGCCCGGCAGCAGCCTGAACAAAGAATGACTCCATCACTCTGTCTGGAAGTCTTGGGATGAGTTCTGAGGAAGAGGATGCCCCTGACAGTTGCTCAGAAGCTCCGTGTCCACCCTGGAGTACCACGGGCTCCCCATTTTCAAAGACTTCAACCTACTCTTCCCGCCTTCCCATGCCGCATTTTTTCCCATGCCGCCGACACAGCAGCCTCCCTGTTACCCATTCCTCATCACATCTTGCACTTTAAGGTCTCTGGGCCTTTTGCACATTTTCATTCCATCCGGGAAGCCTTTCGTCCACTCCCTCCCCCTTCAGGGCCCTGCGTATGGGTTACCTGTTCTGTGGATGTGGCTCGAGCCTCTTAGCTGTTCGTTGCCTTCTTCGTGGTTAAGAACTTGGGCTCTAGAATGACACTGGGGTAGTCTGAACCCTCATTCTGGCACTTAAGCAAGTTGGTACACTGTGCCTCAGTTTCCTCGGCCGTAGAATGGGGTGAACAGTAGTGTCTACCTCATATGGTTGCTGTGAGGATTAAATGAGGGGGCCCCTATTAACAGTTACAATGCTTACATGGTTTCAAAACAGTGCCTGGGAAAGAGCAAGCACTTGATAAATGCCTGTTTTAATACCAATAATAATTGCAATGATAATAAAAACAACAACAACAATAGTAATATTACTGCTAGCCTCAAAGCACCCTGTTTATATTAGTAATGCAATGGCTCATTTCTCTTTGCTCTGTAGTGACTGGTTTCCACTGCTCTCTTCCACTTGGCATAGAGCTGCGGGCACCAGCAGCATCGGAAACTGTGTTAGAAATGCAAACACTCAAGCCCCGCCCAGAAAGGGCCTGCGGTCTGTTTCACACGCTCACAAGGTGATCCTGATGCTGCTTCTGGGGACACTGGCCCCTGGTGACCTGACTTCCCGCCCTGGCATCCCAGCTCCTCTGCCCCCCAGCCCTGCGTCCCCAGGAAAGTTACTTAACTTCCTTTTGCCTTGATGTGCCCTTGTTAAAGTTAGAGATGCTAAAAAAAAATACTGACTGCTGTGAATAGTAAAGCACTTAAAAATGTCATGCCTGGTACAGGGAAGCACTCGACAAGAACTAGATAGTATTATTATTTAGGATTAAACGGGTGACTGGCACATTTAAAGCACTTGGATACTGGAGCAGGAGTTCAATCCAAGCTATCACTGGCTGTAGTGTTCGTGTGATTTTAAGTCTCCTGTGGGCAGAGCCCTGCCTTATTCATCTCTGAAACCCCTGGGAGCTCAGTCCAGGCTTTGCTACCTGGAACTGCAGTGAATCCAGAGGCCTCTGAGGCTGGTGGGGTATTTATTTGGGGCTGGTGTTCTGTCGGCCGAAGGTAGAGAAACAAGACGATTCATTTTGGCTTTGGCAGCTCTGCTGAGGCCGCCAGCCTGTGGGCCAATTGTCTTTTGCACAGATCTTTCCTCCCTGGTTTGGAGGCCGCTTTCACTAAAGGTCGCACCCCTAAGCCTAGTAACTTTGGATTTAAAAATCATTTTGACTTGATATTTTTCAGGGAACATGGCAGGCTTAGTGAGTTTAATCTCTCTCTCTCTTTTAATACACCGGAGGTGGGACACCTTTTAACCTATCTGACAAAGCTTGAAAAAAGCTTCTGCTTAGAGACTGACTGCAGCCTGAAGCAGAATGTAAAAGCTGGCTGCGAGCTTGCCACGCTGGAGGGGGCAAACCCACAAAGAGGCACAGCCCCTCGGCTCTCCTCTGGCAGCAACCAAACTGTGTTCACCAGTTCAGCTCCTCCTAGTCCCTCCCTGGAGAAAATCAAAACCAGCTGAGGAAAAGAAACCGAGGCCTCCTGCCAGTAGCTCACCTTTCTCTGAGTGGCCTGTTTCACTGATCTAAAACAGCCAGGTCTGCACAACACCCAGAGTGTCAAAGGGCTGGTTTTACAGCAAAGGAGTGAGCTACCTGCTTGAGGAAAGTTCCCACTTTAGACAAAGCCAGGACCATAGTGAATGTAAATGTTGGCTGTTAATTTTTTTTTAACATTTAAAAAAATTGAAATATATTTGATTTAAAATGTTGTATCAGTTTCTGGTATACAGCATGGTGATTCAGATATATATATACATATAAAATCAGATATATATATATATATATATATATATATAATGTATTGAATGATGATTACAATTAAGAAGCAGAGTGGAAGACATTAGGTTAATAAAGTGACATATAATTTTCCACATTAAAAATACATAGTCGTTTTCATATTCTTTTTCATTACAGGTTAATATAAGCCATCGAATATAGTCCCCCGTGCTACACAGTAGGACCTTGTTGTTTATCTATTCTGTACCTAGAGGTTTGTATCTAAATGTTGGCTGTTATTTATTAGAAGAAAACATTTACTGAAGACTCAGAAAGCTAGTCCAGCAGTGAAAACTATAAATATTACGCTTATGAAGGTCTGCTATTTACCCAGCAGAAGACAAGGTTCCCGCCAACATATAATCGCGAGCTAGAAGCCATCGGCAGTTAGTAGGAGGCAGTCTCTAAGTGTCTATACAGGCATTGCCAAGCATCTCGACAGCAAAAAAGAATGCAATGGGCTTTTTTTAAAAAAAATATTACATTTAAATCTAATGAATAAATGGACAAATTCCATATCTTGATGACTTGCTCTAAAACCATTTCTTGTAACAACAGGTTAGTGGTGGGTGATGCCAGATTTTTCCCCTACTTCCAGTAGTGGGAACTGAGTGGGCACAGGAACTGAAGACTCTGTCTTTTGATCTTTTATGGGAGCAACAGCAGGTAAATCCTGGCAAGAGGGAGAGAAGCTGAAATGATAGCGGTATTAAAAAAAAAACAAAAAAAACAAACAGAACCTCTTGTTTCTCTCCAAAGCCATTATTTACCACTGTCACACTGAACACAAGAACATGTAAGGCACAACTCCAGCAATGGAGTCACAGACCCTGTTCCCATCACTGCCCTAGAGCAGACCTTGGCTAGAGCCTCAGACCCCGACTAGATTCCCACACAGCCCAATGTGACCACTTTCTGGAGCCCTACGATGAACCAGGAAGAATTCCGACAAGACGGTTTCAGATCTCGCAGCACCATGCTCTGAAAGATAAAAATGAACTCTATTCACCAAACCAAGTGGGGGGAAAAGCACGTGGCGAAGAGATTTCTTATGCTGAAATATTACGTTGCCAAATGTTCCTGTCAAGTCATGGTTTAATTGCCTCGGCCCCCATGCCTCGTATAATCACCTGTCATTAGCAACAATGCTGGCATCTGCTTCCACGTCTGTCAGAAATGCCAGCCTAGCTGAAGCCAGGGGAGAAGGGAACTTTTATTGGGCCGTGGCCTCAGTTGAAAAAAGATCACCTTAAGGTTGACCTATATACACCCAGGGCCGTCCCTCTAAAGACAACCTAAGGCCAGAACCCCTGAAGCAAACATCTACTTAGTCTAGAAACAACTTTTCAAATAGGGTTGTTTAGGGATGCTTAGACCAAAGAGGAAAATGTTGGTGATTCACGGCTATATTAGGCCTCCTTTTATGGCATTTCTGCTTGCCTCCAGGAAATAACACCAGCGATAATGTGTTCTACACTCCAATGTCTTCAGGGTCTTTCCACCCCGGTGAGCTCCTCAACCCTACAAGGTCACACCTGACACCTCCTTCTTCCATTAACTCTCCTTTCCTCCTCTGGGGACTAGGTCTGCTTTTCTTGCCACTTAGTAGCTGCCACTGCCTACTCTGTTTGAGACGATTTTCTCCCAGAGACTGGCTTCATCATCGGCCACCATCTCCCGAGAGTCCTCTTTTTCCCTCACATCCCTAAAAACAAACACACAGATCCTTTTGTTTTGACATTTTAGCACATCGACAGTGAGAGAGAGAGAGTGAGCGAGCGAGTGAGAGAGAGAGAGTGAGCGAGCGAGTGAGAGAATGAATATATCCTAGGGCTGTTCAAAAACCCGGCACAGCGTTAGGTAGTGGTTAGTGATTTTCAGGTTCTGATGTTCTTCTAACATGTTAAATTGGTTTGAGTTGAAGTTCTGTCAATAACCGTCTTGATTTCATTTTCTCTGAATTCAGTTGCATCATCTGTAAAACGGAGACGGTGGTACCCTCCCTTTGTATGAGGACTGTGAGGAATAAACATGAAAATACCACTAAAGTATCAACACACAGAGGGGCTCAGTACCTCCTGAGCTCCATTTGACTCCCTCTTTCTTCCCCTACAAACCTTCCCTGCCCACAATGACGCTTATTTCAAAGAGCTCACCATTTTCTCATAGTTGATGCCATTTAATTTAGCATTCATCTCACGCTCCATTAAGTCTGCTTTCTGACAACGACATTAAGCCTCGCTAAGAGGACCTAGCACTGCACTGGACACAGAGCAGAAACTTTCAAAATGCTCTGTAAGTGGAATCTGGCTTCATTTTTATTCGGAAACAGCAAACACCATGATGGAAAGAAACCTTTACACCCCATCCCTAAGATCTGAGCCCTCCTGCCTCTCTGTCTCCCATCCTTCTCCCCTCGGTCACGCCTCTCACTCTTACTCCTGCTTGGCCGAGTCTCTTCAGCTCCTTAAACATCAGCATGCGTTTTCCCCTTGGCCAGGTAACAACACTGTGAGCCTTGCTGTAACCCAGGCGCCTCAGCAGCCCGCGAGCTCCACTGGGAAGGCTGCAGGGAGGCCAAGCCGCACATCCCACCCCAGCTAAATCAGTCGAGTCTCTTTATTCCACCTTCTAAAATTTTGAGAATTTTAGCCCCTTCTCTAATCCCTTACCAAGGCCCATCCTGGACGCACACCCTCGCTGCAGTTCTGTACTTTGTTTTTAGGGCAGCCTGCCTCCTTCTGACCTTCTTTCCTCTTTGACTTTAACCTTCATTGATCAGCATGTTCAGTGATAGTTTGTTCTTTCATTACCATGAGTTTTCAGGGCTGGGCAAACTGCATCATCTTACCTTAAATGACAAGATAACGTGATTCTGTTCCAGGAAAAGATTCAAAAACCCTATCCACACACTCTGAGGTAGGTTCAGGGGAAAAAAAAAAAATGCTTCTTTTCAAGTGAAAAACCCACCCACATGTTGGCATGTTTCTGCCATGTTTCTACCACATCCCTTAAAAGAAGGGATTTCTTTGCCCCACAGAGAAATCAGAGAACTCTGAATTTCTCTTTGTGGGGATTTCAACAACTCTGATTACTAACTCCTTATTCTTAAGATATGATCACGTAGACCCACATTTTCTCCCTTTCTCCCTTGTCTCTTCACTTCAAAATGGGGAAGAGAGAAAGCTGTGGACCTTCTTCATATATATCAACAATCTACGAACCCCCTTGTCTTGACAAGCATGAGCGCCAGCTCCTGGGCCCCGGCACTTTCTACAGGACCTGGGCCTTCGTTATGGAGTTTGATGCTCTGGGTGCCAGGAAAAAATGCAGTTATTTTACAGATGTGCGTTGGGGGCAGCTACTAAAGGGTATTTCACTAGCTCAATATGGTCAAAGAAATCAGCCATAGCTGGCACCATCACACACTGTTTCAGGAAAATGCACAGTGGAGAATTGACACTGTACCCATAATTTTGAAAGATTTGCTCATTTAAACCAACCGGCAGCATTTTCGGCCACATAATGGAGAAATTCACAGGATGCTGGGCCCCCTCGTGGCTTC
The DNA here is from genome assembly GCF_048773025.1 of Camelus bactrianus. Lineage (NCBI taxonomy): Eukaryota > Metazoa > Chordata > Mammalia > Artiodactyla > Camelidae > Camelus > Camelus bactrianus. Next base: position 72,310,172 of record NC_133547.1, read on the forward strand.
TGTGGCTATAAAAGCCCCTTCATGCTGGATTTTTTATATTGGGTAAATTAATCGTTTACTGTTCCAAGATTCCTATGTGTTTATATTATTGCTTTTCTAACATCAGAGTTTGCAGTTGTTATGGAAACATATGGTAACATTTGCTGCGAAATTTTAAATGCATTTTCTACCCCTGTTACACACCTGAAACAAAGCCAAAAACTCTCTTTGCTTTACATTAGAGTGAAATTCAAACTGGTCTGGATGACTATAAATGGTTACTGTTTGTCTTGGCTCCTACCTGTATCAGATTTAGACTGAGGAATCTTAGGGAAGAAATTACATGGGATAAAATGGATATTTCTAAATTACAAGGCCTGCAATTCCAGTGGCTCCAAATATCAGCTTTCTGTTTCATCTCAGCCTGCCAGAAAGAAAATGGTGGGGCTGGACAATAAAAGATCGACAGCATTTACTCTCCGGAGCCAAACGCTTCTTGTTTTGATTATCCTGGAGGCTGGAGGCTGCCGATCCCCGATCAGTTAAGTCTTGTTAGCAAATTAATGGTTGTAGATTACAATGGTGCAGGACATGAGTTTTAGTCCCCGGCTTTAACTTGAAATGACAAAAGTATGCATCCTTCCAACCCCCATTTTGCTCTGCAATTTTCCTCTTTGAGCACCTCACGATTCTCAAATAATTGTTCATGATGACTCCGGGCCTTTGGGGAGGTGGGCTTGGAAGCATTTACTGGACAGTTTTCTAAGTGGCCCAATTACCCATTTCTCCATGCCTGAACGCCTCACCCAAGTCAAGTTTCCTTGTGCATAAATACTACTGAAGAAACAAAAAACAAAAACCAAAAAATAAAAAACCCCAAAGCATTCTGACTCTGAAAACTATCAGATGACAAAGACAGATGAGAACTGGTGCTTGTTTGAGCATTCTTCTGGAACTTTAAATCAAGAGAAACCAAGAGTCACAAAAGAACTTCAAATGTGTGCATTCCATCTTTCCCAGGGACCTAAGAGACCTATTTTCTACCTAGATCTTGGTCCTGAGGGCTTGATCTTCTATTCATTTCCATGCATTTGTGAAGAGTCGCCATAAATTTTCACAGGTTACCTTGCTCTGTCTTTTCTTCCTGGGACTCTAACCTTGCTATTTGCTGAAGAGTTCCACTCTAAGCTTCAGACAAGATGAGACATTGTTCCTCTATATTTGAGGTGAATGGGTGAAAGAATTACAACGCTTTCCTAAGTATGGAAATATGAGAAGTTGCAGAAGGTTCTTTCGCTCCGGAGGCCCATGTTTGGTAAGAGTTAAGTGTCACTTATCCCCTAATAGTACATATTCAGAGGGTTCTATGGCAGTAACTGAAAAAAACAGGGTTATAATGTCCCTGCCCTCCCTTTTCATTCACTCAAATAAAGAATTTCATATTCTAAGGCATCTGTTCTAGCACCCAGGATGCTATCTGAGCCAAGGGCTCGGAATATCAGCATAGCATGCCCCAATCAGCAGCACAGGTCAGAGACTTCACAAAACATGGGTGACTACTGCATTATTATATTACATATATAATGCATACACATAGTATATGTAAATAATTAGACACATTAAATATTACTTACATATACAATTACGTACAGTGTTGCATGCGTTCATGTTTCTCTACCTTTCTTCTTTAGAGAACAGAGGGTAATATTTCATAACACATGAAGATTAGGAAAATGCAATGATTAAAAAGAAGACACCAGAACTTCACTGCCTGGCCTCAAGTCTTGGTTTGGCCACTTACAACCTGTGTTATCTCGGGTAAATTCCCTAGCCTTTCTGGGTCTTAGTTACCGTCGCTGAGCTATCTCCTGAGCTTTATGGTAAGTCCACGAAACAGAGATGGAAGCAGCACTTCCTTCACTGGGTTGGCATGAAAAGGAAGGAAGGAAATAAGAGGAAAACACTTAGAACAGTACCGGGCAGATGGTAAAGATTCATCAGAAGTGAGCTGCTATTACTAACTATGACGATGATCACCATCACCTTCTTCGTAGTTAATAGCAGAATTATGATTAAGACGCACGTTTCTGAATCCCTTCAGTTTGTAAGGCCAGCACTTCCTAAATTTTGATGGTGTGATCCACCAGCATGATTTTTAGTGATGAGGATTGTATTTTCAGCCTTTTTAAGTCAACTTAAAACAGCAACAACATTTAAAAAGTGACTTTAGTCCTGTCCTCAACAACATTACTGGGGAACCATGGATCCATGTGCCAATTATGCCTTTCCAATCTAAAGCAAAACACCTAACTTTGAAAATTAAAAAGTATTCTTTGGCGTATTACAAAATCACCTGGTGTGCCACCAGAGCACTGTTGTGTGACACTTCAGGAGCCTTTGAGCGAGGCCTTGGCACATTTCAGAAGGGCCCAACCTGTGTAAGAACTGGGAGACATTTGACATTTGGCAGAAACCCACCACCACTATCCATGTGGACAATAAATACACAACCTTGTCAAGGGACTGAGCGTGGATGACTGTCAGTAAGCTTCCTTCACACAGCACACATTCAGCTCTGAATCCAGTCTCAGTGCTAAAGGACTGAAAGGAGTTCCCTTTCATTAGCCTAAGTTCCTAGTAATGCGAGCATTGTGCTGGTGGGTAGACGCAGACTGGAGAGGCCCTTGTGGGAAAAAAAAAAAAGACACTGTATCTGGAGGACTCATCCCATCTCTGCAGACTGGATTAAATGTATTTTGACCCCTGCACTAACCCATTTTCATGTGATACATTTGGTACAAGAAGAGATTAATTACTTAGGAAAAACAAGCGAAAGTCCCTACAGCAAATATATTATCGCTGTATAGAACGAGACACAGAGGTCTGCACTGGCACCATTAGCTCGGCTATAATAAATGAGATGCTCTATGTGATGTATAATATGGTAAAGAAAACGCAGCTGTTTGCTTCTGTAGGAAAGTGCATAGGTGCACTGCACCTGAGTCTGCCAAACACTTAATAAGGCCTCAGCCACAAAGCTGCATCCCTGCGAACAGCGATGGCTGAAAACCATTATCCATGGATAATTAACTGTGTCAGGACACTGAGGTCCTAACATGAGGTCCTCATAATTCCCCACTAAGGGAAAGACAGTAAAACATTATTATAATATATTACTAATATTTAATAAGAAGACTGCTCTATTTGTGTGTTATTAATGCAAGCTGTAAGTTACAGCAGCATTTGAATTATTATTAGCTCTTCTGGGCACTCTATCTTGAAGGGCAAAGCAGCCCTTTGAGCCGAAGTAAAGAAATACTTCCACTTGGGATTAAAATTTAAAAAATATATTTGCAATTTGTTCTGCTTATTTACCCTCTGATAACATAACATATCTATGGTGAATATTTATCACTGGAAAAGCCATTGCTAAAATGACCAGCATTAAGAATGTTCAAAGCTACACAGTTGTAAACCATGTCTAGTGTATTCCTTTGATCTTTAGAAGAGTCCACCCTTTCGCCTTCTCCAAGTATCTTGGTCATTTTGAGACTCTCCCCTGTAACACCAAGTCTTTAAATTTCTCGGTAACAAGCCTCTTTGATGCTTGAAGACAAAAGCCTCTCTCCATTTATTAAGATGACTTCCTACTGTGTGGGGCTGTTCTTTACCTCATAATTAAAATAGCACCTGAACACAGCCATCTGTGAACATGGATTAAGTTTTTACAAAACGTGAATATCCTTTCATTTTTTTTTTTTTTGTGACAAATGCCTCTAAACCTCATACATAATTTGTGTGACATACCCCACACCGAAGGAAAAAAAAAAAAAGCTTAAATAAACTTTTACTCCAAAAACAAAAAAAAAGAGGAAAGGAATTAGGATAAACATTTTGCTCTTCACTGCAACCTTCCATGCATCAATAAAATCCATAAATTAATGTACAGCTCTGTAATTTGCTCAAAGAATGAATGAGCTGTCAGTCTTTGCTTTCTGTTTCTAGGATTCTGTCAGTTTATGGCAACCCAGAGACACAGTTTGCCACTTAATTTTCCTCTTCCTTTTTCAAATACACACATTTTGGAAAAGACATTATTTATACAAAAGGCTGCCAAGATACTGGGTTAAGATGGATTTGGATATACAGACTATTTCACAAGCTAGTCTTATTTAACCAAAATAGAGTCTCTTTGGGAGTTTTCTGCACAAACTGCAAATCCATAAATGCAGAGATTATAAACATTGATACAGACATTTCTTCCAGCGGGTTTTCTGACCCGATGTTAACTTTACATTAGAAATTCATGTTTCTTTAGAAATGTTGGCTTATTTCAGTGAAATGGTTCCTCTGGTACAGTTGGGGGCTGTGATGTCAACCGGGCTCCATTGTAATAACCCTTATGAAATATTTACGATGAAACTGAACCACGCACGCGTAACAGCTGACTTTTGCGGCAGCCAAGGTTTAAGCTTACCTTTTTCTTTTTATTAAAGGAAAGACATAGTTTTTATATTTTCCTCTTCTCCAGAAGATCAAACCCACATGTATTTAACAACTTCCCAGACCACACCTCCATATGACCATCAGCCTCAGAGACAAGATTGAAAGATGATTCTGATCACATGACATCTTCGGGCCATGAAAGAACAGCTGGGTTCCCCCATGGCAGAGCTGGAAATATGGCATAAACTCGAGGGTGTAATAGGAGAAATGGTGATCACCAGCAATGGAGTCCCCGTCCTTCCTTCCTGAGAACCAAAACCTTCATCGGATTCAAAACTGCCAACATTTTTGCAGACGCCCTTTTTATGGTGACAATGAGTGCCATATACACTTCATTCACTTTTGAAAACTCTGTAAAAGGAAAGATGAAAGACTGCCAAGTTAAAGGCAAAAATATATATATACACACACAAATATTTCCTCCAAGCGAGAACCAACATAGAACAGAGTAATACTACAAGGTCATGGAAGGCAGCACCCAGACTGCATCCTCGTCTCCAGGCCAAAGTCAGTGCCGCTGTTCCCAGGAAGTATGAGAAGGCTGAGAAGAGTTTTCACTCTGAGCAGGCAGGACGCACATTCCATATCAGAATCCTACCCACACCATCCAATTTGCAGACATGTATTGATTAGCCTGAATAATATCTGAATTATTGCTACCATTCAAATAGTTAGACTTCACAAGACTGCATACACAATCTGAATTTTCCCCTTCTCTTGAAAATGTAGGCGACCCCGCAGTAACACAGATTCAGCCTCCTTGCTACCCACTTCAGACAGGGCAGGAACTTCCCTGTTCACCCCAGTCTCACATCTCTGCCTTCATTCACCCAGACTATCTGCCAGGCCCTGGAGACATTTTAGTTTGCATTCTCTTGTCTGAATCCACTAGAAAACTCACAAGTACCCAAGTACCAAGCTGCTCTCATCAAGAGCTCAGAAGAGCACTTCCTTGAGAAAGCCTGATGCCTCTTCGGGCACGATTTCACCACTTCATGTGCCCTCCTAACCCCTCAAAACCAGCTCTCTCCGGAAAATATGGAAACTCTAATTTGAAAAGATACATGCACCCCATTGTTCGTAGCAGCACTATTTACAATAGCCGAGACATGAACCAACCTAAATGTCCATCAACAGATGACTGGATAAAGAAGATGTAGTATGGAATACTACTCAGCCATAAAAAGGAAAAAACCATTTGCAGTAACATGGAAGGACCTAGAGATTATCATACTAAGTGAAGTCAGTCAGAGAACAACAAATATCATATGATGTAACTTAGGTGTGGAATCTAAAAAAATGATACAAAGAACTTATTAACAAAACAGAAATAGACACTCAGACATAGAAAACAAATTTATGGTTACCAAAGGGGTAAGATAGGGGAGGGATAAATTAGGAGTTTGGGATTAACATACACTACTATACATAAAACAGATAACAAGGCCCTACTGTAGAGCACAGGGAACTACAGTCAGTATCTTGTAACCTATAATGGAAAAGAATCTGAAAAAGAACATATAGATAGACAGATCTATACATCTATCTATATACAGATATATAGATATAAAAATAACTGAATCAGTTTCCTGTACCCCCTGAAACTAACACGACATTGTAATCAACTATACTTCAATTAAAAAAAAAATCACAGTACCTTAAAAAAGAAGAAGAAGAAAAAAACCCCAACAAAACAAAAAACCAGGTCCCATTCTCTCAGTCACATAGCCAGGCATAATGGTCTTCGGGGCCCTTGGGACAAAGGCTAGAACTTGTGTGAACGCACAAAACACGCCCCAAAATACACAGGGAGAAATCCCCAGCTCAGGGAAGGCCCACCTTACTTACCATGCAGAGTTGTCACCCTGAGCCGGGCCGCCCCTCTTTGTGTTTGCTTCACTCAAACTCGCCCGCAGATTTCTCCATGCAGGCTGTACTTTCTTAACACATCCTCTCTGACTTTTCTGCCACAGCCTGTTTCCAGGGCAGCTGCTGGAAGATGCTGTGCTTCACACGGCTCCCTATTCTCAGAGGCCCCCTCAAAGCTTTTAAAGCGAGCATAACATGCAGAATTTCAAATGAAGAACCGACAGCAGAAAGATCATTTACAGTAACTATACAAACAAGCTAAATGAAAGACTTGTGTTCAGTCATTAAAAATAATAATGCCAAAGCCCCGAGGGCGGAAATGTAAAGCTTCTACTTCGTGTGAGGAAACAGAAAAGAAGTGTGTTTATTATCCCAATAAGATAACCTGCTCATTTCTTTAAGAGGCAATTTTTAAGAGGACGTTCGTTCACAGCGAAATCTCACTTGAGCAGATTAGATGAAAAATAACCAGCGCAAACACAATGCCTATTTCAGCCAAGGGCTTTGGCGAAGCGGGAATCACCCAGAGAGACATGCATGGGTCTGCTGGGAGGCATGGCCACGGATTACTTCCGTCCTGCTCCTCCCGGAGTCCCCTGAACCGAGCCCAGAGTTAGTTATAGAGTTATCTCTCTCAGACTTTGCAGATGATGCCTTACATCATGACAACAGAGAAGAGGCAAGGTCTCCGGACCTGCCTGCCTACAACAAGTTTCTGTAAAGTAATGAATACAGACAGCTTGGGGACCGTCCACCTGTGCAGCCTGCCTCTTCCCGCCTGCAAAGTGAAACCACCAGGGACTGGCAGAAGGTACTTGTCTGACAGGGCCAGGGCAGCCTTCCTCCTCCATGACAGCCTGGGCCTCCCCTCTTAAACTTGACCCACCGTAATTCCTTCACAACACAGCAGCGAGGCAGCTGACAGTAGCAGCTGCAGCTCCTAAGCGAGATGGATGGAATTTTCATAACTAGTTCCCCAAGTTACATTTTACCTTCAAGATAATTTATGAGCTGCTCCGGAGCCTTGAAGAGACAATATGCTTGCCATAAAATTAACTGTAACAGTCTTGTAGGTTATAATTAACACTGGGAGGGTAGCACCAACTGGATGAAACACATGGCATAATTGATGGTGAAACTGGAAAGAAAGCGAGCTCATGGTATCATTACGGCACATGCTGCCTTAGCAAAGCCTATGCTTTCCAGGGGTTAATTACAATCACCTTCCAGGGCCCCTGTTCTGGTGGGGAGGAGGCCCGAGCTGGCCAGTGGGGTGGAGATTTTGCTGGCAAGGCCACGGGGCACCTGGAGGGATGCAGAGGCTGCCGGCAGGCTGGGAAGAGAGGCCGGATATACCGAGAGCGGGCCGAGCATCTGGCAGGGTGTTTCCCGGAGCTCAGACCCAGCCCTCCACAAGCCTGCCTGGTAGACACGACTTCATTTTCTTCTCTGTAAAATGCATCTTTTCAGTGAAGACAAAGATAAGGATGAAAGGAAGGGAGTCAGAACCTCTAGAACGCCTTTCCAGGACTGACTGACTCAGAATACAACAGAACTGAAGCGTTTCCACTTAACATGGGCATCTCCTTGTGAAAAATTAAGATGGCCCACTAAACCTGAGGTTTCTTAAACTACAAAGTAGCACTCTGTCCAGTGGAGAGGATGGAGAGAAAGCTAATCAGAAAAGGCCTGTCAGTCACTCCCCTCTTGGAAAGAAACACTAAACTCTTCCTTTCCTGTGTGGATACCAACAACCTGATCAATACGCACCAAACACGGAATATTCTAAACATACTGGAATTGTTCAAATAATTTCAACACACAATGTGAAGGTGACTGACCTATTTTTGTTGTTTGATTTGTTTTGTTTTGTTTTTGTCCTGGGACAAGAGACTGAAAATCATTCCGATAAATGACGCAACAGTGTCCCCTACAGGCCAACGGAGCTATACTTTACCCCACCCCCACCCCCCCATTACTTCCTCAACTGAAAGCCAGAGTCAAACTTTTATCTATAACCTGGAATATACATTACAGAGTAAATTTGTAAAATACACTAGGGACACCCCTGAGATAAAATAAAATTACTGCTCTTCATGTGCGGTAAATTGTTTCCCAGATATAAACATACTGTACAGCAGTGATTAACCCATTACAGAGAAGATAAATGCTACCTGTTTGCCCTAAGGGAAGCTACTCAAATCAGCCTTGACTAACCCAGCTCCGAAATTACTCCACTTAGAGGATTTACAGATTCTTGGAGGCTAAACTTTGATGTTCTCATCTGTGCCCCGACTCTCTCACCTTCTAGAAGATTGTAACCAGCATAAAAGAGATGACATAGCTATAAAGGTAATAACTTTTTCCTTTAAAAGATTTACGGGAGGGAGATGTATAAAGGATGAGCTGGAAACCACTCCCTCACAGAGACACAGAGGCACCCACAACTAAGAAGTGTGAAACGTCTTTAGGTACCAGAGGAAACAAACATTTACAGATACACGCCCACCCATCTCCACTCTGGGAAGGATCCTGGAAGGCCTCTAACCCCCACACTGTGAGACCCAGGTCAAGCACTACGTGAACAGCTGAGTGGATGACAAAGAGGAAAGCCTTGTACCTGCTCCAGCTGCATCCACACAGCAGTGGCCCGAGCTGCGCTGTCTTGGCTTAAATTCCATCTCCACTACTTAGCGGTGCTGCCTTGGGCAACGACTCTCCATCTCTATGCCTCCCTTTTCTCACCTCCTAAAGTGTTTAAAGCTGTCCGGCAGTTAGCGAGTTCTCAGTAAATGGTAGCGGCTAGTATTGCTAAACTCAGGACAACTGCAGGCTGATTTCAAGGCTGGTGGAGGTAGAAAGTGAAGCCACAGGAGTAACACCTGCCCTTCCGTTAGTTGCTCCCTGGGCTCTAGCCTTGTCAGAGCTGGAAGATGCCTTCGAGGTCACCGGAAGAAGCCACCTCTTCTGTAGACGAAGTTGCTGAGCTCTGGTGTCTGTGACTTGCTTAAGAGTCCACAGCCAGCTGGAGACAGGATTCAAACTGGAGTTCAGGCCTCCGCCTGTCAGTTCTATGTGGCAGTCCTTACCTCGTGCAGGGCCTGACATGGGATGAGCTCTGTCCAGTGTGCCTCCCCACACCAACTCAGCAACGTTGGGCCCCCATCGGGAGGCTAGGATTGTACCTGGAGGCACCCTCCCAAAGGAGAGGCCAGGCTGGGTGAATTTGGCTAGGACTGTTCTTCCTTTTTTGGTTTTGATCTGAAGGTGAGGGGTAATTTTTATTGAACACCTAGCATGTGTCTCTAGGTGTTCTACGTGGGATCCCTTGGTCCGCCCCATGAAACAGCTTCTCTTATTACCCCCTCAGGCAAGTTACAAATGAGAAAATGGAGGTTCAGAGGGGTTGAGTAACTTGGGTTAATTATAACTCGTCCGGAATCATAGAAGTGGATCCAAGATTTAAACCCAGGCAATCTGACTCAGAATCCATGCTCCCAGCCTCTATACCATGTTCATAAAATGTTCTTTGAAAGAAACCATTTCCCCCACCATTTACCACTGAGAGCTTGGTCTCTCTGGAGAGAAGGCAGCCCAGGTTTTATTCTGTGACCCATAATCACATATAGAGTTCTCTCCTATTTCTCGCTCATACCTGGAGACAAACAGCTCTCAGCCACTTGCACCGACACAATTTCACAACAGAGCAGCGCTCCTCACGACAGCCTGGCATATAACGAGTCACACACAGACACTTCTGGAGAGCCTGTCCCTTTCATCCCTGGGACAAGGGTTTCCCCAGGATCCTGACTTCACCTCCTTCACAGCATTCTTACCCCATACTGTATACTGCACTTCCCCCAAGTAGTGTTGCTCATCTCTATAACCTCAGGGCCGACGGTAGTGCCTGAGATCAGGGAGGCACTCGACAAATATTTGCTGAATCAATACATAACTGACAGCTCACTCCCAGTAACCATAACCACCACTTATTAAGCGCTGGAGCGCATTACCCATGTCATCCCCCCAGCGCCTATGAGACATGCACAACTTCTCCTGTTCTCTCTGAAGAGATACCTGTGAATGTAACATGGCCTGAATTTAAGCCTTCCTTAAAGGGAAGACCTTTAAGGTGACGCATCGTTCGTTTTAAAGTCACTGGGAACCAGGGTGCAGACGATCAAAGGAGAAAGGAATGCGGTGGCCTCCCTCGGATGGAGATCCTCAGAACACTGATATTCCATGAACAGCTCACCAGTCTGACTCACTAGAACGAGAGCTGCAAGTTTTATAACAAGTGATTATTTTACGATGAAGATCGGAAGAGAAAATTTTGTCCTTATCTCAAACAGAATGACGATATTTTGGCTCTGCTGAGAGTCACTGAATACGCAGGGTGTGACCACTACATACATTTTTGAAAAGACATGTTCAGAGTTGCACTTAGGAAGACATTTTTTAGCTGTCATTGCCCTTAGGATATACGCTCCATGAGAGAAGAGTTCCCATCAGTTCACATCCCTGCTGTGTTTCCAGTACCCTGGAACAGCACTTGAAGAATAGCTGGTACTTAATAAGTATTTGCTGCATAAATAAATAAATGAATCCATGTTTTCTCAAAAAGTGGAAGAAGCCCTGCCTCTAAGAAGCAGCCAGCAACCAGTCACGGTCAGAAGGCAGCCAGGAGCGGGGCTCATCCTGAAGCCTATGTGTTGATTTTATAAATAAGATGCGCGGAAGTCAATTGGCTTTTGTCCCCCCGTAAAACTGTTCCAAGCAAGACAGTAACAATGGTAATAACATTAACCACACTTGCCTCCTTAAGACAAGTTGCTGTATCTTGGAGAAAAGGTAGCCCTATCTCTAGACTCATTTAATCCTTGCTCTAAATTTATACAATGTTTCAATTCCTACACATTTATGAGGAGGTTTTATGGAGTTATCGGGTTTTATGGAGTAATCTGGTTCAGAGACACAAAGGACATTCTTCTGCTAACGGCGGCAGAAAGCAGAAACTGCAATTATTAAAAGAGATGGGACAGATGCTTTAGAAAGAAAGACGCGGATGGCAGCTAGCTGGCCAGTGCCTCCCTGCCGCTCCCCGGAATTCTCTTCCTTTACTCCTCACATGCACCCCGAACGCTGCACACAAATTCAGCTCATTGCAGGGGACAGTTACTGAACTGGAGATGCCACAACTTCAAGTTCCCAACTAATTCGGCCAAAAGCAGCAGCCGCTGTCTTGAGCATGGGTGACAGTAGCTGGCATGGTCAGGTGACTCAGTCACGTGTTATCTCAGAAGAGAACTATACTGTCCTCATCATCCCACAGCCCATCTTCAAGGCTAGGGATGGCGATCTGGGGCTCGGGTTTTACAGTTGGTGAACAGACAAGACAGATCCCCGCCCTCATGAGGTTTACATTCTAGTGAGAGAGACAAAAAATATAAACATAATCAACTACTTATATAGTACATGCTGGGTTACTTCTTCTCTAAGTTTCCTTGGTGTAGACTCCATTGCGCAGTCATCCTTCTGCGTCCCAGAGTGCCCCACGCGAAGGAGAACAGGAATCTGTCGCCTGTGTGCCTTTATGAACCTCCCCCGCCCCTCCCCGACATGAGACTATAAATTATTTCAGAGTCGAGACTGTTTCATATTCATCCTGCCGTTTCCCACGGTGTCGAGTGCAGTGACTTGTACTTGATAAGCATGTAGTAAATAATAGTTTATAATTGCTAAACTGAACTGGGCCAACCTGTTAGCTTTGAGTAGAACCTGGCCTGCCATCAGGCAAGAGGAGAGACCAGACCACCATGGAGAAAACCGTAACGTGCCAGTCTTAAAACCGGAGTCCGTCCACACAAGCGAGTCACGCCAGCTGGCTTACTTGTGGCACCCAGATTAGAGTTCTGAAGCTGACTGGCTTAGAAAGGGAAGTCCTACCCATGATAAGATCTAGGTTATAACCACTGGATTGTGGACCCCCAACAAAGGTGTCCAAAGTGGATCCCTCCTGGAGGTACGTGGTGATGGGGGGTGCTGCGGAGGACAGGAGGACCGTCTATAATAAGACATCCGGTTGTTTCAGGAGTCTAGAAAAAAATGCTAACTTGGCAGCCTTTTTAGATACCAAACCCAATATGGAGAAGACGAGTATAAAAACATCTAGGTCTGGAGAGTTACTTTTAACTGGAAGTAAGTAGTTCTAAAAGCTTTTCTAAAGAACATGCCATAAGCATTTTAAAAAACTGTTCTCAGTAACCATTTTAAGGCTCTGTGGACCCAAATGAAGTTGTCTGCGATGGGGCTATCGTAAGTCCTGTTTGAGCCTAGAAGCTGAGGGGCTTAGGAGAACAGAGTTTCCATTTACTTAGGCTACAGTCCTATCCAGCGTGCAATGTTCAGAGATTCTGTAATGACAGACATGTAAGAGGATGGTAGAGGGAAGCGGGAGGCGACCTAGAGAAACAAGTAAATACGCATGTGGGCCACATGCGGTAAAGAAAGGGCCGTGGTAAGTGGGAACCGGGCACAGCTGCGTACTCGTGACAGCCTCGTTTGGAACTCTATCCATCCAATAAGCCAAATACCCCTAACAGGCTTGTGACCTCTTTACCACTTAGGGGTAAGTCGTTAAGTCTGCCATGTTTTAAAATCTCCTAATAAAAAACTAATGGTCTTCAATAAGCCCATGGAAAGATGCTCAACATCATTAGTCATCGGGGACATGTAGATCAAAACCACAATGAGATAACACTGGGATGTCTCGAATCCAAAAAGAGGACAAGAACAAGTGCTGGCAAGACGGTGGAAAAAATCGAAACCTCTGTGTGCCACTGCTGGGAATGCAAAACGGCACAGGAGTTGGGGAAAAGGGCCTGGCAGCTCCTCAAAAAGTTAAACATCAAGTTACCATTGTGACTCAACAATTCCATGCCTAGGTTTTTACTCAAAGGGACTGAAGACATGTCACTCAAAAACTTGCACATGAATGTACACAGTAGCCTTATGCGTGAGAGCCAGAAAGTCAACCCAAGCATCTCTCAGCTGATGAATGGATAAACAAAATGTGGTACAGCCACAAAATAGGATTAGTTTTTGGCAACCAAAAGGAACGAAGAACTGATACAGGCTACAACATGGATGAACCTTGAAATCATTATGCTAAATGAAAGAAGCCAGACACAAAAGTCCTGTATGATTCCATTTCTATGAAATGTTCAGAAGAGGCAAGTCTATAGAAACAGAAAGTAGGTTAGACAGACAGTTGTCAAGGACTGTGGGGAGAAGGGGAAATTGGGAGTGGGTGTTCACAGGTTCAGGCTGCTGTCTGGGGTGATGGAAATGCTCTGGAATTGGATAATGGTCACAGCCGCAGCATCTTGTGACTATACTTTAAAAAAAAATCACTGAACTGTACACTTTCAAATGACTAATTTTATGTTACATGAATTATACCTCGGTTTAAAAAATCCTTTGGCCTGGCTTTCGTCTGATTGTTTGTAGTTGCACCTTACTTAGCAAAAATTTAAAGGGAGAGCTTTAAAGTTAAAAAGCATAGTTAACGCTTAAAGCGTTCCTCAAACCCCTGAGTTATACTTCACCTGGCTTTCTGCTCGCTGTAAATCCCCTTGGACATATACAGTCAAGACAACAACTATACTCACTTTAGGTAATGTTCAGAAGGGCTGTAATTCTATTTTAAACATAAGTACTGTCTGGGTGAGGCTTCTCTTCTGTAGGCAATGTAGTTCAATACCAGGGGTTTTCAATAGTACAGCAATTCTAGACCTCGAAACATCGACAATTAAATACTTTCCTGGGAGGGCCAGAGCAGCGGGCCTCTCTGTTGTGGTAACGATGGCTCCACCACTCACTTCCCTTTCCACTGCCTTCCACAGCCTCTTTCTAGGAACCTGCTAAATTCTCATCCCCAGATCAATTCTTAAATTGGCTCCCGAGCACATTTTATCTCGTGTACAGCATCTCACACCATACTTGGTTTACAGCAGGCATACAAAATACACAAAAATGCTTCATGAATAAAATCCTTCTCTTTTCCGAATGCAGACACATGGGATGTGCCGTCAGCAGTCTCTGCAGAAGAGTGTGGGACTCTGTGAACGCCAATGTCACTGGCCAGAAACCGGGACACTCTGTCCACAGGAAGCTGGGAGAAAGCTTTAAACAGATCACTCTTAGCAATTAATGAGTGCAGAGCTTGTGACCTACCTACTGTTGGCACTGATTAGCATCACCAAGATGTTTCTTTGAAAATGGAATAAACAAAGGAACACATATATCTACTCAATTAACAAGAAAAGTGCCGTCTTATTTTTACAGAAAAACTGCCAAGTAGCAGTGAAATGGTGTGCAAGAGTCACGTGTATATTTAGTATCAAAAAAAAAGCACAATGTTCAGCGGCCAGATGGTGAAATGGATCACAATTTTTTTGCGAAGCACTTTCTCTAACATGTGATTCAGCTACATTCTCTAGACTAAGCATGCAGGCAGGAAAAAAATAATTTGCTTCCCATTCTGACATGTTCGGGGCAAAGGAAGCCCACTGCTTTCCTTAAGCTGACTACAAATAATTATTCCATGACAAACACGCCCTCAAAATTTTCTGCAACCGAGGAAAGCCACTAGGGATTTGTGTAAAATAAACAAAGGCCCTGAGTTTTACTATTTTTTTAATTTAGAAAAACAACTCGGGCCTGGACCTCAGACTGTACCTTTTCTTTAGTGCACTTTTCAAATGATAATTTCTTCCACTGTCACCATTAAATCTTAATCCATTCCAGCTCCTTGCATGGGTCATTGAGTCTATATGTTCGGGCTGTTATTTTAAAATGTTTCCCCTTGGTAGGGAAAGGGGGGGAGAAAAGATGTTGAGGGCCAGATGGGCCTCTTCACAGTTCATTTATCAAACCTAATACACTGGGCTCTACCCTCCTCTCACTCACGACTGCGGTTAAACTTCCATATAATTTGGTAATCATTTTCATTATCAGAGAGTGACCCGAAAGCAGCCTATCCCGGGACACCCAGCCCTCTGCAGCTGCTCTTTTTCTGCCTTTCCCTACAGTAGGCCCTAAGAACCTTCGAGTTTATTAGCTGCAGACTGACCTTTGGGCCGCAGAGGTCGAGCAGGGGTCAGATCAGAGGGCTTGCCCAGTTCTTTAAAAGCTATAACAAGCTGTCCATCAGGCAGAGTGGACTGTATAAACAAAGCCAAATCTTCAGAAATTCTGTACCACTTCTGTTAACACTTACCCTGCATTCACACGGCTTCTCCCGATGTACTTTGGATCATTCAACTCCAGGGAAGTGAATAGACAGCCCTAATAAGCCTATTTGGAGAGGGTTGTTTATGGGATTACCGGGCTTGGGGAAGGAAACCCACAGCACTCAGATGTGCCTCTAGAATCCCAGGGTTGTGTGACACTGTGACAAACTCGGTTACCCCGAGTCATGCAGAATTGACACTTTCCTCCAAAAGCTAAATTACAGGGAACATATGCTTTCAGTTTAAGAGACTTCAGTGAGTCCCAAACAATGGCTCGGCTCCTGGCCTGAGAGAGAGACAAATATTTTAAAAACCAAGTTACAAGTTTCGCTTAATATATTCTCCCTAACATCATTAACATAAACGAACCTCCTGGAAGGCGGGGTGGGGGGGGGCTTTATCACAACAGACTTCTGCCGAAGTTACCGCCAGCTGCGGGGGTCTCAGGCGACCTCAATTTCTCGAAGTTGCACTCTTCCCAACACGTTCTCAAACGTGCAATATAAGGTAATTAGAGTCATCTGTATTTAACTTGCAGAGGAAAAAAAATGTCTATTATCTAATCTAACTGATCCCCTGATAGCTTTGATGAAAGTAAAATACTGTAGTCCATTGCTTGGCCTTCGGCGAGCGCTAATTATTAGCTGTCAAAGCACATTTTGCCTCGTGTAATTCCAAAGCACACAATGGGCCCAGCTCTGAAAACACAGGCCGCTGGGCGAGCGCGGCACTGGATGCTTTGTAACTTTCACCACCACGCGCCTGATGGCTACGCGGGGCGAGGCCCAATTCCAGACGGCCAGATGAAGCTTTGATGAGGAAAAAGAAAGGTGTATGGTAACCGTCTGTTTATACAGATCATATAGATGAGTCTTTCAGATCGGTCACCAGGATGGGAAACATCAGATGGGGGTGGAGAAGGGGTGGGGGCAAGGATTACGGTTATTTAATACTCTGAGGACACTTTTCCCTTCTGAGTTCTCAAGCCACCACCCCCTTGAAATTTTCTTTCAGGTGTTTAGTTTTAAGGGGGTCTGCATCGTGTCAGCTGCTAAGCCCTTTCTTTCCTCCTCCCCTACCACAAAGGGCTTGGGAAGTTTCGTTTCAGATGCTAGACTACATCAACTTCAGCACTGGCTCCAGCTCCTGATTAAATTGTTAGCAGTTAAGGGCCAGAAATGCTGAAACCAGACTCCTTTGAAACAGGCCGTTTTGGCCATGCTGTCTGATGAGTCGGTGTATTAGGAAGTTATTGTTAACAAACCAAATGCACTGCCCAGAAGACGTCCATTCTCGTCATCTCGTCTCTGACCTGCGCTGTCTTTGGAGGGGCTAGGGGGATGGGAGGGAGTTTGCAAGGGAATTTTTCCCTTCTTTCTTTCTCTCTCCCTTTCCTGTTTAATAAGAATCACCAGGGGAAACGATATAAAAGGTCAAACAGAGAGAGAGAAACCTCCTAGGTGCCCTCTCATGGATATTCCATGATTTAATAAAATATGCATACTTTAATGAATATACAGACTTAAATTGTAATACAAAGAAAATTTAAACATTAATTATTGAAACTTAGATTGAAAATCATTTCATTACTGTCACTGAAGCTGTCATTTACTCTGACCACACTGCAAAATAGGGAAGAAGGGGAGAATGTCACTGAGGATTTTAAAATTATGATTTCAATCCAAGTCTGAATATAGGGATAATGCACAAATTTTAAAAAGCAGCTTTCTGATATCCAATCAGAATGGATTGTTTGGTATAGCTCAGCTCGGTGGTAGAGTGCATGCCTAGCATGCACGAGGTCCTGGGCTCAATCCCTAGTAACGCCATTAAAAAAAAAAAAAAAAGAATGGATAGTTCATACTCTTAATTGTCTCCTTTCTTGGAAAATGCTCATCTTCAGCCTTGTTCAGAAAAATCTATTTTTATGATAATTGTTACTAGTAAAGCCATCAATTATTGTAAATCCTGTTGCATGAACTCATTTGGAGAATATTATGGCTATCAATAAATGTTCTTGACTCCCAGGCACACAGAATTTTTAAGTATCAAATGAGACTCTGACACAAAATCTAGCATAATTTTCCTGATTCCTCTCCCTCTTGCTTAGAGACAGATGGTAATTCAACAACACAAATTACACATCTAAAGCCTCCAACCCATTGACTGTTTTTCAAAGAAGAGCAGGATAACACGTTATTTAGCATGCAAGCATCAATTCAGTAAAACTGATGATTTGTGGAAACTTTCTGCCAGTAACAGCCTTCTAACCACAGGTAAGTCCATGTGCAAAGAAACTAGGTTGAAGCCAAAGTCATTTCTACTTGGTCAATTCTAAAAATGGGCTTGATGAAGAGTCTACCTGCAAGCGATCTGCCTCCCAAGGGATGTAGGAGCACTATGTGGATTTCCCAGACATCTGCCCTGACTCAACAGCAATGCTGCTCTTTTAGACTGTTGATTAAAAGGGTTCTTCAGCATCAGGGACTTATATTACATTATGCTCAAGACGCAAACATTTATGCTAAATGTTACACTCAGGGATAAATCACATACGCATACAGATGACATCATGCATCATGACAGAATGTAGGTACCGTGTGCCGCAAACCTAACTTCGGCTGAAAGCATCTGTAACTTGCTTCTTTTCCATGGCGCCTCACACGAGAGGGATGAGACCAGCCCTCAGGAAGGGCTTTAGCCAAAGAAAGCTCTTATTTTCCAGGGACCACACATCCCGTTCTGTAACGAACTAACCTGGCATGCCATTCCCTCCTCAGGTTCTGGCGGGTGGTGAGCACAGCGAGAATGGCGGTCAAGATTTTGTTCCTTTGTTCCACTGGGGCCCCCTCTCTTCTAACTTCATGAAGCACAGCATTTGTCTAGAAGAAATGATGCCCAAAAAGAGAAAGAAGAAGTGAAAAATTAATAATGAAAAAAAAAAAGCCCATAAGCAAATAAGGACAGTAAATCAATGGCTTTTTTATTATAGTTCCCCTGCTAACAAATCAATACAGTAAATGATGGTCAAAAATGGCCAGCATATATTTTGTATTTAATCAATGTACATGGCACATAAGGGAAACTCTAAAGCTCCATTGCCTTGAGTAACACATCAAGATACTGCGCATTCTCGCTCTAATTTTCTCAGTGCACAGACTTTTTTTTTTTCTCCCTGGGAACTGCCTACCATGAGCTATTAATAGAAATGATTTTCACGTCCACTTCACTATGAGTTGTTTGTTTGGCCTTTTAAAACAGAGCAGTCCCTGGCTTTCCCTCTGTCTGTTTCCCGCCGCCCAGCTGAGGCTTACTACACTGCCTCTTCTTATTTGAATCATTAATTTCTACTTCCAGCCATGCCGGGCATTTTTCTTTTTCTTCTTCTTTTTTTTTTTTTTTTTTTTTTTTTGCTTTTGCTTCCCTCATTTTCCTTGCTTGTTGCAAATCAAAAGCTTGCAAAGAAAGGAACATTAAGAGCACAAAAATCAAATAGTATATCTCCATGAGTATCTTTCCAGCTTTGAAGATCCACTACATATTTCAAATAACAGGTCCAAGGATTCTAATGCACAGCAGACTGAGGGTTTGGGGGAAGAATCGTTTATCCTATGGTTATGGCTATAGTCCTTAAAAAAAAAAAAAAAACTACAACAACACCCAGGCTTCTCCCTAGCATTTGGGAAGGTCACACGCTGCTTTTCAGAAGCAGTTGAAACGCAAGCACGTCAAACCCTGCTCTCTCTAACAAGTAGCATTACATCATAGCTCAAATTTGAAACTGTCATTTCAACTTTATCTACCACCACTCACCCCTGTAGGCTCTTTTTATATGTATTTTAAACATGCCAATTTATGCAACACTAGAAAAACAATTAAGAAAACAATGGAAGGTATTCTACTGGTTGAAATTTGAGGGAGCAGATGCCTTTCAAGTTTTAATCACAGAACCTTTCATCACAAGTATTTATCTTCCTACAACTGCAGCAGAAACCTCTAGGATTTGTAAATGTTTTTCATTTAAAGTTAGCGGGGCTTCTTTGGAGATGTTATAACCAAAACAATTGCTAAAAGGGATAAAATTGCCACTTTCTCTGTTCTGATCACTCAGAGTCTTTCTCATTTAACTGAAGTCAATACCTGCGTTTACTTGAGGAGCACACTCAAAATTTGATTCTCATTTATCCTGAACTACTACTTATTTGCCCCCTATAACATTTTACAGTGCATGTTTAATATCTTCACGACACCCCGAGAAGAAGCATGGTGACTATTTGCTGTTCTTGTTGCCTTCCATACATACCCAGTCCCCCTTTCCTGTAATAGCACCCAGATCTCCTGCTGGGAAGTCTTTTATTGTATGTGAGCTTATAGAAGCTGTCAACCAAAGTGTCCTGCTCGCCCCTATCAACAATGTAGGCCAACTTGATCCTCTTTTCGAGGACACTTAAGAATGACAAAGAAAGGGAAAAAATGTGGAGGCAACTAATCTATTTCCTTAGTTCTTACTACCCATGGTCCTCAAAGTATTCCTGGTTTCCTGAACTTTCTGAGTCCACATCACTCTTTCTTCTGATATCTTGGGTTACCCAATATCCATTCAACAAAGTCCCGTTTTGTTTACATTCATCAGAATCTGCTTCTGTTGCTTACAATCAAACACCTTAACTGATACAAACAGATAAAACAGGAAATAGCATCTTCACCATAGAGGATCCAACATAAACCTGACTAGCATCAGCCAGGAAAAGGACCCTGCTCCCTGCCTCCTCGGCCCAGAATTACAGCTACTATACTGGTGATCTACCCAGCTGGACACTCAAGGAGCTTCTGGGGCAACAACATTTTCGGCCCTCCAGCACAGGGCAGAATGCTGGGTTTCTCCAGGCAATTCTACTGCATGAAGCCCAAGCTCCATATGGCTAAAGCAGGCGTTGCAGATTCAGATACCCACGAGGGCCAGGAAGGTAACATGAATGAGTTAAGCCAGGTTACCGGAAGAGAGCACATGCTCTGTCTATAAAGACAGCCGCTATTCAGCACCAGCCAACTCGGCCATTCAGGAAAGCAGTTTCGGTGGTGCCAGATTCGTGAATTTTCAAAATAAACAAGAAATCTGTTTCGTTTTTTTTTTAATGTGAAGACTGCTGATTTTAAAATGTTGGAAACTAATTTTTAAAAAATTTATTTTAAGTACCACATGGGCCAAACAAGAAACAACGATGGCTAAACAGATCTCGGGCAGCTGCCAATCTGTGACCCCTAGCATGAAAGATGTCTAATTTCAGAGAGGTCCTGGCATCAATGGGTGTTCTAACAACAGCACTGCTCCTTGTCTGTGATTCTCTACTTCATGTACTTAAAGTTGGAAGGAACCTCAAAAAGTCATATAGTTTATCACTATGTCTACAGGTACATTTTACCAAAAATGCTTCAAATAGAAAACAAAGTATACACCCAGATGGCTCCAAAGACAGGAGGAAAATAAAATTATTTTTATTGGCCATTTAACACATTGGACTGTGTTAAAATCACTTTTTTAAAGAAGTCATGTATCTCTTCTTTGCCTTTGCATCATTTAAATTTGATCCAGAAGCCCTTGTTTCCGGTGGATTCTGAACAGCCTCTAAGGGGGGGAGAGGAGGAAGGATGTAAGAAAGGGGGTCTCAGGAGGGCAGGGAACTGCATCTGTTTAGTTCACCACTGTATCCCTGCTGCTCGCCTAATGACTTTTAATAAATATTTGTCAAATAGGTAATAAAAACAGGAACTCAAAAAACAAACATTGCAAAAACAAAGAGCAAAGGAAGACTGTCTTCTTTTAAGAAATTACTTTTATATAGACTTAAAACTTAAAAAATAGGTAAACTAAGAATTAGTGATGTGCTCTACCAAGGAGCTCTCTTCACTTCACAAAAGGATTCACTTGCAGGCCTATTTAAATAACTAGCTCCCTTAGTTCAGAGTTTCCCAAACTGCAGTCATTCTAGCACAGTCTCATAATTCCTGCTGTATTTGTGTATAAGTTATGTAATATTTAATATTTTTATTTAAATTGACCTGTATCATAAAATATAAAATGAATTCCCTTCAAAATAAAAATGAAAAGCCAGTGCTACTTGTCATAAATGAGAAGATAATCATAAAAATAATATATTAAAAACAAAGTTATGTGTTTATTTCATTCAAGATGGATACTGTTGCTTGCTGAAGGCTCTGAGACTAAAGCCTGCTTCCTCTTTGTAAAAGAGGCCATTAACAAGTGTAGGAGAATGTTAGAGACACAATCACAGGGATACAGGGGTTGAAAAGGAGCAGAAGGGGAACTCACTTTCTCCGCGTGGTCCTCACTATGTGCAGAGACCTGGAGCGCCACCTAGCATCACCCTGGGTAACACCGTGGTTCACACCCCACACTCTGGGTGCCCCGCCCTACTGCAATGGTTTTCCAACACTTCACAGATAAACCTCTTTTCTCTTGAAACATATTCTTATGTGAAACTCAAGATATGAAACAAACTGGAGCAGTTCTCTTTGAAGCTTTGAAGGTATGTTAGACCTGAAGGTTCTCCCTTTGTCCCAGGGCATCTCTTCAAAACCCCAAGGAACATTTGCCAACCTCAAGCCAACGGTGTCTAAGATGGCACTCAAGTTTTTAAACGTTTATACATTGCTGGTGGGAACGCAAAAGAGTGACATTCTGGTAAAAAGTCTGGCAGTTTCTTATAAAGTTACATACATACACTTAATATATCACCAGCAATCCCATTTGTAGCGATTTACCTATAGAAATAAAAACTTATGTTCACACAGAAACATGCAGACAGATGTTGACAACAGCTTTATTTGTAACTGCCAAAAATGGGAAATAACCTAAATGTCCTTCAAAAGGTAAATGGATAAATACCATGATACATCCATACAGAGGAATACTGCTCAACAAATAAAAAAGATGGGTACTTGATACAGGCAGCCACTTGGATGAATCTCAAACTCATCACGCTGAGTGAAAGAGGCTTGTCTCCAAAGAATAAACACTGACTGATTCCATTTATTTGACATTCTGAAAAAGGCAAATTTTAGGGACAGAGAGCAAACCAGTGAGGGAATTTCTGGAATGACGGGACCATTCTGTCTCCTGATTGTGGTGGTGGTTATAGGAGTTTATACACACATTAAAAATCATAGAATTGTATATCCCCAAAGTCGATCTCATCGCACGGAAGTTTTATACGATTTAATTTTTAAAGTTCATTTCTATCACATTTTTAGGACAAGAGAAAATGCAGGGAACAAGACAGCATATAAATACACCTGAAAGATTAAGACACTAGTAAAAATACAGAGAAACATATCTGGATTATAAAACAGATTCTGTTACAAAAAAAAATTTTTTTAAGATATTGGGAAAGGATGGGTGAACTTAGCTTGAGCATTCAGACCCTAAAATACAGTATTTCATAAAATTTCGGGTGAAAATAAGTCCTTGCACAGAAGGAAATTTCAGAGTGCCAAAGAGCATTCTTCTTACAAAAATGAACAGTGATACTTTTCACCTTGTAAGTGTTGGCTCCGCAGGGGTGGACTTTACACAGGAGATGTTAATAGCCCATTTTCCCATCAGTAGTAATGTAGAACGGTCTTCAAACAAGTACCAATTTTTCAACAGTCTCTTATTACCAAAAACACATTCTCCGTATCTGCTTCCCAAAATACAGGAGAAGGAAACCACAGGTTTAGGAACCATGCTCTGGAGGTTAAATTTCATGTCATTAGTGATTCTCTTTGAAGAGAAATCTATGGAAATGCTGGCCTATCAGGAAAAGACTAAGAATATTCCTAAGAGTGCTGGCTGCTCAAATCCCAGCTGTCACCGCCTAGCTGTGGGCCTTCTTCACAACTGCAGAATGGAGAGGAACCTCCCTGGGGGCCTGGGGAGGACCAGCTGCCCAGGTACCATGCTACTGTGATTTCATCTTAAATGCACCCATCGACCTTGTGCTAAGTTGTGCTATTTTAACAAGAGGATTCCTACAAGTATCTATAACTTGAAATGAAAGATTTCAAAAGGAAATCAGGCAACTACTGAACAGTCACAACCATGAGGAGCTTCTACCAGAAGCCAGAGGCATCTTCTTTTGCATATTCTCAGCGCGAGCAAATGTTTATCCTTTGAGGGTGGGTTTTATTTTTAGAATCAGTCATGCTTTTATTGGACTTCTCTCCATTAGTAGACCCTTCCCTCTAGGCCCCCACCCAATACCTGTCCTGTCCTGCTTAGCCTCCTCTCATTCTGAGATCCTCAACTGTGGTGAGCCCAGAGCTCTGCCCTCAGTATCCCTCTCATGTCTCCTGCTTGCTCCCTCTGTAGGTGACCTCCCCTCCAACCTCCCCTTACAGTCCCTATAGGCTAATGGCTTCAAGCAGACATCTACCTCCAAACAGACCTCTCTGTTGAGCTCCAGCCCCAGAGAGCCCGCAACTGGCTCTCTCTCCTTCAACACACACCTCAGACATGGCACCTCAACCTCAACGTGTCCACATCTGAACTACAATTTTTGCTCGCCACTGTCTTTCCTCTTCATCAACATGCTTCTCCTCCTGTATTTCCCTAGAACGGACAATGATACCACTGTCAACGCCATCACCAAACGAGATATCCACGAATCACCCTCGTCTCCTCCCTTTCCTTTCTCTGCACTCCCTACCCTTGAACATTACCTCCTGTCACTCCTCTCTGTTCAGTCTCACTCCGATTAATTTATTCTCCACTGCCATAGGCTTAGTCCAGGCCATCTCTCATCTGGGCCGTGAAATGGTGCCCAAAGAGCGTCTCTCGGTCAATCTTGCCCCTTTCATGAATTTTCCTCCTAAAGGAGGGGTATATCAAGGCCAAAGGAACTCAAGAGCTTTAGCCTCCAAGACCCACCTAAACCAGAGCAGCTCTGTTCATGCATCCTTCAGCTACTGGCATTTGAGAGATACAAAACAACATATATTTTTTAAAGCCCACATTCCTTAACCTGAAAAAAAAGCAAAAGCAAAAAAAAAAAATAATAAAAAATAAAACCCCACCTCATTTTAATATAGGCCCCACTTACTTCTCAAGTCTTAGCTCCTTCTGTCTTCTATTCCATATAAAGTAAGTGCAATTCTCTGAAAATACATGCCTATTCTATACTACACATTCACCTGTATCTGGTTGTATAACTTACCAGTAACTACTAATTCTTCAAGACACATCTCAAATAACACCTCCTCTGTGAAGTCCTCCATGAACCACATCCTTCCACCAAATCAAGCAGAGTGGATCACCCCTTCTTATGCGCCGCCTCTGAGCATCTCACAAACCACGTCTTATTCCATTGCAAATATGTATTCACAGGACGTTTCCTCCTCCGGACTGTGAGCACTATTACAGCAGAAAGGGTCTCTACCCCTTTCTTCTTCATATTCTCCAAGGTGCCTGGTTAGGTGCCATGTCATGAAAGTAGACTCCTGACAGATGCAGGTTGAACAAAAGAAGCCAATGACACGTCAGGGCATGTCTCGTGAATGAGATGAACAGAGTACTATTCAGGATCAAAACTATATGCGAAACAAGCTTTGGTTTGATTCAAACTATTCACGAAGATAATTCTAAGAAAAAAGTTATAAAACCTATGTTTAAACAACAGCCATCAAGAAAAACAAGTACATGTAATCCCTAGGTGACTACCTAGAAGGGCCGTATTTATTTGGATAGCTGTACCAAAAAAACACATGCTTTTACTACATTATGACCACATTTAACTCACGCGCACCCTCCCAATAAGCTAAAAGAAGTCTCACTCTCTCCATGTCCGTGGAGAAAACTACTCTGGTAACCCATAGAGTTCTAAGGACCTCCAAGAATTCCGCAGTGGCTTTAGCTGCTCCTGGCTGAAAACTTTACACATAAAAGATTAAGTAAAAAATCCACACCCAGAGAGAGAGAGATTAACTGACTGACCGATGGAGAATGAGAAAAGAAAAACCAAAACTGTAAGGCTCTAAGAAGCCTTGAATTTTAGGCTTAAGTTTCACATCTTTCCGGGAAAAAGTCTCCCAATTCTGAATTTATTCAGTTAAAACTGAGCAACTCACCTGATTCTTGTTGGCTATATTCTCACACTCAGTAACTTTCAGTCCGTCCTGGCTATAGGATAGCACGAGGGAAGGACTGTGGACATACGTGCAATATGCAGAATTGGCCGCATATAAGGGTTTCAGACAGGAACCACTCTGGGAGTTAAAAGGAGAATTATGGTATTCACTCATTACTAATAATTGTGTATCAGCCTTTAATTCTTTTGGTTCCTTTCTGATCTGAAGTAACAGCTTCTGATAGGCCTTCAACTCCAAAACCTACATTTAATCCATCCTTCCCACAAATCAGAAAACTTGGTCTACGGAAATGCCCGGAAACAGGAGGCCTTCTATAAATATGGCGGGTGATCCCTCTGCTTAGTTCATTAAAAAAAAAAAAAAAAGAAAGAAAGAAATCTGCTGCTGTTTTGCCAATTTCAAAAGCCATGTAAGCCCCAGGATGCCACAAGCGCATGCCTTTCCTGCCTTCCCATCTCCCTACCCTCGCCGCCACCACCAAAAAAGTCCCACCGCTGTGATGGGAAAAATGCCATTCCTAACACGTTTTATATACATAGCCGCCTCATGTGAGGGTTGTATTTCCCCTCTGCACACACAAATTACAGAGATATGCTCTGCCTGATAATGAGGGCTAAAGGTTCAACTTGTGAAGAAACTTGGTTTAAGATGTTATCAGCTGGGAAAGCTATTTCCTCACATCAACATTGCCACGGGCTGTCAAAAACCCAACCAGGGCTCTCCTCTTCAAAAGTCCAGGAACACTTTTTTTTTTCCCTGTCTTTCTTCCCCCTCCCCATCACCCCCCTTTAAAAAAAAAAAAAAAAGAAGAAGAAGAAGAAAGGCACAGAACCCACTGAGATAGCCTTGGTCCCATCAAAGAGAGGTCGATCTCGGGTCTTCCTTCATTTACTGATTGTCAGTGTAAGATGGCTCTTTTGTGAGGCCTCTGTGGCTCGATGCTGAGTGACGCCTTCACATTTTCTAAACTGGACTAGGCACCACCGAAGATTTTCAGCGTGCTCGGATCCACAGCCCGGCAGAACAAATAAACATTCCTCTCAGCCTTTTTGCCTACTTTATCTCCCTCTCCGGGAACAAGAGGGTTTGGGGGTGCTAATGTTTACACAACGTTCAAACTTTCTTCCCCCTGTTTCCTGAATTTGAGAAAACACATCCTGGATGACCTCGGCTGAGAGATAACACCAAGTCACCACCCGGTGCCACGTCTACTGGACCACTTAAGGCTGCCGTCTTCATCCCGTCCCTCCCCTCCCCCACCCCACACAGCCTGACCAAGGAAAGCAGGAGATAAGCTAGACTGTCTTGAAAGGCAGGCACAAAGGCAGGAGTCTCCAAGAGGCTGCCAACAAAGCGGCCTTTTATTCCCACCTAAAGATGCACTTGGTTCAGTTCATCTCAAAGACCCACTGATTTGAATGAACATCTCAGCCGAGTTGACCAAATGAATCCTCAAAAATGTCCCCAGAAGACAGATTTTGGCATTCTTCCATTATGTGCTATTGAGATGAGGGAGCTGAGAGTGATCAAGAATGTCTGCAGGGAAAGAATTCAGGGAAAATGCTTCTTTGATCCGTTTCCTCATCTGTAAAGGGGTGTATGTAACAGCACCTAGAGTGCTTGAGACGATTACATAAGACCATCCATCTAAAGCACGTTGCCCAGGGCTTGGCACATATAAAATGCTTGACAGATATCAGAAATTGTTATTGCTGTCATCGGCAGCATTATGTGTTTTAAAAATCAGGAAAAAAGATCACAGAAGATAATGGATACTGATTTTTTTTAATCCTAAAATACCACAGTCATGAATTTGAATAATTACTTAATATTTTTCCCAAAGCACTTTCACAGTAGTTCCCATTTTTTCCTCCTCCTACTAGTATAGAAATCACTCTATTTTATCTGTTTCACTAAAAGCTACAGAACCACAGCAGCCTGCCTGGGATCACATAACTCTCAGGACAGTTGTGTGGGTGACCGCTGGGATGCCCGGGCTGCTGGGGGACAAGAAAGCCTGTCCCAGTTGTGGAACCTGGGGTCTTGGGGCAGTGAGTCAAAGCCAGACCTCAGAACCCAGGTGGCAACTTTTGTGGAAACACAAAGTGATCCATGTGTTTGTCAAGGAAAGAAGGAGAGAGAGATAGGAAGGAAGGAAGGAAGGAAGGAAGGAAGGAAGGAAGGAAGGAAGGAAGGAAGGAAGAAAGAAAGAAAGAAAGAAAGAAAGAAAGAAAGAAAGAAAGAAAGAAAGAAAGAAAGAAAGAAAGAAAGAAAGAAGTCAAAGGGAAAAGGGAAGAAAAAAGAGAAGAAAGAGAAAAAGGGAAGAAGAGGAGAAAAGAGAGAGAGATTCAAAAGAAAGAGGAAAGGGGAGGGAAGAGAGAAAAGGAAGCAAGAAAGAGAAAAAAAGAAGGAAGAAAGAGAAGAAAGAAAAGAAAAGAAAGAGAGAGAAAGGGAGGAAAAAAGGTGAAGAGGGGAAAAAAAGTGTTGTTTATAAAAGCCAGCTGCTTGGGTCTTGGCGCCAGCAGCCCCTCATCCCGCTATTTGACGCTCGCAACCCCACTGCCCCCACTGGCACAGGTACAACTAAATGTTGACTTCAATGCTTCAGAGAGCACTCGACTGATTTTGTACATGATTAATTGCCAAAGACATGGCTGGCCATATGGAACAGAGAAAGCATCAAGTAATTCATACTTCTGCATGTGATCGCTTGGCCCCTGTTGTTTTAATGTACAGGAAAGAGCTAGTATAGCACAGCCCTGGTGTCTTGCCCCTGACAGCCCATTAAGAAATCTCAAAGCACCTAGTCGAAGTTATGCTGTTGGCTTTTCAATAGCAGCCTAATAAAACAGAAGCAAAGCTTTCCAACCAGTCTTAAATCTTTCACATACAGTACATTAACTACTGGGGCTAAAACAACGGGCTTCTTATGATAGGAAATGGGATTTGATTTCTAGCCTCTGCATACTTACTGAAAGCCTTTTCTTGACCTTTATGGAGTTTACAAAATCATTGTTCTTTCTCCCCCCACGTTTCCCAAGTAGCGTAATAGATTCGTTTGTTTCAGGAGAGTCCACACTTCGTCACTGTTCCATGCAGTCTATGTAATAAAGCTGATTCATTCAGAGGTGAAAGAAACGGAATAATTATTCTTGCCAAAAGCACCCAGGAATCATTCTAGCTTCTGAGCATTCACCTTCTTTAAAGACAAAGAAAAAAAAAAACACCCTGAAATCTATACAGTAGTGGGGAAAGCCTTACAGACACACTTTTACTACCCTCACCTCCCTTTCCCATCACTCTGAAATGAAGCCATTCGATTCAGGGAAGAATGTCCCCTTATTTTCCAGTTGTTCCACTGTCT
The DNA here is from genome assembly GCF_048773025.1 of Camelus bactrianus. NCBI lineage: Eukaryota > Metazoa > Chordata > Mammalia > Artiodactyla > Camelidae > Camelus > Camelus bactrianus. The sequence goes on from NC_133547.1 coordinate 72,339,329, forward strand.
GAGTGACACTCCGGTCCAGGCAAATGGGGAAGATGTCACTTCAGGAGCAATTCTATCCAACTTAACAGTCTCCTAGCTTTATCCATTACTAAAATCTTAGCAGACTGTTACTTTCAGTCTAAGGGGAACAGATACACATTGCCACAATGTTTTCCTTTCAAGGATTTTCAAATGACAGCACTAAAAATGGTAATACCATCAGTAGCTTCCTTTGTCAGTTCTGACATGTGTTGGCGGGGGAGGCTTTGTTGGCACCTTTCACTAGAAAATATTTATATAATGCTTCCCGTCTCGGAATTTTTAGGTGTTGAAATTATCCTCACTCCAGAAGACACCATATATGGGAAATTCCACTTGACTGCCTATTCATTAGCAGGGCTGTAATTGCTTCTACCGCTGAAATGAGCTAACAGCACATTTAGAGCTCGAGCCAATGGGAAATACCCGGCCTCCCTGCTGCCTCGCCTTCCTCGGAAGCTGCTGGTGCTTTCTAGGATGAGTGAATTGACTGAAAAACAGTCTCACCAAACAGACAGCATGAGCAAGACTCTTGGAAGAAAGAAGAGGCAAAGGTCTTGAGTGTGACTCAGTGATGTGGCAACAAAGACCCAACACAAGACTCCTACAAAGACAAGAGAGTGTTGTCACTGACCACTATCTTCTAGAGAGTGATTTTGTTTTATTAGAGTATGCTCCATAAGGTACGATGAGAATGTGATTCCCATTTCATAGATGGGAAAACTGAGATTGGGAAGGTGAAATGCCCAAGAGTAAATACACAGCAGTAGCAGAAGCGCAAGCATGCTAATCTTTACATTCCTTGCTGACTGTTCACTATGATGGGAGATGTATGTTAATTATGTAATAGATAATACACAAAAGTATTGTGTATTCTGCTTTATGTTATATACACACACCTAATAAAAAGTAATACACATAAAAGTACCTTTCTGAAGCCTCATCCATGGAAATAAACCTACCATAGCTGCAAAATCTTTGGTAAAGAAAATAGAAAGGTTTAAATGACAGCCACGACACAAAGCAGTACCACCTGGATCTAGAATTAAGTAAGGACGTATGTATACATTTCACGTAATGAATCCTAGAATGACAGCCGACTTCTCTCCAGTTACTTTAGCAGTGCCTCGCCTCATCTTTGTCTTTTCATCACAAACTATTCACTCTATACATAAAAAGCCAGAATTCTCCCAATGCCACCATGGCACATGCCTGCCCCCAATTCCCCGCCACCACTTGGAAGAATCTCCCTGCACTCATCTGGCTGTTGTCAGAGCCCGTTAATTAAAGGTGAGGGATGGCGAGCTACACTAAGCGCTAAGTAACTGAAACTTGGATGATGTCTGGCTGAAAAGTGGCTTAGCATCTCCCAATCCTTGGGCAAGTGAGAAGTTACCCGAGCTCTCCATCAGGTCGGCAGCTCCCTCCTTCCCCCCAACATCAGGAGCACAAAGGCTGAAGTGGTCTGTCATGCACACTGGATTACATGAAGTGTAAAACATTGGGGGGGGGGAGGGGGCAGGGGAGGCCTTTGAAAGGGAACGGGAAAGAGAAATCACACTTGCGAGAGGCTCCAGCTGACAGCTCAGTCCCTAACAAGTGAGACAAGTGAATATGTTTGGAAACCTTGTGGATGCGGGAGGAGTGGGGGCCTTTTGTCTGCAGCCCTACAGTGTGTCTTTAACCCAACTGCTGCCTGCATCACTGAACATATGTTTTCTCCACAAGAACTGAAGCAGAAAAGGCTCTTTGTTATAATTCACTCCTTTGTATATATCGCCTCCCCCACGCCTGCTTCTGCCCACCCCCCCTTCACAGTAACATTCAAACCAAGTCCCTGGTGGACATTTTAACTGCTCGGGAGAGTGAGACCAGAAGGTCCAGTTGAGACCCTTCTACTATCCCCAGGCCTAGAAAACTGCTCCCCCCAAAGTAGCAGTCACAGCACGGGGTCCATTTATTTAGTGCTTACTATGTGCCAGATATCGCCACGAGCACTTTATCAATATGATCTCACGTCGTTGAGAAAATAACCGTATATGCGGCACCTCTATTTTTTAAATGAGGAAACTGAGGCATGGAGAGAGCAAGTAACTCCCCAAAGGAAGAAAGAAGTTTGGTTTTAGACACGTGAAGCTGGAAATGCTGTGGGACATGCAGCAGACAGGGGTCTGAGGTAGGAGAGGAAGTGTAAGTCAGACCTGAAGATCTGGGGAAATCACACACACACACACAAACACACACACACACACACACATGCACGTGCATACACACACCATTCTGCACTTTAAATGTCCCTGTAACCAGAAATTGACACAACATTGTAAACTGACTATACTTCAATAAAAATATTTTTAAAAAACTAAGAAAACAATACTCACAAAAAAAATGTCACTGTATCTGAGTTGGGAACAGGACAGCACAGAACTGAAATTTAAGCGGAGCTGATGGGGCAGGTAATGAAGAGAAGGTTATGGCGGGCGGGGCAGGAGGGCTTTCTTCCTGTCCGTGTGGGTTTTAGGATGGGGAGACAGAACACAGGGTCTGGAGTCCAACTGCATTCATTGCTAAGCTGGCCACAGGCAGGTGACTTCCCCTTTCTGAACCTCAGTCTCCTCACCTGTAAAATGAGGGGACATCTAGCACCTACTTCAAAGGATGGACAGGATTCAATTTTTTACACGTCAGGCCCTTCCAGAATAGTGCCTGACACATGGTAAGCAGGGGTTAGGTATTAGCTACTTTCGAGTACGAATCACTGAGAGCCACAGGAAAGCTACTAAATTTGATCATCATTCATCTACTACCTCAGCCTTTCTTTTTCCCTCTCTCCCCATTCAGTGTTGAGCGTCTGTAGCAGTTAAGCTGACATCTCTAACGTGGATGCCTTCTGGCTGGTGATGATGGTGACGATGTAGCAGCTAACATGACTGAACACTCACTACCTGCCCAGTGCTGTTCACAGGCATGGTATCACTGAATCCTAAAATTAAGTCTATGAGATAATGAGGAAACTGAGGAATGGAGATTTTGCAGATTAAAAAAAAATAACTGAGATGTAGAAAGGTTAAGCCATCGGCCAGATTTTACACCATCAGTAAGCAATTGAGCCAAATCTAACGCAGGAATCAGACTCCAGGGACCAAAGCTAACATACAGGTGAACCGATTCACACTTTACAAAGGGCTTTCACGAGCACGATCTCATGCAATTCTCATAAAAACTATGTGAGTTGCGCAGACCGAGTATTATGCACCACATTACTACAGACAAGGGCTCTGAGGCTTGGCTACATTAAATAACTCACCCAATATCAAAATTAGTATAGGAGTCAAGCTACGACCGGAAGGCAGGTGTGCCAGCCCCAGGCCCAGCACGCTTTATACACACAGAACACATAGAACAGACACTACTGAAGGCAAATGCCCGTATGATAAATCAGTCAGCCTGAGCCTCAGCTATAAGGTGGTCATTTGTGAGGCCACGGTACCTGGCCACCAGGAGCTTATGATCTAGGTAGGGAAGTAAAATACATACACAGGGTGAAGCGTGACCAAGGAGGTTACATAAATTAACTGCTGAATGCAATAAAGCTCTTGGAATTGATTTTGATTTATAAAACAGTTACTCGACTAGAATGTCCTGTTCATGGCCTCGCATAACCTTAACATTCTCATCTAATCCTGATCTGCTAAGTACTCTTGTCCTTTTCATTTTGATGGAATGAAAACTAAAATGCAGACCTGTAAGAACAAAGATACAGCTAATAAATTTCACCACCTACGCCTGCCCACCCTTAAAAAAGTCTTATTTTTCTTAAGATTCCTGAGGTCAGAGTTGAGTCTCGCTGTAGTGAAGAAGCTCATGCTATTGACAATGTGACTATTAAAACTCTAAATGAAGTAACAATCTGGTAGGGAAAGATAATTCAGTGAAAGTCACGTGGGCAGAGCTGCTGCACTTGTCCCCAGATAACATCTACCTAAGACAAATGCAGTCCCTGCTGGGCCACTCTCTGGAAACACCACTGTCTGCCAAGTCTTCAATGTCAGCATTACTTACTACTCGGCACATATCTATTCAGAAAAGACACACACACACACAATTTGGGGATACAGTTCTCAAATAGGAATTCAGGACCTATTTAAGTGCCTATTAAACCAGCAATTTAAGTATATATTACTAATGCATTGATAGTAGCTATGAGAATATATATGTATATATATAACTGAATCACTATGCTGTACACCAGACATTAATGCAACATTGTAAACCGACTCTACTTCAGTTTAAAAAAAAAAGGCAAAATAAACATTTTTAAATAGTAGCTATGAAAAGAAAAATACATTTCGGTGGCTATATAAAATATAATCAGGCCAGTACTAATACCAATAACAAAAACAATAACAAAAACCATCACTAGTTGAACGACTACCACGAACCAAGCTCTGTCCTGATCACTTTTCATGTTTTCCTCATTAAATCCTCACAACAGTTCAATGAAGCAGGTTTCATTATTATCTCAATTTATTGATAAGAAAATCAAGGTACAAAAATATTAAGTACCTCGTCTCAGATCCCACCACTGGTAAGAGGTGGGGTCAGGATGCAAACCTAGGCAGTCTGGTAGCAGAGGTCACTCCCTCACGCATTAAACTATGTAATGACTCAGGAACACCTTCTATGAGGTGGGGTTACAGCATCTCATTTAATCCTTCCAACAACCCCACAAAATTGGTTGGTATCACTAACAAACTCATTTTACAAGTGCTTAATAACTGGCCCAGGGTCTCACTGCCGGTGGGCGGCAGAGTAAGAATGACTAGTAGAACCGAGGTAAACGGTATTAAGTTCTTGGCAGTGATTTCAGTGCAGATGAGGGCTCGGAGATGGTCTCTACTTGTGGAAGAAAGAATGGCTCGTTCACTTCCGGATGCTTGGAGTCCCATGTGGACACACAAACAGAAGACCTGAGGTCACGGGGACTAGTACGATTTTTGGAATACAGAAGACAACACCAGATGCTTGGTGAGCCTCCTGTCCACCGAGGCTCTTCAGATATCTCGGATCCTTCCTAGCTATAATGTCCAAATCATGGTTGAAAATGACAATATAGTTTAGGATTTTTTTCACCCTTTCTCACATTTATGAATATTACATCTGAAAGGAATACGAGCGTCAGGCGGAACCACTGATTTCTGAATGCTAGCATTATCCAGAAAGTTACAAGAGTCGCTGAGTTTGGCAGATGCTACCCTGTTTATATGTTTACTGCCACTGACAGCAGCCATCATCAGATCTTATATGAGGCTTAAGCAATAGAAGTGTCGCTTCCTTCTGGTCAGGAGTATATCTACTGTTCACATAAGCATTTAGTTTTAGAATGTGACTGAAAGAACATCTACAGATTTAGCAGAATTTGTATGCGAAGTTTATGGAAATGAGATTTTCGACTCCAGACTTCTCAGGAATTTATAGAGGGAAACTATCACCACACTGCATTCATTTCCTTAAATCATTCCAACTGCGATTTGGACTAAAAGAAACAAAGGACAACCCCACGAGAACACAGAGGGGCTCAGCACACGAGCAGGGTATCTGGTACCTGTCAGCATGAGCAGTAATGGGCATCTGCCCAGTGGTCCGCCTTTGCCCTTTAACTCATCTTTCAATGCCTCCCATTTATAGAATGCTTAAGTTCTAGGGCTGTAAATGACATTTCATTCATTGTTAGGGAAAGAAAGTGATTATTCCAACTTCAATTATGAATACTTTTGAAAAGCTATACCCTCAATGAAGCACCTTGCTATAAACAGGTACAGACCATGTGAGAGTTGACCTTAGCTTTGAAAATGTAATGTGGTCACCACAGATGTTGCTTTGAGAGCCCCAAGGACAACAAAAACCACATTTCTGTCTGGAGGGATACGATCTAAAACCTGTTAATACTACTGCTGTTGGCATGAATTCTTACTTAACTCCAACTGGCTGTGCTCAGAACGGTTTTATGCTTTGATAAGCAGATATTATTGGCTCATCTTATAGAGATAATTGCCTCTCCTGCCTTGTTTAATGGTTATACATTCCATACCCAAAGATTAAACCATTGTAGAAAGCCCGTGATGGGCACAGTCCTTTCATGCTGAAACTGTCTCCGTGAGACTGAGCAGGGACACTTTAACTTTGGGGTTTACACAATGGGTTTTCTGAAAGGATTAGAAAAATGGGCAACAACTGAACCTCCTCCTCCCTCCTGTTCAAGTCTACCACCTGCTGCGGCATTTTTGTTTCAGTAACAAAGAAGCCTTCATGTTTGAGGCTCATATTTAATGTTTGCTGAACTGGCCCCCTTTCATTTTGGTTAACTCTTAAGGAGCAGAAAAAGAAAGATTTCTTGCCTAACAAACAAATAAACACACCAACAATACTTCCCTGATTGACCTGCAACAAATAAATATACATGTGTCTAGGAACACACGTGCACTGGCCTGCTTACCTCTGTACGCCACCCCAAAGTCAGGAGATGCTCTATTTATATTTAATAAAGCATCATCAGTCACTGAGAGCCGCATAACACTTGTGATTTCATGGTTTGCTACAGTAACAGGTGCTGTGGTAAACAGGAATGTAAAGTGTTAAAAAAAAAAGGTGGGGGGAGTGGAAGGGGGATCACTTCAGAGACATTAAGCAGCTTTAAACATTGACAGCAGAAAGGGAAAATTTTTAAGCAATTTGGTCGGGTCAGTAAAAAGTAACACAGGTCAAAGAAACAAAATGGTACCCAAAAATTCTGCCCATTGATAAATGGCCATACTGCCTGTGGTTGGGTGCACAGGCAAAAGCCAAGCAACTAACTGTTGTGTGAAAACGAAAATATGCTCTCTTTGTGGTACTCTGACAATAAGTCACTTCAGCTGGGTGAGCGCTGGAGGCCCCCATCCTCCCTGAGTGCGCGGCTGGGGGAGACATTAATGAAAACAAAAGGGTCCATTTTCATTGTAACCATGCAGAAGGGTTAAGCATTTGACCTTCAAGTATGGTGTGCTTGTGCTCGGTGGAAAGGTTCTTGACAATATCAACAAGAATTACTGCTGTTCGAGAAAGGGGACACAATTAAAAACAATCTCAGATGCTTGTTGTACAGCTGTTCAAGTTTCAGCTCTGCCTGACCTCTAAGGATGCTACATGTTTAACGGAAACAATTTAAGATATTTTAGTGAGTCCCGTAACCATTCACCATCGCCATCCTTCCACTTGGGAGTACCTTGCCTTAACCACAAAGGGCTTTTCCAGTAATGAGATTTTACGCTGCGGGGTTTACCCTTAGAGCCATTTGCCCCCGCCTCAATCTGTCCTCCACTTGCTATCTGACCACCCTGAGAAGAAACCACAGGCCAGATCTTACAGGGGACTTGGCAGGAGGCCAGAATGTTTGACTTCAGAGAACCCAATTCCTTGAAAATAGTAGGGTGGTTTTCTTTTTTTTAAAGCAAAATCTTATCATACTTTACTTTCCAAAAAAGATGTTACTGAAGAAAAGTTTTTCTTCTGTTAAGCGCTAATTTATCTGAAAAGTACTTTTCTTTATTTGAACAAATATCACTTATTTTGCACTCACTTATTTCCAATCTGCGCAAGAGGAAGCCCTGAGATGTCCCCAACAAAGAAACAGGTAAAGAAAAAACAAAGAACACAAGCATTTTTTTCTGAGACAGCCGAGAAGACGGTCTTAAAAGAAACAGAAATTCTGAGGTAAAAGACTAACTCCTTTGTCTCAGCTGAGGGAAACCACTGTCTTCCTGCTGTTTGATCTTCTTAGAGTCAGCAAAAGGCTCTGAGACTCTTCCACAAATAAGAGGGTCCCTGGCAAGTGACAGTGGGAAGTTGCTGTCCACCAGTGGGCCGGGACAAGGCTGGAAAGACGGGGGCTCACGTCAGGGCCTACCACAGCCTTTAAAGGCACAAACCATAGCAGCCTGCTCCAGATTTGAAGAGGTGAGACGTCCCACTTCTCGAGAAGAAAGGAAATCCTAAGGAGGTGAAACAAAGGGAAGAGACAGGCCAAATCTCGTACAGAGCGGGGGCATGGGGAAAGTTTTGTTTGTCAAACACACTTTAATCTCTAGAGTCACCAGGGCTTTGATGTTGCCCCAAACAGAAAATCTACATGGCTTGTGAGATTTACAGCATTTCTAGTGGGAACAGTTTCATGCTCCAGGGTTTTTCCTTTGGAGATTAAGGTTTATTTTATCCCTGTGTTCCCTGTGTCGGATTGTAAGAGGCTCATCAGAGACAAGGACATTCTCCTGCCCTCTGACTCATCAGATACACCCAACTTTTATTCATCAAATCAGGTTCGTTTTCAGGGAACAAAGCTGCTGGAGAGGATCCAAACTGTGGGGTAATCACTGTCATTCTGACAAGACAGAAGTGTTTCTCTTGCAAAGAGTCAGCTCCTAAGAGAGATCACAAAAAAAGGGGGGGACTTAAACATGGCTGTGCTAATCTCTGTATTATAAAAGACCACACAATTCATTTCTTAAGTTGAAATGAGGAGAAGCAAAGTAGATGGGAAAAGAAACAAATCATCACCTCGGCCCGTACATCGAGGCAAGCCCACCGCAAACCCTGGTGTGCAAACAGTGGTAAGTCACGTAGAACAGAAGGGGTTTAAAAGGGCCACGTGAGGTACAGTTAGTTCACTGGAAGGAGCTCTGAGCATTTCCACGAACTTGCGTTTCTTTAAGCTGGATCTCATTCTCCTGACCTAAAAGTGAGATCTCATCTGCAATGACAGAACTTTACAATGTCCTAGGCCACGAAGCTGGCAGTAAATTTCAACTGGATCACACATCATACTTGATCAATTCCAGCTCGACTCAGGAGAAGGACTGATAGGATCACAGAACGACTCTGCCTCCATGTTGAGATGTCTTCCTTCCATCAAGGCACTGTCGCCAACGTTTGGACCCATGAGCAGGTCATTTCCTGGTTCTCAACCCTCCCCTCTATCAACTAAAGGTTCTACCCTCCACATTCTGTGTGTCTGATTTAGTCTGGTGGTGATGATTCTTTTGCCTGGGCAAGCCAGGATCATTCGCTTTTGCCAAAACAGAAGGCAAAATACAAAAAGGAATCCGCCGCACACTCCCTAAATGCACGGGTTTAACAGAAAAGAAGTGTATTCCCACTTCGAGGAATGGGACACGTAAACAGGCCCCTTGGGTATCTTATTCATAACGATGCTAATGGAAGACACTCCTTTCCCACTCCAGGATGTCGATGCATCTCTGAAGTCCTAACACACAAAACCACAGAAAACACCAGGGAGGGGGCAGAGACTTGTCTAACAGCAGCACGTGATCGGCAGAGGCTAGAGTATAACTCAGGTGTCCTGGCTTCTGGCTGCACCACCTTCTAGAGGTTGCCACTTGAGGTTGCCTTTGGACACACATAATTGTAAGTGTGGTTTTACTCAAAGTTGCTACAATTTGATCCTTCTCCTGGTACCCCCAGCTACACTCTAATAATACCCAACCATTTTCCTTGCCTTTTCCAAAACACACACTTCTGCAATAACGAAGGCATGTTTGTCCCTTTGGGGGTCAGTTTCTTCCGTGCAATTTGCAACCAAACACACCTTGGATTTTAAGAGAGCGATCCTGTATTGATTTTTCATTTTGCGCACCAAATACTGCCCCACCTTTATAGCTGATAGACAGCATTAACAGTTTCCTTGGCCTTAGAGACCAAATTAATAACACAATCAACAATCTGGTTTTTTATGCCACAGAGTTCAATGTTCGTTTGCAACATAAGTTACAAAAGCCACAGCCAGTGCCCAGTGCAATTTTGGAGATGAACTGCTAACTTGCCTCTCGTTTGTGATTTAATACAACAGTGGTTTTTGCAAATTAAAATGCTTATGGCTTTAAGTCAGCATTTATTTAGTCAACTACCAGACAACTGAATGTCTACAGGCAGATTGCTGGAGGAACTCAGAAGAAAGCTAACCGCGATGTCCCCATCTGGTTAAAACGTGACTCTTCTCACACCCCTCAAGTGGACCTATAAACATCCCTGGTGGACGGAACTGCTCTGAAAAACTTCCTCTCAGGTCAGATCACAACAATGTGCAGATAGGTCCATCTGTCTTCTTCCTTGTCCTTCTGTCCTTAATGACCTACTGGAACTTTCCACACTCAATTCAAAAGCAGTGTTGCCCTTGACCCCACTGACTTCTCCACAGGGCTGGACACCATACATCTCCTTCAGTTCCATCACCTACTCCTGGTTTTCCCTGGACCTCTCTGACTGCTGTCTCCCGTTGTTTCAGTGGCTCTCCTGTGCTCATCCTTGACGGTGGATCACCCCACACGCCATCTGCGATGCCCTTGGCTCTTTCACATATTCTCTCTCACTCACTTCCGCTACGTCTCCATGTAGATGGCGGCCAGGCGGTAAGCGCTCTCAAGCACGGATGAATATCCAAGAGAACACGGCCCGGCACATGAGTCACGGAAGGGACGCTCACTGAAGACGTGAATCCAACTTCCACATCTCCACCCGGCTCTGACATCCCTACCAAGCTCCTGCTCAGATTTCCAGGTCTTCTTAGGTACTCTACTGGCTCCTCAAACTCAATACGGCCCTAAACGTCCTCCTCTTCTGTTCCTCTCAGCATGGTCAATGGTATCACCATCCATCCAGTAACTAAGACTAGATTCCTGTATAACCACCTGTGACTCCTCCTCATCTCTCATCCCTAACACCCAATTAGGAAGTTCTCTGAACCTCTTGAAAAACAAAGCAAAATTCTGGAATTCACCCCTTCTTCTTATTCTATTACTGCCCTGGTTCACAAGCTCATTATTGCTCACCAGAACACCTGCAATAGGTCTTTGTGTCCCCAGCCTCTCCTCTGTCCAATCTGTCCACTGTGCTGCTGCCCATTACAATTTGGAAAAACTGATCTGACTGTACCACTTTCCTATTCAAACATCTTTGAAACCAACCCCCACCATGATCTCCAAGGTAAAGGACAAATTTCTCAGCACGCCCAAGGCGCTTCATAAGTTGGCCCCACACTCTTCTCAGTCGATCTCTAGCTCCTAATGCCTGCCCCTTCTCTCTTCCACTCCTCCCCGAACAGGTACCAAAGCACTGGTTACAAGGCACTGTGTTGTGTCTATGAGCCTGGCCGAGTATTCCAGAGCTGTGCCCTCGTGCCTGCTGTGGGTCCTGCCTGACGGGGGTGGGGGGCTATCCTACCTCTTCACCTGCGAAAACTCTGCCTATTAAAAGTCAGTTCACTCTTCAAGGTACAATTAAAAGGCACCTCCTCTTCCATGAAGCCTTCCCCAGCTTTCTCAGTCTGGCACATGTCCCTGGGGCACTCTCACTCCATTTCGTCTCTGCTTCTCCTTTGACATTCCGCATCGGGCTTCATTTATGTGTCTGTTTCCCTAACATGCGTGTAAGCTCCACGGTGTAGCAACTCTCCATTTTCTCCAACACTTGACACATTATATCTTAAAAAAAAAAAAAAAGTTCAGTATCTGCTGGACTGATTAAAGTCTTTCCTGGACTCTGTGCCCCTCTAGTAGATGCCAGCTGAATACACAACGTACTTTGTCAAAAGGTTTCGTGGACTCTGCTAGAAGAGGACAGCACAGAAGGAAACGGCCATCTGGGCACCATCCCAGACCAGCCGGTCAAAGCAACAGGGATGCGGGGCTCTCCAGGAACGATGCTGAGTTATCTTAATTTCAGCCCATAGAGAAAACACACGGATACTCTCTTGGGGGCTCAAAGGTTATCACATTTCTCCCTCGTGCTCAAGACATGTTTATAAACACAGAAGGCTATAATAAAACTCACATGAGAGACAAAACTCAACTTCAGCAAGTGTTTACATTCTAATCAGGACAACAAATCACTTCTCACCAGGAGATTCCAACTCAGTCAGCATGAGGATTCTTGTACCTGTGCCAAGAATACCCTGGGCCAGAGAACCTCCTGGTCCCTTCAAGCTAGACAGTGTCTCTGGGCATCAATGCAAGAAGAATAAGAAGGAACAGCATCTAAATAAGGGACACGTCTGAAACTGCTGTCCAGATTCTGCATGGCTCCCAGGTGCCAAAATATATGGGCTCTTGATGTCTTCTGAGTTGTCACATGACTCTCAACCTAGTCAAGTATGGGCAGTCCCAGGGACGATGGTTCCTGACCTTCCTGCCATGAAAAGGATGGTGGCCAAGGTTCCTGGGGCTGCTTATGTCCAGGAAGGGAGAGAAAAATGTGACCACCCCAGGAACCCTGGCCTTTCTTAAAGTCTAAGGTGAATGACGTTTGGAAGATGCTGAAATGAGGAAAGGAACATTACAGAGGGTTTAACTGAGGTTCAACCAGCAGCACCTTGTCCTCTGCTTATCCTCCTCAATTCACCCATCTGCTCAAAACTGGTTGAGGACTGGACAGCAGCTTCACCGTGAGGCTGATCTGGAATGGTTGTACATTTTGGACTTGCCTCTCACAGAGAAAATTTGACAAAAGCTATCTTATTATTGCAGAGAACAGTACCCAAATTAATACAATGGAGTTGGCTTGTATTCCAATAATTGGAAGGAATCTGTACAAAGAAACTGCCAGGCCATTCACATTCTATTTTACAATATGATCAACAATTCCCAGTTCTTTGTCAAGGGATGGTTAATGAGATTCACAAATTAATTCCCCAAAATCACTTCAGCCATTTTAATGCCTCTAGCAGCCCTGGCTCGTCATGAAACAGACACGTGCTCCCAAATTCTATCTGCCATAAATACTCAGTGCCTCCAGGATAAAGCCTGAGCGTCCAGGCATGGCCTATGTGGGGGTGACAGGGAGGGGAGCACAGGGCCCAGACTAGCTGGGCAGGTCAAGGGAGTGTTTCCTGAGGAAGTGACAAGTTGATCTGAGATCTGAAAACTGATTAGAAACCATCTATATCTATGTTTGGTGAGAGAAGACATTGCAGGAAGAGGAAACAATGTGTGCAAAGGACTCAAAGAAGAAGGGAGCAAGGTGCATTGGATTCGTTGAGAAAATGCCAACCTGGAGAGCGAAGAGGCTGGAGGGAAGGTAAGGTGGGAGAGGAGGGGCTGAGGATAAGACATTTTCATCTTTACCCTAAGAGCAACCCGAACCCATGAACAGTTTACATAGGAAGGGGCACGATTTGATTTGCGCTGGGAAACACTGCCCGGAGTGCCTTGTAAAGCACACAGGAGACCAGACAGCAGCTAGGGGAGCGATGATGGTGTCCTGGGCCAGCCTGGTAGCAGCAGAGATGTGAACAAGTGGATATTTCAGGAGTGAGAAGTTGGGTGGGAAGGGGGAAGTCTCAGGGATGATTCCTTGACTTCTTGCATGAACAGAAGGGGTACCATTTCCTGAGTTAGAGAACGCTGGAAAGAGATGAGCTCTTGGGGACAGCCAGCCCCACTTCAGCTTGACTATCACATGCATTTCCCGGCCACTACCATTTTGCATGCCACTTCCTCCATGGGAAATGTCTACCCCCTTCCCATCCCCAGTACCATCTGCCAGAGTTCTCCCCATTCTATAAAGACTCAATTCAGAAGTCCCTGCTACCCAAGAAACCTTCTAAAATCACTACTAGCCATCCAGATGTACCCACCATCTTCCAAGCTTTCATAGTTTTGTCTGTACCTTTGATCAACATCCTTGTCCACCTGATTTATGAATTACAAAGGTAGCTGTTCCCCTCCTGAGTCCTCCACAGATTTTAGGAAACGCAGCAGGCACTCAGTACATTTATATTGGTTTAAACTGAGAGAGCTCTCCTGCTAATTTGCTCGTATGTTCACGTATTCATCCGTTCACTCAAATCTAATTTGGTGAGAGGTCAGATACCTGTTGAACAGCAGTTCTCAGCCCTGAACACATATCAGAATCACCTGTGAGGCTTTTCCACCCACTGCAACTTGGCACTACACTGGAATCAACTGGGCGCCACAGGTGAGACCAATTAAATTAGTATGCCTGGAGATGGAACTCACGTGATACTTTTTAAAAGTTAATCTTAGATATAGCCAAGATTGAAAGTGATAGCGTCTGAAATCAAGTCCCTAGAGATGATGCTGGTGTCTTTAAAAAGTTGCCCAGATGCCTCTCATATACAACTTAACGCTGAATGCCTCGAATGCAGAGAAATCATATTCCAGACAAGGCTGAAAAGATAAGATTTCTGCAGCTGGTAATAGACAATCACTGAATATCTTTAAACAAGGGAGTTTGTTAAATGGATTGAACTAAGACGAAGGGACAGCAGGCCATTCCACAAATATCACATACAAAGCACCACAGGCATAAAAAGAGGCAACTCGGAGAAAGCCTGTACCCACAAAGCTGCATTCGGTTACTTACAACCAAAGAATCCTGACAGATTGAGAGGTTTCAGCAAGGAACCCTCCTGTTTCCTGGGCTGGTAAATGTAGGAAATCGTTCTTTCACCATGGACCTGTCTGCCAAATCAGCTGAACCAGTCCAGGTGGTGAGAGCAGTTACTCTGACATCCTGTGATGTCACTACGTAGTGGAATTGAGTTTTATACGGGAAGTAGATGACCCTTTACCCTGCCGAGTCGTACAGCCCAACGCTATAGCTGCTGTTGTCAATGGAAGGTGAAGGGGAGGGGGGTCTCCCTGCCCCTGGAAACTCGGCATGTTGCCCGATTTTCTGTTTAAAGTTACATTCCTGTTGGAGTCTATTCCAGTCTGAGCTTCAGCTGTTGTGTTCCACTATGAGGAGCCTCCCTGGCCTATCCTACTTACCTTTATTCTTCCCCCACCTTCACTGGCATCACTGGGTCATCACTGGGTCATTGAAACAGTGACATTGTCTGTTCTGGGCCTTTTTCTGCTTGGCCATGGAACTGTGAGTTCAGGCCCTTCCTCTGCACACACAGTTCCTAGGTAAGAGTACTCCCCACTTCGGGGAGGATTGAGATGACTGTGGAGTGGTAGGAATTTTATTTAAAGCAAGGATGAAGGGGTTGGAGAGCTTTCCTTTGACCTCTCTGTAAACTTGTGTTGACAGACTCTAATTCTCAGGAGTTGGGTGGGGACCCCTCTACCACTCTGGGCCCAGCTGGATCACATCTCTTGCTGTGTTATCTCTTGCTAGGCTGCAAAGCTCAGCTCTGTCACCCACTACTTCTGTGACCTTAACAAAGTCACTTAACCTCTCTGAGCCTCAGTTTCTTCCTATGCAAAACAGGAACCACTCCTCACTAATCATATCTGAAAAAAGTCAAAAAGTCTATTAATGAACTGCACTGGTGAGGATGCGGAGAAAGCAGGCACTGCCTCACATAAACGCTACGTGTGAATCCATATACGTGTACATAAATACACACACACATATAAACTCTGCCACAGACTCTATCTCTGGAAGGCAATTTGACCATTTCTCTTAAAATTAAAGATGCACATAGTCTTTGATCCAACAGTTCTACTCCTAGGTATCACCACAGATATTATATGTGAAAATCTTATGTACAGGCATGGAAACAACCTAAATGTCCATTGACAGATGACTGGATAAAGAAATTGTGGTACTACACTACAGGAATACTACTCAGCCATAAAAAATGATAAAATGCCATTTGCAGCAACATGGATGGCCCTGGAGAATGCCATTCTAAGAGAAGTAAGCCAGAAAGAGAAAGAAAAATACCATATGAGATTGCTCATATGTGGAATCTAAAAAAAAAAAAAAAAAGAGACAGATGAACTTACTTATAAAACAGAAATAGACTCACAGACGTAGAAAACAAACATATGGTTACCAGCAGGAAAGGGGGTAGGAAGGGATAAATTGAGAGTTTGAGATTTACAGATACTTACTGGTGTATATAAAATAGATAAACAAGTTTATACTGTATAGCACAGGGAACTATATTTGATATCTTGTAGTAGCTTACAGTGAAAAAGAATATAGAAACGAATATACGTATATTCATGTATGACTGAAGCATTGTGTTGTATACCAGAAATTGACACAACATTGTAAACTGACTATACTTCAATTAAAAAAAAACAAAAAAAAACCTTATGTACAGACAGACGTCATTTTACTGCACTTCATTTTACTGCATTTTGCAGATATTGGCATTTTTAACAAATTAAAGGTTTGTGCCAATCCTACATCAAGTATCCAATAGCACTTGCTCACTTTGCGTCTCTGTGGCACGTTTTGGTGATTCTCGCAATATTTCAAACTTTTCCATTATTATCGTATTTGTTATGGTGATCTGCGATCTTTGATGTTACTACTGCAAAAATATTATGACTAACCAAGGGTCAGATGATGGTCAGCAGTTTCTAGCATTAAAGTCTTTTTTAAATAAGGTATGTACATTTTTTAGACCTAATTCTATCATGCACTTAATAGACTACAGTATAGTGTAAACACAACTTTCACATGCACTGGGAAACCAAAAAATTTAAGTGACTAACTTTACTGCAAATCTCATTTTATTGCAGTGGTCTAGAATCGAGCCCATAATATCTCTAAGGTATGCCTATATTAGGATATTCATTATAACATTATTTGTAAAATCAGAAGACTAAAGACAGTAGGAGACTTGTTAAATAAATTATGAAACCATACAATGAAAACTATGCAGTCATTTGAATAAATGTACAAATATGAAAAGGTCTCTAACATACAGTGTTTACTGAATCAGAAAAACAGCACATATAAGTAAGAGTGCAGAATATCTCTGGAAAGGCACATAAAGAAATTGCGAATAGGGCAAACCTTTGGGGAAGGGAGATGGGTGGCTGGGAGAGTGAGTAAGGGGACAGTCTGACCTTGCCCTGTATATGCTTTTATACTTTTTGAATTCTGCACCGTGTGTGTGTGTCAGCGAATAGTCCTGGGAGAGCTGATCTGAAAGACCTAGCTCAGGTCACAAGCTCATGAAGGAGCCAGACTAAGGCAATGCACCTCCCGCTGTAGCCGCTAAAGGAAGCTGGTCCCTCAGAGAACATCCAGAGGCTGTGAAGGAGGATCGGATGCTGGATGAACAGAGACAACTGTCCAGCTCAGCATGAAAGAGCCTAATGTTGATATGCCAGGCCCAGACACAGGGCACAGGAAAGACCCCAGAGAAACATTCATTTCATATTTTGCCTCTAGCATCCAACTGAAAGGTGGTGAATACATCAGAGAAGGCACAGTCACTGGGAGACTTAGGGAATGGTGGAAAATACTGAACTGGGAATTGGGAAATTTGGGTTCTCTGTCCACCAGTATTTGGCTCTGTTGCCCCCAGACAAGCATTTGTACCTTCGGGGCCCTTCCTTTGCCAAAAGGAAAAGAATGTGGTGACCACATTTCAACTCTGATGTTCCAGGATTGCACGGCAGCTGGACCTCAGCTTGTCGGAGCCTAGCACTGGGGGTACCACTGGTACAGTCAATAAATAAGGAGCCCGGGATAAATGCCCCAGCCTGGAGGGACAACGACAAATCTGACCACATCTCCACTACCAGTTTCGCTGGCATTGTGAGGAATAGAGATAACAAAGGAGAAGGCATTCTAAAAAGCACGAAGTGTATATGTTCTCCAGGGAAGCACCACCTGGGTGTGACTCTCTCATAAGGTTCTCCGGCAACATGAAACAGTAGCCCCATAATATCACGTCTCCATCTCACTAATAAAGGAGGTAGCCTCGAACAGAGTCAAAGCAAAGGCAATCTTGCAGAAGCCTGTGTGTGAAGAGCGAACTCACAGAGAGTTATTAATCACTCAAGAATTAACACCTTGTGCCTTGGAAGTAATAAAACCAGTCACCAGAGAATGATAACATCACCTAGAGGGAAGAAGCGAGCGTCCAGCAGAAATCTATACATAAATGTGAGAGAGACCAGGATGCACAGCCACCACTTACATTCCAAGCACTCCCTCAGCCTCGTAAGTGGTGTGACTGACGTGCCAAAGCGCAACGGCAAGTCCAGGACGGCGTGGAGGGCACAACCGCTGAGGCGAGGCTGTTAGCCAAAGGATGGGGAGACACGCATGGGAAAGAAAAGGCTCTTTTTCAGTAGCGGAAATGACAGATTCCCACACCTGCTATCCTGAACCAAACCAAGTAACTCATGAATGATACTTTGGCTATATTTCAAAGTACTTTAATGCAAGTTCTGAAGTCCTCAAGACTGTCGCCTCTACAAGAGGCAGTGGAGATGTCACTTCCTCCAAACCACAATTCCAACATCCACAATTCCACAAAAACAAAAAAAACTCCACAATTCCACAAAAACAAACAAACAGAAAGAACAAAGACTAGATCTAACTTTCCTAAACACGGAAGAGAATCCCAAGTGGTTCACACAAGGGAAGACTTGCCTCTGACCAAAGTCCAAAATTATTAGGCTGCTATTCAATTTTTTGAGAGGAAAAAAAAAAAAAAGACCTTGATCAGAAAATGCCACAACTCACTTCTAATTCTCCTAAAAATGTAGTGCTGCTTGTTGGCTGCAGTCAGGAGGTAGACAGGTCTTGAGGTTAGTGTAAATGATCCAATCTGGGACTGTTTCCCAAGTGAGATCTCAGCAAGTGCAAAGTCATAAGGCGGTTTCGTTTTATTTTCAGTTGTGCCTGTTTAGCACTCTGCTTCCTCTGACTTTGAGAGGAAGCCAGTCACTAAGGGGTAAAGGTGCTGCACCTTCCAGAGAAACGCATCAGAAAAAGGAGGTCCTTGCCAGTCTTCCTCATCTGCTCTCTCCCTCCTGGACGCACCAAAGCACACTCCCTCCGGTCCAAACAAGTTTGTGAGCAGATTTCCCACCGCCATGTCTCGGCTCCCGCCATGTCTCGGCTCCCGCCATCTCGGAACACCCTCCACCCGGCTCAAGCTCTCAAAATCCTTTGTATTCCCGAAGGCCCCCATCAGAACCCACTTTTCTCCTTTGTTTTTCCTCCCCCTGGATTTCTTACTGCCTTGTGCCTTCTCGACCTGGGAGACCTGAGTCCTCGCTTTCTGTGTAACTTCACCCCGTGGGCACAAAGTGGAGCAGATGAATGAGTAAATGACTGGGACGAAGAAAAAACATTTCTCTTTCACTCTTTGAAAAGCATTTTCAAATATAGCACCACTGTCCAGTTTTCTGAGGTATCTTTCCTAAAAATATCTCAGCATGGAGTATAATAGGGACTAAAATGCAAAAAGGGGAAGATGCTGAATTTTCAGATTTAAAAGGTAGAAACTGTGTCTTTGCGTGTTGCCCTGTTAATGAGAACATTTGACTGCACTGCCACGTTCTTCAGACCACTCAATAAAAAGGCCAGGTCCTCTCACAGCTCTTGTTTGCCCTCAAAAATATAATCAAGGCTATTCCAGTCAAGACAGAAAACAACACTGCATAATTAACTGAAATAATTACGGCAGATTCTTTCTCCCATTAAAGAAAAAAAAATTAAAAGATCCCAGCAGGCCATCCTGTGCTGCATATGCCTGGCTATGTGGACACCATCTATATTTACTCTGGCTTGAGATGAGGAGATGGAACACTCCAGAACAACCAGTAAGAAGACTGGGCATCAGCGGCAAACAAAATTAGCAGAGGAGGAAGGAGGAGCGGGGAGTCTTCAGCTCCCCAATAGCATTCACCCCAAAAGCCTCACCCAAGGAGCCAAGTCAGCCTCATGGACTTGGCAACAGCAGCTCTGCTGCTTATAAAATTATGTCCAAACTTTCCCCTTTGTTCTAGCAAAAGACTTCCTGTGAGAAAGCAGTAATCCTTTAAAGCTTTCCAGTCCAAAGGTCTCTCCTGGTTTGTATTCCCTGCATCCCCAGCCCCAGGGGAAAAGCTCATCACATCACAAGGCGTTTCTCGGTTCCAAGCCGTACTGGGTCTCAAGGACTCCTGGTGAGGAGAGAAAACTGGTCATCTGAACATCCTTTCCTGGGATCTGTCTGAAGTGTAGACAAGCATCAAAGATGAATATTAATATGCCTTCCATCATCAAAAGCGATTGCATACCCAAAGGATGATAAATATTTTAATCAGTTTTCAGCTTGTCTAGCGGAAGTCAGTTTACTCCTCAGAGATTTCCCTGGTTCTGTGCCCCAAACCTGTCCAGTCCGAGCTGCCTTCCCTCTCAAACTTGGGAAATTAATCATAAACAGTCCAAGCTTTGTTGGAGAACTCATTGAATTTTATGACAATTTTACTGTATTAAGTTTTTCAAGAACAGGGAAATCTAAAAACACGAAGGATGCCAACAAATGAGACAAAACCACCACGATTCTGAGTTTTAGCAGCACTGCTACTCGGAGAAACTTAATAACCTACTTACGTCTCTCATTTGGAAAAAAAAGTTTTCCTATTTGCATAAGTTGTTCACCAGTGATTGCTCCATCTTCTCAGCGTAAATGCCAAAGGCATAAAACAGGACCCTCTCGCGCATCCTCTGTGCTCTTGACCGTCTTAGGATTTTTAATGAGAAAGATGTTTTAGGGGGTATTGCTGGGAGGGTCATGTTTGTTTAAAAATAAAACTAACCCCAAAATATTCCTGTGAGGCAGGGCCTAAGGTTTGAGGAAAATGCACAGTTAGAAAGAATACATTGAAGGTCGTGCTGTTTAGCCTGCGTGTGAGGAAATAGCAGGGCTGGAACCCTGACCAAACATGAATTCATTTCTTTAACAAGTGTCGAAGGCCTGATACGTATCAGGCACTGTTCTAGGAGCTGGGGCAGTAAGAGTGAGTAAAACAAAGCCTCTGTCCCCATGAGGATTATATAAGTAGAGGCCGACTGGAAACACACATGGTATCATGGCAGGTGGGGGAAAGCAGCAGCGGGCAAAGTACAGCAGAGAGAGCTTGGTCAGAG
This sequence comes from Camelus bactrianus, assembly GCF_048773025.1. Classification (NCBI taxonomy): domain Eukaryota; kingdom Metazoa; phylum Chordata; class Mammalia; order Artiodactyla; family Camelidae; genus Camelus; species Camelus bactrianus. Next base: position 72,360,257 of record NC_133547.1, read on the forward strand.
AAATGCTCTCCAAAGAGGGACAGGAGCAGAGAGACCTGAAGGATCTCAGATCTCAGTGAGCGAGCGAGTGAGCCACACAAATAACAGAGGGAAGAATATGGCAGACACAGGCAACAGTAAATGCAAAGGTCCTGGGGCAGGAGGAAGTCGGGCTCATTCTAAGGGCAGTAAGGAAATAGAGAAGTTGTGATTTTATATATATTTTATATATATCACATACACACACACAATGAGATACTACTCAGCCATAAAAAAGAATAACATAATGCCATTTGCAGCAACATGGATGGCCCTGGAGAATGTCATTCTAAGTCAAGTAAGCGAGAAAGAGAAAGAAAAATACCACATGATAACACTTATATGTGGAATCCCCCCCAGAAGACACAAATGAACTCACTTACAAAACAGAAACAGACTCACAGACATAGAAAACAAACTTAACGGTTACAGGGTGTAGGGGAAAGGGGTGGGGAGGTATAAATTGGGAGCTCAGGATTTGCAGATACTAACTACTATATATAAGATAGATAAACCACAAGTCTACCGTATAGCACAGGGAACCATATTCAGTATCTTGTAGTAACCTATAATGAAAAAGAATATGAAAATGAATATACATATGTCTATGTATGACTGAAACATGAGGCTGTACATCAGAAATTGACACATTGTAAAGTGACTAGAAGTCAATAAAAATAAATAAATAAATAAAAACACTTAAAAAAAAGAATATATAAGTAACAACAACAACAAAAAAATACAGTTAGAAGGCTAGTGGAGAAGGGGGCAGGGTGGGGGAGACTGTGTTGAGGGGAGGGGGACGCACAAGAGCCCTCGCAAGGAAGCTGAGGTCCTGAACAGGATGGAGAGTTTGGGCTAGGGGAGAGAAATAACCTGCCATATTTTAAAGGGGCACTGACAGGGGTGAACATGAGTGGTAGAAGCAGGGAGGTTGTTTCCACTCGCGGCCATGGCCCTTGGACCAAGGTGGGAGCAGAGAGGGTGGGGGAGGGTGGTCAGATCATGAACCTATTTTGAAAACAGAGCTAACTAGATTCACTGGTAAGTCCAGAGGCAAAGTAAGAGAACTCCAAGGTTTTGGGTTTGGGCAATGGGAGGGTGCAAATTATTGAACTGTGCAAGACTGGGAGAAAGGCTGGAGGGAATTGTGGGAATCAAAAGTTTGGTTTGGGATACTTATTACTAGATGGTTGATGAAGGCACACTACTGTTCAGGTGCCCTAAGATAGATCCCAGTACCAAGAAAATCCTAATTTGTTACAGGCACTGGTATATCCCACCACTTTTACCCATTAAAAAAATTCATTGTTACCTGCATGAAAAGTTTATGACATTAAATAACATACAACCCTCTGAATCCCCCAACATCTGTTAAAGGAGCTCTGATGCATAATTCTGCGCATTTCATAATTGCTCACTTAAATTAATAATATTTAAGTCAGAAGGATATATATTATCAAGCTACCACCTGTTCCAGGTCTTTATAACCAAGGCAGGTCTGCCTCAAACACTAGAAATTAATTTTCAACTTTGCCAAAAGATTCCAGATTTTTATTTGAAGCCTAATTTTGTCAATCAATCAAAAACAAGGTGGAGATTATCTGAGGTTTTTAGACACATCAAGGAAAAATTTACAAATGAGATTATCACCGGTGGTTCCAGATGCGTTGAGATCATGTAAGGAAATACAAAAAAAAGTTGGTCATAATTTACACGTTAGGGAAAAGACAGTGCCAAAAATATCATCTACAAATGATCACAGAGACACTTGCAGGAAGACTGAAAAGGCAACATCTCAGTTTCCTTTGGTTTAGAAAAAAATAAAAAGGTCATTCTTTTGCAGATGTCGATGAGAAGGGAGCAGGGTGATGGTTACGTTACCCTTAATGCACGGAAGAGTCAACTTAATGAGTTTCCAGAGCTCACTGATAAGTCAGGTTTTGGCACTGTGAGCACATTTCTCCATAGAGACATTTTTGCAAAATATGGAAAGATTCCCAGCCCAGCCTCCCAAAGTATTTAGCCCACATTAAGGGAGAAATATTACCAGCCCTGAGCTCCAAGTCACTGTAAGTCGCTTTAGCTTCAGGACTGACCCCAGCCCTAGAGGAAGGGTAATGAGAAAAGCGGAGGGATGCCGGCATTAAGGGATACGCAGTCAAATGGCCTCTAGGTAAGGGGTCCGAAACTGAGGGCTGCTTACACTTCCTTCTGAAATCACGACTGGTGACAACTTGCGTGTCTATAGTATTTTTATATTTTACAAACTCTCTCATTTAATCATCAAAACACTTTTCTTCAGAAGGTAACAGGTTTAGCGACCAATAAATAACCAACTTGGGGAATAAGATGCTAAGATCTTGATAATGTTCCCAACAACTGGCACACATCCTTTGGAAGTTTTGTTTCCCTTTCAAAACTACAGGTCTGTCTTTAAAAAAAACAAAAAACAAAAAACCCCACATGATTTCAGTCTTCTAGACTGCGATTTTTCTAGCATATTTCAGATATTTATAATAAGATAAATGACAGACTAGAGTTGAATTTAATGTCCCCCCCCCAAAAAAAACCCAGAGGAAATAAATAAAGCATACCTTTGTTTTAAGCTATATCTTTTCGAGGAAAAGTGGAAATTCCTACCACCCTAATCTGGCAGGAAGGTTTCTGAATTCGCATCTGAAATGCTAAGATGGTCTGCTCATCAAAGCAATCCAAAATAAATTCCAGCAGCCAAGGTTGCAATAGCTCCCCAGGGAAAACTGGTGGGCTCGTCACACCTTTACATCAATCTGAATTCCAGTGTAGTTAAAATTACATAAAACAATAGAATTTGTCCATTTTTAAAAAACGTGTGTGAAATGTGTGTGTGTGTGTGTGAGTCTATTAACACAGGCTAGCAAAATTTAGCTATGAAACCAACGCTAAAATAGAAACCTCGGCTGTTTATTTCAGCTTTCTCTCTGCACACTAATAAGAGTTAAGAAAGATGGCAAGGCTTTTCACCTGGAATTTCCTAGTCCCTGTCGCCCTGTCTCACCATCTTCAGCATTTTTAGCCCTGTTCTCCTTGTGTGCAGAGCACAGGCATTGGAATAAGCCTCTTAACATTCCTGGAAGGTAACAGGCACATCCTAGTACTTGGTACCAAGAAAGCGCAACTCTCACACAGCTCCTGGAAGGGTTAAAAACAGAAAGTCCTACCCACTGGTTGGCTCTGATGTTCCTGGAGATATTGTCACTGGATGTATCCTCAGTAGAATTCTATTCAACACCTCTGTCTTTAAGTACAAAGCTGTAGGCTGTAGCAGCTTAAAGAAACATAAGTATCCCTTTTTTCTGCTGCACAGTATCTGTGTGTGAAATTCTCTAAAGGGGTTTAAGTATTTACCCTGAACACTATCAGACGGTTTCTAAAATTTTCCTTATCCAGTTGCAAAAACACTTCAAAGAGAATCATAAACAGAGTCCTTTGTGCTTTCCATGCACATTCTGTTTCTAAGGCTTAAGCCTGAATTCTCGTGGAATTGTAAATTTCTTCCCAAAAAGACAAGATTTACAACATTTTTTTTCCTTAATTCATTATTAAGTCCGCAGCAACGAAGGGAAAACACTGGAAAAAACCTGAGAGAAATCCAGAAGGCAATCAAAAGAATCAAAACCTGTTTAAAATTCACTGTTAAATTACATGTACAATTTTGTCCCAGAAATTTTACTCTTAATATAATAATACAGTGGTGTGGGATTGGAGTTGGGGTGGGGAGGGAGGTATGACAGACCCACCCGTCAGTGATTAGGGGGCCCCAGAGCTCAGTGTCTACACACATAATTTGAATTGTGGGGGTGCTTGTGACGGTTCACCTGCCTCCCTGTTTCCCTTACCTGTTTACCTGTGTTTATCCTGAGCCACTCAGCACTGAACCAGCCAAAAAGGGGAAAAGGGAATTTAATTTTTTCATTTAAAACCACTAGAGATCTCACACCAAATCCTAAATTACTATAATATATTCTGCTCCTATATCAGAAATGCTACCTTTGAAAAATGGAAGACAAGATTACCTTAGCCAATATAACTTAAAGTATACACAGTAACAATAAAGAGGACAGATAAATATACAGATACATACACATATATATGTAAAAGTTGGTGACTTCGCCATTAATATGTACAAAAATTAATATTTATATTTACATCACTTTCTTCCTCACACCCCCAAAAATCTTTAATCCCAGGAGAAATGAACTAAATGAACTAAAATGAACTAGGCTAACTGAATTATGATACCAAAAACTCATACACACAGTATATATTTCAGTATATGAGAAAGCAGCCCTGTTCCTCTATTCAGTTACAAAGAATTTAATCTCAAGCACTGTGATGATAGCTTCATTAATCTCTCCAAAAACAAACAAGCTGCTCCTTGGCTCAATCATCCCCCACCTTCCTGTAACCCACACCAAGAAGGGCTCAGCCAGACAGCATCGGACGGGCTCCTGGCCTGAGCTTTCCCAGATGATTTGCACAGGCCAGGATGACACGGAAAAAGGCATGACTCATCTTGAAATCAAACTATTATAAGGAACTTGTAAAGGACAACCTTTACATTCTTCATTGCCTTTCTCTCTTCAAACTTTAACAACAAGAAACTGGTAAGAGTATTTAAAAAAAAAACAAACAAAGAAAACACCTACTCATTTTCCACATCTCCCTGCTCTCTGGTGCCAAATTTGAACATAAATGGGTAGAATTCAATGTAGCCAATAGCTTACTGAACATAATTATATGTTGTGTTTCACACTGTTTCAAAACGGATACATTAAAATAATCCAGTCTTGGCTGCTACCCACTAAGTCAATAAAGGTTATTAAGGCCAACTGCCATTTAAACGCATTGCTATCCCAGCGCGAGGAACCGAGGAACCGTCAAGCCAGGAAATGCAATTCAAAACATTCAAAATGATCAGGATCCACCCTTCTCTTCTGGAAGAAAAAAAGCAACGAAAAAAGGAGGAGGAAATTTCTCTCCAGTATATAAATCATCCGTGCTTCTGAAAATGTTTACTCGGGAAACCATTCTAGAGTATTTCTATTGGATTATTCCAAATTGACCTTTTTTTTTTTTTAAGGTCAAAAGGAAATGAGTAAATGTCATCAATTTAGAACACATCACACCTAGCATTCTTCTCCGCATCACTGTGAATTTGATCGTGTTAAAACATTTTTATAGGTAAAATAAATGTCAGTTTTGCAAGGCGCGATACCAGGCCCTAAGAGACAAATGGCCTATCCGTTGAATCTCTGGCTACAGCAAGACTTCCTTCCCTCACAGGAGAGTTCGGCTTTTCATATTTTTTACCCAGAAAGCCAAGCTTGTACAGTTTCTTTCAAATGGTAACTCTCTTTTATCCTGAAGAGTCTTTTCATAATACACTAATCTTGGATGTGGGGTGGTGGTCTGGTTAAAAGTAAAATAAAATAAAATACAAATATTTGAATAGTGGGAGAGTGTTATAATACCTTCCTGAACTGCCAAAAGAGAGGAAAGGCTAGGCTAAATTCCTGGGTTAGAAGAAAGGGTTCTGTCGCTTGGGGCTTAATGGCTCATCAATTCATGAGGTAAGAGTCAGGGAAAATGTGGTATTTTATCAGAATGTCATTCAAATATAAGGTTTAACATTGACATCACAAGAGCATGCCCAGAGTAAAACTATCCTCGGGGAGGGAAAGGGCAAGAATAAATAATGTGATTTTAAAAAAAAATGGTACTTGCTGGAACAGGGGACAGGCAGCAGAGGTGAGGGGAGTTTGAGAGACAGCTGACCAAACTTTTAAAAATATGTGACTGGTTATGACACGTGAAGCTATTACAACAAATGGAAGAAACGTGATTTCAAAGCTCATTTTCTGTTCTTCTATATCCTCTCTGAGACTCCACCTTCCAACCACAAAAGGAAAAAATGAACACAAAGACACAGAGAAATTACAACACAAGTCTCTTCCCTGGTACAAGAGCTGTCAGAGGTTGCTTTAATCATAAGCAAAAGGTGAAAAGTAATGTACATATTGCCTGAGGTTTTTTGTTTTATTTTCTCGCCCAAAGAGATCGATGCTTTATTGCAGAACAGACAAAAATACATTAATTAGAGTTTCACAACACACACGTGATTTTACAATTCAAAAAAAAACCCCATAAAGATAAAGAAGAATCATAGAATCATTTGTCTTGATAATTGTGGATAATCATTTTGAGGAATATATTTCCTGGAAGCAAAGTGACTACATTCAGAAATACCGTTTGGATTAGTCTAGTTCTATAGAATCCAAATGTGCACCAAACACTGCACTTTTTATGTTAAATTGCTGTTGAATTTGTTAACCCACAACTGATTTCCTGTGTTATGGAATCTTGGAGATTACAGCTAACTTGAAGCAACACGGATAATTCTTGACAGTTAATGGTACATTTGTATGCATTTTCCTGAAAGGCTTAGCATCTGGGGGCCTCACACTGGTGGCTCAACATTGCCCCCTACTGCTTACAATGTAAAAATTCCGAGGTGGTCTGGCACAAAGTAGGAATTTAAACAGCCAGTGCCAGTTCACCCCCCAGTACACAGATGCCGGGTGGGACTGCACTGTCAGAGCCACAGAGCCGTAGGCTTTTCCAATCATTATTCTCTTCTGTCTCTTCCAATGGCAAAAGTAAATTATTATGAATTTGTTAAAAGTCATTTAAAAAAAATGGCTTGAGGTAAGGCTTAAATTTAATTTAGAAGTACAATTCCTTTTATCTTGGCCCAAACCTTGCTCTGCTGATAATGATCATCCTGAAACTTCCTGAGAGACACTGAGGCCATTGATTTTACTCCGAACCCTTAGTAACGCCACACGGACTGCAAGGGAACTCATGCTGGAGAATTCCCAAGACTGCTCTCCTTTTTAGTATTTTTACATGAGAGTTATAAAGAGATGTTCTCATCTAACATGCTATTGCCACCAAACTTAAAAAAATACATATAACTAAATCTTTTAAGTGAATTCATAAGAGCAACATTGGTAAGCTCAAGAAACCAAAGATCTCACTTAAAAAATACAACCCTTGAACAAAAGCAATTCAAAAACACTTTTTTTTAAAACAAAACCAGTGAATTCCTTTCTTATTCGTTTGCCAATTCTTATGCAAAGATTTGCCAAATCACCATCCCGAAGTCAAGCTGATGTCTTAGTGTCAAGATTCAGCAAGAAGAGAAATTCTAACTCAGATGTAAATGGACAAAACCAGAATTACACAGTGAAAAAGGAACTCCCTGAACCAAAGCTGCCTTTACATACACAGTCCATAAAAACAGAGCGTGCTCTACACAGGCTAATTTTAGGAACAGAACTGAGGAAATTTAGGCACTAACTTCATCACTTTCAGCCCAGTTTTACAATGCTCAGTTTTGCATCGATTCACGTCTTTGGAGAAATCCATTTTTGTGATATTATTAGTACACTAAAAGGATTATAACATTCCTCTGTCCGACGTATATCCATGAAAAAGCATGGTTTAAAAATCAGAGGAAGTGTCTGGAAAGCAGGGCCTTCTGGGTTCTGACCCAGACTTTCAGACTGGGACCTCATGACTTGCCGTTTCCACTATTATAAAATAGGGAGTAGTGACAGCTCCCCGTTTTTGCAAATTAGTTCAGTTTCCAGCACATCTCAAAGTCTGTGCAGTGGTACCACATCTCAGGAGTTTAGCAGCCTTTTATCGCTTTTCCACTACATTCCAAAGTCGATTATTTGGAGGCAGAACAGTGAGGGGGCGTGGGGCATTACCCTAGAGCCAGTGTTCCTGAGTTCAAACCCCAGCTCCCCCCTTTAACTGTATGACCTTGAGGAAGTTAGGTAAATCTCTTGTGTTTCAGTCTCCTTGTGTGTAAAATGGAGGGGAAAAAATTCCTACTTTATAGGATTGTCCTAAAAGCTAAATAAATTATGTATACAACACTTCAAATAGTGTCTAGTACTTAATAAATATCATATAAGCATTTGCTATTATTACTATTATTTAAATTTAGACTTAAGTCAAGACCTCCAAGTGGCCTCAACTTGCCTTCTAGCTCCATTTCCTACTACATAGCCCCTGAATTTTTAAGTCTCCACTTCTGACTGTGTTTTTACAGTTTCTGGAGCCTCATGCTTCTGTCAAAATGCCTTATCTGACCCTACATTTCCCCACCCAAGGTCCTCAAAAAGCCACATCTGCTGTTTCACAACATGCCCAGCTCCAGCGGTCTGAATTTAATACTCCTTCCTCTGGACTCTTGATTTTTTTTTTTTTAATCTCTATTACAGGATTTCATTTTAGCTAATGTAACACCTGGCTATATTCACGCTTCTCTCCTTGTTAAACTGAATGGAGTGGTTAAGTGCACGAGCCACAGAGCCACTCTGCCTGGGCTTCAGTCTTGCTCCGCCACTTGCTCTGTGACCTTGGGGGAGGCATTTAATTTCTCTAGGCCTCGGTTTTCACATCTATAAATTAAAGTTCATAACAGTTTCTGCACTTCATAGGACTGTTGTTTGAAAAGTTAATATAGGGAAAAACCCTTAGAAGAGTGCACGATGCATATAAAAATGCAAATGAAGTTAGGAATTATTGTTGTATTGTTCTCATCTTCACTTCCTTAGCGTATGTGTAACACAGCGCCTTACATGTAGGAAATGCTCCATACGTGCTCATTGCACTGCACTGAGCTCGTACTGAAAAAACCCTGGCTGCTCCCATTACCTTACCAAGAGTAACTTAACTCACTATTTAGAATAATTAAATATGCATTACCTATGCAAACGAGGCAGCCGAGGATTAGTAGAGCACAGCATCCCAGAAAATCCGGTCCCAGACCTGTGGTACTTACCACACCTTCCATCTTCTTCCACAGCTCCTCCAGCTGAGTCATGGGTTGACACCACCAATTGGTGCACTTTTTGTATCGATTGCCTTGAAACCAAAACTGTCTCAGCCACTCAAATTCGACCTGGGGATCATAAATACAAGGCCGTGGTTAGGATGCCCCTGGGATGGACAATCAAGGACAATAAACTTCGTCACTCCATTCTCCAGTAACTTCACAAGCCACAGGGTGAGAAAAGGTGAGAAAAGCTCAGCTTAACCAGTTCCCAATATAGCTTGGGGTCTCCAGAGCCTTTCTGCAAAGTCAAGAAGGAGAGCAGTCTTAAAGCTTAGTGAGACAACCCAGGTCAGGCTGTGGATTTTCAGTCACATATCGTCACTCAGACGTGAGGAAACTATAAGTCAATCAACAACAAATCCTGAGACCCTCAAGTATACAGCAGCCTATACTGTGTGTGACGGGAAAGACAGAATCTAACAAGATGTGTTTTCATTGAACATCTGTATTAAAGACTATTATTAAGAGCAAAACACAGATACATATCAGAAAATATCAATTTTAGGTTTCTTAGATCAAAAATAAATATAGAATTTACCCATGAGCCAAGAGGAGCTGGCAGTACTATCAACTCATATAATTAAACAATATAAGGCTAATTATGGAGGAACACATTAAACCTCCAGAGCCATTCAGATTGTCACTTTCAATCCAGTCAGAGCCAACAACAATAGGTAAATAGGACATAAAGACACTAATCACTTCTTTTCCTTCCTACAAACCTACAATGGTAAACTTCTATTATAAGACTCCTTAGCATTTCTCCTTCTGTTCTAACCAAGCCCCACTATTCATTTGGTAACCCACTCCTTTCTCCAGTCTCAGCCCATGTGGTCTGGGTAGAAAGCCAACTCTAATACCAGAGGTAGAATGTGCGATCCACTCTGAGTCAATCAGCCCACCACATTTCTCTAGTCACTGAGTTGGGTTTGGGGGAAACAGACATATGTTTAATCAGAATAAATCTTGAGACTGTCAGAAGATACAGGAAGAGGATTCTGCAACTTTTTTGCAGAATGGGAAGAACGGAGGCAACCCAGGAGGAAGCAGCTGCAAAATGAGCAGATAAAAACCAGGTCTTGGTGACATCAACTGACTCTTGAACAAGCTATTCCTGAAGCCCTTTTTGCTGAAACCAGTTCAGTTGAGTCTTCTGTTTCCTGCAAATGAAGTAATCCCAACGTATAAACATGAGAGGCTAAGTAAAGCTTTGAAAGAATAAGAAATTATTTCTTATCTATTTTCTATCACTCATCTTCAACTTAAGAATCAAATATTACCATTAAAGTACAATTTCATTCATCCCCTAAGCCCTTTTTACCTCTGCCCTCTGAAGAAATGTAGAACTTTCACAGCTTAATGTTGGGTTGTCTGGCTTTGCTAAGATAATCATGTTCCATATACAGGCACAGAGCTATTATAATCTTCACCACAAAGAATTTTTTTTGTTTGTTTATCCATATTGAACTTTCATGAGGCAAACAAAAGCAACTTGTGAAGATTTAACAATGGTGAAAATGGCTCAAGTAACTAACTTGAGAACACCAAGTCATATGAAAAGGTTTTAGTTTACATTAACTAAACATTTGTTTGATATGTAGAACTGATTTCAGTTAAAGCTGTTTAAACAAAACAAACAAAAAAAGGAATGTGGACAATATTCAGACAATTGTTGCTAAACTTTATGTGTAGTATTAAAAGACAGTGGCTAACAGAGGTAAACTTGACTTCTTTGAAAGGGAAATGAATACAAGTGTAATTCAAGTTCTCTGAAGATACAGGTTTAACAACATTATTTATTACAAGGGGGAAAAAGAGTTCTTTTTAGATTTCACATGAAATTTGTTCACACTACAGAACAGCCTAGCAGCAAAGCACCAAGCCCTAGGTTAGGGAGAGTTGAAAAGGTTTTTCTGTCTTTGGGCTGGTTATTTCCATTACAAGAACAAAACATATAAGCCTTGTCAACCATGACATCCCAGGAAATAAAACTGATTACCATAGGTAATTAGTTCACTCAGTCTATAAAGGTACACTAGAGTCTGGATTTCAGCAAATTAAAACTCAGAAGCAAGGAGAGGGGCATACCTGGAACTCTGCTATTGGACCAGAGAACAAAGAAAGACCCTGTCCGTTTTATTAAATAATGACTTCATCTTCCTCCTCAGATGCTCAACTGTCTTGTGAGGCAGACAGTATAATGGTTAAGAACACGGGCTCTGAAGTCAGTTCAGAACTGGGCTCCACTACTGAAGAGCTCTGTCATCCGTAAAATACGGATAATTACATAATAACCACAAAGGTTTGTGGTGAGGATTAAGTGGGTTAATAATGAACAGCCGACCATATGCCAGGCACTTGCTAGATGCTAAGAATACGGACTGAATGGAGGCCCCAAGGCCCAGCACTTACTGTCCTCAAGGATCTCACAATCCTATGAAATTTTCTGAGCGAGGAAAGTTTTTAGCAACCATGTCAATTCATGCTCACCCCCTTCCACTGAGGCCAATCAGGAAAGTTCAATCTTCAAGACTTATTCTTAACAGAGGTGTTTTGTTTTTTTTGTTTTTTTTCCCATGCATTGAAGTCTTGCCCATGAGAAACAATCTTTGTGGGCATCAAACCCACTGGCAGGCATTTTCTTCAGTTCTGTAACCTGACTTTTTCATTGAGATGTTGTGGGCAAAAAAAAATACCACAGGATTTTAATCAAATGCCTCCCCCACCAGTTCTCCCATTGCCAAGAGAAGCAGTTGGCTCCTTCCTTAAAATTAATTAAGGAAGCAAAAAATAGTTCCAGCTGCTTGATTCAGTTTGAGTTACCAAAAAAGTAAGGTGTTTCCTGCACCCCACCCCACCCCATCCTGGCCCCAAACTCTGGAGATGAGAAAGGAAAGCTACAGGGTGGATGCTGTACAAAAACCAAAGGGCTAGGACTTAGAATAGAAGCCTTGTTGCTTCAATGTTTAAAAAAAAAAAAAAATCAGAGTCTCGCCATATTGATTGACAACGCTCCAGCATCCACGGAGGAGAATCTTCATCCCCTCTCCTGGAGTCCCTCCAGGGACGCTCCCAGGTACCTGAGCTTTCCTGAGGCGCTCTCAGTGTTCGTGATGCTTTTAAACCAAACTCCCAGATTTCGGACTTGCACTTAATGAAAATTCACTATTATTCAATCTTTTGGGCAAAACTACAATACAAAGATAAGTAATGCCCACAGGTATCAGAAGGCAAATTGACAGCCTGGAGAATTTGTAGGATCTTGAAGTGCCTTCTGGACCATCAGAGAAAACTGAAAACATGTTCACAACAGTGTTAGTTACCTAGCTGTGACCTGGGACAACATCACTATAACCCCTCTAATTCACCAGCACTGGCCTTCTCTACGGAATAGTCAAAGGAGTCAATCAGCACAGGGAACTATATTCAATATCTTGTAGTAATCTGTTGTGAAAAAGAATATGACAACAAATATATGCATGTGTATGCATGACTGAAACATGATGCTGTACACCAGAAGTTAACAGATTGTAAACTAACAATGCTTCAATTAAAAAAAAAAGATTTTCTCAAATTATACACTTTATTCATGTATAATGCAAATAATTTTATTTATTACATTTCTTCTTCTTTTGTCTTCTTCCTATTTTGGATATAATTTTCAGTTTTACTTTCCTTGATCTCATCTATCTTGTCAATAATGTTTTTCAATTGTTATAAATCCTTTGTACTATTGGGATGAGAACTGTAGTCTTTTTATTTTTATATTCTTTTATCACATGCAAAGTGGATTTAATTTCTTTTTCCATACAGACATCCAACTAATCTTTCCACCATCAGTTATTAAATATTTCTTTCTTTCCAATGAAAGAAAAAATAGAAAAGCTTTTCTCCTGGAAATGTCTTAAAAAACTCTGAAGGGGAAAAACAAACAGAATCCACCCACCTACCTGAACCTTGGTCACTGCGCACTTAAGACATTGGGGAGCAAAGTTTGTAAGATTCCAAGACCATCAGAGCTACAATATCACCATTTAGTTGGAAATCGTTTCCATCACTCTGACAGGTAAGCAAAAGTCACATGCTCTTCTTCTGCCAAGTTAGTTTGGGTCCTTGATTTGGTCCCAGGTCAATGTATGCATTTCCCTCATGAGATGTGGACACATGCCCAATGGAGTCAATCTCTCAGTAATTTCAGTAATTACTCAGTAATCACAGTAACTAATTTCAGTAATAACTGAAATAAGTTATTTCACCAAGAAAGACATTAGACCAGAGACAGATGCTAAAGTTCAATCTACAAAGAGCTACCCTATGAAGGCCCTTTCACAGTAGCTCGAAGGAAGATGCAGGTCTGATCAGAACAAGATGAGGACCAAATGAAGACATCAAATAGTGCATTTCCCCAGGGGAAATTTACTAGGTGTTGAGACCGAATTCCACATTTTACAATTTCCTTCTAAGAAAGAAAACAGACCATTCAATAACAAAGCAGGAGATTCTGCTTATAAGTGATCAAAACCCTTTTTAAGAAATTGGAAAAAAAAATTAAATTCTTAAGATACTCAGTTCCAATCCCCAAAGTCTCCAAATTGCTTGGTTAGAAGCTATCTAAGACAAGGAAAGCCAGTCACTTCAAAACTCACACAGCCTGACAGTCTGTAGCATCTAAAACCAAGGGCTTTATCCTATAATGAGTCCAGCAAAGGCACATGGCCTTTAAGAAAGAGGAAAGCAAACAATAAGAACCAGGGTAAATATTATGGACACTCATGCTCTCGTTTAACAACAGGACACAGTAGAGTGAGTGCACCAACTTGTACAATGAAAGAACAGTTTTTGATGATGCGCCCTGACATATGGAATTCACTCTTAAAGTAAGGAGATGACCTTGAAGAATCAAAGATTGAGGGGACAGAGAAGACTGGCACACTATTTAATTCAAGATCTCTCCATTCAAGCCTAGGCAAGCCTCAAGGGTCTAAGGTTTCTGACACATCTCTTCCCCAGCTGCTAACATACACAATGTCATAAGGAACCAGCCACTGAAGCAGATGGGTTCAGATGACAATACTTTCCTGTTAGATAAACAGCATTTTACAGATAGCCCTCACATATCAATGAGAACAAAATATCGGAGTCATTCATAGAAGCCCAGAGAGGATGGGGCGGGCGGGGGAGTGGTTAGCCCATGTACACTTAAAGAGTGAGCCCATCCTGCCAGCCTGGCTCCTAAAACTGCAAGGTTTATCCAGACAGCAATACAGAGTAAGACATAACTTTGCTCCCAAGGCTAATTGAGTGAGGTCACCAGGCCCATAAATGCTTATCTTTCCAGAAGCTCTAGCTCTCAGCGATGTCTCCAGCAAGGACAGATGAGAGAGAACACAGGACACTTATCAGGCACAAGCAGGGAAGAAAGGCAGTCCTGGGTTCAGCTTCACCTCAGAGTGGTTATTATCTCTCTGGAAGGCAGAATTTCTTTGCCTTTGGTTCTGGAGATCATGGCAACGTTTCACTAAGTGTGGAGTAGCTCCTAAAAAATTAAGTATCTTTTTAAAGATATTACATGACATTGTGGGAACACTGTTTCTCCTCCGCTCAAAAGCCTTCAATGGCTCCCCATTTCCCTGAGAGTAAAAAGGAACGTCCTTGCCCTTACAGACACCTCTGATGACCACCTACAATCTGCAGTTCCCCAGTCCCCGGACACCATCTCCAAGACCTTGTCTCCATCTCCTGTGCCTTACAGACTCACTCCCTCCATTCCCACCAGACTGTCCCATAACTAGTCCATGAACACCAGACCTTCTCCCCACACACAGACCTGGCAGTGGTTTTGCCCTCTGCCCGCAACCCTGATGCCCAGATATCCACGTGGCTCCCTCCCTTACCTCCTTCAAGTCTCTGCTCAAAGGACATCTTCTCAGTGGGGATGTTCTCCACTTATCTCAATCTCCATTGCCTTGCTCTGTTTGGTTTTTTCTCTAGACTTATCAAATTTCTAACATGCTACACATTTAACTGATGTAGTGTGTTTATTATTTATTGTCATCTCCCTGCAGTAGAATATCAATTTTATTTACCAATGTATCCGAAAGCACCCAGAAGAGTGCCCTGCACATGCTCAGTAATTATTTATTGAAAGGATGACTGAGAAAATTTTTGTATTCCAAACTCTCTACCAATCTTTCTAATTACATCAAAGAAAACATCTTTGATGGATGATAATCTTCAACAATTCTCAAAAAACAAAAACCAAAAACCCCAATTCTCTACCACTTGGTAATCTCTTTTTTCCTTTTAGCTTTTTTTTTTTGAGGTGTAATTTACCCACAACAAAATTCACCCATTTTAAAGTGTAGAATTCAATGACTTTTAGAAAGTGTATGATGTTGTCCAAGAATCTCCCTTTTCAACGTGAAGAACAGAGACCTCAGGCTCAGAGCCTTCTCCAGCCAAGAGCATCTGGAATACAACAGCATTCCTGATCTCACTGGCCAGAGTTTTCTGGTTATTTTTTTCTTTTGGCTACTCATACTGGCTTTCCATTTAAAGTGGTAATAGAAAGCTTCCTTTTAAAAAAAAATATATTTACATTAAAAAATGAGTAGATTCTTTAAAAAGTGTTGAAAAGATAACAATAAACGTAGTCCAAAGATAAAGCAAAAATTGAAAGGATATTAATGAAAATAACAAAGTTTATGAAACATTGACTCATGGGATCCAGACCTGCTGGCCTGAGAGACTGCAGAATCATGCCTAATTTCATAAACAAAGGGCAAGGCATTGACACCTGCCAGGACGGTCCACCCTCCGTTCTCAACAGCCCCTGTTGGAAGACTGTCCTTCATGGGTGTCTTGTATCTCTGCCTGTCTGTGAGCAAGGCACTGACTGCCGTTTGCTTCAGACTCTCATTGCAAGGATGTCTGTTTAGTGAACACCCTTGGAAAATACAGTTTCTCCCTCCAGAATAAAGGGCAGGTTTGCTAACAGACTGGGAGGATAAAGACGTGTCTTGATCTGGTGCAAAGGACAGGCATGCGCACTACCCATCACAGAAGATTCCGGTTCCCTCCACTCAGGCTCCTCTCCCAGGACGCAACCCCTCGGGGTGCCCATGCACCCCGGCCCATCTGCGTGACCCTGTGGAAGCAGGTTGGAGAATTGGCACAATAACACCGATGCTCTGGCTACTGCTACATTGTAAGTAATGACCTGTCCTTTGTCTCTGGCCCAGGAGTCTCATGTCTCACATTCACAGCAAACTGTGGCTGATGAACTTGTCAGCTTGCAAGTAGGATAGAATATTCACAGTCCCTGAAAGTCCTTACCTCGTTGTGGATTTCTTCACCTTGTTTCAAGACAGCAGGCTCTAAGGATTTCAGAGAGAATTCACCATTGTCTGCCTCATTGCGGACATTCTGCAGAGCCAACTGGCAGCGCTGTAAGATATAATCCAAGGTCCCCGTCGAGCACTGCGGAGACAGAAGCAGCCACTGAGATGATCAGCAAACTCCAGGTGTACCATCCCTCTGTTCCTAGGATGTCTGTCCCACTTCTGTGCAATCACCTGTTGCCCTCACAGCTCAGCATGGGCTCCTTAACTTCAGAATGACTAGGGCAGCTTTCCCACTGGGATCCGTGCAGCCAGCTTGGCCTCACTTGGCCACACATCCTGCTGCTTCTCTTTTACTACACAGGCCTCACATCTCTAAAGAGTAGGCTCCCCCAGGCTGTAGCCCTGTTTCTCTCTATATACATCTTACATACACTGCAGAACCTAGAAATGAGTCCTAAATGTACAAGAAACTTACTAAGTAGTTATTGGACAAATAACTAATTCACCAAGAAGTTAAGGACACTGCCTTTATTTCAAGTGCCCTGAACCTAACGATGGGAAAGACAGGTAACCAGACTGTCCAACTGGTTCAAAAGCACACAGAATACAACAGCAGTGGCAGGAGAAAAAAAAAACAAAAAAAAAACCCTGAGGTTATAAACACTGGGCAAAGGACTCATTTTCCTTTTCTGCAAAAAGCATACACTAGGCAGTCACAAGTCCTTCGCAGAAGAGATTCTTTAAATCACAGAGAGTATGTTGTTCATGCCTCTAAGGCAAGTTTAAAGGCGTCACTCAGTACCTGGCTATCAGCAAAGGCACAGATAACTTAGTCCATCCCTCTCGGAGACTGTGGGAGCAAAACAGAGGTCAAATGGACTAACTCCTTCTTTGAATGAGCATGTGTCAGAAAAGAAGAGGATGCAGGTGGAGTGTGCATCCGTTTGTTTTGATAATGACATGATTTCCTAGAATGATAAAAAAGCAAGCTATAAATATCCTTTAGACCCAATGAGGGAAATGTAGTACTCAATATATTTTTATTTTAACAGCTATAATTTAAACGGATCCCTTAGAAATAACCTTGAAGGCTAATCCCTTAGTACAAAAATTCTTTGCACAGTTACTGCCACTTGATACAATGTGACCTGGGCATGCCTAGGAAAAAAAAAACAAAGTTTCTGTGCAAAAAATCAGAAACTTGACTAATATGTATCTGAATATGATGATCCCAAAGTTCTGGGAACAGAAGGGCAGCAGCTCCAATCTGCTACAAAGGGAAAAACAGAAAATGGAATTCAATTACCACTCACTTTTGTCCCACAGCCACCCCTACAACATATTTTTAATGACATTCTGTCTATAAACGTGTTCTAACTGCACCTTTACTCTCCCAAGTATGGAGTAACCTACATCAGAGGTAATTAACTGAAATGCCATCTACTCTAACAAAAGATTAAAAACAACACAAAATTTCCCATCAATAAGGGACCAGTTAAATGAACTATGATGGAGCTATTTATACTGGCAGCCAAAAGAAAAAAAAAAAAGGAGGAGGGAATATATTTAGTTAGTTAGTTAGTTAGTTAGTTAGTTAGTTAGTTAGTTATTTCCCCCACCCTGGGTGATTAGAGTTTTAGCTGATGTAAAGAACCTATAATCAGGCCTAGTTTTTTGAGGGGTGGTGGTGATGGTAACAATTTTACTGAGATATATAGTTCACATGTCAATTTACCCACTTAAAGATACAATTCAATGCTTTTTGTATATCCACAGAGTTGTGCAACCATCACTACAACTAATTTTAGAACATTTTTATCCCATACCTTTGAGCAGTCACCCTCTCCTACTTCTACTAGCCTTTCCAGCCCTAAGCAACCACTAATCGACCTTCTGTGTCTACAGATTTAACTACTCTGGACACTTCATATAAATGAAATCATACAATATGTGGTCTCTTGTGATTGGCTTCCTTTACTTAGTATAATATTTTTGAGGTTCGTCCATGCTGTACCTCGTGTCAGTCCCCCATTCCTGTTTATTGCCAAATAATCATTCAATTGTATGGATACACTGCCCTTTGTTTATCCATTCATTTAGGCTCCTCTTCTTGGCTCTTAACGAATTAAGCGACTATGAACATTCATGCACAAGTTTTCACTTCTCTTGGGTATGTACCTAGGCATGGAATTGCTAGGCAGTACGGGAACTCTGTATTTAACCTTCTGAGGAAGTGCCAGACTGTTTTCCAAAGTGGCTGCACCATTTTGCATTCCCTCCAGCAGTTCATGAGGGCTCCGATTTCTGCAAATCCTCACCAACACTTGTCACTGTAGTTTTAAGGACAGCGGGTATAAAGTGGTATGTCATTGCGGTTTTGATCTGCATTTCCCTGATGGCTAATGATGCTGACTATCTTTCCGTGTGCTTACTGGCCATTGGTATATCTCCTCTGAGCCATGCCTATTCAAATCCTTTACCTTTTAAAAAAGTTGGATTATCTTTTTTTATTAATTAATTAACTAATGGCAGTGATGGCTCCTTATGTTTATTTTTTGTTTTAGTGATTAAACATGCGCTGGATTATCTACCTTCTTAATCACTGAGTTGTAAGAGTTCTTTATGTGTTCTAAATATGGGCACCTTGTGAGATACACGGTTTGTAAATATTTTCTCTCATTCTGTTATAGTTTGTCTTTTCACTTTCTTGATGGTATCCTTTGAAGCATATAAGTTTGCAACTTTGATCAAGTCCAATTTATCTGTTGTTTTCTTTGCTTACTTACTTTTGGTTTCATATCTAAAAAAAATTTCCAACTCTTAAGAATTGATAAGTAATATCTTGACAAAATACTGATAAGTAATTATCAACAAGGTTTACTAAAATGGAACAAAAAGTGCAGAATAGGGTGTAGAGGAGGCTACCATTTATATTAAAAATTTAATTACACATGTATTTGCTTATATATGTATTAAATGTCACTGAAAGGAATAACAAAAATCTGATAACACTGGTTGCCTCTGGGAGGAGAAGGTGGTTGGCACAAGGAGAAAGAGACTTTAACTGGAAACTCTCAGGTACTTTTTGAATTTTGAATCATTAGAGTAACTACCTATTTAAGACATAACTGTACATAACATTTAAATTTACAAAAAACAGACATTCTGTACTGAACCCCAAGAATATTCTGTCACAATCAGACAAAAACTAAAATCAAACACAGGTCGAGAGTCATCAGACATAATTTACTCACATGAAACCAAAAACTAGATAGATATTTTTCCCTGATAACCAAAATGAATTTCAGAACATCATTTCCTTAAGACAATCTGTTTCCTACATACTGTGAATAGGCAGAAAATAGCAAATCATTTTGTTTGGCACAAAAAAGATGTCTAATTTAATACTGTGTGAAGGAAAGGACATTTGTAGAACAAGTGAGTATAAAGTTGCACGAATCTTTTTTTTTCTCTCTGTACTGAGGGAAATAATAATGCTAACTATAGTGCTGGGCAAAAAATCTTTTCCTTCTTCTATTACTGAAAATGTAAGACGAAATTAAAAAGTTTTAAATAGGATAAAAACATAATCCTGCCACCTTACCTTATTTTAATTATTTTTATTGCACGTGATTCTTTGTCCACACACAGTTGTAATCAGTACATGCATATCAGTGTATATGCTGTTTTTCACTGTTTATAAATAAGTATTCAAAACTACCATTTTCAATGTTTCTCACTGAGGTGATACTAATAATTTAATTAGCTAATCACATAATATAAAGGCATTAAGGTTCTGTCCAACTTTTCACTACTATTATCATATGAGATAAATATCCTTTTATATATACTTTTGAATTATTTCCTAGGTTTGATTCCTAAAAACAGTGTTGTGCAATCAAAGACAGGAGTATTTTTATGATGCTTTTTACATATCCCCACATAGCTTTCCAAAAAATATACCAATTAGGAAAAACTACCAGAAATGTATGAAGGTACCATTTCATGGTAACTTAACCAGCAATGAAAATTATCATTTTTGACTTCTGGTAAAAATATTTTGGAAGAAATAAAAAGTTAACCTTAAAACAATGATTTTTTTAAAAAAATATTTTTAGATTTAAAGTAATTTTTAAAGCCTGTATACACAGGATCATGTATAACAGAGCCAGCAAACTTTTTCCTTTAGGCTTGATAGTAAATATTTCAGGCTTGCAGGCCACAAGGTCTGTGTTTAACTACTCAGCTCTGCCACTGGAGCTCCAAAGCAGCCATAAACAACAGGCAAGCAAATGAGCATGGCTGTGTTCCAATAAAACTTTATTTACAAAAGCAGCTGACTGGCCCACAAGCTACAGAATTTTCTCTGACCCTGATCTACAATATAGAAAGCAGGATGGTCACATCTCTCACATTACATGTGCCTAATTAGCAAAACATCACGTAGCTTGAATTGAAGCGGGCATAATATAAAAGACACAGATTTGGGATAATGTGTTTCTTCTAACAGCACCGCTATACATATCCACCGCTTTATTAAAAGATAATTAATGCTCAAAATTCTGCCTAAGAATTAGAAGCTACAAATACAGCTATGACTAAGCACAGAAACCTAAACCTCAGGATATTTTGAAAGCACTGCTACTCTAGTGAAGCTGGTTCACTTGTTAAAAATTAAAAAAGGCAATAAGGCCAGAGGGGTACTTTTCAAACTGCATTCCAAAGGGCTCCTTTTGGGAACTTCCACGTATGCCTGTATCTATTGTAGGAGGTGGAGAAGGAAAAGTCTCCTGATCTCTCACAAGCTTTCGTCCAAAATTTCCATTTGGCAGCTCCAACTCAGCCAGTTCAGAACTGAACAAACTACTGTCTTCCCCTAATGTCTTAGATCCCTGTTTCCATCATGGTAAAGTCATCTCCAGCTCACCCAGGCTTGAAACCTCAGAATCATCCAAGAGCCTGGCATGTGACAAGCATCCAATAAAGAACTAGTTAGTTACCTGATTCATTCATTCGTTTGTTCATCCATCCATTCACTCACTCTTACATCCTTCCCTCCACCTCAATAGGTCAGTTGCCAAGTCTGACACCATGTCTACTACATCAGTCAAGGGAACTTCTTCTTCTCCCCTGTTACCACTATCTTACTTCAGACCAACAGGTTTAGTGGATATCTCCATCATTTTCATCTTCCTAAAGGTATCTCCAGGATGTCACCACAACGATAAATAAATCATCAATAACCCCCACCTGCCAACAACTTAAGTTAAAACACACCTCATCTGATATACAAGACCCTTCATAATCTGGTCCCACTCAGGAATCAGCATTTATCTGCAAACACTCCTTTTCTGGCATCCTGGGATTCACAGCACAGCCACTCAATATTCCCTCTGTGCCCCCAGCCCATCCCATCCCAACATCTCCACCTGGGTCCTCATTCCACTAGCTGTCCTAAAATGTCCTAAAATCCCCTAATCCCTACTTGTTCAAGTCCTACAAGTCTCCTCACTCATGAGGAGATGCTGTTTGCTACTCTCTGTTCTGCACCAAAACTACTTTGTTAGACTGTAGGCATCCCGAAGATATCAAGCTGTCCACCATTCCTGTTCACAAGTGCCTAAAAGAAAACCTTGAACACTGGAAAGTTGAACGAAAGTTTCCAGAATGGATGAATGAACTAAAATCACCTCCCTCCTTTTGAATAGCAGCTTTCAATCAATAGCAATTCTTCCAGTTAAGACTCACTGATGACATAATGTCTCTTGCTTTATTATGAAACACTCTAGCGTGTAAGTGGAGACAGAAGAGCCTTCCACACAAAGAGCTTTGGTCGTTCCTGTCTTCAATGGCTTTTCATCAGGACAAATGAAAAGACAGTAGTGGTAGTAGTGGTGGTGGTAGTGGTGGTGGTGCTGGTGGTGGCGGTAGTGGTGGTAGTGGTAGTGGTGGTGGTGGTGGTGGTGGTGGTAGTAGTAGTGGTAGTAGTACGAGTAGTAATTTAATAATAGTAATAGTGACTAACAGTCTTTGAATGCATACTCTCTCAATACCAGTCACTCTTCTAAAAAACTTACATGTATTAATTCATTTAATCCTCACAAGAACCCTATGAACTAGGTATGATTATTACTCTCATCAAACACATTTTCCCACACTTCTAATTCATCCTTTTGTACCTCTGAGCTCAGCACTAATCTTATCAGCTTGGACCAGGAAAGACGCCAGGATGCACAGAAAAAGTAGCCACACACTCAGAAGGATTCTTGAGAGAGTTCTAGCTAGAAAGACAGATGTCTATATACTTTTTTTTTTCTAAGTGGAGGCACTGAGGATTGAACCCAGGACCTCCCTCATGCTAAGCATGCACTCTACCACTGGGCTATACCCTCCCCATATCATCCTGTATTACACAAAAATGGAGTCTATTTTGTACAATACAAAGCACATGTGAGATGCTTTATAAATGCTTGCTCACTCCTTTTTGCCTGCCTCCCTCCCTTCTTCCTTCCTTCCTAACAGAACTTACTTTTAGGTCTCCAAGATAATGATTTGTGTTTTTATCTAATATTTGTCTCTCAAACGAAAAGGGAAGTTCACCAAAGCTAGTGGCCATAATTGTCATGTTGATGGCTCGCTCTCTCTCAAGCCTCTAGTGCTGCGGGACACGGAACAGACACTCAGACATTTAGATGAAGGAAGGAAGGAAGGGAGAAGAAGGGAGATAAGGAGAAAAGGGGGGAAGGAATGCTTGATGGGTTTGCTGGCATCTTGATTCAGACACTCATGCCCTCTCTATCACCCAGCAGCATGACAGGACCAGCTTACTAGAAAAGAGCTACTTAAATAACAAAAGGCACGACGCTGCCTCGTGGACTCGCAGTCTCAGGACTGAAAAGGTCTTGTGCCTGTGTGTCCCTGACACTTTATGTATCCCTTCTGCCCAACTCTCTCACACTGGTCCCCCTGTGGTACGATGAAAAGTCAAGCTATAAAAGCAAAGCACAGATAACAAGCTTGGATACGAGGTCAACTTGTAATCCTTCTCGTGATCATTCCCCTGCGCCCTGGAACTCTTCTTAGCTGAGCACAAAATACTCGAGGGTGACTACTTAGGGCTTTCCTCATCTCTTAGGTTTCCATTCTGAACTAGTCTAATCAGCTGACTAGCAGCCACTGCAAGTAGTGGCAGAATTTAGCAATAAAGTCCGGGTTAGGAACACAACTGGGGAGCTGAGAAATTCCTTGGCACCGCTGTGACTTTCTCTGAAATTTACATTCACATGCCCAGAAGCCTGACCCAAAAGTTAAGGGAAATGTAAATTCTCAACCATCTGAGCCCAGTCACAGTTAACACATGCACAAGCACACACACAAATCTACCCTATTTTGTTCTGGCCGTCTCCTGCCCTTGACCTTGACAGATACAAACCCCTCAGAAAATCTCTAACCAGCAATACCTGCCAAGATGCCCTCTCACCGGCACCTTGTCCAAGAAACATAACCCCAAGAAGCAAAATTGACTTATCCCATGCTGTGAACACTGGATCCAACACAACTCAAAGCTAAAAAAGCAAGTAAATAGAGGCTAAAGTCAAGTTAGATGGAAGCAATTTTCCTATCAAATATTCTTCCAAAGTTCTATGATAAATTGCTCATTCAACCACTTCTGTCATATCCAATTAAGTTTGAGTCACATTTTTATTTACACTTACCTCTGCCACTCGGTGAGTGGAACTAAACCGAGGTGGTAAGCCAGCCAAAACACAGTGTTGGTGGGTGGCATTGAGATCATCTGCAGAAACAAATACCAAAAATTAAAAAAAAAAAAAAAAAAAAAAGAAAGAAAGAGAGAAGGAAAGAAAATCACCTGACACAGACTTATTAGTCACTCGATATTATTTAACTAAAATACAAAGTAAATAGTAAATTCATTATTCAAGAAAAATGACAATAACCAAGGAATTGACAGTTATCCTGTATTCTTTAAACCATTCTTTGTAAGTAGGATGACACTATATATATATATATATATAAGTCATATGGTATAAAACCACTAATGGTGTAAAACCATCAAAAACCATGATGCTTTTAGTAGTGAAAGGGGATGTTACCAATAATTATTCCAGGACAACAAGTGCAAACCAGGATTGTCCTTTGCTAACAGGACATAGGGTTACCTTACTTATTTGTAGTCTTGTGATACCCTCTCACCACCTTTAGAATTGGCCAAAATTCTTTCATATTACTTGGAGTTGAACATCTTTCATCTGAAAATCGGCCTCACTCTCTCTCTCTCTCTCTCCCCAATCAAAGTATCAATTTTGCCCTAACAATTTTCCAGGCAGCAAACCAACCAACTCAGCATGTTGCGAAGCTCTGGCTCACAGAACAGAATTCAAGCCTACAGATTCATGACCCAAGCATGGAGTAGGCGGTGGATTCATCAGCTTAAGAACACGCCTAAAACCACATACAGCAGGAGGAAAACCAAAGGCCAAGTTGTTGTGTATTCTAAGAAATGATGCCATATGTGAGGCAGAATCTGTATCACTTTTGCTTAGGACATTGCTTCTTCTATTACAAAGAAGAGAACTGAATAGAACTGTTCCCACCAACACATGATTTCCGACATAAGCAGCAGAGGCTTCTTAGCAAGATACCAAGAAAGACAATGACGTAAACTAGAAGGCAAAGACCACTATACCCCGTAGGTGTTAGCAAAAACAACCTATAGTGTTATCTCTAAACATAAACGGAAATACAAAATGCCAATTGCATGACTCCTGCTGACGGACATTACAGAGTAACCAGGATGAGGTTTACCCTTTTACCTTAACAACCATAAGACAGACCAAAAACAGGAAACAAATGTTTTTGATACAAGAAAGCAGAGCATGATATTACCCCAAAGATAAGAGAAAGAAAATAGGTAAGCCCTACAATTGCCCTAGCTTACTACCTGGGAACAGTTTCAAAACCACAGAGTAGGGAGGGAGAAGTCAGAACTTGAGTTTTCAGTTTCCCCTCTTGCTGAGCTGTGAAGACAGACTAGAGTTTAGGAAGGCCGAGGCAGCAGAGATGTGTAGGGCAGAACGCTGCCAGAGAAGAACCTGCACAGGGAGAGAGCAAGCAGACATCCGCAGCAGGCAGGGTTCCTTCAAGTCTTTAGGTAAGCACTGATCTGTGCACGTAAGAATACAAAGCAGCACCAGAAAGCTGTAGGCTGAACGAATCTCAGACCTCATACAGGGCCAGGAGTACTTTGTGCTCTCAGCAGCCAGAATGGCTCCTACTGAGATAATGGATAGAATCTTTAGAAAAGTATCATCTTAGAAGGAAAGTTAAATAAGCCCTATATTAAAGGCTGCCCAAGGTCCATCAAAAAGCTTAACAGCAAGTCTCAAAAGGATCCAACCTATTCCATATAATTCAATTACTCACTAGAGTGAAATCCAACACTATTTAAAAGCATATAACAAAATCAGGCATCAACAGATAAAACTGGCCATATCCAGCATTCATTCAAAATATAACAGAGAAATAAAAGATGTACGATACATATGACATTGACATGTAAGATATATACATATCTTTCTTTCCCTTCATATATACATATCCTACATATATGTATGAAGAGATAAAATGAAGCTTCAAAACACAAAAAATAGAGTGACTAACATTAAAAATTCCATTGAATGAGATGAACAGCACCTAAGACACTGAAGAAGAAAAGGTAAGTGAAGTAGAATGCACAGAAACTACCCAAAAACACAGAGGAAAAAAACACTATAAAAAAAAATGAAAGAGCATCAATGCCCTATGAGACAATATTAAGCAGTTTAACATAAATGTAATTAGAGTCTCAGAGGAGGGAGAATACAGAAAAAATAATTTGTTAATGTTGGCCAAAAAGAAAAGTAAGAACAAAGAACAAGAGTGACAAATAGAAAATATTAACAAATAAGATTAATATTAACCCAACTGTATCATTAATCACTTTAAATGCCAATGGCCTAAATACACCAATTAAAAGACAGAGATTGTCAGAGCAGATGAAAAAAACAATATGCAACTATATGTAGTCTACAAGAAATTCACTTTAAATATAAAGACACATATAATTAGAAGGAAAGGGATAGAGAAAGATATATCATAGAAACACTAATCAAAAACAAAGCTGGAGTACCTATAGGAATTTCAGATAAAGCACACTTCAAAAAAAGGAAAATTATCAGGGATATAGAGGGGCATTACATAATGATAAAGGGTCAGTTCTCCAAGAATATGAAACAATCCTTAAGGTGTATGTGCCTTATAATAAAGCATCAATATATGTGAGGCAAAAACAAACAGAACAGCAAGGAGAAACAGATAAATCCACTATTACAGTTAGAGATTTTAACATCCCCTCACAGAATAAATCCCTCAGGCAGAAAATCAGTAAGGACACAGTTAAACTCAAGAGCACCATCAACTTAACTGACATCTATAGACTACTTCATACAACAACAGCAGACTACACATTCTTTTCTAGCTCATGTAGAACATTCATCAAAATAGACCACATTCTTTTTTTTTCTTTTTTTTTAACATTTTTTATTGATTTATAATCATTTTACAATGTTGTGTCAAATTCCAGTGTAGAGCACAATTTTTCAGTTATACATGAACATGTATATATTCATTGTCACATTTTTTTCTCTGTCAGCTACCATAAGATCTTGTATATATTTCCCTGTGCTATACAGTATAATCTTGTTTATCTATTCTACAAATTTTGAAATCCCATCTATCCCTTCCCACCCTCTGCCCCCTTGGAAACCACAAGTTTGTATTCTATGTCTATGAGTCTATTTCTGTTTTGTATATATGCTTTGTTTTTTGTTTTTGTTTTTGTTTTTGTTTTTTAGATTCCACACATGGGCAATCTCATATGGTATTTTTCTTTCTCTTTCTGGCTTGCTTCACTTATAATGACATTCTCTAGGAGCATCCATGTTGCTGCAAATGGCATTATGTTGTCGACTTTTATGGCTGAATAGTATTCCATTGTACAAATATACTACATCTTCTTTATCCAGTCATCTGTTGATGGACATTTAGGCTGTTTCCATGTCTTGGCTATTGTAAATAGTGCTGCTATGAACATTGGGGTGCAGGTGTCATCCTGAAGTAGGGTTCCTTCTGGATATGTGCCCAGGAGCGGGATTCCTGGGTCATACAGTAAGTCTATTCCTAGTCTTTTGAGGAATCGCCATACTGTTTTCCACAGTGGCTGCACCAAACTGCATTCCCACCAGCAGTGTAGGAGGGTTCCCCTTTCTCCACAGCCTCTCCAGCATTTGAAAATAGACCACATTCTTGAACAAAAAGCACACCTTAGCAAAGTTTTAAAAAAAAAAGAAGTTATACAATGTCTGCTCTCAGCCCACAAAGGAATTAAACTAGAAACCAGTAACAGAAAGATGACTGGGAAATCTCAAAATACTTAGAGATTACACAACACACTTCTAAATAACATATAATCAAAGAAGAAATCACAAGAAATATTTTAAAAATATTTTTAACTAGGTGAAAATAAAAATACAACTTATCAAAATTTGTGTGCTGCAGCAAAAGCAGTGCTATGAGACAAATTTATAGCATTGAATGTATATGTTAGAAAAGTAGAAAGCTTTAAAATCAATAATATAAGCTCCCATCTTAAGAAATTAGAAAAAGTATAGCAAATTAAATTTAAAGGAAGCAGAATTTTAAAAATAATAAAAATTAAGGCATAAATTAATAAAATCAAAAATAGGAAATCAATAGAGAAAATCATTGAAACAAAGCTGGTTCTTTGAAAAGATGAATAAAATCAATAAGTCTCTAAGCAAGCTAAGAAAAAGAAAAAAAAAGAGAACACACAAAGGCTAATACAAGGGATGAAAAAGAAGACATCACTACAGAACCTATGGATGTCAAGGAGATAATAAAGTAATACTATGAACAGCTCTCTGCCCACAAATTGATAAACTAGATGAAATGGATCAATTCCTTGAAAGATACAATCTGCCAAAACTCACACAAATAGAAATAGACAAACTGAATAGGCCTATATCTACTACAGTAATTGAATCAATAATTAATAGCCTTTCAAAATAGAGAGCTCCAGAAATGAATCTGGACAGACCTTACAGTTTTCATAAAAATCAACTCAAAATAGATCATAGATCTAAATGTAAAATGTGTATGTATAAAACTCATAGACAATAACATAGGAGGAAATCTGGATGACTTTGGGTGTGGTTATGACTCTTTATGTGCCACCAAAAGCACAATCCATGAAAGAAAGAACAGATACACAGGACTTCATAAAAATTAAAAACTGTTCTGTGAAAAACACTATCAAGAGAATAAGAAGACAAGCCTCAGACTGGGACAAAATATTGGCAAAAGACATGCTCAGTAAAAGATCTATCTAAAATATACAAAGATCCCTTAAAACTCAACAATAAGAAAACAAAACAACTGTATTAAAAAAAAATGAGCAAAAGACCTGAACAGATAGCTCACCAAAGAAGATATACAAATTGCAATAAGCATATAAAAAGATGCTTCACTACATTTGTCATGGGATTGTAAATTAAAACAAATACCCACTATACACCTATGAGAATAGCCAAAATCCAGAACACTGACATCACCAAATATTAGTGAGGATATGAAGCAACAGGAACTCACAATCATTGCTGATGGGAATGCAAAATGGTACAGTCACATTGGAAGACAGTCTGGCAGTTTTTTACAAAACTAAACACGCTCTTACTCCCAGACCCAGTAACTGCACTGCATGATATTCACCCAAATGAGTTGAAAACATGCCCATACAAAAAAACCTGAAAATGGATGTTTATAGCAGCTTTACCCATAATTGTCAAAACTTGGAAGCAACCAAAGTGTCATTCAGTAGGTGAGTGGATAAACTGTGGCACATTTAGATAATGGAATATTATTCAGCACTAAAAAGAGAAGTGCTATGAAGCCATGAAAAGACATGAGGAAACTTACAAATGACTACTGTTAAGTGACAGAAGCTAATCTGAAATGGTTACATACTGTATGATTTCAACTCTAGAACATTCTGGAAAAGGCAAAATTATAGAGACAGTAAAAAGTTGTCAGGAGTTGAGGTGGGAGGAAAGGACAAATAGGAGAATTACACAGGATTTTTAGGGCAGTGAAACTTTTCTGTATGGTACTATAATGCTGGACCATGTCATAATACATTTTTTTAAAAAATCTATAAAATATACAATACCAAGAATGAACTCCAATGTAAAATATGGACGTTAGGTGACAATGTAGGTTAACTGACCATAACAAATGTACCACTGTGGTACAGGATGTTGATAGTGGGAAAGGCTATGTATGTTTGGGGGCATGGCTATATGGGAACTCTATACCTGTCACTCAATTGTGCTGTGAACCTACAACTGCTCTAAAAAATAAACTTTTTTTTTAAAATTATCAACTGAAAAGTCTTTGGAAAATTCTTTAAGAATGCCTGGTTCATCATCTTGAGACTCATAATACACACAGATATATACTATATGAAGTAATTCCCCCAGAGTTCTCCGGGCAGCGGAAAACCCTTATTTGCATTACTTCATTTAATTCTTGGGTTAGCAACTATTACGTGATGAGTACTATTCCAGATCCAGTGAACAAAACAAAGTCCCAGCTCTCATGGAGGTTACATGACGCTAGAAAAGACAGATAATAAGCAAGAAATTCAGATGGGAAGTGCCCTGGAGAGAATAAAGGATAATTTAATGAGCTTAAGAATTAGTGGGGTTCCAGGGAAATAGTGCAGTACCTGGTATGGAACCTTCACTGGTGACATTTAAGCCAAGATGAGATCTGAATAATGAGGAGCCTACAATGCCAAGGTCTGGGATGAGAGAATTCCAGGCAGAGGAAAGGGCAAGGGCCAGGGCACTTAGTGGGCATGAGCTTGCTAGACAGTGAGGATGAAGACCAGCCAGGGAGACTGCAGACCAGTGAGCACGGTGGAGGTGGGGTGGGGCCTGGAACGGATTAAGGAGGTCTCTGTTGGTCATGGTAAGAAATGGGGGTTTTATTCTCAATACAGTGGGAAATCTTTAGAAAATTTTAAGCAGAGAGGGAAAAAAGGTAGAGAGGATCTAAGTTGGAATAAACCACTCTGGTGGCTTTCTAGAAAAAAGAGAAGACTAAAAAAGGGAACAAGATTTGAAGCAGTCAGGAAACTGCTGCAGCCTTCCATGCAGGAGTTGACCGTGACTTGGTCATAGCAGAGGAGATGGTGAGCAGTGAACAGATTCAGCAGTTTTCGAGGAAAATAATAGGACCTGCTAATGGACTGGGGAAGCAGAGTGATACAGTGAAATTGAGAACAATTTTTGGGGTTTTCACAGGAACAACAACAAACTGAAGATGAGTAAGTCACAGACCAACAGGACACTATATGAACAATAGCACAAAACACAATGAAAGGTAAGGAGAAAATGGCAGTGGTACATTGAGCATTAACGGCAAATACGAAGACAACAAGGAAAGCTAACACAGAGGAAGAAGTTAGACCTGGCCTCTGCTGACTTGGGTTTAGGAGTGTGGCTTTAGGCCTGAAGAAGACCGCACGTCCATTCTCTCTTCCACTTTGCCGTCTCTGAGAACTCTGGTTAAGGACACATCTGAGAATTTCTAGTCGATCTGAACTATTTTGCCCAAAGCGGGATTTAAAGCTAAACTAACAAACAAACAAACAAACAAACAAACAAACAAACAAAAATGCAGAGGTAGGAGGAGTTTGTCCAGGCCAGACTCCCATAAAGGGTTGAAACCATTTCTAAGAAACATGTAGATACCATTCTCATCTACCCAAACAAAAGCCTCACTACTCCTAGGCTATTATTAATAAGGATCTACAAATATTATAAGGAGGAAAAAAAATCATCTTCATGAACATATTTGCTAAGTGCTTTTGTTTCAGCGAGGGGCAACCAATCCAAGGCAGGCCAAGTGACAAACAACATTAGAAGTAAGTGCTCTGGGGCTGGTATCTTCATTGAAATCCTTGGCAACTCTCTAATCAAACCACTGTTTTGAAATTGCTCCCAATTGTCTCTAATCCTTCATGACTTTTAGAAAGAACCCTGTAATTTTCATTGAAGAGCTTCTAATTTATCTAAAACTCTATGTCTGTAAAAGCAGCTCAAGCTTCATGGACTGTACATCTCAAAGGATATTCTAAAGACATTCCTAGCTTGAAAGACTAATACTGAAAAAAAAAAAGACTAATACTAGTAATTTTTAAAAGAAAGCATTTTAAAGAACATCCCTTTGCCAGAGCTATCTCAGAAAATAGCTAAAAATTGACTGACTCTGTGTTCAGGTGGAAATCAGAGTTTGTAGAATTTATTCAACAAAACAAATGGAAAAGAAGCTCTCACTCTTCGCAGGCTAAATGCTGCGTGCTCTATCGGTGGGTGAAGAGAACTCCAGACACTCACTGTAGCATGAAATCTCATCTCATATATAAGAGACCACAAATGCAAAGGCATAATTTACGCTAGGGTGACTAAATTCATGCCCAGGACTTTCCTGGTTTTAACACTGAAGTCCCAAATCCTGAGACCCCCACCCCCACCACCCCAGGCAAACTGGGACAGCTGGTCACCCTAAATTTAACCCAGCCCTTCTTTCCTTGGTTTTGTTGTCCAGTGTGTCACCAGGGCTATTGCATCCCAAATTTCTTAAAGTAACAATCAGGAGCTTTGCTAAAGGCACTCCTGAGCTAAATGAGCCCAATACTGAAATCCAATCTTCCCACTTTCACACAAGCACTGAAGCTTTTCATTCTTACTCACCTGTCCATTCTCATCCCTCAATCTTAATATTTATGACCTTATTTTTCTTAGATGTGGGGACATCCATGACCGAGAACATTTTCAGAATTTAATAGCCAATGAAAGGGGGAGGGGAGGCTTCCTGGCAAGATGCACAGTAGAGACCCCAGCCTCCACCGACCCCTTCCTAGATTTCCAAAGAGACGATCGATGGAATATTAAAAGAGATCAGGACTTCTTTCAGTGCAAGTATTAGGGAAAGGTGCTCAATATGCCAGGCATTATGAGGAACTGTGTTAGATACAGTGTAAGTGGGGTAAGATTATGGAAGGGCAGCATCCTGATCAATGTATCAAGTAGATCTTCAGAGAAGCACTCACTCTCTAGCTCAGAAGGTGAAGAGCAGGCGGGGCAGGAAAGGCTAAGGGGCACCCAGAGGGCAGGCTTCTCGTGTCTGCAGGGCAGCCTTAAGTGCACACAACCTGTGGGACCCACAGACCCCAGACGTGTTACAGGCACAAGCACCACTTTGAGAAGAGAACCAGGCATCGCTGAGGGTGGAAACTGGATCAAGCAGGTATGCCAGTGACGGGCCGTCCAGCTGCCACGGTTTGCTTGTACTGCCAGCATCTACACCACCTAAGACAAAAACGAGTTACTCAGTACACACCAGTCTACCAAGTCTGCCATCTGGCCATATACATTTTCTCCGTTCCTCTTTCAAGTGAATCTATACTAAGCTTTCACAGAAACAATCTTAATACCTACCTGCCAGCCAGTGCCAGTCCTCTTTCTAGAATGAAACACAGACAGGAAAAGCAGGACAAATCACCAGGCTCGTGCAAAAGACTACATTTCTAAGGGAAGGAACCAGTTCAACCGAAACTGTCTCTTCCGAAAAAGTGTTACTCAAACTGACAGGCAAAAATGGTTATAAAGTTCTCAATATTTCAAGAAGCTGCTTCACTCAAGAAGGCACTGCATCCGTGAGAATGGGGAAGGCAATCATGAGGATGGAACAGGATGAGATCATGAAAGGCCGCTTGGAGGTGATTTTTTTGAAACAGGTATTGCTTCATTTGAAATGATAACAGATGGAGGGAACAACAGAATGCACGCTGCAGAAAAATGGCATTACTGAGGTGGATGAGAAGTCAAGAAATTCCCCCAGAACTCAGAGGGAAAACAAAATTACTGACAGAAAAAATAAGACATGAGGGGCAGAGTCTGGAAGCTTATATAACAGATATAAGCTATATCAAGAATCTTAGAAACAGATATAACAGGAATCTTAGAAAGAAAGCAGAAAGCAGAGATGACAGAACAAAGAAATAACAGAAGAATATTTTCCAAAGTTGTGACAAGGCCTGAGTCTGTATTACAAAATGGTCAACCAAGTACGTAAACAAATTCTGTTCAAAAATTAAATACAAAATACGACAGATGTCCAAAGCAAAAACACAATTTACTACAATAGAACCAAAATGAAATGGTCTCAAACATCTCCCTAACATCAAATATCAGAGGTCAAGGGACCCAGCTGTACGGTTTTAAGGTGGAGAGCTTGTTACTCAAGAATCCTACAGCCATTCAAGGAGATACTGATACGTGAAGGCACAGAAAATCACTCTCAAATAATGCAGAGATTCAGAGAATTATGCTACCACCATTCCCCTAACATTAGCTTTCATGAAAAAATGGTTAGAACCTATACTTTAGCTGACCAAGACAGTGATTAAATTAAATTAAAACCATGATATAAAAAAGATTAGCAGTGAATGTAAAAGTAGTTAAATAATTTCAAATAGGCTTATTTCATTTAATGCAAATATAAAAATACTATCTGAAAGAAGAGATGCTTCATCTAAAAAAATTTCTATATTAAAAATCTAACTCAAGAAATCTAAGAGTACATTAAAAAAAAATACCTGGCAACTAGGCAGAAGGATTGAACAAAGTAAATGTCAAGAAAAACACTCACACATCAACAGAAAAATGGGTAAAAGATGACCAGTCAATGAACAGTAATTGAAAGAAGCATACAAATGGCCAAGAAACATGGAAAATGCTCAACCTCCTCCGTAAAGAAATGCAATTTAAAATAGCATGTTATTTTCACTCATTAAACTGGCAAAAATATTTTAAATTGTAATGCCCAGTACTGCGTAGGGTGAGATAAAGTAGGCTGGTGGAAGTAACCACATTTCATACACTGTAGGTGAGAATGTAAACTGAAGACAATCTTTCTGATTAACAGTCTGACAATATGATATGTACAGTTTTCAAATACCGACATGCTCATCCCTTATCCATGTATTCCACGTCTAGTAATTTTTCCTACAGAAATAATCAGAGATGAGACAAAGATGTATGTACAACAATGTTCACTGCAGGGATGTATGTGATATCAAAACACTGGAAATGAATTACATGACAATAGTAGGGGATTCTTATTTAAGCTGTTTTTTAAAATCACATTTTCAAGAAATATTTCATAAGGAAAAATGTTCAAGATATAAAGGTATCAGGGAAAAAATATGACACAAAACATTATATCTAACATGATATGAATTTTCTAAAAAAGACAAAGTAAACATATATTTTCAAGTAGAGAAAAAACCATGAGAAGAATTAGACCAAATAGTTATGAATGATATTATCTCTGTGTGGTGATATGAAGATGTATTTTTTAAAATTATTTACTGTTTTTGTTTGAGGGGTGGGTAATTAGGTTTATTTATTTATTTTTTTTAGTGGGGGTACTGGGACTGAACCCAGGACCCTCAAGCATGCTAAGCATGGGTTCTACCACTGAGCTACACCCACTCCCTCATGATGTATTTTTGTTATTCAATTTATACTTTCCTATAGCTTGTAAATTCTCTACAATGAGCATGAGTTCTAAGGTACACATTTTTTTCTTCATATTTAACATCTCTGAAATTGGAATACATCTTAAAATTGATAGCATCTTTGACTAGATGACATATATTATTGCTTTTGTACTTAGCAATAAAAAATAAAACAATAAGTATGATTATTTTTAAAAGACTCATAGGGAAATGTTCAATGAAGAGGTCCTCAGAAAAGAGGGGTTCGTCCCCCAAATAAAAACGGTGGAACACTGCAATCAGTGAAGGCGAGAAGAGCTTTGGTTAGTTTCATAAATCTTCCCCAATACAATTTTCCATGGAGACTGAAAACTCTTTCATAAAAACAAGTACAGAGGTAAAGATGACCTCAGGGTACACACCTTTCTCCCTCTTTTTTTTTAAATTAACTTTTATGGAATGCTTGGTTTGCTGTTGGGCTGTGAAGAGAATAGATTCTTGAGGCTAATAATTCCTTTTTGCTTTCTAAATAGGCAAAAGGAACTTTAATCCCACTTTGGTCAGGGCTGCCTTTACTCTTCCAAGTTGCAACTCTTCTCAAAAGGCTGGAGGGCAGAAGGAATTGCAGAAATGGAGAGATGAGAAGGGACAGAGGTTAGGTCAACAGAAAACTTGAATTAAGTAGTTTTCTTCTTTTCCCCCTTTGGATACACAGAGCCATGACATCTGCCCACTGGTCCAGTGAACTGTGGGGACCAGAACATCCCAAATAAAGTTAATGAATGAAACAGAAGCAGCCACTTAAACCTGTAAGTTCTGCTCCTTCACATACCTTCCGACTTCCCTTTTTATTCGCTGCTATCTTACATATGGTTTTCCATTGGCAATGGAGGAAGATGGCTATGGTTTCTGCCTAATACCTAGGGAGAAAAAAGGCTGTTCTCTCTAGATACTTGGCTAAGTCCCTATCATGTCTAAGGCAGTAAGTGCTGTGTGTACAAGGATACGTATAATACTGGCTCTGAAAAAGTTTAGCTCTAGTCCGGAGGTGAAGGAGAGTCACAGCATCCACACTGTTTGGTCAGTGGCCCTGCCACTGTGAGTATTAAATTTTTTTAATGTCACTCCTAAGTATGTGAATTATACCTGTACCTAGATGAAGGGAAAAACATGACAAGGTGGAGGGAACAGTACGAACAAATATAAGGAGAAAGGTTTGTGCAAGGACCAATTTTAGGGCAGATTTTCAGGACAAAGCCACTATAACGAATTGCCCAAGGACTATAATTAATATCTTTTAAAATTTTTTAAATGTTTATTGGGCCTAGAAGAACTATTCAGCAGAAAGAGTTTAGTGAATCTTCTTTCATCATGGGGTATACAGTCTGGCCTTGAAATCTGATGTAGGACTGGCTGATTTAGGAGAGTCAAGCTCACTCCTGGTCCAGTCCTGAGCTCGCTCAGTCGACAAAAATCAATTAAAAAATAAGTAAAATTTGTAAAGGCTTCATTCATGGTCATTCTTCCACTGTCTTTACAGAAGTGGCAAAGAACCACACAGGATACACAATCAAATTAAAAGCCTGAAAAATTCCTTGCCATAGCTCTTGCTTTTAGGAGTTATGTTACAGAGACAGACAGTCAAAGAGGGCATATTAAGACTGCCAGCCAAAGGGGAAAATTCCACCCACCCAACCCAGATGTAGAATTACCTCAATACAGCATGACTGAATGAATGAAACACAGGAGAATAAAAGGACCTCACAATTCATAACAACACATCCATCCTCAGCTTAACAAAAGACAAAAACAAAAAAAAATACATTTTTTATGGTCTTATCAAAAATTTGGCAGAGAAAGTACAGATTGATCCAGACACTGTGTCATTTTGGAAAATTCCATGATGTCACATTATTGGGACTAGATATGAGGAAGTAAAGCATGGATCACTGAAGGAACAGAATGCTATGGAAGATTCTAAAAGCTGACTCTGGAGATCCCAGAACATTAGGTAAATGGCCATCTGTTTTGAGGAGGGACTTCAAAACCTGGCTTCAAAACCTTTTCCAGCCAGGAGCTTTCAGGGATAGAATAAATATTTCCTTTTGCCTATATGGCCAAGACATAGTGCCATGAAATGGGGTGGGGATGGGGAGGGAGCCAATCCTTGGTACGTTCACTCACTCATTGATTCAATAATTATTTTTTAAAGGGCCTACCACGTTCAAAGTACTGTGTTAGGTAGTGTAGAGGTTACACATTTTTAGGGATCTAAAATATAGTAGGTAGAAGGCATTTTTAGAAAGTTCCAGAAACGACAAAGCCACAGACCCAAGTAAAAATGCAATTTGCAAAGGAGTGCAAATGAGAAGAAATCTCAGTATGATAACTGAGCCAGGTGGGTTTGCAGAAGCCAGTATTTATCAAAACATTAAGTAAGTAGTAGGACAAAACACCTAGTGACATAGAGCTATCACTTTAGCATGGGTCTTCTATCAGTAAGAACAAAGAAAGGCAATTATGAATTCCAGGGGGAGAGCGAGGGCTACACAAGAAAGTCATGGTTCAAATACAAAGCCAGCTAAATAATGTAGCACGATTCTGAGAGTCTGATGAGGTATAAAATCTTGACCTGACATTTACAATATACCCTTTCAACTGACGCCAGTTTAGTGATGACAGTGGATGACATCTTCTATTTACGAATTCAGTCACTCTGGTTCTACAATTAATAACAACTACATAAGCACTGGTAGGTACTGGTTTTCAAATTTCAGAGTCAATATGCAAAGAAGGCATGGTCATCTCATCACAATTACAGATCAGTATGTAAACGTTACAAGCTTCAAAAATGTGAAAGTAATGATATGGCTGAAATACTGGAAGTTAAGAGAGAGCATCTATATATTGGTATAAAAGTAACCAATTAAAAGAGAAAAACTAAAAGTAGATGTTACCCAACAAAAAAAGTAAGCGAGAGTGAGAGAGAGCGTAAGACAGCCGACTCCACCTTTTTCTTCGTGAAAAAATTGATAGTGCTTCAAGTTGTTGGATGAAAATATAGAAGTATTAAGAGTTTTTAAGAAAAATGAGTTTTTAAGGGCTTTTAAGAAGTATTTAAGAGTTAAGAAGGAGACAATCACTTAAAGAATAAAATATAAATACAGTGAAAAGTAGTTATTTCTAAGAAACGGAATTTGGGAGGAAGTGTAAAATGTTTTTACTTTCCATTTCAGATCAACCTCAACTGTTTGAATTTTTATTTCCTAATACATACATTTTGATTTGGTACATATTTTATTATAGCTACAATTTTATTATTTAGTACATTTTTATTTTAATACTAACAATAATATAAATGAGGTACTGACAGGAAAAGATATCCAGAACATATTAAGTTTTAAAAAAGCAAGTACTATAGTAATATATATAAGAAAGTTCCATTTGTGTTTTTTAAAAAAGCAGAAGCAACATATATGTTAATATATTAATTATATTAATTAACATATATGCTAATATGTTGACATAATTATATTTATGTTAATGCTTACAAAACTACCTGATAGAGGAAGGTAAAAAGTACTTCCGCATTTTATTCTACATAGTTCCACATTGTCTGAATCCTTTACAATGGGAATATACATATATTCATTTATTAATTGTTCAATTAATATTTTTTCCACATTTTTAAAGGAAAAGGATTCCATGACTACATCATTAGTAGAGACGGCATAGTTCAGTAAGAAAAAGAATAGCTTTGGTCTGAGAAAAACCTGGATTTAAACACAAGCTTCATTAGGGATATGACCTTGAACAAGTTATTTTACATCTCTTTTTTTTAATTTTTATTTATTTACTTTTTGTTTGTTTTTAATTTTTTTTAGTTTATTTTGAATGATTTGGTGGGGGGATAATTAGGTTTATTTATTCAGTTATTTATTTTAATGGAGATACTGGGGATTACACCGAAGACCTCGTGCATGCTAAGCACACACTCTACAACTGAGCTACACCCTCCCCGCCTTTTACATCTCTGAGCCTCAATTTCCTTTTTTAAAGAGAACTTTATTGAGATATAATTCACATACCAAACAATTCACAGAAAATATACAACTCACTGCGCTTTAGTATGGCCACAGGATTGTGCAACCATCACCACAAACGGATTTCAGAGTCTTTTCATATCCCTAAAGACAGCACGTACCCATGAGCAGTCAATCCCCATCAATTTTCTTCTCTGGGAAACAATGGTGATCAGAAATGGACAACTACCTACCTGATAGGCTTGTTATGAGAAACAGATAAAATATACCAAAGCCTCAGCCCACAGTCGTACTCATCACATGCATTTCAAGTCAAGTTCACAACCTTATAAATAATACAGAAATCAGCAAAAAGGCCGGATATGATACGAAAGTGTAAGAGATTGGCAAATCCTTCCAAGTACCTAGGAATACACGCAGGTCCCGTCCTCAGAGCCTATTACACAAGCCATGCCCTCTCCCCAATTTGACTCAATACCAATAAATCGGGTATGAAGTCAAAAAGCCCAAGTTTGAAAATGTCAGCATTTAGGGGCATATTTTAGAGCAAAAGTTTCAGGAGGAGAGACACCTCCACTCCACAAAAAGTGAACAGCGAGAAGCAAATACCGCAGTTGCTGAGCAGGGAAGAACAGGGTGAGCTCACGTCGGACAAG
This sequence comes from Camelus bactrianus, assembly GCF_048773025.1. Classification (NCBI taxonomy): domain Eukaryota; kingdom Metazoa; phylum Chordata; class Mammalia; order Artiodactyla; family Camelidae; genus Camelus; species Camelus bactrianus. The sequence goes on from NC_133547.1 coordinate 72,399,976, forward strand.
CAGCTGGAACTATACTGTCATGTTCCTACTTTTCAAACTGAAAATAAACATGGCAGGTGCTCATTTGGCTGTTCAAGCACTTTCCACTTAAATGGCAATTCCTCAAGCTTACCGACGCAGCCTGGAGTTATAATTTACTACCGCTGCTGTATTATTCCCTCGCCTCGGCAGAGAGCACAACACAGAACCTACCTTTCAAGACCCATGAGAGGTAATAAAGTACAATTATTTAGAATTTATGATTAAGCTATATATTATCGGTACTTTTTACTCCAGTGGTCAGTCAGAGGTTGAGGGAGGAAGGGAACGGGGTCAGAGGGAGAAATAACACAAGCCTTTTCCTTTGAATGCAACGTCTAAATCAGGGCGGGCGGGAGGGACCCCTGGAGGATTAACAAAGCTGCCACAGTCGCCAAGGGAAGTCCCAGAGGAGCACCAGTTAAGCGACTTTAAAGTCCCAGAGGCCTCAGCTCTTCCTGCTCACAGAGCTACAAACTCCAACTAGAGAGCTCGTGTTGACTGCACAGACAGAAGCAGGGCACGCTTTCAGGGTGCACCACATCAAGCGTCCACAGTGCACTGGGTCTTGCTGCTCTGAGCCACAGATATTTCAGAGAAGGGGAACCTAGTGGATGAAAAGCCAGAGGCCAGGCTCTGTAAGGAAACAGCCTCCCCCAAGGTAAGATGGCGGTTACCGCGGGGCCCTGGGCCAACAACGGCCAGACGTCCATTCTCCTCATCCTCAGGAATCTACTGGTGAGATGTCCCTTTCTTGTAGTTCCTTCTTGTGGCTACAGAAATACACACCTGAAATGGGCAGGTGCCAGGCTGGCAAGACTCAGGGCACGAAGCAGGGAAAGAAGACAACACTCGGCACTCCGGTGTCAGGCCCTCCCTCGCTGGTTCTCCCGTGGACCAGGGCCCAGCTCCCAGTCTTCAGAATGAGTCTCCACCTTCAAGTTGGGGCTTGCAAAGCACTTTCTCGTATACGTTCTGATTTGGCCTCACAATAAGCCTGGGCGGCAGGCATTGTGAAGTTTTACAGGGGAGGCCAAGGCTCAGAGGGGTGTTTACAGTGCATCACCAGCGGACAAGAGGGGAGTCTGGAACGTGGTCACCTGACCAGAAACGGCCTTTCATGATTCTACCCTACAGTGTTGGTGAGGGAAAGCCAAACCAAAAAGGATACACTGTGCATTGCACTTTATATTGCTGTTTTCGTTATTGGCTGTGGAATTTTTACTTGGCAACTGAAGCTTTGAAATAGCTTGATTGTTATTGTAATGATAGATATATGCAAATGAGATGTAGTTGGAGTTAATGAAACAAAAGGAAAGCGATCAGACAGAACAGAGTCATGAAGAGTGCCACGTAAAAAATAATAATAATAAATTAAGTGGGGAGAAAAAAGGAGGTTTGCCCAAAATGTTTACCTAGCACTCACCTTTGTCCTGAAACATCCCACCCTCCACCCTCGGCTCCTGGTTAATGAACATAATTTGGCTGATGTCCCTTGAACTGTATAATCTGTTCCACAAAAAGAGCAAACCCAAAATTGCCTCCAAGCCACTTTTAGGTCCCTAGCTCCCTGGTTGCATTCAGTCTATGGAAAACATCTGTGGCAAAGTAAATCATCCTACTCTGAGAAAGACCAGAGTGTACTTTTTTTTTTTACTCTAAGTGTATTTTGAAGTCCTGGTTGGAAAATTAGTGAAAATTGTAAATCTGCTTGCAAATCTGGTCATGTCTAACTCTGAGATTAGGGCAAAGATTCCAATTTAAAAGTAAAACCGTGACAACCCCAGTTAAGCGTGTCCTCAGGCACTGCCAGCAGGGCCTTCACTCAATTCCACAGGCAGTGGATTTATTACAGGCACCCGACACATTCCCCATCAGACACCCCTGGAGTATTTACTTGAGACAGCAGGGTTCAGTCTGCACTTCCTCTGCAGACCAATATATTATTATAAATTGAGCTAAACTGTTTCCTTTTCATAAGTGCTATGAAGTTCAGATTTCAGATATCAGTACAGGGCTGAGGTCCCTCCACAGGGCTCTGTATAGTATCCGGGTTTTAAAACATAAAGAGAAAAAGGTAGCTTTGGACCATGGTTGCTTTTATTTTTGTTTTGTTCTGTCTAAGAGGAGAGGGAGGAAAATTCATTTTAGAACTCGAATATGACATCTTAATAAGAAAATATATCCTATATACAAACTCTGGGTACAGTGTGCTAGGCTTGGCCCTGCTCAGTAGGTTGTCGGTTATTTCACTGAGATCTGAAGGCAGGAGTTGGAAGTCAGGACTACATGTTATGTCTTGGATATCAGCTCCTATAAAACAGTAACACTCCCTTCTGTGTATCACCTCCAATAGCTAAAGGAAAACACAGTAGATTTTTAAAAGTATATTCATTATAATACATAAGTCAAAAGGACAATGTAATTATTTAATGCTTTCACTATTAATGTATTTCTGAGCCAAGAAAAACATATGGAAAAATACATTGAATAAGAAATGGAAAAGAAAGAAGCAGATAACCACCATCGTCACATTCTCCTCTTCTCTTCTGAACAATTTAGTCCTTGAGGTGAGGCAGAAGCATCGTGGGGTGAGGAGGGCATCCATGTATGGGGGTGGGGGAGCTGGACATGGGTGTCAGAGCCCAAGTGGGATAAAAGGACAAGTTCCAATCCATGCTTCTTACCAGCTGTGTAACCATGGCTAAGGCACTACATCAGTCTAAGCTTAATATTTTCATTCTCAATATAGCTAACATCTACTTCTCCGGGTTATTGAGAAGATTAAAAGAAGGTCTGATGTGTCATTAATCCCCCAATAAATGTAGCTGTTATTCATATACCACTGTTATTCCAGATACAGCTATATGTGCATCTAGGGAAAAGGCTGAAAAGGAATGTACTAAAATAGGCATGAACCTGATTTTTATTTTATTCTTCTTTCATTTTATACTTTTCTGAACTTCTTTTCCCTACAATGAGCATGTATTACCTTTTCAATCAGATGTTACTAAATAAATAGAAAATAGCTAAATCTTGACAATGTGTATGCACTACTTTTATATACAGAAAATTAATAAAGCTATTAAAAATAGCACCATTCTGGTTCTCATCTCTTTTAAAGATGCCAAATGCTAACAGAAACTCTTGAACAAAGTGTCCAAAAGCAAAGTGGTTTATTGGTTGAAATGATCACCCACTTATACTCATGGTAAATAGCCACATCTGGGTGGTATATTAAAAAATGAATTAATAGTCTGTTTTACCTACAAATGATGCTCAGTGATGGGGCAAAGACTTCAGAAAACCAACTTAGTTCCTGAGGCAAGGAGGGGAGGGGCGGGTGAAGAGATGGCCTTAACCCTAAAAGCATTTCCACATAGAGATTTCAGTGAATCAGGGTCAAATCTAAACGGTCCCTTTTAGAGTGAGATAAGCACTGTCTATGAAGCCTGCAACCCACACTGGTCCCTGTTCTGCCTCACACGAACTGAGGGACCATGGGCAAATTACTTAAGAACAGAACAACCCCTGCACCGTCTCCCTCATAAGGTTGTTTGGAGACTGAATGAGACTGCTTATGTGAAACTGATTTGTAAACTGTAAAGCGACGTGCAAACGGCAGGCGAGAGATTTAGGGCTTAGTTAGATCCGTGTTTCACAAATGCAGGAATCATCCATGAGAAGAATTTAAGAATTTACCACGGAATCACACCATGAGAAAGTAATTCCCTACACAATGCTCTTCCGATCTCCCCGCTGACATGGAGGGGAAAGTCTGAGACTGGCACTGTTATGCAGCTAACACCTGTCTGTAACAGTTACAGAAGACAGACCAGGACTCGGGCTTGGGACCTGCAGCAAACAAAAGTAGAGGGCACTTAATACTGTTTTCCTTTCTCTCTCTCTTCATACAATTCCTCTAATTATGCCAAGGGAAGCTGGTTTTCCATTTAAGATAGCGATATAAAATCTCCTAAAATAAATTCATTTCAGTGAAAGAAAAAAGTGATTTCATCTAGAGAGAAATATTACATAAGTAATAACAGTACAGGGAGCACGTGGACCTGGCAAGAACCTGGACACCGATGTGAGAATGATTGACACCTGGAAAACATTTACTGAGCTAATGGCCTCAAGGGCTACTCCAAATTCTTAATTCCTAGAAGGCAAGGACCAAGTTTTAGCCATCTCCACTCTCTCCTCCAGAACCTTATGCAGCACGTAGAACACAGTGGGCCCTCTACAAACACTCTGTTGATTGGGAAATAATTCTTATTATAAATACTGAGTTTAAGCCTTGGCGCTTCCTAGCTCTAAAACCAAACACGTGGGGAGATTACTCCCCCAGGCAGGTAAGAGTGAGATCAACCCTAAATAATCCGGAGTCAGAGCCAAGGACAGAACAAACCCTGAGAGGCTTTGTGAGGGAAAACAGATATTGTTCGCACACTGTGCATCAGAAAGCAAATAGAAAATCGAAAAATAAAACAAAAAACTCAGAGCACAGAAGCAAAACACAAAGCTCTACAGCTTCACTTAGCCTGACCACAGCTGAAACACTGCTTCTCAAAGAACTAAATGAGGGAAATGAGAGAACTCAATGAGGGGAGGGAAAGGCTGCGCTGTCAGGTCAGCTGTTCCTGAGAAGAAACTAAATTCACAGCAAAAAAAGACTTTCACTAAAAACCTATATGGGCAGGGACATCTTTTGAAAACTTCACACAGATCAGTTGACTTAGATGATCTGGTAGCTCTAATGAAAAATCTTGAAAGCTGTTTAGCACATTTGGGGAACTCCATAAACACTGAGAATGAAAAGAAAAGCAACTTTTAAAATGAGCAGTAGCTTTAAAAAAAATTGTTACAGATAGAAGTTTCATTATCATTACAAAATACTTGAAAATGTATTTCAAAAGACATATTCGAAGTCTGTACCCAATAATCTAAAACTTAGACACCAGAGCATCAACAAAGCTTTGATCCTCCCAATTACCAAGCATAAAGTAGCAGTCTCCTTGGTGAAGGGGTATTGCCAAACCAGGTGTCTCTATGTCCCACGAGATCTTGAAACCAACATGCCAGATATCAGGGTCTCTGCCTTCGAGTTGAGGATCATCCTCGCTTTCCTCTTCAGGACCTGTCAAAAGAGCAAAGAGTAATCAGCAAGGAAATGTTTCATCTAAAGTTCTCGGTTTCACAACAAGGACCGACTGTATAGCACAGGGAACGATATTCAATGTCTTGTAATGAGCTGTAATGGAAAAGAATCTGAAAATATATATATGTATATGTGTCACTGAATCGCTTTGCTGTACACCCAAAACTAGCATTGTAAATCGACTACACTTCAGTAAAAAATAAGAATTAAAAAAACAATAAAAGTTCTCGGTTTCATAATAGTTATCTTAGGAATAACTGAACTTTTAATAAAATATGGATAAATGAACTATACAATCCTTTTATGTCATTTTAAAAAATTACTTAGAATATTTGTAACATGTCATTTATTTTTAATCAAAAAAAAATCTAAAAATGGAAAGGAAATAACCACAGGTACCAATGAAAATGAAAGAAAATTATTTTGCTTCAAGTCCGTGTAGCTAAATTAGAAAATCCAGATTAAATGGATAGTTTTTTAGGAAAATATTATCGACCAAAATCGACCCCAGAAGATGCAGAAAGCTAAACAAGTCACAGAAGGTATAAAGAAAGCTATCAAAGAACTCTCTCGCAGGAAATCACAGACCTAGAGAGTTGCAGAGGAGAACTCTATCAAACAGTTAAAAAGTGGGTAATTTCAATATGGTGTAAATTATTTAAGTGCATAGACAAGTGTCCAAATTCGTTTCATAAAGCTAGAATATGAATCAAAGTCCAACACACACACACACACACACACACACCCCAGTCTCACATCTGAAAATTAATGCTTAATTCCTAAATATAATATAGAGGGTTCCCAGAATGATGGTTTGACTTGACAATTTTTCAGCTTTATGATGGTGTGAAAGCAGTATGTATTCAATCAAAAACATACTTTGAGTTTTGATCCAACCCTGGGCCAGCGATACGCAGGACAATAGTGTCTGTCCTGTGATGCTAGGCAGGGGTAGCTCTTGAGCAGCCACACAATCATGAGGGTGAAGAACCAATGCACTGATAACCATTCTGTACCCACACAACCATTCTAATTTTCACTTTCAATACAGCACTCAGTGAATTACATGAGATAGTCAATATTTTATTACAAAACAGACTTCATGTTAGATGATTTTGCTCAAAAGTAGGCTAATAAAAGTGTTCTGAGCACACCTGAGGCAGGCTAGGCTAAGCTATGATGTTCAGCAGATTAGGTGTATTAAATGCAGTTTGACTTATGATATTTTTCAGCTTTACAATGGGTTTATTGGGAGGTAACCCCACTGTAAGTTGAGGAAGACCTGCTTAAGGAAATAGAATCCAAATCCAGCAGCATATTAAAAGAATAGCATTCTATGATCAAGGAGCACTTATTCCATGAATACAAGGATAGTTCAATATGCAAAAACCTGTACTTAAAATCCATCACATTCATAGATGAATACAAACAAGAAATTCATGAGTAACCAGAGATACACGAAAGTGTCTGATAAAATACATCCTTTTGAGGGGCAGGTATAGCTCAGTAGCAGAGCACATGCTTAGCATGCATGAGGTCCTGGGTTCATTCTCCACTACCTCCATTAAAATAAATCAATGAACCTAATTACCTCCCCCCAATAAATAAAGTAAAACTTAAAAAAAAATTCTTTCATTATAAAAAAAAACCAACCACCTCAATAAGATAGCAATAGGTGGCTAGTTCCTTAACATGATACGCTACAGATCTATCTGAATCCCAAAGCCAGCACATTTTTTAAGGTTTTTCGCTTATTACTTAAAAAAGCCTCATGTTTTATTTGCTTTCTGAATCTGTGCTTGTGCTTCCAATACTTTCACGATTTTCTGCTCCTCAATAAGAAAAGCACGCTTGATCCTGTCACAGACATTCAGCACACATGGAACCACCATGAGCCCAGCTGACATGTCGTTTTGTTTTAGACAGTCTCATGAGAACTTTAGGTCTCAGTGTGAACTCCTCGAAGTCGGCCTGGGCTCACGCCACATGCGGATTTTGGTGCTCTCCCAACTTTCTTGGTATAAAGGTAAACAATTCTATTACCAGGGGCTCAGGACAACCCAGTTTTGTTAGAGGCTGTATTGTAGGACAGCCTGCGACAGTATGTCAAATGCTGGACCATTCTGAATGCCTCTAGATACAAAACCTGGAGGAGCAAAGGCCAGCATATTTTAACAGTGAAGCATTAGAAACATTCCCAAAGTTAAGACAATGCCCTTTATAACCCCAATGACTCATGTAAACAAATGTAAAGACATGTTAGGTTTTTGGGAAACAAGACAAAACATCATGGACATGTCAGTTCTCCCTAAATCATCTATAAATTTGACACAAACACAATAAAAATATCAAGAGGATTGATTTTTAAGTGAATGGGGCTGGCCACTAGACAAGCTAATTCTACAATTCATATAGAAATATAAAACAAGCAAGCATAGCCAGGGAATTTAACTATATAAAGAGTTTCCACATATCAATAAGATAAAGATCAACAATTAGAAAAAAAAGGGCAGAAGTTATAAAGACAGAACACATGAAATGAAATAAAAGTATGTAAACATATAAAAAGATGTTTATAAACATATTCATGTAAGAGAAATACAAATTAAAGCCACAATAGATATTTTTTACCTATCAGAAAAAAATCAAACACTTTGATAAAATACAGTGTCACTTAAGAGTGTAGCAAAATGGCACACTCACACTCTCTGTAGAGGACTATCTGGCAATACTCATTAAATTACAAATGCATAAAGCCTTTGAACTTAGAGGAATTCCACAATACCACTTTTAGGAATGTACTCTAAAATTCCAAATTGCAGAAGTTGCAAATGAGCACGGATATTTATGGTAGCACTGCTTATAAGAGCAAAAGATTAGAACAACCTAAATATCCATCAAGAAGTTTCTGGTTAAGTAAATTATGAAATGTCCAGGCAATAAAACACTATATAGTCACTTAAAGTAATATGAGTATACACTGATACAGAACTAGCTGTTATATTTTTAAGAGAAAGGAGGAGATTATAATTTGTGTAAAAAATACAAACACATACACACATGTGTGCATATGTGCATATAATATTTCTGGCAGGAAAGGCACACACTATACTTCACTAACAGTCCTGTGCCCATATCAAACCTTAAAAGCTCATTTAAGAAATATTTATTGAGCACTTACTGTATACTAGGCACTGACCTGGGCACTTGATATATACCAATGAATGAAACAAAGAGCTATGCCCAGTGAAACTTCTCTGCCAGTGGAGTTGTAAATGTTCATTATTGATTACTAAAAAGGGGAACGTTTTAAATTCGATTAGACTTTAATCCACTAGACTCTGGTCTTCAAGGGCTGGGTCCGTTTTTCTGTCCACTCACACTTAGCATCCTAGTAACTGGCACATAAAAGGCACCCAATGAACACGTGGACTAAACTGCTTGCTTAAAGGGAAAATGTCCTTTCAGTTCACACCACTCGCGGTCCTCACTGTGCTAGATGGTGGGAAGAGAATTAATGAAAGAGGGGAAAAGAAACAAATGCCAATTAAATCAAATGATGTAAAGCACAACTGCTAAATTAGTACAGTTCTCAATATTAAAGAAGTCTAGAGAAGAGACAGGTTCACCGAGGGCTAGAATGGATAGAGCAGAATTCTCGGAGATGATCAAACTTGAAACAAGTACAGTTTAGACTCAGAGGGTAGAGTATGAAAGATGTAAAGTTTTACAAATATATGTATGTATACTCCTGACTGGGACATTGTGCTGTATACCAGAAAGTGACACATTGTAACTGACAGTACTTCAGTTAAAAAAATTTTTTAAGTTTGATGCGATCAAAATAGACAATAAAGCGTGTTTTCCTTGGGCTCCATCACGTGCATGTCACATATATGATCCAAAAGGACATAATCCCAGGTGGCACCCATCCATACGGAGTCCCTAAATTCTGAACATCTTACTCAGCAGTAACTGTGCACCAGGATTAGAGGCAGTAAGAGAAAGAAAAAACGGAATTCCCCGTGATAATCATTCATTTCCATTACTCTGCACAGGTATGGTGGCAAAAAAAAAAAAAAAAAAAAAAAAACCAACAGACCAGAAATCCAAGTTCATGGTGTCTTCAAAGAAGGAATGCTACTAAAACCTTTAAGGACACATCCAAGTGTGGACAGTCTTAGATACCCTACATTTGAATCTAAAATCTGATACTGCCATAGGAACAGAATCTCACATTCTGTCCTATGTGCTGTAATTTCTGATATATATTCTTTCAAGTACTTTTTAGTGAGGAGAAATTTTAGCTAGATTTCTTTAAGAATAAAGTCATAGAATTAAAAAGTCTAAAGCCATTTCCTACCTTAATCCCAAAAATATTTTAAAGAGAATCCTCTGGAATAGGGATGACAAATAATGTACATACCAGAGGACACAACTAACTCATTGGTGGTGGGTTTTTTTGAGCCCAGGTGGAAAATTACTCCAAAATTTTCTCCAGGTTCAGCAGGCAAGAGTGGTCTGATTGATTACTGGTGTCTGTCGCAGGCACCGGAAGAGGTAGTTAGCACCACTAGAATTAGATATTTGCTATCCATGTTTGATGACAATCTCCAGGAAGTTCTTATTTATACATAATACAAAGTTGGAGCTGAAAACAGCAGAATTTGCCAAACTAGATCCTGTAGACCAGAAAAGAGCTCACAAAGGTAAATAACTTGACCACCAAGACATTTTCTAAACAAATCTAAATTAGTTGCCAGCTGATAAAAGTGCCTTGCGTAAAGATACCAATTTCCCACCACTCTTGAATTACAAGATCGGGTATCACTGGGCCACTCACAAGTGGCTGCAGGTAAGAAGTCGCTGCCTCTTTTAGACAGGGCACATGCTCTCGGCCAGTGGCAGTGCCCAGTCGGCCACCTGACTCCTTAGCGGGCTCTCCCTGTCTCCTACAGGCATTTAAGCCCATGAACCTTGCTCTGGCCCACAAGCAAGTCAGACCTATCACCTGCTCTTACAAAGTTTACCTGGAACACAGTCAGGATCATCATTCACATCTTGTCCACGGCTGCTTTCACACATAACAACAAGGCTGAATAGCTAAGACACAGGCCAGGAGGCCCTTGAAGCTGAAAGTCTTTATTCTCTGGGTCTTTATACAGAAAATATTTGCCAACCCCTGCTCTAGAGTCTTGATGTCTGTGATCTGATAGAGATGCCTGGGGCACATATTAGTGAGGACCCAAGCGGAATAAAATAATCATGATGTCATGTGACTAATACCTAGTAAAGTCATGTGACTAATACCAGCAAAGAACATAATAAAATAATTAATGCTAAATTATTTGATAAGCAGCTCCCGCCCGCAAAAGCATATTGCTGTAAGAAATCATATGTTCATATCTGTGATACTCCAAAGCTTCAGGCTGCTTCATTCTAGAGGATCTTAATGATAACGGAGAGAGAAAACGCCCCAAGGAAAAAAGAACAGAAACATTTTAAGGAGGTTTTTCATGTCTCTCTGGTCAAATCACCCACAATGTCACTTTAAAAAGAAATGATGTTTAAGCTACAAAGACAACAACGTTCAGGCAGTTTTAACGCCACGGAATATGGATGTTCCAATAAGCCATCATCTTTATAGGCTCACAGGCAGGTTGACTGCTTTCCCCTCGAACTTTCATCCTCACACTCTTCTCAATATGGCACCAATAAAGTTCTGACCGACAAACAGAGACAGTAATTGCAATCAGTGTTTCCTGATGGCTCCCATATATCCAGCATCTTTGAAATGTGCTCATTAAAATAATATTTTGTTGAAGGTTTGTTTCCCCCGTGGGCTGGGTATGAAGGAGGGAACCTGCATGTCTGATAAGATTTTTATTGCATAAATACAGCATTGCTTGCTTTCTCAATAAAATCAACTTGTAATGATCTATAGCAACTGCAACTGATTACTGTTGCCCCGTGTTATTATGGAAACAAGCAGAGGCAATCGGCTCCTATTTGCCCTTAAACCTCAGTAACACTGCAAGGATTTTAAGTGTCTCAGTGTGTTTGCTGCATTCCCAGCTCCACTAACCAAACACTTTTTTTTACAAAAAGTAGAAGATGTGACAAAATACCAAAGAACACCTAAGTTTAAACATCAACTTTAAAATGTCCAAAACTCCCCCCTGCCCCTGCAAATTAACCAATTTGATTTATTTCTACTAACTAGTTCTTGAGAGAAAATTTATTCCATTTAATAAAAGATAAATGCCGTGAAATGTTTGGTTTGCATTCTTAAAGCTGTATGCAACCACTGTTACGCAGAAAACAAAGACAGAAGCCTGAGCGTGAAGGAAGGATATATCACTTGAAATTTTCTGCCATATTTAATAGCATATACCATTAATACTGTAAGTCAATAATATTTCAATGCTATGTAAGTATACAGTCATCACCACCACACATTAAAAAACAGCCCTATTACCTATTCCCTATTCCCTCAGCCAAGTGTTAAAATTTCTAAGACTCTGGCCCTGGCAACTATTTTCTCAGTTGCCTTAACCCCAAACTTAGAGGGGCTTAAGCAGCCCTTTCTATCCATGTCATAGATCTCTTGAGGCAGGAGAAACCCGGAAGTTGCAGGTGGTCAGCTGGCATATGGAGCCTAATGATGCTCTCTGGCCAGCACTGGTCAATAACATTCCAGTGTCTGGGACAAGGAAACCTTCTTTTCTTTTTTTTTTTTTTTAATGAAGAGAGAAGGAAGGGGAAAGGGGAACATACGAGAAGACACATTCTAGAAGGACACGGCATGGTGGGTATATAAGAACATAACTGATTCTGAGTGGTAAGAGTATTACACGAAGGACAGGGATATGAAGGAGGAGAGGCCAGAGAGGTGGGGAGAGGCCAGGACACGGAGGGTGTGGTGAACCGTGGTGAGGAATCTAAACTTACACTGGGGACAATGGTAGACACTGAAGATGGCTTTTTCATAGGTCAGACCTGTTTTTCAGAATGATTCCTCTGGAAGGCAGACACGTCTATGTGCAGAGTTTGGATAATTTTTCTGGATAGGCTTCCAAAGTAAGTTGCAAATGGCATAAGCCAGAGAACATCTGGGTAACACTCCTGAAGGACTCCATCCCACGGAAAGAAAGGTTAGCCAAGGAGCTCTACCATTTAGCACTACTTTCTTTGACTGGCTGTGATGAACAAGGAGTCAGGCTGGCTGCTGACACAGAGCACACTCCTCAGCCCCTAGGGAGTGAGTGGTCCGAAGAAATGAAGAATATGGAAGTTTGAAGGAAAAAAAATTGTCCTAATCAGTCTCAGCTCAGAATCTATAACAAGAAGCTGATCTTAGATGCCTTGAAATAAGCCATTCAGGACAAATGTAGTCCCCTGACACAGACAAATTATACAATTAATTGTAAGTCTTCTGGGATTTCAGGGGAAATATTGAAAACTCTTTACTGAAAAAAAAATCTAAAGCCTTTCAACATGATGTCTGGCTCTGTCAGCTTTCAGATTAAGCATTTGAAAAAAAATTTTTTTAAGATATAAATACTCACATCCATAGGAGAACCTCATTATATCGTGTTTCATGGACTTGAGGGAAAAAAGGAAAAGTGAGAAAGGGAGAGAAAAACTGCTCTGGGGGCTCTTGGCTACAGCTTCAAGACCACGACATTATCTGAAATAAAATATGAAATGAGGAGACGAAGCAGAGATGCTCCTCGAATAAGACATTCTCCGAACCAGAGTGTTGAACAATAGAGGCTGCAATTCTGTGGGCAACCTCAGGAAAATACAGAGAGAGCCATGGAGACTTACAGGAAACCCTGATGTTGTAAATAGCACAGACGACCAGAACCAAACTGGATTAATTAAAAGAGAATAATTATTTCACATAGCTTTAGGCAAAGCTTTATTTATCCAGGGTTCAAAATACACGTCCAAGACCTAGTTTCTCTCCTTCTCAAAGCTCCTGAAAAAGAAAGAGGGTGGTCACAAATGCCGGATGCAATCACTTCAGGGCCATGAGAAGTCCGTCCGCCTCAAGAGAAGAAAGCTCAAAGGAGACAAATGTGGAGGGGAAGAAGTTGGAAACTGACTATTATTGTCGAAACAAGGTCCACTTGAAGTCAGTGAGACTGGTCTTACAGTGGCCACAATGTAGTTGAACAGCACAAACTACTCAAGAATAAAAGATATCTACTGATTTGGGGCAAAAAAAAAAAAAAAAGAAAGAAAAACCTTACCGATTTTGCATTATACGCAGAAAGAAGGATCAAGACACAAACCATGACATCAAAGAGCTTACAATTCTAATTCAAATACGTGCAAAACTATTGTATGGCCTTAGAAGTCAAAACAGTGGTTACTGTTGGGGGGAAAGAATACACTGGAAGGGAGTATTTCTGGAGTACTAAGATGTTTTATTTCTTGATCTGGGTGCTAGTTACACAGATACGTTCACTCTGTGACAATTTACCAAACTATGTGTTTATGATATTTGTAATATTTCAATAATTCAAAATAAAAACTTCAATAGATTGGTTGGAAGATAAAGTTAAGGACATCTCCGACAGTATATTTTTTAAAATATAAAAACATTTTTAAAATAAGAGAATAAATAAGAAAACTAGAGGAACAGTCCAGAAGGTTCAATGATCAAACCAAATGAATTCTAGAGAGAAAACTGGAAAGGAAGAAATAATTAACAAAGTAATTCATGAAAATATCCCTCATTGAAGGATGTGGGTTTCCAGATTGAAAGGACCTACTAAATGCCACTGTAAAATTATAAATATCACTGTAAAATTATAAAACACTAGGGAAAATTCTATCAAAAAAGTCACATAGAGGATAAACAAAAAAACAGCTCTCAACATGACCACTAGAAGATGAAAGACATTGGTACAATGCCCTCCAAATCCTGAAGGAAAATTATTTCCTGCCAAGATTTCCATACCTAAAGTATCTATACATGTCCATGTAGAATAAAGATAATTTAAGACATTCAAGGTCTCAAAAATTTACCTTCTAACTGTTAAAGGAAACACTCCATCAAAATAAAGAAACAAATCAGGAAAGAGAAAGATAGGTGATGCAGGAATCCGAAACTCCAACACAGGAGACTGGATTACAATGAAGGGCTTGATATCATGAGATGGGCGATCTGGGCTGATCTTTACTGATGAGCCACCTCAAACTTCCCATCCCATCCTTTATAAATTTGTAGACTTTAAATATGTGCAGTTTACTGCTTGTAAATTACACCTCAATAGAGTTATGGAGAGAGGGGAAAGAATTCAGCCATGCTCGTTGCGCTAGCCTTCTCTTGACAACGGGGAGATGTCACTGCGGGCCTTCTTTTCTCATGGGCACTGACGCTGCCACTCTTTTCTGGTGAAAAGACATGGGACTCTATATACACATCACCTCTGCCTCTTCTAAGCCGGCCCACCATCCCCAGTCTGGATCACTCCAGCAGCCTCCTGTCGCTCTCCTGCTTCCAGTGCTGCCTCCCTTCTACTCAAACTGCAGCGGTGCCCCCTCTCACTCCAGGTACAAGCCCAGTACTTTGTAATGACAGTGGCCCCACCCCCGATCTACTGTTTCGCTTTCTGAGGTTTCAGTTACCCGCACTTTGAAAATATTACATGGAAAATTCCAGAAATAAACCATTCCTAAGTTTTAAATTGTGCACCTTTTTGAGCAGCATGATGAAATTTTGCCCCATCTTGCTCTGTCCCACCTAGGAGTTAACGCATCCCTTTGCCTACTGTCGGCCAGTAGTCGCTTAGCAGCCCTCTGGTTCCCACATCGACTGTACTGGTGTTCAAGGAACCCTAAATTTACTTAGTTATGGCCCCAGAGCACAAGCGTAGTGATGCTGGCAATTCAGATCTGCCAAAGAGAAGCCACCGGAAAGTACTTCCTTTAAGTGAAAAGGTGAAAGTTCTTGACTCAATATGGAAAGAAAAAGAATCGTACGCGGAGGCGCCTAACATCTATGGCAAGAACGAATCTTCTCTCCATGAAATTGTGAAGAAGGAGAAAGAAATTCGTGCTAGTTTTGCTGTCACACCCTCAAACTGCAAAAGTGACAGCAAAAGTGCGTGTTAAGTGCTGAGTTAAGACAGACAAGGCACTAAATCTGTACCAGGAGATATTCTGAGAGAGACCACATCCACATAACTTTATTACTGGAGTATACTGTTATACCTGTTCTATTTTATTATTAGTTATTATTGTTAATCTCTTACTGTGCCTAACTGATAAATACAACTTTATCATAGGTATGGCTTGCACAGAAAAAGGTCTCTATAGGATTTGGAACTATCTGCGGTTTCAGGCATCTACAAGGGGGTCTTGGAACTCAGCCCCTATAGATAAGGGGGGACGAATGCACAATATTAGAAGGCTTATCTTCAGCCACGCCCCACCACTCATCTCTCCTGTGTGTCCTCACAGGACTTTTCCTCTTCTCTTACTCTATTCCATCCACTCTCGTGGCTTCTGAAACATCCCAACATCCTGTTCTGCCTCCGGGCCTTCGATTTTCCCTCTACCTAGACTGCTCTCTCCTGGCGCCCACCTGCTCCTCCCAGTCTGTAATCAAACGTTACCACCTTCAGGAAGCCTGGCTTTCCTATTTAAAACCTTAAGCCTGTGCCTCACCCTTGTTATACAATCTGAATTGTTTCCTTCCTGTCTCTCCTTGCTAAAACAGAAGCTCCGTGAGGGCAGGGGGTTTTGCTCATTGTTACACGCTCAGCATGTAGAAGAGTGCCTGGCAAACAGTGAATGCTTAGTGTTAACTGAGTAATTGCATGGGGGGGTTAAAAAAAAAGTGACTTATAAGATCAAACAAATTTTACTAAGCAGTACAAGTGACTTCAAAAATAGCTTCAAAAGATGAGGCCTGACACACTGAAACAAACGCGATCAAATGAGCTTTGAGACCTTAGACAGGTATGCTGGGAGGCTAAGGAAAACATTAAAAAGCATTTTTTTTAATTATGAATGCTCCAGAAGTCCTAGCTGCAATTACAATCAAGCTTTTCACGGTATTAAAGACAGCTAAGAAATATAAAGCTACTCATTTCGAAATACGGAGTTAAGAATCACGGGAACAAATTTCCATCCTTCAGTGGAGTTAACTGTTCTGGAGTCAGAGATGCACATGGGAACCCTAGGATTCCAAGAAAACTCCTGCAAAGCACTGCTTTCTAGCCTATCACATGCCCAACGGGAGCCATGGGCCTCTTCCTTTTCCTCCTTTGCCCTTCATGGAAAACCTGGGAAATTATACCAAGAATCTGCAATACTTGCACTAGTTAAAATTCCTAAGAATTGTTTTTTTCTATAAAGACAATGTCATAGAAAATATTTCCTTCCCTACAAACAAAAATGGTCATCGTAGTTACTGTTTAGGTGATGCTCTTGAAGGTGTTCCAATCAGAGAACAAGGTGTAGGACTATATTAAACCCGGGGTTGTTAATGCCTTCTCTACTGAATTTGTTTTTCTAGGAGGAACAAGCAATTGCAAACAAAGCTAGACTAGGAAAATCAAATACTCTGCCTATTTACACATAGTCCCCTAAAGCCGTTCCTGATTAAAAACTGCACCACTTCAATCTTCCTACTGGAGATATCTGTTAACTAGCCCTGCTTGGAAAGCCAATGAATTTAGTGTATAATTACATGTATCCTTCACAAATTACTTCTCAATGACCTCTACTCTCGGAAGTAAACCAACAAGGGATAATTGGTTCATTATAAACCGACAGGAAGATTTCACTGGGAAAAGGTACTGAGAGCAAAGTCCTGAAAGATCTTAAGCTTCAACTGAATTTAACGTCAGCAGGAAGTAATCACTTTTGTTTCTGAACGCCCAACCCATTTTACATGAACAGCTTCTGTGGCTGTAACACTCTGCTGTCACTAAGTAACCATGTGACCTTCGACAAGTCACTTCCATTCTCCCTGCCTTCGTGTTTGTGTCTATAAAATGAGAGGCTTGAACTAGGTGATTTCAAAAGTCCCTCCCAGATCTGACAATTCATCATTTTATAATTATAATCACTAGAGCACACCTCACTTCACTATCCTTTTAAGGCAGGAAGGGCATTTGATTTACCTTTGGAGTCTCCATACTGTCCAGAAAAGCTTCTTGAACCTCCCTTAGCAACTGTTCAACAGACATGTTCAAGGATGCAGAAGACAGTACAATTGTCTGAAATGTCCACTCTCTGTGCCCTTTTTAGGCCCTTCCCAATCCCAAACATGATTTCAACCCAAATGGTCCCCTTCAAGTCCATCCTTACCATACCACTGGCAGGACTATACAGAGGCCAGGGAGACAAACGTTATCACTTATCACCTGGAAGAAATGCACAAACCAAAAAGACTCAAGGCACTTACTTTGTAAACTATCTGGCCCAACATCACACACACAGCCAGAAACCTGGAGACAGGTTCCCTTTTCTAGAATAAGCTAGTCGAATGCATCGTGATCATCTGAGAGGATGTACAGAAAGTGACAGCAGATGTGGGGAGAGAGCAGTGAGGTGGTGGGGAGAATGGGGGCGGGGGGGGGGGATCAGGATCTGCAAACAAAAGCAAGGAGGACATTCCCTTAACCTTTCCAGAGGGGGACATTTTAAAAACCAAAATCCCAAGTAGCTGTACTTCATGGGGAGCAAACACCTGCTCAAGAGGCATTTAGCC
Organism: Camelus bactrianus; assembly: GCF_048773025.1. Lineage (NCBI taxonomy): Eukaryota > Metazoa > Chordata > Mammalia > Artiodactyla > Camelidae > Camelus > Camelus bactrianus. The sequence goes on from NC_133547.1 coordinate 72,417,891, forward strand.
TTAGCTGTTAGGACGCAGAAGCCAGAATGTTTGGGCTCAAATCCTAGCTCTGTTAACTCACAGCTGTCTAACCGTGGAAAGGTTCATCATCCTTCTCTGTCTCAGTTTCCTCATCTGTAAAATGAGGATAACAGTAGTACTTCGTTCCTAGGGTTGTCACAAAAAAAATAAAACAGGTTCATACGTGTAAAATGTTTCTCCCAGTGCCTGGCACATAGTAGGTGCTCAAAAATTAAGAGCTCCCTGTTTTGCTATTCTTATTTGAGAGAGTTCTGGGAGTCTCAGGGGTTAACAGAACAAAGGCATTACACTGCTCTTACAGATAGATTCAAATGCTACAGTTCCCTTGTCTCAGTGATAATGGAGAGGCTAAACCTTTATATATTTATGTATATTTGTATGCTTTATCAACTTTAACCACTCCCAACCACAGAAACTATCCCTGAAAATTTTTAATTCCTTTCTGCAAGATAGTCTAGGTTTCAAAAACGACTTGGTCACCCACGCTCTGGGAGCACAATAGGACTATTAAAGCGAAGGGCTGGGAGTCTGCGGGAGCACAAAGACATCTTTGTAGCCGCTGAGCTATCACATACCACTGCCTCGGTTTCAGAGAGGTGCCTCCCGAAGGAAGGAGCTAACAAACTCCATTGTTCGTTCACATCGGAGTTCTTGGACGTGAAAGTTCTTAAATCCCTGGCAAGACCTTACTACAGATCAGAGGATTGCGGTTCTTTCCATTAGGGCAGCATCGAATGCCCTTCAAGCAATTTTCTTAGGGCAACATAACTATTTGAGATGCCAGGGAAACTAGTGAAATTTCCAACCGCTAAACTAGTTCCTTGTCTCCGGCCGAAGACATAGGTGAAGCTGGAAAACATTTTAGCTATCCTGGGGACATTTCTTAGGCTGGGAAATGGTAAGATACCTAGAGAGAGCCACAAGAGTTTCTTTTTTAAATCTCTTTCCCAAAACACACATTTTTAGTAAATAAGAATCAAATAACAACAAAAGTCTGATTGAAAAACTAGCTTTCGGAAAATGATGACCCTTAAAAGTTCCAGTTGGTTCCCTGATGGGATATCTAGAGCTCTGGTTTTCTGAGCATCTTTCAGTAAACAAGAAGAGATAAACAGGCAAAAGAGCTAATGCTATGTCTTATATTTTTGCTAAATGATCAGGCAGAGAAAGTCAGCAATACAGCCACCTACGTTTTTTATAACCCTGTTCAGAAAAGCAACGGGGACCCTAAACACACAGAACCTGAACAACCGAAGAAGGAAAATTTGGCTAAAAAAGGTAGCCTATGGTCTCTGTTCTAGGGGCATCAGATTTCAGAAACTGCGAGAACAAGTTGGCCACAGCAAACCCTTTCAGGTATAAAACTGCACAACTGATGGGGGGACTGGAGAGTTTCCTAAAAATAGAGGACTGTCGGCTTATAAAACCCACCTCAGCTACTGCTGGTGAGGAAGGACAGTAGTCAGAACTGTGGGAAGCCAAGAACAATCCCATACTTGACAAATCAGTCCCTTCAAGACAGTGATGTCAAATGTAATAAAATATTTTGGCAAGACTGGAAATGTGCACCTGTGGGAACCTGGGAAGACTTGACAGATTTTTGTTTTTCCCAGCCTTTTATCAGCAAGTTAATTATAGCAATTGTACGATCTACTCTGAGCTTTAGAGAAAGGCAGTTGGCTGTATGAAGCCAAGATGCTGCTCTCCTGAGCACGGGAGAGACAAATGACAGCCGTGCTTACACATGAAAATATTCTGAGTACAGTACAATGAAGAGCCAGACGGCACATGGACGAGAAAGAGGTACATTCTGCAGAAATAAAGGTGTGGCCAGACTTAGATGGGACACACGACACCTATACACACACGCACGCACGCACACACGATTATGTGTATCTCCAGAGCCTGCACGGCTCGGGTCATGTTGCACTCGGGCTGCCTCTTCAAGGAGCAGACTGTACCTTCACAGCTATAACTGTACACTGCCACCGCTGACCTTTCCACCAGATTTTCATCATGATGCCAGCTCACAGCCATTTTCCCCATGCCAAAATACGGTTCCTCTTTCAGGTACGGCATCTTCTGGGGATCCATGAAATTCAACAGAGTTACGTTGTACGCGGCCCTGTTCTTAAAGTCCACCTCGTCCTGTCCATCAAAGGATGACCCCAGGCCGACCCGGGGGAAATCTGGACCGATACACACCGGCACGGCATCGATATTGGCTTTGTCTCTGGCAGCAAGTTCTTCCAAAGCCTGGATGGTCTCGATCTGCAGGTAGTCGTTGAGCTTGAGGAAGGTTTGACAGGCGGCAGCTATTTCCGCCTCGCTGTACTTTGCGTCAGAGCCCTTCACCGGCCAGGGTACGGTAAAGAGCCTGGTGTTGAGGTACTTGTAGGTGCAGCCGGGGTTCCCGATGAGGATGCGAGATACTGGAGTGAGCACATCTTTGCCTTGGATCCTCACCAGGTCCCGAAACAAGCAGCCGTGCTTGTGCAGCGTGAGAAAAGCTTCTTGAACCTCTTTATGGAGCTCCTCAGGGACGCTGCCCGCTTCTCGGAGAATTAGTTTGGGGTATTTCAGCTGCCACTAAAACAAAACCAAAGCAGAAGTATGCATTTATGGAGAGCTATCATTTTATTGTTTCCAAAAGTGTGTTTCTTCGTAAACTTTAGGAGGAAAAAACGAAAAAAGACTGTCGGGGTATTTCTAAACAGGATTCATACCTCTCTAGCCTAAAATAGAAAAGTAAATAAAACAAATGTCATCGAGTCTCCAGTCAAGAGTGTCAAGTCCAAGCTCAAACAATTACAGACAATCGTTGTAAACAAAAGAATAATTTGGGCTTTGGTCTCCCAGGCTCCCTCTACAACCACCTCTCCTTAGCCTCAATCCGTCTTCTAGCCTTTGGCCCTCCAGAAAACACAATCTAATTAATTAACTGCTTGACATCTATTTTTTTAAGTGCTTATTAAGTGCTGTGTACTATTCTTAATGATCTATACACACTAACTCATTTACTTCTTGCAATTTTATGTGGTGGTGCTATTATTTTCTCTGGTTCACAGATAAGAATCCTGAGGCAGAGAGACGTTCTAAAAACTTGCCCAAAGTCATACACAGCTGATAAGTATCAGAACTGGAATTTGAAACCATGGGGCTCCACAGTCGGGCTGCAGAGCATGAGATCTTAACCACGAGATCACACAGCCTCTCGATTAATGAGAAATCACGTCTCTTTGTGAGTTAGACACGGAGTCCCGTGAACACAAGCCATGACAATTTTGTTCACAACTGTAATACTAATGCCCTCAGTAAATGCTGAATGAATGAGTGAATGAACGAATGAGGTATCCCACTGCAATTTACAAAGCTGTAATAATTCTACCGGTGTCCCTGGGGAAGGAGAACTATAAGATAACGCCCTCCTCTAATACGGAAATGCATGGATTTACTGATGCAGTTTAGGAGTTCAGACCTTTTCAGCCACCATGTCTGGCTCTAACAGATGAACTGGCATCAAGCCAGAGTTCCCTGATTCTACACAGTGAAACTGACTTTTTTAAAAAACCAAAGCACAGAATTTTACATTTACCCCTATAAAATGTAATCTGATTGGCTCCTTCTAGTCTTGTGCTGCCTATGATCTTTGACATTTTTCTCCTTTATCTTCATTCAGTAATTACCATTTATATGATAAACAGGGCAAGACCACTTATTCCACTATCCATTTTTTTTAATTCAACATATAGAGCCTGGGAGGTCCAGGTGAGGGATCTGGATGTGACTGTGAAGTGCAGAGGAGGACTTCAAGGGGAGAAAAGCAATTTGATTGACATTTTATAAGAATCACTCTTAGTGAAAATATTGGGCATGGATTGGAAAGAGGCAAATGTCCAATGGAAAATCCTGGTGTGTGCTATTACCACCGTCCAGGAGAGAAGTGATGATGGTCTGAATGAGAGAGAGACATAAACGGACAGATGAAATACATATTTTATAGGCAGACCCAAAGGACGTGCTTGGGATCAGATGTGAGGGATGAAGAAAGGAAAAACGTTCCAGATTTCTGGACTTAATGACCAAATGAAAAATTTACTATTTTTTTTTTCATTTGTTTGTTTTTGTTTGTGGGGGTAATTAGGTTTAATTATGTATTTTTTTAATGGAAGGACTAGGGATTGGACCCAGGACCCTGTCACGCTAAGCATGTGCTCTAATACTAAGCTATGCCCTGCTACCCCTATTTTTTTAAATAAGAAAGACTAGGACAAAACAAAACATGCAGAAGAAGAGAAAGGAATGAGGAGCTCCATTTTGAAGCTGGAGCCATGAAGATGGCAATGAAATCCTCATGTGGAAATAGTAAGGGGGAAACTGGACAGACACACCTGGCGCTCAAAGGAGACAATGGGGCGAGGGAAATCAAGGTGGGAGTTGTCAGCACCCATCTGTTTTTTAAAGACATGGAAAGAAATGAGATCTCCTAGGGGAACAGTACAAACACAGAAGGAAGCCCAAAGCCATTTCCTGAGTCACAGAGGAAGAAGGCTCAGCAAAGAAGATCTTTGAGATGGAAAATCAGGAGAGTGTAGTAATGCAGAGGCCAAAAGAGAGGAAGGTTTCAGGAAGGATGGAAGAGTCCTCCTAAATGTTTAGCAACTGGCTCTTTGAGGGGAAAAAAAAAAATCAGCCTTGATTTTTAGTGTTTTCCTGATTTCTGTGATGTAAATATATATTTATATCAATAGAAAAATTCACACATAAATTAATAGAGAAGGCTCTCAATTAAACACAGAAAAAATTTAACTGCACCAAGTCAGAAAAAATACAGATTAACATTATATTTGTATTATATTATATTTAGTTTAACCTACCCCACTTGCAAAGAATAAAATTTGATCATAGTAATACACATTGTTGGTAAAAGGAAAATCAAATATTCTGATAGTCTGCAATTAGGAATGCAAATTATTACAAGCTTGCTTAAGGCCAACTGGACAAAATATCATGTTCATTTCTTTTCATCTAGTTATTCTACTTCTAAGAATTTGTCATAGGGAAATAAGTAGAGAAATGTACCAAGACTATAAGGATATTCATCATACTGTTATTTACAATAATTAAAAACTGAAAACTACCAACATGCCCAATAGAAATAAGAGGGGAAAATGGCACATTCATGTGATGACATACTAAAGTAACACACTTTAGAAGTATTTTTATATTGTTTTATTAAAAACGTTAAGTAACAAACTAGTGCTATATAAGAAACCAGTAATATGATATTTAGACAATTGGATTGTAGTTTCATTTAAAAAAAAAAAAGTATACATGTAAATATTCACAGAAAAGAAGATCTGGAAACAAAAATATAGCCAAGAGTTTATGGCAGTTGTTTCTCAGTAATAAACTTGGGTGTAATTTTAATTTTCTTCTTTAGACATCTGTATGTTTTTGAAATTTCCCAAAATAAATGTAAAATACTTTTTAAATCAGAAAAAAAAAAAGGTTACATTCAAAAACTCTTAATTTAACAATATTTCTTTTATGTGCCAGGAGATTATTTTTGATGACCCTAAATTTTCAAAAATTTTCAAGATAACTTCTGGTATTGTTTAAATCTGACTTGGAATGTTCCTCAGTGCTCTAGAAATTTTTGATCTTACCATAATAATTGGCTAATTTTATCATTTTCTCCAAAAATTGCCAGAGAGAAAAATCTGCAAACCTAGATTCCCTCTCTTATTATGTATAAAATAATCAGATTAGTACCTGACATATAAAAGTGCCAGAGAGTGTTTGTTAAAATTTTCTTTAAAGACAACAACAAGGAACTCTGGGAAAGAAATGAATATTAAATAATTTAATATTAATTCATTTGATCAAACAAATAGGTTCACTTTCCATTTTGGATGGGTACATGTAGAACATCAGACATCACACAATAATTTGGAACAGCTGTTGGCACACTTTCAAATATGTTAGAATTTTTGTTTTGTTTTGTTTAATCTTATAAAAGTTTTCCAGGGAATATGCAGTCATGCAATTATATTAGTAGTTGTCTGGTCCCATAATGTAGTTCTCAAGATCTATAAAACATTCTATGACATAAATGACAATAAGTTTAATAAGTATTTGGGAAAGCATTTTTTATTGAAGTATATAGTTGATTTACCATGTTGTGTTAGTTTCAGGTGTACAGCAAAGTGATTCGGTTATTCATATATATATATTCTTTTTCAGATTCTTTCCCATAATATGTTATTACAAGATATTGAATATAGTTCCCTGTGCTATTACATAGTAGGTCCTTATTGTTTACCTATTTTATATACTGTAGTGTGTATCTGTTCATCCCAAACTTCTAATTTATTCCATTTCCAATCCTTTTCCCTTTGGTAACTATAAGTTTGTTTTCTACATCTATGAGTCTATTTCTCTTTTGTAAATTGCAAAGGTATTTTAGATATAAATTGCCAATATGCAGGCCTTTGTCAATGGCTGAAAGATACGGAATGTTAGGTTCCCTGAAAAATAGGCTTTATTTTCTACCTATTTTAAACTATTGTATATAAATTTTACCTCTTCCTCTTATATATCAAGGGATGGTTCCGAAAGAATTTCATCACACAGAGGAGGTCTGTTAATCCCAAACTCCTAATTTATCCCTCCCTTCCTTTCCCTTTTAGAATCATAGTTTGTTTTCTGTATCTGTGAATCTGTCTCTGGTTTGTAAATAAAATTTGTATATTTTTTTAGATCCCACATATAAGTGGTATCATATGATATTTATCTTTTTAATTGAGCTGTTAATAGATTTTGCAGGTTAACACTTTATATTTTGCACACTGTAGAAATTCACACTATGTCAGTCCTAATATTTTCTATATAATTTTCATTGTAAGTTGCTCATGACTTGGCAGCCATCCAAGACAAATGGGCGAGACACTTATGTGGCCCAGCCTCCAGCTGCAAGATGCTAAGCTGACTCCAAAGGAGGCAGGCACTCTTCTAAAGTCACTGCCCAGGCCTTGCTGCAGCTACCACAAGGAGTCTTGTGATAACATGTGGCACAAGGTGACACAAAGTGTTTGTTCATTCATTCATTCAAAAGTTCATTTTTTGTTTATGTAAAATGCATTGACTATCCATTTGTATCAAACACTGTATGAAGTGTCATAAATACAAGGATAAAAACAAATTTTAGCATCTCATAGTTTAACAGTATAAACAGAAATAGGAAGCAAGAGTTTGAGATCTAAGACTTACCACAGTAGAAGTATGAATATACTTCCATGGGAGCAGGGAATCAATGATTAGGGAGGCAGTCTGGAAAATTCTCATTTCCTGAATACGTATTTACTGAGCACATGAAATTTGCAAAGCACTAGGTGCTGGGAATACAGTGAAAGCAAAACTTCTGTATGTTCTCTGGGAGCTCATATTTATGTGTATAATGTATAAAGATACAGTATATATAGCTCATTATATGTACATAGTATTTTACTTATTTACTGAGTAAAATATATAGTATTTTAGATTGTGACCTGTGCTATGGAGAGAAACAAAGCCAGGTAAATAGGATCAGAGTGCCAGGGGTGAATTTACACAGGACAGTCAGAGGAGGCCTCTGATAAGGTGACATCTGAGCAGAGGAATGCAAGAAATGAGCCTACAAGCCCTACAGATACCTAGGGGAGGAAGAGAGTTCCAGGCTGAGGGAACATTAAGTGCAAAGGCCTTGGGGCCAGCGTGTGCCTGGTTTATTCCTGGAAGAGCACAAATGTCGGAGTGGGAGGAGGACGGGGCGGGGAGAAACAGGAGAGGAGGTGAGAGAAGCAGGCAGGAGCCAGGTCTTGCACCGCTTTGGCAGTGACCGTGAGCATCCAGGCCCCCGCTGTGGCAGTGACCGTGAGCATCCAGGCCCCCGCTCTGGCAGTGACCGTGAGCGTCCAGTCCCCCGCTTTGGCAGTGACCGTGAGCGTCCAGGCCCCCGCTGTGGCAGTGACCGTGAGCGTCCAGACCCCCGCTCTGGCAGTGACCGTGAGCGTCCAGGCCCCCGCTGTGGCAGTGACCGTGAGCATCCAGTCCCCCACTCTGGCAGTGACCGTGAGCGTCCAGTCCCCCGCTTTGGCAGTGACCGTGAGCGTCCAGTCCCCCGCTTTGGCAGTGACTGTGAGTGTCCAGGCTTTTACTCTGAACAAGATGGGAAGCCAGCAAGGGGCTTGGAGCAAGAAAGTCTAAAAGAGCTGATGGCTGTTTAAAGACGAGCACCACCACCAACAGGGTGTTGAAGTGGACTGCAGGTGGGGGCAGGAGAAGGAGATAGGAGGCTACCACAACCATCTGAGAAAGAGACGGTGGGAGCTTTGGCCACGGTGTACACAGCAGAGGTAGGGAGAAGCTGTCAGATCGGAAACATTCTCTGAAAGTTAAACAAGCGGGATTTCCTGGTATCTTCTCAGAAGAGATAGAATTTAAGCGAGGTCTTTAAAGGTGAGTAGATGCTCACCAGACAGAAGAGGGGATGCGGGCACTCTAGCCCCAGAGAAGAGGCACTAATGCATGAAAGGAGGAGAGGCCACAGCAGAGCCAAGAAACTCTGCATCACAGGAATCTGGGCCTGGACGTTATGCTCAGCAGTGAGTAAAGACCAGACCAGAGCAGTAGTTTGGGGCCCATGTAGTCAGTGGTCTTGCCAGATACCCGGGGGAGTCTGAACTTTGCTCCAGAGGCAAGAGAGACTTAACGAAATGTATAAAGCTGGGAGTGACAAGTCTGGCAGATTTATAGGAACACGAGCCTGATGGAACTGGGGAGGCACGAGCAGCAGCGACCAGGAGGCTGCTGCAAGTGTGCTGGTGGGAGATGACAAATGGGGACCTGAACTAAGACCGTGTCGGCGGGACTGGAAAAGAGGAAACAACTTGAGAGGTTCTGAAGAGGTAGAAAAGCCGAGGCCCCACAAGTCCACAAGGGCCAGGAGCAACCTTGAGGACGTCAAGGCTCTGGCTGGAAGAACAGGACAAGGGGGACCCACAGGGACAGGTCGCTAGAGAAGGGAATGGAAGGCAGGATCCCAGGAAAAAGCCTGTCATATCCTGTCATTCTTGTGCTCCAAACCCCCGCCTACCTTCTCATCTCACGCAGGGTCACAGCCAGCGTTCTCACTGCAGACCTCAAGCTGCCGCGGAATCGAGTTCCCGCTCTCCGCCCTCAGCTCGTACTCCCCCAGACACCTTTCCTCTAACAGATCTTAGAGCTTTGCTGTTTCCTATGTCCAGAACATTCTTCCTTCCTGCAAGTATCTCCATGGCTTGCTCCTGTACCCCCAAAAGGTCTTTGTTCAAATGTCACTAAACTTCCGTGACCATCGTAGTTGCAATCCCCCCCTACAGTCTCTGCCCCCCTTACCTGCTCTATTTATCTCCATACCATTTTTCCCTTCTGATATTTATCTTTTAGGTTTTTTTATTTTAATCTCTATTCCCTCCCTCCCACCCCCTGACCTTACCGTACTTCACAAGAAATAAGCTCAAAGAAGGCAAGAATCTTCTGTCGGTTTTCACAACCTCATCTTTAATGTCTAAAACATCACCTGGCACAGAATCAGGGGGTTAAATACATGTGTTTAATTAAGTAAGTAATGAATGAACATGGATCGCGTTGAGTTAGATGTACCTGCAAGACCTTCAGGCAGAGCCACTCATAGCCAGTTGGAGTTGGAGTACGGCAGGTCACAAGGGAGAACATGATGGAGACAGAAGTTTGGGATCATCGGGATAAAATCCAAGCAATCCCAGAAGTTCCAAGAGATACAGTAGGAGAGCACTTATGAGTCAGACCCAGGAGCCAAAAAGCCTGGGCTCGAATCTGGCCTTTGACATTTTGTGCTTATAAATCTTGAACCAAGTTTTAAACCTCTCTGAGCTTCTGAGCCTCACCTCTAAAATGGGGTTTTTAAAAAACCTGCCTCAGAAGGTTGTGGTAAGATTTAAGTGAGCAAAGACAGGTAAAGCACTGAGAGTAAGCTGCCACACAGAAAGCAGGGAAAAACTGAAAGCAAGGGGGACACGGAGGAGGGTGGCACTGTCTCTGGGTAACAGGGCAGGAGTCCCAAGTTTGTGTTCTGACACAAATTCACTTCCTTGTGCTCTGTGGTGAACCAAGACAGGTTCTCTCTGCTCTTCTGCTTTGAGTTTGCTGCTGTTGGTGTTTTCTTTCATTGGTTTTCTCTACAGTCTTACTAGAAGAAACCAAGAAACGACTCTGCAGCATTGTGAATCTGAGCATGGGACACTGGGAGGCGTATGTTATGGCAGAAAGAGCCTGGGTCTTCGGACTCAGAAAAATATGGGCTTGAACTCCAGTTCTGCCACTCAGATACAGAACTTAGTCTCTCCTGAGCTCTAGAACAGGAATGACGGTATCCACCGCAAACACCCCAAGCCTAAAGAAGAGTGGCAGCTGAGTACGTATTTGTGGGATGAATGAATGCGGCCGCTGTGTGGGAGGATGAAGTGTGAAGCACTCATAAAAAACACTGAGCACAGTCCCAGGCGCAGCGTAAGAGGCAATAAACTGACCCAGTACGGAGGCTGCAAAAAGCCTCATGTTTATGACTGGCAGCTGGGCTGGCATTCCTGTGGCGAGGACCTGCTTAAGGGACTCAATGTCAGGTCTGAACTTTCTATTTATTCATGTCCTTAAAAATTATTTTCACTTCATCTTTTAAGGGACTAGATTTACTTTACGAAGGCTTGGTCCAAGCGCTCCCTTATTATAAGGTGCACTTAACGTGATTAGATATTGGTATCAGGTTTGTTGTGGGTCTTAGCAAGACAAAAGAGAAGCCCTGATTGTTCTGTTTGCCTTGGAGTCTCGTGCCTCAGCGTGAGCACCTGGGATAACCTCGGTGGTGAATTCTTCACGCACTGCTTTAGCCAGAAAAAGCTGACATGGCTCAGCAGTTGCTTTATAACAATGTGCGTTATCACAGACCAGAAAACTTACATCTATGAAAATATTAGCAAGGATTTAAGAACTGATTGCATCTGGGGAGGTTACCTGTTTTAAGGGTACTTTTTAAAAATTATCTCTTTCCTAATTACAAAAGAGTACATGTTCATTGAGATAAGCTGGAAAACGAGAAAAGACTGAAGGAGAAAACTCTACCAGTTTGGGATGTAACATTTCTGTACAGGCCCTGCAGATTGTTCCAGATGCCGCCTCCCCGGGGAGAAGTGTATGTATGCAAAACCAAATTCAAATTACACCAAATATTATTATATGTGTTGCTTTTTAAACTAACTAATGATGCATTCATTTATCTATCCATTCAAGCAAACTGATTAAATACCTACTAGGTGCCAGGCCCCGTATAAAGTACAGAGGAGGAGGGAGAGGAGCATATGAAGAAATCATTACAATAACCTAAGAATAAAAAATAATAACCTGAGATAATTAAGGTACGCATGAAGTACCACAGGTGCACACAAGAGGGAGTAGAAATGACCCTCTGGAACACAGAGGTGTCAGGGAAGCATCCTATAGAAGATGACACGTGAGCTGTTACTAACAGGGAACACAGAAGCTCACCGAGGAAGGGAGATGGAGACGATGTGCCACAAAGGCCCAAATATAAAACTACATAGCTAGTCTGAGGTACCACAGAAACCCAGGGTGGGTAAAAAGGTGAAAGGGTCAGAAAGATGAGAATGCAAATGCAGGAGCCGGGTAACAGGCAGCCATTGTGGGATCCAAAGCAGGAGAATGATATGCTCAGATTTATGTTTTGGTTTAAAAAAAAAAAAAGTACTGCAATTTTTTTTTCCCCATCATTGAGAAAGAGGGGCAAAGAAGAAAACTAGGGCCATCCATAAAAGGGCTGATCAGGAGAAAGGTCACGAAGTTCTAATGACAGTGGAGATGACAGATGATATCCTGGTACCCAGAGTGCACCGGAAGTCAGGAGACCTGGATTCCAGATCGGCAAACTCGCCCTTTCCTCTCTTCCTTCCACAGTTACTAAGAATCGGCTCCATGCACGACAAGCATGTGCGAAGTGCTGGAGAAACCAAGCTAGATGTGGCCCAGTTCTTACACCCCAAGAGCCTACATTCTAGTAGGAAAGAAGTGAAAATGTACTATTTTACTGCCCAGCAGGCCTTCCTCTCCTCCTTTGGAGCAGGGCTCCAATTTTCCTATGGGAAAACCATCCACCTCCAACTCACAGTCCACGCAGTGTTGAGTGAGACTGGTCATATTCCAACCCTACTCCAAGAGTGGGTGCAGAACTAGGCCAGGCAGACAGAAGCATCTCATCTTCCTGAACCCAATGACTGATTCAGGAATAGGCACGTGAGACCAGGCCAACAAGATCATGCCCAGAGGAATTAGACAGACCCAGGAAAAAAGAAATCACTGCCTCTTCTAAGACCCTCTATAGGCTTAAGACCAAATCTCCCCTAGGCTGTCAGAGTCCCCCATACCATCAGGTGAGAACGTATCTAGCATGAAGTCACACAGAGAAAAGGCAAGCCAAGAAACAGAGAAAAACAGGGATCAGATGACATCTTCTGAGAAACTGGATTCAGCCATGTACTCCTTGACATCAAAGTTAAGTGAGTCAACACATTCCCTTTTTGGCCTCAATGAGTTTGCAATTTTGTCACTTGTAATTGAAAGAGTGCTCCCTGTAAACTGACTGTATTTCAATAAAAATATATTTTAAAAAAGAAAGAAAGAAAGAGTGCTGAGTACTTCCAGGAGAGAGACACAGAATCCCCTAACTGCAATACCATGTGACAGGTACCACCGAGGTATTTATAAAGCGTTAAGTCACACAGTGAAGACTGCAATCAATTCTATCCGTAGGTAAGTCGAAGAAACTTTCACAAAGGAGGTGATGTTTAAGTGAAGTCTTAGCCATCTTGGTGACAGGATAAGGGGCAAAAGAACATTCTCTGCAGAAGAAACAGGATGAGCAGAGGCAAGAAAGTAGGGAAGAACACAGAACGTTTGGGGAAGAAAAGACAGTCCACTACGCTACAGCACTCAGCTCACAACAGGAAGCAGACTGTATGGGAACTGATACGTTCTGGGGTCATGAGGAGTCATTGGATGACCAAGTCAGACCACTTCACCTCCCATATAACCTCTCGAGACCACAGCTGCTTCACAGGTAAAAATAAAGTAGATCAGAAAAAAAAAAGAATGCAAATTGATAAAAATATTAAAAGACCTTACCTGCTGATAGAATTCATCATCTTTGGGGGTCAGATAAGGAAGCCAAGTGTCTTCAAGCTCTTCCAGAAGCCTCAGTTTCTGTTTAAAAATAATAATGATTATAGGTGACTGAATATAAAGTGACCCCAAATGTAAGACCATCTTTTAGTTTTCCAATAAGAGGACATACCCCCTCAAATTTAGCCAACTTGAAAGTATGAACTTTTAGAGACATTAGTCAAAAGTCACTTATAAAATGTGTTAATTTAATTACATTTAAATTACACCAAATGTATTAAACACTAATTTAGAAATAATGATTTTATTCACTCTCACATTTCTTGAAGCAATTTGCTTCACTCTTGACATGTATCTTTAGTATCAGGGTCATTTTTGTCATCAGTTAGAGTCACCTTTTGAGTCATCAAATACAGTTTTCCAGAACAAATCTTCCTGTCTGTATAATCTGCTTGAGACACAGCAGTTTTTGAATCCTTCTATGATACTATCACTGGAAATACCAAACCAAGCCACAAATACCCGTTCGTGTAACGTCAGAATATTTGGGGTATTTATTCATCCTGTAAACATTTATTTGACATCACATACACTTACATATTACTTTTTCAAGTGATCTTTCATCTCTAGAATAATCACTAAATCTGTGTTAAGCATCTTTTCTTCTTTCCTAATTTTTTGTTTGTTTTCTTCTATTTTTTCCTTTTTATTTTGTCTTTTCTAATTTTATGAAGAAACCCTTTTAAGCATCCACAACCAGCATTGCCTGAGGCCATTTCAAGATACTACATCTTCCCAAACAGTACCATGCTGTTCAAACAAAGCAGTTAAGAGAGGACCCCATATTATAAAGTTCTTTATAAGGAATCAAACATATATAAGGTGACCCTCTCCTTCTGAGGGATTTTTTTCAAAGAATGTCTGACCTTATATTCCAGCATATATGATGTGTGTGTGTTTGTCCATGGCATATAAATGGCATATATGTAAGTGTACACAGACACACATAGGGAAATTATCTATGTATCACAGCAATTTTCTGAAAGAAAAAAAAAAAAGCAGAAAAGGCAGAAACAATTGACTTTCAAAAAAAAACCAAAAACTGCAATTCAGGCTGTGATCAGCCACTGAGGCCCTTTTTTATAAGAATGAGAAAATGGTGGGCCTTGCTCTGGGTTGATGCAGCCCTACTCCCTACAGCATGACTTAGAAAACCCAAACTGGATTTCAGCCCCTCCTTGCTCCAAAGAGCAGTGTCTCTATGCAGTGCACAACCTGCTCAACCAGACATGGTGGCCCTGAGTATTATCCTCCCCCATCTCAAGAAAGCAGCCTTCTCTCACTAACCCATCACAAAGTAGTCCAGAGCAAACACCCTTTTGGGCAGAACTCAAGTTCTTCCTGGATCTTTCATATAATTATCCAAACTGAATATAGAAAAAAGGGAATAAAAAAATAGCAACCAGGATGCACCTAGAGATTATGATACTAAGTGCAGTAAGTCAGACAGAAAAAGACAAATATTATGTATCACTTACATGTGGAAACAAAAAAACAAAAGCAATAATACAACTGAACTCATTTACAAAACAGAAACAGACTCACAGACATAGAAAACAATTTTATGGTGTGTGAATTATATCCCAACTAAAAAAAAAGAGACAACGCAAGTGTCTATCCACAGAAGATGGTTAAATAAATGCTGGTACAGCCACACAATGAAATACAACACAACAGTGAACAAGAATGAAGAGGCTCCCTTTAATGAAATTAACTGCTCTCCAGGGTATTTCAGGAAATAAAAGGCAAAGGAAGAACATCCGCTTGTATTTGCCTACAGAAACATAAAGGATATGTGACAAACTATTCAAGGGGTTCTCTCTCAGTGGTAGAGGTGGGAAACGCCAGGAAGGCGCCAGACTATTCAAAATATTCCAGTTTATATTGTTTTGACTTTTGAACTAGGTAAACATACTGTCTATTCAACATATTACCTATTACCAACTCAAGTATATTACCTATTAATTACTAAAAGGGAATTCAATATAAAGATGAAGACAGCATGATCTTTGGCTTTATTTTATAAAGTCCATACTTTTGTGATGTCTGATAAAATACTGTGGGGAGAGACTACTGCAGATTAGCACACTAAAGAGAGAAGGCGGGAGAGTATAGCTCAGTGGTAGAATGAGTGCTTAGCAGGCACGAGGTCCTGGGTTCAATCCCCAGTACTTCTAGTAAAAAATAAATAAATAAATCTAATAACCACCTCCCTCCCCCAAAAAAATGCAAAAAAATTTTTAATTAAAAAAATTAAAAATAAAAAAAACCCTCCAAATTATATTTTTAGGTGAAAATAATATTACCAGAATAAACTAACAGCTTGGTGATGGAAAAAAATTTAATAAAAAATAAAAATAAATTTAAATTTAAAAAAAAAGAGTGAAGGGGGAAAAAGGAGCTCTGACAATTTCTTTGTGTCAAGTGTCAACCAGTCGGTAAATAACACACAATGTTAAAATGCACTCTGGAGTGGAGGGAGAAGGCGCTTGTATCTGTCAGATCTGGCTAACGGTCGCTCCTTGGCCTGACGTACAGATAAATCCACGCAGCCAGACCCTACAGCACATGGCTCTGCCTACATACTTCTCTGCTTCACACTGGTGTCAAATACATCAAGCTGCTCACAAATGGCACACAGAAAGCCAGAGCAAGTGCAAAGCCTCGGCTCTCCCACCTGCAGGAGAAGCATCCATGAGGGCTACACCCACTTCCACAGCTCTGGCAGGTGAAGGACCCGAATACAAAACCTTAAGTAAAAACACACTGAAGCCCCAAACCACGGTCTCAAGTTGGATGTCAGAAACATTAACCCTAATAAGCTTCTCTGAAAAGTTAACCTCGATCTGAGCTTCCATATCCTGCCAAATAGAGATATAGAGAATCTCACTATAATTACACACAAAGATTAACTGGATTACGGCTCATAAGGTGAGGGTGCATCTCATGTACAAAAATGTTCTGTCCCACTGATGTCTCTTCAGCCTCGTCAGATTATGCCTACAGCTCTTCTGTATCCATTTTTCAGTTTCCACGTAATTTTTAAATTATGAATCATATTTTCTCAGCTTCTATAAAAATTGAATTTTGCTGTCTGTCTTCAAAATACAATCACAAATATGGGCTTCTGGATGTTCAGTATAAAAATAACCACCTGATCTTCTGAGGGCTCCAAATAATTAGCAGGAAAATTGACCTAGTCCTTAAGCAGGGCATGAATGAGTAAGAAAAACCTCCCTGAGGAAGCCAAACCAAAACCAGAAAGGTGAGTGAGAAGTAGCTAAGCCAAAAGAAGTAAAAAGAAATACTTCATATATACATATGCCATATTTGCTTTAAAAAGAAAAAAAGTATCTCAACAAACAGCATCTGTTTTCCTGTGCTCACTGAAAATATGGCACAGTAAAAATAAATAGAATTTGGAGGAAAGAGTAGAATTTGATTCCCAACTCTACCACTTCCTAGCTGTGGTACCACGCCTGAATCAACCTTTCCAAATCTGTTTACTCACCTATAGAACCCTGTCTCACAGGCTGTTGTGAATATGAAATAAAATTAATCACATATATTATTGCATTTTATAAATTATAAGCTATGCAGATATTAGGGAAATGGCATTCAAATGTTGGGACGGATCTATAACAAATCATCAGGTAAGAAATCTAACTGTTAGTTCTAACACCAGTTCTCTCAGTCTAGGTATATGATTTAGGACTAGTTTCTTATCTACCTGTAATATACAGAGATCTAAGAACAATGTCTCACAAAAAACCCTCAATACACTGGCAAGCACTCACTGTTACGGTTACTCATTTCTGAGAAGGACAATTTTATTTTCTAGTTATAAATCACCTATAAGCAATCCTATGTATAACCCATCAAATTATATTTTATGCCATAGATTAATGCTACATGAGAAATTTAGATATTATTTTGCCTGGGTGAACTACAACAGAACTATATAAAAACTCTCCATAAAAGTTTATATATATATAAAATGCCTCAATTAACTACACTGGTGATAAAAATTAAAATTGTCATAAAATTTTAGAACAGATGAAAAAACAAAGACCTATCCAGAGACACAAAGTGACTGGCAAGAAATTACACTACCATTCACAACTAATAATCTCATTGCCTAAGTATAAGATCATTTCCACTACACTTCATCATATCAACCCTAAGGGAAGAGAAATTTTCTTTCAAGAATTGTTCAATTTTCCACTGGAAAAAAAAAAACATACAAATGCAAAATTTATAATAATTTTAATTAAAATCAATACCATTTTAAAAATTTAAAACCAATGCTTCTAACCAGTTCTTTTGTACCCTCAAGTCCTGGCTACTTTGGTAGCTCTACAATGCTTTCAAGAATTCTTTTTAAGCATTTTTTTTTCAGTTTCTAATAATGGGAGCCTATGCAGCAGTAGACCAAAAATCCAGCCAGAGCAAAAAACCTCATAATCCACAAATCAGGAAGAATTCTCAGGAGGACTTTGCCTCAATGGTGGTATAAAATTAGCCCTGGACTACCATTCTATTCCTTCATAACAAGGCTTAAAAGTAAGACTGAAAGGATCAAACCAATCAAAAGTTACAAGACACAGAAAGAAAGACAAGAATATACGGCAAGGTAATATGACTGATAATGAAGAGAAAAATCAATCAGTTGGAATTGGTCCCATAATAGCACAGATGACAGAATTAGCAGACAAGCACATTAAAAACAGTGATATAATTGTAGTTTATATGTTCAAGAAATTGAGAAAAGACTGAACATGGTAAATAAAGAAAAAGAAGTAAAATTAAATCAAGCTTCCAGACAGGAAAACCACAATATCTGAAATGAAATATATATTAGATAAGATTCAAAGCAGATTAGATATCATGGAAGAAAAGAATAGTGAACATGAACCCATAGCAATAGAAACTATCCAAAAGGAAACACAAGCAAAAAAAAAAATTATCAGAGTATCAGTGAGTTGTAGGATTACTTTAAGCAGTTTAATACATATGATTAGAGTCACCAAAGAAGAGAAGAATGGGAGAAAGAAAAATACTGGCCAAGAATTTTCTATATTTGATGAAAACTATAAATCCACAGATTCAAGTTGCTCAAAGAACTACACACACACACACACACACACACACACACACACACACAAACACATAAACACAAGGAAATAACACTAAGGCACAATATAATCATATTACTTAAAATCAGTGAAAAAAAAAAGAAAATCTTAAAAGCAGTCAGAGAAAAACAGTATGTACACAGGAACAAATCATAACATGAAATACCTCATTGAAAGAATGTTACTCAGAAGACAGTGAAGAAACATTTTCAAAGAACTTTAAGAATAAAAAAATTGTCAGACTAAGTTTCTACCCCAAGCCAAATTATCTTCCAAAAACAAAAATGAAATAAATACTTTTTCACACATAGAAAAGTCAAAATTCAGCACCAGCATAGCTTAACTATAAGAAATCATAAATGAAGACCATTAGTTATAAAGAAAATGACACTTGATAAATCTCAGTCTTCACAAGGGAATGAAACATGTCAATCATAGTAACTACACTGGAAATATAAAAGACTTATCTCTCACTATTTAAATCTTTATAAAAGACAACTATTTAAAGCAAAAATAATAGCACATTACTGAGTTTATAATAGATGTAGAAATGAAATGTGTAACAATAGCACAATGGCCAAAAAGAAATGGGAGTATATCATAAAACTCTTAAACTACATGTAAAGTGCAACAGTATTATTTCAACGAATATATGTGTATGCATATGCATGACTGGGCATTGTTTTGTACGTCAAAATTGACTGTAACTGACTATACTTCAAAAAAAAAAAAGGAAAAAGAAAGAATCTATTAAGATAAAGATAGATACTAGAAACCCTACAATAACCATAAAATAACAACAAAGAGTTATGGAGACAAGCAAACAAGGGAGATAAAATAGAATCTTGAAAAGTCAAACCAAGAAAACAGAAAGATCTCCAATAAACAAAGTAACTTTACCCACAAAGGAACTAGAAAAAAGAAAAATAAAAGCCCAATTTAGCAGAAAGGAAATAACCAAGATCAGAACAGAAATAAATGCAAGTCCAGAAAAAAAAACCTTTAAATCAACAAAACTAAGAGCTATTTTTTAAAGATAAGCTAAATTGACAGACTTTAAGCATACTAAGACAAAAATAAAGAAGACTCAAATAAAATTATAAATAAAAGAATAGAAATCATAACTGATATGACAGAAATACAAAGGGTCATAGAACTACTAAAAACAATTATATGCCAACAAACTGAATAACACAGAAGTGGACAAATTTCTAGAAACATTCATCTACCAAGATTGAATCATAAAGAAATAGAAAATCTGAACAGACTCATAACAAGTAAAGAGACTGAATGAATAAACAAAAACCTCCCAAAAAAGATGGTTTCACTGGTGAATTCTACTAAACTAATTTAAAGAAGAATTAATGTCAGTCCTTCTCAAACTCTTCCAAAACATTAAAGAGAAAAAAATACTCTCAAACTCATTATGAACAAACCGGATTTAACAGCACATCAAAAAGATCATAAACTATGATCAAGGAAGACTTACCTCTGGAATGCAAGAATGGTTCAGCATACTCAAATCAACAAATGCAATGCATCACATTAACAGAATGAAAGATAAAAAATTATATGATCATCTCAGTAGCTGCTGAAAAAGCATTTGACAATACACATCTTCGCATTATAAAAACTCTTTAAAAAACTGGGTATAAAAGAAATGTACCTCAACAGAATAAAGGCCATATAGGCCAAGCCCACAACTGAAAACATATTAAAGGTCCAAAGCTTTTCCTCTAAGATCATGACAAGGGTACACACTTTTACCACTCCTATTGAAAACATGATACTGAAAGTCTTAGCCAAAGCAATTAGGCAAGAAAAAGAAGTAACAGACATCCAACTTGAAAAGGAAGAAGTAAAGCTGTCTCTGCAGATGATATGATCTTACATACAGAAGATACTAAACACTCCACCAAAAAACCGCTGGAACTATTAAATAAATTCTGAAAGGCTGCAGGATACAAAATCAACACACAGAAATCTGCAGTGTTTCTCTACATTAACAGTGAAATCTCTGGGAAAAAATAAAGAAAACAATCCCATTTATAATAGCATCATAAACAATAAAATACTTAGGTATAAATGGAACCAAGGACATAAAATATCTGCACACTGAAAACTATAAAACTTAGGTAAGCCAAATTGAGGAATACAGAAATAAATGAAAAAGTATTCTGTGTTCATAGATCAAAAAATTAATATTGCTAAAATGTCAATACTATCCAAAGTCATCTATAGAGTCAATGCAATACCTATCAACATTTCAATGGCATTTTTCACCAAAGTGGAAAACAAATCCTAAAACTTGCAAACCACCACCAAAAATACCCAAATAGCCAAAATGATCCTGAGAAAAAAGAACAAAGCTGGGAGCACTACAATTCCTAATTTTAAACTACTTTACAAAGCTAAAATAAAGAAAACAGTATAGTATTGGCATTAAAATAGATATATAGACATTGGAACAAAACTGACACACAGAACAAACTCTTCATATATGGTCAACTAATATTTGACAAAGTAGTCAAGAATACTCAATGGGGAAAGGATAGTCACTCCAACTTAAACATGCTAGAAAAACTAGATAATCACATGTAGAAAAATACAATCAGACCCCTATTATACATTATTCACAAAAGCTAACTTGAACTGGATTAAAGACTTGAACATAAGACCTGAAGTTGTAAAACTCCTAGAAGAAAAAAACAGGGAAAAAGCTCCTCGACATTGATCTTGGCAACAATTTATTGATGACAACAAAAGTACAAGCATCAACAGCAAAAATAAATAAGAAGGACTATATCAAACTAAAAAGCTTCATAATGAAACATGAAAAGTCAATCTATGAAATGGGAGAAAGTATTTGCAAACCATCTATCTGATAGGAGGTTATTTTCCAAAATGTATAAGGAACTCATACAATTCAATAGCTAAACAAACAATCTGGTTTTTAAAAGGGCAGAGGACCTCAATAGACATTATTCTAAAGGCATACAAACGGCCAGTTACATAAAATGGTGCTCAACATCACAAATCATCAGGGGAATGAAAATCAAATCCACAGTGAGATATAACCTCATATCTGTTAGAATGGCTATTGTCAAAAAGAGAAGAGATAACAAACGTTGGTGAGAAAGTGTAGAAAAAAGAACTCGTGCCCTTTCAGTAGGAATGTATATTGGTAGAGACACTATAGGAAAATAGCATGGAAGTTCCCCAAACAATTAAAAATAAAAGTACTATATGATCAAGCAATCCCACTTCTAGATATATGTCCAAAAGAAATGAAATCAAGATTTCAAAGAGGTATCTGCACTCCCATGTTCACTGCAGCTACTATTCACAATAACCAAGATATGGAAACAACCTAAGTGTCCATCTAGAGATGAATGGATAAAGAAGATGTGGTGTATATATATACAAATTGGAATATTATTCAGCCACAGAAAAGAAATCCTGCCATTTGGGACAACATGGATGGACCCTGAGGGCATTATGATAAGTGAAATAAGTCCAAAAGATAAAGATAAACACTGTATGATCTCACTTATGTGTGCTATCTAAAACAGCCTAACTATAGAAACAGAGAATAGCATGGTGGGTGCCAGGAGCTGTGGGTGGGAAAAATGGGAAGACGTTGGTCAAAGAAAACAAACTTCAAGTTATAAGATGAATGAGTTCTAGAGATCCAATGTAAAGCATGATAACCACAGTTAACAATACTGCAACTTGCTAAAGGAGTAGACCTTAAATATTGTCACCACAAACATACCTTTTTTTAAAAAAGTAATTACATAAGATGATGGAAGTGTTAACTAACTCTATTGTGGTAATCATTTCACAATATGTTCATGTACTAAATCATCAGATTTTATACCTTAAATGTACACAATGTTATTTGTTGATTATATCTCAATAAAGTTGAGGGTTTGGGGAATGGGGATTGTTCTCTGACAAAATGGAATTAAATTAAAGATTAGTAACAGAAACATATCTAGAAATCCCCAACTATTTGGAAACTAAATAACCAACTTACAAATAATCCATGGGTCAAAGAAGAAACCAAACAAGAAATTAGAAAGTATTTTTAACCGAATAAAAATGAAAACAAAATATTTCAAAACATACAGGATGCAGTAACTGCAATATTTAGAGGGAAATTTACAACATTGAAGACCTACACTTAAAAAGAAAAATGGTTTCAAATCAATGCCCTCAGCTTCTTCCCAGAGAAAAATAGAAAAAGAAGAACATATGAAACCCAAAGTAGGCAGAGAGAGAAAATTATAAAAGATCAGAGAAGAAATCAATGAAATAGAAAACAGAAAAGTAAAGAAAATGAAGGAAGCCAGAACCTATTTCTTGGAGAAAATTTAAAATCTCTAGCCAGATTGATAAGGAAAAAAAACCTGACATTTCAACAAATCAATTAAAAGAATAATAAGGAAGTATTATGAACTTTATGCCAATAAATTTTAGAACTTGAAAAAAACAGAAAAATTCCTTGAAAGTCACAAATTACCAGTGTAGATTCAAGAGGATAACCTGAAAAGCCCTATATCTAACAACGAAGTTGAATTTGTAGTTTAAAAACTTCCTACAAAGGAAACTCCAAGACCAGAACTTTCACTGTTAAATTCTACCACACATTTCAGAAAGAAGTAATGTCAATTCAATACAAACTCATCCAGAAAATTAATGAAATTCAACCCCAAAACCAAACAGAATTATTACAATAAAATTATAGACCAATATCCCTCAGAAATATGAAAACACAAATTATTAACAAGATTTTAGCAAACTGAATCCAATAACACATAAAAAGGATAATACATCATGACCAACTATTATCCCAGAAATGCCAAGGTGGTGTAACATTAGAAAATGGACATAATCATCATATTATCAGGCTAAGAGAGAAAAACCACACGGTAATCGGAATCGATGCAGTAAGAACATTAGATGACACCCAACATCAGTCCTGCTAAATGCACTCAGCAAACTAGGTTACTTCCTCAGCCAGATAAAGGAATCTATGAAAACCATACAGCTAACACCATAGCTAGTGCTGTATTAAGTAATGTATTTTTTCTAGATATGTATCTATTTCCTCTAAGTTAGTTCTCAAATGTTTTATTACTCTTAGTAATACCAGTAATGCGTCCTCTTTTGAGTCCCAAATCTTGGGTCACATGATTTACTTCCTCCTTCCTCATATTCTCATTAATTATCTACAGTTTAGTTTTGTATATATTTTAAAACAGAAAAGTAGTGTTTTAAACCAATAATTAGGTGAATTTTCCAAAACATTCCATCAATTTCTATGTTCATCCTTCTTGTATTAAAAACCTTCCCTCTGGGTTCACTGTCTTCTTGCTAAACTGCAACATTTAACAGTTTCCCTAGTGAGAGTCCATGGAAAGTAACTCTCCTAGTCTTTTTTATGGCTGAAAGTATCTATTTCTTCTCACTTTTGAATCACAGACTACTAGGTTTCAAAAATTTAAATTAACTATAAACTTCCCTTTGTGCTTGGAAGATTTTATTACCCTGAATTCTTGCATCCACTGTTGCCAATTAAAACCTGTTGCCAATTAAAACCTGTCTTTCGTATATAAACTGGATTTTGGGAGTGTGAATCTCTTAAGGAATTTTTTCCTTCATATCCCTTATATTCTAGTTTCAACATGACGGTACTCCTCAAAGTATCTGAGGATTCAGGTCTTTCTTTAACTAAGAAAAATTCTCAACTCTTGGCTCTTCAGATGTTGCTTCTCCATCACAATCTTCATTCTCTTTTTCTGTAACGCTCTATTAGACATCTGTTGGAACCTCTCAATCTATCCTCCAAGTCACCTAACTGCTCTTTTTTTCAATCTTTTGTCTCATTATGCTACATACTGGGTGAATTCCTCAGTACCCTCCTCCAGTTCACCAATTCTCTTTGCAATTGTATGAGGTCTAAAAGTCACCCCTTCTACTGAGTTTATTATTTCTATGACTCTACTTTTCATTTCCAAGATTGGTAACTGGCTCTTTTTCATGTAAAGCTGCTCCTGTTCCATTTCTGCATCTTAGGGGGAATTTCTAAATTTCACTTTTATCAATGTGATGACTTTTCTTACCCCTTTGAACTTCTTGGACATAATTATTTCAGTCTGTGCCTGACTTTTTTTTTTTTAATAAAATTAATCTCATCTGGAATAAATTTTTATTCACATTGTTGATTCTAATGGCACCTGTTTTCTTCAAGTATTTTGTTACTTTGTTTTGAAGGCTAATCCTAAGTAGGTGGCTTTTTTGTCTTTGCTTTCTTCCCCCTTCTCTCTCACTACATATGTGCTCACTTCTCCCTCCACGTGGTTCAGCAGCTGCCTCCACTACGATCCCGATACTACCAATCCAGGACCAAGCCTTCTATGATGGTGATTTGGAGCACCACATTCTCTACCCTATTACTCCACAAGCCATCAGTCTGATTCAGTTTCTGCACTTGAAGGTTTAGCTATCTTCTCCTGCCCCTCAAAACCCATAGCTCCATATAAGCTACTTCCCTTACATGGTGATCTTTTTTCAGTCTCCTTTTATGGGAAGTACAACTTCACCTCCAGCCCTGGCTTCACACAGTAAGCTCAGTTCTGGTCCCATATCAAGTGGTAAACCTTAGTCCCTATTACCCCATAGGACATAAACTCACTTTTTATTTCCACATCTGAAGCCCTTGCAGGATCATAGTTTCAATCCAGCTGATCCCTTCATGTTTTGTTCTCTTTCTGGTTTCTGGTCCACAACAATATCTTCCCTGTAAGCCCAGCTATGACTCCTGTCTTACCTTTTATTCTTTTAATGTGTTATCTGTCATTGTGACAAGTGTTTGGAGCAGAAGGCATACACAAACTAAGAGCTTAACTGCTCCATTTAACAAGAAGGCACAGATGATTTCTTCATGATAAAAATAGCAAGAGATTCAGTAGGTCAAACGGTATGCTCTTTTGAAGTCTCTTGATTCAGACTGTGAAATTGCCCTCCAGGAAAACGGTATCCGTTTCATCCCATCAATAGACACTAACCATTTCTTCATATATTCAAATACCAATTATTATCAAACTTTTAAATCTTTAGCAAGTTTATAAATGAAAAAACAAGTTCATTCTAATTTCTATTTCTTTGGTTGTTAATCAGGTTGAATAACTTTTCATACATTAGTTGCCATTTACAGTAGCTCTTTTGTGAAATGCTTGTCCATGTCTTTTGTCCTTTTTGTTTTGTTTTGTTTTTGTTTTTGTTTTTGCTGTTCGAAATCTAAGAATCTATACTTTGTGTCCATGTAAAGACAATGCATCTGGGGTTTTATGCAAGTTGATTAGTAAAAATTCATTTTCCTTCATTATTATATTATGAGCAACTTTCTAACAAATTATTTAGTTACTAGTGGAGTTCACCTCTCTTATACCAAGCTGTCAAACACTACACTTTCTAGACTTTTAAAATGTTCTTCTTTCCCTACACCTCACACTTTTCCAAGTATCCCATGAAGCTAGCCTTCCTTGATCTCATAAATTACTGTTTCAAGGGACATATTTTTAAATAAGTAAAACTACAGGTACAAAATACAGTCTTTAGCTCCTCACATAATAACGTGAATATCAAGATCTATCTCCCTCACCCACTTGATCTTAAGTTTCCACAACAATTATCAATTTTAAGACTGTAGCCCAAATTTCAAAAAGGAAAGAAAAATGAATATATCTATGTATATACATGACCAGGATATTGGACTGTACATCAGAAATTGACACATTGTAACTGACAGTACTTCAAAAAAATAAAATTTTAAAAACATTTTAAAGAGAAAGAAAGGTTCCAGAAGAGAAAGATTTCTACGATAAGAAGTGGCTCAACAGGATCTAAAAAGAAATCAAGGTTGGAGATTGATTGAGGAAAAGGACTGGAACTTTAGGGGAAGGGCAGTTTACACATCTGAAGAATATAATATTAATATCAAAGCAGTAAGTACCTTTAACAAAAGGTTGGGTTCTTTACTCAAGAATAATGAATTGGAAGAATTCTAACTTCTTTTTCACTTCATTTGGAGTAACTGCCTTATAAACTATAATTTCCTTGATCCACCTCCAAATATTCTACTGAACACAGAGATAATCACTTACCCAAGATTCTTATCCACAATCAAAATACTGCTCATAATTTTGTAACTGAATACAAGAGCAAGGGCAATACCATTCCAAACCATAAAAGAGCGATAACAGACTAATTAAAACTCCTTCACTGCCATTGTGCCCACATTCTAGCTCCAAGGACTTAATAATGAACCTCTTACATTTCCTAGAGGAGGGAAAAAAACGCTCCTCTTGGCCACACCTGTTGAACTGAAAAAGTCAAATTCTCTCAATCATATTTCAATCTTTGGGGAACTTTCCACCTGGAAATTTGATACCTTAACAGTCTACTCCAAAGCCACAGAAGAGAGCTCTGTGAGATTTTACCACGTGTCTTACCCAGCTTAGCACTGGTCTGATCAAACGAAGCACTTTCCTGCCAGCAGTCCAATTGTAAATAATAACACTTGAGACCCACAGGATTTCTGGCTTCCCTGTAATTTTACAAAGCTTTAACCATTAAACCGTGATCAAACAACCTGCCATGGGAAAGCAAAATGTACATGGTGCTGCAGTAAAGACATCAGTAAGTGACCTCAGTGACTGTCCATTTAATAATCCTTCGCTCTCCTTCGCTCTCCACTGTCCCTGCCTCGCTCTCCGCTGTTTCCAGAGCAAGTGCCGCATAATCAAACATTAAACACTTCCCCTTGTGTAACCACAACTGAATTATAAAAGACATGATATATCACTTTAACAACAACAATAAAAATCCCTTACCTGCTGACACAGCTATATCAACTATTAGTTTTGCTAGCAGTGATGAAAAGTTAAAAGAAAAAAATACCTGAAAGAGTAAGTTATCTAATAACTACTTTAGAGGTTTATGACACAAAGTAGATATTTCTTTTTGTTTTCATTTATCCATCCCCAGGATTCTGGAAAGTCAATACACACTCTTTATTATCAAAATTTCTTGATTGAGGCATTGAGCAAAACTCTGTTAACTACATCAGCATGTATTTAATCTTATTTCAGTATGTGCTTTTATGTTTGCAAGTTGCCCTTTCCAATTTTGCCACTAATGAAAAATTATCATTGCTGCTGTGTCTGATAAAAAGTAAATAATAATTCTAATGAAGTTCTTCTTCTTCAAAATGTTATGGCTTGCAGCCTAACCTATCCATCACATATGTAATTTCATTATGCTACAAAATGTAAAACTCCAATCTGAGATGTAATAAGCAGAAGGCCACTCTTCCCACTTATTCAGACTTTAATTTCAGACATTTAGATATTTCTTTAAACACCCTCCAAGCATAAGACAAAACGGCAGGAAGCATAGCCTAAAAATAACGGCTAGGAGTAGAGGCTCCAGACATTATCGGTTCAAATCTTGCCCCTGACAGTAACTAGCTGTGTGACTTTGAGTAAAGTTACCTAACCTCTCTGTGCATCTATTTCCCCCATCTATAAAATAGATACAGTAATTGCATCTACTTCACAAGACTGTTATGAAGATTAAGTTAAATGAGTTATATTTGTAAAGAAACAAATGTGTGTGCAATTCCTTTTACAAAACAAACACTATATAAGTGTTTAATATATTCTATTTCATTATTTGTGTCAATAAAAATTTTAAAATAGACTAAAAAGACCAACAATTTTGCTTGTCCTCCCAGTCCCATTCCTTCCTGTCTTGGGGTCATGTACCAGTCATCACAGCTCCATTTTACATCAAGCAACCTCTTCCTCGCCACAGGTCTCTTCTCTTCATTCTTTGTGCTGACATAATCTCAGACTTGAGATTAATTAATTAAGCTCATCTTTGGCTTTTCCTACTTCCCATTCCAGCTACAATCCCAATGCATCCTTTCTTTCCCTACCAAATATCCTAAAGAACCATTTAAATGACCCAAATTCCCACGGTCTTATTTTGCCCTGACCTCCATTATTAATGGGCTTCTACCACTTCCCTTCTAGTAAGACAATTCCTCCCAAGGTCGGTGACCAACTCTACTTGCCGAAACACAGCATCATCCTCTCGGTCAGTTGGTAAGCACTGGGCATAGTTAGGTACCTGCGTCTCTTTCTCAAAATCCTCTTTTCCCTTGGTTTCTACAGCATCCTCTCCCTTTCATTCCTCTAGCCTAGGCTCCCTCCTTCTCAGTCTCTGCTTCAGGTCTTTCTTCATCTGCCCCTAACAGCAGATATTCCCTACCCTACCTCCTCTTCCTCCTCTACAAAACGTTCTTCCTTTAGGCAATCTCACCTTCTTAGAATGCGCCCATGACAGACAACATTCAAATCCTCATCTCTAACCCAAACCTACATCTAAACTATCTCCAGGATCTCACAATATGAAAGTCCCCACCAGCACCCCGAGATGCAGTAAGCCCCAAATCAAAGTCAACATTTTCCTTTCTCAACTTTCTGAAGTCTGTGTCTCCTGTTTTTCATCAAATGGCATCACCAACCAGACTGAAAATCTGGGAGTTCTGCTCCCCTGCTTCTCCTCACCCACTTGATCAAATTTACTGACTGTAGCAGATACTTGTATCTACGCTAACTCCTAATCATTACAAAAATCTTATGAGGATGAAGCAGATGTCATTTTCCCCATTTTTAAAGAAGTGAAAACCAAAACTTAGTGAAATAAAATACCTGGTTCAAAATCTTGAAGCTCATAAAAGTTAGAGCTGGGATTTGAATTCACATGGTTTATCTACTAAACCCAGGTTGCACAATACAGTACCCTGGGAATATTTATTTAAACATAAAGGTGCACATTCCAACCATTACCCCTCCCAGGTCCCAAGGAGACAAGAGCGACCATGACGGATATATCAAGACAGATATTCCTGCCTTCATGGAAGTCAGCAAATGGTAGAAGCATTAGACAATAAAACAAGCAAACTATACTCAAAGGCAGGAAGTTCTATGATGCAGAAAGCAAAGACTGCAGCACTTAACTTAAAAGACAGGATACGGAGCTCTCGGGGAAGGCTTTCCAGAAGTGACAACAGAGCTGAGAAACCAAACAGCAGTAGGTGTTAGCCAAGCAGCAAGAAATGGAGTCAAAAGTGTTCCAGAGATAAAGGCTATTGCCAAAAAAGAAAAAAAAAACAGACAGTAACAAGTGTTGGCATGAATGTGGAGAAACTCAAACCCTTGTACACTATTGGTAGGAATGTAAAATGGTGCAGTCATGATGGAAAAGAGTTCGGTCATTCTTCAAAAAATTAAAAATATAATAACTATGTTATCCAGCAATTCCATTCCTGGGTATACACCCAGAAGAACTGAAAACTGGGTTTCCAAGAGATATATGCATACCCATTCTCATAGCAGCATTATGCAAAACAGCCAAAAGATGGAAGCAACCCAAGCGTCCATCAATAGATGAATGGATAAACAAAATGTGGCATATTCATATAACAGATTATTTATCCTTAAAAGGTAGGGAATTCTGATACATACTATAACATGAATGACCCTTAAGGAACACTATGCTAAGGGAAATAAATCATTTGAAAAAGACAACTATTGTATGGTTCTACTTAGATGAGGTACCTAGAAGAGTCCAATTCATAGAGACAGAAAGTAGAATGGTGGTTTCCAGGGCCAAGGAAGAGGGGAAACGGTTAGCATTTAATGGTACAGAGCTTCTGTATGGGATGATGAAAAAGTCCAGGAGATGGATGGTGATGATGGTTGCACAATCATGCGGATGTACTTAACGCCACTAAACTGTATACTTAAAAATGGTTTAGATGGTTACTTTTATGTTATGTGTATTTTAACCACAATTTTTTAAAAGTGTTCCTGACACAATGAACGGTATGAGTAAAGGTCAGAAAGAAAAAAAAGAAAAAAAATCAAACACGGAGAATGTGAAGAAATCAAAAAGTTCAGGAAGGCTGAGGAGAAAAGACCAAAAACACACATTCGCAGTTGACATGATTTCTAAATTGGATCTGATCTTAAGCATCTGAAGCCACATACTGTTCTCCAAATAGAGCAACCGCATATGATGTTTGGGCATCATGGAATTAAGCCAGAGGGGAAAAAAAGTGAACAATTGCCTAATCAGAAATGAGAGCCTTCTCAAGCTTCAAAGTTAGGAAACTTTCCTCAAATTCCAACAGCACTATAAAGTTTTGCTAGGCTGAGGGTGCAGAGGAATCTTACTCACATTAAGTTAAACCACAAAGAGG
This sequence comes from Camelus bactrianus, assembly GCF_048773025.1. NCBI lineage: Eukaryota > Metazoa > Chordata > Mammalia > Artiodactyla > Camelidae > Camelus > Camelus bactrianus. The sequence continues at coordinate 72,448,692 of NC_133547.1, forward strand.
CTTAGGGCTCCATCACAGCTCTCTGAAAAGACAAGTAGTACTTGTTGCTTTTGGAGAACAACTTAGCTCATGAAGAGGAAAAACAAAATGCTTTTGCTTGCGTTCTCATATATTTTGTAGATTGAGTTCATGTTGCAAATCATTACAGCTCTGCCTGTGAGTAGGATTATACACAAGGTTATGCTAATGGTTCCATTTTCAGGGTATCTTTCTCATCCATAAAATTCAATTCAGGCTTAAAACCTGGCACACAAAGTCCTGGCTCAGAGACTATCTTTTTATCTGTAGTATGTAAATGAGTATATACATACTCATGTATCTATATGTATGTAAATAAGCACACACACACATACACACAAAACACAGGTAATAATACATAATTTTAAGGTGCACTGCTATAACAGATTTTAATAAGATTACATCACTGCAATATATTAGAGCTTTTACAAATGTACTAGTCTTGAACTAAAATATTTCATTTTCAAAATGAAATTTGGCGTGTGATTAATTTATTCAAGCACCTGGTTCTTATTACTTACTCAATATGCTTGAATAGGAAAATACAATGTACATGCACACTTACTGAGAGACAGCACAGTATATATGCAAGTCAGAGACACATGGCCACGCTCTCCCGACTCCCCAGGAGGTAACTGTCCCCAAGAGACTAAAGAAGCATTGTGACAAGTATTTTCCAAGAAGACAAAGAAACAGAGGTAGAGGGTGAGCACAAATAAGGTCAGTTTTGTATTAAAAACAGAATAGCGCATGGTCAAAGAGGTGAAAAGGAGGTCAAGAGTAAAGAAAGCCCACAGATTAAAAAAAGGCAGAATTTACAAACTTTAGTTAAGGTTTAAATTTGAAGAACACCCATCAGATTATAATTTCCAAAACTCAGGAATCTGCATAGTTTACTCCTAATTCAGTGCACGTATTCTATAAATGTTGACAGAGCATCCATGGTGGGAAAAAAATGTGAGCTACTTTGCTTCCTGTTAATCGTCACACCAATCCTGAGACTCTAAACAAAAGCATGGCATTTCTGAATACCCGCAATTCATGGTTAAGGGAGGCAAGGAGACTTGAGTGGGACAGGAAGTACAGGGGCCGGCCCTAGAATTATCCAATCACATGGAATCAGCGTAAAACATCTCTGGATTTGCTCCATCATAAACCGGCAGCAATGAATAATTCAGTGTCCTTGACTGGTCTGAACCTCCACAACTCAACTATGGAGTCTCGACTCATTTGCCCTCTCTCTAATATAATTTTTGGCTTGATGGAACTATAATTTCACTTGACTCACCAACTCTGCTACGGACACACGATACAGTCTAAGATGAAAGATGTTTATATGGCTAGCTAGCATACCAGATTTGCAGATGAACTAAAACAGAGAGGAAAAGAAAAACTCAAGAGCTTAGAAAACATTTTCACCTGCCATCAGAGCATTAATTTCATCCATCTTTACCAATGTCCTTTCCCTTTCTGTTCAACACTAAGTCTCACACTGAATCTGCTGAGGCTACATGCCTCAGCCTGAAATGAACAGCCAGGTTTCTCTTACTGACAACAGCTGTTCTGAAACCTAACACAAAAGAAAATTAATTCCATTTTTAAAATTCTACTTGCTCAATTTTCCTTGGGCCAATGGGTGCATTTCTACTAGATGGTTAATGTCAGGCAAACCTTTAGTTTCCTTATCTGTGAAATGTGTAATAGTAGATGGCATCTAACTAGGGTCCCTTCCAGGGTGATATTATGACCGCTCAAATCAAAACAAGCTAGCAAATAGTGGCTGCGTTTTCCATTAAGACGAACCCCTAGTCTTGCTTCGCCTCTTCCAACAACATTAGGGCCGTTTTCACCTTTACCCTTTGATCCCTAGACTGATGGTGTGGATTGCAAGCCCAAAGACATGCAGGTTGTAAAGTAAATGCTGCTGCCCTGGAAACTGAAAGTGCCTGTTTTTTATGAGGATGATGTTTCTAAAGAACCCACGCCCAAGTTACACGCAGCCTCCCTGCCATCTTATGTTGCGACATTAGGTCAGGAATCACCGGCTTAAAGTTAATAGCTGCAGAGTGCCAGCTATTAGCAATTCAGTTTGCTTTTATGTTCAGCCCCTTCGTTTCTGACTGTTACCTATTAAAACTTCACAGTAACAGAGACTATCCAAGTGGATCACTGAATTCACAGCCGTCAAAAGGAATCCAGAATAATAAATCAGACATTCGAAATGCATAACCAATGTCTGTGTTTATAAGAAAGCACATTATCTCATAAACTAGATTTGAGATAATCTCTTCTGAATCCTATTTCCTTCAAGAGCCAGCGTTGAATTTTCTGATTTTATTTTCATTACGCTCTGATCTGCCAAAAGATACACAGGCTGTGTTGCCATTCTGCCTTGAAGCCGCACTGTCAGAAATGGCTGGAACTGCAGAACTGTCGCCCTGTACCACCCTGAGCAACACACACAGTTCACGTTCCCCTCTCCTATTACTCCCGTACTTCAGAAACAGTAGTTTTCTCACTTACGGCCAATAATCTCATAATCCAACAAACTCTTTTCAAAGAATGTTCATCATGAAGAGAAAATGTGTATGTGTGTGTGCAACTCTCTGAGACCACTATACAATACTGTCTATTGCAAAATACATGCCAAATCCATCCACTTCTCTCCATTTCCATTGCTACACCCTCGGAGCAAGCCATCATCACTTCTCACCACTCAAACTCCAACAGCTTCCTCCTGATCGTCCTCTTGTTCCCTGCCTATGGTCTATCCTCCAACAGCAGTCCGAGCAACCTCTTTTAAAAAGGAGATCGGATCATGTCATTCCCTTGGTTAAAAACTTCTACCTTCCTAACGGGCTCCAACTGCACACAGAACAAAATCCGAACTCCTTATTGTGATCCAGCCCCTGCCTATCTTTCCAAGCCACAGCAAGCCTTCCCTCATTCACTATTCTCCAGTCAAGCAGGTCTTCTCCCTGTTCCTTAAACACTTGTCCTCCCCTGCTTTGCAAGACAGTCTCTTTCTCATCCGTCTATTCCCAAACCAGCCCAACCCTGGCCATCCTAGCAAAAACCACATCCTTGCTCCAGGCACTATGTATCATATATTCTGTTTATCTATTTGTGCTTTTTTTTTTTTGTCTGTCCCACTAGACTGTGAGCTCCTTGAAAGCAGAGATTTAAGTATCTCTTCCTCTCTTCTCTCATTCAGTACAGTTCTTCCTTGGCTTCTGATGGGAGTACTTCCTGATAAACTCATTAGAAACTGAAAATATCATGTCAAAACTGCATTGAATACACCTAACCTACCAAACACCATAGTTTAGTCTAACCCACCTTAAATGTGCTCAGAAAACCCATTAGCCTACAGTTGGGCAAAACCACCTGATGCAAAGCCTATTTTATAATGAAGTGTTGAGTATCTCATGTAATGTATTGAGTATTGTACTGAAAGTGAAAAACTGAGTGGCTGTCTAGGTACAGGATGGTTGTAAATGTATCAGTTGTGTACCCTTGTAATAGAGTGGCTGGCTGGGAGCTGGGACTCGCTGCCACTGTCCAGCATCACAAGACAGGACCATCTCACATATGCCTAGACTGGGAAAAGATCCAAATTCAAAATTCAAAGTAGAGTTTCTACTGAATGCATATGGCTTTCGCACCATCGTCAAGTCAAAAAAATCCTAAACTGAATCATCATAAGTCAGGGACCATCTGTAATTATTTTGTGTCTATTTTGTGCAAGGCTAGGTTACTAGGATGTCGTAAACCAATGAGGCAAAAATCTCTTTCCTTATGTGCTGCCATCCTGCCCTGTTCCTCACTGTATCCCCAGGATAACATGAGTGATCAACAAATATTTATCGAATGAATGACACATAGCAGTGATGTGATCCTCAAGTTTCACTGCTGTGCTTCACTATGCCTCTTAAAAATATTCTCATTAAACTAATCAAGTTACTAATGAATGAAATCTATTCAGACTGATCACATATATATATATAAGCAAAATACAGTCAATGTGTCAAAAAATCCTAGCTTTAACACAGGTGTTTAGAGCTGAGTGCTATCCCAATGTGCTTAACGTGTACCAATCCTACAAGAAAAAAACTTTGCTTACGATTCCTAACCTTTCATAGTTTCTCATAAATCACAACCCCTCTGCCCTTCTCCCCAGTCTGCACTCCCCCGCTCTAACAGAGACAAGTGAACCAGTCAACTGACAGTTCTGAAACAGTTTTGATATATGTGAACATACCTACAATTTCTGAATTCCAACTCCAGATATAGTCTAATTTTTTTTCTTTAGTTTGGTTTTGTTTTTTTAACATAAGTAACCTCATTTATCTACTGAATGGCTGGTAATGAAACATCCTTGGCAATTACTTGTTAGATGTGTCACACCCAATTTAGCGCTTCAAGCAATTATAATAAGTAAAGCCCTAATGTGGAATCACTTAAGCCTCCTCTCTTCTTGGCTGGTGGGATGCCCTGAGTTCCACCCAGAGGGACCCATCACTGCCAACACCTTGACAGCTTACCTCTTTTGAGGTCTGCTGAGATATGCCTGGCTATCTTCCTGCCAAGCCAAGAAGAGGAATCCTGGAAAACCACAAATCCAGCTCCCTTGTTCCACAAAAAAGTATTCACTCTTGAAAGTTACCAGGTAACCAACGCATACTCAATTTACATGCCAGCATCTAGTCTCAGAGATACCCAACGCACATGAGAAGACACAAGGAGAGTCAGATGGGGTTCTAACCAGTGCAGGTATTATCTGTCTGATGTTTTACATTCATTTGTCTACCTGATTTCAAGGAGTTTTCAGAGTGCAAGTACAAAGACAGCAAATACACTACTGGGCTGTTCTAGAGCCCCTTGGAACAGAAGCATGTACTGAAAAGAGCATAAAAATCTTTGAGGAAAAGGAAATGCTATTAATGTAGAATATTGGGTCCGGATTCTAAGACCAAGTAGTCACGTTCAATACCTCCTATAACACAGAGGTATCTAGCTAGACTGGCCGCTTATTTCAACTGCCTACGGAGTTACTGTGTTTCCATACAGCTTCTAATGGCCCAGCCCAGCCCTACTGATTCTGAACCTCCAGGGGTAGGGTATGGATGTATATGTGTATATACTGTTTCTGAGGTAATGTGATGATCAACCATCCTTAGAAACTACTGATCTACAGAACCTAAAACCTGAACTCAAATACCACCAGAAGCCAGACAGTTGAATAAACAAGGCAGGTGAGTGAAAGACACAGGGAGTAATGGAGTATGCATTCAAATTATATTAGGAAAAAAAAAACCTACTGTGGGCCAAATTTGGTCTCCTGCTTTCAAATTTGCTATTTTTGTATTCAGATTATAACTTCTTGAAGCTAGACCCCGTATCTCATTCATTTCTGTGCCCGGTATAGTGCTGATATACAGGAGGTTCAATCGATGTTTGCTAAACTACTGATGAAAATGAGGTGAAATCCCACCTCTTCTGACATCATTAAAAGAACTGCCGGGGAAACTCCTCCTCCTTTGTTCATTCAAGCAAAATTTATTACACATCTCCTATGTATGTAAGGCTCTAAGGATACTGAACTGAGTAAGATAGACAAGACTCCTGTCCATGTGGGGTTTACATTTGGGGCGGAAGGAGAAAGAGACAGAAAATAAACATTCATAAATAAGCCAGTTTCCGAAAGTGATGTTATTCAGCATTAAAATGGCTGCAATGAGTATCAAAGGTTGTCAAACCACAAGACAATCAGTGGAAGTTACTGATTTCAGAGGAGTTGAAGAACACCCACTTGACGGGGGTCAGAGGAGGAGGAGAGGTTGAAAGTTACCTGCCCTGAGCTCTGTCACCACACCAGTTGAGTGACATAGGACAAATTACTTAACCAAGCTGGAGGAACTATATTCAATGATCTCTAAGACTTTCTAGCCCTAAGATTTTATATTCTATTAGTAAAGCTGCATGAGCAAAACTTCACATCCTGTGATGGTCATGTCCAGTTTAGCGTCCAAATGCTTAGAGGTACCATCCTTCAATGGTTGGTTCGTGACGTTCACACGTTATTACAAACTGAAAATATTCTCCAAGAGTTTCATTGAGTCCACCCCTACAGTTTACGTAAGGCAAAACCACCGGCTCGGATATTTCTTGCCACAATGCGATGGCTACAGGCATGCCCGGACAAAGGTATGAAGTTGGCACTGTCACATGCCCCAGGGCAAAGGAAACCATAGATCAAGCCCAAGATGATTAAGGAATCCAGAAATTAGTTAAACTCCCTCATTCAACAAACATTAATGAGATACTGCAGGAAGCACTGGTGTAGTTCCTAAGGAACACACACACACACACACACACACACACACACAGAGGCTCTTCCCATAACCATAAGGACCTTGGTTCGGTGCAGAGACGCTTAAGCTGGGTTTCAAAGGCTCCACGAACCCAATCAAATTAAATGCCAAAATTGGGGTGTATGGGCACATTTCTAAGGAGAGAGTCCACAGCTTGTACTAAATTCTCAGAAGGGTCAATGATTCAAACTAGAGACACGACACAAGACACTTGAGGCAAGTGTCTCTTTGACTTGTACGAACCCCATTGTATAAACAAGGAAACTGAGGTTTAGAGAAGTTCAGGTGCCAAGACACAGCCAAGAAGTGGCCCCAAAGAAATCTGCACCCTGATCTGCCAATCTCCCAAGGCTGCATTTTCTCCTGCATGTCATGCACTCCCACACTGTTTTCAGAGCTTACTAAAAATAAAAATAAAACAAATAGGAAAAGACTGTTTAAAAGAATAAGTCAGTGAAGCCCCCGCATCATGTGCTGTCATGGACAAAGGCAGAGTCAAACCCACTATTTCCTATAGGCTGCAGGAGCCAAGATTCCCATTTCTCAACTTCTGCCTCCACCCTACGAGGATAAGATGATGGAAGGGGTACAAGGGCCCAAAGTAAAGGTTTATGACTTCAGAGTCTTTCCCTAAAGAGGTCAAAGCATGTGAGTCTCCTCAAACAGCCCAGTCCCAAGGTCACTGTCATGCACATTCCCAAGGCAGGCATCGGGGTAACATTTTTCCCACCCCTTGAATGCGATGGGTTTGGATACATCTCACTTTCTGAACTTTCCTCTGGGTTTAACTCTTGGCCTTGACCCGTCATATTCACACAAGTGGCTGTTTCCATCTCATGACTCATATCAGGATGTATATAAAAAGGCAACCTGAAAATCACGTATCAAATCTGACAGAATTTGGACTAAAGACATATACACTTATGTACTGTGGTGTAAGAAAGAATGTGGTCTGTGGTATCAGGATTCAGTCTAAATCCCAGGATTGCTATTTAGTAACGGTGTAACCTTGGGTAAGCTGCTTTAGCTCTCTGAACCCTGGTGACACAATTCCTAAAATAGAGATACTGATATTTCAGATTTTAATAAGCAACAAACTTTCAGTGGGTTCCTACTCATGCTATGCACTGTTCCAGGCTTTAGGGGTACATTTGTGAATGTAACAGATAAGGTTCCTTCGTTCATAAAGCTTACAGTCTAGATGGAAGAGACAAATAGCCAAATAAATAAATAAGAAACTACAAAATCTTCCTCAGAGTAGCTGGAATAGTGCTCCCATTTGTAGGCATGGAACTACTGAGCCCATGAAAACTGGCAACACCACATCTCGTGGCCACCTCTCTTGCCTTATGCTCTATGTAGTATGTATCTCTACATAAATCTACCTTTACTCAAAAAAAAATATGAAATCATTTTAATAATACTAATCACATTAAAATAATAATAGCTACCAGTTCTTGAGCATATACAATGTGTCATAAATCTGTTGGGAGATAATTATTCACTTATTTAATTCTCATAATGGAAGGGCATAAGATTACTATATCTATTTTACAGAGGAGAAAACTAAAGAGCCAAAAGGTTAAGTAATTGCCCCAAAGTCACACAGCCAGTAAGTGGCAGGGCCAACTAAGATTGAAGCCCAGACAATTTGACAGCAGAACCTCACTCTACACCAAGTAAATTCATGAAAGTAAAATGCATGGTGCAACAGAGGGAGCTTGCCTGGTCAGGGAAACAGCAGGTGTCATTTTAGGTAAGACACAAATCACAAGCAGCAGCCAGGCCAGAGTAAAGATCTAAAGAGTACATTCCAAGCAGGAAGAACAGTTGGTACAAAGGGCCTGAGGAAGAACCTGCCTGGTGGCTTCCAGGGACAGAAAGAAGGCCAGCAGGTCTGAGCACAGTGGACGATTTTGGGGAGTGCGGGAGATGAGTTCTCAGAGAGGCAGAAGACAGTCCCTGTGGGGCCTTGCCGGCCAGAGCACAGGGTTCATTCTGTGTGAGACGCAGAGTCATCGACAGGCTATAAGTAGGAAGGTGACACATTTTTAAAGGCCGAGTCCAACCAATGTGTGGAGAAAGGACTATAAGAAGGAGGGGGCTGTGAAAAGTTGAAGCAAGGAGAGCAATTTGAAGTCCAGGCAAGAGATAAAGGGCCAATGGCAGTAGTAACAGAGGGGAAGAAAGTGCATGGGCTCAGGATGGATCAGAGGGCCCCCAGGAGGATTAGACAAGGATGGAAAAACACCTAGGAGAGTATCTGACCCACAGCAGGCATTTACAAACATTAATTACCTTCCTTGTCTAACAATAATTCATAAGCGGTTTGGGATAAAACTAGAAATCAGATCTCAAGTGACGAAGTCTCTCTGTCACCCCCACCCCAATTCCCCCAAAGGAGCCCACAGCTCAGAGTACGCTGGGAATGCACCAAGTTCAAAACACAATGGAGAATTGATCTGTTAAAGGAGCTGGACTGTTAAATTAAAACCGTTGCTGTGTGCCAAGCAGAAACACAAAGGGATCAGTCTTCTTCAACAATAAAGACCAGTTAAGAGGAGACTCCGGTTACACAATCTCCTTCTCTTCACCGGGAGGCACTTAGATGGAATTTTTTTTCATCGAAAAGACAAACTCTTGAGTAAATGTAATAATTGTTTCAATAATGTGCCCCAACCACCCAAGAAGTTAAAAAAAAAAAAGAAAGAAAGAAAGAAAAAACTGGAAAATTGGGATTCTTCTATTACAGGATCGGTTCATTGCCGTCTCAAGTCCAGGCCATATTCATCCCAGCGATGGGATGATGCTCTTTGGGAGATCTGACAGTCTGACAGAGATTCAAGAAGCATGAAGATTACCTTCCAAGGATGAAAAAAATAAATTAAAAAAGACACAAGCAAGCTAACTAATGAAACAGTCGGGAGCTTGTCAATGAGGCCAAATGACTGAAATAATTTTAAACAGGCTCTTCTGAGAGAAGCCTTTCCTCAAAAATGTCCCCAACAAGCAGTCCTATGGTTATCTCAGCCATCTCAAAAACAGCACTTTTTATACTTTTTTTTAACAACAATGAAAATCATCATCAGTCAATTAAAGTTAAATGTTAATCATCACCGAACGCCAGCAAAGAATCTCCCTGAGCTTCCTAAACTCAAAAAACTCAAGCCCCAGGCATCAGACCCTCAGCAGAGAGCAAGCCCAGGATAGGAGAGGAATTTTCTCCTCTGCCTTGCCTCACTCAGGCAGAGCTCCAGAGTGGAGAAGAAATTACCCTTGAAGCTAAAATGAATGAAACTCTTTTTCCGTTCTTTGAATTTTTAACCATTCAAATCTTCCTAATTGCTCTAGTGCGGTGGTTCAACCAAGGGTCCGCAGGATCAATACGGTTTTCACTATGATACGATTATTTGCTCTTTCAACTGGGTTGACGTTTGCACTAATGGTTCAAAAGAATGGTGGGTAGGGTCGCAGGTACCTTGGCATAGATCAAGCCAGTGGCACCAAATGGTGCAAGCAGTCACTGTATTCTTTACACCAGGCAGTCCAGTGAAAAAACAAAAAAGAAAAAAAAGTTAGCTTCACTTAAGAATACCCCTCGATGCCTGTAATAGCCTATAATGAAAAAGAATATGAAAAGGAATATATCTGTATATATGTATAACAGAATCACTAAGCTGTACACCAGAAATGAATTCAACATTGTAAACCAGCTATACTTCTATTAAAAAAAGAAAAGAAAAAATTGAAAAGAACGCCCTGATGAAGCAGTAACAAATAGTAATTTTATTAAATCTCGAATGTTAAGTAAGGTGTCATTTTAGTGCTCTGTGTGACACAACGGGAAGTATACATAAGGCCCTTCAAAATAAAATGGTTGTCTTAAAGAAGAGAGCATGTGTGTGATTATTTGCCTCGTGGACTAAACTAGCCACTGTTTTCTTGGCACACCATTTTTACTTGTGGAACTGACTGACAAGCAAAACATGCTGAGTCAGGCGTTGCCATGTGGCAGGCATCTCAAAAATTAATGAAGTGAGCCTGCCATTTCCACTGGCCATATCTGCTGCCAATGATGAAATCTGAGTTTTCAAGCAAAAACTGGCAACTTTGAAAATCTGTATTTGCCACCTTGCACTGGACAGTTTCCTAACAGTGAAAGACTTTTCTGATAGGATCAGCGGTGATATTAATGAATGTGATTTTTGATACTGTATAATGAAATATGTCCACAAGGCATGTGGCTGCACAAATCAGTGAACCGATAATTTTCCAAATGACTAAAGCCTGATGTTACAAAATCATGTATATGAGTAAGAGAGCCATCCAAAGTCTAAAACAGATCAAAAGACAACAGAAGTGAACAGGAGAAGATAATTAATATGGTCTCAGATTCTACACTGCCACTAATCTATCAGAAACTATGACTTGTTGAATTTTGGTGTAATATCAAAGAAGAATTCTTTACATTTCATAGCTGAAGAAGCAATTAAAATACATCCCTTTTCTATTAGTGTCTGTGTAGGGCTGGATTTTGTTCATATACTGCAACCAAACCAACACACGGCAACAGAACACACTTAAAGAGAAGCCAGCTTCTATTAAGCTAGACATTAAAGAAATCTGCAAAAATATAAAACAATGCCACTCTTCTTGCTAATTTTTTTGTATTAAAAATAGCTATTTTTCATAAAAAGATCATTTATGTTAACATGTGGTGAATTTTTTTGCTCTTCTTAATGAATTAATAAGTATTTCTATATTTTTCAATTTTAGTTCCTAATATGCTAAATATTAATAGATATAGCCCATACAAACAAAAACATTTTGGAGTCCTCAATAACTTATAGCAGTAAAGTCAGTCCTCCATACCCACAGGTTCTGCATCTGTGGATTCAACCAATCATGGTTCAAAAATATTGGGGACAGGATTCCAGAAAGTTCCAAAAAGCAAAACTTGAATTTACCACATGCCAGCAATTAATTACATAGCATTTATACTGTATTTACAGCTATTTACATAGCATTTACATTGCATTAGTTATTATAAGTAATCTAGAGAAGATTTAAAGAATACAGGAGGATATGTGTAGGTTATATACAAAACCCACCCCATTTTATACAAGGACTTGAGCATCCTTGGATTTTGGAATCTGCAGGGGGCCCTGGAGCCAATCCCCCATAGATACTGAGGGATGACTGTATAAGTCTAGGAAAGTCCTGAAGCCAGTAAGTTAGAGCAAATATATAATGGCTGCCTTCTTCACACACACCCTGCACAAAGGAAAAGCAGAAAGAAGACAAACTGAATTTCTTTGGACTCTATTGTGCAATTTACTTAAGGCCCATGGGCCTTGCTAATTTGCATGTCTGATTTACTCAGAATCCTTTCTTCCTCCTCCTCTCAGGCAAGAAACCACAAATAAATTCCACTGCTATTTCACAACCCCCTCTTGAGCAAACTGCGATGCGGTGGTATAGACATGGAGCTCATCCAGCCTGGCAAACAGGGCGAAGGAGTTCAGCTCCAGGGCTTGCCAGCCAAGGGCCCTTTTCAAACACTAAATCCACAAAACACCGCATTAGCCAGCTCAAAGCAAATAGTTAATTTGTCCTTTCACTAGAAATCAAAAGGACAAAATCACACAGCTAGAGCATTGCTTCAGCCCCCAACACTAACCCTTCACCATCCCCCTTTCCCGAAGCAAGCAAATGTCTAAACCATGAAGAATCAACAAGTCAATCAATCCATAACAAATATTTATACAGTCTGTGTGAAAAAAAGAGGATATATATAGCCACAAAAAGAAAACTAAGAATACAGGTAAAAAACAAAAATGCCCGAGTAAACAGTATGAAGAAAGGATAAAAAAAATTTTTTAAAGCACCAACATGACCAAGGGCATGAATAAATGGGAAGAAGAAAGTAGAAAATTACATGCAGGTAGTAAAAGTAGCAAAGCTGAAAAATTAGTAAAAGACGAGACATTCTCAGACATCAGTGATCGGAACTTCTGGCTAAAGTTCAGTTTCAACAGGTGGGAAAATGGAAGATGACGTTAGAAAGATAGATCGGACCCTGATTATGAGAGGCCCTGAAACTCAAGCTAAGCAGTCTAGAGTCTGTCCTACATGTAATGAGGAGCCACAAAAGGCTTTTGAGAAGGACAGGAACACAGGGGAAGAGTGCTATGTGTTATTTGCTGTTTTGTTTTTCACACACTAGTCTATTAATAATAGGGTCAAGTTAAGAGAAACCAAGACTAGAGGCCAGGGGGCCAGATAAGGAGACTAAAAAGCGGGGACAGACACGAGCTGGGATTGAACAGGGAGATGGTGATGGAAATGAAAAAGTACCAAGAGCTACACCAAGGCAGGTAGATCTGGAATCTAACCTGGTGCCAAGACTGTAAAAAAAAAAAAAAAAAAAAAAGGTAGGACCATACACAGAAATGAAGAAGTCAAGGTCATTAACAACACACCTGCTGAAGGCCTACTAAGCTTCTTGCTGTGCTAGGCTGTAAATGAAATACTGATCTGAAGACTGATCTGGAGGTAAAGATACGTGATCTTAAATACATTGAGACAGAGGGGTGGATATGACGGACTGGCACTCAGCTTCCTTCTCATCTCCTACTATGGTGCCTTTCTACCCAGCAGAGGAATGGAAAGCCCAAAATTACATTTCCCAGACCTCTTTGCAGCTAAGGTTCTGGGTGAGGATATGGCTGTGCCAATTAAACGGCTCCATTTGAGATTCAGGAGGCAGAAATCAAATGGAGGCCATCTTCTTGCTGTTTTGACTTTTTCTATAGGCAATATAGTCATGGAAACATTGAAGACTTCTGCAGTAACATTCCAGGATCTGGCCATTAGCTGTGAGGTTATCCAACGCCCGTTAGAACGGTGGTGCCTTCCTGTCCCCGGGATTGCAGCGACAGTGGTGTGTTCTTCAATATTGACAGTTCTAGTCATGGCTTCCTGATTCCTGGCCTTCCGGAGTGTGACAGATTTGCAGCCCACCTGGCAAGCTGGTCTGTTTCAGAAGTGCACCTCTAGAGGCTCAGCCTTGAGCCCATTTCTCTGGTCCTCCTAATGACTGTTAAGAATTGACTTCCCTATCTGACATAGTTTCTGTTTCCTGCCTCTCACTAAATGCAGATACATAAGTGGGTTTAAATAAAGGCAGAACCACTGAGAGAAAATGTTTGATGTGTGGTTAAAAGAATGTAAGTAAAACTTGGGAACAAAGCCAGGCAGAGCATAGAAAATAGGAATTATCTGCACAGAGGCAGCAGTCAGAGACCCCAGACTACGTTAATCCTGTCTCTAAAATTCCCACAACTCATCTTTGGAATCAACAAAGAAAAATCCTCTTAGCTTTCGTAAGTAATTATGACAACATCCTACATTTATCTGGAGCTTTGACTCTGAGCAAAGGTATATTGAAGAGTTCTTGCTTGATTTTACCTGGCACAGGATACCAAAGGGGTGGGTATCACCAACTTAATTTTAAGAAATGAGAGAACCAAAGCACAGAGAAGGTAAACAATCTGCTGAAGGTCACGGAGGTGGTGAGTCAATGGTCCAACTAAAGTATTTCCTGCTTCAAACCTATTTTCTCCCATTCGGTCTTCTGTCAGTTAACCCTAACCACGTTCTAAAGTAAATGTTAAAATTGTTGGTGTGGAAATATTAGGAGACTGAGAGGGCTTGTAAAACCACAGAGGCTTAAATGGGGCCTAACTTACAACCATGGAAAAAATTAAAATCCCATGTGTAATTTTCTTCTCCAATTTTAACCTAAAATGTGCTGCCTGTGGCAGACCCACTGTTCCTATGACACACTTCCAATACACACAGTCTGGGTAGCAAGTGGCATCCAATTATTCAGGCAGCTATTCATTTATTTTCCCATCATGCTAAGAGTTGGAAAATTAACAGTGTTGTGTTTACAAACCTTCACTGGGCTATTACATAAAAGCTCCAATATGTTTACCTTCCTCACAACTCTGGTTTGAAGAAGCTCAAAAGCAAGTTAATATAAACCTATTTGGAGCAAATGTGCAGAAAGTAGCCCTGTTAGAAAGAGGTTAAGCTTTGACCTTCTCAACTTTTTCTGCAGAATGTACAATCCATCACGTACCAAAGCACAGGGAAGAGGTGAGGTGTTGGTAAGTACCCCTGTTAGTGAGAAATTCTGCTAATTATTACACCAAATAAGCATAGTTAACAGGCCATGGCCACAAGAGGGCCATGTTTCAGGGCATTAAATAGCTGCCTAGAGTGGAGATGAATATATTACACTATGCCCTCTACCAATAAAACAATTTCCCTGACACCTAGCATGCCAGTCGGCTGAGCAAGAGAACACAAGTGTTCCAGGGCTCTGCTGGGTGAAACGCGATGCTTCAGTGCCACCTAGTGACAGTGACGTGTGCCTTTTAGCCAACAGACTTAGGGCAAGGGGCCTTATCTTTAACCTAAGCTCAGACGTAAGAAAAGGAAACAGGAGTAGAAGAAACGGAATTTGGAGGGCTACTCAATGGAAATACTCGCTTTTTAAAAAAATACAGATACTCCTTTCTTTTCCCCCACCTTTGTATTCCTAAAAATAACCACAAAGCAGGTATATCTCAACAAAAACTCGTCTAAAACCAAGCCAAAGCCCCAAACTAATCAGTTATACATTTCAGAAATATATTTTATTTTGCCAAGCATCTTTTGGCAGAAGAATGTCTTCAGAGTTAAAACTTAAGAACGTCCAAGGTAGGAACAGATAGCAGACGGGTAGTAAATTAAAACGAAATAGAACCAAAGGCTTTGAATCCATAGGCATATACGAATATTAGCATATTCTACAGAATATATTAGCATAATGCAAATGGGTTTTTTTAAGGTAGGTAAACTCACCAATCTATAGCAAGAGCAGTAACTTTGACAAGTTCCATTCCACCCTATGAACCAAAATTTTCCCATAGAGCCTGTCTCCAGGCTGTTAATTTTTACTGCTGTACCAGATAGATACACTGAACACTCCATACAAATATAGTGGATTCCCAAAACAGCACACCGGTGCCACAGATATCCATGTCCTTCTCCTGCTAATGGTTTGGTGAAAAGAGATCAGAACTAAACTGCTGCAGATACAATAATGAGCAAAAAGCAAAGTCACTGTCTCCTGGAGTTCACACTCTAATAGAGGAAGAGAGACAAAAAGCAAACAAGAAAATATATAGTAAATGAGATGATGGTATGGGACATCGAGAGAAATAAGACGAGGTAAAGGGAACAGAGAAGGCCAGCAGGCAATGGGTAATTTTAGGTATTTTAGGGTATTTTAGAGTAATCAGAGAAAGCCTCCTGAGACGGTAACGTTTAAATACAGACCTAAAGGGTGTAAGGGAACCTGCCATGCAGATATCTAGGGGAAGAAAGTTCTAAAAGAGAGCAGCAAGTACAAAGGCCCTGAGGCAAGAAGCAGTTGCCTTGTCTGACAACAGAATGGAAAGACAGATCAGACAGAAAGTCAGAAGGGTTTCACTCTTGGTTTTTTTTTTTTAAATAGCAGCTTCATTGAGATATAATTCACATACCATATAATTTGCCCCTTTAGAGTTTACAATTCAGAATGTATATGTACAGACTTATGCAATCATCTCCATAACTTAATTTCAGAACACTGTCATTACACCAAAGAGAAACCCTGTCCCCATTAGCAGTCACTTCTCATTCCTCATTCCTCCCCCTCCCCAGCTCCTGGCAACCACTAATCTACTTTCTGTCTCTATGGATTTGCTTATTCTGGATATGAAATCCTATCATATGTGACCTTTCATCACTGGTTTCTTTTATTTAGCATAACGTCTTCAAAATTCACCTATGTTGCAGCATGTATCAGTATGTTATCCTTTTTACTGCCAAATACTCCACTGTGTGGATACAACACATTTTGATTATCCATTCATCATTGGATGGACATATGGGTTGTTTCCACTTTTTGGCTGTTATGGATAATGCTGCTATGAACCTTCATGTGCAAGTTTTGTATGGGCATATGTCTTCATTTCTCTTGGGTAAGTAACTAGGAGTGGAATTGTTCGATTAGATAGTAACTATAATGTTATGAGGAACCATTAGAAGGACTGAGCAAAACAGTGATAGGATGTGAACTTTTTTTTTTTTTTAATATCTGCTTCGGCTGCTGCCAATAGAGAGAGGCAAGGAAAGACACAGGGAGACTAGTTAGGAAGACATGGCAGTGATCCAGGGGAGAGATGCCAGTAGCTTGGAGAAGACTGGCAAAAGGAGGGGTTGTGAGAAGTGGTTGGATTCTAAATACATTTTGAAGATAGAGATGACAATTTGCTAACAGATAAGATGTGGAATGTGAAAAGAAGAGTCAAGGATGTCTCTGAGATTTCTGGCCTGATCCAGGATGGAAGTGCCCTGTACTAAAGTGGAGATGACTGTGGAAGGAAGAATAAATATGAGTTCCCTCCTCATTCCCTTCCAGCTCTGGAGTTCCCCCCACACTCCACTCTCAGGGGGTCCCCCCACACTCCACTCTCAGGGGGTCCCTGCAAGGCCTGATCGAATCAACAGCCATATTTCTTATTTTGCCTATCTCTTTCAAGATACCATAGCCCCAACCTACATCAAAGGTCCAGAGCTATTCTGGACATTTTGCTTTTGTAATCAACAAATCAAATTCCAACTGACAGAGCTGAGCAAAAAACCCAAAAGAAACAAAAGCTAATAGAATGCAATCACCCTTGACAAGCTCTATCATGAGAAGCAGTTTTTGAAACTCTATCTCCTGAATGCCCATTTAAAAGTGCCTCACTTTAGAAGAACAGGAAAATTCAGGAAGAGGAAGCCATGGTCCAAGAGGCCAGGGATAACTCAAAAGGAAGACCAATCCAACTCTTGCCTTCAAACATGGCAGGCGAAAAGAGAGGGCACTCTTCCTCTCTGGCATCTCCAAGACCAAAAACCTGGGTCGTGAAATGCAGGGAAATTTATGTTCTTCGATATCATACCAGCAAATACTTAATTAGAAACGAAGAGGGGAGATGGGGAAAAAAGAGCTGGAGGGAGAAAGCACGAGTTCAGAATGTGTCTAGTCATCCCCATCACACATCTTTTCAAAGCAACCAAAATGTGTCTACAGGCACTAAGACTCAACAACAGAATCATGGAAGCCATGGTCACTGCTACTTCTGAAGGCCCCACACAACATTGAAATAAACATATTAAGTTGTGTCACATTAAAGTTTCTTTGCAATAGAAAACGACAAGTGGATTTTTGACACTTTCCGTTTGAATTTATTGGATTTTGAGAAGCCCATTTATGATTGGCTATAATTTCTCATTGGGTGTACTTGGGAATTCTTGAGCAATCAGAAAACCCAACCTATAAATTAATTTCAAATCTAATAATATTTGATGAATACTAAAAAGTAACAACTTACAGAGCTGAAATAAGGCTACATTTTCTAAATACTGAACTAAACACTGATTCATTTCAATTCTGCCATATAATGTTTGGAATCTGGTGTCAACACATTATTTTCAAGTCTTGTACCTTTTTATAGACCCCTGAAAACCTCTGGGGCCAAGACTGGGAGATGCTGAGTTCTGGCGAATGGACTGTGAGCAGAAGCGATGAGTGCCACTTCCAGGTCTGGCCCATACAAAACTCCAAAGCACTTTTCTGCATCTTCTCTTCTGCTTCAGAAGATGGCAGAACCTCCTTCAGTTTGCACCCCAAAATGAACACATGGAGGAAGCCATCCCACCAACCTCCTTTCCTACTCATTACTGTTATATAAGCAAGAAGTAAATCTGTATTCTGTTCAAGCCACTATACAGTATTATGATACAATTTTTGCTACAGCAGTAACCTACCCAAACTAATATAAATCCACAAGGGTAGACGCATTGCCTATAGTGTCCCATAGGTAAATGGCCCTGTTTAGTGATTTATCCCTTCATCTTTTTTATTTGCGCAATTATTAATTCCTAATAAAAGTAACAGCTAACACTGGATAATAGTTACTATGCATTAGGTTCGGTTCTAAATGCTTTACATAAATTAACTCATTTGATCCTCATAACAACCTTCGTGGTAGTTACTGCAATTATCCTCACTTGACAGATAATGAAACTGAGGTCAGAAGAAATTAAATAACATGCCCAAGGTTACACAACTAGTAAGTGGCAGAGCCAGCACTCAAGCCCAGCTTGCAAGGAAGTAGCATCCATGCCCTTAGTCAGAATGCTATAAACATGAAGAAAGAGGTAAAAACTTGAATTCCAACATAGTTTGATTTTCTTCTCTAGATGCACAACAAGGCAAGATAAATGGACATAACAAAATATTCAACACGACCTCTCCATGTCTGTCCCATCTGTATGTTCATTATTAACCTTCAAAAGAACTTCAGGTAACTCAGGACAGTTACAATTTGCTCTCTCTAAATCCTGACTTTAAAAAGGCATCCACTGCCTATGTGAGCAGATGGGTCCAAAAGTCAGTGGAGTTATATGTTCACTTGCACAAAAATGCAAATGTCTCCGAAAGCAGCTAATAAGTAAAGCTGTACTTTTCCAAAGAAGCAAGGATTAACTTCACTGTGGGTTAAATGAGCTGAACATCAGAAAAGGACATCCAAAATAAACAGTCATGTCCTGGTGGCAGCCAGTGGTGATGGGACCAAATGCACACTTGAGGAGGAATTCCGCATGTGGTTGCGAACGCTTTGCCGATTCAAAGTAAACAAAGAAACAAGGCAAGTTTTGACAGGGACAAGACATTTGAGATTGTAAAAAAAGCAGCAGCCTCACCAGCAGGCCACAAGTCTAGATTAAACACATATTTCAGATGACTCATGAACCACCCCCCAAATGACTCTGTACTCAGGAGCCAAACAGAGGCCATTTCTCCACTTAGGAAGCTGCCTGTCCATTCTGCCAAGGTTCTGATACACAGAGTTGCCCCTTTGTGCAACAACCAGAGAATTTAAAAGATGTGCAAGATCCCCTGGGTGCCAACTAACAGGATAAGAAAGAATTATCTCACCTTCCACCTCAGAAGGAGCCACAACCCCACATCTCAGCATTGTCTCCCTAAAGGCAGGACTGACCAGGAGCTATGATGCTAAGTCAAATGGCTTTACCCATGCTGTGCCAAGTACTAAGCTCAAAATGTTAACATTTACTACCTCTCTATATCTGTATCTATATCTAACCTATTGCTGTATCTGTATCTCTATAAATTGCAAAGAATTTAAAACCTGAGCTCTATCTGGCAGCTAACAAAGAAGACAGGCAAATATGGAAATGGTCACGATCCATGCAGCGGTTTTGGTGAGTAACCACGTGAAGGATCCAAGGATGTCAGGTACTTAGAGCATCTTGGAAAAGACATGAGATTGTCTACGACACTGCAAGTGTGGAAGGGAAGCCTACCTGTTGCAGACATTAGTCAGTCACTGAGCATCTACCTAAATATTGTTCTGTGCGCCTAGGCCTGTACCGGGTACTGTGGGTAACAGAAACGGACTTTGCAGCTAACATCTCATCGTAGCAGCTAATGATAACTAATATCAATTGAGCATTCGCTATGTGTCAGGCACCATACTAAGTGCCTTAGCCTGTATTAACTCACTTAAACCTCAAAGCAACCTCAATTGAACAATTCAGCCAGAATTTCCAGACACAGGAGGAAAATACATGTCTTATTGCAGTAGAGAATCAAAATTTTTTATATGCAACTGTTATTTTTGGATGACTTCTGGGGATTCTTCATATCCTTTAGGCCAGTAAACAACTTACCCCTTGTTATTAAATTGTTCAAAATATCCTCAGAAACTGACTTGTAAGTAGCATAAAACCCAACCTGTAAACGGAGTGTGTTGAATGCATCACATCACAGTAATCTCATGGAAATTACTTTCCTCAATGCAACATTAAAATTGAAGAGTCTCATGGGCTTAATAATGCACCTTTAAAAGGGGTACCTTCTCCTGTTTGAAAAAAAAAAAATCCTTAAAGATAAAGAGAGCCTTGCTCCAAAGTAGCATTCAAAAAAAAAAAGAGGAAAGTCAGATTATAGCATTTTAATGGGAAGTTTCACAGCCAAAGATTCAACATGAAATCTACTGATAAGAAAATAATTCTAAACAGTGTCAAAATTAGTCTTCACTTTTACTAAGAACAAAGGAGTTCCCATCTTTAAGGTCAGATTAAGGTAAGAGACAGGCTGGATTGAGCCATCCATCAGGTAAAATAAATGCCTCTGGACAGTGCCTAGACTAAACAGGGCCAAGAATTCCTAAGAAAAACACCACTTGTAACAGCAGAGGTCGGCACGGAGGCTCGACCCAGTGGAGATGCCCTGTAGCCGCAGGTCTGGAAGGCTGCCCTGCAAATTCTCATCAGACTCCTAACCAATATCATGTCTTAGAACCTGAACTGCTACTCTGAAATCAGTATTACCTTTATTTTAAGTAGCAGGAGGAACAATGAGATTATCTTGTTCCTTACAAGTCTGTTATGGAAAATCTGGTTCACGATGTGTGTCATCTTCTGTTTTTGCCTGGGAGGAATGCATTTGGAGACTTGGAGACTGTCCGGCACCACAACCCAGAGACAGGAAAGGTGAGGACAGCTGGGCCTCAAAATTCATCACAACCTAAGGAAGAACAAGGATTCACGACGAGAGGCGTTCCAAGGTGTAAACTCTGTGCTGTTGACTCTCAAAATTTCTAAATCCAGCCCTGACCTCCTGATTCTCCCCACAGTAAGTGATGGCCCCCAATGAGTCAACATCCAAAGGAGAACACCAGATTTCATATCCACGACGGCCTCTTCCCCAGTCTTCTGATCTCAGTAAATGGTCACGATCCAGTCCATCAAGCTACAAAGGCGGAATTTATCCCTGATTTCTCTTTGCTTTCCAAACTCTTTCAAATCCTGTTGGCTTTGCCTCTACAATGTATTCCAAACCCTTCCTGCTCTTCTCCACCTCCATAATCACTACCTGGGCCAAGCTATCAGCTGAGTTCTCCCACTGATTCTTCTCCAGTATCCCCCACATGGCAGTCAGAGTGATCCTTACAAAATGCAGAGCAAATGCGGCCACGCCGCACACTCACGCTCTCCATCGTCAAACCCACCAATGGGTTCCCATCAGGCTTGGCATAAAACTCAAATCTTTACCACAGCCTAGAGGCCTCATTCCTTCTCCCTTTTGTCTCTGTCTCCTTAAGGTCTGGCCACTGAGCTTCTGAGTTCCGCCTACTTGGCTCAGTCACATCCCCACGGCTAGAAATGAAAACCCTCCTTATCCTTAAATCTCACATCAAAAGCCACCACTCTCTCCACAGTAGGCCCCTCCCATCAGTCACTGAACCATACTAGCCACCTCTTAAATATGGTCTTATTTATTATCATCTTAAATATTGTTTACTGCCTTTCTTCCTCTAACAGAATGTTAACCTCCACAAGAGGAGGGGCTTGGTTCTGCCTGGCACCCCTGAACCCCTCAGAGTACAGTACAGCACTGAGCATATATGGTCAGAGACAGAATTTAAGAACAGATAGACCTCTGACTGGCCCTACGTCGGATCAGACATTTTGAACATCTTGTGTCTGAAAGAGTGAGAAGTTCAAGAAGCGAGAAGAAATAAATTCTCAGCTGTGCACATGCTCTCTAGCCCAACTTTGAACAGCAAATAATGACAGTGGAAGTTCAGATGATGTCCCAAATCGCCAATATCACATTGGCCTCTACAAGCAGTGCATTCAATCCTTCCTTTCCCAATCTGTCCATCACAACACACAAACACACATACAGACGCTTCTCAACAATCTCATGTAGTTGCCCTTCTGTCTCATCACTTCTCTCCTCCATCAATCATGAGATTCTAAAAGTCTCACTTTCTAAATAAAACCTTTGTGGTCTAACTGAAGAGGAAGACAAAAAAAGCTAATATTTGTGGAGTATCTCTCACGTACTACTGTGCTAAATGCTTAGAAGCTTTTTCACTAAGACATAAATTATCTTCAGCCTCACTTCTGGAGATGGGAAGACTGAGTCTTAGGCCCGTGACTTGCCAGTCAAACAAGTAAGTGGCAGAGGCAGGATTGAAGTCCACATCATGCAAACTCTAAAGCCCCAATTCTTGCCAAGTCATCATTTTAGCAACAAAAATAAGGAACATTCCAGTATTATCTTACTTCTACTGTTTCCATTTGGGGATTAATACACCTTTTCACCACAGATTCTATATCACATTTCACTGATAATCTTGTCCTTAGACTACGAACTTTTGTGAATGCAGTGGGTTCCCTCATTACAAACAGTAAACCCTCTAAAAGTTCCCTTACTTATAATCTACAGACAAGATATAACAGTTCCAAAGGAGAGTCTCACCAAAGTTTCCCTTCCAACATTATTACTTCCACTTTACAAGTGACAGAAGTTTGTCAGTCTAGGTTGATGTGATCATGGGGACACATGATTTAGTTTAGCATAGCTCATGACAGACACCAAATTCTGAAAAGCCAGATGATCCCTTGAAAGGTCAATGTCTGTGGTCAATCTGAGCTTCCTTATTAATACATAATTTGATTCTTTATACCATTGCTAAAAAGCAAAAGCAGGGGAGGGTAAAGCTCGGTGGTAGAGCACATGCTTAGCATGCATGAGGTCCTGAGTTCAATCCCCAGTATTGCCACTTCAAAATAAATAAATGAATAAACCTAATCACCCCCCTTAAAACAACAACAAAAAGCAAAAGCGAAAACACTACTTTAAATAACTCCCAATACAATCAGTGAGGGTTTTTTTTTTATTACATAAATCATGAGTAAAATTAAATTTAATAAATCAAATTATTTCTTGTCAACTTTTAGTTATCAACAGTAAACATTTTCAATAATACCCATATAATCCCATGAAATTGAAAAACATTTCTCACTATAAAAAAATTTACAGACAAAATACCACAGAGGGACAAAACAAATTAGTCTGGCATGTTCGTTTTAGCCCTTTTCTATACTGGGAGATATCTGAAATCTTCTCAATACATCAGCTCAGATAAATATCTTCCAAACCTTTCCTAAGTAATCCAGACACTTCCTCCATTTTATTAATTTTCTCTGTGGATCAATATTAAATAAATACAACACAAGCCAATTTAAAATAGCACTGCATTAAAAAAATAAGTAAATCACATATTGTGTTTGAAAATAAGAACATATGAGGCTCGTTGGTTCTTGGCTATTCAAATCTCTATTTTTTACAGATAATAAAATGAGGGCTTTTAAGGCGTATTAAATCGTGAGATATTGATCAAAACTTTAAGCCTGTGGTGGCAAGAAACCAGGACTTTTTAGTCTCTTTCACGGACTGATTAAAACTTGGCTTTTTGTGAGGTTCTGTTTACAAAAGGAGGCTTGCTTTTGTGAAAAGCTACTGCAAACAACAATACAGCACCAGATCAATAACTCTTCTTTCCCATCTTTATTTTCCTTTTCCTTTCTTCGTTTCTTTCTCTCTCTCTCTTTTTTTTTTTTTTTCCTTTCTGTTTTGCTTCTAAGATCATAAGAGTGGTGAGTTGTATGGCATCAGGTTCAACCCCAAATGATAAAAACCCACACACCCTCCTTCCCACACTCGCACGCTCTCCGGGTGTAAATATTTCATGGTATTACCATCATTCACCCGATGCTTATATTGTCTGATCAAGCCTCTATTTCTGTCTGTTAGATACTCTGGAGGATAGCGGTTTTTCATGTCTGCTGCTCAGTCACATAAAGCCCTTGCTTCTCAAAGGTTCTTCAAAGTTCAATAATTTATTAAACACTGTGCTGGGGTCGGTAAGCACTCGCAGAAATGCATAACTACGGAATATGTGGAGCTATTAAAAAGTTTCTTTAATAAAAAAGGTGACTTTAGAGAAAATGACAGCATTGTTACTTACACCAGAGGGGCATACCCTCAATAGCTGAAGCTACCCCAGGCTAAGAGGCAAGGGCTTACAATGAGCAGAAGTACCTGGTTACAGGTAACAGTCATTACGCAAACACACTGTGAAACAGACTACTAATAGAAGTCTAAAATCAGAACTCAAGTCCCAGATTTCCACTTCTGCAGTATAATGACTAGTCAGGGTCTCCATTTCTCCTCTTTCTAAATACAACTGAAAATTTGCAATTTCAGTCAAGTCCTTTTGAAGCTGTAGGCCAATGACATTTTTAACTTAATGATACTACTCTCAAAGTCTACTCATTACACTTATTCTTTCCTACTGATCTCTGAGCAAAAAAGTTGAGAAGACACTGAGACAGAATCCCATAAAATTCAGGCAAAAGCAAAGTAATAAAATATTGAGTATATATACTTCGATCAGCAAGTACTGAATTCAAATTCATCAGGAGCCAGAGGGAAAACATAAGCAGGTTTCAACATTGTCCTGTGCTCACAGGCTACAAAACCTAGTTGGGTGACAAAGCACACACTGAGTACATAGACGAAGACCCAAATCAGTACAAAATGCATTGCAAAATTGAGTGAGAGTCTTCAAGGACCACCATATTTCAGAGAAGGTAGACATAAGCGAATCTGAGTGACAGTAGTCAAGGAAGACCTTAAGGAAGGAACAATTTTCTACATATTAAATTTTGTTTTCTTAAGTTGATTTCCAAATAAACCTTAGGAAAAGAAACTCTGATACCCAAATGAATGATCAACACACAAATTAACTTCCGGTTAAACAAGGGCAGATACAAAACACGCACTTAGCTCTCTCCCAAAACCTCACTAACACGCCTGTAAAGAAATTAAAATGAGTCAAAAAACTAAAACAGTAACAGCAACAAAAACACACACATAAATCTTCAAGGACAAACAAAATGAGAGAAAAGATAACAGCAGAAAGATGTCAATCCCACATACTGGAAGATGAAAAGGGAGTGTTAACTACTGTAACAGAACAGGAAAAGCTGAAGCCTACTGGCAGGGCAGGGGCTGAGGAAGGAACGGGGAAGATGGATGAGCTGCTTCATGCCACCATCTCCAGAAAGGCTCAGGAAGTACAGAAACCAGGTACCTCTGGCAGCAGGTGCATTTCACTAGTGGAGCTGAAAACAGGAAGCCGGGTTAGAAGTCCACAAAAAGAGGTTGGACAACACATCCTTTCTCTCAGTCCCAACCATCAGACAACCAGCATAGCCTTGATCAAGCAAAAGATGGTTTACTGTCTGAAAGCAGGTGGCCCAGGGAGTTCTGGAGCCTGGAGTTCCCAGGCCAGCTGTGAGCAGAAGTGAGTGCTGCAAGTCAGTTCTTAGGACCTTCTCTTTTTCTCCAGGGTCCCGTAATTTCATGAAGAAGTGCCTTGGTGGGGTCATTCTTCAGCTCTTGTGCTTGGCCTTTTTGATTACAAAACTCATGTTTCTTAAAAAAAAAAAAAAAAACAAACTCATGTCTTTTAGATCAAGAAAATCACCTTGTATTATTCCCTTGTGGTATTTTGGTTCTTACTCTACAACTCATAGAGTTAGATATTGGACCACATGGACTGATCCTCTAATTTTGCATCTTTCCTCTCTAATTTTCCAGTGTCTTGTCTTTGCATTGTACTTTCTGAGTTCTACTTTATTTTCTAATCCTATGGAAATTTTTATTTTTACTATTGTATTTTTAATTTCCAAGAGCTCTTTCTTGTTCTCTAACGCGCCCCTTTTTCAAACACACGAAAGTAGACAGAACTATATAACAAG
Organism: Camelus bactrianus; assembly: GCF_048773025.1. Taxonomy (NCBI): domain Eukaryota; kingdom Metazoa; phylum Chordata; class Mammalia; order Artiodactyla; family Camelidae; genus Camelus; species Camelus bactrianus. The sequence goes on from NC_133547.1 coordinate 72,474,875, forward strand.
CCCTCACGTGCTCATTACAAGGCTTCAACAATTATCAACATTTTGCTAATCTTAACCCGTCCATTGCCTTATCCTGCCTTCTCTTCTGAATGACTTCAAAACAAACCTCTGGCATTATATTTCAATTGTAATTCTCTGGTATGTATCTCTAATGCCTAAGGATAACCTTTTTTAAAAAATATAATTATAACACATTATCACAACTAACAAAATTAACAACAGGAATGTTCCTTTTTATTAACATCTGGTTCCTGTTTCATGTATGGGATATCTTTCCTCATCTCCTTAAGAATAATAACCATTATTTATTTTGAAGTTTTGTCTTCTCCACATTGTCCTACTTCTCTGGGTTCCTTTCCTTCTGTTTTTTGTTTTTTTGTGTGTTTTTGTTTTGTTTTGTTTCATTGTTTGGTCTTCATTCCCTCATTCTTGTTGGAGGATTCCCCAATGTTTGGTGATCCTTGCCTATCAATTCATAACTTCAAGTGAGGCACTACAATGAGATTGGAAGCTCTATGTGCAGAAACTGAGTTTATCAACTGATGGGCCTCACTGTAGGGTAGTACGATGGAAACCTGGCCTCTTTAGATTTCCCCACAAGTCAACCTATTTATTTTTCTTTGGGTTGATCAACTTCTTTGAAGAGGAATCCTCACACTTCCTTCTCTGGTTACATTAGTTAAATAATCTCTCTAAATAACAGAGATCACAAAGGGCAGACCCTCAGATGTTTTCAGTGGGGGGAGGTAAATTTGGTATATTTGGACCATATAGGTTTTAAATTTCAATGAGCAGACTGCTCTTTACAATAAAGAGTTTTCAAATAAAACCCCACACTTTCAGGTTCTTTTAAAAAATCAGAGTATCTGCAAACACCAGACCCACATTCACACTGTGAAGCTAAGTTCCAGGCAGGTGGCCCCTTTAGGTGGTAGGTGTACTTCTTATTTCACCACTGGCACCACCAGTCCCTGCTGTCTGCTCCTAGGGAGGTCAAGGTTAAGTTTCCTGCTCTAATGAGATGTGACTACATAAAAGGAAAATACATTTGTAAAATATACTTTTATTTATTTTCTTTCAGGGTATCCTGGCAAAGGGCTGGATAATCCAATGGAACAACAGTAAGATAGGACAAACTAGAGCCCAGCACTCAACAGACAGGTGGAACTTTGTCTGTTTCGTACCTTAGACAATACACCTCACGCCAACATCTGAGTGCCCTCACCATGCCCAAAGTCAGCCCTTCACAAAGGGTCACATACCCGGGTTTCAGCAGCACGAGAGAGGAAGAGAGAGAGAGAGATGGGAGAAGGGAAGAGAGAAAGACAGAAAGGGAAGGGAAGGAGAGAGAAGTGATGAGAGAGACAGAGGCTTGAGAGAAAAGAACAGAGATTTGTCCCATGCATTCCAAAAGGGAAAGGAAATTCTCAAAAACGCTTGTCCTCCACCAAAGGGCAGCAAATCCTGTTCTATAGGGGTAAAGATAGGTCAAGTTTTGAATTCATAGACTTATAAAAGCCCTAAAGTCTCTTCCTAGATAATATACTTGGTATTACTTATATATATATAGAGAGAGAGAGAGAAAATATGTCATATTATATATGAATATGTAATATTTTATATGGTATGAATGTCATGACCAAGCTTAGCAAACACATCAGGAAAATTCCCAGAAGTGTCCAAAGACAGTTTAGATGTGTTCAAATGACTTTTTAAAACACAAGATGATCAGCCATTAAAAATATCCAGCGATATTCTTTTTTTTTTTAACTGGTTGGCAAACAGGCTTGATTCAGTGTCAGACTTAAAAGTCATGCCCGTGACTCCTGCCTATCTACCTATTAGCTAAAAACAACAATGCTACAAAACTCGCTTTTGGATTAACAGCCCTGTCATTTATCCTTTAAATGTTTATCTCCTTTGGTCACAATTTTATTGTAGTTAAACAGCAACTAGTGTGTGACCAAAAGCATTCAAATGCTCTGAGTGCACAAAGAGCACACTGTTCCGTTTTCCAGCTGAATGGACTTTTACTTGTGTGAACAAAAGACAAGCTCCTGCTATTCTTCCAATGAAAAGGCAAGAAACAGCAAGGAAAAACATGGCACAGAAAAACCTCTCTCTGGGTTCACTTTACAAATGCTAATGAGGACAAGTGAACCAAATAGTTTCTCCTCCAAAAGTTTTAAAAAATCGTGAAAAAATAATTACCCATATCGGCATCTATTTTACAAGAGTTGTATTAATAATAATTCACAACCCACAGTAGCAAATATAGTACACGTTATCTAATATAGATACTATTAGAGAAAGCATGGCTACCTGCAAATATTGTGGCCGAAAACCAATGAGTTAGGTAAAATATAAACAGCGGTATCACGCAAAGGAGCTGGAAGTGCTGAACAGACTTGGTATTTGCAACATGAAATTTTAAAAAGCTCCCCAAGTCCTTCAGAAAGCAGATGGAGCTGCACCCCTAAGACCCTCTAACAATTTAAAGAAAGAAGCTCTTGCTGCCACCAACACTGGAAGGTGGTGAGGGCTCCCTGACCTGACTCTTACAGAAGACCATTAAGATCATTTTCCTAAATGAGTCATATTCTGTTCCAGCCTTCTTGCTAACCTATCTCTCATGTATCTCTCATACTAGTATATCTCTCATTTATTCTTTAGTTTTTAAATAAATTAATGCATTATCATTGTTGTAGGCTGTTTTAATTTGAAGGCGTTGAAAAAAAAGAAGAGTGAGGAAACTCAATTTTGAGATTAATTTTCAGGATGACAGAAGGACGCCTAGCCAGGGAGGATATAGGTCAAGCGCTAGAGCACATGCTCAGCATGCATGAGGTCCTGGGTTCAATGCCCAGTACCTCCTCTAAAAATAAATAAATAAATAAACCTAATTACCTCCCCCCCCCACCATAAAATAAATAGAGTCAGGAAAGCCTGAGCCCACATAAGCGGTTGCTACCTCAAGACAGAAGGAAATCTAAGGACTTGGGGTTTATTTTCCTCTTCTGCAACACGTAGAAACCATGTTATTATCTAGGATGAGGTCTGGCTGCAAGTGACAGAAAATCCAAAATGACAGTGGCGTCACCAGGTTGGTATGGTGGGTCTCATGCTGTCCGCAGAGACTCAAGCCCCCTTCCAGCTCATCCCTCTGCTACCCCTAAGGACTGGCCCTCATCTCAAGATCCAAATGCAGCATTTCCATTCCAGGCAGCAGGATAAAAGGAAGGACCTAAGAAGAAAAGGGCAAAGGACATACAGCAGCTTTCTCTCATGGAAGCATCCCAGAAACTACCCTAGGCTACGTCCTCCTGGGTCACATGGCCACACCCAGCTGCAGGGGAGGCTGGGAAAGGCAGTCTGTACTCTGGGGAGCTAATTGCCCTGAAAAGCCCATGACAGAAGGAGGCAAGAAGGAATTTCGAAGTTAACTTGCAGTCTCTACAGCAAAGAGAGCTCCTAGTTTTATAAAACTAAAAATAGTTGATGTTAGGCAAAAAAATCTTCTTCAGAATAAGAAATTTGCAAATGCTCCAAACAGAAGAGTCACTAAAATATACAGACTTGACAACGGAGCCCTTGAATGACTTGCTATGATCTTTCAAGCACACCTCAAGGGTCTGGAGCAGACAACTGAATACTCTCCTGTGCTTTCTCCCCCAGGAGTGAGCGTTCCTGTGACTCCCACGGACCTGGAAGACTCTCCTCTGGGTCGTGGTAACTGCCCAGGTTCCTCAGCCTTGCAGCCCAATCACCTCCCATCATTAAGAAAGAGAGGCCTTTCACATCCAAGGGGCAAATCTCACACAAATGACATTTGGCTGATGCCCAAAGGTGACAGGGATGAGAGCAGGATAAATAAAGAATAATGTAGAAGCCAGTTAGGGCAGCCTTTCATTATAGCCCTTTCAAGAGCTATTAATCTTGGTCATAGTCAGTCGGCTAAAAATAATTACTTCTTCTAACGCATGTTGTACACACCAACTAGCAGTAGTAACGCGTCAGCCCTTTTCACCCAGGAAAGATGCGGCCCCTGGCTTGCCTACAGCCATCTGAAATGATGTCTGTACAACTGCTCCAGCCCGAGTCTTATCTGACAATGATATCAAAAGAAAGACCCACTATCAGCAATATTGTCAGGCCGTCTGTAAGTTGTAGAAGTACCTGGAAGAGGATTTAAACACCATCAGAAATATTTTTATAAGATTGGTTACTTCCTTTGATTATAATGAAGGTAAACAAAATTTTACTTAAGCATTCTTCTTTTGTTCAGAAGTTATTTCGTTGTTGAGGTGTTTTGGGGTGCTGTTTGTCCTAATTCACCATTAATTTCTAGATTCCCCCTTAAATTCAAGGTACCTTTGAAACTGTCAGTCAGTCTAGTTAGTGGGAAAAGACCTGGAATTTTTAACTACAGACTCAGCTCGGTAATTAAGCAGCTTTGTAATCCTGAAGAAGCCAACAAACTTTCTGAGCTTCACTGGGCCTCAGCTGAACTATGAGGAAGTCTGACTCAAAAAAGCCATGTGGTTCTTCAGAGAGTCACAGTACACATGGGTGGGTTTGTATAAACCCATATAAAGTGATATCACTTAATAATAATAGAATAACAATTATCTAAACATAAAATTCATCAATAGTACCCACCTGAAAGAGGGATTTGATAAGAGGATTCACAGCAGAGTTTCTTTAAGTCATGGACACTTCCAAACCCAGTTCACTAATACAAACATGATGTAAAAATTAAACGAAGACATCAGTGGCATAAAGGCAGGTGCCCTATCATGCAAATGGATAAACGACAGCAGGAGTAGCATCTAGCTGTGGGTCAGGAGGTAGCTAGCAGCAGGAACATGAACAAAGTGGAGTGTTTTTCAAATAAAAACTCAGCAGCCAGATCTCCTACAGTTGGAAAGCCAGCATGGAAACCGTAGCTTTATGTGAGAGCAGAAAGCGTTCGACGTTGGGGGGGGGGGGGTTGCTTCTACAAAGCCACACTTCCCAGCTGAGGAAATGGTGAGATTGAGCCCAACACGCTCCCTTTCAAAGAGACATCTAAATTACAGTCGTGGGCACTGTGTCAAACATGACTGTGAACGGAAACCGCTCACCTCTCAAGATGGCAGTCTTACCAAGTACATGTGGGGCCCGCGGAGGATTTACAGTGACTGGGAAAGACACAAACCCAAGTGGCAGCACCAAATAATAAAAGCAGGAGTTACAGCCAAATTATGGGGCCTCTGAGAACCAGGCAAAATCCACACAAATATTTTGTAAATTACATGAAGTGAGCATTATAAAGCATGCGCACAGATACAAAACTCGGAAGAATTTTTTTCAATTATACCAACAACAAAAAAGTGTAAGTTCCAAGAGGAGCAGCTATAAATCTCACAACATTTTCATACTTTATTCATCTTTACTGGGCTTCATCAAATAAATGCTTACATTGAAAACCTATCCCCGGGTTTTTTGGGTTTGTGTTTTTAAAAGCCTTCAATGAAGGATACCTTAAAATAAAAGAAAAAAAAAGGTCTTATCTGACTATGTGAATTTTGCTTGCAAACTCTTTGAATCTTGGGGGGAACTGGGCTTACTTTTATTATAACTGTAAACTTCATTTATCATTTCACAGGAGACATTAAAATAATTGTGGGCAATCTAATGTTGTCCCTTGCAAGCCACATTCCCGCCCTGCAGATACACTGCTACCACACAGCTGGGTTACAAGATGGTGTTAAAAGTACTGTGGAACCACATAATTGCTCCATCATTAGTGGCTGGGGGGAGGGGGTTGGGGGGATGAGTCTTAAAACAAATTATTCCACATGGATTGAAAAAGGATGTTGACAGATGCAAGACTGGCTGCTGAGTTACAGTATAGAAATCAACTTCTTAAAAAATGTTATGGTACTATTTGAACACTACCCTCTTGAGTTACAATTTCTAGAAACAAAACTGATTTATATTCAAATCCCCTTTGACCCAGCTCTTCTGTTGACACACCTATATGGATAGACCACATTTTTGTTTATCCATTCATCACTGATGGACTTTGTCTTGTTTCCACTTTTTGGTGATTATGAATAATGCTGCTATAGGGGGAAAAAAAAGTATATAAAAAAAGTGTAACCCTGCAAAAGGCTATCTTTCTCCTATTACTTGGAAGCCCAAACTTTCCCTCTTAAAGAGATAACTATTGTGAGTCCTTCCAAAGATATTCTATCTTTACATAAGCATTTTATACAAAGAGTTACAAGTATTCTGCACCTTGTCTTTTTTACTTAAATATGTTAAAGACTACTTCATATTGGTACATACAGAACTGTCTCTTCTTAATGGCTTCATATTGGTACATACAGAACTGTTTCTTCTTAATGGTATGAGAGTAGTACATCTTCTTTAATACTTTTAATGCGTCCTCTACTGATGGACCTTTAGGTTGTTTCTTAAGTGTTACCACTACAAATAGCAAATAATGAATAGTCTTGTACATAAGTCTTTGTACACACGTGCCAGTAAACAAAGTGGAATCAATTCATGTAAGTAGAACATTTGGGTCAGAGGGGATTTGAATATAAATAAATCTTGTTTCCAGAAGATTTTAATTCAAGAAGGTAAAATGTAAGAGATGGAAATCCTGACTGTTGCTTTAATAAAGAGGGTCTCTAATCAGCAGCATTATTAGATAATGAGCAGTCTGCTGCATAATAATTTGTCTTAATATCTTTATTGAGATATAATTCACATACATAAAATTCACCCATTTAGAATGCACAATTCAATGGTTTTTAGTATATGCACAAAATTTTGCAACAGTCATTACAATCTAAGTTTAGAACGTTGTCATCATACTAAGAAGAAACCCCGTACCCCCGTACCCATTAGCAGTCACTCCCAACTCCCATCTCACCACATTCGTAGCCCGAGGCAATTGCTAACCTGTTTTCTGTTCTTTATAGATTTGCCAACTGTAGACATTTTATATAAATGGAATCACAGAATACGTAGTTTTTTTGCGTTTAGCTTTCACTTAACATAATGCTTTCAAGGTTCACCAATGTTGTAGAATATATCAGTACTTTCATCCTTTTTTATTGCAGAATAGTATTCCATGTAACTACACATATTTTGTTGATCTATTCATCAGTGGAGGATCATTTGGGGTGGTTTCTATTTTGGGGCTATTATGAACAATGGTACCATGAGAATTTTGTACAGGTTTTTGTGTGGACATACGTTTTCATTTCTTTGAGAATGTATCTATGAGTGAACAAACGAGTGAAAAGGTGAGTGAACTTACAGAAACGTGTGTAAGAAATTTTTTTTTTAATGTGAGTATTGCCCAAGGAAGAAAACACAACACTGACACTTCACAGATTAACAAGAAGACTCTAACAATACTTTGTTGTCAGAGTACAAGTCAGTATCTTTACAATGACATTTTAAGTAAGATGGCATTTATTTGAAAATGAGTATGAAGATTAAATAAATGTCTATACACCTTAGGTTTAAACAAATCCAGAAATGTCACCAGCCAGGTGAATAGAGAAGATGAAGTTCTATTCCTTTAGATCTACAGCCTTCCACGATTTCTTCTCAATCCTCATCCTCTGAAATGTCTGAACTCCCAGGGTTTGGGTACAAGTCAATAAAGGAAACCTGTTCTGAGCTTGTACTACATTCCATGCACCCTGCTAGGCCCGAAAGACACAGGGAGTAATAAAACCCTTGAGTTCTCATTCTCTAGGAATTCACATTTCAATGAGTGTGATACTTTTTGGTAATAGTATGCAGAGATTTTAAGGGTATAAAACAAGGGAGAGTAAACTTTTTCCATAAACGGCCAGACAGTAAATATCTCAGGCTTTGTAGGCCACATGTGGCCCCTACTGAATATTCTCATTTTTCTTTTCTTATTTTTTTTCTTTTTTCTCTTGTTAAAAATCCTTTAAAAATGTAAAAAACCATTCTTAGCTCAAGAGCCAGCCCCTGGTACAAACTATGAGCAAAGGGAAAAATTACAGGTTCACTATCTTACCAATTAAACATGTTGGATACAATTTAAAATTCATTTATATGAGTTATAATAGCCTCAGCTCAACTCTGGTTCCTCTCACTAATTCTTCTTTATTTCCATGACCCTGTTGATAACAATGTTTTTTCTCTTACAGATGCCTTGGTAACTGATGAAATGAACTTCTTTTCTGTCCCGAAATTAGGTCTATCCTTCAATTCTCAACTGAAACTGCATTTTGCAGAGCTAGCTGACATCTTGTTGAATACCAGACCCTAGATAACACACACAAACACACACACACACACACAAACACATCTCTTCTTACACTAATCCCTCTGTAGTAGTGAGAATGGTTTAGGCTACACCGTGAATAAACTCCCAAATCTCAGGGACTTCATACTGAAATCTCCTTCTTGCTCCAGTTCCCTGTCCAGTATGGGCCAATGAGGGCTCTACAGTCACCCATGGACCCAGCTTAATGCAGAGCCCACCATCTGGAACACACAGCCCCCACGGGCTCCGTGGCAGGGCAAGAGAAAGCACACAAGTAGCACACCAGCTCTTCAACGTCTTGACCAGGAAACGATACCTATCACTGCCACTTCCATTTCATTGGCTTAAACTAATCATGTAACACCATCTAACTGCAAGGAAGCTGGGAGTTGTGACCTTCCAGTGCCCTTAGGAAGAAGAACAAAAACTAGGAGTTGACTATAAAAGCTGAAGCAGATATAGGATGCCAGCAACAACCTCACGATGGCTGGATGTGCCTCACTGATCTCACAGTTATGCATTACGCAGCATGATTGCTAAGGTATGGTATATAGACTACTCAGGCACAAATAAACCTCCACTCACCACCCTCAAACTCTCCATGCTAGTAAAGCCAGGTCATAACACATTTGTGACTTCAGTGCAGCAGAAATGAACTAGAGTCACATACTCAGTTTGTTTCTGGGGTCAGGTTATAGGGCATATCCTGTAAGCACTTCTAAGGTGAAGCAAATTTTAGGCTTATCCAAAGCAATATAAACCTCACCCAAGACCATCAATAGCAAATATGCATTGAAATGCATACCTGAGAACATGATGAGAAAATGGTAACTGATCATTTTGAAAAAAAGACACAGAGCATCTTTTGCAGGACCCCACGCCTCTCCTATGTATCTTATATTCTCTTTAAGAACATATCACATAAAAATCTACCTTACCTCAATATATACATAATGGCATGCTCAGTACTTTGTATTGAGTAAGGGGCTCAATAAACACTTCTTTATTTGAATGAAACACTGAAGGAACTGAGTCAATGAAATCATAGTGGAGCTGAATCTGGTTACAGCATGGCCTCTTTCAAAGCAACACTGGAGGGCTAAAAGGCTGGGACAGAAAGAGCTGCATCTTTCCCAGAAGAATCAGAGAAGGTATGTGGACTGGGTAGTCAAGTTGGACTTGGGCTCACAATGCCCCAAGGACACTGACAAATAGCCCAATAATAACCCATCTGGGTCTCAGAAGTCACTCCTTAGAGCTGCTCTGTAAAAGCCAAAAGGAATTATTCATTAGCAAGTGTGAATAACACTAGACACCACCAGCAGATTGTGTTTGGCCTTGCTGAATTATTCATTAGCATTTGTGAGCAATGTACAATCCAAAGGGTGTTAAACCAATCCAGATTGTTTAGCAATGTTTGTTTTCCTTTAAAAACATTTTAAAAAAAAGAAATCACCTCCAAGCCACAGTTCTTATATTTAAGACAAGTTATAAATCTGGCTAAATAAGTAGGTGAAGAGTAGAAAGTCAAGTAAGAAAAGGATAATTGCGATCGTATTTAACATTCATCATTATAATGACAGGCAGTAGACTGAACCAATGTTTGTTTACCTGTCCACATCTCGCCTTTTTCGATACTGTATGGTCAAAGACAGTAGGAGCTCTACAATGAGATTCATACGTGGAGGGGGGAAAAACTCCTTTGAGTCCTGTCACAGAGCAGATGCAAATTTAATTACCGTGCGTTAAGCTTTCCATCTTGTCTAGGTGTCCTTGGGAAGCAACTGTAAACAAGAAGCACTCGGCAATCAGGTGTCAGGGGCTCATTTGATCTGCTTGGAATATGTCACAAATCCCTGGCAGAAAGTGAGTCGGGAAAGGGAACAAAGCGAGAGGCCTGACAGTGTTGGAGGCAGCTCTTGGGGGTGTGCCTGTTAGTGCTGGGGACCGCTCCCACTCCAGGCTCCAACGTCCCAGAAAGAGTGCTCCCTGCCTGACAAGGCTCTCTCATCTCACATTTGTTATACATTTTCCCGTGGTCTGCAGAAATCACCACCACAACTGGGGAGTCAACTGGAGAGATACTACGCACAATTAAATTATTCGAGACTACAGGAAACCTAGCAGGAGCTGATTTTTCTTAAAGACAATTGGAGAAATCTGGAAATTAGTGCAGAATCTAAATTCAGGTAAAAGAGAGCCTATCAGCCAGCAGTCTCAAAGACAACCCTAGGCCTAGCTGCATCCCCATCTTTCTGGTGTGCCCCTAACTGAATAAGAGGAACATCTCATCCTACGAAGCTCCAGGTCTGAATCTGAGCTGTCAAATGCCACGTCATTTCTCTGATAATGGGTCACGCACATGTAGGGCAACTGAAAGGAAGTGATCCCTGAGTGTACGCAATTTGTAATTCTGCAAAGAGCCTGTAGCCTTCCTGAAGGGAGCCCACATCCAGAGGACACGGTTCGATTCTATAACTGCAGAAAATGGATTTCTGCCCTAACAACCAAGCCACGGATTGAGAAGGGCTTTCTTCTGAATTATCTTATAGGAAGTTTAAATTGTAGTACTTAAGTCAAGCTCTCCCCATCTCTAAGATGAATAAACAACTTTCAAACGTTACCAAACTCAGGTTCGGCTGCTTGCTGCTCGAAAGCCAATACTCGAGAGACGAGTGTTGGTTGGAAAGGAAAGGCTGCTTTAGTCAAGAGGCTGGCAGCCTGGGGAGAAGGCGGACTCGTGTCCAAAACCCAATTCCAAAGAGTCTGCTCGACCATGAAAGTTCTTAAAGGGACAATTATTTAATGAGGGGATCACAGTCTTCGTTATCTTCCACTGTGGGCAGACTTTCTTCTAATTGATTGGTGGTGAGGTAAAAAGGCGGTATTCCAGAAATCTTGTGCTCAGCCTGAAGTTATCATCCTCCACTTGGGTGAGGGTCTTAGTTCCTACAAAAGACCTCAAAGGTATTGTTACGTATATTCCTTGAGGAACCAGGACCCTGCCCCATGGCTGCACTATTGTTTCTTGACTGTTCCTCCTTCATGTCTGCAGCTAATAAGCAACTGTTTGAATCTGTCCTTTGGAACTCAGGAGAGGTCAAGGAGGCTGAATAAAGCCTATTTCCTACAAATAAGAAGTGGAGGACATGCAAAGGATTCATACCCAGGATGGCCTGACAGGGTCTTGCCCCGTTTCACAAATGGAGGGGGAAAAAAACCTGAGAGTAAGCAAGCTCTATTAAACTTGGAGCAAATTAACCGATCTTTCTAAGCTTCAATGTCCTCATCTCTAAAATCAGGGGAGAATGGCAACCACGTAGGGTTCCTGTGAGAATTACAGAAGATAATACATGTAAATGATAGCCAGGATGATTATATTAAAGAACAGGGCAATTACTATTAATAATACAATTATTATTTGCCTAGTAACACAAGTATTCCCATGATACTAAAATTGTTCCTAAAATTCTCTGCAAACATCTTACAATTATTTTATTATTGAACATATCTAAGATGAGCACAGTTCTCCTCCCCCTCATTTTACCACTGTCAAAATGAGAAAGAGATATCAAAGACTCATCTCGGCTTCCAGAGAATTAACCTATTACCTAAACATCAGCGTGTGAGCAAGGAGGAACAGAAGTAGAGAGGAAAGGGTAAAAAAGGCGCCTGGGGCCAGTAGACTGCTGGTCCCATTCATTTCTTAATTTCCCTGTTGCCTAATCCTCCTTACATCCATTTCAGATTCCTTCTAAGAGTGTGGCAACAAGAGAACAGACAGAACCAAAAGGAGACACCTAGTGGCCAAGTAAGCTAGTAAACCTGCACTCAGACTATAGTAAAACAGCAAGTAATGTCAAATAACCTTATAAGCCAAGAAGACCTCTTTTTAGCATGTGATATGTCAATTAAAAGCAATAGAGAGAGAAATGTTAAGTATAAAAGAAATATAATACTTCACGTGTTAAACAAAGCTGCATTTTAAACTCCTATTTCAGAATAAAATTCACTGCTTCTATACATTGGGAAGGGCTCGGTTGTGGAAAGAAGACAGGTTTCTGGAGTTAAACACACCTGGGTTCAGATTCAAACTCTGTCACCAACTCGTTGATCGAGCAATACTTTCTAAGCTTTTCCAAGTCGCGAAGCATGTAGAAAATTGTGATATTTGCAAGGTACATTTGAGTAACCAGAAGAGGCTCCTGGGGCCAGAGTTGAAAGAGGACCCACCTGCCCATTCCAAGAGCTAAGAGGATCATTATCTCCACAATCGATAACTCATTCAAGGCACATCAGTGGGATGTGCTCCTTAAACAATCTACTTAATATTAATGGGTCTTTGTTTCCTCATCTCTAAAATGGGGCAAATAATACCTATTTCACAGGTTTATTATGAAGATTAAACTAGGTAACATATTAATAAAATGCCTGTCACATACTAGGTACTCAATAAATGTTTTCTTCTTTGTATGTTACCTCTTTTAGTAGCAATGCACAAAGATCCTGTTATACCAACAAGCTAGCTTCTAGAACTGTATTATATAACTTATAAATAGTAACAATAACCATAGCTACTGTTTAAGTGAGTGCATATTATAAACCAGACAAGTGCTGGGTTGTTACCTCACTGAACCCTTGAAACTACATTAGAAAGCAGGCATAGTAGATACCATCTTTTGCCCACCCAGTATCGATTCTGACCATTTTTCTTGTTGACAAAATCCTGATTTCGACCGGGGCAACCTTGGGTGCACCCAAAAGGCTTGCTTTCCCGGACTTCCCTGCAGCAGGAGTAGCCATGTTGCACTGTCCTAGTTGATAACACTGAGGTGCAAGTCTACTCTTGATTTTAATTTTTTCATTTATTTTTTTCTTAATTAAAAAAAAAAAAAAAAGCCTTTCTCCCCTCCCCTTCCAGCCTGGACCAAAGCCTGATGGTCTACCCACCACCTTTAAAGGAAACCTCATGCAGAATGAGGTGAGCATCCTCTATGAAGGCCCCTAATAATCCCTGCCTCCTGCTCCTCTACCTCCTGTAATCCCGCCCCTTGAGTGTAGACCGGGCCTAGTGACTCACTTCTACTAAACAGAATACTACGGAAGTGATGGGGTGGCACTTCCAAGATTAGGTTACAAAAAGACTGTAACTTCTTGTGTGTGTGTGTGTGTGTGTCCATCTGTCTGTCTCAGAGACACTCTGGGGGCAGCAAACTGCCATGTTGTAAACTGCCCTATGGAGAGACCCATGTGGCAAGGAAGTGACACCTCCTCCAGCCAACAGCCAGTGAGGAACTGCAGCCTTTCCACGGCCACAAGGCTGAGCTTGGAAACAGATCCCCCTCCGCCCCGAGTCAAGTCTGAAAATAACTGCAGCCCCGCCCAACACCTTGAGTGCCACCTTAGAATAGACTCTGAGTCTGAGGCACACGGCTAAGCTGGGCCTGGGTTCCTAACCCACGGAAATATAACTGTAAGGTAGGAAATATTTGTTGCTTCAAGTTGTTAAGCTTTGTGGTAATCGGTCACATGGCAATGACAGAGCCTCTTCACCATCTTTCAATGGAATTATCTGGTGAGAATGGCAGAACAGGGCGCTAAAAGATGCTGGGTGCTCGGGCACTTTCAAGGGCAGCTCCTCCACCACCCATCTCCTAATTCAGGCCAGAAAAATAAACCTTTCTGTCATTAAACAATCTAAATCGATTCTCAGTGATACAATAAGTACTATTATTGTTATGGCTGTTCCCAGGTAACATCTAATGGGTTTACATAATACAAACATAAAAAGAAAAGTAGTGGTTCTCAAGAGTTTAATTCAGTGGAATAAACAAACAAAAAAAAGAACTCAACAGAAGGTACTGGTCAACACAGTATTCTGTCAGAAGTGTAGATTACAAAAGGACACAGAATGACCCCATTGTTTAAAAAAGACACACAGACACACAAATACTCACGCAAACGCACAGGACAAAAAGCCTTGAAGGTTATAGACCAGAGGTCAGCAAATGTTTTTCCATAAAGCACCAGATGGTAAATACTCCAGGCTTTGGAGGCCACGGGTTTGTCACAACAACTCAACTCTGCCGGAGCACGAGAGCAGACAGAAACAATATGGGCACGAATGAGCATGGCTATGTTCCAAGAAGGCTTTATTTATGGAAACGAAATTTTAAATTTCATATTATTTTCATATGTAACAAAATATTATTCTTCTTTTGATTTTTTTTCCAACTATTTAAAGATGTAAATACCATTGTTAACTCAGGGGCCGTACAAAAACAGGCCAGATTTGGCCCAAAGACTGCAGTTGACTAACCTCTATTATGGAACAAAACCATCACAGTGACTGTGCTTGCCTGGGAAGTAATACTGAGGAAGACCTTCTTACTTTCTTCTTGAAACTTCTCACCATTGTCTGAATATACGAGCATGTATTTTATAATCAGAACATGCAGTGAAATTTTGTTCATTTGAGGTGGGCACAGGAAGGAAGAAAAAGTTTCTTGGGGGACACTGGGAATTGGAAATGCACTGAAAAAGTAATACAATAAAAACTGTCAGCTAAGCCAGAGAAAACATTTTCAGTGGCCCTAATGATTCTCCAAAGTGGACAGAAACCATGTATCTATTTGTAAACAAGTGATATGAAATGGAGAATTGAGACAGACTGAGGGAACTACTGTGAAATGTGCATGTGTTCCCACAAAAAATAAAACTGTACCACACTGAGTAGAAACACAAGAATCAATAAGGACCTACCTGGATAGCACAGAGAACTGTATTCAATATCTTGTAACAACCTATAATGAAAAAGAATCTGAAAAAGAATATATATATGTGTGTGTGTGTCTGTGTGTGTATAACTGAATCACTTCGCTGTACACCTGAAACTAACACAACACTGTAAATCAACTATGCTTCAATCAAAGAA
Source organism: Camelus bactrianus (assembly GCF_048773025.1). Taxonomy (NCBI): domain Eukaryota; kingdom Metazoa; phylum Chordata; class Mammalia; order Artiodactyla; family Camelidae; genus Camelus; species Camelus bactrianus. Next base: position 72,490,114 of record NC_133547.1, read on the forward strand.
ATTCTTTGCCAGCCCCCCCAAAAAGAAACACAAGAAAAACCTGGAAATACAACATAAAGCATTTCTTCAATCCTATGTGTACATTAGACGTTTCATATTTTCTGAAAATATTCTATTCACTTTACAGAAATATAACATGGAAATACAATTTACAATAAAATTCTTCTTTGCAATTTTGGTGAAATTCTTCAGGATTATAAAACAGATGTAACTGATGACATCCAGTCACTATGCCCGGCTCTTAAAAGAATACATTCTACACCTACCCAGGTAAATACACATGTAACAGTCAGCTCTGTAGGCACCATGTCATAAAGCCATTCTAGCTGTCACCATTCCTGTAGAAAAACAGTAAGACAGGGAAAACACCAGTTCTGGTGTTTCTTGTTAACATTTACCAGATGATCCTAGGGTTAGAGATGACACTGCTAAATATTCATGTCTGAATACAAGGCAGGCATCTCTCTCTAATTTTGAAAAGGCTCTCCCTAAAGTACGGAAGAAAGTCAACATAATTATCTTAATGACTCCAAAGCAGGTGACTTGTTTGCCTTCTGGTCCTTCTATTCTCATTCCTTCTGCACATCTAGGATAGCCCCCTGGAGATCCACCTTTATATTTCTCTCTCTCTCTCTTTTTAATACAGAAAAAGGTATTTTTAAGCATATGTAAATATTTTTCTAGACCATACAACTACCAGAAGCACTAAGAAATAGGCATGAATAAGAACTGTCATCTCATACATGTTAAAATTGTGAATTTTTGTGTTAGGTAAATTATACCTCTATTTTTTTTTAATACAGGCAAAAGAAATACAACCATACTGATAAAAGAAAATGTGGGAGTGGGAAATATAATCGCCAATGTAAGTATCTAATTCAAAAACTTTTAAATTAGTTTTGGATGATTTGCTGGTTTGAACTCTCCTTCTTCTTCCCCTCCATGCACACACATACTAAGCATCTCATTTCATCTGTCCTCTGACTTGGAGTTTTCATGTATAAAATAATAGGAAGAACCCTTTTCTTTGGCTAACTCATAGAACTATGGGAATTAAATGAGAGATATAAACAATGGACAATAACAACTGTTGGCAAGGATGTAAAGAAATTGGAACCTTTTGTACATTGTTGTGGGGATGTAATATGGTACAGTTACTTTGGAAAACAGTTTAGTCGTTTCTCAAAAAGTTAAACATAGAGTTACCATATAACTCAGTAATTCCACTCCTAGATATATGCCCAAGGGAAATGAAAACATGTCTCTATGAAAACTTGTTCACAAATGTCTACAGCAGCATTGTTCACAGTAGCCAAAAAAAGAAAACAACAAATGTCCCTCGAGTGATGAATATGTAAACAAAATGTGGTACATCCATATAACGGAGTATCATTCAGCTGTAAAAAGAAATGAAGTACGTATACAATTCTGCAACATGGATGAACTGTGAAAACATTTAGATTATGCTAAGTAAAAGAAGCCAATCACAAGAGACCACATATTATATGATTCCATTTATATGAAACGTCTGTAACAGGCAAATGTCTAAACACAGAAAGTAGATTAGTAGTTGCTGAGGGCTAGGGGTGAGCGGTTGGTAAGAGAGAATAGGGGATGACAGCTAATGAGTCCACGCTTTCTTTCAGAGGAGAAGAAAATGTTCTAGAATTAGATTTCAGTGGTGATGGTTGTACGACTTTGTGAACACATCAAAAAAAAAATAACACTGAGTTGTGTACTTTAAATGGGTAAACTGTATGCATGCAAATCATAACTCAATGAAGTTCTTTTTAGAAAAAAAGAACAGTCATCTCTAAGTGGGGAAGTTGGGGAGGACTATGGGGCAGAGTTGTTTTTTTCCATCATAATCCCTTTGTACAATGTGATTATATTTAACATGTGAATGTTATTAATATGATGGAAAAATAGAAATGATTATTAGAAAAAGTACATGCAAAACTGTACAGACATTACTAAAGACACACTCTTTCCTCATAAAGTCAACCTAAGAGAACCAATCTATGTTCCCTACTAGGTATCACACAGAAAAAGTAAGTGAAGGGTCATCCTGCTGCTGGGTGACAAGAAGCACCCTCACACACACGCGCGTGTGTGTGTGTGTACACACATACGAATCTCCCTCACACAGAGAAATAAGTAATGTATATCCATTATGCAAAATTAAAAATATATTCTCAGGACATCATACCAACCCTTCCCTAAGTATCAGGATAGCCCTTCCATTGGCAGAAATTGCACTGTGCTCTGTAGACATGCAGACAGGGTTCCTGCTTTCCAGGGACTCACCATCAAAGAGCCACCAACTAGACTAATGAAATGGTGAAGTGCAAAGTGATCAGAAACTGGACTGATAAGTGGGCATGATGGAAGGAAGGATTTGCAGAGGCAGAGACTTTCAAACTCTTGAGAAGGAGTGGATTTTCCCCTAGATGAACTGTGGGGAGCGGGGAAGACAGTGGGTTGGATGGATGAAGCGAAGTTGAAGGAGGTATCTCTGACAAAATAAATAGTAAATAGATGGGCCTGGAAGAAGGGAGGCAGAGCTGGGAGGGGAAGGTTAAAGCTGATGTTGGTTGTAGGGGCTGGCTGTTTAAGCGACAGGATGCTAGCCGTCTGGCTTGAGCCAGACCTCTGTCTAGAGAACTGGACTGGGCAACTGGTATTCTAAGTTGAGTTGATTCTCTAGTAGCAGATGAGATTGGACAATTGGCTGTCTGGTTGGACCAGCTACCCGTAAAGGGACGGGAAGCCCTCTGGAGGCTATCGTGCAGTAAGAAAATCTCTTTGTTTCCTGTGTGCGTCGTGAGTCTTAGTCTCTGTTCTGATACGAGTGAAGCCCCATTTTTATGACCTCATCTGACCTTAGTTACCTCCCCAAAACCCCATCTCTAAATACCATCATATTGAAGGTTAGGGTTTCAACATGGAGATACATTCCCCTTTGTCAGACCCTAGAGTTCCCAGCCTACCCTGCAACCAGGAATGGCCAAGCAATCCAGATCTGGCCAATAGGACATAATGAAGAGTCTGCTAGGAGCTTTGTGGGGAATACTTTCTTCCTAATATAAAAACTACCTTTGATCTTCCTACCCTCTTCCTGCCTTGAACAGTTACATGAGGACATGATGCGTGGTGCTACTGCAACCATCTTGTGATCACTGGGTTAAGCCAACAGACCAAAAAGTCCATGTGCCAAAGACAGAGAGCAGAAAACTAGAAAGCACCAGCATCCTTGGTTATATTATTTAGCCATTGCTCCAGATGAGCTTCCTCCTTTCAGACCACTTAAGATGTGAGAAAAGTCATGTTTAATCAACTGTTCAGTGGGAATTCTGTTACTTGCAGCCAATGTTTTTCAAATTCATTCTGAGCAAATGCACAAAACTCATTAATGTGCTTCTACTCTAATGTGATACTGGCCACCCAACCTGGGTTGTAGACATTCAGGAGTTGCAGTCAAGTGAACACCATACTTATCTATTCTAGCGGAAGAGAACTATCATTTTGGAAACAATAGAGAATCTCTACATCACCACAGAATGTCTCTTCCTCTTAGATTTTGTATGAAGGGTTCATAACATGCAGAAAAGAATAGACAATTCTGGGAATAGAAATTACTTCCTTTTAAAAAAAAAAAGAGATTGGATCTCATATTCACTAGAAACCTAAATAAATAGACCAGAAATCCGAAGAAATCTGAAGAATCTGAGGCTGTGGTATTATTCAGCTTTTTTACTATTTGCAAATGATGTTAACAAGTGCAAAACTCCAAAATCTTAAAAAGAAAAGGTCCAGCAGGGAACTTCATTGTTAGATTTGACCTGGTAACACCACTACACCAAAATGCTTTTTTTTTTTTACTACTTCTCCATGTTGTACACTTTTTAACAAATGGTTTGTCATGAGCTGATTCAAATGAGGGAATTGAACAAATTTCCAAAAATATCTTCAATTTGTAGAATCTGTGTATTGGTATTACGTGGCTTAACTACTGTTTGTTTTATTGTTGTTATTGTTACGTGTTTCCTACCTTCTTTCCAATCAGTCTCCTATTAATATAGAACTGTTTTCTTAGCTAAAGTAAGTTTCATTGTAAGATTTAAAGTTCTAGAGGAAATCCTTATATAACATTCTGAGTAATACCTCAGGAGTGTTGCCATGGTAGACGGGAGACCAACTCAACCTTTTTCCAAGACGCTTAGAACTGTCACATATAACTTTTTATGTTATCTTCATATAATTTGTATTTCAAGATGACAGGTTAAATCACACAACAACTGTCTTTAAAAAGCCTTCAATTACATCAAACATCTCAAAATAACAACTTTTTCCAAGAGTTCTCAGACTCTGTCCTCAAACCCTAGTAAGAAAACACATTTAACTGAGGGGAAAATCCTCCATCATTGAAGAGTGGGTAATTTGCTCTCTAGTTTTCCATAGGGGCATCTCCTCCAGGACTGTAAACTCTACAGGTAACCCTGTATTGAGTTCACCTTTAGAGAAGTCAGCCAAGCCATCCATGTTAGAGATCTTGGCTCTAAATAAATGAAGGTTAAATAAAACACAGACTGAAAGAGGAGCTCCCTCTAGAGTTTGAGGTCTTAGGACTCTGCCAACAGACTGTTACCCGGTTGTGATTTAAGCCCCTTTGAGTCTACAAATCTCTCTTACAAAGCTCAACTCTCTTCTTTCCTTATTCATTCACTTCTTCCGCCATCACGATGTTCCCTCTTCCCCTAGACCAAGCACATTTCATCAGAAGCCAAAAATGTCAAACATTTCCATGGGTAGACAGAAATCTGCAAGCCTTTTTGTTTTGTTTTGTTTTGTTTTTTTAATGCCTGCTGTTATTATGAGAGGTGACAATGTGATCTCCCTCAGGCACCTCTCCATCCATCCATGCCAGGCAGGTCATTTTCCTTTTATCAGAAAGGAGGGTAGGTCATCGCATTTTAGTGCATGCTGACACCACTGCTAATAAAAGCAAGATATGAAGTCGCTGCCCTTAAGGTGCCTTAAACTCCACCTTACCGAAAACAGCTATTTCACAGTTCCTCCACTGGAGTTGGAAGTGGAAAGTGATTTGACACCACATTGCCTTAACCACACAGATCTCAACCAGGTAAAGCACAGGTCAGATGCCTAACTGAAGAGGTTATCCCTCTCTCATTCAGGTGAGCAAGATGGTTCCTTTAAGAAAGCAACAATGAATCAGGACACTGACTTGACAGATAAAAAAGCAGAGGCAGGAACAAGATCCATTCTGGATCATGCGTCTGAAAACAGTACTAGTGAACTTAGAGATCCACTAATCCGTAGCTTTCATACTTTTTTAAGTTTTAAACCATTAATTCGAAAGTAATCTTAGCTAAAAGTATAAACATATAAAATACATAAAAATAAGTCAGGCTATTCACAGGCCCCCACCTCCTGCAGCAGGAGTGCCCAGGGCACAGTCTGCAAATCAGTGCACCAGAGCCTACACACCATTTTGAAAAGGGCAAAACTTGAGATGTTGTTGTCCATTCTTTCATTCTATTTTCTTTTTTTCTTCTCTTAATGGCCATATTGAACTCTCCTCTCGATCACCTCCTAAACTTAAAACCCCTAATGAGAGTCCCCAGTTCACCTGCAGGTAATCTAAGAAACACACTATAAAATAAAACAAGGTACTTTTTTACAACCTATCTTGACAAAGATTTATATTCCTTTTCCAGAAGGGAATTTGGCAATGTGCATCAGAGAGCCTTAAAAAATAGTCCTATCTTTTGACTGATTTGTTCTATTTCTAGGAATTTATTCATTGTAAATAAACAAACAAACAAAGCAAGCAAGCACGCACACACATAAAGATGTCTGTTAATAAACTAGTCAATACAGCATTATTTATACTAATAAAAATAAATGAAACAAGTTAAATGGTCAACAATAAGGAACTGTTTAATTAATTATTATAGCTATCTGATGGGCTGACTGTGCTTTGGTACTAAAATGTTTCTAATATAATAAAAAATGCAAAAACTAGTGGTAACTCTATACAGTACCATCTGGAAACATAAAGATAAATGGATGGAGAGACAAATTATAAAATTTACTTACTACCTGAATCGGATACAAAATTTAGTTCTATTTACTTTAGCAAAAGACACATAGTAGGTTGGCTTATTTAAAAAGGCAACATAAAAGTTTATCTGAAGTTAACTAACTGACACTATACCCTAGTATTACTATAATCATTGGGAAGTTGCTATAATATTCTCTTTTCTAATGTGTTCATGTTCCACCGTCCTTTCCCTTTAACATGATGCTAGCTATTTGAGGTAGGCCTAAGGGAAGACATCCCACTAACAATAATGGAATATTTTGACCTAAGATGTCTTCAAAAGACATAGATCCACTCTGATTATATTTAAACTCCATGATAAATCTGTCCCTAAATATTTCTGTAGACTATGCCACAACAGGTGGCAGCTTACCGAGGGTCTGTTTTGTTCCAGACACTGTGCCAGATAATGAAAAATACACGGGACAAATGAAAACTCAGCCCTTGTCTTCACGCAGCTCACAGACTAGTCACGTGAATGGATGAACAGGTACAGTGAGGTAAAAGCTAAGGAAGTGCGTGAAACACTGAGGGCGGCAGAACCAGAGAAGTCTCAGAAGAGCTGGCATTTGAGGAGACTTGAAAGCTATGTCATTTTCTCATTCTCTAGGTGCCAGTGAGGTGGGAGAAGAGTCCAGGGAGAGAAAGGCACAGAGGCCTACATCTGCTCAGGGAGGCCCCATGTTCTTATAGCAGGAGTATCAGGTGTGAGTTGTTGCGGGGAGCAGGTGGGGGTAAGGGGTCAGCCACAGATAATGAATGAGAGAGACCTCAGATGGCAAGCCCAGGGGTCTGCATTTTTAACCTGCAGCCAGTGGCAAATCTCTAAGAAATTGTAAAGAGTGTAGTCATGTGGTCACTTTCCATGTCTAAAGACGGCAAGAAAGAACTTGATGGAAGGGAGACTGCAGGCTGGGAGCCTGAGGAAATAAAAAAAGGTGTGCACACAGGAGCGGCATGAAGATGAAGAGATGAAAGACAGACATAGGACAGAGCTAGTACTTGGTGACCAACTGGCTGAGGAGAGAGAAGTGCGGCCCCCTTTCATCTGGAAGCCCCTCCTGCGTTCTCCCAGGGCTCTCTCCCTCCCCAGGTCAGTTCTCTGCCACAAAGAATCCACTGAGAGCTCCTCCCTGACCACCCAATAGCCCTTTCTCCTCTTATCCTGCTTTATTTTTCTTCATAGCATTTCGAACTACCAAAGAGTCGTTGCTTGCTTACTTGTTTATTTTCTCTCTCCGTGCGGAGTCCGAGCTCCATGAAGGCAGGTACGACCTGTCTGTTTGGTTCATGTCTGTGTTCCAGAACTCAGAACACGTAAGAGCTCAAAAAATATTTGCGGAGTGAGTGAAGGAGAGAAGGAGGGAAAAGGCAGGTGGGCAGGCCACTCAGATTTCTGGTTTAAGTGCTTGACTAACGCATGATGTTATAAACTAAAACCAGTACTATGGGGCGGAGAGGTGGCAGGGAGCCGAAACACAAAGATTACCTGTCTTCAGTTTGAGAGTCTGTTATCTGCCCAAGCACTGCCTGAACACTATTTAGTTAAGTCTTTCCTGCTAAGAAAACGACAAAGAGGAAATGAGGAGGTACCTGTGGAGGGCCTGGAGCACTGCACAAAAGCAAGTGCTTTTCAAACAGGATCTCCCTCCATCCTCACCGGACATAGTATCCCTATTTCTATGCATGAGGAAACTGAGACTAAAGGGTTAACTGGTACCCAAGGTGACCCAGCTGAGTATGGCAGAAACAAAACTAAAAATTCCTACCCTATCGACTACACAACACTAGAAGCAAACCAGGTTCAGTCACCAGAAGTTTTTCCTCTGCTTTAAGAATACAGTTAGGCTTTGCCTCCCCCATTTCCACCTCAGAATACTTTTTAATTGCATCCCAGATTTATCAGAAAAGATGGATTTTACCACCATATTTTTCCTCTGTCTAAGAAACATCTTGCCTAAGACCGAGCTCTGAAGTTTCTAAGACTTGATCATAGCCAATTCAACTCCTGGTGTTTGAAGCTCTTCACCACGGGGGAAAAAGAATGTCTTAAATGAGAATAATAATCATGCACCCTCAATCTCCCCTCTCTGTTATTTATTTTAAATTTCAATTTCCACTTTACAAATCACACAAACCGACCTCTCCATCCCTTAGCAAAATTACATAAACACCAAAGTAAACATTTCATCCTGTCAGCGAACCCCAGGTACCACTGGGCTGGCATCTAGTCCCTTAAACCAATGGCCAGAAGCTGATAGAATATGCAAGACAAGTCGGAGAGTTTAGCTGGCAGAGCTGCTCAGATCCACGTTGTGCTATTTGAAACTCAGACCACATGAGACAACAGTTCACTTTTTTCACCGTGGCAACAGATTCAACCTCCTGGCCCTGTGAAAGTCATCTGAATATATTTAACCAAAAGAAAAACGAAAAAAGAGAAAGAGCGAGAGAGAGAGAGAGAAAGAGAAAAGAAGAGGGAAAAAACTTCCTATCTTCTGATTGAAGATATATTCAGCACTCTGATTTTTTATGCACATTTGATCATGCTGTTGACAGCCTTGGAAGTTAAGTAATATGGACTGCTGCACAGAGGTTTCAAACCTTGATGGAAACCAATGGCAGGCTCCTTTTGACAGTCAAATAATGACAAGCACGTTGCAGGCCAATGCCCGTCATTCACCAGCATCTCCAACCTGCTCCAACTGCTGCACAGCGACTAAGTGGAGGGTCAGAGGTTAAGCTCCAAGAAGCCAGCGATGAAGGGCAACTGTCATGCACCACTGCCTACTCTGAAGCAGCAAGGAGTGGCTGTCTCCTCCAGAACATGCAAAATGTTCTCATTCTGTCCAGGCAGAGACACATCTGAAGGTCCTAAATGAGACCATTGCCAATTCATGAAGCTCCAAACTGACAGCATGCCATTCAAGCTGTCTCCGATTGGACTTTCTTTTCCTATTTCAAATCACAAATGCATGCAAAGTATACAGTTACGCCTAACTCTTCAGCCATGGTTTTAAGCATGCTGGGCTTTTAGACACCTATGTAGACTCAGACACATACACATTCTCAGAGCCTAAAAAAAAGGAAAAGAAATGCAAAATTAATGTATTCTTCTTTAGGGAGTTTCTAATAAAGTATATCATTCAAAATGGCACAGAAGAACCCAGATGTCAGTTATCTAGGGAAGTTCCTAAGTGTCTACAAAAGAAAACAATCTTACAAGGGAACTAATTTCATCTTAATATCATATTACTTTGAGAGTACAAGAATGTAATTGTATATACAGAGAATTTTACTTAATGGAAGCACTATAATTTTAAGCACACAGTAACTTATCAATACATTTTACAATTTTTTGAGTTTGTTACAAGAATATTGTTCACAAATGACTCAGAGTTTAGCATACGATATAAATACATCCTACAATTCTAAGTTTGAGATTTTATAGCTTTTTTACAGAATGGAATTACATGATCCCACTCAGATGTGTGTATTAACATATATTAAAAAGGGGTTTTCTTCTTTATCTTTATTGAGTAAAAAAGAAACGTCTCAATTTATTTAGAAGCCATATGACTGTCACTAAAAGTGACTCGCTAGGACTGAAAATTAAGTTGGACAGGTCTTCTTACGCCCTTTTCACCAACAATAGGATTTCTATCCACAAAGAGAGCCATAAGTGGGCGTCATCAAAGACAGCCTTAGAGGTATGAACTTGAAAATGAACCTTAATAAAGGCGTTGGTCTACACCAACTGCGGCACTAAAATCACTCTTTAAGCCCTGATCACTATTACCCACCCTTCCTTAAGTAAACCTGGGGAGAACAGATAACCTATAACTCTAAGAGGCAGAGCTAACAAAGACATCTCATTGTTAAAGCTTGTACAGACAGAGAGGTCAACTAATCACCATTTGCTCTAGCAACAAGAACATAGCTCATCTCATACAGAGATGCAGACAACCAAATGTAAGTTATTTTAAGTAATGTATGCCCAGGCAAAACCAGAAATTATGGTGTACAGACTTAGATTACTATATGCAGTTCTGATCAAGAAAAAGATCTCAAGCCCCAAGTACCTATTCACATACCACTGTTCAAAATAAAGTACCAAGTGAACATTCTGTAATACAAGAGACTTGATAAGCATCTGAGTGTGAAATGACTTCTCTTTCCTGAGGGTTAATTTTAAGGGGAAAATTCCTTACTTCACATTCAGGCATGTATGGTACTCAAAATCACCAAAACTGAATTCAGAGATGGAAACTTCTTCCCCAAATCCTTTTATTTTAGACCTGGGTTGCAAACCCCAAAGTTGATTGTGAACTGGTACAAAACAAATAAAAGGAACTACCCCTTTAAATACGACAGCATCAATTAATGGCACTCATATACTTATGGGATAATACAGAACAAAAATTTAAATGGCTTCAAAAACAGATTGGCTGATTAAATCAGTCACAGATTCATAACTGCAGCAAAAGTAAATGAAGAATTTAGCAGATCCCAAGAAAAACTTTACGTGGGTAAGCCCAATGCTCAAATTATTAATATCAGCAAAGTCAATACTAGAGGGAAAAAAAAGTGTAATGCCTTAATTTGTCATTGTCAACCCCAGATTCAGAGGGCTAAGCTAAATTCCCTCCTCAGGCCTTCCTGCTCTGTGACATTGCATGAAGGGGTTCCCACTATTATGCAGTGACACAAAGGCTATCAATCTGTGGTCATAAAGCTCATCATTTATTTCCCCTCTTCAAGTATCTTATGGGGAGAGGGGGAATAAGGGCAGTTGGGAGGGATAAGACAGGTAGACACATTTTGGTTTTGATAAAGCTGAGCATGACAGACTTTCACGGACATACAAGAAGCAGGACTCGCGCTCACAGTCAATCTCTCTAGTCCAGAACGTAGTAGCTACTCAATAAATGCCTAAGGAATACATGAATAAATGAATTCCTCAATACTCCTTGTCAAAATTTCATGGGTTGACAGACAAAGGAATGCACCAAAATGGCATTTTCTTGGAGAGGAACACACCCTGATCTCTTGAGGACAAATGCTGTGTTCCACTTTCCCCATTTGCTCCCTATTAACCCCTCTACCTTTCTTCATATATCCCAAATTTTGGTATCTAAAGAGTTCTTTCATACACACACACACACACACACACACACACACATAAATGGTTTGCAAGATTTTTTTAAACGTTACTGGATTCAGCAGCTTTCACAGGCAGTCAAATGAGTGACTCCTGCTATTTCAAAGTTTCAGAGATCGGTGAAGGTAAGCACAACTCCCACAAGTAGGATGAGGGTTGAAGAATGTGGCCTCGACAGCAGCATCCCGACACTCATTCCAGGTGCTGATAGCAGCCCAGAGTCCCATCAGACCTAGACTAAGCTTATTCTCCCTCCTCGGACTATGTGCCTTTTTTCTTAGGTCCTCAATGACATAGTGACACAGCATTTCATTTTAGCTTTCTTTTGTAAATGAAAGTGAACGCCTGCATGCTGAAAGCTCAAATGATTTTAGAAACATTGCTATATGCCGGGGCGGGGAGTGAGCGGGGTATTTTTCTAAATGGAGGGACCGCTCTCCCCCATGCCTGATGCTGTAAGACAAGGTGCTTCGCTGAAGAGCCTAAGTGCTTTGAGATCATCAGTTTGGAAGATGAGCTAACACAAGCTGGTGCCCTGCTTTCCTCCCTTCGGCTGAATAAAAGCCAGACACCTTCACTTGACCATATTCATTGTACACTGAACTGTACTCTGCTAGGAGCACCAGTTGCCTCTAGGTCATGAAATAATACTAAAAACTTTATAATCATTCATTGATTTCTTTTTCAGCATACTATATCATTTGAATCCAATGGGAGCATAAAGAGCTATTTGTGAGGTCAACCACGGTACAGACGGATGCTGACATGCTATTGATGGCAAGGTGGAAAGAAATTGCTAAATACAGCAGATCAATACCTCGTTTCACTGTTACAGCCTTCTGCAGACATAAAATATATATCTTTACAGCTACAAAAATAATAATAATGAAAGTGGGAGATAAATGTTTCCCTCAAGGTAAACTATTTGATTAGCTAAGGGCAAAGGTGACAGCAGCAGTTACACTAAAGTAACTTTATAGTCTTAAATAAAAACAGGAGGAAGAGCAGTAGATGGAACGGCAAAATGAATCGGGACACACAGGCGGGTCAGATATAACTCTTAAAAAACACAGTGATAGGTAAAGGGCCACCAAACTCTAAGATTTTCCTGTGGTCCCCAAATACAATTTCCTGAGATCTTTTCTTTTTATATGGTTTTACACAAAACATTTCTAAGCAAAATATTTTCAATTGTTGATGGAGGACAAATCAAGAGTTAAAGATAAATAAATGCTCCGTAAAGTTAAAAAAAAGAAAAAAAAAAAACAAACCTTCACCTTCCAGTCTATATAAGCTTCTATTTGACTGGAAATGTTGAAAGCCAACCCTATCTTTAGTGTCTTATTAGATTCATAAAACAAATTTGTCACATGGTTCTTGGCCAGAGGGCATTTATAACCTCCCTAGGGAAAAGATCATTAGATAAAACACTAATAGTTATAAACAGTAATAAAACGCTAAATTTAATATGACCAAATGTCACATTTGCATGTAGGGTACCATACCCACACTTACCGTTGTTACCGTATCCTTGGACATAGGAAACAATGACAGTAAGGAAAGAGATGAAAGGAATAATCCTCAAAAGTTTCATGGAAGAGAGGGGAGTCAAACAATTCCACAGGGATTGGCGTATCTAATACAACATCATCGCATTAGTTTTTCGTTCTCTGAGATGAAACTTTTTTTGGTAAATCCTCATAGTTTGAGCTTTGAAACAACCAAATAGAATTTGCCATTAATTATTTGAGATATAAAGTTTCACAGGAATCTTTAAAAGTAGCCTAAAGGGTATCTGTGTTTTTAAAGTTATACCAACTTTTTCTAGCTGTAATGAACTGTTAAAAAAAAAAAAAAAAAGAGGAGTGGGGGGCACAGGATGGGTACCGCACACTCACATGCTCTACCAGAAGCCATGATACCAAAATGTCAGTGGTTATGCGAAGCCCGTCAGTGAGTACTGTTCTGAAAGGGAATATTTAACAATTACACAGAAAAAGTACTACCATTCTGTATTTGGATGGCGTTTAGCAATTGAAAAGCAACTGTCAATCTAACACTGACTTATTAGATGGCATCCATTTCCTCAAAAAACATGTAAAGTCTTAAGGAAAAGAGACAATAATACAATATTACCCAGCCAAAGCAATAAACAAAGTAAGTTAAAAATAAAAATAAATCTCAGTGCAAAGGAAGCAATGAAATTGTAATGCAACACTAACTGAAAGGGAATGAATAATCATATATTTATTTTTCCTTCAAATAAGAACTTTTTTAAAAAGTTGCTCTCAGACTTATGAAAATCAAAAAATCTTTATCTGTTTTACCGTTTGTTATCAATTTATGTAAATTATGTGAGCTTTTCAGTCTGTATTTTGGAAAGAGAGTATGTCTCCAGCTTTCTTCTGCAGAGGAAACAGGATTGTACCAGGTTTATGTCCTCAAAGGATGCACACCCATTTCACTGTGTGTTGATGTAGCTGTTAAGGTCACCCCAAGTAAACCAGAAGCTTTTTTTTTCCACAGTAAACTAGAAATTCCATGGTTGGGTACAGGGCTCCTAGGTCTTAGTCAATGTAATGATCATTTGAAAAGTGAGTCTCAGAAAGAATTCAATCAACAAATATTTACTGTGTATCTGTCCACAAAATTCCGTGGTAGATATTTCAGAGGACACAGTATGTATGTATATTTATATTTTTTTAATAGTTTCTGCTCCAAAAAACTTGATAATTTCTATACTGGGGAGTAGAGCTAGTGGAGTGGTAGATAAGACAAGAATACTAAAACCCTTTAACTTTAAATCATATTCATACCTAAAAAACTTTTTTTAGTTCTTTTACATTCCTTTTCTTTTGACAATAACTCTGACAAAGCAGAGAGGGAAGCTGATGATTATACCCATTATACAGATGAGGAAACATCACTGAGTTTGAGGGACTCATAGTGGGTAATGAACATCTAGTAAGTGACAGATGTAAGACCAGAAGTTTAGCCTCCTGACTATCAGTAAAGTGCTTCTTTCACTATAGCAGCTATCACGGCACGTAAAGAGCCACAGAAGTCTACACAACACAATGAAAAGTTTAGGGGTTGGTTAATTCCTATATGAGAGGTGCATGTGTGATCAGAGAAGTTGATATTCATTCAGGTAACATTATTTAGTGCATATTGTGTTCAAGACTCTACATGCGCTGATGTAAAAAGATAAATAAAATGTCTGTATAACTGAGGGGAGAAAAAGATTAACAAAGAAATCATTCTAACACTGAATGATATAAACAACAAATTCATACTATATATGGCACGGGGAACTATATTCAATATCTTATAGTAACCTACAATGAAAAAGAATATGAAAACAAATATATGTATGTTCACATATGACTGAACTATTATACTGTATACCAGAAATTGATATAACATTATAAACTGACTATACTTCAATAAAAATACACATATTAAAAAAAAAAAAACACTGAATGATAAGTGCTACAAAAATATGCACAAATTACTACAGGAACACAGAAAATTATTTTTAAGATTTTTTACGTGCTTTCCATATTAAAAAAAATTAAAGTAAATGAACTAAGTATTCATTTCAAGAACTTAGCAAAATAAAAACAAAAGAAGTTTTAAGCAAAGCAGAAGGAAGGAAACAATAAAGACAGAGGTAGAGATAAATGAATTACCATAAACAAATTCAAGAGTTAGTTTTAAAACAGGTAAATAGAGTCAATTTCTGATGAGAATTCATGTATACAGAAAGTAATAATTTAAAAGGAGATATAAAAAGTGAATATGGAATTTTTTATTATGAAACTATGCACAACTCTATCTTAATAAACCAGAGAATGTTATGCTCAATGCCATGCCAATAAATTTGAAACCTCATTTTCTGAGAAAACACAATAACCAAAATTTACTAAAGAAGAAAACTAAATAGACCATTAACCAGAGAGACATTGAAAAAAGTTATCCAAAAATTATCTTCCCCAACATCACATAAAGAGTTTTACAAGTTAATTTAGTTCAAACTTCCAGGGACAAATAACGCTGATGTTCTGTAAATGGACAGAAGGAAGAAAGTGGTGCAATTCATTTTATGACACAGGTTTACGTATGTATCAAAACTTGACAAAACAAAGCACAAGAAGGAATATTTCTCAATATTTTTACCCATTTTACCTCCTTCTACATTAGCGAAAAGAGATTTAAGTTTTATTAACACTAGTATGAATTATGACCTTAACATATATATTAAATATGCCTCACTGAAGATTCTGACATACCCTCTAGGGGTACTACTCTCTAGATTCCTTGGTAATCACTGCTACAGACCCATCTTACTTTCCTAATTGAAATACAAGAAGGTTGAATTCAGTAGCATGCTAAAAGGCCAATATAATGTGAGCAAGCAGGATTTATTGCAAGGAACCAATATTAGAAACTGTATTAAAAGACTATACCCTAGCAGTAGAAGAACTAAGGTATTATCATCTAAATAGATGTCAAAAAATTCAATAAAAAGTCAACATCAGTCCTTAGGGGAGAAAAAAAAGTAAACTAAGAATCAAAGATTATTATTGTCAACAACTATCATTATACATAATACAGGAATCCCAAAGCATCACTAGTAAAGGCATGACTATCCACTATCACCACTATTGAGAGGTTGCAGACAACGTAATAACACAAGAGAAAAAAAGGAGAGGAGGGTATAATTACTGAAAGGGGGGAGACCAAATTATATTCGCAAATGATAATTATCTAGTAAATATCTAGAAAACCCAAGAAAATCAACCAAAAAAAGGTTAGAATGATAGGATGCATTCTATATGGCAGCCAATTACAGAAATAGCACACAAAAAGAGCTGTCTCACATACCACTTAAAAAATATAATTTAAAATATCCCATTTGCAACGGTAACCAAAAATAGTAATATAATATATAAAATACTCAGAAATAAATACAAAAGGTAATAAACAGTACCTAATGGAAAATCACAAAACTTTCAACGGGTCATAAAAGAAAGCCTAAATAAACATAAAGACAGATAACGCTACTGAACTAGAATATTTATTTTCCATAAATATACAGTTCTTTCCAAATTAAGTAATAAATTTAATGCGGTAACAATTAAAATACCAAAGGTTGGTGGAATACACAGGAGACCTTGAAAAAATGATATTTTTAAGTTTCTCTGGAAAAAATTTTAAGTTGTCTTCTCAGTGCAAGAGCCAAGGACCTTCTGAAACAGAGAATCATCATGGGAGACTTTACTGCCAGATACTGAAAGTCATCATAAAACTCTGTTAATTAAAATGATGTGTCAAAAGAATTACAGACAAAACAAAAAAAAGAGAGTAAAAAGCAGATCCGAGTATTTTGCCATTCAAACTAGTCAGCAGGGACAACTGGTTAACCATTTGCGAGGAATTAAGACATCTACCCCACATCCCACACCAACTAAATTCTAGATGCAGTACAAGAATTATATGAAAAAATCAAAATATAAAATAATCAGAAGGACACATAAGTGACCATTTATCTAATATTTAAGTGAGAAAAGTCTCTCTATAGATAAAGGGAAACTTCTGAATAACAAAAATACAAAAGTAAAAGGCAGGCAGTAAACAAAGTAGGAAAAATACTTCCCGCACATGATTAACAAATAATAATATCCCTCATCTATGATGTATACTTACAAATCAATAAGAAAAGACATACATTAGTAAAATGAACGAAGGCTAGATGAATAAACATATCACAAAAGAACTATAACTGGCCAATAAACACGGTAGGAGGAAATTCAAGCACATAGTACTTCGTAATTATGAAAATACAAATTAGTTCTACAATGAGCTCCTACTCATCTCTTCCAAACGGGCAAATATTTTTATCTCATGACAATTCCCAGTGTTGGAGAGGATGTACCAACATGCATCCTCATGCACTGCCTGTCAGAGTAGAAACTGGGTGGCAATCTGACAATGCAAACCAAAAATCATTACACATGTTAACCCAAAAAGTCACCTTCTTTTAATTTACACTATGGAAAATACCACAGATTTGCACAGAGATTTATGTGCAAGGATGGTCACTGAAGCATAATTTATAATAGCAGAGAAAAAAATCCATATGATGAAATACTATACTATAATTGTAATAACATGGAAAAATATTCACAATATACTGGATACTGAAAAAGAGCAGAATACAAAATATGCATATTATGATTCGAATTTTTCTATAAAATACCTTTTGTATAAATATGTATCATAAACATGTTTTAGATAAAATTAGGATCATACTGCATATATTACATATATAATAGGCATAATAATAATATTCTAAGCAATACACCAATACAGTAAGTAACACAGTGGTTATCTCTGGAGGATTATATGAGATTTTTTTTCTCCCTGCTTGGTATTTTTCTGTATTTTTTAATTTTTCTAAAATAACAAATGATGTAATCAGGAACAATATTTTAAATAAGAAATGCTTCACTATCTTATATGCTATACATATTGTGGTCAGACATTTATAAAGTTGCCTCTCATAAGCCACATGTGGAAAATAATTTCATTACCTATAGGTACATCCATAGTAATAATAGCTAATGCTTATATACACAGTACTTACATACGCCCATCACTATTCTAAATGCTTTACGTATATATTAAATCATTTAATTCTCATGACTATTATTATCCCCATTTTACAGACGAAGACTGAGGCTCAGGAAGATTAGGTGACTCACCCAAGACTACTTAGCTAGTAAGGAAAGCTAGGAGAAAAACAAGGCGGCCTGGCCAAAATCCATACTCTCTTAACCAGGACAAGCTACAGTCTCTCTTAAACTAAAGTACCAAGACTGACTCACAATCTAATGCCAGCACATAAGCAATCAAATAGCACTACCCTCTTTAAAGCAGCCTCCATGGGAAACTCTATACATATCCAAAGATGTGGTCACTGATCATAACATTTTTGGAAATCTTTTTGACTGTCCTCAGGGGGCAGTAAACAAGTCTCCCGTGGGAAAGATGAGATTTCTTTCAAACAGCTGGGAATCATTCAGATGTAGGTCTTAAAGTGTGATTAAACTGCCCAATTCTGCTTTCGGTAACACAGCAAGAAAAATCAATGAGCTGATTTTGCTATTATGCCCATAACTCGTATCTGCTCCCAGGAACTACATTCACAAGTGGATTTTAACATTTACTATGCTGCATTATTGTAATCATTCGTGCACCTGCCTATCTTCCTACCGGACTAAGATCCTCAACAGCAAAGACTGCTATCTTTTTCATCCTTCAGTCTCCAGTCCCTAACACAGTCCCCAGAACAAAAAATGACTAATTAAGTATATCTGAAGTAACTCTATGAAGAATGCCACACAAATGCTTTGAGCAATAGCAATATATTGGAATAAATAAAAATAATGCCAAGAGGGCAACTGAGCCTGTGTACAAATAAATATATAACATATATGGAGACTAGAGGGAATAAAAAATGAAAGTTTTAAGGAGTAATTCCTAAATTTCTGAATGCTAAGGAAGATAGAACTCAGTTTTTAACAGTTCTTCTAATATAGTAATATCTAGCTAGAGTCATTTCTCACAAAACACAAGGTGGGGAGTAGATATGCCTCATTGTCTAAAAAGCAATCTACCGAACCAAGGATGCAGAAATAACCATAAACTTTCTCAGACAACGATGCAAAAACACATCTGCTGCACAGAAGACACCAGGATGCATCCTGCCTATGGGTTCAATCGACAAAGCACAACCTGGCGCCTGAAATATAAATCAAAGGACCTTCCATCCCTGCTACTTATTGACGTTTGCTACCTGCAAATTTCTAATATGTGCGAGATGGGTCTATTTTTATTTACAGCACACACCACAGGCTGAATGTAAAACAAGATGCTTAATAAATCCAGAAGCACATAAAACACCAGCATAACTCAGACAGCAAGACAGACACTCACTCCTTAATTAAGTGGGTGATGTTCTGTTTAAAACAAAAAGACAACCCTGGGCTAGAGCTAAGATTAAGCACTCAGTGTTGCAAGGGAAACGCCAACCATTTTCAGGGCAGAGGCTTTAAATCATGAAAAATAAACCATCTGATCGTCTGTATTCAATAGTAAGTAGACAGTCGGGACACAGACTGATTTGGATTAACACATTTTCAGTTATAACAAGTAATTTTACAGAGGATTAGTATCTTGATGGGCTGATCAATATGAGGCACCGCTGCTATTACAGATGAAAAGAAAATTGCCCCTCTGGTAATAAAGAGTGCGTGTCTTCGTTCCCCTTCATTTGCCGAGTCCATTACCGTAATGGTCCCAGCATTAACAGCTGGGGCAATTTAAGCAGCGGGGGTCTGATGAATTTAAAAGCTGGGCACCCTGGCTACCCATCCTTTCCTTTCGGGCTGCATATGCAACTCCTCTGCCTGGCTCGTTCCAACGCCAGGATCATGTTTTATGAGAACAATGACTACGATTTCCCAATTATTTGTCTCATTAATAGTGTTACCAGCCAATAATGTGACTAAAATAAAAATGGCTCGTAGCATACTGGCTGCTGAGTCGGCGAAAAATTGCACACTATTTACTTAAATAACGAGATTGACATGACGACAGTCTGGAGTCCGTGGAAACTGTAAGGTCTGCCTTCGTTTGCCTGCTGCTATTTTCAAGCATTAAAAAAAAAAAAGGCAGAACGTTCATGCCAATTAAAAAAAAAATTCAGCGGCAAAATTTTCCATCTCTGTTTTCAAAAAACGGCAAACTGGGAAACAGTGAGATAATCGACTGCAGTACCTAGAAACAGAAAATCCATATTAATGCAGCCTTGAGACTTTAATCATGCCCAATTCAGCAGAGTGGGTTAAGGCAGCCACATCAGCCCATTTTATATTATTACTGGAGAAATGCTGGCCCTTGAGGCACAGCCTTGAATGATCCAGTCGCTAAATGAAGATGCCAAAGGGCAGACTTAAGGCTAATGCAGAAATCAGAGCTCTGAATTTTCTGATCACAAGCAGTTATGAAAACACTCACACGCTGGCAACAAATCTCCTCCGCAGCCCAGATGCAAGATAATTTGGGCCTGCAAACTGAGTTTTCTACGTGGTTTCTACCAGCTATAAAAGTCTCAACTGGAACACTTCTCCACAAGGCGGTTCTTTGACAGAAAGGAAGGCACATTGCTTTACAAGCAGGTCACTTCCAAAACTACAGGGCAAATACCTGATGAGCATGGCAACAGGACAGATGCTTGTAGCATCCATGAAAATGCAAGCCTGTATAGCACCTACTCAGGGTTCAGCTTTCAAACAGGTGCTGGTCTTGGAGAAAAACACGATGTCAAGGACAAATGCTTGGAGACAAGTTCCTACCGATGCAAATCTTAATCTTCTGAACACGTCCTGACCCAACCCAACAGTCCTCAAGATTCTTTCCAGCTTACAGTGGAAAATCAACTGGTGAAACAATCTTGTAAGATAATACAAAATCAGTTTATAACAGAAGGTTAAGTAAATGAGGTTAACAGAACTCTAAATTCAACTTCTCCAACCCGTGCCTTTTTTTTTTTAAGGTTCCAAAAGTACCATCTCAACTATAAAGCTTTTTCCTTCTAGAAGTTAGAAAGTCACACTCTAAATATAACTTTAACCAAGAAATCTACCATAATAAGCTGACCCCAACAAAATACACTAAACCTGGAAGGTAAGCTAGCATTTTAAATTGGAAAGAGAACACTAGAAAACAATTCTTGACAGTTGCTAAAGTATGTGTTGAAGAGAAGAGTCTTGTGTCTCAAAATTAATACCTATATTTATGGTGGATGTTAGTTAATTTGAAATCCATAAATATTTAACCATTTTCCATTATTTCATTTAGGTTCTGGTTCCATCTCTCACTACTAGAAAGCCTAACAGCCAATAACAAGTGATACTCTTGGGAATCCATTCATCCATTTGATAAATATTTATGGAATATCTACCATATGCCTGGTACCATGTTAAGTCCTAGGGGTAAAATAGTGATAACAAAACTAAAAAGACACGGTCTCAAACTTTCTTGATGCATACAGTCTAAATGCCAAAACCTGTATGGCTAAACTCACCAACAACAAATCCAATCAACAGTCAGGGAGCCAGTATGATAATTATTAAGGGTCATGTGTAACATGTATCAGATGCTGGAGACTCTCAACCATTCAATCTTTCAAGAGATACGTACAAATTTCTTTCCTGTGCAAGGCCCTCCAGCAGGTACACCGGAAAGACAGAAGGATGAATTAGACAGCAATGCTGTCATCAAAAAAACTAATGGTTGCTTAAAGTGTCTAAGACTTCTTTCCAATGGCAAATTCAGTTTCCAAAACCGACACTAAGATGGTTAAGAAACAGACCTGGATACACCTGAAACTATCACTACACTGTAAATCAACTATATGTCAGTTAAAAAAAAGAAAGAAAGAAAAAGAAACAGATCTGGAAATACTGGCAATAATAGAAAGTAAAAAGAACTCAATGGTTTAACTTGTTAATTTTCAAGGAAGGTACTTACAGCAGTTTGGAAGCTATGAGCAAATAAACTAGCCCTTCTTCTATCTAAAGAAGGCAATCAAAACTACTAAATAATGATTAAAGGCTGACCTATACACTGGAAGAGAGATCAAGCAAAAAGATAAAGATGGATTTGGGGGGAAAATACACACAGTAGAATTTGTCAGGTGAAGTTTTAATTTTTTAAGTCCCCTGGTCATTGGCCCACCACCAAGAATGACCTACATTTAGTTTCTTAAATTACCTTCAGATATACTAGAGAAATAATCCAGGAGGCTCATGATGCAGATAGGGGCCAAAAGAACCTTCTCAGAACTTCACTAAAGTGCCAAACTGCAAAAAATAAAATAAACTGAGGTAAAGAGAACCAGTGGGAACATACATAAATAACAAACTTCCTTTTATTGAGTTATTTTATTTATAACTCATTAGCTCTTATAACTTAAAGTTTAGGGTGTTAAATGATAGTAAGACAATTGCTGCCAAAAACAGAAAACTTTTAAAATGATTTTTGAAACAACAGGTTTATCTATTCTGGATATATTCCTTCACTGATAAAAATGTACACTTCTTAAACAAAATAATTATGTTCCTGTTAAGTATATAACCCTCTCAGCAATAAATTTAAACTGTATCCATTTTCAATAATTTTAAAAAAGATGATGCAACTCAAGCCAGCCTAAGAACCTTTGAAGCTAGCTTGTAATTCAATATCCACATCTTTTCATTCCAGGACTGAAGAACAGTTCTAATATTTATGAACAACCCCTAAAGGAGTTACAGGTTGGGCCTCTCATAAGGATACACTCTGAAAGAGATCTTAGGAAGGAATTCCATGACCCATAGTCCAAGTTAAATAGATCTTCCTGAGGAAGGAATTCCATGACCCCTATACCACATTAGATCCTCCTTGCTCCCATGTCCTGTTCCTATGATAAAACTCACTACTCTACTGCTGGTACTTGCTTAATTATCCTACCTTCCATGGAAAGGCAGCCAGTTTCATGGAACCAAATCTACCATCTTTACCTATATGTCTCCAGTGCTGAGTACCCGATGTGGCACTTAACCAGGATCCTCATCTGAATCAAGGAACACAGAAAATGGTTTGACACCATTTTCTCAGTGGGTGGTAGGTACATAACTAGTACCATTTTGGTGGTAGGTACATAACTAGTACCATTTGGGATGAATGAGCGAGAAGTTAGTGGAACCCCAACTGAGAAAATCTGTCGGATCAGACACTCAATTCAAGTTTGCAGAATGAATATCCTGAATATAGACTTAACAGCTACTGGTATCAGGCAGGTGATGATGATGACAATGAGATGACGGTGATAATAACAGTATTTATTTTTACTATGTGCCAGGAATGTTCTAGGTGCTTTATATCTCAGTTAACCTTCATCACAATCATAAATATCACCACAATTTTACAGATGAGGAAACTGAAGCACAGAGAATTTACGTTGCTTAAAGCAAGTGATGGAGCAGGATTCAATTTCGGGATCTGCCTCTGAAGCCCCACACTCTAAACTGAGGTACTGTGACTAACGGAGCAAAGCTGAGTGTGGCAGAAGGGAAAGTACATTCTCATCTAAAGGGGCAGCCACAACTCAGCTCTAGTTAGTGAAATGCATGTCCAGTGTTACCAGCTCATCTAGTTTTTCAAGAATGCCAGCCATCCAGATTTTTATGTAAAGTCTCTCAACCTTTAAATATTAGAAAATAATTCAGAAACTTTCAAACATACTTCGTTTGGGCCAAACAAAACACATTTATAGGCAGGATGAATATGCAAGTTGTAAATTTGTGATCTCTAGTGGCCCCTATCTTTCCTCAAAAATATACACGCCAAAAATGCATAATCTGAATCTAATCCTAAGGAAATATCAGACAAATAAGAATACAGGGACATTCTACAAAACAAATAGCCTGTCCTCATCACAAATGTCAGTGTCTTAAAAGACAAAGAAAGGATGAGAAACCAACTTAAAGGAGATTAAAAGTAACCAGAGACATGACAATTAAAGGTAATGTATGACCCAGGATTGAAACCTGGACTAGGAAAAATAAAAATCCTATAAAAGGTATTATTAGGAATATGAGCAAAATTTAAATATGGACTTTGGATTAAATAAGAGTATTTTATCAATGTTAGCTTTTCTGAAATTGATAATTGGCTATGTTTATATATAAGAGAGTGTCCTTGTTCTTAGGAATTACATACTGAAGTGTTTGGGGATAAAGACAATTAATGTCTCCAATTTACTCTGTAACAGTTCATAAAAAATAATAGCTTGTGTATATAAATAAGGGAAGAGAGGGCAAGAGCTATAAAACAAATGTAGCAAGATGTTAGTATGTCTTTAATCTGGATGATAGGCAGTAATGGCTTTTTATTCTATTCTTGCAGCTCTTCTACAAATTTTAAATCATTCCAAAAATTAAATTATGTCATCTTGAAAAAAAATAAAGCATGGGTGCAGCCCTATGTCAGCAAAGGATTCTTTGGGCAACCAAACTCCATCAAGGCCATAGCTATTCTGTCCCTGGCACAGCGGCCAAACTTAATCAGCTATTCTCAACTCCCATTTCTCCACTGGCTGGAGAAACTGAGGCATAGGATGCCAACTCTCTGTCCAGGCAGCAAAAAAAATTTGAGATGCCAAGGTTCTAACTCAGCCTATTAAATGTTAATCTGCACTATTCCACTATATGCCTTATTAAAAATTTTTCATTTTAAAAATGCATAAATACACTTTGGTACCCACTTATGTTTTAACACAAATTAAGTTAACACAAATGAAAAGCTATTTACTCCAACCTTTTTATTCAACCTCCAGACTTGGAAACTGTATTAAAGTCTATGACATAAGCAATCACAAGAAGAATATATAATCTAAGTTATATCAAAGAGAAAAGGAAAACCAAAAGCAATTACCCATTATGGGGATAACAAAGTTTAATTTAAAAGGCAAACAAAAAATCTTTGTAACCTTGGAATAGGCAAATACTTCATAGATATGAAACAAAAAGCATGAATCATAAAAAGAAATATCAATAATTTGGACCTTTATCAAAATTAGATACTTTTGTTCTTCGAAGGAGCAGTAAGTAAATGAAAAGAATGAGACACAGTACTCACAATACATATCGCTGACAAAGGACTTATATCTAGAAAATATAAAGAACTCATAATATTTAACATTATGAGCACAAATAACCCAACAAAAAGGAAAATGGACAGAAGATTTTAACAGATACTTCACAAGAGAAGATCTATACCTGGTCAATAAACACATGAGAAGCAGCTCAGCATCATTAGACATTAGGGAAATAAAAGTCAAAACCAAAATGAGACACCCGCTAGGATACAGAATCAAAAAGACGGACAATAATAACAAGTGATGAAAAAATGGGAAGAAACTGGAACCCTCGAACATGAGTATTAAATGGTGCATCCACACTGGAAACAATGTCTTAGTCCATGTAAGCTGCTATAACGAAATACTAGATTAGGTGGTTTATAAACAGCAGAAATTTATTGCTCACAGTCTGGAGGCTGGAAGTCTGAGGTCTGGGTGCCAGCACCATCGGGCTCCGGTGAGGGCCTCTTCTGGGTGCAGACTCCCAACATATTGTTGTATCCTCACATGGCAGAAGGGGTGGGGGGCTCTCTCAGGCCTCTTTTAAAGGAGACTAATTCCATTCCTAACTACTTAATCACTTCCAAAAGGCTCTACCTCCCAAGACTATGACCTTGGGGGTTAGAATTTCAACATAAGAATTTGAAGGTGGGGGATGGTCACAAACACTCAGACCATAATAAACAGTGCAGCAGTTTCTTAACAAGTTAAACAGAGATTTACCATATGACCCAGCAATTCCACTCCTAGATCTCTACTTAAAAGAAATTTTTAAATATATACTTATAAAAAGTAGAACACAAATGTTCATAGCAGCATTATTCATAATAGCCAAATAGTGGAAATAACCCAAGTATCTATCAACTGGTGAATGAATTAAACAAAATGTGGTACATTCTCATCTGAAATATGTGTAGTTTACTGCACAGAAATTATACCACAATAAAGTTGTTTTAAAAAATTTTTTTAAAAAACATGAAACTAGTAAATAAAATAAAAACCAATGCCTAGAATTTGAAAACAAACTGGAAAAAAAAATTGGTACATTCAGACATGGGAATACTATTTTGTAATAAAAAAGAACAAAGTACTGATACATGCTACAACCCGGAAAAAAGCTTTTAAAAGAGATACTCACCCACATTAGTCATCACTGAAATACAAATTAAAACCACAATGAGATACTGCTACATGTCCACTAAAATTTAATGGCTAAAATTTAAAAGATGGACAATAACAAGTATTGGTGAGAATATGGAGCAACTAGAACTCTCATACACAGCTGATGAAAATGTAAAGTAGTATAGTGGGTTTGAATGGTATCCTTCAAAAAGATATGTCCAAGTCTTAAACACTGGTGCCTGTAAATGTGATCCTACTTGGGAAAAGGGTCTTTGCCAATGTAATTAAGCTAAGGATCATGAAATTAAGATCATCCTGGATTTAGGGTAGGCCCTCAATGCAATGACTGGTGTCCTTACAAGAGGAAAGAGAGAGAGCTGTAAGACACAGAAACACAGAGAAGGCAGCCAAGGAAAGAAAGGAGCAGAGACTGAAGTTATAAAGCCCAAGGCAAGGAACGCCAAGAGTCACCCAAAGTGGGAAGAGGCAAGGAAGGACTCTCCCTAGAGCTTTCACAGGCCCTGTCAATACCTGGATTTCAGACTCATCTCTAGAACTGTGAGGGAATAAATTTGCCTTGTTTTAAGACACCAAGTTTGTGGCAACTTGTGGCAGGAGCCCTAGAAAACTAATACAAATGGAAGAATCACTTTGGAAAATTGTTTAGGAACTTCTTACAAGGTTAAACATAGGGCAATCATATGACTCACCAACTGGACTCCTGGGTATTTATCCAAAAGAAATGGAAACACAGACTTACACACGAATGGTCATAGCAGTTTTTCATAATAGCCCAAAACCAGAAACAATCCAAATGTTCAACAACAAGTCAATGAATAAACAAATGAGGTAGATCTACATAGTAGACTATTAATTAGCAATAAAAAGGAAGGAACTATTGATACAGACAACATAAATAAATCTCAAAAATCATTATACTGAGTGAAAGCAGACAGACCCAAGAGTACATATAGTATACTTCCATTTATATGAAATTCTAGAAAATACAGTGATAGAAAATCTATCCGTGGTGCTGGGGATCCAAAGTGGATGAACAGACTGACTGTAAATCAGCAGGAGAAAACTGAAATGTTCTCTGTATCAACGGCGGGACTGAAATGTTCTCTATATCAACGGCGGTGGTGGTTCACAGGTGTATATACATCTGTCAAAACTCATCAAACCATACATTATAAATGGTGCAAATTATTGTATGTAAATTACACCTCAGTAAAGTTAATTAGAAAAAGGTAAAATAATCCATGAGCAAATGAATCTTTTATATTTAAGATTAAAAACTTAATTCCCTATACTTTGTTCTAACTAGTAGTATTTCATAAATAAACAAAATTTAAATAAAGATCAAAGAAATTTTTCTAAGTAAACAGGCAGACAACTTGCTCTATCAATTCAACAAGTTTCACAAGCAGAAAATGGAAAAAAGCTTGGAATCAGAAGACCTGGTTCTGGGCCCTAGTTCCACATAGCAACCAAGTGGCCTCGGGCAAGTTGTAACTTCTACATGCCTCGGTTTCAACATCCATCAAATGCAGATGACATTAACAACTACCTCATAAACAATGGTTATAGTCTCAGTAGAGCAAAAGCGCCTTTGTGCAGGGATTCTACCTTAGCCAAAATTATAATTCCAGTGTCTGGCAAACAACAGGCGATAAATAAATCTTTATAGAATAAATGAGTAACTTTAAATGTCAACTCAAAAGATAATGACATCAGGCACAATACCACTGTGTGATACTTGTTTTTGTACCACTGTAGACTGATGCAGAAGGATCTTTGTACCCATCTTTATATACTGTTCTTCATCATTAATTATTAGAGAAATGCAAGTCAAAAGTACAATGAGGTATCACCTCACACCAGTCAGAATGGCCATCATTAAAAAGTCTACAAATAACAAATGCTGGAGAGGGTGTGGAAAAAAGGGAACCCTCCTATACTGTTGGTAGGAATGTAGTTTGCAGCCACTGTGGAAAACAGTATGAAGGTTCCTTGAAAAACTCCAAATAGAGTTGCCATACGATCCAGGAATCCCACTCTTGGGCATATATCTGTAGAAAACTCTAATTCAAAAAGATACATACACCCCAATGTTCATAATAGCATTATTTACAATAGCCAAGACATGGAAGCAACCTAAATGTCCATCAACAGATGAACGGATAAAGAAGATGTGGTATGTATATACAATGGAATTCTACTCAACCATAAAAAAGAATGAAATAATGCCATTTGTAGCAACATGGGTGGACCTAGATACTGTCACAATAAGTGAAGTAAACCAGAAAGAGAAAGACAAATACAATATGATACCACTTATATGTGGAATCCAAAATGGGGCACAAATGAACTTCTTTATGAAACAGAAAGACTCACAGATATAGAAAACAAACTTATGGTTACCAAAGGGGAAAGTAGGGAAGAGATAAATTAGGAGTTTGGGATTAGCAGATACAAACTACTATGTATAAAATACATAAACAACAAGGTCCTAATCTATAACACAGGGAACTATACTCAATATCTTGTAATAAACCATAATGGAAGAGAATATGAAAAAGAATATGTATGTATATGTATAACTGAATCACTCTGGTGTACATCAGAAACTACTGCAATATTATAAGTCAATAATTCTTTAGTAAAAAAATTAAAATTTTAAAAATATATATGTATATATACATTGCCCTTATCAAATACAGATGCAACCATGGAAACTCCAGGTCCCTGGTGAAACTTTGTTATAACTCGGGTCAAAGAGAGCACATTTTATGTTTTAAATCCATAGAGGTATTGCCCTAAGAGAAACTCACTTGTAGGACTAAAGATTCTATGACAGCACAAACTATGTCTGTTTCATTCACCAATAGTTCCCACTTCCAATAACTGCCTAATACAGAGCAGTCAACAAACAGCATGTGTAAAGGCCCTGTAACCAGATAAAGCACAGTAAAGAGGGACTTCTAAGAAGGCCAAAGTGGCTGATGGGCAGAGCAGGGAAGCAGTCATGTCCACTGAGACTGTGGATAATGCAGGGAGGGTCTAGACCATGCAAAACACCGTAGGCCACGTGAAGTTTTGTCTTTCTCTGAGAGCAACAGAAAGCCATGGAAGATTTTTAAACAGGTGTTTGGCAGAGGAGGTAGAAAGGAAAGGGCCATGATGAGACCTGCATTTTGAAAAGCTCACACACAGCAGTGTGGAGAAGAGACTGGTTGTGCGGGAGGAGGGACATAAGGGGAGCAAGGTGTATTAGGGCGTAGACTGAATACAGACCAATAAGGAGACTACTGGAATGGTTCACTAAAAAGGGAATGGTAGCTTGGCCAAGGTGGTGAAGATGGAAAAAAGTGAACAGAGTACCAATGTATTTAGACAAATCAATAGGATTTGATTTGGGGAAAAAAGGAAACACTCAATTCTTCTGAGCCTCAAGTCTTCATCGGTTTAACAGTACTGTTAATACTCCATCTGTGAAATATCTTATCTTACAATCTGCTGTGATAAGCATATGAAATAATATAAATGTTACGAACTTAACGCAGAGCCTGACATAATAAATGCTAAAACACACACACACACACACACACACACACACACACACACACACACACACAAAAACACGCTATTTCTATGATTACTGTCATCCCATGGAATGGCAACTGCGAGAGGATGAAAACTCAAAAGTAGGAAATAGGATTGTAGTTAAAGGTCCATATCCGTTGCACAATATAGACAACTGTTCCAAATAAACACATCTGACCGCACAGATATTTCACCTAAACCGGTCACAGTCGTCAAAAGCCATTACCGAAGAGGACAGCACAACTGGTCTAATCACAGGCAGCTTAGAGTCCGGTAAACTGAGGCACAAGGGTAGCTACAAGTTTAACCAAGGAATTGGGTGCAGATAGCAGGGCAATGAAATGTGTCTTGATTCTTAGGTGAGTTGATCCAACAGGACTAGGCCTGCATTCCGAGCTGCACGAATTTATAACCTCCAAGTCTCCAGCTCCCTTACTGACAAGGCCTTGTCATCCCTTGGCTTAAGACCGTGGGTCCGCTCGCGGTCCAACTAAGCCCTTCCGGTTCCCAGCCCCCAGCTACAAGCGCACGAAAGATCCCAGATTCCGGAGAGCCCGACATACCTTAGCTTCGCGCTCTCGTTCCTCCGCGGTCGGGGTTCGCTTCATGCTGCTGCTGTAGTTGCCTTCGCCACTGCTAGACGCGTAGATTCTTTGCCCTGAACCCCGCCTCCTGCATGTAGTTCTCTCCGCGTCCTGCTCCCGCCTGGTGCCATTCTCCTTCGAGCTCCGACAACTACCACTCCCAGAATGCAGTGCGGCGACGCCGAAATGAGCCTCGGGCTTTGGAGCAAGAGAATGTCCCAGGTCCAACAGCTGGATGAGCGTAGTCCGCGGCGCAGCAAGCTGACTGGCTAGGGCGCAAAGAGAACTACACTTCCCAGGAGGCAACGGGGCCTGCCATGTTTTTCCCGTGCTCCTCTCGGCCAGCCGCCCCACACGCCGTCGGCGCTATAGCAACGGTAGCTAGCGGCGGGGAGAGAGTGGCGGTGAGTACTCCGGGGGAGAAGAGGGGGTGCAGGTGGTCGACCCTCTACCTGCAGCACGGGCCGGGGTCCCGGGGTCTGCTCTACGGCCTGGAGAAGGCCCTGGAGTTCTGCTCGCGTGAAGAGCAGCCCAGCACGAGACACTTCCACCTCCTCAGGCCTGACTCAGAGCCCGCCCATTATCCCCACTCCGGTTTGAAATTTTCCATCCCAGCCCTAAACCCTAGCTGATGAGAGTAACTGCCGTGCCTGTCCAAGTCCTTCTTCAAGTAGAGGGTCACATAAACAGTTTGCTCGTTTGCCCCGGGTTAGGAGTTGATTGGGAAACCCTAAGCCTCCTGAGTAACCTATTGTTTGCTTAATTATTTACAATTATTTGTTTATCGTGATTACCCCGTAGCCTATTAACTCCATGAAGGTGGAGACTTTGTTTACCGTTTTAGTCTCAGTGCCAGTATTCATTTATTCATCCAATTAACCTTAGTATTGGTGCCCACCCCGTACCAAACACTGTTGCCGACCAGCTATGAACAGGACTGATAACGCTCTCGAGATGCTTATAGTTTACTAGTAAAGGTGAAGCAGTAATGAACTAGTAAATAAGATAATTTCAGATCGAGATGATAGCTATAAAAGAAATAAACAGTGCTGAAGTTGGGAGGAAGAATATGCTAACATAGGACGATCAGGGAAGGCCTCTCTGGAAGTGACAGTTGAGCGGAGTCCCAAAGAATGAGGTGGCAGCTAATGCAAAGGCCTTGAACAAGACAAGGGTACCGTGGATTTGAAGAACCTAAAGGAGAACAGTGTGTGCGGCTCATAGTGAGCAAGGAGGGATCGCACAGACAGTTCCTGGGGAGGCACTGCAGCACTACGCAGGGTTTCTCAGCCCGGGCACTGTTAACATTTGGGGCCAGATAATTCTTTGTTGTGGTTCCTGTGCCCTGTAGGATGTTGAGCATCATCTCTGGCCTCTAGATGCCAGTAACCCTGCCCCCCTGCTTCCCAGCTGTGACAATTAAAAATAGGACCAGACAACTACTTAGATGTGTGACCTTGGCCAAGTTACCTAAGCTGCATCTCAGTTTCTTCATTCATAAAGCAGGAACCATTTGAGTAACAACCTCACGAGGATATTGTGAGATATTTAATTAATCCATATAAGTAGAGCACTTAGAAGAGTCCCCTGGCACAGTTTAGTAAGCATTCAATAAATGTTAACACCATCATCATCATTGTTGTTGTTATTATAAAAGCTACCATAACTCATGGAAAAGATGTCATTTTCACAAGTGTTCTGTGTTTAAACTTCTTGCTAATTTTCCTAAGTTGACCTTTCCTGTAGCAATGTTTCCAAAAGGAGTAGATGATCTCCCAGTCGTATGTCTGTTAGCTGTTCATGTCACAGTGAAATGCAACAGTTTGCAACCTTTGATGACTTATAATAAAAGTTATTAACCCTCTCCCTAAAAGAGAATGCATATATACATATGCATACAAGATTCTGAAAGCCATCTCTGGATCCATGGACCCTGAAGCCCCAAGGACTCCAGTCATTCACTCAACAACTGTTTAGTGAATGCCGGCTATGTACCCAGCTCTGTGCCAGCCTCTGAGACTGCAGAGGTGGACAAGACAAAGCAGCTTGCTACTCTCAGACTTTACATTCTAGGACCAACATGCTAGAGATTGCGAACCTCTGCTGCAGGGCATCTTCATTGGTAATTTGCATTTGACTTTCTGGGTAGATTGAAATGAGAATATAATTTTTTTTTTGCAATAGTAGGCTTTGCATGGGCCGCTCACATCCACATGTAAAACTAATTTACTGTGGTGCATTTCTGTAAAGAACAGAAACTAAAAATGCCAGAATTAGCTGGAGAGCCTGTCTGTGGAGGTAGGAAGCCCTGGGACCTGGGCCTCATGGCAACAAAGACAGGACACAACAAAAACAAACCCAGCTGTTGAATTTATGAAACTTCTTTCACAGAACCTGGAACCACCCATTTCTTTGTGCATCAAGCTGAAAATTAATATTCACGTAATATTGACATCCCAGGCAAATGTGCTAAATGCTTTTAATCTCTATTATGTTTAAAATAACTGAGATAAGTATTGTTTTCTCCATTTTTAAAGTGAAGGAACTGAAACTCCTTCAAGGTGACTTGACCAGCCAGTAAGTAGTAGAACAAACATTTGAATCAAGTTCCTGACGTGAGCTTTTTCCAAGATACCTGCTTTCTTTGGGGAGCAAAGAAGGGGATGGAGGATGGAGAGGAGGTATTTCTTAAATCTGAGGGAGTTGGTTTTTGTTTCAGATAGAGTATTAGAAGAAGAGAGAAGGAAGAATGCTAATCTTACCTCATTTCCTAAGCAAACTATAGGAAATATACTGTTGAAAGGAACACTGGCTCCATGATTGAATGTAGTATTACTTTTAAAATAGACGCTTTCATCTTCTTTGAGCAGCACATGTGGGCAATAAGATGTCCATTAACGTTCTAGTGACTTACTCATTTTATTTGGTTCATTCCATTGCATAGTTAATGTTACAACCTGGAAAGATTTTATTTGAATTTTCTTTTCTCTGCAGATAGGCAATGTCTGGTCCAGCTGATGAGACTGCAGGAGACCTGCCTGTGAAAGATATAGGTCTGAATCTCTTTGGAGTGGGAGGGTTACAAGGTACGGCCAGCTGTTATTTATTACAGTTATGAACTTTGATCAGTAACTTCTTTACTTTTAATTTAAAGTATTTCTGATATTCATACAAACAAAGCCATTTAAGTAACTATATAGCTCTTGATTGGACTAAACAAGAAGATGGAGAATTTAGACCAACATATGGTATTTTACTGCACACATCAATTATCAACAGCTCATAGAAAATGTAAAATCCCCCTCTGTTCTGATAAAGAATTGTTATAAATCATCTTTTTAAAATTCCGCACATCAGTAGAAACTACACAGAGAGTATCCAAGCCTCCAAACCGAATTGCCTGGTTTAAATCACATTCACCATTAAAATGTTTCTTTATGCTTAAATTTTATATGGGAGGAAATGCCATATTTAAAAATTTTTTGCCTTTCAAGTAGAGTATCTCAAAATGGTTTGTTTATCCAAGTGATATTGACTTTGTTTTATCAAATTAATACACATTAAAGGTTTTCTTTGTCCTTTTATCACTTGGTCGTTGCTGCAGAGCTGAAAAGCACTTTCAAATTAAGAAAGAGAAGTATAGCTTTAAGGAATAATTTAGAGTGTAGAGCTGTGTTTTTCTTTGTGTGTCCAGCATGTCAGCCATGCTGTCATGCCATAGCATTTGTCATTGAGAAGGGTGTGATGTAAAATACATTCCACTAAGACTTCTTCCGACCCTTGTTAAAACACGGTGAGCAGCCGCCCTGACTACCACAGAAGGGTGGTCAAAGTGTTGGTCATTGAAAAAGACAAATTTAACTACAGAGCTTTTACTGTTGAAAGTAAAAAAGAATGTATAAGCTTTGCTTCAGATCTTTGGTGGAGTATCAGGGATTCAAGTACAAATAAATTTTAAGTGTGTAGAGCTATTTATTGGGCTTTGATACCCTAAGTTCAGTTCTTACCCTCTGTAACCCCCTCATAGGGCTTTAATCTTTGACCATTGAGTCTTTGTTTCTTTTGGAGGATTGTTGAAAATTGACCAGCTTCACAGGAAAAAACTAAATTTAGGCATATGTAAAAAAATATCACATACATGCTAAAAGGTGTAAAAGTTCTTTAAAAACATATAATAGCTTATGAATGATTTATGAAGGTTTTTGTTTGTTTATTTGGTCTTGCAGATTTTATAGTTTATTTTCTATAACCCAGCACCCATAGCTCAGGAAAATATATTCATCATACTGTTATTGTTACAACTCTTACCTTCTGAGGAAAAAAAGTACTTCTAGAAACCCTGACTTTTAGTTTTAGTATTTTCAACATTCAGCATATAAACTGAAAAGTACTCTTGGAATCAGAGTTCCATCTTACATTCTTAAAGATGGTTATTTGAATACATTTTTGATTGGATACTATTGTTGCTCAAATCCTTAATATTGCATAAAAGTATTAATAGTAAGGATTTTTATTCTTACCTCCAATTGGTGAAATGAGCAATGCTATAACATTTTCTAAAGCAGTCTTAATTGTAGGTCACAAAGGAAAAATATATGAGATGAGTACATCAAAGATTATGTTAATATCAACAGTTATCATTTTTAGGGACTATTTTAAGTAATCCTACTATTAATTACCTTGGCATTTTTGCAGAAACTTCAACAACACCGACAATGAAGTCTCGCCAAGCAGTGTCACGTATCAGTCGTGAGGAACTGGAAGACAGATTTTTACGTTTGCATGATGAGAACATTTTACTTAAACAACATGCCCGCAAGCAAGAGGATAAAATTAAAAGGTTATGATAAAAAGCTTTTAGCTTTTTTTTCCTGACTCTGTAAAGTTTGGAGGATATGCTTTTCTATAAACTTAATTGGAAACCCCACCTTGAATCTTTTTTGGAGCAAGGCAGGTTGTAAATAAATACAATTTTTAAAAATGGAAAATCTTACAAACTAGAATCATAAACCAAAAAGATTATGAGTGTTTATTATGTCTGAAGTTGCTATTTGGAGAAAGCGCTAATAGTTGTGCCATGAGTGTATCATATCTCTAAATAACTTTTGCTTTAATATTTATAGTTTAATAAGCAAATGGCCAAAACATCTGTTTTTTACAAGTCTTGATTTTGAAATGAAACTTTTAAAAACTAATTAGCTATTCTAACTTGTTAGAATGCATATTCCTTTAAGATTTGGGGTTTCCTAATGAAAACATCATTTCACTATCTGGAACATATTTAACTTTCCTTGGATTAGTCTAGAATCTGTATTTATTTTGATGAGTCTACTGCTCCTGAACTAATAGTGTCACTTTTGTATGCAAAAAAATTCTGCAGGGATTATTTATTAGGAATAGATATTTTTAATTCTTTCTTGTTCAGAAACACTATGACTATCTACTGAATGTGTGGCACTGAAAGTTCATTCTCATTTATAAGCATGAACAGGTCGGGACTTATATTCCTGTTCTAGGTTCAATGAAAAGGTGAGGTAGCCACTGAAGAAAGAAGATAGGGGTTTTTCTCTGCTTAGAACTTAGCCTCTAAAGGAGTGATTCTAGTCAGTTTCTACTCTGGACTTTGTTTCAAGGACCCACTGACCTGCTTTGTGTAGGGCTTCTCCTTTGAGTTGGATTTTGAGTCATGATGCTGGCTTTTTTCAAGACATGTGACTCAACTTGCCCAGTTCCTTTTCTGACCAGTAACATGCCCATCACCCTGTCAGAATGAGACATTTAGTCTGTGACCACTAAACAATTCTTTTTGTTGTAAACCTAATTGGTGAGTAAAAGGGTTGAATTCACAACCTTGACCTCATTAGTAATTCGTCCTAGCCAAAAAACAGAAAATCATAATGAGCTACGTAGTTTAATGGAAAAAGGACTAGGCTAGGAGTCAAGTTGTGTGCATGTGATCTTTTATCTCTCTGCCACTAGCCTATGGTATGTTCAAGCTGTTTAACCTCCTGGGATTTTATTCAGCTCAGCCCTGAGAGTAGTGATCCAATGACCACTATGACCCAAAGCTCTAAATTCCTTCTCAATTTCACACCACTGACACTACCTAGATACATGGGAAGGATTGCCTTTAAATTTATCCTTAGGATATAATTAGAATCACTTACTTTAGTACAAATGTAGATTTCATAAAACACCTTTCTAATTAAGTACTCAAACTTTACCCAATCACTTATTTCATTAATATCATAAAATAATCAAATGAAAATTATTGCTGGACAAACAGATGCAATCTTATATTTCCTGACAAAGTTTACTTGAATATCTTTGAAGGAATTTTAAGCCTCTCTATTGATGTGCTTCTTCTTTCCTTAAAAATTGGGGTTGTTTATTTTTCTCTAGATGTTGACTGCTCTAAATCTGTGTCTTTCTTCTGAATGTAATCTCTGTGAAAGTCTTTTCTGTAACAGAAGAGTCAGATATTTAGCTTGACATCTTATTTAGTTGGCTACCGTATTTCTCTGGATAAGCCATTTGGAGGGGCTCAGGGTCCTAAACTCATTAAAGGTCTAGGTAAGTGTGTGGCTCTGTTGGGCTATGATACCTGCCCAGATATCCCAATGATATATCATTGTCTGGATTAGGTGGAAGAGGAACTAATCCACTGATTATTTTACTAGAGTGTTTGTGGTACTCTTGGATCTTGGTTTTTATTATCCTATATCCCTTATAAAGCATGTTTAATGCATGTGCCTCAAGGGAAAGAGAAAACAATCTTAACTGATTATGTTATGCATAGCTCTCCCTGATGCCACATGCTGGAGGCCGAACAGCCAGAAGTGTAGATAGACGTGTATGACTACCGCTTTTACAGAGGACTCTGCTTAGGGCAAGAAAAGGTTGTTCTATGACATCCCAAAGCTATTAAGGATTTTTTTTTATTTCACTTTTGTTCTCTTAAGTAAAAGCTTCTGTCCATAACCATGCTAAAATAAAGCAAACCCCGTTTAAAGAAAAATGAAGTGTGTTTTTATTTTCAATCTCCTGTCTGGGTCTTTATAAAAATAGATTCACTGTAAACTAGAATCAGCTATTGAAGATGTGCGACCAATTTTGTAAAGTCTTGAACTTGTGTCTCTCATCAAAGCCACCTTTTCTTTCTTGTACTGCCAAGATTTTTCCATTCACTGTCAAGCATGTTTTCCGTACGTGTATATTACATCACCCCCATGTGCCCTTTCTGTCTTTTGTTCTGTCTAACCAGTTTTTATCAAAACTTAAAAGAATCAAAGGTATAAACCTCTGAGATGTCAAAAGCACAATGTACGTCTAAATTTAAAAGTAACGTTGAAATAATACTTTTTGTATCTAATTATTTTCTACCATTAAACTCGCATGTTTCTCGAGCTCTAAGCAACATTTAATGGTGCATTTTGGTTTCTTTTGAATTTTTCATTGGGCTTTTAATATGTGCGTATCTATCTATGCACTCTTAATATTTTTGTATTTGTAATATATCTTAATCCTGGAGAAACTGAAAACAGTGTATCACCTAAATGCTGCATAGCCTTAAAACACTTTTGAAAAGTTTTAACTTACTGTGGCTTGCAAATATAACCCACCACATCCACAATCTGTAGCTACATTTAAGTGCATACAGCATTCCTACATAAGGTCATGCGTTAAAAATTGCATTTGAGAAACATATGGAGTAAATATGTGTCCTCTCTTTACTAACCTTAAATGATAAGCCTTAGGAAACTGTTATTTGTCAGTGCTATAAAGCAGATTGTTGCCCAGTGGTTTCAATTATCATCAAAGGATTCTTCACAGGCAGTAATAGTTACATCAAAACCTGAAATTTATTATTCAGGTTCAGCACTGAAGTCTTCACAGTGATTATGTTCCTTTCAACAGAATGCATTTTATGCTGACTTCTCACATTCCTTTTCATCTTTTTATTATTTCCCTAGAATGGCCACCAAGTTAATACGGCTAGTTAATGACAAGAAAAGATATGAGCGGGTTGGTGGCGGCCCCAAGCGGCTGGGAAGAGATGTGGAAATGGAAGAAATGATTGAGCAGCTGCAAGAGAAAGTTCATGAGCTTGAAAGACAAAATGAAGCCCTCAAAAACAGATTAATTTCAGCCAAACAGCAACTTCAGATCCAGGGTTACAGGCAAACTCCATACAGTTATGTGCAATCTCGTGTTAACACTGGGCGTAGAAAAGCGAATGAAAATGCAGGCTTACAGGAATGCCCCAGGAAAGGTAAAGCAAAGCTTACATTAAGTCCTAAATTTAAGTTTTCACAGGTTGTTTTGCACACACAGATTTGTTGCTGTATTATTCATGTTTGTAAGTGTCTTTAGAAAGGGACAGAAAAATTGGTTTTTTTGACTTTGATAAAATCATGTTAAGAGTCACTGGATCATGCTCAAGTTTGTCTAGTTAAAACATTGAACATAACAATTCATCCTAATTCATAGAAGAGGCATGTATGAAGCTACCTAAAATATGAATTGAGTTGAAGTTTTTTTTTTATATTATGGGCGTAAATCATATTGACTTAGGCAAATGGAGAAACCACTAGCTAGTTACATGATCACAGTATTGTTCTGAATGATCACACTTAAGTTCTTCATCCAAACGCCTTCTATAAATTTTACAGAATTATTTAAATCTTTCTCATTGTGTGGAGGCAGCTTGACAGTGGAATGTGCACACAATTAAGGTTTTAAAAAGTTGGGTTCTTGCTCCT
This sequence comes from Camelus bactrianus, assembly GCF_048773025.1. Lineage (NCBI taxonomy): Eukaryota > Metazoa > Chordata > Mammalia > Artiodactyla > Camelidae > Camelus > Camelus bactrianus. The sequence continues at coordinate 72,529,220 of NC_133547.1, forward strand.
CTACTTACTATCTGGTGACCTTGGACAAGCCTAATCATTCTGAACTTGAGTTTTCTTTACATGTAAAAATAAAAGGATTTAAGCAAGTGACCATAAAGTTCTCTTCCATCTCCAAAAAATGATCGTAGGTCCCTTTCCTCATCTTGAAAATGAATCACCTAAAATCTACCCATCTTACAAAGCAATTCAGTTGCATAGAGAAGACTCAATACTATAGACAGAACCTAAATATTTCTAATAAAAATTCCTGATCCTCTCCATCCACACACAAACTTTATTTATAATGAAGCAAAAGTCAATAAATATTTTTAAGTAAGTTTTTTTCATTTCCACTACGAGGGAAGGAAATAAGATTTTAGCTCTAATTCATCTTCGTTTGGAATATGCTTCACATAAAAACCAAACATTTTTAAGGAAATAAAAAAATCATGTAAAACTTTCAGTTCATTGAGAGAACAAAAAACACCATCTGAACAGAAAGAAAAATTTGTTCTATTTTTTTTTTCCAAGCCAAAATGTTAACACTATCTGTTCCCTAGACAGAGTCCCTTTGAAGTCAATAAGGCCTCCACGCAGGCAGGAGGCAGCTGCAGGATGAAAGGGCTTGGCAACTCCCAGCTATGTGAGATTGGCAATGGACTTTGAATATAACCAAAGTAATCATAGTGAATTATAAATCAGAAAATACATTCTGCCACTAATTAACTTTCTACATGGAAGGGAGCACTTGACTTCCCAGAGCCTCATCTTCCTTGTCTGTAAAATGGAGTGATAACACCAGATTAGAAAAAAGGGCAGGAGATGGTAGGTCCACAGTAACGTACAAAAATATATTTTACCTTTTAAAAGTCGTTTATTGTCTCTGAACTTTAGTTTTATCATCTTTGACTGTTGTTGATCAAGATGACCTCTGCGGTCTGCAGGGTCTTTTATGCTAAATAAAAGCGATGCCCAAATATGAGATGAGCATGGCCAGCTAACTAGGGCTGTGGGTTGCTGTTTAAACAGGAGAGTTTGATGGAAGTTCCTGCCTATAGAAGAGCCACAGAACAAGAGAGTTCTTAAAATGTGACTGTGTAGATTAAATTTCTCCTCGTGTTTACACTCTTAGTAATTCGGACCTTTTTCACTGTTTGGTACGGAGTCCAGGACATACAAGTTGCACAAAGCACTAAATAGTGATGAACACTTTCCTAAGTACTGTCTTTCTGGGTAAACTTGAGGCATCATTATCAAGGTTGATATCTTAGTAGCCTTAATAGACTCTTCAAAATCACCTTTGGGGCTGGGAATTAGGCCAGACTTGTCAGAACTAGGGGCTGGATGAGAACCCAGACCCTCTTGGGCCACAAGCAGCCTTACCCCTAAAGCTGCTGTGCAAATGTCCTTTCCTGTTTGTGCTTCTTGGGATAAATAGGATAAACAGGAAATACTCGCTTAAGATGTGATCAATGTAATGTAGAAACAATTCTTATTGTGAAGAACCAATAGAAAGATTTGTACAAAGTGTATACATTTTAAAGTGTAACTATTGGAAAATCACCATGATACTATAAATTCTAAGCAATTTTTTGAGTATAGTGTTTTTTTTTTAATTCCAGTAGTGATGTTCAGTGTTTCCATGATTTATGTAGAAAAGCTTAAGAATGACTATTACTGCCAAAATAATATAATTGGCGGATTTTAACACAGTAAGCTACTGTAATGTTTTAGGCAAAGGCTGTTCTGTTCTTTAGACTGGATTCTAGCAATAAACATTGAAAGTTTTGGAAATAGCAAATAACAGTTCCATCATTCCTAATTACAGTTTTCATTTTTAAAAAGTAAACTTTTCTTAAGAGAATGAATTTTTTTCTGACCTTTATATTCTACATTTAAAAAAATCTAAATTATGTGTCATATTTTATTTACCTCAAGCTAGTAATTCCGTTATCTTCTAAGTGTAAAGTAACTCCTATAAATAAAAGTATGTCTCATTTTTAACAATGGGACCAGGCTTGTAAAATTGCATGTAACTATTTTTATAGGAAAAATTACATTTTAAGTGCAACAGCAAAATGTTTTATTTAAAGGAATCCTATTGATGATCCTTTCTCAAATTACCTTTGTTTAAATATGGATTTCCTTATTGAGTTAGAATAAATCAAAGTACAGGAGACATTTTGACTTAACACTCGCAGTATCTATGAATCACACAAATGAAGATAAGGTTCAAAATGTACGTTCAAGGGGTGTGAGTGAGTAATTTAAAAATCAAAAAAAAACCTTTATCATAAATAATAAAAAAAAGATTAAGTTTTTGAAAACTTTTTCTTTCACACCTCAGTTTATATTATAAAGACCTAACGTTAAAACTTTAGTTCTTTCAGAATTTACTTCAGGAGTCCTAAATCTGAGGTAAGTGAACCTATTTCTGGGTAATTTGGTTTCTACAGTAGAATTTGTTAAGTGGCCAATACTTGCTGCTATGTTTTATTTAACGCCAGCTGGTGCCTGAGATCTAACAGTTCCTTTGGCAACATATGTCTGATTCTCTGTACTAAATAGAGCACATATCTCACAGTACTTAAGAGACTTTATTATGTTACACATGTCCTTATGATAGCAAATCAAGGGTCTTTCCTTTCTAACTTCACTTCTGTAATCTTATTATCTTCAGGTATTAAATTCCAAGAAAAAGATGTAGCAGAAACTCTGCAACCCATGCCTACAAAATATGGCAACAGTTTACTTGAAGAAGCCAGAGGTGAAATACGAAATTTGTACGTATTCTTTTTGTGGTCTTTATAGAACATTGCCTATTGATCCCTCCCTTCCCTTTGTTTTAAACGAAATTGGTTTATGTACAGATAATTTGCCCCATTGAAGTACAGCTAGATCTGTGGGGTAAGAACAGATATTACATAACATGTTTCCAGTAAAATGAGGAAAATGAACAACGTAACCTACTGCATCAATGGACGCCTTTAGAGAATAGTTGTCTTTATTATAATTTTACCCCCAAAGGAATGGCATAAAGCCCAGTCATTAGCATAGTATATAAGCTTTAGAGGCAACATTTTCATTCTCAGAAGAATTGCAGGTAATTTTTTTTTTTTAGATCACGAATTAATTGGCCTTTTTGTGTTTAAAAAAATTGGGAGTGGCTTAAAAGTTTGGAGCTATCAAATACATATGGATTTCAGATTTTGTTTCACTATGATTCTACGGTACTGCATTCTTCATCATATTGTGGTTTCAGAAAAGTTACTTCTGCCACATTGAGCTTACTTTTCCAGTTAATCAAAGCCTTATGATGATTTCAGTGTCCGTAAGTCACACAAATGAAGATAAGGTTCTACCTTATCTACAGGCCTTTGCCTGGATCATCAAAAAGTCACAATTCTGAGCGAGGAAAGAAAACATGAGACAAAGAGTATCCTACTTTGAATAGCTGCTTGGGAATAAAATAGGCTTGAATTTTTTTTCTTTTGAATATTTTAAATACCAGATATAATCATGATTAACCTGTAAGAGAATAAAATTAAAAGGCTAGACCTAATTATGTTACTGGTTAGTTAGCTGAAAAGCCAGATTTCAGACCAGTTTTTTGAGGCTCATTACACTGGGATGCTGCCAGGCATGGTAGAAATGAAATAGAAGCCAGAGACCACTAAGCTAGTTGTGTTTTGCAAATTTCTTGCCATCTCTCTGTGAAGTGTTCATTTGCGTGGTATAACTGGTTCTGTTCATTTAGTTCATTTGTGTGGTCATACTGAAAGAACAAAGGCATATGAATTATCTGAAGATGACCAGATCATAGAGCACATTGCAGGTGGCCAATAAATACTGAATTGAATTGAACTGAAGTCCAGTCCGTTACCTAGGACATTATCTTATACAGAGCAACACGTAGAATTCTTCTGTATATACTTCCAGATCATCACATTTAATCTGCTACTATTTCACCATGTCCAGAGGCACTTAAGCTAAAATTTTTAACTTATGCTTGCTTTTTATTATGAAACACTTTCTTTGTACTGATCTTACATACTGCAGATTTTTCCTCAAACTACAAATTCTTGTAAAGATTCTTTATTTCAGAGAAAATGTTATTCAGTCACAGAGAGGCCAGATAGAAGAGTTAGAGCACTTGGCTGAGATCCTGAAAACTCAGTTGAGGAGGAAAGAAAATGAAATTGAGTTATCTCTTCTTCAGCTTCGAGAACAGCAGGCTACAGATCAAAGGTATGTTAAAACAGAAATATCACTTTGATAAGGTCAAAATTAGTTTAAAATACTTTATCATGTGCCATAGAAGGATAAGTCTAGTCTACTTAAAAATCATGTTTTTCCTTAACATTCTTCGTATAAGCCTGCTCAGGACCTGCTAACTACTATCAGCAACTCAAGTGTAAGGACATTTTTCCCTAACCCACTCTGCCTCATCTTGTTTCCTCTGCTCATTTGCTCCATTTGCCAAGCCTGTAGGAAGTTCTGATACCATTTGATTGCACCTACCAAGAAAAATGTGTGTGACAAAGACTTAGTTGTTGGCATACCTTGTGAAGAAGTCCAGCCTTACTAAACCTTAATAAGATAGTAAATTTTTTTTCAACCTTAAAAGGTAATAAATTCCATAATACAGTACATGTTTTTTTTTTACATCCTGTAAAGATATCAGCTCTCCTAATATTCAAAGTTTGCATTGAATTCTGCTGATCGTTAGGGAGACAGTGGGGCCCTTCCGCAGTCTCCTTGCTGCCTCTTCATTTTTGATGTGAGATAACATACAGTATTTTCTTTCCCATCCTTCCTTGTTGTTTTTTGGTTCCTGATACCTCTTCTCTCATTTTGTACTTCCACCTTGTACTTCCAACAAGACTATCTTTCTACCATATTCTTTCTTGAATTATTTTCTTCCTTTGCAGCCCTTTTCTTTTCTTTTTGTTTCTTTGTTTGGGCCAAGCATACCCAAAAGTAGAGAGAGTAGTGTATTGAAATCCCATGTACCCATCACTCAGCTTTAACAATTACCAACATGTTAACCAATCTTGTTTCATCAATCCCTTCACCTTCCTTTTCTTAAATTAATTAGCCCCTGCCACATATCATGTCATCACACCTGTAAATGCTTCAGTATCTATATTTATTTTTATATATATTATATATATATATATATGTCTGATAAGGAATTTTTTAACATAACCACCATGCCTTTATCACGCCTCATGAAATTAACAGCAATTCCTTAATATCAGCTAATAACTTGTTTATAGTCAGACTTCTCTGAAGATATATTTCTATTGTTTGTTTGAATTGGAATCCAAATGAGGTCTGCACGTTGCATTTGACTGTTCTTTTACGTGTCTTTTATTTCTCTCTTACTATTTCTTAAAACCAGACCTAGATCCTTAATTTGTTTTTTCCCTTTCCAAAGGATATCAGGCTCATGTGGCTAGATTCCCATTTAGAAAAACCAAGTATGATCTTCCACTTTTTCACTTCTGAATCAAGAGTTTAATTCACCTTCAACAAGCTAACCTTACATGGTAGTACTTTAAAAAGCTAAGAAAAGATGCATAATAGAAGACTTGTTTTAAAAAAAAAAAAAGGGCTAAAAATATATATAAAGCTTTATATTTCAGAGATTTAAAAGGTTAATATTATCTCTAATAATTTCTGTTCCTAAAAAAGTTATGTGTAAAATTAAATTATGTAATGAAATTCTATATATTTAGTGACATTTATATACCCTTCTAAGTGCAAGACAAAAAAATGAATTTTGAGAATTATACTTGTATTAGGGGATATAATTTGAATGCTGGTTTTGAACCAGGGTTTTAAATACCTAGAAATTATCCATATTCCCCTAAGAAGAACTGATTTAAAGTTAGCCTTCTTGGAAAAACTCAGAAATGGTTTCTTGTGAGGAACAGTACTGAAGGACCAGACCCTACACTGAATATGGTGATCTTATTAGTAAATTGCCAATAGCCCGTATTTAAAATATTATCTGAAGATAAAAATTCTGTACTTAAGCCAAGTCCAAGCTTGGAGCCCATTCCTCAACAGCTGAGTACAGTTATCAGACTACTTTCTCTGTTTATTTCTTAAATTCCCAAAGAGTAAGATGGACCTTGGGTTGGCCATTCCTTCTTTCAAAGGGGTATGATCATCTGAGAACTAGAGTTTTCAGTGTTAGTTAAAAGGGAGATCCAAAAGGCCTTCAATCCTAGGACTCGAACAGCAGAAGAAATAGAGTGATAGAAGGGCCCACATATTTTAAACTGTAAATATTGTCAGCAAGAGACATCAACATATATACACATAGAAGGGTTTACCTTAAAAATTAAACTGAGGCCAAAGGGAGTGTATAGTTCAAGTGGTAGAGTGCATGCTTAGAATGCAGGAGGTCCTGGGTTCAATCCCCAGTACCTCCATTAAAAATAAACAAATAAATAAATAAACCTAATTATCTCCCCCTCCCCCACACAAAAAAAGAAAAAAATTAAACTGAGGCCTTCCTGAGGGGACTATATTATTCACTCCATAGTAGTCTATTTTTTGTCACATCAAAAATTAGAAGTAGAGACAAAATGAGTATTACAGGTAAAGAAAGTTTTGTTGCAGAGACCAAAGAAATAAACCAATTTGTACCCTACCTCACAGATTTTATAAAGTTGAAAACTACAGGTTATTTGCTTAGAAGGACAGTACCAGTGGTGAATAACATATTGTTTCGTGAAATGCAGTTGTTGAAAACTGAAGGAATGACTTCAAATTAGGGCCTTCAAGTCTTTTTTTCTTATATGTTTACACATAGCTCAAAATTTTATGTGTAACAGCAATTTTTTTGAGACTAATGGAAAACTGTTGAAAAATGTTGGGGAGAGTATAAAACTTGATATAATTTACTGTAGAGAAAAATCACAAAATGGAAAACATATTTAAACTTCTCTTTCACGGATACATTATTTCAGATTTGAAACTCTAGAAGTCTGATCTGAATGTTGGACTCCTTGTTCTCAAACATGAACCTAACGTAGTTGTAGTCTTCAGAGTGCGGTGCTGGATATTTATGGCAAAGAGCCTTTTCACAGAATATTACAGAAACTCTTCGTAGCATGTGTTTAATAGACCAGTTTGGTTTGGCATCGGCTTGACATAAACTTTTGGTTATCCAAAGCCCTTAATTGCTTTGAAGTAAAAGCCTAGTGCTGCTCTTTTTTATTAAAATCATGTTTTTTCCTGTTATTGTGGTCTATTTTGGAAGACTGAGTTGTGATTTTTGCATATGTTCTACATAATGCCTCATTAGCAAAAAATCTTGTATCATTTACAAGTAGCCTGAATGTCTGTGCTGTTTTGAACAAAAATCCATATTAAAATTTAAACAATATAAAAATGCACATTTTCTGCTTATTAAAAAGGCCGTCTTAAATTAAATGCAAAGCAGTAACCAGTGAACACATGTACATGAACATTAAAATCAGGATGATTTTACCTTTTATTGACTTTTTCAACTCCAAAAATATTTATACTCTTACCAAATGTGTAACTAGTTTGTGCTAAGTGGTTATTTTTTTTTAAAGTAAATGTTAGGATGTTTACCTTCTTAATTAAAAATCATGTAAGTGCCATAATGTCCCAATGGAGGAAATTTAACCCATAAATATTTCAGGCACTGACTTGCCCTATTCCCTTTGGTTGACAGCACACTGTCAAATCTTAAGACACAGAGGCCTTTTGCAGCCACACAGCATAAGAAGCAGCTTGGCTTTAGGGGCTCCATCTTTCCAGCTGTGCACAGACGTGGATTACTTCCTGGCGCTCTGAGTTCCTCCCCAACTTTTCATTTTGAAAAATGGCAAACCTACAGCAAAGTTGTAAGAACAGTAGCATGAAGACTCACATACCTTTCACCCCTTGGCATGTCTGTGAATGACACAGCCTGCTCTGCATTCTGCCAGCTCAGGCACAAGCCCATCTCCCTCCCTCACACTTCCTCCTCTTTCTCTCAGTCTCTCTCTCTTTCTCTCTCTCAGAGTTAGGCGCATTTATCACATCTGCTTCTCTACACTTCAAAGCATCTTCTAGGAACAAGGACATCCTCCTACATAACCACAGTACAACTATCACACATTCAGGACATTTAACAAGGAATGAAACAGTAGGATCATCTAACTACACAGACCATATTCAAATTTCCCAATTGTCCCAATAATGGCCTTTATAGCTTTTTTTTAAACAGCTATTTTTATTTTGTTTTGCTTTGTTTTGGTCTCATATGCAATCATGTGTCATGTATTGTATTTAATTATTGTGTCTTTTAGGTTTCCCTTATTCTAGAGTGGTTCCCCCGTCTTTTTCAGCCCATTGATAGTTGTTTGCTGAATGCCCCTCAGTTTGGATTTGTCTGATTGCCCAGCCCCCTAATTTAGAGGGCACATCTGGTTCTCGGATAGAAGGATAACTGGGGCCAGGGATAACCATGCAAACATTATTATTACACACGGAAGTGATCTGTCATTTAAAAAAAATATATTCAAGTTCTTACTGTTGTTTTGAATACCTTCGAATTTGCCTAATGAAAAATATCACATTCAAATACTATTTCTTTTATCCTATTTTTTTTATTATTAATGTTATCTAAGATTTTTGTGTGTGTGATAGTTGCCTGGCATATTTTCCAAGCACTTTATTTAAACCACAGAAATTATCACATTTAATAGAAACTAGAGTATTACTGTGTATGTGAGAGTGGAGAGAAAGCTAAAACTTAGGAACATCTCGGAGGAAGGAAGCAACTCAAAGGAGTGGGAAGAATTTCTCTGTTAGGCCTGGCTCCCTCCCATAAGGACTCTAGCCAAATTCTTTTCTTCTCTAAGCCTCAGTTAGCTACCTCAACTGTGAAATGAAGAGATTGAAATGACTAAATGGTTCCCTACCCTTTAAACAAACAGCAGCTTTTATCTCCAGGGACCTGTGATTCTGAAAGATTTGTCTACTAAATAAGCAGTTTGTATTAATTCAGTCAGTTTGTACTTCTTTTTTTCATCCAAGACCTGTATGATGCCAATCATTGCTTCTGATAATTGAGAAGTAGCCTGTGTTACTGCACTGATTTGGTATAATTCTGTCAAAAAATAAAAATAATATAAACCTTGAGTTCACTTTTGTAACTTAATTGCCAGTAAATCTACATTTCCCATTGGGCTTTTTGATATATTGAATATAATTCTCAGATTCCCATTACTAGTTGGAATCCATTAAACTTGACCTTCAAAATGATCCCCTTGAGAAGATGAGCCAGGATTTGGGTTCTTCCTGTTCCCAACTTGTCCTTGGGAGTGCTCCCTCAATTTTCAGAAGAGTGTAATTATATATATGTAGAAAGCTCTGCATAACTGTTCCCCTCCATTCCTTGGAGCTGGGGGAGGTTGACAATAAGAAAATACTGAGTTCTGATTTATATTTTTAGCCAACAGCACAAGAAAGATATAATCCAGAGGCAAATAAACATAGAGACAAATTTTTTCCTTTACACAATCTTAAATCAGAGAGCATTATTTTCATCTAGGAACTAAAGTAACAGTTTTGAGCAAAGTCATTACCTTTCAAATAGACTTCTAAGCTATTTTAGTGAAGCTTATTCCATTTAATTTACTAGCAACCTCCTGCAATCCTATTCAGAAGTGATACCTTGATTGTTATCTGTGTATCCCTAGTAAGAGCTATGAATGACTGACACTTCTTTCAACAATACACTTGCAGAATGTCTGCCACTATTAAAAAAAAAAAAAAAAACCGTATAGGATTCCTTAATCCTTAGATTGTTTCAGCCTTATGCCCTAAACTTAGTCAGCCTAAAACTGTTACTCGAAAAGGACCTCTTCGTTCTGTCTTATAAATATCTTACCTAACAACTTTCCAGAATCTCATAGCCTAGTTTTTGTATTCTAAAGCCCTCTCTTCTAAATGGTGTTAAGTACTACATTATAATATTTTGCCTCAAAAAAATCAAGAAGCCTTTTTTTAGCATTCATAATCTGTACTGCAGCAAAGAATGAAATTCTGACTGGGGGCCTGGGGAGAGTTTTATGCCTGGGAAATGAAGTATAAGAAACTTTCACTGGAGCAAAAGATTTTGGCTTCTTAAGCTTTCATATTAGACTATACATTACATAGCAGCACTGAAAGTTTTTCCTTCTCCAGTGTATCTGAGGTTTTAAGTTTCTGGATTTATTATGGCACCCAGTAGCAAAGCCGGAGTCAAGTGTTTTCAAGGCTTCCATTAGAAATTCCTCTTTCAGAGTTTATTACTTGACTGTTTCAAATTATGTGAGAGAAACTTGGCACATAGGTTTTTGAGCTGGATTACTTTTTCAACATAAAATCTAATTTATTTCAGTTTGTTTTTAATCTTAGAGATGGGCCAACAGCTCTTCTCATAGTTTTAAGAAGATATGATTATGATTCTAAATAATATGTCTTTTAAAAAAAGAAAAAGAAAGAAAAGAAACTATACTTTCCAACTTAATGTTCATAATTTTTTCAAAATCTTTGTTGAAAAATAGAAGAAATTTATTTTTACAAGGTATTTAATTAGTATGCTTGATATCTGTTTGCAGATCATTTCACCATGTGTAATGCAGCATGTATGATTTGGTGCATGACTGTCAGAGTTCATCTGACTGTTTTTACTATGCATTGTTCTTGCTGTTCAAATGTCTTCATCCTGAAGATTTGATGTTCCCTTCATAGTGCGTGGAACAGGGCAGGAAAATCTTATGTGGCAATCACTTGAAATATTGCTCGTAAAATTCGCCCTGTCTCTGTCCTTCAAAGAAAACCAGCTGGAGGCCTTCCTCTACATGCGGAGAGATCTAGGATGGGCCACTTAGCAATGACTCTAGCCCCTTCTTGCCTCCAGCATCCTTCTCACGCTCCTTGTCAGCTTTCTCTGACATCTCCTTCCCTCTTTCCTCTCTCACATCCACCCTCATTCTTTCACCATTTCATTTATGTAAAATATTGATTGGCAAGCTTCAGATCATTTTTCTTTGTACACCTTCCTGAAGACCAAACCACATTCTTCACACTGTTGCTTTTAACTTTAATGTACTTTGTATCATTGACTCAGCACTTTCAGCTTAACAGCAAGTTATCCTTTTCTTCTCATTGTTCCATCAAAAATCATAATAATGGCTATTATCTATAAAGCCCCTAAAACTGACACTTTACAGCACTTAAAGACTTTCAAGTGTTGTATTGACCCAGAATAGGTGCAATCTAGCAAACTGACTTTTTTTTTTAAAGTACCGCATTATTATTGCTGTTTCCTAAATACAACTTCTGTTGTATTTGTGCCCACTTGTTGGGCCTCATTAGTATAAAATACTAAGTCAGCTTTCTTGGCAATATTTTGAAAAGTTTAAACTCCAGAGACTTTAGGAAAATATTTAAGAAAGTATCCACCAATTAGACCAGTGAAAATTTTTGAAAGATACTTACTAGCCTTTGCCTTACAAAGAAAATTCAAAATGAAAACCTGATATTTCTATGACCCTATGTGGCAGATGGGTTATTGGGGCTTTTTTGTTACTATCATCAAGTAATAGTTATTATTCAAACATATCTCATTTATATATATGTCTTCTTGAAAATATTTACATGCTAAAAACAAGTATAATAAAATATCAGATACTGCTGAAAATATAAGAGTTGAAATTACTTGAATAGTATTCTGTCCTTTTGTATCAATAAATGTCACTCTGTGGATTAGTCAAACCAAGTAGTTCTGGGGAAGACAGATAAATTCTATTTTGACTTTTTAATATAGAAAAATATGAATATTTTCTTCCTATTCACAATATATTTTCCCTTCATAGTTTTTTTAGTGAGTAAAAATAATACTGAGGGAATGTTAGTGAGTGCACTGTTGACTGTGTGCTCAGAACTACTAGATAACATGTTTTAGACACACAATTATTTTAACATTGTGTTAAGACTGTACCCTGGGCAAGATCCAGGTTCTTGGACTTGTTTATCTTCTGTGTGAAGACAACTAACTGTCCGATGCCAAAATACAATGAACTTTCAAATATCAAAGAGGAAAATTAAGTATTTCAAGTCCTCAGCTGGTTTACAGATGTGTGAGCTTTGTAGTCCATTTTCTGGCTCCAATAGGGCATTGTGACAATTTTTCCAATATGTGTATACTAGTAAGTTTTGGAAGTAAAATTGCTCACTTTAAATACTGAAATAATTTTCTGAACTTAAAATTTTTATGTTTATTTTTTCTTAAAAGATGAAGTCTAAAACCAAGCTTCACAATTTTTAAGATACTTTTGAATGTAAAACATATGAAATTAAGGAACCTTTCTCTGTCAGGAAAATAAATGCCTTTTGAAAACAGGGACTCATTTAGATCTATGATTAACCTTTAACAAGATCTTCCTGTTAAATTCTACATTTGCTTTAATCTCAGTAGGAAAAATACAAACTAGTATTGCAGGATATAGAGTTTCTATATACCCTGTGGACGTTAAATGATCTCTTACAGCTAAAGGCACATCTGCAACATATTTAAATGCCAGCTTTGGGCATTATTAGTATAAAATGCTAAGTCACTTTTTTTGGAAATATTTTGGAAAGTCTGAACTCCAGGAGGAAACGCCAATAAATGGTAATCTTATGATACCATTTGTTTTGAGGGAGTGGTGGGAAGATGAGTGGCTGTATTGCACGTTTTCATTTAGTGAAAAGTGGTATGATAGTCGTCCTTAAAATAAGCAGTTTGGTGGTGGAACAATGGCTGTGCTAAAGACCGATGGCCTTTTGCGCCATCTTTCAGGACACTGGAAAATGATTTTAAATTCGTATTATCCCTTGTTGTAGAGGTGATAGAAGTCATTAAATTTGGGGCTCCCTTCAAACTCTGAGAGTCTATGAATTAAGGAAAGTTCAAGAATGATTATTGGTTGGTTTTAAACAATAAATCTATCCTTAGAAGGTGTAATAAGCTAAAAACCTCAGTGACTGATAATGCAAGTGTAAATTTTTTTCTAGGTAACGTACAGTGAAAAATTGTAGTCCCACGACAGACTATTTTCCTTCTGTCTTACATTTTTTATTCTCTCTCTTTTTCTTAAATACATCGTTTGAAGGTCAAACATTCGGGACAACGTAGAAATGATTAAGCTTCATAAGCAGCTAGTGGAGAAAAGCAATGCTCTTTCAGTAATGGAAGGAAAATTTATTCAGCTTCAAGAGGTACTGTGATTATTTTATTATGGTGATACATAGATGCAAAGTTTCAAAAATAGAGTTCATGGTTTTTTTTTAAGTAGAATGGTCATAACACTAAAAAGTAACTTTTAAAGATTGCCCTTCTTATTCTCGAGTGTGTATAATTTCACTTCATATATTGTTAGTTATTTATTACTTAGTAACTAAAGAAATAACTAACTGCTTGGATTTTTTATAAATAGCTGTGTCATCTTAAAATAATAAGCACATTTATCATAAATCATCTCATGTCCAGAAAAGTTATTTTTAACTCCTTTTGACTGAAATCCTGTGGGCACATAGCACTGAAGGTTTAGATGTATTTGCATATATCTTCAGTTCTAAGCATTTCTGAAATATCCAAGATAGATCCAGGTAATGAGTAGGTCAGTAATCAGGTTTTGTTAAATCTTTTTTGATATGTGGTGTTTTGTTTTGTCACTACCAGTATCAGAAAATGTTTGAATACCCATCTTGACAACTGTTAGTGTTATTATTTTTTTTAATCCTAACCTTTCAGGTTGACAATACTTAGGACTTTTATCCCCATGGTTGTTTTAACAAGAACTGTGGCCCCACAGGAATGTGCCATCAGAGAGCTCCTATTTATTAGCACTGCATAATTAACATGGGTTCTGGAATTAATGAACTCCAAAACATTCCAGATGAGCAGAATTCATATTAAGCAGTACTTTCTTTGAAGTACTGAAACAAGGAAAGCAGTAAAGTGTTGAAAAGCATAAGGTCATCTGAAGCCTAAATTCACTATTGAATGAGATAAATATTTTTAAACCGTGCTCTGGGTCGTGTTTTCCATCCTTGCAGGAAAAAGATTAAAAATACAGATAGTTGAAATAAATCTAAAAAGAAGGGAATTAAAAAGTGATTTTTGCATTCTTTTATCACTTCAACTGTTTTGCTTTCCATTTAACAGTGACTCAAGGTATTTGTTTAAATACCATGAATAGCAAGTGTCTTCGATAGCACAGGTACCTCTTTTGGGATTGACAGTGGGTAAAGATTTGAGAAGTTCAGACCAACAGCTTCAATAAGGCAGAAAGCCCAGAGAAAGCTAGTTAAAGGTAGTATTCTATAATCATACCAAGAGTAACAAAAATAGCAGTTAAGTGGCTCAACACCCATGTTTCTTTTAAATAATTGAAGAACTTCAGTAGTTTAGTGATTTTAATTAGCAGATGAGATATTATATGTTATGGTCATATGGACTCTGAAAATACTTTAGTATAATCACCTTTTTATTTGTAAAAAAAAAAAAAGTATGTGGCATTTAAGTATATAAAATTGAATTTAAGACATATTCATAAATAAGTCAATTGAAGGGGGAGTAATTAGGCTTATTTATTTACTTTTTTAAGAGGAGGTACCAGGATTGAACCCAGAACCTCACACGTGCTAAGTATGCGCTCTACCAGTTGAGCTATATCCTTCCCCTCCAAGTCAATTTTAAAAGTTAAGGAGACTTCAGTAACTATTTTACTGAATTGAAATTTTTGACTTAAGTGTATTAAAATTAGAAGCTGGCTGTTTTTATGGTGTGACAAATCTTTTCAGTTTGAATATCTGTGGTCAGCATTTATTTTTAACCCATGCAGCAACATTTTTAGACAGCATGTCCAGCCACTCTGAGCACAGCAAAAAGAAAAAAAAATTAATTACTAAAACTAATTTACTCAGTAGTCACTATTAACAAGTCAAAAAACGAGTAGGAAATAAAACAAAGACAAAAACAGTTTGCATAGTATGACTCTGTGCTAAACTATTTTCTTCCTCATGATACACTTTGGTCAAGAGTGCCTTTTACGGAGAAACTGTACACTGTATAATAGCATATTAAGACAGTAACATATATACATTGTGAGGTCAAGATAAACTGTGTAACATGAACTTCAGGAGTAAATTCATTTATGGAATGGTAATCGTTCATTCAAAGCAGAATCTGAAAATAATTTTGAAAGGATTTCCTTTTTCTTTTTCAGAAGCAAAAAACTCTCAGGATCAGCCATGATGCCTTGATGGCAAATGGAGATGAGCTAAATATGCAACTTAAAGAGCAGCGTTTAAAATGCTGCAGTCTTGAGAAACAATTGCGATCCATAACGTTTTCTGAAAGGAGAATAGAGGAGGTAAGCTCTGAAAGAGTTTAGCCATCCATTGCATTAAAACTTCTCTGGAACTGTTTTGGAAAAGTAAAATAGAGACATTTCAAATATTACATTGGCTTTAAAATCCTAAATTACATGCATGACACTCTGAGCACAGCAAAAT
Organism: Camelus bactrianus; assembly: GCF_048773025.1. NCBI lineage: Eukaryota > Metazoa > Chordata > Mammalia > Artiodactyla > Camelidae > Camelus > Camelus bactrianus. The sequence continues at coordinate 72,544,778 of NC_133547.1, forward strand.
ATAGTCAGTATATTACGTGCATGGCAAATTGGTGCTTAAAAATCCTTGCAAGTGTGCTGAGACCCACTATTTATCTAAAGGATTAAGGATCCTTGAGGGAAAAGAAACCCATAACATTTTTAAATGGATGCAGGATTACCTGTGGAACTTAACTTTCTCAGCCTTAACAACTTATTAGTCATTGGAGATATCAGAACAATTATAGGAATATGTCTGTTTCTAAGGAGAAGGATGTTCTTCCCAGCATCAGCAAGTTTGTGAAATTGTTTTTTTTTCTAGGAAGTTGTTTAAAAACTCATCTTCCTATTCGTGTTGCTTCTCATGTCTCCCAGCCAGCACAATCTTTTTCTGTAGGCTGTTAAACTTGTTCTTAAAGAGAATGGAAATGAAATAAGATGCCTACCTTCTGTTCTCGTCTTGGAAGAATCTTTTATGGTGTCGTATACTAGCATCAAAAGAGAATTCTGAAAATGGAATGAATTTTAAGAGTACTCTGATCCATGGGAAAAGGTTGTAACAGTAAAATATACTGGTGAATGAAACTTAAATACTAGAAATAAATACAGAAAGCTACCTTTTAGTCATAAAGATATAATTATTACCCTGATTTTATTTCTAGAACTATTATTCATCGGGATGAAACAAGGTGTACAATTTTATTTATTCGTTCATTTAAAAGATGTGCTACTGGCTCTTAATAAATTCTAGGTGAAATGAGAAATTGTATCTTCAGAGTAAATAGCAATTGACACACTTTGAACCATGAGCCAAAAGAAAACTTCATCCTTTTATTTTGAGGGGCCAAATGGAAATAAATACAAAATGAATGTAATGATGAAATTCATTGGAGAGGAAAGTAAAAAATATTATGTTTCCTCAGACTTAACAGCAAGCTTTTAACACGTTCTTTATTGAGTTTTGGCACATGTTGCTATAAAGCAGTGCATACGTTCCTACTAAATTAAAACAGAAATATTAATTTCATGTTTACTTAACAACTTGGAAAAAATTAGTGCTAAATTAAATACAGACAATATAAGTGGGCTAGTTCGCAGCTGCAAGTTAGAAATCAAGACTGAAACATGTTAGCTTCCTTGCATTTTTTTTTAACCCCCACATGGTTTTATATGATAACCACCTAATGTGTAATTTTTTTTTTCATTTTAGCTTCAGGATAGAATTCATGACTTAGAAAAGGAACGGGAACTTTTAAAGGAAAACTATGATAAACTTTATAACAGGTAAACCATGATTCCATGTGCTCTCTCCTTCTCTTGTTTGAGATCTTTCTGTCAAAGCATTGGATGTCAGAATACCTCATATTGACCAAACAATTAGCAACAGATGATTGCAGGAAATCTATATATGTTATAAAAGAAAAATAAGCTTTTTTAGGCCCTAGTAGTAAGTTCTTTAACCTGAGTGGCAGTCTGTTACTAAGAAAACCATATCCCTTTGTTGCCAGTAACAACTACTGTCATTTATTGAACACAAACTGTAAGCTAAATACATAAGTTGTTGTAACTTTCTCACAACAACCTGGAAATGCAGATTTTATAAATGTCCATTTTGCAGACAATGAAAGGAAAACAGGATTAAGTAAATCTGCCTATGTTCTTAAAGCTAGGAAGTGATGAAGCTTGTATTTGAACCTCTTTTGGTCTCTCCAAGCCTGTGTTTCCTCCACTGGGCTGTCCAGCCTATTAGCTGAGAGTAATTCTGTTGGTGGAAAAGCAGAGGTGTTCACTTACAGTTATTTCTGTGTCTTATAAAGAGAAACACAAGCATCTTTATCTTAAGATAAATGTTAAAAAGCTGCTTCACTTTTTTAAATCTGCTTCATAATTATGGTATTTTAAAAATTAATCCCTTCTGATAATGTTAGCAATAAAATTCGGCTTCACAGTTAAATTTAGTTAAGTGATACAGATGTGTGCCTGTGTGTATTTTTAAGTCTTTTCAAAGTGTATGATGCTGATAAATGATACATATCAGTTTACATGAAAGTAAACTTTATATATATTGAAATATATATGTTAGAGCTGGTGTTCAGCAGTTACTTCTCATGGATCATATTTGAAACACCAGAAAATAGCCATCTGATCTACAGATATACCTTTAACTTTTTAATTGTCTATGTTTTATGTTTGATATGTTTTATAAACTAAATTTAGTTTTGGTAAATTAAAGAAATCATACCTAAAAAGTGTAAGGGGAGGCTCTGATTTTGGCTGACTTTGAAAAGACACCTAAATTAGTGTTACATCTCATTCCAGTGGTATGCATCATCTATGTCGCTTGTACTAGTGTTAATTATCTCTGCAGAGTGGTTCATTATATTAAGGGTGGCTAACAGCAGGTTCAGACATCACTTAAAGTAACACCTGGGGCTCTCCAGCAAGGCTAGACTGACTGAAAATCTTTAGGTGGGATTTGCCTTGGACCCCCTTCCAGGTGATTTGGCCCTCGTGCTTTGTTCTGGTCCATCTCTCATCAGCCTTGGTTAATTTTACCAAAAGCATTTCTTACACCTCCTGTTTTACAGTATTTCCATCTCTATAGAACAACACATAGGTTTATATTGTTATGTACTTAAGTATTTGGTAGTTACGTGTTTGAAAATTTTGAATTTCAGTGTACAAATCACACAGCCACCACATTATATATAACAGAGAAAATGATGTTATCCCCATCTCTTATAAACGAGGGAATTGAGACTCAAGAAAAATTAGGAGACTTGACAGTCATGTGGCATTTGCTGAGAGTCTAGCACAGTACTAAAACTTATTTCTTTTGACTCTAAAACTTGAATTTTTTTTCCCTGCACCTTACTATCCCTCTGATTTTTGATTGCAATGGAAAATTGTGTATGAGAAAGGGAAACATTCATGGAATAACAACTGTCATAAATTCACATATTTTTATTCATTTATATTTATCTTCAACATCTTGTAATTTCAAATAATTTAACATGGTCTTAACATATGAAAATAAGTGCCATTTGGTCATTACTTATACATTTTTCTACTTACCCCCAATTTGAGGATTTACTGAACATACTTTCTTGTAATTAAAAACATTAAACTTAGCTAGCAATGGTGCATAAATGAAATTTTAAGAAAGACATGTTTTTCTCATATGTAGTTTATCACCATGAAACTTTATCTTTCCATATTAGAAGATGATCTAAGAGTGTAAATCTGACTTTGAAGGGTTGTTTTTTTTTAATGTTTTATGCTTGAGCAACCTTTTTTTCCTGTCACATTAAAAACAGACTTCATTATGCTGCTTATACTTGAATTTTGTGTGAGGTGTTTGGAAGTAAATGTGTATAATAAGTGTCAAAACATTTGTGTCAAAAAAAGTCACTTAGGCACAAAACCCAGCAAGCACACATGATAGTAAATAGAACTATAAAATTCTCTGACACAATTTTTTTCATATATAATATGTTTTCAGAAGCATGGTTGGAAAAACTTTACAAAAATCAACATCCTCCCTAAGATTCTTTACAGCTCTTGTATTTCATGGCGATGTTTTTCATCATTACCAATAACTAATGCTCATCACAAATTACACTTATTCCTTGCTTGGCTAGTCATAGTGATAGCATGTTTTTAAAGGAAAGCATTTGTTTGTTATTCAAAATTGGCAAGTTTTCAGGAGAAAAATGTGATTTGCAGATTGCATTCTCATCTTCCTTTTTCAAGTGATATTTTGAAATTGTTTATTACTTGACATATGACATATTAGAGAATCATCTGGTAAGATAAAATCCTCATGTAAGTATTTGGTATGAACTGTTTTTAATGTATTAAAATATTTTTGATACAATGCCAAGAAATAAGTATAACTTTAAGGAATGTTCATTTAAAAAATTCAGAATAAAATTTTTGCAATTAAATCTATTTGATCAGAGAGACATTCTATACTATAATATATTTATGTTGTGTCCCATTTTTGAAGTTAATATGGTTATAGGATGATGAACAATATAGTTTTAGCTGATGAATGTAATAGTCCTTCAACTGTGATGTAGATCAATAGCCCGGAAAATGTAGGTGTCACCACTCCTGTGAAACTTCCACACCTGCCCTCCCCCAACCCCCGATACCATCCCGTTCAGATTCAGTCAACTTGAGTTTGAATTCAGAGACTCAGAGTTTGAATTCAGTGATTTTTAAAGTATTAAATCCCTGAGAGATACTAATCTAATGCCTATTTAAAAGAAGAGTTGGTCTAGTTTTTGAAGATGATATTAACTGTTTTAGGAATTGGGTGATTCAAGTCTTTACAGTGTGATAGTCATCTATTATCAAAGTTTAAGGGAGCATTACTGACCACCCATAGACTCTCTGCAAAAAGATCTTAGGATGGAGATGAATTCTTCAGCTCTTTTTTTCAATCTTATCATGTTGTTGACCAAGGGTGTGTGTTTACAGTATGCTGACCATGGTGGGCATTCCACCGTAGGCTGATAACTTTATCACTCCTGCAACATAATACAACAATGAATTGTGCACAAAGACCAACTATGATTCCCCGCTCAGTTGTCACTGTAGGCAATATACAAAAACATTTTCATGAATAAAAGTTTCTCAAAGACTGTTCTCATATGCAGATTTAATCATGTACACAGCCTCTACAAAGAAAATGGAGCCAGATGTGGTTTACCATTTATAGTTACACAGATGGCTCCAAGCATAGAGGAATACAGTAAATTCAAAAGGAATTCCTCATGAAACTCCAGTGGAATGTAATCCTAAATTTAGAGGGAAGATAGCAGTGGACTAAATTCAGAGTGACTTATGCTGATTTACACTAGTATTTTGTGGGTTTGGAAAAACCAGGCTGCTAAATTGTTCTTAATTTAAACACATACAGCTTCTGATGTTTCTGCCAGATTAACTGTTGGTGATCTTTTTGCTGGTACTAATGCTATTGGAACACTACTGTTTCTAATTTTTGGTGGCTGATATAATGTATGGTTGTGCCTATTTCATCATGCTAATTTTTTTTTCCAGGTAGTACATGTTTTTAATAATATGAGACACACACATGCATACACACATATACACTCACAAATATGCATATATATGTATGTATTTGGTGTATATAATTTGACCAGGCATGGAAATATGTTTGTTCTTTATTAAAAAATGAAAATGGAAGGGAATATTCTTTAGTATTTAAAGTACATATTTTATTTGGATTTCATTTAAACCTAGGTAATTCCACCTTTGATAAAATTAACTTTAAATATTGGTATATCAGATTCATGCATTTTTTAAGGTTCCGTATCCATGTGTGAAATGAGAACATTGATAGAAGAAACAGATGTCATATTTAGAGAAACTTCTATAATTCCATTTATTTTTAAGAACATATTATTCTAAATGCAATAAAAACATTCAAACTATAAAATAAATACACAGCTTTATTCTTTTGAAAGCTGTGCCTCCCAGAAAAGTATCTCTTTTGCAATAAAACCTCAGACTAGCTGCAAGCAACATGAAGGGCAATTTTCAATAACAAGCTTCTTTTCCATTTACTTCATCAGTACAAAACCAGGTTTTGTATATTTCTGCTTCATTTACTGGGTTTAAAATAAGTAGTAGGGTCAAAGCTGCTGATAATTATTCAGTCATATCAAGCTTCACAGATAATAGTTTTCTGCTGAAGTTCAGATCGAGACCAGTTTTTCTAAAACCTGGCTATCACCTGGGGGCTTTATAAAACTATGAATTCCTGGGCCCCAGGACCTTCGTTTTTAATCTAGCACCAGTGTCTCATTTAGACCAGCATTCAGGAACCTACTGGCCTAAACAAATGTTTACTGTATACCTCCTGCATATCATTTAGTTATTTGCAGCTGGTTCTTTCAATATGCTGGTCCTGACCATTAGTAGATTTTAATCATAGTTTAAACTGCTCCACTTTTATTAAGGAGCAATAATTCTGTCTACATCATTCTTATTAAGGTGTTCTTACTTGGTTTTCACCCCAACCATGTGTTAAAGTAAAACTATTTGTGTTAGCCTATTGCTCTTTGCTTTTTAGGACAAAAACTGCATTATCACTGCTTCTTGATAATCAGAATTGCCGTCTTACAGTTCAATATGCTGTCATTTTGTGGCCAGTATTTTGTAACTTTGTTATTATCACAGACTCTTTAAAAGTTTCAGATTCTAGACTTAGAGATCAGGTGGAGAGTTCCATTTCTCCACATTAAGTGGGTTTATTCGTGGGAGAGAATGGTTTTGTCCGATGTCTACTGCTGAGGTTTGAAATTGCGGATTCCTCTGGAGTATGTACGGTATCTGAATTCCTTTACTAGTCCCACAAAAGCTGCTCACTGCCAACTTTTCTGACTTTAGAGCTCTAAATTAAGGCCAGTTCCTTTGCTCATCCCACAAACTCTTTCATGTTCCCTAACCGCAGCCTGAGAAAGGCGCCTTGGTTTCAACAGCAGCAGACCAGCATATGTTTACTTAATTCCTAAGACATGATGACAGTGGTCTCTGTGCCACTAAAAGCTTTTCTCTTTATTATTTTCGGTTGAAGCTGATTTCCAAGCTTTCCTTGCATGTCACGTGTGTTTTGCAGTGCCTTCAGTGCTGCCCATGAAGAGCAATGGAAGTTAAAGGAACAGCAGCTGAGAGTACAGATTGCTCAACTGGAGACTGCTCTGAAATCTGATTTAACAGACAAAACTGAAATCCTTGACAGATTAAAAACTGAAAGAGGTACATGTAAAATGACTACCGACTTATTCATTTCAGACATGCGTGTTATTCCCTGTTAGTCACTGACTCGATAAGTACTTTGGCGCCTACTGTTCTGCTGGGCACCTTGCTACGTACGGGGGACACAGCCTGTGTTAACAGCCATCCACTCTTAGGAGTTTATTGATTGCTCAGAATTTCTCTTTACTCAGTTTAGCATATGTGCCAAAGGAATTGTTTTTTCTGAGTTAATCCTGTTCAGGTTGTCTTTAATTTGTTTAATTTCCCTAAATTTATTCAACAGTCAACAAGTGAGTACCAGTTCATGCTAGGCACTGTTTTAAGTTCTGGGGATACAGCAGTGAGTAAAACAAAAACCTTGTCCTCATGCAGCATACATTCAATAGGGAGAAACTGACAATAATTATATAAATATGTGATACATCAGGTGGTGGCAAGTGCAGTGGGTTAAAAGGGGGAAAAAAGGCAATGTAAGACAACAGAAAGTGGTAGAAATCGTTGCTTGGATGTTTTTGATCTGGCAACCAGGGAAGATCTCTCTGACAGTGAGATGTCTAATTCTACTCTGTGACAGAGAACTTAAATACCAGGAAGCCTTGTCAAGATTCCCCAGCTAAAATAATAATCATTAATAAGTTTCAGGTCATGAATCCCAGATCTCACCCCTCTTGTCTCATTGAAGTAAAATAGTTATAATTAAAGTAGATGTCTGCTTTACTCTGTCATACACTCACATACACACAAATGCACAACCAGGGACATGAATTATTTGCTCCAAGGGTTGTATCTGTTTGCTCATCCACTAGATAAATCCAGTGATACAATAATAAGGTTGCTCCTTTTGAACATTCCCAACAGTTGCATGAGAACATGTAAAAGTTTAATGCAGACTCTGAAATTGGGAGGCATCTTATAATTGATAACATTTTTTAAATTATGGTCTGACTTTTTTTTCAACATTTTAAGAAGTCTGAAATTGGAATGCATCTAATAATCGATAGTCTTAATTTCAATGAAATATGTGTGCAATATTTATTTACCAAGTGCCTAAATTTGATGACAGATGGTTTATGAATTTTTCTCTAGAAGACTGTGAGAATAAAATGGTGACATGATTTCTGACTGGGTAGATGTTTAAAAGTTTTTATGTCAAAGATCCATCGTCCTGATTTTAATGTGTAGTATTGATTACTTAACAGAGTGCCTTATTTAGTAGTTGCTCAATAAATTCTTTCACTGAAGTGGAATTGCTCGATATTTCCTCTCTCTTTCTAAAGAAAAGAGAAATGAAATAAACTTTTCTTGTTTCTGTGCTTTCTGTACTTCCCTAGGTATCAAGAATTCCAAAACTCTTATCTTTAGACATTTGAATTGGTCTCTGGAAAGAAACTTGTAAGACGATAGACTCTTGGCAGTGTTTTTTTACATAACCTGTTTATTGCTGTTGGATTAATTCTGGGGGTTCTTTTAAATTACTGAAACTACAGTTGCTAAGTTATTTTAATGCAACTAGTCCATTCCTCATCTTGTTTTTTTTACTTTTTTTATGTCTTTTTCAGATTGTTTGAGTAATAAAAATAACTCATGTACCCTTTTTTTAAAGAGCCCAGTAAACAAAAAAATTCTGAAAAATCACTCAATCCCACAACCCTCGAGATAATCACAATTAATATTTTTATGTGTATCCTTCCAGAGTTGTTTCTGTATGTATACATATAATTTTATAATGTGCTTTTTTATTTATTATGAAATTGTTCCTTGAGTACAAATATAAATTCACAACGTCATCATTTATAATGGCTGTCATAGTTTTCCAGTGTGAGGATGTACCATAGGTTGTTTTACAATCTTCTATTGATGAATTTTTAAATAGCTTCAGTTTTTTTAAATATCATGAACATCTTTCTACACAGATCTTTATGCTTCTATCCAATTATTTTCTTAAGAAAAATTGCTAGAACTGAATCTTTATTTTTAATGCAACTGTGATTCTAGTTATTTTTGCTTGAATACCTGAAATTTACAGGTCTGATAATTTAAGTTTTCTTTGTGAAAATGTTACAATAGATTATAAGAAAAATAGCACAGCCTCTAAACCAGGTTTTTTTTTTTCCCCAGGGAAATGCTAAACAAAAAACTGAAACTGTCTATTTAAGGAAATCTTTTAATATTTAGAAAGTTCCTTTTTGTATTACAGATTTTGAAATTATTTAATTTTACTTTGAAGTCTCTTCACACATTTACCTTTTCATGTATCAAGTGTTCTTTGCCAGAAGATGTTTCCCTGGCTTCTTGTAGTCATTCATCTAACTGGCAAATTATTTTTAAAGAATACTCACCTCTTTATTCAAGGTACAAATTAGTTTCAGATTGTGTGAATATGTGGGGGAAGGATATGTAAATGCAGTTTGCATTTGGTTAATGCTTAAATTAACTGCATGTGTTTAAGGGCCTGCTTTTGAACGTTCCTTTCTATCTTTAGCTGAAATGCATAATTCAGCATAATGCATATGGTTATATTGATCACAGCTGAAGATATTAGCACAAAGGAGCTCTGAAAATTGTTTAGTTGAATTGTTCTCTGCACTCTGCTTATTAATGGTGTGCTTGAAGAACATAATTTTAAAAGAGTGAAATGTTATCTCATTTGGATAAAATGCTGTTTAGCTTAACCTGCTTTTTGTCAAATCATTCCGTAAAGAGGTTATTTTTCATCTTGTACAGGGTGCTTTGATTTTTCATATTATAATTCAGCAAGTCTATTTCCTCTCTGAACTGTAGCGTCTCCGTACTTTTTAAAGACCCAGGAGTTATATCCCCAATTAACAGTATAAGAAATGAAAAATATAGGAGATAATTCTACATAAAATTCAGTGGGAGAGTTACTGATATTCAGTAATATCTTTCTTCTCCCACTAATAAGTTATTTTCCCACTAATAAAGCCCTAGTTTTAAAAATATCAGTGAAGTGGGAACATAGAAATTGAAACAAAAATCAGTAAAGGAAGAAATATTTGAATAAGCTTATTTATACCAGTAGTACATTATTCTTAGGACCCTGCTCTGAAAAATTGAAAGAATAGAAAAACTAGAGCACAGAAATAATAGGCAGAATATGCTGTGTCTGAAGATGGAGCAGTCATCTTTACACTTTAGGTCCCCTCAGAACCCCTAAAAGTTTCACTGACCAGAGAAGGAAATTACTTTATCCTCGGGACCTTGATTTCACATCTTTCTGACCATATTTACCTTCTTTTTTGTTACCTAATCATTCTATCTGGATGTTGTTTTAACCTAATCAACATAAAACAAAGGATTCTACATACTTATTCTACTCTCTAACCAAAAGAGCAAATTTATCTCGTAAGAATTCATATTTATTGTTATCCTAAGTTTTAGTTTAGAGACAAATATTTGACCTTTAAATTTCTAAGTATTGTTCACATTTGGAAATTCTTTCATTTAGTTCACTTAATATTTATACTCTAGGATAACCTTTTAACCTTTCATCAATAAGAAAAATATTTACGTATTTGATATTAAAATGGCTATACATTCCCTAGGGTTACTTTTTTTTTTAACTTTTCAGGTTGCCAGGAAATATGTGATATTAAAAATATTCACATTTAGTCCATGTCTTCTTAACTGTGTGTAATTTACAGTTTTTACTTACATGTAGTATTTATGGCTTGGGAACACAAAGCTTTATAAAAGCCAGAGACATTTTTGTATAAAATGCAGTCAGTGTGCAAATGTATTCATGTAAAGAATTCTTGGCAAATATGTTGATACCCCTTTTTTTAAGAAAAGGAAACAAAAATGTACAACTTGAATTGAGGACTTAAGATAATCATAAATCTTTTGTGAGCAGGATGAAATTAGTAAAGACACTTGGGATGACATGGTTTAGAGTTAGTCCATAGGGAACCAGCAAAGGGGAACACTTGACCACCACAGTGAACTCTAGTGAATTGTATACTTAAGAACGTGGGACTAAAGAACCGATTTGTTAGCTAGCTATTATGCTTTTTTTTTTAAGTTAAGCATATTTAATGCAGGGAGTGAAAAATTAGTCTCTTTATGGATTTGCTGTCTTCTGTAGCTCTACCCTGTACCCCTGCTCATGGGTCATGGCGAATGAGCACGTAGGCAAACGTAACCCGTCTCCATTCCTTAATGATAGCTCTGAGTCCACGTTCTAATTAATAACATGAACGCAATGAATAAAGAACACGTGTGGATTATTATTGATTCTACCATGCACTGGTTGAGAATCCACTTCTCCTACCTTAACGGATTTATTAAAAGCGGGGTTGATGAAAATTATGGATCCAGAGTAATTACCAGAGAAATTATCTTGCTTTAACAAAAAGACTTTATGCTAAATTGGGAAAAGAAAATTCAAGGAAGTCAATTTTAAAAAAACTAAAAGACAAAAATTTTTTTTGCATGCCTTTCAGGACCCTTAATAAGTAAGTAGAAATCATAGATTTAGAAACATATTTTCTTAGGTATTTTAGATAGAATGTTCCTTTGAAGTCCCAGAGGCCACAATTTCCTTATATTAATACTGTGAACCTAAGTCTTAAGTTTTTGATAAGCAAGTGAATCATATGGTGGACACATGATAGTGTTCCTTTGTTCCTCACTCCCCTGCTGCCTTTGTCTAGGTGCTAGCTCAATTTCCCCTGCGGCCAGGACAATGCTGGATCGAGCTTGGTGTGTGTCATGAATTAAGTTAATTTAAAATGTGTTCCTATACCTCATTCTCACTTACCTTCCTAATTGTGTCAACTTTATTTTTAAGACCAAAATGAGAAAGTTATTCAAGAAAATAGAGAACTGCAGTTACAGTACCTGGAACAAAAGCAACAACTTGATGAACTTAAAAACCGCATGAAGTTTTACAACCAGGTGAACTATTTTCTTATTTAGAAAATGAACTCCAAATTTTTATCTAAATATTTTGTGTAAAGAAAACACTATACCACAAAGCAAAAGAATACAAATATATTACTTAGTTGATTAATTCATGCTATGGCAGCTTATGTTCCATGAGGGTGATCTGCATAGTTGGAATATCTCTTGTACTTTCCATTAATATCGTGAGCTTTTACTGACTGTGTCTTTTGCAGGAGAGTGATATTAATGCTGATGAATTGAGTGAAGCTCTCCTGCTTATAAAGGTAACTTTCTGAACGTCACTATGATTTTCATGTCTGCATATAACTGTTTCAGCATAATGCTGACCCTTATCTGTAACCTTTATACTGAGAGAATGAATTATTCAGGAAAGTGGTCAGGTGACATTTAGTTACAGCATATACATATTTCATAATGACATCAAAATTACATTAAAGTAGACCTCAAAAACTCTTATTTAAAGCACTTTCTCCAAGTGTAACAAACATTTTACTTTTATGTGCCCCACTGTAAAACTAATCAACAATTTTCTTTCCTGAGACACCTTGGTGCACCCTATTATCTTAAGTAAAATATTGAATTATATATGTCACCAGAAGAAATTTTCCAGTTCTGGGATATTCTGTTATTTACAAAAAGACACAAGAAAATATATATCTTTCCTTTTAGATTATCACAGTGTAGATTTTAATCAAATGAAAAAATAGGAATAAGTGTTCATGATTCTTTAAGTCATGAAGTAATAAACTTTTTTATTTCTCTGTAGTTGTTCCAAATATCTCTCCAAACATATATTCTACATCAGGACTATTTTATTCCTGATAGGAAATGGAAATATATCTGTTTTCAATTAATGATTGTTTTCTTGCTACATCCGTATTAATTCACAATTACATTTTAGAACTCTTGGTAATAAAACATGTTTTTATTTTAGGCTCAAAAATCACAAAAAAATGGAGACCTTTCTTTTTTAGAGAAAGTAGACAGTAAAATTAATAAAGATCTAGAGCGTTCCATGAAAGAGCTGCAAGCGGCTCATGCAGAAACAGTGCAAGAACTGGAAAAGACAAGAAACATGCTAATCATGCAACATAAAATTAATAAAGATTATCAGGTAATGTAATATTCTAAATTGGGAGGGTAGGTTTTTTATAATTTTCTACTAATGATTGATATTTCTCAACAGTATCATGTATTCTCAATCTGTTATCATATATTACCACCTGCCTGGAGTTTAGCCTTGTAGCTAGATACTTAGACTAAATAGTTTAAAAACAAATTTTTTTTTTTTGAGTCCTTGGTTTTAGAGAATGAATAGTGGCAATGAATTCCCCCTTTACGACTAGTGTTAGCTCATTCTGCAAATGGGTTATAGTTCTCCTGAAGTCCTGCCACAACCACATGTTATATTAGCTTTTAACAAATGGGAATATTACCTCCTTAAAAAGGAATCCAGAGTTTTGTTGATTTTACTTCTGATTTATGACCATTGCCAAGCATAATTTTCTAAACTGTAAGCTCTTTGAAGTCAGGAAACGATGGCTTACAGCTTCTGGTATGCCTAGGATCTAGAAAATGCTTGAATCTTAGTTGCTTTAAAAAATGAAAGTGGAACTAATTGTAAGTAATGAAACTTGTTATCTCTATTTTTTTAGATGGAAGTTGAGTCAGTGACCCAGAAGATGGAAAATTTGCAGCAAGATTATGAACTCAAAGTGGAACAGTATGTTCATCTTCTTGATATCAGAGCTGCACGCATCCAGAAACTAGAAGGTACAATGTGCACAATTCTTTGTCCACAGTTACTAGAGGAATGATATTTATAAGAGTTGAAAATATCATCCAAATGTACACTCACAATTTCTTTTTGCTCTTTTTTTTCCAGTTTATTAACTATAATAATAATTTATCAGAAAGGCTGCTTTTATCTGATAATTTTCTACTCAAAAATTTTTAGTAATTCCCTGCTACTTATTGAATTCGGTGTTGCAGGCAAGATTTCAAAGTACTTTATACAGTACTACAGACTAAACGTAACCACGTCATTTCTAACTTCTCCTCTCAGCATTTCTAACTTCTCCTCTCAGCAAACTGTGCATCTCAGTTAAATTAATCTGCTTGCTCTTTGTCAGATTCATCTTGCTCAGTCCCACCACCAGGCCTTTGTCTGTTCCACCTGAACCTCCTTTCTACCTTGACTCCAAGATACACCCTTCCCTGCTATGAATTCTACATAAATGTGCACCTGTGCCAGGAATCTGGCTCCAATTACTCTATCCGTCCCTCTACTTGAAATGCCGTTACAGTGATTTTCAGACTTTAGCAAGTATGAAAATTACATGGGAAACTTGTTTCAGAGGTAGCTTCCTGGGTTCTACCCCTGGAGATCTTGGGGCCCTTGATTCTGTGTGTTTTGCAACAACTCCAAGCAATTCAGATGCAAGTGCAAGATTGTACTTTGAAAAACACTACCTTAGCACTTACCACTGATACTCTCATGTAATCAAAAAATATATTTCAGGGTTTTATTATTTAAGTGTTTTTCACTGTCGGAGTTTTGTATGTTCTCTGTGACAACATTATAAGTTCTACAGTGATAAGTACTTTGTCTCTCTTCATGTTCTCTGCCATGCAGTACCTGAATTCAATGAACTACGCCAGCAGTAATTTTACACTCTTAAAAATCACTGAGAACCCAAAAGGCCTTTTGTTTATATAGATTATATTTATGATATTTATCATATTAGAAATTAAAAGTGAGAAATTTAAACAATATTTGTCATATTAAAATAATACTAAGCACTTTACATGTTAACACAGATTGCAGTATTTATTTTTTAAAAGCTGTATTTTCCATACAAAACAAAAGTGACAAGAGTGCTATTGTTTTAAATTTTTTTAATTGTTTAACCTTTTTGCAAATCTTTTTAGTGTCTCAACTTAATAGAAAACAGCTGGGTTTTTATAGCTGCTTCTGCAGTCAATCTGTAATGAAATCACACATCATATAGGTTCTAGGAAACTATATTATATACTTGTAAGAGAATAAAAATGAAAAAGATGTATAACATCTTAGTATTATTTTAAAAATAGTTTTGACCTCACAGACCTCCAGAATAGTTTTAGGGACCTTCAGGGGTTCCCGGACCACACTTTGAGAACCATTACTCTAAGCAGAAGGGTTTAAAAACATCTTTATCTGACTGAACAAGGTTTTCCAGAGTTAAAGAGCAGTGTGTTCCTTTTATTTCAAGTAGTACTCAATAAAAATTTGCTTAATGTAATTTTCCTGAATAACAAGGCGATCACATAGTTTGAGACTTCATTCCTGTGAAGTCCCACTAAATCTTTACCAATATATTTTATGTATCTCCTAAATTCATTGATTCATTCCATAAACATGCTCAAGTTCCTAATGCATCCTACGCAAAGTGCTAGGCAGTGAGAATACAAATAGGAAAAAAGCTCAGGCACCCTCTCCGGAAACTCGTGCGATGTGAACAAGTAAGTAGACAATCACACTTTACTGTGAAGGGTGTGAGGCCAGGAAAATGCAAGAGCTACCACGGAAACTTTGAGGAGAGAATGTCTGTTTATTCCTGAAGGTTCAGGGAAGACTGCACAGAGCAGGTTTGGAGTCTTTAAAGATGACAGAATTCACCACTGAGTAAAAGCAATGAAAGGCTCCCCAGGCAGTAGATGAAGCCCTGTAAAAATGCCCTAACTGTAAAACACTGCCATTCATTTGTAAAGCTGCCTGTGGATCCATCTATTTGGAATTCAGGATTAGTAAAGGGAGGAGAAGCTAGAAATAAGGCTGGAGAGAACCAAGTCTTGAAGGCCCTGTGTGCCACCCTGATGAGTTTGAACCTTATTAACCTAGAGAAGCACCAAGGAATTTTTAAGGTAGGGAGTAGTACACCCAAAACTGCATTTTGGAGATTCTGCTAGAGGTATTGGGGAAAATGAGTAAAATTTGGAAGAAGGAAGCAGTTTGGATTCCATTAATAAACTGGGTAGTAAACACTCAGAGTATAAGTAAGGTAGCATCAGTGGAGATACAGAGGACAGGGACAAATGGATAAAGACTTAGGAAATGGTTCTGAATAACAGTTACACTACAGATGTGGGGAGAATAAAAGAAAAAGAGGAAACTAGGATGACTCTGTGGTGTGTAGCTTAGGCAACTGGATGAATGCTAACAACATCACTTGAAATTCAAAGTACAGAAATAACTAGGAGAGAATATGATACATTCTGCTTTGGATATACTGAGTTTGATGAGCCTAGGGGCTATCTAGACAGAGGGCTCAGTAAGCCACTAGATGTGTGGGTCTGGAATTCAGGAAAGAAATCTAAATTAAAAATAGGAATATGAAGGGATGCGGGTATAGCTCAGTGCTAAAGTGCATACTCAGCATGCGTGAGGTCCTGGGTTCAATTCCCAGGACCTCCGTTATATATATATTTGTGTGTGTGTGTGTGTGTGTATTCTTTTAAAAAATGAAAAGAAATATGAGTTTTCAGTATATTGATAGTAACAGAAGTCATAAAAGAGGATGAGATTACCTCTGAGAATATGTAGACTAAAAAGAGGATAAAAAGAACCCCAGCAAGCTGGCAGAAAAAGAGAAACCCTTAAAGAATGAGAAGAGAGGTAGGAGGAGAAGCAGGGCAGACAATGTCATGGAAGCCAAGTCAGGACAGAAGTTCACAAAAGAGGAGTGTCAATTAAGCAAAGAAGTCATCCGGGTCAATTAAGCAAAGAAATCAAGTAATACAAAGACCAAAGTCCATTCGATCTAGCAGATAGCAAAGGTGACCTTTCCTGGAGTAGTTCCATGAATAAAGTTTGGAGGGTCTGTTAGATGAGGAATTGGAGACACAAGTATATGTTACTCTTTATAGAAATTTGGATGTCACATGGTGGGAAATGTGTATCTAGAAAGAGATAATATCTTTTTGTCTATTTTTTATTGAAGTATAGTTGATTTACAACATTATATTAGTTTTGGGTCTACAGCATAGTGATTCAGTATTTTTGCAGATTATACTCAATTGTAAGTTATTACATGATAATGGCTATAATTACCTGTGCTATACAATATATCCTTGTTGCTTATCTATTTTATACATACTTTGTATCTGCCAACCTCATACTCCTAATTTGTCCCTCCCTCCTTCCCTCTCCCCTTCAGTAACCACAAATTTGTTTTCTGTATCTGTGAGTTTGTTTCTGTTTTGTGTGTACATTCATTTGTATCATTTTTTGATTCCACATGTAAATGATACCATATCATTTTTTGATTCCACATGTAAATGACACCATACACTATTTGTCTTTCTCTGACTTATTTCATTAAGTATAATATTCTCTAGTTGCTTCAAATGGCAGAATTTCGTTCTTTTCATGACTAAGTAATATTCTATTGTGTAGGTATACCACATCTTTATTCATTCAGCTGTTGATAGACACCTGGGTTGCTTCCATGTATTGGCTGTTGTAATTAGTGATGTTATGAATATTGGGGTGCATGTATCTTTTCAAATTAGCGTTTTCATTTTTTCCAGATATATACCCAGGAGTGGAATTGCTGGATTATATGGTAGTTTTATTTTTAATTTTTTGAGGAACCTCCATACTATTTTCCACAGTGGCTGCACCAATTTATATTCCCAGTGAAAGTGTACAAAGGTTCCCTTTTCTACACCTCCTCTCTAGCATTTGTTGTTTGTAGACTTTTTGACGATAGCCATTCTGACAGGTGTGAGGTAATATCTTATTATGGTTTTGACTTGCATTTCTCTAATAATTAGCAATGTTGAGCATCTTTTCATGTGCCTGTTAGCCATCTGTATGTCATCTTTGAAAACATGTCTGTTTAGGCCTTCTGCCCATTTTTTGATCGAGGTTATTTTTTTTGTATATCGAGTCTTATGAGCTGTTTATAGATTTTGAATATTAATCCCTTGTCGGTCACATCATTTGCAAATATCTTCTCCCATTCAGTAGGTTGTCTTTTCATTCTGTTGATGATTTTCTTTGCTGTGCAAATGCTTTTAAGTTTAATTAGGTCCAATTTGTTTATTTTGGCTTTTATTTCTTTTGCCTTTGGAGACAAATCCAAAAAAATATTGCTACAATTTATGTCAAAGTGTGTTCTGCTAATGTTCTCTTCTAGGAGTTTTATGGTTTCTGGTCTTACATTTAGGTCTTTAAACCATTTTGAGTTAATTTTTGTATATGGTGTGAGGGAATGTTCTAATCTAAAAAGAGATACCTTTTTTAAAAAGCAGCTTTGTAGAAATACAGTTAACATACTTTAAACTGCACGTATTTAAAGTGCACAATTTGGTGAGATTTGACCTATGTATATACCTGTGAAACCATCACCGTAACCAAGATAATAAACATATCCATTATTCCCCCAAAGCAGAAAAATATATGTACTTTAATGAGCTGAAGGGAAGGAGCCAGTGGAAAGAGAAATTGACTTTACAGGAGAGAATATAATAGGAGCAGAGAGCCGAAGGGGCAGGTGGAGTCTAAATATTTACCTCAACTGTTCATTCAAAGGCCTTTTTTCTCTTTTTTTCTTTTTTCTTTTCCCTAGTTTAGCCTGTATTACCACTTAAGTTGTGATTTTCTTGTTTAACAAGTGATGTCAAAATAAATGATGAATTTCTTTATAATGCAATATTGTTTACAGAAAAAATAGTGTAGTCACAGAATTTTAGATTGAGACTACTCACCAAAAGCACTCAGACTTTCTACCACTTTAAAAGCCAACTTGTGTCTTTATACGTCAGTGGTTTAAAACCTCTAAACTGTGTGTCTTCTCTTGCAGCCCAATTAAAGGATATTGCCTATGGCACCAAGCAGTACAAATTTAAACCGGAAATCATGCCAGATGACTCTGTTGATGAAATTGATGAAACCATTCACTTAGAACGAGGCGAAAACCTATTTGAAATCCACATCAGCAAAGTAACCTTTTCTTCCGAAGTTTTACAGGCATCTGGAGATAAGGAGCCTGTCACCTTCTGTACTTACGCTTTCTATGATTTTGAACTACAGGCAACTCCCGTAGTGCGGGGCCTTCATCCGGAATATAACTTTACTTCTCAATATCTTGTTCATGTTAACGACTTATTCTTACAATATATTCAGAAAAATGCTATCACTCTAGAGGTCCACCAAGCTTACAGCACAGATTATGAAACAATTGCGGCATGTCAACTGAGATTCCATGAAATTCTAGAAAAAAGCGGTCGGATATTTTGCACAGCAAGTTTAGTTGGTGAGTACAGTCTTATAAGCTTAGAATGTTTGAATTACTGGTGAGTTTATATGGCGTTCCACATTAGTATCGTCTCTTACTGATTCCACGTGCCTTTACGGTAAGGACAGCGTTCTCTGAGTTGCCCACAGTTGTTTGGACTATCTTCAGTGTCATTGATAATGTCAATACAGTGGCTATTAATTTTTTAAAGCTTATTAGTGCAATGTTTATTCACTGTATTTATACTTTGTTTGATTAAACATTAATTATAGTACATTTATCAAATGTTTTTTAAGAGCTTATCATGTTAGCACTCACTAGGCACTGGGAATACAGTGATCAGTGATAAACAAGACAGACAAAGCCCCAGCCCCCACTTAGTGTTCCTTCTAGAGGGGAAGACAAGCCATAAAACAAACATCCATATCATCAGATACGAAGAAAAATGATCAAGGCAAGAGGTTAAAGAGAGAGATGGAAGGTTGCTAATTAGATAAAGGCTTCCTTGAGGGGGTGACACTGGTAAAGACCTGAATAAAGATCCATGCCAGGACCCAGGGGAGGAATGTCTCAGGCAGAGGGAACAGCAAGTTCAAAGGCCCAAGGGAAGAACAAACCTGGCATGTTGGAGAGTCAGCAGGGAGGCCAGTGGCTAGAGCAGAGATGAGACCAAAGCAGTAGACTGGGACCAGATCACACCACAGAGCCTTGGTGGTCATGGTGAGGAGTGTGGACTTTTTTTTCCTCTGCTTGATGCATGTCATTGGACAGTTTTGAGGAGGGTAGCCACACGATCACACATAGCTTTTAGAAAACCACCCTGGGTGCTGTGGGAAGAAGAGTCTATAGGAACCAAGAGGGAAAATAGGACCATTATCAGGCTGTTGCATTAATCTGTGAAAAGATGGTGGTGGCTCAGATTTAGATGGTAATGAAAGTGGTGACAAGAAGTGGTTATATTCAGTCTCTATTTAATTAACTGTTCCTTGAAGACTTGCTCATCAGTTGAATGTAAGGTGATGAGGGAAAAGAGGAGGTGAGAATTTCTGGTGTGAGTAACTAGGAGAATGCTGAGGCCATTTATTGAGATAGACCTGGAAAAGGAACAGATTTCAAGAAGAAAACTAAAAATGGTGTTTGAACAAGTTAGATCGATCTGCCTGTTAGACAGCCAAGCGGAAATGTCACCTCAGCAGTTGGATGCACTGCTCTGAAGGTCAGGGACAGAAATAAGAGAGTGGGAGTCATTAGCATACAATATATTTTAAGCCTTGGACCTATGATAATTTCACATACAGAGTGAACATACGTGAAGAAGAGAAGGTAGCCAAGGACTGAGCCTTGAGAAACTACAAAATTTAGAGTTCAGGAAGAAGAGGAAGAACTAACAAAGGAGACTGAGGAGTGGCCAGTGAAGTGGGAGACAAACCAAGAGCATATAATATCCTAGGGCAAAGTGAAGAAACCATTTCAAGAAGGAAGGAGAGTGACTTAGGTTCTGGAGAGGAATTTTATTTTATTGATCGCATAGGCAGTACATTCCCATGATTCGAAAAACACAAGTTTATACATTAAAATATCTGTCTCCCACCCCTGTCCCCCACCTACCCTGGGTTCCCTCACCAAAGGCTGTGCGTTCTTCCAAAAGAATTTTATGCATATACAAACAAATATATGTGTGTGTCAACATTCTTTTAGGACCTTTTTCTTAACGATTGCTCCTAGAAGCCATAGAGGCAGTCTTCACAGAGGGAGAGAATTGAGCTGCTGAGTTGTAAGGAGTTCTGAAGGTGTGCAGGGCAAACACGCAAGTGGATATTACATACGATTTATATATGACAGAGCTATGGTGCTTTTCCCCGTGCTTATGGCACAGTACAAAAATGGGAAGGTGTCAAAGATTTCTTGAAAGTTGAGCTATAATGTGGAATATCACATTTATAAGTTGAGGTTTCATATGGTATGTGTCAGACTACACTGAGTACAACTAGTAAAAAAAAAAAAAAAAATACCATAGCATCAGAAAGAATCTGTGGAGTATTTGATTCAATGTTTAGATTTTTCTTTCTATTTTAGAAGGATTGAAATAGAGTAAATTTGACTCTCTCAAACCTAGTTTGATATAGTTATTTAATCATATTTAACACACAGTGAAACTCATACTTGCAGGAGTAACTTTATTTTCTTTATCTCTGTTATTTGCCAATCACACATCATTTGTGCAAGTCATGTATTTTTTTACTCAGTATAAAATGTATTGTTTCCATGCATAATACCATTGATGTATTTTTACTGGTATATATTTTGATTTATGGGACTATTTTAACAGTGAGATACGTATTGGTTTGTAGGAACTAAAGGAGACATCCCAAATTTTGGCACAGTGGAATACTGGTTCCGATTAAGAGTTCCCATGGATCAAGCAATTCGACTTTATCGAGAGCGGGCAAAGGCTTTGGGATACATAACATCAAATTTTAAGGGGCCAGAGCAAATGCAGCAGGTAAGCTTGTTTGACTTTAAGACCCTTTTATGACACAGAAATTTTATAGTGTTTTTTTATATTATCATGCTTTAAACTGGAATTATTTTCTTTCACAGCCATCAAGTGGCTTTTTTTTAAACTTTTTATTTTGAAATAATCATAGACTTACAGGAAGTAGCAAAAGTAGTCCAGAGGTCCTGTGTAGCCTTTACCCAAGCTTCTCCCAATTGTAACATTTTATATAACTATAGTATGATATCAAAACCAGGAAATTGACATTGGTACAACACTATCAGCTAAGCTACAGATTTTATTCAGATTTTGTACATTTTACTTGCACTTTTGTGTGTGTGTATAGGAGGAGGCAGAGTTCTGTGCAGTTTTATCATGTATATATAATCATGTAACTGCCACCACAATCAAGATACAGAATTGGTCTGTCACCACAAAGGAACTCCCTTGTACTAGCCAGGACATTTTTGAGAAATAGAATTGCAGTACTACTATTACACATCAAGTGACTTTCATTGCAATTTCTCCTGTTAAGGGAATTAATAACTATTATTGGACCCTCAGTTATTCTCCTTCTTTCCAGCTGTCTCAGAAACTGTTAGGTTTCTGAAATGCAAAGTAGAATATAAAATGAATGTTCTTTTACATGAGAACTGGAAGTTAAAGTGCAACCCCTCAGGCATTTCCCAAACTTTGTTTCATGGAGTCTTAATAGCCGTATTTCCAAAAGAATTCCATGATCCAATAAATGTAGAAAACACTGAATTGAGCAAAATTAAATGGGATCCTTTAGGACTTCTCATGTATAACATGAATCTCAAGAGGAAGCATAAAGTATACACTTATGTTGAGTAATAAAGGGATAGAATATAGTAGAAACATTTTGGAATGTCTGCTCAAGTCATGTTTCTCTTTTTTCGTTTGGAGCTACCCTCTCTCCTGATCCGTGGGACTGGGCCAGCTTTACGTTTGGTCGTCCTGCTCTCTCCCACTCCTCCCAATTATAGCTAATGATTCAGGAATGTCCACCTGCCCCCAGCTGAGCCAATCAGATTCTGCTTCTTGAGAGCAAGAGAAAGCACAACTTTCCATGCCTGGAACATGTAAGGTTGGGAGCTGTGGGGCAGCCATCTGCTACCATGTTAAATGGCAAAGGAAGAAAATGGGACTAGGGGAGAAAACTGGAAACTAGATGGAGAGTAAATTCTGGTAGCTTTCCAGTCCCATCACCTTCCTAAGACTGAATCACATTTCTGCTATGTAGTTCTATGAAATAACCCGATAACCTTATATTAAAGTCTCATTTCATTGTATTTGCTGACTGGAATTAGTTTCTATGACTTCCAATTAAAGAACCGTGACTAATATAACACTGATTTCCCAAACTTCAAGAATGGCACCCATTCCCCAGAGGGAGCTTTCTGGACAAATATTCTTCAGAACATGCTTTGGGAAATGCTGTTACGGAAAAGGAAATTAGAAATAGAGAAACCACAGTATTTATTTGGTTTTGTAGTTTAAAGGGTTTTGGACTCCCAGTTCATGGCTTGAATAAGTCACTTACTGTTGGAATTTCACCTTTTGTGGGTAGACTTGGGAAGAGAAGTGGAGAAGGTACTTTGTAAATCATTCCACTCAGCTTTCTATTGCCAGATGCAGACTAGCCCTGGGAAAGCAGTATTATGATTCCCTTCTCAGATTTCCCCTCTCCACACCACCAGATGTCTCCACTAAGGAGATTATGACTATAGTTCTGTTTTTCCTTCTCCAATAAAGTTCTCTAGAGTCAGACGTTCCAGATGTTGAATCCAGTATCAAAAATTCAGTGAAAGAGTGGTCCCCTTGTGGAAGGTGGAGAATTCTCTGACACCACAAGGCCCTGCAACACTGCATTCCTGGTCCCAGATCACGTCAGCCGTGGTGCACTTAGCAGTTAGTCAGTGTGGGTGTTTGCTGTGATACTTGTGCACCGCCTACCTGAGTAATAGTTCAAGAAAGGGCCATGAAGTAGTTTCTGACCCTGCCTGATAACTCCCTTTGCTCATCTCTCTTCTGAAATGTCCTCCCAAGCCAAGGTTTTACCTCTGCAGGGTTTATCTCTCACTCTGTTCCCTTGTTCTTATATAGCAGTTGGAATCTGATATACTAGCTAACCTTGGCCTCAGGTATCTGTTCCCCCAAACCCCATTGGTTCAGGATGAGGGCCAACCCAAATATAACAAAATCATCTTTGTGGATGGGTACCATCAAATTCATTGGATTCTCACCTAAGAATGGGATATGATAGGAATAACTGGAATGGTTGAAGGATTAGCTCTAAATAAAATTGTGAACCAGGAGACATTTGTCTTTGGACCCATCTTTTAACACTTTACCTGTTTATTATTAAATAGAATTAAATAACATGAGATTAGCTATTTTCTTGGCTTTATTTGGTTTTAACAGCAACCTCTACATGTTTGCTCAGTCTTGATGTTTGCTGCTAATAACATCTGTACACATGTTCTAGAGAATATTGGTTTTGAATACGAGTTAAGAGTCCTTAAGTGAGAAGTTCACTATGAAATAAAAATATGCAGCTTTTTGTTCATTTGTGAAACTATTTTGTTTGGGGGTTGGCAGCTGCTTTTTATCTTTTCATTGTATTATTACTATAATATAAATATGTATGTTTTTCCAGTTAAGTCAGCAAGCACCCAAAACTGCTCAGCTCAGTTCTACTGATTCCACAGATGGCAACTTAAATGAACTTCATATTACAGTAAGATGCTGCAACCACCTGCAGTCCCAAGCAAGCCACCTGCAGCCACACCCATATGTTGTGTACAAGTTTTTTGATTTTGCAGACCATGATACAGCCATCATTCCCAGTAGCAATGATCCACAGTTTGATGATCACATGTGTTTCCCAGTGCCAATGAATATGGATTTGGATCGATACCTTAAGTCAGAGTCTCTGAGTTTTTATGTGTTTGATGATAGTGATACCCAGGAGAATATTTACATAGGAAAAGTCAATGTGCCTCTGATTTCACTGGCACATGACAAGTGTATTTCAGGTAAGCATATTTCTTGAATCCATGAAATTGTAAAAAAGCAAACAACAACAACAACAACAAAATTATACCTCAGCATTTTGGATGTGATCTGTTTATAACTAATCTTCCTAGCCTTCTTAGGTAATCTTAAACTTTGGGCGTATAATATTATATTTTTTCAGTTATTTTCTTAGTTGTTGTTATAGAGATTATAATATGCATCTTAACTTACCTCAGTCAACTTAAATTTAAGACTAACAACTCTATTAAAATTTAGAAAGTCTGCTCCAACATAATTCCATTCTCTCCCCCTCCTTTGTAATATTATTGCCATATATATGTACATAGTATGCCTGTATATGTTATAACCCAACAACACAGTGTTGTAATTATTGCTTTATGTAACTTTATCTCTTTTAAGAGAAGGGAGAATGTATATGTAATTATAGAAGACTTATATATTTACCATCTCTGGAATTCTTTTTTCTTCATACGGATTTGAGTTACTCTCTGGTGTCATTTTCTTAGCTCCATTTCCTCCCCTTCTTTTGTGCTATTATTGTCGTATTTTATCTTGTAAGTACAACATTATAATTTTATAATTATTGTTTTATGCAACTGTCTTTTAAATCAGTTAAGACAAGAAATGAGGAAAAACATATATTTATGCTGTCTTTTATAATTACCTATGTAATTACCTTTATTTGTCTCTATTCCTTCATAGTGATCAGAGTCACCATCTGGTGTCACTTCCTTTTAGCCTCAAATTCTTTACTACATCTTGTAAGTCAGGTCTGCTGGCAATGAATTCACTTAATCATTGTTATCTGGGAATGTCTTTATTTAGCTTTCATTTTCTGAAGGGTAGTCTTGCTGGATATGATATTCTTAGTTTTCAGGTTTATTTTCTTTAGTCGGTTTGAGTACATCAGACAACTGACTCTGGCATCATTGTTTCTAATGAGAAGTCATCTGTTAATCTCATCATTGTTTCTAATGAGAAGTCATCTGTTAATCTCATTATGGTTCCCTTGTATATGATATTGTTTTCAAGATTTCCTTTTTTTCTTTTTTCTTTTTCTTTTTGGCTTTCAACATTTCAACTATGACATGTCTAGGTGTGGATCCCTTTGTGCTTATGTTACTTGGAACTTGTTGAGCTTCTTTATGTGTAGGGGACCATTATGTACGAAATTTGGGAAGTTTTCTGCCATTATTTCTTCAGTTGTTTATTCTGCCCTTTCTCCCCCTTCTCAGACTCCCACTACATATACGTTCGTATATTTAGTGGTGTCCTACAGGTCTCTGAGGCTCTATTCATTTTTCTTCATTATTCCTCTTCAAATTGGACAGTCTGTATTGATCAATCTTCACGTTTATTGATTCTTTCTTCTGCCAGCTCAAATTTCCTATTGAGCCCCTTTATTGAATTTTTTCATTTCAGTGATTGTACTTTTCAACTCCAGAATTCCTATTTAGTTTTTGCTTTTTTATTGTACAGTTGATATACAATATTATATATTACAGGTGAACAACATAATGATTCACAATTTTTAAGGGCTATACTCCATTTATAGTTATTATGAAATATATATGTTGTACAATATATTCTAGTTCCCATTTTATAATTTATAGCTCTTTATTATATTCTGTTTTATAAGTCATTGTCATCACACTTTCCTTTAATTCTTTAAATATGGGTTTTTTTAGCTCTTTGAACATATTTGTAATAGCTGCTCTGAGATCTTTATCTGCTGAGTCTAATATCTGTATGCCCTCAGAAAGTATCTATGGATGACCTTTTTCTGTATATGTAGCTCAACATTCTCTTGTTTCTTTGCATATCTCATGAATTTTTGTCGTTATTTAAAACTTGACATTTGGGACATCATATCATAGCAACTCTAGATTCCAGCCCTTCGCAGGGTGGTTACTGTTGCTGTTGTGGTTTGTTTGGTGACTTGCCTGGACTAGTTCTATAGTCTTTTTCCCTCACTGTAGCCACTGATGTCTCTGCTAAGTTTCTGTTTGTTTTATTCTGTTTTAATGTTAAGCATGAGCATAGTTTAGTGGTCAGTCAATGGTTAGTTGAAAGTTGGATTTAAACACCTGGAGCTGGCAGGCTTCCACCCTTTGCCTATGGGTCAGTGTATGGCTTGGGTAACACATTCAAAGTTCAGACAATCTACAAATCTCATTCAGTCAGGGCAAGTTGCTTATTAGGGATTTTTCTGAGTCCTTTTGTTCTTACTGAGGCTCAGCTGATTCTCTTGAGTAAATGGTTTTCAATTTGTTGTACACCTTCGATCAATTTCCAGAGTTCTTAAATGGTTATTTTTGATCATTTTATTCAGTTTTATCATTGCTTTTTGTGGTAAAGATTTACTGGCTCTTCAGTCAGCTGTTCTGTAAATCCCACCTGTGCCTATAATAGAAGTTTTTCACCTCCCTCTATTCCACCTATATCTTTTTTCTACCTGAAGTCTAGAGTTCTTTAGTTTTTTCTTTCCCAGCCAGCCATTAAAAGAAGTGTCCAACACTTGAGAACTAAGTAAAGGATACCCCTAAACAAAAGTTATGCTTGCAATATAGGTTTGTTTTTTTTCAAGTCAGGGATTTTCATACTGAAAAATCTAATGTGATGATTAAAATGCATGACTCAATATTATAGATTCAGCTTGGTGATACTTTTTGTCACTATTATATGT
The DNA here is from genome assembly GCF_048773025.1 of Camelus bactrianus. Taxonomy (NCBI): domain Eukaryota; kingdom Metazoa; phylum Chordata; class Mammalia; order Artiodactyla; family Camelidae; genus Camelus; species Camelus bactrianus. The sequence continues at coordinate 72,571,973 of NC_133547.1, forward strand.
TTTGGGTGGTTTGTTTATTTTATGGACATTTTTTGCTGAGCTACTATTAATTTGGAGTAATTTAGCAAGTCTCAGTAAAGTATATTTAAAATTATAATAGAATTGTATAGTAATAAAAAGACTCCTTTAGATATATAAGTTATTTGAAATTTTGAAGTTTTAATATATTTTTCTACAGAGACTAATTTTGGCAAGAATATCAAATCCAAATGAAGGTTGTTATTTGAGCTATAACCAAGATAATATCTTAGAGGAAAGCTAAGAATTCTGAAGAATTTCTGAATTTAATTTCAGTGATTAAAATATTTATAAGTCAGTTTTCTCCTCTTTGAATCAGTATTATCTTTAAGGCCTCAATCTCTCTGCTTGAGAGATGAACCCGTTATAGATCCTTTTGTCTTTATTTCAATCTCTTGAGTCATTTGAGTTGTGAGTAAAAGCCAAACTTATTTTTAAAGTTGTGTGTAGTTCTTTGCTCTTTTCTAATTCGTATGGCAATGAAGCTTGCTTCTAGCATTAATTGCAATTATTTTTGTAATTTGACAGGAATATTTGAGTTAACAGATCACAAAAAGCATCCTGCAGGAACCATCCATGTAATATTGAAATGGAAATTTGCTTACCTTCCTCCAAGTGGATCCATCACAACTGAAGGCTTAGGAAATCTCGTGCAGAAAGAAGAGTCAGAAGTTGTTCAAAGGCTACCTCCAGCATCCTCTGCTAGCACATTAGTTGTAGTAAGTAACAGTGACTTTGAATTTCCTATAAAACTTAAAAGACAGTCAAATAAAAGAGAAAAAATATCTAAAAGGTATGTTCACTGTACTCAGTTTGACCTATTGGTTTATTTTAGGCACCAACACCTAAACCAAGACGTTTAACACCTAAAGATAAGAAGGTATCATTTGTGGATATCACACAACATCAGGATTCTGTAAGTAGTAAACACTCAAAATACTGATTTTTTTCTCATAACAAGTATTTGAAATAAATGGTATAGTATATCCTACCTGATTTAAATGGAAACAGATAAATAAAATACTTCTTCCTTTAAAATATTAGCTTTGTAATTTGGCACTGTGCTAAGTGTTAAATGTTCTTAATTCTGAATTTAAACCTTCCTTTGGCCCCATATTTCTCTCCAGTTACTGCCCTAATCTTCTGCCCCATTTACCAAAAAGCAAAACAAAACTGTTCAAAAAGTTGTCGTAATTCTGTCTCCCTTTCCTCATAATGTTTATTGCTCACTGTAGTAAAGCTTTTCCTCATTAAAACTACTTTTGCTAAGGTCACAATGACTTTCACTTTGCAATATCCAGTAATCAACTCTCAGTCTCCATCTTAATCTCCTAGTAAGTTTTGACACAGTGGAGTGCTTGCTCCTTTTTCTCTTGGCCTCTAGGACACCATGCCTTACTGATTTTCCTCCAACTTTACCAGTTATTCTTCTCATTCTCCTGGACCATATCTCTAAATGTTGAACTACCTCAGCAGTCAAACTTCAGAACTAGACCTCTTTTCTTCTCTATCTATATGTACGCAAAGAGATCTTATCCAAAAAACAAAACAAATGAAGAAACATAACAAAACAGAAATAGACTTATAGATACAAAGAACAAACATGGTTGCCAGAGGAGAGAGGGGTGGGAGGAGGAAAGAAACAGGTGAAAGAGGTAGGAGGTACAAACTTCCAGTTGCAAAATAAGTGGGTCAGGGGTATGAAATGTATGGAGTCCGTAATTATATAGTATCTTTGTATGGTGACATAGTATAACTAGACTTACTGTGGTGACCATTTTGAAATATATAGAAATATAGAATCACTGTGTTGTATAACAAGGACTAACGTAGTGTTATAGGTCAGTTATCCTTCAGAACCAAACAAACTCAGAGATAAAGAGGTCAGACTTCTGGTTACCAGAAGCAGGGCATCAGGGAGGGAGAGTTTGATGAAGGTGGTCAAAAGGTAACAAACTTCCAGTTAAGAGATAAATAAGTACTAGGAATGTAAGGTCCAACATGATAAACATAATTAACAGTGCTATATGTTATATATGAAAATTGTTTAGAGAGTAATCCCAAGTGTTCTCATCACAAGGAAAACTATATTTTCTTCCATTTCTGTAATTCTGTATCTATATGAGATGATGGATGTTCACTAAACTTGTGTGGTAATCATTTCAAGAGATATGTCAGTCAGATCATCATGCTGTATATCTTAAACTGATATACAGTGCTGTATGTCAATTGTATCTCAACAAAACTGAAAGAAAATACCTAATCAAATCCCCTTGTTTTAAAAAGCACCTATATGCTGACTCTCTCATATTAATAGTCTCCAGTCTTGGTCTTACTACTGAATCCCATATTTATTTTCTTACTGCTTATTTCATGTGCACTGGATGTCTCATAGGAGTCTAAACCTAGTATGTCCAGAACCAAACCTGACTTCACCGACCCTTTTTCAAAATTATTCTCTCTTCATTTTCTCTCATTCTCAGTATATGACAGTCATTCACCCACTTTGCACAGACGTGAAACTTTGAAGGTATCTCCTCGATTCCTCTTTTTCTCACATCCAGTTCATTCATAAAACCTGTCAACTACACTTTCAGATCATCTCCACTGTTATCACTCGTCACCATCATCTTGTGGACTCTAAAAATAAATATATTTTCTTTGTAATCGAGATATAACTTCTGTATAGTAAAGGACACAAATCTTAAGCACATAGCTCAATGAATCTTTACACGTATACACCTATGTAACCACCCAGATCAAAATATTCTTGCTCCCCATGACTCAAAATAATACCTGGTATATACAGAGCATTTAATATGTGTGCTAAATTAATAAATCAGTAGTTATTATTTAGACAGTGTTTTACAGCTAGCATTTATTGAATGTTTATTATGTGCCAGGCCCTGAGCTAAATGCTTTATATCCATTGAACTCATTTAATCTTTACAACAACCTTACTGTAGTTCATACTAGAATTATTCCCATTTAAAGTAAACACTACTTTTCTGTAATGTTTACTGAGGTTAAGTAACTTGCTCAAGATCAAAATATTACATTTGGGATTCGGACACAGATAGCCTGATCCTAAGTAAATGATCATTAATATAAAAAGGCATATACATAGAGATGTTTGTTGTAATATTGGTCATAATAGCTAAAAATCATGAACTAGTTAAACCGTTCAACACTAGTAAAATGATTCAGTCAATAATGATACATCCACTCATTGTAATATGTTGTCATTAAAAATGTTTACCCAAAGCTTTTTATCAAGAGAAAATTTTATGTTTTTTTTTAATGTAACAGGATATGTTGTATTTACAATATAATTTCCACTGTGTAACCAAAACATTTTATTTGTATTAAAAATTAATTATAAAGAAATAAAATCTAACTGTTTATTAACTGATATTATTACTGGGTAATGGAAATATACTGATGTGTATTCATTTATGTTTTGTTATTTGTCTTTCATATTTTCTGTCTTAGGCATGTTTACTTTTAAAATAGCAAAAATGATAAACTATATTTTAAAAATAAACATCAGTTTATGAGCCCTGGAAAATTGGTTAACTATAAATTGACACAGTAAAAAGACAATTTTGATTATAGGAAAGTACAAGCCTATTCAAGTGTTTGAAATTTTTAAAACTACATAAATAATGCATAATCATCATGGAAATATTAAAAAATAAAAATAAGCAACAAATAAAAATAAAACAATAAAATTTCCCCAAGTCTCTATATCAGAGACAGAAATTTGGTGAATTTTCTTATGTACTTTTTCCCATGGAAATGTACATACAAATGTTTGTTTATTTCCATGTTTGTTTTTAATAAACAGTATGCAACTACATATATTGTTCTATAACTAGCATTTTTACTCAGCAGTATATTGTATATTCTCTTCAGTGTCAGTAAATACAGGTCTACATTATTTTTCATGGTTACAGAGAACTCAGGTGTTTGGATATACCCTGTTTTATTTAACTAACGCCCTCTTGTTGGACATTGTATTGTTTTTACTTTTTTTGTGATTATAAACAATGCTTCAGTGAACTATGTTTGCAGTTCTTCAATTGCATGTATATACCATAAAGAGTAGCAACCATGTTACTGAAATGTACCAACTAAATTCAGTGTCATATAAGTAACTGCTATATTTGCTCCTAATTTTTATTAGTAAATGTGTGTGTGTGTGTGTGTAAAAGTCTTAGGATGATTTGGGATTTAATAATAAATACAAAATAACATACATGCATGTTTTCACATTAATATAAGGAGATCTCTATTCCTGCTGAAGATACAAAGGAAATTTCACCAGAAGTGGAACATATGCCAGAAACAGAAATTAATATGCCAACTATTTCACATATTCCTGAGGTATGTGCTTGTATTAAAATTATTTTGAAAGGTATAATTTGTTTTTTAAAGACTTTGTCTTTGCTCTGACATGGGTCAAGAAATCATATCATTTATCCTATTTTTATATATGATGTCCTTGGAATAGAAAGGTCAAAAATATGGCAAGTGTAACAGCTACAATTATGCAGGCAGTAGTAGTAGTAAATACATATGTGAATTAAAGTATAATGTAAAATTCATTTTGAGATTAATGCCTTTTAATTCTTAGTTTATAATCAGATTTTAATTTATCTGCAAATTTTTATTTGCCAGTTGAAGGATTACTTTCTAATGAATCATATGTATATTGCATGTCTGTATATTTACATGCTTCACTATCATTCAGGTGTAAGAATGCTATAAATGTGATCCAAGCATAATATATCAGTGTGCTCGTGTTTCTTCAGGTTTTTCAGGAAAGCAGTGTAGGTAAGGTAAAGGAAAACACTGAGATAATGCAACAAGGGAAAAATGATGATGTGTCTTTACTATCTGAGGGTCAGCTTGCAGAACGAAGTTTGACTTCTTCTGAAGATGAAACAGAAATAACTGAAGAACTGGAACCAGAAGGTGACTTTCTTTTTAAAATTATATTCAACTCTCCTTTACTTAATCTGTCTGAGCACGCATGCCTCATAGAGCATCTTCATTTAATAGCGACTCTATTTAATGATAGCTGTTTCTTGACAGAAATGATGGGATATAGTTCAGTCTGGTCAGCTATGTCAGGTGGAATTGTTGCATATCTCCTTATTTCAACTTGGAGCAGCACCACAGAATGCAAGTATTATTGCTGGCCATGTTCCAATTGATACTTTAAATGGCTTTATATTCTCTTTGGGTTCAGAACTGTTATCTGGGTTATTCTACAGGACTTGACTTTTTAAAAATTAAAACTAAGAACTCAGACCCCCCCACCCAAAAAGAAGGCAACTAACAACATGATTTAATGTATATAAATATCTAGAAAAGGCAAACTAATCTATAGTGACAGAAAGCATTTAAGTGGTTGCCTAGGGAAGAACGGATGGGAATAGAAAGATGCAGAAGGAAAGAGATTGCAAGGAGCAGGAGGAAACTTTTGGGGGCGATGTTCACTATCTTAATTGTGGTGACAGTTTCACAGAATTAGATATTTGTCAAAATATGTATTCTCATATTGTAATTATGAATTTTGTACTTTAAATTTGTGTGGTTTATTATTTGGGAATATTACTGCAATAAAGCTGTAAAATTTTTTTAATGTTTTTAACTTGATTTTTACATAATAGTATTGGTTAGGCTGTCAGAAAACATTATTACCATGTTATTCTCTTTAGAAAAAAATTTTTTAATTTCATGCTTGAACAAGCTATATTTTTATTTTCTTTGTTTCTACTAAAACTAAACTCAGAATTTTTGGTCAGTTTTTCCTCTTTTCTAAAATGTAATGTAAATGTAAATATCTTTGCTGCTAAAAAGAATACAAACATGATTATCATATTGTTCTTTAAAGGTTATCCTTATAATGTAAGCTTATTTCTCTCCATTTCACAAGGCACAAATATAATTGGTTTAACAGATTTAAACCAATAAAATTGTATTTTTTAACAGATGTAGAAGACAGATCAGCTTCTGACAGTGATGAGTGTATTATTCCAGGTCCTATCTCCAGTATCAAACAGGTCAGTAACCTTATATCAACCAGAAATGTTCTGAAATAAGGTTGCTTTTCATTCATAGTATATCAGTCTTCATATATGAAGATCTTAAAGCAAAATATTTCTGGAAAATTTTTAATACATCATCATAATCTTATCCAAGGAATCATCTAGTACAAGGACATTTGGCTTACAGTTTCGTTATGTAATGGGCTGTAACATGTAAGCATTATTTTTGCAAAAATTTTTTTAATGCTTTTAACTTGATTTTTACACAATAGTATTGGTTAGGCTGTCAGAAAACATTACCATGTTATTCTCTTTAAAAAAATTTTTTTTAATTTCATGCTAGAACAAGCTATGTTTTTATTTTCTTTGTTTCTACTAAAAGCATTTTGCAAAAATAATGCTAACGTGTTAAGAGTACCTAACATCAGTAGCTTCAGTAGACATTTGCGGAAACCAGTTGACTTATCTCATCCTCAGAACCATTATACAAAGATGTGTTAAATCACTTGAGCTTTAAAGAATTCAAAAATGTGAGATTGCATCTAAAACTATAATAATTTACATATGTGAATTCAAAGACTCTTCATATCTAAATATGTCCAGTGGTAAGCTGTTAAAGTTACTTCATTGTGCCAAAAAATTAAATCTTCTTAGAAGGTAATTAATTTCATATAGGTGTGCTTTCTTGTTTTGTAGCACATTGCTGAAAAGTAGTATGTAAACTGAAATTTTGAAAAGAAAATTATACTTTAATTTACATAGGTACCACTTACCAGAGCATTTTTCATTGTGAGGGTGGGAAAAGTTTTTGTAAAGAAAATGTAAGTAAAATAAAAAGCCCTAATTTCTTCTATTCGTCTACATTAATTTTCCCGAAATGATTAATTGTAATCTTTTTTTAGAATTTCTACTGTATTTGTAAAAATTGCAATACTTATTTCAACTCTTAAAATCTCACATTCTTGGGAGGGATAAATTTAGCGTATGAGATTAACAAGTATACACCAATATATATAATAGATAAACAACAAAGATTTACTGTTATACTACAGGGAATTATATTCAATATCTTGTAATAACCTATAATGGGAAAGAATCTGAAAAGGAATATATATGTATAACTGAATCACTTTGCTGTATACCTGAAACTAACATAATACTGTAAATCAACTGTAGTTCAATAGAAAGAAAAAACAATTTCAGGCGATTAAAAGAGGGTGTGTGCAAAAAGACAAACTATAGAGAGAACATGATAATAACTTTCTTAACCTTAAATTGGAACTGTGTGTTTATAAGGTACAGAAATGTTTTGAAGAACTACCACCAATAAATTTTAAGACAATTTAAAAAAAGTTAACTTAAAAAAAAAAAAACTCACATTCTTAGCTTGACCTCTTTGCAGAACAAACCCACAGCAAATTTCAGTTTTGAGATACCTCCATAAAATAGAGAAATCCATAGTTTCTGTGCTTGATAAATACAAACAGAACATTTCATCTATCCAAAGTTTTATTATCATTATTATAATATAATTATTAATTATAACAACATCATCTAACCTATAGCCTCCTGATTCCTGGAATCTTTATTGTTCAAAATTGATAAATCAAGGAAGGAATCTTGCATATGGTTGCCTGAAGACTTTTATTTATAGCACTTAGTTCAATCCAGTTTAATCCTTTTGCTTTGTCAAATCTGAGAGTTGTTACATTATTTTTATCAGAATAAATCAAATTTATTTCCATGAATAGAAATTCTCTACCCTCTGTTAGAAAATGTTGATAGTGGGAATTGATGGGAAAATGAGCTGCTTGTGTGGGATTTAGCTCTCTAGCCATTTGTATTAGAGTTTTCCAAAGAAACAGAACCAATAAGATATATATAAAAAGAAAGAGATTTATTATAGGGGGTTGGGTTACATGACTGTCAAGAGTATGAAGTTGGAGACCCAGGAGGGTCAACGGCTTCGTTCCAGTCTGCGTCAGACCTCAGAACTAGGAGAGCCCATGGTGTAAGTTCCAGTCTGAAAGCAGGCAGGCAGGAGACCTGAAGAGTAGTTGTTTCAGTTCAGTCCAAAGGCAGGAAAAGATCAATGTCGCAACCCAAGGCAGTCAGGCAGAAGTTCCCCCTTACTTAGCCTTTTTGTCCTATTCAGGTCTTCAATTGATTGGACGAAGCCCCACCCACATTAGGGAGTATAATCGGCTTTCCTCAAGTCTCCCCATTCAGATGTTAAGCTCATCCAGAGACACCTTCACGGACTTACCCAGAATAATGTTTGACCAAATGTCTGGGTACCTCAAGGCCCAATGAAGTTGACACATAAAATTAACCATCATATCATTTTACTAAGAACACTCCATTCATTACATCAAGAGTAGTAAGCCTGCAAGCTTAATTCAGGTGTTTCTTTCTCACAGAGTTCACATTTCTTCCTCAATAGTTCTTCTGCAAGACTTTGCTTACTTCATCAGGATCTCTGGAAACCTTGTATCACTTAGCCTTTTGAACATAAAAATATGAAAAGTGAGATACTGAATCAGTCCAAGGGTCTAAGGGACACCATGAGATCTCCCCCTTAGACCCAAGGACTGATACCAAGGGATATATTTATCTAGTCAGTCTACAAACAACACTCATCTCTCTCTCTTTTAAAAAAAAAAATGGAAGGATTTATTACTTGAAGAAAGTAAGGGGAACACTGGCTGGGGATCTTTCCCAAAGCAGTGTCCCCCCAACAGCAAAACTGGGGAATTTTTAAGCTTAGGATACATGCATATCCATGGGGAGGCTTGAGCAGAGGAGAATTCAGCATAGAATTAGGACCGAGGTCAACAGAGTCCAAGCTTTAGTTAATTGAAGTAACTGGGGTCAACACATCATTCCATCCTCCACCTGGGCAGGAGCCTTAGTTCTGACAGGCAAGGAAAATGAGTAGTCAGCAACTTTCAAAGCAGCTGGGAGACTGAATGCCGGAGCTCCGGGGATCCAGGCGGCACACTGCAGCATCCACCCAGGGCCTAGTAGCTCAGGTAACTTCATTGTTGTTGTGGGACACGACAGCGGTCGGTGAGCCAGTGACGCGGGTTGGTAAAAGAATTTACCAAAGGCAAAGGATGGGACTAGAAAAGAAGTTTATTAGGTTACACTTCCATGGACAACAGCAGGCCACACAGACGAGAGTGCCTGTGTGAGCCAGCACTCATCTCTCTTGTTCTAACTCAGAGATTCCCAGGGATTTACCATCTGCAGTTTGTGATCGCTCCTCCCTAAAGAGGTAAATACAGTGTTCTGGCCCTGACCTCAGGGAACATTACATTAATTGGGAAGATGTGTTCATGAAAAGTCAAGTAGTAATTCAGCAGTTAAATTACAATATAAAACAATGTCAAGAGACAGTACCAATAACTAACAGTCAGGTATTTGAGCTGAAGTGTAAAACTGGGGCCCATCCTCCTCATTTTCTAAATGAGTAAACTGCGATCTTAAATTGACTTGCTGACAATCGTGCTGCTCATTAAGGAAGTTCAGAGGAAAGAGAAATTTGAAGAGATTTTTTTTAAATAGACTTCATGGAATGAGCTGGCTCACCCCCACCCCCACCCCTGCCCTTTCTCATGAGCTTCATGTCTGTTTTCTCATTTTAAACTGACTTTTTCTTGTTTCACTTGCTTATTGCCCAAAGATAGCCACAGAAAAATGCACAGCCCCAAGGAGAAAGATCTGATCAGCCACATCTAGCCTCTGGATTGGGTCCATCTTTATCAGTTGTGCACCCTTGATCCATTTAGCTGTGGCCAGTCATGTAGTAAAAAGGAGTGTCCTGCTTTAACTGTGACATCTCAAAGAGGAGGCTGTATGGCAGCCCTGCACGTACACTTCTAGGACTAGCAGGGATGCTCGTTACGTCTCAGGAGTCAAGAATACACTAACTAGAGCAGCTTTTCTGTATAAAGGGATAGAAGGCTTCAGGTACAATGGAGAAGACTAAATGTTTTGGATTTTATCCAACAGATACTAGGGAGACGTTGCAGCAAATAATTTTATTGTCTAAAGACTGTATTCATCATCTAAAAGTAACTTTCAAAGCATGGGAAAGTGTTATCTAAATTATATCAGCTTAGACTCCTGATTTTTAACTTGGGCAGTTTTGTCCCTCAGGGGACATTTGGCAGTCTGGAGGCATTTTTGGTTGTCACACTGGGAGGGACTGCTACTGGCATCTAGTGGATAGAAGTCAGGGTTGCTGCTAAACACGCTACAAAGCACAGGACCCATAACAAAGAACTGTTCGACCCAAAGACAATAGTGCTGAGGTTGAGAAATCCTGTATCAGACCTTCAGCAGAATCATGTGTATATTGACAACATTGCTGGCATCTCAGTGGAGATGCTCTTAACTAAGAATAAAGGATTTTGATTTAACAAAGTTTAGTGAAAGAACTATTCCTCTAAAATGTTCAACTAACTCTAATGTACACATATATTTTTCCTTTGGAGTAAACTGGGTTTTTTTCCCATATTATTTCCAGGAAAGTAATTTGTGTTACTTTGCTGAAATACAGCCTTCACTCCCATTCCAAAATGTGATTTCTTAGAACAGTTTTAGATGCCATCTCAAAAGTGTGAATATCACTTAAAGCAAGCAACTATTCTAAGCATTGCTTTATTCCTTGGTAGCCATTAATCTGTTCCCATATGCTTTTTAAAATGCTGCTTTTAGCAGAAGGTACTGACCAGTATCTTCTTATGTTAATAGGTGAAATTTAGTTTTGTTCAATTTTATAACAAATATAGTAAAATAGCATAATCTGTAAGCATAGGAACAAAACTCAAGGGATCATCATAATGGGGAAATATAACATTTTCAAGTGTACCAGTTTTCCTGTGTGCTACTTTTGCAAATCATTTAATATGTCATGGAACCTTTTTCTACAAAGATTGTAAAAGTGGTGCAAAGTACTCCTGAATACACTCAGATTCATCAGTTGTTAACATTTGCTATATTTGTTTTTTTTTTTTTTAGTCAAATCTATTCTCTCCCCTATATATGTGCAATATATATGTATTTATATACACACATTCTTACATGCATAATTATAATGAATCATTTGAGATTTGCAGAAACCATGCCCCTTTACCCCTGAATACTTCACAATAATAATATAATGCTATTATCTATTCTATAGTTCTCATTAAAATTTTGCCACGTTCCCAGTATTTTCATTTGTAGCATTTTATTTGTTCTTTTACAGGATCAAATCCAGATCGCACACTGCATTCATGTCTTTTTAGCCTCCTTTAATCCATAATGATTCCTCAGCCTTTCATTGCATTCATAACATTAACATTTTTTAAGAATGCAGGCCATTTATATTATAGAATATCCTTCAATTTGGATTTGCGTGATTCATCCCCATGTTAGATTCAGGTTCCTGCTTTCAGTAGGAATCCTACAGGAGCAATGCTCTGTACTTTTCAGTGTATGACACCAGGAGGCCCAGGATGTCATTTTGTCTGACTGTTGATGTTCACTTTTTAAGCATAAAAATATTTGTGGCTCATTAGTTTCTCCTTCTGTCTCCTCTTTAAGAACTACTTCAGGTAGAAATCTCAAGACAGTAATGCATGGCTTTCATTGGAAGGGGAAGCATTTCTGAATGGCCAGTATTTGCTAAGCACATCCTATGTAATATCTCCTTTAGTTCTCAACAATAATTCTTCACTCATCAGCATCTGCTCTGTGTCATACGAGAAGCAAAACCCAGCCTCAAAGAATTCAGTTTCGGGGAAACAGTTACAGTGCAGTGGTCAGAGCTAGGAGAAGGGAATGCACAGGGTGCTGTGGGAGCATTCAGGAGGGGTGCCTCACTCAGCCTGAGGGCCCCTCATCAAGGGTGAGTTCCTAGACTCAGTGAAGCTTGAGCCAAGTGTCAAAGATGGCTAAGAGTTAGTGAAAGCAGAAGTGGGGTCATTATAGGCCAAAGGAACAAAAGCACGAGAATTTGAGAGAATGTGGAGCATGACTTGCTCTGGGAATCAGAATGCTATCAGGATGGGCCAAGCCTGTGGCACACATGGGGAGCCTCAGAGGTTATGCTGGAAAAATAGGCCTGTCCGGAGCATGGAGGACTCTCTGTATCATCTGTGAGGTTGAAGTCTACCTTGAAGTTCTTTAAACAGCCAGTGAGGATTTTTAAGGGAGGGGAGAGAAGATCAGTCATTCATTAAACAAGTATTTGGTGAGCATTTACTGTGTTCTGAGCCTTGTTCTAGGGATTGGGAATTAGCAGTGAATAAGAGAAATGTCTCTTGCTCTTATGGAGTTTACACTCTTGAATCACATTTTTAAAAATCATGCTATCAATAATGTAAAGAATAGATTAAAACCACAGAGACTAGGTAAAAAGTAATTAAATAACCCTACTCTGTGGTTATCTCCACTTTGTAGATATTTTTAAATTTTCCTTTACCTATAGCCATAATGTCACAACTTGAGACGGGAAGTAGTGTCCTAGATAAACATCATTTATGCCAATTACACTATGAATTTGAATTATCTGCTACAGTATGTAAGCAATTTAAGATCATTCAGTTTCTTTTTTTCATGTTACAAAATCTGACAGCTCCTAGTTACTTCTTAGAAATGTTGATCCTTAAAAGGAATCTAACAGATTTCCCAAGACTTAGGCATATTACTTGGGTCTTCTTCTTTTCTTGATGTCTGTGATGTATAATTAATCATAGATTACTTCATTTTGTTTCATTTCATTTACAACATTTATGAGCTTCACTTTGTCAGAGTGAAATGCTTGTCCCCTCCTTTCCTTTCCAAAGTGGTATAATTAGTGTTAGCATCTTTTTTAACAGGCTACATAAAGTTTAGTGGCTGGATTAAATCAAGTCATTAACATAATGTGCTACCCAATTTGCCCCTATCTCTCTTCGTTTCCAGGACATCAAAGTGCCACAGAACACCAGTGTAATTGGGCCTTGCTGGCCTGTCAGATTTCGTCAGCCTGATGACTGCTGCTTTTACTAAAAAGCTTCTAGGCATGATAATTAATGGGGGGGGAGGGTCTGAGAAATGTAAAACTTTGGACATTACTCTATGAATATTTTATTAATTTGAATAATCAGAAGTTAACAGTATCAATTTTGATGTATAATACATTGATTAAAGCCTTGTTTTAGGTCCTCAAAAATAGACATCAAAACCGAAAATTTGCATCTGCCATGGCATTAAAAAAAAAGAATGATCAATCCTTCTCTCAGATTATTTCTAATTTTACCATTTAAGCAATGAAGCTTTCAGTTTTCACAACTAAATATATTGCCTTCAACTCACAGATTTCTTAAAGTGTGCCCGCAGGTGAGAGTGGGCAACCACAAGCTGGAAAAGTGATGGTCAGTGCATGTTTACATCTTTCTCTTTCTCTGTCCCTACTAATAGCAGTTTTGTAAAAGCTGCCATGTTCAATTGGACGAAGTACAATTCCACCTGGAAGCCAGGTTCCCTTGAACAACATGAGCTGACATTCCCAGGTGATCACAGTAATGATGTTCAGGAAAATATGCTTTAAAGTTTTGAAAGGCAAATGCATAAAGCAACATGCTACTTTTAGCATTCATGTAATAAAAGTTATCAAATCACTTCAGAATCAAATATGATAGCCTCTTGGTAGGTAAAGTAAGCCACTCCCACTGTTTTACATATGGGAGCCAGATACTAGATGTTAGATAACCAGAAATGTTAAATTACATTTTATTACTTTACATTATTATTACATTATTTTGCAAATTATCTCTTACTAATATACCATGGACATCCTTTCATAACAGTATATTTCTTTTAGCATATGCATAATATTACATCATATAGATGTACCATATTTATTTTAAGAAGCACTTTTTGGAGGACCCTTTAGTTTCTATCAGGTTTTGCTAATACAAACATTTCCAGTTGAAATGTTTTTCTACATAACAATGTGTGGAAATTACTGTTTCTTCACATCACACTTTTTGCCAAACAAATAGATAAGAAATTATATCTCATTGATGATTCCATTTAAAAAGAAGCAAACAAAAAGATATATTTGTACATAAATAGTACATTCATAATGCATACATGTGTATTTTTATGTGAACTTACAGACATAACATTTAGGTTTATGTAACCAAAGAAAAATCTCTGGAAGTATGTAATACAAACACTGTTAACAGTGCGTACTTCCGGATCATGGGTCAGGACAAGGGTCAGCAAACTATGGCTCGTGTGCTAAATCCAGCCCTCTACCCATTTTTATAAATAATGTCTTATTGGAACATACCACACCCATCATTTACATGTTGTCTGTGGCCACTTCACTCTACAAGAGCAGAGTTAAGTACTTGCAACAGAAACCAGATATTCTGCAATGCAAAAAATATTTGCTATCTGGCCTTTACAGAAAAAAAATTTTGCTATCTGGCTAACCTCTGAGTTAGGGAATGGGAGGAAACAAGGAACTTTTATATTTACTTTTTAGGATTTATATTATTGGATTATTTTTAGTGATGAATAGATTGCGTCTAAAAAAGAAATAATTTGTTAGCTAATTCTGTACTAAAATGTTAGATAATAACTAAAGAACAGTTTAATACAAACTGTAGAAGCTTTTCTATAAATATCTTAGAAAGGGTCAACAAACATGGGGTGAATCCTTTTTGGTTCAGAACGGTGGTTCTCAAAGTGTGGTCCTCAGACCAGCAGCAGCAGCATCACTTGAGAATTTGTGAGAGATGTGAATTCTTGAGCCCCATGCTGAACCTAATGAACCAGAAACTCTGAGACTGGAGGCTAGCCATCTGTAGGTTGTCAAGCCTTTCTGGTCATTCTAGGGTATGCTAAAGTCTAAGAACCACAACTTTAGGGAAAGTCAGTACTTCTCACTGTGGCTGCACATTTGAATCACCTAGGGAACTTTTTTAAATGCCAGGGCCCAAGCTCCACTCAGATCAATTAGATCAGAATTTTGTTTAAAGCTCCCCCAGTGATACTAATGTGCAGACAAAATTGAGAACCACTGTACTATAACATCTGTTCTCAATGATGGTGGAAGTGGAATAGCATATCAAAATCACCTGAAATTGAGGGTCATTTTTAAAATTCTCTCCTTCCTTCACAGGAAGCTACAGTTAATGATAGAAATGTGTCATATCCCTCAGGTGTACTAGGACAGGAAAAAATATTCCGACCATTGCTTTCGAACATGTGGTAACAAGCTTCTATAATTTGCTTACCATTACAGATGCAGTAATTTACGTTGTATATAAGGAAGACAATGTTCTGAAAATAAGCACTGTTAACCCTAGCACCATTTTGATCTCTATCACTGAATTTTCACTATTTATATTATTTGTTCAACGTAGTACCTTTTAACAGAACATATGAGAAAAAAAAGGTTACTGCCCACTGATAAAAAGTGGGTTGGGTTTACGGTGTTTTGTTGTTAAAAAACATTATTGCCTCAACAATTTGAGTTTCTCTTTACTGTTACTTCTCTCAAAGAGCTATTGTTTTTAAAAAATCAAAGATTTCTCAGTCAAAACTTATATGAAGAGTGGACATAACTCCTAATAAGAGGAAGCTCTGGAGCCTCGTGTGAGGTCTAGGGGACTTTTTTTGAGTCTTTGAGATGAACCTGCCCACTCCTACCCTGAAGAAGGGAAGTTGTAAGAATCACCACCATATGTATTCCTACCTGTCAGTGCCAATGGTGAGTTTGAATTTTTGAACCACCTATTTTGAGTTTGTCTTAGAGCTCACCCCAATTAAACTTTTGTTCTTAAAGGGCATAGACTTAGATCATCACCTTCCATTTCCATTTTGTTTCTACTATTTTTGCTATAAAGTACCAAGTTTTACATAGTGTGGCTCCTATAGGTAGGTTTTATTTGTACTTATACACACATACATGTATACATATATGAACATTTTATGGTGCTAAAAATAATACTCATGTAAATTCATATAGCCATTTGGAAAGTAACTTGATAATCCTCTGAAGTTGAATTTCTCATACCTAACACCCAGCATTTCTAAGAGAACCACTCACATACACAAGAAAACATAAAAAGATATTCAATGCAACATTGTTTATAATAACAAAAAATTGTAAACAACTTAATTGTTCATGAATAGAGAAATAAATAAATGGTCTGTAGATTATATATATACAGTATAAATGAAATTTATATAACAGTTAATGTTAACAAATTAGATTTTAATTATAAATATTTATAAATCTCAAAAGTATAGTATTGAGTGAAAAAAATTGCAGAACGATTAATAGAGGATGATACCACTGGTGTAAAACCTAAAACAGAAAACAATGTGTTGTTTATGGAGATATATGTATATATATGTATATGTATATATATATATATATATACACATATACACATATATATTAGAAAATATAAAAGCATGTTTGGGAATAATGTACACCAACTTTAGGATAGTGATTACCTCTGGGAGAATGAGGAAGGAGGGGAGAGAAACTGGGAGGTGGGGGTTTTACCTGTATCTGAAATATTTTATTTCTTCCACAATAACAACAAAAAGATTTGAATCAGATACAGCAAACTGGTAACATCTGTTTAAGATGTTGAGTACTTGAATATGCCAAATTATTATCTATACTTTATAGTTTGAAAAGTTAAAGAAATGCTTATTCACTGTAGAATCGAGAATGAAATTAAACTCACATGCAATCTCACCATAGTGAGATTTAAATCTAACTGACTGAAACAAGTTCCAAATCTTTATCAGAGGCCATTCTCAGTTAAGCAACATCATGTTTAAGGGCTGTCAGGTTGCATTAGCTTTTAGAAGCCTAACAGCCCAACCCCAGTGTGGCTGTTATGATGGTTAAAACCAGGAGAAGAATTCAGCATGATCTTCTGAAGTAAAACATAAAAAATTTAAGCATGCCAATAAAAGCCCAAGTAAATACTATAGAAAAATACGGCCTAAAATGTAAATTATAGCATCAGCCAGGAAGCAGTAGTGGAATTGAGCCAAAATCACGAGAATTCTTTTTTTTTTCTCTGAGAGTAATACAAGCTGTCATCACATTTCTAGATCATTCAGTCACATAAAGTACAGTGTCCATCTATACAGACAGCTAAAAGGAAGTTGTATACAGTTCTTACTCGAGAGACTTCTATTACTGCTGTTCACCACAGTCATAACTACTGAATCCTCTTTTTATATGCTGGTGCCAATATCTTCCTAACTAGGGCAGCTGGTGAACAAGACAAAAAAGTACTGAGAATTAGCAGCATACCTAACAAATGTTCACACATACAGACAAGAAACAAAACAGGGAAAGCCTAAAGCTATGGTACCTGCTGGTCAATTTACCAAGTGTACAGGGCGCTAATACAGGGGTATGACTGGTTATGTTGCTCTAGTAATTCTGAACAGGTATTATTCTGCATGCGTCTGAAAGGCTTTGCTTCGGTCATTGGCGTTTGAATCAGTGTATTGTTACCCCTTCCAGTTCTCCTAATTGAACTTTTTTTTCATTGTTTTCTCTTTTTTTTAATTGAAGTATAGTCAGTTACAATGTGTCAGTTTCTGGTATACAGCACAATGTCCCAGTCATGCATATGCATATACATATATTTGTTTTCACATTCTTTTTCATTAAAGGTTATCACAAGATATTGAATATAGTTCCCTGTGCTATACAGAAGAAATTCAGGGGGTTTTATCTATTTTTGTATATGGTGGCTTATATTTGCAAATCTCAAACTCCCAAATTTGTCCCTTCCATTCCCCTTTCCCCCAATAACTATAAGATTGTTTACTATGTCTGTTTCTGTTTTGTACATGAGTTCATTAGTGTCCTCTTTTTTTATTATTCTCTTATGAAAATTTTCAAACATATAGAAAAGTTGAAATAACAGTACCTTACCACCTAGATTCTACAATATTGACCTGTCTTTGAAATAGTATTATTCAGTTAAAATCTAGAATGGGCAAGGTTTCTCTGTATTTTTCAACAGTTAATAATTACCAACTTCCCAAAACATAGTCAACACAATAAATATTTGTTGAAGGAGAAAACACTAATAATTGCAGCTTCACGTACTTCTGGCAATTTATAAAAGATAGTCTGAATATATGGAAGATATTCAGCCTCCCTTGACTCTGTATCATTTAGTATTTATTGAGAGCCTCCTACATGCCAGACCCTGGAAAGGATGTTAAATAGCAGAGGATGAATAAGATATGGTCCTGGCCTCCAGGAACTCACAGTCTACAGAGGCAGGTATGTAAACAAACCCATGCAATACAATGTGACTGAGAAGTGCAGTGAGGGCCCAGAGGAGGAACCAACTCACTCTTGGAGATCAGTAATGCTCTCATGAAAGGAGAGCATGCATGGCCCAGGGCCCAGATCAGTGGACTTTGTCTAGTAGAGATTTCAGATGCAAAGCTGAGCTATATAAACAGAACACCACCAGTCTGGGGAAATGGCTCGACTGTAGGTTAATAGGTTTTCAGGTAGAAAGGTGATAACTGATTTGTTTTTAGGGAGAGAATTCTGCCACCAGAAGAATAGTTGAGGCTGCAGGCAAGGGATTAGGGGCAGGAGTGCCTCACCTCCCTTACAGCCATGAGAATAGAACCACTTATTTTTTGAGTGTATACTGCATACCACACAAGTGATACAACAAGTAAGATAATAGTCCCTCTATCACTGAACTCAGTCTCATACCACCCATGTCTGCTCACAGTTCTGCCAACCAGTTATCTTCTATGATTCCTTCTGATTTCTCCCTCCTTATTCTATCAGACTACTTTCTAATGCTAGGAGGCTGTTGGATTAGTTTGGATGAGATCAGATGAGAAACTAAAGAAGTTTCTCTAGAGATAAAAATGAGAAAAGAAACCATGTCTTGTACTGTCTTTGTATCCCCAGTAGTTGACACAATGTTGAAATATCATAAGCTTTCAATAATTCAGTGAACCATTGAAATAGTTAGGAAGTAAAATTAAGAGGAATGGGTGATCTACACGGTGGGTGTGAAATGGAGACTCCAAGAATAGCTCCAAGGTCCCCGGGTTGTTGGTGACCAGGTGGATGGTGATATCACATGAGATAGCAAATATCAGAGGATGAATGAGATTGGGGGTGGGGGGAGGAAAGAGGAGGCGTCATGAGTTCATTTCTGACACTAAGTTGGAGTTGTCTGCTATGTAGTTGATGTGCTTCTTAATCTTCAAAATCTTAAATAATCTAGTTGAACTTTTGATTCACAGAGGTATGAACACAATCAGAATTGTTCCAATGTTGAAAAATAAGTTGGTTAGCCCCATTAGTCAAAACTTATAGTATTTGGAAAATTCTTTATTCAGGGCATGCTTCCCTAGATATATACTATTTGGAACTTATCCCTTTGGGGATTTATTTTAAATTGTTTCATATAGCATTAAAGGAATAAAGAAGTGATAACTGATAACTCAGTTAAGTTAGAGAATTAAAAAGGACATATGAGAAGTAATGAGGCTGGTGGGAAGGAATAACCACCCCCCCACCCCCCAAAAAAACCAGAAAGAAGACACACATCATTTAAAAGAATTTTAAAGCTCTTTTTTTTTTTTTTAGGTTAATATACTGGGTTTTCTTTTGGTTTATTTGGTTTTGGTATTTTGTTCATTTGTGATCTAAGTATCTACATTTAATTAGAACTATATTTTTGTATATAGTCTTATTTGACACCCTAATTTTGTTCTTATAATAATGCAAGTTTTCATATGGGGATTGTATAGTTAATATATTATTAATTTAAAAAACCACTTAAATAAATTTGATTCCCCTGCTATTTAAAAGTTCATTTGTCTCTTCACTGGATTCTGTGATAAATTTTAAATTCCTCTCTTCACAATGTAGAAATAATCATATATTCCTCTTTTGCCTTTTTATAGCTATTTTCTTTTAATTCTTTTGTGCAAAAGCAAGAATGTTTTATGTTATTGTCATAACAATTCTAAGTTTGTCAAATTGCAAGTTATGTAAAAGACTTAATTATGCATTGTGCTGCATCTGAACCAGAATTATAAAATATGTGTGTGTGGCATTTTTACAACCACAGTACATTTTAAGGAAAAAATAATATCGTTTAAAATATTTTCTTTACGTGTTAGTCTTCAGCAAGCAGAGAAGGGCTTTTCTGAAGTGAGATTAGACAATAGAGCCAACTTCATTTTTTATGCACGTGAACGGAGAGGGCTTGAGGTTATTAGTTGAAACCGAGTAACCTTTCCAAGCTTTCATCTCTTTCTTTTCAAATTTGAATATGAAAAGCATATTCAAGTCAAAGACCATCACTTTAATGACATTTGGCAGTCATTTGATTTATTAGGTTTTAGAAAAAATTTTCCTTTAAATATTTCATCATACTATGCTAATCCTAGTAATATTGCCAGCTGCAGCCTTGTACCTGTATTAGTGGAGACAGAATGGTGTGGAATTTTCTCTGTCATCCTAGTAAAATTTCCATGAATCTACTGAATAATAAAATAACCTTATTGAAATATTCAGATTTGGGTTTTTAGTTAAAGTGTCTTAGAATACATAATAAAAGAAAATGTCTTTTGAAAGAAGGGGGCAAAATTACTTCATCAAATATTGAGGGGGTTTGACAGCAATGGAAATCGTTCTTTATGGAGATATTTTTACAATGGGGTACTTATGCTTTTCAATTTGATTAATTATGTACTTTGAAATATCTAAGTAGTAGTCACTATGGTGAATTTACACACTGATTTATTTTTAACAATGAATTCCTTAAAGTTGTTCATATAAACATGTCAGCATCAGGATTTTTAATTATTTTGAGTTATTAATTTACAGTAGCATGCCTCTGAATTTCATAAAGAGGGATTTAGAAAGGGAGAATAAAGAACAAATTTAAAATTGTAAATGCAGACATTTGACTGAGGAGTTATTTTGGTGTGATCTAAGTTTAAGTCATAGTCTATTATTTGTTTTAAATTATTACTCAAGGAAACATATGTGACTCATATAATGTCTGTGGCACCAAAATCTATTAGAAAAGGATTGAGATAAAAATTACACAAACAAATGCATTTTTTAGATGTTAATTCTGTAAAAATGAGATGAAACTATGTGTTAAATTAGATAAAATTTTTGTTTCTTTTGTCTGAAAACTTTTTACTTACTGAATGAAATATATTATGGCAGAATATATAAAGAGAATGAGCTGTAGTTTCTGCCCCAGTTAATACGGATTCATATAGCTACATATATTAGCATAATAGCTATAAAGTATTCAACAGGCTTTGATCTCTGAATAACCAAAACTTTCTCAGGTACCTATGATAAAATAAAAGCAGTGAAAAACATGTATTTCATTACATAGTTTGAAACAAGGCCAATTGATACATGTCATTCTGAAAACAATCGGAGATGAAGATCTCATAATCTTCACTCCTGATAGACTGCTAGTGCGGTATTTATAGCCTCAAATGTAAATCAGGAGACTATTGCCGTGACGCTGTTAACTTCACACCCTGGGGCATTAGAAGCTCATTCTCCCTCTGTCTGTCGAGAATAATCTATCATGTGTAAATATACAGTAGTATTCAGTGCCTTCCAAAAAAGAAATCAATGAAGGCCAATGCCTTCATGTTTTATTTAAAATTGATAGTGAAAAAGAGTAAAGGATTTTTTTGTTCGTTTTGTTTCTTTATTGTTTTTCGTTTTTGTGCTTTAAACAGCCATCAGAAAAAATTCGAATTGAGATCATAGCTCTGAGCCTTAATGATTCTCGAGTAACTGCAGATGACACTATCCAACGGCTGTTCGTTGAGTGCAGATTCTACAGTCTTCCTGCTGAAGAGACACCTGTGTCACTGCCAAAACCCAAGAGTGGGCAGTGGGTCTACTACAACTATAGCAATGGTATGTATGAGTCATTTGTTTTAAATGGACTTATTTTTGTCTTTCTCATCTATGAAGGAAGCCAAAGGAACAAGGAGAACATACAAATCTGTAATGTTCATGTAAATCATCCAGTATTGTCAGAATAGATTAATAAAACTCAAACCTATAGCATAAGGATTAAGAATTTAAAGCACATTTGGCCACCTGTATCCACAGGTTCCACATGTTCGGATTCAACTAAATGCGGATAGAAAATACTTGGGATAAAGATTCCAGAAAATTCCAAGAAGCAAAACTTATATTTGCCGTGCATCAGCAACTATTTACATAGCATTTACATTTCATCTACATCTATTTACATAGTATTTACATTGTATTAGGTTTTTACAAGTAATCCAGAGGTGATTTAAAATATACAGGAGGATGTGCACAGGTTATATGCAGATACTGTGTCATTTTATATAAGGGACTTGAGCATCCTCAGATTTTGATATCTGCAGGGGTCCTGGAACCAATCCCCTTCTGATACTGAGGGACAACTGTAATGCTAAAATTAAAAGAGAGCAAAAACAGTGAGAAAACAATGTTTCTAGATGTTCCTGCTATCAGTAGAAAAATGCCACCTAGGTCTGCAATTGAATTTAATTGAATAATACGATATTTCAAGGGGAATAAAAATACTTGTTTTTTTTTAATTACATGATTCGAACAATTTAACAGCCTAGTTTTTTCTACGTTTCTGCTCAATGTCATCACATAGATTTTTTTTTTTTACAATATATGTGTATTATCTCTCCCAGTGTCAAGATGTTCAGGATTTTAATCGAGTGATACAAGTTCTTACAATACCTTTTCATTTTTTAGCCCACACATCCCTTCATAGCAGCAGACAGGTTTTCTCTTTGGAAACACTACCTATCAACTAGTTGACATGAAAGTCTGCTGGACCAGTACAAACCCAATAGGCACCCTGTAAATTCTTAGATCAACCACCTTTAAGACATGTTTAAGAATAGTATGCATCAGTGTATAATTAGAGAGGAGTAAAAAAAATCCTATCAAGCTGCCATGACCCTAAGTTAAAACTGCTTATTAAGTTCTCCCAAATCCCTATATTAAAACAAACTATAAGGATGGAGTGTTACATTATCTTTATCAAAACAGGCCATCCCATGCTAGTTGAACACCAATATTTTTTCTCACCAGTTTTATAAGTTGCATTTTAATCAACATGTATAATCATTCTTTTGTACCAGTAGGATTAGAAATGCTAATGGTTACTTTGTTTTGCAACTGGCATTTTTAGAAATATGTTCATTTCTTGAGACAGTAATCATTAGTACCTAGATAGCTGATCTAGTCTTCCCTGTATCCACAATTCTTTGCTAGTTATGGGAACTTGGGCAAGGTGTTTAAATTTCATGATTCCATGTTTTATCTATTGAATAAGGTACTAAGAACCCTCCAGCTCAAATTCTATAATTCTGTAATAACAGGCAGACTGAGAAATCACATGGGAAATAAGTAGTGTGGTCAGGACAAGAGTCTGATTCCTCCTTCCTTTCACTGATTTGATCTAATAGAACATTTCCAAAACTATTTTCTCAAGCTTCCTAGAGACCTTTTAATTGCAAAGTATCAGAAAAGTAAGCCATAATTACAATATTATTAGTAATGAAAGAAATATTTAGTCAACTAATTTTAATGAAGATACCCCAAGAAAAGAGGCAAGCTCTTCTGGCTTTTGTTTTATTTGCTGTGAAGGTCAGCAGTAGAATGTTTGGTTGAACTGACAACAAAGTTGTCTTTTAGAAATTGGTTGCGCATTGAGAACTTGGCCATGCAGCAGAACAGATGTTTCCATTTGCTTAAGGAGCAACGCACATCATACTTTGGATGAAACCTGTGATACATGCTGAAGCATCCTGAATTTTGTACATTCTCACATAATGACCTAGGTCTTTTGGAGGCTTTTTGCTGGTTGGTTGGCATTGATTTGGGTTTTTTTATTTTTAACTTTTTTTCCTTTTACTGCAAGATACCCTACTATTTAATTGGTATTTTAAGAGTTGTTTATGTTTCTGATTGAATTAGTCATTTGACAGCAACAAGAAAACCAATAACCTATTAGAATTGAATTCATTGGAAGTATTTACTATATCCTTCTGAAGTTTCTTTTTCTACATATTGAGACTTAACTATGTAGAATTTTCAAGGTTAATTGAAAAGGATTTTAAGGATATTTATCTGGTGGGAAGGGAGAGGAATGTACTTTGTGCTTCGAAGCAAAATACTGCTGTTTTATATCTACTGCATCTGAAAAAGTGAAGTCCTAAGTCATCAGCAAATTTGAAAAATAATTCATATTAACCTGGTATTTTTCACTTAAGTAGGACATATTGAAAATGTTTATTTTAAAATTATTATGTTTGCATCTCCTTCATTGCAGGGGAATCTCCTTGAATCTTTAGTTGATAAGTAACTATCTCATCTAATTAGTGTAATGATTTACTATGCACTTGTTACTTGATATAAAAGGTCAATATAGTGTAGCCTTACATCTTCCAAATCTTATTACATGTTAATGAAAGTTAACTTTATTTCCAAACTGACTTTTCAGTTCACACAAAATTTAAAGGACGATTAGTGCTGTCTCCTATTTGAACACCATTCCAGTTGAGAGGTTGACTGAACCTCACAATGATTTTTACCCTGAATATGACTTGAACCTATTCAAAAGGGATTTCAATGCTGAGGCCTAAATGAGGTACATAAAATGAGAGATCTAGACTAGTGATCCCCAGGATTTTTCATTGCTTAATTCAGTCTTTATTAAGAAGTGTTAATATCAGTTTCACCTACACAAAATATATACCTTCTTAGGACTACTAACACTGAAAAAAACAAAGTTAAATTTACTTCTAGACATTGGTAGCAAGAACAAAACATTTGTATTTTATTGGGCTTGAAAATTTTGCTCGGAGAATGCTGAGAAAGCAAGAAAATAGTTTGGGGGAAAAATAAGATTAATGGTAGGTCTAAAGAATGTTGTTTGAGCTGAATAAAATCTTCTAGGGAATTGACAGTGGGAAGAAAAAAGATTAATGAAATCGCCCAAAGTTTTTATGAAACCTATACAGATCTAAGCCTTTACTAACTCTGAGCATTAAAGAGTCTATCTTTCGGATCAAAGTTTAATTCAGGAGATGAAAAGGATGCAGAGCTTTAGATTTTGTTACTAATGGGAGGAAAAACGTGGCAAACATAAGGACTGGGGGGATGATAACACTTTAACACAACAGTTATCTGAGATTCAAGGCTATCAACCCTTTATATAATTAAACCATCTGCATTTCTCACTTCTGCCAAATGACATTGATAAAGAATATAAGGGTTTCTCCAGCCTGCAGAAGTGAGGGATATGTTTTTAATGGTAGGCAATTCAAGATCAATTCAAGTATTTGGACTCTGGTCTGTATCTTTTTTGAGACATAAACTTTCAGTATATTATGTCAAAATCTGGCAAGTCCTAAACAAATGTGATTTCCAACAAGAATGAAAGCTAAATAGGTTGACTTCTGGAGAGTTCTGATACTTTTCATAATCACCAGAATTACTTTTTAAAGGGTATATTTGAAGTTTTGATTAAAGTGTAGATTTATTTTTAACGATCTGATTTCAGAACACCAAGTGGATGTCCTTAGGATCATGACCTCATTATAGGTGGCCAGAGTGGCCCTATCTCCCACATGATTAACACAAAAATGTTCACTAGTTCCTGATCTTATTCAAAAATCAGGCAAAGGAATGTTGGACTAAACATGTTCTCAGTGGTATCCTGACCAACAGATCAGCAGCTGGGAAGATGTTAGAAATGCAAATTCGCAGGCCCTACCTCAGACCTACTGAATTAGAAATTGAAGGTGAGCTCAGTAACCTGCATTTTAACAAGCCCTCCAGGGATTCTGATGCACATTAAAGACCAGCAACCATTAGGCTACACTGAGATGCCCACTCTAGGCCTTGTTTGTGCAAGCAGGAGAGCTGTCGTTCTAACTCGGTACACTTTTGGAGAACCAAATTCATTGGTAAGTAGCTTGAGTTTTTTTGATAAGGTTTTTTTTTTTTCAAATTTAGCTTTATTTTATTTATTTGTTGTTTTTTATTGAAGTATATTTGATTTACAGTGTTGTGTTAGTTTCTGGTGTACAGCAAAGTGATTCAGTTGTACATATATATATTCTTTTTCATATACTTTTCCATTATGATTTATTATAAGATATTTAAAAAGTTCCTTCTGCTATACAGTAGGTCTTTGCTATTTATCTACTTTATATATAGTAATGTAGATTTGTTAATCTCAAACTACACTTTCAGTTAGAGATAATGATAAAATTCTGGAGATGGATAGCGAAGATGGTTGCAAAACTGTGTGAGTGTACTTAATGCCACTGAACTTTATGTTTAAAAATTATTAAAATGGTAAATTTTATGTTAAGTATATTTTACCACATTAAAAAAAAATGTCCAAGCTATTGAGATTCATCAGAACTGGTCTCATTTAATTGAAAGACTATCTGGATGTTAGACTTTGAATTGTCTTTTTTTTTTTCAAATCACTGAGTTTACCCTTGTTTTCAAGCAGTGTTAACACTGTATTGTATATTTGAAAGCTGCTAAGAGAATAAAGAAAAAAATTAAAACCATGTGAGGTGATGTTAACTTGCTGTGATAAACATTTTGCAGTACATACGTACATCAAATCACTATGTTGTACACCTAATACTTACACAATGTTATATGTCAGTTATATCTCAATAAAACTGGGAAGAATTATCAAAAAATTATCGCAAAGAGAATGTAGACCACTATGGCTTAAAAGCTGTAGAACTCCAAAGTCAAAAAGGATATGATCTATAGTATCTTTAATCAGTGATTAACAGCAAAAACAAAAAATTTCCATTTGGGAAAAAATTTTTCAAATTTAGCGTGGCATACTGGTAGCCAAAATGAGGTCCCATCTCTCAGCATTGGTGGAAAAGCATGACTTTTTAGCACTGATAAGTAAAACACTATTTTTACAAAATTTACAAGAACTCTGTCTTTTTTGATTCCTATGAATTTCAGTAATCTATATAATTGGTCACATTTACTAATATGGTATTGTCCAAGGAGCAGTAAGCTTAGAGTTGCTGTTTGACCTTGGTTCTTCCTTTTTTTAAACCACAAGTCCACTCCTACAGAGCTTTGTGTCTCTTACCATGTATGCCTAATTTGGTGCCTGGCATGTGCCTTTTTGGCCTTCAGTTAATATTTGCTCAACTGAGCCAACAATTAAATGAGTTCATAGCATCGTAATTTGAGATTGAACTCATTTTCCAGGGAAGCATTCTCAGTAGAAAATGTTTGTTCCCAGAGGAGTCTGGCTTTAGAATTGTCATGGTATCTTTCACCCTTTGTATACTTTTTTAATCAGGGATAATCTCTAAATTGAGATCTGGTCAAAGGAGAGGCTTCAACTCCAAAATGACATCTGAAAAAGAAGTGTCTTCAGAAGCTAAGGCATGGCTGAAAGGCTGCCGAGCTGAGAAAAAATAACCAGGATGAAAATTGGAGTGTTTGCACTCTGAGATGCCATTTTCCCAAAGTGCAGACACTTATTTACAGTTTCAGGTGTTCACCACCTTCCTGGTGGGACTTTAGATCAGTTATCTAATCTTGTATTTCAGCTAAGTAAAGTCTAGCCACATTCCTGCTTGCCAACGTGTAGCTTTAAAAACCAAAGACAGACTTCACACCCTGAAAAGCCTCTCTCTCCCTTCCTCCACATTTCTCTCCCGTACCCACCACCCAAACACCAGCAAATGTCAGCCTGTGGATTGCCTCAGCCCAGTGCACTAGGATGCCTCTTTTATTGCATGTTGTGGCAGGAGAGAAGGATTAAATTACCGGGGCTGTCAGGAAGGACAAGCTCTCTGCCATACATTATCATTATCACTTGCTTCTTGGGTGAGAGAAAATGCAGTAAATCCCTCAAATACAAAGCAATAAAGACCGCTGGCTTTTACTGTCATGACTGCCACTGCCATTAACAGGCAGTGACAGCGATGTGGCACTCTTAGATGTTGCTTGTATCTTTTCTGACAGTGTGCACATAAACCTGCCAGTGACATGACATTAGATCACATGACTATTCAGATTTGATTCTGGTTTCCAGCGCTGCGCTCTTTTCCCAGGCGTACAAGTGAGGTGGCATGACTTGCGTCTCTAAAAATAGGTATTTATACAAATACAGAATGGTACTAAATGTAGCCTATTCCTGAGTGGCTTCTTTTTGTGGATTTTTTTTTTTTTTTTTTTTGGTTTAGTGATCTATGTGGATAAAGAAAACAACCAAGCAAAGAGAGACATCTTAAAAGCGATACTACTAAAACAAGAGATGCCCAATAGAAGGTACATTTAAGTGTTCTGAATTACCTGATGGTTTATATAAAGCCGATCTCCGTAGCATGGCGTGGTGAAAAAAGTTACAAGATGAGGAAGCGGAACACCCGACTTCTCCAGTTCACTCTATGTTCTTGCATGAGTATGTGATCTCTGGGTCTCTTTCCTCCTTGCCTCTCATACACAGTAACTGTAAAGATCCTATAGTGCTTCGCAAACCAAAAGACTGTATATTGTAGTATATGGAGTATCCCATTGACGTTCAATTCTAACTGTAAAGCGCATAACAGTGGTTGCAAGGAAGATGTACTCTGGACTCGATGGCTGGAGTATAAATTCTCATTCCATCACTTACTAGCTGTCTGACTTCAGACAGCCACCCTGTGCCTCACTTTCTGCATCTGTAAAATGGAGATAATAATACCATATGGGGTTGTTGTGAGCATTAAATGATATGATACATGTAAGATGAATAGAATAGCATCTGACACATAGTAAGTGCACAGTGAGTACTCATTGCGGTCATTGTAAGTAGTAGTAATATTAATATTATTATTTGTAATAGCTCATCAGCCTTTCAGACTAATTTTTACCTTACTGTCACTGTTTAATAATTCATCATTTCCTGTTTGGTTTTTTTTTTATGCTTTTTGGGGCAAATTTGAAGAGGACATTTTGCAATTTGGGTCAGTAGAGAAATTATACCCTTTTGAGAGGGAAGAAAACCTGATCTTAGTAAGTTTGTGCTTTTGAGTGAGCTCCCATTTGTGCAGGCGGAGGTGTTATCTAAGTGTTGCCTGTTAACCCCTGAGCTGGGCTTCGCCAGCGCCCCTTTGCTGGCTCGTCCCCCTTGGCCTGGGTGGACCCTTTATCTCTCCGTTGTCCTCTTCTCCTTGCCTTTATGGCCCATGGATAACAACGTCTTACTGCCTCAAAAATGGAGCTTACCTTGCCATCTGAGAAAGACTCAAATTTTTCTCTTTCCTAGAGATCATGAAGTGAATGAAAAAGACATGATATTTTTCAAAAGAGCTTCCAGTTAGCAACTAATCTTCTGTTTCATGAAAGGAGACTGGAATTCTTAGCTCCTAGGATCTGATAGTAGCTTTTTCATTGGTTCCTTGAAATACATGTGTTATTTCTTTGGATCTTAATTCTGAAGAAAGAATGAGAAAACCCTGTTAATTACCCTCAGGTTCTGTTTTTCCCAGGACAGTAGATAATCACTCAAGTTTTACTTGCTTACTTTGTATACTTCAGTTTCTTTCAAGGGGTATCCTGGGTCACTAGTTTAAACAGCACTGGCCATGTCGTCTGCTCTCTGCGGTTAACAAGTTGGGTCATCACTGGCCAGGACTGAGTCTTAAAAATAAAAAATAAAAAAGTCCACAATAACTGTCATGACTGCCACTCTCCCATCGTTGTTTCCCTAAAAAAATCTCTCAACGCTCCACAGAGACACAGATGTTCTTGTCATTTAGGAGAAAAACTGAGAGAGGTAGTGCAGGTGCAGAGTGACTGACACAGGGATGATGGCAGCCGAGGGAGGGCTTGGAGTGCCGGCTGCGCGCTCCTCTGACCGCCGCGGGAGGGACTGGGCTGTCACAGGAGAGAATGCCCTGTCCCACTTCTCTCCCTCAAAAGTATCTCTTTCTTAAGGAAAAAAAAAGAGAGAGAGAGAGTTTACATTTACATTTTTCCATGGCCAAAAGGCAGTTGTTACTCCAGTGAATGTTCTTACCTTTTTAAAATACTCTGAGGTCACATTACTTAAAGTACCTGCTAGTTTATAAGAATTAATTTTCTCAGACAGCAGCCCTGTTGAATATTGGTGATAACTTATAGAGCCACAGTTAGAGAAGTCTGAGAAATCTTCCCTGACTTGCATAAAATTATGTATATTATATCATGAATTACATACAGTACCTTTGCATTCTGACCCAGGCTGAATCTGCAAATATACAAGTGTCTCCTTAAAGGGGAGGCAACACACTGAAATGGGAATTTGAAAAGTATTTATTGGACGTCACAGTTTTGACACCGACTTAAGGTTCCTTTTTTGTTTCTTTAACCGTGTTCTGTTGTGCAGATCCAAGAGAACCATCAGCATTCCAACACGTAAGACCCAGAGGTGACCCTTAGACTCTTCTGTCCTGTTTCATATAAAAATGAAGTGTTCCAGAATGAGGCAAGAGTCAAAAATGTTAAATGAGCTAAGGAGTTTTAGTGCCTTGTGATTTCCTAAACTACAGCAAGTGACGTTTGAGGTCTAAATCTTGAGACCCAGCCCAAGGCCTGCCTTCGGCAGTAAACCTTCCCCAAATGAGCCAGCCTTCAATTAGGACTTCAGTGCTGCAGTTCACATAGTAATCCAACAAATATTTATGATCCCTACGTACGTATCAGGAGCTAAAATGGTGAGCAAGGGGAAGTCTCTTCTCTCATGGAGTTTACATCCCACTGAGCAGGATGGTCAACAAGTAAACCAAGAAACCAATTCCATGTTACCATAAGTACTAAGAAAAAGCTGAACGAGCTGCTAAAATAGAAAAGAACAGTGCAGGAAAACCCAAGGAGGTGACATTTAAGCTGGTTAGTGAAGAATGAGGGGACCCAGTCAAGTCGTGAGCAGCCCAAGGAAGATGGTTCCAGGCAGAGGGAATTCCAGACATGAAGGAAGATAGAGGTGTGTTTTTAGGACCTGGCAAGGGACATTTGCAGGAGGGAGAGAAGGGAAGAGGAGGCAGGAGCAGCCCATGTGGGACTTCCTGTTTGGAACTCCCTTGGGTCCTTGGCATCCACCTGTGTGTATATCCAGGTCCTCAGACTAGACTGTCAGCCTCTTCAGCACATAAAGCAAGGTTTCACCTCTTTGTTCAAGATAAGGTAAGGTGTGTCTGTGTTTCCATGTATGTGTACATACAGTTTAGCTTAAGCCAAGCTATAGTTTTTAAATTATTTTAGTATGTCTTCCTCCCTTTTCTGCTTAACTTTAATTTCTTAATTTTATATTTGACATCTCATTTTGCTCTTTATAGAATTTAAAGCCAGAATATTGCATTTTTTGTTTTTAGCGCTTTCTCTGGCACTTAGAAGGGCTTTTTTTTTTCCTTTTTGTCTTAGTTCCCACATATTCAGTGCAGGCAATAGTCTGCATTTGTAAAGTGATATAAATATGATCCTTAGATATGAGACATTATATAAGGATAACACTTAACATTACAATCTGAAACCTTCTGTCTTTTCTGTAAGTCTTGTGAGTATAAAATGTGCATCAAATATCACTTCTAATTCCTGCTCATCTAAACATATTCATTTTAAGACAATTTCTTTCATCATTGTTCTTATTTGAGTGATATAGTCCTTGTATAATTTGAGTGTCTCAGTTTTCAATTGAAGCAAGCCTTTCCCATGCCTTCTTTTTCTCTCCCCTTAGAAATGTAGAAGCTTAAGGAGCTCTATCTAGATTAAAAACAGTAATAATAAAAGAGCAAACATTTACTCAGTGCTTACTATGTTCCAGGCACTGTTTACATGTATCATCTCATTTGATCCTCACAAGAGCCCTACGAGATAGGTATAATTATTCTTAGTCTACATATAAGGAAACTGAGATCAGAGAGGTTAAGTAACTTGTACAAGGTTACACAGCTAATAAGTCGGAAAGCAGAAATTTGAACCCAGAATGGATGCCCTTAACCACTCCATCTTAATCCCTCTGTTTTATGCATCGTATAAAATATCCATCTTATCCACTTGCAGACCAGGATCTGCACTCTTCACAATTATGTAATTATTGTGTGACTAGATACTACCTTTGGTTTCAACTTAAAGGATTTCTATTTTCTAATCAAAATGTATTGCTAGCTAAAAACAGGACTTAGTAAAGGAATGAAATGTTGAATACTTATTTTTAGCTAATTATTTAAAAATATTGTCATGTTTACCTGTAAGCATTTGGAAAGAATTTTATTTGTGCATATTGTTCAAGGCATGATGTCTCAGAGACTTAGATTTTTATCTAAGAATGTTATCTAAAAAAACAAGATTTCTTGTTTTGTTTCTGATTTGGAATGGATACCTTTTGAAAATGGTTAAAATGGTAGTTTACAAGCATTCATGGTTTAAGCTGTGCTGCCAAGACATATCAAAAGAGTTCTTAACTGTAAATTTCTGTCATTTGGTCAGTCCAAGTGTGTTTGGCCTCAGCACAAGCCACTAATTCAAATCAGTTCCATCAGAACCCTATAATTATATGTCTAAAAGTAAAATAAAACTTGGATGTTATGATTGTAGGTTAAAAGATTGCTGAAGTAATACAAACATTTCATATAGCTGTTGGGCAGAGCTACAACATTTATCTGACATAATTCAGAATATATAGAACACAGTTGTTTGAATTGCTTAGTAGCAATTCCAAAGTTGTGCATTTCTATAGAAAAGCTTGCATTTCTATTTGAAATACTGCCCTAACCTCCAGGGTCTTTATTCACTTGATCCTTTTAGCCTTAAAAGTAGACGTGTCAAAATATGATCAGATAGTGTATAATAGAGTGGACATCTGGTTCTTCTCTTCGCCTAGTAATTTTCTCAGATTCTAGAGGTAAATGCCCATCAGGGCTTAGAAAAGTGGATTAGTGTTCATGTGAAGGCTGGGTGCACTATAATAATTCTAACAGTTCATGTAATAACTTATCTCACCTAATATAATTTTCTTTCTATTGGAATAATTGGAAACTTCGAGATTTAACAGTTAGTGATAAAAGCCCATGATGGGAGTTTTGTTTCGCGGTGATTTTTTTCTCCCTTTGCAGTGATGTTCTCTGTCCCCTCCCTCCTCAGTGTTCGCTTCACTGTGGTCAGTGACCCTCCGGAGGATGAGCAGGATCTGGAGTGCGAGGACATCGGCATCACTGACGTTGACCTCGCTGACTTGTTTCAGGAAGGGAGAGACATCATCGAGCAAAATATTGACGGTACGAGTGGAAGTATTGCTCAATCTGTACAACCAGCAACTGCTGAAATCAAAGTTCTTTATTAAAACCTTCTTTTTGCAGGCTGCAAAGACGTTGAGTCACACATTAGTGGGATCCTTTGCAGCTCAAGCTGACTCTTTTGTTGAAGCTGGAATCCCCTCCCTGCATTCCCCCACCCTCCTTACCCTCTCCTTCTGCCTTCCTTTGAATCAACAGAAATTTAAAAATAATTACTTGCATTTCACAAAAAAATTTCCATTTTGTTAGTATTGGGGGATGGTGTGATAAAAATTGGATTTTTGGCTATTGGATTTTTTTTAATGTTGTTTATGGAAGGCTCATGCGGTCAAGCCTTATTTCAGCTAAGGCATGTTACTCTGGGTGATCATTGTCATGTCTTTTGCAAGGTTTCTCTCTGATTCAGTGTTGCAGTTCAGTGACACAGTCACTGCAAATAACCCTGAGTCTTTTTGATCACTTGTTTCCCATCAGGATTCAGGCAGGAGTTAGGAATTCTTGACAAGAGATGCTCTCCTAGATTTTCAGCTCACCAGGTGGAGTCCCCACGAGGCCTTATTTCTACCCTTTATCCTTGTGTCACAAATTTAGAACATGCTGAAGGAATCATGCTTTATGAAACCAAGACTTTTCTTTAATCATAATCAGGCATGGCCTGGGCTATACATAGTAAATGGAGGAATGAGGCTGAATCTTTGTCTCATCTGTTAAGGTAGCAGGGCCACCATTGGGAACATGTACAGAGTCTGTTCACTCATTTATTCGTGCATTAAACAAGCACTTAATTGAGCACCTCTTAAGTGCCAGGCACTCTGCTTACACCACAGTTCAGCTGGGGTTCGTATGTCAAGCTGCTTGTCCTGGGTATGTGTCAGGTGCTCGAAAGTCAGGATCAAGCCAAGTGATTAACCAAATCAGCCCAGGTAACCAAATTAGAAACCTATTCTAGGAAATGTTATAAACTATACAAATCACAACTTTGTTTAGCAGGCACAGAAGAAAAAGATAAAAGGATTAAAATACCAACCTAAATCCATTAAAGACACCCGGAACCAAGAAAGCCTGACAAAAATGACCAAAATTATCTGTGCTTTTCATTGTTAATCTTTTCTCCAATCCATTCTGTTTCACAATCAACCCATCTCCTCATTCTGCAAGACCACATATGAGCATACTGATCTGATACAAACAGCTCTTGTGGCCTTGAGCTGGGAAAGAGTCAGAAAATTAAACACTGATCAGGGCAGGTTTTTAATGCTTTGCTCCATGCCAGGCATGGAAGTGAGAAGTCCCAAAGAAGAGGGGAAGACTCGGGCATGATCTGGGGACCCCTTGTGCCCCTGCAATCTCCCTGCCTGCTCATTTCTCCACCTTAAGTCTTTGTATACTAAGTTTTAGTTGAAGATTTCTTTACAGATTTTCTTGGAATTAAACACACACACATAGTGAAAGTTCAAGTAAAACCACAAGGAAAGTAAACAGGAAACTATGTAAGTGCCATCAAACTTACAAAGTCCAAAATTCTGGCCTTGAGTTACTAGTATCACCGTCCACAGAGCGATGGGGTCACAAGTACTGAATCAGCATCCCCTTTGGCCCCCACCACTGAGCTCAGAGAATTATCACTGAAAGCTGTGTCCCTTTCCCAGAAAAATGCACAGACACTCAGAATTTTATATCTGCCTTCCTACAGCATCAGTTCATCGACCCTCAAATCCAGTCCATAGACCTTAAGATTCAGGCTCTGCCATTTTAAGTATTTCTAATCTCACACATAATCTATTTTAAATGGAATGCTTTCCTTAGAAAGATAAATAACATTGCAAGTTATGATTATGTAGCTTCTTTACTGTGGGTTGCCATTCTGATATCTGTTACTAACACTGTATGTTAGAACAAATTCTTCGTTGTCAGATATTGATCCTTTTTAGATCTTTTATTTCTTACTAAGAAATTCTGATTCTGTGTGGGAATCATTATCCTATATCCTTTCCACTAGGTAAATGTCAGAATTAAATCTTTAGTTTAACTCCACAAGCAATGTGTATGTATACATGCAATACATCTAAAATGCATATCTTCATACACACAAGACAAGCTTAATTTTTAGATGTCTAAGCTGCCAGTAAATTTTGGACTTTTAGAGAGCTGTTTTCATCTTTTCAACTACTGTGTCAGCTAGCCTATCTGAAGAAAAATCTGTTGAGTGATACTAACACTTTTCCGCTATTTTCTCCCTAGTTTTTGACACACGAGCAGATGGTGGAAGTATTGGCAAGCTCAGGGTAACAGTGGAAGCACTCCATGCCCTACGGTCTGTCTACGAGCAATACAGAGATGACTTGGAGGCTTGAAAGAAACCGCTCCAGAGGCATCTCCTACTCCTGAGTAAATGCTCACATACATGAAAGCACTTAGATGAGATCTCTGTAATTACTCTGGTGTATATAATCTATAATTCATGGGAGGCTGGGGGAAAGGAGGAGGCCTGGGTTTAAAGTGTTCAAGTTTTGTATACTTTTTCATTTGTTTATTTTTCTATTCCCTCCTTCCCATGACTGCCACCCCTCAGGACTTAAGTTCTCCACAGTGGGCAACACCTTCTCAATAATTTATATCTACACGATAGCATGAGAAAGTCTATTTGCATTTTCAACATTTTCTTATGAAGAACTGAAATGCAATTCCCATTTTTATTTTTAATAAGCAAAAAGCATTAATCTTAGAAAACCTATGAAAAAGAAATACTTTTATGATATCCCTAATTGTCCCACTAAATGGAACGCCTATGATTAGCCTCATTAAGAGTTTTATACTGTGAAGATTTTATTAGAAGCAATATATGAAAATTACTTGGATTAATGTGTTAATCTTCCTCTTTAAAATGCTAATATCCACTTTATGCACATTAAAGCTCAGTATGCATTTTCTTTGATGCATGCCATTTCTATCAATTAAATATAAAGAATGAGACTTGGCACCAACTTATTAAATTACTGCAAGTTTTTTTGTTTTTCTTCTTAAACATTACAGTTCTTATTTGTATGATTTTCATGTGTTTGTGATGGTAATATAGGACCCAGGGCTGTGTGTAGGTAAAGAGATAGATACATAGATGTATATGAAATTCACACTTCGAAAACTTAGCTTATGACATAGAAAGAAAATACTAAAAATGTGGCTCAAATTCTGATATGCTTAGTTAGACCTGAAAGGAGTATCTTTTTATCTTTTTTTAAAATTTGCATCAAGCTGGTACAATGCTAGGGTGTATCTGGATAACCAGATCCTCGAAAAGCAGCTCAGAAAGTTAATTTTCTAGCTTTTACTCAATCTCACTGAAGGATTTAATTGATATTTTTAATGGAGCTGTGAATCAATGCTGCAAAGGAATTGTCTCTAGAGGTCTGGGATATAATGCATTTCATTTTTTAATTTACTTTTTTATTTGTCATTTTCTTCAAAGGATTTTTATAGGCTGTGGGTTTTCACTGTTTGCAAACAGGCTATGTTCCTTCTTAAGCATATGTAAAGTATTCAGGGAGATAAGTAATTTATTAAAATCTACCTAATTTGCCGTGATATATTAAATCTCTGCTTCAGTGATCACAGACCATTTCATTTAGAGAATTAGGCATTCCCTCTTTGTGTGATTAAAGCTCTGGAAAATGAGTTCTTTGCTCCTATTTGTGAACATTCAAAGCCTGCTAATGGCAAGAAGATGGAATAGATTATGAGACAATTCATTACAGTTCAACAGAAAAAAAAAAAGCAGCCATAATGCAAAAATGCAAGTATGAATATCTGCATATAGTTTGAACCATCTGTGCTCTAATGGCTTCAGTAATGACTCTCGTCTTTAGGAGGCTTTGAAATGACATCCGTACAATATTAATTTGTTGATGTACATTGTGGGACCAGTAGAGTATGATCTGACCGCAGAAATCTATAAATTCTGTCTCTACGATTGGGCCTCCCTGTCTGGGGCCTGCCATCTCCAAGAAGAATCTTGCTCTCTTCAAACTCTGAGAATCTTCATAACAACTCATTCCTCTGGAACCTTCTAGAGACCACAAACATCTGTGGACTAAACCTCTCCAACCCTAGTAAACAGCCACATGTTTGTTGTCACTTCAGCTGGCTCTGAGCTCATCTTTTTGGCCCCTCTTTCTAGCTTTCTTTGGCTTTAAGCAGTTACAGTGTCATTAAGGCCCATAATATTCCCTGCACTAATTTAAAACAGCCTGATTATACCCTGGGATTAACTGAGTGGTTTTTAAGACATTTATTGTGGTATTCTCCCAAGAGGTTTGTATTATTGTTTTAAAACGTTACATCCCAAACTAAAGACCCTTTCTGCAGGGAAGACCGGATTGTGCTGACTTCTTATGATCTTTAAGTGGAAAGGGGAAGTTTTTATTAGAAAACTTCTGAGATCTAGTCAACTGTGTGGAATGTGTACCTCAGATTACATTGGAGAATTAGCCGTCTTTCTGTGACTTTCATGTGTATCATAACAGATTATTAAATATTCCTCTTCTAGTTTTAAAATACTGAGCTTCAAACTACATGAATTTTCACAAAACTCCTCATAAGAAGTTAAATAGCTGCTTGACACATTCTGAAGTGGGTAAGTGGTATTGGATGCTTCAAATGGGTTTCATAATCTGTCTGAGAATAGGTTTTTTTTTTCTGTCTTGTGTTGACCAGAGTTCATTAAAAAGGTCAGTACCTTTCAGGATACAGAGCAGTGGTTTCCTCTTGGTGACCCAAGCCTGAGCCATTAAGTACGGCTTGAGGGTAGGGGGTGCCAACAGTGGCCCTGCCACCCAGATACACCAGCTTTAGGTAAAGCCTGTGTGAACTTACCACTCTTGGTGTAAATGAACACAGTACACTCAGCACTTTCGGGGTTGTAATGCTTTTAGTTTGGGAGTATAAATAGAGATGTGATGTGGTGTGCGGGAGAGTGTATTTTACATGTTTTTTTGCCTACTGTAGTAGAAATGTCAAATTCCTAGCCACTGTCATGAGAAGCAGTTGACAAAAATAAGTTTTATGGTTCACAGTGTGGTTTACGTAGAGAACATTTCTCTTCACTCTCAGTTTCAACATGTTTTCTAAATTATCACGGTTTATTGCCATTTAACTTAAATTAGTTTTTTTAAGAATAAATAGAGAATATATTTAATCAAATAAAGAACAGCCACATTGAAATTCTGCTGTTCCTGCCATTCACTCGTTACCACAAAACACAAATAATTTCTACGTATTATGAAGAAGTGTGGGCTGAGAAGTGGTCTTGTGATTGGGGAGGTTCTGTGTGCACCCATGTTCCCACAACAAAACATAAATTATTTTAGTAATCTGGCATCAAGAGCTGTGACAATGAAAACCACTTCTTACACATGTTCTAACAAGAATCTGATTAACATTTTTGTGGATGTGGAAAATAAGGGTTTTTTTAGTCAAACTGGCACTATTGCTGAATTTAGAATGATTTCCTTATGCTCTAGACAGCAAAATGTGCATCATGTCTGTGAGCAAATATGAGAATAAAATACCGTCTTTGGGTAGCACAGAACAACCAAGGGAGAGCTTTGGGGATATAAAATTACTGCGTGATTGACAATACCAGGATGGTCATTCATCCCCAACTATGAGAGGACATTTTAATAAGTCACTCATGCCTGAAGGCCTGTGACTACCTTAACAAAGGAAAACCAAACCCATGATTTATTACAGATTGGGCAACCTGCCTAATTAGATCCATGAATGGGAGCAAACGCAGCTTTACATCCCCTTTGTTCAGAACAAAAACAACCCCCAGGTCAGCCAGAAAGCTAAAAAAAAAAATCAAAGCTATAGAAACAAGTGTTTTAGAAACTGGAAATATAGAATTAGAAAACATCTCCTCATCCCAACCTCTTTTATCTTGCAAGATAGAACACTCACTTCCATTTCAAAGCAGCACCAGTGGACTGCACCTTGCAGTCTGACCTCCTGGAAAATTGGGCCCGTGTTCCTGGTGTCGTTACACCTTTTGTTCTTGCCCTTTCCTTTTCTGTGTAACATTGACTAATACATTTCAGCCGCATTTCTCCTTCAGTTTTTCTGAAGTCAGATCTGGTTCCCTCAGACTCAGAACATGCCCTCTTTTCTTTGGTAGGTGCCTTTGGGCTGTTCCTCTGCTTTTTGCCCTTTCTCACTCTTTATTGAGTTTGCCTTTCTCATCCCCGTCCCAGCATCACATCTCCCTTCATTGAACATCATCATGATTTCTTTTTAAATCAGATTTACATCTTGATCTTTATGTTTCTGTCATCTGTTCTCCTCACACCTGTGTTCAGCGGCAGCATCTCCTCCCACCTGTCTGTCCCCTCCTCATTTTCAGTTAATCAGAGCACACATTTTTCCCTCCTCTTGGTGCTATGGCCACTTCTTTAGAGAGCAGCATCTTTGACATTTCCAGTGGCCTTCCCCAAAATGTTCCTTTGCGTTAAGGCTTTTCTTAATGTAACATGACAGGGGCACTCTTAGCCATCAGGAAACTAAGGAAACAGCAAGATAATTTCTGTGTCTGGTGCTTCTTGTACCTTTTTATGGTGAAGTAACTAACAGAGGCTGAAACTCAGAGCTCTCAGGAACCACTGGTAAGGAGCTGAAGCATTATGAGTTTGTAAGAAATGTTAAGGAAATATGTCATTAAAATCAAGCTGTATTTGGTGTAAGTGTGTTTTGTCATAGTTACACATGTCTTTAACAACAGGGAAAAATAAGAGAAATTTTGGAAGAAAACTTAAAAGACTGCATACAACCTAGAGGTTAGGAAGACTTTTCTAACCAAGAGAGGAAAGACATGCTATAAAATAGTAGTAAAATAATAGATGTATTGAATATGTAAGTGTTAAGGGAGGGTGGTAATTTTAATATCAGACTACATGGAATCCAAGGTGGAAAACAAGGGACAAGAAAAGATAGAATTTAATTCTTAGAGAGTTATAGATCAAAAAACAAGAGAAAGTCTAGAAGATTTGCTTAAGATCATTACTAAACTGAAATGAATACAGAATGCATGAAGAACATTCAACAAAAAAATTAACCATGTTCTCAACCACAAAGGAAGTCTCAGTTTCCAAAGAATCAAAATCTTATGGGTGTGTTTCTGTGAGCACGATGCAATGAAATTAGAAATCAGTGATAAAAGGCTAGCTAAAAAATAATTTTATCTTAAAGTTAAAAAT
The DNA here is from genome assembly GCF_048773025.1 of Camelus bactrianus. Taxonomy (NCBI): domain Eukaryota; kingdom Metazoa; phylum Chordata; class Mammalia; order Artiodactyla; family Camelidae; genus Camelus; species Camelus bactrianus. Next base: position 72,612,690 of record NC_133547.1, read on the forward strand.
ATCTGTTGTTATTATTATTCTGAGTTCTAACAGGACAAGAAATAACCCACTCCTCCAGCATAACTAGGAGACAGAAAATTCTGCAAACTTCACTTTACGTGTAAGTGGGGAAAACAGACATCAGCTCCGGAGCCCACACCAGAGCAGGGAGCAAGGCAAGGTTTAAGCGCAAGAGAGGAGCCTGTGACAGGACTTTAGTGGCGGCACAACACAGATAATATCAACTAAGATTGTCCCAGATTGAGGAAGTACTAAGGACGGGTCTGAGGCCTGGTGGATCAGAGTATTGGCTACTGGGACAGGGAAAGGAAGAGGCTTGGAAATGCAGAGGACCAGAGGTAGCAGCCTTGGAAAGATACCTCTTCCGGAAGAGAAAGGGGCATTTTGGAAGGAGGAGATCTCCCTTGGAGGCATAATAATGAAATGAAACAAGGAACCAGCTGAAACTGTGGGCCCCAGAGAAACCAGGTACTACCGTTAAATGGTGTCAATATCAATACACAGTTATTCATTAAAGAAACTACACTTCACTGAAGCAGCAACGGAGGACACTCTTGAGCTAACAAACCTTATAAGCCACCCAAACCCCCGCCCCACCCATGTGACTTCCTGCCCTGGCTCGTCCAGGAAAATCTAAAACAACTTTTAATTTAAAAAGAGAATCCTGGATCCATTTTCTGTAAGAAAACAAAATGAGAAAACTTTTCAGCAGGATGGAGTTCTACCCCAGTAATGGTGAATTTGATGGTTTGGACCACCCTTCCTGTTAAGAACAACTTGGAAAACTAATTTTATCTCAGCTGTAAGAAATTACAGGAACAAGATCTGGAAACAGGAAAGCCGGAAGATGCGTCAGTCCTGAAGGCCGATTTTCTCCTAGATGCAGCTGCCAATCTGAAAGCATGGATAAGAGGCTCAGAAGCTGAACAGATCTTCCGACAGATTCATAGGGCTTTGAAGAACAGAAACTGTAATTTAGGGTCCACTGAAGACTGGGAGCCCCAGTAAATCCCCCAGGCTCAAATTATTCCTGTGTTTTTTATGTACACTGTTTGGTACACATATAAAATTAACTATGCACATAAGGAGACAAAACCACATGACTGAAAGACTAAGACAACAGACAGATGAAACACCTGTAAGTAATTCAGAAAATAGAATTATCACCTATAATCAAAAAAATGTTTAATATGTTAGTAGAGTTAAAAGACAATCTTGAGAATTTTGACATAGAATTGGATATTATTTGAAAAAGAACCAACTGGAAGTTTTATAAATGAAAATTAAAGTAACTGAAATTAAGAATACATTATGTGGTTATCCAACCACAAATCAGACACAAATGAAGAGAGACTTAGGGAACTGTAAATATAAAAATCAAGAACATACTCATTAAAATGCATGGAAGGAAAACTGGAAAATACTGAAGGAAAAAGGGCAGGGTGGTTAATAGACTAGGGATTGTGTGGAAAGTTATACACACTGAGATATTGCAAGTTTGGTCCCGGACCATCACAGTAAATCGAACATCATAATAAAGCAAGTCACGTGAATTTTTTTTCCCAGTGCATATGAAAGTTAATGTTCACAGTATACTGTAGTCTATTAAGTGTGTGATAGCATTATCTTAAAAAAATTTACATATCTTAATTTAAAACACTTTACTACTTAAAAATACTAACCATCATTTGAGCTTTCAGTGAGTCATCTCTCTGCAATAGTAACACCAAAGATCACTGATCACAGATCACCATAACAAATAGAATAATAATGAAAAAGCCTGAAATACTATGAGAATTACCAAAATGTGATACAGAGACACGAAGTGAGACAATGCTGTTGGAAAAATGGCATTGATGGGCTTACTTAATATAGGGTTGCCACAAAGCTTCAATTTGTAAAAAAAAAAAAAAAATCTGCAAAGCACAATAAATCAAAGTGCATAAAACTAGGTAGACCTGTAAGCATAATTGAAGTCCAAGTTCTAAGAGAATAAGAATCAATATTCCAAAAGATATGGCTAAGAATTTTCCAGAATACAGAAAAGGCACAGTGATAAGAATGAATTAATGCTGCATGCCCAAGCTGGAAAAACAAAGAAAATTACTTAAAGCATGCCATAGAAAAACTGTTGAAAACCAAAGACAAAGAGAAAATTTTTAAATTCAGAGACAAGAACAATACTAAGATGAGAGCTGACTTCTTAACTGAAGCAGAGGAAGCCATTAGAAATAGTATAAAACACTTCTAGGGCCCTACCTCACATTCTCCTTCCCCATCTTTTATTCACAAACAAGGAAGTTAACTCCCCAGGAAAACTCTTGACCAGCAAGAGTCAGGAGCCAGTGAATAAATAAATACTCCCCCTTTTCATCCCTCTGATGGACAACCCTGAGGTGCATCCTATAGGGTTCCAGCAAGAGTAAGCCCCATCACTCATAGAGATGAACAACTTGCTAATACAACTTTGCATCTGCTTTTCCTTCTATTTTGCTCCTCCCAGACCCTCCCTCCTCTCTCTGGGATCTTTTCCCAAATAAAGTACCTGCATGTAAGCTCTTGTTTCAGACCCCGCTGTGAGGGAATCCCTGGTATCTAAGAGTAGATACCAGGAATGGCCCTAGAAATCAGAACATCAGGATGGGATTCTGAAACTGGTTTACTCACTAATCAGATGGCAAAAAGGATGACATTATTTATGGTAAGTGGTGTTGTGAGAAACCCTAGCACGTGATAGATCTTAATGATGGTGAATTAAGATACACACATGATAAATTTTTTGTTGTTGTTGAAGTACGGTCAGTTTACAGTGTTGTGTCAAAGTCAGTTTCTTGACGGTGGATAAAGATGGTAGGGAAAAAGTGAAACATGGTTATCAGCTATTTACTTTTCTGAATTTGTTATATTTCACTTTTTTTTTATTTAAGAAAACCTTTTCAGTAGATGAAAAACTACAGAAGAAATAAAGAAAACCAGCCCTGATTCAAAAGAAAATGTTACACAGTATTCCAACATGAATTAAATATCACTTAAAAAGCAATTGCAGATAGGGAAAAAAACAGATCAGGAATTTAAAAACTCACCATAGGCAAAGTGGAACTTACAATGGGAAATGATGTTAGGAAGGAAATTGGAAAAAAAGAAAAAAAAATTAACTTTGAAATGACTAAATTATAATGTACTTAAGAAAAAATAAATATGACTGAAAGTAGACTAAGGAAGATAGTGGACAGAAATGAAAGAAGCCAAGAAAATAAAGAGGTAGAAAGAATCCATGAGAAAATATTAGCTATGATAGCTAGGCAAACATAAGTAAGCTTTCCTGGAATAGAAGAACTGATTCTACGTATTGAAAGTGTCCACCATGTATGAAAATTGCTTCAAAACTGTCAACTCTAAAACATATCCTAATAAAACAACTAGGCATTAAAGTTAAAGAAAAAATACCCTCTGGTTCTCCAAACCAAAAAAAAAAGGCATTTATAAAGAAAACAAAATATAGTTGACATTAGATTTCTCAAGAGCAACTTACAAAGCAGGACAGTAGTGAAATACTCATCAAAAAACTCAAAGTGTGAACCATGGATTTTTTTTTTCCAACTCAGCTATACTTCAAATATGAAGGTTATATAGCAAACCAGTTTTTATTGTGGTGAAATTCACATAACATAAAATTAACTATTTTAAAGTGAACAATTCAGTGGCATTTAGTACATTGAAAATGCTGGACAACCATGACCTCTTTCTAGTTTCAAAATACTTCCATCACTCCAAAATAAAACTCTGAATACATTAAGCATTTATAACCTATTACCCTCTCCCCAGCCCTTGGCAACTGCTTATCTGCTCTCTGTTTCTATGGATTTACCTATTTGGGATGTTTCATATAAATGAAATCATACAATATGTGACCTTTTGTGTCTGGGTTTTTTCATTTAGCATAGTGTTTTTGAGGTCTGTCCATTTTGTAGCATGTATCAGTGTTTCAGTCCTTTTTGTGGCTAAATAATATTCCATTGTATGAATAACCATGACTTGTTTGTCCATTTATCCATTGATGGACATTTGTGTTGTTTCTACCTTTTGGTTAATGTGAACATTGCTGCTATGAACATTATGATACAAATGTTTGAGTACCTGTTGTCAACTCTTTGGGGGTATATATATAGCAGAAGTGCGATTGCTGGGTCATGTGACAATTCTATATAACTTTTTGAGGAGCTGACAAACTGTTTTTCACAGCAATTGAACCATCTTACATTTCCATTGGCAATATTCAAGGTTTCCAATTTCTCCACAACTTTGCAAAACTTGCAAGGATTTCAAATATTAAATTTTTAATAGTCATTCTTGTGAGTGTGAGGTGATATCTCATTATGGTTTTGATTTGTATTTCCCTAATGACTAGTGATGTTGAACATCTTTTCATGTGCTTGTTTATAGAAAAACAATTTTAGACAAGAATTCAGGGAGTATTGTACCAATGAGTCCTTCCTGAGGAATCTATTAGAAGACCACCTTCATCCAACTAAGAGATGAATGAGGAAACTGTTTAAAAGCCTCGTGGTAAGCACTGACTATATTTAACTATAGAGATTAGACCAACCAAAAGTGAGGACAAGACGGAAGACTAGTACATAGATGTGATGTGCTCTAAGAAAGTAGATATAACATCTTTTTTTTTTTTTAATGAGAGGAAAAGATAAATAGAAATGAGAAAGTAGAACAAGTTCATTTTGGTTTCACATGGGTTATGGGTCAGAGTCAAAGATATCATTTAAAGCAGACAAATCAGGTAGTAGAGGCCTAAAAAAAGAAAGCAGGCATTATATAAAGATAGTAGTGAAAAGATGATTACTAAAACAAAACCCACAAATAATTCTAATCACCAACATTTTTTTAACTAAGAAGCAAAGGAAACAGACCAGAGAATGAAAAACATATAGTAAATATAAAATAATAGGACAGAGCTAAGATCTAGCATTTAAGTTGCAACAATAAATGTAAATGATCTTAACTAACTTATGAGAAAAGAATTTAAGATTGTCTTACAAGGCAAAATTCAACTCTATACTGTAAGAGATACTCAAAGAAAAAAAATCAGAGATTGTGAACTTGATATCTGACAAGATGGAATTTGTGAAGGAAATAGGACTTAATGAGACAAAGGACTCTCTATGATACTAAAGGCCATAATTCACAGTGGAGATATAAAAGTTATTAATAACTATGATCAGATAACATAGCAGCAAACTTCATAGAGCATATAGAAGAGAAATACATGGAGATACATTTAGAAGAGAATTGTAAGATCTACTCTTCACTCAACACAGAGCAAACGGGCTAATTAAATAAATAAGAATATAGCAAATCTAAACAACAGAATCCCAAGGTAGATCTTATTCATACTCTTCACCCTTACTCAAGAGATTATTTCCTCTTTTCAAATACACATGGAACATTCATGAAAACTAACCATATGTGAGGTCACTAAGGAAACTTCAGTAAGTTTTTTTAAGTAAAAATAATGCAAACCAACAACATTGTCTTAACACAGTGCAGGAAGACTGAAAATAAATAAAATCAAAAGGCATGAGGTCTTCTCCATCTGGAAATTTTAAAGTATTAAAAAAATTCTCTAGTCAAAGGGGAAATATAAATTGAAATTGAATAATTTCTTTTAAAAATGATGATTATGAAAACACTATATAGCAATTCTCTGAGATAAAATTAAAGCAAAGATTGAAAAGAGAGTACATGATTAAATATTTATAAGAATTGAAAGTGTAACAATAAACGAATTAAATATCTGTCTCAAAACTTAGAAAAGGAACAAAAAGGAAAACTAATGAAAGTTGAGAGAAGGAAATAGCAAGATACAAGCACAAATAATTGATTTTAAAAAACCAAACTGGAGAACTAATAAAAAGATCTTTCTTTGAAAAAAAATTAACAAAACAAATCTAATCATTACAAAAGAGAGAAAGCACAAATACAAATTGAAACATGATGAATGGAGATGAACTATTGAATCAGTGGTTATTCTAAGATACCAGGAATCTGAGTTGAACAATTCTGTGCAAATACATTTGAAAACCTAGATGAAATGGATAATTTTCTAGAAAATGCAACTTACCAGAATTTACCTTGTAGAGATAGAAAGTTTAAAAGATCAATTTCCATAGAGGAAATACAGTTATTAAGGAGCTAATCCCCAAAAGCACTAGGCCCAGAAGGTTTTGTGGGTCTTCACAGACTAGATCATTTTAATGCTACTGAAACTGCTTTAGAGAGGTAAAGAGGAAAACTTCCATACTCTTTTAAAGAAGTGAATATATCATTGTTTCACAAACCAAAAAAACACTGCATGCACATACTCAAAAGAAAACTAGAGGCTAATCTCACTTAGGAATATTGAAGCAAAAATCCTAAGAAAAATATCAGCAAATAGAACTGAGCACCACATTTTATACATATATATATATTTATGATATCTATAATATTTATTACAATTTATGATCAAGAGACGTTTATTTCAGGAATGCAATGAGGCTCACAATGTCTAGAAACAGACCCAAATACATACAAATTAAGGTAGCATATCAAATTATTGGAGAGAAGTGGACTACTCAGTAATGATGTTGGAGCCACTAAAAAGGCATGAAGTAGAAAATTAATCGGATCCCTACTCATACCTTGAACCAAAATAAACTCTATAAATATTTACATGTAAAAAATGAAACCATAAATGCACTAGAAGTAAACAAATAATTATTTTTAGCTAAAATCTCAAGTGGGGATAGCCTCTGTAAGTATGACACAAAATCCAGAAGCTATGGGGAAAAAAAAAAGTAATGAATTTGACTACGCAAAAAATAAAATTTTCTTCATGGCAAATATCATAAAATCAAAAGGCAAATGAAAAACTTAGGAAAATATTTGCTAAAAATGGGGTAAACAGCTGATTTCTTTAATACATGAAGAGCTCCTAAAAACAATAAGAAAAGCAACCGTAATAAAATGGGTAAAGGTTATAAACAATTTACAGAAAAGAAAATTCAACTGGCTTAATGACGTGAATACAACATTCATGCTATTGAATGTGATGATATTGATGATGGTATCAAACATGGAAAAGATGCTCAACCTGCTCATAATAACAAAAATGCAAAATGCAAATTGAAACCACAATGAGATAAAAGTTTTCAACTAACAGATTGACAAGAGCAAAAATTTTATCATTCACGGTGCCAGCAGGGCTGTGGGAAGCAGGCACACTCACACGTTGCTGGTGGGAGGGTAATTCCTGCAAACCTTATGGTGATCAATTTGGCAGTTCTATCAAAAAGTAAAATACACTTATCTTACAATCTAATAATTCCACTTCTAAGACTTTATCCCAAAGATGTCCTTGCAAATGTAAGAAATAATGTCTGGACGAGGTTATTTATTTCATCATTGGTTAAGAAAGCAAAAATGGGAAACACCCTGATTATCCAGTTGGAAATTCACCCAATAAACTATGTTATGCTCATGAAATTGAATATTCTGCTACTGTTTAAAAGAAGTCAACCTTAGCTGACTTATATGGAATAATTTCCAAGATAGATTTTTGTTTGATTTTGGCCTTAAAACAACAGAAATTTATTCAGAGTTCTGGAGGCTAGAAGTGTGAAACCAAGGTGTCAGCAGAGCCATAGTCCCTCTGAAGGCTCCAGGAAGAATCTGATCCAGGCCTGTCTCCTGGCCTCTGGTGGTCACTGGTAAGTCTTTGGCATTCCTTAGTTTCTAGACCCATCACTCCAGTCTACCTCTGTCGTCACAGGGCATTCTCCTCTCTGTGTCTGTGTCTCCAAAATACATTTTCAAGTGAAAAGGTAAAGTGAGCATAGTGTGTGGTTTATGCAGTAAATTATGTAAAAACATACATGTACATGTGTTTGAATGTAAATAAAATACCCTTGAAACTATGCTTAAGACGTTGGTAATGGTAGCTTCTGGGAAAGTGAACTGGCAGCTAGGAGAAGATGTAGAAGAAAAACTTACTTTTTACTGTATTTACATTTGTATATTATTTACAGCTATATTAAGATATATTTCACATACCATTAAATTCATCCATTTAAAGTGTACAGTTAAGTGCTTTTTAATATATTACAGTGTTCTACAACCATCACCAAAATCAAATTTTAGAACATTTTCAGCACTCCACAAAGAAAACACACATACAGAGCAATCATTCTCCATTCCCAGCTTCCCTGCCCTCGGCCCCAGGTGACCACTAATCTACTTTCTGTCTCTCTGGATTTGCCTATACATTTCACAGAAATATACATTTCACATACACGGAATCACATAATATGTGGTTTTCTGACTGGCTACTTTCACTAAATAGCAAAATTTTTTTGAGGTTCATTCACATTGTAGTGTGCATGAGTATTTCATTCATTTTTGTTGCTAAATAATATTCCATTGTATGAATATACCACATTTTATTTATTCGTTCGTCAGTTGATAGACATTTAGGTCTTTTTCCACTGAGGAAATTATGAATAATGCTACTATGAACATTTGTGTACCTGTTTTTCCATGGATGTATGTTTTCATTACTCTTGGGTATATACCTAGCTGTGGAATTTCTTGGTTATATGGCAATTCTGTTTAACTTTTTGAGGAACTTCCAGTTTTCAGAAGGGGCTGCACCATTTTCTATTTATACCTTTTGAATTTTGAACCATGTGCTAGTATTACTTGTCCAAAAGAATTAATAAGATATTGTTAAATAATAAATTAGAGCTATACCCATTGACTTGGAGAGATTTCTGGTATGTATTAAGAAGGATCTAAAGCATGATACCATAAAGTAAGAGAAAGATATATATAATATGATCATACATTTATAAATTGAAGACTAAAAAATTTGTGTGTGTGCATGCAGATGCGACTTGTATAAATTATAAATGCTTTTGCATGCAAGGTGACAGTAAAGCAGACTAACAGTGGTTCAAACAAATAGGGGTTTATTTTTCTTCCACGATTGGTAGTCTGAATGTAGATAGTTCCTAGCATTGGTTCAATAGCTCAGTACGGCCCTGAAAGACCCAGATCCTTTCTATATGTCTTCTCTACCATCTTTAATGTGTTGGTTTATCACTGCAAGGCACAAGATGCCCGTGGCACCTACAGGCATCATATGCACATTGTAGGCAGGAAGAAGAGCAAAGGGCAGATGAGTCAGCTAAACTTTTCCAGGAAGCCCCACGCAGCTAACTTCCACTAACATCTCATTAGCCAAAACTGGGTCACATGGCTACCTCTAGCCTCAAGGGAAGTAACCTAGGAAGTGAGGAAAGGATTGCCATTATTGTGTTCGGCCAGTTAGACCCATTACCAGATGGTTCCATGTCTCAAGGAGGCCAGTCATGCACTGATGGCAACTTGATTACATTGGACTCCTACTTTCAGAGGGGGCAAGAATTTATTCTTACTGGAATTAATACTTCCTCTGGATATGTATTTGTTTTCTCTGTCCACAATGCCTCCACCAATACCACCACTGGAGGGATAACAAAGTCTGATTTACCAAATGAGATCCCACATACATTGCCTCAGCTCAAGGGGTTCCTTCTATAGAAGAGAATATGTGACTGTTTCTACCAAGTACTGGAGTGCCCAGAAGCAGCCGTCCTCATAGAATGAAGGAAGGACCTATCCTGGGCCCAGCTGAAGTGCCTGCTTAGAGACAACTGAGCTAGTTGAGGTACTGTCTTCCAGGATATAAATTATGTACTGATTCTCCAGCTGGTATGGTGCTTTGTCCCCAGGAGCTAAAATAGGCAGATCCAGAAACCAAAAGGTAGACGTAGAGGTGCCCCCTTCACCACCACTCCCAGTAACCCCCTTGCAGAATATGTGTTTCCCATCCCCACAGTCTTAGGTCCTGTAAGGTCCTGGTTCCTGAGAGGGGAACCATTTCACCCAAGGGAACCCATTAAGAGTCCCATTGAAGAGCCCAAAATAATGGGCTCCTCATGCCCATGGACTAATAGGCGGGGGGGGGGGGGGGGGGGGGTAAAAAGAAATAACTATATGTGGTGGATTAACGGTGGCCACAAACTCCCCCCATAAAGATAGGATCTATTTTACCAACTCTTTGAATCCGGGCCGTGCCTGTGACTGCTTCACCAAGAGAATACAGCGACCATGATGCGATGGTGGTGCCTGATGTCGCCTTTAATAAGTCCCCCAGTTCCTCTGAGGAGTTTGTCACTTACCTATCATCTGAGCTCATTGGCTGGTAAACTCACAGACTGTGGTATCTGTTAGATCAGGAATGCCAATCTCTTTCCCCAGAGTTGTCCCTGACACGTATTTCACTGGAGTCCAACTCCTTGGAATGTGACTATCTTGTCACTGTCATCACCGTTTCTTGCCACGGCAACTCCTAGTACAAGTCCTGATGTGTAGCATGTCTTTAGCAGCTTTGGTCTCTGCTGCTGGGAGCGGTGACGGAGGGCACTGTCCCATGGAACACTATTACTAGTTTCCAGGGAACAGAGAGACACCTCTGATGATAATACCTGGCTTTCAGTTCAAGCAAAATGTCAGGAACAACAGCTCAGAGAGTGGTTGCCACCTACTAATACCAAGTCAGGACTCATACGTGCAGCCTGATCTGTTCCTACTGCAGACGTCTCACTTGAAATAAATAGGCTATTTACAAAGTAACTGTAAATACATGTTTTCCTGGTACATGTCCATGGGAATGATTTGCACGGAAGCATCCTCAAATGCCAAACAAAACATTACCGTGGAGCTTTAGTGGATACAAAATCATTGTCTACATGGCAATTAACAGCCCACTTTGGGTTAGCCTTGTTATGGTCGTTGTTTTTGTTATTAAAACCAGTGACACATCAAAGTCCTGATCCATGAAAGAAATAATTGATAAGCTGGACTTCATTAAAATTTAAAACTTCTGCTCTGTAAAAGACACTGTCAAGAGAATGAGAAGCTAAACCACAGGCTGGGAGAAAATATTTGCAGAAGAGATATCTGATAAAGGACTATTATCCAAAATATACAAAGAACTCTTAAAACTCAACAATAAGGAAATAAAAAAATCTTTAAATGGAACAAAGATCTGAAAAGACCTCTCACCAAAGAGGATAGACAGATGGAAAGTAAGCATATGAAAAGATGCTCTACATCATACGTTATTATGGAATCACAAATTAAAACAAGATACCACTATACTCTTATTAGAATGGCCAATATCTGGAATACTGACAGCACCAACGCTGACAAGAATGACATGTCAGCAACTCTCAAATGTTCTGTTGCGAATGCAAAATGGTACAGCTACTTTGGAAGACAGTCTGGCAGTTTATTACAAAGCTGAACATATTCTTAACATACGATCCAGTAATCAAGCTCCTTGATATTCACCCAAATGAGTTGAAAACATGCCCACGCTAAAACCTGCATACAGATGTTTATAGGAGCTTTACCCATAAATGCCAAAACTTGGAACCAAGATGCCCTTCAGTAGGTGCCCTTCAATGTGGTGCATTCAGACAATGGGAAGTTACTCAGTACAAAAAAGCAATGAATCGTGAAAGCCATGAAAAGACACAAAAGGAAACTTAAATGCATATTACTAAGCGAAAGAAGCCGACCTGTAAGGCTACATACTGTATGATTCCAACTATGTGATACCCTATAAAAGGCAAAACTGTGGAGAAAGTGAAAAGATCAGAAGTTACCAGGAGATAAGAGAGGCGGGAAGGATGAATAGGTGGCATGTAGAGGATTGTAAGGGCAGTGACTCTATTCTGTATGATACTAGAATGGTGGACACATGTCATTATACATTTGTCCAAATCCATAGAATGTACAGCAGCAAGAGTGAACCCTAATGTAAACTATGGACTTAATGATGTGTGGATGTAAGTTTACCAAGCAACAAATGTACCACTCAAGGGCTGAATGTTGATAGGGAGGGGAGACTGCATGTGCAAGGCGTTGGGGGGATGGGGGAAGACAAGAGAATTATGTACTTTCCACTCAATTTTGCTATGAACCCAAAACTGCTCTAAAAAATAAAGTCTATTTTTAAAACTACAGAAGAGCCTTACATTTTTTTCCTCACCTTCTGCTTCTTTGAAACCCTGGAGCTGTTTAGATATTAAGAAGCTCTTTCATATAAGAATTTTGGATAACAGTAGAAATGTATAGCTTACAACTACATGAAAATGGAGACAGCTGAGTCCACTGAGTGAGGTTCACCACTTTTGCTACTAACTGACCACATGTCCATAATCAGGCCAACTTCCTTGGACCTTTCACCTCAATCTGAATATGAGCATATTGGACTTGATGGTTCTAAAATCACCTGCACATTGAAATTGAGATTCTTTCATTTTTATTTTCCATTTTTTATTTCCATGGTCAAAAATGGTAAAGTTTCAAGGCCACTGCCTCACTGGACCCAATTAATCTAGAGAGAGATTAACTCTGGAAGCCAGGCAGGTACTTGTACTGGATAAATAAGAGGAAAGATGTTGCAGGACCAGAGAGAGACATCAGCCAGCGAACTTGGCAGCACTCTGTCCTTCACGGAGGAGAGATTTGGGGCTGACAGAAGATCTGTTGTGACTTACACAGTGAGGGTCTCAAGCACAGATTTCTCCCCAATAAAGGAAGAATCGAATGATTCAGTACAGATATTCCGAAGGGACACAGCTAGAACACGAGAGACACAGAGAAGATCATGAAATAGAAGGAAAAAGAACTGTGAACGTTGATCAGATTTTATTTTCTTAAAAGGTTAAAAAGAGGATTACACTGTGTTGATGGCAGAATAACAACTGAAACCTCTGGATAAAACATAAAAAGCAAAAATCTGAATGCACTGGAGAAAGTCCCAAAGCAGGTAAAAGCAAGAGAAACCTCTCTCTCTCTCTCTCCCTCTCTCTCTCTCCCTCTCCCTCTCTCTCTTTGTCACACACACACACACACACACACACACACACAGAACTTTTTGCCTGAGGGCAGGCCTTAGCTACCACACAGCTGGCTACAACTCAAACCCTCAGCCTAAGAGGCATGAATAATCAGAGGAGTTTAGGATAACCAGAGCAGCTAGAAAGCAGGAAGTTTGGGGGAACATCTTAAAAAGAAGAGCTCCACAGCAGGGGAGTCCTAAATTCAGTGTATAAACTTTGCCCAAATCTCTGGCTGCCTCTGACCTACCCATGGGCAGATTTCAAGCAGTCCAACTAAGGATAAAAGAACTGAGATTTCAGTTGCTGCCCACCACAAAAGAGAGTTTGGAGTTTGAATTCACCCAATTAACTGCTCATTAAACAGACAAACAAACAAAGCAAACAAAATCAAGAATCTTCAGAGGAATATAATGAATCCAGGGTCTTTACAAAATATCATTCATAATATTCAGGATATTATCCAAAATTACTAGACATACAAAGACACGAGAAAATGTGATCCATACTTAAGAGAGAAGGTAACCAGTGGAGACACTAACCCCAAGATGACTCAGAAGCTGAGATTCTCAGACAGGATTTTAAAGCAGCTATTATAACTATTCTCAGTAGTGTAAAGAAAGACATGCGTGTGATAAAGGAACGAATAGGAAATCCAGGCAGACAAATAGAAACAATGAAAAAGTCCCAAGTGGAAATTCTAGAACCAAAAATTGAGACCTGAAATTTTAAATGCTCAGCTGGTGGGGAGGGATAAATTGGGAGTTCGGGATTAGCAGATACAAACTACTATATACAGAACAGATAAACAACAAGGTCCTGCTGTGTAGCACAGGGAACTATATTCAATATCTTGTAATAACCTATAATGAAAAAGAATATGAAAAGGAATATACATATATCTGATATACATATATATGATATATATAACTGAATCACTATGTTGTACACCAGAAACTAACACAACATTGTAAATCAACAATACTTCAATTTAAAAAACAAAAAATAAAATGCACAGCTGATTGTAGATAACGAAAGAGTTAGATTAAAAATATATCAATAGAAACAATCTCATCTAAGGATCCCAGAGGAAAAAGATTTCAAAAGTGAACAGAGCTTCAGTGATCTGTGGGAAAATATGAAAAAAGAATCTAGTATACATGTAATTGGAATCCTAAACAGAGAGGAGAGACAAAAATGGAAAAAATATTTGAAGAAACCAAAATAGGACACATAAAAGTAAACTACACCTGGGTGTTATCGTAGTTAATCTGCTGAAAACCAAAAATTCGGAGAAAATCTTGAGCAGCCAAAGATAAGTGGCATACTACATATCAGTGAACAATGTTACCAATGATCTCTGGCTTATCATTAGACAAAATGGAGGCCAGAGAACAGGGGAAGCACATCTTTAAAATGCTGAGGGAAAACTTGCCAACTCATAATTCTGTATCTACAAATATCCTTCAAGAGTAAGGCAAAATGAAAATATTTTCAATAAATAAAAGGTTAGAGAATTTGCTATCAGCAGACCTGCACTACAAAGAATCCTACTGGAAGTTCTTTGGGCTGGAGGGAAAACAATACTGTATAGAAAGTCTCCATTAAAACTGCCAATAATGTAAAAGACTTATGACCAAACATCACCGTCATGGAGGTAATAAAATATTACATAATCATTGGTGCTTTTCACCAAATATTTCTGCTTTTCACCAAATATTTCTGCTTTTCCTCCTTTTAGGCACATAGTAGAATTGCCCATTCCACTTATTGAAGTTGGCTGTGGTCATATAACTTGCTTTAGTTCACAACACATGGCAGAAACTTTATCAAAGTGCACAATTTGCCTCATGTTCTTTTTTCCAGCCCTAGCAATCGTAAAAACACAGAGATGGCATAGACCCCAGCCACCCTTCAATGGATATAGAGTATGAATGAGATTTTGGGGGTTGTGTGTTACCACAGCATAACCTAGCCTATCCTGACTAATACAGAAATTAGTACCTAAAAAATGTTAACAACACAAAATAAAATACACAGCACTGGCTTATGGACAGGGATTCAAATGTACAGAAACTGTTCTCTTAGTGCCTGGAAGGCTGATGTGGAGTGATATGACTTGCAGTGGCAAAACATGGTATAAATTGTCACCTGTGATCACTTGGAAGGCAGATAATTTATCCAGTGAAAACTCTTTTTCCTTGCAACACGGAAACCAGCAGATAATTTTTAAGATAGTGGTTGTGCTGTCAGCACATCCTAGCAGTGAGAGTATGTGGAACCTGACAGATATGAGAAATAAACTTTTTTTTAAAGACACTGAGATTTGGGCTTTTGTTATCGCAGCAGAAATCAACCCATTCTGACTGTTAACAAAAAGAGGCACTACAACTGCACCCTCAGATCATTTGCCCAGTCGTGGGCGTGGAGTGTGGCTGTGGGCGGTGGGCAAACCACCCTGTGCTTTCCGCTAACACCAACAAAGCAGAGGCAGGTGGGCATCCAGGACTGTGGGACCATCTATGGCTGCTTGAAATTGGAAATAACCCCACTTCCAACAAAAGACTAAAAGCAATGCTTAGGATTGTCATGAGCAGAGAATGAAGGGCAGAAGAAAATCCACTTGACAAATGCTCAACTCTGATAACCTTGAAACTTCTTTTCTCTATATTGAAAAGAATTAAAATAAGAGCCAACCCCCGAGAGAAGAGTCATCGCCAACACTGGCAGGTTCCAAAACAATGATACATCGTGTGAAAAGAACAAGCAGTATAGTGGCATATACTGTGTAATCCCACCTTTGTTCTTAAGAAGATATAATTATTTATACGAAAAGTCTAGAGATGCATATTTTAAAATATCAGTGGTTGGCTACCTCTAAGGCATGGGTGGTGTCTATTTCTTTTTTATTTTATCTGTACTTTTTCATTCTTCTAAAATGAATCCATAGTATTTGTGAAATAAAAGCTTTAAGACTAAACGTAACAGTTACACATCACTATATAAAATAGGTAACAAGGACCTATGGTATAGCACAGGGAACAATATTCAATTTTTTTTTTAATATTCAATTTCTTGTACTGAGCTGTAATGGAAAAGAATCTGAAAAAATACATATGTATGTATATATATAACTGAATTGCTTTGCTGTATACTGGAAACTAACATTGTAAATCGACCACACTTCAATTGAAAAAAAAGAATTAAAAAAATAAAAATTAAACAGCAAAAAAAAAAAAAAAGAAACAAATAAACATGCAACAACGACACAAACAGAAGGTTGGAAGGGAGCAAGTCTGAAAAGTCAGGAACCGAATGAATGCTATCTGGGAAAAAGGCACACCACCCTCCAAGCATGGGAGCATTCTGGGAGGATGCAGGTGGGGACTTTCCTTCTCCAGTTCTGTGTATCTACAGAGAGAACGTGTGTCACTACCAGTCTCTGAGCATGACGTTTTCAAGATTCAACAATGTTCAAGACAAACGTTTGTGGAGCTCTGTCAGGCCCAGACCTGTGGACAGAAAGATCATCCTACTTAGCTTGCCTTTTAGTGGCTCACAGCATTTAACACTCAATTTGACACTTCTTCTTAAGGTTCCCTCCAGCCCTCTGCGTGAAGTTCAAGTGTTTGAAAACATAAGGCAACACTAACCTGGGAGGAAACAAAGATTTGGGTGCTCCTGAGTATTTCACAGGTTATTGTCAAAACCAACTACGCAATACTCAAGACCAATTAACCACGATCTTTCACTCAGCACTTTAGGAAACAACGAAAAGAAACCAAGTCGAGAATTCTAGGACTTGAGTCTTCCCACAAAGAATCTCTTAGATAATAATTCATTTCCACCACCAGCTGTGTGATTCTGCCTGAGTCCCATTTTCCTCACAGTAAATGGAGGGGGTGTGGAGTGGCCAAAGCAGGGCTTATAACATTGCACTTGTCAACCTCCAAGACCCCATCCAGCTCCAGCGATCTGTAATTTCAGGACCCTGAGACATACAAACATACCGCTTGGGTTGCAAATCCTGGAATTCTGTCTATTTCATGGTTTGCTGGCTGAAGAGAAGTTTCAAAAAGCTGCCATTTGTGATGGACCCCACACAGTCTTTAATAATTAAAAAGTGGAGCGGAGCTGGTGTTGACCAAGATGCAAAACAAAGTCCATTTATAAAAGAAATGGGCCCCATTCAAGGACATAAATCATTCTTCCTGCTAATCTATTTCCTGCTATTCTTTCCCTGGAAGCTTTGTTGTTCATTTTTCTCGCCATCAATAAATAAGAATTGTTTGTTACAGATGTAACAATTTAGCGTTTTCCTTTCTAAACCATCATGCTCTACAGTTAAGGGGCGCATATTCCTTCCACCTGTTCTGTCACTGGTGTTATTAAAGAAAAAAAAAAAAGCCTTTCCACTTGGGTTTATTCAGAGAGAGTTAACATCTGATTTTACATGGAACTATTTAAAAGAAAAAGAGCAACATAGCCTGAAGCACTTCTAGCAAAGGGTGTGGAAGTATTTGATGTCCTGATGCTTGTTCATAAAAGAATGTTGTTTTGAAATGTGCAGTGAAGTCGGGGAAGAGAGATTCAAAGAAAGTTCCCATTGAGACAAAATAAAATCAACCCACACACTCTCCCCGCAACACTTCCCTCTTGGACCACTGGGCCCCTTGGCTCTGTGCCCACCATCCGTGCCCAGGGAGGCTCCTGCCCTGCTGCCTGCAGTGATGTGTGAACATGGGCTTGTCCCAGTCAGGGCACTGATAAAGCTCATTCGTATACCGAGACCCACAGAACAGAGGCTGCCCCAGTGGCCCAGAACACGCCTCGCTGTCTCAGGAAACCTAACGTGCACCGGTCAGGGTCCTCCAGCCTGGCTGCAGCTAGCTCACTCTACCCTGCAAAATAGGACCCGCTCGCCTTATGAGGAAACCCCAGACGTCCTAGTCAGTCATGCCCTGTCTCCACGTCACCTCTTCTAATATCCAGAAAACTCCCTGTTGCCCAGAATCCCTTGCAAGGAGTGCTGGTAAGACACCACCCTCCTCTCAATCCATGGACTACTTTCCCATGAATAAAGGACATCACATTCATTACTGAGTTGTTTAATTTTTGTCATTTGACATCAGTCACAGCCGGGAGGAGAGATGTTTATCAAAGGTGAACCGGAGTCTCTGAAGGTACCCTGCTGGAGTGGATCACCCAGGTGCGGCCCTCTCCTCGGAAACCACAGGTTTGTGGATTACTCTTTTCTTTAAAACCAAATAAAATATCCTGAGCCCCCAGGCAGGGCTAGGACCAAGGTGAGGGAGGGACTCGCCCTGGGCACAGCGTTTCAGGCTGTGCCAAAAACTCAGCCATCAAGATCAGTCCTATTTTAATGCCATGTTTTAAGAATCATGAATTAATGCAAAAGAAAATCCATGATGAATAAACTATCAACATTTTAAATAAAGGCAAGACCCACAGGAATGCATTGTTCATATTCCTGAGGCAAAAAGGAATAATCAGTAATATACTGGCTCTGTCTTTACTTAAATGTTTGATATTTTGTTCATCATAGATTTTGGTATTTTGATTTTTTTAATGTTGCATTAAAACATGATTTATCTGGATGGCTGAGTTTGGAGGTGCACCTGAAATGTGCCTGAGGTGGTGCCTCGCTCTCCTCGCCCTGTCCCAGCCGTGAGCCCCACTCTCTGCAGTAACAGGACGGGCCTCCCATCCACCCTCCACGCTTTCAAGAGTCACCTTTCCCAGATGGTGGAGGAAGACAGGGTTGGTCAGTGGGCCCGTAGCCAGTCCTTCTGTTGTTACTCACCTCCTCCTGTCCCTCTGGCCCAGCCTCGGACCCCTCGTGCACGTCACTGCCTGGATTCGCCACCGGCATTTCCCCAGCATGCTATTTGTATGTGGCCAACTTTTGCTTACTTTAAGGTCTTGGGGAGAGAGGATCAGGGAGGCAGCAGGGAATCACAGTAAATAATTACTGCACTGGCAGAAAACCCTAAACTGGAAGCTTCTAGTCCTCAGTTTTCCTCCGTCTCATCAGCCATTGCCTGCCACAGACCCTCCACAGGTCCTAGCAACATAAGACATTATTGGGGGCTGTTTTTCCAGGACCCCAAACTCCTCACGATCTCAGCAGATCACTCCATAAACGCTTTCACCTGTCTAGGGTGCGCAGGTGAACTCTTCTTTCTAAACCTCCTCATCTAGGCCATGCCCCGGAGGCATATGCCTTTCCCATTGGAGCAGGCCCATGAAAGGGGGTCTCTCCAAATACCAGAAGCATTTTCCCTCTGTGTGGGATTCTCCCAAAGGACCAACTGCAACTGCAGCAACTTTTACACCACCCTTCTTTTATCCCTCCCCATCAAATACAGGATTGAATGGCCTGTGCACAGGTCTGAGAGTCAGCTGTGGTACTGAGGGCTGTGTCTTTTTCATCTCTGTCCTCAGCTCCCCCAGCTGGGCCTGGCACGGGGCAAACGCAGGATGAAGGTGCTCAGAGCTGACACGCCCACCGGTGCTGGGGCGCCCAGGGGGAGTGGGAAATTAGGCCCAAGCCCGCGGCTGCCATGATGCTCATTCTGTGAGCTCTTCAGTTCCAGAGTCCCCAGGGCCTTCCAGGAAGAATCTAGTTCCACACCCTCCCCCCTGAGTATCGCTGTGCCCCAGCCCTGCCCTCCCCAGCACATCAAGTCTCCTCCGCAGAAGATGCTTATCTCCTGATTCCACAGCACAAAGTCAAAGCCCTGAGTCTGCGCAGGTCAGGGGAGAAGCCACGCGAGCCTGGCTCCGAATCCCAGTTCCCCCTGAGCTCTGGCTGCACGACAGGTGCCCGTTTCACCGTCTCCCCAGGCCTCAGTTCCTCCTCTGCAGAGTGAGGATCATAAATAGTACGACCTCTGCTCGTCATTGCCTTGGGGCTTAAACGAGCTGCCCCACGCTAAGCGCTCAGGACCGCGGGGCACACGGGTCAGCACTCAGGGCACGTCAGCCACTCCCGTTACCTTCTGACCTGGGGTGGGCTTGTTTTTCAGGGTAACAAGGCAGCTTAGTGTGCCTGAGACCCTGGGCTGGGGGTGCTCTCCCTTTCCCCCTTGGTTGCACGGGCCTCTCCATTTCCAGCATCACTGAAGGGATGGGGAGGCCCCTGGACAAAAAGATCCTTCTGCTCCAGAGAAGAAGAATCTTGAGGATTTCAAGTGTAAATGACCTTTAAGGACGGAGCAGTGGGAGTCAAGTGTGCACGCACATCACTTGAAACAGATCTCTGCCTTCAGAGGCAAACCCCAAACTCCCTCCCGCAGGCTGGGCCTGGAATGGAGTCTGTCTAGTGATAGTAATGCAAAGAGGCAGAGAGCCTGCCTTCTTAAGTGTTTGCATAAAACTTGGGCTTTAGAACATTTTTCTGTTTGTTTCCAGAGAAAAAACCTTTGTGGGTGTGCTGGGTCAAGAATGCCTTTTCAAAGCATGCCTCCCACCCCAACGGAAGAGTGCCCCCCCGGGAGGGCTGGGTTCCTGCAGAATACTTCGCAGTAGGAGGGAAAGGGGGACCACTCCGTGTCCGTCCTCCAGCTCAGTGAGAATTCTTTGACTTGCTTAAGCCCTGGCGACCAGCTCCGGCTGTTCAATCCACCCCATGTTCTATCCCCAGCCCTACCTTCCTGCCCCCCATTGGCTTGAAAGATTATATCAGAGTCCAGAGCCTCCACATGGGCCCCCAAAGGAACAGCTGGGACTCAGCCAGCCAGCACCATCACCTCCCAGGCAGCAAACAGGACCCCAAGATGCAGGCTGACATAAGCCCTACAAAACTCGCTGGAGCCAGCTGGCCTCACCTACCCCAGATCCAAATGCCAGGAAACTCCAGCTGGCCTGCCAAGTCCCCAGGACTGCGGGATGGAGGACTTGCTGACATGTGTCTTTGTCCTGCCTTGCTCGGCTCTCCCACCCTCCCTGCCTGCGCTGAGCACCGCAGCTCAGCAGAGCTGGCTGAGTTCACGCAGCTCCTAACATAAGCCTGGGAGAGCTGCTCCAGTGGACCGCTGGTTTCCTGCAATGCCCCTTCTCCACATGTTGCTGGGAACACACTGGATGGTCCTGGATCCAAGCAGCCATCCCGTGACCTGCTCCTTCTCAGAAAGGACAGAGAGGTCTAGTCTTCCAACCAGAGGCCACGGCTCACTTCTTGGTGAAAGCCGGGCTCTGTGGTCTCCCAGGATGCACTCTGTTTTCCTCCCCTCCTCTTCCCGAGGGGATGCACCATCACAGCTTCTGTGACCCAAACAGATCAGGACCACCTGAGGCCCCAGGCTGCCATCAGTATCACAGCCCATCTGTATCATGTGCAACAACCGAGAGCGATTGAGAAGAAAGTAAAATCTTCATCGGAGCCCCCAGGAAAACAGCCGAAGAGATTCCAGGCTTACCCACAGCAAAACTTCCCGCTACTCATTCCTCTATCTCTCCTCCCATCCCCGGCCAAGTCCCCACACACCAAAACTGCCTTAAGTCTCTTCTTTCTCCTCTCTCCACTCTCAAAACCTCTCCCCCTACCTCGCCAGATCTGCTTCCACGGATCCAGTCTTTCCTTCCACCAGAAGAATCTTTCCTTTAAAATCTCCCTATTACGGGCTGCTTCTGCAGCTAAGTCTAATCCCCATATCAAAAGGCTCAAGAGCCTTGACCGCAAGCACCGAATTTTCCAGCTCCCACCTCGTGACTCCCGTCTGATGTGAGTGACCTTGCCTGTCTTCACTGCTGTCACCCCCTCACCTGTCATGTGCAAGCACGTTTTTTAATGATGCACCTTAGTTCTGGAAACTTACCGAAGGTCAGTCATTTACTGAGCCATTGAAGATCTCTGTGCTAGAGCAATTTACATTTGTATTTGCAAGGAAAACAACTAGCCCAGCAGACAGCACTTTATGGCTTTTCTCCATTAACTCAAGCAGGCAAAAAGGAAGCACCACCAACCATATGCAAGTCCTACTGGTCTTTCTCCCTCTACCAAAGAAAATGAAAGAAAAAAAGAAAAGAAAAGAAACACCTGTACCACCCTACTCCCCACCCGTGGCTCAGACCCAGTCTCACTTGAAGAGTTTTGGGAGCCACGGCGTCAGTGAGGAAGGGGGACGCTCCAGGACTGAAAATTTCCATGGCCCAGATCATCAAAGTCCAGCGTTCCTGTAAGTTTTGACTTGAGCTGAGGTCAGTGCAGGACGAGGGCGGGAAATGCACTTAAACACTGACTGCCTGGAAGGTCTTTTTCATTTTGTAATGTCGGCCATGGGTCAGACCGTCTCAGAGAATAAGCTGTAAGTGGAGGTGAGTCTTTCCATATGTCTCGCATGAAAATTGAAAATGATCAGCTAATCTAGTCCAGAATCCCTGCGAAATGTTTTTATTGTTTCGAAAAAGAAAAGGAAAAATGTAAGCCAGGTTGAATGTCACGGGGTTTCTAATCCAAATGAACAAAGCAGGAGAACAACTCACCCCTGAAATTAAGTTAAAGAGAGATCTCAGGGGGCGACAGTAGGGCTGTGAGCCCCAGTGGACACTTAATGAGCACAATCTGATGAAGATGATGGTATACTGTAGCTGCAGGAATTCCAAAACTTCCCATTGTCTGATGGGAAGACAGAGGCTGGTGCTGAGAGATCATTTAAGATAATTTTCTCAGTACTTACTATGGGATTTGATGTATATGGTGCAAGAAGTGTTGGGGAAAATAATGGACAGCAATTTCCCTCCCAGGACTGGCACCACACAGTGGAGTAGCTGACAATATTCCTCTATTCCCTTCCCCTCAGTATAGCCATTCCCACAGACATGTGAAATTCCACCGTTAGAGATTCTTTCCTTTGGATTAAACATAGTTAACAATCATGGGTGAAGAACACATTTCTTCCAAATCCCCCAAAGACTAAGATATACATTTTATTTCCAGCCAATTATTGTGGTGCTTCTCCAGGAGACTATGGGGTATTTAGTTTCAGAATGACTCAGGTAATTTTTTTTTATTTCTAATTACAAAAGTGACACATGCAGTACTGAATGAAATGATATAATATCTTGGATTTGCTTTAAAATAAGACAGAAGGTGGGAGAGTAGGTGGGGATATATATGAAACAAGACTGGCTATGAGCTGATCAGAGTTGAAGCTGAGTGATGTGTATGTGGGAGTTTATTATCCCATATTCTCTACTCATGCATGTTTGAAATTTTCCATAACAAAGTATTTTTAGAAAGGAAAACAATAAGGCCACAATAAAAAATTAGCATATTTTTGTTGCATAATACCCAAAAATTATAAAAAATATTTGACTGGGAAAGCTAGTCGTCTCCTGCTTTTGTCTCCAGTAGGTCAGTTGCATCATCAGTTTTTGAAGCCCCCAAATACTGCTGAGCTTACTTTTTTGAACTCCTCTTGCAAATTTTATGAATTGGTTTCAGAGCACTATTAGTGTAATAAAATATTTCTTGAAAATGTATTATAGAAATCCTATCCCCCATCCCCACCCAGAGATTACTGCTATAAAACAGCTGGTGTCTGTTCTACTGGATTTTTTTTTCAATCCTAGAATTTGAAAGTCAAAAAGAACTTTAGAAGCTCTCTAAGGAGGTCCAGTGTTTTCGCCTGTGAGGGAGCTGAGGGCCGGAGAGGGCAAATGAGTGTGAGGCCGGGTCCAAACTGGAGTCCAGGTCTCCCGCCTCGCGATCAGCCTCCCCTGAACCTCACGAGAGGTGGTTTTACAGAACACACTTTGTTACTTCCCTAGGTCATAGTCCTTCTATATTGAGAAAGAAGAGACATGACAGTCAAGTCAAAAGGACAAGGGGTTTCCATCCCAGACAGGAAGTTGATTCCACAGAGCTCCGTGATTAAGGCAGGAAACCAGCTCCCACTTCCTCCATTTGGGGGCTGAAAATGCTGTCTGTGCTCTTTGCAGAGATCAGAGTGAAACTCCCGTCCCTACCACAACCCCCAGACATACATGAACGGTCCAGTTAGCAGCTGTACCAACTACTAGCTTAAAACCTGTTGAAACAGAGAAGTTTAATTGGGAAGGAAAAGAAAATTCCAGCCCTACCTCCCAGTGCCTTTTCATGGATGAGGAGGAGCAAAAGTAAACCCTAGGTAAACCTGAAGGTAAACCTCGGGGCATCATCCCCCCTGGACAGAGAGGTGAACAGCCAGGGTGCTGTCAGTCTTGCCCACGGGCCACTTCTTACAAGCACACAATCAGACTTCCCGGCAGAGTCCAAGGCTGTATCAACCCCCAAGCCCCGAGGAAGTCAGTAAAGTCAGAAAAGGGCCATCAAGCTCCGTGATGCAAAGGCCACCCCAGAGGTCGCCTCATGTCCCACCTCAACCCCACATCATATCAAAGCCACCCCAAATACATATCCATGTCTCCCCTCTTAAGACCCAAAGGAACCTACAACTTTCTTCATTCATTTATTATCCTTAACAAGCATCGTGATAGGAGATTCTCCATGTGCGACCTACAGGCTTTGTAGGATGGACAGGGCACAAAGGGCATTTCTATAGAGAGTGCATTTCAACATTTCACTCAAAGTTGCCACAAACAGTAGCACTCACTGGCCGTAATAATCCAGCTATTAGTTTCCTATTGCTCCTATAGCAGATTACTCCAACGTAGTGACTTAAAACCATCCCAACTTATTGTCTCATAGTTGTAGTGAAATCACAACTCCAGGTGGGCTTGATTAGGGTCGTCTGCTCCAAGTTTCCCAAGACCAAAGTCAAGGTATCGACCAGCCTGGGTTCTCACCTGGAGACTTTGAGAAGCATCCTCTCCCAAGCTCATTCAGTTGGCAGAATTCAGTTCCTTGCGAGTGTAGGGCTGAGGTCCCTGTCTCCTTGCCGGCCATCAGCTGGGGGCTGCGCTCAGCTCCTTAAGGCCACCTGCCTTTCTTGTCGTATTGCCAGGTGAACAGAATCTGCTCAACAAGCCTCCCTGGTGGGAGACACTGGTGGATGGGATGCCACAAGCCAAGTAAGGTGCATTCCCTGCCTTCAAGCAGCTGAAACAGAGAGGGAGGCAGACGAAGAGGGACACAGGTGGAGGAGGCACTCACAAGCTCAGATGAAAAGAATGTGCAATTTTCCTCTTTCAACAAATCAATTTCATTGACAACACAAGCCCCCACTCCTTTTCTTCCTGGTTGTCCTGAATTTTTTGAAGGGGAGAGGGGCCTAATGAGACACAGGCTCTGGGAAAGGGGGGCATATCTGGCCCAGGGTGTTACCTGCGTGTGATGGAATCATCTGGGGGAGTTCCACTCCCACGCTGGTGTCAGTCCCTGTGGCTTCCAACTGTATCATTCTCTGGTCCTTCCTAAGAGCCTGTTTCGAGTTTGTATTATTTGGGTTCCTCTAGAATCAAACCACAAGGTAGCTTATTTGGAGGCGATCCCCCAAACCAGTCTGGGGGCACAGGAGTGAGACAGGGAAGGGAGGGAAGCTGCCACACAGCGTATTATCACCTGTACCTGTTGGGCAGGTGGGGCTCAGCCTGGCTGGAGAACTCTGGGAAACAGTGTAGAGTGATCCCACGTGAGGGACAAGGGAGCTGGGGTATTGATCCACCAGCTCCACTAGTCACGAGGCCAGGGCTTCTATAGTGTCAATCTCCCTGCACTTTGACTTGCCATATGCATGGGCAGAGCAACCAGAAAAATCCTGGCAAAGAGACGTATGGGCTGGCAGCTGACAGGCCAGCAAGCACGGAGGAGGTACCAAGGGCCACAGAGGCCGGGGGGCACCCACTGATTCTGCTTCACGGCCTGCCTCTGTGTCGCCGAGCCTCTGCTGTGCCAGGCTGGGAGACTGGAGACTCTGCAAGGCTATCTAACGCCTTTTCTGCCCACACCCATCCTGTAGCTGGGTTGCCACTAGGCTCTCCAAGCTCACCCCGGAAGCCAAGCTCAGGGGCCCTCTGTTCTCACATCCAACAGAGCTGCCTGGGGAACACACCCCTTCTCAAGGACCCGCCAGCTTCTAACTCCCATTTTCTTCACCTCTTCCTCTGCCCTCCGCCTACCTGGCCAGAGGACCCGCCATCTCACCTCAGGGACGTGAAGATGCCCTCTTTCCCAAAAGGTAGTGACCTGAAGCTGTTGTTTTTACCAGGGAGTTCTCCACCCCCTACAGGGGATAGGAAGTCACCTTGGCAGCTTATGACCCTGGTAGGCAGCCCTCCTTCTCTTGCAGCAATGAGCCTGGAAAGAGTATACAAGGAAATACCAGAAAACCCTTTAAAGGATTATCTTATCACAGAGACGCACACCCCAGTAGCCAGAATCCAAGGCAAATCTCATATGTGCCATCGTGAAGTCCTTCCACAGAAATCAGATAAATGCTCATTGGAGGCAAGCAAAGGAGGCTGCATGAAAGGTGGGAGCACACGACGTGGGCCTGGAGGGAGGAGTGGAATCCCAGCCAGTGGAGGGGGGCTGTGAATCAAGGCAGGTGCATGGGGGCAGCCCGGGGCGTCCCGCCTCCCTCCCATGGCCTGTGCTTAGGGCGCTCAGGCAAGGAGATCGATACTCCTGGGAATGTTGGGCCCAGGTGGGACTTCCCAGAATGACAATGGGGCGGGGGCCATGGAATATTTGGGAGGAAAGAAGTGACATGATAAGATGTGGCAGGCCAGTGGGACGACATTGTGCGATGAATGTGAAATGGCCTTTGTCTTGAGACTCTGGCTTCAAAGATTTGTGTGTAGAGAGAGAAGGTGGGAAAGAGAAGAGCGGAGAAAGGCAAGGTGGGATGGAGAAAAGAGGAGGGGAAAAGAAGACATGGGGGAGAAGAAATCAACAGAGGGAAGACAGGAGTCAGAAGAATAAGAAATCTGAGAGATCAACCAAGTTAGAGAGGCTTTGGAAGCCAGACGATTCAGGGGTCCTCCAGTTCATTAAGTCTGGGCTCCTTGGTAGGAAAGGGGAGGTGGCGCCCAGCCAGCTCACCAAGGCCCTGTCTGTGAGTATGAAACCGCCCTGAGCCCCGCTCTGGCCAGGATGCTAGGTGAGGCCAGGTGAGGCCCGGGCCCCTTGGGTGAGTGGCTCTTGTGAAAAGAAGGCAAGAGATTGCAAAGAGCAGAACTGGGTCTGATTTCTAAATGAATTCACCAGCCCAGGTGGGACTGACAGCCCCGGGACGCCCTGGAGCAGAGAGATCGTCAGGGAGGGAGGTGTGGGTAGGTGATAATTGCCGGGAGGATGGAAGCTGAATCCACCCCAAAGCTGGTAACTTGGCTTCTATAATCGCAGTCAGCTCCAGAGAAAATTAGAAGGCCTGCGTGTGCTGGTTGTTCACACTCAGAAACGAAAGCCGAAAAAGTTCCAAATATCTGGCTCTGACGGCACAAAACCCCCACCCCGTGCACTGGGAGGCTATTTAGTAATGTTATGGCTCCATCTACAGCCTGCGGAAGGACCATCGCCCGAGATTTCTCTAGGAGCCACAGCCAGCCCACCAGCTTCCCCAGCTCACTGCAATTAGTGCTAATAAAGCCCTTTCCCCTGTCTGTGCGTTTATTCAGCGCAGACCTGGAACTAGCTGGAAGTTATTTATTTCAGGCTGCATCTCCAACAGCAGCTGCTCAGATTATTCTAGAAACCTTTCAGCCAAAATTGGCTTGGAGTTTCTATTTTAAACCACCGTTTGTTTTGAATTGAGTTAATTGGGGTTCCCCCATTCCCCCCATTTTAACCATGAAACAAATAAAAGCCCTCAAAGTAGCAAGATCGCATTTTCTTTCATTCATTCAACAGACAGTCAGCGCCTCCCATGTTGGTTCCGTGACAAACACAAGGATAAGTCAGGTCTGAATGCATCACATAACTGACTCATCAGAGAGAACTTTTGCTACTTCCTCTTGTTGGCCAGGATGTTTCCACACAGATCAAGAAAGAGGAAAGGAGAAAGTCCAAGGTCACCAGTGGATGTAGAGCTTGGAACAACTTTGATACACAGGGAATATAAAATCCTTTGACTCATGACAAAATGGAGGCTGGAAGTCAGTTCCATCATGTCAGTAAGATTTTGTTTTGTTCTATTTTTTTTTTCCTCTCAGAAGTGCCTAACTTTTTCCTAATTTAAAAAAAATACAAAAATAACTATTAGTTTTGTGCAGAAAACTTGGAAAATAAGACAAAAAGAAATTTAAAAATCTAAGGTGTTCATAGTCCCATCAACCAAAGATAACCGTTGTTAACTGTTTAAAGTGGCCCTGCACTATTTTTCTTTTTAAAACTGGTACTGAATTGTCACTAACCCAGAGGAGACGAACATTCTCCCATGTCACTGTGTGTTCTTTTTTTTCTGTGTATATATGTACACAGAAGTATAGTCAGTTTACAACATTGTGTCATTTTCTGGTGTACAGTACAATGCTTCAGTCATACGTGAATATACATATATTTGTTTTCATATTCTTTTTCACCATAAGCTACAAGATATCGATATAGTTCCATGTGCTATATAGTATAAACTTGTTTATCTATTCTATATATATTAGTATATGCAAATCTCTAACTCCCAGTTTATCCCCTCGCACCCCCCTCCCCGCCAATAATCACAAATTGGTTCTCTATGTCTTAGAGTCTGTTTCAGTTTTGCAAATAAGTTCATTTGTCTTTTTTTTTGATTCCACATGTAAGTGATATTATATAGTATTTTTCTTTCTCTTTCTGGTTTATTTCACTTAGAATGAAAATCTCCAGGTCCACCCATGTTGCTGGAAATGGCATTATTTTATTATTTTTCATAGCTGAGTAGTATTCCATTATATAAATATACCACAACTTCTTTATCCAGTCACCTGTCGATGGACATTTAAGTTGCTTCCATGTCTTGGCTATTGTAAACAGTGCTGCTATGAACATTGGGGTGCATGTATCTCTTTGAATTAAGCTTCCCTCTGGATATATGCCCAGGAGCGGAATTGCTGGATCATATGATAAGCCTATTTTTAGTCTTTTGAGGAATCTCCATGCTGTTATCCATAACGGCTGCACCAAACTACATTCCCACCAACAGTGTCACTGTGTGTTCTTACATGTGATTTTTGAATGGCTGCAGGGTGTTCTTTCATAGGAATGAACCATAATTTACTCCATGCAAGATTCCCAATTTTTCATAATTATAAGCTTTATACACATATCCCCTAAGATGAACCCCTAGCCATGGAACTTCTGGATGGAAGAGGGTGTGTGCCTTCAAGGCCTCTGAGACCCATCCGGCGTCATCCTCCTAGAATTCCACATCACATCTGAACCAAAATCTAACTTTAGGGGCCCTGAGTGTTGAGCATTCCAGAAAGAGCTTGGTGTGATGGTGAGTGGTGCTTCCCGGTGTTAAGGGGGGTTTTGCCAAGCGTCACAGTTGCAGGGAGTGAGAATGGTTCAGAACAGTTTTCAATAAATTCTTTACCTCGTGGGTGATGTAGACTGAGATGCCTCCAGAAGGCAGGCAGCGAGACACGTTTCAGACCTGGTAACAGGTAGAGCGTTACCAAAGGCTCAGACTAGGCATAGAGGATCATTTAAGTCCTCATCATCACCTAAACCCCACCACTTGCCATGATTAGTATCACCCCTGGTTTGTTTTTCCTTCTCCCACATCCTGTCCACAGTTTATTCCTGAAGGTGCTCTGCCTTGTCCTGCACGTCTTATAATGTTGAGCCAGATTCCTCTGGAGACAGAACAGTGTAAGAGGCAACTACATTCATCAGGTCTTTGGAAAAATCCTGGCACCTCTCAAATGTACGGTGTGATCTGCAGTGTCAGTGACCATTTTCTTTAGAATTGAAACGTTTTCCTTACTATCCCGTGAGTTGTGGGGTTCATACAGGGTGGAAACAATTTGAGGGATGGTGAAAAGCAGATCTTACAAGACAAGGGTGCACAGGAAAAGTCACTTGGGGGTCAATTTGGAAAAGAGAATGGGCAGAAATAATCAGCTTCAAGTGAAAAGGAGAAACTAAATTTTGTTTCTTTGATCTTAGAGGTTGCCTAATTGACTCTCTCTCAGCAGTCACCAAAAAGGGAAGATGCAACAGAGAACTCCGGAACGTTAGAACAAATTGTAACCTGAGTGGAAGGTGAGGCAGAGACAAAGGTTGCCCAAGGTCACAGGCATGGTGGGAGACCAGGTAGAGACCTCCCCTTCTGTTTGCTGGCCCAGTGGTCATTCCGTGTTGACCAAAAGAGGGTGCTTTTACTATGCAAGTGAAATGTAACTGCCTTAGTTCTTGGGGAGCAAGAAGACACCCAAAAGGGGAGGTGGAAAAGGGGAACCAGGAGCACGAGAAACCGGACCTCGCTGTTCTGCATCGACTCATAGTTCTGCTGGCAAACAGGAGGAGGAGATGAGTGGTTGACCTCAAACCCACAGTTCCTGCCCTGGAGGTAACTGTGCAGAGCAGGGCAGCATAGGTGTGACCCAAGGACCTCTCTGTTTTACTGAATGTTCTCATCGCCTAGACATCCCTACATTTTCCCTCTAATGCACGTGTGCCATGCAGAGTGGGGGTGAGGCAGGGGCTCTGGTTCACACTGAAATGGTCTTCTCCCTGCACTGCAATGTCAGCCAGCATCTTCCCTGTGTCCCCATGGCATGCAGTGGAGCAGGGGATAGAGGGGCACCTGAGGGGCAGAGCTGCTCACCTGCCTGGTGCCCCACTCTGCGCTCACACTGGGGCTGGGCCCTGACGGATGGAGCTTCTCACAGGCTTTCCGTTCATTTCTCTCTTTGTTTTTTGTCCCAGTGGTGAAACCATAGGGGAGGCTTGAGGCGGGGAGGATGTTCTGATTACAGTTAAAAGAAACCCAGGGCGGACCTGATCAATGCCCCACACTTCAGTAGCTCACAGTAGGACCCTCAAGCGTGCCAGACAAAACAGCAAAGGTCATAATTACATTGATGGAACTGACTTACACAATCACATATTGTCTCCCTGTTCATCTCGAAGCCAAATAACCTTACTTTATGAAACAATGAATTAAAATATTTTGAGGCTGGCATTTCAATATGTCCAAGGTTCTGAAGACAGCTGAGGACTCCCTGTATTTTCCTGGGTCATGATTTCCCCAGCTGGAAATGAAGGTGAAGAATTTTGCCTGACCTCCTGTACTCCATCACCACCTGCTTCTCGGGGATATGGTGACAAGAGATATTTGCAGTATTTTCCAAACTTGTTTGATGCCAACAATCACCTAGGAAACTTGTCAAGATACAAAACTCCCAGGCCAAACCCTGGACTGACTTAGTCAGCAGTTCTAGGATGGGCCTGGGAAACTCTAGTTTTTAAAAAAAATTCCCAGCTGATTCTTGTGATTGGGTGATCAAGCAAGTTTGGGCAATGCTGAGGGAGCCCCCATCAAATCATTTTAATGGTTTACAAGACACTAAAGTTTATTATCATTTATTACTACAGACTAGGATCGCCAGCATTAGCAAATAAAAATACAAGATTATGCTGTACACCAGAAATTGACACAACATTGTAAACTGACTATATTTTAATAAAAAAGAATGCAAGTAAAAAAAAAAAAAACGATGTCCAGTTAAATTTGAATTTCAGAGAAATAAGGAATGATTTCTTTTTAGCATAAGTATGTCCCATGCAATATTTGGAATATATTTATACTAAAAATTTATCTTTATCTGGCAAAGGGGTTAGATGCTATGCACCCCATTTATTATATAATATGGAAAAGCTCAAGAAAAGTCGAATTCTTTTTTATTGAAGTATAGTCAATTACAACCATCAATTTCTGGTGTATAGCATAATGCTCAGTCATACATATACATACATATATTCATTTTCATATTCTTTTTCATTATAGGTTATTATAAGATATTGAATATAGTTCCCTGTGCTATACAGAAGAAATTTTTTTTATTTTATATATAGTAGTTAATATTTACACATTTCAAACTCCCAATTTATCCCTTCCCACCTCCTTTCCCTCCAGTAACTATGTTTGTTTACTATGTCTGTGAGTCTGTTTCTGTTTTGTAGATGAGTTCATTAGTGTCTTTTCATTTTTTTAGATTCCACATGTGAGTGATATCATATGGTATTTTTTTCTCTTTTTGGCTTACTTCACTTAGAATGACAATCTCCAGATTCATCCATGTTGCTACAAATGGCATTGTTTTATTATTTTTTATGGCTGAGTAGTATTCCATTGTATAAATGTACAATGGCTTCTTTTTTTTTTTTTTAATGAGGGGGAGGTAATGAGGTTTATTTATTTATTTATATTTGGAGGAGGTCCTTGGGATTGAATCCAGGATCTCGTACATGCTAAGCAGGAGCTCTACCACTTGAGCTATATCCTGCCCCCTACCACAGCTTCTTTATCCAGTCCTCTGTTAAAGGACAGTTAGGTTGTTTCCATGTCTTGGTTATTATAAGTAGTGCTGCTATGAACTTTGGGGTGCATATATCTTTTCGAATTAGAGTTCCCTCCATTTATATGCCCGGGAGTGGGATTGCTGGGTCACATGGTAAGTTTATTTTTAGCTTTTTGTGGACTCTCCATACTGTTTTCCATAACGACTGCACCAAACTCCATTCCCACCAGCAGTGTAGCAGGGTTGCCTTTTCTCTACACCCTCTCCAGCATTTATCCTTTGTGGACATTTGAGTGATGGCCATCCTGACTGGTGTGAGGTGATACCTCATTGTAGTTTTGATTTGCATCTCTCTGATAATCAGCGATATTGAGCATTTAAGAAAAGTCTAATTTTTAGAATGAGAAAGCATGTCAGTGGTAGAAGGCTGTCCATTCTGCGTCTTTCTCTCTGCGCCTCTCAGCACATCAGTCTTTTTCCTTGGTCCCAACTCGCCTGCTTGCCAGGAAGAAGCCCCAGCAGCTGGCTCCTCATCATTCTGACAGAAAAAAAAAAAAAAAAAACAAAAACCGCTCCTGTTACTGATGAAGACAAAGAAATCACTTTTAAAGATAAAATACAGAGCCCAACTTTACATTCTGCTTTTTCATAGCTAATGAGACAGGCAGGTATGAGTGTTAATGCCATTCACCTGCCAATGGATTGGCTGTATTCAAAATAAGTATTTCTAAGCTAAACACATTTTTTTCCTCTGGCAAAATTTCTGGGGCCACCCAGCCCCCTGGTGTGGAAGCTGCCTCTGTCAGATGACACCTGACACCAGGGCAGGGTTCTTCCCAACACAGATAGATATGTCCTCACCCCGCAACTGGAAAGGTTTACAACAGCGCCAATTTGGAAATCCTATTGTCAATTATACAACAGACCTCCCGGGAGGTGAGAGGAGGAGGGGAAATGCAGAGATGAGTATGAAAATCCAAAGGACCGTATGGGCTAAGAATGAAATGTTTTCCAAATCAAATTAAGCTACACGGTGAAAATTGAGGAGAAAGTCCTTAAGGTGACTTTTAAATGAAAATGAAATGTCTGTTAGTAAGTTACAGAGGTGCACGGATACAGAGTGGCAGCCTTGTATCTCATTAATTTCCAACATAGATTTTTATGTGAGGCTATTTGATTATAATTTGATTATCTGACCCTGTAATTAAAGTTTATTGCCAATTTGGAAGCTTACATGTAAAATGAACTGGTTTTCTTCAAAGCAATATACAATCCTTCGGACTCATTGACTTCGGGTTTTGCATTTAAATGGAAAAGTCAGTTATAACGTGACAAACAGGTTGGGGTTTTGATCATTAATCCTGCTAAAGCAATATTCATAAATTCAATTCTGAATCAGTTGGAATACTTTTCTTTTATTAGTTTCTGTGTTATTAAATGAGATTGTTTCTGACTAATATATTTCTGGACTCAAACTGTAGCTCCGAGCTGTTATTCAAATCAAATAACATGCCCCTTACTTGTGCCTCGCACTAATAAATGCCAGCTTGTGATACATTTGCAAGAGACTGTCAGCAATATTAAAGGAGGCAATAATGCTATGGAGGTCTCGAAGTGAGCTGATTTTTCTAAGGGCTGATATCCGTCATTTTTCTTTATAAAAAAAAACAACGGATATTCAAACCTTTTAGTCTTAAAGCCAAAAGCCTGCTTTGGTTCATATAAATATAATTCTCTAACACTTAAATAGCCAAGACATTGGAATTAGAAAATTCATAACTTTGGGGTCCTGAATAAGAGAAGTAGGGAGCTGATTTAGGGCAGAATCAAAGTTCTCTGGGTGGGGGAGGTGCCACATAACTTGGGAAACAGCTGAGTCTTTCTTCCCAGGACTTAGGTGGGAAAGAGAAGCTACATTGCTTTTGAATTAGAAAAACTATTCACAAACCTCTGTTGGGTTCTCAGAGCAGAAGTGGGGCTTAGAGAGACTCTTTCCTGGCCCCATTTTACAGATGTGGAAATTGTACAGGGGCCCACGAAAAAGATACATCAGCTGGTCAGTTACACAGCAAGTTTGGGACAAACCCCAAATGGAAACACTCCCTGTAATTTTTCCCAACACTTTCACCACCATCCGGCCAACAAAAGGTTCATGAATATTTGTGGAAACTTCATAGGGGCTGGAATTAGAGGCCCAGCTCCACCACTCTGGCTGTTTGAGCTTCAGCAGATCACCTGAACACCGTGAGCCTCAGCCCTCAGGTGCAGATTATCCCTGCCCCTTCACCCTGCTTCGAGAAGGAAATGAAGCCTGACAGGGAAACTACAAGGGTTAGGTGACTTACCATAGCTTACCTTTTGAAGTTCAACTGCCTTATTGCGACATGATAGGCATACAATAAACTGTGCATATTTAAAGCATACTTCTGTATCTTTCCTAAATCATCACAGTGACGTTGAACTTTTCATTGCTTTGGATAATCTTCCCTCATTCCTGTATTTGGGCCTCAGAGATCATCCTCCAGACTGAACAGACTGTTGGCTGTTCTTTCTCGTCCTCTCTCCTGAGACCCCACATATTTGTTTTGTTACTATAGTTTGCACATTTTCCATCAGCTGCTCCCTGGGTGGACTCAGGGTGGGTGTTGCTAAGTTTCCACCTTATCACACAATCATCACTGCTAGAAGGAAATTGTTCGAGCCCGTTGGTGGAGTTCCAGAGTCTGAGTTTCCCGAAACCCGAGAATCCGCCCTCTACTTCCAGCTCCCCTCTTCCCACAACCTGCCAGGTGCTTGATTCCACACCCAACGCCCCCGCTGGGCTCTCAGATCCTGGGTTTGGGCTGCTGAGTCTCCCAGGTGGGAATTATCTGCCCAGCATTCGCTGGGGTGGAGGTGCTGACTGTGCAGACGCGGCCCCGGGAGACACGCTGCCCAAGCAGGTGCTGCCCACTTAACATCAAGAAGCAGTTGCCACTTCTGAGCTTATACCTGGGGCCTGCAGCCCTCTCCCAGCGATCTCTGTCATCCCTCCTCCTCCCGACAGGCTTTCAAGGCCAGTGCTGTTAGCCTCTGGTCAGGAACGAGGAGACCGAGGCTGGAAGGGCTATTATCTCCACCTTCCTCCATCCCTTCTGCCCTGCAGGTTTGTCCCGATGACTCAGGTAAGGAGAGCTTCCAGACATGGGATGGGGCGGATGTGGATTCGGGATGTCAGTGAACCTGAGTCTATTTCAGCACGAGCTCCATTCCCCGGGGGGTTCTGCCTTGGATTTGCCATGGAAGGTCCAGACTTCTCCCTTCCCCTCAGTGTGCCTCTCAGGAGCTGGCTGGCCCCGAGGCTGTGGCAGGGCAGCTCCAGAGAGAACAGAGGTGACCACGGTCCCAAGGTCTAGCCCCAGCTGGTCACTGATAGCAGGGAGGGGTCTCTTACCAAACGCAGCTCAGATATCTCTCTGCCTTGTGGTCCCGACTTCGCCGCTCAGCAAACACCTATTTCTTAGGCTCAATCGTGTATCTAGGTTACTACATGCTTATATATACCCTGCTCTGTTTTATATATATATTATATATATATAATTTACATTCTGTAAAATCACCATTTTACGGTGTACAATTTAGTGGTTTTTAGTATATTCACAAGATTGTGCAACCATCACCACTATCTAATTCTAGAACATTTTCGTCACCCCCAAAATACACTCTGCCTTTTTTTAAACAGGCTAATTAGGTTTATTTATTTGATGGAGGTACTGGGAATTGAACCCAGGACCTCGTGCATGCTAAGCACACCCTCCTCCACTGAGCTGTACCCTCCCCTGACTCTGCCTTTTGAATGGAGGTCAGACTCAAGGTAGACACACCAGTGTGGGTCTGGATAATGATGACGATGGTGGTGGTGGTGGTGACACCAGCAGCTATCACTGAGCACTTCGTGTATGCCAGCCGCTGGGCTCGGTGTTTTACCTATTACTCTATTCAATGTGCGCCCCACCCCCAAACAGGCGGCCCTTATTGTTGATGAGGGAGCCAGATGCCGAGAGATGGAGGTAGCAGCCTACCACCACGGGGTCCGACCGCAGTGGGGCGCATGCCCTTTCCCTCCACTGCTTCTGATGGGTCTGTTCCCTATGGAATTCAGAAAGGTCTCCCTGTGCCTGCTACGGTAGCTGACTGTTTTTTTCAGTTCTCAGTCTTTTAAATTGTAGTAAAATACATGTAACACAAAAGTTATCATTGTAACCATTTTAAAGTATACAATTCAGTGGCATTTTGTACATTCACATTTTTGTGCAACCATCACCACTATCTCTCTCAAGAACTTGTTCATCATCCCAAACAGAAATTCTGTAACCATTCAGAGATAACCCCCTATTCACTCCTTCCCCCAGCCTTTGGTAACTTGTTCTATTTTCCGTCTCCATGAAGTTGCTTCTTCTGAGTATCTCTTATAAGTGAAATCATACAATATTTACCCTCTTATGTCTGGCTTATTTCACTTAGTATAATGTCCTCAAGGTCCATCTGTGTTGTAGCAGGTGTCAGAATCTCGTTCCTTTTTATGGCTGAATCATAGTCCATTGTATGTGTAAGCTACATTTTGTTCAACTGTTCATTGTTGGTAGACAATTGGGTTCCTTCTATCTCTTGCTTATTGTGAGTAAGGCTGCTATGAACATGTGTATACGTGTATGTGCTTGAGTAACTGTTTTCAATTCTTTTGGATCTATGCCAAGGAGTGGAATTGTGAGGATATATAGGAATCTAAGTTTAACTTTTTGAGGAGCCTCAATACTGTTTTCCACAGTGGTTGCACCATCCATTCCTGCCAATAGTGTACACAAGGATTCCAATTTCTCTGCATTCCCACCAACATTTTTTGTCCTTTTTTAAAAAATTGTAGTTGATTTACAATTTCATCTTTGATAATAGCCATCCTAATGGGTGTGAGGTGGTATCTCATTGTGGTTTTGATTTGTGTTTTCCTGGTGACTAATGAACGTTGAACATGTAGCTCCTTGCATAGTGGACTCATTTTTAAAGGTCACAAAATGGAGAAGAGGTTTTGAGGAGGACAGGACATTATTCAGGACAAAGGGGGCCAATCTGGTAATGAGCAAGGGCATGCATCTGGGCCAAGTCTACCTCTTTTATTTGCCTATTTCCTGAGCCAGTGTTCCCAGCCTCTGCTGCCGATCAGAATCACCTGGAGAGACTTCAAAGCTATGAAGACAGTTTGTATCCCCAGAGCTTCTGACGTGGGCAGTCCAGGTGGGACCGGCATCCGTCGTTTCTAAGGCTTCCCCAGTGATGTTCACGGGCAGTAGGGCTGAGGACTAGCTGAGGACCACTGCTGTAGGCAAACTCATCAGCAGGCCTCACCCATTGCCCTCCCAGCTGGTTTCAAATCTGTGCTTCTCCAAGCTTTTTTTGGTGGGTGGGGGGTAACTGCTTTATTGTCATATCATTCACATACCACATTAATTTTAGAACATGTTGATCACCTTCTAAGGAAACCCCATCATCCTTCAGTCCTGTTATCTCCTCCCAGCCCCTGGCAACCACTAATCTGCTTTCTGTCTCTATGAATTTGTCTCTTATGGACACTTCATATAAATGGAATCATACAATGTGTGACCTTTTGTGTCTGACTTCTTTAACACAGTGTGTTCAAGGTTTGTCCACATTGTAGGGTGTTTCAGTGCTTCATTCCTTTTTATGGCTGAATAATATTCTAGTGTATGGACAGACCACAGTTTGTTTGCCTGTTCATCAGGTGATGGTCATTTGAGTCACCTCCATTTCTTGGCTGTGATGAATGGTGCTGCCATGAGCACATGTGTACAAGTTATCGTGTGGACCTTCAAGTCTTTTAAGGCACCTCTTACCTAGTGTTGTCCCACTACAGGGGAGGCTCAGCTCTAATTTTTCATGAAAAATAAAACTGGAAACTCTAAACTCCATGTCTTTTCACTTAAACAAATTTCCTCTCCAAAATGTTTGCTGCTTTTAAGTGTGTGTTCTGTGTAGCTATTGTTTTGCAGCCTTTAACCCACTTGGAGACTCAACATTTGTCTGAAAGTCACTTCAAAACAGTACCTGAACTTGGGCCAACTCCTCCTTTGGTGTGCTAATTTCCCCTCTTTAGAACCTCAGACAAAGCTCTTGATGTAGTAACAACAGTAACCGGGACCCAAGTACCATCCCTCACTGATGATGGTGGCTGCCTTCATCTCGTTCTCTCGCTGTCTCTTTTCACACCTCCTCAGGGCTTGACCTGTGCCAGCTGCCATAAGCCCTCTGGTGGAGGTAACAGGGGATGACTTGTAGGGATGAAGAGATGGATAAGCCAGAACCCACCTGGTCTCTGGGAGCTCAGTCAAGAGAAGCAAGGGAACCAACTCTGAAATAATTATAATGCCTGCCAGTTTCAACACTTCCCAAAATACAGGGGACATACTGGTGTGCGATGGGAAATGGTATTAGATGGCACATAGACATGGCATTAAATAACACTGAATCACCAAAGGACAAAGTCATTCCCTTTTCAATTATCTTTTAAGCCTTTAGATAAAGCACGGAGGATGTCTCAGTTTGGTGCTAGCAGGTCTTTAACGCCTCTCTTAAATCACTTTAAAAACTAAGCATACAGAGACATCCCCTTTAAAAAAAAAAAAAAGCAGACATAGATTCAAGTTTCCAGCTGCAGTTGGCAACATCACTTTGCCTTTGGTGTATTTACTTTACAGTTGGCTTCTGACTAGTCTCTCCGATTTTTTGTTTATTTGCCATTGTAACAGAAATTTGACTTTCAAAATAAACGTACTCAAATTTAAGTTTTTAAAAAGCAGCTTATCTGATGGAAAAGATTAAGTAAACAGTAGAGCAGGTGGCCAGCAAATGTGGCAGGAATCGTGCAGGTGGTCTCCAAATGGCCCCAGGAAATCTCATGGATGTCCTCAAAAGGGTGCAGAAGCCCTCTGCTCTGCCTGGAAACGCGGGAGAGAGCATCACACGTGAAGCAGCATGTCGTTAAATCACAGAATGATGGCTAAGAACTTACAGAAGGAAGAAGCCCTTAGAGATTGGGTCCCAGCCATAGCTTCTGCAGGTGAGGGCAACTGAGGCTCTGAAGCACTAAGGATCTGGGGTCCCACAGGTGTCAGTGGGGAACCAGCACTGGGCTCCCTGGCTGTGTACCTGCTGCCACAGATCATATCAGTCGCACGCTGTCTCATGCGTATCCCAGCTGTGTCATGTCATGGGACGTTCTCTTCTTCCAGCTGACCCAACAAAATAGTGCATTTTGCTTCCACTGATGAGAACTGTGAATTTCATGGTTCTGTCTCGACCACTGCAGCCTCATTTGTGAAGAGTGATAGAACTTTCTCTTCCTCTCTGGAAGTGAAACAGCAAAGCTACAGCTTCTACAACTGGCTGTTGTCCCACTCATTCACTTTTCCAATTTTCCTTTCAGATATGTGGTAAGATTGTACCTCCCTGCCCCTGCTAGGTTTGGGGATAATTTGTTATGCAGCAGTAGATAACAGATACACTCGGCATGTGTCTTAAACAACCCACCTTGCTGCACGAGTTGGCCTTTTGTTCCTTTGTATTGCTGAGTAGCACAGCTTTAAATGGATGTGCTGTCATTTATCCATTTAGTAGCTGAGGAACATGTGAGTTTTCCCCTATTTGGGGGCAATTATGAATAAAGCCAAGAAGAGTGATCTTTGACTCCAAAAGACTCTTAACATAACATGGATTTCTCACTGTGACCCTTGGGCCTTGGGTGAGCTGGCTGTCTGCTCCCACCTTGTCTCAGGATGCTCCCACCTGCTCACCTGAGCTGTCTGTAGGCCAGGTGCTCTCCTCCCAAAGGCCTCTCTGTCCTCTTCACTTTTACCTGGCCCTCCCATAACTGGCTGTCAGATCCAGTGCCCCCTTCCTGGAGGCCCTCCCTGACACCTCCACCTAAAGTCACCCCCTCATCTACCCTCCTCCCTGTGTACTTCATTTATATTCTCTCTCACAATCTAGCATTATTTGTTCATTTACTTTTTTTCTCTCCTCTACTGGAGTATAAATTCTTGGAAGAGAAAGGCTTTGTCTGTCTTGCCAAAGTCTTAGCACATATTCTGGTACTTTCTAGGCATTTTCTGATGGAATGATTGTATGAATGAGTAAATAAGATTGGGATTTGCAGATACTAACTACTATACATAAAATAAACAGCAAGGCCCTACTGTGTAGCACAGGGAACTATATTCAATACCTTGTAATAGCCTATAAATAATATGAAAAAGAAAACAAAAAAAATATATGAATTACTATGCTGTACACCAGAAATTAACACAACATTGTAAACCAACTACATTTAAAAAAAAATAAGATTGGGAGAGTCTTGTAGTTTCAACTTACATCAGGCTTGAGTGCCAGGTTAAAAGTTTGCTCTGGGGGTAGGCACTGGGAAAATCGTGTTGAAAGTGGTAACTTGGAAAAATTCTG
The DNA here is from genome assembly GCF_048773025.1 of Camelus bactrianus. Lineage (NCBI taxonomy): Eukaryota > Metazoa > Chordata > Mammalia > Artiodactyla > Camelidae > Camelus > Camelus bactrianus. The sequence continues at coordinate 72,653,609 of NC_133547.1, forward strand.
TTCACTCAAAATAAAGTTCTGGTTACCATGGGCTGTAAAGAAAGCAGGGATTGGTACGCATACATCTTACAGACATGAAATACCCTACAGCAGTGAGTTCCACTGCTGTTAACAGAAGAACGCAGGGATATGGTAGTTAACAATTAAGATAGATCTAACTGATGTTTAGCCCTTGAAACTTCTAAGAATTTAAAGACTTATTACTCCAAAAAATATGTATAGCCTTGTTTTATTTTACCCTCAGACCAGTATTCAAAATTAAATAGGGAATGATTCTGTCATTGTGTGTGTTCTTAAACGGAAGGGCATAAAATACACTGATGGGTGTGTATCTCATTTTTACTAGCAGTAACAGTACGTGTGTAAGGACATAAAGAATGTGCACGCAGTACTCTGGTGTGTCACACTGTGAGCTGTACACTTATTTTAAGTGATGAGCTCTTAGAATTGACTCTTGCAAAGCAACAACAAACAACAGTGATAATGTTTTATTAAGAGATTAATAGACAAACCAGAAATCACTTCATTTGTCTCTAAGGTTTCTGCCTGATTTGCAAATCCATAAAAGAATACACAAAAGGTGTTTCTGGTGACTTAGGGCAGTGAGGTGACACGTTTGGAGCAGCCCACGAACAATATTCCCTGGAAGCTGTGATGGAGATACTTTAAAAAAAAAAAAAAAAGACATAAACAGCAAGGACCTGCTGTGTAGCACAGGGAACTACATTCAATTTCTTGTAATGAGCTGTAATGGAACAGAATCTGAAAAAAATACATATGTATGTACATGTCTAACTGAATCGCTTTGCCGTACACAGGAAACTAACATTGTAAGTCAACTACACTTCAATAAAAGATAAGAATTTAAAAAGAAGAGAGAAGACACAAAATACTAAGACAGAAGTAAATAAGGGCCATTACTATTGACATTAAAATGATAGTAAAGTGATACAAACAACTCTGCCCACAAATTTGATAACTTAGATGAAATGCACCAATTACTTAAAAGAATCTCTGTTTAAAAAAGAAGAAGAGAAAACAAGAGAGGAAGTTTGGCACTTCTCCCACGTAAGTCCACTCTCATTTATTCCACACAGTTTAACCATGGGCCAGCCTGGTGCCTCGGATACTTTGCTAGGACCAGGGAGCAGCAGTGGGTAGAGCAGGGATGTTCTCTGCCCTCCAGAAGCTCTGTCTGCAGTAATGGCACGGGCAGCCCCGGACTAGTCCCTGTGGAACGACCTCCAAGACCTTTGATGAGGTTTGTTTGGCTTTTTCATAATCTCACATGGACTTGCTCATCGAAGCCAAGCGTGGCTCACTAGGCATCCAAAACCAGGGTGAATCACAGAGGTTTCTCACCAGCAGATCAGTTTAGCTCTGAGTAACTCTTGAGAAAGTGTGTAGCTTAGGGCCGGCTAAGAGAGGAGGGTCCAGTAGGTTGGGGTAGGGAGGCAGGGTTCGGCAAAATAGCCCCTTGGACAATTAGCATGCAACAGGAGAAGTGTCTCTGGAAATACGCGTCCCCTCTTTTCTTTGGCCTTTCACGATGTGTTCTCTTCCCAGTGGGCTGGAGGCATCAACCTTCCCTAGGGGAGGGAGAAGAGGTCACCGCTGTTTACAGAAATATTCAAGAGAAAGAATTTATGCTCAGGGTTTGACATTCAAAACTGGTTTTGCCTGGAAAGCCAGACTTGTCTCTGGAACATTTTTCTGGGTTATTTTATCTCCGGTTAGTGTACAGAGAGCCAAGCTTGAAAGCGGCAGTGCTTGGAGATCTCCTGGTGTGGGAAGGACATCCCTCTCTGGTCCTTAGGGTGTGCGCCTGTTGCTCTAGGACAGGAGAATAGGAAGCAGAGCTTTGGTTTCCAAACACGTTCTTCTGTAACCCCCAACACCTTCATTTTACCTTTTAATTGAGAAACACCCAGGGGCGCTCGTGCGCATGCGCACGCAGCGATAATCCAATTCCAGAGAGCACTATTTTTCTTTGTTATATATGGTATTTTCTCAGTTTTAAAATTCTGTTTTTTTTTTTTTTTTTTAATGAATACTGGTCATGACCCACTTCCTTTATTTCACCCCCTCCGGTGGGCCATGACTCACGGTTTGGAGAGCGCTGAGGTAGAGGCACTGGTCTTGGCAGGCGCGGGAGGAAGAGGAAAGTGAAGAGACGGAGGTGGGGAAGCTGTCAGATGTGCGTCCTTCTGTCCTCACTCCATACTTCGGCCTGGAGAGGGGAAGGAGGGATGGGGACACAGGGAGAGGTAGTTCTGCCCCAGCTCAGCTCTCCTTAGAACCCTAGAAATCAATCACATGCCACTGAACCAATCTGGACGAGGCCGCAAGGGAAGGCGGAAAGGATGCGGCCAGGCAGAGGAGCACGGTTGTCCAGAGCTGCCTTTCGTTCCAGTCCCTGCTGGAGTGGATGCACCAGGAATTCCCTCATCCGGGAGCGGCAAGGCGGCACCACAGCAGAAGATGAGAGGCCCACCTAGGCCAGAAGGTGGCGGGTGGGAGGGGATTCCACCTGCCAAAGACTAGGCTGTCGGGGAGACTGACCAGGCCGAGGGAGACCAGACCTCCAGTTCCAACACTTAAAATGCCAGCCAGAACAAGGACCTACTGTAGAGCACAGGGAACTATATTCAGTTTCTTGTAAAAACATGTAACGGAAAAGAATCTGGAAAGAAAATATATCGGTACGTATACGTGTAACTGAATCACTTTGCTGTACACCTGAACCTAACACTGTAAATCAACTACACTTCAATGAAGTTTTTTCAAATGCCAGCCAGGTGAACAGGAGCCAATGGTCAAGGGAAAAGACCCTTTCAGAGAAGCACTTGGGACTCCTATCATAGCCCCTGCCATTCACTCAAGCGCCGCCTGGGAGAGGAGCCCGCTGGTTCGGTGGAAGACGAAGAAGCCAGGGAGCTTGAACTAATTACTCAAAAGAGGCAGAAAATCATCTAGAGAAGTTTTTAGAATTGTCATGTTTGGAGGGGTTTAATCTAGTCTTTTCCCCACCTCTTGCTTTGCACCAAATGGGGATTCAAGAAGACCCCAGATGGATTTTCTACAAAAAAAGAAACTGTGTTCTGTGCCCATCTGAGCCAGTAAACATGGCAACAACCCAGCTTCTCGGGGGAAGGGAAAGCGCCCTCGTCTGTTGCCCTGAGTCAGCTAGTGGAGCACAGCTGAAACGCCTGCAAACTGGCTGGTGGAGGGGGAGCCCCGGTGTACAGCATTTGCCAGTTTTTGTGGTGGAAACACTCCCAACAGTGACCAATTTCAAGCTGCCGGTGAGGTTGGGCCATCAGGGTCTCTGTCCTCCTGTCTTCGCCGACCAGACCTGTGCACCTGCCCACGTGACCGAGAACAAGCTAAACCTCCCAGCAACAAACATTCCCTTCTCTGGAAAACAGTTTGTTTAGCTTACTTTATGGAAATGGCCCTCTACCCCATGAGGACAACCCCTTCATTTAGGAGTTGTCCATTTTCTTCTCCTGGAGGAGAACTTCAGAGTCCGTCCATGCACCCAGCCAGCCAGGATGCTCTTGCCAGAACCAGCCTGGCTGACAGAATCAGAGCACACTAGCCCCTGGAGGGTGCTTCCCAGGTCATGTCGGCCAGCCCCCTGCCTCCAGGCAGGTCTCCCATAAATCGTCCTCAACAGAGCCTGCCTCATGCCGGGCCGTTGGCTCCAGGCGCCCTGAGCAGCCGACTAAAGTTTTGTGCTGACTCCGTGGAGCCCCGATGGTGGCAGCGGGCACCCCCAGCTCATAAGGGAATCATTAGTGAAACGCGGCTGAGTGCGAGGGCCCGAAGGCCTGTGGCAATTAATCACCTCTCCTCCCCGGCAGCACCAGCTGTCTCAGATGCAGCCATCCTCCGGGTAGCCCTTTAATTGTCCCCGGAGAAGGCAGGTGGGTGAGGGGCCACCTGAGCTAATGTTAGCCGGCAATCCTCCCAAATAAAAAAAAAATTTTTTTTTTAGAGTATTCAAATATCTCTCACTTACTTTCCAGATTCTGTTATTGGTATAAAGGTTGAAGCTCAGGCAGCTTAACTGTTATGTGGAATGACCTTTAGTTTTAATATTAATATATTATCATAAAGTCTATGCGAATCATGAATGCAATTTTGGTATTCATAGAAAATGCCATACGCTGAACCCAGTGCAACTTTTCCCCCCCTCTCGTCCTCCTGTCGGCTGCAAACTGGGAGAATTAATATGCGTCATATTCCTCGCCCCTTTATTTACTTAGAGAGGGTGGCCGGGCAACTTTATCAAGAGTTACATTATCGAGAGCTTTGCTGCAAGCTTCTTTATCATATTCACATCCGCGTCTGCTCGACACTTGTCAGTGTCAATCAAATCGCAATAATACGCAGATGATTTGCTCATTTGGTTTAATAAAATCTTTCTGCTTATTTGCGCTGCCTCCATTACACCACATAATTGCTGTGCCGCGGAGGTGAAAGGCAGCCCGTTGCCTGGGGGATAAGAGCAGACGATTGCTATATGAAGGATTTGTTTCTTTGCCTCTGTCTCTCCCCAGTCACTCATATTCCTAAAATTAATATTGTATTTGAATCCAGCCCTGCTATTCTTATGCAGGCTAACATTGTTATTACTTATTATTTGGATGTGAAGTCATTTATTTTTAGTTTTATGTCCAAGCTGTCAAGCCAAATTTCATTGTGAACTGCCACATACAATTTTTAACTGCCATTTAAAACGAGATTCAAACTCTAAATTATGGAGTGAGCTTGTTCAAAGGGCCGGCCTGACAGCAAGTGCATTAAGAAGCCCCGATCTCCTTGCAAATCAAAGGGGCTCCCGGTGATTATTTGGGTTGGAAAGGGAAGCGCACAGCCTTAGTACTCCCTGATCGCCTCGGTGGTGGCCAGACACCCATTTGGGCATGTATAGAGAGAGGGGTGTCTAGGCAGAGTGGAGCCTGGGACTGCACTCCAAGTCCCCTGGGCATCTGCCCTGAGCGGGAGCCCCTTGCTGGAGGGACGCATTGGGGACCCGGTGGCTGGCCGAGGGAGGCTTACAAGGAAGACGCCCCCTGCCAAAGTCATGGAGTGACTTGATGTTGGGCTGGGGGTTGCCCTGTTCCCCGCCCGGGAGCCAGGGCTCTGCCAGGCTGTGGCAGGGGAGAAAGCAACGTTAGATTTCAAGTTGCTTGTGCCTATGCATTGGTATTCCCACAAAGGACACCATTTTCATGGAGCACAAAACAAGCACTGGGCAGCTTTATTGACTTAGTTAGAGCCCCGTCGCATGGGCGGCTCTCATCTCCAGGACCACATTCCCCTCTGCAGGTGCTCATGCCCAGTATAATGTTTAGGTGGGAGCGAAGTTCCCACAGCAGCCTGACAAGGCCAAGGGCTCCTTGAGCCCCTATGGTTGGTGCTTCTTGTGAATCTGCTCATTAAACGGTGGTGAAGACGCCACCTGGGAAAAGCAGCATATCTGTCCTGCTGATAAAAAAATGAAGAGTCGGAGATGTAAGGCGGCTGCGATGATGAAGGCTCTGGAAGCACCAGGTCTAGCCCAAGGGGAGCAAAAGAAGGAGGTGTGCCAGGAGGAGGCCCCAGGGCAAGGCGGTGCTGGGAGAAAGGCAGCCACCAGCTGCAGCTCTGGGACCAAGGTCTTCTTCCTGGGCTGCCACCCAGGACCCAGGCTTTCTTTGCCCTCCAAGAAGGTCCAGTGTTCAAGGAAGCCAGGTGTAGATGAGCCCCAAGGAGAGCGCGTGCCATGGCCTCAGTCAGTAACACTTGAAGGTCTGAGGCCCAGGACTCCAACACCCTTTCTCTGCTCTTCGTTGAAAAGCATCCGTGCTTGGACATAGACCCAGTAGGTCCCGACCTCACATCAGTCCTGGCTAAGCTGGGCCCCCCAGCCACTCTGATGCCCGTCCTCAGGCTTCAAGCCCGCCTGCAAGGAGAGAAGGAGCCTTTGTGCCCTCCTCCCTCTCCTCTCAGCTGATCCCCCTAATCTCTCATATTAAAAGGGCCTTAAGTCTAAATGCACACATTTTGTCTTGGGTGCTAACCTGAGTTTATGAGACAGAAGCACGTTTGTGGAAGACAGAGCCACCACGGTTGCTGTGGAGGGGCTGGGGGGTGAGGGGGTCGCCCTGCAGGGGAGGATGCTGCCAATGTCTCTGTTTCCCCATCCTTCCCTCCTGTGGTGTGCCAAAGGGGCTGGTGTGCTTCTCACAGATCCTAGAGGGGGTCATCAAGGGAACTTCTCATCCATCACCCCCACCCTCCTCGCTCCCACCCTGCCCCATAGTCCAGCCCCACCTTCCTGCCTGAGCATGCCTTCAGGCTGTGGTTTTTGGTGGGCAAGTCACCGTGGTGTATTGTGAATCTTCCATGGATGTGCCACCAACCTTTCTATTTTTAAATACCTTCATTGAGCTGTAATTCACATACCATACCACCCTCCCATTAAAGTGTACAATTTAACGGAAGCAGTTGGTGATGGGAGTCTGGAGTTCAAGCAAGAGGTCCAGGCTGGAGACTCAGATTGGGAGCCTTCAGTGTGTCAGCCGGATGGGGTCACTAAGCAAGTGGGTGTAGAAGGAAAGAGAAGAGGTCCTGGACCTGAGGCCAAGGACACCTGGAGAAACCAGCAAAGAAGATTGTTCCACATCTGGTTCATCTTTTACAGGGAGGAAAGTTGGGTGTGAAACCTCTGTTGACTTATTAACATGACTGAAATCCAGGGCTTTCTATCTTTTAATTGTTCTGGTGTCAAATCTATAGCTTAAACTTTTTTTGTTAATTGAAGTATAGTTGGTTTACAATGTGTTAATTTCTGGCGTACAGCAAAGTGATTCATTTATACGTGTATATATGTATGTGTGTGTATGTATGTGTATATATATATTCCTGTCCACATTCTTTTTTGCTTTAAGCTATTACAAGATTACTGAATATAGTTCCCTGTGCTATATGGTAGGACCTTGTGGATTATTTATTTTGTAAATAGTAGTTAGTATCTGCAGATCCCAAGCTCGAAAATTGTTCCTCTTACCCTTGTCCACTTGACTCTGACCCAGAGTCAGCCAAGGCCCCAGTTTCTCATACATCCTTTCAGAGAGGCTCTCCGCATATGTGAGCATCTGTGTGTCTGTCTATATCCACACTTGTCCCTTTGCCCGTTTTTACACACATGGTATCATAGGCCTGCGGGTCTTCATTTACTATATCCTGAAGATTGTTCCACATTAGCACATAAAGAACTTCCTCATTCTTTTTTGTTTCTGTCGTATTTCATTTTCCAGGGGTAATGTCATTTGCTTAACTGGGCCGTCAGTGAGGGACTTTTACGTTGTTTCCAATCTTTTGCCACAACTAATAACCTCGTGCACTTGGAATTGTGCACCCATGTGAACGTAAATCTGTTGGATAACTTCCTGGATGTAAAACTGTTAGGTCAAAGGGCACGTGCATTTGGATTTTGAAATAGATATTGCCAAAGGTGGTACCAGTCTAAGCTCCCACAAGCCATACATGAGAGTGTCTATTTTGAAACATTTTCCAACCCAGTCTGTAACCCAGTTATTTGATCCTCGCCAATGTTAGAGTTTTTAAAAATGGAGTTTTGCATTTGCATTTGCATTTGTCTTATTACAGGTGGGATTGCCCGTGCCTCTCAGCACGGCAGCCGGAAATGGCGCTCAGCAGATGAATTACATGAGCAAAGTCTGTATCTGATGCCTTTTTCTTGGCTTGGCCTCTTCCAACAGCCTAAGCTATTCTGGGCCCCTCTGCCCAGGAGGAAATAAATTAAGAAACTTACTCCCTCAAGAGTTGTAGTGACTGGAAGTGGGAGTGTTCCTGAAATTATTTGCTTTCAGAACAGAAATGGAGGAGCCATGCTTCCCCCAAAGGGGTGTCTGGTCCACGGTGGTGTCTGAGGTGCTGTGCTCTTCATTCATTAATTCATTCATTCAACTCAGCCGCTATTGGCTGAGAGCCTGGGCTGTGCCAGGCCCTGGGCTGGACTCTGAGGAAAGGGCAAAGTTAGAACCATCACTCTCCAGGAAGCTTATGTCCTAGCAGGGGCCTGATGACAACCAAGCAAACAAATGAGGATTTCAGGGAGTAGTGAACCCTGTGGAGAAAATAAAATAGGATGCCGTAACAGTGCGTGAAGAGGAGGAGGTCAGAGGAGGCCGCTGGGGAGGTGACATCTTAGCGAAGGCCTGAAGGAGAAGGAAGACAGTCACGCCAGCGTCTGGGATAGGAGCTCCCTAGGCAGGAGGGACAGGCTCTCCAAGGGAGCAGAGAGGAGCTGGTGTAAGGCACGTGGGCTGGTGCAGAGTAGGCGAAAGGGGGAGAAACACCAACTGATGATGGAGAGGTCAGCCCTGAGGCCACCCTGAAGGATTGGGTTGTCTTTGGTGGCAGTTTAAAGCATAAGGAAGGTTTTAAGCAATGATGTGCTAGTAAACATGCAGCCGTCGGCTGGGCGTGGGGGCTGATTTGCAGTGTCGGCGGATTTCAGTGGTGGAAACGCTCCCAACATAACCAGTCTCTACTGCTAGAGTGAGGTCACCGAACCCGGGGCCGTGCACCAAAGACCATCCGCTGGGTGAAAATGGTGGCTCTTTGTGTCTCAGGGTTTATTTTACTGAAAGTATTCTGCTCACACATTATAGGGCATTTTACAAAATGAAACATTGTGGGCTGGGACGAGGGTGCTCCTGCGCACCACTGGCATTTTGGGGGTTTGTCTTTTTTTTTAATTGAAGTATAGTTGGTTTACAATATTGTGTTAGTGTCTTGTGTACCGTAGAGTGATTCAGTTATACACATATATATATTCCTTTTCATATTCTTTTTCATTGTAGGTTATTACAAGGTTCTAAATGTAGTTCCCTGTGCTCTACAGCAAGACCTTGCTGTTTATCTATTTCATGTGTTGTAGTTTGTGTAGCACAGCACAGGTTTAAGCTGGAGAATGAGATGCTTGGAATCACATCAAGGAGATTATTCTGGCTGCTGTGTGGACCTTTTGGGTTTTTTGAAACCTGCCTGCACCACCTTCAGGGCCAACAGTATCACTCCTCGGCATTTCCTTCTTAGATCCCATCTTCTTTTTCTGCTAAGGTGCACACCAAAGCCTTAGGTCTTAATTTTATTTCGACAGTGGATTTCTTTCTTTCTTTCTTTTTTTTTTTTTTTTTTTTTTTTTTTTTTTTTTGTAGGCTGATTCATTCCAGGGCCCAAAAGTGACTTATCTTCAACTACTGTGCAGAGAAAGTCCAGAGCAGGAGAGAACGCCCTTTCTGACTTGCCATATTGATTTCCCTCCTGCCACATGCAGGGACACTGGTTCAGTGTCGCCAGGTGTGAAATGCTGCCCACCCCCACCCCCACCCCTGCTCCCAGAGCTGTCAGACGCTCCTCTAAACATTAGCCCTTTGCCCCGGTGCTTGGAATATCACGCATGGGGATGGAGAGGTTTTTCCATTTCTTTTTCATTTCCATGCGAGTTCTACGTCTAATTGAAGGAGGGGGTGAAAGGTGTAAACAATCTTACGATGTCTCACCATCCTTAAAATCCTGAAATTACTTTGGTCTTTGTTGGTCAGCAAATAAATTAATTTTCACTTGAAGAAACATCATTTTTAATGCCTTTCATTCTGGCCTGGCCTCATCCCACGGTCCAATTACTGAGGTAACTATCACCAGTGAGGAGATCATGGGGGCCGTAGATCAGAAATTGTTTACCAGGCTTGCAGGCATCGATTTATTCCAGCTACCTGACACAGTTGATCATATTTTATTTTCCCAAATCTTCTCTCTCAAATTGATTTTTCAGATAGTTTTTAATACAGTTTTATTCACCTGGCTAATCCATTTATCTTCAGTTCCATCTGTAAAGTCAGGGAAATCTCTGGGGTGGTCTGTGCAGGGAAAGAGATGTTTTCTCTGCGCTGGGCTGTCCACCTCCCGCCCCCTCTGACCCTTCCCTGCACACACACATGCACACGTGCACGCACACCCAGGCCCCCACACCACCACACGTGCAGCTGACTAGCTGTGAGATGGTGAACCTCACTTCCCCTTCCTAGGTCTCCATTTCTTTTGCAAAATCAGAGGATCGCACTATTTTATCTCTAAAGACCTTTCTAACTGGAGATCTTTAACACTGACAAGTTGAGAGCTGGAAGGGGCGAAGGAATTGAAACCAATCTCCTGGCTTCACAGTGTGGGAAGCCGAGGCTCTTCCTGCAAGAGATGGGACCCGCGTCCCAGCTGATCGTAGCAATCATGGCCAGCCCGTGATTGGAAGTGGACTTCTTGACCACAACGCCACAACCACCACCCACCCCGCCCCCCTTTCCTGTAGCCTGGGGTTATTCTTCTCTTTCTCAGGAGCAGAAAGACTTTAAGTTGTAGAAACACTTTTCTCTGGGAACCCTCAGGCAAGTGACCACGTTGTCAGGTGTCCGGTTGTTGCCCCGGAGCGATGGGTTGGGTGAAGAAACACGAATAAGATGCAGCGTGTCTTGGAAAATAATACAAATGACACGTGAGGATATAGGTGGCTGTGTGCGCTTTCACAAAGGGCGTGACCATGGAAGAATGGGAAGCATGGCTCCAACTCGGCCAGGCTCCTGCCAGCGCGGGTGTGCCAGGAAGCACCCCTGGGCCTAGAGTCCCCACTCTGCAGGAGTTCAAGCTGCAAAGTTAATAACCCTTGGCACCACCCAGCCGAAGCCACAACCTGGCCTAAATAATGCAGAAGTCGTTCCTGACCCTTGGCCTGTCTCTCCCCGGAGCCAGAGTGTGTGTCATCCTTTTTCAGGCGGGGCTGCTCCTTTGATGCGCGGCCCTGCCCTTTCCTCCGCTGTTGGGTGGACTTCCTAGGTGTGTAGTTAGCAAAAGGGAGAGGACGAGCAGACGTGCTGGCTGTCAGCGAAACATCCTCGCATGGTCCCTGTGGCCATCAAACCAAACCTGGGGCCACCCAGGGCCTTACTGTACCACTGTCTTGTGCAGAAATCCATCTGCTTCATGCTCCCTCGTCACAACACGCCAGCAGCCATCTCCCGTGTAAGCAGACAGAAGAGCGGTGACCTACCCAGCCAGCAGACCCTGGTGGACGGGGGCCTCCCCGAGGCACCAGTAAATTGGTGCAGCCACTACAGAAAACAATACAGAGGTTCCTCAAAAGATGGTCCAGCAATCCCACTTCTGGGTAGAGGTCCAAAGGAATTGAAATCAGAATCTCAAAGAGATACCTGCACTGCCATGTTCACTGGAGCATTATACACAATAGCCAAGACTCAGAAGAAATTTAAATGCCTGGTGACAGGTGAATGAGTAAAGAAAATATGGTATTTAAATACAATGGAGCCATACGTATTTAAATACAATTCAGCCATAAAAGAAGGAAATCCTGCCATTTGCAACAACATGGATGAACCTAGAAGACATTGTGCTAAGTGAAATAAGCCAGACACAGAAGAGCAAACACCACACGATACCACAATATTACGAGTCTAAGATAGTCAAATTCTTAGAATCTGATATTTACCAGGGGCTGGCAGAGGGGGAGTAAGGCGGTGTTGGTCAAAGGGTACAAAGTTTCAGTTATTCAAGATGAATAAGTCCTAGAGATCTACTGCACAATACAGTCCACAGTTAATGATACAATATATTTTTAGGTATAAAATTTGTATTGTGGTGATGGATTCACAGATGTACACTTACCTCCAAACTCATCAAGTTGTGCACATTAAATATGTACAGCTTTTTAAGTGTTGATCATACCTCAGTGAAGTGATTTTTAAATTTTTTTTAGTTAATTGACAAGTTTTTATTACGTGCCTACTCTATGCCAGTTACTCTCAGAAATCCCTTCCTTTCCAGAGCTTGCACTATAGTAAAAACATTTCTGTAGCACTTAAATATGAACAGGGCACATTTCTAAACTAGAGTGATTCTTTTAAAAAGGGAAACCATGTCCTATAAAGAAAAAACAAATCAGAGAATGACATTTCCTCCATATGTGTTCATGGAAATTTTACTTTTAATATACCATCTTCTAGTTCCCCAGTATAATGAATCTTGCACTGAAAAACAGAAATCCAGTCACTCACAATTATGTCTTGGCTGGCTAAGCATTTTATCATCATAAAGGGAAATCTAACACTGCAAAAATAATTATACTTTTGTACCTGTAGTATTTTTGTATCAGCTGAGAGTGGGCAGATTTTAGCACAACTCTTGATAACGTTTAAGAACAAGATAACTAGCTGTACCATTCTCCCTGTATCAGCACTGAAAGCCCACAATGTAATAAATACCATATATGGATGGGGGGAAAATTGAAGTGGTTAGAGAGTGAACTGTATGAATATTTGGGGGAAGAGCATTCCAGGTAGAGGGGAAACAGCAAGTGCAAAGGCCCTGAGGCAGGCACATGCCTGGAATGTTCCAGGAACAGCACAGTCCATCAAGGCTGGGGTGGGGTGAAGAGGGGAGATGTACTAGGGGGTGAGGCTGGCCAGGGAAGGAGGTGGGGACAGGTGAATGGGTGGCAGCAGCTAGATGAGGCAGGATCTCTTAGGCCTTTAGTCTACAAGAGATGGGAAATCACTGGCGGGTTTCAGCAGAGTGATGTGGCCTGACTTGAGGCTTAACGTGCTCACTCTACCTGTGATGTTGAGAACAGACTGAGAGGAGGCAGGGGAAGCCAGAGCCCAGCGGGGAGGCTGGTGGTGTCATCCAGGTGAGAGGTCAGAGGTCATGGTGGGGGCATATGAATGATGTACGGATTATCCTGTTTTTTTGGCTTTTTTCTTTTTTCTTTTTTTTTGGCCTAAGTCTTTGTTTGCCTTCCTCTCTGTGTGTGTGAGACTTTGCATCTCACCGCTGAGAGCTATTGTGTTATTTCTGGTCAAGAAGCAATAGAACACGCCCTCTACTCAGCTGAGTGCCCAAAGAGCTGCACTTGGCACAAGTGGCTAAGTGTTAAGTCTCTGTGGCTCTTAGCAGGGACGGGGAAGGGGAGGCCTCCCGCCACACCCCACGCTGTGCTTTGAGGTAGGAAGACTCCTTTTGTTGCAGAAGAGGGACATGTCACATCCTGGGACCTGCCGGAGTCCTTACGATGGACTGCCAAGTGAGGGTCCTTGGCTTTGAGCCGGAAAGAACTCAAGAGGGAGCCATAGTAAAGGGAAAAGCAAGTTTAGAGAAACACATTCCAGGGGGAGGATGTCGCTCAGTGGTAGAGTGCATTCTTAGCACACAGGAGGTCCTGGGTTCAATCCCAGTACCATCATTAAAAAAAAAAAAAAAAAAGTAAAATAGACACACATTCCACAGGCAGAAAGTGAGAGCAGCCTAGGGCAGGGGGTCCCAGGTTTTATGATTTGTCTCATTTCACAGGCTAATGAGTGGGAGGGATATTCTTGCTATTTCAGGAAAGGGTGGGGATTTCCCAGGAATTGTGCCACTGCTGATTTTCTGGCCTTTTATGGTCTTTCTCAGAACTGTCCTGACATAAAGGGGAGTGATTTTTACTGTTACACTGAGGGTGTCAGGAGCTAAAGGTCATGACCAGCCGATTCTAGGAGCCACCTTGGTTTCAGCTGGTTCCAGCCGGTCTTTATCCATCCCAACAGCTGCGGCCCTTCTTCATTTACCCAGAGATTGGTCTGTGTCCTTCACCGGTTTGGGGCTGCGGGTTTTCTCCCAGACCCCCTGGGAAGCTGGGACTTCCCCAGCTGACTCCGAGGGCTCCTCATCCAGCTTAACCTACTTTCTGGAAGGAGCCTGCAGATACCACCAGACCAGTACAACCAGAGCAGCTTTTCCTCCGTCAGTGATTCATGTAAATACTTGTCCTCTCGGGTGATGGCCTAACTCTTGAGTGACTCGTATCACCTGGGGTGCTGCACCTCCCTGGGGACACCTCTGCCCCCGCGTTGCCACCCAAACACAAACTTGGTCAGAGATACTGCACCCAGGTGAGTCAACCTCGTCCTTAGACACGTGGGTATATTTGGGGCTGGCGCTTTCCTAGGCAATGTTGCAGCCCTCTAGCCCTCTAGCCGCTGAGTGTGGAGCCCTGGGGAGGCGATGCAGAGACCACCTTCTCATCCTGCCCCACCCCACCCCCGCCTCCCCTCATTCCCCAGACCATCTCCAACGGAAGGTAGAATCCCTCTCTGTGCTCGGGGCTACGTTTCATCTCTTTAGTTTCGTCCATTGGGTCTTAGAGTGTGAAGGGTTAAACTTTCATTACTCATTCACGTTTTAGGAAATGTAGAGTCCAAGTTCTGGTTTTGATGGCGGTGGGAGGAGTTGGTCGTAGAAGGATCAAGCCAAGTGCAGAAATACCAATGAGGAGACGCTGGGGGTCAAAGGCATGAACTTTCTTGGTGGGTGGGGGCAGCCCTGGGGAATGGCTTCATGACACTTACAGGGTGTTTAAAGGCACCTTAGAGGAAATGTTCAGTAAACATGTCTCTGAATAGTTGAACCCCTCTGCTGGCGGTGCTTCCCTGCTTGAGACTATTAAGCACTTTGTGTAAGGGAAATATAACTCTCTTAGCTGTGAATTTTTTCAGGAACACAGAAATAGGCACAGGATTTAAAGAGCATGGGTTTGTTAAAAATGTACATATGATATTCTCTATGAACAACATCCTTAGGTCAATTCATTCCTGCTTTGCTGCATGCATTCTTCCCATTGCCCACCAGAGGGCACTCGACCCTCCAACAGGAAGCGTTAAGGTCGACTCCCCTTGGGTTATTTGCTCACCCAGCGCCTTCGGGGACTTGGAGCTGCATCAGCCCAGCAGGGCAAGGTTTGCCAGCTAGTGTAATTGAAAGGGAAGGGCCATTTAAATGGTGTCAGGAGAAACTGCTGCCTGGTACTGGGGGAAATACAAGTACATTCACACGAGCCCATTAGGGTATACAGTCATGGTCTGTGCGGCCAGCTTTCTTTAGAGTCACATCCCCAAAGAAAGCAGCAGTGCACCGGGCTTTAGAATTCCTCCAAGAAGTCTTTATTTTCTCATTTCTCCACATGAAGGAATGTTTGCTACCTTGTCACATCAGAGAAAGAGCAATAAGTGAGTGTTCTTAAGGTTTACATTGTACCCGTTAGCGGGGACTTGAAGCAGGGGCTTGGTGGAATGTAGCAAAATGTTCAAGTGTGAAATGCATGAACATCGTCCGTAAGACCTCCCTGCTTCCCCTTACTAACATTTGCTAGTACAG
Organism: Camelus bactrianus; assembly: GCF_048773025.1. NCBI lineage: Eukaryota > Metazoa > Chordata > Mammalia > Artiodactyla > Camelidae > Camelus > Camelus bactrianus. The sequence continues at coordinate 72,668,885 of NC_133547.1, forward strand.
CAACCACCCTTCGCCACCTAGTGTCTTCTGAACCACGTTCAGTTTCTTTTTCAACTGGATTCCACTTAACTGGCATCAAGTAGCCAGCAAGTGACCACAATAGTGAGTCTAATTTATGGTTTGTCATTTGTGAGAACAGAGTCATTGACAGTAAATCAGTGGGGAGTAGGAATGGCCAAACTATCCAGCTGGAAACTTCGAAATTTACTACTCTTCACAGTGCCAGAGACTCAAGGACCTTGTGTCAGCGCAGACAATATTTCTGCTTTAATTGTTCATGCATAATCATTAAGATGCAATTCTAATCCAACAGTCCAAAGAGTCAAAATAAGCTTCTCCCCCACAAATTACTCCTACCAGAAATGCCGAATCCAATCAAGTGTTCAGAACTTACTGTATCCAAGAAACACAGGGACAGAGGATCAAGCTAAACAACATCACAAGAATGTGTTCAAATGGTCCACATTAGTGGGGCAGGGGAAAGGATTGTTCTGTAATAAAGACTAAAGAGACATAACAACCAAATGTAATGAATGAATCTTGACTGGATCCTGGCTTAGGAAAATAATAACTATAAAAGCTTTTTTATGATGTGTAAGAATTAGATCTTTCAATGAGACTAGGAATTCAGAGCATTTTCTCAAGTGTGATTGTGGCTTGGTAGGTATGTAAGGGAATGTCCTAGACCTTAGGAGATACATGCTGAGGTATCTTGGACTGTAGTTCATGATGATCATAACTTTTTTGTTTAATTGAAGTATAATTGATTTATAATATAAAAGTTTCAGGTGCACAACAAAGTTATTCAACATTTTTATAGATTATACTCCACTTAAACTTAATACAAAGTAATGGATGTATTTCTCTGTGCTGTGCAGTATATCCTTGTTCTTTATTTTATACATAGTAGTTTGTATCTCTTAATCCCATCCCCTTATTTTGCACCCCCTCCCAAACTTCCCTCTCCCCTGTGGTAACCATTAGTTTGGTCTCTAGATCTGTGAGTCTGTTTCTGTTTTGTGATATTCATTCATTTGTTTTATTTCTTAGGTTCCGCATATAAGTGATATCATACAGTATTTGTCTTTCTCTGTCATATGTATTTCACTAAGCATAATACCCCCTAGATCCATCTGCACCATTGCAAGTGGCAGAATTTCATTCTTTTTTATGGCTGAGTAATATTCCACTGCATATGAATACCATATCTTCTTTATCCATCCATCTGTTGATGGGCATTTGGGTTGCTTCTATGTCTTGGCTATTGTAAATAATGCTGCTGTGAACATTGGCATATATGTATCTTTTCAAATTAGTGGTTTCATTTTCTTCAACTATATACCCAGGAGTGGAATTGCTGGGTCATATGGTAATATTAACTCTTCTTAATATGTTTGGTAGAATTACTCTATGAAATTGTCCAGTTGCAGACTTCTGTTTGCTGCGAGTTTTTTAAATTACAAATTCAGTTTCATTACTACTGATTGGTTTGTTCAGATTGTCTATTTCTTCCTGATTAAGTCTTAGAAGACTATATTTCTGGAAATTTTTCCATTTCTTTCAGGTTGCCCAATTTGTTGGCATATAACTGTTCATAGTATTCTCATGACTTTTTTGTACCTTTGTGATATTGGTTGTTATTTCTCCTCTTTCTTATTTTGTTTATTTCGGTCCTCTCTCTTTTCTTCTTGATGAGCCTGGCTACCAGTTTATCGTTTTTGTTTATCTTTTTGAAACATCAGCTCTTGGTGTCACTGATCGTTTCTACTGTCTTTGAGGGGAGGGAGGGACCTCTGTGTATTTCCTCTCTGATCTTTGTTGTTTCCTTCTGCTGACTTTGGGATTTGTTTGTTTTTCTTTTCCTAATTCTTGAGATGGTAGATTAAGTTGTTTGAGATTTTTCTTGTTTCCTGAGGTAGGCCTGCTATAAACTTTCCTCTTAGAACTGTGTTTGTTGCATCCCACAGATTTTGAAAAGTTGTGTTCCCATCTTCATTTGTCAGTCATTCATTCATTCATTTCTCATTTATTTCATTTCATTTGGGTATTTTCTGATTTCCCCTTTGATTTCTTCATTGACTTTTTTTTTTTTTTTGTAATAGCATGTTGTTTAGTCATTTCGTCTCCACATGTTTGTGTTTTTCTCATTTTTCTTCCTGTAATTGATGTCTAGTTTCTTACTATTGTGGTCAGAAAAAATGCTGATATAATTTCTATCCTCTTAAATTTGTTGAGACTCATTTTGTGGCTTAGTATGAGATCTCTCCTGCAGAAAATTCCATGTTCCCGTGAAAAGGATGTGTGTTCTGCTGTTTGGGGATGGAATGTCCTGTAGATGTCTATGAAGTCCAATTGGTCTAATGTTTCATTTAAGACCACTGTGTCCATATTGTCTTTGTCTGAATCATCTGTCCATTGATGTAAGTGGAATGTTAAAGTCCCCTACTTTTTTGCATTACTGTCAATTTCTCCCTTTATGACTGTTAATGTTTGCTTTATATATTTAGGTGCTCCTGTATTAGGTGCATGTTTGTTGATGAATGTTATATCCTCTTCTTGTATTTATTCATTTATCATTATATAATGACCATCTCTGTTTTAAAGCCCATTTTGTCTGTGTATTGCTGTCCCCATGGTCTTATTTCTGTTTGCATAAAATGTCTTTTTCCATCCCCTCTCTTTCAGTGTGTGTGTCTTTAGCTCTGAAGTGAGTCTCTCTGTAAGCAGCACATAGATGGGTCTTGGCTTTTTAGTCCGATCAGCCACCCTGTCTTTTGATTGGAGCATTTATTCCATTGACACTTAAGTGATTACTGTTAGGTATGTACTTATTACCCATTTTCTTACTTGTTTTCTGGCTGTTTTTATAGTTCTTCTCTGTTCTTTTCTTCTTCTAGTTTCTTCCCTTGTGGCCTGATGATTTTCTTAGTGGTATGTGTTACTTTCTCTTTAATGTTTGTGTATCTCTCTTAGGTTTTTCATTTGGGGTTACCATGGGGTTCCTATTGACCTAAAATTATATCTACTTGTTTTAAACTGGTAGTCTTTTAAATTCAAGCACATTCTTTTAAAAATCTACATTTTTACTCCCTTCCCCCACATTTTGTGTTTTTGATGTCGTATTTTGCATCTTCACACTTATCCCTTTACTGATTATTGTAGTTAGAGTTGACGTTACAATTATTTGTCTTTCAGTCTTTGTACTAGCTTATTTAAGGGGTTGATCTTTACTGCATATTTCCCCTTACTGGTGGGTTTTTCCTTTCCTATAGATACTTCTTGTTATAGCCGCTCCTTTTCCACTTAGAGAAGAACCTTTAAGATTTCTTTCAGGGTAGCTTTAGTATTGATGAACTCTTCTAGTTTTTACTGGTCTGAGAAGTTGTTTATCGCTCCTTCAGTTCTAAGTGATGATCTTGCTAGGTAGAGTGTCTTAGGTTTCAGGATTTTTAACTGGCACTTCGAATATATCCCCGCAAAGTCGCTGCAGAAAAGTCATTTATAGCTCTATGTAGGGGTTCCCTCATATATGACTGTTGTTCTCTTGTTGCCTTTAGAATTCTCTTTACCTTTAATTTTTGCCATTTTAATTATGATATGTCTTGGTGTGGCTGTGTTTGGGTTTATCTTATTCAGGACCCTCTGTGCTTCCTGGATATCTGTTTCCTTCTTCAGGTTTGGAAAATTTTCAGCCATAATTTTATCAAGTATATTTTTGACCCCTTTCTCTCTTCTCCTGGGACCTCTATAATGCAATGTTAGTACACTTGATAAACTGTTGTCATTTAAACTTTTGTCATTTTTAAAATGTGTTTTTCTTTTTGTTGTTCTGATTGGTTTATTTCCATTACTCTATCTTCCAGATCATGTGTGCTTTTCTGGATCGCCTAGTCTGCTGTTAATTCCTTCTAATGGTGATGGTGGTGTTTGTTTTTTTTTTTTTCCAGTTACTGTATTCTTTCATTCTGATTCTTTTTTAATATTTTCTAGTTCTTTGCTAAAATTCTGACTGTATCTATCCTTTTCCCTAATTCAGTTAGCATCTTTATTACTTATGCTTTGAACCGTTTATCTGATAAATTATATATTTCTATTTCATTAGTTTTTGGGGGGTTTTTCTCTTGTTCTTTCAGTTGAAGCAAATTCCCCTGTCTTTCCATTTTGCTTAACTTTCTCTGTCTCTACGACACTAGGTGAAACAGTTACCTATGGCAGTCTTGAAGGTCTGTCCTTGTGTGGAAGTGGCCCTTTACAGTTTGCATGTGCCCAGTGGCTATGGTGGGAGAGCTGGATCTGACGTGAGCATGAGTCATCTTTCCCCAGGATGTGCTGGCAGCTCTTACCTTGGTAGTAGGTAGGGTGAAGATGGAGGGGCCGGGGCTCCTCTGCTCAGTGGCCAGCACCACCCTTTTGGAGTTGGGGGCAAGTGCCAAGTTGCTGGAGCAGAAGCTCTGAGGGTCAGGTCTAAGCTGGCTCCCTTCCCTTTAAGTGTGTGGTCCCCACCCCATCCCAGCACTGGCTCCCTGGTCCAAACGGGAGCAGTGCTGGAGCAAGAGGGGCTGGTGCTGTGCTTGGCGTAGGTCTGGGTGCAGGCTCTGGTGGCCCTGGTGATAGTCAGGGTGCCTGATGGCTTCTGATGTGCTGCCTCCATGAGCACCCATAATGGCTGCCCCTGCCCCACTCAGAAGGCACTCCAGATCTGAGCCATCTTTGTCCCTCACAGCTGAGCTCTCCTCTTGGCCACTGCAGCCCTCACTGTAGTATAGAGCTGTGTTACAGAGCAGACAGGGCTGGCGTGGGCTGGGACGTGTGCCACCATGTCGGCTGCAAGAAACGCATCAGCATCCCAGGCAGTTTCAATCTGCCCTCTCTGCCCTGTTTTGGGAGTAAGCAAGCTTGTACCAGCTCCTCATGGGTGGGGTCCAGGCTTCCTGCAGCCCCCCTGTTAGTCCCACCAGCTTTCCAGCCAGCCAAAGGGAGTTTCTGGTGTCAGACCTCCCAGGGCTGGTGTGGCCAATCTGCTTACTTCCCAGGGAGTATCTCTGCCCATGAAATCCCCCTCCTCTTCTGAGACCCCTCCTAAGGGCACAGGTCCTGACCTGGTCACTTCTCTTCCCTTTCTACCTGATTCCGGGTGGCTCTTTCTTACAGCCTTGATTATACAAGCATCTTTCTGCCAGTCTCCAGTTCGTTTTTGGTGAGAATTGCTCCACATGTGGATGTCTTTTTGCTGTGTTCATGGGGGGAGGTGAGTTCCACATCCTCCTACTCCACCGTCTTAATCTCTCTCTGCAACTTACTTTTAAATGATTCAGGAAGAAAAAAATTAGACAGGAAGAGGGAAACAAATTGAAATCATTCCACCATTAACCATTGTTAAATCTGTGTGGTGAGTGGAAGGATGGTCATTGTACTCTTCTGTTCTATATGACTGAAGATTTTCATAATAAAAAGTTGGAATAAATGATGGTGACAGTATCATTTGCTTAGGGTGCAGACTCTCAAAATCACTGGAACTCCTTGCCTTTTAAAAATGTTTTTAAAATTTTTAAACGTTGTGTTAATTTCTGGTATAGAGCATGATGATTCAATTATACATATATATCCATATATATTTATTCCTTTTCACATTCTTTTTCCTTATAGGCTATTATGGAACTCCGTGTCTTTCATGAATCACTATTCACCTATTGTAAGAAAGTAAGGTGTCTATGTCAGGAATAGTGCCCTGCCCACAGCAGACCCTGAATTATTTATCAAATGGATGAATATTGCTTTTTCTCCCTTTGGTTTTCTTTACTGCACCTGCCAGTCTAGCTAAAACTAACCTTAAGCCATTCCCATCTTTCCAAATGCTTTGAAACCACAGAGTGAGGTGATTTTGCAAAGAATGCCAATAAAAGAGAAGATAGCTCTTGTGGCTGGTGGAAGAGTGAGCAGCACGCTAAGAGAGTGGGTGGCTTTTTGCAGCGTCATGGATGTTCAAAGTGCTGTTTGGTCATAAAAGATCAATTCTCTGCTGGCCCCTCTATGAGCTGCAGTGTTGTATATTGGCTGCTTTTCCTTTAGGCATAAATTCTCACAGTGGTCCACCAGCGACTCTGATTAGGACTTGAAGTGTTATATTCTGTAAAATTCCTCCTTTCATCTATCTATCCAATCATCCAACCATTCACTCACTAGTTTACTCAAGAGTCAGGAGTTACAGGAACTAGGTCAGGGAAGAAAAATGTGATGCAAACCAAAACTGGAAGCACATTTGTGATGTTATAAACAAGAATTATAGTGATCGGTGAGGTTGTAGAAAGGCTAAAAGGCACATCCTCCTCTAAAGCAGAGCTCCTCAAACTTTAATCATTGCCAAAAATTCGTGATTTCTGCCAGATCTGAGGATCATTATTAACTACAGAATGATTACTTACTGAATATCCTCCTTTAAACCCATTCACCTTAAAAAAAAAAATCAAATGCTTACTGTGGTCTCATCCTAAACATGACTGTCCAGAAAGTCATGGTGGGGATGTGTTGTTGCTTTTTTCTCTGATGTATTAAAATAAATGCCTAGCTGTGTATCCTTAACAATAGATGTAATCAGTGGAACACATGCCACACTATGTAGGAATCTACCTTTCACAAAAGGATTTAGGAGGCAAATGGATTGAGCTTAAAATTCTAGCTCGTGTGTGTGCCCGTGAATGAAACACATACACATTTCAACTCACCATCACTTGGCCGCTTCCGGAAGGAAAGGCTGTTCAGGCCTTCCTTTAGTAGTAGATCAGTGATCTAAACTGCTTTGTACAGTTAATTTCCCAGAGACCAAAAGGAGAATGGAGTCCGTGAATATTTTGCTGATTAGAACATGAGAAGGAGTCCTGAACACTCATATAGATCCCCTATGTCCTGATGCAAAAAGAATTCATCTTTTGACACAAGTATCAGATACTCCAAAAACTTAGAATAATGAATGTAATATGAGTGACAGAAAATGTTTTCTAGGTAAGGTTAAGGTTTAGTGGGATGTTTTTTCTTAGTATTTTACATTTTAGTCTTAAAGAAATGGTACCTCAAGGCTGCCTCCTCATTTCCCTTTGAATGTAACATCCTCATTTTCACAATCAGCTACTTTCTTGGTACAGAGCTGGGGGTGTGCAGGTTGGTAGGTGTTTTAAATATACTTTAGTTGCTTCTGTCTTTCATTTGTCAAGTATTTACTGCATACCTACTACACCCAGGCATTGGACTGGACGCTGGGAAGACCAGGAAAATGGAAACAGACATGGTTCCTGCCTCGTGGAATTACTGTATAGTACAGAGAGAGGTACTAATGTCACCTCCTAAATGGACAGAAAATTGTCCTGAGGAAGTGGTGTTTGAGCAGAGATCTGTGTAGGGGGAGACAGAAAGTCCAGGCAAAGGGAACATCCAAAGCAAAGGCCCCCCTTTTGTGGTGGGGCTGAGTGGGAGAGCATCACACATCCAAAGAATTAAAGAGAATGCGAGTGGCTGAAGCCTGAGGTCCGTGGGGCTGGACAGGCATTGGCCCTGCATGCTGGGCCCATGGTCACGGTAAGGAGTTTAGTCTTTGTCCCAAGAGCAGCAGGGCACCCCTGAAGGGCGGGACTCCTTAACAAAACTCAAGGCTCTGTTAGCAATGAAGAAGGGGGAAATGGTTATCAGGCACATGAACAGCAGTACCTACAGAAACACCCCAAACATGGCCTAGTCGAAACAGAACTATTTCCCTATCCCCCAAACCCTGCAAAGAGTGTGCTTTACTGTTTCTCATCTCAGTGAATGGCCTCACCATTCCTCCAGTAGCTCAAGCCAAAATCTAGACTTCATCCATGATTCTTCCCTTGTCTTCAGCCCTTTACCCCTCACATCTAATCCATGGCCAAGTCCTGTCCATTCCACCTCTTAAACATCTGAACTCATTCACTTCTCCATCTCCACCATCAAGCTTATGTAATCATCTCTTGCCAAACCACCGCAGTGGTTTCCCAAATACTCTGTTGGCCCTACAATCTGTTCTCCAAACAAAGTGGCCTTTTCTTTCCTTTTTTTTTTTTTTTGTATATACATTTTGATTGAAGTATAGTCAGTTTACAATGTTGTGTTAATTTCTGGTGTACAGCACAATGCTTCAGTCATACATGAACATACATATATTCATTTTCATATTTTTTCACTATAGGTTACTACAAGATATTGAATATAGTTCCCTGCGCTATACAGTATAAACTTGTTGTTTATCTATTTTATATATATTAGCTAGTATCTGCAAATCTCAAACTCCCAATTTATCCCTTCCCACCCCCTTTCCCCTTGGTAACCATAAGTTTGTTTTTCATGATTGTGAGTCTGTTTCTGTTTTGTAAATAAGCCCATTTGTCTTTTTTTTTTAAATAGATTCCACATATAAATGATATCATATGGTATTTTTCTTTCTCTTTCTGGTTTATTTCACTTAGAATGACAATCTCCAGTTTGTTCCATGTTGCTGCAAATGGCATTTTATTACTTTTTATGACTGAGTAGTATTCCATTGTATAAATACACAACTTCTTTATCCAGTCATCTGTCGATGGACATTTAGGTTGTTTCCATGTCTTGGCTATTGTAAATAGTGCTGCTATGAACATTGGGGTGCATGCAAAGTGTTCTTTTCAAGATATAAATCCAATCATGTTATTCCTCTGCCTGAAGTCCAGGGATCCAGGGTAAATCTTGCTGAGCCCTTGTCAGTCATGGCAGACTCATGCCACTTGCCTTTGATTGGTTTCCTTGTGGGCAGAGACCCAGTAACTAGTTTCTGGTTGTTGAAACGTGAGCATTGCTTCTGGAGAGCTTCTGGGAAAGGTATTCTTGCTTTTGAAGAGATCCTTGGAAGAAAAGGATCCTTTTGCTTTTGCTAGACACTGTCCCATGGGGTGTGTCTGGAATGGCAGCAGCCTGACAGTGCAATGCCAGGGACTGGAGGGAAAGCCACGTTTGAGGTCCGGAGTGCCACCCCTGGAACCTGCCCCACCGCTGGAGACAAATCCCCCTGCTATGATAGCCTGTTTGAGTTGGGTTTTCTGACATGCGCAGCCACAAGGATCTGACAAGTGTCTGAAGCATCCATTGCCAAAAGGGCAGTTGCATAAATGTACCTGAAGCTCCGTGGAGAGATCTGAGCTGGAGAAATGTATGTGAGTCCCTGGTGAAGCTTAGGGAAAGGATGAGATTGCCAAGAAGGAGAGCAGAGGGTGAGATCAGAAAAAACTTCAGGAGAGGATGAGGAGACTGCCAAGAAGGCTGGGAGGGATTGGGTCAGAGAGGTGCCAAGGGAGACCACTTGCGGCCAGGAGAAAGGATTTCCTCCTCCTCTTTTCTTTATACCGACTGAGACTAATAATATTAAGGACATCACAACATTCCTAAGTGTATTCAAAGTGGACAAAAGGAAGTGGCTGAGGAATGTTTTCAGCTAGAGGAGGAAGCTGGATTTCAGAACCAACCCTGGGGATTAGGAGTGTTTGGCTGCCTGCCATTTAACAAGGAGGTCGTTTTACCAGATGTTCAAAGGCAACCAAAAACTGAACAAACAACCTGATTAGAGAATATTTCTCCTCTTCTGAGTGTAAGATACTGAGTTAGGTGGAGACTGGAGGGGCATCCCAAGAGGAGGCACCGTCGTATAAAAAAAAAAAAAGCTTGGAGGTGTGAAAGCCAAGGGCAGCGGTCACAGAACGAGGCTGGAAAGAAACGTGAGAAATGAGACGGGAATATGGGAATGAGGCCAGCATAGGGTGTGTCTTGTAAATCAGGGAGGTTAGATTTTATTCAGTCTGAAACTGCTCCCGTGTTTGGCTTTTGAGCAGTAAAGAGTTGGATTTGGTAACGGTGTTCTAATTAAAATGAGGGTTTGTGAGATAAAAACTGAATAAATTAAAAAAAAAATCAGAGGACCAGGAGCTACGTTACCATGGGAAAGATTCTCAAACTTCAATGAGTACCAGAATCACCGGAGGAACTTGTGACAAATATAAATTTCTGGTACTCACCGCCCCCGGATTCGGATTGTATATGTCTGGTCTGATAAGTACACTTTAAAAAAAGCCCTTCTGGCAGCGGGCCAAAGGATAACTTGTAGGGATGAGAGCTGGGACAAGGAATGACTTAGGAGAGCGCCTATTCTCTGTATCCATTCGCTCCTCCATTCTTTGACACAGGAAACAGGCGTTTCTCAATGTTACATCAAGTGTTCTTCCAGGTTCTCCCAACCTGACAGCGGCCCCAGCTCCTCCCATTGCGGGCCGGCAGGACCCGGCTGCGCCCGACGTGGCAGTCTCAGGCCTCCTGGAGCCGCCAGGGACGGAGGAACGAGCGCGGGCGGGGACCGGGGCGGTGAGGCGGCGGCGGCGGCTTACCGTCAGGCTCCTCTCTCGGGACTCCAGTCCTGCGCCAGGCCCCGCCCTGACCCAGGCTAGGAAAAGCCGCAGTCACAGCCTTTCTGAACGGCAGCGGCGGTCACGCACAAATCTGTGGGCGGGTCTCCATGGTGACTGACGGAAGCCCTGCCCAATTATGTCCAGGTGCTTGTTTCCGCCCCATCCCTCCCCCGGGGCCGAGACCTCTGTGACTGACAGTTCGCCCCGGCGCTGTTACGTAAGGGGAGGGTCAAGTGCTGCCCCACCCAACCAAAGCCGATTTGATTGGCAGAGCCTAGTGCTGCCGTTCCAACCGCCCCCGGAAGAACGTTCTTGACGGACAGGTATGGGAGCCACTCGGCGCGGCGAAGTTGGACGGAAGCGGCAGGGCCCAGGGGCGGGGGCCGGGGGGGGCGGAGCCGAGGCTGAGAGCTGGCCGGGCGGGGCGGGGAGTAGGCAGGGGCCGGGTTGGCGCTGCGGCCAGAGATGCTGTGGGGCCGCGACTGCGCTCGGCAGCTAGGAACACTGCATTGAAAACACCAAGGTGAGGTGCACTGCCAGGCCGGTGGTAGGTACTTGAGGGCCTTGGAGTCCTCAAACCGGGTCCCCGGCGTCGTCGGGCCCGGCATTTGTCTGCCTTACCGGGGGCTCTCGACTCCGCAGTGACGGCGGCCTCGCTGGGACATGGGGGTGGAGCCGGGCACCTGTCCGCGTTTGCAGGCACCTGCTGTGCCGGCCGCCGGGAGGTCCAGGGCCTGGCGCCGGGAGGCTGTCCGGGAGCCGGGCTGGGCCGGCCTGAGGAGGGGAGGCGGGCCCGCCCTCCCCGGCCCGGTCCTCACGCCCGACTCCGTCCCCGCTCCCAGGTTGAGGCGGGTGTCCGAGGCCCTCAGCCCCCACTGGACGGTCTCTCGGGCCCAGGGCCGGCGTCGAGCTAGCTGCGAGGCCGGGACTTGGCCTCTGCCTTGTACTCATCTCGAGACAGGTTTGTCTAGATTCTCTGCGTGCGCAGAGATGGGTTTCCGCCCCCGGGCGAGGGTGCCCGTCTCGAGTGTCCCCAGAGAGCCGGGGCCGAGGCTGTTTTCATCTTTCTCCTTGGGCCCAGCTTGGTCTCCTCTTAACATAGAATTTAAGGCTGTTCAGGGTGATATGCCTGTTTGAGGACTATGGTACATAGAAGGAAAGAACCGCCCGTCTTTCAAGTTTTGGCTTACGACAGGTGCGACTCGTTCGTGCGGGGCCAGGATACTGACTTCTCAGCTGTGTGGTATAAAGAAAGGCAATCATGTCTTATTTGTATGGCTAAACCAGCAGAAATTCTAAAATTGTTTCGGAATGACTAGGACGTGTCTCGTGTCTTCTAACATCCATGTCACTCCTGTTGGAAAATGTTATACTCTGCCTGGGTAGAGTAGACATCTGTTATATGGTGTAGTTACTTCTGAAAAGTGTGCTACAATTTCTCCAGGGGATTATGTTGCTGGAAACAGGCAGCGGTAGATAATACCGCCTTCTTAAAGACAGGGGAAACTGGGGATTTTATTTGATTCTTAAAGACAAAGTCATAGAATCATTATGTGTTAGACTAGGAAGGCACCTTACTGATCCACCCCAGTAAATTTACACTGTGGTGAGCACTGTATCCCGAGGGGATAGGGTCCTCTGTTAAATCAGTTCTGTCCTAGATGATAGTCGAGTGCTGCACATTACTCTGGATCTGAAAACCAGTGTTTCATTTGCACCAAACAGGAGCATATCCCACCCCTCGCTTACATTTTTGATGTCCCAACCATTTTTACCTGTATCATAGTCACCTTTAAAGGCAGATTTGTAAAGAGCTCTCAGGAATAAGTTGCTACTTATCAGATGTAAGTCATCAGGTAAGTGGAAGAACCAGAATCCTCATCCCTTTAATTATTGGGTGGCATTGTATCTTGGAAAGCAGAGCAGCAGTAATGGGTGCTGGCAGGGTATGGGATCCACCTGTGGATGTCAGAGGCTCGTTGGCAAATTGTTGCTGATTAGGGACATTTGGTACATGCTTCTCTAATGATTTGCTTCTTAAGAATTTTGTAAAATGTTGCTTAAGTTTTCACCCTTCACCTTCAGCCTTTTGATTGGTGCACGTAGGAATTTAGAGGAGCTCGGCTTTAAACATGACCGAGCCTGGGGGAAGTCAACAGAGCAGACAAGCTGCTGTTCTTAAAGCTCCGCTAGCTGCTTGTCCTTTGCCTTGTCCTTTGTATTTTTAGTAAGTGACCCACTGATTTTGGGACCTTTGAGACACGCTTTCTTATCCACTTCATGAAACTTTGGTGGAAGATCTGTGTTTGTGAAATGTCTGTTTGCACTCCTCTGTTGCATTCGTACATATTGCTTGGCAATTCCTTAAAGGCCTAATCCTGCTGTTTCCACACTTGAAGCAGCTGAAAAAGGTTGTTTCTTGTGGATGGTCCCAACAGGACCCATTAGCCCTTTCTCATCTGCTGTATCTTCGGCTACCAGTTTTGCTGGAGAGAATCATTCTGTACTTGAGACAACTCATGTAAGACACTCTTAAATTAGCCCCTTGGATCTTTAATTCCCATATCCCTGGGAACAGTGAGAGACCCTTTGTGCATGAGGGCACAGTGCATTCTGAACCCAGCTTTCCCAGCAGCCAGATGCCTAGATATTATGCTAATAGCAACAGTTATAGTCCATATCTTCTGCACTTCTGGCACCAGAGCTGAACTGTGTCACTGAATATTCTGAATCCTGGCCAAGGACTCAGTACACAGATTCCTGTCGGCATTTAAAGATGGGAAAGAAACTGGAATCAGAAGAGGGAGGGAGTATAGAAGGAAACTGTTTCTGAAGATTTTTTTCCTCTAGGTTTTTATAACCATATATTATATAACGTTATACTGTATTTCTATTTAGAGGTTCACGTTTAGTTCTTAACTATTTCAGATGTCGTAACCATTGGTGTTGGTATGTTTCTCTGTTTTCCCATCTCATTTTAAGGTAAAGTGAATTCTGTGGACGAAAGAGGTTGATGACACAGACCACAGAATTTCTTTGTTTGGAGGACACGTTATGAACCCTTTCTGGAGCATGTCTACAAGCTCTGTGCGCAAAGTAGGTATAGTTGATAAGTTCAGTGGGGAAACCCATTTGTGTCAGAATAGAAGCCAAAAGAATTCATACCAGGGTTGCCTATAGCCTTAACAAATTGCCTTGTTTTTCTAGTTTAGGTTTTACTTTTGAGAAATAATTATTTTGTTGACTAAAGTCAGTTTCTGAGGCTGAAATCGCATCTCAAGTAGAAATCATTCTGCTAATCACGTTTCTGTTTTGACTTAGGTTATATTTACACATGATGAAATTTGTGACACATTATTGTAGTAGTTTTTCTACAAACTGTAAGATTCCATGGTTAGAAAAGTCTTGGGAAAGGCCAGTCCAAAACGGTCAGGTCAGACTTGAGAGAGCTGGTTAAATTTTTCTAAATAAAATACCTGTTTTATTTAGAAAAATAATACATTATAGGAAAACTTAAAATACAAAAAGAAAATGAATATAACCTGTAATTCTGCCTATAAGAGAACACCACTATTAATCAACTTTTTTCTGTATACAGTACTATGTACATGTTTAATACAGCTATTTTTTCAATTTTTTTAATTTTGGGGGGAAGGCAGTTAGGTTTTTGTGTATTTAATGGAGGTGCTGGGAATTGAACCCAGGGCCTTGTGCATGCTAAGCAAGTGCTCGACCACTGAGTTATACGCTCCCCTTATACGGCTAATTAAACGGCCTTTGTACCTGAGCCAAGAAAGTGCCATGAGATGGTAATTTAGTCTCTGACTCATTTAGACCTTTGTCTTTGATGAAGGATGACAGTTTTCTGGTGATAGTCCACATGTGGAAACATATCCATTAGGGACAAGATCAAAATCAGACCCATGCAAGTGAGAGAATAGCTTCATTCTTAGTTTCTGACCAAAGTGATGACATCAGGTAGTGACTGAGTTCGGTCATCTACCCTATTTTGAGCTACTTAGCACCTGACCTGTAAGTGCCAGGGGTTTTTTCTAGTCTTGCACAGTTGTCTAATTGCTCAGTTACCGCTTGCCCTCTTTCTGGGACCGCCAGGAGAAACCATTCCTTTCTGTTTCATGTAAATCCTGTAAATATCGGCTTTATTGTCATGGATGAATGAATGGGCATGGATGAATCTTCTAACGGTTTAGTCTTGGAGCAGCTTTGTCCCGCTCTTTAGAGTGGCCTGCCTGCTTCAAGCACTGTCAGGCCATCTTGCTCATGGTGCTAGAATGTCCTTAGAAAGAGTAATTCCCGCTTTTCAGTCAAGGACCAAGAGCACATCACATGTAGTCTTGTGATTTAAGAATCATCCTAACAAATGTTCTCACCACTTCCACCTTGAATAGCGATCTGATGGTGAAGAGAAGACTTTAACAGGGGACGTGAAAACCAGTCCTCCACGCACTGCTCCAAAGAAACAGCTGCCTTCCATTCCCAAAAATGCTTTGCCCATAACTAAGCCTACATCTCCTGCCCCAGCGACACAGTCAACAAATGGCACTCACGCTTCCTACGGACCTTTCTACCTGGAATACTCTCTTCTTGCAGAATTGTGAGTTCTAAACTATTTGGTTCCATTTTGAATGACCCTTGAAAGGTAAAGAATTAAATTTATTCTGATGGACTCAGTAGTACACAGCAGCCATTTACCCGTAAAGCGCAAACCCGTCCCCCTCCGGCGTTGGCCTTCGTGTGCACAGGACGATGGAAGCGGTTGCTGGTAGTATCACCTTTCTTAACCAAGGCCTCAGTGGTGTTACATAAACGCCCTCTTCTACAAGTGATGGTTCTTACTCAGAGCTTGGGTAAATAAGATTTAAAGGCAATGTGTGCTTTAATTTTCCATGTCTGTTTTGGAGAGCAAGAGGAGAAAGAAACTAAGATTTACTAAGCATCCACAGTAGGTCAGAAACTTAGTTTTGGTCTCCCTTTATATGAGGTGAGGGTTCGCCTCCCGAAGAGGTGGTTGTAGAGGGCGGACAGTGGGAGGGTGATCATTGTTCCTCCTTGGGTCAGACCCAACCAGAGGCATCCTGACAGACTGAGGAGATGGTCCCTGGAGGAGACGGTCCCTGTAGGCAAAGGTCAGGAAGCCAGACTTTTGGAGTCAACAGCTGAAGGAATGGGGACCATGGACTTGGAGAAGAGAAAGCCTAGAAAGTACTTGTTAAAGCTGTCTTCATATGTTTGAAGGTCTGTCATTAGAAAAGGAATTTGACTTTTCCTGTGTGGCCCCCAGAGGCAGACGGGCAATTCTAGGGAAGTTATAAAGATTTGGGCTTCATGTCAAGAAGAACCTGACTAGTCACAGAAGTCAAAAATTAGAGTAAAGTTGCACATATCAATAGAGTGTGAGGAGATGGGCACTTCTGCAGAGTCTCCTAGTGATGACCCAGCTCCTGGCCACCAAAGGGGCTCAAATAGTGAGTAAGTGCAGATGGCATTTGATTTGATAATTTGTTACAAGGACAAAGTTTGGAGAATTCTTAACTTCAATCATTTAAGAATTCCTTTGTACATGAAGTTATTTTAAAAGCACCCTCAAGCCCTCCATCACTGCACTAATGCTGCCACGTTGGAGGGTCTGAGGCCCCAGTGTAAATGGCTGGGTGTGAACCAGTAGCAGCCGTCCCTTCGGCTTTATAATGGAGGCCTGTGTCTGGCCAGGCAGAGTTGGACAGCCTTCCACTGTGACATTAAATCTGCTGTCTGTGTTGGGATACAAAATTGCCTTTCTGGCAAACCTCACTGCAGTAGTTACATCTGCCAACCATGCTGCTGTTGACATGCTGAATTTTAATGACTTAAAAATGGAATAACTAAAATGATTTTAAAAATAAGTGTGGTAGCAAATAGGTAATAAATAAAAGCAACTGACGCAGGTCCAATAAGCTACTTCTCAGAAGACTGAGGACTGGTAGGTTCATGTGTTTTAAGGCCCTCGGTGAACACTGTTCTTTTTAAGGTCCAGTCACAGCCTTCCTTAACAAGGGTCATAGCCCGGTTGCAAGGGACAGAGAAGAATGGCTGTCAGGTGACAGGTCCCAGAAGGGCCAGTGCAGCCTGCGTGTCAGTGTGCTCATCTTCCCTCGTGTCCGCACCACCGTTTTCCCACACCAGGGCCCACAGAGTTCAGGTGTCCGAGTTGGGGGCAAGTTCAGGAGTGTGAGCGCCTCACGCGGATGCCTGCCTTCACCCAGAACACTGCCACGTGGACTGGTGTTCAGACTTGAAATGACACCCACGTGAGGGTAGTTCCATCGAATTCTGATGTCTTAATTACCTAAAATTGTATTTTAAAATGGCTTTTGAATGTGGGTGGGTGAGATCTATTGTCCATAGTCACGAAGGCAGTAATTTGATACATACTCTCATTGACCTAAAATTTAATGTCCAGCATTACCTACAGGTTGGTTTCCAAGATGGTGTGTTTTAGGGAAACTGATTTCTGGGAGGAAAACTTGATTCTTTGTGTATCCGTTTGGTTTTAATTTCTTAATCTGGGGCCCGCTTTTGGCCATGTTTCTCTGTGAGCAAATGCTCGGAAGCCAGTAAATGGGCAGCAGTCAGGGCCAGGTGACAGGTTGTGATGGCTCCGTCTGTCTGGTTAGGGCATCAGCTGCCCCTCGAGGGACTCCTCGCAAAAAATGAACGTGGGCGGTTTGGTCTATATGTGTCATTTCCATTTCCATCCATCAAATCTCACTGTTCTGCTTCTGTTTTAGTACCTTGGTTGTGAAACAGAAGTTACCAGGTGTCTATGTGCAGCCATCTTATCGATCTGCATTAAGTAAGAAGGATTCACTTACTTTATAGCACATTTGGTTCCTCTGACACAAACATAGCCATTAACGGTGTATATTTTTTCCTACAGTGTGGTTTGGAGTAATATTCATACGGCACGGACTGTATCAAGATGGTGTGTTTAAGTTTACAGTTTACATCCCTGATAACTACCCAGATGGTGACTGCCCTGTAAGTAGGGGGCACAGCCTGGCTTCATTTCTTGGTCAGCGAGGAGGGCTTAACAGGCTTTAAAGATTTCTTGCTTCTTTTCCTGACCTAATGCGTTTATGATTTCGGTTTCCCAGAATCTCTTACCTACTCAGCAGCCTGTCACGGGGGTTTTTATGCCTTGCTGCGTCTGGCTGTGCTGGCCTCTGCCCTTGGCTTTACCGGCTTCTCTGCTCGGCACGCGCGCTGAGGCTCAGTGCAGCACTTACTGTGTGAGCGGTGACTGTGCCGTGGCAGGGGAGAGTGACTTTCCCCCGCTTCGCTGCAACACTTAGTTTTACAGGAAGACACTGAAAATAGTTAAGTGTCCTCTTGAGGCAGCTCTTTGACTTTAAGCAACGTGACGGCCTTGTCCTGAAGCCCCCTTTGCAGCTCTCTGTGTGGGTCTGACAAGCTCTATTGCTGCCATTAATGGATGTGTCTCTCTTTAAATCCAGCGCTTGGTGTTTGATATTCCGGTCTTTCACCCGCTCGTGGATCCCACCTCAGGTGAACTGGATGTAAAGAGAGCATTTGCAAAATGGAGGTTAGTAAATAAGTGTTTCCTCTGGTGACATAAGCCAGCAAGAGGAAGCCTCAGTAACCCTGTCATGTTTCCCTTTAGGCGGAACCATAACCATATTTGGCAGGTCCTGATGTACGCAAGGAGGGTGTTCTACAAGATTGATACAGCAAGCCCCCTAAACCCAGAGGCTGCAGTTCTGTATGTTACTTTGCTTTGTTATTTAAGAAGAATTTGAAGATAGTGAAGTAGATCACATTGGTAACTTTTTGATTTAAACTTTTACAACAGGTACGAAAAAGATGTTCAGCTGTTTAAAAGTAAAGTAGTTGACAGTGTTAAGGTGTGCACTGCTCGTTTATTTGACCAGCCTAAAATAGATGACCCGTATGCAATTAGGTGAGTGCTGATTATCCAGAGAAACTGCACTTTGCAGCACTGTGCTTCCATTCTCCAGGTGGCCTTAGAAAGGGGATTTAAAGGGAAAGTGTGTAATCTGTTAGCTTACAACCTTTCTAATTCGGTTATAACTTGACTTCTGCTTTACGTGGACTGACACGTTGTGCCAATAGCAAGCCTAGAGACTTTGGTTTCCTAATGTCACACGTTCAAATGTCAGGACTCCTTTCCAGCTGGCAGTTTTAGCTGGAGCCCCTCTTAAACTCCCTTACCCCATCAGCGCACAGATTGGTGGAAGGAGGGAGATGAACAGTGTGCAAGCGATCAGTATGAACGACGGGTTTGTTGGGCACTGTGATACTTTATCTCGGGGAAGAGGGGCAGAGGAGTATTGAGAAGTAAGGAGCTGGTGATTTAGCTCTTTGGCAGCATCGATGCTGCTGGTGGGGCAGCGCAGTGTAGTGGTCAGGAGCTTGGGTTCTGCAGTTAGACTGGGTGGCTTTTCCTGATGGGCTTTGGAGACCCAGAGCGGTTACTTTCACTGTGCCTCACAGGACTCCAGAGGTGTTGGGAGCGAACCCATGTAAAGTGCTTTGTGAGGGACGGTTATGTGAGAAAATCAGAGAATGTCTAAAACTTACATATTGACGACTGACTAAAAACTGTTCCCTGTTAAGTTTTGTTAGGGGAACTGGCTTAAAATTGTAAAAATGGACATTAAGCAGATTTAGTGAGCAGTTTGTTAATGTTTTTCTCTTCCTTAAGCTTTTCTCCGTGGAATCCTTCTGTACATGATGAAGCCAGAGAGAAGATGCTGACTCAGAAAGTAAGTAGATGACCATTTTGGAAGTAGTTAACTCGTTTGCTTTCTAAAATGTCTTCATTGGCGGCTGCTCAGTACATACAGGTAACTTTTGGGGAAACCAATCTGTATAGTGCTGACATCTCCTCATCAGTTATTTTTTTAATGTCTGCTTTTCATTGTGCCTAGAAGAAGCCTGAAGAACAGCACAATAAAAGTGTTCACGTTGCTGGCCTGTCCTGGGTAAAGCCTGGCTCGGTACAACCTTTCAGTAAAGAAGAGAAAACAGTAGCAACTTAAGAGCCGGTGACTCTGGTGCACTGTGCACTTTCCTGCTGGACTCGGGCTGGTGACAGCTGACCGATGGCAGAGGACTGCCTGCAGAGTAAAACAGTGTGAACGGTGACTGATGTCGGTGTCGTCCGTGAGTGCTTGGGTTTGAGCCGCGAGTTTTGGAAACCTCTTTACGTGATGCGTTACTTCTGTCAGAAGTGCTTTAGGGCGGTTATCTAGTTCAGTGCTCCAAGTTACTGGGGACCTTGACGCTTAAGTATTTTTCTGAATATAATGCTAAAGGTAAGTTGCATTCATTTAAACTAATAAAGTAGACGGAGTTCAGCGCTATCTAATGATTTCTGAATCAGTGGTTCCAGCCGTACATACGTTAGGATGTGGAGGACAGGTATGGAGAACAGTTCCCATAGCTGATGAGCACTTTTAAGTGGAAGATCACTTGAACCTCAGGCCTCAGCCTACTGTGTTACTAATATACGAACTGCTGTCACTGAGGTACATATTAGGTGGGTGAGAGGAAACCAGAACACTCGTTCATAGTTTTTTTAAAAAGCAAATTACTTACTGTATTTTTATGGCAGGAGGGAGAAAAAGTGTTAAAATGGTTTCTATTGAAGTCAGATATTTAAATGATGAATGACTAATGTGTTTTGTAGAGACAATAAACCAATAAATGATTGTTCTTTGTCATTTATGCAGGAAACTAAATACCCTTTTCTCAATATAACTAAACAGATTAATTTATAAATGCTTTATTGAAAAATACACTTATTTTCATATAAAATTACAGTAGCAGTAAGTATCTTGAGAGGTTTTATAAATATTTTTGCAGAACACTATTCTAATTGAACAGTGTAAGTTCCATATTTCTTTCAGAGCAATATGAAGTTACCTAGTAACTTTGTTTATACTGATTCAATTTACAATTGAATTTTCTCCCTAATAAGATTATTCATTCAACTTTAAAACTGCTGGAACAATAGTGATTAATAAAGGTATATATAGATAATTCAATAGCTGTTAAATTAACATTTTCTAATTTGTATAAATGGTACTATGTACTAATAAAAACCTAAATTCTCCAAGCTTTTTTTTTTTTTATTTAACTGTCAGGAACATATCCAAAGATTTAAAATATATCACCTTAATAAAGACACACGTCTTTTGGATAACTACCTCCTAAGGAAGAGGTCGTAATTTTTCATAATAATCCCCTTAATTCACCTTGATTTAAAATCTTTACTTAGCCATCCGATCCCTATTAACAAAACACTGGAGAATTTAAAACACACACCCAAAAGGTAGCTATTGGAGCTTTAACAGTTTTTAAAAAAGTACAAAAGCATTGAAGAAGATACTGAATTAAGTTCAACCTAGAAGTTTTGTACTCAAAGTTCACATTGTAGAAAGTGCCGTCGCAAATATACAGCAAAATCTAGGTTACAAAATCATGCCTTTTACAGCCCTAAAGTGCCACTTCTTATACAAGTTCACTCACACACTGCACCACACCTAAGGGGGAGAGAGGGAAGAATTATACAAAGGGAACGGGAGACTTGGACTAATAACCTAGGACCTCCAAATCTGGGCGCTCTACCTTGTCACCTTTTGGGAATGCAAAAATCTCACACTCCTACCAAGTGTTTTAGGACAAAATACCTAGTTTTTGTTTTGCTTTTCATGAGGGCCAGAGGTGACCACAAAACAGGTAGGAATGAGTTGAAAAACAGGTCCTCTGCTGGAACATGTTAACAGAGACCTCTTATTCACCTATTGGAGTATGCTTTGTTCTCTGCAATACTTGTAATAGCTTTGCCAAAGAGTGAAAAAAAAAAATCCAAGTTTGGATTCTAAGTACTCTTGATGGCAAGCACTGACTGGTAGGAAAAAAGGCAGTTGGGATGAGTAAAAATATCCTAAGGATACTGGAAGGATTAAGGAAAAGAGCCCCATCATCTAGCATGCATTAAATGATGCTGCTAAACAGTTTGTGAAGAGACAGTTTCAGTACAACAGACTAACCTCAGTGGGAACCTCGGTCATTAGCTACATCTTGGAGACGGCGTAATAAGGCAGAATGATTTTCTGGGCAAATTCTTTTTGCAGGTGATTCACTTCCATCTTCCAAAAGAATCCCTCTCTTTTTGGTTGGAGTTTCTCCTGTCCGTATCATACTGTTAATTTCTCTCAGTCTCTGGGGGGGCGGGTAGGATAGATATAAAAACTTTATAACTGTAATACACATAGTTCTGTTTAAGTCACAGAACCTCAAATGAGTTAAGCAGTTTACCTTGAAGAGCTGGAATATCTTTATAAAGAAAGAACTGTAAAATTTCACATCCTTCCAATTTTACGTCTCAATTGGCTGAGACTGATGATTTTCTGGGCTAGAGGCAGAATAGTTCTATTTTTTTTTTAACAAGCTCCAGAGGTGATTTTGATGTACACTTTTCCACAATGTAAAAAGGTCACAAATTTTTTTTAACAACAGTTAATAGAGCATCACATTGCTATACCATATTTAATCGATTCCATACGTCTCCATTTTCATTTTTTAAAAAATAGCATGATTTTACACAGTATTATACCCTTTTTTGTCCCAGTCGAGTGTTACTCATTTTTTTTTTAGCAGCCATGGAATTTCACAAGAGAAGCCTTAATTCCCTGAGGCATCTAATTAGGTAATTAGTATGATCTGTAATTCTAGAATGTACTAGTTAGTTATATATTATCCTTGGGAGAACTGAGAAAAGTCAGGCGAATTATTTTCTGTGTTCTGTGGTTCACATGAGGAACTCGGATTGAGAAAAACATTGCCAGAGTGCTAGAGAGACTGGATCTATTTATAGGTACCATCAGCATGAAGTCTCTCCAGAGCCCCAAAGTCAGTTATGACGTTTATTTTCTGGTAGTTAAGTTTTTTTTCCTGTGCTGCTGTCATTGTCCCTGTTTCCTAATGTAAAGCATACTGAGGATATTTCACATGCATTTATTATTATAGGAAATTTCAAACATACATGGGAAAGTAGAAGAGTCAGTGAATCCTCACATCCC
Source organism: Camelus bactrianus (assembly GCF_048773025.1). NCBI lineage: Eukaryota > Metazoa > Chordata > Mammalia > Artiodactyla > Camelidae > Camelus > Camelus bactrianus. The sequence goes on from NC_133547.1 coordinate 72,691,449, forward strand.
ACTTCAGCAGTTTCAGCCAGTCTTATTGGATCTGTACCCTCATTACTTCCTCATCCCCCAGAATGTTTTAAAGCAAATCCTAGGCATATTTATACTAATTTTATTATTTCAAAATAATAAACTTTTCTGAGATTTTAAATAAAATCACCAGTGTTTTCTATTATCAGTATATGCACCTTCTCAAATCTTAACTATCTTAAGAAAGCTTTCCTGACTCCCTTTTACCCTCTTGCCTTCCTAAGTCTGTCTGCACTTCCTATCTCTAGTCTCTTATTTACTTGAATATTCCTTAAATTGTTAATTGTATACATTAATTGTATAAATGTTATTTGCATATAATGTATACATCATTATGTGATGTATATATTGTGCAGTCTATAATTGTATACCTTAATATACATAGCACATTAATATTGTACATTAATGTTATGCATAATTTATATACAGTATGCAGTTTTATACACCATAATTGATACAACATGTATATGATAGTTTAAAAATGAATAAATTCTTATTCCAAACAAATTCATACAGAACACACCTAGACTGCTTAGCCTCACCTAGTCCCTTGGGACACCTACTATCATCATTCATTCCCTGAACAAATCAGGCCACTGTGTAGATGTCTACTCTTCTCCTAGGAATGCACTCATTAGAAATGTAATGTGCATTAAGTAAGGTTTCAAAAATATTTAAATGGTACATTTTATGTACCATTTGGAATATTTGTTCAGCTAACATTATGTCTTAGGTCTTCTCATATCAGTGTATATGGATCCCATCTCTCTAACTGCTCTATGATATTCTATGGTACATCTGAATCATAGTTTAATCCCCTACTAATATATTATTTCCTCCCAATTGTTTACTACTATAAGCTCTATTATTGTAACTTATTAACAAGTTGTACCAATTCACTGAAACTGTCCTGACAAGTGTCACTAACGATTAATCATCTGACTTGATCTTGTGTGGTGTCTGATACTTCTTTTCTCATGGTAGTGTAAACGTCAGGTTATCATAGGTTGGTTCTGGACCTTGAGGTACTTCTTGCTTTGTAATATTCTTCCTTGATCTCAGCTATTACCTACTAAGTTGTGATGCAAGTCTTTCTCCAACAGTCTAATAATACTGCTGTCATTTACTGAAAAAATTCCCAATTCTTTGCTAGATTTTTTTTTTTTTGAAACATCCCCAAGTAGTGATAATATACAGGCAGGATTGAAAACCACTGAATTGGACACTTAAAAAAATGTTTTGTGCAGAAAAAGTTAGGTTAAGTTTACATACAGTTACAATTCACCCATTTAAGCCTGACAGTTCTGCATGCTTTGACACATACAGTCATGTTACCACCACAATAAAGATAAACTAGTTCCTTCATTCTGAAGAATTCCCTCACTCCTAGTTAACCCACTTCCAAGTAACCACTGATGTTCCTTGTCCCTGTAGTTTTGTCTTTTCCAGGATGTCAACGGAAGTGGAATTATATAGTAAGTGGTCTACCGAATCTAGTGTTTCATTTAAGCACTGATGCACCTGAGATTCATCTTTTTTGCTGAGTGTATCAGTAGTTTGTTCCTTTTTACTGCAAAGTAATAGTCCTGTCTGGGGGTACCACAGGTTTGTTTATCCATTAACCAGCTAAAGTGGGTTTTCCACTTTTGGGCAATTAGGACTAAAGTCATTAGAAACATTCATGTACATTTTCCGTAAGAACCTAAGTTTCATTCCACTTGGGTAAATACCCAGCAGTGGGATTACTCGCTATATGGTAAAGATATGTTATCCTTTAAAAGAAACTACTAAGCTGTCTTCCAGGTACAATGGCTCTGTGATACCACTTTGCGTATTTACTAGCAATATATAAAAGTTACCACTGCTCCACATCATCTCTATGATTTGTTACTGTCATTTTCTTAGATTTTAGCATTCTAATGGGCATGTAATGGATGCAGTGTTTCCAAATCTTGTGCCCACTTCTAAACTGGTTGGTTGTTTTCATGTTGAATTGGATAATCCTGTTGCTAGAATCCTAAGCATTCTGAAGTTAGTAAAGGCCAAGATTTATATTAGGCTCACCTTTGAAGGACTGTTGCTGAAGTAGTAGAAAATCTTTTCTCGAGGAGAAAGCATTGTTTCATTTTTATGTGGGGAAATGTAGACAGGATGATTTTGAGACAACTGTATTCGGCGAGGAGAGCCTGTTCTTACAAATGGGTAAGGGGAGAGTGGAGGAGCATCCATCTGTTAAAAAAAAAAAATCAGTATTTCTAAGAAAGGTAAACAAGATTTCTAACCAGGTACTTTTTTTTGAAAATGGTTATTTTCATTCAAAGAGTGAAGAGGTGTAATAAACCAGCAGCTTTAGGAATGAATGGTAGACAGTGACGGCCCAACAGCAACAATTAAACCTAAAGAAAACCACACAAATAGCAAAACTTAAGTGCTGACTTTGTGCCAGTCACTTTTTAAAGCATTTTTAATACATCATGCTATTCAATCCTCACAACAAGCTTTCTGAGCAAGGGACATGTATTCCCATTTTCTAAGAGGAAACAAGAGGCACAGAAAAAGTTAAATAACTTGCAAGCTCACCACAGCTGGCAAGTTTTGGACAATTTGAACTCATGCAATTTGTCTCGTGTTACTATACTTTGTTGGGAATCCAAATACCATCTTATTCTTGTTTAATGCTTCACAATAATAGAAATTATGCTGGTTATGCAAATTATTTCTGTTAGAGACTTCCTTAGTTTTACTGAACAAAAGAATTATTTGTAAAACTGGTTTACAAAGAAGTAGCTTAAACATAAGTGACTCCTCATTCCTCACAAGTGAAAAAAGTATGAAATAGTCCTCGCTGAACTTACTACATTTGCCTGTGAATACTTCATGGCAAATGTTTTAATCTGCTTTATGTAGATGTTGTTGTAGAACTGAATGAGGTCTCCCCTCTCCTCCTCTTCCACGTCGCTGTTGGCACCTGTGAGGCGAGTCGGTGTCGGAGGGGCACTGCTCGGCTGTGGAACCGGCAGGGTGCTGCTCGACCTCATGACAGGGCTGGAGTCTCTGCTGGCTGCAACCGTGGGACAAAGAGTGTTAAACAGAAAGACTGCAAGTACACCCTGTGTTTAAAAAGAGAATCCAATAAGACAAGGGTGCACAGAGCTACCTGCTCTGCTTGTTTAGTGGCAGCAAATGGGCACTCTGTTCCTCATACCAGGGAGCAAAGTGCAGATAAGAATGAAGTACTAACTTCATCACCGTGCTCTACATGCAGCAAGGGCCTCCTGAGTAGTTTTCATTAATTTACACCAAGTTTTCTAGGACCCGAGCCCTGCATGAAGTGGTGTAAATCAATTCGGGATGGTATTTCCATAGCATGGTTTCAGTTGACATGTCACATTTTTCTAGAACTCAGGTCAACAAATTCCTGCCTTCTCTAACCTCTAATTCCCCTGGAGGAAAAAAATGTTGTACACAATGTGCCTCAAAGCCATGGGATAAAGGATAGACAACTTTGCTATAAATTTAGAATTAGGTTTATTCTTCCAACAAATATTTTGCCAATAAAATATTTTCATAGTTTCTATAGCAGTAATTTCATTTAGTAATCCTTAGTTTTCTAGGCCTAAAAAAAGGAGAGAAGGTCCTAATTTTGCTTTTTAAGAGTTCATAAAGATCACACTTACTTCTGTCTTTGTTTAGTTCTGTTGGAGAATTCTGATGGCTTCTGCTATCACTGCTGCCAGAATTTCTTCTTTTCCTTTTCCCTTTTATCAAAACACTTCTATACACCTTTAGAGAAATCATGAGACAGGAACAGAAACTAGTATTTATTGAGTGCATCCTAGACTGCATGACCTTGACATGATGCTTAATCCTCACAACTCCGTATGGTGATAGTCCTAATCAGGGGAGGTTAATAAATAGAGCGAAAGTTATAGATACATCTATTAAGTAACACAGGATTTACATCAGGGCCTTCAACGTCCAAATACTGCCTATAATACCGCAGAGCAGTAATAGTATCCAACCATAAAATCAAGTCATTCTAGGTTAAACACAAAGATCTTACATACACCTACATCTATGACATACATGAATATCATTAAAGGTAAAATGAGTTTTAAGATTTCATTTTATGCTATCTTGGTTAAATGTACAATACTGTGTTTCCTCAACCAGACTGAATTCAAGGTGACACAATCCAAACAGCTTCCTAATCTATTTTGGGATTATCTGAATTAAGAAGGAATCAAATATTTCACATTATTACCTTTGGGGGAAAAGAGAGCTTAACTAATCAGGATATGAAGCTGTCTGTCAATAATTAAATAAAATTAAAATAAAGGTTTCGCTTAAAGTAGTCTTAGTTTATTCTGGAGAAAAGGCCATAGAATCAACTGAAGTTAACTTTTTGTATTCATCAAAGATTTTAACCTTTATTTTCAGCCCTGAGAGGAAACTGTAGTTACCTGGCTCCGGGCCTGTGGCTGAGTCCTATAACAACGCATAATATTCTGGAAGGACTTGTCTTCTTTTGTGACCTGGCAAAGAACAAGAGTATTTTGAGAGAGAATTTAACTTCCAGCATAGTTCTGTGAGGTGCTCTGTGAACGTGCTCCCCTGTGAAACTGGTGAAAATTATATAAAAACAACCACTTAAAGTATCTGCAATGGTCCTAAAAGCATACAACAAATGAATATATATTCAAGAAAATCTACTAAAATTCACTAACAACAGAGGGAATAAATGGTTTTTGAATGAAGACCTGGAATAAAAAAAATTGCAGTAGCAAAAAATTCACCAGAGGAATGAAAGAGTAGATTTGAACTAGCAAAGAAAAAAATTTAGCCAACTTGAAAATGGAGACTGCAATCCAAAGAACAGAGAAAAAAAGTGAAGAAAAGTTAACAGCTTCAGCGAAATGTAGCACACCATTAAACACACCAAGATACACAAAATAGTTACCAGAAGGAGAGGAGAGAAGCAAAAAAAAAGAAAGACTGAAAGCTTCCCAAACTTATTTTTAAAATATTAATCTACACATCCAGAAATCTTAGTGAATGCCAAGTAGGATAAATGTGAAGAGATCCATACCCAGACATACAGTTAAAAAAAAAATGCTGGAGGCCAAAGAGAAAATCTTGAAAGCATCAAGAGAAAAGCAACTTTTTGCTTACAAGGAAACTCCAATAAAGTAACCACTAACTTCTCATTAGTAACTATGGAGGCTACGAGACTGAACAAAGTAATAACTAGGAATCCAATATCCAGAAAAGTTATCTTTCATTAGTGAAAGTGAAATAAAATCTCAGAAAAACATACAGAAAGGAAATCTACTGCTGGCAGAACCATCTTACATGAAAATACTAATGAAAGTTCCTGAAACTAAAAGTGACCCCACAGAGTAATTAAAATACCACCCCCCCACACACAAAAACCAAAATAAACAAAAAAACAAAGAGGACTGGTAAAGATAATTATGTAATTGTAAAGATAGTATAAAATGCATGTTTATTCACAACTAATTTTTTAAAAATTGCATAAAACTATATTTTTCATAATATATATGGATTTTTTTCATAATTAGTATATGTATGAGGAAGTGGGGGAGATGTTGATCAGAGAATACGAGCTTCCAGTTATAAGATGAGTAAGTTCTGGGGATCTAATATACAGCATGATGACTACAGTTAACAAACTGTACGGTATACTTGACAGCTGCTAAGAGAGTTGATCTTAAATATACTCACTACCAAGAAAAAGTAGTTGGGTGATTGACATTAACTAACCTATAGTGGTAATCATAATGCAATATATACATGTATCAAACCATCACATTGTACACCTTACACTTACACAATGTGATACATCAATTATTTTTCAATAAAAGTGGGGCAAAAAAAAAGAATACAGCAAGAAGAAAAAAATATGTAAATGGTAAGCCCTAAAAAAACCATTAAGGAAAAAAAAGTTAAAAAGTCATTAATGAAATCAAAATGCTGCATTAGAAAGTATTCATCTAATGCAGATGAAAGCAATAGAGGACCAAAAATACATGAGACATATATAAAAAACAAAAAGTAAAATAACAGACGTAAATTCAGTTAAAACAACAATGTTAAATATGAATGGATTAAACAACACAATCAAAAGGCAGAAATTTTTAGACTGGATGAAAATGAAATCCAACTATACTCTGTCCACAAGAGACACACTGTAGATTAAAACAGACAAAAGGATATAAAAGAAAAGGATGGGGAAGAAGATATAACATGCAAACAGCAACCCCAGGAAAGCTGGATGACTATACAAATATCACATTAAATAGACTTTAAAACAAAACTAAAAGTTACTAGAGACGAAAAGGACGTTTCATAATGATGAAAGCACCAATGCATCAAAAACTAACAATTAAAAACACACATTCACCTAATACCAGAACACCAAAATGCATGAATTAAAAACTAACAGAAATGAAAGCAGAAATAAACAATTCAATAATAATATTTAGAGTTCAATATCCCACTTTCAATAATGGATAGATCAACTAGAAAGAAGATCAGTAAAGAAACAGAGGAATTGAACATCATTAAACAACTAGGCCTTACAGATAATCTACAGAATACTCCACCCAACAATAACAGAATACACATTCTTCTCAAGTGCACAGTGAATGTTCTCCAGGTTAGACCATATGCTAGGCTAGAAAACAAGCTTCAATAAATTTAAAAGGACTAAAGTAATACAAAGTGTAATTTTGATCACAATGGATTGAAACTAGAAATTATTAACAAATTTGGGAAACTCACAGATATGTGGAAATTAAACAACATACCTAGCTAACAATGAGTCATATCAAAAGAGAAATGAGAAAATACTCTGCCATGAGTGAAAATGAAGACACAACATACCATAACTTATGAGATGCAGCTAAAGCAGTGGTTAAAGGGAAATTTATAGTTGTTAAATGCCTATAGTAAAAAGAAAGAAAGATTAATTACTCAACCATCCATCTTAAGACACTACAGAGAAGAGCAAAAATTAAGCCTAAAGCAAGCAGAAAGAAGGAAGTAATAAAGATTAGAGCATCTAATAATAAATGAAACCAAATGCTGGCTCTTTGACAAGATCAACAAAGTAGACAAACCTTCAGCAAGAGTAGCCAAGATAAAAAGGTTATCAAATTACTACTGACAAAGAATAAAAAAATGACTAAAAAAATATTTTAAACAACTGTGTGCCAACAAATTAGAAAGCCCAGAGGAAACAGACAAAATTTGAGGAAGACATACTACCAAAACAGATTCTAGAAGAAACAGACAATCTAAATAGACTCATAACAAGAAAAAGAATTATTCATCAATAAACTACCCACAAAGAAAAGCATAGGGCCCAAAGAGCTTTACTGCTAAATTCTACCAAACATTTAAAGAAGAATTAATACCAATTCCTCACAAACTTCCAAAAAACAGAAAAAGGAACACTTCCCTAGGCATTGAGTCCAATGTTACCCTGATAACAAAACCAGAAAAAGCCATTACAAGAAAACTACAGACCAATATCTTTTATGAGCAGGACAAAATTCTTCAACAAAATAATAGCAAACTGAGCCTAGAAACATATAAAAAGAATTGTATACCATGACCAAGTGAGATTTACACCAAGAATGCACGGATGGTATGTGTGAAAATTCAATCAATGTGATGCACTATATCAATAGAATAAAAAACAAAACCCACAATTATCTCAAAAGATGCAGAAAAAGCATATCTATTTCCAACACCTTTTCATGATAAATACACTCAACAGACTAGGAATAGGAGAGAACTTCCTCAACCTGATAAAAGCATCCATGAGAAAAAAAACACAGCTAATATCATACTTTACTTTTGCTTTCGTCCTAAAACCAAGAACAAGGCAAGAATTTCTGCTCTCAACACTTTTATTCAACAATACCAGAGATCTAGTCAGAGTAATTAGAAATGAAAAAAAAATTTAAAGGCATCCAGTACAAGCAAGAAGTAAAACAAATACGTCTATAAGCAGATTACATGATCTTGTACATGGAAAATCCTAAATAATCCACTCAATTAGAAGTAATAAATGAGTTTGGCAAGGTTATAGGATATGAGATAAACATAAAAATCAATTGTATTTCCATACATTTGCAATGAACACATCAAAAATGAAACAACTGCATTTATAATAGCATCAAAAAGAAAACAAAGTTAACAAAAAAGTGTAAAAGTTATACTATGAAAACTGCAAAATATTGTTGAAAGAAGTTAAAGATGACATAGATAAATGGAAAAAATCCTATGTTCACTGGTCAGAAGGTGAAATACAGTTAAGACAGCAATACTGCCCAAACTGATCTACAGAACAATCCCTATCAGAACCTGACCTGACTTCCTTGTGACACAAAGTCAGAAATGACAAGCTGATTCTAAAATTCATAAAGAATTTCAAGAGATTTAGACTAGCCAAACAAACCAAAAGTTACCAATTTCAAAACCTGAACCATTTGTTTTTAAATGGGTAATTTTATGTTATGTGAATTTCACCTCAAATTATTTTTAAAAAGTCAGTTGATGAGTGTTGAGTTAAAAAGTGTTGATGAGAATGTGGAGAAATCAGGACTCTCATATGCTACCAGTGGAAATGTAAAATGGTGCCGTGACTTTGGAAAACAGATCAGCGGTTCCTCAAATAGTTAAACACAGTTTACAATGTGACCCAGCAGTCCACTCCTAGGAATATACAGAAGAGAAATAAAAAGATGCAGTGGGGGAGGGTATAGCTCAGTGGTAGAGTCATGCTTAGCATGTACAAGGTCCTAGGTTCAATCCCCAGTACCTCTGTTAAAAACAAACAAATAAATAAATAAACCCAACTAGCCTCCTCCCCAAAAAACAAATGTCCATGCAAAAACTTGTACACAAATGTTCCCAAAGTGGAAATAATCTAAACGTCCATCAACTGATGAAAGGATAAACAAAATATATATTTATACAATGGAATACCATGTTCTAAAACTGACTATGGTGAATGTCACATGTATTTATGAATAAACCAAAATCCACTAAGTTGTACATTTTGAACGAGTAGGTTATATGGTGGTATGTGAATTATATCTCAATAAAGCTGTTAAATGTGTTCTGAGAATAAGAAAGCAGCATCTTTACTTTTTCCTTTTATATTCCAAATGGTACTCACCTTTGCCATCACATAAATGGCACACATTAACAACTGGTCCAGATGTCTGTCCATCATAAGTTCAGGACACTGAATTATGGAGAATTCAAAACAAGTCCAGATTTTTTTCCTCAGTTCATCTGAAATATCCAGTTTAGCACAAAGATCCCGAAGGCGAACACCTGCTAAGTGGTAAACCTGGTAGATAAATAAAAGTATCTCAAACTCTGTTTATCTCTCATATTTCCCAAGCTCTAGACCTGGTAAGGGTACATGAAAAATTACCTTTCTAAAGAAAAGTGATAAAGAACTGGTCTTCCTGGGTCTAATACTGCCGCTGGTTAAAGGCAGGCCTGGTTTCTGCTGCTGTCCACCTGGGGAAATCTGTTGAATGGCCACCTGACCAGGGACTTGCAAGGTCGTTCCTGTCACCTGTTGAGAGCTCAAACTTCCAGCCAGGGCCTGAGCACTGAGGGGCTGGATGGAGCCAGTCACAGCTTGTGCCTGCCCCCCAACATTGACTTGGACTGGGAAGAATGTTATTCCTCCATTTTCATTGGCAATGCCTAAAGTTTGTTTCAAAGGAAAAAAGCACAAAGAAGATGTTGATAATACATGATTCTCCAGGCAGAGGTTTCCAATTTCCACCGTCCCAAACCACCCCTCTCCAATCTTGTCTCATATCATCATTCCAGCCAAATCTCAGGTAACTTTCTAATAAATGCCACAGAGATGGAACTTAATATCCAACTCTGCCTTCCTTACCTTGCACAGGAATGGTCACTGTTTGTCCATTGTTGGCTGTGACAGTGGCTGTTGCCATGGTGACCAAAGTCTGTCCAGGAACTGGTGTGACAGAAACAGCCTCCCCAGATACATTCTGCACAGAGACGGCATTGACCAGAGGCTGTGGGGGAATGCGCCCAGGTGTCCCTCCATCAGTGGGGCTATCATTCTCAACAAACAGCCTCCTCCTGGTAGAGCTGGCTGTCGGGGAGCTGTACCTATCGTATAATGTGGTTGGAGATGCTATGCCTAGGGTCAAAAATAAACCAAACAAACACGTTAACTCAAGGAGACAGATCTGACTTCTATCCAAGCTGTTATGTACACAACTAATTAGTGTTTGAAATACTTCATAATTTAAAAACAAAAATTATAAGAGTCACACCATAACTACTTTCACTGAATGAAAATTCAACTGACACTATTAAGAGCAATACTTAGAGGATTTTTCTCTATTTTGTCTCAAAGTGCTCCCTACTTCACTCCACCTTCTGCCAGATCAAACTGGACTTTGCTCTCCACTACCACAGAACCTTAATGATTTAGGGGCAAATTAAATAATTTTCTATTTTCTACCACATTTACTTTCTGCCTAACACCCATGTAAGATGTGACTTCACTGTGAAGCCACTACTTGATAAGAAGACTCGATGGACCTGTTATTACTATGGTATCATCTGGGAGCGTTTCCCCCATTTTATGAATTTTCACCTTTGTCATTTTTTACATATAGAAAATTACTAAAACTCAATAATGTTCTTCAGCAAGAATGGAGATACATGTTTTGGATTCAATTAATCTTAGTTTATTTTTTAGAATAATTTTATTGAGATATGATTCATATATATATATATATAAAACCCACTTAAACTGTACAATTCAATTATGAGGTTTTTGTTTTACTGTGGTAAAATATATGCAACATATAACTTGCCACTTTAACCATTTTTAAGTATGCAATTCAGTGGCTTTACATTCACAATGTGCAACCACCACCACTATCTATTTCTAAAACTTTCAACATCCCAAACAAGAAACTCTGTTAACCATTATAGCTTAGTCTATTAAGTATTCACACCAATGTATGAATTTTCGAGAAGCATTCTTTTTCCTCTTCCAAGTCCAGCTGTAAACTGCACATCAGTGGGATTTAAATATTGAAAACGTATGTTGGGAGGTCTAAGAGGACTGACAGGAGTAGTTCTGACAGACTGTGGCTTAACATTTCAATTTCCTAATGATACAAAAACAAATTTACTATATTTATATCTGGAACAAATATGCAGTGTTAGAAAGAATACATTCTGATTATTATCTCAGAAAATATTAAGAGACCTCATGAAAATGGAGAAGTGGTAAGTACAAAAAAATGCAGTTTAAAGTCAAGTCCTAATCCATGGATTTGGGAAGGAAAAACTCTGCAGAAATAGAACTGAGAAAGACCAGCTATCAGATCTATGGGTCTGAGTGGATAAGCAGAAAAACAGTTAAGCCACTAAGTCAATATGACTCTTCTTTCAAAAATGAGGAGGTTTTCATATAGATCATTCATATTCATTGAGTATGCACTGAACAGAGAGTGATTCCTGATTTTAAAACTGATATTTCTTCTACAGCCAGTGCTTATCAATTACATTAAAACGCTGATCAAGAAACAAGAATATCTTTCTATTGACATCCAAGGATTTAGAACTCTTGGGATGCAGAGAACTGCTTTTTAAAAAGTAGTTTTATCTCAAGTATGTAAACTTAAACCTTGCACCTGGCAGATGTTATAAAGAGCTGCCTGAAATGTAATCAGAAGAATAGCAAAACTTTCCTTTCCTATATTTTAGGGCCAGCAATGCTATTATATTAACTGGAGTCGCACAGCTCAACTGACAAGAGTCAAAGCTAAACATGCTCAGGCCATTCAGTCCTCTTACCTCACTGGCTCATCTGTACCTCATTAGATCATACACTCCATCGTTAAGAAGCTTTTCTGTTCCTTCTGATTTTAAAAGTAACTCATATTCATCTTAAAAAATTTACAGAAATCACCTGGAATTCTATTACCCAACAATAATCATTCTTATTAATAGTTCAGTTTTTCCATTTCAACCCTTTTGTATGTATCTTTTCTATAAGATAAAAATACACTTAAAAATTAGGAATCACATTAATACAACACTCTATTTTAAAAGACACTTGTCTTATGCATTTTCCTCTGTTCTTAAACATTCATGAAAAGCATTACTTTTAAGTGATCCATGTAACACTATAATGTACACTATACCCTACTAACTTCACTTGTAGTTGTAGATGGAATTTAAATCCCCAGATACTGGGCCCCAAAACACTCCCCCTAGTATTTTAGACTTACTTCTTCCAAGTCCTCCAGTATCAGCACGAACTTCACTCACCCTTCTGGGAGTCAAAGGGGAGCCAGCAGTACACATTTCATCTGCTCTTTCCAGGTTCTGAGGGGGCATGACCTATAAAGAATTGTTCACACAGAATGTCATTATTCAAAACAGCATCTTAATTAGAAATACAATAATAATCTAAGGAAAAAGAAAACTATCTTGGCTCATCAGTTATTCCACCCAGAATAAATCAGCTGCTGTCTTTTCCACTTTCATACTGAAGTTAAAAAATTCTGGCAGGCTTAAAAAATTCAAACCTAATGACTGGATACTAAATATAAATCAACCTTCATTACTAATTTGGAGAATTAGACAATCAACCATTCTAAGGTACAGGAACTTGATTAGGAACTCAAGACAGAATACTGAATACACTGTCAGTGAAACCTTGGGGCAATCACAGATTATGTCTGACTCTTGTTCCCCCTTAGATACAGGGGTAATTGTACCATATCAAACCCAGCTGTTACCCTCTCATACTCATGAGGAAGATACTAAGTGTAACTGCAGTCAGAGAAAGAGAATAATGAATAGACTAGATATTGATATACTTTTGTCACAGAAAGATGTTAAGATCTTTTCACAAACCTCTTCGCATGTAGGAACTCTGTTTTCATTGTCTCTAATTCTGTCCCACAGTGGAGACTCTGGTTTCCATGCCAAATGATCCAAGATCTGTTCTTCAATTTGATTAAGATGTTTTACCACCTCTCTACAAAGACCATCTTCTGCTCTAATGAATACTTCTATCACCTGAAATTTTCAAAAATGCCCTGGTTTGTTTAGTAATAATAACTTTTTTACATGAAAATTGTTTAAGTGCAAAAGCAAAATGTGTAAACTTACTTAAAATTTTTTTACATATTTATAGAAACAACAAAGTCAATTTATCAAAAATTACAAATTTAAAGAACAGTACTATTTTGAAATAGCTGCTCTTCCTTTCATTGTCTTTGTAAATAATCATTTACATTGCATGTATGAATTATATAAAATCTTTTGTATCATGATACATTTCTAAATTTTTTAATTAAATAACATGCCTGTCTATTGACACTGAAAAACATTACTCAAAGTTTCATATTTAAAAACTCTGAACATTTAATCTACACCACTGTAAAAATTAGTTTCGACTATGTATGAGAATTAAGACAAACTCATACACTAAATCAATATCAAGAAGGAAACAATACCAGATTTAACGCTTGTTGATCACACGTGGGAGAGAAGTCTAATTCTTTCTGAAAGACACTTTCATTTAATTTCCATAAAATAAAAAAAAAGGTTGCTATCAAGATTACCTAGTGATATGTTTGCTACTTTTCTAAAACCATCTTAGCTCATAAAATGGAAGTATTCTAAAAGCCTTTATCAGATAAAAGGAGGAATCACATGAAACTTTTTACACAAAATAGGTCTTTATACTACATTAAAAGAACTTATGTAGTTCTTAAGACTGTTTCTTCTCTGCTCCCCATTTAGAGAGGAAATTATTAAATGTGTAACTAAAAATAGACGATATGTACTTATATAGTAAAATGAATTAGATAGCTAACGACAGAACGTTGATCTCATCTACAATTTCCTCATCAGTATCAGATTTTTAAAAATACCTTATAAAAATGATAAAGTGGCACATCAAATATTTCAGTAATAAATGGAAAATTCCCAGGAGGCTTATAAGAAAAAGCGACGACCTCAAGACAGCACGCCAAAAGTGATCTGTGGAATGCATCTTGTTCCAGAATGCCCTAGAAAGCACAAAGTTATAACATTTAGAAACACTGGCCTACTCTAACAAGGCATTTCATACCTAGCCAAGTTAAACAAAAATACCATGAGTCTTATTTTCTGAGTTAGTGAGAATATGTGCTTATTTTCTTATAAAATTTTTCTTAATGTTATAAATAAGCCACTTTTTTTTTTAGCAAAAAACAGACGCTGAATATATAAGAACTCTGAAAAATCTCACCTATTGTGAATATAGCTAATAAAAAAGATTATATCCCTAACCAAAGTATACATACATCCTGATGCTCAGAAGAATAATTATGTGGAAAGATGTTACAAAAACAGTATTTATAGTAAGAAGCCACTGTTATAAAAAAGATAGCCAGAGGAAGGCAGGTGACTGGCAGACTGTCATGGACCAAAAGTTAGTGTGTTTATCTTGGGGTGACATAATCACAGATGAGTTTTTTTTTGCTTATTAATGTTCATAAACATAAGTATTATTTTTCAGTTAAGAAGTTACCTGGACACAAAAATCATAGGTAACAAGAGAAAAAGCAGATAAAAATTAAAATCAAAATTAAAAACATCTGTGTATCAAAGGACACTATAATGAGATAAAAAGACAATCCACAGAATGGAAGAAAATATTTGCAAATCATGTATCTGATAAGGGATTAATATCCAGAATATATAAAGAACTCCTACAATTTGATGACAGAAAAGCAAACAACCCAATTCAAAAATGGGTAAAGGACTTGAAAAGATCTTTCTCCAAAGAAGATACAAAAAGGGACAACAAACACAAGAAAAGATGGTCAATATCACTAGTCAAAAGGGGAGTGTAACTATTTTCTATAGACAAAACATGGAAGCAATCTAAATGTTCATCAAAAGATGACTAGATAAAGATGTGGTAACACGTAAAATGAAATACTACTCAGCCATAAAAAAGAATGAAATAATGCCATTTGCAGCAACATGGATAGACCTAGAGATTATTATACTATGAATTGAGTCAGACAGAGAAAGACAAATATCATATGATATCACTTATATATGTAATCTAAAAAACTGATACAAATTACCTTATTTGCAAAACAGAGACAGACTCACAGACACAGAAAAGTTATGGTTACCAAAGGGGAAAGGGAGGAGGCGGGGATAAATTAGGAGTATAGGATTAACAGATACATAATACTATATATAAAATAGATAACTAGCAAGGACCTACTGTACAGCACAGGGAACAATATTCAAAACAAAATGTAGTATATATATGTATATGTGTATATGTATATATGTAAATAAAATGAATATTATTCAGCCTTAAAAAGGAATGAAATTCTGATACATGCTACAACATGGATGAACCCTGAAAACTTCATGCTAAGTGAAATAAGCCAGACACAAAAGAACAAAAATTGTATGATTACATGAGGTACCTAAAATAGGTAAATTCATAGAGACAGAAAGTAGAATAGAGGTTACCAGGGGCTGAAAGGAGGGCTGAATAAAGAGTCATTGTTTAATGGGAATAGACTTCCAGCTTGGGATGATGAAAAAGTTCTGAAGATGGCTAGTGATGAGGGATGCACAAAATTGTGAATGTACTTATTAATGCCATTGAATTCTGCACTTAAAAATGCTTAAAATGTAAGTTTTATGCTATCTATATTTTATTACAATAAGAAAATGTTTAAATAAGTTTCTTAGGTGAGTATTCAGAAATTTTCATATACTCTTTTTTGCCCCTAAACTGAAGCGATGTTTTATTCACCCTTCTGTATATGTTTCAAAATTAAAAAATTGTCCTAAAACAGCCTTTTAAATTCCTACAACCACATACAGCCATATTTTTTTTATTGAAGTTCAGTTGATTTACAATATTATATTAGTTCCAGGTGTATAGACTAGTAACTCAGTAATTTGGTAGATTATACTCCACTATAAGTTATTACAAGACAATAGCTATAATTCCCTATGCAATACAAGATATCCTTGTTGTTTATCTATTTTATACATAGTTTGTGTCTATTAATCCCATATTCCTAATTTGTCCCTCCCTACTTTCCTCTCCCCTTTGGCAACCACAAGTTTATTTTCTACATCTGGGAGTCTGTTTCTGTTTTACATATTTTTCTGATTCCATATGTAAGTGATATCAAATAGCATTTGTCTTTCTCTGTCTGATTTATTTCACTAAGCATTATATTCTCTAGATCTATTCATGTTGCTGCAAATGGAAGAATTTTGTTCTTTTTATGGCTGAGTATACAGCCATATCTTCATACAGAAAAAAAGAAGTGTAAATAGTTACAAGAAGTTAGAATAATTATTGGTCAATTTTCTCTAAAATGTTATTTAAAAATTAATTTAAAAAATTTATTTTTATTGATGTCATTAAAAGTAAATAATATTCACAGTCTACCAAGGCAACAGAAATAAAAGCAAAAATAAACAAATGGTACCTAATTAAACTTATAAGCTTTTGCACAGCAAGGAAACCAGTAACAAAATCAAAAGACAACCTACAGAATGGGAGAAAATATTTGCAAACCATACGAGTGATGAGGGCTTAACTTCCAGAATAAACAAACAGCTCATACAACTCAATAACAAAAAAACAAACAACCCAATCCAAAAATGGGCAGAAGACCTAAACAGACATTTCTCCAATGAAGACATACTGGCAGCCAACAGGCACATGAAAAGATGCTCAATATCGTTAATTATCAGAGAAATGCAAATTAAAACTACCATGAAGTATCACCTCATACCAGTCAGAATGGTCATCATTAAAAAGTCCACAAACAAGGGGGGAGGGTATAGCTCAGTGGCTAAGCATGTGCTTAGCATGCACAAGGCCCTGGGTTCAATCCCCAGTACCTCCATTAAATAAACAAACAAACCTAATTATCCCCCCCAAAAAACCAAAACCAAACAAACAAAAGTCCACAAACAATAAATGCTGAAGAGGATGTGGAGAAAAGGGAACCCTCCTACACTGTTGGTGGGAATGTAATTTGGTGCAGCCACTACAGAAAACAGTATGAAGATTTCTTAAAAAACTAACAATAGATTTACCATATGATTCAGCAATCCCTCTCCTAGGCATATACCTGGAGAAAACTCTAATTCGAAAGATAAGATACATGTACCCCAATGTTCATAGCAACACTATTTACAATAGTCAAGACAGGGAAGCAACCTAAATGTCCAGCAACAGATGATTGGATAAATAAGTTGTAGTATACAGTGGAATACTCAGTCATAAAAAGAAATGACATAATGTCATTTGTAGCAACATGGATAGACCTAAAGATTATCATACTAAGTGAAGTAAGTCAGACAGAGAAAGACAAGAATCATATGATATCACTTACACATGGAATCTAAAAAAATGATACAAATGACCTTATTTATAAAACAGAAATAGACTCACAGACATAGAAAACAAATTTATGGTTATCAAAGAGGAAAGAGGGGAAAGGATAAATTAGGAGTTTGAGATTAGCAATACAAACTATTATACATAAAATAAACAACAAGGTCATATAGTACAGGGAACTATATTCAGTATTTTGTGATAACCTATAATGAAAAAGAATATGAAAAGAAGATATATATGTATCAGTATGCTGTACACCAGAAACTAACACAACATTGAAAACCAACTATACTTCAATAAAAATTTTGAAAAACCAGTTTAACATAAAAAAAGTAAATACCACTTGTACAATCTAAGAAGAATAATTATTTTTGCCAAAGATTAGTGGTTGAATATTTATGTTGAAGCCCTACATTGTCAATACTCAATTTATTCTATATAAGGCTTGAATTAAAACTCTTAATGTTATTTAAAAACCTCAATTAAGGTTAAGTCTGAATGTTTTAATCCTTGACTACAGAGTCTTACTACCCACAGAAATTATAATACATAGCCTGCTGCAATGAGAAACGCTAAGTGAGGGAATGGATGTAAGAGGAACCCAAGTTTCCTTAGATGCCAATCTTATTCCCCTAAAGCCATACATTATTTCTTCAATAATGGCTGTTTTTTTTGTTTGTTTTTTAGTGTGTAGAGCTGAAAGGAAACTACATTTTATTGTGCTGCTCAATACATTGGTTATTTACTCACAGATAAATCCATGTCTCCCAGCCTTTTTTGCTCCTGCTCAATAACAGATTCTAATACTTTATAATAAAGCATCTCTGCAAAACGAAAATGTTTGCTGGCAATTTCTGCATAAATAAGAAAAAACACAAAAATCACATGCAAAGAAAATACTATGGAAAATGAGGATCCATCTCACCCCCTATCCACAGAACAAAATTTAAAAACCAACCCAACATTTTATATATATGCACTTCCTACAATGCCCTCCCAATTACCACTAAGGTTTCTTAATATTCTTCATAGGAACACTGAGAGTTTTCTACAATTGTGAAGTGAAATTTTCACATAGAAAACTGTAATAGTATTCCATCAAGATTCAAATCTTTTTCTTTTTTTTGTATTTTGAACAGAGCACTGTGCTAAGAGGTATGTAACTGGTTTACTGTTCTGCTTGTACTTAGTGCTCATACTGCATGACACTGAACGAGTCTGGGCATGGAACAGCTGTATCTTCTGCATTCATTCTTAATATTCTGAAGAATCACTATAGTTCTATACTTACTATCCAGTCTACAAATAAAAACTAAAGATGTTGAGGAAAAAAAAGTGCCGGAAGTCCAATATAATCAAGATTATTAGTCTAAAATTTCTCTCCTACTGAGAATGGCCCAGGAATGACTTGGTTGACAGAAAAATTGGACGTCCATATTCCAGCACTCAGTCTAAAGTCACAAATTTTTTTTTCATATTTCTGACTCAGTTTCCCCTAGTTAAATTTCAAAGATGAAAACAATATAGACAGTATTAAGCCTTAACCTTTAGCACAATTACTGAAATCCTCATCTGGCTGGGAATGTTGAGTATATATTTCATACATTTCTTTCAATCTGTTGGCAATAGCTTGGGTTGGATCTCTGGAACATGTCCTAAAAAATAAGAAGAAATTATCTGATTTAAAGAGTCACAAAGTGATAAACTGTTTACAACTCTGTAATTTTAGTAACCTATAAATATAAAATACTTTGAACAGAAATGATACACTTCTCAATTAATCCAGGAGATCCCACAATTCCTTATAAAAAAGGTGTTAGTACTACCATTTGAATGAAAAAAGTATCTCTTGCATGGAGCTGTACCTTTTACTGCAGTTAAGTTTAGCAGCTTTGACCGGTGCCCATCTGATATGTGACTGATCCCCGCCTACCCTATACATCTGCAGTCACTGGTGACAAACTAAACTACCCTCAACTGTCTCCCCAGAAGGCAGTATAACTCTGATTAAGAACTCCTGGAAGAAAATAGAATGAAGGGGTATATCATCTATACTACAATAAACTCATATAAATAATTACTGGCATTCTACATTTTTTTTCCTCCAAAATGAAGATTATCTCTTTTTTTTTAATCTAGAAAGGCAATATATGTTTAATGCAGAAGCATAAGACAAATTATCACCATGTAGGCTTTTGTAACAACTATGTTTTTATCTTGATCATAAACACATTCACTGTAAAAATATAGCAATTTAAAATATTATAAAGAAAATAAAAGTCAATTATAATTCTGCTAGAGATGGCTACTGAATATCTTATGCAAGCAGAATTTTATTTATGAACATATACACAGGTTACAAAAACAATATACTTTGTTTTTACCCAGTATCTACTGGTAATATTTATCCCTAATATTAATATTTAAGATGAAAGAAGCTGCTATGCCTAGTTAGAGATTGTAAAGAGATCTGGAAGATACAGAGGTTAAGACAAGCTTCTGAAATGCATGTATAAAATGCTTTTGAATTCTAGGTAAACAAGTTCCATCTGAAAAATACAACTCAGGAAGAGGCTACACAGACAAGGCCTGCTGGGCGTCAATCACAATCCAGTTTATGAATAAAGTAGACGTCATGAGGACGAGTCAGCCTTGGTATTTAACGAACCTAGCTGTGAGTGGGGAACTACAGGGCCTTCTCATACCAGACCACCAGAAATAAAGTGGGCTCCCACAGGGTCTATGTCATTGAGCCATAAGCTTTTAGGAAACTACCTTGGAGATAATTTTGTCAAATAAATTTGCCAAAAATTATGCACATGTAATGAAATTCAGCTTTTCACTAAAGCTCACTGATACTCCTACCAGTCTCAGGCAGTTCAAAGGAACTAAAGGCCTTCCTTTTTTAGGACAAGGGTGTTTTATAGAACTTACAAAAGCTACAGCAGCTTTACGTTGGTTATGAATCCCAGTTGGCTAACTTTTCAAATCTGACCTACCCTTCAGAAATCTGCTCAGGTCCAACCCTCTTCATGAAGTCCTCTGACAACGTCCATTTTTACAGATGCCCCCTTCTTTGAAATCTTAAACAGTTGGTAATAGATTGTTTGGTGCTACAGTGTCTAGTGTTATTAGTTACTGTTTCTTCTACTATATTAAGAAAAGTCTGAGTGTTGTGGACTGAATGTTTGTGTTGCCCTCCTCCTCACCCCCTGCCCCAAATTCATATGTTGAAACGTAATCCCGAATGTGATGGTGTATAGAGGTCATGAAGGTGGAGCCCTCATGAATGGGATGAGAGCTTATAAAGGAAATCCTAAAGAGCTCCCTTGCCTTCTTCTGCTGTGTAAGGACACAGCAAGAAGGCAGCTGTTTATAGACCAAGAAGCAGTCCTCACCAGACACTGAGTCTGTTGGCACCTTGATCTTATAGCCTCTAGAACTGTAAGAAGTGAATTTCTATTGTTCATAAGCCACCCAGTCTACCATATTCTGTTATAGCAACCCAAACAGATTAAGATACTAAGAAAAAAGAATCAAACATTCTATTCATATGTTTTATATAGTTATGTCCTCTAAGGACTAATGACAGAACTGAGCATGTAATTGACATAAAATGATTAATGGGTGGATTAAAGGCACTAATGTTGAAAAATTAAAATAGAAAATTGAAAAATGGTCAACAATCAAGTCTTAGTAGGAAAGAAGGGCTCAAACTAACCTTAGAATCTGTTCCAGTTTCTCACTTGGTGCATTCCTGAGGCCTGTTAGCATGGTGTGAAGACGACTCAAGCTATGAGTCGCTGTAGAAACTGGAGTCACACAAGGGCTGTTGTCCTTAATGTACCTCACACCAGTAAGTGGTGTGGAGATTCTAAGTGCTTTAGACTAAAGAGGGGGAAAAAGAATATTATTTTAGGTCAGAAAGACTTTCAATTACTTCACAAATGGGAATTCAGACCAATCAGACTTTATCTTTACATTAACAATAAATATTAGTGATTCAAATGTCACCATTCTTGGAATTTAAACATAATACCACCAAACATAAGAGCCACCACTATCCACATGAAAATGTGTGAAAGGACAATCTATACTTTAGCCAACTAAGAAGTCTGTCTCTTAAAAGTTAGATCTTTACGATAAGGCACAGTCCCCTATGATTCCTCATTCAAAACTTAAGCTTAGAGGCAAAAATAAGCATTAAAATATCAAGGCTATCTCTGAGAAACAAGCTCCCATCTACTGCTAATTTTGTAAGTACTCAAAGATTGACAAAGAGAGCTGTAAATTAAATCTGGCCCAAACGAAATCCATGACTTAACAAAAGCCCATCCAAATAATCAAATTTGCTTCAGAGAAAGGATAAAGCAAGCAATCCTAGATGCAGAATACAACCTGATGCAGAATAGCCTTCTTCAGTCCTCTTGCCTCTCCTTTACCTTTAGTTACTAGAATCTATCAGTTTTTTTCCCCCTAAAGCAGACAGATCTTCAGGGAAATAAGTTTAAGTCAAATTCTTGAACACAAATAGGAGAAAGATACGACTTAATGTCAAAGAATTTAAGCATGAATACATATGCTAATACAATATCTTTTCTAATTTTTCCAACAAACTCCGAAAGGTTAAGAGAGCTTAAGAGTTTTTTTTTAATATTCAAGATAAACTAGATTTCCCTGTGTATTAAATTTACTTATTCTAGAGACAGCTGTAAAACACCTAGTAAAATTTTCACCTGGCAACAGAATTACTCAAGTTTCATGAGATACAGAAATTCACCATACAGAAATAAATCTATATGCTTTCTCTGTGTCTTAAACAAGAGTAGAGCAGAGACTTTCACTTTGTTTCAAAGAAATTAATTCTATGATTTTTTTAGATCTATAAGATGATCTAGGTAGATTAACCACACTCACAAGATCTCCCCTGCACTTGACAGCTTTTCTTACAACCACCTGAACATGAACCACTGCCTTGCAGGAGGGCGAGCAACAGCCGCCAGCAGCAACTCACCACACTGCCCACAGGTAGCGGCGCTTCCACAGAGGAACCGAGGTATGACAACCACAGACAACTTCCTGCCTGCAGTCCTCAAGGGTTGCATGGGGCTTTCTGGTAGCTCTGTTTCAGTTCTTGGCT
The DNA here is from genome assembly GCF_048773025.1 of Camelus bactrianus. NCBI lineage: Eukaryota > Metazoa > Chordata > Mammalia > Artiodactyla > Camelidae > Camelus > Camelus bactrianus. The sequence continues at coordinate 72,714,110 of NC_133547.1, forward strand.
TAAAGCTTCCTGTGCACTCTGATCAAGAAGAGTCTTTCTTTAACTCATTAGACCTCTTTTATTCTCTATCAGCTTATACTACTAGGTAACCTCTCTTCATTCCATGGCTTTAAAAGCCATTCGTATCCTAATGACTCCAGAATATATATACACAACTCTTATCTCTGCTGTGAACTCCAATCTTGTACCTCTAAACTGCCTACTCAGTTTCTCTACTAGTATATCTAACAGACATCTCACACTTGACGTGCTCATAACCCTAAGTCTTGATTTTTTCCCCTTCAAACCTGTTCTTCCCTGCTCAAAAAATGTCCATAATAAATATTTATTAAATGCCTACCATGTGCTAAGCACTGAATATAGCAATAGTCACAGACCTCATGAAGCTTATATTCTACTGCAGGGAGACAGATAATAAACAATCCTTCCATCCTTCCTTCTCTTCCTCTTTCTCTCCTTTCTATCTGACTGTCTGTCTGTCTGTCTGTCTGTCTATCTTCAGACAAACAACTCTTTCTTTTCTACCTACGGTCAGACAGTGATAAATACTAACAGGAACATTAATTTCAGAGTAAAGGAGAAAGGAAGTCCTGAGGGCAGGGGAGGATGTTGATGGTTATTATTTTATACAGTAGGCAGGTTATGGGAGCCCTGAATGAAGTGAGGAGGTAAACCACATGAGTATCTTGAGTATCTTCCTCAGCTCTAGGCTGAGGAAACAGCAGGGGCAAAGGCTCTGAGTTGGGAGTATGATTGGCATACCTAAAGAATGAAAAAGGAGGTTCACGTGGCATGAGTGGAATGGGTGAGGAGGAAAGTGATAGGAGATGAATTCAGAGAGGTAGCAGGGTCAGACCACTGAAGACCTTACAGGCATCCGTAAGGACTTAAGCTTTTATACCATTTACCCAACTGGAGTCATCACTGTTTTCTTTCTTTCACTCCCTAGATCCAAGCCTGTGAGTAAATCCTGTGAGTGCTATCTCTCAAATACAGCCCATATACAACCATTTCTCTGATCCAAGCTACCATGAACTATCACCAGAATCACTGCAATAGCCTCTTAATTCCCTTACTTCCATCCTTGCCCCCATCCCACCTCTCTACAAGACCTTTAAAAATGTAAATCAGATTATGTCAGTCACTGTTCCCTATCAGAGCAAAAGCAAAAATCTTCACCATGGCTTCCAAAGCCCTATATGGTCTGCCTGTCCTTTCTGTCTCCCTCTCCCCTTACTTCTTAATCACTGTTTTCCCTCACTCACTCAATTCCTACCACACTCGTGTTCTCTCTCAATGTTCTTCCAAAAAACCAGTCAAATTCCTACCTCATAGCTTTGCATTTGCTGTTGTCTGAGATCCAAATACATTTCCCAGCTGTTTGTGTGACTTGCTTCCTCACTGCCTTTAGGTCTGTTAATATTACTTCCTCAGAGACACTTTTTCCAGCCACCTATCTACACTCAATAGTCCAAGGCCCACCCATTCTTCCTTCCCCAACACCTTGTTCTACTACTTTATTTTATTTTCCTTCATGTATCATCATCTGATATACTATATAGTTACTTGTTTGGTTACCTATTGTCCATCTCCCCACACTAGAATATTAAATAGGATATTCATAGCTGTTTTGTTCACTGATGTAACCCCTGTGTCCAGGACACAATCTGGCTTATAGAATACCTTAAGAATATGTGTTGAATGAATAAGCCAACTAGTCTTAAGTCGGGTCTTACAGGTGAGCTACCCACTGGAATTATCCACACTGCCTCTGGAAGCACCTGTCAGAAGTTGCTTATTTTCTGGGAATACCATGTGAAAGTAAAGAAACTCTTAGCCTCCATCTTCCCAAGTGTCTGCATGAAATAACACATAATCCTGAAACTCAGTTTAACGGAATTTTTCTTAAAGACTACAGATCCTCAGTTTCTCTAGTCTCTTGGATGAAGGCACCAACTCAGATCAATCAACATTTTCTAAATGCCTAGTAAAGGCTGCTTATTACTGGTTCATCTTTTCAAAACCAACAATTATCAGAATGACACATTCACTTACATTTATATTTTTTCTTAGATCTAACCAAAAACTTGGAAAACTGATGTCAACAAAAATTAAAACAGTAAACAGAGAGATAACTTTTTCAATTAAGATAAGCAGGATGTGAATTTTCTTTTTTGTACTGGAAGCAAGTAAAACGCACATAAACACACAATTATTAAAATAAAAGAGAGCCTCTGGCCTGTCTGATTCTGTATTTGTATTCCTCCGGCACGGCTCAACTCACCTTGTCAAAGTGCTGCTGCAAGATGTTTTTCATCTGCACCCTTTCAGCAGTCTCTGTTCCTGAACCAGTGTTCAGACACCTTGAGAGAGTCCCAATTTCCTCTTCAGCATCCTCTCCAAGAAAAATCCGTTCATCTAAGTTTCCAACAGATAAAACATACTCCTCATAGGCCTTATTGATGGCTTTACTATAGGAAAAAAAAATAGGCAAAATGTATACTCACAAAACTGCCCCATTAGTTGTTTTAGGCTACTTAATTGTTTCTTTTTATTAAAAGTTATTTATTAAATGTTCTAATAATTTTGTGAAAGTTAAATTTTAGTGGGATCACTGTTAACTGTAAAAACTGAAGAGTATAAAGATACAAGCTTGTTTCACTGTGCTCATCCACTGTACAGTAAGTATATTTTGCTGGCAGTACTTCAGGGCAGGTACCCTGTGCTAAGCTGCCCGGTGGGTGCAGCTTCTGGTGAGAAGCTTAATTATCGTTCCTAGCTGCTCGGGGCACCTTTGAAGACCGCAGTACTTTCACATCATCATTTTTCACCTGTGTAGTTCCAAAAGCACTTCTTTATTTCAATAATTATGATCCAAAAGCTTAACTATTAAAGCTTTAAAGAGCAGCCATACAATTTTCAATAAATTCAAAAACAAGTACTTGGAGTAACAGTTGATAAAACTTTTTATTACTTTTCCATATTCTCCCACAAAACATATTCTAAATTTCCAGGTTAGAAACAATAAAAATATGAAACTCAAGTTTCCTAAACACACAATTTAAAGTATTAAGACACTTTTATAACAGAAGTACTCACAAACTCTCCCCGAAATTCCCAGGTTCTAAAAAACCAGTAAGATTTTCTTCTTTTCCCTTAAGGAGCTATGATGAAAGAAAAGATTTTTAAGTCATCATATTAAATTAAATCCTTGCCCAGAAAATATTTTCACATTACTTATTTACTGTTTACACACCTTTTTTTCATAAAGTTTCCTAATATAGGGTTTCCAGAAATGTTCCTTTATTCCCTTTGCTTCCAAAACTAGGCCATCATGTAAGGAACAGAGTTTCTCAATGACACAAGGTGGGTCAGAGGAAGGTTTAGAATCCTTAGCATGAAAATCTTCAGATAGGCCTATGATGGATAGAATCACAGAACAGAGATATCAGGTAGCATTTAATAAGCTAACATGGAATAAACTAAAATATAAATAATAGTCTAATCAGCATACGAGTTAGCATCTGAGTGTACAGGAAATAGAGTGTAAGGGCCTAATTTGACTCTATTTAAGTATGCTTAAAAAACAGCAAATAGAGGTGAAGAGTATCACTAGTCAATAGATTTCAGTTACTCAATTACCTATCTGGAGATGGTTAAAAAAGAAAAATTAAACAAGTAATTTAGTATATTGTTACAAGATCTAAAAAGGACAAAAATAAAATATAAATTTGCCAATAAGACTTACATTCAAATAAAAAATACCACTTTGAAAAAAATTATTGTTCAAATACATACTCTTGATATATTTTTATTTAACTATATTAGATGTATTTATCATACTAATTTACAGCTATTCTTGCCCTAGACTCAATGCAAGGGAAAAAAAATACATAAAAGAGGGGAAAACTGAAGGGAAGTAGCTGTATAGAAACATAAAGAGAATTAGGACAAGGTCTACTTTATAGCACAGGGAACTATATTCAAAATCTTGTAGTAACTTAAAATGAAAAAGAATATGAAAAATACATACATCTATATATGTGTGTGTGTATGCGCATAACTGAATCACCATCCTGTACACCAGAGACTAACACAACACTGTATATCAACTATACTTCAAACAAACAAATAAACAAACAGCTAGGACAGAAATAAAAGAAAGGACAGAATATGAAGAACACTAAATTTACCAAACCAGGAGCAACTGAAGTAACTAACTCCACTAACTTTAAAAATCTATGTTGATAAACAAGAAGTTCATACTCTACAGCACAGGGAACTATATTCAGTATCTTGTAGTAACTTATGGTTAAAAGAAATAAGAAAATGAATATATATATATGTTCCTGTATGACTGAAGTATTATGCTGTATGCCAGAAATTGATGTAACACTATAAACTGACTATACTTCAATAAAAATATATTAAAAAGAAATCTACCTTGAGAGTGAGGCAAGCTGAAATTCTAACTGTAACTACCCTGAAACTGACAATCTCTCAGAATCCTACCATAGTATTATTTAAATAGCAGCAGCATTATATATTAGCTCTATAAATACTTTTCAATATTTGCTTTGTAAATCATAATTCAGTCTCTTACTATATATCATTCATAGAAATTATATACCTTAAAACCTATTAAATACATTGCCAAAATAATCTTCATTTCCACACATCTTTTAGTTTAAAGTTCTACTTATTTTAGAAAGTTACTCCTCTTCTGTAGAACAGATGTGAAAAGAAGACTCTGTCAATAAATCTGCTTTGACTTCCTACTGTGTGTCAAGCATGAAACTTGCCAATGTTAAAAATCATTGTCAGTTTTAATGTCATCTTTGCTACTCCAGGTTTCTAAAGTTTTTCTTCTTGTTGAGTATATATTTCAGAAACTTCTAATACTGTCATCTAACACTTTAAACTCTGTGACATTTGCAATAGCTTTTCCCATAAATATTGTAACAGAGAGCTCAACTCCTAATTATTAGTACTCTGATAACTATGATGATGATTTTCAGAGCACTTCTGCTCCTTGATGCTAGATATATACAACTCCCAAGAATAAACATATGTAGAAATGTGAGCTGTCCGTTAGTCCTTCATTACAAACTTACCTTTAAAATTAGGGTTCACAAGTTCTTTACGATTGGAACACTGAAGGGCATTTCCATAAACTAAGTCCAAAGCACACAGCAGAAGATGATAAGAATTAACTAAATCATCACTAATCATGGGGAAATTACCTACAGGATTATAAACAAGTAGAATTAAATTTGCATAGACTTTACAGTATTTTTTAAAATAATTTCTTTCTTTAATTACAATGACAATATACAACAGTATACAAAGCTGACTCAAGAGCTACATAAATTGCTTTAGGAAATTTACATTTTTAAATATTACCCTTATAGTTTAATTTCTAAGAGTTTAATGAAAACCAAAACTTCACTAAAAATGCCATTCATTCACTCAATATTCATTAAAGAAGCATTTACTAAATGCCAAAATTTTATCACCATTGGTTTTTCTTTTGAAAATTCTGAACACAAACAATTTCATAAATTATCTCAAACTGTAAGAAATTGTTTTGTACGAAAATACTTTAGCCAAGAAAACTGATAGAAATACTTAGATGGGAAAAGCTGAAAAAATGATTCATATAATTATTTTTTCATGTAGGTATTCTAAATAGACCAAGAACTATCATCAGACTTCTAACTGTAATATTTTAAATACTTTTTGACATATTAATACAAGTTCATATAAATTAATGCAACAGGACCACAACTAAAGATATTTTGGTTCTGCAGCTAACATCCCAGGAATAATTGCTGATGTTTGGTAACAAAGAAAAAAGAAACCCAAACTTAAACCTACAGAAACTTGTCCTGTCTGCAGTGCTGGTTTTATGCTAACAGTGAAAGCAATTTTTACAGGTGGTTAAAGAGTTTTATTATTCTTAGAAACTAAGAAATATTTCTAGATTTTTTAATATCTTCAAATATATCCTTTATTTCATTACATACTCATACAGTATGTATATGCTTCATATTGATTTTACATTCTTATAACATCAGATGAATTCAATTTAAATAGCCAACATATACCTGAAGCATTATTTCTAAACCCTGACATTTTCACACTAAATGTCTACCCAATGCACACATGCACACATGCACGCACACATGCACTCACACTTTGTAGCAGGCTTTTTTCTCTTCTTTCCCCTAAAGAAAATTACCACTTACCTCAGCATATCAGGATAAATAATAATTTTTTTTTGTATAGATGGAAACATTCAACAAATCAATTTGAATGGATTAAAGAGAAAAAAACATTCTTCCATTGCCAGAGGCAAATAAATAGGTCAAATTTTGCACTGATATAACTAAATGAACTTGCTTGGTTCTGCTATAAAGACGCTTAATATTAAAATATACCCAATTCCTCAAATGTGAAACAGGAAGTGGTACTTACCAGTTTCAAGCCACAAAGCCCATCACACTGACAAGCCTAAACTTGTCACTGGTGTGTACTTGCCACAGAAGGAAAAAAACGGCAGCACAGTAACTTTAACAAAAAGCTGAAATGCCCCTAAAGACCAGAATCTAATTTAAACTCCAGTACTCTCCCAAATTGATATACTTTACATTTCTATTCCTGACTTTAGGAATAAATCTGTGTGAGATATTTTATCTTTCAATCAAAGATAACCTGTTTAACCTCAAGAGTTGGCTATTTATCAGGAATTAAGACTCGGGATCTCAAGCAAAACAGAAGTGGCACCTAATGGTCTTCAGGCCACATTCAGGGTCCTTCATGAAGACAAGCCCAAACTTGTCGCTGATCTGTACTTGCCATAAGAAGCCAACAGAGATAGCAGGCAAAAGTTAGCTTATTTATCAGGAACGAGGTAATCTGGGATGCCCACTGTTGCAAAGTCATGAAAAAGGTGGCTAAAAAAGAGTACACTTCCCCCCAAATAACGAAATCAAGAACTGAATAAAACCAACTAAATTACTTTAATAGAAAAGATCCTAGTGAATCATAAAAGATCATAGTGCTGGATTGTGAGCAGACAAGAGCTCTTCAGATCACACAACTACAGACTGGATTAATAATAGTGAGGTAAAACTCAAACACTGAGTAAGCTGCAGAGACAAAAAATATACCACTCCAGCTGGTCAAGTGAGACCAAAGCCTAAATAAGGACAATTCTTTTCTAATAATTTATATAGTACCAAATACTTACTCCCAAGTACACATACACCATGAAAGACATGAAACAGATAAAAATCCCCAAAGTCAGATACACCTGTCCATAATCTACTGACAAGATTAATATCATATATAATAGCAGACACAGTAAACCAAGTGGCAGAAAGTGTAACCACCACAAAAACAGTCTACATGCTCTTAAGTCTTTCCATATTTCATGCCACTGATCACACCACCTTCATTTCCACTGAAGAAACACCCAGTGTAATGGAAAGCAAAAATAAATGAGAGCTTATTTTTGACAAAAGAAAGGTTTTTCTTTTCAATCAAGAAAAGGAAGGAAGGATAAGCTCTAACCTAACTAACTAGAAAGGACCAGCTGCAATGAGACAAACTCTGACACCGATGGAGTGACATGTTCCTGCTGGAGAGCCTTCATATCCAGCATGAAACCACAGCTAGACCTGGATTCAAACCCTAGATCTGTTTCTAGTTGCTAGTTTCTGGGTCTCCATTACTTACTCCTTAAAAGTAAGTAAGTTGGGCTAGTTGATCTAATAATGAGAATCTCTTATATTTATGAAACACTTTCCAGCTCTATGATTATTTGATTTCAATTATGAACTTTATTAGGCTATCTTAACAGCAAAGGCATTCTACACAGTCAAGAAAAAAGCTATGTAACTAATGTAACCGTAATTTCTTTTCTTCTTTAAATTACTAAGAATCATTTCTACACAGAAATACAGAGAGGACGATAATAATAATAAAAGCATATTTCACTAAATGAAGATGTTGGGCACGTTAAATGAGAAGAGAAGGGAGAGAAAATAAACTGTATGTAAAGGCATTTGATCAAGCATTTTTATCTGAACAAGATGTAAAAAGTAAACTGAACCACTCTTGAGAATGATCAGTCCCACTCAACTAAGTAAGACATGTCTCGTGAAAAATACAGCCCAGGAGATAAGCACAGACACACTAACATGTTTGCAGTCCATAATTCAGAGATAATACACCTGGAAAAGATGTTGGGTAAGAACAAAATTAAAGGATTTTCCATTTAATAAAAAAAAGTTTGGAATATTGTAAAGAAATTCAAAAGACTCTTATGAAAAGGCAATAACTGAAAAATTAAGAGTCTGGGATTAAAACCCTTGAGAAATTTTTCAGTGAGAATCTTTTCCTGATACATATTTCAGGTTGACAAAAGTAGTACCTGAACTTTGAAATAAACTAATATCTAAATAAATATTACTCTTTTCTTACCTTTTGCATATATAAAAAGCACCCAACAAAAATGGAAAACTTCAGACACGGTACAGGGCTGTCGCCTTTGGGGAAGAAAAAAGTCATGAGATAACAGAAGAATCAGAAAAAGACATCACAAATGACTGTAAATTAGGTGAGAAACAAAACCCACAGTTGAGGGGAGTGACAGCAGATTCACTTCATGTGGAAAATGTGCAGGAAATTCTGCTCAGCCAAGTACTGGTAAGGAAATGGCTGGGAGCAAGGGAAAGCACTCATCTTAGAAGAAAATTCTGAAGAACTATAAAAGCTTTTCCTGGTCAAGATAGGTAAGGCAGAAAAATAAAACGAGTAACAATAGTTCTTTTGATGATATCAACAAGGCTAATGCAGGTTTAAGACCCATATAAGCAGTCAGGTATGTCCTCAACTTTTTCTCCTCTATTATAGCTGATGAACTGTAAACTCTCCCTCCCTAAAGACATTCCAGATTATGTCAAGTCACAAAAGGACTTTCTATTGTAAATTCTGGGATTCCTATAATTCCTTATACTTCTGCCATTAAGAGTGCCTGTTGTAGAGAGGAGGAAGGTGGAAAAAAATAAGAGTATCTGTTGTATTTTGCTAAGTTGTCAGCTAAATGGAGTTTCAGGTCTGTTTTAAACGTGGCTTTTCTACCAAAACCTCTGCCAACATTTAGCTAAGACATCTGTTGGCCTCACATCTCAGTAGTATTATTCTAACAAAGTGCTTTGAAGAGAAGAATCTGAAGACGGGTTTATTCCCACATTGTCATCAGCTTAGTATACTTGCTCTCCATGTGCCTTAGTCTCTTCACCTGCTAAAAAATCATTCTAATATTGTACTTAATTCACCAGTTCACGGCAAGAATTAAATGTCAGTGCTCTGCCTTAAAAAGTAGCCTTCCCACCATAGGCACATGATAAACTATCCAGTTTTGATACCTACTAAGATAAAAGTCAAACTTTTTAGCTTAACCATCAAGCCACTCTAACTTCCAGTTATAAGATAAATAAGTACTAGCAATATAATGTACAACATGGTAAACATAATTAACACTGCTGTATGTTATATATGAAAGTTGTTAAGAGAGTATATCAAATGAGTTCTGATCACAAAGAAAAATTTTTTTCTATTTCTTTAATTTTGTATTTTTATATGAGATGATGGACATTCACTAAACTTACTGTGGTAATCATTTCATGATGCATGTCAGTCAAATCATTATGCTGTACACATTAAACTTCTATAGTGCCGTATGTCAATTATATCTCAATAAAACTAGAAGAAAAAAAACCACTCAAGCCACTCTAAAAACTGGCTCTATATATGACTTGAGAACTCTAGAACAAACTTAACCCACCTAACCAAATTTCCTCTTGTTTTTCTATTTTGGTGTCTTCATACTTTGTCCTCTGCATAGAAGGCTATCTATATCTCCAACTTCACCATCAAAATCCTACCCACTGTTCCAGACCTATTTCTACTTATTCCATGGAATCTTACCTAATTGGCTCATAAGTCCTACATTTCTATTATCTTTTGCATTTATACATACCTCTCCCTGACTATACTTACTATAAGCTCTCAAAAAACAGTGACTGTGGATTTGGGGTTTTTTGGTTTGTTTTCTTTTTAATATTTGTGTCCTACTTAGTACCTAACAAAGTAGTTCATACAGTAAGCTCTCGATAAGTACTCAGTGACAAATTCTGAAAGACTAGTGTGTGAGATGCAGTACTGAGTCGTGGTGAAGCACATTCTGCGGGCAGGCTGCGTAGGCAGACTACCTAAGTTTCAGCAAGAGCTCCACACTTACTAAACTGTACGACCTCGGCCAAATTCCTTAGCCTCTCAAGGGCTTATTTCCCCCACCTGTAATAACAGTATCAACCTCGTAAAGCTGTCATAGCGACTAACTGAAGTAATACAAGTTTAAGTCTTAGAAGAGTCCCTGCCCAATAATAAATGCTCAGTAAATGGTGTACATTATTATCACTGGTATTAGCCAAAAGTACTAATAAAAAGTACACAAGGTGAAGGGGGAGGGATAAATTAGGGGTTTGGGATTAGCAGATACAAACTACTATATATAAAATAAACAAGGTCCTACTGTATAGCACAAGGAACTATATTCAATATCTTGTAATAACCAATAATGAAAAAGAACATAAAAAAGAACATACATACACACATAACTAAATCACTATACTGTACACCAGAAGCTAACACACCATAAGTTAACCACACTTCAATTAAAAAAAAATTTTTAAGAAATTACCATAAAGTTTTTAAAAAATGATAGTGATACAAATATAAAATTTTTAAAGTTATCTTATAATTTTCTTAATTAGAATTAAGTAGTATATGCACCCTAATAAACATCAATGCAAATACAATCTGAAATTATTTTCTATAACACTCCAAAGAAAGAAGTCTTTCTATAAATGATCATATCAGCCTCACCTAGACTCAAAAACAACTTCTATCCAAACTTTAGAATACTTAATTATAAATAGACAATTCCCAAAACTGCAAGCACACTAAACCAGCTGCTTCTATATCAGGGGCTCAACTACAAAAAAATGTACACTGTTTTATTTTTTTGTTTTTCTTTTTTTTTTTGCATTCTTTTTTATTAAAGTATTGTCAGTTACATTGTTTTATTTTTTAAAGCTGTTCACTTAGTGTAAACATCCTTTACAATTTGGAAAAGTTTTATATTAAAAGAGAAGAAAACATTATTCTTTCAACTATAGTAATTCCCTTTCCTCTACTTTTCTTGTCAACATTTTTCTAGTTCTACTTTAAGAACAAATTTCCATTTCTACTTTATGTAAAAACTTTTATGACAAAGGTAGAGAATCTGCATCCCATAATCGCCCATATCTACTAGGAGAGATGGAAAACATTGAGCCAGAGTAAGTTTACAGACTTTGCAGACAAGATCAGAAGCACAATTTCATAACCATTACAGTTCCACTATTCTCCCCTCAATCCAGTTTCTCTACTTTGAATTGGTTGTAAACATCAAAATAGACAGAACAGCCTTTTCAGGGGGATTTGTTACTATTCAGCTAGACTTAAGAGTCAAATAAAGAAATAGTCTATATGTACTATGACATGCAGAAAATAACAGAAATAGTCAATATAGTCAATAATAGAAAATTAAGTAGTCAAATTCTATACCCAAGGTGGCTAATTGGTGAGAATATCTAAGGAAGGTCTGACTTTTGCATTTTTGGTTGCTTAAATGAAAAAAGAAAATTTATTATAAACAAAGTTTTCACACATTATGCAACATGAAAGAAGCCAAATTCTTCAGAGCTAACATACAATGAAAAGAAATTATTATTAAAAGAAACCTATTGGACAAAAAGATTATTTATGAAATCACATTTGTTTCTTACGACAAGCAAAACAAACTTAGGGGAGGGACACAAGCTACAGGATCAAAACTGTAGCACAGACAGACAAATGTGTGTTCCTGCTTAACACATATAAAAACATACCGCTGTTTTCTTCCTCTTTGTTGCCGGGGCTGTTCCTCTTGAGGATACTTAAAAATGTCCTGAAAAATGGGTTCATATTTCTTAAAAATTACAGCAGAAACAGTGAAGTTTCTCTCTAATCTCTCAGTACGTTCTCTGAAATGTGGGGGTAGATTTGCCATGTCTTCCCACTTCTTCATCTTGTTAAAAAATTCAATTAAGCTGATATTAAAAATAAAAAATTAGATTTTTTTTGTAATTAATGCAAAGGTTAAATATACAAATATAGATAATTAAGAGTAAATCAAAATCAACTCTTTAAATTATATTACTTTTAGACAATGATATAAAATCACAACTCATGCCTCTGACCAGCTTACTCTCACAGACTGGCTTATTTCTCTGATCTTCCAAACCTAATTTCCTAGTCTCTTTTTCTGAGATTACAGGGAGGTTTTTTAAAATTATAAAATATGTAATAATACAAAATAAATAATTAACCAGAAAACATAACCAACATTCATGTACCAATTGTCAGATTTAACAAATATTAACCTATCAAATAAATGTTGCCTTGTTGGCTTCAGATTCTACAGAAATAGCCGAACTTCCCATTTGTACTCTCCCCCAATTCCATTTCCGACTCTTATTCCCCAAAGATAACCAACCTTCTAAAGTCAGTCTGAATCCTTCCCATTCATGTTTTTATACTTACTATATGGTTACATATGTACCCATAAAGAGTTAGTAGTATCTTTTGTATATGTGGTTTTAAAATTTTATAAATGATATAATATTATAACTGGCATTCTACAACTTGCTTTCTCATTCAATAATGTTTATGAGATTAATGTTCATATATGTAGATCTAATTCATTCATTTTAATTACTAAAAACATTCCTTCATATGAACTAACTTTTGTGCATTAATTCCCCAACCAATGGAAATTAAGGTGTCTAATTTTTCATTATAACAAAAAAATGCTGTAATGAACACATTCTTGTACATGTATATTACTGTTTCTTTAGGAACTACCACCAATTAGTAGAATTCCTGAGTCAGAGAATATGCATCTTCAACTTTACTAGATACTGCCAAATTTCCCACTTAAGTGACTATGCCAATTTACGCCCTCTCCAATGTATACCAGCAATACAGAGTTCCCATTTCCCTACATAATAACCAAACTGGGTACTATCAGACTTCACGTTTCCCCAGTCTGATGAGAATGAAATATTATCTTAATTTTACTTTGAATTTCCTTGATTACTAATGAGATTGAACATCTTTGCCTGCATCTATTAGCTATGTGAGTTTAGGCCTTCGTGAAATCATACTTTTTAGTAGCTGTTTGTCAATTACTTAACTACTGGTTAGTAGTTCTTTTTATAATTCTGGATATTGATCTTTTGTTACATTATAAATATCTTCTCCCAATCTGCTCTTTGTTTTTAATCCATTTAGTCCATTATGGCAGGAAAGTAAATAATCTGAATCCATAGGTAAAGATTTTTTTAAAAAATTGAGTTTTTGAAATGGAAATAAAACTGAAGACTGGGATATTACTTGCATTAAAATATTAGATAAGTTTAGTTTACTGCAGTTTATAACAATGATTCCATAATTCGACCTTTGCTTCTAAAGTTCCTTGTCTGTCACTTAACTGGATTACTCTAACTCCATTTTTCATAATTATACTTTTACACCTTATTTAATTCCACTTCTGCAGGTTTACAGCCCAGGTGTTCAACTCTTTATGCACTGCCTCTTGTTCTTAGGCCTAAATATAACTCAGGATTGAGTTCAAGGTTAATAAACAGACTACAGCTAAAAGATTACATTTCTTGTTAACTATTTAAATAGTAAGTTATTTTTTTAAACCAGTACGTCCATAAATTTTGACAGTGGTATTTCCCCTGAAATGCCAAATATCCTTTTTCCACCAATCTTTAATAAGCCATGAGAAAATTAACCCAAAAGATACAAATAATAAATGTAATCAATTCATTTACACAACAGATTGAAAAAGCAACTTCTGTGTCCTCTTTAAAATATTATTTGACCCTGTCTATAATTGATTATAATAGTGTTGCTTATCTCCCAAACAGGAAACTGAGTATTTATATGTTCTTTATATAAGATACAAGTCCCATGCATGTAGTTCTAAGTTTAATATCATATTTTATTTACCTTTTCAATCTAGAGTATCCTATTTAGAATTCTCCCTATATTACACAATGACAAGTCATAATCTTTAATAGTAAACTCTTAATACAAGTGCTTAATACATTAAAAGCTAAATATTTTTCATCAAAGAAATAAAATATAATGGATACTAACTTAGATGTGGTAAAGGAAAACCATGACCTAGATCTAAATTTAGCACTCCATAGGTACAAATGCTCAGAAAATGACCAACAAAGAGGTTTCTTACTGTCACTATGATTTATGAGCTTTTATATTAGTCACATTCTATTTCACAAACTCCAGCATAATTACCTCTGCTCTGAACATCTCAGGATTCTAGTTAAAGATACATAGTTTCCTTCAACTGTTCCTTTGCTTACAGTTGGCACAGATTTTCTGCAAGCCACATATAAGGCACATGCTAACCAATGAAGATCATTTCCCTGTAAAATAAAAGAAAATGGATTTTTAGCTGGTGAGCTATAGATATTTCAATATTAAAAATTCCTGTTTAAATTGAAAGTGTTATTTAAATGCTTGTGGGAAACGGTATTTTCAGTGATGGCTCTGTCCCATGTGCTCTTCTTACAATGTGACCATGGCATTCTTCCACTGAGAGGTAGGAGTTTGTGTTCTCTCACTTTGAACTGTCTCAACCAGCAGCACAGGTGAAAGTGATGTTATGTAACTTTCAAGATCATAAAAGGCAATACAGATTTAATGTCTCTCTTAGGACACAGACCTTGGAAGTCCCAGCAAGGGAGTAGATCACTTGGGTAAATTACTCAACAGTTGCAGAGGCTCAATTTTCTTATCTAAGGGCTGTGAGAGTTGAGTCACAAGTATAAAGCACAGAAAATACAAGAAATCAAGAGATAAAATTCTCTAACCAGTATTCTCTATTAAATATCATAGGAGCTTTATTTTCTATTGTACACGCCCATGAGGCTGACACCCCATATTATCTCACAGCATACCTGACCACTAGTTCCACAAGGGTGGAGACTTTAATGCTTTGTGCACTGCTCCATCCCAGCACCTACACTACAGTGTCTGGCAAAGAACAGGCGATCAGAAAATATTTGGTAAATGAATAAATGCTCATTCATTTACTGGGTAAAGAATCTGAGATCAAAGACTTTAACAAATTGAGTAATCAAACATGTATTTTCAAAAATAATTTACTAACCATTTGTTACATCACTTGCTTATACAATACTGGGCTTCATACCACTTAACCTCTGTGAGTTGAAATACCTCAGCTGTGTGGTGATAATGCTTGTTCTAATTTCAGGGTTATCCTGAGGGTAAAATAAGACCTTATTTGGAGGCACTTATGCCCATCACCAAAAAAGAGTCCTTCTCAACTGGGGCGGGTATAACTCAGTGGTAGAGCATGTGCTTAGCATGCACAAGGTCCTGGGTTCAATCCTTGGTACCTCCATTGAAAAATAAATAAATAAAACATAATTACCGCCCCCCTCCCCCCTCAAAAAAGTCCTCTTCGTCTCACCACAGGAACCACTGGGAAATAAACAGGAACATGGCCTATTCAGTCAGATCACCTAAGTATGTGAAAGAGCTTTGTAAACTCTAAAGCACTGTGTATACGAGTGATCTGTACGCCAGAAACCACACATCACCTTATTTAACCATTCCGAACAGCTCTGTAAGGTAGGTAAAAATATCTCAAATTTACATATCACCAAATTGAGTTTGGAGTGGTTAAGTAAATTGCTCGAAGTCATCAAGATCGGTCAAGTTCTAAAGCCACTATAATACTAGTATTTTTCCCCCTATAGAGGTAACAATGGGGAGAAAGAAAGGGGATTAAAATTCTATTAATACCAGAATAAAAAAAATTATCTTAGTGAGTGACATATAGGCAAAAACATCCTACTGTAGTTAAATAACACTTCTGTTAGGCCTTAAAACATCCCGAGCCTATTCGCTCCACTCTCCACAAACTCTAAAAACAACTTAAGAAAATCATACGGCATCCTGTTTAAATACCACACGCACGGCAGTCAAACAGAGGATAAACAATCCAGACTTCCGTGTCACTTCCCATTGGCCCATAAGGGGGAGGTGCCTACAGAGTTGAGCCTCACTGGCTAGAATGGCCATTTTTCTCATCTGGAAGCCCCGTCCGAAGAAAGGGACAAAAACATGTCTAGATCACAGCGACTGTAAGAGTCCTGTGCATCGTCTTGGGTGACCAATAGGTCCTCAAGGTTGTCGCAGTCCTGACTCCCTAGTAAGAAATGCATGTCTATATCCAGGTAGGCAGAAAGCCCATTTCATTTGCTCTGGGGGAAGATTCGTCTTTGTTTACACAAACACACACGCAGCCCGAAACCTAACAACGCATTTACTCAAACGGATGCAATGCCTGGACAAAGGCAATTTCGAACTGAAGAAGCCTGGAAACGGAGGCGCTAAAGTCGTGTTAATTTCCGTGCGAACACAGGCAAGTCCTCTCACCTCGCTGGGTACGGTCTTGACAACTGCACCTGTTCATTCTGCCAACAAGGCGGTTGTATTTTTGTAATCAGACCCCAGCCCAACCTCAGCCTCGCGGTGCTACTTTAGGGCAAGAGCTAGTCCCTCTTCGGAACCCAAGAGGGAAGAGCAGAGAGATCGAGTTCACTTTCAGGGTCGCTGGCTTTTCAAAAGCCAGGTTTCTGGGACGAAGCTGCGCAGAGAGGATTCCCTCTGCACTCCAGGCTGGGGACCCAGAGAGCCAGGGCCGCCCGAGGGGTGCCCGCGGGACGCCGGGCGGGGGTTAGAAGGGGCCCCACTCCCCGCGGCAGGGCGCGACCACTAGGCCCCAACAGCCGCTCGTCTCCTCCCCTGGGCGCACCTCCAGCGTGTAGCTCTCGCTCATGCTCCGGTAGCTGTCCCAGGCCTCGGCCCGCGCCGCCTCGTCCATGTTCAGGCGGCTGCACAGCTCGTCGAACCGCTGCTGGGTTTGAGGGGCCGGCGACCGGGCCGGCTGCGCGGCATCCTCCGCCTCGCCGTCGTCTTCCTCCTCCTCGTCCGAGGCCGCCGCCGCCGCCGGAGGGGGAGGCGGGGGCGGCGGCGACTGGTCGCCTCCCGACGGCATAGCACACACCTGGCCGGCGGGTCCTCAGGTGAGGTGAGGGCCCGGGCCCGCAGCCATTCAAACCGCGAAGCGCCCGCCGGTCGGCCGCCCGCACGGCGACTGCGCCGTCGCCAACGGCGCTGGACCTCCCGTCGGCACCCGTAGTTCCCAGCACGGCCTGCTGGGAAATGTAGTCCAGGCCGGAGGCCCACGGGGGTCAAACAGTATACTAAAAAATCAGCTCTTTTTGTAGTCTTCCTCGGGCTGAAATAAAAGCGACTTCTCTACGTTTCTAATACCTCCTCATCGGGACACCATTAAGCAGGGCTGTGCCGAAGAGAAAACAAACCGGAGACATTGACTTCTGAAGGTTTAGTGTACAAGGTGTCCCCCAAAATAATACTCATCACTTGCGTGTTCTTATCTAAAAAATGAAGATACTAATAAGGGCGTGAATTTGCCTAAATTTCGGCGCCGCTCCTAATTTCTAGTTCTTCCTTATGCTTTAATTTTATATGAGACGTTCAAATAATTATTGGATTATTTTTTTAGGTAGGAATTTTACCCCATAGGGCGAATGAAGTTCACTATAAGTGACATATTTGTACTATTCTCAGTCCTGCAATTGGCTTAACTTTATTCCTTTATTTTTATTTTGCTTTCTCTTTTCAAGTCTATATGAATCACTTTATTTCCAATCCTCTTTGATTTATAAGTGGTTATGGTATAAAACATTTTCATGTGCGAGGTGCCATAAGGCATTACTCTTTTTTTTTTTTTTTTTTGCCGTGGGATCACTTTGCTTTGTCTTCACTGACCATTAGAATCCAGCCACTCTACTGTGAGGAAGCCCAGGTGTCTTAGAAAAGCCTATTGTCAAAGATAAACAAAGCCGGGTGTCAGTTAAAGGGATGAAAACAGATTTTATTGTCACTACCGACAGTAGGGGAAAGAGCTGAGCTCTGTTCTGATTTTTGCAGAGGTAATTGGAAATTTAAAGGGAGAATGAAAGAATAGGGATGGGAGAGAGCAGAGCTCCAGCAAAGAATTAGGAGAGGTTGATGAGTGTAAATGTGATTAGTCCAGCTGTGCCTGCTGGCTGGCAATTTGTTGAAGTTAGGATTCTATTCTCCCGCAGAGACTGGGAAACAGAGGCCCGTTCCTTCCTGATGATTAAATTTCAAAGGAAGGGCTTTCAGGTCATTGGTAATGATACTCCAGATTTGTAGGAGATACAGTCGGCCCTCAGTATAAGCAAGTTGCCCTCACTCTACGCAGATTGCGTATCCGCAGATTCAACCAACAGTGAATCCAAAAAAAAAAAAAAAAATCCAAAAAGCTGGCTAGAACAAACTGTAAATTCTGGCAGCATTGAGCTTTCTCAGGCAGGCATTTTAATAGGGGGCTGGAGTCATCATAGGGCAAAGGCGTATGCTACTAGAAGCCATGCTAAAGTTTGAGCATCTCTTCGGACAGGGCTTTGGATGAGAGTTCTCCCATTCTCACCATGCACGTAGGACCTGCGGCCCCTGGCCCGCAGCCCCAGACATGTTGAATGAGCCAGTTTGGAAGCAGATTCTCCAGCCTCCAGCCAAGCTGTCCCAACTAACGCTGTGTGGAGCAGAGATGAATCTTCCATTGGTCCTTGCCCAGCTGCAGATCTGTGAGCAGAAGAAATGATTATTACTGTTTCAAGTCATGCAGTTGTAGGATGGCTTGTTATGCAGCAATACATAATCAAACACATATTAAGTATAAAACATGTATCTATCAATTATCATGAAAGAAAAAAATTACTTAATAATTGAATTTTTTCTTGGTAATTTTTTATGCCTCCGCTAGTCTCACCAGTAGATTAATTTTTTTTAACCTTGAAAAGCTAAAATTATGTAATAGTTAACGTTAACATTCCTTCAAAAAAGAACCACTTTTGATAAAGGAGATGAACTGACTTGGACATAGCTTTTGAGCAAATTATTAAGAATAGACTTGAAATTAGATTTCTAGACTACGCTTACCAAATATTTATTTCCCTATCTCCTTCTCCTCCTAGAATGTAAGACCATAAATAGCAGTCATCTAAAAGTAAATTTTACCTTTACATTATTTCTATGACCCTAAAATATATGACTTTACTGTGAAACTTCACATAAACATTTTATATGATAAAACACAGTGGTCTTCA
Source organism: Camelus bactrianus (assembly GCF_048773025.1). NCBI lineage: Eukaryota > Metazoa > Chordata > Mammalia > Artiodactyla > Camelidae > Camelus > Camelus bactrianus. Next base: position 72,733,549 of record NC_133547.1, read on the forward strand.
AAGTTTTTGGTCATGTCCACGAAAAATAATTAGCTTCTAGCATATTTTAAAGTTGGCATCTAAAAGTTTTCATTAAAAGTTTGATCAGGAGCAAAGGATGCAAAGGAGCAAAATATCCAGCATGTAACTACAAACTTCAAAAAATAAAACTGTTACTCAACTTGAAATACAGCCAACGGACCCTAAATAGCATAGCAAATACTCACTATCATCCATTTAAAAAATACATGAATGGGGAGTCAGGGGTATAGCACATGCTTGGTGTGCACAAGGTCCTGGGTTCAATCCCCAGTGCCTCTGTTACAGAAATAAATAAATAAATACATACATACATACATACATACATACCAAACAAAGAATTTGAATGGACATTTCTCCAAAGAAGTAATACAAATGCCCAATAACAAGCACATGAAAAGATACTCAACATTAAAAACAAATTCTCTTTAACAATCAGAAATTTTACATCATTCCTTTTTCTACTATCCCAACAAAATTTTATCCTAATATATTTTGTGCTTGGAATTCCCTTATTAATCTCTTTAATAGTTTTTCCTTTCAGCAAAAATCAACATACAAATGAATTTTTTCAAGTATTCCTCTGTTTATTCTTTTAGGTCAGATTCATGGAGGTATAATTTGCATGCAGTAAAATTCACTCTTTTAAATGTACGGTTCTATGATTTTTGACAAATACATACAGTCATGTCCACCACAACCAAGATACAGAACATTTCCGTCACCCTAAATGTTTCCTATGTCCCTTTGTAGTAAACTCCTCCTCATATAGCCCCTGGCAACCACTGATCAGTTTTCTGTCTCCGTAACTGCCTGTTTCCAAAGCGTCATATGAATATATACATACAATACATAGCCTTTGAGTCTGACTTCTTTCAACTTAGCATAATACTCTACAGATTCATCCAAGTTGTTGCATGTGTCAGTAGTGCAGTCCTTTTTATTGGTAAGTAGCACTCCATTGTGCAAATGTTTATTCATTGTGCCAATGTTTATTTATCCATTCACCAGTTGAAGAAATCTTGGTTGTTTCCAGTTTTTGGTGATTATGAGAAAAGCTACCATAACATTTACCTATATGTTTCTGTATGACACATGTTACTGTTACTCGGGTAAACATCTAGCAGTGAGTTATGGACTGAATGTTTGTGTCATCCCCACCCACACACCCCACCCTCACCCAGCAAGTTCATATATTGAGGCCCTAACCCCCAATGATTGTATTTGGAGATAGGACTTTTATTAGGTAATTATGATTAAATGAGATCATAAGTGTGGGACCTTAATCCAATAGGAATGGTGGCCTTATTAAGAAGGCCACACTTGTGCACCAAGGAAGGGCCATGTGGGCACACAGTGAGAAGGTGCCCAGGTACCTGTAAAATTTTCTGATACTAACTACTATCTATAAAATAGATAAACAACAAGGTCCTGCTGTATAGCACAGGGAACTATATTTGATATCTTGTAATAGCCTGTAATGAAAAAGAATATGTCATTTAAAAATTCCCTTTACTACAATTTAGTGGAATTTGTGAGAATGTAAATGTATGCATGTTTGTTCAGTACACCAATAATCTAGAAAATGGGGTGATCAGAGTGTGCTCTTTGTCGGGAAAGCATCATGAAAATGGGGATACAGAACTAACAGGATTTGGAGGGGGGAAAGAGGAGTTTCCAGAATGACAAAGGTGTTAGGTCTGAGCAACTAAAAATATGGAGGGAAATAATGAGAGTCTGGCTTTGGACATGCTAAATTTGAGGTGTCTTTTGGACATCCAAGTGGAGAAGTCATGTAGCCAATTAGAAACACTAATTTAGAGTTTAGGTGTAGGTCAGGGCTGAGACATAAATTTCAGAGTCTCATATAGATGGATCTAACATCAAAAACTGAATGAAGCCTTGGAAGTGAATGCACAGAAGAGGAAAAGAGGTCCCAGAATCCTTGCTTTTTCTCTTGGTCCCCAGGGACTGCCCTTAGCAGCATGAGCTGCTAGCTAATCTGAGTCTCATGGATCAGCAAAAGGGGTAGGTGGAGGGGGCAGAAGTTTCCCCATCTGGAATTCCACAGCTCCAGTAGCAGGACAAGATGGCACTTATTAAGGTTAAAAATTTAAGGATTTTACATTGTGTTTGTACATTTTACTTTCTGTCAGTTTTTAAAAACAGCTTTATTGAGATATAATCCACATACCAAAAATTCACCCATTTAAAGTATACAATTCAGTGGGTTTTTTTTTTTTAGCATATTCACAGTTATGCAACAAGCCAAAATCCGCTTAGAACATTTTCATCATTAGCTGTCCAATGCCCTTAGCCCTAGGCAATTACTAATTTACTTTCTATATAGATTTGCCCATTCAACATTTCATGTAAATAGAGTCATACAGTATGTGGTCTTTGTGACTAGTTCCTTTCACTTAGCATAACGTTTTCAAGGTTTATCCATGTTGCAGCATTTATCAGTCTTCATACTTTTTAGTGCTGAATAATATTCTGTTATATGGGTATATTGCATTTTATTTATCCATTCATCAGTTGATGGACATATGGGCTGTTTATATTTTAGGGCTATTGTGAATAACACTAATATGAATATTTGTTTCTAAGTTTTTGTGTGTTTTCATTTCTTTGGGTATATAACTAGGAATAGAATTGCTGAGTCATAAGGCAATACCACAAGGAACTGCAAAACAGCGTTCCAAGTGGCTGCACCCTCCGGCAATGTAGGACAGTTCTAATTTCTCCACATTTTTGCTAACACTTTATTGTCTGTCTTTTTGATTCTGGCCATTCTGAGGAGTATGATGTATTATCTCTTTGGTTTTGATCTGTATTTAGTTGATGGCTGATAATATTGAGCATCTTTTCATGTGCTTATTGGCCATTTGTATATATTCTTTGGAGAAATGTTTTTTCAAACCTTATGCCCATTTCACAAATGGGTTTTTGTCTCTATCATTGAATTGTAAGAGTTCTTTACATATTCTGATAGAATTTCTTTATCAGATATATGATTTGCAAATATTTTCCCAGTTCTGTGGTTTTTCTTTTCACTTTCTTGATGTTATCCTTTGAAGAACTAAAGACTTTAATTTTGATGACGTCCAAATTATTTTTTTTTTGTTGTTGCTGGTGCTTTTGGTGTTGTGTCTAAAAAGTTTTTGCCTAAATTAAGTTCACAAAGATTTATTCCTATGTTTTCTTCTAAGAGTTTTATTCTTTTATCTCTTACATTTAGATCTACATTCTATTCTGAGTTAGTTTTTATGTATGGAATAGGGAGAGGATACAACTTTATTCTTTTATATATATATATTCAGTTGTTCTGAATATCCCTTCCTGACTGAATTATCTTGGTACACTTTTCAAAAGTTTACTGATCATAAGTTTAAAAACGGGTTTATTTCTTTTTTTTTAATTGAAACATAGTCGATTTACAATGTTTTATTAATAAGAATTTATTTCTGAACTCTCATTTCTGTTTCATTGATCCATATGTCTATTCTAATTCCTGTACCACACTCTTCATTATTGCAGCTCTTTGGTAAGTTTTGAAATCAGGAAATATGGGTCCTCTTAGTTCTTCTTTTTAAAAATTGTTTCAGCTATGCTGGGTGCTTGCATTTCTATATGAACTTTAGGATTCAACTGAAGATTTCTGCAAAGCAGCCAGCTGAGACTCTCATAGGGACTGCATCAAATCTGTATTTGGGAAAACTTGCCATTTATTTAGGTCTTTAATTTCTTTCAACAATGTTTTGTAGTTTTCAGTGTATTTTTTTTTTTTTACAATTTTGTATGTTTTGTACTTTTTGTTAAATTTATTCCTAAGTATTTTATTCCATATGGTGCTGACATGAATGGAATTCTTTTCTTAATTTCAATTACTCATTGTTCTTGCTTGTTTATAGAAATACAGTTGATTTTTCTATATTGATCTTGTATCCTGCAACCTTGATAAACCTGTTTATTGATTCTAATAGGTCTTTTTAATTTAATTTTGTTTGTTTCATGGAGTCCTTAGTATTTTCTTTATATAACATTATGTCACCTGAAAATAGAGATAGTTTTATTTCTAGCTAGATGCTTTTGTTGTTGTTGTTGTTGTTGTTGTTGTTGTTGTTGTTGTTGTTGTTGTTGTTGTTGTTTTTCTTGTCTCATTTCTCTGGATAGAATTTGCAGAACAGTGTTGAATAAATGTAACAGCGGACACACTTGTCTTCCCTGAGGAGAAAATATTCACTCTTTAACCATTATGTACGATGTTAGTTGTAGGTTTTTCATAGATGACCTTTGCTAAGCTGAGGTAATTGTGTTTTATCTCTACCTTTTTAAAACAAACAAGAAATGGTGTTGGATTTTGTAAAGTGTCTTTTCTGCATCTATTGGAATACCCATGTTTTCCCCCCTTTTTTCCTCTAACAGTACATTAATTATTTCTTGTATATTGAACCAACCTTGCATTCCTGAGATAAAACCAACTTGTCATGGTGTATAATACCTCTCACATGCTGCTGGATTCAGTTTGTTAGCAATTTGTTGAGAAGTTTAGCATTTGTATTCATAAGGGATATTGGTTGGTGATTTTCTTACAATGTCTTTATCTAGTTTTGGTATCAGGAGAATACTGGCCTCAACAAACAAGTTGAAAAATGTTTCCTTTTTCATTTTTGGAAAAGTATGCGATGAATAGGTGTTCCCCACCTCAGTGAAGGCACCTGGTCTCGGGATTATATTATATATAGTTTTTTTAAATTAGTAATTCAATCTCTTTATTATGCTCTTTATTTTAATATAGTTTCTATTTCTTCTTGACTCAGTTTCACTAATTTGTGTTTTTCTTGAAATTCACCCATTTCATCTAGGTTATCTAAGTTAGTAACATACAGTTATTCATAACATTCTCTTATGATTATTTTTATTTCTGTAATGTTGGTAGAAATGACACCTTCTTTTATTTTTGATTCTAGGAATTTGAGTCTTCTTTCTTTGTTGATCCATCTAGTTAGGTTTGTCAATTTTGTTGATCTTTTAAAAGAACTACCTTTTGGTTTTATTAGTTCTTCCTATTTTCTATTTCAGTAATGATGCTCCAATTTTATTTGTTTACCTCTTGCCTTGGGTTTAGTCTGATCTTTTCCTGGTTTCTTAAACTGGAAATTTAGGTTGATTTATGATTTTTTTGCCCCTTAATTTTGACATTTACAGCTATAAATTTCCCTCTGTGTACTCTTTGACTGTCTCTCTTATGTTTTGGTATATTATGTGTTTGTTCATTCATCTAAAAATATTTTCTAATTTCCTTTGAGATTTCTTCTTTGACTCATTGGTTATTTAAAAATATGTTGTTTAATTTCCACATATCTCTGAATCCAAGCTTTGTTACTGATTTCTAATTTCATTCCATTATGGTTGGAGAATATACTTTGTATGATTCAATCTTTAAATTTGAGACTTGTTTTATTACCTGCCAAGTGGGTACCTGGAGAATGGTCCTTGTGTGCTTTAAGAATGTGTATTCTAAAGAAAATAAAGATGTAATTTTAAAATTACATCCAAAACAATAAAATACTTAGGAATAAATCTGACCAAGGAGGTGAAAGACTTATACATGGAGAACTACAAAACACTGATTAAGGAAATTAAAGAGGACTTAAAGAAGTGGAAAGATATCCCATGTTATTGGATTGGAAGAATCAGTATTGTTAAAATGGTCATATTGCCCAAGGCAATTTACAGATTTAATGCCATCCCTATCAAATTACCCAGGACATTTTTTTTTTTAACAGAACTAGAACAAACAATCCTAAAATTTATATGGAATCACAAAAGACCTAGAATTGCCAAAGCCATATGGAAGAAAAAGAATGAAGCTGGAGGAATAGCCTTCCCAGACTTCAGACAATACTACAGAGCTTCAGTAATCAAAACAGCATGGTGTTGGCATAAAAACAGAAATATGGATCAATGAAACAGACTAGAGAGCCCAGAAATAAATCCACAGACCTCTGGTCAATTAATCTTCAACAAAGGAGGCAAAAATATACAATGGAGAAAAGACAGTCTTTTCAGCAAGTGGTGTTGGGAAAACTGGATAGCAGCATGTAAATCAATGAAGTTAGAACTATCCCTCACTCCATACAGAAAAATAAACTCAAAATGGCTTAAAGACTTAAATATAAGACAAGACATGATAAATCTCCTAGAAGAAAACATAGGTAAAGCATTCTCTGACATAAATCTTAGCAATGCTCTCCTAGGGCAGTCTACCCAGGCAATGGAAATAAGAGCAAAAATAAACAAATGGGACCTAATTAAACTTACAAGCTTTTGCATGGCAAAGGAAACCATAAGCAAAACAAAACGACAACCTACGGAATGGGAGAAAATATTTACAAATGATAAGACTGACAAAGGCTTAATTTCCAGAATATATAAACAGCTCACACAACTTAATAACAGCAAAACAAAAAACAACCAATTCAATCAAAAAATGGGCAGAGGACCTAAACAAGCAGTTCTCCAGTGAAGAAATACAAATGGCCAATAGGCACATAAAAAAATGCTCTTATCACTAATTATTAGAGAAATGCAAATCAAAACTACAATGAGGTATCACCTCACACCAGCCAGAATGGCCATCATTCAAAAGTCCATTAACGATAAATGCTGGAAAGAGTGTGGAGAAAAGGGAACCCTTCTACACTGCTGGTGGGAATGTAGTTTGATGCAGCCATTATGGAAAACAGTATGGAGATTCTTCAAAAAACTAAAAATAGACTTACAATATGATCCAGCAATCCCACTTCTGGGTATATATCCAGAGGGAACTCTAATTTGAAAAGATACATGCACCCCAATGTTCGTAACAGCACTATATATGGTAGCCAAGATATGGAAGCAAACTAAATGTCCATCAACAGATGACTGGATAAAGAAGCTGTGGTATATTTATACAATGGAATACTACTCAGCCATAAAAAGAATAAAATCATGCCATTTGCAGCAACATGGATGGACCTAGAGATTGTCATTCTAAGTGAAGTAAGCCAGAAAGAGAAAGAAAAATATCATATGATATCATTCATATATGGAATCTAAAAAAAAAAAAAATGACACTATGAACTCATTTACAAAATAGACGCAGATTCGCAGACATAGTAAACAATCTTACGGTTACCGGGGAAAGTTGGTGGGAGGGGATACATTTGGTAGTTTGAGATTTACAAATGTTTGCCACTATATATAAATGTAGATTTTTAAAAGTTTCTTCTGTACAGCACAGGGAACTATGTTCAATATCTTGTAATAAACTTTAATGAAAAATACAGAAACGAATATATGTATGTATATGCATGACTGGAATACTGTGCTGTACACCAGAAATTGACACATCGTAATTGACTGTACGTCAATTAAAAAAAAAAAGAATGTGTATTCTGCTATTGTTGGGTGGTATCTAGTAGATGTTTCTTAGGTCTAGTTGATTTATAGTGTTGTTCAAATTTGTTTACTTGTTAATCCTTTGCCTGCTTGTTCTATTATTGAAAGTGAGCTATTAGTCTGCAACTATTATTGTTGAATGGTGTATTTTCCTTTCAATTTGTTAGTTTTTGCTATATGTATTTCATAGGCCTGGTGTTAGGTGCACATATGTCTATAAATTATTACATTTTCTTGATAGATTGATACTTCTATTATTATAAAATGTTCTACTTTATTTCTAGTTACATTTTTTGGTTTATTCTAAAGTCTGTGTCCCTTTTATTAGTATAGCTACTCCAGTTTTCTTATGGTTACTCCTTACATATCATGTATATCTATGATAATGATCTAAGTAATCATATATACATACACATGTATGAATTATGTAGATTGTGACCAATGCAGGCATGTCAAGTCAGTGGAGAGTTTATATACTAAATGATGCTGGGACACTGCATAGCTCTTAGGAAAAATTCAAATTAAGATTCCTATCTTATATGTTACCAAAATAAACTAAAAGTCTATTTTTTATCTATCAAATAGACAAAGATTTTTAAAAAGTTGTAATACCCAGTATTGCTAAGGAGACATATGGAAGGAAGTAGTTTTCACTCTGCTGTTGGGGTGTAAAATAATATAATCCAACTGGTTTTAAAATTTGAACATAACCATTTCATGCCTAGGTATTTATTCTAAAGTAGGCAAAGATGTGGGCAGGGACAGACTGGAAGTTCAAGATTTATAGATACTGACAGGTATATATAGAATAGATAAAGAAGTTTATACTGTATAGCACAGGGAAATATAGTCAAGATCTTGTAGTAGCTCACGGTGAAAAAGAATATGAAAACGAATATATTCATGTATGACTGGAAAACTGTGCTGTACACCAGAAATTGATACAACATTGTAAACTGACTGTAACTCAATAAAAAAAAAAAGTAGGCAAGGATTATTTCGTTAGTAAAGGCAAAGATTATTTCAAAAAAATCATAAGTGTATGCAATGATTTAACATAAACACTTTATTTTTTAAATAGCCCCAAACTGAAAAATATCTAAATGCTCAAAAATTGGGTATCAAACAAATTATGATGTATCTATAACTATATAGAATGAGAAAGCCCTTAAAAATGTTGTGAAAGATTCTTTAATGACATGGAAGGATTACTATGATATAGTAAATGAGAAAAGTTTACAAAGTGGTATGTATAGTTTAACTCCACTCTCGTTAAAATAATACACAATATATGTATGCAAAAAAAAAAAAAAAAAGACCCAAAGGTTAACATTTATCTCTGAGTATTCAACATTATGGGTTTTTTATTTTCTTTGTGCTTTCCCTCCCTTCCCCCACCCCTACTCCATGATTTTCTACAATATGCTGTCTTATTTTTTACTAAGAAAAAGGAACAACAATTTAAAAATTCATTAAGAAGCTAAGATGTGGTATATATGTACTGTGGATTTACTACTCAGCCATAAAATATAATGAAATTTTGTCATTTGCAGCAACATGGATAGACTTGGAGGGCATTATGCTAAGTGAAGTAAGTCAAAGACAAATGCTATATGATATTACTTATACATGAAACCTAAAAAATACGACAAACTAGTGAATTTAACAAGAAGCAAGCTGACTCAAAGATACAGAGAACTAGTGGTTACAGTGTGGAGGGGGAAAGCAGGAAGGGCAATAAGGGGGCAGGGGAGTAAGAGGAACAAATTATTATGTATAAATTAAGCTACAAGGGTGTATTGTACAACATGGGGAATATAGTCAGTATGTCACAATTATAAGTGGAGTATAATCTTTAAAAATTGTGAATCACCATATTGTACACATATATTGTAACTTACATAATATTGTTTACCAACTATACTTCAATTAAAAAAGAGATGTTATTTTCGCCTGTTAGTAAAGGCAAAGATTATTTCAAAAAACAATACACAGTATTGGTAAGGATTTGGAGTAAACGAGCATGCACAAAATGTATGCTGCTAATAGTAGTATAAATTGCTAATAATGGCATCACTGTGGACTTGGCAGCACACATCAAAAGCCTTAAAAACAGAAATATTTTCACTTCTTGGGATTAAGGAAATCATTAGAGGTGGATGCAAAAATGCAAATACAAAGGCAACTGTCCATTTTTAGGTTCTTGGTTAAATAAATTACATCCGTATGAGCCAATGTATGTATTAAAAATCACACTGCAGGATACTTATTGACGTAGAGGCCAGTATATTAAAGGTTTAAACAGCAAATATTATGCCCCATATAATACTGATTTAAGATGAAAATGTATTAGTTTCCTAATGCTGCCGTAACAAATTACCCCAAACAGGGTTGCTTAAAACAACAGAAATGTATTCTCTTACAATTCAGGCCAGAAGTCCAAAATCAAGGTGTTGGCAAGTTGGTTCCTTCTGGAGGCTCTGGAGGAGAATCTGCTTTATGCTTCTCTCCTAGCTTCTGGCAGTTGCTGGTAATCCTTGGTGTTCCTTGGCTTCTAGCTGCATCATGCCAGCCTCTGCATATTGCCCAGTGACTCTCTTCTCCGTGTTTCTTATGTCCCCTCCTCTTCTTTTAAGTCCCTAGACTTAGGGCCTACCACAATCTAAAATGACTGCATCTTAACTAATACCCGCCGAGACCCTCTTTCCAAATAAGGTCACATTTTGAGGTCCTGGGTTGACATGAATTTTTGTGAGACAATATTCAACCCACTGTAAGTATATAACATACATATTAAAAGATTGGATGTCTACATGAACGGTATCTCAGGGAGGGTATATAGATGATTTAAAGATTTTTTTTTCTGCATTTAAAATAGCTTATGTACTGGAGTTGCATTCATATAGAGATTAAGTTCTAAATTGAGGTATGAGGTGAACATTATTTGTAATCAAAAATTACTCCCCCTCCACTTTTCCCTCCTACAGCTCCAAATATACAGAATACATCATTTCATAGTGTATCTTTTCTCAAAAACATCCAACACACCCAATTCTTCCTCCAGTAGTGGAACATGGTAGCAATCCTTCGAGTGAACACCAGGTGAAGCAGCTGGCTTGTGTTTAAAAAAAGAGAAAATGTCGTCTAAAATATGACAGTAGAGTTGAATGTGTTCAAGTTAAATGAGTATATGATGAGACTCCAGTGTTTCACTTTTGTAATTTGAGGAAAACAAATTTCTTTCATATTTACAAAGAACAATAAATAATAGTGATGAATTAGGAAAGACTCTTAAGACCAAGGGAAAAAAATCATTACTGATCTCCAAAATGGACTTCTTTAAGAGGTTAGGTATATCTCTGTATCTTTCTGAATTTTTTAAAGGTCCAGGGTAAGAAAACTTAAGGAAACAATGATACTGTGGATATAATTATAGCCAATTTCTGTCTTTTAAAAATTCTTCCAAAGCATACTTTCCTTTTAAAGATTTATGACTATAGTTTCTTTCATAACTGGAGTAAGATAAATTATATATAAAAATTAAAAAGTATTGTCATGTACAGAGGCTGACATCATGGGTAGTCAAAGAATATGTTTAATAAAAAATAATTAAACTTCCATTTGCTCTATAGAACATCATAGAAAGTAATTTAATAAATTACAAATGACTTTTTAAGACGTTTGCTCAACTACAGAAAGCAAATTCAGACTACACAAAACACAACTGGTAAATATTGCAAATGTCCAAAAGAAAAATTGGACTAAGACTTGAATCATGAAACCTGAAACAAGGGCTATAAATACAAGGCAATAACAGCTATAATTCTTTTAGTAACTACCAACACATACTTGGATATCCTTTCAACTGCAACTTTAGTATTATGTAATTCTACTGATTTTTTTTTTTTGTCTTCTTATAACCCTTAACTTTACACAACCATGTTTGCATGTTTTTTTTTTAAGCTGATGGCTGGACAACTTTTTCCCAGTCAGTACTAGATAGAAGTATCTTGAAACCCAAGAGAATGTTTAAGGTTAATATTAGCTTTAATGCTTAGAAAACTGCAATTGCCTTATTACATAGAAAGAGAATCACTAAGATGTTAACCAAATTCATTTGATCATAATTAGGAAAATACTTCATCTCATAAATTTGATATAAATTAGATTTTAGTGACAAGATCTAGCGCTTCCCACCCCCACCCCCCTTTTATTTCAAATTGGAGACAGAAAGGAGTGAAGATCATGTGGGTAGAACTAGAGGGAGAAGGGAAATACAGATGGTGTTGAAATATTCCACCAGCAAACTAAGTTAACTGTGTTTGAAAAACTTTGGCTATCTCATAGGTGTGTTCTAGTGAAACAAAAGTGCAATACTGCAGAGGGAAGATACTAAGTATGTAATATATCATTTTCATGATGAAGAATTACTACCCACTTCTCCTGGATGGGCATTATAGTGACTATTGCTAAGACATTGCATAAAGGACTATCAATTCAAAGTACTATTTTGGAAAAATACAAAAATTAATACAATCCCAATGGAACTTTTGTAATTTTGTAAATACATATAACACTGTCTCTCTAATAAGGGGTTAGTTATTTTACATACAGAAACATAATTTACTGGTAAAGATCTCGGAAAATCCAATATAATTGCTTAATTCATGACAAAGCAACAGAGTTCTATCAAAACATACTGAAAGTTATTTTTTTCTGTGGGAGAGAAGTGAGGTACTTTTCCCTCCTAAATGTATCCCCTAGCAAACTTGATCACTGACTTACTCAAGCACCAGAAAAACACTAATGCTTATCTCTCCTTAGGATGTAAATGATATTTTATGTCCAATTCAGTTCTAATTGTTTTAAATGCATATGAAGGTGAACCTGGACCTCTACCTTGTCAGAATAATAGCAACTTTAGCAGGAGAAATTGTATCACAAATCAATTAGTAGACAAGTTTTACATGGTAAAGGGTTCTAAGAAATTGATCAGAAGCCTTGGGCTTCATTTTTTGTGGTTTACAGGAATAATGTATATATTTTTGAGATTATTCAAAGTGCATTTTCAAAATGGGCAACTCAGTATATTAAATATAAACTGATAACCCAACACTGATTCTGGGCAACATTTAGTCTGCTTACACCTAAAAACTCAAAATGAATTGAGACTATCTGCATATTACTTTACCATTATTATCTGTTAATTTTGGAATATTTCCATGACATAAAACACAAATAGAAATCTACACAAATAAAGCAAACAAACAATTTCTTTTACATGAAGTATGCTGTGTTGAAAGTTCTTTTCAGTGGCATTTCATGAGTTTGCCTTTTCTGAACCCTGGAAAACAGACATTACTCATCTGAGACATAATTATTTCTAATAGGAGGCCAAACTTTGAAAAGTTAAAACTAAGTATGTCTGGAGGGTGCCAAAGTCACATGACACAGGATTTTTATGACTTAATTTTACTGACTTTAGAGTTAAGCTCAGCAAAAAGCAAGTCATATTTCTTGCCAGATTAACATGATATATAGGATGTATTTAAAAAACCCCTGAAAACAAGTATAGAATTAGAAACGAATGTAAACTTCCTAAACTAACTCAGCTGAGGTAACAGGTAGCCAGTTAAATTGGCTGATTGGGAAACTTATTTCTTCTTTAAAACACACTTGTACCTGAATTGGAAACATCAGCAGTGCATCACAACACTAGAGCATTTTCATGTAATTAAAGCAATGGATGGTGATGTAGATTCTACAGCTTTCATGACATTCATTAGCTGCCCAAATTATTGCTGAGTTTTGATCTGTAAATTATAGGTGTCAAGGAGGCTGTAAAACTATATTCAAATTAAATCAGTAATATGCATAAAGTATTCTGTGTTCACTGCAAATATATTAAATATACAACTCTTATTGAGCATAATTTTCATAAAATTAAACCCCAACAAAATTATAATGCCTTTTGTTGTAATTTTACACCTTTATGTATCTGATAGTACATACGAGTTCAGAAACTTATGAATCTTAAGAAATATTACATGCAAAATGTCTCTGAAAGCAGTTTGTACTTCTAAACAAATAACTGAAATGTTCTGTCAGTAAGTTATTGATGCACTCAACACTGGGATATTTACAATTAATAATTAAAGAAAAAAAATCCAAAATCAGTTCATAATTTAAGTGCAGTCTGGGAATCAGTCTTCATTACTAGAATCTGAATCCTCGGATGATGATGATGTACTATCAGATCCAGATGAAGCATCGGCTTTCTCTGAACCCTCATCTGTGCTGTTTTCATTGAGAGGACTTGGTTCAGTTCCCCCTTTGTCTTCCTGATCTCTAACTCTGGAATCTTCTTCCTTTACTTTTACAGACTTAGATGAGCCTAAGTCACTGTTTTTGTTTTTCTGTACATCAAAAGTATTGGACTGGGACAAAGTTGGAATATGAAGATTAAGGCCTGGAGTGAGAAGCATCCCTGGATAAAGTATATTAGATAGTAATAGTGGGTTAAGAGCTAACGGGTTGGCAGCTGCAGCTGTATTTAATGCAGCAGTAGAGGATGTTGAAGGAGAACTTGACACAGAGTTTTCTCCACCATTTTCTGAATTTTGGCTCTCTGTCCTTTCTTTTTTTCCTTCTAGCTCCTTAGAGTCATTTCCCTTTTTTTCTTCTGTTCCAGATTCTGTAGGCTTTGTCAGGAGTCCCCCCATGCCCAACAGATTTGGCAATCCTGTCATTCCTGACAGCAGCATGGGGAACATGGCGGCCACGTTTTTAGCTTCTCCTCCAGAAGAAAGGCCGGCAGGCATTCCCATCAGCCCTGCGGTTACTTGCAGCGACTGCAGGTTTTGTAGGTTCTGTTGTAAGGCCTGAAGAGTTGGGAGATCCACACCTGGAAGTAATCCATTGGCTAACAAAGGATTGCCTGAAATACTGGTGGCAGTTGCAGCCGCTGCTGCTGCTGTGGCCTTCGCAATTCCACTTTTAGGCCGTCTCCCTCGCCTGCTTACTTCCTCTCTCACAACGGGACCAGTGAGAATACGTTCATACATGCTTTCTGGGAGAAATCCCTAAAAGAAAAAATCCATCAATAACAGCTATTTTAAAATAAAATCAATAGCTATTAACTTGCAATACAAATAAGCTATTAAAATAGGCAATTACTCATCAACTTATTCTGTATTAATAAAACATAACCAGTCATGACAGAGATAATCTGATTTTGTCATATTGTAAGAAGTGGCTTGAAACGCTCTTCCACTTCTCATTTTATCATGAGAGAAGAAAGTGGCCTCTGGCCCTCTTTAAAAATGTGAGGCATAAGTCTGTAGAACAGTTCTGGAAAACAGAAGATCCAAAGAGATTTTTTTTCATGAGGGCTGCCCTCACCAATTGCTCTAAAAGACTAAAGAAGTACCCCTCTTCTAATCCGGAAGACCAATAAGGAAAGAAGAAGTAAGTAAAGGTTAAAATGAGATGCTTCATATGACTCCTGACTATCACATTGGGAATAAAGGAGACAAAGCCAAGCTGAAAAAGATACTCAACAAGGGGAAAAAAGTCACTTGGCTCAGAACAGCAATAGCACCTGTAGACCGGGAAGCACCTAGTCCAGGACAATGAAGAGCAACCTATGCTATTTCCTTGTAATTCTCCTATAATTTTCTGGGGCTCAAAACTCCAGAAGTTATTAAAAAAAAAAAAAAAAAAAAGAAAGAAAGAAAGAAAGGAAAAGAAAAAGAAAAAAACTCTTAGAAGTTTTAGGAGTTTAGAACCTCTAGACCACCACTGTCCGAAAGAAATAATGTAAGCTATATATAATATAATTTAAAATTTTCTAGTAGCCACAATAAAAAGGTAAAGTAGAAATATATGACATGAATTTTAGCAATATAGTCTATTTAACAACACAAACATATTAACATTTCAAAATATAATCTATGAAAATTATTGAGCTATTTTATATTCTTTTTTCTAAACTACATCTTCAAAATCCAAAATCAGTATTTCACACTTACAATGCAGCCTAATTTAGACTAGCCACATTTCAAGTGCTCAATAGCCACATGTGTCTGATGGCTACTGTTTGTGACAATGAAGCTCTAGACAGTGGTTTAAAAGACTCTCATGGGACTATTTTTAAATTTTGTTCTGAACTGATCAACTTATTTGTTCTCCTTACAAAAGCATAAGGGTTCACTGCAGAAAACATGACAACAAAAAAAATACAAAGAAAAAAATCATCCATAGTTTCGCTGTTCAAAGATAACCATTGCTAATGTTTCAGGATGTGTGCTTCCATTTTCCCCTTGTGCATACATATAGGTTTTTCCAATTCTTCTCAATTCCCTTTCTAAAATTAAAAAAAAAAATCATACTGAATGTGGGTTTATTGCCTGTCTTTTTCATTTGGACACCTGTAGACATAAGGGCTATTATTTACTTAGCATTTACCACAGGGTTAGGCTTTGCTACTCCAAGAACTTAACTACTACCTCATTTAATGATACTGTGAACTTGCTTCTCCCTTGTCTTCAGAGGTTCTTCTAAGATACAATTTTTAAAAATAGTTGCATAGTTTTCCAATATACTGATGGGCCATTAGTATATTCCCAATTTTTTATTACTCTATTATGATGAATAACCTTATATACATAGCTTTCCCCCATATTCGTTGTGGCATTGCTCAAATAGTATCTTAGAAGTTAAACACAGATCAGTAATATACTGATTCTGCATTCTAACTCAACAAGCATCTGAGAAATTTGTAACGTATTCTGCAAAATAAAAATTATGAACTTAAAAACACTGGCACATGTTTGTGAAATATTTTGTTAATTCTTAACTTAAAATTTAATCTAAGATATCTTTAAATGGCAACTAATTTTTAAAATGATGTATGAATTAATATTTATGAAATACTCACAGACTGCTTAACAACATCTCCCCATTCAGGAGCTACTCCATATTCTGAATTTTCTTCCAGGAATCGACATAAATCCTTCAAAGGGGGAGCAAATGCACCTCCAACCTATAAATGAAAAACCGATTCTTAGACACTTAAAAGTACTATTAACCTTGGAGATACTTCTTGGTTTTATTCTCTGCTGTACAGAGTTTATTTCTTTAAAATACCCTTATTCTGTGAATCATCTCTGACAATCTTTATTACATTAAAAAAGACTACCACAACCTGTAAGAACTACTAATACACTATATAAACATGTGCTAATGTAAATTTTAAATGTTTTAAGAAGGGTTGCTGGAGTAAAATAACTACAATTTACTGTGCGATTACTATGCAGGATAGGCAGTGTAGCCTTGTTAAGAGTATACTCTTTGGAGTATACTCTTTGGAGTCAGACTTACCAACTACATGAACTCAGGCAAATCAGTAAATCTCTCTGGAGCTCATTTTTCTCATCTGCAAAATGGGGATAACAGTAATACCTCCCTCATAGGGTTTTATGAAGACAAAATAATTCAAGTACTTTAACATAGAGTCTGGCACGTAATAAATAAAAGTATTACTATTATATGCCAAGTCTTATGCTATAGACTTTAAGTATGTAATTTATTTTAGTACTCACTACAGCCTTTTGAAATATATTATTTCTGCTTTTCAAATGAAGGAACTAAGCCTCAGAGAAGTTATAAAAGTTGCCCAAAACTAGCTAGTAAGTGTTATGGCTTTCAAACTCAGGTCTCAAAAACCCATGGTGCTTATCTATTATGTAAACTGATACCCTAAAAGTATGAAAATACTTTTTTTTTGGAGGGTAGAAAGAGTTTTTATTCTCCTGCTAGCGCCTAGTCTGACTGTGTGGAAGGATACTTCAGCCATCTGTTTTTAGATGCTCAAGAAAACTTCTGGATGAAGTGAAGCGTACTGGGTCCCATTGAAAGTCTTGCTTAGGAAGATGCCAGGTCATTCTGATTAATGCATTTTTACAGCTAAGTGGAAGGGCTGAATCAGAAGTATGTTGTTGCCAGCATTGTGCAGGGAGATGGAAAGCTGAGCTGCAAGAACAGCCCAGTTCTCTGGAAAAAGCACTCCCAACAGGTTACATATCCTTTTAAATGATTTAACTTTAAATGATCTGGACCTGCCAATTTAACGTTCCTTTAGAATTTAAAGAAATTTCTTGAATAATTCCTTCTTCTACACCTTTATGAATAAATACATACTGTATCTTGTTAGGATATAGACAGGATTTAATATGGACAGTTACATCTACAGGTATTCTCATCTAGTATTTCCTTTAGTCTTTTCTTAGTCTCTCAAGTTTCTATTGCCATCCCTTTTTTATTATCCCCTTCATTAAGCTCCAATTTAAATTGGAGGCTCTCTGTGTGGTTTATAGAGGTTCAGCAGGCATATTCTTTTCCTTAGTAACTCATCAGTCCTCAAGCCTGTACTCTAGAAACTCAGAACAATAAAGAACTCTACAAACTAAGGGAAATGAATAGAACTTTTATCAGGTTAAAACAATTAAAAATAAAATTTAGAGTGTTTAATATTAAACTTTACAAGTAAAAATGAAAAACTGTTTCATTTCATTAAAACTAAGACAAATGCTAATTTTTGTTATAAGATGAAGTGGAGTACAAAGATTTTTAAGAAAATCTATGCAAGCACAAAATTAAGTAAAATGTGACTCATATGTCACTATTCTTGCCCAAATACATTTATGACATCACTTTAAAGTACTAACAAAAGATGAATCAGTTATCTCTACAAAATTGGGGAAAAAATTAGTATCAATTTTAATGAGTTAGTGCATACAATAATATTAAGATAATTGTTATTATAAAAATAGTTTTCTTCCAATTTCAGCATTTCTTCTGAGGAGTTCAAATGATTTTATGTATTTTTATACTAGCAGTGAGGTCATTTAACATATAGCAAAGCAGAACTAGGGAATTAACATGACCTAGGGTAATCTAATTTGTGAGTGAAGGAACTCAATGAGAAAGTTGCTATTCTTACACTGAGGCCATTTTTAATTTATTTATTTTGTTGCTTGCTCATCAGAATTAAAAAAACAGAATAAAAATGTCAAAGCTATAAACTTACAAAAGGGCACCACAAGTGTTCTACCATTTACTTTGTGAGGTAAAAGAGACATACCAATCCAAATATAAAACAGAAACAATTTGGGGAAACAAACATTTGGTTCAGATTTAAGACTCTGGAAAAACCTGACTCTTACCATTCATGAATCAACAAAGCAAAAAGATACAGAGAGGAGGGTATAGCTCAGTGGTAGAGCACATGCTTAGCATGTATGAGATCCTGGGTTCAATCCCCAGTATCTCCATTAAAAAAAAGAAAACTAAAAACTAATAATAAATAAATCAATGGACCTAATGACCTCCTTCTCACAAAAATAATTATATAATTTTTTAAAAAAGGAAGAAAAAGAGAGAAGATAGCACAGGGGTACCCATTAGTCAATAAGGTACCTTTGTTGAAGACATTTTATTTCCATCTATCCAAAATTATGTATGCCGATTTTGACAGAACACTTTATGGCCGAATGATGGAAAATTACATGATAAACAGGTAAATCTATGATGGATATGATGAGAATAGTGTCCCCTTTCAACAGGGTTTCTCAACCTTTGCACTACAGACATTTTGGATTGGTGTTGTGAGGGTTGTCCTGGGTGCTGAAAGGAGAGTTCAGCAGCATTCCAGGCCTCTACCCACGAGATGCCAATAGCATCCTTCCCCTGTTCAGCACCTCCCCAACACCCACCTCCCTACTCCAGAGTTGTGACTACCCAATATGTCTCCAGACATTGCCAAATGTCCCCTGGAAGACAAAGTTGCCCCCTCTTGAGAATCACTGCTTAAGAATCACTCAGATATAGTGCCCCTGTGCAGTGCTACTGCTTATGCACAGACGTGTAAAGTGACTGTGTATTTCATTCAACAGCTTAGCCAAAATATTGGGATTTGAAATTAGACTGTATAAAATTGTAGTCCATGTCTTTTCCCATAAATCTACCAGATTTAACCCATTTCCAGGTCTGTTAAGAAATACTGCATAATGAAATAGTGTTCTAGAGATCTGAAACGGTGAATCAACACGAAAAATTAACAACAAATATATAAATACCTTTCTGGCATTTCTTCTGTTAATCAGCTGAACACGTTCTTCCCCAGTCAGACTATTAACATCTAGTTTATTGGGATTTCTGCAACGATGCCTTTTTTGTTTGGGTCTCCCCTCATGGAGCTGCATTCGCTAAAATATATAGACAAGAAAATAGTTTTATAATCTTTAACTGTATAAACAGTACAAACAAGCTGATCTATGTAATTTAGTCCTATAAAATTGAAGATATATGTACTATATAAGATATATATTATATAATACAGTTGAGCCTGGAACTACATGGGTTTGAACTGTACAAGTCCACTTACATGTGGATTTTTTTTTCAATAAATACACACTACAGTACTATATGATCCACGGTTGGTTGAATCTGAGGAAGTGGAACCGAGGACATGGAGGGCCAACTGTAAAGTTACACTCAAATTTTCAGCTGTGGGGGGATGGTGTGCATCTACACCTCTAACCCCTACATTGTTCAAGGATCAACTGTTTACTATATATTGAAGATACAGATCTTATATATACTATATCACATACCTTCAATATATAACATATATATATATATATATATATATATATATATATATATATATATATATATATATATATATATATATATATATATATATATATATATATATATATATATAATATTGAAGAATTTACCCTTTAGTTACACTTCAAAAACATTTAAATATTTTTACATGTAATAATAAAAATGTTGAATAAGACTTTTTGGTGTTGCATAAATCTTTTCCTCAAATTACATATTTAAACAATTATTCGAGGCCATCATAATGATCAATATTATTCTCTATGAAAGTAGGCTCCTGAAATGAGGAGGACATTGCTAATTCTTTCCCTAAATGCCCTCAAAGATCGCTGTATTCCCAGAGTGTTATTTGAAGAAGTTACCAATAATGCTGGAGCAGTTTCCTCTTTATGTTTTCTCCTGATGAATTGCACCTGAAACATCAGATTTTCTCAGTGCTTGGACACTGTTTTTGTGCTAGTGGCTTTCATTTCTCATCTCACTAATGGACTTTCTTATCTCTTCTCACTTAATCCTCACGAAACTCAAAGATGTTATGCTTATTTTACAAATGGGAATCAAGGCTCACAGAGGCTATCTTCCTCAAGGTCATGCAGCTAGCAAGTGGCAATATGTGGCAATAAAAACTCTTTCCATCATTCCATGCTGCTCACCTCTGTTAACAACTGTTAACAAAGCAGGGCTTGATGTTTGCAGTCATTTCCAAGCAATTAGAAATTCCAAGAGACTAAAACTCAAACTCTTCAGCATGGCATACCAGTCCCATCACAGGCTGGATGGAATTCACATTTTCTATCCAATTACTATTATTCCACTTGCTCCCTCACATAATCTGGAATATCAGATGAGTCACTGTTTTATGAACATACCCTGAAGTCCTATCCTGTTTTAGCTCTCCTCATAATTGTTCTATAATGCCTAGAATATCCTCCTCCTGTGTGAACCTGGTCAAATACCTACTTATTATTTTATCACCCACCAGTCATATGTCAGCTCTGTTTTCTTTCTACCATTCTCCAGATACTTTACTCTGCCTGGGCAGAGAAGTTATTCTTTTATCTGCTTCCAAGGCACTTCATATGTACCACTGGTATAGTATATATACCATGTTATAATTATTTAGTTGTAGAGACACCAGATTAGAGTGTCAGATCCAAGACACCATTAATGTAAAATGTCCTTGGGAAATCATACCAATCATTACCTTGTATTCTTTACTGCAACAAATGCTGCTTGTAAAAATGCCTTAAAATCTTACAACATTATGATAAAAGGTTTATTTGCAGTGAAAATAATGAATGGCTATGAGCTTAAAAAAAAAATAAATAAAGATTTGCAGTGGTAAGAGAAAGGTATGAGAATCCTCAGAGACTACATAGTTAATTGCCTTGAGGGCAAGAACTTTATACTACTCACTGTTTTATCCTAAGTCCCTCAAAATCATAACTAGCACACAGTAGTCACTCAATAAAAATTTGCTGACTGAATAAATGATGTTATTTTCTAATATGTTAAGAAGTTACAGGGTTGCACTATTTACTTAAAATTTCAGTGTTTCTATTTCTTTATCAATAAAGTTTTAATAATGCCATTCTGATAAAGTTGGAGGGTGTTTAATGAGATAATGCATGCTAAGTGCTAAATATAATGCCAGGCACACAGCTAAGTCTCAATAAATGTTTACTATGATTATTTTTTATTATTTTAAAATTAACTTCTTGAGGGAAAGGACTGGAAGTTGTATGCCTTTACAAACTTCATTGGGTCCAACTTAGTACTCTGTATATGAGAAATGATTTTTATTATCTAAACACTTGTTGAATATGGAATGGAAAAATGAAAAATTATATTGTATAGTATCATGGGAAAGATGGTCATTTTTTCCCTACTAATTTTCCTAAATCTTGGGCAGAACACATATTTAGTGTAAGTGGGTGAGAATTTATGCTTCATCATTATAGGTTTGATGACTAACAGAAACAAAATATACCAAGATCTGTAAGGTATCACCTACAGGAATAAAAGCTCCTAAATCTTCCACATAACCTGGGTGCTCCTTAAGCCATTTTTCCAAATCCTTTCTCTTCGGTGCATCATCGCCTGCAAGTCTTGTCCCATCTTTAAGATTAATAACTGGAACTGGACTTTCTGTATCAGGAATTCCTTGAGGTTGAGTATAGGATAGTGTTGGATTTATCCCTGCAGAAATCTGTGAGGTGGTTAAGCCTAAAGTAACCTGTAGAAAAACACCAAATGAAAATTTTATTTCTGTACTTTATCAGAATTCTGACTTTGGTCCACTGAAGGAATTCTTCTTGAAGAGAAAAAAAAGTTGTTCAAAACTCTGCTAAATCTTTCAAGTTTAAAATATTCATGAATCTTCGCCAGTGTGGACTGCTGAGATACAATCGAAAACTATACAGCATACTCCTAATGTCCTAGTTATCTTTATTTATTCCATAAAACATTCACAAAACAGCAACGTGTGAATTTACTAGGATTGAATTTTGGACTCAAGGGTCAATAGTTTTTAAACATTACTTTACTTACATTATTAGGTGGTTTATTTCTGTTAAAAAAGAGGATGTCAACACCTTCTACATTCTTCCTCCTTCCCCGCCTTTTTTTGACAATAGGCTGGTTGTCTAATATAACTCCATTGGCACCAAGGGTTGATTGAATGGGAGTACCTAACAAATTAAAAAAGCAAAAGAGTGATACAAATCTAGTTCTTAAATTAAAAGTAATCACTTTTCTGAATATATAGGTATTTTAGTTCTTATTTTCCATATCCTAAACCAAGCAATTCTTGAATTAAAAATACTGCCCCATTTCTCATTCAAAAACTAGAAGAATTGTAATCTAGGCCTCTTTCAAGTTTTGATTTGTCTCCTCAATATTTTCCCCTTGATATTCATACATCTCTTCTTCCTTCCCCCTTTACATGAAGAACCATGCCTTTCTTATGTACAAGACAAACCTGTCCCCTTTATCTGAACCCATTAATTCCTACTTTTTCTAAAAGCTTGTTTTATCATCTATCATTGGTTTTTTGTGCCAAAATATCTCATTCTACATTAGATTCTTCTTAACTTAAAAACATGGCCCAACTCAAACAAAAAATAAACCTCTTTCAGCTTTTTCATAACCTTCAAAACTTCTGAAAAGTCGGTCTCTACTGCCCTCCTTCCTCACGATGAACTCATTCCTCAATTTCCAATAGTCTATCCCATACTAGCCTACTTAGGGTATTTTCTTTACGATCACCACTGTTTCTTGCCAAATTAAATTGACCTTTCTCACTCCTCATTTCAGTAGGCACTCAGTAAAAAATGTATGTTTTAAGAGGTATGAATGAAACAGTTTCATGCATTCAGTCATCCCTCTCATAAATACATATTTATCAAACAGCTATGTACAAGCACTATGATGACTCAAAGATGAATAAGATACAGTTCCTGTCCTTAAAGAGTACATAAATCTAGAGTACTCTTATAAAAGAAAATATTATTAAGACTGAGATGTTTGCTTAAAATGATTCAGTTTGTAGCAAGAAATGCATTTTCAACCATTCAAGGAGAATTTTTTGAGCAAGTGCTGTGTATCCCTGAAAGACATTTCCTTTTGCCTGGCTGTGGAACCTTATGGAAGTCATTCTCCTCACATCTCAGTTTCAAAAAGTACCTTAATTCATATGGTAAAGAATAACTAAATGATTAAAAACCATTTTTGCATATGAAAGCACTTACAAATGACATAACATTACATAAAAAAGCTTTCATTATTTCATTATAATCAGATTAACAAAATATTATAAATATGATTTAAAAATACTTTCAGTATAGTTTAACTGTAATAACAGAGTAAGTTTCCTAAAGTACTACTTTTAAAAATACTATTCTGTTTCATAAGAACTTCACATGGCTTCCTATTCAAGTATGAATGAAATGCCTTACATCAACCTCATTCCTGCATGACTAAGAACTCCAATCCCTGTCCCAGCTCAAATTTTGATGTTGTCCATAATTTAGATTCACCTTTCCTAAGCAGGCTCTGATTTTATACACATATCTGTCTAGTAAGAATTTACACAGTAGCTAGGTCAGTCTTATCCCCAAACCATATTATTTTCCTGACATCAAGTCCCTGGTTCATGCTACTCCCTGATTCTCTCTCAATGTCATTTCCAGAAAGATCATTATTTAATTTTCCTTTTATAAATTCTGTTCAGTTCTGCCTCTTCCGCAGGACTCTGCCTAAGTTTCTAGACAGCAGTCACTTCTCTTCCAAAAGTTATTAACTATAATGCTCTTTGTCGCAAGACATATCATCTTGTTTTTAATGCATTATCTAATATTTTAACATGTAGTTCTAGTCTACCAAGCTACAGAAAGGCAGAGACTGTCTTATGTTTCTTTTACTTTCCCTTTACTGTTATCTCAGTGCTATGTAAGTTACTTAATGTAACTAACTGTCTATGAAAAAACATCAGTATACACACCAAAGCATACATTTATAAACAAAACCTATTTGGCTATTTTATTATAAACACAATCTATCTGGACAACTATATACTACCTGGACTTCTTTTTTTATTTAAAGCAGCAAAACAACAACAAAATACCCAGCTACCCAGACTTATTTCTGAAAGTGATTTTTATAAACATTACTGATTTTTTAAAGCTAGAATTCAAAATGGAAAATTTAACCTACTCTACTCTATAAAGCCTATGTTGTCTTTATCTTAGATGTAATTATAACAATATTAAAAATAGCTTCTTTCTACTAAGTGCCTACTAGGTGACAGAAACTGAATTAAGGTTTTATAAATGTTTTCTTGAATTATCAAAAACAAAACAAGTAAAGGTATTAAGCCCACTTTATTTTTTGGAGGGGGGAATTAGGATTGATTGATTGATTGATTGACTGTTAATGGAGGCACTGGGGATTGAACCTAGGACCTTGTACATGCTAAGCACATGCTCTACCACTGAGCTATATCCTCCCGGCTAAGCCCACTTTATAAATGCGATCAGAAACATCACGTCACTGGCCCAATGTCACAACAGCTAGTAAGTGACAGAATTCAACTCCAGGCTGTCTGGCTCTACCATCCTTTGTTTACTATTCCAGGTGGTTTCTGGAATAGGCTCTTTAGTTTTGTTCTCTTGTTATAATTTATGCTATTTTACTGTCTTTCATTAATTAATTTACATTGTATGATGTATCTTTTACTCAAAGTTTTTAAATAAAATTCAGGGGGTACCCATATAAACATAAAAAGGGCTTAGGCTTTGGAATATGAGGAACTAGAATAGAATTTGTTCAGCATCAATCTCTAAAACTTAATTTTAACATCTCGTTAGCATCTAAGTACGTGTCAAGTTCCATACTGGCCATTTTACATATATTATCTAATCCACTTAACAATGCTACCTCTTCCCTGACCCCAACCCTTCATTTCACAAACAAAAAAGTAAGGTTCTAAAATGTCGACAGACTTCCTAAGGGTCAATGTACGAAGACAGTGCTAGATTTCCCATTTGCAATTATTAAGATAGATGAGATATAATGCTTAAATAACGCTTATGTAGTTTTAATGTTTGAGACTTTTTGGTATTTTCTATAGCTGCAAATTATTGTTACAATTACTGTTGATACTATTAAAACAGTATTATTTACCAAATAATTACTTATAGTCAAAGGCTGTAGAATCTGCAGATGCAATAGCAATAAAATGTTCAGATAAAAAAAGTATCAAACCCATTTTATAGTGGAGTTACCGAGGTACATGCAGCAGTACTGTTAAACCCCACTTAGGCTGGGAAAAAACCTGACAGCTTATCTTCCCCATCTATTCCTATTTTCTCAGAAGAAAAAAAAAAGCTCCTTAATACAACACTGTCATTGTAAAGTGCAACTTGGTGGATTTATACTTCAGTAAGAAAAGTATGGCTCATTTATACATGTCTAAAAGTCCATTAATTGGAGAATTCCACTGAATAGTTAAAAAATCCATAAAAGACCAAAGTAAGGCTGATGACTCTAATTTATAATTTAATTATAATTTATAATTAAAATGTTGTAATAGCAGCAACTGGAAATAGCGATCAACTTAACACCTATAATAAAGCATTATTTCCCTCAGTTTTAGGAATGTCAGACACTCTGCCCACACACAGAGGTCTCAAAATGTTTACAAGTGCTGTATGGCAACTGGATTTAATAGAACACTGAAATAAAGTCCTCGGCCTTATGTATATGGGAGGTATAAAGGAAACTCCAGTCATTCATCTACTTCACTTGAGAATTTGCATTTTTTAAGATTAATAGGTTGTGCCACACATTTTAAGACTCAGTCACTCTTAAGTAAAACCCTCAATTATTGGCAGCATACTTTAAGAGGGACATGAACAAATTAAAGTACAATTAGATCAACATAAACAAAACAAAACAACTTCTTATGGATGAATTCCTCAGTGCCTACAGAGCACACAACACATGACATCAATTCAGTATTTAATACTTCTTGATTCCAATTTTGTCAAAATGTTAGAACAAGATATAGTCCCAAGGGGAGATATGATAATTGTTTTCAAAAGATAAGATTATCATGCAGACATAAGAATAGGTTAATTTTGTGCTGCCTTTAAAGATAGATAATCATTGAGAAGTACCAATTGGGGGCAAAATTTGCTTCCAAATAAGAAGGAATTTCGTGATAATTAAGTTTCCAATAGTAAGAGGTTTTTTTTTTTAAAGTAGTAACAATCTTGTTTTTGAAAGTATCCCATGAGAAAGCAAAAGAGGACTTGTAAATGACGGAATATTTCATGTTGAGACAATGGTCACTAGCATATTCACCTGATACTGGCATGGATTTTGGAAAACTGGCGAGGCTGGTCTCTGACGCACCTTGAAGCTCTCGGAGTCGAGTGAGGTACTGCTGTTGCCCCAGGGCTCCATCCTCACTGTCCAATGGCCTTCTCTGAGCAAGCCCTTGCTTCTGAAATGTCAACTTCAAACCACCTTCCTGTTAAATAAACACCATTATTAAGAAAGAAACAATTAAAAAAAATCTCATTGCAGTATATCAAGAGAAATTTCTTACTTAGAAAAAGTGAGGTTAAAAACCCTGGAACATTAATCAAGTTCTCTTCTTATTCATAAATCAATTGGAGAAAAACATTTAATCAATTTTTATAATGAATATTAAATATTAAAATTTCTATCTTAAATGAAAAAAAAAATCCAGGTACTATATACACTTATCTGAGCAAAACAAAGCTTTTCATGTTACTAGTACATTGTAACCCTTTCAGCTTTGGACATATGTCTCTGTGTACATTATTCACATGACATTTTAGAGGACATTATCCATGTTTTAGACACTGAGTAATCAATTTACCTTCAAAAATCATACTGAAAAATGAAATGTTACTGATAATAGCGCATGCTAAATGTTTAAAACAGAAAGTACACTGACATACCATTTGAGTATTATATAAAAGAACCAAAACAATAAGAAACTGTCAGACTGTTTAAGAAAGCATCTTGATCAGCAGAAGGACTATTTTCAGAAGTATAGGTAGAGAAAACATATTTAATGATGATCCCTCTAGTAGAATATTCAAGTTTAACAACCTGGATATCAAAAAGAAAACAATCCAAATACCAGAAAACAAGTGTGTGAAGGAAGTAAGAGTAAGAGCAGGCAGCCATTTGCAGGAAAAGCATGCTGCACACCGCAATCGCAATCAGGTCCCAGGGCAATAAAAATAAACATACGTCTTTGATTTTCACTGTAAACTCCTTTTCTCGTACATGCTTCTTCACCTTTGACATCTGTGCTGACTGATCGTGTTCTTCTTTAACACCAGCACCTGGAGGAGTGGGAACGCTGGGCTCGCTGTATTCTGAAGCTGCACCAGAGCTGTCCAGCAGTTTTGTGGTATAGAAAGAAGCCACTGTGTTGGCATCGTAACTTCTTCTAGCTGAAGGCCACTTCCCTTTCAGAACTGTTTGACAAATACTGTCCAACCGGTTGATCATCACACGATCCTGGGAAAGTATGAACAACAAAGGGTAATTTTAGTAATTAAGCCAGAATTTTGGGGATTTAACACCATTTGTGTATTTGGTATGCATACATATTCTCATGTTCATATTATAACTCCATACAAATTCCCATTTGTGAAATTCAAAAATATTATATGATAAAGATATTTTTCTATTCTTTTGTTTTTATAATTGCAAGAGCAATAGCGGTTCCTTGTAAAGATTTCAAACAACTCAGAAGAATACTGAAGAGTAGAGAGTTCTCCACTCCCCCATTTCCCAACCTCACTCCTCAAGCCTAAGTACTCTTCTACTAGTCTGGTCACATACTGGAAGAAGAACTGTACTAATACTATCTGAACTTCTACCACTGCATGTACATGTACTTCAAAGAAGTTTTTTTCTAGGTCACAACTGGCTATGGTAAATTTCTTCAAGGAGACTCACTTAAAAGGACTTATAAAAGCACTTGAATATTAACTTGTATGTGAACTTAAGTATTCATTATCTTTTCCTCTAAATATTCTAAGGTTATGTTGAGAAACATATACATTTAAGGAGACCTAATTTACTTGATAGTAATATTTGATACTTTTAATGCCAATACCAAATGTCATACTACATTTTATAGTGATCATTTTTTCCCTACATAATATGAATTTCTATCATTAAAGTGATACAGAAAAATACTCAAAAAATGGCCTATTCCAGCAAGAAATTATTCATTTACCTTTGGCCAATATGAAGCTGCCAGCATGTATCCACCTTGCAGGATGTAAGCGGACTCTGGTGTCCCATTGTTCATCTGGAAACTATCCTGGGTCTCATCCTGGGTAGTGCTCAGTGATGCAACACTTTCTTCATCATAGGCTTTCACATGAGGGGCACCTTCTGCTAAGAATAATTATAACTGCTTCAAAAAGATGGCGTAACACAATTTTACATATAATCTTCAAATTTCATATAATTATTCAGATATATTTGAAAATGAAAAGTTAGAAGTAAAAAAAACATTCATCTAGAATAAAGAACTCATTATTTAAAAAGTTAAAACAAAAAAGCATAATAAGTGGCTTTAAGGAGTTTAAGGACAAAGGGTTAAGAAAACATCCCTTTCTGCATGAAAATCTGACCCTTGGTTAATTCTCTAAATTCTGTTTCCCTGGAAATACATAAACTCCTGACTGATAAACTATATCTGGACTGGGAAGACACAAGTACGTAATTCTATAAGGAGGGGACCCTCATAATCGGGCATGCCCCTTGTAACCCAGAAAGTCATGCCTTTGGAGTTTTTATAGGGGACTCTTGCTCCTGTGGGTACTAGAGTGGCTCCTGTGCCCACCTGATTTTGACTCACTTTCTTGCTCCTGAACTGCTGGACTGCTGGTAGGACATTTGCAGAGGAGGACCACCTAACATTACTCTACTGACAAGCTGTGGTTCCCATCTTAGATCTTTCTGAATAAGGCCAACTAGGGCTTATGATACTCTTATAAGTCTGACTGGCAGCTGTTACAGAATATAACCTTTATTTGTTCACTGATCAACTTGTTTCAGGAAAAACAAAACACTAAATTTAAGGCAATCACAAAGACATAAAATTGTGGCATAAAGTCTCTAATCCTCTGCCTGACTAACCCAATTGGCACTGTGAATGAATAGAGAGTATGAAACAGTAATCTAGTTGCCTTTTCAACAGTCCTGATCTGAGAAAAATTTGTACACATAAAATTTAAGCTAACAATTTTAAAAATGCTTAAATTATCTGAATCCATTCATTTTCCCTTGGAATGTTGTCTTAAAGGAGTAAGCACTTTATGCATATACCTCGCTTTTGGACTTCCTCTTCTTCACTGTCACTTTCTTCTGACGAAGATGAAGAGGATGATGAGGAAGAGGAGGACGAGGATGAGGATGAAGATGATGCTGAAGAACAAGAGGAGGAAGAAGAAGAGCTAGAGCCTGATCGAGAGCGGGAACAAGAGGAGGAGGAAGATGAGGAAGAAGACGATCTGGAAGAACAGGATGATCTCTCAGAATCAGAGTCAGAATCAGAACTAGACTCTGATCCTCTTTTGTGGACTCGCTGTTTCTTAGAAGCTGGGTTTGGAGTTAGAGGTTCTGTTCTGGCTGCAACCATGCGTCTGTCTGTTTCACTTTTTCCACCAGATTTCTGGTCTCCAGGAGCCTGGGGTAAAACACCATTCTTTGGACTCACAGGCTCAGACTTTATTAGTGTCCTGGTTTCCTCAGAAGACATAGATTCCTCTTCAGAAGACTGAGGCTCCTCTTTAAGGTTTTCACTTTTAACTTTCATATCCTCTAAAATAATACCTTTAGGATCTAGGAGCCTAGGTAGAGAGGTAAGAGGAGAAGCAGAAAGTGCTACTTGGTATTGCTGTAAAAGTGGGGTAGAAGTCCTCGAATGAGCCATCTTACTTTGACTGTAGTTCCTTTGAGCTGCCATAAATGAGAGTTCAGGGTCACGAAGAATGTGATAGTCTGTTCGGCTCACCCCGTGTTTAGCAGCTCCAATGAGCAAGTCCCTATCATGAGGGCCACATTCCCACCAAACTGGTAAGTCTGGATTCGGATGGCAAAGCTTCAAGCGTTCAAACAGCTGTGGATGTCGGAGGGCCTGTTCCCTTACTTTCCTTAGAAGTTCGATGCGATACAAAGTCCTAGAAGCACGTTCTTCTGTGATTGGCTGGATAAAAATATTTGGATCCACCAATTCTACATTGAAACAAGAGCAGAAACATTATCCTCAAAAATACTTCATTATACATTGAAAACAAATAATGCAACTTCTAAAACATACCTCTACTCAGTATCATTGTATAATTTAACATTTTTAAATGAGAAGAAATGTAAGTTTTAAAAAGAAGTACTACATTGCAAATCAACTATACTTTAATAAAAAAATGAAGTGCTAAAAATTATGTTAAAATACAATATATAACATTGGGTTAAGTAAAACATTAAGATTATTTTGGGAGTACGTTTTATAACTAGGAAGTTACTTTTAAGAAATTCCCTAAGAGCTATGTCATACTATCAAAGAGAAGAACACTCAAACTCACTTATAAATACAAATGAAAACTGTTAAATAATGCCCCCTAAACAAACCTAAGTTCATATATCCTTAACTGCAGGAGGTAACTCAGGGCGTTTCAGTGAACTCACAGGGACACCAAAGGTTTTCTCAAAATTTTAGGGAAATAAAGGAATAATTGTTAAACACTGTATGAAATTCTAGCCTGAGATAGTTCAGTTTCAACATCAGATCATACTATATTCCTTTTGATGAGGTCATATCTTTGTGAGAGAGATACTGGCAGTTAGGAATTACTCAGAAAAAGACAGAAGCTTGTTGAAATAATGTATACACCACTTGAAGGAGTTCCTAATGGCCAAATTTCAAACAATGTGAACATCAAAATGAATACTGACAGTATTGGATTATAACCTACAGAATTAAAAAAACCCCAAGAGTTCATACTAATATGAATAAATAATTAAGCAGACTAGGGAAAAGGAACAGCTCTTCCTTGCAGTAGAATCCATAGTAAAAACTGCTGGAGATAAGATCTACAAAAAATTAACAGGTGAAAGTTTGAGGAGAAAGAATCTGTGTGATCTCAAAGTATCTTCTCAAGATATCTGTTAACTCTAGGGAAACGATAACAATTTTACACTGGAGAAATGCAGCATAAACTACCTAAACCAAACAATTAAGGGCAGCAACATCAGTAATAAGACATACTGACATCATGAATCCCATGATATTACGTTCTGAGAAGGCCACAACATCATTTCTGTGGTACTCTTGCCAAACATGCATAACCTCAATCCAGTCATGTGAAAACACAAGACAAATCCAAATTGAGGGATTTAATGGTTAAAACTGACTGAAGATATCAAGGTCATTGAAGACAAAAAACCCAAAACCCCAAACAAACAGAAATCCCCCCAAAACCAAAACTGAGACACTGTTACAGATTGCAGGAGGCTAAGGAGAAAGAAAAGCCAAATACAACGTGGGCTCCTAGAACAAAAAAGGACATCCGTGGAAAAACTGGTAAGATTTGAACAGATATTTAGTTTAGTTACTGGTACTGTACTAATGTTAATTTCCTGGGTCATGTAAGATTTTAACATTAGGGGAGGAAGAGTGAGAGATACTTTAAGGAAACTCTCTGTATGGGCTTCAAAAACAATGAATTCACCCCAGAACCGTTCCTTAGCTGAGCTTTAGCAGCTCTGATTAGTTGTTTTTGTTTTGTTTTGTTTTGTTTTTTGAAGGCCCTGGTTTTTTTTTCCCTACTGAAACTCTTCAAGACGTCTTTTGAGTGGATACCTCATTCCTTGCAAAATGATTTGTGTAAATAAGCCCTCTAACACAGTTCCTATGAGACGGACTAAAAATATAAATTAGTTCTGTTTAACCAAAGCTATCCTTTACCTTCAGCCTCCCACAACCATAAATCTAATTCTAAGTAAAAACACTTACTATTTTCTCAAAATTCAATGTGTACCTTTATTCTCTTTCAATCTCATTTCTTTTGTTTCTTTTGGGGGGGATGGGGGAGGTAATTACATTTATTTATTTATTTTTAATAATTAATTTTAACTGAACCCAAGACCTCGTGCATGCTAAGCATGCACTCTACTATTGAGCTATACACTTCCCCTCCTCCCCTCAGATCTTACTTCAATAACAGAATTAAAGAATAGGGGATCTTTAAGCAGAATTTACTTACAATTCATAAAAATCGGTAACACATTAAACTAGTATCGAAATAAGAGTTTGAAATTTCTTTTACTAATTTTGCGTTTTTGAAT
This sequence comes from Camelus bactrianus, assembly GCF_048773025.1. Classification (NCBI taxonomy): domain Eukaryota; kingdom Metazoa; phylum Chordata; class Mammalia; order Artiodactyla; family Camelidae; genus Camelus; species Camelus bactrianus. The sequence continues at coordinate 72,766,609 of NC_133547.1, forward strand.
GAAACAAGGAAAAAAAGAAACTTTATACATACCTTCTTTGGAAGGAAGACGACAAACCCTCCGACACATAGACATGAATGCATACAAATATTTCTCCAGACTATCATCAGTTTTCTTATGTAGCCTAGCCATAGCTCTAAATTTTGTCCAATCAAACTGGCCTCTGTCAGGATCAAATACCACTCCAAATGTAGATACAACTCTATAAAAGTCAGCTTCTTCTCTTCTTGTCCACCTATTTTGAATCAAATTAAAGAGGAAGCCACATTTGTCACAGAAATAAATATTTATTAATGCTGAATATAATGGCTATAATAAAAATTTAAAATATTTCAAGTACCTAACACTTTCAAGGATTAAATCCAGGGTTACTGCCTTGTAAACACGTTTTTAAATGGTGGTTGACTCATCTATCCAACTATGTTTCTTTTCCTTCAGACAGTAATAGTTTTTTGCATATTTACTGTGTGAAAAAAATATGCATGGGATACAAGATTGTGTAAGACATGATGATCCTACCTTCAAGGAAAAGACAAAACATATCAAACTTATGTACAGTATAAGGTAGTATTGTATAGTTGCACGTGTTACAGAAACCAACAAGTTTAGGAAAGCACAGAAGAAGTAAGGATCGGTTCAAACTTGAGTGATCAAGAAAGGCATCACCGAGTAAGTGGCATTTAATACGGAACAAGGGTAAGATAAGGGAGGGAACTAGAAAAAGAGCACAGAATAAGCAAAATAGGAAGTAACATACATGTTCAGGGATGATGACTATTCCACAATGAAAAGGAGATGGCTCATATTGGGGACAGAGGGAGATAGGCTTGGGGTCAGATTGTGAAAGGCTCTAAATGCCTGAATAAAACTAGCCTCCATTCAGTTGAAAGCTCCTGAAGATACTTTAAGAGGGTAATATCCTTGAGCACCATAGATCTGCAAATAAAGTCTATCTATGGAAACTTTTCCTGGTTAGCAATCAGTTTTTGTTGTGTAAATGAGAAAAAGCGTATGAAAAAGACCCTTGAAAAACCTTAACAGGCCATTTTTATCAGAATGATACATTAAGAAGATTAATGATGATGTAAAAATAGTCAGTCTGGGAAACCAATCAGGTATATGAACCTTGCACCTGGGTGATAAAAGTAGGAATAAAAACAAAGGATAAATTCAAAGATTACAGAGGGCACACAAAACACTGACACCCACCTTCAAAGAATTTACAACTTAGAAAGATAAGACATGGAAAGGAAAAGATGAATGTCATTACAGTATCTTTTTTAATTTTGAAAATGAGTAGTTTTATTTAGGTAAGTGCTATATGACTGCAGAAAACAGAATACTGTGAGCTAGTCTGGTTGAGAAAAAAACTAATAGAGGATAAGGACATGCGTCAAACTCTGAAGGAGTAGTAGGGCTAGGTATGGACTAAAGAGCAGGAAGAAGGGTATTCCAGGTGACATGAACAACCTAAGGAGGGTACTGAGTCAAGACGAAATGGGACATTCAGGCTGAGGGAAAAGTAGTGAATAAATTTAGTGAATAAAATGAAACGCATGCTGAAGCCTAAACTGAAGAGGCTCTTGAGTTGCGGCTTAAGAACTTAGACTTTATGCCTATAGTAAATTAGGAGCCACTGAATATCATATAAACTAATACTTTAGGAAAATTATCCAGATCTGCCAGACCGAGGGAAAATAAACGTATATGGTAAAGATGGCCACAAATTCTTTGCCACTCTTCCCTTTGAGAGATGCAACCTATTTCCCTTTCCCTTAACTCTTGGCCCTGTGACTTTTTTTGACCAGCAGTAAGTGACAGAAGTGACACTTTGTAACTGCTGAGGCTGGGCCTTAAGAAATCTGCAGCTTCTGCCTTTGCCACTTGGAATGCTCTCCCTTAGAGTCTGAGCTCCCATTGGGCAGTCAGCACCAACGGCCAGCCATGTGAGGAAGGCCATTCTCAAACTTCCAGCCATTCTCACACTCCAGCCAGTATCATGGGAAGCAGAAGAACCACCTAGACAACCCAAAGAATCATGAGAAACAAAAAACTGATGCTATTTTATGTCACTATATTTTGAGGTGGGTTAGATAACTGAAACAGTATATTCACGTAGGTAGTAGTATTTGAAGATTACATCTAGGATAGCTAAAATCTTAAGTTTCAGACTAACTAAATTCTGGTTACAATGAATGTGTTGCAAATGAAACAAAAGAGCAATGACTTATCTTTCAAAAAACACCCAAAGATCCAAATTTAATAAGGAGGCCAGGTTACTGCTAGACTTTCTTATTCTTTTCTATGTATTCTATCCTTTTTAAGAAGTTAAAACTTTCAGGATGAGAGAAGGTTGCCTGTCTTCCTAACAAAGTCTCTTGCAAGAAGTTTTGCTACTATTCGTTTCCCTTTGACAGCAGAAGTTTTAAGTTTATGCCTCTGTATAAAGCATAGATAAACTTCTTTTCTTAGATTCTTATATTTCATTAATGTCATAATAAAATAGGATACAATGGAATTTATTTCACATAATCTACGCATACGTTTCACTAGTAATTTAATTCTTGAGTTTGTACCTTCATTTCCCCCCATACCTCACTATTAAAAAACATGACAAAAGAATGATTAAATATAAAGTATGACTAGTAACTATAAAATGCAATAATTATGTTAGTTTAACCATATTTGTATACACACATATTTGTGACTATATATTTCTGCACAGGTGTATATGTACACAAAGCACTTTGTATCGACCAACGTCTCTACCTATGTATGTTTTTCACAGTGAGATAATCGTACTCTAACAGACAGTACACTGTATTTAGATAATATGTATTAAAAATTTAGTGCTATTGCCTTACCTCTGCTGTCTTTCTATCTTGGCTGCCATTTTGGGATTAAGAGTGGCTTCTTCATAAAGAGGCTGCATTACACTGGCAGGCACTGAGAAAGTAGGCTGTATTTGCTGGATCTGTCTGTTTTTATTAGTACGCTGATACGCAGTGATGAGCCGCCTCAAACGTGTGGTTAAAGCTGACTGAGTAGGCCAATAAATTTTATCACCCTCCATCAGTTGACCATCTACATTTAAAGAAATTCATGTCAATTAAAAAAAAAACAACCCCAAAACTAAAAACCAAACCAAAACAAAAAACTAAACAGATACTGCCATAAAGCTCCCAAAAAACAGCAAAATTTCCTCAATTTTTTTCTCTCAATCTAATGTGAAAAACAAAAAACAAATCTCTTATCATAAAAAAGTTTTAACTATAGCTCTAAAAGCATTACAACAAACATTAAGAGCAAGCTCAAAGTAAATAGGTCACAGTGGACTAAAGAACCACAATGTTATATATTTATAGAGAACTTCATTTGCACAGAAAACACAACTCTTGGATTTCCAGGTCTAACACATCTTACTGGCAGACAAATACTCAATGCCTTAACTTAAAAAAATTAAAAGTCAAACTGAAATTCATGAGAAGTTGAATACTGTAAACTCTTCTAATTGAAACCTTCCGAACTAAATTTATCTCAATTTAATTAGAATGAAAACATTTAAAAAGTCATTATGAAGGCACATATATTTAAAAAAATTCAATATGACAATGTGGTAACTTTTACGCTTTCATTTACCTAATAAAGTGTAAGATCTAACTCTCTATTTCCAAGGTGTAATATTACAGTCATATATACACCATAATCAAGTGGTAATCATTCATGCTAAAAAACAAAAAACAAAAAACAAACGATTCCTTTATTCCTAGTAGACCTACAGGAAGGTGAGGCACTACTCCCGGTGAATGCCACTAGGAATGAGTGCACTCTAGTGACAGTATGGTTCTACCTTGATATCAGAATGAAGTGAAGCAAAAGCCTGTACAGAAAATCTTTGTAGAAATTAAGCGATAAAAGAATGGTTCCCAGTGTGCATATTAACAAATGAGAAGTTAAATGGATTATTAAATTAACACTAACGGTCCATTTAATGGTAAAAGCTCACATACCAGTTTAATAATCAAGTCATAAAATCATCAAAGCTTCTATTCTATAAACATTCAGTGAGTCACTGCATAGTTTTACTAAAATAATCTTTTAAAAATAATAATAAACTAAACCTACTGTTAAATTTACAATTAACTAGTACGTTCTATAATGACTATAACTGTCTTCAATAAAAATTTCACACACACTTGAAATATTATAGAAATGTATTAATTTACTGATTTCATGGTATCATCTTAATGTTAATTTACAATAACACTCAGTAAAGAAATAAATGCTATTTACCTCCATCTGCTATAACAAGATCTCCAGGTGAGGAAACATCATCCTTTTAAAAGAACACAGAAATTTGTCACAGGGTAACTGGGTCAAGATATGATAAGAGAATCAATCTTCTTTATTAATAGAGGACTTCCTTTTGCAAAAGAATTTTAAAAATTCAATTTATTTAAGGTAAAAAATCCAAAACCAAAAACACTTCACTCATTTCTCCCACCCCACTGCCACCCACTGCCTCTGGCAACCACAATCTGTTCTCTATGAAGTTAAAAAAAATTTTTTTTTAGATTCCACATATAAGAGAGATCACACAGCATTTGTCCTTCTGTCTGACTTATTTCACTTAGAATGATGCTCTCAAGGTTCATTCATATTGCTGCAAATGGCAAGATTTCATTCTTTTAAAGGCTGAATAATAGTGCATTATATGCATATATATGTATCTCACAATCTTTTTATCCATCTATCCAGTGATGGACACTTAGGTTTTTTTCTATATCTTGGCTATTATAAATAATGCTTCAAGTAACATGTGATGGTGGTGTATGTATCTTTTCTAATAAATTACTGTTTTCATTGTCTTTGGATAAATACCCATAAGTTTGATTGCTGGATGATATGACAGTTCTATTTTTAATTTTTTGAGGAACCTCCATATTGTTTTCCATAGTGGTTGCACCAATTGACATTCCCACCAACAATGCACAAGGGTTCTCTTTTCTCCACATTCTAGCTAATACTTGTTATTTCTAGTCTTTTTGATAATAGTTATTCTAAAAGATGTGAGGTGACATATCATTGTGGTTTTGAATGTCATTTCCCTGATGATTAATGATGTAGAGTCTTTTCATGACCTGTTGGCCATCTATACACCTTCTTTAAAAAGAAGCCTACTCACATTTTAATCAGATTGTTTGGTTTTTTGCTACTGAGTTGTATGAGTTATTTATATATTTTGGATATTAGCCCCTTATCAGATATATAATTTGCAAATATTTTCTCCCATTCAGTAGGCTGCCTTTTCATTTTGTGGATGGTTTCCTTTGCTGAACAGAAGTTCTCTGATGTAGTTCCACTTGCTTATTTTTGCTTTTGATGTCACATTTAAAAAATCATCAGCAGGACATATGTCAATGAGCTTACCACCTATGTTTTCTTCTAGGAGTGCTATGGTTTCAGATCCTATGTCTTTCATCGATTTTGAGTTGATTTTTGTGTATGCTGTAAGATAGAGGTTTAGTTTCATCCTTTTAGTTCTGGCTGTCCAATTTTCCCAACATTAAGAAACTCTTTCCTCGTATATTCTTGGCTCCTTTGTTGTAAATTAAACATGTATGTGTGGCTTTCTCTATTCTGTTCCCATGATCCATGTGTCATTTTTAATGCCAATACCATACTGTTTTAATTACTACAGGTAAAATATTTTGAAATCAAGGAGTGTAATGCCTCCACCTTTGTTCTTCTCTCTCAAGATTATTTTGGCTATTTGGGGTCTTCCGTGGTTCCATTCACATTTTAGAATTCTGGGGTTCTATTTCTGTGAAAAATACCATTGGAATTTTGATAGAGATTGCCTTGAAGCTGTAGAATGTTTTGGGTAGTATGGACACTTTAACAATATTAATTCTTCCAATCTATAAGCACAGAATATTTGTGTCTTTTTCAATTTCTTTAACTAATATTTTATAGTTTTCAATATACAGGTCTTTCACCTCTTTGGTTAAGTTTATTTCCAGGTATTTTATTCTTTTTTGAATACAACTGTAAACAGAATTAAAAAAAAATTTCTCTTAGAATTTTCTTTTTTTTCATTTTGTTAGTCAGAATTTATGATACATTCCTTTTTTTAATCGAAGTAAGTCAGTTCACAGTGTTGTGTCAATTTCTGGTGCACAGTATAATAATTCAGTCATACATATATACACATATTTTCATTTTCATATTCTTTTTCATTATAGATTACAAGATATTGAATATAGTTCTCTGTGCTACATAGTATAAACTTGTTTACTATTTTATATATAGTAGTTAGTATCTGCAAATCTCGAACTCCCAATTTATCCCTTCCCATCCCCAAGATTTATTTTTTTCTCTTAGAATTTTTAATTATTAATTTGCCAAAAATAAAAATTTTAATTTCTTGTTCTCAATTCTTTCCCTTTCACACTAGTCTATTGCTACTGACACTTCAGACCAGTAATTATCTATTGAAATTATTTTCTCTTCTGTGATTACTTTTAGGTCAGTTTCTTTTTCCCTATCCTTCCTCTAACTGCAAATACGCCTCAGGTTTTATTTACAATTGATTTATTTTTGTTTGTTTACATATACCAAGTTTCATAATTTATTCTTTCTCATATTTGGTTATTAGATAACCTGCAAATGTTTTCTTTTTCTGCCTTGAACACTCTGCTTGTGTTATATTATCTTATTTTTATCTGTCAACAGAGCATCTCCAATTAGGTATCCCAACGTTACTGTAAATAACATACTCATAACTTTGGTGATTTTATCCCAGTGACTACTAGTTTCAACTGCTGTTTTAGAAAAGCCCAAAGTTAGAACTATCATCATTCCTTTATAGGTGGGTCTTTTATCTCTAGTTGCTTTTGAAATCTTCTCTTTGTTTGGTATGTCTGTACTTCACCAGGTGTTTCTTGAAGTGGATTTAGTCGCATTTATTCCTGCCAAGATTCACTTTACTTTTTGAATCTGACGATTCATGTATTTCATCAAGTCTGAAGAATTCTTAGCTGATAACCCGTAAAACAGGGCTTCTCCCTTATGCTCTCTAGTCTCTCCCTCTGGAATGCCTATTACCCACATGCCAGACATTATCATGCTATAATTTTTTTATCTAAAAAGCTTTTTATTTCATTGTACTGCTTTTTTATTTGTTGCCTCTCAGCTCTAAATATACTCCCTCTCATACCTTTTGCTAGTTCTAAGAAAAAACAGATCTGGGCTCTTTATTTTTTCTGGGCCAGCCAGAGTGGTGTTAAGCTTTGTCAGTAGTAGGAGCCAAAGAAGAAATAGGTTTTTCTTCCTGGTTCCTGTGAGTTCCTCCATTCGCAGCCCCCACGGCACATGCAGGGTCCTCAGTGTCCAGCTCCTGCAGTTCAGGCAGCTTCTTTAGCACCTCTTGGCCAGCAACTTCCCCTGAGCAACCTCCCCTCTGGGTGGTTTTGTAATGGAATGCCTCCAGTGAGACACTTCTCCAGGAAAAGCTTCTTTGGCAACCTGAGAGGGTGGATTTCCATGAAGTTGCTCAGGTGTGGCAACATAGCAACACTTCTACTACCTAGTGAGCTATGGCCACACCCTCCCCAAAAGGTCAGGATCTCAACCCTGATGGGGACAAGGCCCTTCGTTTTGTGCTGTATCTCAGCCTTAGGAGTAATGGCTATCCCTATATTCTTAAGAGTTCTCTTTACTTCCTACTAGTCCATCTCTCATTATTTCAATCCCCCATAACAGTCAATAATTCTTTACATTAAATTTTCCCTGTTCAAATTACTATGTGTTTTCTCTCTCCTGATTAGCCCCAACTGTTTCATCATACTATATTATGGATAATGTCCGCTCTCTATTTTCTAAATAATTTCTTCTCTCATGAGCTGTGTCCAATCTGTTTCTCCAACAGAATGTTTAACCCATTTGTTGAGTTCTAAATTTCAATGACAGTATTTTCCACTTCCAAAGTTAATATAATTCTTTTTCATATGTCGTTAGTCTTTTAAAATCATATCTTGTCTTTCTTTTGTTCTTGGTTCTTTCTTTAACGTCTTTAATCATTTAAAAATGTATTTATTTTCAATTTCAAGAGAGCTATTATCAGAAGTTCTTAGGGATCTAATCTTTTCCTCTGTTGTATTTGCTAACATTTACTCATGGTAAATTATTCTTCATATATTTAAAATTCTGGGATTTTGACCTCATTTTATGGAGGTCTTTATCTTGTGTAATCTAAATTGAAGTTGTTTCTTCCAACAGTTCTTTTTCTTTGTTTTTACCAGGAACCTTGAGGGTATTACCAGCCTGGGACCTCTCTTTATATTACATTTTTGGCTTAAGGGTTCCTGGACCGTGCAGAGTAAGTAAAAGAATTCAAACCATAACCTTCAAGAGAAGGTAGGCCTCTGGCTATGAATTCTCAGAGGAAACAATTTTCTCCCTACCCAGAGCCCATGCTGAGATAAATTTACTTGTTTCCCTGTGCTGTTTGGCAGAAAGTACTACCCTTTCTCCTCAGTGCCCAGCTCCTGTAGTTCAGGCAGCTTCTTCAGGGTTCTGACTTCACTGGATTTCAGTTCTCACTGCTATACACCTAAGCCTCACCTCTCGTCCTCACAGGGGCATCAATAACCAAGTCCTTTGGCAACCAAGACCAGCAAACGCTACCTGACTGCCATAGCATTGTCTAGTCTTTAACCATGCTCTCACAAATATTATAGAAATTCCTCACCTCTTTTAATATTTCCCTAACCCAACAGATTATTTTCTGTATTTTGATCCAACTCTTCTTTCTTTTGACTTTCTATAGCAGCTCAGAATTCCTCTAGGCTCCATCATCAATTTCAAACCGCTTTATGTAGGTATAGCTTCTATCTGTTGCCGTGTACCTCTAGTATCTAGCTCTCACCCTGCTTTGGGATTTTGCCCTTGAACACTGTTCCTTTGGTTCCTAGTAGTGTTGCATGTTGGCAAGCACCATTTTATCCATATGTCCATACCAGCCTCCAGCTTGTCTAGAAGGAGAGATCAAGCAAATTCTTTCTAAAAGGTTATTTGTGATGTCTTTCAACCTAAGTTGATCACTAACTTAGATAATCTTCTGGGGAATTAGGCATAACAAAAACATATGAGGGAAAAACACAAAAAGGAAAATGCAAACAAAAGAAAACATGGATAACTAGAATTGAAGATTTAAGAATATGATCCAAAGCATACCTCTATATCGTCTTTAAAGAGAGCTGGGGCAGGTTTGTATTCTGGATCTTCCACATCCCTGTTAAATACCAACAAATGCTATAATTAATGTACTAAACTTAAAATTTCTCTAGGCAGGACAGACAAATGAGGTATTGTTGGAAGGATTTTTTAGTGTGTTTCAAAGACAGACTGAAGTTTCTGTTCTTTAGCCAGGGGACCAAGTACAAGTCCAATAGTATGAAGGCTATTGTATGGCAAGTCAGAAGAAAGCTAGTTCTAATTTACTCTTACTCTCAAGTTCACTTATGTGATATTATCAACCTTATTATAGTCTCTTACTTTTCACTTTTGATAAGAAAAGAAAGGTAATAAAGGCCTTATAATAGGTATAATGAACAGTATCATATTTCTCTTCAATTGTAATATTCTTAGCTTTCTCTTTCCTCTTATGCCCCTAAAATTTTATGGTCTCAATTGCCATGACCATTAAGTATGGAAAAATGAAGAACAACTCATCAAAAGAATGCGGTGAGGAAGGTCCAGTTTCTTCCTTGATCATAGTCTGTTGCATAAGTGCTAACTTATTAGAGTATCATTAGCTCCTTTGGATTGTAAACTCCAATTTTCTTACTACTACATTATTTAAACATAAACATCACTGCCATAGAATATGCTGATGTTGACAGAGATATATGGAGAACTCATGACTCTGAAATGCACGTACCCATCCATATAATCATTCGCCCTCTGTTCTGCAGCAACTGCTTTCTCATCAGGTTTTCCCACTCTTTCCAAAAAGCATAATGCTGGGTCTGCTCGGATAGTGTTATATTTTTCATAACCTGGAGAGACCACCAATTATGAAAGTTAAAAGGGTAAAAAGGAGAAAAAATATAAATATAAATATTCTTCATATTTAGGATGGAAGACGCTCCTGGACTAAAGGGACTGTATATTAAAATTATATAGGCTAAACATTTTTCTAGAAATTAACATAAACCTTACATGGTCTGGCAATATGTATATTTAAAAATCTAGATTAAATTTATTAGTTAAAAAAGGAGGAAAAACTGATCATACACAATATATTTCACATAAAAGCTCTTCCTGAGAGGGGAAGTTATGTGACATTTATATATAGAAGGGACAGGTCACATATGCCACCCTTCATGAGGAAATGTAGTGACTGGTAGACATAGTTTAGGAGTGTATGCTTTATATGATGTATATAATAACATGGGTGTTACTGGAATAAAGCTGTAAGTGGAAATCCATAAACCGAGCAGCTGAATTACACTATACATAGAAGACTCTACCTACCTTACTTCTCACTTACCATGCTTAAAAACTCCAATAAGGAGTGACTTATCAGCATCAAAATCCCACCATTCAGCAGGAACTTCTGAGTGGTCTGGTTCTGGGACCCAAACATCAATGTCACTTAAAAAAAACCATGATACGACTTTATGAGTTATCATAAACAAGTCTAAGGGGAGGTGAAATTTTATATAGCTTCAAAAAAAAAATTGTGGTTTTTAAGAAAAAGAAATTCTATTTAATTGTTTTTTTTAAGTTTTCCACATTACCACCAATTAAAATTACAAAATTGCACAATAACAACAAAGATACCATAAAATGAATTAATATTCTTAATCACAATACAAAAAGTAAGTTTCAACCCATTTACTTTACTCTTATCATATTCTTTTCATTGATTTCTTTGAGATACAAGCAAAGGGCTTTATCAGAAAGTAGATACTTATGTCAGCAAACAGCTTGGCAAAAATCATCTGGTTCAAATATTTCATTTTGTATATGAGGAGACTGAGGCCCTAAAAAGGCAAATGAATTGCTCTAGACTGTAAAATAAGTTACATCTCTTCTAGACCACTACTGCTAGGAAAATCACATGGAAAAATTAAGCACTGTCTACAGGTAAAGGAAAATGCAAGCTTTTGATTAGTAATTTGATTAAAACACTCAAAGTGCTATTTTTATGCTGTATATAAATACCATGCCACAAAATGACAATAAGGCACTAAATTAAAATGATAAATCCATAGTGCTTTGGTAATTTGGTGGTTTTCATTAGTAAGAAACAACTACAGCACCTGTAATTTTATAAATTTAATTTTCTTTTACTTTGCTTCTCACTTGAAATTATTTTCCCAGAAACATTCTGCAAGTAACACACATAACATCTCTAAAAAGGAGAAGATGCCACGTATAGAAGGACTGAAAAAAGTCATGGGGCAACAGTTCATTTGTAAGTTGGTTGTCACTGGGAACTCAAAATAAATTTTCATATAGATATAAAATGATAAATGGTCAGTATGTTCCTGGGCTAGTCCACAAGAACCCAATATTTAACCACTAACATAGCTGAAATAAAAGACATTGGTAATGAAAAAGAAAGATTTACAAATTTTATAATAAAACATTAAAAAATGGAAACAAATATTACTTTTATTTTTCATTAAGTTTTTTTTGCCAGAAGACAGAAAGAAAACTTTCAGGACTTTAAATGAACACCTCATTAAATCTTATTTTGCTTAAAAAAGGGGTCACAATCACAAATTTTTTTAGTTTTAGTGCAGAAAAAGAAAGGAAGAGTGATTTTCCTGTGATATGGCAAACTTTGAAAAATAGATGAGGAAAAATATAGTAAAAGAAGATATTTTTGATTGCATTCCTGGCCAGGATTAAACAAAGCAAAAGCACTGAAATATAAACGAAAGGGGAATGAACCCTGGAGGTAGGATCCCCAAGAGGAAAAAATTAAGTGGGTCAGATACTGTAGTTCCCCTTACCAACCATCAGGTGGCACCCTAAGCTCAAAACATTGTGATTGTCATCTGAGGTGGAAGGTTTTCCTGCTTGTAAAGAGTAAAAGGCACTCAGTATTTACCTCATGGTTTAAACATAAGTGCCACATGCATGTTAAGTGTTCATTAACTGCTGGAGAAGAAATATAACAAGGTGCATGTACTCTTGTTGTTGATTTCTGGTTTTAGAGATTAGTTCACGTGCTATCTCTTGCATAAAGCCTCCTTTAACTTCTCCAGGCTGGAACATTCATTCAAAATAGATTTTAACAGTATTCTCTATATGCCAGTAATGGCAATAATAAGACAGTTACACCTCTGTCTTTGTGAAGAGGTACCTGCAAACTTGTGATGAGTGCTGTGACAGGGTACTCTGGGTATGTGCTTAAACCAGCCTTGAGAGGACAGGGACGCTGAGTCGATGTCGGCTGAGCAATAAGCGGTGGAATATGGAGGAAAGGGGGAAAAAGAATGTTTCAGCAAGAATGCAAAAGTTTGGAAGTATTAGTAACTATGGTACATTTGAGAAATGTGGATCTGAAGTTCAGAAGAGAAGTGGGCTGGAGATAGATTTGGACGTCACCAGTACAGAAATAAAAATTGATGCTGTGGAAGAGATGAGAACACCCAAGAAAATGGACAAGAAGAGATGGCCAAGTGAGGACATATTAGAGACAGGTGGAAGCAAAGCCCGAAAAGGAAAAGTGGTAAGCAGAAAGCTAAAAAGAAAATCTACAGGAGAATGGTATCACAGAAGCCTTCTAAGAAGAAGGAGGTTGTCACAAAAGGTAAAGTAAGATAAATGCTATGATATATCCATGAAATTTAGCAGTAGTCACAAAAGGTAAAGTAAGATAAATGCTATGATATATCCATGAAATTTAGCAGCAATGTGGATGAAGAACTTCTTAAAGTAGATAGTGGAGTGAGGGGTAGAAGCTGAACTGCAGTACAATGTACAGTGAACGGGGAGAAGAGAAAAAAAAAATGGGACAGCAAATTTTTTTAATGGCGGAAACTTTTAAAAAACATTTATTTTTATATACAGTGGCTAACATTTGTAAATCTCAAACTCCCAAATTTATCCCTTCCTACCCCCTCTCCCTAGTAATGTAAGATTGTTCATATGTCTGCGAGTCCGTTTCTGTTTTATAGATGAATTCAGACTGTCTTTCTTTGTTTTTTAGATTCTACATATGAGTGATATCATATGGTGTTTTTCTCAGATACTTCTTAAATGAAGTTTGGCTCTGAAATCAAGGAGAGTAAATAATACGGTAGTCTGAAGAGAATGGGGTCCAAAAATGGGGTGTGTGTGTGTGTGTGTGTGTGTGTGTGTGTTGAGGGAGATGTGTTAAAATCCAATGAGAAGCCAGAGAGGGAGAGATTAGTGAATGAGAATAATTCACAGACAGCAGTTCCTGGGAAATTACAAGGGGATCAAATCCAGTCAGACCAAGGGAAAAGAGGAGCCAATTAGTCAACAAATATTTACTGGGCAGTTACTATTTCTAGAGGCTGGGAGTACAATGATCAATAAGACAGCCAGCATACTTCACCTTCAAGCAGCTTAAATTGTAATGAGAGGAGAAAGAAAATTTAAAAATAAATATAATTTTTAATAGTAATAGGTATCATGAATGAGATCAAATAAGGTTAAGTAATAGTGAGTGACTGGTGTTCTGCTTTAGCGAGGGTAGGCAGGGAAGGCCTATCGGAGGAGGTGAAACCTGAGTTGAGATCGCCTGACATGCTGAAGGAATAGAAACACTGGTGTGACTAGAGGACTGTGGGAGAAGGACAGAGGGGAGAAGGAGGTCACAGAGCTATGCAGGGCAAGTAGGACTGGATCTTATACTGAGAGAAATGAGAAGCATTTGCAAGGTTTTAAGAAGGGGAGTGTCATGGCCTGATTTTTGCTTTAGAAAGATCACTCTGCTGCTGTGTGAAAGTCAGACTGTAGAGAGGCAAAAGAGGAGGCAAAGAGACCCAATTAGGAGGTCACTGCAGAAGTCTAACCATGAGATAATGGTGGCATGGATTAGCAGAGGAGATAGTGAAAAGTGCTCAGATTTGTCATACATTTTGTCAAGCTAATGGGTCTTCTATAGGGTCCGAGGGGAAGAGAGAAATCAAGAATGATATCAGAGCAACTGGGTGGTAAATTTACTACAATGGAGAAGGCCTGTACATGGGAAGGTGGGGAGGAAGGAATTGGAAGCCAGAAGATTTGGGAGATGAAGGGGAAGTTTGAGATAATTAGATTTTCAAGTGGAAACGTTCGGAGGCAGCTAATTCAGAGTTTAGTACTCAGGGGAGAGGTTTGCGATGAATACGTAAAATAGAAAATCGTGTGTATAGATCGTATTTGTTATGATGAGGCTACATGAGTTTACCTAAGAAGGAAGTACAGACAAGAAAGAAAGCTGAGGACACAGCCAGGGGTCAACTCAATATTTAGAGATCTATTAGAGTAAGAAGAGTTAGCAAAGGAAAATGGAAAGACGAGTGAGGAAAAAAGGACAATCAGGTGGGTACAGCAGCACAGATACCTACTGAAGACATCATTTCAAGAAGAGAGAAGTTTAGAGACTGGTCACATTGTAGGTCATCAGTAAGAGAGTGGGGATGAAAGATTAACTGGAATAATAAAAATTAATTTAGAAGAGAAAACACAAGGTAAAGAAGTAGAGACAGTCAACACAAACAGCTATTTTTGTGAGTGGGAGCAGAGAAATGGAGTAATAAGTAGGGTGTATGTATGTTACAGGGTTTCTTTTCTTTTTTAAGTGAATGATATTAAGGAATGTACATATGCCATGAGAATGGTTCAGTAGGGAGGGGGAAAATGATGATTCAGGAAAGAAAGGTGATTACTACAGGAGTAAAGTCCCTAAAAGGTAAGAGGAGTTCCAAGCACAAGGGTTGCTCTTGGGAGGAGGAAGATTTCTACTACATCCTGAGGGAAGGAATAAATAGGGGGACACATACGACAAACAGAACTCAAGGTACCCCTTATCTGACTGCATCTTCTCCATGAAATACACAGCAGAGTCATCTGATGCTGGTAGGATGGGAAGATGGTTTGAGGAGAGATGCATGGAATGGTCTTCTTAAAGAGCAGGAAAGTGAATTTACTGGTAGTGGTGGTTAAACAGACTGTGTTTAATCTCATTTTAGATCAATAATCATACACTTGAAGTGAGTCATTCAGCAGACTTTGCTTGATTTTCTTCAGAAATGTTCAACTACTTTGGTATAGGCAAAAAGTAAATGGGTATTTGGGTTCATTGTGACTTGGGGTTGTGCCCCTTATGAAGAACTGAGGCAGGCAAAGAATTTTAGTTAGTATAGTGCTGGACTACAGAATGCAGTTTAATAATGAAAAAAGTGGGGCATGAAAGTGGTGATGGATAGTGAGCAGTAAGATGTGGGGACATTATGTTGAAGTTAGAGAATTAGTGAAAAGTACCCAAGTTAAATGAGCTGGAGGTAAGTGATGGTCAAAATCCAGATTGAAGAGGTAATACTTTTATTGGTGATGGCAAGATTAAGTATATGACTGTGTGGATGTGTGGCTGTGGTAGAAAAAAAAAATGCTTGTAGATAAGGTCAAGGAACTGAGAGATTAGGGTTCTGGATGGATCACATGTGGATGGAAAAGTCACCATAAAACCTTTCACACTGTAGTAAGAGGGAAGAAGATTAAGTTTTAGATTTGGTGGCAGGAAGCTACTACTAATGTTGATGTTATTATTCTTATTATGTTATAACTTTCAGTGACAGGGCAAAAGATGAGATTAATTGAGAAAAGGCTACAAATTGGCAAGGGTTAATCTAATTTAGGTAGATTTTTCTTCCTGTGAATTTCATTGAATATGGAGCCATTTAATATACAATTGTCTGGTCATTTAATTTTTGCCTCATCATGTTACTGAAAAATAAATATAAACATGTTATTTAATTTACCTCGCATCAACTCCATCAAATACTTTCTGACACTCATTTCCAATGACTTCTTGTTTTAGATAATACAGCATTCTTACACGAAGCAAAACTCTAAAAATGAGGGAAAAGAAATCAAAAGACACAAAGATATTAATCATTGAAGAAAATTCATCCATGGAGTTAAAATTAAAAAAGAATTTGTATACAGAATTTTTATAATGAAATAATTACTTCTGATTAAATAAATCTCATTACTACCATATATATAAAATAGGTTTCTCCAAAATCTTCACAATCATCATTATTTAATATCCAAGTAAGATATAATGAGATCATTTGGAGGCCAGTTTTATTTCTTTCTCTGTTGATGAAAACAGTGACACAAGAGGTAGCAAGATTTGCTGAAGGATACCCTGTAAGATTAAGATTAGGATTGATCCTAGACCACACTGTCTCTGTACTCAAAATCAGCATGCTTTAAGATTGTTAATAAATTCAGAAAAGTAAACTTGCAACAAGTTGTGTTAAAAATACCCTACTACCTACTTATTACAGTGGTGTTTTATATGCTTTTTGTAGCCTTCATCTTGAAGCAGCTGCTCAGGATTGTATTTACGAAGCCATTCTGCTTTCTGTATATCAAATGAGCTTGTTTGTGTCTTTACTTTCTTCCCTTTTCGACCTCTAGGTACAGGAGCTGACAGGCCTGTTAAAATAAGGACACATGAAACCAGTGATAATTTGTACAAGGATCTTCATTTGCAACGTATTTTCAATGCAGGATATTTCTGGAAACTTTCAGGTCTGTGCAGAGATCTTTGAAATATTAACGGTAACAACGCTAACCTAATCACAAGGTAAGTCCTCATGATAGCTATACACACATTAACACAATTTCCCCCAAAACACCCAGCAATTCTCTATCTCAAATTAATCATTCTGATTACCTTTTTTTGTTTCAAAATACATTTTTTCCCCAAATGTAAAAACTGAAAGATCAAACCTGTCCCTCTGCTTTACTTTTTGCTTCTTTAGTTATTAAAAAAAAAAAATTGTGTGGCCTCCTGATTTTCAGAACTGACTGTTACTAATAACATGGATTAGGTTTTGTGGGTTCCTGTTTAAGAGAACTAAATTCATTTTATTTCTTTGACATTTTTGTTGTGAAATATGTCAAAAATATAAAAACTATTCCAACTCTTAATCTTAACATATTCCATATTTGGTCAGTTTTTTACTAAAGGAAGTCTAATAGTTAAAGTCCAATTCCTTCCCTCCTCCCTAGAGATAGTCACTATCTTGAATTTGTTTTTCATTTCATGCATGTTTATACTCGTGTGTTGGGGAAATATTTAGCATTTAAGTTTTCAAACATTATATTGTAAGTATAATTCTGCAACTTACTTATTACTTTTTTTTTGAGATTTATACTTGCTGATTCATAGAGGCTCTAATTCATCCATTTTAACTGCTACGTAAACGTCTATACTATGACTATATTGCCTTCAGTGATGCTTGTGTTGTTTCACTTACAATTTTTCATAATTACGAATAATGCAGTTTTGATTCTTCCTTTCAAATCTCAATTCTTATCTCATATATCTTTTATCTGCCATATTCTTCTAGCTAGGAATGATCACAATGTCAACTAGAAGCACTATGTAGATTTGTCCCATTTTTCCTTAAGTTTTTGGTGGGTTTTGCTTTTATACTTTGAGACTTTTGTTCAGTGCATACAGGTTCATATTTGTTATATCTTCTTTTATGGATTGGTCTTTTTTATTATTATGTAGTGTCCCTTTTTCATCTCAATTAATGTTTCCACCTTAACGTGTATTTATTTTATGTTAACAACGTTCTGTATTCTAGTCCTATTTACCCTTGTTGGTTTGGAAATTAAATAGTGCATTTTAAAAAATATACATATTGAAATTTTCCTAATAAATATGGAGATGTTTATATTTTTAAACTTTTCCCTAACACAATTTTCTTATATTCATCATTTATAATCTTGTTATTTTTCATTTTTGCTACATGTTAATTTGTAATTTAAAAGAGGTCTGTTTGTGCTTTGTTTCTACAGCACTTTATTCTTCTTTCAAAATCATAGTATATTTGAAGTGTCTCTGCAGATATTAATATGATAGTTTAAAAAAAGTTGCCTTCTTTCATAGCCTTTGTTTCCTACAAGTTCATTTTAACGGTTTGTTTTTGGTCTCTCATGTTGGAGACTTTCTTCAGATGTCTGATACCCTTGGTTATTTGCTTATATTAAGAATGACAGAAAAGTTCACAGGTAGTCTGAATGGGTAGAGGTCACTGTTAACTCTTTGAAGGGTAATCTGGTTGGCTTTTTCCCATCATTATCTTTAGGATTCACCAAAGAAAAGTCCTTAATTTTCTTCCTTGAGTATGATATTATCCAGTATACACACTCATTTAATACCCACTTAGTAGCTCCATGCTGCAAATACCAATGCCACACAGAGACTGTTTTATCTTTCCCAGACAATAAACTTTCATTCAGTCTTCACTGTGGCTGCATGGAGTTGAAGAAGGTATTTAGGGCTCTGACATCCTCTTAAACAACTTTTAATCAAAGCCCCTGTCCTTTACACCCATTTTCAGAGGTTACTGATGTCACAAACTCCTGAAACTTTTGGGTAATCTGTGAATCACATCAGTTGGTTTTTGCCTTTTCCTCCTGCTGACCTAAGATCCAGCCTTTCTCTGGTTGGTTAAGTTAGTTATTAATCTAATGCTTCCAGGTTCCCAAATTCATTTCCCATTCTCTGCACTTTTAAGGGTTTATCCTTATTTATTTTTTTATTTTTAAATTACAAAATTAAGCATATACAAAAATAGATGGAATAATGTGGTGGACTACTATGTCCTATCATCCAACTTCAATAATTATCAAATACATGGCCAATTTTACTTCATCTATATCCTGTTCATCCCCAACCTCCGATACTATTTAGAAATAAATCTAAAACAATCATTTCATTAATAAATGTATCTTTTAATGTATGCAAAAGATAAGGCCTTCTTAAAAAAATAACTACAATACCATTATCAGCCCTAAGAAATGCAATAATACTTCCTTAACACTTGGTATTTGAATTTACAATTATCTAATAAAGATAACAAAAAATTTCCCCTGGGTTGTTTGTTTTAATCATGATCCAAATTAAGGTCCACACACAGCAACGGGTTGAGAACTCTTAAGTCTCTTTAAGGTTATAGCAGGGTTTTCAATCTTGGCACCACTGGTATTTTGAGGTGCAGTTTTTCATAGTGAGGGGCTGTCTGTACACTCATGGCCTCTACCCACTAGATGCCCTTAACATCTTCAAAGTTGTAACAGCTCACGGTGGGAGCAGGACTGTGGCATGAAATCATCTCTGGTTGTGAATCACTGGTTTATAGATACCCTCTCCATTTCTTCCCTTCCCACTATTTATTGCTGAAGAAACTAGGCTTTTACCTGTAGAATTTATCAAGCTTAATGCTTAATTTTTTTCTCTCTATTGACATATAAGTGGGGTTTCAAGGAGGAATGAAACTATATTTGTGTTAATCTTCCATCTTTATCAGAAGCCAGCTCTTCACATTAATAATCTCATTGCTTCCTATTAAGACAGGCCTCCAATGACCACCCTAATCTAAAATATGTGCTTTCTGTTGTTCTCAAGCTCAGTGCTTAGTTTATTTACTTCACAGTACTCATCACAATCTGAATTATTTCAGTAATTTATCTACTTTCTTAGTATGTCTCTCTACCTGACCAAAATGTAAGGTTCACGATGAGCTCAGGGATGTTGTCTGTGTTGTTCCTTCTCATCTTCTCTGTACTTTGCACAAGAAGCACATAGCAGGCACTTTAACAAGTATTTGTTGATTAAATAGAACACAATTTTAACACAAATTTAAGGGCATAGTAATCTTTTTAAAAAAAAAATTCGATTATTTTATGCAAAAAAGAATGTTCTGTTAGCAAGGCTATGGAGAAAAAGGTACTTGTATATACCTGATAGGACTATAAATGGCCACAGTCATATCTGATAGCAAATTAAAATATTTATAAAAATTTTAAATGTATATCACTGTTTTCCAAACTTTAAATATATACTAATTGCTGAGGAACTTTTTAAAAGGTAGTTTCTGATTATTAAGTCTGAGGCCTAAGATTCTGCACTTCTAAGAAGCTCCTGGGAGATGCTGATGCTTTTAATACATAGGCCACATTTCAGGTACTAAAGACACATATACACTGTACCTTAACAATTCCATTTCTTGATATTTACTTTAGTGGAAGAGTTAGTCACGTGTACTAGGAGGAATGTACAAGGATCTTCACTGAAACTTGTTTTTTAACTGTCTAAAATTGGAAATATCCTAAATGCCCATCATTAAAGGAGATGCTAAATGACTTAATAAATATCCATACAAGGACAACTAAGCAGGAGTTTAAAAAATGAGACAGAGCTACAAGAATACAGATGGGATAACCTCAAAGACATATTACTGGGTCAACAACTTGCAAACCAATACATGTTTGATAACAATATATAAAACTCAACCAAACTAATAACACTGGTATTTTCCAAGCTGGAACTTGACTTGAGGGTGAAGGTTAAGGGTTCTTTACCAGTATTTGTAATGCTTCAATATTTTATAGGGTACTACGTTAAGTGTTACTTATACAACTTAAAATAAATTGAAAAAGAAAATAAAAGAACGTTCTTACCTAGATGATTTTGTAGCTCTCGTGTCTGCCCATCTTCGGTTGGAGTAATGAGATCCCATATGAAGCCTTTAATTTTCTCATCTCCTCGATAATGAACAAGGCAATATGCTAATAGCGCTCGGCAAATTATTTCTACATCATGCTCATTTAGCTGCCTTTTAAAACGGCCATGTGATAGAATCTCTCTCCATCGGCCCCATCTAGTTAAAAAAAAGGTGTGTTTACATTAATATTGAGTCAAATTCTAGAGAAAAACATTACTCATGAGTAAAACTGCAAAAAACATATTTTGTTTTTTACCCAATAGGATTAACAGGATTTACCCAATAAAGTTTTTTCCCCCATGAGTAAATTGTAGAGCCATGGTACAGTAATTTCTAGTACATTTTATTCAACAATGGATAAAAACATTATCCATTTTGTGTTACTGAGTATGTAAATCTGAGAACAACAAGGAGTTTGATATTAGTGATACATTTATAATTATAAAATTTAAGGATATCTTCTCATTCTACTATTAAATATGTTAAATATACAAATGCAGGGTACTTAAAATACATTTTATTGATTCTAATAAGATTAAAAATATACTAGAATACAGTGTATGTTTTCTGCAAATTTACATACAAGACTACTAACAGTAAACATTAAAAATAATACTTTACCCATAAACTAGCAGATTTTTCTCTACTCTAAAGCATTCAGTTCTTCCATAGCCATTTGAACGCTCACAAGGTCTCCGGAGTTTGGGTTTTTCATCTCCTTCACTTTCAGCTTCAGATAATTCAGCCAATTCATCTTTTGTGGCGCTAAAGGGTCTTGTTTGCTTCCTAATTCTTGGAGTATCAATAACCAAGCTGTTCTGTAAAATTGAATAGCTATTACTTGAAGGTCCTTTTACTAGTTTGTTTATAATAATATTTTACATTTTTACCTTTCAAGTTGTACAAATAATAAAGTAATTATAGAAAGCCAGAGAAATGAAATTGCTAACAATTCCACCAATGTACCAAATCCATTAAAAATTTTTTCACTTCTTTAAAACCCTTATTTATATAAATATATAAATATATATAAATATGTATATATAAATATATATATATATATATATGAATGAAATGTTGTAACATTACAGTTATAAACAGAATTAGGTATGTGGCTTTATATTAATGTGAAAGTTATTGTACTGTGTTTCTTCAATAACCACGCATTTTATTTTTAAACTGAATTTATGCATCATAATTTTCTTTACATACTTATTTCACAATTTAATTTAGATTGTTTTTAATTTTTAAAACACATAAAGCTAAAGTAAGTCTTTGTGATCTAAGTTTATCCTAAAGATAATTCCAAAAGAAGTGAAATATCTAGAAACAGAAATATTGGTCAAAAGATGTAATTATCTTAGGATCTAGAAACATGTTTCTGTGCTTCCCAAAAGAGTTATACTAATATACCACAAGCAAGGTAATAAATGTATGGCCCTCACTATGTTCAAAGCTATTTAATTTATTCAAAACAACTTAAGTTGACATGTTTTCACCTTCATTGAATAATTTCTTTTAAGTCAGGCACCATGTTGTGGGCTGTGGTTCAGCTGTGAATAAGACAGCTTCCTGCTCATGAGAAATTCAAAGTCCTGAGGATCAGATTAATGCATAAACAAACAAATGGTATTCAGGATGTAATATTTTATGATACAAGATGGGTACAAAGAAAGTCAGTAAGACTTCCAGGGGAATTTTAGATTTTGTCTGGTTATATGTTGATTTGGGTTGTACTTCAATGTTTATAAATGAACTCTTAAAATGTTTAAAGTATGTAGTTTTTTCTTTCCAATTGACAAATCTCCCAATTAAGTTTGGTAATTGATTTAACTGAAATCATATACATCTTTCAGTAGATACCCTAAATGTTATAAATGTTTATTTTCCTACTGTTAACTAGTTTTCCTCTTCCATTATATTTTTCTATTCCTGTTAGTGGTGATATTTAAGAAGGCTAATGGCATATTTATCCTTCATGTAGTTAATTCAATAATCTCATTTAACTTAACAGTGGTCTGCAGATTCCATTGCCTTTTTAGGCATATAAACATGCCATATGCAAATAATATTTTTAGAAATATCTTTTCAAATTTACTTATTTGCTTTATATAGAACTATACATATTTCCAAAATATATTAAATAATGATGATTATTATTTAATTGTAAAGTTTTACATTTTAAAAGGTCATCTATTAAATTAGATCCCGTGCATCAATGCTCAATACAAAATTCTTTTAATCATGTAGCAGTTATTTTGATAGCAGGTAAGGCTCCCAAACATTAATTCCTATAAATTACTAGATAGGTATCTCATGAAATGAACAGTTCTGTTATTATCAGTTCTTTGAATCCTATGTTAGCTTTTTGGCCCTTTTTCCTTAGCTCCAAAGGACATTATTAAAAAAAAAAGTTTAAAAATACTTTTTTTTATTGCTGTTTTTCTCCTTTTATATTTGACTGCATCATCATTAATGGGATCTGACACCAAAAAAAAAAAAAATAAATAAATAAATAAAAATAAAACAAGGTTAAGGAGCAAAATAAAAGGAATTATTAATTGAAAACATCTTAAAAATTAAAAAACACATAATTTTAACACAAATAATACCCAAAATTATACTTTCCCGGTATTACAACCTATCATGACAGGTATCAGAAGAATTAAACTGAAGCAGTGCCTGACTCAACATGTCATCATTCTACGACCCTGTATCAATTAATTTATGCAAATAAATTTATTTAAGTAAGTACATAGTTGAATGCTTTAAGATATTATAATATTACCAAAGTATTCCAAAAGGTCATTTTTTCAAAAGGGAAAGAAATACTTACTCTACCACTGATGGCATCTATATCTATTTCTGCCTTTTTCGCCCATTTTTGCCAGAAGTTGGGGTCATCTAAGGAAATATCTGTTCTGTTTCCAGATGCCACAAAACTTGCCTGAAATATATAATGGGAGTTTTTCAAAATGTTTTGAAGCTTAGAGGAAAAATCTACCAAAGTATATCTAAAACCTAATCTCATATTTACTGTGGATAGAATTTGAATTCAGCATACATACGCATACACTCAAAGGATGTTTCAAATGCAGTGGTCTGAAACATAGCACAGCATCTGCTTAAGACCAAGGGCTAAATGCCAATGCTTGAGTTTTAGGGGCAGAATTAATTAAGTTATTACTGTTGCTTAAGTCTTAAACTCTTGATAAGCAAGGATCAAATCTTTTTGGTCAAAAAATCACAGAGGACAGAGATACATGCTTTCTAGAAATACTATACAAAATATTAAAAAATTAGGTAATAAGAATTTCATTTGCCCTGTATAGTTCATTTTCTGGTGCTCTCCTACTTTACTTCCATCACATTTTTACATAGATACGTCTCCTAAAGAAAATACAATACATGATATGATGAAATGATACGAGAAATAAAGAAAAATGAACCACTGGCTATCTTTATTTATAAAACTCTTTTCCTTACAACATAAATAATGCATAATTGTAAAAATGTAAGAAATTACAGAGGAATAAAAGAAAATATAAATGATTTATTTTCTTAAATATTATAGAAATTATACAATCTTTTAGGTGGAAAAAAATTTATATACTACAGTTCAACACTGTAACTCATAAATAACAATTATTTGCAACTTAAGTTCTTAAAAACGTGGCTTCAAAGAAAAGTTATCAAAGTACTTTATAAAAATGGAATAAGCAGTGAAGATTTACGATGCTTTAAGAAAAGGGCCTGAAAAAATGCATGCTAAACTCTTATTAGAATAAATGGAAGAATACAGTCACATAAAATGATTTTCAAAGAAGAATATAATTGGTAAATGGCTGCAGGGTAATGCCTAATTATCTGGGATATAATCATCAAATGATAAAAAGCTTCATTAAAGAACCCATTTTGATATAACTTTAAAATGCAGAAAATTACACATAAAAAAGATAATAAAACTGTTACAAGCAACATGCCATTTATGATATTCAAGACAACTGGAAGTTTGAACACTGAAAATTTAATGATATCAAGGAATTATTGTTAATTTTATTTTTAAATGTGATAATAGTATTGTGGTTGTGTTAAAGAAATCTCTAGATATATATACAGAAACATTTGTAGAGCTGATGATATAATGTCTGGGGTTTGCTTTAAAATAGTATGATAGACGGGTAGGGTAGTGATAAAACAAATTTAGCATGAGTTGATAACTGTTGAAATTGGATGATAAGTACACAGGTTTCATGACATTATTGTGTCTATATTTATAGTTTGAATCTTAATGAAACATCTAAAGAATAAGTAGGAACAAAATTTAAATCTTAAGTGCTTTTTTTTTTACATTTTTTTTTGTTGAGTTATAGTCATTTTACAACATTATGTCAATTTCCAGTGTAGAGCTAAGTGCTTCTTGTTGAACTTTACAATGACTGCTCGTGATAGTATTTACCAAGTAATAAATATATTCATTCCATCAAACATTCTTGAGATTGGGTTATTAAGATGCTTATATCTAGCAAGTATTTAAATATTATAAATGTTTAAAAATATGCATCTTACTGGCATATTTATGAAACAGAAGTGACAGAAATAAATGCTTTAATGAAATGAATTTAAATTCCTTTTTTGCTTGCTGTAAACTATAGCTTTAATATTGTGAAACTATTGAAAATAGCAATTTTTTATTTCTTTGAAATGGTGAATGTGGTAGGCTGAATAACAGTTCTCAGAGATATCTAGGTCCTAATTCCTGGAACCTTGGGAATGTTAATTTACATGGCAAAAGGGCTTGGCAGATGTGTTTAAATTAAGGATCTTAAAATGTGGAGATTAGCCTGTATTATCCAGAAAGGCCTTAAATGCAATCACAACTGTCCTTATAAGAGGAAAGAGTTGATTTCACTACAGAAGAACAAAAGACTAACAACAGAAGGAGAGATTGCAATAATGTGTAACATGGTCATAAGCCAAGAAATGCAGGCAGTCTTAAAAGTTGGAAGAGATAAGAAAGAGATTCTCTCCTGGAACCTCCAGAAGGAACCAGCCCTACTGTCACCTTGATTTTAGCCCGTAAGACTCATTTTGGACTCATTCTGACAGCCAGAATGATAAGAGAATAAATTTGTTACAGTGGCAACAGAAAACACAGTGAGACACCTTTTAATTATAAACCACATGTTATAAAAACTTATAATCAAATTAAAAGAGTAAAGGCTAACTAGTTTGATAATATGAAAAGTAGATAGCCATCATCACCTGCATAAAAGTAAGTATGTGATGAAAATTCGTCAACATGGTATGAATGAATATTGAGTAACAGATGTCATTCCTAAACTATATATTCCTAAACTATGAGGGGACTTCATTTTGTTAATTCAGAAACGAATTTCTCCTGAGTACATATGATATCCATACTTTAAAATCTTCATTAATATACTCATCAATTTTCAAGAGTAATGAAAAGTTCACTGAAGTTCACAGTGTTTTATTCTGTCTTACAGTGTCACTGATATATGTCTCTAGAGAAACCATTGAATATGGAAAGTCACTAAAAGGAAACAACTAGATTTTTGAAACATATTACTTTATGGTTGCTTACCTTAAAAAACTCTGTGTTACAGTGGATAATCACTTTTATTCAGCTACCAGGTAACTGTTAATAATTAAAATAATTTGCCCGGAAGAAACTATATGTCACAATTAAATGGCTTTAAAAGATTTTAAGAAAAATAATAAATTCACTTTTCAAATAAAAATTTAAATATTTTAAATAATTCCAGATGCTCTTGGTAGCTGACATATAACCTACTTTCAAGATGACTTACAAAATTCTTAAGGTTTCTAACAATGGATTAATGCCTAAAGAAATGAAATGCCTGCTGTGGAGGATGCCATCAAGTACAGGTTTACTAACTACTTTCAAATGTTAAATCTTAATATCCTAGTTCCCCCAAGATATTTTTCTTAAAATGTATTCCTTCAATCACTAAATTTCTTTATTATTTGCAAGGGAAGACTTTAAAATGGTGAAGTCCATCTTCCTCTTCAGAAAGTAGCAGAAAGGTCTTAGGTGCCACAGAGGCCCTTACAAATAAGCAATCTATCTGAAGCTTGACTCATACTATTTTGTTTTTGTAAATTAAGCAATTCAAAGCCTTTTGTTCTACACCAAATTTAAAATCAGATCAGAAACTTTTCTGTTTCTAGGATCTACCTAACTGCCTTTATGAAAATCTCTTAAAACAAGGTTTAGTGGGTATAAACACTTACAAATGAAGTTACCAATAATGAGTCTAATTAATGGATATGTACTAGGTCTAATTAGTCTTATTATACACCCTGCTCCATATATATACAGCTTCTTACCAGAAACTCTTTGATAATGCAAAGAGACATGGATTGAATTACATTTATCCAAACCACTGAAAACAACTGTGTATAGCTGAAGTTTTTGGAAATTCCAGGGAAAAGTATAAAATACTATCAACTTTTTTCCTTTGGTGCCATTATACAGTGGTGCCCTATCTCACTATGCCAAACGCCTACTATATGACATTCCCAAACAATTATGGAAATGAAAAAAATTGTAAGACAAGTACAGGCAAACTCTCTGCTCCTCAGCTATAGTGGTAGCTTTTCAATAAGCTCTCTTTTCAAAAGTAGTAATTGTTCCCTGGTCTGAG
Source organism: Camelus bactrianus (assembly GCF_048773025.1). Classification (NCBI taxonomy): domain Eukaryota; kingdom Metazoa; phylum Chordata; class Mammalia; order Artiodactyla; family Camelidae; genus Camelus; species Camelus bactrianus. Next base: position 72,794,087 of record NC_133547.1, read on the forward strand.
GGTTTAAAACAAATATTTACATCTAAAGTATTTCACATTCTTAGAGTACATCTGGTTATGATTAGAGCATACCTGAGTAAAATAATGCTCAAGTAACACTTTATAATAAAGTAGGAAAGGCCAAGCATGAATATTATGCTGTCTTTTATAAGGACAAGAAAAGACTCATAAAGGTTAACTGTCCAAGGTCACTAAGCTTATGAGTCAGATTTCAAACCCTGGTGTTTTGACTTTCCATGATTATTATTATTAACATTATAAATGAGAAAGCATATGCCTCTATTAAAAAAAAATCATGACTAATTTTAGTTCTCAGCTTTATACTTTACTTCTGCAATATTCCTTTTGTTTCCACAATACTACTTTCTTCTGCTTTTTTTCTCTAGTAACTCCCAAATCTGTATCTGTATCCTAGACAACTCCCCTGGACATCTCCACCCAGGTGTTCTGTAAATGGCACAAATATAACAGCTCGAATATTTTATTTTCTTCATACAAACTTCCTTCTCCTGCATTCTCTGTCTTACTTAATGATACCATGACCCTCCTTGAGACAGACAACCACCTTCAAGTCATTTCTGACACCTCCTTCCACAAATTTGTAACTGGTCATCAGTTCTTGTTAATTCAAGTGGATCCCCACTATCCTAGCTCATCTATCACCACAGCCTATGTACACTTCTTATCTGGTCTCTACGCCTCTAGCCCTTCTCATTCCAATCTCATTCTCTACACTGCTATTAAGAGTTAAGTTTCTAAACCAGATCACATTATGTCCATTTTCTGCTTGAAGGGATTTAAAAGCTTTAAAACTGCCTCAGGATCAAGTTCAAATTCCTCAAAATGGAATTTTTTTCGAGCCCTTCACAATTTGGGTCCAACCTCTAACCTTCATTTCTATCTCCATTTAATTTACACTGTGCATCCATAAATGTCTATGTCATATTTCTTTAAATCTTTCTTGTAGTTTAGTAACACATGGCTCATTTCTGTGGCTTTCTCTTTTTGTAACACAATGAAATTCAAACTTCCTTAAAGACTCAGCTCAAATGTTATTTTCTCTGTAAAGGCTTTCCTGATTCTCTGCTCTCCTATTTTATGGACAGTTAATCATTTTCTCCTTTACTTTTTTCAGTGACTATAATTCTTTCACTTTAGTATTCCCATCACTTACTAAAGTACCTGACACAAGATTTCATTAGTCTGCTGAATAAAAAGTTTTCATATGAAAACTGCTATCATTACTTTTGGTGTAGCACTTGGACTACCTGCTGTAAGACAGTCTTTTCCTCCATAAAGATCAAGAAAGACTTCAGGAAAAAAAAAAAAAAAAAAAAAAAAAAGAAAGACTTCTGGGTTGGAAGTGAAGAGGGGATAAAGGAAGAAAATGTAGAAAGAAATTAAAGTGGAAAGGAGAAAACCTGAATGAATCAGTGCACATGGGACAGAATACTGTAATTAAAAAACTCTTCAGAAGAATGCAACATATAGGTTTACCATATCGCTGTTGGAAAAAAAGGAATATAAATGCAGTTAGGAAACTTTTAAAGTGTTTTTCCCAGATAGGATAGATAGATAGGCAGTTATCAATATTTCCTTTCAAAACACAAATTTCATTTTGCTCTCCCCAAATTTGATTTAAATATTTAAAATGATAATAGAAATCCTCTCTCTCCTTTAAGTAGTTTAAATTATTATAAGTTAACGTAAGATGATTTAACCTTCTACACTATATTATTTATATTTTGCTATAAGCTCTTTAACTGATAAATCTGATTTCAAATGTTCTACTCTAATTAACACTTATAACTATTTCTAGTTATTACTCTTACTCTATTTCACTAGGATCAGAAAAGTACATGTGAAATTTGGTATGAGAGATCAGAAAAAATGAAGGAAAAGAATCTATTACCTACTTCTTTTGAGAAATTCAGTTTATTTAAACATTAAATAGAAGCTCTGCAAATAATTAGTAAAGAGACAACTAAAATTTTTTTAATAGAGAACATTGCTGGTATACTTATAAAGTACCACTACTCAGTGTTACCTTGGCAAATGTTGACCCACGTCCTTCTGACTCAATTGTAATGGTTTTTGTACGACGTAGTAAAATCTGATCGATATCTTCTTCACAGAATTTAGAGCCCTCATCTTCTTCTTCCATAATGGCACCATAAGCACCTCTTCGAAGCAGATCTTCTATTTCCTTTTTGGAAAGCTGTTGAATCTAAGAGAAAACATTTTGGTAACATTTTATTTTTAAAAGTTCATAGAATGAGAAAGTATTCCTAAAGAATGTCAAAGAACAGAGAAGTTATGCTTAAATTGCATTCAGGGCTTGGGATGTACCTGAGAGAATTCTCTGAAAGAATGCATTGAAGCTGTTGACTCTTTGCTATCTTGAAAATAAGATTTGCCATTTGCCTAAACTGGCTTCAGTTAAAACAAAGCCTATGGGGCAAGTAACTTCTCAAGGTTCATTTTAGTACTAGGGTTCAATAGCTGTGATAAAGCACAAGATACAAATAAGGTAATAATTCTGAGGGGCAGGTAGGCCCAAAACATCATTTATAACAAGATAAAGCCAATGCTAGTAGTTTGGCCCTAAAAATTTATTTTGAAAAACTGTTTATAGAAAAAAATGCAGGAAAATTCACAAATTCTAATTTGCTATGCCATGATACAAACAGCCTAAAAGCAAGAATTTCTACTTTGAAAACACATCTTGGAATTCACAATCATTGAAGCTACTACACAGAAGAAAAGGATTCAAAAAGTATTAACTAAATGTAGTTCTATTCTGAAATTCCTCCTTACATAGAAGCATCTAATTAGTGTTCAGTATGGATCAAAGTTCAATGACATGACCTGAGGTTAAAATTAATGCAAACTGAAGCAGAAAAGCTCCAAGTGAAGAAGAAAATATACATACACCACCAACATTACTTTCTCTTCCACTCATGCTCTGTAACACAGCCTTATCTAGACCCAGTTTCAGACTGGCTCGGTCAAACATCTCTCTCTCATATGAGTTACGAGTTACTAGTCGGTAGACCTTAACTGCTTTATTCTGACCGATTCTGTGGCAACGGGCTTGGGCCTATAAAAAATGAAAAGTTACAGATTCAGTTTATTTTACAAAATAGCACAAAAGGCATTACACGTTAAACTATCCTTCTTTTAAATTGAGCTATAGTCAGTTTACAATGTTGTGTCAATTTCTGGTGTACAGCACAGTTTTTAAGTCACACATGAACATACATATATTCGTTTTCATATTCTTTTTCACTGTGTACTACTACAAGATCTTGACTATATTTCCCTGTGCTATACAGTATAAACTTGTTTATCTATTCTATATATACCTGTCAGTATCTATAAATCTCAAACTACCAGTCTGTCCCTACCCACACCTCTCCCCACTGGCAACCACAAGTCTGTATTCTATGCCTGTGAGTCTGTACACTAAATTGTCTTGATGGAATATAAAAGTATGTGTAAGAATTTTTAGACAATCTTGCTACTGAATTACATATAACCTTTCTCTAGAAATGAAGGTAAAGCTTACCAAGATGAGGAATGATTCCACAATCAGCAATAAGTTAAAATTTAAAGTTATATTTTAGAGACTATAAATCTGTGAAAAATTATTTTTTAAAGAGAGTGTCATTAATACAATTTTTGACAGGAATATAAATTCTAGGAACAGATTATTTTAGCTGTTGGTTTTGAACTTTAATATTAAATTTCTAAATTTTTTTCCACCACATTATCAATGATCTTTTCAATACATTTAGTTAAGCTGCATAATTTTGAGGCAGGTAAAAACCTAAGGTGATTAACTCTGGAGACCTAAATTTTATTTAAACACAGAAAGAACTAATCATCTAATATGTAGACATTTTGGAAGCAGGAAAATCAGAGATTACATTTAGAGCTTCATATTTTATCTCAAGTTCCTACTACACTTGAAATTTGTCTGGTAAATTCTAAAATAGATTATACAAATGAGAGGTTAAAACTTTATCTTTTATTAAGCAAGCCAGGTATATTCTCAAGAACAATTCACTATATTTGGTGTCATATCTATTTAAAGTAATAATATATCCCTATCAGTTGCAGTACAACTAATACTACCATGAACAATAAAAGAAGAATTTCTCTTATACTTTGTTCTCTTCTCATACCCTTCCTAGATAACACATCTTCAAACTCTGACTCACTCTGATCACTCATTAATATTTCTATGTTTCTATGAAGTCCAAGTATAGTCTTAATTTATATGTATGCATTAATTTTCTGCATAAAAAGGCATAGTCTGTTGTCTCAATTCTATGCATACTGTATTATATGACAACTGAGAAGATGAAATTAGGATAATCAAGTACTTATTAAAGGAAGTAAAATTCTGAAATTTTAATTACTACAAATAGGTTATTCTTATAGCTTAGGCCTATCTCAAATCTACATAATATATACTTTAAACAATTAAATACTGTATTCAAATAGGTAAACCTTTTCTAGAAGTTGGTATGATACATAATCTAAATAAGTATGTTTTATTATATTTTAATGTCATTAAATTAAAATAAAAATAATTTCATCTATTTTATTTGGCACAGATAAAATTTCTTAGGGAAACATACACGTTAGTTTGTCCATATGAAAATAAACCAAGTGAATTATCAAAGATAGTTACGGGAATTAAAAAAAATTATCTTAGCCAAGGAATTTATTTACCTGAAGGTCATTTTGAGGATTCCAATCAGAATCAAAAATTATACAAGTGTCAGCTGCAGTTAAGTTGATGCCCAACCCACCAGCTCGGGTACACAGAAGAAAGACAAATCGATCTGAATCAGGTTTACTGAATCTATCTATAGCAGCTTGTCGAAGGTTCCCTCTGACTCTTCCATCAATTCGCTCATATAAATATCTATCAAATGAAGTGCAATAAACTTAGATAGATGAACATAATGAAAATGAAGAAATTCTATCAAATGTGACAGACACATATTTATCAGTTTTCCTGCAACATTACATTTACCATAAAATGAAGAAGCAATATTACTCCAACTAGTTTCTATGGTTTTATACTTTTCAGCATTGGTGCTAAATAGGAAACACACAGTAATATGAAGTTACAAAATCTCTGCATTCCTGAATGTGTAGGTAACATACCTTTACAATGAATATACTTACTGATCTCATATAACAAATAACTTTTTTTTTTTGGCAAGAAGCAGACTTTCATAAAACTCTATACAAGAAGCCTACAAACATTTCTCTCTATCTCAATCATATAATTCTCTCAACTGATACACCTGCTTGTAAACTATTATCTATTAAGGGCAAACTATAATGCTAATTCTTCATAGTCATTACTGCCAAGCAATTAACTTTTAACTTCTTTCATCCTTCCTCATTTAACATAAAACTCAGAAATTGTTAAACATTAATAAAAATCAAATACATAAAAATTTAGGAACTAGAAGAGGAATACACTAACATCTGCCACATCTCTCTGGTTCAAGATATTTTTTTCCACCTACAATTTACTGGAGTCTCAGCAGCAGCTGCACTGTTATCTCTAGTACCTGTAAAACAGGGGTATGACTTCCAATAATGTTACTTTTGACATTAAGGAAATCTGAGGTTTTCCATGAAATTCAACCTAATTCAAATTTATCTTTATCTTATAAAGTTCTTCATGTAAAGACATCAAGAAAAGGAAAGAATGGCTATTTTTAGAATTATTATAATTTAATTCTCTTATTTATAAGATTGAGAATAATACACATTTTGGAGTAAGATTAAAGGAAAGGAACACACAGTGGAAACAGAGATAAAATGAAAAATAAAAATAAACTATAAAATCTTTGATAGTATAAACTAGGATAGACAGATCTTTACTTTTCAGTAAGATCAAAATACAGTGAACTAAAATCTACAGCTGAATCTTCAGATTCTCTTATATTAATGTGTTAATATCTAATTGGGTCACTAATGCTCTGATAAATATCCTATGATAAATATCCTATTTATCTAAATACTGATTAGACATTATTTAAGACTATCTTACTGTTACATACCAAAAAAACCCACAAAAAAACAAAAACCCAAAACAAAAGCCTACATTAAACAAATCAGAAAAGATTAAAGCATGAGCAAGTCTTATACAGTGTACAATAAGAGTCAAAGTACAGCAAGTGCAGGTTCTAATTATAACAATGAAAAAGTCAGAAAAGGATCTTGAATCATTTTCTTTAATTTTAACAATGGTTATAAATCCACTTAAAATGTCACTACTACAAGGTTTACAATCAAGTAAAATGTACACTAATAAACCCATTTGTATGTCAACAAATACCTGTCAATTTGCAAAGTTTTCTTAATCAGTCACCTTACCCCTGCCTACTACTGCAACATATACAGGTTAGGAAAACATCTAACACATCATCCTAAAGAATCTTTACGCGTAGATTTAAATGGATTCTCATCGATCTTAAGAAGAAGATGTCAGAAAAGCTGGGTTACAGTACAGTGCTGCAAAAACCTTGATAACATATACTTAGCATAATTCATAGTATAATTCAATGGATGTTTGAATGCCTTACCTTTTATGTATAAGATAGTCCTCTAGGATATCAAGGCAGCGTACCATCTGAGAGAAGATGAGCACTTTGTGACCTCCTGCTTTCATTTTGGGAAGCAGTTTATCAATAAGAACCAATTTGCCAGCAGACTGGATCATTGCTTGAAGATGAAAATCAGAAGCAGCTGGATTATATGTATCTCTAAATTCCCCAAGTATTTTCTCCTCAGCACCTATCAAAAAAAATACAAGAATAACTCCCAATTGTTTTCTTTTTAAAACAGTGCTTGTCTGTTTCTGAAACACATTAAAATTTTCTGATGGTAGGTACATTACTGTTGTTCAAATTATTTATGTTTGTGGCGAAATCCCCACCAACCAGCCTGTAGTTCCACTGAGGATATGGACAGTGTCTTAAGCAATTTTTATCTCCCACGAAACCTGGCATACTGTCTTATATAAATTTATCTTAACTAAATGTTTAACAAATGCTATTAGGAAAATACTTAATGAAAACGTGGTTCTAACCTAGATGAGTAAACATGTATTTTTAAATGAACACCTAGTATTTAAACACCAACATAACAGTGATCATCACTGAAAGGTGATGATAATTAACCTGGGTATGTTTATGAGCATCCTGCTGGCCATGAAAGCAAGAACGAAAAAAAAAAAATGAGAAGGGAAGTCAAGTGTAACTTTGATTATAGTTCTTTCAGAGTCTAGGTCAGAATTAAAGGCTCTCTGCCTTCCCCTAGCCCGTATAGCGATTAAAGAGTACCAGGATTGCAAGTGAGTTAGTTACTGAGCTAAGAAATGATTTGTCTTGGATAAAATAGGAGTATATTCCCAGGAATAAATGAAAAGACCCAAATGTACAGAGAGACCACTAGTAGAAAACCTGACAAGACATTAGAAAGTAATGCTATTAGAGCACAAAAACTGAAAGACACTAACCAGGGCACCTGGACTGAAAAGAAACCAGGAAAAAAATGTAAATTCGGAGGCTCAAAGATGGGCTTTGTGTCTTGTACATAAGAAAGATTAAGCGGGAGGAGGAACTATAGGCCAAGTTAGACTGAACACAACAACTCCTGCTTTTGTAACCTGGTGATGCTAATCTGAGACACTGTAATGAAGTAGTTCACACTGTCCCTGATTCTGAAACATTTGTAATCTCTCAGAGCACCAGAGAGAAGAGTTATAGGATCACTGTCTTTCCTTGTAATAGCCAGTACAGCTGCAGTTGTGCTGTTATTTTGTTCGTGAGTATTTGTTAAAAGAAAAGTATTTGTCTGCAATCCTGTTTAGCTACCTTTGATAAGATATGGGTGATTACAGCACTTCCTGAGCTCCATCATGGTATTGACCAAGTTAGGGACATTAGTCTGCCCTGCTCCTTTAGATAAAAACGAAAAGTTCTTCTCCAAAATAGCCCGGTAGTATTTCTTTTGAATGTTAGTCAGTTCTACTTCAATGATGGTTTCTTCTTTAGGTGCCAACTTCTTTTCCACATCTTCTTTCAATCGTCTCAACATCATTGGTTTCAGGATGGCCTGAAGTTTTTGCACCTGCATAAAAAATGATGAAAATATATGTAGCATACATACATATAATTACAATGATAAGAGATTTGATGTACTTATTTATAAAGACCAACAGGATACCTGTTCCTCTGTTTTCAGATCCCCAAATTCTTGCATAAATGTCGATTCAGAAGGAAACCTTAAGGGTTCTAGAAAGTGAAGAAGACTGAACAGTTCTTCAACTGTATTTTGGAGAGGTGTGCCAGTCAAAAGCACCTTGTGTTCCTACATAAAGCAAGAAAAACGTCAGTAACATGTGCTATGGTATTCATGTCAAACAAACACCAAAGTACTAAAATTAGGTGAAAGCTGATGTAGGTTATCACTTGTTGCAGTATTTGAAAAGCAAGTATTTTTCTGACCAAAATTTTCAAGAGTCAACTCAAAATACATCTCTACCCATATATCTTCATTAATTTACTTTCTTAATCCCTTTTTTAAAAAACTCTGTATCATTCTCTTAATACTTTGTCTGCTATTAATTTTTACCTATTGATGGTTTTAAAGGGAAAGTTCTAAATAATTAAGAAGCATATTTTAGGTTTTCTCAAAGAAACACTTTCTAAAGAACAAGGAGGTTATTATTATTGTTTTTTTTGATACTCAACCATTCTTGGTATGGTAATTTATGTACAAAATAGTACTCATTCTTTGTAATTTGGCTGATCATCATCTAACTTTTCACACATTCTTAAATCATTAATGCTATAATCCAACAATGTTAAGGGCTGATTGGAATATGCATCTAAACTAAACCTGCATTAAAATTAAACATAATAGTAACAGAAAAAAATAAAAATATTTTTAATGATAAAAGTACAAAGTATCATTTAAAATTTGATTTCACAATACCTCTAAATTCCTAAGCTAGATATTTAGATATATATCTGTATGTCTGCACATGTATGAATATATTAGTAAATGGTCTACACAGATCAATACCAATTTGTAAATACTGGAGCAAGGAGTGGAAGAGTAGGGGTAAGCACGGATGAAGAGTAAAAAGGAGCGCTTACAGTGTTTTACTGTATGTAGTTCTATATTTTTGAGTCATTTGTTCAAGTGTTCATGGACTAATTATGTGATGTTAATTAAATCAAAATGTTAAAAAAAATTTGATTTGAAAACACACAATAAAATGATTTTCAAAAATCTTATTTATTAATTTTAACAGATATATGCTAAGTATGTAGAATTGTGTAGAAACTTTATCCCTCTATCACAAAAGATCTGAATAATATTATAACTTTGGTGAAAGGGATTTTTATTGAGGAATTTATGTCTTAAGACTTACGGTTTTATCTTCTTTTCAACACTCTATAGAGGTTTCTTTCTCTCTCTTTTAATTCTAAAAGCCAATTACCAAAGCTTTTTGGAGGAAAGAACTAAAAACTTTAAGTCTTAGAAAATAGATGAGATTTTTTCCCCTTGCTAATTAATTAAAGCAAAATAATCTTAATCATTACAGAGAAATGAGATATATCTGTACTTTAAGATAAAAAAAGGAATACCTTTTCAGCCTTAGCTCTCTGACCTGACTTTTTACCATGTAGCTAAGAAATGGAATTAAGTCATAAAAATGATGCTAAGTTACTTACCAGATTCATGAGTTTCAGACCTTCTAGAAGTTTGCAATTTTTATTTTTTAACCTATGTGCTTCATCAATAATCACACATCGCCATTCAATTGCATTAAGCTCTCCACAGCCTCCAAGAATCATTTCAAAAGTGGTGATGATGGCTTGGAATCTGTAAGCTCCTCGAATGATACGCCCCTAGAAATTTATTACCAAACACAATAATTTGCTAGAATGTCTTGATCACAATTTTTAATTCTTGTCAAATAGCATAAAAATCATTTAATGAGATCTGCTATAAAATATTTTCCAGTGAAAATTTTATATATGAACAGACACTCTCTTAAAATGCTTGAAGCATTTTAGCTTTAAAACTGTATTGGATTTCTGTGTTTTCAAGAATGCTGTTAAAAATTATGCCAGCACAATTATACAATTTATAATTATATCCAAATAGTATTCCTTGATAAAACATTTCATAATTTTTACGAGTTATAATAACAATGTTGGGTCTAAAAAGAAATGGCCATTACAAAATCTAGCCAATGAAATTTCAGTACTAATGTTTATTACTTACATCCATGAGTCCACATATACAATTGCAAATAAGTAGTTAAAACCAAAATTAGCCACTCATGTCATTTATTCAGTGAATATTTATTGTCTACGGGCTACACTCTGTTCTAGTCACTGGAGATAAAGTAGTAAATAAGATAGACCAAAAAAAATATCCAAGTGAAACTTACATTCCAATGACTCAAACATAGGACACAGCCATTAAGGGGGAAAAAAACCCAAATTAAAAACCCCAAGTTAAAAAGTAATAAAGGCCATAGACTAAATTAAAACAGGGATGTGGAAGTATGGGGTTGGAAGTAACCATTCCAATTTTATTTAGAGTGGCTGAGAGGCCATTACTAAGAAGTAACATTGAGCAAAGTCCTGAAGATGAGGGAGGAAGCCATGTTAACATCTAGAGATCTGGATGAGAAAGCATTCTTGGCAGTAGTAGTATGTGTGAAGGCTGTAATTTGGGATTATCTTTGGCAATATTCAAACAATAGCAAGAAAGCCAGAATGGTTGAAATCCAGTGAGAGTGGAGGGGATGAGGCTATACAGGGCCTTGAAAGCTGCGGTAAGGACTCTGGATCTCACTATGGGGCAAGAAGCTATTGGAGGGTTTTGAGGCAAAAAGTGTCATGACTTGATACACATTTTTAAAGAGTTCTTTTGTCTACTGTGGCAAAAATAGTCTGAAAAAGGCCAAGGACAGGATCACAGAAACCAGTTAAGAGGCTATCATAGTAATCCAGGCAAGAGATCATCAATGGAGGTCATGAGAAGGGCTCAGTTCTGGATTTAATTTGAAGGTAGACCCAAGAGGATTTGCTAAATGGATAGGAGTGGAGTGAGATAAAGAGAGAATTCAAGTTTGACTGAACTTTTTGGCTGGAACAACTAGAAGTTGGTGTTGCTATTTACTACAATGAGTAAATGCAGGATTTGGGTTTTGGATATGTTATGTTTGAGATGTTTATTAGATATTCAAGTGGAGTAATTGACTAGGCATTTGTATATGACCCGGGAATTTAGGAAAGAGGTTAGAGTTGGAGATGAAAATTTTGGAGTTTCTAGCAGTATAGATGGTACTTAAGTTATGTGACTGAATGAAATCTCTGATGGAATGAGTATGCATATAAAAGTCTAAAGACTGAGCCCTGGGTCACCCCAAGTTTAAATATGGGAAGATAAGAAAGAATCAGTGAAGGGGGGCTCAGAAGGAATAGGTACTGATATAGGACAGTATAAAGTCCTGGAATCCAAGTGAAGAGAATGCTTAAATGGGATTGAAGACTATAAACTATTAGGGATTAGGAGAAATTAAGGGTTAAGAAAGATCATGTGATCTGATTTAGGATTTTAATTTCTATTAACTTAATCACATTAATTTGAGAACAATTCATAACAATTACATACATTGGCCACCAAGCCAAACAATAGCTCCAGTCGAGTATTATTAAAATAAGTATAAAGTACAAGTCTATGGTATTTATACAGCTCTAAAAACCTGTGATACAATGCATTTGGTTAAGGTGACATCATAGTATTGAAGAACAAGGGCTCTTGAATCTAATTGCCTTGAGTTTATTAATCCCAGTTTTGCTCTGTGATTTTGGGGGAAACCATGTAACTTCTCTTTACCTCAGTTTCCTCATTTATAAATGAGGATAATATTTTTACCTATTTACAATCTTGATATTACAAAGATTAAATGAAATACTACTTGTAAACCATTTAGCATACTGCCTGGCACATGGTAAATACTCAATATATCTTTACAGATATTAGTGCTATTACCTGCTACTTTTTCCAAGGCAATTCAGAAAATCACAGTATAATTTTACTATTACTGGAATTTCAAGCTATTTAATAAATGGAAAAGCAGAAGTTAAATATTTAATTAATTTATATTAAAATATATCTGAAAGAGTTAACTCTGAAAGTCATTTCCATATTTAAAGCACAGATCTATTTATCTCATCATATGAGATATCTTTATCTTTTCAAATTTTAAACCCATCACATAACATTCTTCTAGAATGTATAACATTTACCATAAAAATGTGATGTATTAATATATACTATTCAGTTTACAATACATCAGGAAAGTTTCAACTTTCTGGCTATCACATTTATACCAAAGTAAAATGAAACATACATTAAAAATCTCTTAAACTTCCAATATTTTAATGGTACTTCTGAAAAATAAGATTGGACTTCACAGTTTATATATAAACTAAAATTCATATAGCTCTAAAATTCCACAAATGTACAATTAAGAATAATAAAACACTGTGGAAGGAAATCAAACTATAACCAAAATAAAGTATCGTAAGCACCAAAGGTGCAAAGGTGATAATTTTCAATAGAACTGAAGAATAAAAGGATTACACAGATGCTTAATTTCATAGAAGTGTAATTGTTTCAACCATAGAATTAGAAGGGAAATGAAGAAGAAATAAAATTAATCAATTTTATTGATTTACAGCCTTAAATAGATAGAAAATCAGTTATAATCAGAAGGCGAAAGTAGAAGTCCACGCACTTTATCTTACTTTAACCTTTATCACATCCCCATGACCTTGGCCATATGTTATAATGCTCCGTACAAAACAGAAGAGTAAATGAAAGAAAATAAAATGTTAAGGAGCTATACTGAGGCAGAGTGCCATAACCTTTTCCAATGAAAAAGTTCAATTTTGTGTGAACTGTGTTTTAATTAATTTAGTTTCTTATTTCTTGATAAAAGTTTTTACCTAAGAAGAGTCATACTGCCACTCATAACTGCAATGTGGCCCTTCATGTTTCTAGTCTTTACTTTCTGCTAGGGAATTCTTTCTCATAATGTTATATCAATTTTATGATGTGTGTTTTTAGCAGAAAAACAGGTAATTCTTTCCTAAAGAGTGAGTGCCCAAAGTAAAATAGGAAATGTTCCTCTAAGATACAGAGGAGAAGAAAACCATCAAAATACCAAAGTAATTAAATAACCACTCCAAAGGGGAGAAAGATACAGAGGTAATCTTGTATCAATACGCAAAGTAAACAAGCCAAATTTAAAAAAAAAAAGTCTAATATTAAAATCCATTGAACACATAAGAGAACCTATGGTTTCATCTCAATGGGGATTCAAACCCACAGTGTTCATTTAAGACGTAAATTTTAAAAATGGAGGGGAAAAAACTATAGGATGGTAAGAGACAGTCATTATTTTAAAAATAAATTTCATGTGTATTTGAAAACAATTAGTACAACAATCATTCTAGTTGAAAAACAAAGAATAAAATTAAATTTGTATATTTGTATAAGTCAGCATACTTCCTTACAGTGAACCAGAGCATGAGCTTGGCTACTTTTGTCATTTTTCTCTTTGGCTACCAAAATTTATTATAGAATAAACATGATAAATAAAATCAAACTAAGATCTTAGCAGGCAATTAAAGTAATACATTTGAAAGTAATTAATATGTAATGCTTATTGTTTTCAACCTGACCTTTCAAACAACAAACAAAATCACCAATAACACACCTGTGAGTCCCTGAAGTACATCTCATATTGCTGTATCATCTGTCTGCTAATCAGGCTCCCATGATAAACCACAACATTAATATCAGTCCACGTACGAAATTCTCTCTCCCAGTTTGCAATAGTAGAAAGTGGAGCAATAATCAGGAAAGGTCCTCTTATACCAGTCAGAAGGATTTCGTAGAGGAATGTAATTGATTGAATGGTTTTGCCAAGACCCATTTCATCTGCTAAAATGCAGTTTCGTCTGAAATAAACAAATATATTATCCATGTATATTTGGGTTTTTCTGTATACTATGATGTTTTAAAAGATAAATATACAAAAGTAATCAGAGATCAAGTTAAAATACTTGCATTTACAAAAATATAAAAGTTGCTGAAGTGCAGATTTGGCTAAAGATTATAATTTTATTATAATCCTGCAAAGGGGAAACTATAATAGGTTTTTGTAGCTCCAAAATAAAGGTACCACATGTTAAATATTTAGTTTTCTTAAAAGAATGAAATGGCAAGAGAAAGGCAAACTAAATATATTACTTATTGAGGAAGCATTCTATATCTCAGGAACAGTATGAGGAAATGCGGTACAAAAGAAATAGAACATGTTCCCTGCCTTCCTGGGCCTATTAGAAAAGCAGACATGTGAATAAATAAATAAATAAATAGCCATGCAATGTGCTATTACAGAAGCACAAATGAAGAACTGGTTTTCTTGTAATAGCCTATAATGAAAAAAGAATATGAAAAGGAATATATATATGTACAACTGAATCACTATGCTGTACATCAGAAATTAACACAACATTGTAAATCGACTGTACTTCAATTAAAAAAAAAACTGGTTTTCAACTTTGGCTGTGTATTAGGACAGCCTATGAAACTTGAAAGAAACAGATACCCAGGGCCTTCCCCTACACATTCTGATTCAATGTGTACAGAGTAGGATAAAAGCAACTGTAATTTTTAAAATAAGTTCCACAAATGATTATGAAAAAGGCCAGTTAAGAATCATCAGTATTAAGTTTATAATGGAAGCTTAGAAGAGCAAGCATCAACTCTGGCTAGAATAAACGAGAGAAGACTGCCTTCAGAGAGGAGGTCAGTAATGAGCAGGATTTTGCCAGAGGGCAGAGCAGAAGTATAAAGAACATGATCAACTGGGAGGACATAAGGTGTTTAATATTGTTTAATATATTACTGAGATAGGCAGGGGTCATAAATAAAAGTTAGACATCCTTCTATTACACAGTGGGAGTCACTGAAAATTTTTAAAGAAAACTGATGAGGTTAGGTTTGTACTTGAAGTTTACTCTGGTGCTACTGTGAATATTAGAAGATAAGGTGACTTGAAGTTGGAACAGTAACTGGCAAAGTATCACAATAATGCAGGAAAGAATCAGATGTTTGGACTAACGTAGGAGGGATCAAGAGAAGAAAACTGCTTCTAAAATTACTTGTTAAGTTAGAGGGATTTGGACCTAGTCACCAACCAGATATTATGGAGTGAAGGATGACAGATTTCAGTCTGGGTGACTAAGCTGTGTTATTCTTAACCAAGATGTAAAATATGGAAGAAGAATAAGTCTAGTATGGAGGAAACAGGAAATGATAAGGTTAATTTGGAATCTGTTGTGTTTAAAAAACCATTGAGATAGACATTAAGGTAGCAAGAAGCAGAAATAAATAAGGGTTTGGACTTGAAGGCTTTAGAGATGTTACTGGTAAGTAAAGACATGGGAGGGTGTAGAGTTTGGTTTTGGGAGAACAAACATAATATGAGAAGAGAGCAAAAAACAGAACCATGGGAAAGAAAAAACAACATGGAAAGGGTAGACAGAGGAAGAAGAACCAGCAAAGACTATTGAAAGGACAGTTACAGAGGCATACTGGAAAGCTAGGAGAGTCACACTGTGGAAGCTGCTGGAAGTGAGAATGGGGGAAAATTTTAAGGATGAAAGGAGTAGCAACTACTATCCAATGCAGCAAAGACAGCAAAGGAGGGCTGAAAAATAACTTGTGGATTGGAAAACTAAGCTTCAGAGATGATACAGAATCAACATTCAAACAACAGGTTTAAAGAGAATTGGTGATGAGAAAATGGGACGAGTTCATGCAGGCTACTTTTCCTAGGTATTTGCCTAGGAAGTTACAAAGAGGGATCAGGGTAGCTAGAAGGAAAAACAGAGCCAAGACAAGGTTTACCCTTTTCTTTTTTTTTTATATTATAAATAGGTTAAACCCAAATTTGTCCACAGACTGAAGGCATCATATCAGATAGCTTGAAAGTATAACAGAGAAGGATGATAACTGATCGAAGTGAGGTTCTGAGAAGACTGGATGAGATATGCTTGTAAAGAGTTGAGGTGGTAGCATTAGTCTTGGTCCTGGGGAGGGACCTTTGAACTTCTGATATGAGGAAAGAGGATGGAGATACATTTGTAGGCTCAGGTGTGAGCGCAGGCAAGAATCTGAATGAATTCACCTACTGGCCCTAGGCTTCTCTATGAAGCAGTCATACATATAGAGAGAAGAGGGTAGGGTTGAGATAAAGTACTTGAGGAAAGTGGTGTAAGTTTAAAACAAACAATGGGAAAGGGTACTGATAAGATAGATAATTAACATAAAATTTTGTTAACTATTTCACCAAGGAAGATTTTCTTGGGAAAAATAGTTACATTTAGAAAATATAAACCAGGGGAAAGAGCACTGCATGTGACAACAGGTTCCCCTAACTCCATCTGAGTCTCATGACTCACCATTACTAAGTGTAACAACTCAGAAGAATCATGTGAGAAGTAGAAACACAGAAAAATGATTTTGAATAAGTGTCATAAAATTTTGCTATTACTACTAATAATAGTGCCTTCATTTACTCTTTTGTATATGCTATCAGAATTCCTTCTCTATCACAATAACAATTTTTACTTCTTTTGCAATTAATTTTCCATCACTCTAAAAAAAAAAAAAATCCATGAGATAATATTCCAAAAAGCATTCTGAACAACTTAGAAAATAATAAAAGGGAATTAGTTCACTACTAGGTTCGTACGTTTCGTATTCTGTTCCTTATCAGTTATTGACAATATGCTTCTTTGAAGCCTTATATTACAGACCCATCTAATTCTTATAGATGTAATTGCTCACATCTTACTAATTAGATTCAATTATCAGCATTCAGTAGAATAAGCTGAAAAACATTCTATAACATAGCTGATGTTTTATGATGTTAAGAAAGGTATCTCAAATTTAATTACTAATCAACACATTAACTTCCTTCTATTCTGACTGGTACACATTTAAAGGAAGAAACTATAGTCAAAGTCCTAAATTATCATTTGCATATCTTCCTGAGGTAACTACATTTTCAATAATGAAGACTCCATGACAGTAACAATGTAGGAATATCTGTGTTTTGGAACATATATTAAAAAACAAGCTAAACTTTTTTTGTTAATATATACTACATACCTATTGTACCAATTGAACAAGAGCCAGTTGAGTCCTTCCAGTTGATATTCCCTGAGTTGATTGCCATTTTTATAATCCCTGGATTGATCAATTTTTTTCCAGATATTAGAAGGAGGACGATCCTTTGTTGAAAAACAAAGAATGAATAATGTATTTTGTTTTTTGATTGTCCATACATCTCATACTTGGTAAAAGCACTGTTTTTAAAATAGTCACAAAAGAGTAATATTATATGGCATTATGATGATGAAATTTTACAAATATCTAAAAATCAAATAAATTCTACACACACTTCCAGAAAACTGAAGAAGGCATACATCTCAACTCATTCTATGAAACTGTGATACTAAAATCAGATAAAGACATTACAAGAAAACTACATACAGTCCAATATTTCTCATGAACAGAGATGAAAAATTCATAACAAAATTTTAGCAAATGGAATCTAACAATATATAAAAAAGCTAATACAGCATGACTAAATGGGGTTTCTCCTAGGTATGGAAGGTGGATTAAATGTGAAAATTAATTAATGTTGACCAACAGACTAAAAAGCAAAAATGTGATCATTTCAATAGATGGATAAAAGGGATTTGAAACATCAATTATCTATTCCTTATAAAAACTCATTAAATTTTGAATAAAGGGGAACACTCTCAATTTGATATGGTACATCTATGAAAAAGTCAAAGCTAACATCATACTTTATGGTTAAAAACTGAATGCTTTCTCTATCAGAAAAAGGCAAGGATGTCTATTGTCATCACTTCTATTCAACACTGTACTATACGTTCTAACAGGAACAATCAAGCAAGAAAAGGAAATACGTTATTAAGATTGGAAAGGAGGAAGTAAAATTTTCTTAATTCATATAAGTCATGATTTGTCTATATGGAAAATCCTGTGGAATGCAGAAAAAAGATGAAGTAAGAAGTGATTTTACCAAGTTGCATGACAGAAGATCAATATACAGAAAACTGTATGCTATATTGTAGAAACAATTATAAATACAAATAAATACAATAATATAATAAGTATAATAATATAAATGTCTTATACTAGTATCCAAATATGAAATATTTAGGAATATATCTGACAAAAGTTATATATGACTAGTATATCTAAAACTATAAACATTGCTGAGAGAATTTCAAGACCCAAATAATTTTACAAACTATATTTCAATTTAAAAAAAGATAAATATGATTCAAAAAGAAGGAAAAGACCTAAATAAATGGAAATATATATCATATTCATGGATTAAAAGACTCTACATTATTAATTCTTCCCAAACTGACCAACAGAGTCAACATAATCCAAGCAAAATCTCAGCAATGCTTTTGTAGAAACTGACATGCTGGTTCTAAAACCATATGGAATGCAAAGGACCAAAAATGCTCAACATAACTTTGAAAATGAAGAATTAAGTTGGAGGATTTATACTGACCAACTGCAAGATTTATGGTAAAAGTTATAGAATCAAGATTGTGTGGAACTGATATAAACAGATCAGTTCAGAAATACTCGTATGTATTAAGTCACCTAATTTTTGACAAAGTTGGAAAGGCAATTCAGTATAGTTTTATTGAAAAATGGTGCTAGAACAACTGCATACCCATGAGCAAAAAATGAACTTTGATCCATATATTGTACTATAACAAAAAAATTAACTCAAAATGCATCACAGACTTAAATGTTACCTAGAACTATAAAAACTTCTGGAAAAAAAATAGGAGAAAAATCTTTGTGATCTTGGATTATGCAAAGATTTCTTAGATAAAACAGCAAAAGTAGGATCCAAAAGGAAAAGACAGATAAGCTGAATTTCACTGAAATTATAATTTCTGCTTGTAGAAAGACATTATTAAGATAATGAAAAGATCTGGAAAAAACATTTGCAAATCATATACTGATAAAGGACTTTTTTTTAAATAATATATAAACAATTCTTAAAGCTTAATAATCCTTTTTTTTTTTTTCAATGGCAGTAGCGGGGACTGACCCTAGGACCTCATGCATGCTATGCATGTGCTCTACCACTAAGCTATATTCACCCTCTAAAGCTCAAAAATTCTTAAAGCTCAATAATAAGAAAACAAAGAAGCCAATAAAAAATAGGCAAAATATCTGAATAGGTATGTTATTAAAGAAGACATACTAATGGCAAACAAGTACATGAAAAGATGTTCAACATCATTAATCATTAGGAAATGCAAATTCAAACCACAATGTTCTACCATTACACATATATTAGAATTGCTAAGATTAAAAACACTGACCATACCAAGTGTTGCCAAGGATGTGAAGCAGCTAGAAATCTTATTCACTGCCGGCAGAAATATAGTATGTTGAGACCAATTTTAAAAAGTTAAATATACACATATTAGCCAGCCATTTAACTTACAGGTGCTTCCTCAAAAGAAATGACATGTCTAGACAAAGACCTGTATACTAATGTTCAGAGCAGCTCAATTTCTAATAGTCAATACAAATAGTGAATGAATACATAAATTGTGGGATACTACATCACAACAGAATACAATTCAATAATAAAAAGGAACGAATTATTGATACATGCAATGACATGAACCTCAAAACAATAATGCTGCATAAAAGCCACTCAAAAAGAGCATACACTGTCTCTTTATATAAAATTTAAAATATTGGATAGTGACATAAAGTTGCCTGGGGGTGGGGAATGGGCATGAGGAAAGGAAGTTTTGGGACGGAGGGATTACAAAGGGGCAGGAGAAAAATTCTGGGAGTGATGTATAGTTTATTATTTCAATTATGATGATAGTTTCATATGTCAAAATTTAGCAAACTGTACACTTCAAAAATCGCTTCAAACTCAATATACAAAGATGCATTAGCTGGGCCTGGTTCAAGATGGTGAACTCACCCTTCTCTCACAGACACACTGAATCCACAGGTATATATAGAACAATTTCTTCTGAAAGCAACACTAGAACTAGCTAAGTGATTCCTACGTGACGGGCAAATGAGAAAAAACCTACACTGAAACAGATAGGAGAGGCTGAGACATAATCTCGCCATAAACCCAATCCCACAATCAGGAGAAACTCACAACCCTGAACTTCTCCCAAATGAGAAAAGGGTTTAAATCCTACACCTGGCACCTCAACTTTTTAGACCTACACCTGAGAGACAAATCCCCTGGCTCTGAAAGTCAACAGGGCTTAAATCCATGAGACACACAAGGCTTTAGGGAAATGAGAAACAGTCCTTAAATGGCTCATGTGGACTCAACAGGCTATCTTCCAGGGCCTAGTGCAGAGGCAGTGATTTCAAGGAATAATATATATCATATTTTCTCATATATTTTAAATCCATCATAATCTCTATACCACTTTCGATATTCATGATACAAAATATCTCTTTCAAAAATCTAGAAGCATAACACTGTATGTGAAAAACACACTTATTCATCTACATATGTAGTATTTATTCAAACCCGCTTTCTTCCTCAGCAATAAAAAGCTCTGTCATGAATTTATTCTGGACAACTAAGACATAAGCTTTCTGAAGACTGCTGGATAGGAAGAGAAATAACATTATCCTAGCCCCAAATTACTAGGGTCTAGGTCTCAGTAGGATAAGTTTCTGAGAAAGGTTTCCTACTGTCTTCTGCTTTTAAATGATTATACTGCTATAATCAACAAAATTATACTTTTAAAAATTAGAGGATGATCTGGGTTAGTATATGGTAATTGTGAATGAAAAACAAAATAGGCTATCAGTATATACTGAAAATAGAACTGATTACTAAAGTCTGCTGCTACTTAATACAATTAGGATTTACTAAAAAAATTTCTTAAATGGTAGCTGATTAACTTAAAAACATACAATATTTAATTATTGTTTAAAATAATTTCCACATCATGTAATATTCTCCATAATTTTCTTTTCAGCAATACAAACTACTATTTCCTTAGTTTGGGTCAGGAAGAAATCTCATTTCCAGAATTTCTAAAAATATTTTACATGTTTTATGTCATTTTATTTAGTAATAACAGACTGGCAAAAAAAAAAAAATCCTTACTTTCTACATTATTTGACTTTGATAAACTAGCACTGCTGTCAAACTGATTTTACATTAATTAATGGGATTAATTCTATTGGCTGAGTCCCCTTTACCAAGGACTACATTATATATCTAAGGCAGTGGTTCTTCCCACTCATATGCATCAAAACTGTCTTTTTAAAAACACACATACCTGAGGTCCACTCTCAAGATATTCTGATTCTGGAGCCAGGACATAGAGACCAGGCATGTCTAATTTTTGAAAAGTTGCTAAAGTGCTTCTCGTAAGCACCTCTGACTGAGAACCACTGATCTAAAGAAATAGCTAACTTGATGAAGCTAGAGATCACACTACCACTGAAGCATGGTCCCCGCCCAACCTCCCCCCTACCCCATCCAAATCTTTCCCTTTCATAATATCCCTTGGACTACTCCTCCTTGAATTAGTTAACACTTTTGTTTCCTGGTTCAAGGAAAGGCACTTAGAAGTCGAAAGGAATGGAGGTGAGCTGCTGCTCTCTTGGTAATAGATTATGGATATTATTGAGAGACAAATTAAGAAGACCAGAAAAATAAGATGACCAGAAAAAAAAATTATTATAAAAACAATATGATTTCTTCCATGGAACAATTAATTAATTTCCTTGTCTTACACCACATTTCCACATTTTTCATGGCAGCCTTCTTACTCTGATGCTGATCCAAAAGTGATCTGTTCTTGTTTTTTCATGTACAAATTTCCTCTTTAGAGAAGTAAGAAATTTCTATGACCAAATTATATTTGAAAGAGGAATGGCCAAAATATTTTCATAATATGTCACTTCAATGTGAATTTCTTTTGGTTGGCTCCCAAAACCTGACTCACAAGAAAATAATCCTATGTTTTAAAGAAATGAAAGCAAAAAATTATATAATTATTAAAATATCACAACTTGTCATAGCCTTCTAGAATTCTATAGTCTTTGTAATTAGAAAAATCAATAACTGACAAATTTTTGTTTGTTTCTTTTAAACAGGGAAGAAACACAAATATAAGTAAGAAATCAGTGTACTTAATTTATGTAGACCTTTAACAATATTCTATACAAAAGGTTTTCCTAAAAATAAAGTTACTATGAAAGTAGATTTACTGATGAATAACTGGTTTACAGAAAACAAGGAAAAGGGAGGTATAATAAGGATTTTTCTTTGACAGAGAATTAATAGCTCTGCTCAAAGCTGAGCAAGATGAGGTAGAAGAATTTGCAACTTTTCTGGAAGACAATTTAGAAGGAAATACTTATCAAATTTTTAAATGCACATATGTTCTGACTAAGCAATTACACTTCTGATTTATCTTACAGAAACTTGTTCAAGGGCTCAATGTTCAATGTAGTATTGTTTAAAACTGGAATATCCACTAAAGAGGAATAGTTAAATTAACATCGTATGATACTATGTAGTAATTCTAAAACTAGAGCATTAATTGTATACCAAACACTAAATTAAAAATTCAAAAATCACACTAAACCTGTTGAATAAAGAAGTGCAAAGATTTTATGATGCTAAGACATATTCTTACCAAATGTCTTGTGTCAGGCCGTGAAGCTTGCAATTGTTCAAACTCTTCTATTTTTGCAAGATCTACGTCTTCTTTTAGTTCCCAAGTGCTATCTTCATATGGTAATGAGCACCACTTGACTAAGTAGTAAATAACAGGCTGTAAAAAATTTTTTTTCATTTTACTATTTTGAAAAATAGTAAAACAGTGTAATCTGAGAATCCCCAGAAATAGTTTAAATATATTCACCTACATCAATAAAAATGAATGAACTTTTTAAAGTGTTTTTAGGTCATTAACTTTAAAAAAATAACGTTTTAATACTTGTAAGGTTTTGGGTTTTCATTACTTAAAAAAATATTTCTACCAAATATTTACCTCACCAGTATCTTTATCTTCACAAAAAGAGACTTCTAACACTCTGTCTACTTCAACGTAGTCTGGGTTAAATGGTTCTTCTTCCATCTGAAATTAAAAAGTAAGTTAATATTTGGCAAAGAAATGGAAAGATGAAAGTGAAATAAAGACAAATTTACTAGCTCTTCTCTATAGAACACTTGTTTGATTTAAATTAAATTTCCAAAAATGGAATACTTCTATTTTAATTTTCAAAAGATATCTAGGATATCTGTCTGTATTATGAATCACCATGTTATATATAATAAAATTAACTAAAGAGCACCAAAAAATAAGGTATTCCAGACATCTGAGTTACTCTAGAAGATGTGTTCTTTAAAAATTTCCCAAAGGGAACCTCTATACCTTTCTCTTGCTATTTTCATCAGGTCCAAGAATTGCTGCCCCTCCTCCTGTTAACCTCTAAATTTTGTAGTATTCCATGGCTGTGCCTTTAGTTCTCTTCACTATCTTAAACCTTTTCTGAGCAGTATTATCATCCCCAGGTACAGGACACACTTGGTAACAAAGAGTACTGTCCAACATTAGAATGGTAATAAGGTTGCCTAAGAAAATCTGCACAGCTCCAATTTATGTTGTACCTGAGTCACATGAGAAAAACAAATCTTCATGAAAAACCAAAAGATTATTAGTTAAGTACTTCTAAAATCTTCAGCTCATCAGAAACTTCTATATCAGAGTGAGAAGGGGAGAAAATTTTGAGAACCTTCCAGCATCCATAAACTGATATTATAGGTGGTTAAAATCATCAGATTTGTGAAGTAGATTTTTATAATTATGAAGAAATAATAGTAGCTTCATGGTGGAAAAATATGCCAGACACCACCACAATCTAGTGATTAAAGTTAACACCACCAGTAATGGGGCAAATAGGTATTATGTACCTCCTGATGTGATTCACTGAGAAGCATATTGCAACATTTCTGTGATGTTCTTTTAAAAAGTGAATGACCTAGAGCTGAGGAAACATCAGATAACCCCAAAATGAAAGATATGCTACAAAATAAACCACCTATATATACTTAAAAAAAAAAGTCCAAGTAATGAAAAACAGAAAGATTAAGGGAGACATGATAACTAAATACATTATGTGCTGCAGGATTCAATTCTGGACGAGACTAAGCACACACACACATTTTTTTTTGTTATAAAAATACCAGTGGAACAGTTAGTGAAATATGAACGTTTATAGATAATAATACTACACCAATGTTAATTATACTATTATTATATAAGAAAGATGTTTATAGAAAATACAGAAGTTGAGACAACTTTCAAATGATTTAGAAAAAAATACATGTGCATGGGAGAGAGGCAGAGGCAGAAAGAGAGGGGTGCACAGAGACAGGGAGAATCAATGTGAATGATAAAGCAAACATGGTAAAATAGTAATATTTAGGGGATCTGGTTAAAATATATATGGGAATTTGTTGTACTATTTCTGCAACTTTAGTGTTCAAAATAAAAACTCTAAAATTTTTTCAAATAAAAAGTTAAAAAAATGTAGATGAATCTAAAACTGTTCTTTAAAAAAGTCTATTAGAAGAAAAAAGAAAAAAAATTAGAGCAAGAAAGGACATCAGATTTTTAGTGAGGCCTGGAAAGGTTAATGAATTTTTCCAATGATGTCTGTTATTGTACACACATAACATATAGAAAATAAGCAATATATTTCAATTACTGAAAAATCTTATTTCCCAAGTATTTCCTATGTTACCATTTCCTTTCTTGAGGAAATCTGCTAACAGAATACTTTAAGATATTGACACACTCACATTCAACTCTAAAAAGTATTAAATACATGCTAATTTAAAAATACAAGAGTTATCTACCATTCATTATTAGTGTTCCTGTTTTAGCTATTTTCCAAGCTAAGTCTGAAGGAAGAAAAATTACTGTATGTAGGTAGCATTTGTATTCAAATATCAAAAGTGGAAGCCTAAGAATTAAAATGAATAATACTTAAATTTGTGATACATAATGTACTACAGGTGCTCAGAGTTCACACATAATATTCTTTTTTTTTTTTCCTTACATCTGCAAAAAAATGTGCTCTTTGTGCTTGTCTCAATTTGAATCGTTTGATTTTCTGCTGGATCCTTTTATCTTTCAGAAGCTGCTGTTCTGTGGCCCACTCACAGTGAAGATAGGAGCTAAAATTTTTATAAAAGCAATATATTAGAATGATATAGAGAACCATGTTTTGATTTTTTTAGATTTATTTTTAATCATGGTATCTAAAACAAAATATTATCTTCAACTTTACAAACAGGTAGTTCATCATTTCATTTAATGTCAATAGACTCCATATAATTACTAAAATAAAGCCACTGTAATCACTATATCCTAAAAAGATTGTGGTCTAAAGGTCTGCAATTTGCCATATAGAAACAGGTTAAACTGAATTGTAAGGATAACAAGATGCGATTTATCATTTATTTCTTCATTATAATAGTTTTGTCATGATCAGAAAACTAACTTGTTTTGAAATCAATGTAATTTTAATTAAAACATTTTCTTTCACCAAAGTGTAAGAAAAAGTTGAATAAAACCTGAAAAGTTCAATGATATAAACATAATGAATAATGTCTATAATTTGTAAGGACATAATTTATAATATTCCTGCATTTTGATGTAAACAATGTTTTTTGAAAAAAATTCAATTTTAACATGAAAGGTTTTCAAAGTCTTCTCACTTTTTAATGATTTTTTAAGTTCTTGAGCTAACAATATTTTAAAATGCAGATACAATAAAATCAATATTTAACTTAATATACTTAAGTACATGAATTCATATTTAAATCATATCTTTCTATTATTTTTCTAACTTAAATACTTACTAATTCTTGTATTTTACAAAAAATTCTTCTGTATCAATCATCACTCCAGGTGATATCTAAGAAAATAAATTAAATAATTATGACTTTTAAAATTGGGGTGAGGAATATAAAATATAAAATGTAATGTATCATTACTTACTTCCTTTTTTATAATTCTAGAAGATAGTATTTTGTCCACAATTGCAGCATCTTCTTCACTTGGATTCTCCTATGAGAGGCAGGAAAAAAAATATGGTGATATATTCTGAAAATTCGTTTAATTGCCACTTTGTATGTTTATGAATACACTGAATTTCAACAAACATTTACTTAACACATATGCCAGGCACCGTGTTAAATGTCAGGAATACAAAAATGAAAAAATCAATTGTTACTGTCCTCGTCATCACAGCAAACATAATTGTGCTTTTCAATGTGTCAGATATTATTCTAAGCACTTTACGTATATTAACTAATTTAATCTTTGCCACTACACTGTAAGGTAGGTACTATTATCATCTCCTTTCTCAGATTAAGAAGCCCAGGCAAAGAGAAGATAAGTACTTATTCAAAGTGTCATGTAACTCAGCTAACAGATGAGTGTTTGGTTTACAATCCTGATAAGGGAGATGAAAAGAACTGTGCATATGCACAATGCGTATGCAAAGACATAAAGGTGTCAAAACATGGCATTTAGGCAACTACATTCATAAAACCAGAGGACTGAGTGTTTGTAGAGAAGTAGAAGGACATGTGCTAAAATGGTTAGCTTGTAAGATTTAGGATACCATTGGAGTTTTCAGTAGAAAAGTACTATGATTAGGCTTATAACTTAGAAATATTCTGCAAAAAGGATAGAGTTTGGAGGAATTTTAGAAATATATATTAAGGAGATAAAAAATGTGCTAAAAAAATTCAAAGAAGAAGTAAAGATAAAAAAAGAGAGAACAAATCCCTAGGTTTCTGATATGAATAATTAATGGTTCTATTGACACAATATGGAATGCAGGAAGAAAAGTTGGAGCAAATTTTAGGAGGAAAGATAATGCAAATATTAAAAAATTTATATTGGTTTAAAATGTTTTACAGTCATAATCCAAAATCTGTCTTACCACAAATAACTGTAAAGGCTGTTCACCAGGTAAAGGAGCTGAATTCTTTTTTATTTTCATGGAGCTTTTAACCTCTTCTTCAGATTGTTTCCCTTCTGCATCTTCTGCATATTTTTTCCTTTTAATTTGTCGATTTGATCTTCTTTTCTGTAATGAACCATAAGAATCATACTTATATGATTTATTTTACTTTATTTTTTATGATTTATTTTAAAGGAAAGATTTAAAAAATAATTACTTCTAGTGTGGCAATTTTGTATATTAAATTTTCAAAATTATATTTAACATTCATCTTTTCTTATTTTTCCTTTTAATTAAAGGAAGATTATAATTTGCTTTTCGCCAAAGGTTAGTTTTACTTCCTAAAGTTTCAAATAACAACTATTAATAATACCTTTATTACTTTTCTTAAGAAATTGTTAATAAATAGATTTCTTTTTTAACTACTTTACAGCTTGGAAAACACAAATTTTAAACTATAATACTCTCAGTTTTTACCCAAAACCTAAAAAGTACATCGGACAAATATTGTTGAACAATCAGGGCCATAAAACTAAAAGAAGAAATTAATATTTGCTACACGACCCATGAACTTGTGCTTAAAACAGAAAAAAAAAAAACCCCAAATAATATACGTTTTAAAAGAGATACATAAAATAACAAAGTATTAAATCTACCAGATAATTAAATGTGAATGAAGGAGGAGCCAGTGTTTTACTACCTTTACTAGCTTGCCTTAAGAATAAAGAACATCGCTATCATAAAAACAGAAGAAAGCTTTTTAAAAAGTACTATGTGTAGCCACCTAATTTTAAAATAATCTAAAAAATTTAAAATCAGGTATCAAGTCTACATGGCTTTACTTACCTCCCTAAATACTTAATATTTGATGTTCCCATTATATAAATCTCACAATGGCTTAAAAATCCCAAAGGACTTAGGTTTGCTTCTTCTCACCTCTCTAGAATCTCATGGCTGGAGGCATCTCAGCCACCTGTTCTACTGCTCAATATTCCTTCTTCCTTTTACCACTCTTCTGTGTATTTAGTAACTCCCACGACATTCCCCCCAAATGCAACGAACAGAATAACCCATGTGTTCTTTTGGTTTCTGCCAACGTCTTCAATTTGGTAGGTCTTTCATACTTCTAAAGTCATGACAAAAATGGCTGAATCAGTGCAATAGTGTGAGGACAAACTGTTATTTGCATCCAGAAATGTTGCAGTAGCCTTTAGAGTGTCTCTGACTCTTTCCCTTGAGAGTAGAATACTGAAAGAAAGGCACTACTGTGGTGAGTTAGCTTAGCCAAATGTAGTAGAAAACTCCATGCCTCATTTATGGGTCACCATCTCTCAGCCATGAAGGTATTTACATTTTCAAAACTCAAAGTAACACTTCTGTCATTATGGGAGACAGGAAGGTGGTACATAAAAATTATTAAAAAGGACTTCTAGAAACCCAATTTCCCCACATGCTGTTTAGAAAAGATATGAAATATTTATTATTCCCTGGGATGGAAAATTCTATGAATCTCTAATTTAATACCAGGTTAAAGGAATGTTTGGAGTTCTCTTATGGGCATCATACAGTTCTTAATGCTCAAGACTAGTTTAAACTAATAACCATCCGTGACATTTATTATTCTAACAATAACATGTATTACCACTGTTATATCTCATTAAGCACAAATTTGCTAAATAATGAAGTTTGGGAATAATTCAGTATACTTTCAGAACATTCTGGAAGATGTTTTCAGCATTAAAGTTTCCTTTCTGGTCACTTAGGCATCTATTGGTACTTTGAAATGCCTCACTTAGTCTTTAGTAAATAGTAAATAAGTGGCCTGAAAGAATCTTTTCAACTCACAGAAGTGCACATTCAGATAATTCTTCACAAGTAGAATGAGAGCCACTAACTGTAAACTGCTCCCTCATCCTATGAAGACATTATCAGTCCCTAAGAGTAATTTAAATAACTGAGTTATAAGATTATAGTTGATTTCATCATAAATTATATTCCACTAGAGCACACAGTTACATATTAGGCAAAGCCAGATAAGGTGCCACTCTCACCAATTATCTTCCTTGTTATACAACAGTTCTACTACTTTAAAAAATACAAAATCTAATTTGATGTCCACATTTTTGGCTAATGTGTTTGTCTGTTTGTTTTTCTGGCTTTCTTTCTCCATAATGTTTTTTAAAGCACAATTTAAAACAGTGAAAAATTCTTTCTTTGAATTTCTTTTTTTCTAGTTTTTTTATGTCTTAAAGGCTTTGATATTCAATAGATCAGTCAACAGCACTTTACATAAGAGGTCAGAAACATGCTTTTACATGACTAAATATTTCATTATGATAACATATCACTAGTTTCCTATAATAATCCTAATAAAATGTGCTTCAGGGACTTTTAAAAATAAGTCTCTAAATACAGTTAGACTACTAAGTTCTCTCTATTAGGTAAAAAACTAAACATCATATTCACATTTTTAGATTTCCACCTGACTCTAAACCTTAAATTACTTTTCATGCCTTCAAATCTTGACAATCCATTGTGGTTGAAAGCTACCTTTATATACATATTTATGTATAGTTTATGTAATAATATGTTTAAATACACCAATAATTGATTTACAGTTGTTTACTAGAAAATATTTCTTTCCTTCCCCATTAATTTTTTTGTGTTAAAGCAATATACTTGTCACAGCAACCTAATACTACAGTGAAAGGAATGGAAGAAATGTGCATGTTAACCTATTCTACCATTTCATCATTTGGTAATTACATAATGGAAAAATGGCCAGCATTATTTTAGTAAAAATTTAATTAAATTTCCTCATGTTGAATAAGTTAATTATATGTTTGCCTAAGTTAAGGATAACATATGAAGAAAAAGCCAGGCCATATAATATTAGGAGCTTCAGTCACTGCCCTTACCTCAACTCTTGCAGCAGCCCAGGAGCCTTGAGCCACTACTCTCCCATTGGATAAGAAGCTGCATAAGGAAGAAGAAAGGCCATTCAGGGGCTTTCTGGCCCCATAATGCAACAACTGCCACCACCCCTATGGCCTAGAGTCGTACTTTAATTATTAGAGAGCGGCGGGTGGCCTGAATTATGACCTTCACTATGCATATATTTAACTTCACAAGGTTATTTTGAATATCCACCTATTCAAAAAGAAAAAAGGCAAAATGCACAGTATTTTTGTCTCCATTAGGGGATTTTTAATATAATTGTTTATCTTTTCTTCAACAGAAGCAGACCATAGGAATTAACTCTAGGAATGATTCAACCCATATGCTTTATCATTTGTATGTGATTTTAAAAATTAATATCTCTATCATCAAATTCATTCAAAAGTACTCTGTAAGCACAGGATAATATCGCTAGATACTTCCCCATGCTAAAAACCATCAGGGACTCTGTATTGTTACTTAAACTCTCTGGGCTTCAATTTCATTATCTGAAAACTGAGGGGCTTGGAGAGGATGTGTAAGTTTCCTCCCAGGTCTAACATTCTACAGTAATACTAGTAGGACAATATTCTAATAATGCTCTCATATAAGTTCTGTCATACAATAAAATGTATTTTTAGCCACTAAACTATAATATAAATATCCATAATACAATATTATGCTATCTAAATAATTCTGCCAGTGACTTATTTCTCAGAAAAAATTTTAATACTCACTTGAGAGTCTTCCTCTTTGAAAGTATGCTGTGGCATCTGCTCCACATCAGATATTTCATCAGAAGATTCATTTTTTCTTTTTTGTTTCTTACCCAATGTAATAATGAGTTTGCTGTTTCAGAAGGAGAAGAGTAAACAATAAGATCTCTTTGAAACTTTCCATTTTTGGTCAAATTAAGATTGCCATGATAAATTTTCCTCCATTTTATATCACCTGAATGTCCAACCAGAGGTATTTATCATGAAATCCATAATGATATTTTCCTTTGAATCCCACCTATTCTCCAAGCTCTATTCCAGTGGAACAAATATAAACCAATATTACAGCTAACATATTTCTAAGCACAGAAAAACATTCAAGTTCTATCACTTGTTTCTTAGGCTCAAGATTATTTTTTATGAGAAAAATTCCAGGTATATAACTATTTAATATTTAAAGTAATTCACTTATTTTATCATCTTGTAGGTTTAGAATGAGGGATTTTTTTTCCTTCCACCTCTTATTTAATTCAAATTCCACTTAATTCCTTTGAATCCTACCTATTCTCCAAAAGCCTCTACTCTACAGTCTCTCTCTATACTCTCTACCCAACAGTAATTTCTCCCTTACTTAAAACATTTTAACAATTAATTGTTCTTTGATTATTTCACTTATGCTAAGCCTTTTATTAGCTGTACTGTATGTTTCTAAAGAGTAAGAACTTTCTTTTACTTTTTATATTTCTAGAGTATGTAGAAGCTTACCTATCTCTAATATATTCATGTATATATGTATATTAACACATTAAATATAAACATCTAAAATGAAATGTGTTTTCTATATTTTTTCCTGATCAAAGATAGAAGTACTCAGTTCCCACATTTCCTTATCTGGTTCAATAGATGGGAGGGCATGATCTTCAAGCACCATACTAGTCTCAAACCACGTTAATTGCTAGTCAGGAGAATTCCATTTTAGATGTCTGTATTCCAAACATAGAAAACTCCCCAAATGCTTTCAAGTGTGACCTATCAGAAATACATCAAAAATTTTTCAACAATTATTAACTAATGTGGGAGAACCTGGAGGTTAAGAGTATGCACTTTGAAAT
This sequence comes from Camelus bactrianus, assembly GCF_048773025.1. NCBI lineage: Eukaryota > Metazoa > Chordata > Mammalia > Artiodactyla > Camelidae > Camelus > Camelus bactrianus. The sequence continues at coordinate 72,826,122 of NC_133547.1, forward strand.
CATAGTGTCAAAGATTTAAAACCTGATTTCACTATTTATGTATCTGTGAGATACTGGGCAAATTACTTGATAGTTTACTTGTCTGGACAATAGGGACATTACAACAGCTACCTCTATTGCCATTGAGAATTAAGTGGGATAATGTATGTTGGCTCTAAGCACAGTCTTAACACATAGTGATTTCTCAACTAATGGTAATTACATCTATGATGACAGGCACTTTCCTAGGCTCAAGGATTAAAGATAAAGTGGACATGGTTCCTAATCTTAACCTGTCATTGTTAGAATATGATCTTAGCTAAAATGCTAAAGAGGAAGCTAGCACAAGGTGTAATGTGAAAGGAAGAAATGCATTATGTTTATGGAAGAGTAAAGGAGGCTTTACAGAAAAGGTAAAATTTGAGATAGGGAATTGAATGATGAAAGGGAGTTCAAAAGGCAGTGAAAGAAAAGGTAGGGTACATTCCAGGCAGGGGGATATCACAGAAGAATGAGAATATGCAGTGATAAGAGCATGTCAGAAACACACAAAGTAGTGCATAAGGAGGAAGCAGAGATAGTCATCCAGATAGGGTCAAGATCACAAAAGGCTTTGGTTACATGTAAGGAGCTAATGTTTTAGTTTAGGGCCAGCTTTAAGCTCCACAGGGCAGGACAATAAATGGCATGGAGATATTTTTGAATGAATTAAAAAAAATTAAGCAATTGGAAGATGGAAGCATTTTAAACAAATTCTGGGGATGTAATGTACAGCATGGTGACTATAGTTAACAATACTGAATTATATATTTGAAAGTTGCTGAGACAGTAGATCTTAAAAGTTCTCATCAAAATAAAAAAAATGCATATATAATTATGTGAGGAGATGGATGTTAACTAAACTTACTGTGGTAGTAGTTTCACAATACATACACATATCAAATTATGTCATATACCTTGAACTAGTACACTGTGATATGTCAAGTACGTCTCAGTAAAATTGGGAGAAAAAAGAATTTTAAACAAGAGAGCAATGCAAATAGAAGGAAGTGAAATGCAAGTCACAGAAACCAGTAACAAGGTGGACAATTCAGGTGAGAGATGAATAGTGAAACACAGGGCCACAGTAGTGTGGATGAAGAGGGAAAGAAAGATACAGTTTTTCATTCTGGAAGCAGAAGCAAGGACTTGGTGACTGACTGGATGATGAGATGTGAGGTGAGAAAAAAACTCTAGAATGATTTATTCCCAGGTTATTTTTATATTGTATGATTACCATCTTCAACAGGATAATGGTAACTCTTACTTGATATCTCACCTGCACTCTTCTGAGTATGTGAAATGAACAGGAGTAAAAATACAGCTTATGTTGGAACCAGGAAATCAGAGGAAGTACAAAAACATATTCTGAAACAATATTAAGAAACCAACAATAGTTATACTCTATTCCCTCTCCCTACTTTCATTGCTCATTTTCTCCCTCTTCTGGTTCCTCTTCCTTACTCTGGTTTCTCTCCTAAAATATAACTCTCCCTTGAGGTTATATCCACTATTAGATATCACATGATCTTGCTCTTCCTCCTTACCCACAGTCCTCAAAAAAGTCGTCTATACTGACTGTTTCTTGCGTTCCTCAATCCACTATAATCTAAACTCAGAACTGCTTTTCATATTCATAGCTTCCATTTATTCAGTGTTTAGTGGGTCAGCCTCTGCTAACTTTACACGCATTCTCTCACTTAATGTTCATACAACTCAAAAAGGCAAGTACTATTAATTTATAAGAGGAAATTGAGGCTTAGAGAAGTTAAATTACTTGTTTAAAGGTCACACCAATAGTAAGCATAGAGATAGAAATTAAATATTCTATTTACTTCAGGCCTCACTCTAAAGCCTGAACTCCTGAAGTCTAAGACCACAAATGATGCGGTAATGCCAAGTCCAATGGAAATTTAAGAAGTTTTATCTTCCAACACATAACTAATCACTTCTTCCTTTTCTGCACCCCTGGGATCCATGACATGACATTCTTCTGGTTCTCACTAAACTTTTTTGGCTCTTCTTCTTTTAGTATGTTGGTTTCCAGCAGGATTCAGTCTTTTCTGTCAATGCCTTAAACTTTGGTATTTCTCAAAGTTCTGTCCTCAGCTTTCTTTCCTCTCCTATATACTATTCCTAGGAAATTCAATTTAATCTATTCTTAACTACCACTTACAAGCTGAAGATTCTTAAATCTCTTCTTGTCTCTAGTTCTGACATTCCCCTCAACTTCAGATTCATATAACCAACTGTTTTAGATATATCCATATAGATACCCCACAGACATTAAGATCTCAAAATGCCCCCCAAATGCAATCCCTCACTTTGCCTAAAACTAACAGTGTACTAATATTAAAGTATAATGTTGACTCAGAAAAGTATACACATCAAGAGTACAGCTCAATGAATTTTCTCAAACTGAAAATAAATATATAACCAGCTTCTAGATCAAGAAACAAGACATTATTAGTTTCCCTGAAGTCTCCAGTCACGCTTTCTCTTCTAATAACCTCCTCCCAAGGGTAACCATTATGCTACATGTGGTTACTTAATACAACCTGAGGCACTTGTGCAGATGATTTTCAATGGCAAGGTAAGGGATAACCTGAAGTAGAACAATTGGTGGAAATGTATTTTTCATGTACTCCCCTATTTGTTATCTCCAAACCTAAATGCATATTTTACACTAGTTTGTAGATGAGGACAACACTAATGAAAGGAAAGTTTCTTAAATAGTTACTTAAACAACAATTTTCTATGAAATGTAGATCAAGGTCTGTTAACATCCTTTAATATACTGCTTAAAAAGGCATTTTCTCACTGTTTGATAAGTGAAATAAATTATGTATATGAGATACATATTCTGACATGGTATCTAAGTGGCTGCTTTATAGACTCAAATCCCATTGAATAAAAACTTCAATGAAATCACAAGCAGAGATATTTAAATTTTTTGTATTTATGAATGACTATGAAGAGGTCATCCCTTTCCTTCTAGTAGTATAAAGTAATTAAATGAAAACTCTCCAAGGACAGTGGACTAAGCTCCTTAAACATCATTTTTATAAATAAATATGGCCTAAATACTACTAAGTGCTACCAAATCAATCTTAACTCACTTTTTTTGGTACAGGGGGGTAGGTTAGATAAATGTTTCCTGTAATACCTTAGCTAAACCTTCACTTACTAATTATTCTAAAAATGTACTTATTAAAAAAATCTTTAAATTTTTATTTTTCATATATTCTGTGTTTTCTTCCAATATTTTTCTATAGGTCTGGAATAGCTTATTTCATAAACTAACTATTCTTAACACATGCAAAAATATTTTTTAAATTCTAACTTCGTAAGAGATCTCTCAAATACAGTAGTTTCCTACTAAATCTCTGAGGTCCAAAATATTTATAAACACCCATTCTGTTCAAAAAAGGTACATTTCCATGGTAGGAAAAAAGTTGATTCTAAAACTTGAAGTCATTCCTGACTGACGTAATTCTAAATTTTTTAAAAAAGGATAAATATAAATATATATACACACATACTACGGTTACTTACATAGAACATTGATTCTGGAAATAATGAAGTCATACTAGTTTATCATAAGTTTTAAAATGACATATAAGGTTACTACAAAAAAATTGGTTAATATTGATCAGTAATTCCTAAATGTGTGAGGCTGGCTTCATCAGTATCTTGTTTGTTAAAAATACAGATTCCTGATGAGGAAAATACAACAAACCCAAATTGAGAGACATTCTACAAAATAACTGGCCAGTATGATTCAAAGTTGAAAATGTTATTACAGACAAAGACGGAAGGATTAGTCCAAAATGGAGGAGTGTAAGGAGACATGACAACAAAATAAAATGTAAGATACTGAACCGGATTTTGGCCAAAAAAATGGAACAACTGACTCAATCTGCTTGAGGTCTGTAAATAAGTTAGGGGGACTATATAAGTGTTTACTTTCTGGTTTTGATCATTGTGCTGTGTTACATAACGTGTTAACACTTGAGGAAGCTGGGTGAAGAGCCCGAAGAAACTTTGACCTATTTTTGCAAATCTGAGATTAGGTCAAAATAAAAACTAACAAAACAAAATCCCAGATTTGTAGGTTCCAACTCCAGAATTCTGATCTGCTAAGTGGGACCCCAACTGGACTTAAAAAAAATTCCCACCAGGTTTGGGAACCACTGGCTTAAAACATTAGTGAAGAAAACTCTAGGAACAAATATTCATGATAATAAAACTATTATATACTTATAGAACACTAAAAATTTCAAAGTGCTTTTATCTACAATATCTCAGTTGATCCTAAGAAAAACTCACAGGTGAGGCATGCATCGATCCCACTAAACTAATAGGGAAACTTAAGCCCTAAAATAGAAAACGAACTGTTATAATCACAAGTCTAGTAAAAGACAATAAAGGTCTCTTTACTCCTATTCTAGTATTTCCAACATATCTTATTGACTTTAAAATAAAATGGCACTATACTTCAACCAGTCAACAGATATTTAATATAAGTAAATATAGCTGAATGAATAAAAAGAATTATGAAACTACATTATCTTTTAGTAAATTATTAAGCTTAAAGTTTACTGACTTTTGAAAGACCAGAAATTTCTATTGCCTGTACAATGACAGTTGATAGCCATAAGAGTTACCTGAAGGAAATAAGATGATCCGAAAGTAGAAGAAGATAAAATCAGTTAAGTAAAATGCCCAATCACCAAAAAGCATTCTATTTTATTTTTCCATTATGGAAAATGATGGAAATAAATAAATAAAAAGGTGGATAGTTTCAATAAAACTGACAGTTCTTCAATAAATTGACATTCTTCAAATAAATTAATAGTTTGCTATTCTTAGAAATATCGCCAAAATAAAGCAACAAAGCAATACAGAATATATTAATAAAAGCTTTATGCAAGTTTTCTTTCTTAAAACATTAAAGGGATCTGTTAACAATGCTAGCCAACTGCAGCAACAGATATTCAGGCATGTAAAAGAACCAAATATCAAAACATAGCTTGTTTCAGACAGCAAAGGGTAATTTCACACTAAGTATAAATTTGAAATGTTAATTCATTTGGTAAGTATAGGCACTAGAAAACCTCAGTGTTTATACTTGATGTCTATATTTGATTTTCAGATGTAATTTATGCACTCATCTAAATCCTGCCCACATGTTATTAGTAGAGGCTGTGTAACAAGCTGCATTCTACACAGTGTCAATCTGTAATTGCCCCCTGTAGATTCTCTCATTGCAATAATTGGACAATGAATCTTACCCAATTAGTCCATTTGTTGTAATTAATGCATCTACTTCATCATAAGTAAAGGAAAAAAGCAAAAATAGTATTTCACATTATAATTTTTTTTCATTGCAGGAACAGTGGAAGGTACTAGGGCTATTTTTAAAGTCATCAAATATACATATGTATATTTTTATATAAGAAACAAATTTAAACTTGATGAAATTACTCCAGTTTAAAGTTCAACTCAAGACTCTAGTTTAAATTCATGAGGGAAAACTTAAGTTTTAAAGAGTTTCTTTATTTTAACTTAATCCTTAAATTTGTGAAAGTGACATTGTATTACTGTAAGCTCTTTGGTAACTTGAACTATAAATCACTTCTTGTTTAAGGTTGGACATCATTTTTTTCCCAAAAAGTTGAATTCACTGAGTTGTTTCATATAAACAGACACCAAAGTCCAAGTACTAGCAAGGACTAATCATACTCAATATATTTATCAGCACAGTTTAATTCTTACCCTTTAAAAAACTTATTTCTTCTTTTTAAAAAATTAAAATGATGTTTATGCTTAAAAATACTGACAAAATAGGAACATTAAAATCAAGTAACTTTACTCCAGTGTCTCCAAGATACACATTTTCCCCATGTATTAACATCTGTGAAATCAAGGTTCATCTAATAATCAGATATGCCATAGTTTTAACTAGCAATATATTTTTTCTTTCTTATTAACGTATAAAAAATAATGGTGTGGCTTATACTCAGTGACATTGTAGATTCAATGAAATATAGCACATCATTTGCTGATAAATCTTACCAACATATTTTATGTAAAGTTATATGTCAAAAAATGGAAATATAAATCTTAACTAAATTCACAATAATACAAAATACATATTTCAATTCTTTCTGCAGATAATATATTTCAGATTTTCTCTGAATTTAAGTTTAGATGTAAGAAGTGAAATCAGTAAAACATTTTATCTTCTTGGCATTTAAAAATTATAGAACTTACATAGAGACTACTATGGAACTTACATAGTAAACTACTGCTTATAATGATTAATTAAAAATACATAACAAATTTTTACCATACAATTTTTCAAACTGATTTTTAATCATATATGCCAAGAAACGATTAATTAATATATTTATATTTTATCCAGATACTAAATTCCTATTGTTTTGAATACTTGTAATCAGGGTCTCACTTGTTACTTTATTAACATGGACTATAAAAGTGTTAATTCCCTATTTCTGATGATTTATCTTATTTTTACCTTAGATTTTGTTCATATTATTTTTTAAATATGTAAGACATATGTAAATGTCTCTTTATAGACATACTTACGTGTTAGTTTTGTTTAAAAATACACATATATATGCATGTGTATACATATGATGATAGGTAATTAATAAATGTTATTTCACTTCTTCCTTATTGGGGGTTCAGAACGACTATAGAAAAAAGGTGCACAATATAATTTCCAGATCTAATTAAACGTTTTATTGCTTTTCTTTATAATATGACATCCTTAATTTCTACTTGATTTGATAAATATTTCCTAATTTAATGTTTTCTGCTTTAACTAAAAAGAAAAGCTACTTCTAGTACCTGATAATTGGCATTCCAGTAACAAACAGAAAGAATTGTGAATAATACAAAAAAAAATTTTTTAACTTTTAATCATGAAGTACTTTTACTGATTAAATTTATAGGGCCACACGTACATTTTTAAGTGTCAAAGTCACTTTATCTATCAGTCTGATACTCTAACACAAAGAAGTAAATTATAACTGTCAACATGGAAATGTAATTTAAATGTCAGTTATAAAATACAAATTTTAAAATGCTTCAATCAAATCATGTGATATTTTATTACATATCTAAAACTGAATAAAACCATAAGAAAATTCTACTGAAAGTCTTAGAAAAAATTTATTCTAGAATTTAACTCTACTATTACTAAACCATTAGTACTGTCCCTGTGATTTTATGACAAATTAGCTTGTCACTTCTGTTTTTGATATAACAAATCAAATGCAACCATTTGGTGTCATTTAATACTTAATCTTCCATTCATTCATTCATTCATCCATTCCATTCCATTCATGGAGCAACTATTATGTACCTACAATTACTAAAGAAATGCCTGCTCTTCTACTTGAAAGGCAGCTTCTTAGAATCTGACTGGCCAAGATTATGAAAATCATCAAAGCAGAAAAAGGTTGTTTCCAGTCCTACCTCACTTTTCATTTTACAACTGCCATTTCCATTTCAGCTCACAGCCTTCCACATAATCATGTAATTCCTTTCAAATTCCAGGCACATTTCAAAGAAAATATACCTGTCCTAAATGCTACTCTAGCTATTCTGATAAACAGAGGAATGTTAATGTGAAATAAAAACCTTTAATAACCTATTATCCTTTTTTACCAGATAGCAACTGTTTCTGTTTTCATTTGTCTGCTTGATTTTTTAATTGATCTTATTTAGGAACAGAGCCTTAATGGAAACAGAACCTAGGCAGATAGGTGAGAGCTTAGGCTTGAAGGAAGGCACATGGCTCTTGGCCTTGGCTTTTACCTTAAGTAGCTGTATGCTATTCATGTTATCAGAAAATAATGGCTAACATTATTAACAGGTGTTCTATATTCTTTAAACATTACTAAATCATTTCATCTTCAAAAATAACACTACGAGGCAAACACTATCATTATACTCATTCTACATACAAGGAAACTAAAACTTGGAGATGTTAAGTATTTGCCCAGGGTAACACTGCATGTAAGTGACAAAGGGGAATTTGAATAAGTGCAAGTGGCTCCACAGCCAAAGAATTTAAGCACATTACCATGCTGCATGCCCAATCTAACTCACAGAACTGTTGTAAAGGTTAAATAAGACATTATGAAAGTCTCTGAAAAGGATACTCTAGTCCTTGTACCAAAAAAAATTAATCCATGAAAGTGACAGAAATAATGAAAAGGTTTCGAGCATACTAGCAAGCAGAGGCAGTACTGGTTTTCTTCAGATTAGTCTTCCTAGATTACATAAAATTGCATATGTGGGTTAAATAACCACCACTTCTGATTATATATCAACCATAACTTACTATTTACAAATTTAGTTACTTTTGAAATTTGTATTTCACATCGCTCATGGTTAAGTTCCAGCACACATTCTCTTTAATTTTATCTGATATAAACCATCTGATATTAGCAAAGGTCCGATTCTTATAAAACTAATAGAAAAATAAAATTTTTACAAGAAAATGTTTAATACATCATGAAATACTATTAATTAGAATGGTACAACTAAACTATTTAAATAATGGTTCTTCACACAAAAATTTAAAACTTGGCAAATTCAAAATTATTAACGTATATTTAGCTTATAGGGAAGCACAGTATTGAAATACTTCAAGGGACCAATATGGAATTCTAGATTGTCCATGAATTTCATTTTCAACCATGCTTTTTCCTCCAACATGATAATAATCTTTGGTTGTTTGATAAAGATGATCAAGAAACTGTTTCACTCCAAGATCTTAATAATATATAAGCAAGCTTCACTTTCACTTGCCTGCAATTTACAAATTCCTCTATCAAAAAGTCCTATACTCTCAAGAAGTTTTCTATCAGTTATTTAATATCCTGCCACTTAAATATCTTTCCAATACAACTTTCACCTATTTTCTCAAGATGCTACATTTAAAAACAAGTACTAAATTGATCAATGCTGTGTAGTATTACAATAATGTATTATTAATAATTTATCTATTTCTAACAAAAATACAAATATCATAGAATAAGTCTTATACTCTACTCTAATACTTTAGTTTCCTGCCATATTAATCCACATTTTTCAAAAATCTGTGTTGATATATTATAATTTATAATAATTCTATTATAATTTAATTATTTCTAGTTTCCCCTTATATACTGTTTTTTTATTGAATCAGATTCACTTCTGGTATCTTCTGCCTCTAGCCATCTCTTCACCCCTCTCCACCAGCCCAAATTTAAACTTATTGTAACTTTTGAGGTTTCTCCACCGATTTCCTCTTATTTTTATGCATTATTTTTAAATATCCTTCCAAAGGGTAACACAACTTTGCCTATCTATATCTCTATGTAAGTTAAACTGGAACACTTTACTAATGGTAACTTTTAATACATTAAAGGATTAAATATAGTGTTTCCTAAATTAAAACTAGACAAAATATTGAAAAAAAAGATACCTTCATACAAAACCTTTACATAAAAGGAGTTGAAATCTAACCTTCAAATTTCACTTTAGCTATCTGCAAATAAAATGTAAAATCAATAACATTAATTATTGCTCTATTATAGCAACAGAGCCTGTGTTATTTAACAGTTTGGACTGAGAGGCATCACGACCTCATGATATAACTCAGTTTGGTGGTTGCAACTAAAATGCTGAGAATTAATTGTTTATAAAATTGTGTTAGTTCTAAATAGTTATATAATGCATCAATAATTTCTTAAGCAAATGAAGATTTTTATAATACGGGAATTTTTTTCTTTACTGTGTACTTTTTTTGTGTGGAAAAAAGAAAACAGATTATCTAAAATTTTATATAAAGCCTTCAAATAACCAAATATTACTGCAAAAAACAATTCTAAACTATGTTGGCCTTAGATTATTTTTATCCTTGTATGCAAAACAGACACATATATAAAACAAATAATAACACTTCTTATATTTTATTTTTTGAAAATGTATTAGGCAATTAGTCAAATAAAAATACCTAGGATTAATGGACCTTCCTAAAACAATTCTTTGTCTTTATAATTCTCTTGGAGCATTAATCCTCACCTGGCCTCTTTATTATATAAAGTAAACCTGAAAGACTGTAAGGGAGTAAGTGTGTAAGAGCAGAGTGCTGCTTATTATTGATTAAAAAGGTCTCAGTTTTCCTGCCATTTCACTTAGTACAAAGTAGTGGGTTTATGAGAAAATATTGTATTTCATGTTTCCAAACTATAAGATGCCCAATGAAGCACAATTATGAGTAAAAAAGTCTTAAAAGAATTTCAAGGCACTTTTTTTATAAAGAAAGTGAATCTGGAACTAGCACAGCAATATGGGTTTTGTTTTGTTTTCTCTGTTTTATATATAAAATATTTTCCTATTTTAAATTCCTTTTACTAACATTAATGAACAAAAAGGTATGTTAACAGAATAGTAAAATTTAGTAAATTCTGGAATATTACTTAATTCATTCAAAAAGGCAGTAAGATACACATAGTATCTAACAACTTAAAACTCCAAAGTGGGAGTAAACACATCACATGCAAATCAAAAGTTAAAGATTAAACAGATTGCACTTTCACAAAAAATTCAAAGGAATAAGATTTAATTTTTAACCAACTTACCCAATTTTTGTCTTCTCTTTTAACTTAGAACAAGTTTTTGTTTTTTTGCTTTCTTTGTCCTTTGGCTTGGATTTCATCCTTCTACCTTTCTTTTCATCTTTTCCTTCAATTGAAGCACTAGGAAAGTTTTCAGGGCTCATTACTCGTGGAATATTGCGTTCCCCACGCTCCTTTGCTTTTGCTATGGCCTCTGATATTATACGATTAGCCTTTTCTTGCTTGCTTTCTGATTCCGCCTTTTTTCTCTGCTTCTTCTCGGACATGATCCTCACCTGGGTATTCTGCAACTTAGTATATGTCCCAGAACCATCACTCTTCTTGGAAGATGGAGGCTAGAGAAACAAAATAATTTTTATACACTATACCAAAGTACATTTAAACAATTAACTTAAGTAAACAAAAATTTAGAATTAAGCTTCAAGAAGTAAAATACATGAGCAAATATGAGTGCTACAAATAAATTGAAAATTAAAATATTTTGCTGATCTAGAAATTAGTGTAGGTATAAAATAAAAAGCTCAAATTACTATTTTTAAAAATGAAGGGTAAAGAAGGATAATATAGATTCAATGATGTTTTCAAGCATTCTTTATTAGTTGATTCAAATTTTGTCCTATAAATATAGCTAATTCAAATTTAACCATGTAAATATTCTGGGCATCTGAAATAAGTCTTTTCTTTCCTCTTCACTCCAAAACTCTGAAAATTATTAATAAAATTTAAACAGCAACTTCGATTTAAAATGACTACTCCCTATAGTTTATTATGATTTTTAGAAAAATAAAGCCTCTCTGCTTTACAAGATACTGGAACTAGAACCTGAAATCATTTAAATCATTTTAATGTGCAATCTATGCGGCAACATAGCTAGTTAGTAAACAAACATTCCCATACTTAAAATTAGAGAAAGTTTTAGTTTTTCTGTGAAAGAGTTAAATGAAGATCTATTTTTCTCTTTCTATTTCATATTTTGCTCAAGCAATTCTGGAAAAAAACAAGTTTTATAGTTTTACGTTAAAATTATTAATATTTAAGCAATATCACAGGAAGCAGATCAACAGCATTTAAAAAAAATATATCTTCTTCAAACACGCATTCATCCACATATTCTTAGATCACAGTTTTGTTATGTTCTTACCCGTAAACATGCCTCTGACTACAGCAAGGAAAAAAACCACCAGGAATTTCCAAACACATTTTCATGCTGATTCCAGTGTGCTTCACTGGATATCTTTTCTATACCTGCCTCATCAAAGGTTTCATAGCAGTGCTGCAGCACTGGGAAAGGAAGGAGGGTTTAGAATCGCTCACTAAAATGCCACCTTAAGGCCTACAGGCTATAACAAATAACCAAGACTCGAGAAAACAGCAACAAGCTCAAGATGGCGATGCAGTATGACTCCCGCAGCAGCAGCCAGTAATAAGGAAGGTTATTCAATCCCATTAGCCTTTTAGCCCAAAGAACCCCTCCTCCTCCCACTCATTCAGGCTTTCACTTACCCTTCCTCTTGGCCTCTTCACTGAAGACATTTTTGGCGTCAGACAAAGGCTTGCCCTCTGCTTTTTCACCACCCCAGGCAGTGCTCAAGAAAAAAGCATTGAAAGAAGATTCCTAAATGGCCTATTTAGCAAGCTGCAACCAAGAGATGCACAACCCTCCACAAATACACATTGTGATTTATCAACACATTTCTGCCTTGGCAAGTTTATATCCACAGTTCATCCTATTTAGATATGAAAAAAGCTGTAAACCCCTCCAGAAAGCTGAGTTTCCTCAATAGCTGTAAGCAGATAGCCAGATTCCAACAAAGCACAGAAAGAAATGAATGCACAAAGCATCAAAATGCATCAGCATGAATATTAGAGATGTCGTTAAAAATACTGACTCCTTCTGCGGAAGTAGGCCAGCAGATGGTGCTACCAGTTATTATTCCATTAGACTCTGCAATTTAACCCCCAATGGACTGTTCTTCCCTCCATGTAACACATTAACTCTCACTCTACCATTTTCTGTAGTGAAGTTTTAAAAAATATACATGAAAGCCTGATTTTTAAAAATCATCTGAAAATGAAAACTATAGTGATACAGCTTTATGCAGCTATCAATATTAGAAAACAAAGTCCAATGCAGTTTTTACCAGAGAGAAATACTTTTCTCCATGATACTCTAAAATATTTCAAGTACAAATACAGCTGAAGACGAGCAAAGGGTTAAAGAGGTCATGCAAATGAACACATAACAAGTGACTTCTCTTTAAGAATTAGTAACGTCTCTTTACGCTTCTAACAAAAAGCTAACAATGTTATTTTTTAAATAGAGAAATAAAGATATTTTCATTTAAATTCTGAAAAGAAGCTTAAGATTTTGAAATGAATAGATGAGAACTGTCTATAAAGAATAACTAACCATACTTAAATTTTTTCCTTATTTAAACCTGGGTAAATAGATTAATTTATTTTCCTAACGTAAAAAAAACTGTTAAAACATCCCTGCCCTTTACTCCTCACATTCTGTTTCAACTGAACTGTTGAGTTTTGGGGGTAAAATTTTAGTTTTACTCCCCTGTTAAAAAAAAATATGCAGCAAGTCCTCCTGAATTTGATCATTAATACCATTTTTTATGTATAAAATATTTGAGACTATTTTAGTAAACAATGACCTTAAATACCTAAAGTAAAATTTTCACTGCTTCAGAATTCAAGTTTAGCTCTTTTATTAATACCATTTTCTCAATTGGTCTTGGCAAGTCATCTGTTATCTCTATCAAAGAATCTATTTTCAGTTTTTTTCTTTTTGGGTATAAAAGGCCTCCAAACGGAGCAACATTATATGAAGTGTCTTAGAAAATACCAATCTTAACAGCAGGAGAGGAAATTAAAGGCACAGGACCACTAATGAAAGAAAACAATCTTACTGACTGAAGAGGTCATCTATGTAAAAATCACAGTAACCAATAATGAGGGCTTACACTTACTAAGTGATTATTAGGTGACAGGTGTTATTCTAAGCATCCTACATGTAATAATGAATTTAATCTTGAATAATAATAGGGTAATAGTGATAATGGAGAGGAGTAGCAAATGGAAGAGACATTTTTAGAGAATATTGCAAAATGATAGAATAGACCTAAGAAAGCAAACAATTTTTTAATAATTAAAAAAATCATAATATAGCAATAATAATAAGAGCTAACACTTAGTCCTTACTATGTTCCAGGCACTATCCCTAATATGACATTTACAGATGACCCTTGAGCAACATGGGTTTAAACTGTGTGGGTCCACTTATATGCAGATTTTTTTTCAATAATAAATATTAAAATGCTACAAAATCCATAGTTGGTTTCATCCAAGGATGTAGAACCATGGATATGGAGGAATCACATACATGGAGGACCGACTCTTTCACTGAGTCTCTAACTTCTCATCATTCAAAGGTCAACTGTATATTAATTCAACAATATAAAACAACTCTGTGAGATATGTACTACTGTTATCCTCACTTTATAGCTAAGGACACTGAAGCACAGAGAAATAACTTGCCCAAGATCCTACAGCTACTGAATAAGCAAGGATGAATATGCAGAGAGCCTCATTATGGAAACCATGCTCTTAACCACCATGTTATACCATATTTGGTTCAAGTACCACAACTTAACAGAGATTAATTTGAACACAGAAGAAAATAAATTGACTTTCTCAAAATTACAGAGATACTGGTAATAAAGCAAGAACAAAATTCAGTTTTTTCCAGCGCCCTTTCCAAGATGTAGGAATCAATTAGATATGGATTGGGTATGGCTGAGGAACAGGAAGAGTCAATACCTGCTTTCTAGACTAAGCACTGGTGCAGGAGAAGGTAAAAGAAACAGGAAATCTAGTTGAGAAAGGGTATGTATGTGTGTGTAATAAGTTTAATTCTATTCACACTAAGTTTGAAATGGAAAATTTTAGTAACTGGAAATTTGGGACTGGATCCGCAGAGGTTAGGGCTGGAGTAGAAGATGTGGACGCTCTTGCTGTTTTCTTTCAGTATCCTTAACTCACTGACACTATCCTCAGAACCCAGGATGACTTCCAAAATATCTCACTTCTCTTATAAAACTTTTTAAAAGATCTCATTACTTGACTCAAAATCCCAATTATTTAACAATAAATCTTAATAGGAGACAACAATAGAGAATCTGTGATCAAATATTTCTTTTGTTATTAGCATACAATATTTTTAAACTATATTCCCGTAGAACAGCAACACTGAGGTATTAAGTAACTAAACATTTTTTTTTTAAACGTTTGCTGAGCCCTGCTCTATTTTATTTTATTTTGAGGTGGGGGAGTGGAGGGAGAGGTAATTAGGTTTATTTATTTAATTACTTTTTTAATGGAGGTCCTGGAGATTGAACCTAGGATCTCATGCATGCTAAGCATGAGCTCTACCACTTGAGGTATACCCTCCCTACCTAAACATTTTTGATATAAGTAATTTCCCAATTCACACATAGACACAAACATACAAAAGGGTAGTTAATAGTGACATTTCTCAGTGTTATTTCTCTTTCTCCCCTACATAAGCAGTCAGCAAATCCTGTCAAGTCAACTTAATTGTGTTTCGTTTTCCCCCTCTCAGTCCCAATAGCTCCTGCTGTATTAATTTCCCACTTGTTATGGAGTATATAGGAAAATATCCTTCCTTATCTGTAATAAATATATATCAAGTCTTTGGGGGTGATGGAACATCAGGTTTGCAATCTACTCTCCAATTCTTCACCAAGTAAAAGTATTTCTTTGTATTTCACTTGTGATTTCTCTGTAGGTTTATCACAGCTTTAAAGTGTAAGTTATTTAAAATGTTAAAATAGGGGGGAGGGTATAGCTCAGTGGTAGATTGCATGCCTAGCATGCATGAGGTCCCGGGTTTAAGCCCAGTACCTCCATTAAATAAACAGATGAATAAACTTAATCACCTCCTCTCCCTAAAAAGATTAAATAAATAAAAATTTTAAAATAAAACGAAATGTTAAAATAAAAGCAAAAGGCTTGCTCCCCAAGAACCTGTATGCTAAATGAGGAAAAAAATACATAAAAGAAAGAAGGCACATATATTAATAACATACCCAAATATTAATAACATATCCAAATATTTATAAGAAAAACAAATCATAGTAAAATATAAAGGTGATATCAGATGTGATATATCAATTATTTTGATAGTAACTGGAGGAATATATGGGAGACCCTAGATGTCACATTTCAATATTGGAGAAACTCAAGGATTTATAGTATGAGTGTTTTTCAAACCATAGGTCATGACCTAATTGCAAGCCATGATATTTATTTAGTAGGTACAGACTAGCACTAAAAAAATGTAATAGAACAGAATGAAAAATAATGGTGTCTAACCTTTATGAATGCTACCTCTTACAAAATTAGAAAGTTTTAATAACTATATATATATAATTAATATATATACTTTTATATATATATATATATTAAAGTTTTACTTTACACATTTTAAAAACAGTATGAAGGAATAAAAGGTCTCACAATAAAACATATAATTCCTTAGTAATAATGAAACACAGAACAAGGAATTCTCAACAACATAGATAAAACTATGTATCAGCTAAAAATCTTCCACCTTTTCTCAGGAGAGAGGACTCTCAGGCTTCAGACCTGGAGGACTAGGTGAATGGAGCTTTGAATGGAAGAGAATATAAAACAGAATTAGAGATAGCAAGCCTAAAGCAAGAATGAGTTTTACTGCCTAGAGAGAAAATGCAAAATAACAGAAGAGGAGCAATAGTGAAAACCCAAAACACCAAGTTTTTTTATAAAGAGCTAGCAGATGAAGAGGAGTTAAAGAAGGAAAATAAAAAGTAAAAAATACAAGAATGGGAGGATGCGTATCAGGAAAGAATGCTGTCATGGAAGCCAGGAAGAAAGAGTTAAAAAAGCTCTGCTGTCAAAAGGAAGGAAACTAAGTTATCTGAGAATAATTTGATATTGTAAAGCTAACTTAGAAGGCATTCTAGTTCTTTACGTTGTTTACAGTAAGCCAGTGTGCTAGTTTTTAATATCTTTTTTTAAAGGAAGAGTCATATAATTATTTACTTAAATATTTATATTAAACCAAGCTCTAAAAACAAATTTGCAGTTAATTTTAGTAATATGTATCAAACATTAGTGTGCTGACTTCTTTTACATTTATTACATATAACATTTTGCCACAGGTACCAAAAAAGACTAGTTTTTAAAGAGAAGAGGTGGGGGAGGGAATACAGTTCAGTGGTAAAGTGTTCACTTAGCACGCACAAGGTCCTGGGTTCAATGTCCAATACCTGCATTAATAAATAAATAAATAAACCTAATTACCCTTCCCCCCAAATAAAATAAAATGGCCTCAATAAAGCAGCAAAAAACACTAATGAAAAAAAATAAATTTGTGTTTCTAAAAAAATAAGAGAGAGAAAAGATGGAGGCAGGGGGAAGTGATCCAGGAATAAATGATTATCTGTCAAAATCTTCTGAGTTAATTTGTTTTCAGTTTTTGATGGATATGAAGCAATTATTTTATTTTGCTTTCTTCATATCTGTGAACCCTCATGTTAAATTTGTTTGTTTGTTTTTGAGGGGGTAGGTAATTAGGTTTATTATTTTTTTAATGGAAGTACTGGGGATTGAATCCAGGACATCATGCACTCTACCACTGAGCTATATACCCTCCCCTATCCCATGTTAAATTTAAATCCACAAATTAAAAGGCTTATTTTCATCTTGTGACTTGTAGTAGTATCCAATTTTCTACTTTTCGCTAACCATGACATTCCTTTATTTAGTGTCGTAAATCCTAAATTTTACATTGATAAGATACTACTATTAAAAGTATTCCCTTTATTTTAATCATCCACATAGCAGTTCAGGCAAATAGTAGATATTCATTAAAGTTGTTTTTTAAAAATAAAAATTTATTATATGACTTATAGGAAATACAGAAAGAGAAAAACATGTTAGAGCATACCATGGGAATGTAATCAGCAAAACCAGAATGTAGTAAACAAATGACTCAGTTTCTTCAGCAAAGAAATGATAAGAAAACAAAGAAGGAGAACCACAAAGATCAAAAGAGACTTAAGACTAAATGGAATGCCAAAATAAAAAAAAAAAAAAAGAAAGAAAGAAAGAAAAAAGAAAAGAAAGACACTTAAAATACTTATCAACTGAATGCAATGTGTGGCTTTTGTTTTGATATAAATCTGAAAAAGTCAACTAAAACTGTTTATTAAACTACTAGGGAACTTCAGTTTTGATTGGGTATTTGATTATAAAGGAATTAGTTATTTTTAGGTATGAAACCGATTTTGCAGTTGTGTTATAAAGGCAAAAATCTTTGTCATTTTAAAAATTTTATCTTGGGGGGAGGCAACTGGGCTTTTATTTATTTATTTATTTTTGATGGAGATTCTGGGGACTGAAACCAGGACCTTAGGCTTGCTAAGCACACACTCTACCACTGAGCTATACCACACTCCTCAAAATCCTTGTCTTTTAGAGATATAAACTGAAATATTTACAGATGAAGTAATATGATTGAGATATATTTCAAAATAATCCCTAGAGGGGGTGGTATGTTAGTCAGAAGGTCTTAAAAAATGAAACATTGCCTATAAATTGATGGCTACTGTAGCTGGGTGATGGACACTCTACTTCGGTATGCACTTGAAACGTTATGTAATAAAGAAATTTAAACAGCTATATTCTGGGAATAACAAGTAGTTTGGCATGACAAGAAAACTAGATGCATGTGGAAGAATGATAATAAATGAAGACAGAAAAATAATGGGTTAGATTTTCACAAGTGTTATTAAGTTATACTAAAATATACCTCACTTACTGACAACATTAAGTATATTGAATTCATCAGTCCATAAATTACCAATGACATTAAAAGCTATTCTCAGCATAATGTGATTAAAGTAAAGGACTTTGGAGTCAGCCAGCCCTTGTTCCCAGTTTCATCATTTTCTTGGGCCTCAGCTTCCTCACCTGTAAAATGGAGATAATAACAGTGTCCACCTTCTATGACTGTTGTGTGCCTAACAGATAATGCTTGTAAACTGCTTAGTATGGTGCCTAGCACACAAATACTCAGAAATGTTAGGTATTATTGTTATTGCTATAATATGATATTGTGCCCACCTCAGTGCATTATCATCAGGGGGTACAGTGATGTCAGTCTGTCCTATAACTGGTGATGTTAACTTTGATCCCCTGGGTAAAGTAGTGTCTGCTATGACTCTTCTACTGTAAATTTCTCCTTTTATAATCAATAAGTATCTTATCAGACTATGCAAATAGCTTGCTTATATATATTTGCCTAGTAATTTTAGCATGTATTGATGTTTCCTGCTGCAATAATTATTATTGTGGTTATTTGTCTGATGGAAACTTTTCATTTCCATCATTCCTATCACATTTTCAATTGGAATTCTACTATAAACAAAAGCTGTCTCTTCTCCTTATTTATTCATTCATTCATTTATTCATTCAATTATTTATATTGGTATAGACTCATGACTATTTATTTTATTCTATGAGTTATAATCTGATATTACGATTATTTTTATTGTTCAAATTGTCCCAGCTTTGGCCATTTAAAGCTCCTTCAAGTTGGTTCCTGAGTCCTCTTTACCACCATCATATTTTGAATACTTCCTTTCTGGGACTGTAAGATATTCCAGGCTTAAGGCAAGAAGAGTTTAATGAAATGGTTGAGGTGGAAGCCATACAAGAGTAGATTAAAAGTATATAAGAAGAAACGAAGTAGATTCAGTGAGCATCAAAGACTTTTCTTAAATAAATAAAGGGAAACTGGCAGGCTACAGTGGAATTGGAAACTTGACTATGTCTACTGGCTACAGAAGTCAGTAGCCTTCTTGAATATATGAGAAGGAGAAAGAAAAACTAGAGTGAGTTTTGTCAGGAGCAGAAAATTTAAAGCACTTTCCATACAATAATTCAAAATTAATCAAAACACTAATAAAAATTAAAATATTTTATATAAATATCACTTTCATAAATAATATGAAAATTAATTTTCAGAATTCTGAAGTAATTTCTAAAAAACTATTTGAACACTCAAGCAATTATTAATATAAATAAAAATGATGGTAACAGGAGGCTACTATGAATACATTTGCAATAAGGAAAAATGTTAAAATAAGGTATTTAAACCTGATTTACAGTTTTAGGCAGAAGAAAATCACATGTTTAACAGTAGCTATATATAAAAAGTCGAAAGTATTTTAGAAATTAGAAAGTATAGTTAATTTCATCATATTAAATTTCATCTTGAAGAATGCAAAGGGTAATGAGAAAAACTACAACTCTGGATGTAACTTTGACCACAAGAAAAATATCATTTGTGGAAGCAGAAGTGATGGGAACCACAAGAAAAAACTAAACATGACCTTTTGGTGTCCATGACAGGTCTAGGCATAGTAGTTGTTATGTCACAACTGTAGGCCTTTTGATGTTAAAAGAAAGAAGTATCATTATATGGCCTGAAACTTACAAGAGAATAGATCAGTAAAGTTAGGAAACATAGTTCAGCAAGTCAGGACTCAAAAATGAAATCCCAACAACTCAAAAAAAAAAAAAAAATGATTATAACAACAACAAATGTAGTGTATCTAAAAATATTGGTTGTAGCCTTACAGATTTCAATGGATGGCCAAAAAGTAGGCCACAAAAGATAGAATTAAGAAGAATATGAGAGGCACTGACCTGTAAGAATACTGCTGGGGAGTCCACAAAGACTTTAGGTTTGATAAGTGACAAAAGGCAATTAAAAATGCTCCATTGGCTGTTTTGAACAAGAGGGTTAGGATCTTGGGGGCACCGTGTGTGAGGGTGAGAAGGATAAGAAAGGAGAACTAGGGAATGAGGAGGGGATAGATGATAGAGAACATAACTCCTCAAGTATTATTATATTTCTACACTAAGTTCCAAAGAGAATAATATTTAGACAAGAAAGGATATAACTCCAATGTTGGGTCTGAACCTAGGGGAAATCATGCTATATTTCATTTAAGAACAGGAAGAAGCAAACCTGTGTATATCAGCTGAGCTCTTCCAAAATTTGTCCAACAGAATCTACTTCCTCAACCTGTACTAATCTCCTATAAATGAGTATTTTCAGTTTAAATTTGTGAACTGGTGACATCTGGTTAATCTTCTGGGTTCCTACTGGCCTTTCACTTCAGCTTAAAATCTCTTCTGCAACTCTACCATTAGTTTGTGTTTTTTTTTTTAAATTAAAGTAGTTACAATGTGTCAATTTCTGGTGTACAGCACAATGTCCCAGTCATGCATATACACGCATATATTTGTTTTCGTACTCTTCTACATTAATGGTTACTACAAGATATTGAATATAGTTCCCTGTGCTATACAGAAGAAATCTGTTTTTTTTTTAAATCTTTTTTTATATATAGTGGCTAACATAGGGGGGAGGGTATAGCTCAGTGGTAGAGTGCATGCTTAGCATGTACAAGGTCCTGGGTTTAATTCCCAGTACCTCCATTAAAAATTTAAAAAAAAATTAAAATAAATAAATAAACTTAATTACCCCCCCAAACGAAAGAAATCTTTATTTAAAAATTTTAAAAAAGGAAATATATAGTGGCGAACATTTGCAAATCTCAAACTCCCAAATTTATCCCTTCTCTCCCTCTTTTCCCTGTTAACTATTAATTCTTAATTAACATCTCCCTTAGATCATACTCAAAAATGCTGATTAAAAAAAAAAACTTATGAGGCTGAATCTATAAATGGGCATGCTCACTTGCTTGCTTGCATGTCCACCCCCCCACACACACATACTCACACACACACACATACTCACACACACACACATACAACTGAAGTAGAAAATAAATGGTACATGCCTTAATAGCAGCTCGTGTAAAAAATACCAGGGAATTTTAGCTCACTATAAACTAAATGAGTGTATGATATAATAAGCTTGCCAAAAGCTTCGACTGCACAAACAGAAATGTGGTATAATGAACAGGGGAGGTGATAATTACAGTATACTCTAGTCTCACCAAGAGAAATGTATTTTGTTTTGGGTTTAAGAGGAACACAAACTAGATCACTCATTCAAGATGTTATTTGAGTACATACTACCTGCCAGACATACTGTTGTAAGTACTGGGAATAGTAAACCAGACAAAGTTCCTGCTCTAATGTAGCTAACATTTTAAAGAAGATAAGCAAATAGAAAAAAAATAAAATAAACCAAGAAACATCAGGTAAGGGTAAGGGCTATACAAAGAATGAAAATAAGATGATATGAATAAAAGTGATAGGGTAACTATTTTAGAATGGACTCAAGGGAAGTTTAACTGAGGAGGCCATTTGTACTGACATCTAAATGAAAAGAAAGAACTAGCAGTGCAAAAATCTGAGGAAAGATGAACAAAATTATCCCAAGCAGGTTTAAGAAATTAGCTACAAAGCAAAAGAATCAGCCAACTGGTTTCTATATCTTAACAAGAAGTTTCCCTATTGGATAACATTTGTACTAACTACACTATACTTCCCAGTCTGTACATCTGGAGACCACCCCATGGAAGTACACCTCAATTCCTCTTCAGGTCTTATTTGTTCAGGTCCTACAGTTTTAAGCTGGTTCCTTCTAGCAATGAGCCATCATTATTCTTGATGGTCTGATTATCTAAATCAGTGTCCATGAACTATGAACTGAAATCTCATTATGAGTCATCAATTCAGTGGATAGCCATTAACATTCTTTATAAATAAAGCAGAACAGTGTTTTGAGAAATACTGGTTACATCTTAATATACACACCTCTATATACACATGTTCATAAACATTCAAAAGCTATGCTGAGTCCTAGTCAGTATTTTTGAAAAACACTGTTCTAAGAGATTAATGAATACTTCATTTCATGTCATGGGAGAGTTCAACCCAGACTTTTACTTAAGGGTAGGGGGTTTTGAGTCACCTGGTATTAGTCAACCTGGAGGATGGAATTGACCACATTGGGCAAACAATTAATCAGTAAGTTATATCTAATGGAGCTCCAATAAAAACTCTGACACTGAAGCTCGGATGAGCTTCCCTGACTGACAATACACCACAGATATTGTCACGTATCGATCCTGAGACCTGACTCTATGGGGAGAGCTTTGTGTTTGAAACCCTCCAAGACTGCCCTATGCATCCTTCCCTTTGGCTAATTTTAACCTTAACCTCCCCTGTAATAAACTGTAGCCACAAGTATAACAGTTTTCAGTGAGTTCTTAAAGCACTGCTAGCCTATTCCTGAAACCAAGGGTAGTTGTGGGAATCTCCAGAATTTGCAGTTGCTGTCAGAAGTGAGAGCAGTCTTGGGACTGTGTTAACTTTGCAGTTTGGCTAACTTGGAGTAATACTCTTCAATGATAAGAAAAGTTTGATAAGAAAATAAAGAGATCTTGGTCTGATAACTAACTTTGAACGCTGGCAAACTGAGAAGACTTTTAACTTTTTGTAAGATGTATAAAATTAATTGTGGTAATGATTCCATTCTACCAAAGGCCTACTGATAGGAAATCTGGACTGAGAAAACTGCTTCCTTAAATACTCCTATACAAAAGCCTTTCAAAAAAAAATCTGTACACAGGAGAACATCCATATGACAAAAAAAAAACTGGATAAAGAATACACTGGATCTCTCTGTACTATTTTTTACAACTGCATACAAATCTACACTTTATCTCAAAATAAAAAGTTTAATTAAAGAAAGAGAGCTTAGGCCTTTCCTGAGCTCAGATGTATTCTCCTTCTGGCCTTGAAGGAACAAGTTGCTATGAATTCTACAGCTGCAAGGAAATGAATTCTGGCCAACAATCCCATGAGCATAGATGAGGACCGTGAGCCTCAGATGAGATCACAGCCCCAATGGACTCGTTGGTTGTAGTCTTGTGAGACCTTGAGCAGAGAAGCCAGCTAAGCAGTGCCCAAACACTTGACCCAAGGAAACTGCGAGATTATAAATGGGTGCTGTTTTAAGCTACTAAATATGTGGTTACTTTGTCACTACATTCACATACTCTATAATTGAACAATTTCACCCTTGGGTACTCAACATAAATTCATACAAAGTTCAATAACAGGCAAAACTACTCTATGAAGCTATACATCAGAATGGTGAGTATCCTTAGGGTGAGGCAAGCATTGACTAGGAGGAGGCCTGAGGAGATTTCTAGGACTGTGAAAACATTATATTTCTTGATCTGGATATTGGCTAAGTAGATGATGTTTACTCTCTGAAAATTTACCAAACTGTTCATTATAACTTTTGCACTTTTCTGTGTGTTATATGTCAACAATGTCAACAAAATTTACATTAAAAGATTGTAACTCTCAAACTGAAGATTATTTAATATTATCATTAACCTGAGTAAAGAACAATCCATCAATCAAGATATTTAAGAAAAGACTATCTGTTTTAATGCAATGACACTAAAAACAATTATTTTTCTTTATTATATTAGCATATTTCACATTTTTCATCCAGAAAGAAAGCAATAAAAGGGAAATATAGTATTACATATTTCCTCTAATACCAGGAGAAATCTATAAAATGCTCAAAGACATCTGAGAGTTACTTCAACCAATGTTATTAGTGGTGTGGGAAGGTAGGAGCTGAAGGAAAGGAAGTTTTTTAAAACACACAATCAAAATGTGAAGGATACAAAACTGAAATAGACAGTTTAGGTCTGTACTCATTTTAGGTTGATGTTTCTGAAAAACATGATCATCTCTCTCTCCAGTTATATCTCCAATTTTCAAATACCTGTTTTACTTTATATTCCAGCAATACTGAACTACTTTCAGTTTTTTAAAAAAAACAAATTATACCAATAATTTTGAATTTAGTGTTCTAGTTGTTCAGAGTGTCCTTTCTCCAAAAGGTATCTGAGCAAAAGCCTATTCAAAACTCACTGTAGATATCACTTCCTTTTTACAACATGTAATTTTACTGCTATATTCACCATAACATATTGTAGTTATTTACAAGTCAAGGTCATATTCAATCTGCATCTCTAAAACTTAGCCAGTGTTTGGTACAGTTGCAACATCTATGCAACGAGGATAATCATAGTATCTAACCTAAGAAGACTGCTGTGAATTTGAATGAGACAGTTCTAAAAATCTTAGAACAGTATTTGACATACAATAAGCACTCAGTAAATGTTAGTATTAACTATTATGATAAAGATTAACTTTCTGATATAAAGAAGTGTCAAAACTCTGTAATACAAAAGCAAATATTTCAATTTTAAAAATGGGCCAAATTTTTGGCAGACACTTTGCCAAACAATGATAAATGGATGGCAAATCAACACACAAAAAAGATGCTCATCACATTGTTATATATCAGGGAAATGCAAATTCAAACCACATGAGATACCACCTTATGTCTATTTGAATGGTTAAAAAAAAAGTAACAATACTAAGTGCTGGAGAGGAAGAAAGAGAGCAATCGAAACTCATACACTCCTGGTGGAAATGCAAAGGTACTGCCACTTTGGAAAACAGGTGGTAGTTTTTCATAAAGTTAAACATGCATTTAATGTATGACCCCTGGCAATTCCACTCTGATATATTTATGCAAGAGAAATGAAAATATATGGTAACACAAAAAACTGTAAACAAATGTTCACAAAGGCTTTACTCATAAATGTCAAAGCCTGCTAACAACCCAAACGTCCTTTAACTGATAAATTCATACACAATCTTTGGTTCATTCATTTGATGGTATACTACTCAGTAACATGGAAGAACATACTACTGATATATACAACAAAAAATGCATTATGCTAAGTGGAAGAAGCCAGACTAATAAAGCAACATGATATATGATTCTATTTATACAATATTTTCAAAAATGTAAAACTATAAGGAAAGAAAATGAAACAATGGTTACCAGGATCTAGGGTTGAGGGAAAGGCTGACTACAAAGAAGCATCATAGAATGTTTTGGGGGTTACTGCAAAACTATTTATCTTGATTGTAGTGTAATTACACAATGTGCATGTTTGTCAAAACCCACAGAACTGTACACTAAAAAAGGTGAATTTTACTAGATATAAATTATATCTCAATAAACTTGCATTTTAAAAAAGATTAATGTTCTTTTGGCTCCAATTCCCATATTAAGAAACTAATACCACCAGATTTTAAATCTAAGTTAATGTCATGATTCCTTTTCCTTAATCCCAGTACCTGTCCTTGAAGCCTTGTCCTATGACTGTTAACTAAGTCTCTACATAGTGCCTATTCCTAGATTTCTGTATTCTCTTTTCTCACTCATCTGCTTTCAGGAGTCTATATTATATGTGGCTGGACCTCATTAATACAACAGAACTAATTAGACATCTTCTATAAACGATTTGTGTCTTATAACTCCTATCCCATCCTTCCTCCCCTGTCCAAATATAATACTACATAAACACACACACATAACTCTTTGCCAGGTAGGTCTTAGCAACATTAGAGTCACTGATCTCTTTCATGTCTGGTTGTGCAAAAGACTTCAACAGATTCTTCACAAAAGAAGATACGCATTTTTGGAAAACAAGCCCATGAAAAGATGCGGAGTGTCATTATCCACCAGGAAAATACAAATTAAAACTATAATGGGATACAATATGCACCCAATCAAGTGGCTAAAATTTAAAAAACTGACGATACCAAAAACTGAAGAGGAGTGAGCACCTGGACCTCGTACACTGCAGGTGAGAATGTAAAATGGTACAAATCCACTTTTGAAAACAGTTCAGTATTTTTTAATGAAGTTAAACACACATTCAACTCAGCAACCTCATTACCTTTATATTTATCCCCTCAAAATGAAAACACATGTATACAAAAAACTGAATTCAAATGTTCACAGAAACCTTATTCACAATAGCCAAAAATGAGAAACAACCCAAATGTCTATCAATAGGTAAATGGACTAATTGTGGTACATTCATAAAGTGGAATGCCAGTCATCCATAAAAAGGAACAAACTACTGACTCACACTACATAACTGAATCACATATGCACTGTGCTGAGTAAAAGAAGCCTGACTCAAAAATATACCTAATGTATAATTTTATTTATATGACAGTTTCGAAAAACAAAACAAAATATAAGGGCACAAATCAGTGGTTGCCAGCAGCTGGTGGTTGAGGGAGGGGTTGCTACAAAAGAGGATGAGGGAATTTTGGAGGGATATGGAATCATTCTGCATCTTTATCAGTGGTGGTACTCACATATACTTGTCAGAACTGCAGTAAAAACAGTGTTTGTTTTTTTTTTTTTTACTATTTTAAATTATATCTAAAAAACAAAACTACTAATACATTAAATAACATGGATAAATTCCAAAAATACTATGCAGTGTGAAAAGAGCCTGACACAAAAGAATATATACCATATGATTCCATTTATATGTAATCTAAGACAAACAAAACTAATTTGATAGTGACAGCAGATCAGTGACTGCTTGGGGCCAAGGATGAGAGAATGACTGCCTGCATGGAAGGAAAAGGAAACTTTGGGGGATATGGAAACGTTCTATGCCTTGATTGTGGTAATGACTATACAGGTGCATACACTGTCAAAAACCATCAGATTACACTCAAAATGGATATATTTTATCATATGTAAATTATGCCTGAATAAAGTCAATTTTAAAATGTACTTACCAACTAATCACAAATGTAACAGGATTAATTTTACCCTGAATTATGTATTTAACAATTCTTCTTCTTTAATTAGTTTTAATTACTTCACTACAAATGCAAATTAGATTATATTATCCTAATTTCTCTAATTTATGCTAGTCTATTGGCTAGTAGTAGATACCCAATTTAGAAAATACTTGCTAAGAACATATTACATACAGGTAATATGTTCAACAATAGACTATGGAGAACAAGTAAGAAATATGAGATTAAATGCTGTCTACAAAAAAAGTTGATATCCTTATTGCAGAAATTATATAGCTATATCTACATCACATTTCACATATAAAAAAGGAAGAAAACAATAATCACATGTTTGAGGGAACAGCTAAACCAATATGGACTACAGAGGAAAAGGAAGCTTGATCTGTGTTGCCTAAGAATAAGTTAATTTCTACAATGAAAAGATAATGAGAAGATATTCAAAGGAGTGAGCTAAGAGTGAGCAAAAGCATAACAACTGAAGTAAGATTTGCAGACTGGCATTTCACAAGCTATAGTCCAAGAAATTGTGAAATATTAAAACATTCATATTCATATAAGGTTCTGAGATGCTGCCTGTGTTTTACCCTCCTTGGAACATTACGATAAAGTATAATTTATTAAAAGCTCACTCTGAGAAGTCCATAGAGAATAGTAGTAAATGACTTTGAATGGACTGGATAGGGCAAAACTAAGAAAAGCCTTTGATTCTTAGTGTAGATGACAATAACTCTTGTATCTTTTAAAAACCTTTCTTTTTTAAGGACAAAATGTTTTTAAGAGTTGAGAAAGAAATTAGGTTTGTCCCCACCCATCTCCATACTACCACACCCCCTTAGGATAGAAAGCCATAAACTGCTATATAATCTTTGTCAGCAATAGAGGGATTTAATCAGCAATTTATCCTTCTATATTGGAAGGAAGCCGTAAGAAAGAGCTTGGGGACCAACGTGTACCAGAAATTTGTTGGCTCTATTCTAATTGTGTGTGTGTGAGCGTGCATGCATGCACGCTCACACATGTAGGGAGGACATATAAACCACAGTTCAATATGGCACTTTGAGAAGTATTTTAAATAAGAGGGTAAGGGAATGAAAAATTTAATATTAAAGTATATCCCTGTAATACAAATACAAAAATAAAAATACTTAACTGAATATAGGTCACAATATACCATCAATATTAATTTTCAATCATTTTATCAATCCTAAGTATTTAAATTAAAATGAATTTATACTTATACCTCTCCTATCCATCATCCTATAAGACATGGAATAAACTGCAGTGACTACAAATGCACTATATTCTGACAAAGGATGTAAAAATATTTTACAAATTGTTCAGTTTAATGCAATCATCCAAGATGACATACTGAAACCCAAAAAAGCAAACACTGGTATAAATAGCGAATTAAACTACAGACCAATATTCCTTATCAATATAAACAAAAATATCCTCAACTATATATATATATATATATATATATATATATAGTTAAAGTTAGTTATAGTTATATATAAATATAAAATATATAAAACATTTATATATTTAAAATATAAACATTTATCCTATCAGTGCAAGGTTAATTTAATATCTGAAAACCAATCAATTAATGTAACATGATATATCAACAAAACAAAGAATTAAAACCACATGGTCATATTAACTGACACAGAAAAGCATCTGACAAAGATCAACATCTTATGATAAAAATCATTCAACAAACTTGGAGTAGAACAGAAAGTCCACCCCTAATAATGGGCATCTACAAAAAAACCTGCAGCCAATACCAGGCTTAATGATAAAAGACTGAATGCTTTCCCTAAGATCAGGAACAAGAGAAGGATGCCACTTGTATTCAACATTGTACTAGAGATGCTAGCCAGGCCAATTGGGGAGGGGAGGGGGGAAGCATACAGATTGGAAGGCAAGAAGCAAAACTACATTTATAAGCAGAATATATATACATGACATGATTATAATTTTTAAATCCTAAGAAAACATTTGTAAATGGTACCTGATAAGGAATTTATAGCTACAATAAAGAATTCCTACAACTCAATGATAAAATGACTAAATAACCAAGTTTGAAAATTGGCAAAAGATCTGAATAAGCATTTCTCCATAAGAAGATACGTAAACGGCCAATAAGCCCATACAAGATGTTCAACATCTTTAGCCATCAGGGAAATGCAGATCACAACCACAATGAGGTAGCACTTCACACCTAGCAGAATGACTATAACCAAAGTCAGATAAGATCAAGTGTTGACAAGTATGGAGAAATCTGATCCCTCATACACTGCTTGTGGAAATGTAAAATGGTGCAGCTGCATTGGAAAACAATCTGAAAGTTACTCAAAAGGCTAAACACAGAATTACGACCCAGCAATTTCACTCCCAGGTATATACCCAAGAGAAATGGAATCTTGTACATGAATGTTTGTAGTATTTATTCAAAATTCCCAAAAAGTAAAAACTTAAATATCCATCACTTAATGAATCGGTAAATAAAATGTAGCACAGCCATACAACGTAATATTGGCAGCAACAGCAAAAAAAAAAAAAAAAAAAAAAATGAAGTACCAATACATGCTATAACACAGATGGACTTTGAAAACATTATGATAAATTTTAAAAGCCCAGAACAAAGGACCACATATTGTATGATTCCATTTATCTGAAATGTCCAGACTCCATAGCAGATTGGTGGATGCCTAGGGCTTGTAGTGGTAGGAAGAAATAAGAAGCACCATTAATGGGTATGGGGTTTCTCTTGGGAGTGATGAACATGTTCTAAAATTGACTGTACTAGTTTGACAATTCTGTGAACTTACTAAAAATTACTGACTTGCATATCTAAGTGGGTAGACTATACAATATGTAATTATATTTCAATACAGCTTTTTTTTTTAAATAATGAATTCTATGGAAGTAAAACAACTTTATTCCAAGTGCTTTCTTGAGTATTACAAAGTTTCACTGAATTTACATTGTGACTCACACAAAATATTGTTATGGTCATTTAAATAGCCATTTTTCTTTTTCCTAGTATATTCCTTTACTTAATTAATCACTTAAATATGAAACAATTCCCCTGTTAATTAAAAGAAACTTTCACCCATAGGGCCTTTCCACATAAACTATCTAAAATTAAAAGTTTTAACTTACCAAGTATATGGTAAAATTAAGTAGACTGAACAAAACACTGACATTAATTTCTTCTGCATAAATACACCATTATGTATTTTCTAAGTTTGCCAAAATAGTAACCAGGAGCTTACAATACTGATTTAGTAAACTATATATCACATTCCTGAAAGTTTATAATATATATAAACATTTAAAATATTCATTTCTACTTTTCTCATCTTTTCAACCTTTAAAAATAGTCTTTTTTATTTTTCCTCTCATATCTGGACATCTCAAGATGAGCATCATTGTGATATTTACTAATAATTATATGGTTATTGAAACAGGTATCTCTAATGGGTATGAGAACTACAATTTAAGTTTCTACTTTAGAATTTTAATTTTTTGCTGAAAGTAGAGATAAATAAATTGTACTTATGTTAAAACTTTTTAGAAACAGTAATTATTGTCATGCAGTAATTCATATGATATACTTAAGCAAAAACTGGAATGATTATATGAAACTTAGTTACAGGAATGAGCAGACCAATGTTATTACTAGAAAAGATTAAAACTAAAATAATACATGTCTTTTTTTACCATTTACTATGTAAACTAAGTTTTTTAATAGTAGCTCAGATATACTTTTGAGTGTTAAATTGGGTTTAATGTCAGCAAGACAAAATGCTTCCTTAAAATTTTTTCTTACATGTTTTAAAACAAGCTTAGTATC
The DNA here is from genome assembly GCF_048773025.1 of Camelus bactrianus. NCBI lineage: Eukaryota > Metazoa > Chordata > Mammalia > Artiodactyla > Camelidae > Camelus > Camelus bactrianus. Next base: position 72,857,457 of record NC_133547.1, read on the forward strand.
TCAGTGTGATACTGGATGAGTTAACATCTCAAGCACTATTTAATTCCTTTAGTTGATAGTAATAATCCTGAAAAAGTTGTTGAGGACTGGTGTCTCTAGTTAAAAGTAGTAAAAAAATTATTTTACTATGGATGATTAATTAAGCATGTACACTATCATTACAATGTACAGTTGCTTTTACTGTAAAAAATCTGATGAATTTAAAAGTCTTCACTTTGTTTTTATTGATTAATTTTATTCTTGGTTAGTCTGACTTTCTGTAACTTCAGAGGATAATCTTTTGGAGACATTTTCACAGCAACTGACAGTGTCTGGGAAATGAGTATTGATAAGGTTTCTTCACTGGGGTTTAATACAATTTGTGTTGTCATTGTCATAGTATATTTGAGTCAAAGTTCCTTATGTTCTAGGTGAGCCAATTTTTTTTTCAGATTTCTAACGTTTTAAAAAACTTTCATCAATCAGACTTCAATACTTGATAAATACACATAATTTGAGCTATAAAGAAGAAATCTAGCCTAATTAAATGAAAAAGATTTATTTTTTGTGAGATTTCACACATACATGTCCCTAATTCTATTAATAAAGCATTAAATGTATTAAAAGACCTACCTACTTTTCGTTAAAATTTATTACGTAGAATTATAAATCCCCAGTAAGATTAAGTATTTTAAATATATGTATGAATGTATGACTATATGTACATATACATGAAACTACTTATTAGCTAACTTTCTATTTGCTTTATGAATATAGTCTTTTCAACAGCACTCTCAAAAACCATCCTTCTACTACATAATACTTTTTTAAAGCTATTAAGATCAAAATGATGTACCTATTTAAAAATATCAGTTTCTAGACTAAGCCTCAAATCAACATTAATCTGTATGTTGGTACTTTTTAAAAAACATAACTGTGCAAAAAGACAAAAGTGTATAGAAGTATTATGCAAACACCCCTAAACCCACAATCAAGGTTTAACAAATGTAATGCTTGTTTCAAGTCTGGTTTTTTTAGATTTGGAAAAATAAAACATACTTGAAAACCACTGAAATCCCCAGTCCCATTCCTTTCTCTTTCTAGAGCAAACCACTAATCTGACTTTGTCATGTATCTTTTCAGTATATGTTTCTGTAATTTCATCACAGAGGTCTGTATCCATAAACATCTAGGAAGGAATGAGGAAGAGAGGAATAGTTATATATATAATTGTTTATTTAAAAGACAGAGATTTGAAGTCAATTAGGCCAAATATTAGTATCTATTTAATCTCATTTCATGAGTGTTAGCTTATTTTCTCTATGTTAAAAATACTGTACAATTAAACATTCACAATAAAACAAAATAGTGACTTTGGAGTTAGGCAGCCTTGGGTTTAAAACACCTTTCTGCTACTTAACAGCCATGTAACTTTGGGCAAGTTTGTTAATCTTTCCAAACTTTAGTACCCTCATCCATAAAGTGTGGACAATATTGGTACCAAATACATAATACTGTTTCCAGTATTAAAATAAGCTAATCCAAGCAGTGCATAGTGTGATAACCAGCTAATATTTTTTGAGTGTCTATTTTCTAAGCTCTTTACAAGATTATCCTATTTAATCTTACATCTATCAGTCACTAAAAGAGATAGGTATGGAACTAAAAGTGTGTAGTTAGTAATTTGCGGTTAGATTGTTATTTAAAAGAAAGGCAAATGTCTTCATTTTAATAAATGGTGATACAGCAGTTAGAAAAGATTTGGGAAGTTAGATGGGTGCCATGTGTGAGGACTTAATGCCAGGCCAAGTGAAGACTTTGGGCAGGGACAAACCATACTAAAGCCTACACCAGATTAATCTGGTGTTAAAGAGGGACAAAGCACAGGCAGTGAAACTACTTTAGGTGAAGAAATCTGCATTCAGTTGAAAAATGTAAAACTAGATTTCAGAAGACACATATTTTGAGAGTGTATGCTACAAATTGATGGATGAGGTATGGGACATTACAGGATAAATGAAGTAGAAAATATAGAGTGAAAACACAAGAGAGCTTTGGCCAGAATCCTGGAGAACCTGCTTTTGTAGGGCAAGAGGAAAAAAAAAAAAACACCCAATAAATTAGAGAAATAATAAGCACTTTAAGACTTTGTAGTGTCCTTGAATCCACAGAAACAGATTCCAGACAAAGTGATGAACAACAGTATCAAAAATTAAAAGATACTGAACAGGACAAAAACAGGTAAAAGATTACAAAGTGGCTGTAAGAAGTTACCAGTATATCCCTTTCTCTACATTTCAGTAAGTATAGATGGTTTCTCCTTACCAAAAGTACTGTCATCTATGTTTCCCCTTAATATATCACTGAAACAATTTTAAAATATTTATAATCTCCCTCATTCTTCTCTTCCCTCAAGATAAAAGAAATCTAAAAGAGATCGTAGCAACTCACTTGTCTTCCTCAGATTATGCAAATCCCTTTAATTTATCCCAGTTTTAGCAAAGATTCTCCCTGAAGGAAAAAGTAAATTTAGAAGGCATGTTAAAGCAAAGGTAAGGTAATGAATTAAAAAAAATGTCAGAGAGGAACTCGTAGCTGTTTACAGACCACTGCTCCTCAAAGGACATCTTGTCAACTAGAAAACATACAAAATTCGTATGCCCGGTTCAACTAGTAATTTTTTTTTAAATGATATAACAATAAAGACTTCAGGACATTTTTAATTCTCAAGTCATGATCAAAACTAGAGAGCTAAAACATTTCATTAGGATGTTTTAAGTGAAAATGATTTTTAAAAATTAAGTAATTTGTCCTAACAATTGGGAAAATTTGAAAAGAATTAGATTTTACATGAAATGTGGAGTTACTATTAATTATCTTCAGTGTGATATTGGTTGTGTATAAAAATCTATCTCTTCATTCTTAGGAGATGTAAGATTAAGTATTTACATGGAAAAAAATCTCCTGATGACTAGAATTTACTTTCAAATCATATAGCCCCAATCAACAAAATCTATGTACTTATATAAATATAAATAAAGCAAATACAGCAAAATGTTAACAACTTTGTTGAAATAAAAGGGCATTTATTTACTATTCTTTCATTTATTAACCCATTTTATTTATTTTTCTGGATACTGAATATTTTTCACTAGAAAAATAGAGAAAATAACTTGGCCTGATCTACTGCCACACTAACAACTCACTGGAACATACACACATATTCATAGGACAATTTTACTTTAATCCCCAGAACACAGATAACTTTGTTTTTAAGAAAATTTTAAAACTATACAGTTATCCACAAACTCTTAAAAGTATTTCACAAATCAACAATACTTGAATTGATATATTCAAAGCCCAATGTATGGATAATGATAATGACTTCCATAGAGAGAAAAATCTTTCTCCTGGTCATAGACAAGCTAGCTAACTGCACGCCTCACTAATTTATCGGATCTCACAAACAAACTTCACAAATCTGTACCACTGCTCATAAAGAAAACACCTCCCTTTACACTGTCACCTTCTTTGGGCCGCACAATTTGGAGGGTCTGTTTCCAGCATCACACCTCTCCTCAGGGCCAAAAGGATGTACCACCACTCTCCTCTTTCTAGAACATGCTCCAAATATGCAGGAATTCTCTACCTAAAACAGTCTCACATCTACCTACAGAGCCCACCTGGGTCTATTCTCTAAAGGAATTCCTTCACGGCAAGGAACACATCCTGCCTGTAATGTGCATAGTTAGGCCAAAGAGATGGGGAGAGGGAGATGGAGCTTGGATATGAAGACTGAGAAGTCCACATGTGTTCATGAGGCCCCTCTAGATGCAGGATGGAACCCACTTCTGCCATATTTTGGATGTAGAACTCACAGAGCCCAAAAATTTTAAATTCAAACCAGAGCTTCTGTTTGTCAAAGAAGGACAGAACATATTTAGCAATTTATTGGCTTTATTTACAACTTTTAAATAGTTTGACACACAATTTAAGAGCTTTCTTTTGTACTCTTTCCTTGGGACCCACAAATACTAGAGGCAAGCCTGCATAAAAAATGAGTTTAGAGACAGTTATGCAAGGGGAAAAAACTAAAAGGGAAACAGAGTCAGGGAATCTCTGCCACTAAAAAGCTATACAGACTTTATACCTGTGCCTTAGTTTCTAAGACTATAAAATTTTTCAAAATTGATTATTAATTAAAGATCCTAGTTCTAAAAATTAAAGAAATCTTTAGCAATGAATCATTAAACAAATTTACTTTATATGATAGTATCAGGTCTAGGACTTGAACCCAGTTCTCCTCACTACAAATTCAGTGCTTTTCCCACTTTACCAAAGAAACTTACATTTGAAAACCCATCTGCAAAAGATTTATTATCCAACACTGAAAGTGAGAAATAAATGATAAATGCCAGGAACAGAAATGAAAACTAATTCCTCTTCCTCATAAATAGCTCATTTTTCTGATGATCCCTACAGCACTATAATATCTAAGATGCTATGAGTTTAACTTGAAATGATAAAAAATTATTTTGTAATCAATATTATATAATTATTAAAACAATTAAGTAAAATATTGGGTTATGTATTACAAAATCATGAATTTTTTCATCTTCTCAATATCTAGTTTTCTCAAATCTGTATTTAAGTCTTAGGCTATAACTTATAAACTGGTACCATGAATCTGTTTTTTTATTTACAAATTAAAATGCCATAATTAGTGCAAGATTATTATGAGGATAAAATGTGATGACATATAAGAAGTATCCAACACAATGCCTGTTTTAGGACAAGGGCTTACTAAATAACTGTTGAATGATTGAAAAAAAATTTTTTTTAATTGCTGAATTTATTTAAATCACTTAAATACATATTATTGAGAAGCCTAAAACCACACGTTTCAAACAGTCCAACTCTAAATCATCATAGTATAGATCACTAGATGATTCCTAGCATGAGAAGCAGAGTGAAGAGACTGAGCAGAAAAACACTGATAAGGGATGCTGAGGGTAGGGGAGTATATGTGTGTGGGTGGGGAGGGCTGTATTTTCTGCTCAATTCTGCTGTAAATGTGAAACTGTTCTAAAAAAAATATTTTAGAAAATATTTATTTCTATTTAAATCTATTTTAAAAAAATAAGAAGGCTAAGATACTCAAACAGGTTTTTCATAACATGAGGTCATAAAGTGATAAAACAGGCCCTTGACAATTCACTCTTTAGTTAAAGGAGTATCTTCTAATTGGCCTCATGGCTTGTGGTAAGCAGAATAATGGCCCCAAACGACATCAAATCAACTTTCTAACCCCCCAAATCTGTGACTACGTTAATTTACATGGCAAACAAAAATTCAGATTGCAGACAGAATTAAGGTTTTTAATCAGCTGATCTTAAAATAGGGGAAGACTATGCCAGATTGTCCATGGGCCCAATATAATCACAAGGTTCCTTATAAGTGGAAGAAAGAGGCAGAAGAGAGTCATGCAATGAGAAAATGACTTGATTGGCCACTGCTGGAGTTAAAGATAGAAGGGAGCTGCACAGAATGTGGGCAGTCCCCATAAACTGGCAAAGGCAAGAAAATGAATTCTCCCTTAGAATTTCTAGAAAGGAATGCACAGCCCTGCCAACACCTTGATTTTAGCTAAATAAGATCCTTTTTGAACTTCTGACTTTCAGGATTGTTAAGATAATAAATTCATGTTGTTTGAAGATATCAAATATGTGGTAATTTGTTACAGCAGCAATAAGAAACTGATATACAGGTCACTTCCTGTTTCAGTATTCCCATACTCTACAGCAACAGAGGATAGTGTGGGCTTCAGAGTCCAACTGCCTGTATTTGAATCCTTACTCTGACTAGGTGTATGACACTGAACAAGCTATTTAACTATCTATCCTATGCTTCAAGCCTGTATCTGTAAAAAGAGTAGATGATAAGTTCTACCTCACAGAATTGTTCTGAAGATTAAATGAAAAAAAAAATGTAAAGGCATGAACATAACTGCTCAGTATTTATTAGATGTTTATATTTTTATATTTATTCATAATTATATAATCTTCACAGGAAAGTTTGTACATTTACCTTAATTTTCTAGGACTCTGTCTAATCATAGTTACACACAATAATTTATCTATAAAGATATTCATCGTACTATCCAAGAAAAATAAACTGGTCAAATAAATTATGGTACTTCTGCATTATAAATTATTATACCATCATTAAATGGTGTTGTAAGTCTTCCAATTAAGGCCAAGATGGAGTAACAGGAACTAGATTTACCCTCATGCTTAAAACAACTTATATAGAAGCACAAAGTTCAACAACAAAAGCACAAAGGTCAGCACCAATGGGTGGTGGTGGCAGGGGAGGAGGAAATACACTGTCATATCATTCATACAATATATGTGAAGAGGTATGTTATAAATGAAGGTAAACTAGGTTAAAGATGTATACTATTAATTTTAAAGCAACTATTAAAATAACACAACCAAGAGTACTAAACAGTAACTCAACAAAAGTTTACTTTGTGTGCCAGTTGTCAATTTATCACCTCGCAGATTTAAATCTATACTTCATTGTTTGCTCTGCAACAATGGAGTTGAAACTTGTACACATTTTTCCTTTGTCAGTGGCATAATGTTAAGCTTTGTTAGTAGGGGACATTGGAAGACTACTGGAAGATGAAGGGTTCAGTTCCTGGTTCCAGTGTGTTCTCTTCAGCAGGGAACAGAAGAATGCAGCAACCAGCAGCACACAAAATCACCCCATGGTTAACTTCCCATGATATCTTCTTAGGCAGCTTCACAGCAAGTTTTGACTCATAACACCTGTCTATAGGCATCATCCCCTTGTAACTAAAAGAACAGATTCCCACTAAGGCTCACTAACATGACACTGCAACAAACTTCTCTAACATGCAGTGCTCCGTGGTTATGACCTCCAAGAGGTCTGGATTGCAGCCCCGATGAGAAGGGCATGTCCAAGATTTGTTCTTTCCCTGAGTACTTTTTGTCCATTATAGAGGTAGTGGCTGCTCCATTTATCTGCTCTTTTGTGCTCTTTAAAATTTTATTTATGCTTTAGTAGCCAGTTTCACATTAGTCCAGTCCTGTGTCAGTTAATAATTATTATTTAAAATTTCCCTGCTCATATTACTGTGTAGTTTCTATCTCTACATTGGACTGTGGCTGGTACAAGTGAGATAATAAAAATTACTGTTAATCCAAAAACAGGCAGAAAATAAGGGAAAGAGGAACAAAGAATAGATGGAAGACATACAAAATTAATAGCAAGACATACAAATGGCCAACAGGCACCTGAAAAATGCTCAATATGCTAATTATCAGAGAAATGCAAATCAAAACTACAATGAGGTATCACCTCACACTAGTCAGAATGGCCATCATGCAAAAGTCCACAAAGGATAAACACTAGAGAGGGTGTGTTGAAAAGGGAACCTTTCTACACTGCTGTTGGGAATGTAGTTTTCCATTTGGAAAACAGTATGGAGATTCCTCAGAAAACTAAAAAGACTTACCGTATGATCCAGCAATCACACTCCTAGGCATATATCAGGAGGGAACTCTAATTCGAAAAGATACATGCACCCCAATATTCACAGCAGCACTATTTACAATAGCCAAGACATGGAAGCAACCTAAATGTCCATCAACAAATGACTGAATAAAGAAATTGTTGGGGGAGGGTCTAGCTTACTGGTAGAGTACTTACTTAGTATGCATGAGGTCCTGGGTTCAATCCCTGGTACCTCTGTTAAAGAAATAAACTTCATTACCTCCTAAGAAAAAAAAATTTTTTAAAAAGTGGTATATTTATACAATGGAATACTACTCAGTGATAGAAAAGAATGAAATAATGCTATTTGAAGCAATATGAATGGATCTGGAGATCCAGAAGAGAAAGAAAAATATCGTATGATACTACTCATATGTGGAATCCGGAAAAACAAAAAGAAGAAAAGAAAAAAGAGGACAATAACGAACTCATCTATAAAACAGAAACAGACTTGCCAAAAGAGTAAATAATCTTACGGTTACTGGGGGAAAGGTGGTGGGAAGGGATAAATTTAGGAGTTTGAGATTTCCAAATGTTAACCACTATATATAAAAATAGATAAAAAACAGATTTCTTCTGTATAGCACAAGGAACTATATTCAATATCTTGTAATAACTTCTAATGAAAAAGAGTATGAAAATGAATAGATGTATATATATGCACGACTGGGACATTATGCTATACACCAGAAATTGATACACTGTAACTGACCATACTTCAGTTAAAAAAATTAACAGCAAGATGGTAGGTTTAAACACACCAATATAATTAATCACATTATATGTAAATGGTTTAATCAGCTTCATTATAAAATAGATTGTTAAACTAGATAAAAAAGAGAAGAATCAATTTTGTGTTGCCTACAAGAAAGCCACTTTAAATATAAAAACACAAATAGTTTAAAAGTAAAAGGATAGAAAAAGACATGCCATGCTAAAACAAACAGAAAACAGAAGTGACAATATCAATATCAAACAAAGGAGGTATCAGAGCAAAGAATAAATGTAAAGCTCGAAAGTAAGGTATAGACCAAATCTATATAAATGTAAACAAGTTCAAAACATAAACATTTTCTCTGATCACAATGAAGTTAAATTAGAAATCAGTATCAGAAAGGTATCTGAAAAAATATTCAAATACTTATAAATTAAATAAACACACTTCTAAATAACTCACAGGTCAAATAAGAAATCAAAGGCAGAATTCAAAAGCTTTGAAACTGAATAAAAATGAAACAATAAAAATGTGAGATGCAGCTAAAACAACACTCAATGGGAAATGTATAGTATCAAACATCTAGATCAGAAGAGCTCCATCAATGATCCCAATTTTCACCTTTAAAAAAGAGTAAACTAAACCCAAAGTAAGCAAAAGAAAGAAAATAAAAATAGCAGATACCAGTGAAATATAAAGCAAGAAACAAGAGAAAATCAATGAAACTCCATAAAATTGATAATTCTCTACCACAATGATAAGCAAAAAAAAGAGAAGATATTAATTACCATTATCAGAAGTGCACTCTACAAACTACTGTAGACATTGAAATAATAAAGAAAATGTTATGACAATAAAATTGACAACTTAGATGAAATTCTCAGAGAAGTATCTTGAAAAGCACAAACTACCAAAAGCTCACTCACACATAAATAGCATAAGAGACATACGCCTATTTAAGAAATTAAACTTGTAATTAAAAACATTTCCCAAAATATAAGTTCAGGCCCAGATGGCTTCAACAGTGATTTCTACAAACTTTTAAGGAAAACATAAACTTCTACATGAAAATATAAGAAAAAATCTTCATGACTATAGGGTAGGCATAGATTTCTTAAATATGATATAAGTACAGTCTATAAAAAAAGTAATGAGTGGGACTTTTTCAGAACTAAAAACTTTTGCTCCTCAAAAGGCACTATTAAAAAAGGCAAGCCACAGACTGGGAGAAAATATTTGTAAAACATAGAATACTACAATTCAATAATAAAAAGTCTACTAAATTTTTCAAATGGGCAAAAAATTTCACCAAAGAAGTTATGTGGATGGGAATAAGCACATGAAAAGATATTTAACATCATGAATGAGTAAAGCAATGCAAATTAAAATCACAATAAGATACTACTACTCACTGGTCAGAATGGTTTAAATTATTAAGTCTATAAAAGTATTTGCTTACAAAGACTGTACACAAATGTTCAAAGCATCCTTATTCCCCAAAACTAGAAATAATATACACCAATTAAGAAAAGGAATAAATAAATTGTGGTATATCTATATAATGGAATACTACTTAGTAATTAAAATGAATGAAATATTATACCTACAACTACTGGATGAATCTCAAAATAACTATGCTGAGTAAAAGAAGCGACATTTAAAGAGCATACATAAGATATTGTTCCATTATATAAGATTCTAGAAAATCCCAACTGATCTATAGTGACAGAAATAAGATCAGTGGTTGTCTCAGCAGTGGCAGAGGGAGGGGTGGGAATGGAAGAAAGGATTACAAAGAAGCAATAGGGAATTTTGAGGGGTGATAAATATGTTCATTATCTTGATTGTGATGATGGTTTCCCAGGTATATACATGTCAAAATTAATCAAATTGCATACTTTAAATATGTTCAGTTCATTATATATCAAGTATACCTAAATTAAGGTGAAAATTTGATATAGAAAACAAAAAGGTAAATGAGTATAGAGTGTCAGATGAAAAGCAAACCCTAAAATACAAAAAGCGATTATTTCTAGCTGATGGGATTAGTGGTGATTTTCTTGTTTGTGCTCTCTAAATTTTTTCTAAATAATTTCAGTGGACCTGTTTTACTTTTGTAGTTGTCAAATGTCCATATCTCTTCACATACTAGGCAGTCAATAGATACTTAAACTAAACTGTTTTCATTAACAAATTTAAAATCGTATGAATTCTCAAAGGAGACACATACACATTATCTTACAAAGCAAGGCAAAACTTTAGTATACACCACCATTTTAGATTATTTATATGTCTATGGATATACTGACTTACTACATTATTTAAGAGGCTCATATATATTTGGAATATGGGTCTTATTTCCTTCATGAGTTACAAAAAAAAAGCAGAATGCCTTATATAGTCTTACATATGACAGGTGTTCCACATATATTTATTGAATTCATCAACAAATGAATGTCTTATAGCTGTCTTAGAATTACAACTACGTCAGTGCTTAGCACATAGTATGTTCTCAAAAATTTGTATCCAACTTTTTAAAAACTTTAAATCCCTCTATTCAATATAAGTTTAACTTAAATCAAATACCAAGCAAGGACCACTTCTTACTTCACACATAGCACAGCATCACGCAAACTCAAAGATGTTGACAAAGTACTTATGAAACTGAATCCAAAATTTCTGGAGTCACAAGCTTCGAACATAAAAACATAACTAAGAAATTACACAATAGTACTCAGATCCTGTGGCATTACATAGGATAAGTAAAGCAAATGAGCTCCTTGAAGAAATGGCCGATTACAGGTCTGAGGCAGGGAAATTAAACATTTCTTCTTACACCAGAAAGCAGAAGTACTTAAAGACTAATGAGGACATGTTAAAAGGGCATAGAGTTGGCTTGAAAAGATTCCCACTGGCAAAATATTCAAAAAGAATAAGAATGGCAATGGATTATAACATATTCGATTTTTTTTTTTAATCCATGGGTCCAACTCTTTGTAGAAAAATCCCATCTGTTAATTACAAAGGGGTAAATGTACTTATTACTAAGTGGTAAAATTCAGCATCACCAAAATGGGGGAAACTAAAATCACGTCTCCTAATGTGATCCAACAAAAGTACACAAAATCAACTATGTAGTGCTCTTACCAAGAAATATGTAACTTTGAATTATGAAGAAACAATTAGATAAACACAGACAATGGGTCTGGACTTTTTAAAAATGTTGGTGTCAGGAAAGAACAACAAAAAGCACGGAAAGCCTGTACTAGGTTAAAAAAGATTAAAGAGACATAATAACTAAAAGCAATGCCTGACTTTGATTGGATCCTGGATTTTAAAACAAACATCTATAAAGATTATCGGGATAATTTAAGAAATTTGAATTTCAATTACCTAATATCATGTTATTGATGATGCTAAGTTTTATCACTTTGTAAAAGTAACTTTAAAATAAAAAGAGTGAGAAAGCAAATGGGGCAAAAAATTAACAACTACTGAGTCTATATGAATGGTATATGGATGAACATTGTATTATTCTTTCAACTATTCTGTATGCTTAAACGTTTTCAAAATAAAAAGTTAGGAAAAATAAATCTGGCAATATAATCTTTTAAGTGTAATACACCTCTCGGTAACTAGTTATTTCTTTTTACAGAACAAATAGTACTCAAGGTTCAATCACGTAACAGTTTTTTTTTTATAACAGTTTTGTGGTAGTTTGTAATAAATTTAAGTAGACTAGAAGTTTTACAGAAAAGGGCCTGCTTTCTTGGCTCTGCCATTTACAAGAGCCATTGGACTTCAGACAGTTGTATATTATATGCACATATATTATAATATGATATATAAAATGTATATGAAGAATCAAATAATTACAATTGCCAAAATGTCATGAAATAAAAGCGCTAATGTATAAACTTAGAGAAATACCTTCTTTAAACTGGATTGGTCAAAGAACTTGTTTATCACTTATTCCAAATCACTTAGTTGGAGGGCTAAGGGAAGTGCTAGAAACCAGTGTCAATTGAAACTGAATCAGAAATGAAAATAGAACACCTCTGAAATTATAAAAATAGATCAATGGGAAAGTATGACTTAATTTTCAGTTTGAGTTCTTCAAAAGCAAAGGACCATATCTGATTCATTTTTGCAAACTCAGTGCCCAGAATAATCTCTTACACCTGGTAGACATCTAGTAAATTAAATACTGAACAAATAAAAGACCAAAAATGCAACATTTCCAAAAACAGATATCATATAAAATTCAGTTATTCATATATACACAGTTTATATCTGCATTTGACAAATATAACAGGGGTGCATTTTTTAACACTAAAAATATAGTTTAAAACTTAAGATACATTAAAAGATACACATGCAAAAAAACCCCAGAAACTTAAAAAATATTTCTCAATTTGGACACAACCAGTTATAAATATATTTTATAACACAATACGTTAATTGTAAGTGTCTGATCATCTGATCATAGTGTGGTATCATTCTCATTTCTGATCACCCTTAAACATTATAGAGTTTAAACTATAAGAAAGGAATGTGCTAACTAGTTATGTGATAGCAAGCAAAATGACCTAACACTGTTTTTGCTTTTTGTATGAGGATAGAGTAAAATCTTATTCAGCTCTAAAATTCTACAATTCCATGAAATGTTTAGTGTAAACCTGTACTGTTTTCAGGTATACAAACATATATTCATGTAGGAAAAATCCTTGCTTAAGGATTGTCCTTAGCCATTATTATCTCGTAATAACATTAATGGAATATAATCCATAAATACTGACTCACTATGTTGCACACCTGAAACTAATATTGTAAATCAACTAAACTTCAACACACAAACACACAAAAGATTGCCTCCTTTCATAATTTGTAAGGTATTACTCGCATAATAAGTGTACAAGGTATTATTTGCATAGTTGACCATAGTAAATTACCAGATTTTATTTAACTGAAAACTGCAGTCAAAGCTTCCTATTTGTTTACTATCTCTTCAGATATATCACCCACACCATATTGTGCTAAAATATTTCCTTAATTTAAAATCATTTCAGTCCAATTGCTCAAATAAAGAAACTTAATCTCCCAAATTTAAGTATTTCAAAACAGCTATATATTATCATAACACAAATAAAGTTTGATGGCTTAGTAGACCCTAACACTTTTTTTTCAATTTCAGACATTAATAATTATAAGTAAATGACTGAGCAGTCCTAAGGTATCTGGGATTGTACCTCATCAATGAAATTAAATATAACGTACACCTATAATTTATATAATATTGTATATCAACTTTACTTCAATAAAAGAAGACAGCAAGAGTTTAAAAAAATTAAATACAACAAAATTTTGTTAGACCTACTTTCAAGTTTGGCTTCAGTCTCATGCTCTTCACACTGAACTAATGCAAAAATTTCTCACCAACTGCTGCCTCTTCCCCACCTCTGGAATTCACTTCCTGTTCACCTCTCACCCTTAAGTATGCATATCAGAAGTCAACAGCCTTAACGCTACTGTTAACAACTAGAGCTTCTGTTACTCAGTGTGGAGCTCAATCCTTCCACAATACAGTACATAGTTTAATAATTAAGATCATATTTTAGAACTAGCTAATACCCCACAAATTTCCCAGTCCACACAGAACATTTTAATCTAGAAGATTTGACAGAAAGGTCAAAACCAAAAACCAGTCTACTTTAACTGAAAACTAACTAAAAGGGAAATTCCTGTATAGAATGTCTATTTTGTGTTTTGGCTTAGAAAACTAAGACTTTTGAAACTTCTTATAAGCAATACCATGCCAAATGCATAAAGGTTTAAACAAATTTTGATAAACAGAGGGCTGATAATTTATAAGAATTTAAATTATTCAATGAAACAACCTAAATATTACTTAAGTAGTTTTTTCCCTTCTTTTGGTCTAGGGCATAAGTGGAGTGACAAGTTTTTTAACTATTTGTTATCTGTTGATTTTTTGACTTAGGAAAAGTTGCCACTATTTAAAAAAAGAAAACCAAAAAAACTAGCAAAGAGCTTGGAATCCTCTGAATGCAATGGGTATGAGCAAAGTATAGCAAATTCCTTGCTTTAGTTTTCCATAGGTTTTCCTCTCTTTTCAATAATAATTTCACTTACATGCAAAATTAGCTATGTTTCTGCTTAAGATAACTTTCAAATACCTAATGAGTTCCAATAAATTCTTAAGTGAGGGTAACTCCTGGAGGTGTAACAATAACCATTACAAATTTGAACATACAAGACCTCCCTATAAAAATCAAAGATTTCTTTTCATTTTTTCCTAACTGAGCATTCTACCACCATCACCATCACCATCACCCTCAGTGGGGTGGGGAGCCATATAATTTAAAGCTTTTGATGCTTAATAGAATACATTTCAACTGTCTGGAAAATTTACTCATCTATAATAAATAATTCCCTGACATTGCTGGATAGCAGAGAACATGTTATATTTCTTTACCTTTCTTCATTATTTGTAATTGCCACTCAGGAGCTAAATTAGACAACATGAATGTAACCCAAAATTACAACCAGAAAATGAAAGAGTTGAAAAGAACCTACCAAATATATCCATTTCCCACCCACTATAGGAACTCCTTCTGTGACACATCTGAGCTTTTCCCTGCTTTCAATGAAAGAGCTTTATTTAAACTTCCTTACACTAATCTGTTTTTCTGTGACTTCCACTTAGTAGATGTAAAATTCTGACCTCTAAAGTCCTTCAAATATTTGAAGATAATTATCAGGTTTACTTTTAGGGCATTTGTTATCATCTTAAACACAATCTTATTAGAAAAATGTCAAAATACTTTTGGAAGCAATAGCTATTTCAGTTTACTTTTTTTTTCTTTCTTTGTTTTGGGGTTGTTTTTCCCTCTGATAATAAATAAACTATCTGCCAATACAGCTAGAAAACATGAGATGAGTGGTCTTCTCCACTTAAGAGATTCTTAAGCAAGTTTTTGCCTCATCAGTAAGGTAGATTTTTGAAGGGGTAGGAGATAGGGTGAGTAGGGAGAAATCATTTGGTATGTTATTGTTATTTATTACAGTGTATTAACATACTTTGAAGTAAAATGAAAGTAGTTAAGACCATATATAATGGAGTCAAATCCGATTTGAATTCAGTTTAGCCACTGGCTGTGTGACTTGGGGTATATTACTTAATTTCTCTGTATCTCAGCTTCCTCCCATGTAAACTGAAGGAAATAACTGAATCCAAATAAAAGGATTGTTGTTAAGGATCAGCTGTAAAGGATCAACATGTTAATAATCCATGTTAAGTATTTAGAACAGCGTTTGGTACAAACATAGTGCTCTATCACAGTGCTAATTATTCAAATTTTTGCTTATTACCATTCATTTACTCTAAGCTGAATTATTATGGTAATATACATAACAAAAAATAAAGATATTTTAATTATCTTGATTCAGATTTTTCCAGCTCTCAATAATTACTTTTATATGGTATTTTAGCAACCTTAGGATGGCAAACTTTCAGCCATTCCAAATCATTTTCAGAAAAATATTTAATGACATGAAAAATGTCTGCAACATATTAACTGGAAGGTTAAAAAAGCAATTTGTCAAAAAGCATAAACTATGTGATCCCAACTTTGTTTCTTAAAAGTGAAAAAATACAGAGCATTAGAAGTGACTTGAAAATGAACAGCAGTCTACCTTTAAGCACACAGATCTAGAGCCAGGTGTGACTCTACCTGCTGTCCCATCACCTGGCCTCAAAAATATGTAGGTGGAGGACAGAGGAAGAGACAAAAAACAGACCTCACTGGAAATTTATATATATACGTCTTTTTAAATTTCCTTGGAAACTTATAAAACAAAATTTCAACAGTGGTTTTTTTTGGTAGTGGTATTACAAATAACTTATTTTTTATGTGTCTGTTTTCTACACTGTCCAATTTTAAAATAATAACTATGTTTTAAAATTTTCAGAAAAAAATCCCATATTTAAAAATATGTCTTACATAGGCTGTTCAAATCTGTCTTTCTCTAAGTTTTTTTTTAAGCTTATAAATGTTTTCTTACCTTCAGGAATAAAAAAAAATAAAAATTCAAAGGAGTAAATAAAGTAATAAATTCATAAGAATAGAAAAACCAACATGGAATTATACACAATTATATACATTCTTAAATTCTGTTTCCTGTATTGATTGCTATTTTAGCTACCCCACATCTTTCACTGCTATAGACCTTTTACATTAAAATTTAATTTACAAACATTGATAGATCACACAGTGCTGCATATATTATTTCCACTTTACAAATAAGAAGACAAAAATGAAAGATTTTGTGTTATAAAACAGCAGTAAGCATTTGTCGTAAGAAAGCAATGAAAAGTTTATGGTACTATTCTCTCAAAATTCCTTTGCTCTAAAAATTAGAAATGAAAATAAGCTAATATTTTCCCTATTATGTTTTTTGAGTGCTTCTATTTAGAAATGTTTGCTGTAGCTTCTCACTTTTTTTCTTTTCTCTTTTTTAAATAATAAAATTCTAGAGACAATTATATAAGAAATGTTCTCAGCAATATTCACTGTTTTTAATGATTGACACAGACTCTAATAAGACATTTGAAATTATATCCACAAACACCCCACTCTCAGTTGGGTGGTAAGAAAAAGCAAGGCTTAGAAATATTTTTTACATATCCAGCATTCCCAGTGGGGCTTTCTAGAATTTTTAATAGAGTGCCATCCACGAGTTTTCAAACAGTAGATTAACGAATATCTTGTTCTGGCTATAACAATATATGTGGTTTTCTTTTTTATTTTGATGAACCAATTATGCCACTTTATTGTTTTTTAATCTGTTAACTTCTATACATATATTTAACAATACTAATTAAATCTGAAATGAAATTACTGCATTTAAAAGAGAGTTTTTAAAAAAACCCTAAGAAAAAAATTTCTTTTCATAGAATGTGGGGAAAACCATAATAATGTAAGAACTCATTACTATAACATTTTGACTATGTGGTAACCGTAACTATTCAAAACATGTCAAAAATTACATAGATAAAAAACTTACTTGCTCTGCTAAAATCTGTCATAAATTATACATATTAAATAGTTTAAATTTCACATTTTTAGTATATCTGACCTATAATTCTATACATATAAAACCTATAGATAATTCATATTGATCATAATCATAATAATCATCTCCTACCTTCTCTATCAGTCCATCTCTCCTCTTCACCCCCACAATCAGAAACTCCCAACTCCTAAGTCTTAACACTAACAAATAATAGGAAACTCGAGAATAGACTTTCAATAAGTCAAACAAGTATTCCAAACCAACTGCCCCTTATCAGTTTTTGAACATGTAACAAAAAAGAATAAAGTCAGCAAAACAAAACAAACTCTGAAACAAAAAGGTGAGCAGATTTAAATAAAGCCTTATGAATGTATCAGTGTAGACAAGATGACTTATGAAAGGCTGCTGCTGATGGGTCTGAAAAGAATTTCTCTCAGATAGTACTATCTAAATATTAGCATTAGGAACTACTTTAGTTATTTATAATTATCCTCCATTCATTCCAAATCTATATAAAAAGTTTTTACTTCTTTTTAAAGCCAGCAGAACATGCTTAGAAAATCATAAATTAAAAAAAAAAAATCAAAATGATGACAAGGACTTAGAAAAATAAAACTAAAGAGAGATGCAAAGCTAATAAATTTCATATTTCATAACTTCAATTATATGCTGGACAAAGTAATTAGTCAAGCTAGTCAGAAATCTACATAAAAAGTAGATAGATGATCCTAGGTTCAATCAGTACATGTTTTTCCCAGGGTCATTCTAACTCAGATGCTTGGTCCTCTTCCAGTAGAGGGAGCAAAATCATAATATTCTATTGAAGTCACAAAAAGAAAGGGAGAGGGAAGGCTTACAAGTCCCCTTTAGATATCTTAAATCTATCTAGACAAGTGAAGAATTGTACTGAAAATATCATGATCAACCCAAAGGAAAAGACGAAGATTTCAGCTTTTTCAAACACTTCAAGGCTTTGAAATTAAAAAATGGTCCCTAAATATTTAATTTCAAGAACCGTGTATTTCATTGCCCACCAATTCACACAGGTAAACAAGCATTTTATAAATCTTTAACAACGAAGTTTCAGAAAAATGATAAAATATTACATTAAATACATTTTAAAATTTTGAAAGTAATACACCCACATGACAAAAACTATTAAAAAAAAAAAAAAGGAAAGAAAAAGTATAATTGCACTACCCTAAACCAATCTATTTCCTTTCAGTATTTTTCACATGTATACTTTCATACTGCTATGAAAATGTGTAATTATAAAAACATTTATTAAGTGCTTACTATATGCTAGGCTAGGCACAGTTTAAGCACTTTTACGTGTTACAATTCTTTTAATCCTTATTAAAGCCCTATATTATTCCATATTTAAAGATGAAGCAAATGAGATGCATAGAAATTATCCAACTAGCTAAATAAAAGTCATGCAGCTAATAAGCAACATAACCAAGATTCTAAACCAGGTGGTCTGATACCAGAGCCTAGGTTTTTGTTTTTTTTTTTAACTTTTTTTGGGGGAGAAGTTAGGTAATCAGGTGTACTGGTTTATTTTAACAGAGGTACTGGGGATTGAACCCAGGACCTCATGCATCCTAGGCATGTGCAGAGCTTATACTCTTAACCACTTTATTGTGATTTTAATTTTGAATTACGCTTTTCCCCATTAATGTATTTGATAGTCTTCAAACTCTTTTTAATGCCTATAATAGTCCATCTAATATGGATATGGATAATATGGATATGACAATAAATTGTGCTGTTTCCAGTTTTCCCTTATAGATATAGCAAGATAAATATCTTCAGGTATATTACTTTTGCTATACGTGGGTTATTGTAATATAGTACTTTTATACTCAAACATGCCACCAAATTGCTTTCCGAAACACTTGTATCTATTACAAAGCTATGTAAGTTCCAATTTCACCATAAATTTACAAGCACTAACATTAAAAAATTTTTTCCTAA
The DNA here is from genome assembly GCF_048773025.1 of Camelus bactrianus. Taxonomy (NCBI): domain Eukaryota; kingdom Metazoa; phylum Chordata; class Mammalia; order Artiodactyla; family Camelidae; genus Camelus; species Camelus bactrianus. The sequence continues at coordinate 72,876,802 of NC_133547.1, forward strand.
TAGGTAAAAACGAAACCCACTGCAAACTATTACTAAAGCTGCATGTTATTCTGAGTGTTGTGTGTATTAACTCAATTTCCTGTTTTGTGAATTTCAGCTTATATGTTTTGTCTAGTTATCAACCGAGATCTTATCATCTGAGCTTTTTATAGAAATATTAACTCTATGTCCATTTATATTTGCAATAAAATGTTCCCAATCTATTGTTTTCCTCTTAATTATGGTTATTTAGTTTTCGTTTGGTTTTGATAATAAATCTTCCTGTTAAAGGCAATTATAATTGGAAGTTACAAAACATCTTAATACCTTATAATTTTCTAAAAACAGAAGTCTACTGCTTTGAGCACATCAATGAATCACTTTCAAATATAAGACTGTTGAAGAAATAGAAATCTATATCAAAATATGCTTATTCACCTGACAGAATTACTGAGTTTGAGAAATCTTAAATATGTCTCATACAAAATTAACTAAATGAGTAAAAGCCCACCCTATGCCAAACCACCAAAATAAGAGCTACATACCTGTCGCTGTAAACACAGGCGATTTCTGTCATGTAAATGCTGATGATTAGAAAGTGATGAATGCCAACTCCGAGCTTGACTATGCAACTGAGTTTGAGTCATATCAGAAGGCCGTGTTACAAGATGTGAAGTAAACTGCCGATCAAGGTCATGATCTAAAACGTGACTTGAATTATCTTGCCCAAATGCTGACTCATCAAATTGGGGAAGGAGACCCTCCTGAAGGAGGTCTTCTGGGTCAAGTCCTGTGAATGGCTCAGTTTGAGATTCCACTTGATGAAGTAAATTCTCTTCTAAAGATGAAAAGCCATTAGCTTCTACATGATCATTGAAATGGCCCATTTGAGTTCCTGAGTCAACAGGATCTGGGAAGTTCATGTGCACAGGGGATAATTTTGAATTGCTGTAATTACCCTGAGGATGTGATGAATGCAACATTTGGAAATTATTTGAATTCAGTGATGTATTGGGATTCAGCATATGCTGAGTAGATTCTTGCTTGATTCCCCTATGAGGTGAAAAGGAATTACTCCCAGTAAAATCAGATAAAGTTTGATTTGTATGATTAGGTGCAAGAACTGCAGAGGACTGAAGAAGATTATTTGGTGACACATGATTACTAGAAAAGGAATAATGTGAAGAAAACTGTTGTGAATTACTGACAGAACAAGAAGTCATATTTGGGGAAGGTCCATTAAAATTTCCTTCTTGATGACTGCTACACTTGAGAAAGTGCACTGAAGGATTTGACGTTTGAGAAAATTGCTGCATCGAAAGGGATTGTTGTGAAGTAGATGCATTATTAATTTGTGGGGGGTGGTTAACACTGACTCTGTGTGGACCAGAAACGTTAACATCCATAAAATTTTTAGACTGGCTAAGAGAATTTTGCCCTGGGTTAAGATTATTTCTGTTTTGTTGCGAGCGGAGTGAAGTGCACTGTGTTTGTTGTTCATTGGCCTGAAATAAGGCAAAGTCATGGTGTGCCACAAAGCTTTTAGTTTGATGCATAGAGTGAGAATGTCCTTGTTGGTGAAAAGGAGATCCATTTTGATTTGAAATGCTAGTAGCTGTCTGATGGCCCCACATTGGACTGCCGTCTGCTACATCTGGAAACAAACCATTGGGCTGATTCTGGGGGTGGATCGGAGAACAATTAAACTGAGAGTGTGGAGATAACACATGTTCAGCTGGGCTACCAAATGGCTGATTAACTTGGTGAAACTTCATTGAATCAAACTGATTTAACTGTTCATAATCAGTCAGCTTCTGATGTGTTGGAGTACCTTGTACATGGTTCAGTGAGTCTATATGCAAAGGTTCAAATTCTGCACCCAAGTTCAATTCATCAACTAGTGAAACAGGTCCTGGTTGTACAAATGCATCATCTGACAAACCTTCTAAGGTCTCACCAAAAAGATTGGCTTCATCAAAAAAGTCCATCATTGGATCTGTCATTTTGAAAAATTCAGTAACAATCTGGGTTATTCACTCCAAATGGAGTATATTCAGCTTCTCTGTAGTAGATATTATTGGATCATTTCCAAAGGTCATCAACTGATCTGAAACAGGTCAATGTTCATTATTGCTGTAGACAATGACATGTCATGAAGTGTTAGAATCCTAGGAAAATAAGAACAAAAACAAAGTTTAATCATGAATATTCATTACATTTTTACAAAGTTTTTACGATTTAAAAAACATAAAATCTGTGTACAGTATGTTTTGGAAGAATAATTCATTGCAAATAGCTCATTAATATTTCCTACAAAGAAAAAATGCTGGTACATGGGATATGACTATATGCATTTAAAAGTAACAATGTATATTTCTTCATTTTGAAGTTTACATATAATGACAGAATGTAAAGTAAACCTGAGAATGGAATGTCAGGCTCTCTCCTATACTATGAAATGGTCATCACTCCCCAGCAACTCTAACATGTATAAAATATATACATATTACACTTCAAACTTATGTCTCGCAAAGATAACTGACATCAGAACCGCTTAGGTAAGCAAATATGTTGTGATCTTTTGCTCCAGACCTTTTGAGCAGATATATCTACTATTTCATAGGTATACATGGAACTACATAAAGAAGAGCAATTGTGTGGGGTCATGATAAGCTTGCCCTAAATGAGACACAAGTTAGCCATCTGGTCAGCTGACAGACAACAAGGACATGTGGTATGTTGGGGATGTCGCAATATATTGCTACCATGGCCCTCTTGCTCATCCACCAAGGAAGATCAGCCTCCTGACGGTGAACTAATTTAGATACCCATGGAGCAAAACCAAGCACCTTCTGGTAAATGCTTATATGCATTATTCTAAAGTACCTCCCACCATTGAATTATTTAGAATATACATGTTGTTTATTATATTTACTAAACTATACAAATAAATGTGTACCAACAATTAAGCTAAAGCAAAAATAAGCAATAGCTTAAGTTAAGCAATAAAATAGTCTTACGATAATCTCAAGAGAAAAAATGATAAGTTTTATACACACACATCACATATATACATATACAATTTACATGTAGAAAGGATCTAATAGGTTACTTGCTAACATGAAATGGCTGCCCAATTTTGTTCTAGGCTTGTATTATTCCAAATATTTTTAACAACGGTAATTTATGGTTCTGCTCCCACTGTCTTGCATAGGGAAACCACAAAGGGAGATTCTTGCTCCTCTACAAATTAGTTTATTCAAAAATTAGCAAAGGTCTAAGAAACTTTTCCAGTACTTCTATTTTGGGAGATCCATATAAGGAAATAAAAATTTCCTGAACAAAATGTCTGCTCACTGTTTAAACAGAGAAAAACTTTTGAAAAATTCTGAGAAGTAAAAACTACCAGAATCTATATTAATTTTACCTAGAAATGGACTTATTAATCACAATGGTATACAAGTGCTGTGACAAATATATAATTTTAGAATAAGGGAAGTAGAGAAAAAAAGAAATTATTTTTCCAGATTTTATAATTTTGAGACTGAGCAGATAATGTTATGTGTTCTGAACTGAACATAGAATTAGCCCCACCCCCCAAAAAAGGCAGGTTCAATCACTTCTCTTGAACATATTTTAGGTTCAGCTATAGACTCTAGGCTAGAGAACATCTATGTATATTTAACCCATTAATCAGGAAAGCAATTTCCTATGTTTTTTAATGGATGTATGATTATTTACCAAGAGGAAAAAAGAGAAATGAAATAGAAATTACCAAATGCAGTATATTATCAAATATAAGGCACATTAATTGATGTAACACAAAGAAACAAACTATGATACTATACCAATTTGAATTTTTATTTTATAATCTATGAAATAACTTTTAAAAGCATTTTTAGACCAAGACTTATTCCAAAGGATCTGACAGTTTCTTTTCCCATGAAGTACTCTTTTTGGTCCATAAAACACCTGACTGTTGCTCAGTAAGTAAATATAGAATCACCGTCATTTCTTCAACAACAAAAACTTGCTTCACTAATATTAAATTTATGCTCTGCTACTCTGTCTCTTTGCCTCTCTGCATAATCAATAACTTTTTGGTTTAATGCTGAATAATAGTGTATCTTTTTAGAGATATTTTAAATAAGTAAACGTGTAGTATTGATGTACACAGCCCAAATGAAGTGATGACAATATAAGTAGCTATGACCAAGTTTCTGTACACATAGGCAATGACAGCCACCTGGCAGACAGTGACTGAGACACATCCTAACTTCAGAGATATTAAAAGTAGAAAAAATATGCATCTCAGAATTGATTAAAGTAATTTCTTAAATATTTAGAATGTATTACTTCAAGTGTTTGGAACCCAGAACTACAAAAACTGCCTAATTGAATGTTGAAAGTAAATTATCTGAAGCACATGACATCAGTTCACATATTCCCACTTATTTTGATAACAGTGAACTTACAAAACATTCTGAATTTATGCTGTGTACTATAGGCTTGTACATTTGTTTTATTCTTAAGAAATTAAGGTTTTTTAAACAGAAATAGACTCACAGACATAGAATACAAACTTGTGGTTGCCAAGGGGGTGGGGGATGGGAAGAGATTGACTGGGATTTCAAAATTGTAGAATAGATAATCAAGATTATACTGTACAGCACAGGGAAATATATACAAGATCTTATGGTAGCTCACAGAGAAAAAATGTGACAATGAATATATATATATGTTCAAGTATAACTGAAAAATTGTGCTCTACACTGGAATTTGACAACATTGTAAAATGATTATAAATCAATAAAAAATGTTAAAAAAAGAAATTAAGGTTTTTTAGAACACTGTTCTGGAAATAAGTTAATGATGTATCAGAGCAGTAATATTTCATTTAGGAAAGAAATGGTATAGTCATTGAATTTTTGTACATTATGGTAGATTATGTTAAAGCAAAGTGTTTTCTACATTTATGTAACATGAGGCTTACGAAAAATATGGGGAGATATGGAAATTTTAATTAAGAAAACAATTTTGCTATATACTCTTCCAATAAACATTTACTAATAAAACAACTTCTAGGCACTAGGATGATGAATAAGAACTGACCTCTCAAGGGGAATACAAGCAAGTAAATAGACCATTACCAATACAATATTTGTGCTTTGATAAAAGTACGTAAGAGGAGGAAGATTTAATGAAGAAAATGAATATAAACACTATACTATGTTAAGATATACTTTTCATATGTGACAAGATACATGTAGTCAGCTTTAGTTATAAAGACAGAAACTAAAGATGAAGTATGAAAAAATTTCCATAAAATCTTAAAAAAAAAATCCTATCTTTTCTGATTTGAACAGTTTATTCTATAACTGACACAATAATCATTTAAGTTTCTCTTTAAGATCTATCATCTTATTTCATTCTAGTATATATAGATATCATTTTCTAACTTCATAAAAACATTACATCAGTCCAATTTTAACTTACTATTTAATTAAGCAAAAATTTATGGAGGGTCCATTACATCCAAAGCAACTCTGTAGAAACTACAAAAGCTTCCACCTCATGAATTTCAGACTCTAAATGGGGGGGGGTAGGGAGTAATGGCACAAGAAAAGTACATCAAATATTGAATAAAATTTGATAAACATGCCCTAAGAGAGGCACAAGTTTATCTACAAGGTGATTTATAAAGAGAAGAGAGCATATCTGGCAAATTATTAGGGAACAGCTTCTTGGAACACTTAGAATATGAAGAGGTCTTATAAAAGGGATTGGAAGGCAAGGCCAGGCAAAGAATTCAGGAATAAAGAAAACAGCAGGAAGCATATATTTAGGAAACAGTATGACCATTGAGAGTATACAAAAGAAGAAAAGTAGAAAATAAAGGTGGAAATACAAGTTAGAACAATGCAATAGGAGATTTTATCAATTAAGTACATAAATTAATATATTTGGAAGACAGAATTCTCCTAAAGTTAAGACAGTGTTTAGAATCAAAATCAAATTACTTATTTATCTGCATTTCTACATTTATCCAATGCCAAACATGATGCTCTTATAAAATCAATTCAAATATCAATAGGTCAGAATCCCTGCCTTCAAAAAATTCATAATCTATAGGGAAAGAAAACACATAAACAAATAGTATCATATATATCTTAGCAGAGATATATACAAAGCACTATATTATGGTAGCACAGATTAAACAGCAATTAATTATGCCTCGAAAAGATCAGGAAAGGCAAGAGAAGAGGTAACATTTGAACTGGGTCATAAGAGTAAAAATAAGGTCTCTAAACATGTGTTCTATAGTAGAATTTATATATATAAACTTACTTCAGTGGCAAATTTATTTTCCTCAATGTCTAATAGTTGCTTTTCCTCCAAGATATTTCTATATTCTCCAGATAAGCCCCTCAGTATTTTTCTAATAAATGAACTGGTCTTCCCAATGAGTTCTACACATTAATAGCTCTGTTTAACTTAATATATCATTGATCCCTACCAAATTATTCAGTCCTCTATTACAGTCATCACTGCAGCATTTCTATACAGTATTAAATTTGTGCTACATTAATTACTATTTTGTTTATGAGCTACTTATAGCTATTTCATATTTATACCTGGAGAAAGTTCAGCTTAGGATTTACCTCCTATAGAAGGCCTCTCCCTACTCAACCCTGTCTAGTAACCTGCGCATACCATAAATAATATTGCATTGTGATAATATATTACCTTTTTCTCCAGTACACTCTACACCCTTAGAAAAAAGAAACACTCTTATAATCTTTGTATCCTTAGATGTTGCCTAGCATAGGAGGCAGGAATACATTTTTGCTATATCAATGAATGACTAACAGGAATTAGAACATGATACTTAAAACAAACAAAAACTAGACCTGAGTCCTGGCTCCACCACCTTCTAGCTATATGACCTTGAGAAGATCACACACTTTTTTGTTTTCATCTATAAAAAAACCCCGAAGAACAAAAATAACTACACAGACTATTAACTATAGTCCTGTCTGCTTCAAAGGTAAATTATAAAGTGCTAAGTAAAGATAAAATACTATCTCTACCAGTAAGCTGTAACCCTTATTAGGGCAGGGAACAGTACAATCTTTTACAATCCCAACACTCTCTTGCATTGTACCTAAAATTGGCAAGAGCACAGAGGGAACGCTAAAAAATGCCCTGAAGTGAGGCAGGACGTGGCATTTGGGGAACTACTCAAGAGCATGATGTGGCGAGAGCACGCTACTAGCCAAATAGAGAGATGTCGGGAGGCAAGCAGAGGGCAGATATCCAGGCCTTTTATTAGCCATGTTAAGAAATCTGGACTTTATCCTAGAGGCAATAGGGAGCTATTTCACTGATTAAAATTTTTTTCTCTGGCTTAACACTTGACTAACATTTTTACTGTGGTTATTAACATTTGAAGTTATTTTCAGATAGTAAATAGCAACTCTTCCAATGACAGTAACCAAAAAACTTAAGAGTTGGACCCAGAAACATTTTTTAAAAAATAAAATGATAATGATGGGTGTATAGTTATTTTTAAAAATATCCTGGGAACTCCTGCTTGCTAGAGGGGATGCTGCATAGTTCATCAATCATTTAATAAAGCCAATTACATCTTTAAAGTGAAAAAAAAAAAAGAATATTCTTACTTGGCAAAGTAAAAAGCTGGCAAACTTCAGTTCACCATTTCTTTGTTTAAAAAAAATTATCTGTAGACTTCTAGTAACAGCTCTTGTTAAGGAATTCACACTATGCTTGAATACCTGTTAAAAAGTTCTTCTTTACATCAAGTTAAATTTCCTCCTGTCTTCATAGGCATTTACTTTGAGATTATTTAAAATAAACCTAATTGTGACAAATCTTCAAATTCCTGAAGACTTACATCTCCTTTAAAAGCTTTGCAAAACTACAGGTAAAATATTCCAGTTTACTGAAATGTGAAAAATTCTACCTAAAGTGGTTAAAATAAAACGTTTAATGTTAAAGGGATAAACTTCCAACTATAGGCCCCATATTACTAACTTCCTTAGGTTTCCCACAGGGCTTCTAAGTACATGACTGGTAGACAATACAGAATTTGACAAGGTTTACTAGCTTAATACTAGTAAAATTATGTGACAATATTCTCGTAACTAGGTGAATAACCACACTCAGATAGTACTAATTAATTTTCCAATAGTGTAGCGCAGAATTTCTATCCTCAGCTGGTCTGGTTCAGCTTAAAGGAAGGTAGAGAAACTTTGCTTAACAAGGTGATTATAAGCTGGAGGCAGAATTACATACAATAGTTAACAGAACCAAGATATAAAAGAATCTTAAGAGAATGAAGCAATGGATCAAATCTAATAATTTTTAACTATGAGGTCCTGTCTTCAGTGCAGATGACCAGCTCTCAAGTACATTCAGGCTGCAAATTCTATAGAGGCCAGGCAGGTGACATTAATGAGTGAAGCTGGCCGGGAGAGAACTATGGCTAGCTAAAAAGTACAAAGGGGCAGCCACCAGTCAGCTTCAGTTAACTATTGTTCCTAAGTTTTTAAGAGGAGCTGGAAATCTACCCAGGCTTCTTTGGGAAATTCCCTGATTTTTAAATGTTGATAACTAATTCAAATTATTTAATAAATTTCTCTTAGATAGAAAACTCAATACTCTAAACATATGAACTCTCTGTATACTAATGTCTGAAATTAATATGGTCTCAGTAAAAATTCCAGCAGTTTTTTTCAGAGGTAGACACAGTGTTTCTAAACAGAACAAAAGCAAAGCCAGGAAAAGATATGGAAAAGAAGCACAATCAGGAAGAACTAATCCTACTAAATATTAAAGCATTACAAAATTCCACTTATCAAAACACTGTGGTATCAACACATGAGAAGCCATACAGATACAAAAGGAAATAATTTACTATCTCAAATTGGGGGGAAAGTGAACTATAAAATAAACAGGACAATTGGATGACCACCTGATAAAAACAGGTCCATATCTTGTTCTCAAACAAAGATATGTAAGAAATAAAAAACCACAAAACTACTAGAAGAAAACATGGACAAGGGAACCTTGGTTTCTATTTATGAAACAAAATCTAGATGTCATTAAGGATTCATTAATTAGATTACACAAATAACTTTATTAAAAGATTCATAAATTAGATTACAAGAGAAAAACAGCAAATGGAAAAATATCTGCAACTCATTAATTGATGAAGTGCTCATTTTTTTTAACACATCAAGACTTCCTATAAAATACTAATAGTCTAATAGAAAAATGGGCAAAGGATACCAACAGTCAGTTCATATTCTTATTCAAAATAAGAATGTCAGTTAGAACCACAATGATGTATTAACTTTCACCCATCAGACTGACAGTGATTCCAAAATTTAATAACACATGTTAGTAAAGCTGTTGAAAAAAACACTCTCATATACAAATGCTATGAAGTCTAAATGGTAAAATCTCTAAGGAAAGACATTTGCCATATCTATAAATATTTCAAATGCACATACCCTTCGAGAAAATTCCCTTCTACTAATTTATTCTATAAATATGTTCATGTATAAGTGAATGCCACATATACAGGTATTTATTACTTGCTCCAGCAGAAGATTTAATATAGCCTAGATGTCTATCAACCGGATGCTGATTAAACAAAATGTCATGTTCACTCATGCTGGTCACAACAAATCTGGGTACGATATTCAAGCCTGATTGTATAATTTAAAGAAGAATACAGACAAAGTGGGACTTTAGAGGACAGCAACCAGATTGGTGAAGTTACTTGAAATCATGCTTCTCAGAGTTTCTCTCCTCAGTCCTCACCTCATTCTAGATATTTTCCCTGGGTAAGATCATCCTCTATCATTTATATACTGACAACTTCTAAATTTTTATGTCTGTGAGGGAGGGTATAGCTCAAGTGCTAAAGTGCATGGGTCCTGGGTTCAATTCCCAGTACTTTCTCTAAAAATAAATAAATAAACAAACAAACCTAATTCTCCTCCCCCCTCCTCAATTTTTTTTTATGTCTAGTACCATCTTTCCCACTGCCTCCTGGAATTCTTCAGAAGTATAAACTCAATAGGTTCAAAACAGACCTTTCTTCTAAACTCTTTCTCCTAGGTGCTTTATTTGGCTAATGGCACTGTAAAACCGACCTTTCTGCCTGAAGTATTTCCCCACTTTAATCTATGTACAACGTGACCAAGAGTAAGTTTTGTAAAACAAAGAGATTTGACTATCACTTGCAATGGAAACCCACAGTTCCTTAATGGGGGACATATGCCCTTCAAATTTTTTCTCTTTTTCCACCCCACCATCTCTCCACATCCTCTACAATCTAATCATGCCAATCTACTTGTTATCTTCCTAAACATGTCCTATTATTCATTTTCCATGCTATTACTCATGCTAACTGTAGGACCTCAAATGGTGGATCTAGAATGATAGGCACCAGAAAACTATGGGGGAAATTATTTTGGCTCAATATAAGAAAGGAATCTGAAATAGAGCTCTCTGAAGACTACGATAATGAGTTCCTTATTACTAAAGTTACATATTCAAATCTTAAACAGGTTAACCAAGATCTCCATAGAGATACTGTAAAGAGGAGTCCAGTAGTATATAAGTGACTGTCTGGATAAGCCTTAAAATTCCTTCTAATCTTGTCTTTTATGACTCTTTGCATTTAAGAATTGCTGTTTTTAATGTAGTATGCCAACATTAGTTATTAGTAAGTTTCAACAAGGTTTATAGGCATATAAAACAACCTATACTATATATCTTTAATTGATCTAAGAATTCCATATTAAGTTCCTCAAATCTAAAGATGATATTAAATTATACAAAATTGCAAAAAATTAGGAATTTAATATACTTCAAAATAATTCTAATAAATTGTGGGTGGGGGGAGGATGGGACTAACCCTACTTTAAAGATAGGATGAAATGGAATATTAGGAAGATTAAGCTCAAGTTGCTATAAACCCAGAAACTAAAACTGTCACTTCAACTACAGAATGGAACATTATTCACAAAGCACAAATTAAATAGAGGGGAAAAAAAGGGCATAAATAGCTAATCACAGTCTAAATATGCATTCTCAACATAGCTATAGGACAGCAAATAGAGTAAAGCTATTACAAAGAATATACTACCTCATAACTCATACAGGATTACACTGCATTATATAATATGTGCCAGAAAACACTCCTGCTACACTAGTTAGATGGTTACTATAGTTTTTACTTAAGCAAAATGGAAAAGTTTTAATAGGAAAAAATGGGTAACATCATCAAAATTAAAATTTTCTGTACTTCAAAGGACACAGACAACCCATGGGAGAATGAGATAAAAGGGTGACGAAGAGAAAAATTTTGCAAATCATATATCTGATAAGGAGGTTGTATCTAGAAAATAAAAAAAAAAAACTACAACTTAATAGTAAACATATAATTCAATTAAAAAGTGGGCAAAAGATCTGAATGGACATTTCTCCAAAGAAGATATACAAATGGCTAATAAGCACATGAAAAGACACTAAACGTCATTAGTCATCAGGGAAATGTGTATCAAAACCATGAGATACCACTTTACCTCCACTAGGATAGGAGGAAAATAGTAACAGAAAATAACAAGTGTTAGTGAGGATGTAAAGAAGCTGAAACTCTCTAACACGGCTGTTAAGAATGCAGCCACTCTGAAAAACAGTCTGGCAATTCCTCACATGGTATATACCCAAAGGAATTTAAAGCAAGGATTCATATAGATACACAACAATGTTTACTGCAGTATTATTCATACAAAGAGGAAACAACCCAAATGTCCACCAACTGAGGAATGGGTAAATAAAATGTGCTATATTGCTATTATTTGACAATATTATTTGACAATAAAAAGAATTAAGTACTGATATGTTTAAATCATGAACTTTGAAAATATGCTAAATGAAAGGAGCTAGTCACAAAGGACTGCATATTATATGATTCCATTTTATATGGCATGTCAAGAATAGGCTAATATACAGAAATGGAAAGCAGATTAGTGGTTGCCAAGGGATGGGGTTAGAGGGATTGATGAGTGTTGGATACAGGTTATGGGGGTTCTTTGGAGAATAATGAAAATGTTCTAAAATTATTTGTGGTAATAGATACACAACTCTGTGAATACACTAAAGCCACTGAACTATACACTTCGGATGGATTATTTAGTATATGAATTATACCTCAATGAAGCTATTTGATAAAGAAAAATTATATGGGCAAAATTATTTTGAGTCTTCTAATTTTTACTGTATCTCTTAAATAAGGATGAAAGTTATAGTAGTCAATTAATTTATTTTCTTCAACCTAATTACTAACTAATTTTACTTAGCAAGTATTTGCAAGGCAGATTTTTTTCTGAGAACAAAATAAAGCAAGTGAATTCACTATGAAAAATTTGGCCAAGTTACAATGGAAGTCTGTTAGTCTTCTCAAAATATTTCATCAGTCCGATATAACTTTGAAGCTATGGCAATGTTAAAATAAGCAAGTAATGGTAAATATATATTATACTCTTGTAAAATTTTAAAATAAATAAGAACTCTAGAATACACACAACTTTTAAATAACTAAAGAAAAACAACTTTTGAAAATAAGCTATTGTGATTAGTTTAGTCAAAATTTAAAACTTCAATAAAAAAACTAAAATGGTCCTACTGATTCTGCCACAAATGATAAAACCTGTTGCCCATCCTATACATTTGTTATCAAGTGATACAGTGCATATTAAAATACATGCAACATGTTTTTATTATCATTAATAACAGTAAGTGATTTTAGAATTGGGGGAGAATGTCACATGACAACTCAGAAAATAATGGAATATTAGTGAAAATTAGAATTTGAAATTTAGTTCATCTAGAATTTTTACTTTCATTTTTTAAAAGGTAGGAAGTCCAGAGACTGAGCAATAAATGTTAATTGAAAGGGTATAAATATTAAATTAGTATGGAATCAATACTGCCCTTCAGTTATTTAGAGCTGACCCTTTAAAAGATCACAAGGACTGCTAAGTTCTGTATTCAATAAGGGTTAAAGTAGGGAAGCAACTGTACTCTTTCCATCCAAGCTTTTATATTCATTTCTAGATCTACTTTTCTATCCTCTTCTGAGAATTTTACTGATAGGATACAGACATATACCAAATAATCTCCTACCCAGGGCCAAAGTATTTCTGATTAAATTCCCAAACATATCACAAATACAAAAACCACAGAAGACATTACTTTTTCTTTTTAATTTCCTTCCACTGCTTTAGGTTTTTTTTTTTTTAACTTGAAAAATGTTTGGTTCTTGTAGCAAGCAGTAAAAAGTTAATATTCTATTTCTTCTGCCTTCCTTCCCCACTCTTACCTGCTCAAGGACATTGCAACAGTCATTCTTGCTTCTCTCTCCTGAGTTATCAGTTTTTCTCATTCTACTAAATCATTCTCATATGCATACAAACAAGCTGTTATTACAGCTTAGGAAGTAACTAAAATGTATATAAAAGAAAACAGGGAATCAAAATGGTACACTACCAAAAAAATCAATTAAATACAAAGAAAAGAGTAATGATTGGAGGAATGAAGAGCATATAAGACAGAAAAAAGCAAATAGTGAACTGACAGAATTAAGTTTTTCCTTATCAGTACTTACTTTGAATGTAAATGAATTAAATTCTCTAATTAAAAGAAAGATATTGGCAGAATGGATAAAAACAAAAACAAAACCCCATGATCCATCTATATGCTATCTACAAAACACTCACTTTAAATACAAAACATAAGGAGGTTAAAAATGAAAGGATAGAAAAAGATATCCCATGCAAAGGAGAACTACATGGCTATACTTTTATCAAACAAGAGACTTTAAGTCAAAAAGGTTACAAGAAACGAAGAAGAACATTATATGTTGATAAAAGGCTTAATCCATCAAGAATATGTAATAATCATAAACATATATGCACCTAACAATAGAGCCACAAATTTTATGTAGCAAGAATTGAAGAGAAATATACACAGAATTAAAGGGAAAAACAGACAGTTCTACAATAATAACTGGAGACTTCAATATCCTATGTTCAATAATGGACAGAACACCCACACAAAAAATCAATAAGGAAAACAGAGGATGTGAACATTATAAACCAATTAGACCTAAAATACATATACAGAACATTCCATCCAACAATAGCACAATATGTATTTTTCTCAAATGTGCGTGAAACATTCTGCGGGACAGATGATACAGTAGGTCACAAAACAACTTTTAATACATTTTAAAGCCTGAAAGTATACAAAGTAGCTTTCTGACCCCAATGGAATAAATCTGGAAATCAGTAACAGAAGCAGAACCAGAAAAAATTCACAAATATATGGAAGTAAACAAAACACTCTTAAATAACCAATGCATCAAAAGAAAAGTAATCATCATTCAAAAGAGTAAAAATCAAAACACATCAATTGCAAAATTTATGGGACATAGTGAAAGCAATGTTCCAATGAAAATGTACATGTGTAAACAACTACACTAAAAAAGAAAGATCTCAAGTCAATAACCTAACTGTGCATCTTAAGGAAATTAAAAAAAAAAAAAAAAAGCAAACAAACCAAAAGGCTGCCGAAGGAAAGAAATGATAAAGATTAGAGATGAATGAAATCAAGAAGAGAAAAGCAATACAGGGGAAAAAATCAATGAAATCTTATCATTAGTCCTCTGAAAAGATCAACAAAATTGACAGACCTTTAGCCAGACCAGCTAAGGAAAGAGAGGAGATCCAAATTACTTAAAACAGAAACACAAGAGAGGACGTTAATATAGGTGTTACAAAAATAATGATTATAAAATGATAATATCAATAATTGTTCACCAACAAATTGGACAACCTAGATGAAATGGACAAACTACCATACAAATTATCAAAACTCAGTCAAAAAGAAATAGGAAATCTAAACCGATCTATAATAAGTAAGGAGATTGAATCTGTACTCCAAAACCTCCCAACAAATAAAAGTCTAGGACCAGATAGCTTTAATGGTGAATTCTACCCTAAATATTTGAAGAATTTACACCAATCCTTCTTAAATTCTTCCACAAAAGTGAAAAGATTGGAACATTTCTCTTTCTAAATCATTCTGTGAGGTCAACATTACTCTGATACTGAAGCTAAACACATTACCAAAACAAAAAAGCAAACAAACAAACAAAAACAACTAAAGACTAACAACCCTAATGAATATATATGAATAAATCATCAACAAAATACTAGCAAACCAAATCCAACAGATTACACACACACGTACAACATATATATCATGACCAAGTGGGACTTATTCTAGGCATATAAAGGTAATTAACATACAAAAATTAATCAATATCATACATCATACTAATAGAATGAAGGAAAAAACACATCATCTCAACTGATGCAGAAAAAGCATTTGCATTTGACAAAATATAACACCCTTCCTGTTAAAAACACTCAGTAAAATAGGAATAGAAAGAAATTTCCCCAATTTGATAAAAGCCATATATGAACTTACAGCTAACATAATACTCAAAGTTAAAAGAACATGTTTTTGCCCCAGTATCAAGAACATGACAAGGATGCCTACTTACACCACTTCTACTTAACATAGTACTGGAAAATCCAAGCAGACAAAATAGGCAAAAAAAGTAAAATTAAATGCATCCAGAGTAGAAAGAAAGAAGTACAACTATCTCTATTCACAGATAACAAGATCTTATACAAAACTATAAATAACACACACACACAGAGCTAATAAATGAATTTAGCAAAACTGCAGGCTACAAATCTGTGCAGAAAAATCACTTCTATTTCTGTAAGACAGCAATCACCATTCCAAGAAGGAAATTAAGAAAACAACTACAGATAAAAAACAAGTTCATACTGTATAGCACAGGGAACTATACTATCTTGTAGTAACTTATGGTGAAAAAGAATATAAAAATGAATATATGTATGTTCATGTATGAAGCATTTTGCTGTACACCAGGAATTGACACATTGTAAACTGACTATACTTCAATAAAAAATATATATACATAAGTCATTTATAAGAAAAAAGTAAAGTAATAGTTTAAGCTGAAAAAGAAAGGAAAAGAATTCCATTTACAGTATCATTAAAAAATATTTAGTTATAAATTTAATATAGGCCATGTAAGATGTGGACACTGAAGACTAACATATTTCTGAAAGAAATTAAAGTACATGTAAATAAATGGAAAGACATCCTGTGAATAATGAAATTTAAATAAATCAAAGACATGAACTGGAAGACTTAATATTACCAAGATGACAATAATACTCAAAGTGACCTACAGATTCAATGCAATTCCTACCAAAACCCCAATTATGCTTTTTGCAGAAATGGAAAAACTCATCTGAAAATTCATATGGAATTTTAAGGGACCCAGAATAGTCAAAATAATCTTGACAAAGAACAAAGTCTGAAGACTCACACTTCTCAATTTCAAAACTCATTATAAAACTACAATTATCAGAACAGTGTGGTAACCGGCATAAGGATAGACATACAGACCAAAGGGTTGGAATTGAGAGCCCAAGAAAAAACCCTCACACCTATGGTCAACTGGTTTTTGATAAGGATGCCAAGACAATTCAATGGGGAAAAATAGTCTCTTCCACAACTGATGCTGGGAAAACTGAAGAGGCACCTGCAAAAGAATGAAGCTGAACCCTTAACCTATACCATATACAAAAATTAACTCAAATAGTTCAAAGATCTAAATTTAAAAGCTAAAACTATATAACTCTTAGAAGAAAACATAAAGGCAAATGACTGGATTTGGCTATGATTTCTTAAATATAACACTAAAAGCATAGTTGACGATAGAAAAAAAAAACTGGACTTCATAACAATTGAAAATCTGTGCATCAAAGGACACTATCAAGAGAGTGAAGACAAATCACAAAATGGGAAGACAACCCAACTTAAAAATGAATAAAAGACTTCAATAGACATTTCTCCAAAGATCTGTTCTCCAAAGAAGACATTTCTTCCAACACATGAAGAGATACTCTACATCAGCCATTAAGGGAATGCAAATCAAAATCACAATGAGATATCATTTCATACCTACTAGGGATGCTATAAAATAAAGGAAAATAAAAAAGTGTTGAGGAGAATGTGGAGAAACTGGAACCCTCATACACTGCTGGTAGGAATGTAAAATGGTACAGCCACTGTGGAAAAGAGTGTGGCGGTACCTCAAAAAATTAACAAAGAATTACCATATAACCCAGCAATTCTATGCCTAGGTATATACTATACACCCAAAAGAATTAAAAGCAGGACTTAAACAGATATTTATACAATAATGTTCATAGCAGCATTATTCACACTAGCCAAATGTTGAAAAAATCCAAGTGCCATCAACAGATAAACAAAATCAGGTATATACATAAAATGGAATATTATCCAACTACAAAAAGTGAATGAAATTCTTATACATTCTGCAACATAGATGAACCTTATAAACACTGTGCTAAATATAAGAAGACACAAAAGGAAAAAAAGTATGATTCCTCTTATATGAAATGTCTAGAATAGGCAAATTCATAGAAACAGGAAGATTACAGGTTACCAGGGACTGGTAAGAGGAAAAAGGAGAGAGTTATTTCTTAATGAGTAAAGAGTTTCTGTTTGGGTGATGAAAATATTTGGAAATAGTGGTGATGGTTACACAACATTATGTATAGAGATGCCACTGAATTGTACACATAATGATTAAAACAGCAAATTTTATCATATGTGTGTATACACACACACACACACACACACACATATATATCTTACCACCAAAAAAGAAAAAAAAAGCCATACTCCTTCCTCCGGGCCTTTGCACTTGTTGAGTACACTTCCCTCACTTCATATAAATTCTTTTCTCAAAAGTAACTTTCTCAGTGAGGCCTTTCCTGACCAACCTATCTAAAATGTCATCATTCCCTCCAACACTTCACATTCTACCCGCCCCCGCCCCGCCCCCACTTTTTTTGCCTTAGTATTAGTTAACATTCTATATATTCTACATATTTAACTGTTTAAAGCCTATGTTCCCCAGAAAAATCTAAGTTCTAAAAGGTCAGAAATTTTTATGTGATGTATCTTTATCATATGGTAAGCAGTCAAAAAATACTTACTCATAGAATATGCACATAAAACTTTGGAATATACACATAAAACACATAGGAATGCTATGTAATGCAGAAATTGTTTTTGTCCTCTTAAAAAATCTTATGTGAGACTTTCTAAAAAACGGCATTAGTGATTATCTGGACATTGAGCCTATGACCCATTTAAAAAATATTTTTTATTTTTTTCTTTGTTTTATTGAGATATACTTGACATACAGCACTGTGTAAGTTTAAGTGGTACAGTATAATGATTTGACTTACATATATCATGAAATAGTGACCCAATAATTTTAGAGATCCTCCATTATTCATATAGATACAAAATCGGAGAAACGGAAAAAATATTTTGTGATGAGAACTCTTAGGATTTACTCTCTGAACAACATTCATATATAAGATATAGAAGTGTTAATTTATCATGTTGTACATTACATCCCTAGTACTTATTTATCTTATACTGGAAGTTTGTATCTTTGGACTGCCTTCATCTAATTCCCCCTCCCCTCAGCCCTCACCCCTGCCTCTAGTAAACAAAAATCTGATCTTTGTTTCTTTGATTTTGTATGTTTGTTTAAAGTATAATTGACCTACAAAGCTACTGTAGCTCTTGTTACACAACACAGTTATTTTTTCCTATACATTTCAAAATGATCACCATGGTAAGTCTAGTTATTGTGTCACCACACAAAGGTATTATTTAATTAACAATATTCCCCACACTGTACATTTCATATTAGTGATTCATTTATTTTGCAACTGGAAGGTTGTACCTCTTAATATCCCTCACTTCTTTTTTTTTCCTTCCCCCATCCTCTTTCCTCTGGCAACCATCTGTTTGGTCTCTGTATGCATAACTCTATTTCTGTTTTGTTATGTCTATTTGTTTTGTTTTTTAGATTCCACATATAAGTAAAAATCATACAGTATTTGTCTTTCTCTTTCTGACTTATTTCACTTAGCATAATACCCTCTAGGTCCATCCATGCTGTTGCAAATAGCAGGATTGCATTCTTTTTTATGGCTAATATTCCATTATTATATATACCACATCTTCTTTATCTATTCATCCACTGATGGGCACTTGGGCTGCTTCCATGTCTTGGCTATTATAAATAATGCTACAATGAACACAGGGGTGCACATGTCTTTTCCAATTAGTTTTTTTCCCCCAAAACAGAAATTTTTTTAAAGTTTTAATTGTGGTAAAACATACACGAAATAAATCATCTTCAATATTTTTAAGTGTACAGTTTAGTAGTTTTAAGCATATTCATTGCTGTGCAACTAATCTCTAGGATTTTTTCATCTTGCAAATTTGAAATCCTGTACTCATTTATTTAAACAGCTCCCCATTCTCCTTCCCCTGGTCCTAGCCCTTGGCAACCACCAATCTACTCCGTTTCTGATTCTGATTACACTGGATACCTCATATAGGTAGAACCATACAGTATTTTTTCTCTGTGTGTATAACTGACTTATTTCACTTAATAATATTATCAAGGTTCATCCATGTTGTAGCATATGTCAAAATCTCCTTCCTTTTTTAAAGCTGAATAATATTCCTGTATGTATATTACAGCCCATTAAAATTTTTTTCCAGTATTTTCCAAACAAGTTGAGTGCAGAAAATGGGTCTCACTCATCTTTATCCCTAACAACTACAAGTATAATTCCTGGCACGTAGTAAACATTCAAATGATTTCAAGAATTCAATGTCATTACATGAAACAAAACAAAACCTCTTGATTCTTAATATTTACTACAATAGCTTAGATTCAAAAGCATTCTTTTAAGCAACAATGTATCATTTTTGACTTTAAGAATGTTTCTATTCAACTGTACACTTAAAAATGGTTAACGTAGTTAAATTTTATGTTTATATACTGACCCCCCCACACACAGAGTATGTCTCAATGATCCAATTTGAAGCTTAATTTCCAGTTATCCCTCAAAGAATCCTACTTTCATTGATAAGTCATTCTACAAGGGGCCCTACAGTACAGTGGTTAAAAGGGCTCTGAAAAGAGACTAGTAAGGCTGGAATTCTGTCTTTAGCACTTCTTAGCTATGTAACCTTAGGCAATCACTTAATCATTTTGAAGCTGTTTCTTCATCTATAAAATGGGGACTGTAACAGTACTGATCTCATAGAACTGTAGTAAAATAATCCATATAAAGCACTGTATACTGTTTTCAAACTGTGCTCCATAGATTACTGGGTAGTCCTTAGACACTGAAAGGAAGAAATGGCTTTAGACTTCCCTTTCCCCTATTTCTTCTGCTATAAAAAATTTCACCCTGAATATTTTCCTTTTATTTATTTTAAGATCGAGCTTTTCAGTAGGATTTTTTAAAAACAAAGGATTCCTTGGTTTAAAAGAACTGAAACCACTAATCTAAATAGCACTCCACTAACACTTATATTAACATCTTAGTCTGCAGATCGCCATTGACTAAATTCAATTACTTACATTGTTGGCATTCATACTTAATTAACTGTTGTTCTGCATCTCACAGAAAGGGAAATCTTTAAAATACAATCTCATCACTACTCTTGGTAAAAGCTAACTGGGAATAACTAATTTGAGGCTGATACTGAAAACAGATTACAAGTTTCCTAGTTGCTACTGAGTCAGGTCAAGTTGTTTAATTGAGGCAGTCCTGAACATCAATCATACTTATAACCAAATTAAGTGTGTGTGTACATGTGTGTGCATATGTGTGAATATATATATATATTTATTTATTTAATATTTATTATTTAATATTTAAAACAGGAAATTGATTTAAATGCAGAATTGTCCAAAGTTTGAAATACACTAAAAACTGAGACCCAGGTTGATTATCACCATCTAGCTTGCAGAGTTGTTACAGGGTTTAGAAATACATTCAAAGTTCCTAAAATATAGTAAGTGCTTTCTAAATGTAGCTTCCCCTCTCACACTTGTCATCTCTTTTCTGACTTCCCAAGAGCCAATACAGTCACTCAAACCTTCCCATGGCTGTTAGGCTTCTCTAGACCTCCTCGGATTCTTTCATTACTTATCTCAATGCTGTCCTCTCATCACCGTGAATACCCTTCTGTCCTTTTTAACTCACTCAATCCACCAAACTGTAATTTTACCACCCTGCCTCAGTCCAATTTGATTAAATTAACATTTCTGAATAGTTGTGATATTTATAATATTTGTTATATGCCTGGCACCTAACCTTTACCTTCAATGTAGTCCTTGCTTTTGCTTAATGTTTAAATTCCTTTTTCTTTGCTTCTAGGCTATCTCTTTGCATTTATTTCATGTTTTCCCTCTTCAATCCTAACTTCCCCATTCACACACAAGAATTTTGCCTCTTAGTCTTCTGAGGTTTTCCAATTGAAATTCACCAATCATCTTTTCAGAAGCATCTATCCCTTTTTTCTTCTACTATTCTTGTAAGAGGAAGCATGACTCTTCTCCAAAGATAAATCTTTCATGTCTTAACACCTACCATTACATCTAGCCTTTCAAAGGGGCTTACGCCCACACACATTCCACCTCTCTGGAGGATCTTTAATCACCCCCTGCAATTGCCTGCTTCCCTTCTAACAGACATCAGCAGATATCTGCTACCTTAACAAAAATGTACAAATAAAATCTTGTTCCTATCCTTCCTTTCAAAGACAAATATCAAAAATAAATTATCCACCACCTCCATTTTCCAAATACTCATTTGCTTGTTAAATTCTTGTACTTTAGTTTCTTCCCCCATAAGATTACTGCAACTATACTTTCAAAGATGTCTAATAACTGCCTAGACAAATCCAAATGTTCTCTTATTCCCTGTCCTTGACCACTGAGAAACACTCACCATTACTAACCAAAGTGACAGCAGAAACTAAGCTCAAATGCTATCTTCCATATGACACCTCCAATCATCTATGCCTCCCCATCTATCATATACTATTTAGGCTTTTGGTGCTTAAAAGAACAAGGCCTATGACTTAATCATCTCAGATACCAGCTACCACTGTGCTTGGTCCATAATAAATGCTGTTTAAAATTTTTCTGAGCTCAATTCAATTAACCTAACTACTCAGCCTTCTAGAAATTCTCTTAGCTTCTATGACACTACACTATCTTGGATTTTCTCTCCTATGGCTTTCCATGCTTTTCTGATTGACTTAAAGTTGTTTAATAGATACAAATTTCTATGCAGTGATTTCATTTCTATCAAATCCACTTAGCATTTCAAATTCAGTCAAATGTTGACCCATCTTCCTCAACATATCCTCTATAATGTGATTTCACATTCAGATCTTTGAGAAACTCAAGTCAGTTTTTCTTGGAATACTATAGATTCTTAAAAATTGTTTTCTTACTACTGATATAAAGATACAAAACCCAATTTCCCACTATTTTAATGAGACCGTATACCATCTCATTGCCCTCCTTGAAGTCTCTGACCAAAAGCATACTAAGAAAGCAAGTTTGAGTCCCTATTTATATAATGATATGTACCCCTATCAGTAGCTCAAGGAACTTTGGTCATTTCTGACACACTTCTATTCATCGCAGGAATAATAACATATCTTCAGAATAATTTCCCCCTCTTTCCCCAGGGCTTTTTTCAAAGTATCATGTACATTTCACTTAATAACTATCAAATTCACTTTCACTAAAAGTTTTATACTTTTCCATCACCCTCAAGATTTAAGTTATAGATGTCTTTTTTTGTTCTTACTGAACCATACCCCTTAAAATGTGCTTTTAAAAAAACCAAACATTTTTAAGGATCAAGAAAAAACTGCCTCTTATTTGACTATCACTTTGAGAATACAAAACCATGTTTGTTCTAATCTGCTGTAATCCAACAGGCACAACATGGGTACTCATTTGTGGACCAAAAATCTTTTTATTTGCTATTCCATATTCCTTTGTACTACATCTCACTTAGATAGAAACAGCTATTCATCATCAACTATTCATCTTTGGAGATAAAAAAAAAGCACAAGATTCTTCAAATACAGTGGTATTTTAATCAAAACACGTAACAATATATAATTGGCATTCTCATTCACTGCTAAAAGTAGTGTAAACTGGAACAACAAATTTGGAAAACTATATGGCATTATTGCTAAATTTGAACACATAAATAACTGTAACCAGCTTTTCCATGTCTAGGACTATATACTCCACAGGAATGTATGCACATGTGCACCAGAAGACATGGACAGAAATGTTCAAAGCAATATTATTCATAACAGCTCCAAACTGAAAACATGCCCATCATACATTAGAATCAACAGCAACGAGAAAGAGTGAACTACTCCTACATGGAAAAACACAGATTAGTCTCAGACATAATGTTAAGCAAAAGCATATTATATTATTCCATTTACATAAAGTTCAAAAACAGGCAAAACTACTCTATGGTTTTAGGAATAAGCATTAACGGCTACCTCTGGGAAGGCTGAAAGGGAATGATAACTGGGAAGGGAGTATGAGGGGAGCTTCTGGGGTCCCAATAATAGGAACATTCTATTCCTTGACCTAGGTGGTAGTTTCACAGAAATGTCTACTTTGTAGAAAGTTATACAGCTATATACTTAAGATTTACACTTTTCTGAATGTCAATTATAATCTAATTTAAAAAAAAAAACCTAACTGGAACAAGATAAAGCATAAGTAAGTAAAAACTTATAAATCACCACTTAGAGTATATGTCATTCAAAAAAAACCCACTGGTAAACAAATAAAGGATGGTCTCTCAAAGGACTTAAGTAAGCTCCATATACTACTGATTCCAACCATGTTCACAAAAGCAGAATAAGTGTACTCTTTATATTTGGATATGCAGTGAATTCACTAAATTATGCAACCTCTGAAATAAAATATTCCCTAATACTAGGAACCTCAGGCAACTCGGTTTCTCAGCTTTGTCTATAAAAGACTAAATAAGTACACCAAATCTATCATCTTAAATTCCTAGATTTATTTTAGGTAAAGCTACCCAGTTCGTGGAATGGAAAAAAAATTTAATAAGTATTTAACTGTCTTTTAAAGATAAACACTGCAAAGATAACATAACTGAGAAAATATAGAGAGAAATATATTGAATTTGAGTCAGCTAATTACAGGAAAAACAATTTTTATTTTACTCAAACTGATAAAGCACAAAATTTTAAGATAAAACAAATTTTACACAAAATATATGAAACCTAACCACTATACTATCCAGCTTTTCCTTCTTCTTATAAAAGAACTAACAAGATATCCAGCAGTTATCTTTCAGAAAAACAGTGACTGATTGCCAATAGAATAAAACTTAATATACTTTATATGGTTGCTGCTTAGTCAGGTAAACTAAACTGAAACTGGACAAGAAAAATAATCTTTCTTTTCTTCCTTCCTCCAGATTCCAAACCATGTCCCCTCACAGCAACAACAATGTTTAAAATTACTGGTTAAAAAAGTTTCACCAAGTACAAAAAAAAAAAAAAAAAAAAAAAAACCTTAAAATATTCACTTGGTTAACTTCACTTAATAATGCCAAATTACAACAAAACATCAATATCTACAGCTATTTGACAAATAACAGCTACTAATGACCTAACCTATAATTTTTACTCATCAGCACCACAAGCCTCATTTAAAAATGATAAATTTACTATCAGGCTGCCTACAAGCTAATCACTTTAAGGATTGCTAATTTCCTGAGAATATCAAGACTATAAGACTTTGGTATTCTGCACCATCACCCAAGTATTACATAAGCTCATCTACTACTACATTCAAGTTAATTTTTTCTCAAACCTTCACATCAAATATAACCTCTATTAAGATACTAATCACAAATAAACTTTTCAAAACCTGAGATACATTGTTAAAAAAGATAATGTCAGTTACCAATTTTTATAACATAAATATGAAGTCTACTCATTCCTCTCAAAACATACACTATAAATGTGGGTTTCACACACATAGCTAAACCTATCCTGACTGAGGCACCTATCACTCAGATAAAAGCAGTCCCCACCTTCTAAAGCACTTGTCTATGGATGGTACTCAAAACTTGGTTTCTTACCTTTTTCCCCCGCCTCATCTTTATCTCAGTACATCTCACCCTCTATCTAGTTCAAGCCAGGAACCTGAAAGTCATTTTTGACACCTTTCATTTACAACCAGTTCATCAAGTTGTCAATTCCCCCACCATTCCCATCTTCCGCCTCTATCAAATCAAACTTTACATATACACATACACGTATATCACCTTTTCTATTCTTTCACCTCTACAGCTGCTACCCTAGTTCCAGTGACCAGCATGTCTTACCTCAATAACTATAGTAGCACAAAGTTTTTGCTTTCACTCTTGCCTTTCTCCAGTCCATTCTCAACCAAAGTGATATTTTTAAAATTTAAATTAAATCATTCTGCTTCAAAATCTCCAATGACTGCAATGTCCTTAGTAAAACCCAAAGTCTTTAACATGCCCTGCAATGCCCTATACAATCTGCTCTCTGCCTCTCTCTCTTTCATTTTGCATGGTTTCCCTCTATTACTATGCTCCTGCCATGATGAATTTCATTTCTTCCAACATATTAACCTCTTTCTTGCCTTAGACATATTTTTCACCCTTCTAGGAAACTCTTTTCCTGCCTAGTTTCTTACTCTTTATGTCTTAAGTATCTGCACCTGGAAGGCCTTCTCTGACCACACAAACTAAATTCCTCCCCATTTTCCTCTCTTATAGCACTCTGTTCTCCTCTCTTATTGAATTCATCCCAAGCTGTAATTTTACATTTCTTTGGTTGTTCATTATCTGGTTCCACTATTAGACTATAGATTCTACAAAGACAGGGATCACATTATATCACATATAATTAGTTAACAAGAAGATTAAGGGATTTCTTAATAAATCTGCCTAATGAATGAATGAATGGATATGAATGACCTGGAGTCCAGAAAACAAATTATAGCTCAAAGTGGCTTCCCCTCCTCTGGGTGTCCCACTGTCACTTGATCAGCTTTCCAACTGTTTCTAAAAGAGAGCAAAAAGTGTTCCTGTAAACTCAAGGGCAATAAATTGTACATGATGCCAAATAAGTGAGACAAATAATAATGCTATGATTTCATGGGAAGGAGAAATTCTTAATGGTTACAAATGACAAGGTGGAATTTGACCTGAGTACTCACAGACTGGTAAAATTCAGAGAGGTGGACTGTATGGGAGTGAAGCCCAAATAAGGAGCAAAGAGACACAACATGTTAAAAAAGATTTCTAAAACCAGAATGTGGCAACTTACATTTACAAAGTAAATTAAGTGTAAAAAAGCTAAATCTACCATCATATAAGAAATCTGTATCTTGTTAAAACATATTAATCATGTTAAGACCACAACATCTACAAACCATTTGAAAGGTTACAATAAAATGGTTCTATCTCCTCAGCGTCAACAAATTTCTTCTGATGTCAATACTCTCATAATTAGTTTTCATAACTCATTTTCACTCTGACCAACTACCTCAAGTTTTCATTTGCTTATCTGTGTTCTTTATTCACTATACTGGTACCTGATGAAATTTCCCAGCAAATTATTTCAATCATATTAATTTTTCCTTTATAGACTTTGATCTCTCTAGGATTTCATTTTTTTCCTTCTCTGTCAAAGTATTCGGTTGACTTTTTCTTCTACTATATTTATATCAATGATCTAACTCTTCAGAAAATCTAAAATGTTCATATGTACCAAAATTTTTATTTTACTACTGATAGAAACTTCAAAAGATTTCACTTCTGATTCTGTAATGCTACTTCAGTTCCTGCCTCTTAAATTTATACAAGCCCCTCCTTCAGTTCCATCTTGTTTCCCTAGGTAAACTGCCAAGGTCTAGTTCAATGCCTTATGGAAGGAATTCAGTTATATTAGATAAGGGGTTTAAGAGTCAAAAAGTTTCTAAAGATACTTCCAAGTTAAAAATGCTATGATTAATCTTATCTTGTCATGGGCTTTTTCCATGAACAATACTTTCTTATCTTTATTCACACTTGCCCACTTGAGGTTGTTCTAAAAATGTATTCAAGTAATGCCATCTTACCTGAAATACCAAAAAAACCACTATTTGCTTCAAAACCTCTGTCTTTTCTAACACTTAAATCCAAGTATGATTTTTGCATTTCAGAGGAAGATATCACAGAATACTTACAATCACAGAATTGTAAAACTGGAGAAAACTAAGATTCACAGCATTTAAGAAATTTGACTACAATTACAC
This sequence comes from Camelus bactrianus, assembly GCF_048773025.1. NCBI lineage: Eukaryota > Metazoa > Chordata > Mammalia > Artiodactyla > Camelidae > Camelus > Camelus bactrianus. The sequence continues at coordinate 72,904,259 of NC_133547.1, forward strand.
AGTAGTAAAGTGATAAAGTCCTGATTCTCTCCAATCAGCATTCCTTCCAAGTCAAGAAGGCCTTTACTGGTTACACCAGCAGGATGTTTTCTTCCTAATGCTATCTTCTGTCCCTAGGACCTCATCTTCTAACCAATCACAAGGTTTTTGTTTTTTAACTCTACAATATCCACTCTCCTAAAACTGTTTCAGGATGACAAAGATGCTGGAAGCAAATCCAGGAGGCAACTACTCTGTTTTTTTTCTGGATCATTTTATGTCTATACTATATGATCTGCAGTTTACAGGAAACTCCCCAAGGATAACTAGGACCTGCCAATACTTTGTAGTATACTATAACTAACGTGAAGAGTTAAGGCAATTGAAGCATAAATAAAAAAAGTGTTGGACATAGTTTAACTTGCTTGGAGCAACAGATATTTTTTCATTTAACAAGTATTTATCAAATATCAATAACATGGAAGGCTCTGTGATATGTTATTTACAAGTCACATTTAAATTCAAGTTCGGTAAATCCAAAGAAACACTATGTTCATCCTCTTCTATTGCAAAGAAAACAAAAACAAAAACAAAAACAAAAACAAAACACACACACACACATACACAACACAACCCTCCTTCTGCAATGTGGAATCTCCCCTTAAGTTCACCTTCTGTGCATTCAGGTGTTTGTAGACCTAGTGGTTCTAAGTATCTGTAAAATTATGCACAGAGTTTAGGTTAAGTAACACTACAAACACAAGCCCTCTTTTCTGTTCAAGATCATAGCTACCTAAGTAGAATGGGAGAGTATGAAATCAGAGAAAAAGAAAGGGTGAAAAGTGGAACGCAAAACTGAAAAACTAAATTGTGATAGTAATTGCATTAATGAAGATAAACTTTATTTAACGGGGGGTACTCGAGGGAGTTACGAGTATTTCACATAAATCGATAAAAATCACAATAGTATCAAATCCAGGGTTCTAAAAAAGCAGCCATATAACAGTTAACAGCACAATTTTTAAAAAATTTTGCCTACTTTGTTCTGAAAAGTTTTATTTTCCAAAAAAAAAAAAAAAAAAAAAGGCAAAACAAAACCAAAAAAGGAACAAACAGAAACCACGCTGAGCTGGCGACTGCGACAGGCCCGTCAGACACCCAGGCTTTCCGGGTCGTGCTTGGCTCTGGGATGGATGTCCGAGAAGAGAGCCCTGGAACCACCCATCACGTCCCACACCCAGATCCCAAGAAAGCAGCAGCAGCGGCAGAGGCTGGACACACACCGGGGCTGGCGGGGTCCGGGCCCGGCTGTGGAGGTGGAGAGGCCCCCGGGACTGCCCCTTGGGGCGGAGGATCACAGAAAGACAGTGCGGTCGCAACCCGGCCGGCCAGGCCTGGGAAAGCGCCGGGGGCGTCCCGGCCTCGAGGGCGCCCAAGGCTCGACCGGGACGCCCTGTCATGAGTCACGGAGGCGAGAAAGCAGGCGGGCGGGGGAAGAGGCTGCAGGATGGAGGGAAGCCCGACCCTCGAGAGGGAAGCGAGCAAACTGGAGGCCCCGACCTCACGCTGGGCGGGGAAGGGGAGTCCTGCCCACCCACGCCCTGCCTGCCCTGCCCTCACCTCCACCCCACGCAACAGGCGGGGCGCCAGGTCCCGACCCCGGGGTCTGCGGGCTGCGGGGCGGGGGCCGCAGCCCGCAGCCATGACAGGCGCGGGGCGGGCCGCCGGCGGGCTGGGCCGCACGTGCGGGCAGCGCCCCCTCCCCTACCTCCTCGCGCGCCCGCCCGCCCCCGGGCCCTCACCTCCGCGGCGGCAGCGGTGCGGCCCCGTCTGCCCCGACCCCCACCGCACCCCCCGGCCGAGCGGCGGCGGCAGCACGTACTCACCGCCGCTCGCGGGCTCTCGGGCTTCGCCATGACTGAGGCGCCCCCGCCGCCCCCCGCTTCGACCGAGACTGACACGCGCGGCTGGCCGGGTGGGGGCGACCTCAGGCGACCACCCGGCTGACAGAACCTGCCCCCGCCTCTCCCCACCAGTTGAGCAGCGACCTCTGCCCCACGACGCCCCCGGGCTCCCTCCCCACGCCTGGGGCGGCGGGTGGCAGCGACGGGCGGCGGCAGCACTTACCGGCAGCGCGGCCAGGCCCCCCTGTCAGCGCGGGGCCGGGAGGGAGAGGAGGGAGGAGTGAAGGGGCACCGCCTCCCCCGCGCCGCCACGCACCCGCCTGATTGGCCCAGTTCACTCCCCCAGCACGACCCCACCAGCCCCTGCGAGCGGCACTCCGGCAACACCGGCGCGTCATTTGCATATTTGTGCCCGCGCCGCTGATTGGCCCGAGTTCGGAGGGGCGGCTGAGACCGCAGCGGCTCCTGCCGCCGCTCCCGCCGCGTCAGGCGACCCCAGAGGGAGGATCCCCTCTGCTGCTCTCCTTCCCTCACGGCCCGGCCTGACCTGGGGCCGAGGGCGGCGGGAGGCGGGGGTTGCCGCCCGGCTCCAACATGGCCCCGCCGCGCCGCCGACCCAATCGCCGGGGCGGTTACTCCGGGAGCCCCGGGCAGCCTCGGGGCGGGGAAGTGTTGGGGCCGGGCGCCCTCTGGCCGGAGCGCGGTGCAGTGCAGTGGCCCGGCTCCCCTTGCCGCCCCGCCGCGGCCGCCACGTCAGGCCGCGCCCTCCCGGCGACTCTCCCTTCCCCGAGGCCCCGCCGCCACGTCAGGCCCGACAGGCACGCCCCGGCCGCCAGCTGACCGGTGGCGGGGTCGGCGCCGAGGTCACTCACACGCTGGGCATCGCCCCGCCAGCCCCGGGCCGCCGAGGAACCGCGAGGGTTTCCAGAGCCTCCCTCTTGACCCAGCCGTGGTTTCGGACCCACGTTCTCCTTTCGCCCGAGACTGCGGTGGGGCGGGCCCGCCTGTGCTGTAAAATCGGGAGCGAGGAGAGTGGCGCCGCGATGATGCAGCGATTCAGTCCCGGTGCTAAGCACCTGCCGCGGAAAAGGCTCCAGGCTAAGGAGAGACCCAGCCCCAAGTCCTGATCTAGATACAGAGCGCGCACCTCAAGTGGTGGGGAGCTGGGACTGACACTGGTCTTCCCGATATTCAGGCCCACGCTCTAAATTGCACAACTATAAAGGGAAAGAAAGGCCAAACCAAGGAAAAAAAAAAAAAAAAGGAAGGAAGAAAAAGAGAGAGATGGTGACACTGGACCAGGAGTAGGGAGGGTATTATGGTAGAAAACCACTGGCCCAGGCGTGGGGACTCCTGGGTTCCCTCTAGCTCGGTCACTAATTAACTGAATGACCTACATTAAATTAAAACGTGTCCCAGGGCCTCGGTTTTCCCTTCTGTAAAAAATGAAGAGGCCGGACACACTTTGGAAAAGCATCCCGGCTCTAAAATTCTATGGGTCTCTCTTTCAGGGCCTGAGCTAGTTTTAATACCTGATTAAAACTTTACCATCCATATTAGAATGAGAGAAGACAAAATAATGGAACGTTAGAACTTCAGTCAGCCTACCATATGTTTGTTCGAAACTGTTTAGTGTTTCAAATCCAGTGAGGGTCATATTTAGCATTCAACGTTCAGTTGACAGAAATCTTGTGAATTTCAGTCTCTACAAAGAAATACAGAGCAATGTCACTGCTTGTTTATGCCTGGCCAGAAAGGAATGGCTGCGGTATATAGAGTGCTACTTGCCAAGTAATTTCATCCTTTATATTCCCCGCTAAAGCTTTCCCCAGTTGATCAACACAACTCAGCTTAGCTGAGATACTGAAGAGGCTGGGAGAAAATCCTGCTGAGAAAGTTACAATTACAGTTTCGATTCCCCTCAAGGATACTTAATAACAACCACACGCTAGGATAAGAATGCACGGAAACAGTCCATCTCTGAGCTCCTTACACTACTTATTTGAATACTGCTTTAGTTTGCAAATTCAACCTGTTGAGTCGGATTTAAGGCCAGTAACATCTCATTTATCTGGCATCACTGGGAGAATAAGATATTCCATTTAAATGAAAACTTTACCTACTTTACAGAACTTTTCTCCTTAAGAAACTGACGTTTTCTTGAACACAGCCCTTTGAAAATTACTCAACTCTTGGTGATTAAGGAGCATCCTTATTAATATAAACATTGCATTCTAGTATGCCCAATGAATGCCCTCAAAATTATGTAGATTTATTTGTCCCTATAATAAAGGACCTCTAGAATGCTGTTTTTATGATTACTTTATAAACCTATATCTGGTTTGTTTGTTTGTTTTTGGTGTTTCCTTTTCACTACTAGGCTGACACTTCTCCATTTTTCTACCTAACAACTATCTTTCCTGTTTTTGTTTTGTTTTTTTTTTTCTCGATGCTTGTATTCTACTATGAACTTAGACACAGGTTCTTCTATTAGTTTAGACTTTCAATTTTGAGTAAAGATTTTCTGTGGGTTCTCCTCTGAGAACTCACACACAAGTTTCTGTGACATCTATTTTGACTGCTCAATGACTGGTTTTCACTTATTTCTTAAATCTCAGTAGCATTCTTGGTAACTGAGGTTTCTGGATATGTGTGCTCTGGAAAAGCTGTTGCAAAGGATGGCTCTGAATCCCAGAATTTAGAGGCTACATTAAATTGCAATTTAAGTTAACAAGAATCAATATCATTAACAACATCAAAATCTGGCAACACTGGCCTATTAGTTCCATCAGGCAATGGAATGCCCAGAGCCAGATGGTAGCAAGGCTCTCCGGGTCCCTCTATCCCACTCCAGAGTAAAAGTGACTCCATTCCTACCCAATGCCTTTCAAACCAAAAAGACCCCATATCTGCAGACACAACGACTCAAGTCACTAGGAAGCCTGTGCTACAACGGAGAGCAGTTCTCCACACCCCAAATGATGCGTTCTACACATGTACTCAGTAGGGTAACATTTACTGAAATCTATGAGGTCCCGGGCACTGTGTTAAGGATTTTTTATTTTATTTTATCTACATAATGACTCTATGAGAAAGGGATTATTTCCCCCATTTTACAGATGGAGAGGGCTTAAAATCTTGCCCTGACTACATAATCATTGAGCAGTAGAGATAGGATTCAAACTTAGCACGAATTGGTCCTGAAGACTGTCACTCTTTTTTTTTTTTTTAATTGAAGTATAGTTGATTTTCAATGTTGGTGGTGTACAGCATAGTGATTCAGTTATACATATATGTATTCTTTTTCATATTCTTTTTCATTATAGGTTATTATAAGCTATTGAATATAGTCCCCTGTGCTCAACAGTAGGACCTCGTTGTTTATCTATTCTGTATATAGTAGCTTGTTTCTGCTAATCCCAAACTCCTAACTTACCCCTTCCCACTCCCCTTTCCGTTTTGGCAACTTTTTTTTCTATGTGTGTGGGTCTGTTTCTGTTTTATAAATAAGTACATTTGGGTCATTTCTTTTTAGATTCCACGTATAAATGATATGTGGAATATATAATGATATAAATGATATCATATGATTTTTTTTTTTCTCTTTCTGACTGACTTCACTTAGTATAATGATTTCCAGGTCCATCAGTGTTGCTGTAAATGGCATTATTTCATTGTTGGTTTTTTTTTTTTTTTTTAATGGCTGAGGAGTATTCCATTACACACACACACACACACACACACACACACACACACATGCAGACATGCACACACTCACACACATATATTTATGCACATACATATACCACAGCCTCTTTATCCAATCATCTGTAATGGACACTTAAGTTACTTCCATATTTGGCAATTGTAAATAGTGCTGCTATGAACATTGGGGTGCATATATCTTTTTGATTTAGAGTTTTCTCCAGATATATGCCCAGGAGTGGGATTGCTAAATTACATGGTAACTCTATTTTTAGTTTTTAAAGGAATCTCCATACTGTTTTCCACGGTGTAAAGCCTATATCCCTTAACCATTATACTATATCCCTCCCTTCAGCCTTAGTTTCCAATTCCATGTTTATCAAGCAGATTTTTATTAATTTATAAAGGGAAACTCCCTGTATAGGTGTTTTGGTTGAGGTTACCAAAAAAGAAGAATATCTCAAAATGCATATCAAACTTGGTATTTTCTTGCAGGTTTGAGGAGTATGAAGTAATGCTCTGGTACTGTTCACTTTGAGGGGCAACTAATACAATCAAGATCCTAAAACTGCAAAACTAAGGATTAGACCCTACTTTAGTGAGACACAGAAGTGATACCCACAGAACAGTCAAAACAACTTTGAAAAAGAAGAAAGCTGGAGAACTTACACTTCCTGATTTCAAAACTGACTACAACATTACAGTAACTGGACAGGGTGGTACTGACATAAAGATAGACATATAGATCAATGGACTAGAACTGAGAATTCAGAAATTAACCTTTACATTTACAGTCAATTGATTTTTTAACAAGAGTGCGAAAACATTTAAATTGAGAAAGACAACGGATATACAAATGCTAGAGAATGAAGTTGGATCCCTACCTCACATCAAATACGAAAAATAAATGAAAAGGGATTATAGACCTAAATGTAAGAGATAAAACTATAAAACTCTAAGAAGAAAACATAGTAAATCTTCAGGAGACTGAGTTAGGCAATGGTTTCTTATATACGACACCAAAAGCATAAGCAGCAAAAGAAAATATAAACTGGACTTCATTAAAATTAAAGACATTTGCACAAGCAACCAAAAAAATTAGATAAACTGAATATCACAATAGAAAACCTTTGTGCTTCAAAGGACACCATTAAGGAAGTGCAAAAAAAGACAGAATGACAGAAAACATTTGCAAATCATACATCTGATAAGGGTCTAGTATCCAGAATGTATAAAGAACTCTTACAACTCAACAATAAAAAGACAAATAATCCAATTTTAAAACATGCAAAATATTTTTGAATAGACATTTCTCCAGTGAAGATAAATAACGGCCAATATGCACATGGAAAAGTGCACTCTAATAATCATTAGTTATTAAATAAATGCAAATCAAAACCACAATGAGATACCACTTCACATCCATTAAAATGGCTATAATAAAAAGGACAGGCAATAACACGTGTTGATGAGGATGTGGAAAAATCAGAACCCTCATACATTGCTGGTGGGAATGTAAAATTGTTCAGCCACTTTGGAACACAGTTCTCCAAAAAGTTAAACATAGTTATTACATGACCCAGAAACCCCAAAGAAATGAAAACATATGTCCACACAAAAACTTCCACACAAGTGTTCACAGCAGCATTATTCATAATAGTCCCAAAGTGGAAACAACCCAAATTAACATCAACTGATGAATGGATGAACGGAAGTGGTGTATCTACACCATGGAAAATTACTCAGCCATAAAAAGTACTGAGTACTGATTCATGCTACAACATGGATGAACCTTGAAAACATTATGCAGAATGATACAAGCCAGATGTAAAAGGCCACATATATGATTCCACTTATATGAAATGTCCAGATTAAGTAAATCTAGACAGACACAAAGTGGATTAGTGGTTGCCTAAGGTGGGTTGGAGGGAAGGAGATGAAAAATGGAGCGTGATTGCTAATAGGTACTTTTGGGGGTTGATGAAAATGTTCTATAATTAGATTGTGCTGCTGTTTGTACAACTCTGTGGATATACAAAGTACCACTGAAGTGTGAATTTTATGGTAAGTAAATTCCATTTCAATAAAGCTATTTTTTAAAAAGTAATGCCGAATCAGCAACTTCCAATTTTGTCATAGTATTACATTCATTAATCCATATATTTATACATACATGTACACATACATATATATATGAACAAATGTTGAGACAAACGGAACAGATATATTTTAATTATATTTATCAAATTAAATAAGCAGCAAATTCTGTTTTTAATCTGAAGATTGTTGGAGTGGCAACCTCACCATGCATGTGTACCAGGCTGGGAGCTGTGTTGGCTACAGAAGAAGGAATTATTATTCCCATATAAATAATAATAAATTATTAATAATAGATACTGAGCAAATGTGTGTGTATGAAGTATCTTTCACTCATCTTTATTGACATTCATTGACAGGCTGAGGCACTAAAGAAGATGTTCTTTCACAGACCAACGATAAGTACTTATAAATGTTAAGGTATGCTTTTTAAATTTTTTACACATTTCACATAGATTCATAATTTAAATGTTTTATGTCCCATTATATTATGGAATATAACATGATTTTCATCCTTCTGCAATAATGAATAGCAGCTTGAAGAGCTCAGAGACTTTTCCACTCTAAAAATCTGAAAGGAATGTGAGTTGGTTCAGTAGTGAGTAAAAGCTAACAACACATTAGCCCCTGGGAATTGTGAAATTTCCTTAATTCAGTGGAGAACATAGGCTCTTTTTAGAACAAGGGTAAGGATATCACTAGAAAGCTCTTTAGCCTTCCTTTTCAGGCTCTTGTTTAAGCAGATAGAAAAGAGGGCCAGGCAGGCTTTCGGCAGTAGTTCAGAGCACCTTAAAGATCAACTCAAAGCCTGTTCAACATTGTTTTCAAATCTCAAGGCTGCTGGTAACAACAACATCCAAAGGATGTGCTCAGCCAGGCGTCCATCCTTCAGACTCTTACTCTTAGGCCTACGTAATCAGGGACAGATCTTAGAGTCTGTAAGTTGTATGTATTTTATCTCCTGCTTTTAGGTAGGAATATACTTCAAAACATGATCCTACTTGACAGTTCAAATCGTCCACTGTTTTGCTTTTATAAACAGTTGCTTGTCCTCATCTTAAAAAGGTCGTCAGGAGAAAAGAGGTTTTGCTGTTTTCCTTGATAAGACATCCCTGAGCCTCTTATTCCCTCTCTTTGTCCATCTGCTGCTCTTTGGGTAATATAAGTGCTCCTGGAGAAGTACATCTAAATCATGTTGGGAGGGATGAAATGTATGACATGCAGCTGCTATTTAAGAAATTCATTCATTCAATAAATATTTAAAGGTCATCTGTGAAGTGTCAGGTACCATGCTAGGGGCTAGGAATACAATAATGAAAAAGATAGGCGTGGTCCTTTTCGCCTCATGGCAAATTTTGTGAAGGAAATAAATACCCACTAATTAATTATTTTTATTCATTTATTAATACTAAACTTTCATTTACGGGTACTGTAATTGGTGTGCTTAAAAAACACATATGCCTTATACCACAGAGCCAAAGGACTAACGGAAACTGTAGACGTGTATTTTTCTAATCAACTGGCTTGTTTTATAGGCATTATGGGCATCTTATTTCAAGAAGAAATCCATCCTGGTGCAATTTAAATCCATCTTGTCTTGTTTAAGCTTCAAAAAAAGAGAAAATTGCACTAGGTTTTCTCCGAATATTTCTTGACTTGTTTTTCACCATTAAGTTCATTGGTTATAGCCATGACTGTAATTTGGTCACCATCTTTCCATGATCCCATTGGCCAGGTTTCACACTTCTTTTTCTGTCTTGGAAAGAGCTTATAAAACTCACATATTATTGTTAGGAATAAAACAAATCTTTTAACAATTACAGCAATCTTTGGTTTTTGTTGTGTTTTTTTTTTTAATAACTGAGTGAGTTTTTTCTTGCCTCCTATGGATTTCTTAAGAAGGGCTATCATTCTTATTAAGATCATCTTTTGAAGCACTCATTTTACCAGGGCACCATACCATCTCCTATGTAAAAGTATTTGGGAGTTATTGGAATTCTTGGGCATTCCGGTTAAGGATGCATATTAACTATAATTGTTTTCTTTGTGCTGAACTCCGTGGTTTGTTTTATAGTGGATGAGTAACAATATGCCAACCAGGAAAATTAATTCCAGGTTATGTGATTGAAAATAATTTTTTTTTTAATTTAAGAGCAGAGAGGCCTTAGAAAGTTTTGCTGAAAATAAATCAGTGAGGCTTTTTTTCTCTGGTTACCATTAGATGTTAAGCAGCTAGTGATCTTGTATAATTTAAGTAGAAGTCTTGTGTGAAAAGAAGGAAAGGAGTTTAGTCAATGCTTCTTAAAGCAAGAAATTCATAGAAATTAGGTCTCACTAATACAACATTGCAAATCAACTATACTTCAATTATAAAAAAAAGAAAAAAATTAGGTCTCCTACAGGCACACATTTGATTTCTCCAATATGATAGATATTTGACAAATATTCCACCTTCCAGAAAGTTTGGTTGGGTAGAGACCTCAAAAATAGTATATCAGAGAACTGAGTGTCTTCCAAAGTGAGGCTAGCAGAGTAATGGTTAGCAACAAGATAAAAGACTAAAGAGTTTCTGCTTAGCATGCACAAGGTCCTGGGTTCGATCCCCAGCACCTCCATAAATAAATAAATAACCATAATTACCTCACTGCCACCCCCCAAAATCTTTATTTTTCAAGTTCGACATCATTTTATTTTTATTTTTTAAACATTTTTTATTGATTTATAATCATTTTACAATGTAAAAAAAAATTTTAATATAAAGACTAAAGAATTAGGCCAAATTTTCTGAATATCAAATACGTAGTTGAATTTTCCCCTTTTCAGGGTTTATCTAAGTTCATGGAGGACTGCCTAACTTTTTCTCATAGTCAGCAATTTTGGGCTAATAGCGTGGAGCCCTCTTTGTCCAGCACACAGTATCGTGGCTCCCGGAGGACACTTCTCTTTGTGTTCCCTTCGCAAAGTGTGTTCTATTTGGCAAGAACACAGTGATTTGTGAAAACTATAACAAATGTCAGGTTGGAGCTTGCTCGCTATGGCCACTCCTCTTTCTAGATAAATGAAAGTGACTGCAGTCTTTTCTGTTCCTCAAACATACCACTCTCCTTGTTTCGGGACTTTGTCACCCTCGGTTCCCTCTGCCTTATCCTTGGCTCGAGGTACAGCTGCTCCTTCAGGTCTTGCAAAGTTGGCTCCTCACAGAGGCCTTCCTTGACCTCTAATCACTCAGTTTGTTTCCATCTAAACACCACAGACCTGTGTGTGTGTTTGTCTCCGCCCACGAGAAAGCCAGCATCTGGAGGCAGAGGCAGGCTCAGTCTTGTTCCTGGAAGAACTCTCAGCACCTAGAACACAGGTGCTCAAGAAATGTGTATTTTACACTGAATGAACCATTCGCCCAATATACCTGTAATGTTCTGGCAGAAAGAACTGCTGTCCTTTGGGGTTATCCCACCTGGTTTTGAGCAAGAGACTGGAAGCCTCGACCAGAGATTCTCAAACCTTATGGCATGTTAGAATCACCTGGGAAATTTAAAAATTACCTTTGTTTAGCCCCTGCCCCAACCTTGGGGTGATGGGTCTCAGGCATCAGTATGTTTTAAGAGTTCTTTGTATAATTGCTTGTACAACTAAGGTAGAAAGTATGGCTCTAAGTGACATGGAACTGAATAATTACCCAACTACCATGTTCTTACCCTCTAGGTAGGTCATTCCTGTGTCATCTCTGTCTAGGGCAACCCAAGTGTACTTCAGACTGCTCTTGTGGTATCTAAATACCTGTCTAGTTATCACAAAGGTGCACAAACCAGATGAAAGATTAACCTCTCAGGAAAGAGAAAAGGCATCCCGTTAACCTAGGTTCATCTGTTAGTACCTGCTCTGAAAACCTCAAACTAAAAGGGGAAAGTTCCAGCACACTTCTCTCTTCTCCATGAGAGAAAGACATCAACAAACTCTTTTATTTAGCTATAGAAGTCAGAGGCAATCAATCAATCAATCAATCACTTGAGCTGCAAAGCAAACAAAAAACAATGTTCCCGGAAGAGGAACATGTCCCCAGTTCCATCCACTTCCTTCCTAGTAGTGGTGGGCTCAGAACCACTTATCCATACTTTTTGTTATGGCAAGCCTTATGTATAATTGGGACCTCTACTTTTTTATTTAAGGAAAAACAAGGATTACTGATATTTTTCTCAAGCCATGCAATTAATACACTTTTTTCTTTATTTTTCAAAATCACCTTCAGAACTGTTAACAAAAGCTAGACTCATGCTGAAAATCAATTGGTTTTCCCTCCAGTTAGAAAAGCCAGATGACTAGAGTAAAACAGAGCACACGCAGGATTATAAGTAGAAATATCTGAGTTATAGTCCAGGCCCTACCATTTGCCAACTGAATGAATGATCAGCAAGTTTTCTTGCCTAGTAAAAGAAAATCAGGGTGGGAAGGGTATAGCTTAAGTGGTAGAGCACATGCTTAGAATGCATGAAGTCCTGGGTTCATTCCCCAGTACCTCCATTAAAAAAGTAAATAAATAAACCTCCCCCCCTAAAAAAACTTAAGAAAAAAAAGAAAAGAGAATCAGAACATCTATGCTGCCTGCCTCACGTTGTTGTTGTTTCTTATTGATAATGTTCACAAACATTTTCTGAAAGTGTTGCAGTGTATGAATCAAAAGTGATGGCCTTCTATCTTGTAAATGAACTTTTCAGCACCCCCCCCAAAAAAATCCAGTGGTTACAGTATTTCAAAATATTGACCTAGGATATACTATGTGCCCAGCAAATTGCTGAACAAAAAAACTGTCCAGTAGGGAAACTGAATCCATTAGACCAGAACAATAGGTAGGTCAACCAACAGGGCAAGTCATTTCCTTTGCAACAGGAGAAACTCAGCTCAGCCAAGAGATAAAACGAGAAATACAATTATTCATCCCCAAAAGTCTGTTTCCACCCCGAGACCTAAAGTTCTTTCATCTCCCACTGAAGATGTCCAGGCCATGGAAGGGACTATTTAGATTCAGAGACCCTCTTATTCATCAAGATCAGGGCAATAAACTTGAAGAGCTATGAGTTAACAAAACTGCCATTCAAGGGTTATCAGTAGGTAAGAGGATCTGGAAAGTTGCAAGTTGAAAGCAGTTTTGCAGTTGATCCTAGGACAGCTTAAAACAGAAGAACTCCTGCCTCCTAATTTCTCAAGGCTTCAAACAGAAGAACTCCTGCCTCCTAACTTTTCAAGGCTAGACTCAATCTTAAAAGTTGTTTGGTTGAGAATAAAGCTGGGACAGGTATGGGTTAGAATCCCGTGTGGTCCAGGTACGTCTTTATCCTCACCTAGGCTTGGTTTCTTTATTTATTAGTAAAATAGAGATAAAAATGTCTCCATTGCAGTGTAAATAATTTGAAGCTTAGAGATGATATACATAAAACCAGTACCTATAACATTATCAATAAATTATAGCTAATTTTAAAAAGTCAGTTGAGAGACTTCCAGACTTGCTCGAGTGGCAGAGCCCCCAGAAGCTGCAGATCACTGTGAAATGCTGATGTAATTTACCAAATCATGTGAACCAGAAAGTTAATTGAGTAGCAAATATGGCTTTATTATATATAAGCAATATAGTATCACAGAAAGATCACATCTGTTCACCAAAACAGAGATTTTCTTGAATCCCCCCAAACAAGCTATTGACCTAGATAATATGTCAGAATCTTCCCATCATATCTGTTGGCTACTTGTTGATTTGATTTATGCCTGAGGTGGTAATTGGCAGCCAGGTGTAACCAGACAAGCAGTAGTAGGCAAATGGAGAAAAGACTTATCATTCAGATTAGCTGCCGGCTTCATAGAGTTTGCAAACCTCAACTAATAACATCTTACTGATACTGATAAACAAATGCAATGATTTTGAGACATTTTTGAAAACAAGGAAACTCTTTCTTTAAAAAACAATACATATATATAATATATATATTTATATTTTTATATATATTCTGCCAAATATATATATATTTGGCAGAAGCTCAAGATCTAAAACCCAGAAAAGCAGAAGTCCCAATGAGAAAACAGAACAAAGGCTGAACTGCTTTTCTGTGAGCTTTGGGATCCCCTGCCCTACCCCACCCATCAAAGGCATCTCCGAAGGCTTGGAGGAGGACATTTTGAAAAAATCCTTTAATTCCACCTCCTCATTCTTCAGATAAGGAAATTATACCCCAAGGGGCTGAGAGAGCTACTCAACATGGCACAGTGAAAGAACCCACATCAGGACCCAGGCCTGTGACTTCTCTATTTAGCATTTTCTCCTGTGCCACCAGGACAACTAGTTACTAGTTTTTCCAGGATAACTGGATAAATAGATGAGACAGAATCTTGGCAAAGGGGTCATCTCCCTAAAAAATGTACCTTCTCAAACTGGCAGGTTGATCAGATGTCCCTCCTCTGCCTACTTTCACTATCATGTTCCATAATGTGCCAAAATTATCTGTTTATATCAGAGATCATAAACTGGTCTCCACGGTGTAGCCAACTATCTTGAATTAGTTGCCAACATTTAAAAAATCATAAGATTTTTGCCTAAAAATTTGGCTTTCCAGCTTCTGTTGAAAAAATGAGAAATTCTAGCAACACTGAACTCTGATTCCCAATTGATAACACTCCCAGGAGTGGGAAGAGGCAGGCACTCTCCAGTGTTTCAGTCCCCACCAGCCCCTACCTGCTGGTGTCCAGCATTGTCTGTTCCCTGCAGGTATCTGCGTTTGTGACCCATGGTCTAAAGCTTCTGTCTATAGAAGCATTTTTGAGAATGGAACTTATAGGCATAAAGGTAAAACCTAAGGTGCAGACACAGGGAATAATCTCATTTCAAAAGATGGGGTGAATGTCATCATAAATAATGCTGCTTTCCTGCACTAATTAAGGAGGAAACTTTCAGAGTTTCCTGACTCGTTTATTTTTTCTGAGAGCTGTTAAATTAACCATAGACTAATAGAGCTACAAGTCTCAGAACTGCTTTCCTGTGTGTCCCCTTTTATACAACTATCTGCAGCGCAACTCCAAACACGCCGGGCCCCTGGGGAGATGCATTATTAAGCCGCACATCAGCCTGTTTCCTGCAGCCCAGGGTGCCTCTCTTAGCACTTTGGTTAGGAGGAACTGGCTGAGAGCCTCAGGATCATCCTTGGGACTGGGCAACATGGGAGTGGGCAGGGCAGGCAAAATGAGAGCAGTTCTTAAGGAACGTTCAGTCCTGCTCCCCCAGTGGCAATTCAGGCCCTGGTGCCACATTCTTCCTCCCTGCACTTCCCCAAATCTGTTATCGCCATATATACCTTGTTCAAGGCAACTTACTCCCTGCCTCGCTGAAATGTACAGAAGTATCAGATAAACAAATTCACCCAAAAGGTTTCAAAATTTCATAACTGTATATTTTTTATTTTAGCATTTTAACCTATGTATTACCAATAATAGAATTCTAGGGATCATGATTAGTTGGTGAAAAGAACATTTAGATTTGATAAAAAGGGCTTACCATTACACTACACCACAAAGGAGAAGATTTTATTTCCTTTTTACCTAAAGGGCCACCATTATATCACCTTCCCTCCTCCAGGACTTCGTTCAACTGCTACGTTCTCAGTGAGGTCTTCCCTAATCACCTTAAATTAAAATTGTGAACCTCCTCCCTCCTCCCCACACTCCCTACTGCATTCCCTGCTTTGCTTGTTTCCAGATTACTCAGCATCATAGGATACACAGTATCTCACTTTTGCCGTTGCTGACTGTCTCTCTGCCCCGACTAGAACACAGCTCTGTGGGGTAAGATCTCTGTCTGTCCACCACATCCTCAGTGCTGTGGCAGCGCCTGGTCCACAGTAGATACTCAATAAAGGCTTGTTAAATAAATGAACTTACTGTGCATCACGCCCAAGCCTCAGGGTGACAATTATTTCAATAGTTAACAGATGCAAAGTAGAACTTTATCCCCCCTAATAGAGGTACTGGGGATTGAACCCAGGACCTCATGCATGCTAAGCATGTGCTCTACCACTGAGATATACCCGCTCCTCCAGAAGTTCTTGATGATGAGACTGACCATGTATTTTAAGCTGTAAGGGTGCTCAGAAGTTTTGATGTCTTCTTTCCTTTGTATGTATGGATCTTGTGGAACAAATGTACACATTTCCTTTCCTAAATATATTCAAGGATGAGGTACGGTCTTCTTTAAAAAAAAAAATCTAGATGTTGGGTAGCCCATCTGGGAAGCAGGGTGCTGAATGAGATGACTTCTTTTTTTCCTTTTCTTCAAAATGCTAGTGTAACCACACCAGATGTAAGGTGTGGGGTGTGGCTTGTGGTACGGTGGCAGGGGGGCGGTGGTGGAGGGGGGTGTGCATGTGTTTTTAGTGTGGCAGTTGCATCTTTTACTAGATTATGAACCTTTCTTCTTTTCCTCTGAGCTAACAATGATGGAGGTCAGTTCTTTATCTGAAATGTGTTTTAGTAAACACATATAATAAGACGGAATTTGAAAAAGGAGCAGAGGAGTTCCTGGCTATTTAACTTTGTGGCACTGCCTTCTAGGTATCCTCTGGGAAATAACTGTTTATCATTTTGTTGTTGTTGTTGGTATTTACACCTTTTTACTACGCTTTTTTGAATTCTTCAAACAGCAGACTTGGGAAACTTTGATTTATTTTCCAAATACAAACATCATGAAGTCTGAACTTCTGGTTCAATCATTCCAACCTGGCATCAGGGTCAGAGCACAAATTGGCTGATGGGCCCCAGACCAGTTTGGATTCATGCGCAACACACGTACTATTTGTATTGAACTAACTGGCCAATGTGCTGAGCGGAGGTGGGCACAGGGGAACAGTGAGAAACAGACCATTTCAGCACAAGAAAGTAACCTCTTCAGAAAAGTTCTTTCATCGCTGTTGTGACCACCAGTATCATTGGTGAAAACTTTAAGACCTAGAGCTGTAAGATTAAGTTTCTGACCCCAGATCAAAGGAGTGTAGAACAGAGACAAGGAATGATCCGCCTTCTATGTACCTGAATTTATGAAACCCCTCGGACATAACTTCATAGTAAAGCCTCGATTCTGGTCTCTATTACAACCTACCCTAAGGAATAACATATGTACAAGGTTACTCATTGCAATTCTGTCAGCAATGGCAAAAGTTTGGAAACAACTTAAGTGATCATCTTGGGAGCATGGTTAACCAAATTATGGAACACCCATACAATGGAATATAATAAAATCATTTTTTAAAAATGAGAATATGCTTTACAAATGGAATTAGGATGATTTCAAATGAGAAAACCAAGATGTGGAACAACAGAGTTATGCTATCCTGGAGAAAAAAAGGCAAAACAAGAACACATACATACAATTATATTTTCTTGTATACATATGAAATATCTCTGGAAAGGCACATAATAAACTGAATCATTGGCTTCTTCTAGAAAAGGACACTGGGTAATGGGGGACAAAGTTTAGGAGAGACGTCTCACTGTATATCCTTTTGAATTTTGAAACAAAGAAATGTAATTCCTACTCAAAAATCAATAAAATTAATATTTCAAAGTGAAATAAAATTACATTAAATGAGATTTTTAAAAAAAATTAATTAAGCCCTTCTTAATCTAGAAGGTATAGAGAAGAGAGTTCATTATATCAGCCTTGCACCATTCCTGTAGGTTTAAAGTTTTTTCGAACTGAGAAGATCAAGTGAAAAACAAAAAAGGAATATGCTCTGCTCTGGGGTAACAAGTTAGGTGCCTCCAGCTAGGGGATGTCAAGGAAGGGGAAATGACAGATAATTTGCTTGCTTCAGAAGAATACTTATATTGGCCTGAGAGCTGAGGGCAGAGTGGAAATCCTTTCTTTCTTTGCTGCCATCACGAAATGGGTTTCCAACCTTGGTAATGCAGTTTCTGGGCAGGCCATCAGAATCAGGAACAAGCTTCCAAAGCTGAAAATGGCCAACTCCCCTTTGGGTTGGGTAAGTACAGGGGGAAAAAGAAAATGTCACCGTTAACCCTCTCCCTCTGTGCTTTGGGAACTGAGAGATAAAATGCCAAACGTGTAAGAAAGGACTCAAATGATGTCTCAGCTTTGATTTTGGAAAAATTTTCTTGGCCGACCCCTGGGAAGAGGGGCAGCCCGTTGGGGACTCATAGCAAACAAGGTATTTCCTCTGTGTGGGCTTAGCAAGAGTCAACGTGCAACAAGGTAGTTTATAATGGAAGGATGCTTGAATAAAAGGGAGAAGAGTCAACACATTCATGTTTAAGCCCTGACACTGCCTCAACACTTAACATAGGATCTTTTATTTTTAATTGTTTATTGAACCGTGGTTGATTTACAATGTTAGTTTCAGATGTACAGCAAAGCAATTCAGTTATACATGTACTTACATACATATGTATTACATGTATTTTCAGATTCTTTTCCATTATAGGTTATTACAAGAAACTGAATATAGTTCCCTGTACTATGCAGTAGGTCCTTGTTGTTTATCTGTTTTATATATAGTAGTGTGCATCTGTTAATCCCAAACTCCTAATTTATCCCTTTCTCCCCCGCTTTCCCCTTTGGTAACCATAGTTTGTTTTCTATATCATAGGATCTTAATTTTTTAAGCCTGAGTAGACTCTTCTGTAAGACGGAATCTTAATCACTACCTTACTGGGCTGTAGTGAGGTTCAGAAGATGAAAATGGATACAAAGCATTTTTAAAACTCTAAGGCACTAGAGGCCAATGTTAGGTTAGTGAACACAAGACAAAATATCTTTTGATAATATTTATGAAATCTTCAGAGAGGCAACCATGATCTTTAGGATCGGACATATCGTAAGTTTCTAGTCCTGACCCTTCATCTGCTGTGTGACCCAGGACAAGTTCCCTAAGCCTCTCTGAACCTCAGTTTCCTCCCAGCAAATTGCTGTTAATGCTACCTACTTAACAAGGCGGCGATGAGAATTAGGTGGAGGAACCTATACACAGTGCTGGACACTTGGAGGGCCCATCAGTTCCCTTCCTGCACCCTGGGTAATGAACCATGGTCTCAATCAAGGGACACTTAACTTCACTTGCTGATTTGGTTCATTCTTCAAATTCTCTGTACTGTGCTCAATTGTTCTGTAAGTGTACAACTCTTCTAAAAGAATAAAACCAAGTAGTTAAAAAAACATTTATTGAGAGTGCAGAGTGATTGAAAAGGGGGTTCTCTGGAGCCAGACTGCTTGGGTTTGAATCACTGCTGTGCCACTTACCAGACGGATAACCTGGGGAAATTTACGTAACAACAGGTCTGTCCTTCAGTCTCCTCACCTATAGGAGCTATGTAAATTTTTGCTGTTAATATAAAATAATACTAATCATTATTTTTATTATTATTAGACATTGTACTCATCAGTGGGAATACAGTGGCATTGAACAAGGCAGTTTAAGAAAAGCATTCTGAAATCACCCACTGTTATCTTTTTTTTTTAATGATTTTTTTTCTTTTTTTTTTTTTTTTATGGGGAGGAGGTAATTGGGTTTTATTTATTTATTTTGGAGGAGGTACTGGGAATTGAACCCAGGACTTCATGCATGCTAAGCATGTGCTCTACTGCTTGAGCTATATCTTACCCCTCTTCACCCACCATTATCTTGAATGCAGAGAAATGTAGGCCCAAAGAGGTTAGTTAAGTAACTTGGCCAAGGCCACGTAGCTATTGAGTGAGAGACTAGTGAGAGAATTCCAGACTGCAAGCCACTGTTTCTCCATTGCCCCACGCTGTGCAACCAGATTCCAACCTGGACCCTGAAGAGTCCTGGAGGTACTGGAGTGGATTCCGGAAGTCACTGGGAACAGGCCCAATAATTCTGCACATTCCTGACTTCCACCTTCTTTCTACAGCCCACTCCTCACTGTGTTGTCCTTGCCTGGCCCACATGTGGATCTTCCTGCAAATTTCAGATCTAGAGTCCAGAGAGGTGACAACATGGAAACGCCACCCCCCACACACACCACTTGCATTTCTTGTGAATCTTAAACAAGACAAAGGTTGGGTCTCCCAGAGTCCTCCGGAAAGGGGCAGATCCAGGTTTGTGGGGGGCCTGAAATGTCTAGAATATTGTGGGCCCTCCTTAGGAAAGGAATACATAATGACAAATTAAAATTCCAGTATCAGGCTTTGGAATGCATGCAAATGAAGGGTCCTGAAGTTTAAGGCTAATTAGCTTCCTGGTAAACCCGGTTCTGCTCCTACAGTTACTAATTTCCTTCCTCCCTCCACTCCTTCCTTCCTTCTTCCCTTCATCTTTCCTTCTATCCATCTCACTTGCACTTGCCCTGCTATCTAGAGCCTACTGTGTACCAGGCAATAACTTCGTAAATTTATATTCTGATTAAAAAATGGACTTTGCTCCAATCTGCAGATTCTTACCCAAATTATGATACGTGCACAGCTCTTCTTGAGATGGAAGAATAAAATGATGTACAGTTAACTGGTGGGTGGTGTGTAAACATACAACGTGGGGCTGGGCATTAGACTCAATAGACCACAATGTAGCCAGAAGCTATAGCTTTCTGTTTACATTTGTGAACACACCCAGAGGCAGGCTCTTCTATGTCTGGGACATTCAACAAATAAAATGATCCTCTCAGATGGGAGGTGGGGAGTAATAGAACAATCTAGAGAAAAGAATGTCATATAGTTACACACAATTATAGATAACTAATAGAATATTTTTACACGTATCATCTGATCGAATGCTCATGCCTGAGGTATGCAGTGTGGTTTTATTAACCCCTCCTCCCCCTAATGACACATTAGAGAATGAGGCCTACAGTGACCTAAGTTTGAGTCCCAACCCTTCCCTGTGAATTCCCCTTCCCCCCCAAACCCCCGTTATCCTCACATCCGGCGGACACAAACACACTGCATAGGCCACAACTGTACAAAGAACCCATAGACAAAATAAGTCGAGGCCATTTTGTGGATCATTTTGGGACAAGAACTTGTTCCTTGTGGCTAGGGGCGGGGGGTGTGGGGAGAGTTCTCTTGGCTGGGATTATCCAGATGAGTCATTAGGGTCTATCCCAAGATTTGCTGAGTTTCTCACCTTTCCTCTTCCCATGGGCAGCGGTACCACTCAACCTTGGAGCCGGGATGGCTTCTGTCCTTTGCTGCCCTGCTTGTCCCCAGCAGCCTACTCAGTCAGGGCCTGGCACAGAGCCACCAGCCCTGAGCAGGAGGAGAGGAAGCGAGTGTCTCCCAGTGGCTGTCAGCTTTCCCAGCTGACTCAACTCGACACCCTCCCTCCCCCCGCCAGGCACACAGCCTCCAACCTCCAGTCTCCAAACTTTCCATTTTTCAGGCCTGGCCGGTGGTTCTCATTCTCAGAGGGAGGAACACCCCCTCCTACTGCCCGGGGCTGCCAGCAGCAGCTCCCGGGCACCCTGCCGCAGCTCTCTCTGGACAATTAGAATCTGCCAGAATGGAGAGTTCAGAATATAGGTCAAGGTGCTCTGGGAAGGGCCCAGGGGAGGATCACCTGACTGGGAGGTGGGTGACTCAGCGAGAAGGGAAAGGGTGGGGGCTGGAATCTCCGGGCCCCCAGGGCCTGGAGGAGGAGGTCAAGTTGTCTCGTCTGGCTGATGGTCAGGGGAGGAGGAAGAAGCTGCTGGAGACAGAGGAAGGATAAAATGACCTCTCGTGACCCAACCAGGGTGGAATCCAATCCTCCCCAGAGCCGGCTGTCACCCTCAGTGTCGCTGAGGCCACGCCCAGGCCAGACTGCCACTGTGGCTGCAAAGACCTAATTAGCTGCCTCCCCTGTCAAAGTGGGAGATCAAAAGGACACAGCGCTCATCACTCCAGACTCCATCGACCTGGGCCCCCTAAAAGAAACCAAAGCCACGGGTCTGTCATACAAAGGCAGCCATCCCTCCATAGAGGCAATCTGGTTTTTCCCCCAATTAATTCTGAATTTGAAAATTACTAACCCATTTTATTTTACATCTCCAGGCGGCAGGGGCCTCCTTTCAAGGGTGCGGCGGTGGCTGCAGTTGCTGGAACAGTGGCTGCTCTGTCTGAGCCTCACTTCCTCTGGCTCCAGCTGCAGGTTCCTCCAGGCCAAGCAGGGAGTTTCCTCATTCTCGGGGGAGGAGGGGGTGCTTTCGGCTTTGCGAGCCCTGCAATGCTCACCGCCCACCCCCCAGCTGCTCGCCACCCTCTGTGGGTAGCGAGTTTGGGACTCCCTGGTTCCATGAGTCAGAGCCAGGCTGGAGACAGACAGCAGGCTTCCTTTATTAAATCAGCCTCCTGCCCTGTACACCGCAGAGGGAAGCTATAATTACTCGTTTGGCCTGGCTCTGAGAACTGAGCCACAGATGCTTGATGAGGAGGGATGGTTCCTGACTCCCGCATTTATCAAGTGCACCCCAGTTTGGAAATAAGAACAAACAGCCAGAGGTTGAGGCCTGTTACACAGATGTCAGATGTTCTGCATATATAATGGGGTGTACTGGACCTGGACTTTGGTGTAGATTGCAAGAAAAACTGCTATCTCAAAGCTGCCAGGAGTTTTTCTGTCTTGTTTTGTTTTTTTAATGCCTCCTGCCTCCCTGCCAGTCTCATTTGAGGCAGGCTGCTCACTGCTGAGGTTGTTGGTTTTTAAGAGATAAAGGAAAAGGCAACAGAACATTGTTTTGGATCCTCAGGTCTGTTTTAGCCATTAGGCAGAGAGACCCCGAATCTCAGGCCTCCCAGGCCTAAAGAAATGTGTGAAAACTGAACCCCGAGAAAAGAGTTGGCTCTAAAAGAAAAAAAATAAAACCACTAAATCAACATAGTGTAGTCAATCTTCATGAACTGTTCAATTTAGTCGTCATTGGCATAATCATTCATTCATTCATTCCTGGAAGCATACATTTCTGCCGTTCATTCACCAAATGCCTGCTGAGCTGCTCCCTTGACCAAGCGCATTTTCTGGCCCTGGTGCCCCATAAGCACTAAACCAATTAAAGATACAGACAGAACTAAGCAGACAAATATTCCTGCCCTTGTGGGTCAATAACAGACCCACAATAACAGCAATAATAAGTAAATTGTATGGTCTGTTTGAGAAAACAAGGGTGATTGATAAGAGGCAAAAATAGAGCAGGGTTAAGGGAATTATTGGTGAAGGAGATATTCATAAACATCTCATGACATTTAAGACATTTGTAGGTTAGAGCTCTCCCACAGTGAGAGTTCTCGAGTCTGCATAATGGTTGCTGAGAAATTATAACCAAACATAAATTAAATGAGTTGCATTTGACTAGAGCAAAATTTTTTAAAATCCTCTCAGCTTTGTTTATAAGCAAAATGTGGGTGCATGTTAAATACATTTGGTGGGAGATAAAACATGAAAGTGCCATGGCATCTGTCCCTGCCTCTGATTATCAGCAGGTAAAGGCACACATTCAAGTATCACTGGACTATGATATAGTGGTTGAGGGCTTGGGTCAGATGCCGGGGTTCAGGTTCAGTAAACGACTCCATCATTTACTACTTGTGTGATTCTGGGAAAGATACTTAATTTCATTTCCCCCTCTCTTATATGGGGGTAATATAGAACCTCCCTGATAGGGTTTCTGGAATGACTAAACGAGATAACAAAAGTAAAGGTGGTAGCTAGCACAGCACCTGGCACCAAGTAAGTGCTTAATACACAGTATCTATTATTACTGTTGTTGTGATGATGATGACAGTGATAATAATGATGAGGTACCAGGCACCGTGTTGGATCATGGGGACCCAGAGTGGAACGAGACAATGACACGGTCCCAACTGGAAGAAGCCTTCCAAGCATACTGTGCTTCGTTAAATCTCAGGGGCCCCTGGCAGGGTGATCTCTGCTGCATCATTGGCCATTGTAAACCATACTTGAATGGCCAATAAAAATGAACGGAACACAGTGAGATACCATTTGATAACCTTTCAGTTGGAAAAAAATTAAGAAGTCTGATAACGCCAAGTGTTGGAGAGGATGTGGAGTAACAGGACCTGAACATGTTTGTTGTTGGTGAGACTGTAAATGAGTACATTCACCTTGCTTTCCAGGAGACATATGCAAGGATGCTCAGCTCAGTATGTTCAGAGTAATGAAAAGCTAGTAACAACCCAAATGTTCATTGACAGGAGAATAAATAAATACATGGACATAATAGTTTTAGCAATATAATACATTGAGGAAAAAGTATATTTCATAAGGCTAGATACAGCAGAATATTCTCTTAACAAAGTGAAAACAACAAAAATTTAAACAGTGCAACTTTAGAAAAATATATTAAATAAATTTAATTTCTAGAAAAGCAAATGAATGGTAAACTCAAGATTCAGGAAGGGTGAGGGAGGCATAGTGATGGGAAGGACAGAAACAGGCAGGAAGAATTGGGTGGTGAGTTCACAGGGGTTTATTATAAATAAATAAGTAAAAATAGATAAATAATAAATAACCAGACATGTGTTATGTAAGGTACAAATGAACATGAATGAATGCTGTGAATCCAAGATTATGAATAATCCTGGGCGCTTGGATTCAATAAAAAAGAAAATGAAACTCTACTCGGGAAGGGTATGAAGCACACCTAGGAAGGGTGTAGGCTTGTCAAGAGAGAGTAGGTGAAGGACCCTGATGAGAGGCAGAGGTGTGTGAATTCCCTTGAGGCTTAGGCAGCCTTGACCTTGGAGGTGGGGGACCCTTCACCAGTCATGTGCTGCTGTGCAGGTTCAGGATTGTCACCTGCGGTCAGAGGGTAGGGGTGAGTGGTCACTGTGATGGGGTCAGGGAAATGCCCCTGGCAGAGCCCTATTCAGGTGCTGGGTCTCTCTGCATAGTGACTGACCCTCAGGACCTTCTCCCTGGGGTCTTTGCCAGGCCTGTCCTGGACAGACCTCCAGCTCCTGTGTGCAGTGTTCTCAGACAGGACCAGCCCTGCCCTGTCCAGCCCTGACTCGGAGGATGCCGGATATGTGTTGAGAATCTGTTCCAGCTGGGAGATCCCGCACCTCCCCAAGAAGATGCAGTCTGGTCACTGAGCCCACAGTCCTAGCCCTTCTCTTTACTGTGTGGTGGGGAGCCCAGGGGAAAGTGCTCTCAGACAGCTGAGCCGCCTGCTGTCATGGTCAGCTCCCATGGGCCCCAGGCTGGAGCAATTGCTTTTTCATTGATAAAATCTGCTCAAGGCCCCGGAGGCTGGCACCAGGCAGACGACGCCTGTCAGGCCAGCTGATTGACTCCATGGACAGAACTAACGGGGACCGTCAGAGGCACATGGAGGGCAGTCCTGTCCTGCCTCTCTTCTGTGCTACTGCCGGTGGAGTCAGGGCTTCCAGGCTCTGTGAGCTGCTTAAAAACCCCTCACCCATCCCCACGCCCCAGAACAATCATTGGTGCCTCAAGAAGCTGGAATCAGAAAGACCCCAGATCAGGTTGTAGCTGGGCAGTTTCTAGCTTTCCATTAGCTTAATTCCCTAAACCCATACAACGGGGACAATCATACGGCCTTTGCCTGACTAACAGGTGTCAGTGAGGACTGCATGACACCATTGGGAACAAAATGCTTATCAGACAGAAAGGTCCACTACATCTGTGCTAAAATACACGCCCGTTGAGGGTGGGAAACATGTCTGGCTCTTTTTCTGCTGTACTCCCAGGATCAAGGACAGTGCCTGGCCCAGGGTAGGTGCTCAATAAAAATACTTCTTGAATGAATGACTTGGAGTATTACAGACTAGAGTAAAAATGATGGTGATGATAATGATAATTATTATGATATGATAATTAATTGCATCTTGACTGTGTACCAGGGAAAATGCTAAAAGCTTTACATAGATAATTGCACTGAAGCTTCATGACAACCCAGTGAACGAGGTGCTGGTATCATTCCCATTCTGCAGGTGAGTTAATGGGATTCAGGGAAGTTAGTGGTTTTCCCAAGGCCACACCCTGGCAGAATAGGTTGTTACCCAAGTGACATGATTTAGGGGGTTCGGAGAAGCTCGCTACCCGGAAGTAGAGCCCAGGCCGCCTTAGTGCCTGAGAGTCCACCATGATGATCACTGGATTTTGACACCATTTTCACTCTTCAAGATTTCAAATAAAAGTGCAGATGCCTCTGGAAAACAGTTAAGCCAAAATTTCTAATCAGAGAATAATCTGGTTTATCTGTTTGCTTCCTAAGCATAGATCTTGCAGAGATGGGATTCAGGGGCAGTGCCCGAGTGAGGAGAGGTTACCCAAGGTGGACAGGAGGGCTGCTAGGAAGGGGCTGAGAAAGGGTCCAACATGCATGTTGACTGTTCTGTTGAGGACTGGCCTAGGACCTGAGGAGAGCAAAAGGGTGTTTGGGTCACCTTTAAGGGCACCTTTATGGGGCACTTTGACATAGCAGCTGGAGGATACTAGAAGGTTGTCCCAGAGAGGGGTAGCAGTCTTGGGGAGTTATCGTAGGGGACTTGCTTTTATATTTGAATTTTTTATAATGAGAATATATTCACATACTACTTGTGTGGTTAAAAATATATTTAAGTAAAGGAAAAACTAAGTGAGGCGGGGGTGGGGGAAGGTTGAGGAAAGGTCACGGGTTGGTCTCTCCAGAGGAACGTAGCCTCCAAGAGTGCACAGCCCGCGCCAGGCTGCAGCTCTCCAGGGTCTGGCTGATTTACTGGAGATGAACGGCAGCCCCCAGCATTCCCAGGGCACGATGGCCAACAAGCCTGATCCACAGCTGGGGGGGAAGTCTTTTGCCTTTGCAGTTGGCAGCATCTCTGTGCCTCTGAGCCTTCCTCATGAGAGACTCATTATGCAGTTTGGTCACATGCCCTGTGCATTTTAATGAATGAGTCAGGGGACAGACTCAATTTGAAAGAGGAATCGCAGCTCTCTGGGCTGGGTGAAGGGCTCTCAAGGGATGCTCTCACAGCTTGGATTACAAGAAGAGGAAAGAAGGAAGCTATTTCCATTTAGAAAAAGGAAAGGGAGGTCTGAGGCAGGAGGGTCAAAAGGAAGGGAGGAAAGAAGGAAGGAGAGGGAGGGAAGGAGAAAGAGACAGAAAGAACAGTCTAGAGTTCAGAAAACAGTCCTGGAACAGATGCTGCCCACCAGGCCCTCTTTGCTTCTTTACCCTCCACTTAGTTACTCAGAACATTTAGTGCTTTTTAAGTGCCGGCTGCCGCACTAAGCATGGGAGTCACAAGACAAATGAGACAGAGTCCTTGTCCAAAAGGCGTCTGCATGAGACCAAACCAGTTTGGTTAAGTCAGAGTAACTACACAGGAGTCTAATTTGAGAGGTGGGGGTGGGCAAAAGAAGGTGAGGTTCACTCCCTCCCTGGGGGTGCACCACGGAGGGTGGGAGATCCCCTACTGCTGGGGAGGGCTACCACCTCTCCGGCGCTTCCCTCTTGCCAGATGTGGGATGTGTGTTCCATGGTTAGCATCTCCTTGAAGCCTGGCAAGGATCCCACAAGGCAGATCCTGTTACTGTCATTTTTTTTTTTTTTAACCGAATAGGAAATTGCAGCAGAGAGAGCCGCCTGCCCAAGGTCACCCAGGGATTTGAACTCAGGTCTGTCTGACTCCAGAGCTCTTGGCAGCTCGAGTCTACGCTGTCAGCCAACCACTGGATGGGGAACGCTGGGGAAGGCCTTTCCCTTCCCAGGCTTCCTTCCAAGAACACTCTGAACCCCCAGGAGGAAGAGGTTGGTGTGAGTCCAGATGCAGTCAGCGCCAGGCAGCCTGGGAGCGGATCTGAAACCTCGCTGAGCGAGGCTGTGTGTGAGACCGAGAGCCCAAGGGCGGTGGGGAGAGGAAGGAAGCTCAGCCTCACCGCGGTCAGTTGGGGCGGCATGCCCATTCCCAGCCTCCACACCACAAAACACAGGGCAGCAGATGCTCGGCAAATGGTTGTGTGGGAGTGAGCCTTACCCTTAGATGGCGGGCGGGCAGGCAGTGTCACCGAATTACTCAACAAAGCCCCCTCGGCTTTGAACTTTAAGCCAGGCTCTGCTGGAATGGGGCATAGGGGGAGAAGGGGAGGTCTCGCCCCTGTGAAGAGGATGCAGGCCATCCCCCTGGCCGCCCCCCCACCCCGACCCCAAAGTGGGAGAACATGGCCTGGGAAGAAGCCAAGAACTGAAAAGCCACGGCACACCCACATTCTTATGAATTTTTACAGCTGGAGAGAAAGAACGATACACAAACACAGCAGGACTCAAGGGCCCTGGGCTTCGTGCTGGAGAGAAAAGCAAGGCCACCTGCCATGAACCTGGACTGTGCTCAGAGACAGCCAGCTTTTGCTGAGTGATTACTACATGCCAGGGCTCTCACACACACTATCCCACCGAATCCTGACGGCCTCCCTGGGAGGAAAGTACTGTGATTATCCATCATACCCAAGAAGAGACTGAAGCCCAGAGAGATGAATAGCTTGCCAAGGTCACATGCTTTCCCCACTTCTGGTTTCCATGAGGAGGGATTTTCCCTAAACACACTCTTGGTCTCTACTCTCACTGCCCGAGCCAATGGAATGACATCTGATCGGAAAGCTTGCGAAGGTCTGTCCCCGCGATCTGCTCTGCTCCCTCCTCCTTCCAGGCTATTCGGAAGCCAGTTTTGTTCTCACACTAAGCTCTGTCCTCTGTGCTTGATTTTGTGATAATTAAGGTGGTACCTTGGCTCTCTGCCACTCCTTTGTCTTTTTATTCAGTGTGTTCAGAACCTGGATGTGGAAGAGGGGTGCTGTTTTTTGGAAGGCTCTCTGGAGATCCCAGCAACACTGTGGAGGATCCTGAGCGCCCTGGCCAAGCCACCCCTACTTGACTTGGGTTTCTGCTCTTTCTCCACATCTTGGCAAAAGACACTCTTGGCTCTGGAACCAATGTCCTTTGGGAGACAACAGGCCGATAACTAATACAGCCTTAACCCTTCCCCTCACCTTTTTTTTTTTTTGGACTGGCATTTTTTTCCTGGGATGAGGAAAACTAAGTCCTGTACTCAGTTTCTTGCTGTAAAGGGAATCGGTCATGAGAGGGTGTCCCTGGGGTGGCAATGACTTGGCCCGCGTACCAGCTTTTTCCCTTGCCACCTGCCAGGGCATCAGTGATGGGTACCTGACCCACCCAGACTGCTGCCAGCCTAGACTGTTTACTCTGGAACAAACCCAGGCAGCTGATCCAGACCCTCTGTCAGGCCCTGATTAAACCATACGCTGTGTATCCCAGTTTCCAGTTCCAGCAGATCTGCTGGTGAATTCAGAATCAGTTTTACTATGTGGGACTTACGGCCAAGCCCATATTACCCTGCTGTGAGACTGTGGGTAAAATCTTTACCTGCTCTGTGCTCTGAATTCCTCATCTGTAAAAGGGGACAGGACCTGTACTCCTGTCTGTCTCCCAGGGCTGTTATGAGAGCAAATACATAGAGCATATTTGAAAAAGAATGAAAGACACTGCATGAGATAGAGGAAATTATCATTTTTTGAGCTTTCATAATGTGCCCAAAGACTCACTAAGCATTATAGCGAGCATCTTCAGTTTT
The DNA here is from genome assembly GCF_048773025.1 of Camelus bactrianus. Taxonomy (NCBI): domain Eukaryota; kingdom Metazoa; phylum Chordata; class Mammalia; order Artiodactyla; family Camelidae; genus Camelus; species Camelus bactrianus. The sequence goes on from NC_133547.1 coordinate 72,933,533, forward strand.
GTCACCAAGCGCTGAGCCACTTTCATTTTGGTAATCACGCCCAACTCCCTCTCCAATTCCCCGATAAGGCTCAGTCCTAACTTCCACCCTTACGGTCCTGGAGATCCATGGACCCCACCTAAGCGAATGAGTGTGTCTCAGTCCCCTGGACCTTAGTGACTGCTGCACAGATGGCATGTGACCCAGTCAGGGTCAAGAGATCTTTCCTAGAGCTTTTGGAAAAGAGATTCTCTCTGGAGATCCTGAAAGGATCTAGGGGCCAAAACGGACGCTGTCATCTGGTGTGCCACTTGAAAAACAAGATGTGGCGCCCAGAAGTAGGTAGAAAACAAGTCTGGCTTTTGAGATTGGAACCCCGAGCCCAGCCAGGGATACCGATTATAATAAATAAACACCCAGCTCCTCCATAATTCCTGGCCCAGAGATCCGAGAATCCTTGCAATTTCCTAAGTGATCGGAGCAAAAAAGGTGTCTTTTGTTATGTTAATGACGTGACTTTTGGAAAGTACCCAAGGATGAGGGCTGGTTATCCAAAGAATCAAACAAGTGATTAGAAGGTTGGAACTTCGAGTTGCAACCTCGCTGACCTCCCAGGAGGGAAGAGGGACTGGAGTTGGAGTTCAGTCCCCAGTGGACAATGATTTAATCTACCATGCCTATGTTAGGAAGCCTCCATAAAAACACAAAGGTCTATATTCAGAGAGCTTCCAGGTTGGTGAGCGTGTGATTTGGGGAGAGTGCTGGGCTGGGAGAGGGCATGGAAGCTCCAGACCCTTTCCTTACACCTTGCGCGGTACATCTCTTCCATTTGGCTGTTCCTAAATTAAACGCTTTTATAAGAAACTGGTAATCTAGTAAGTGAACTGTTTCTCTGAATTCTGTGAGCTGCTTTAGCAAGTTAATCAAACCTGAGGAATGTGGTTGAGGGAGTCTGATTTATGGCTGGCCGGTCAGAAGCACAGGTGGATAACCCAGACTTGTATTGGTGTATGAAGTGGGGCGGATGTGAGGTGAAGGACAGTCTTGTAAGACTGAGCCCTTAATTTGTGGGGTCTGGCACTATCTCCAGGCAGATGGTGTCAGAACTGAGTTGAATTGTATGACACCCAGTGGGAATCTTGGAAAATTAATCCCTTGGTCCTGAGGGGACATCCCTCCTCCAACCACCAATCATACATTGGAAATTAGGTGCAGAAACCTCTCACCACCCCTGGACTTCTCAGCTTAATGTCAGCCCCCAAATTCCTCTTGTGCCCAAAGGCATCTCCAGGTAGATTTTCTATCCCTTGTTACCAAGAGACTCCTAATGGATATGGCATTATTTCAGTTATTCTTTTCACCAACTGTGAGCTAAGTAAGGGAACCCCTATTTTACAGATGAGGAAGAGGAGCTGAGGACAGAGAAGCTATGTGATGTAAGTAGTGGGGGCAGGACTTGAACCAGGACTCCATTCTATCCACTCCACAGGAACTTGGTAATACATCTGAGTCTCAGAGCCGGCTCCGTCACTTTTCTTTCGTCAGCAGTAGAGCATCTGCTGGGAGAGGAGAGCCCTGATTCTCCTGCAGTCAGTGGCTGAGGGAGGACCTACTTCACTGGGTGTTCTCTGCCCCCGTGCCCTCTTCCTGGAAGAAAAACGCCAATAGAGGAGGAGCTTAGTTAATTCCTGCAGGGCTTAAGTTTGATGTCAAGGGCCTGGGGGGCTCCAAATGGCCCATATTTTCTCCTCCTACCAGGGATTGAGGCTTCAGTGCCTACCTTTTAAAGTTCGACTCTTTCTTCTGAAGATACTGGAGTCTGGAAAATGCAACTACATCTCAGGCCTCCAGGGCTTACAACCTGAGCTGCTTTGTAGGAATAAGGGCCTTGAGAGGGGTTGAGGGGACCGGGTGCATGGTGGGGCTGGTAGAGGTGGCACTCTGGAAGAGGAAAAGGGTACAGAAAGGGACGCCAGAGGATTGGGTAATTCTCACTTGGTTGAAGGAGCATTATTTGATCACCGCTGAAGCTAGGTTTTGGGAACATGAGGGTTTGTTCTGTCTACGTGAGTATGTGTTTGAAATTATCCATAGTAATATTTTAAAGTGCAATGCGTAATTTAAAAAACATGTTTTGTGCCTTGGTCTTTGCAGAACCCTTGACGCCTATCTTGTGCACACCTCACAGATGATCCCCGCCCCCCCGCCCCAGTTTAAAGATGGTAAAACTGAGGCGCAGAGAGGCGAAGTCACTTATGCAAGGTGGAAATGAGTTGAACCTGGGCCTTCCAATTCCTATATTCCAAGGTTAACCCAGGGCAGAGGGTAGTAGAGGCAGGTTGGCAGCCCCTCCTTGACGGGAGCTAACAGGCAAGGATGACAAAGTGAGCCAGTACGGTCCAAGTCGCAGTCTTGCCCAGAGGCAGCCCAGCCTGTGTGTAACTGGCGTGGCGCAGACCCCGGCAGGGCCTCAGGGAGTCACTGAGCACACAGTGAAAGGCTCCCAGCCAGCGACTCCATGTGCTCCTTGGTAGTTAAGAAAACACTGAATCGAGCCCAGCAGGCTCTGGCCCCAGAGCCATTCACGGGCATCCTGAGGACTGTTGCCTGAACATCTGGGTCTGATAAAGGAGACCCCACGTGGGCTTCCCTGCCGCCTTGGCCATGGCTATTTCTGCACGTACCCTTGAAGCTCTGTGCGTGTGGCTGGTCTTTTCTTTTCTTTCCTCCCAAACATATGGATTCCCAGCTCCTATTTCAAACTCAAATACTCCTCTGCTATAAACTCCCCAAAGCTCTCAATTTCCTTTTTCCATTGCTCATTCTTTCCTAAAGTGCGTGAAAAAAAAAAAAAAAAGCTCCTCTCTTCGCTCTGTTCCAATTTCCTTATTGATGAAAGAAGGGCAAGGAGAATGGTAATTTCAATGATCAAAGTTAAGCAAGGCTCGATTCCTTCCTTAGGAGAACACACCTCAACAAGCCGAGAGGTCCCAACTTAGCAGGGACGAGAACAAATCACAGGAAAGCCCTAACTCCCCCTAAAACACTCATCCTGCAGGAGGCCTGACACAGTGCCATCTGCTTCCTTTATCTGGCTGCAGCGTCCTCTTTGAAAGTCACTAATGGAATAGAAAGAAGAAAAGTCACGGGCATGATTCCCAGAAGGTTACTGCCAAAGTGGTAGTGCGTCATCTGGGAAGGGAAAAACAGGTCCTGGCCTGCTCCTGAGCCTGCGGCCTTTTATTTCTCCATGATGACGGCGACCTACCCCTGAGAGGCAGAAACAGCCCAGTCCTGGGCACGGAAACACTGGATAAATCCGCATCAGCAGGGTCAGGGAGGAAAAGGGACCTAGTGCATCATCAAGAGCCTAGGGGACAGAAGGTCCTCACTAGGGGCTCTCATGTGCCTTCAGGGACCCAGGAGGTAACATAAAAGGCAGGGGACACTGGCTTCAGCCTGGAGGAGCAATGGCCCTGTAGACAGCGAGTCCTCTCTGGAGGGCAGAAGCCACCCACCTCTGGCTAGTTATATTGTGGGAAGAATATGAGCCTGGTGTTGCCAGATCTTCCATTTTTCCAGAGAAGTGGAGATCCGGATTTTACATGAAGTCTTCTGATTTGGGAAGGGGTTTTGATGACAAATTTTGCAAAGGCTGGCATTCTGAGCTAAATAAGACCGAGCTCTGGCAGTCTGAGTTCACCTGAGCACCCCCTGTGGGCAGCCCTGACCCAGGAGCTGGGTCCTCTCCACCTGCAGTGTGGCAGGCACTCCGGGGGAGGAGGCCAGGACGAGGTCAGATGAAGTCACGGGGCGAAAGGCCTTGCCGGGCACAGGAAGGAGGGAGGACCGCCTGCTGTTCCCAGGCTCATAAAACACTCTAAGACTCCTGTCACTGTGTCATGCTGGATCTGCTGCCAGTTGGGTCCTTACCAACAACCCTCCCATCCCCTTTAGAAACTTTCCTCCTCCCCCAGGCCAGCTCATGTGGCCAGTTCAGAACTCTTTCTCCGCGTGAGGCAGGTCGACACTGTAGCCTCTGACCACATTCGACTCAACCTTCAAGACAACTTAAAATTCACCTGCCCAGCACAATACTATAAATCAAATATACTTCAATTAAAAAAAAATTCACCTGCCCGTTGAAGATGCAAGTGACACCTTCTTTCTCTCAGGCTCGACACAACCATGACCAGTAACTCTGTGTCCTTAAGGAGCTCTTTTTCTCCCCCTAAAAAATCACACTGTGCTCCAAGGACAACCTCTGTTCCTCATCTCTGTGAGAGGAAAAATGAAGCATAGAGTTGGGAGCTATTTGCCAAAAGACAGATTTGGGGAGGACCCTGAATACCTGGCAGAGCCACACACGAAGCTTTTTTTTTTTTTTTAAAGTTCAGGTGCCTTCCCAATTTGGACACAGTCAAGATTAGATGAATTTCCTCACAGTGGGATGGGGCAGGGATCTAGAGGGCAGATGAGAGAAGGTTTTAGACAAAGGTGTGATCATGGGATCTCTTTCCCTGGCATCACCTTTACTCTGCCAGTTTGATTCTTTTATTCTTGCAAATCTCTGTAGACAGGGAATGAGAAAGATGAGTGGGAGGAGATGACAAAAGGAGAGTTTTAGAGCAAGGGAAAGTACATTGCACAAGCAGCTGCCTGCAGCAGGGTGTGTACGTGAAGCTCTGTGTGTGTGTGTGTGTGTGTGTGTGTGTGTGTGTGTGTGTGTGAGTATTTGCATGCTTAGTTTGTACGCAAGCCATTTTGGTAGAAGGAGAAGTGTTGTTTCTCTACCTCAGTAAATATAATACCCTCCTAAGAGAACCCTCATGACTCCTGTCTCTCTCTCTCTCTCTCTCTCATCCCACCAACACAGTGCTGCTATTCATCTAATCCGTCTATACTCATTGTGCACCTTCTTGGTATCTGGCACTGTGATTTGCCCTGAGATTACATCAAAGACCAAGAAAGACACAGTCCTCCTTCTCAGGGGGGCCCCAGTTTAAGAGGGAGGCAGGCAAGTTAATGGGAAGCCGGGTAAGCCCTCAAATAGGGGAAGTGGAGTGGAGAGCTCGTGGAGGAGGAGGACTGACCTGCAAGGCAGAGGGAGAGGCGGGGGAACATTTTCTAGAAGTGAGGTCTAAGCTGAGATCTGAAGGATGAGCTGGAACTAGACAAGGAAAAGGGAAGGTGAGCATCTCAGGCAGAGGAAACAGCACAGGCAGAGATCTGGAGGTCAGATTCCCCCTAATGCTAGATGACACATGCTGTTTGAGCTAAGGCAACTTCCAACCCAGGGAGGGTTTCAGGAGAGCTCTGGGGCCAAGTGTGGGACCGGCATGGCAGTGGTCATAAGCCAACCTTAAAAATCATCCTTCTCAGATTTAATGCTCAGTTAAAAGCATTTAAAATGTCTCCAGGCCTTAGGGTACTTGGAATATAGGATGGAGAACTAAGAATTCAGGGTATATTTGAATATAGTCCCTCTTCCCGATAAAGGACACAAACGCTAAGGGTAAAGCATAGAACCTGGGACAAAATGACTTTTCAATTCCAATTTACAACTGAAGACAAAGAACATTCGTACCTCTTTTTTAAATGGAGGTACTGGGGATTGAACCCAGGACCTCATGCATGCTAAGCACCTGCTCTACTACTGAGCTATACCCTCCCCCAACATTCATACTTTTGTTCTTCTCTCCCCCCTCACAAGCACTCACCTGGTGGGCTAGGCAGAGTGTTAAGATTTTTTATATATATATATTTTTTTATGGAGGAGGAAACTGAGGCTCAAGGAGGGAGAGTATCCAAGGTCATCGGTTCATTCCTTCCTTGACTCAGCAAGCAGAGCATCTGCTGTTGGCATGCATGCACTAGGCACTGCGGATACAGTGGTGAATGACACAAGACAGTCTACTCATTGGAGCCAGGGTTCAAAGCCATTGCTTCCAGTTTCCAATTCCGTGTCCCTTCCAATACACTGAACTGCAGTTGGATATGTTGTCTCCGGTGCCACGCTCCAGTGGACAGGTGTTTACTGCCTCAGTCTTTGTCAGCACTACCCAACCCCACCCCCCCACGCAAACATACCATAAAAGAAAAACAGCATAGCTGCTTTGCAAATGCATCTTCAAGGCAAGGTGCAGGCCCAGATTTTCCCTGTAAGTCCCTCCCATATGGAAACTGTACCTACCAAAAGTTGTCAGGGACCGAGTTGTCTTTGAATTACTGGGAAATTTCCCATTCCACCTCCATGCCCTGAACTAGCCCAAAGCCAGTGCTTTTAAACCCTCACCTTTTAAAAATCTTCCCTCTAGGGAGGAGGATATAGCTCAGTGGTAGAGTGCATGCTTAGCATGCACGAGGTCCTGGGTTCGATCCCCAGTACCTCTATCAAAGAAAAAAAAAGTCTTCTCTCTGAACACTGTCTTATGGAAGTAGGGATGGGATGAAGGTTTTTTTCCAAAGCCAAAAAGGAAAGATTGAGAGGGAGGAGAAAGCAGGGAGTGAGCAAGGGACGAGGAGACAACAGACCCACTCTGCCTCCCGCATAATTCTGCCATGAGCTAAAATCCGGCCAAGGTCAGAGATGACTGGCAAAACCCAACCAGACAGACGTCCCTCAGAGATGCTTGGGAGAGACTGGTGTATCTCCCCAGAGCCTGGGCCATGTTATTTCCTGGGGCGAAGCAAGTCACAAAGGATGAAAGCTGATGACTGAACGTCTGGGGCAGGGTGGGAGGCCTTGCCAGGAGGTGGGGGTGGAGCGGTGGAAAGGGAGGAGGGGTGGAGACTTGGCGGGTTTCACACAGACACATCTCTTCATTTTTCCAGACTGGAAAAAGCTGTTTGGGCTGTGCACATTTGCAGAGAGTCACGGTATTTACTACGCTTCCTGGCTCGACAGATTTCTTTCTGTCATTCAGTCAAACGCAGCTTGTATTTTTCAGGGCCAGAGCTGAACAGACCGTGGAGGCTCTTCCCCCACCTTGTGTTCAAAAACACATCCCAGGTGACTCAAAAAGCCCAGCTCACATGGGCAGCAGGAGCGGGTGCGGGTAGCATATTGTAGAGATAAAGACCCATGTTTAGACAAACAGTGTCTTCCCCTTGGAGGGGTTTAATGACCCTCCTATTTTCCCAGAGAGCATTGTTTTTTGAGCAGCTGGAAGAACTGCTGTACTAGAAATCGATCCCTGTATTTTGCCTGTGACTCTCGGTTATCCATGTTGATGGTGGGGGCAGGGCAGGTGGGTAGTTCAGGGGAGTGAGGTCATTTTTAAAAAGTGGTTAATAATAACATAAAAAAATCCTTTCTTGCCAAAATGTGCCTATCCGGGGAAAGTTGTCCGTTGAATCACTGTAAACGCCAAGATATTAATTCAATACAACAAACATTAACTGAGCATGTAGTGGGTGCACAGCATGGTGCTACAGGTGGAAGTACCCAAGCTGACCACAACTTAATGCTTCACCTTTTTTTTTTAAAGAAAACTGAGTGTGAGCCCAAATGGCATTCACAGCCAATGGTGGAATTTCAGGCACCAGGGATGAGACAGGTCAGTAAGGAAAGTCTTCTGGGGGTGGGGGTGGGGGTGGGGGAGAGCTTTTCCCAAACCCCTTCACATCAGTCACAGGCTCTTGTATGGGTAATGCCAGCCAAACCACTACACTGAAAGCATAGTCATCAAATCTTGCTCAAAACCTCAGAGTCACGCTGCCCGAGAGTCAGAGTGGGAGCCTGGTCCTCAGAAATGACTTAATGACATACTCAGGCAACCTCTGACCTCTTCAGCCAGGGGGAGGGTAAATAAACAGATACCCCTGATGACGCAGATTAGCATCACCTGATGCAATGGACTAGCGCCTCCAACCTCCTCCTCTTCTTGGGCTGGCAAAGCACAGAGTCATCTTGCATTAATTTAAGAGAGAAAGGACCCACCCAGGTCCTTTTGAGCCAGGAGCCATGGGGAGTTAGGAGGGGTGGAGGCGGGTGGAGGAAAGCAGGGAAGGGTCTTTAGGGGACCAGAGGAGTCGAGGGAGCTAGGAATTCTGTATAGTCCAAGTAGACTATGCCAGATATAGCTCAATTTTTTTTTTCTTTTAAAAGACTATTATGGGTTTCCTTTCCAAAGTGGAAATGCAGGGATAGAAAAATGAGTTTCAGTTGCTATGGAAATAGGAGTTGGCTGGGGCCTGCAGGAGCAGCAGCTGGAGTAGAGCAAGTGGCCAGGAACCTGGCCCTGTGACAGAGGGGGCTTCTGGCTGGGGGTGAGACAACAACAGGCTTCAGCAGGAAGGATGAGGAGGAAAGAAGAGAGAACAGGAGACAGAGATTGTGTCTCCAGACACTGCAACCTACGAATTCTGCAGACATTTGGAGTGACACAGAATGGCGTGCGTGCATTTGTGTGTGTGTGTGGGGGGGGGCTGTGTTGTATGGGCATCCCCACAGGCCAATAAAGTGAGATGCAAAATAAATCCAATGCCTGAAAGAGAATGGAGTTTCACTGGAGACCCTGAGGTCAGGAAAGCCCTAAGACAGTTGAATGACTGAGAGGAGAAGCCGGCCATTTAGAAACCTTCCAGGAGGTTGGGGGAAATGCCTGAACAGGGACTGGCCCTCACATGGTATGTTCCCTCACCTTTTGTCCTCACGTAGCTCCTCAAATTGAAACTGGTGTGGGCCAGAAACAGAGCCAAAAAAATCCCCACGGATTTTTGACTATGGGGTGGGTAAGCTGGTTGCTCTATTTAACCTGCACCTCTGGGAGACTGTTTTTGTTCCAGGTAGAAAGTAGCCATGACTCTCGAACTTTGGGATCTTCCAGCCTGAGGCTTTGAAGGGGTCTGGATGTTCTCAGCATCACATTCTGGGGAGATGCTCTGATTAGGCCTATGGTGACTTCAGGTCTTTGCTGGATCCCTCAGCAGGGCCCACCTGAGGGGCTATTAGGCTATTCCCACTCCCACCCCCCATAAGAGGAACCACCCAGGCCTTTCCCCCCATCATAGTTGGGGTGAGAGGTCAGGGAGACCTCACATTCATGAAAGGACTCATATAATCCTGTCACTCTCTCTATACGCTGTCCCTGAGAAACACTGAGAGGATCACATAGTTTAAACTGACCACTATTCTGTATCTTATTTTGTATTTCTTCATTTTTCAATATATCAGGAGCCTCAAAAAGTGGAAGTTGAGAACAATAAAGAATAAAATACTTAGGACTAAACTTGGCCAGGGAGGTGAAAGACTTGTTTCACTGAAAACTGCAAAACGTTGCTGAAAGAAATTAAAGGAGATACAAATAAACGGAAAGACATCCCATGTTCATGGATTGGAAGACTTAATATTAAGATGACAATACTACTCAAAGTGATCTACAGATTAAATGCAATCTCTATTAAGACCCCAATTATATTTTTTGCAGAAATAGAAAAACTCAGGCTAAAATTCATAAGGAATCTCAAGGAATCCCAAATAGCCAAAACAATTTTGAAAAAGAAGAACAAAACTGGAGGACTCAAACTTTATGATTTCAAAACTTACTACAAAGGTACAGTAATCAAAATAGTATGTTTCTGACTATAGGCCTGTAGAATAGGAGAGAGAACCTAGAAATAAACCCTCGCATATACAGTCAAATAATTTTCAACAGAGTTCCAAAACCATTCAATGCGGAAAGAGCAGTCTTTTTTAACAAATGGTGTCAGGAAAACTGGATATCCACAGGCAAAAGAATGAAGCTAAACCTTCACTTCATATTGTACACAAAAATTACCTAAAATGGATCAAAGACTTGAACACAGGATCTAAAACTACAAACTCCTATGAGAAAACAGAGGAAATATCTCATGACATTGGAATTGGCAATGATTTCTTTATGATAACTAAAGCCCAGGCAACAAAAACAAAAATAGGTAAACTGAACTTCAGCAAAGTTAAAAACGTGTATGTATCAAAGGACACTACTCACAGAGTGAAAAGGCAGAATGGGAGAAAATATTTGCAAATCATATATCTGATAAGAGGTTAATATCCAGAACATACACAGAACTCCTATAACTCAACAACAACAACACAGGAAAACAAAAAACACAACCTGATTCAAAAATGGGCAAAAGGCCTGAAGAGACATTTCTCCAAAGAAGATACACAAACGAACAATAATCATATGAAAAGATGCTCAACGTCCCTAATCATTAGTGAAATGCAAGTCAGATCCACAATGAGCTCCTATTAGAATGGCCATTACTGAAAACAAACAAACATACACACAAACTAACAAAACAAAAAACAAGTGCTGGCAAGGATGTGGGGTTCCCATTAGGAATCTTTGTGCATTGTAGGTGGGAATGTAAAATAGTGCAGCCGCTGCAGAAAATAGTACACAATTCCTCAAAAAATAAAATATAGAATTACCTTATGACCCACTCTAGAATTAAAAGAATTAAAAGCAGGGATATTTGTCCACTCATGTTCATAGCAGTATTATTCACAACAGCCAAAAGCTGGAAGCAACCCAATTGTCCATCAACAGACAAATGGATAAACTAAATACTGTATATGCATACAACAGAATATTATTCAGCCTTAAAAAGGAAGGAAATCCTGACATTTGCTACATCATGACTGAACCTTTAAGACATTATACTAAGCAAAATAAGCCAGTCACAAAAGGACAAATATTGAATGATTCCACATACGTGAGGTACCTAGAGTCATCAAAATCATACAGGTAGAAAGCAGAATGGTGGTTGTCAGAGGCTGGAGGAAGGAGAAAATGGGAAGGAAATCAAAATGAGTTGAACAATTTAAACCTCTTATCTAATGAGTATGAGTTGCCATTTAGGAAGATGAAAAAGTTCTGGATCCAACTGGAGATGGATTGTGGTAATGGCTGGTTGTATAACAACGTATATGTTCAGAATGCCACTGAATTGTACATTCTAAAATGGTTAAAATGGTAATTTTTATGCCCTGTATATTTTACCATAATTAAAATATATATATATATATATATATATATATATATATATATATATATATATATATATATATATATATATATTTAAGTGGAAGTGACCTTGGGTCAGCATCTTGATCTCTGAGAAGCCCAGTAAGGTCCAGCAAGACCGATGAAATGGCCTTTTCCCTACTTCCTTTGTTTGTCAAAACTTACTCCAGGTGCAAACAAGACCACGGGCTGGTGTGGGGGCCCCAGCGTGTGCAGGTGGGACAGAAAGATGAACAAAGATGGGGATCACTGAGGGGACGATGGGACTCCTTGCTTTGAGGCAGGATCTAAAGTGACCAGGGCCAGCAGGCAGGAGTGGGCACAGCAGGGCTCTGGCAGTTCAGAGAGGGGCGGAGGGGACTTCTTGCTTGGCTGCTGCGCGGTTTCGCAGAGGAAGTGGTGTTTGAGGCAGGTTTGAGGGAGTGAGGATGTGCAGATGTGTGAACTGGTGGAGGGCACGCTAGGTGGGTCGTTTGTTTGCCTGGCGTGTGCTGTGACTGAGAGGCAGAAGTTGGGAGAGAATCCTCAGCAGGAGGGGAGGTGACGGGGGAACAGGGACCTGTGCAGGAACTTCTGCCACACCAGCCTGTCATCTTGGTGGGTAAGGACCAGAAAGGCACACTCGGCCTTGATTTGTAACCTTCTGGAGCCAGATCCAGGCGGAATGTGAATGCCAAACAATCATAACTTCTGTTGACAGAGGACTTACCAAGTGTATCTTACTCAATAACCCTAAATGGTGGTCTCAGCTCCATTCCCACCTGGGAAAACTGAGGCCCAAGTGGTAAAGCAAATACCAAGACCAGTGGGGAAAGGGCAGTCTTTTTAACAGCCAGTAAGTGGCAGGGCTGGCGTGTGAACCCAGGCCTACATGGGTCTCAAACTTTAAAATGTATAAGAAAGGCCTCAGGAGCTAGTTTGAAAGCACAAATTCCATTCCCAGCAGCCAAAGCTGGGGTAATTTGAGCAACAACACAAATAAAGTAGAACCGGATCACAGCCCAGGTAAAAAATAAAATCCATGAGCCCACACTGTCACAAATGATAGGAAAAAATAATAAATGGGAGAGAAGAGCCCAATCTCCCATGCAGAATTCTAAATAAATGATGTAGGCAGATTATCTTAAAGAAGATAGAACCACACCCCCACTCCCTTAAGCATGGGCTGCGCGAAGTGACTTCCTTTCAAGAGTGGAGTATGAATGGGGGGAAGCAGAGTAACTTTACAGTGAAGAAACCTGACAAACACAACCCCAGCCAGGTGATCCAGGGAGAGTAACAGTGGTAAGTCATGCTGATGTTATGAATGCTTCATGGGATACGATGAAAATGGCACTTAGGAGGGGAGGGCATAGCTCAGTAAGTAGTGTGCATGCTTAGCACACACGAGGTCCTGGGTTCAATCTCCAGTACCTCCATTAGAAAAAAAAATTAATTAATTAAAAATTTTTTTAAAGCTTTAAAAGAAAAAAAAGGCACTTTATTTCTGCGGTCTTCTTCTCCAAAACCCATACCCCCTAGTCCAATCATGAGAAAAATATCACACAAATTCCAATAGAGGGGTATTCTACAGTATACATGACTGGTACCCCTCAAAACTGTCAAGGTCATCAAAAACAGGATTTCTGAAACATTGTCAGCCAACAAGAGCCTAAGGAGACATGACAACTAAAGGTAATGTAGGATACTGGACGAGATCCTGGAAAAGAGAAAGGACATCAGGTAAACACTCCGAAAACCTGAACAAACTATGGACTTTGGTTATTAATAATGTGTCAGCATTGGTTTGTTAATGATAACAAACGTACTCTAGGTTAACAAACGGTTAATAGTAGGGGAACCTGGGTGTGGCGTATATGGGAACTGTCTGTACTATCGCCTCAATTTCTCTGTAAATCTAAACCGTTCTTAAAAAAAAAAAAAAAGTCTATTAAAAACAAATTCCTGGGTTGACCCTCAGAACCCGGGCCTTCTGGTGCACATTTGCACAGATGTAACGGAGCTGTGAACGAAGCCAGGTCCAAGGCTGGCCTGTTGACAGACTTGAAGAAAAGCAGCAGATACAGCGATATCTGCAGGGATGGAAGCAGTTTACACCAAGGACACTGCATGCTTTGCCTCCATCCGACTCCCTGTGGTTAGAGATGGTGCCTCTCATGAGGCATCAGACTGGCAGCTTTCCTAATGTGAGAACTGACTCTCCCCTGTCAGATGGGGCCATCCCTGAGGGCAGGGCCCACTTCTCCTCTTGAGGAGCTCACAGAGGCCTTTCTCATAGGCCTGAAGTACCACAAATTCTCTGTCTGCATTTTATCTTCCTTTAAGGTAAATCAAGGTTCTTCCTATGAGCAGGAAAAGAGGTTATATACAAAACGTACATCTTTAAAGGCTGGCAAAAGGTCTGCTTGCTCTGAAATAACAGGACTCCTAACTCTTTGGAGAAGCATAAACAATGCTCATAAGCAGCAAACTCAATAATTTGTCGGATTTAGTGCCTTAAGCCTCGTCTCCCACCCCATCCCTCTTCAACACCCCTTGTACCCCAGGCCCCAGGCGTAGACAAGTGATAACTGTAGTAACAGTTTAAAACTGTGATGCTGCGGATTCTATAGTGGAACAAAACTCAACATCCCAGGACGCTGCTTCTTGATTGCAGGAAGTTGTTACTGGGAGGTACACAGCAAATCTCCCTGAAATGTGGGGAGGACATATCAGTAGAATGCACATAAAATGTCTGTGATCACTGATCTGCAAAAGTTCCTAAGGACAGGACAGGATGTGCCTCTGGACAAAGCAGGAAGAGCAAGGGCTGGAAATGAAATCAAGATTTGACAATAGCAGGGGGCGGGGGTGGGGTGGGGTGGGAGGCCAATTCTATTAACATAAGCTGAAGGAATATTAGGTAGAGAGAAACGGTGAGGAGCTCAGGAAAAGCAGTAAGACTTCAAGAGCAAGTCGTTGAGAGTCTGTCTTGTCTGTCACAGAGTAGTGGGAGTTCTGGAAACCCTGGAGCATTAAACGCAGATCAGAGCTTCCCAGAATTCTCCCTGGATGAGGATCAGAAGGTTGGTCCAGGGAGCAGCAGGAAGGCAAGGATTTGGTAATCGATTAGTTATGTCTGTCCCATGGAAGCCGGGGATGGGGATCAGACCAGCAGTGCTGCCCTCTGGACCCCGGTACCCCTCAGAGGATACAAGTATCTCAGGCCATCCTGACATTAAAATCATCCATCTTGCTCACCTTGTTTTGATTCCATGAATATCACCGTTCTAACTAGAATTTGGCGTCCCATGTGACCTCCCAACAGGGGAAAGCATGTGCTGACAGGCTGACATGAGTTTTCAGATGGCTTCACTCTGCTTGTTCCATTGTGATTTAATATGTTTGTGGTCTGGCTTCCTCAGCAGGCTGCTGTGAATTTGGTTAGTTTGTCCCTTTCAGCCTGATTAGCTCCATGTGCACTACAGGAGCTCCATCTTGACCTGCAAAGGAGCATCCCCAGCCTCTGGCCCCTTCATGCCAGCCCTGCGGGGCTCTCCTCTTGACGTCATTAGCCAGCTGCTCTTTGCCACGTCAGTCACCCCAACCACAGCCATCTACTCTAAATCCAGAATGAGCGGTGGGAGGACTGCAAGAAAAAAGGGCTACAGCCACCAAAATAACTTTATAAGTCCTGTTGAATAAAAAAAATAAAAAAGGAAGAAAGAGACCCTGTGCTTAGAGGAAGAAGCCAAGAACACGCCATAAAGAACAAACAGGAGGAACTGGCAAGGTTTAATTGAGAGCAAGGAAGACCCCAGAGGGCCAGTGGGTCCCTGTCATCAACTCTTTGAAGGACGGCAGTGGGGAAAAGGGGACAGGTTTGTTCTCTGGGGCTCCAGAAGAAAGTATGACAACCAAGGGTGGCAGATACAGGGAGACAGATTTTGGCTAGATAGAAAAGAGAAATCCTTTATGGCAGCTTTCCCCTAATATCAGTAATTCAAGTGTCATCATTACTTTTTTTTTTTCTTTCTTTTGTCAAATATGTGAGAAGCAGTATAATCCTGCAACTAGGAACACACACAGGAGCAGGGTGCCTGGGTTCATTTTCTAGTTCTGTCACTTACTAGCTATATAATTTTGGGCAAGTTACCTTACTTTCCTATGCCTGTTTTCTCTGCTAATAACAGTACTACCTCAAATAGTATTTAACTCATGTGATTGTGGTGAGGATTAATTAAATTACACATGCAAAGTGCTTAGAATACCGCCCAACACACAGGATGTGCTAAGTGGTAGCAACGGTTATTTTTATTATAATTTCATACCACCTATACTATTATTTAATATTTTTCTTTAAGCAGACATGTTATTTATATAAATTTATTTCAAAGGAAACTGAATATTACTACTACAAATGCAAAGCCAGAAACACCGGCCTTGTAGAGATGGAAACTGTAAACATAAACATAAAACAATGTTATTAAATTTTAGCTAGCTACTGTTGCCTGTTCCATGGCCTGAATTTGAGGACTGCTGCCTTTTCCAGAAAGGAGACAAGCAAGGGTTATACAAAACCGTCTGATACTTCACTGAGACTTCTTTTGTTGACTATAGGCAGGAGGAAGAGTCTGGCAAGTTCAAGGAAGTGAAAGGCCAGTGAGGCTGGAGCCCTGGCTCTGCTCGGGCAGAGAGCGCAGCACAGTGCTGCGGAGGGAGGCAGGGCAGGATCAAAGAGACGGTTTAGAAAGGAAATACTGCTCCTAGAATGAGACTTCATGCCACACCGAATCATCTCATGAGGCACCCAGTGGTTACCTGAACACACTTTAGAAAGCCAAGTCAGAAAAGCATTGTGGAGCCCACCTGTGCTCGTCAGTGCCCCCCGGAGGACACCTGCTGGCAGCTTCCAAACGCAAAGTCTGCCTCTCACTTCTTTCTACGTTTAGGCATCTTCTGGCTGCAGGGTGTGTACTTTAAACCAAATGCAGAAGTGAGGGGATGGGGAGACCTCAGGAGCAACCCTCCACCAATGAGGGACAGAGGTAGGGAGATACCCCAGTTTCCTTGCCTCTTCATGGGACTCACAGTCTCTCCGGGCATCCTTGGAGAGATTGAGCCCTTTGCCCTAGTGGTAGCTCACTCATCAACACATCTTTTACTGGCTTTCCTCCCTTCTACTTCACTCTCACCAGGCTTTCTGGGATCACTTCCCAAATAAATTCCTGGCACCCAAACCCTCGTCGCATGATCTGCTTTGGGGAAACCCCAACTATGGCACAGTTTAAACTTCTGACAGTGGATTGAGTTGCCCAGTAAGTTCCATTTTCTTGAGGCACTCAAGAAATGGCTGAGAATGTTCAATGGAGATTCATGGATCAGGTAAGAATTCAATGAGAAGGACTTTTAGTACCTTAGGTCCCATGATTCTAGATCAAGAGTTGGCAAACTACAGCTCACGGGCCACAGCCAACCCACTGCCTTTTTTTGTGCAGCCTGTGAGTTAAGAATGGTTTTTATAATTTTAAATGATTGGAAAAAAATCAAAATAAGAATAACATTTTGTGGCTCCCCAGAATGATAAGAAACCCAGATTTCAGTGTCCATCAGTAAAGCTTTATTGGAGCACAGCCACACTCATTCATTCCCACACCCTCCATGACTGCTTTTACTCCATTACTGCAGAGTTGAAGAGTTGCAACTGAAACCCTATGGTCCATGAAGCTCAAAACACTTACTATCTGGCCCTTTACAGAAAAGAGTTTGCTGACCCCTGTTCAAGACCATCATCCTGCAGAGAGACAAGAGCCAGACTGAGACCTGGCTGCACCATAGATGGGGAGCCCATCACCAGATCTAGTATTTAGGGGACTGTTTGGATCAGACCCTCACATATCCTTTCCCTACATCTCTGTGACCACCTTGACGACTCCCTCTGCCCTCTGCAGGTATCTAGGACTCTTCCATTGAATCATTAATGTTTCTATACCAAGAATAATTTTATTTTTAAAAAGCCATGAGACCTTTTCTTCCCCACATTCTGCCCACTGTGGTCTTATCCACACTTGACGGCTTTGGCAGCCATTTAATTACGGATTCCTCCCCAAACCAAGCCAAATCTCCAGTCCAGGACAGTGTCCTGAGATCTCAGATTAATATTCAAACATCTGTTCAACATAAGGTTAAGATGGGGGAGGGGAGGAGGGTTCTGCTGCTTACCAACGGCCTAACTTTGAGCAAGGCATTTAACTGTGTGGGGCATCAATTTCATCACCTGTCAAAGGTGGAAATGATCCTGACCAGCCTGCCAGGATTACTGTGCTAACTAGACGAAAGAAGAGCTGCCCTCAGGACAGTGCTACCTGGCCCCAGCCTCCCTCTCCAGCATATTATTGTATTATTGGACCTCTGTTCACACTCCCTACTCATGGTCTCTCCTCGACCTCCTTGACTTTGACAAGCTCATGGCTACCTCCAGGCCTTTGCACATGCTGCTTTTTCTGCCTGAAACACTTTTTTCTCGTCTCACCCCCGGCCTGGCTGGTTCTCAGCCTTTCTGACCCCCAATCCAAAGTAGGTCCTTCTGCATGCCTCTCCATCTTTGTGCTTGATTCTCGCACTGTATGTGCAGTAATGTCTAATTATAGTCAATTCTCATTATTTACAGTGGTTATATTCTATAAACTTGCATGAACATAGAATTAGCAAATACTGAACCATTTCTCTTAAGGGAAAAACATAAGGTTAGGTTTCTGCAAGCCTCTGGTCACACTTCCATCAAGAGATCAACATGTAACCTTGTTTTATGTGTGTTTCCGTTTCAAGACCCTTAATTTAGTACATATTGTTGATTCATTCACATTGAACTCTCACACAATACCACTATAGGCCATGCCTGAACAAAGTTTATCTAACACATACTTTCTCCTCAAGGCACATCACAGCATTCTTGTGCTTTGGAACATTAGACGGCACTTCAGCACTATGTTTGGGGGTGATTTTAAACAGCAAAATCACCCCCCAAAAAAGCAAAAATAGAAAAAAAATGTGGCACTTAATAGACCACAAAAATGACATTTGTTTACACTTATGAGAGCGGAACCAAGACAGCAGAACACATGTGTGTTGGGCAACTCAAATTTTTCGCCACTCTGTTCGTGTCCGTGAAGGACCGTGAAAGAGCTGCAGACATTGATTTGGGGGTCACAGATAAATGTTAGCAAGTGAGAGGATTTGCAAACATAGAACCTGCA
Source organism: Camelus bactrianus (assembly GCF_048773025.1). Classification (NCBI taxonomy): domain Eukaryota; kingdom Metazoa; phylum Chordata; class Mammalia; order Artiodactyla; family Camelidae; genus Camelus; species Camelus bactrianus. Next base: position 72,951,765 of record NC_133547.1, read on the forward strand.
AATAAGGAGGATCCACTGTCCTTCCTTCTCGTTTCTCTCATTCACGCAGTGTGTGAGTGCACCCCGGGCTGGTTTCCCTCTGACTTACCACTTTATCTCTAGCACCTGGAACACTGCTGGGCACGTGGTAGTTTCTCAATAATAAATGCAGTTTAAACGAACACACGAGTCAATTTGGTAAAAGCGCTTCGTTAGCCGCAGTGACAGCTCATATATACGGAGGAGGCACCACGAACTGCCCTGTGCTGAGTGCCTTCTCTGTGGTCCCTTTGGCAACAAGGGAAGCGGCAGATTACTGCACTTTTGCCATGGGCTCTGGAATCACACTGCCTGGGTTCAAATACGGGGCCTGCCTCTTACTAATCATTGAACCCTGAGCAAGTTCCTTTGTGGCTCTGAACCCCAGCTTCCTCAGCTATCAAATGGGGCAGTTATAGGACTACCTACCTTGTGGGTTATGGGGAGGAGTCGATGTGGCATCGCACAGAAAGCATTTGGCACAGCGCTGAGCCCTTAGTAAACATTACCTGTTACGGTCAATAATTCCCATGGCCACTCTAAGAGGTTTATACTATCATATCCATTTTGCAGATGAGAAAACTGAGGTTAGGAGGGGTTCCATGAGTCCCCAGGGGTCACACACAAGGAAGGGATGACAATGGGGGCTCCAAGCCCATGCTCATAACCGCTTTGCTGTAAAGGTAGCACTTACTAAAATGATGAGGGCAGCTCAGGGAAGCTCCCTGAACTTCTGTGGGATGCAGGTAAGAAGAAACTCCCATCTCGCTTGAGTCTTCTCTCATATTCCACATCTGTGCCTTGTTGTTCCCTGCCCGCTTTTGAGTTGAACCCTTTCAGGGCCAGCCCTATTGGGAGGGAGGATGTTGGTTTGCTGTCTTGGGTTTGACAGCTCACAGTCAGAGATATTTCCTGCTTAAAAGGCACACAGAAGACGAGGGCAGAGGACGAGGAGAAGAATCAGCATTCTGGGCTGCGACAACTGGCCTCTGTCTTCTCCAGCCCTTTAGATCAAGGTCCTTACACTTGCCTGCTGGTTGGGATCTCCTGGGAAGCTTTTAGGTATTCAGATGCCCAGACCTCAACCCAGACCACTTAGATTTGAGTCTAGGGTGGGTGGGGGTGGGAGGAAATAGGGCATCAGTATTTTTTAATGGTCTCCAAGCGATTCCAATATGCAGGCAAGTTTAAGAAACGGTGCTTTGGATGTTACATCAGCACTCAGCTCCAACGCCTGAAGTCGCTCTGGGTAACAGTCACTCTTTTCCTACGACTGGCCCATCGGGGATTTGGGCAGGCTTTCCAGAGGCACTGGCTCGCGGAGGATGTTTGTGCGCGGGCGACCCGGTGTTCTGCTCTGCCCCTAGGCCCAGCCGGGAGACGCGGGTCTCTGGGTCCCCGCAGGCAACGACACGTGCGGCGGTTCAGACTTGTCTGGCTACCTGCGTCGTAGACCGCCAGCAGGGCTCGGCGTCCCCCACCTGCCCACCCCAACCACAGAGGTTCGCAGGAAAGGCCCGAGGCTCGGGAATCCTACCTTGGCTGCCGGCGCTGCCCTCCAGCCCCCGGAATCCTGGGACTCAGGTTCGATCTGTCGGCAGCCTCCGCGGTCGCTTTCGTCTGCGCCTGAGAGGCGCCCACTAGAACGCAGGCGCCACCTAGTGGACGCGGGGCGGCCGCGCGGGAACCCGGAGGGGGGGGTGGGAGAGAGGTCAGTCTCGGGCGGAAATGCAGCCTGGGCTTCCCACGTGGGCGGTTTTCCAACACGCCGCGCACCCCGGGCGCAAATCCCGGCTGGGGAGCAGGGACCACCTTCACTCTCTAAAGGGCACTGGGACCTGAACTTGTTGAACCGTCTCTTGAGGTCATGGAGGAGCAGCCAGGCCCTGGCTGCTGGCCTGGGATCCATCCTGGGATTTTCCTGGCAGGACTCAGGGATCTTGCCTTTCATCCAAAAGCTTTCAGTACACCCTAATTTGGCATAGCCTCTCTTTTAAATATACTGGACGCATCAGAAGATGCAAGGGACTGGGTTTGTCTCAAGCCTCGGGAGGCCTTTCCCCTACCAGCACAGCAGCCCTTTCTTTTTGCCTTGCCTCCTACTGGCACCCCTCCCCCCTTGCCCTCCTACCCTGTTCCCTCCAGTCTCTTTGGCTGAACGTTATTAAACACCCAGTCGGTGTCACACCCTGTGTGGGGTCCGGAGACACAGGTCCCCGTAGGAGTTGGCAACCCAGGTAATGTTTCTGACCGGAATGCCATTGACATTTCTTTGGTTGGGGCCTATCTGGCAAGATCCCTGAATCTCTGGCACTAAATGCCAGTAGCCACCCCTCAGTCATTGTGACAACCAAAACCACCTCTTCATATTTCCAATTGTCTCCCAGGTTGGAGGAGCAGTGCCCTATGCTGAGAACCTATTAACTGATTATTAAGGTCAGGTGGATGCCTCCCCCTCCTTTCTTGAGGCTTCTAGGTTTTTGTTTTCGTTTTTGTTTTGTTCTGTTTTTTAAGGAAGACAGGGTGAAAACAGGGCTGCAAAAATGGTGGATTATTTAAAGTGTTTCCATTTCATTTATGTCTTCTTTAAACAAATGTTAACAGAGCACCTACTATGCGCCAGGTACATTTCTACGAACGAGGGATGCAACAAAGAACGAAACAGCTCAAAATCTCTGCCCTCGTTGAATTCACATTTGTGTAACAAAGTAACACTTTTAACACAATTGCACAAATGCAATGCAATGTAATTGCACTCTCACTGGGTAAGTACAGGATTTATTTTTTAAAAATATATCAGTGTGTAGGGCACCAAAGGCAGAGAGTGCCTGGTGATGGAGACAAGTTTTGCAAAGTTATATGGGGGAACGTCTTCTCTTAGTCCTGGCAGTTTATCTCTGTGGTGACCTTTGGAGGTAACATCCCCAGTGGAAGTGTTAATGATACATCGTGACAGTGTGACCTGTGCCAGTCCTCCCTCCCCCCTCCTGCATGTGCCTACTTATCTTTGGTCTCTCTGTACTGGCGTCATCTGGTCAAAGTGACCATCAAGAGCAGAGGAGGAAGAGAAGGGGAGGAGGTGCCTGGAGAAGGAAGGGGCGGTGTGTGCGCATATATGTGTGTGTGTGTCACTGACAGGGGCCACCCGCAGCTACTCAGGGCAGGCTGGTGCCCTGGTGAAGATGATTCAGTCAGAGAAGTGCTGACAGGTACACTTCCCATTCTGTCACTTTAAAGTGTCTCTGAGTCCTTTCCAGACTGCTCTTGCCCCTATCCTTGTGAGAACTCCTCCTCCTCCCCACACCCCACCCCACAGTGCCCCTAAGCTTCCCTGGGCAAAGTCCTAGATTGTAACGCTGGGATTCTGATGCCAGGAGTCCCCTGATGAGGTTAGGGGTTTCCAAAGGACTCTCTCTCCTCTGCGTTCTCCTAACATTTTGCTCATTCCACTAATCACAGTGTTTTGGAAACTAGTTACCAACAGTTCTGTTTTCTCCCTAGATTCTCCATAGGTGATCTCCTTGTGGGACTGCGCCATGTTTGATAGGTGGTAGTGTCAATAATAATAATAAATAATAACAATAATTATTATTATTTATAATGCATTAGGCACTAAGAAGTTTAGATTGACTAGTTTAATCCTCATAATAACCCTATGAAGTAATCACTATAGTTTTTCCCATTTTATTGATGGAGAAACTGAGACTCAGCATGCTTCAGTGATTTACCCTGGGTAGAAGAGTTAGCAAGTGGTGCAGCCGGGACCTGAATTTGGATCACCTGATTGCAGAATTTTTGCCTTTGAGCACTCGACTACTGTGGATTGAGCACCTGGACAGCTGTGCTGGACACTGGGTTTTAGATATGGGACAGGATGGACAAGGGGCTCTCATTTCTATCCCTCTGTGCTTTTGTTCTGTCAAAGGGAGAATTTTGTTTGCTGCACTTTGCTTTTTTAATAAATTCATAATGTTATGAACTGTAACCTACTTTTAGTAGGTAAGGGCTTGTTTATTTTCTAGAGTGATGCTTCATTAAAGAGGGTGAGACTACTCTATTGTCCACAGTAGATAGAGCTAGAACTAGGGGTGCCGGGCACATGGGCAGAATGTTAGGTCCCTGGGAGAAGGAGGGGTAGAGAGAGGAGGCAGGGACATCAATGAGAACAACAGGAAAGGGCTGGTGCCCATCCCAGGAAGGGCACTTTGGTCTTGTGAGGCTGGCCCTGTGGACTGAATAGGAACTTGATTTGGGAAGTCATAGTATGTTTACGTCTGTCAGAGGGAAGTTTGGTCACTTTCTGGTCATGAACTGCAGCTGCAAACCCTGCCAAATATTATGAGGTATATGAGCAGCATGGTATGTATGCTGTCTCACTGACTTTTCCCCAAAGTCCAGGAAAGTGAGAATCAGAGATGTTTAGCAACTTGCTGAAGACAACACAGCATATACACCATAGAGTTAGTATTCAATCCCAGGTTCCTCTCATGCTGAATCTGGTGCTTCTAACCGTGACCATTAGCTGCCTTTCTGTAAATGAATGATGAATAGAACTGAACTCCTTGGGAGGGATTTGCATTTCTTCGTTTTGGCCAGGATGTCCTTCCTTCCTCTACCGGCTAGTGTTCTGTTCATCCTTCTAGGTCCAGCTGGAGAAAGCTCTTCCCTATGCCCTCTTTCCAGTATGACCTTTTACCTGTACTAAAGCACTGCATTCTGCCTCTTGGTTTAATCCCTGCAAAGGTGTTGCCTCTCCCAACAGACTCTGTGCCCTTGAGAGCAGGACCCACGTGGGTTGTGCTAGACATTGTGTTTACCTCTCCACATCCGCCCTTCTTTTCCACCCTGCTCTGCATCCTGGGAGGCTGCCCTAAATGGGAAAGACCAAAGGTTTCTATGCCTGCTGGCTTCAACCTGGATTTGGCCAATAGGAGCCCTGGGAGAGACTGAGGGAGGGAGGAAAATTGAGGTGCTTATGGCCCCGGCTCCCTTCCTGCAGGCTGGAGATGGGGAGGGCTGGCCATTCTCCTACCCACCAGCCACAGCTGTGAAGTGTCCCTCTGCACACAGCCCTCTTTGCCTCCACATCCAGGCCTCCTAAATTGCAATTCACTAAAGTTCTGGAAACCGTACAACACCCAAAATGGAACCTTGTACCATGTAGCTCAATAAACAGCTGGTAAGCTAAATTAGGGGCAGGTGTGTTTGTTTGTTTGTTTGTTCGAATGCAAAGCAGGAGAGAAAGGATTTTAAATGATCTTGAGAACTAGGACCAGATGGCAAATAAGCCCCTAGGCTCCTGGCAAACTGTTTTTATTTACTTTTTTGTTGGGATGATCTGAACATTTTTTTCATAAATTAATATACAGCAAACTTGGCTTCAAAAATTGGTGTACAGTTCTATGAATTTCAGCACGCATGTCGATTTGTATAACTTACCACCACAATTAGGACACAGAACACCAAAAACTCTCTCCAGCTATTACTCTATAGTGATACCACTGATCTGTTCTTAATCCTTATATTTTTGTCTTTTTGAGAACGTCATATAAATGAAATAAAGCAGTGGATAACCTCTTGAGACTGGCTTCTTTCACTCCTGAATGCCTTTGAAATCCATCAAACCTGTTATATGTAACAGCAGTGTCTCCTTTTTATTGCTGAGTAATATTCTGTTGTATGAATGTACCACAGTTTATTTCTCCCTTCACATTTGGGATGTTTCTAGGTGTTGATTATTAATTGAGCTGCTCTGGGGTGGGGAGGGTATAGGTTAGTGGTAGAGTATATGCTTAGTATGCATGAGGTCCTGGGTTCAATCCTCGGTACCTCCATTAAAAAGACAAACAAATTTTTTTAAAAATCTAATTAGCTCCCCCCACCCCCCCACCCCAAATAGAGCTGCTGTAAATATTTATGTTCAGGTTTTTGTGTGAACATGGTTTTTCATTTCCCTTTGGTAATGTTATGGACTGAAAATGTCCCCCTGCAAATTCGTATGTTGAAGCCCCGATCTGCAGTGTGACTGCATTTGAAGATAGGACTTTTATGGAGCTAATTAGGTTAGATGAAGTTATCAGGATGGGACCATAATCCCACTGAACTTGTGTCCTTATAAGAGCAAGGGGCACCAGAGTTCTCTATCTTTGTGAGCACGGAGGAAAGGCCATGTCTGCAAACCAGGAAGAGAGTTCTCACCAGAAACCAAATTTGCCAGCACCCTGATCACGGACTTCAAGCTTCCAGAACTGTGAGAAAACGTCTTATCGTTTAAGCTGCTGAGTTTGTGCCATTTTGCTATGGCAGCCTGAGCAGACGGATACAGGTAAATATTCTATTAACCTGAGAGGAACTGCCAGACTTTCTAGAGTGGCTGCACCATTTTGCATTCCCACCAGCAACCTATGAGATTCCAGTTACTCTGCAACTTTGCCCACGTGTGGTTTTATTGGCAGTTTTCATTTGTGTTTTGTATGTTGTTTTTTGTGTGTATGCTATGTTTTGTAGGTGGTAATGGTTAAGGAAGCATTTTTAAAGCTTTGAAAGTATCCTGCTGAGGTCCCAGCCATCTTTGGGTTGTTCCATCCCATTTCTCTTTTCTTGTCTTTCTACTGGCCTCATTCTGTTCCTAGGGCAGTTTCCTCTAGGCAGAGACACCTAGTGATCTGGCAAATTACAGTCCTCATCAGAGGTGAATCCATTTCTGAGAAAGTTGAGGAAGAGGTTACATGTGGGCAGATCTGACTCCTTCATGGGACCTATGCCTCATTTAAAGTTCTATTGTCACCCTCTTGAATTCTTACTAGTTTTTGAACACAGGCCCACATTTTAACTTTATGTAGACCCTGCAAATTATGCAACCAGTCCTGGGCGTGGGGGTCACAGGCAGGGCAAGGCTTCTCACCAGGTTCACTGTGAAACGGGGCCTCATCTTCTCACCAACCACACCTCTAAACTAACCCAAGCCCAGCCCGAGAGTCTTGCCTGTCTCCTTGGTGCTCCTGCTGCCTGTCTTTTGTGCTGACTTGGGACAAGCATGATTAATTCAGAGGCTTCACAAGAGAATTGTTGTCTTAGGATCCCAGCATCCACATGAAGATTTGCCTTAATTAGGGTCTCTTAATCGGAAGGCATATGGAGCCTCCCTCTCCCACCCTGACACACCCGCCACCCCCACCTGCACTTTGGCGTTTATGTGGGAGAGGTAAATCCGCAGCATCATCCTGTCTTCCTCATTGTCACTCTGCCAGCCCAGTTGGCGAGAAGCTCGCTCCAAGAGAGGTGATTTATGGGGGAGTCTTACCACATTCTCGTGGATCACTGAATGCCTAGGCCCAGGAGGATCAGTGGTGTTAACCAGAGGCACTGCCAGGGGGTCAGGAAGGGGAAGGAGTGGGAAGGTCACAGACTTTGCAGGCATCTTCCTGAGCTGGCTGCCCACCGGACATGTGGCCTCAGGCCATTGACCTAAACACTCTGGACTCAATTATTTCACCTCTAAAGTGGACTTAATAGTGGAGAGGGTATAGCTCAGTGGTAGAGTGTATGCTTAGCATGCATGAGGTCCTGGGTTCAATCCCCAGTACCTCTATTAAAATACATACATACATACATACATACATACATACATACATACATACATACATGCATCTAATTACCTCTCCCCAAAGTAAAATAAAATAAAATAAAAATTAAAGTGGACTTAATAATACTCCCTTACAGGACTGTTTGATGGTGAGGAGCCAATGCAAGGACTTGGGTAAAATATCCCAGGTGGGCATACACCCACCCCTCACCCTGCCAACCCTGTAAGTGGGTGGGAGTTGGTGTCACCTTCAACTGCTGGGTGCACACTTGGGAAAGAATAAATTCTCTGCTTCTCTGAAAAGCTGCTTCATGGACCTGCTTGATCCTCTTTCCAGCTTCCTGGGAGCTGGGTCAGGATTATCAGGCCCTTTTTGGAGTTCGCAGAAAGAAAGAGGGTGATCAGAAAATAAAATAGGAATCAAATATAGAGCACCGGAGGGGCCAACTTCAGTTCACCAGCCTGAGAGTCTTCACTCAAGAAGCCTTGATGTCAGAGATCATTCATTCTTAGCTTTGAAAATCTTCACCCATGTGTCCTGAATTAAGGGAGCAATGACAGGCCTGCCGAGCTGACAACATCTGTGATGGTGTGTGAAGATAACCTTAATGGGGCCTTTACAATAGGTACAATGAGGGGGGGTGGTATAGCTCAGTGGTAGAGTGTGTGCTTAGCATGCACAAGGTCCTGGTTTCAATCCCCAGCGGCTCCATTAAAATAAATAAATAAATAAATAAACCAAATTACCTCCCTGCACCCCCAAAATAGATAAGGTAAGCATAGTGATAGAGAGAGTGGAATCCGGATGACCTGGGTTCCAGTCCCAGCCCTGCTCTTTCCTGGCTGCTAGACCTAAATAAATTACTCAACCTCTCTGTGCCTCAGTGTCTCCCTCTGCTTGATAAGGATTAAATAACACCAGCTACTTAGGGTTTTTGCGAGGATGAAACAAGATGATGAAAGTAAACTGTGCTTGGCACAGAGTAGCACATGGTACCTGCTAGTTTGTTTATTTTTATATTTGCTTATTTTTCTTTCCAGTTTTATTGAGATATAATTGACATACAGCCCTGTGTAAGTTTAAGGGAACAGCATAATGCTTTGACTTTTATGCAGCATGAAATGATAATCATAATTAGTTTAGTGAACATCCATTATCTCATATTGATCTAATGCTACAGAAGTAGGAAAAATGTGTGTGTGATGAGAACTCAGGATTTACTTTCTTAACAACTTTCTTATTTATTTATTTATTTATTTATTTATTTATTTATTTATTTATTTATTTATTTATTTATTTATTTATTTATTTATTTATTTATTTATTTATTTATTTATTTATAACATACAGCAGTGTTAATGCTAGTCCTTTAATTACTTACCCTGTTTGGGTAACCCCTGAGTCCACGGTCTTAGGACTCCCTCCTTATTTGTCAACCCTGGGTGGAGGTGGCTTCCAGGTGGGGTCTGTGAGTCCCGGAACTGAATTTGACCCTGAGACACAGCGGGAGGGCACAGCGCGTTGCTTAGTAACAGGACTTCCCTTGCGTGTGAAGTGAGGGCCGGTGTTTACAGGTAGCTAGGTGGGGGGGTTGTAATTTGTAAGGAAGAGGTTACAGGTTAAACAAAAGGGAATTCTTCTGGTGGAAGAATAGGGCTCGGTGCTAGGAATTAGTCGGCTTAGCAGGAAGGGCCCCGTTCCAGGCCCTGCCCACCCGACAGAAGAGGGGATGGTGTCTTTATGCAGATTGGACTGGCGTCTCCCTGTGACCATAGAAACCGAGCCCGTCCTCTTTCAACTGTGCCCCGAGGAAGGGCTATTTAGCTCTGGCGCCCGAGGGGCAGCAGCACAGACCCTCCTCGCCTCGGAACTCCCCCGGCACGCAACCCCAGCGTCCAGCGGAGATGGGGTGCCACTCCAGCAAGAGCATCAAGGTGGCGGGGGAGTCCCAGAAACCCGGAGGACAGCCCGAGGGAGAGGAGCCAAATCTGGAGGCCGGCACTGAAGCGGCAGATGGCAAAGACGCCTCCTGGAAGGATGGCACCCCTGAGCAGAAGAACTGAGATGCCACTCTCTGGAGTCGGACCCACCCTCATCCCTGGAACTGCCTTTGGCCAAAGAAACTCGAGACTAACCCCATCCCGAGAAGCTCCAGTGTCGGAGGAGAGAAGAAGCCCTGCCTTTGGGATTCAGGGTTCAGAAGCTGCCTCCATCAGGCTTTGCTTGGGAACTGTGAGAAAGGTGAGGCCACGGGGAGGCCTACGTCTCCATCTCTCTGAGAGAGAGGGCGAAAGAAGTCTTCACACCTCCTGGAACTTCCCCAGAGCTTCTGGAGATGGGCGATCCCCACCCACAGCAGCCTGCTGCAGCTCTGGTGAATCTGCTGCTGAGCTGTGACTGTCCAGGGATGCTCCCCCCGCCCCCCACCATGTGCCTCACTTTTCTGAACTCTGAAAACTCTGTAGTCATAGTGTCGATGCGGTGGTGTGGCCCTCAGTTTTGTTTTGCGGGTTTCTTCCCCCATCTCTCTCCTTTTTTTCCCAGTAGCTGGCTGTCTAGCCAATATCCCTAACTGGAAGGTTTGGGGTTTGGCTCACTCCACCCTGTTTGCATGAATGCTTTAATATTTAACTTGGAGAATTGTGAATGAGTTATGGGAACAATCAGGTTCAGACTGTGATCATGGCAGTGGAAGACAACGAGGCCTTGATCATCCAGTCAGCGGAACACTGAGTACTGGTGGGGAGGGAGGAGGAGGGATCCGTGTTCCTGGTGTGTGAATCCCCAGAAGAATCTCCCTCTGCTGATGTTCACGTGTCTCCTCATATCAAAAGTCTGTCAATGTGAACCCTCTGGCGTCTGAGTTCTCTGTATCCAGCCTTCAGAAATATTTCGCTGTTTACTAACATGTCTGTCAGCCTCTCTTTTTTCCTCTCTTGCCTGTGTTTTGGCTTTTAATTCGACTCAAAAGCCTTTTAATTTGAAATCAAATAGACATGTTTGCAAATAAGTGATGACACAACACATTTGAAAGGCAGGGCTGGGGAGCTGAGATTAGAGGCTCAGCAGGGAAGGGTGGGTGTCATCCTGTGGAACACAAGGGGTAAAAGGAGGCTCTGGAGCACTTTCTTTGGGACAAGCATCACGCCGAGGGCTTCACACAGGTGGTTTCATGTAACTGCCACAACCACACTCATTTTATAGATGAGGAGACTGAGGTAGCAAGAGGTTAAATACCAGCCTGGATGGGGCGGAACCAGGATTCGGCCCCCAGCAGGGTGGCTGCTGAGGTCATGCTGTTAACCCCTGCAGGGTCCTGCTGAAAGTGGAGGGTCTTTTCTGTAAATCTGTGTGCATGGCGGGGGGCGGGGGGCCCAATTCTCTTTACTCATTTGGATTCACTTGCCCGTGGAGGAGGGAGGTGGTCAGCTGGGAGTCACCCCACTGAGGGTTGAGTGATGCTTTGAGGTCCTTTTATTCTTACTCTGGGTCCAGAGGGGTGGGTGGGGAGAAGCAGGGAGAGGAAGGAATGGAGAGAGAGAAGAGGCAGCACGCTACTGGAAATGATCCTTCTTTTTGGCCATAAAAACCTCAGCAATGGAGTAGGATTCTTTTGAGATGACATGGCAACTGGGCTAAAGAGAAGGAAAGAAGGGATTCAGCCTGCAAACGGATTGCAGAAGTTCCTTCTGCTCAGGCAGAGCCTGGTGTCTTCCAAGGAGGGAGCAGCAGAGCTGGGGGCCCCCTCGGCTGGCCCGAAGCCCTGCTCTCCCCCGGGGCCAGGAAACAGGCCTGGGCTTGCAGCTGGGGATCAGGAAGTGTGGGGCCTCTTTCTGCAGCTTTCTGGGGATAGGCCAAGTTCTGGTAACTGCTTTCAATTTTTTTTTTTTAAGACAATTCTGTTTTTTTCTCTTTTTTCCCCTCCTCCCTCCTAATGGAAATTCACCCTGCAAAACAGGATGGTGTCTGGTAAGAAGCTGCTCACAATGTCCGCCCTCAGGGCTCCTGGAAAAAGTCCTCAGCTGGTGGGGAGGTCTGGAGGCAGGGTGGTACTTATTTCACCAGCTCCTGAGGGGCGGAACTCACTCAGCTTCTCACCAAATCAAACGAAGGAGAGACTCCAGGTCCTTAGAAGTTCAGAGACATGGTGGTTTGTTTTGCTTCCTTTGGGGATGGTGCAAAATGCTCATTTAATTAAATTCAGAATCTCTGAGGGTTTTGAAAAACAAGATTTTTCATCCACCTCCAGCTGCTGCAGGCATGCTGCAATTTGCCAGGAAGTTCATCTGTAACAGGAAAAAGCACCCAGTTTGGTTTTTTTTTTTTTTGGTTAAATTTATGAATTATAATTATCTCCTGCATTTTTTTAAATTAAAAAAACCCTTTTTTTTTTGAGGGGAGGAGGTCATTAAGTCTATTTATTAATTATTATTATTATTATTAATAGGGGTACTCGGGATTGAACCCAGGACCTTGTTCATGGTAAGAATGCACTCTACCATTTGAGCTACACCCTTCCCCCATACCCAATTGCTTTTTAGGGATGTTCCAGTTGTGCCATAGGGACCCAGTATCATTTATCTCAGTCCCTCTGAGGCTCATGTGCCTGGTGGAAGTGATTAGAATTATGTCCACTCAAATGAGCTTTAACGTCTTGAGAGAGAGGTCTGCACAGACTCTGCGTTACTTGAAAGCCACTGCTCTGTCCTGCTTCCCAAACTATTGGGAGAGGGGGGATTTGTTTACCAGTCACCTTTCTGTCCACCTATCCTTTCATCTGTTCATTCATCCATCCTGCCCTCCATCCATCCACCCATCCTGTCATCTGTCCAGTCCATTCAATCCATTTATCTATCTTCCATTTGTCTGTTTACGTACCTACCCACCTACCTACCTACGTACACATTCAGCTCTTCCCTTGGATTTTTCAGTTATATAAGGCAATAAATTTCCCATTTCAAACCAAATTCATTCATTAAGCAAGTATTTATTGAGTTTTTACTCTTCTCTATCACTCAGTTGTTCATTCCTTGCTTTATCCACCCATTAATCCAGCAGTTACTGGGGGACCACTCTGTGCCAAACTCCTTATTGGTAATAAAATATTGAAGTGCGTCTTTGTAGGAACACAGCCTGCAGCAGGGTGGTTCAGAGATCTTTCCAGCCCAGGTGTGACCTGAGTGGACCCTTCAAGAGTCAGTAGGAATTAGCTAGGGAAAGAGTGTTTCAGGAGAAAGGGAATGTATGAGCCAGGATTGGAGGCTGTATGGGGCACAATGTGCAGTATTGCAGGAGCCTGAAGGGCACATCACACAGTGACAGGGAGGTGAGACTTGATAAGTAAAAAGGATCAGATCATGAAGGGCCTTGTAAGTTTATACTGAGAGGCTGAGAGTTCCTCCTGATGGTGATGAGGAGTCCACTGAAGGACTTTCGGCAGAGGAATAATGCTAGGATATCAATTGCTTTTGTTCTATTTTTTAATTTTAATTTAATTTTATTTTTTAAACATTATTTTATTAATGGAGGTACTGGGGATTGAACCGAGGCCCTCGTGCACACTAAACACGTGTTCTGCGGCTGAGCTATATCCCCCACCCCCATCAATCACTTTTGACTACTTTATATCTTGCTTTCTGGTAACAAATTCCATCTTCTCCCCTTGGGGAACTCTCTTCTCGCCCCTCTCAGTCTATATGACCTGGCTGATTCCATTCTCGGGTTCAAGGCTGAGCATGGCACGTGCCTAGTCAAAGATCCGAACGGGATCCAACCCAAAACAGTCCAATGAATCTTCCTTGAGACATTTTGTTGACACAATTGGAAAGAGGTATTCACTTTCTTTTGGAGTTAATGAAACTGTAGGATTTAAGCTTGGAACCTCTTAATGACAATTTTTCCACCCCTGGGGAGGGCCTGCTTGGGAATGAAGCCACAGAAGAGACCGGAGCTGAGAGAAGTAGAGACATATTCCTGATGGACTTGTTTGGGCAACTAGATGCGGCCATGCCAGAAGCTATTACCATTCTTAGAAGATTTACGAAAGCCAATACATTCTCAGTTTCTTTTTTTTTTCCTCTGAGAGTGGTTTGAATTCGGTTTCTGTCATTTTCAAAGGATTATGAGTAAATCAGATCAACTTAGATTTGTGCATTAGGTAGAGTAACTTGGTAGCTGTTTGAAGGATGGAGTTGAGAGGGATAAGGCTGGAGGCAGGAAAACCAATTAGGAGGCAATTTCCTGACCTAGGAAAGATATAGCAGGTAGCTATTCCTATGAAGAGCTATTTTGCAACTGTCCACAAAATCTCAGCAGCACACAAGCGTATATTTTTTTCTTCTCACTCAAACATCTGTGGGCTGCTGTGGTTCAGGTGATCTAGGCTACCTGCGGAGTGTTCACATGACACATAGAAGGAGCACAGGAGGCTGAGTCCAGCTGCACAGCCACAGTCCTGTCCTCTTCTGCTCCACTGCCCCCAGAAAGTCACGTGGTCCAAAGAAACATCAACAGGATGGGGACACACCCTTCTCTCATGGAGGGTGGCAGTGGGGTGAGTATTTACTAAACAATAATCTGCTCTGACACAAAAGAAGTAGAGTGAAGGGGACAAATTCAAGCACTACTTAGGGGGTGAAATCAGCCTGTTTCGGTGGTTGATTTTACGTTGGGGTTGAAGAAAAAAGGAGTCAAATTTACTGCTTGGGTGACGGGGCTGATGATGGTGCCATCAAATGAGAAAAGGGACTCTGGGAGGAGGGACAGGTTTAGAGGGAAGATGAGGAGGTGAGTTTTGGTAGGGTTGAGTTTGAGATGCTTCTAAGACAAAATAAAAATAATTATATAGCTTGGTGACGGATGTTATCTAGACTTACCTCAGTGATCATTTTGCAATTTATACAAATATCGAATCATTACGTTGTACACCTGAAACAAATATAATGTTATATGCTGATTATACCTTAATAAAAATCATAATAGCGAACACTTGTATTACTAGGTCCAGGCATTGTTCCAAATGCTTTATGTAAAGGACTTGTTTAATCCTTTCAACCACCCTATCCTCATTTTGCAGATTAAAACACAGAGGAGTAGATAATTTACCTGTCTTTCAGCTCTCAAAGACAGAGCAGGAACATGTACTAGGAAGTTTGGCTCCAGAGGGTGAGACTTGAAAAGTTCATTTGGGAGTTGTGGGGACCCTCTTGACCCCCCCCCCCCAAAGTTGGTATAAAGGTTATTTTAAAGTGGAAATATTTGGGCATAGAAGATGCAGAAACAAATCTTATCTGAATTCCCTTAGCTGCCTGAATCAGGGGCATTATGAAATACAGCTGCCCGTTAAACCCTTTCCAAGGGGGTTCTGTGAAAATTCAGTTGCCCAGAAGACAGTTTATTCTCATTAGCATCAAAAAGCCCAGGAAAACCTTCTGAACTCACCCATTGAATACCTAACCCTTTTGTTAAATTGGTATATTTACACCTTTCGTTTGGGCTATTCCAGTGGTTTTCCTGACTGGAACTCTCATGTGCACATGTGAAAATAAACCTGGTCTTTTCTCTTGTTAATCTTTTTCTCAGTCTATTTATCAGGCCCCCAACTGCTGGATGAGAGTTGGAAGAGGAAAAGTTTTCTTCCCAACAAAGAGGAAAATTTTCTTCCCTTTTGGCAACAAAGATGGGATGGTTAGGACTCCCCACCCTCTGGAGACTGCCCCTGAGATCTCAGGACCTCTGCCCATGCCAGCAAAGGTTAACTTTATTTCACTGTCACAATCCTGTATCTCTGCCAGGGTCCAGCCGAGCGAGGACAGCAAGATCCTCTCCTTGCCTCTTTGAACAAGATTTCCCAAAGTTTAGATTTACAAAAGAAAAAGTTTAGTTAAAACCAGTTGTTTGGATATGGGGACTCTTGTTGCAGGTTGTGTCCGTCTCTTGTGCCACAGTTTTGTGATGTCTAGGAGTGTTATTTGTTTCCCAAAAACATGGCTTTGGAAATTGAAAAGAGCATTCTCTCTGGTTTTTTCACCTGCTGGGGGTGGGGTGCAGATTGTCAGGTCTGCTGCCAGCCATTAGGTGTCAGTCCCTGAGGAATTGTAGTCAGCTGGACAGAAATGTGGGTACCTTACAGCTAGGGTTCTACTGACCATTCCAGCTTTCAGCGGGTTCATCTAAGTTTAAATCCTAAAGGGTCTCATCCTATAAGGACCCTGTCTCTTCCCCCATTGCCTTTTGCTCATCGCTTATGGCGACAGAGAGCCTTCTTTCTCTCTCCCTGGCTACCTTTGGGTATGAGTGTTGCATCTTCCGTGCTCTCTGGCCTCCACAGTTAAGCCATAAAAATGCTAATGGCTTGAGTCACAGCTGAAATGAGTATACTTTCTGAGGCTGGGTTACAATGTAGCATCTTTGTTTTTGGAAGTTACCTCTTGGCCTAGAAGTTCTTCCTGCCTTCGGTTTTGAGGCCACTTAATTCTCCCTCCTTGATCCTGTTCCTTTCATTAGAAATTTTCAATAGACTGAATTTCCCCCTTCTCAATCTCCCATTGACCATGGCACTAACTCTGTCTGCTTCCCTTCTTTTTGGCACGACTTATCGAAGGATAATTTAGAACTTCAATGGCTCCTTTGAGAAAATGTTCATCTCCCAAGCCGGATTTTCTAAGAGATTTTTGCTTCCCATTTCAGCCCTTCAACTGCCTATAGTCACTGGAACTTTAGGTAACCCCTGGCCCTCCTCAAGGGCTCTCAAGGGACTCAGGGACACTCAGAAGCAACCACATGGGGTTGAAAAAGAAAGAAAAAGACTAATTGCAGACTAAATTTAGTCCATAGCCTCCATAAGATTATATGTCAAGGAAAAAGGAAAAATCTTAAAAATTTCCTCCACGAATATTGGAAACAGTGTTAGCCCTCATATTGAGCAGGTAACAACTTGTTCCACCTGCCAGAGCCACGATTAGGTTAAAAATATAAAGTAGGACAAAGATGAGAGCCAACTCTTATATTTATTTATTTTTTCTCTTTAAATATTAATTATTTTATTTTTTTAATTGACATGTAGTCAGTTACAACATGTCCATTTCTGGTGTACAGCATAATATCCCAGTCATGCATATATATATGTATATTCATTTTCATATTCTTTTTCATTAAAGGTTATTACAAGATTATTATTACTAAATATAGTGCCCAACTCTTATATTTAAACTAATGAACTTTATATTATTGTAGGTGTTAGTCTGGGCTGCTGTAACAAGGTAACATAGACTGGGAGGCTCAAACAGCAAACATTTATTTCTCACAGTTCTGGAGGCTGGAAGTCCAAGATCAGGGGGCTGGTGTGGTAGTTGTGATGAGAGCCCGTTTTCTGGCTTGTGGATAGTGGCTTTCTCCTTGTTTTCCCACATGAGAAAGAAAGAGAAGGAAAGAGAAAGAAAGAGCGCTCTCTTGTGTTTCTTCTTGTAAGGACACTAATCCAATTCACAAGGGCTCTGCCATCATGCCTTGATTAGCTCATGAAGGTTCCATCTCCAAAAACCATCATGTTAGGAATTAGAATTTCAGCATATGAATTTTGGGGGACATCAACATTCAGTTTACAGCCCTGTATTTATGCCTTATTCATGGCTAAAAACTCAAATGAAACCTGTAAGATCTCTATTTGCATCTGCCTGTATGTTATGTATATGTGATATTTTTTCTACCTCTGTACGGTATTACCAAAGTAACAAAGGAAATTCGTTCTAATTGACTTAGAGAAAATAGCACTTACATAAATTAAATATCACTCAAACTCAGAAATATAGGAACTAACTAAATTATTTTCAAGTTCACATGATTTGGGTAAATGTTAAACAAGACCTGAGGTATCAGCACAGAGTATGATACAAGCACACGTTCTTATTCTGCTTGGATTTTCTGGTCAAATAAGCTAATATTATATTTATTAGATGTTTAAGATTATAAGACGTACAGATTTGATTCTTTTTTTTTGAGGTGATGGACTTCATTGTTTTATTTTTTAAACATTTTTTTATTGAGTTAGTCATTTTACAATGTATCAAATTCCAATGTAGAGCACAAGTTTTTAGTTATACATGAACATACGTATATTCATTGTCACATTTTTTTTTTGCTGTGAGCTACCATGAGATCCTGTATATATTTCCCTGTGCTATACAGTATAATCTTGTTTATCTATGCTATATATGCCTGTCAGTATCTACAAATTTTGAACTCCCAGTCTGTCCCTTCCCACCCCCCACCCCCTTGGCAGCCACAAGTTTGTATTCTATAAGACTTATGGATTTGATTCTAATCAAAATTGAGTCATTATTCTGGCAATGAGTATGTTTTGTAATAAATATGTCAAAATAGTTTCCAAAATCTTTTTGCTTATTTGCAACCTTAAAGCTATATTAAGTGATAGATATTCATTAAATATCTTGATCACTTCTAGTAAGATAAAATACTGAAACATTAAATACTGAACATAAATTTATATACTTTTGGCTTCTTATTTTTACATAAAGACTAAAGATACTTGGACCTGTTAATAAGCGTGTTCTTTTACCACATGGTGAAGTTGTATTATGAAGAAGCATATGTCTCTGGAAATTTTGAGATGGTGTATTCATAAAATTCATATTTTTTCTTATCAACCATAGAATGCCGGTATATCACAGACAGTTCACAGTTGTCTATTTCCTAGTTTTCTCTGAAAAGTAAAAGTCCTGGTTTACATACTGACTATAGTCTGCTTCTAAAAATGTAATTATAATTTGGTTCTTTCTGACGGCAGAGGGAAGATAAATAGCTGTCTTCAAATATTTGAACTGGACCCATGTGGAAATTCTGTAGGCTTAATCTATATCATTCCTGAAGTGGAAACCAGAAATAATGAGTGGAAATTACACAGAGGCAGATTGCAACTCAATATAAATAACTTTAAATAGTTAAAGATATTCAGTAATGGAATGGGTTGTTTTGAGAAATGATGAGTTTCCTGTTTTGGGGGTGTGTTTAAAAAGAGATTGGACAGTTCTTTGCCATGATTGTGTGGGACTGTTCAAGCACAGAGCAGGGTTGGACTGGATTGGAAAAAGTATAGAGCAATGGTTAAGGGCCTGCATTCAAAGTGTGGCTTGGCCACTGGCCATTTATGTGGCCTTGGGGAAATTATTTATCCATTCTAATCCTCAGTTTTTTCATCTGCTAAATGTTATATAGTATTACAATTTGTATATGCTATATATACACATATAATAGGAAAATATATATTATACATATATAGATGTATTATATACATATAATATAATATCAAGTTATTTTAAAGATTAAATGAGATGATGAGGAATATATGGCATAGACTAGACAATAAATCATAGTGGCTATCATGATAGCCATTATATCATTTATATATTTATGTGTGTAGGTGAATATTCATCAGAATACATTCCCAGATATGTTGATAGCTGTTATGAGAATAAGGGTTCGGTGGTCAAGGAAGTTTGGTGTGAAATGAAATTCATATTTTGTTGCAAGACAAGGAAAGTTTGTTTGTTTGTTTGTTTGTTTGTTTGTTTATTTATTGTGGGGGGGAGCTAATTAGGTTTATTTATTTATTTATTTGGTTTTTCAGTGGAGGTACTGGGGATTGAACCCAGGACCTCGTGCATGCTAAGCATGTGCTCTACCACTTGAACTATACCCTTCCCCCTCCCACTTCTTTAAAAAAATTTTTTTTTAATTGAAGTATAGTCAGTTACAATGTGTCAGTTTCTGGTGTACAGCACAATGTCCCAGTCATGCAGATGCATACATATATTTGTTTTCATATTCTTTTTCATTACAGGTCATTATAAGATATTGAATATAATTCCCTGTGCTATACAGAAGAAACTTTTTAAAAAATCTATTTTTATATATAGTAGCTAACATTTGCAAATCTCATACTCCCAAATGTATCCCTTCCCATCCCCTTTCCTTGGTAACCATAAGATTGTTTACTATGTCTGTGAGTCTGTTTCTGTTTTGTAGATGAGTTCATAGTGTCCTTTTTTTTCTTTTATGAGTGATATCATATGGTATTTTTCTTTCTCTTTCTGGCTTACTTCACTTAGAATTACAATCTCTAGGTCCATCCATATTGCTGCAAATGGCATTATTTTATTGTTTTTTATGGCTGAATAGTATTCCATTGTATAAATACAACACAACTTCTTTATCCAGTCATCTGCTGATGGACTTTCAGATTGCTTCCATGTCTTGGCTATTGTATATAGTGCTGCTATGAACATTGGCATGCATATAACTTTCTAATTAGAATTCCCTCTGGATATATACCCAGAAGTGGGATTGCTGGATCATGTTGTAAGTCTATTATTAGTTTTTTGAGGAATCTCCATACTGTTTTCTGTAATGGCTGCACCAAACTACATTCCCACCAGCAGTGTAGGCCCCCTAGGCCCCCTCCCACTTCTAATTCACCACTAAGCCCAGTTTTTCTCTCTATCTCGTTGACTCCATATTCTTTATTCCACTTCTGCCACTATCACCTAGACCAAGTTTCCATTCTCTCTCACCTGGGCTACATTAACAGCCTTTGAATGAGTCTCCTATGCAGCTATGGCTCAGCTGCAACCCATCTTCCTCCTACAACCAGTGGGATATTTTCTTTTTTCTTTTTTTAACATTTTTTATTGATTTGTAATCATTTTACAATGTTGTGTCAAATTCCAGTGTTCAGCACAATTTTTCAGTCATACATGGACATATACACACTCATTGTCACATTTTTTTCTCTGTGAGCTACCATAACATTTTGTGTATATTTCCCTGTGCTATACAGTATAATCTTGTTTATCTATTCTACAATTTTGAAATCCCAGTCTATCCCTTCCCACCCTCCGCCCCCCTGGCAACCACAAGTCTGTATTCTCTGTCTATGAGTCTATTTCTGTCCTGTATTTATGCTTTGTTTTTGTTTTTGTTTTTTAGATTCCACATATGAGCGATCTCATATGGTATTTTTCTTTCTCTTTCTGGCTTACTTCACTTAGAATGACATTCTCCAGGAGCATCCATGTTGCTGCAAATGGCATTATATTGTCGGTTTTTATGGCTGAGTAGTATTCCATTGTATAAACATACCACATCTTCTTTATCCAGTCACCTGTTGATGGACATTTAGGCTGTTTCCTTGTTTTGGCTATTGTAAATAGTGCTGCTATGAACATTGGGGTGCAGATGTCATCCTGAAGTAGGGTTCCTTCTGGATATAAGCCCAGGAGTGGGATTCCTGAGTTATACAGTAAGTCTATTCCTAGTCTTTTGAGGAATCGCCACACTGTTTTCCATAGTGGCTGCACCAAACTGCATTCCCACCAGCAGTGTAGGAGGGTTCCCCTTTCTCCACAGCCTCTCCAGCATTTGTCATTTGTGGATTTTTGAATGACGGCCATTCTGACTGGTGTGAGGTGATACCTCATTGTAGTTTTGATTTGCATTTCTCTGATAATTAGTGATACTGAGCATTTTTTCATGTGCCTTCTGCATCATTTGTATGTCTTCCTTGGAGAATTGCTTGTTTAGGTCTTCTGCCCATTTTTGGATTGGGTTGATTATTTTTTTCTTATTGAGTCGTATGAGCTGCTTATATATTCTGGAGATCAAGCCTTTGTCAGTTTCATTTGCAAAAATTTTCTCCCATCCCGTAGGTTGTCTTCTTGTTTTACTTATGGTTTCCTTTGCTGTGCAGACGCTTGTAAGTTTCATTAGGTCCCATTTGTTTCAGTGGGATATTTTCAAAACACACATATGGTAACTTACCACCTGATGCCAACAAAACAAAACAAAGAAGCTCTGTTCCACGGTTTTACTAAAGATCAAAATTCTTATGTGGTCAGCAAACCCATATAAAGACAGTCCTTCAGTTATCCCCCCAGCCTCACATTCTTACTTTTTACATGCTAGCTACACAGAACAACTTTTCACCTTAAATGCATCCCATTCCCTTTTGAGATATTGCATTTGCTACTCCTTGGCCTTTTTGGCATCGTGACTCTGACCCTTCCGTGATATTTCAGTCTATTCTCACTTCCCCAGGGAAGCCTTCCTTAACCTCCCTGCCAAGTCGATTCTCCGTGAACCTGTCCTTTGCAGCACTGTCACAGCTGTCATTTCACATTCATTTATGAGATCTGTTGTCAGTCTCCCCCAGCTGGGTCTCCGTGAGAGCAAAAAGTGTTTTCCATCATCTAAAAGGGGGCCTACCCTGTGGTAGCACTCAGTAAAAACTTGATAGATAGATACATGGGTAGACTTTTGAAATACTTTGAATTGAGGTTTAATATGGAAAAGGGAACATAGCATGTGTGTCCAGTGAATTTCTACGAAGTGATGAATAGACTTGTAGGAAGTTTCTTTTCAGGTTTTGGATTCTTAAACTTAGCTGAAGAGAAATAGTAAAGATAGCTATAGGAAGTGAGCACTAGAGGGCAGCAGAAGCAAAGGAATGAAGAGCCAGTTCCGCCAGGCTCCGGTCCAGGAAAACAGTGGATGCCCTGCAGTTTCTCAGAGGTGCAAAGGATTCTGGGAAACTCCTTTGAGGTGCTCAGCAAGCAGAGAAATGCCTTATTATTGCTGTTGCCTAACTGTGCTGGTTAGTATGAGGACAATATGTGTGGGTAATCTAAGGAATATCCAGAGATGTGAAGGAGACAGAAATCTGCCCCAGCAGTCACATAAAGAGGGTCCTGGTGGGAGGGTATAGCTCAGGTAGTAGAGTGCATGCTTAGCATGCACGAGGTTGTGGGTTCAATCCTCAGCACTTCCTCTAAAAATAAACAATAAAACCTAGTTACCTCCCCCCTGCAAAAGATAAATAACAATAACAATTAATTTTAAAAAATAAAGGTTATTAAAAAAAAAAAAAGAGGATATCAAAGAACTGGAATGAGCTGCATTAATGACCTGGCCATCTTGTCACCCCTTAAGAGTGTGCGTCTGCTACTCCCTACTCTTGAGATGCTGTTGTACTTAACGACTCTTCTGTCTCTGTTTCTTTTTCAATGACTCTCCCTCTATATTTGACTTCCAACTACCTCCTCTTCACTTCTGCTGCCTTTCTCCAGCCCTCCACCCCTGAATACCTAATACCAAAGTCTGTTTTGAGCTGCTATTAGTGATCGGGTAGTGGTCAAGTAATTATCCACCATCCATCTGGTGGTAATTGGACTTATGTCCAGCCTGCTATAATCAGCAGTGTAGACAGGGTAGAAGGGCATATAACACTAACCACCACAACTTTTTGGAAGGAATCCCCTGTGGCTTCTTTCCTTAGGGGGATGACAATGTTCCCCAAAACACTTGAAAATGAATTAAAAGCGCTACCAACCCATTACCGACCCAGTTAAGCAGCCTCAGGCTACATTTCCTTGAATCATTATTCTTATTGGTTACTGAGTATACACCACCCTCCATTCATTCTGGCCTAAAGGACTTTGAGACTCAGACACTTTTGTTTGTCTAGATTAGGCCGATTGCAAACTGTGTGCCCTTAGGCTAGTCACTTAACCTCTCTGAGCCTCGGTTTCCATATCTGTGGGATGTGGGTGGTCATTACCTTCCTTGGTTAACCGTTAAGATCAACATTGTAAACTGACTATAACTCAATAAAATAAAACTAAAAAAAAAAAAAGATTAAGGTGAGAGCTCTTTGCAAGCTGTAGGCCACTGGATCAGTGGCTCTCAACCTCAGCAGTCTATCAGAACCACTGTGGTACTTTAAAAACATACAGATGTCCAGTCCCTACCTCTGGAAATGCTGACTTGCTAGGTGTGGTTTGATGCTTGAGTGGCATGATTAAAATACCCCATAAGTGATTCCACTGCTTATGCTGAGTTAAGAATCTCTGCACTTCACCCAAGATAGATGATACTTTTGTCATCCAGTACAACCCAAGAGGCCAAGGCCGTGATTCCTTCCCACTTAGCTATCCCCTGGTCATCATTCTTGGCAGAAACTAGCTTGCATTAAAGTACTCAGTTGCCTCAGGGATCCTGCTCTGGAGCATATGACAAAGGTAGACTCTCTGAGGCTAATGACCCTGGTCAGGGCAAAAGTCATGGGCAGGGCGTGTCAATGAGAGAAGGCGTGTACACACCTGAGAGTAGACTTTTACATCTCGGGTGAGTTGAGGTCCAAGATCAGGGCATACCTGTGGAGGGAACAGTAACTCTAGGGAAAGTCAAGCCAAATGAAGGTGAGTTCAGGCCCTTCTTCTTTTGGGAAGGAGGAGTTTCAACATCCCCAAACCCCACCAACGTGTCCTTTCTAATGAGCTGGCTCAGAAAAACCCTATTTCCTCCCATGAAAACGCAGATTAAACAAAAATCAATTCCAATTTAAATGCATTCCAACCTTTTCATATTATAGTTGTAGAGCTAATTGCTCTGAATTGTCATAGGCTGTAGGGCAGAAAGGCATCATTAAAGTGCTAAGATTCTTCCCATGAAATGGATTCGTCCCAGAGAGAGAAGGCCACTGATGAGTTCTGCTTAAGTAGGTTGTTTTGGAGGTGGATTTAAAAAAAAAAAAGAAATCTTTGGAGAAAACTCTCAAATTTGCAACAGGTGACACTTTGATGGAGCTTGTGTTCTTAACAAACAGTGATTGCAGGGGTCAGTGCTTTGGAGTTTTCATTGATCCATCCCTTCATTCATTCTTCTTTCATTAACTCTTCTTTTTATTTGACAGATATTCTGTGCTTACCATATGCCAGGCTTTGTGGTGACCCTGGAGATCTGGTGGTGAGCAAAAGGAGGCGTAATTTTATTCTTCATGATGTTTATAGCCTAGTAGGGATGCTAATCAAATAAATAAATGTGAAATTCCAACTGTGAAAAATGCATTTGAACCAAAAATGAGTTTGACTGTGGGATGTCAGGGCAGCTTGCTCTGAGAAAATCTTGGTGTGTGTTGAGATCTCCAGATCTCAGGGATGACTAGGTGTTGACCATGCTGAGGGGTTAGTATGTGCAAAGGCCCTGTGGTGTAAGGACTTTTGACTACTAAGAGAAGAAAGTCAGTGTTCCTGGAGCTCAGAGAGAGACAGGCATCAGTGTGAGATGAGCTGGAGAGAGAATGATAGGCCACACTATGCTGGACATTAGGCCACAGTTATACTGTTGGTCTTTATCTTGAGAGTAATAAGGACCCTCTGACATGGATTTAATCAGTGTGGGGTGTAACGGAGGAGGATGTGAGTAGTACTATGGCCACAAGAAGTGAGACCAGTTAGGAGGTTATCACTGTCCACGGGCAGGAGATAGGAACTTCAAGGGAGGCTGGACCAATCCCCTCCTGAGAGTGGACTGGGCACTTCTCCAAAGGCCAGGCACGTTGGCAATTAGTTCCTCCAGGGGCTGGGCCACATACCCTAAACAACGTCTCCACCTTGCCTCAGCTTTCTTCACAGCATCTTAGGGACTGCACAGCAAGGCTTTCCCAGCTTCTCCCTTCTCAAAGAGGAATGGGAAGAGAATGTGCTGTTAGCAATTTTATTTGCTTTGTGCTTTTAGAATTTATTTGAAGGTCCTGAAGACCTCTTGGTGGATATGAGCTAAAGCATTTGAGTAACAGTCCGGAACTCATGAGATGAGCCCAAATAAGACAGAGTTGCTTTTTTCCTCTTTTTTCCAAATCTGTGTGCTTATTAAAAATCATCTACTAAGAGATATTAGATGAAAAATTAGGAACATGATGGGATTGGCTGTATTTTAATCTACATTAGTCTCTTTTGTTTACATCTTAAAAAAAACCCTTTAATGAGCTGTAATTCACATGCCATAAAGTTCACTCCTTTAAAATGTTCCATTCAGTGCTTTTCAGTATGTTCATAGAGTTGTGCGAATATCTGTTTAAAAAGTGCCATTTTTCCTTTCATCTAAAATTCTTGTTTATTTATAGGCAAGCTTTCTGTTATAGAAAGTTTCAAACTTATATATAAATCAAGAGACTAGAAGATGAAGTTCCTGGTACTTAATACCCAGCTTCAGCAGTGAACCCAAGCCATCTCATTCTCTATACCCTCCTTCTCCACTGGGTGACTTTGAAGCCAGTCTCAGATGTTAATTTCAGCTGCAGATCTCACACTATGACTCTTCTGTTTAAGAAAATGAACAGAATATTACTATCAGCCAAAAAATATCAACAATAATTCATTAATATCATCAAATATCCAGTGAAATTTCCCTGAGTGAGTCCTCTTTCTCTCTTTTCCTTCCTTGTTTCCTTCCTTCCTTCCTCTCTTCCTCCCTTCTTTCTTTTCTTTAAACAAATGGTTTGTTTGAATTAGAATCCAAGCAAATCTCATATATGGTTGATATATGGCCTGTGATTGATATACCTGTCTCTCTTTTTTTTTTTTGAGTAAAGGTAGATTTATTCAGAGAGATACATTGAAAGGCAAGAGAAAGGCCATGAGGTGTGGGTGTTGGGTGCTCAGATTAAAAGTAGGTACACATTACATAGACAGACTGCGGGCCATCTCTGAATGGAGAGAGAGGGAGAGGGGCAGCCGCTAGGCGCCTGTTGGCAGTTTTTATGGGCTTGGTAGCTTCGTATGCTAATAAGTGGAAGGACCAGTCAAAGTAGCCTGAGGAAGGTGCTGGGATTCCCAGGAAGCTGGCCATTTCCCACCCTTTGACCTTTTGTGGTTAGCCTTGGGACTGCCATGGTGCCTGTGGGTGTGTTATTCACCATGTTAATATATTACAGGGAGCATATAATGTAGCTCAAGATCTGCTAGAAGTTAAATCTCCCAACATCTTGAGCCTCAAGGCCGAATGGGGGTTGAATCTATCACCATTTTGATGTTAATTGCTGTAGCATTCCTTGAATGGCTGTGCCCTGCCCCCTTCCTGTCTCATTCCTCACTCAGAGATTTTACTCCCATAATCTTATGGGGTTGCAGAGGGGCGAAGGTCCGTCTTCTGAAACTGCTTCCAGGCTGAGTAGGGGCGTTGACCCTGCCTATCAGGGAGTAAAAATCTAGCGGCCCCAGGGGCAGGACAACCTTTTGTATTTGTATCCACGGGCTGAGGGTATGGGCTAGAATCCTCTTGTCTCTTTTTTCTTTGCAATTTATTAAAAAAAATTTTTTTTGGTGGGGGAGGTAATTAGGTTCATTTATTTATTTTAATGGAGGTACTGGGGATTGAAGCCAGGCCCTCGTGAATGCTAAGCGCACACTCTACCACTGAGCTATAGCCTTCTCCCCTGCAATTTATTTGTTGAAGAAATTGAGTTATTTGCTCTATCGAATTTCCCTAAAGTGTTTATTTATTTATTTAAAAATGTTTATTTTTAATAGCAGGCCAAAGTAGAAGGGGGGGATGGAATTTGAAGCATGGACTTTGGAGAGTCATGTGTATCTGGGTTCACATCCTGGCTCTGTCCCTTACTTGCTGTGTGGCCTTGGGGAAACAACTCAACTGCCTCAGCAGGCAACGAAGGGACATTATGTGGAAGACTAAGTCAGACAATGCGTGGAAGTGCGTGGCACACAGCAGGGGCTCAATAAACCCTCCTCCTCTTCTTTTTATTTATTTTTATAATTTAAAAAATAATTTATTTTATTTATATTTAATACATTATACTATATAATGATATTATTTTTATAGTATTAAATAACATGTATTATACAATTATGTATGCATAGTATGTGATTTATATATAACTATGAAATATACTTTACAATTTTTAAAATTTATTTTTGTCATTATTTTTATTTTCAAGTGAAGACAGAAGTCATCGATCCTCAGCCCTGGCTGGTCTTGACTTGAGAAATTGATGGACAGTTACTCTTTGAGAGTTTAAAGGAGGGCCGGAGGCCTGGGAGAATTATACCTGGGACTATAGCAGAAACAGAGCCCTCTGCAGAGCTGAGAGGACTTCTCCGTTACTGCTCACCTCCACACCACCTTTGACCATCCTCCTGGCCCTGCTGTTATGCCCACGGTCATTAGGTAGTCGACAGTTTTCTGCGACATGGGAAGGCAGGTGATAAAGTAAACCATGCTGCAGTATGAGCCATCCAAATCTTGTCCCTTCAGGGAATATTAAAAAAGGAACTTGGAAGAGGGTAATATTTAATCTAGATAAAACCATCTGGGACTGATGGGGCATATTCAGGCACTATGAGACTCAGAGGGAGGGACATATTTTTGTGTACAGGGCACTCAAATCCTACCAAAAAGGTGATCTTTGCTCTATTCATCTATCCATCCATCCATCCATCCATCCATCCATCCATCCATCCATTCATTTATCAGTGAGCATTCATCCTCTGTGTGGATAAACAAAGCCTCTGGTATCTGTTTCAAATTGAGTCTAATGCCCACGTGGTCTCTTGACTCTGCTCCACACCTGTTTACAAAGAATCTCCAGCTTGAAGATGAATTCAGTTGCCTCTGGTGACAGAGACTTGACCGTGATTCCTC
This sequence comes from Camelus bactrianus, assembly GCF_048773025.1. Lineage (NCBI taxonomy): Eukaryota > Metazoa > Chordata > Mammalia > Artiodactyla > Camelidae > Camelus > Camelus bactrianus. The sequence continues at coordinate 72,979,877 of NC_133547.1, forward strand.
AACAGAATCTAGCCCCAGACTCTGTGATTTTTCCCATCCTGTGTTCAGAATATAGCTTCCTTTCATGGCTGCTTAATTATTATGGCCCAGAAGACCATAATACTAAATTAAAGTGAAATGTAATTGCTCTGCTGGTTTTCACATCTGCCAGAATTCAGCTGATAACAACAGGATTCCATGTGCATCTCCAAGTAAGAATTTGCTGTTAGTGACGGGAGGAAGAAAGAGAAAAAAACTTTCCTTTCCACATTTGCCCTGTAGCCAGGCTGACACAACAAAAATGGAACACAATCAGTACAGGCATAAAATTCTATGACAAAAGGAAACTTGTGAAATAGAAAAATGGATTTCTTCAGGGGGAAAACATAACTTTCTCTGAGAACACTGCATTTAGAAAAAGAATTTCATAGTCTGAGGATATTAAGGTCATTAAAAGTTGCAGATTTTTTTGGGGGTGTGGGGTGTGGGCATGGAGTCTCTTACTAACCTACTTCCCAACATTCTCCTTCAAATCTATATTAAAGTTAATCATCAATTGAAGGCCAGAAATGATATTTGAAAATCATTCTTTTACAAACGGAAACTATTATAATTTAAAAGGGTGCAAATGAAACCACACATTTTCAGAAGGAGATCAATGAAAAGCACTTTATTAGAAAATATAAATCACTTTTTAATTTCAGATACAACAAGAAAAGAACTCATTTTTTCAGTTTCATTGAAATTGATTGGCACACCTGCAGAGAAAAGCAGCTTTATCATCTCGTTATCAGCCAATTAATACGCAACTCTAAATGTGAATACTATTCCAGTTAACTAGAAATGGATGATTTTATTGAAGTCTTAATAGGCTGGGAAAATCTGCCTTCCACCCCGTTAAATGAGGTCAGTTGAGAGAAAAAAAAAATCAGAAGTGCATTACTTGGGATGAGTGGAATCTAAAACAATTTCTCTCACTCTTTGGACCACAGAGAAATGGAAGCAAAGTGACACATCCAAAAGCAGAGGGACCTGCCCTAAGGAAGAAAAATCAGAATATTGAGTTTTCTTTTCATTGGAAAAGAGAACGATTTGGGTTTGGTTCTGAAGTCTGACACTCTACTATTCAAAACTTGCCAATTCTTAGTTCTTAGCCTCATCTCCATTTTAATCTCAGGGCCAGCAGAACTGTAAAAAGAGATGAAGTCTATTTACCACTCTCCCATTTTTTCCCTTTTCATGCTCATTTTCTGCCTTGAAATGTTCTCTCTAACACACTAGCATCCTCAAGTTCTCTGTACCCCTTCCCCTACCAAAAACAGCTAAGTGACCTTGGGATAAATTTATTCACAATGAGTATTACTATCACCAGTGATATTTTAAAGGCATGTAATCTAAAGCAGAGGTCAGTAAACTTCTTCTGTGAAGTGCCAGACAGTAACTGTTTTCTGCCTCACAGGCCATAGGATCTCTGTGGCCAGTATTCAATTCTGCCATTAGAACGCAGCCATAGGCAATAAACAAATGGTATGGCTGTGCTCTAATAAAACTTTATTTACAAAGCAGGCTATGGGCTGTAGTTTGGCAATCCCTCTTCTAAAGCAATGGGGCTATATGTGGTGAAATGCCAGGTGTCAAAGAAGAGCTGCAGGGAGAGATTTTTTCCCCCCGAAGATTAGGGGAGTTCAAATGGCCAGAAGACCTCTCTGGCATTCTTCAACCACTTTTGATTTTCTTGAAATTCACTTGTTCATTTGTTCACGCATTTCATTCAGCTCTCAAGCCTTTGACTGAAAAAATGCCTACCCACTCTGTTGTGAGTTTTGTAAACAAGGATGACTCTATTCTTTGCTTGGGGTCAGTGGCAACAATCGCAGTCCCATGAGATGCTCATTTTGAGGCCTCGCTAACACTCCCAGAGTTGTCGTCAGGCAGATGCCTCTTCTAGCTCCCAATTTCTATGGAATTAGGAAAAACTCATCCCAAGCACAGGAAATAGGTTTTGTGGCTGGAATTTGCACTCAGAATATTATAAATGTGTCTAAGATCATGAGACTCGTGTTCCACACTTGAATCAGTACTTACAAATTAATATGAATTTGGTCCTCCAACAGTTACTTGGCAGGCTTAACCCTCCCAGGATATTGCCGTAACTCTGGAAGTTTAAAAAATTACAAGCATATGGAATGCTATTTATTTTGGAATGTTCTCTTAAAGATTTTTTAAAAAATTATAAATGTAGCTATTACAATGTAGAATGTTAAGAAAACAGAGAAATGAAAATAACATCATATATAATCTTAATACCCCAACGACATGCGGCAAGTGCCTGGTACAGTACATGGTGCATACTAGGTGCTCAGGAAGTATTTGCTGAGTGAATGAATAGATGTATATTTCTTTTGAAAATCCAGTGAGTGGAAAATCTTTATCCTTCAAGGATAGATTTCATTTTTGGAAATAGCCAATAGCCAATATCCTTTTTATGTCAAGCGTGTTGGTGTGGTGGATTACCAATATGGGCAACACTGTTCCTGAACATAATGAGGATTGACTATCAAATATTGGGGACAACTGGGCTGGAAATTAGAAAATTTGAATTCTTGTCTCAGCTCTGACATTAAAATGCTCTGTAATCTTGGGAATCTATTCATGCCTGCATGCATGCATCCATCTCAACAAACAAGAAAGCGATGGTCTTTGATCTTCTGGAGTTTATAGTCTAGTAAAGGAGAAGACATTGGTTCTTCTATGGAGCTGAGGGACGGCAGGGTTAGGGACACTTACTCTAAGAACAGAAGGATCTCAATTTCCTCATCTGCAAAGCAAGAGACTTGGGCTGGATGGTTTTCAAGATCCTGTCCGGTTCTGACATGGTATGACTATGGTTTTGTTGTTGCTTTTGATCAGAAAGCAACTTTTGAAATGAATCAGTTTCTCTTTGCATAGAGAACTGTTGCAGGTTTGGCTCGCAGCTTTTTAGGGGGAGTTAGCATGCCAGGAGACTCCAGTCTTTAGATGTCTCTCCTTTGGTGCCCAAGGGAGAAACTTCAGGATGGTTTCTGAGGGCTGTGATTATATTGGATCTAGCTCTGCTGTCGGTCACTTGCAAAAAAATTCTTTACATCGCTAAGGGACTGCTGAGAAAAATAACAGCGTGGACGTCATAAGTGCTGTTTAGATGTCAGCCACAGTCATATGGCCTGTCTTCATCAAGCTGAGGCTGCGTGTTTTGATCCTGACCACTGATCTGAGCTCGGACCGTGTACAAATGGGCACGTAGGTTCGTAAATCTTCAGGCATCAACTCCAGCTGGAAGATGTGCCCTGCTGGTCCCCTCTCCATGCCTCATGTATCCCAATTTTTGACACCTTGCTTGAATAAGAGGACTGTTTTGGCTTTGTGTAGCTACAGCCTTCATTGTACAAGAGTCTCACCAGTCACTGTAGCTGTGTGAATTTGTGCAAGTCACTTAGCTTTCTGGGACTCAATTCCCAATGTTTCTAATGAAAAGTTTCAATTACATCATCATGGAGTCTCCTTACACCACTAAAGTTTTTCAATTCTAGATGTGACCCCCAAATAGCCATACCTCGTTTTCCCATTTTAAAAGCATCCTTGCAAATAGACTAGAAGTCCGGAACGTCTCATAGGTCTCAGGCTTTATTTCTAAATTAATTTTTAAAAAGTTATTTATAAAAGTAATACTAATCAATGCAGGAAATTTGAAACACAACAGAAATATTGGGAAAAAATATATACTCAGAACATTATGTTATTACCCAATCCAGAGATAATCACTATGCATATAAATGAATCTATGTTTACTGAAAATAGTATCAATTTTGTCTATAGATAGAAATAAATAGCATAGAGATTTAAAAATGAAATTATGCTCTACATGCTTTATACCCTCATTTCCCTTGGCAATATATTGTGAATATTTCCAGTATTTATTCTTCTACTGAATTTTATAAAATACGATTTTTGCAAAGAACTGAACGGTGTTCTGCTGAATGTCTGTGGACACTGGCAATATTTCCAGATCCAACTTTCCCCTTTTATAGGGCAAAGCAGCTAGTGTCTACACCATCCCATGAAACTCTACCACCATCCCATCTTCTTTTCTTTCTCCTCTTTTTCCTTCCCCACTTTTTTACTCTTTCCTCCTTTCTTTTTCTTTCTTCCTCTCTTTCTTCTTCTCCTTCCTCTTTCTCTTCTGTCCCCCTTCTCTTATTTCCTCATTCTTTTTTTTTGGGGTGGAGATGCCAGGGTTGGAAACTGAGACCTCATACACTTCACCTTCTTTTGATGTTATATTTGGGCTGGTCATCTGCAGAGATGTCAGGCCAGCAAATAAACTTTGAGTGTGTGTGTGTGTGTGTGTGTTGATGCTACACTTCTGGCCTTCAGTCTGCTGAGACACTAAAGGAACATCTTGGAGACAATCTCTGAAAGTCAATCAGTCCTCAAGGAGTCATGACCTCATTGGAGGTATTCAAGGTGGTAGATGTGGGTCTAATGTAAGAAAGGTTTTCTTTCCTCTTTAGGTTAGAGATGTGCAGGATTGAATTGTCATCTTCAGTGGTGAATTTCCTATTTACTGTTTGCATTCAAGCAGAGGCTGACTGACCACTTACTACAGTCATTGTCATGCTCCCAGACCAAAAAAAAAAAAAAAAAAAAAAGTCTAAGCTAAAAATTTTGGTCCTGCACTTGATTTGCCCTGAAGCTTCCCCAAACTTTTCGGTCTGACTGTTCCTCTGGGTTAAACTCAGTGACCTCTAACTCTTTTCAAGTACAGATAGTCCCTCACTTACAAAATGGTTTTTTGACTTCACGATGGTGTGAAGTAATAGGAATTCAGTTGAAACTGTACTTCAAATTTTGAATGTTGATCTTTTTCCACACTAGCAATATGAGCTAAGATACTCTCTTGTTATGCTGGCCAGTGGCAGCGGGCCACGGCTCCCAGTCAGCCACATGATCTCCAAGGTAAACAACATATACCCTTATAACCATTCTGTTTTTCACTTTCAGTACAGTATTTAATAAATATAAATATTTAAAGTTACATGAAATATTCAACACTTTTTTTTGTAAAAAGACTTTGTGTTAGATGATTTTACTCAACTGTAGGCTAAAGCAAGTATTCTGAGCACGTTTGAGGTAGGAGAGGCTAAGCTGTGATGTTCAGTAGGTTAGATAAATGAAATACATTTTCAACTTACAATATTTTAATTTGCAATACCTCATCTTAAGTTGGGGAAGATCTATATTAGGTTCTCTGATTCTAAGACTCTGTGACATAGGCCTTTATCTAAAGTGCTACTGTTTAACTCCTGAAATTGATGCTGATAAAAGACTTGGATGGGAAAGGAGGTTTAACTAATTGCAAATAATGAGATTTCAGTCTATCTGGGAATTTCACTTGTTCAGGCTTTCCCTAACCCTCATTTCTGTGGATACGTGATGGGATGTCTTAATGACAAAAGCATTGAATGAAACCTGTGGAGGGGTGTAAGGAAAGAAACGCAGACATGTTCTAGACAGACAGGTGTTAGTCTCTACCTGCATGTTTGAACGAGCTGCTAGGTCCTGTATGGAATGTCACACTAAAGACCCTTTAAATGCCTTGACTGAGCAATTTGGCTGTACCCCATTTTCTCATTTCAAAATGTTTCAGGTTCCCTTTGCTCCGTGAAATGCATAAAAGATGCTTCTGGCCACAGAGACTAATGTGCTGTCCCTTTTTTCTCCAAAACGGGCTCCCAATTGGTTCCAGGGAAAGTGATTTTCCCAAACTTGGCTGCCAGCCATAATTGGCTTATATGTGACCCATCCATTTCCACATGCTTGTTAGAGCTGGGTTCTGGAGTCTCCTCAGACCCTCCCAGGCAGCTGGGCAGGGGCAATAGAAACTAGCAGGCATGGTGGTGGAACCCCTGGAGTTGAGTGGTCCATTCCTGCACTCATGACCTGTTGGATGGAGTAGACCCTATATGGCGACTGCCTTTGAAACCAGGCAGACAGTGGGAAACATTGGAGGAAAACAGACCCCATCTTTATTTCCCTCTTATCTCTGGCTCCTTCTTGTTTTCTCTCTCTGTCCACCGTCCAGCAGCAGCAGTAAGAAGTTGTACCAACTAGGGCCAGATTGCTTGGGTTTGAAACCTGGCTCTCCCATCTAATAGCCGTGTCACCTTGGGCAAGCTTCTCAGAATTCCACTCCCTGGGTCTCCTCACCTGTAAAATGGGGACAAATCGTACTTCCCTTAGAGTATTTGTGAGGGACAAACTTGTTAATGTAAATGAAGCACTTAGGACAGTGCCTGGCAAATCATGGGGGCTGTTACGTGTTTGCTGATATTAATTCAAGGAGCTCAACACCTGCTGTGGACTGAGCAGGGGCTGGGTGCTGGACACGTGCCATCACGGCCCTCGAGAGGCACAAGAGGCTGAGCCCCAGGAAGACATGAGTGACCTTTCCTTTTTTTCCATCTCCTCCCTTCCCATATTTCTCCTCCTCTCCCTTTCTTCCTTTCTGTATGTTTCCTGTTGCCACCATAACAAATTATCATAAACTTTCTGGCTTAAAACAACAAAATTTATTATCTTACAGGTTTGTAGGTCAAAAACCTCACTAAAAAAATCAAGGTTTTGGCAGGGTGGTATTTCTTCTGGAGGCTCTAGCCCATTGGTTTTTCATTTGTTAACTCAAGGGATTTAGGTTATAAGTCCATTGGAAAAGGACCTGGAAAACGGGTCCACGAACCTGGTGCACTTTCCCAAATCCCATGGTGGGACAGTGATAAATGTCATGTTTATTACTTATAAAAAAAATTGTTCTTAAAGTAAAATAGGTGATATATTTTGGAAAGGGTGCAAAGCACTTGCTGAAGGAAATGAGGAAATAAGCCCGAATAGGAAGACGAGATATCATTTTTGTGTGTTTCCAGAAGAAAAGACTTCACTTGAAATACATACGGTATAAATTCTTGTACATCTTGTACATCACAGAGGCCTCTGTGTCCCTTTGCAAACTTGCATTAGTTCTTGGATCTCTCAGGAAGCTGCAGGGACATTTTTTTTTTCTCTACCTTTACAACTTGGTGACCTCAGATTCCAGGGATGGAGTTGATCCTTAGGGATTTTCCTCTCTACCCGGTTTGCTCTAAACCAATAACAAGAGGTAGTTTTTCCTCCTAGCATATTACAATATCTGTACAATTTCTTTTAAAGTACTTTAGTATAATTGATGGGATTAGTAGGCATGTGCCAGTTAACTTGTCCGGTGGTCAGCGTGCACAGTCTGGGGTGAACCACTACACATGGAGCCCGACTCCAGAGGCCGCCACTGCAAGTCCTTTTCCATCATTTAGAGATCACTAGCAATGGATTTGCTAATTAGCACACTGGTATAAAAAGTAGATTTTTATTGGCAAATCTAGTGACTGTTAATTAGTTTGATGAATGTTCAAAATGAGCTTCAGATAAGCAGCTTGGGCTAAAATATGTGGATTAAAGACGTTCTCCTCCCTTGTATGAACCTAGCCTGCAGTCTTGTAGCCTGTACCTTTAGGGATGTCATCTATATGTCATCCTTAATCAGTCCTGTGTCCAACCATTGATTTAGGAGGATTTCTGATAACATGATTCCAGTTTGTAGTTGTAAAAGTCTGTTCTAATATTCTTGGAGCAAACTTTTTATACAGGGAAATGTTGGAGCAGCTTGGAAGTCAGAAAGCTGGGACTTCATCATGGCCCGGAACTGGTCATGTGAACCGCTTAGTGCCTGCTTTACAAATGAATGTCTGTTTAATTAATGTTGGGAGTTGTGACTGTTGGCAACTCAGGTCAACAGGACAGAGCTTCAGCCTTTCTTCTGCTAAATCTGAGATCACCAAAGAGTTATTGCGGAGTTAACTCAAATTAGGCAATGTCTGTTGGTCATCCCTTTTCTCCCAACATGATGGCCAGCTAGCTGTCCAAGATCTGCTTCTGATTTGATTTTGAAAATCTCCCCTGAGTTCTGAGAGCAATTTTTTTCTTTAAACTGAAAAAAAGAAAAAGAAAAGAAAAGAAAAAAAAAAAAAAAAAGAAGAAAGCAAAGAAAAAAGAAAAAATAGAAAAACAAAGAAGAGAGAATGAGACAGAGAGAGAGAAAGCATGCAGAGACTGACTACTACTTTTTGGCTCCTGTGTGTAATTTAAATTTTGATGAATCCCCTCAATGTTAGATATCCGTAATGGATGTAATATGGCAAGACAAACAAAAAGAAGCTGTTCTGGAACACAGAGGCACTTGGTCCCTGGTGTGGCTATGTTAAGTCACTGAAAAGCCATCTTGACTGTGACCCTGAGCTCCTCATTTGCATTTCTAACTGCGACCTGAGGGCTAGTCTGATGTATGAACAGGGAAGGTAGCTTTCCGAATGACAAACCCACGACCTTTTCCTGTCGCCTCCTCCTGAGGACATTCTAGGAAAAGTTTTCTAACTCAGTTGGTAAGAAAGACCAAATTAGAAAAATACACTTGAAAAATGTCACATTATTTCTCCTGTTACACATCTAAATTCATTGTCTGACATGTAGTGAGTAACCAATAAATGTTTGTTAAATGAATGAATAAAATTTGTTTTTGAGCTTAATGGACCGGATCTATCTTCTTGCCTGAATTTAAAATATTTGTTTTCTTAAAGTCTGGAAAACATATTTGTCTGTGTCCTGTATTTCTATACAACTGATGAATAACCACGGTAGTAGATAATATATATTGAGTGTTTACTGTGTGCTCGGCATGTGACTTTCTATACATTATACAATTTAACCCTCACAATAACTCAATTTTATTATTACCCTCAATTTTAGATGAGGATTCCAAGATTTCAAGAGATTAAGTAGCTTGATCAAAGTCATATGACTAGGAAGCAGTTGCTTTGCTTGAACCCAGGGAGTCTGCCTCCAGACCGCCTACTCTTTATTTTTTGATCAGTTTACAATGTTGTGTTAATTTCTGGTGTACAGCATAGTGATTCAGTTATACATATATATAGATATTCCTTTTCATATTCTTTTCCACTATAGTTTATTCCAAGGTACCGAATATAGTTCCCTGTGTTATGCAGTAGCAGACCCCCTATTCTTAATCCCCAAGTCACACTGCCCTCCCACTTTTTTTGGGAATTATAAATGCCTTCATTCTATAGTGTCTTTTTATAAGAAGAATTTGGAGTATCTCTTCTTTTGCAACACTGTCACCTGGAATTCCCTGTTATTTATAAGGTTTATTGTTAATGTTCAGGTTGAAAAAGTTAGTCTGTGTCTCAGCCTTAGCATCCCTGATGACTGACTGTGTGCATGTCTGATTGTGAGATAGTGAGAATAATCACCATTATTGAGTGACAACCATCTACCAGACTTTGTGCACATTACTGCTAATGCTTACAAACAACTCTGAGAAACTCTTAGTTACTTCAGCACTCCCGTTTGCAGATAAAGGAACCGAGGCTCCCAGAGGTTACATAAATTGCTTTGGGTCTTATATCTCATCACTAGCAAAACTGGGATAAGAACATAGGTCTGTGAGTTGCCTAGGTTTCTCCTGTTCTATAATCATGCCCCTTCTAGGTAATAATACAGCAGTGACATGGGCTGCCATATAAGTTTCCTCTGGGGGATGTCTCTTTTGCAAGACTTTCTTGGGAATGCCCAGTAGAATCTGACAGAGCATCCTGTCTAGTGGAAGCAGGTCTGATATCTGCTGTGGACATGGCCTGGGCTTTCTTCACACCTTGATTGGCTGTACTTGTACTGACACAATGAATCCTTTTGCTAGGGGAAGGGTGGCCCGGCTTAACCCCCAGGTAGGGCTAGGCAGACCCCAGCTATCATCCTGCCTTGGATGAGTACTCTTACCAGTCATAAAAAATTAATTTTAGCACTTGAGCTAATTGGAATAAAAAAATGTGACACCCAAGCCAGAAATAAGCCTAATGAAGCCCATTAAATAATTTAATGATTACATAATTATGTTCATTTAAAATGCAGGAATTGATTACTCTCAAATTAATTTTATCATCTCTGTACTTTTTAGAGCACATTTATTTTGAACAAAATGAAGGATTAGTTTCATTTCTGATGGGCACTCTGCCATTAATAATCATGTCTCATTATAATGAGAAAATGTTGTGTTTTGAATAAGTTCATGTGACCATATATTTCCAGATAACAGACAGGCTTGTTCAGTGGAGAGATTTAAGCTATTGAAAGGGTCTTACTAATTTGAATCATAAAGTGAGTAAGTGGGGGATTGATGTGCTCCGCGAAGACAAATATGGGTGAGATCTGGTGCAATCCAGCTAATTAGGGACTGGATCAGGGTGTTCAGGAAGCTTCAAACCAGTTGCCAAAGGAGGCATCATGGGATAGGAAAGGCTCAAAGGCTTCACAATAGGCTTAAATTGAATGCTTTTCTAGCATCTTTTCCTTCTCTCTTTCCAACAGCTCCTAATTTCTACTTGGGAATCTGTCTCATTTTGAGGCAGAAGACTCCTTCTCAAACTCTAGGAGGAAAACATATTAGCTGCTGAGCCAATCACTGAGTTTCATTCTCTGGCCATGGTGACTGGCACAGAGGTGGTGGGCATGTGACCTAAGGCTATTCAAACAGAATGAACCTCAGGACCATTTCAGGGGTTCCTGGGACAGACCCTTTTTTCCTTTTGACTATGAATGGACAAGTAGGATAGCAGCCTTTTGGGGTCCATGAGGGGAGGCAGTCTTAAGATGTAGTTGAACTGAAGAAGGCAGAAAAGAGAGACAGGAGGAAATCAGAACTCGGTGACATTGTTAAACCCCGGGACAAAGGCTCTTCTGAATCCATCTCTAAACCATTACAGACACCAGTAAATCCATTTTTTGCTGGAGCCCTCATTGCTATCAGTTGAAAGCATCCTGGGCAAGGCAGGATTTAATAGGTTACAGGATTTTTCCTTATGGCTTTTCTTGATGGCTATGGAGTCATGGGGCATCATTCCTGTGAGAGACTGTGGGGGTCCCCAGTTCCAGCAGGGGAGCCACACAACAATCTGAGAAGTTGATTTGTGGTCCTAGATGGGTTTCTTGCATTTGTAGAGGATTTGATATTTTCCAGGGTGTTTTCAGAATGCTTTGGATACACAGGACCAAATTGCTCTGTAAGGGAGGCAGGGCAAGGCCATCATACCATGAGAGGGACAGGATTGGTTAGGGGGATGAGATGCCTTTTGTAGTCAGAGAGATATGACATTAAATCCCCGCTCTTCTATTCTGGGAGCTGGGCTGTTCCTGCACCTGTAAAATGGGCATGACAGCTACTTTGTAAGTTCTTTTTTTTTCTAATGTGTGTGTGAAAATTCAAATGGAGAGTGTTAATGAAAGGGCCTGCCATGGGGCACACAAACAGAATATAATCCTGGTCAATTTTATTTATTTCTTCTTTTGGAACCAGGAAGGCCTTGATGTACCAAAGGTTCTTTCTGTACTCCTTGTCCCCACCCTTGGAGACATAGGGGTTTGTTTCTTGTGAAAATGCAAACATCTCCGGAGTATCTATTGGTCAGTTACACCTGCGTGAAAATTTTAAGTTGCTGGCAGTGATTTGTTTGTTAGGAGCCATCAGAGATGGAAATAAGCAGATTTTGATTAGGGACAAGAGGTTAGAGGGCATGCTCCTGAATCCCTGAGAGGGTGCTTCAAAGAAAGAGAAAAGGCACAGGATAGTGACAAATACCAGCTTTTGCAGGCAAATGTTTTGAGCCCTCTTTAAGGGCTTCTGAAACATATGAATAACACTGATGTCTTTGTGGAACCACACCACAAATGATGAGCCTTTCCTTAAAAGTTGAGGAACACAGTCTAATTATTATGAGGCACCCTCTGATAGCCTCTTTGTGGGGCCCAGCAGTGATGCCCCTGCTCTTGTGCCAAACGTGAAAACTACAGATCATTTTTAAAAGGTTGAGTGACTGTGTCACAGACCCTGGGACATTTAAAAAATATTTATTGTTGTTTGTTTTTTTTTTAAAATCAAAAAGGAAATACATTTGCTCTCATATCTGAAAACCCTAGGGAGTTACTGACTTCAGTCCCAGCTGAAAATCATAAGGAACTCTCTCTCCATCTCCAGTTTTCTTGGTGTTGGCATTATTTTCAAACATGATGTTCTTCAGTGGTAGCAAGGATGACTGTCTGCAGTCCCAGAGCTACCAGCTTTTATATATGTAATCTTCCATTCTCAATGCAAGTTTGCCAGGGACAAGATGAAGAAACCGATGCTCAGAGTTTAGTGCAGGTCACCAAAGGTCACCCGAGAAAGGACAGAGGCCCTCGCCCTTTCACATGGTGAAGCCCTAACTTCCAGAACCTCAGATTGTGACCTGATTTGGAGATAGGGTTTTTATAGAGGTAATCAAATTAAATGAAGTCATTAGCATGGGATCTAATCCAAATCTTATAAAATAGGGACATTTGGAATCAGGCACGTACACAGAGGGAAGACAATGTAAAGAGATGTAGGGAGAAGATGTCCATCCACACCCTCAGGAGGGAGGCTGGGAAAGGTTCCTCCCTCTCAGCTTTCAGAAGGATCCAATCCTGCTGACACCTTGATTTTGGACTTCTAGACTCCAGGACTGTGAGACAATTTCTGTGGTTGAAGCCAACCATTGTGTGATGGATGGTTCATTACAGAGCCCTAGGAAACTGACATGGAGCCCAAATTTGAATTCAGATCTGTCTGACTCCAAAGCCAGTGTTCTTTCTCCTTCATTGCTCCACATCAGATGTGGTGATGCATGTGGTGCCTGTGAGATTTATGAGATGGGATTCATCTTCTGAACTGAAAAATAAGATATATTTTCTGGATGGGACTCTGCAAGTGTTTTCTGCTCTCACAGATTTCTGGAGGAAGGAGAGCATTTTCTGCAGACAGCTGTGCTTGAACAACTCCAAAAAATCCAGTGCAAGAAGCAAACACATGCTCTTCAGACCGAGTAACTGCTGATTATAATTGAGAGAGCATTTTAATTGGCTGAATTAAAGGTCCACGTGTGTGCCCATGATGCTAGGAGGAGAGTTTCTTCTGCTTTCCTGCTTTCAATCTAAAGAAGCGGTTTGAGCAGCCTAACTCTTCCCCTCCAGGTTCTTGACACATGTTACGAGATTGTCACGGGGTATTTATTCTCCCATTCCCTTAACACACAGATATGAAGCCTCTCTTATGTCTGAGTCCCAGTACTTAATGCTACAGAGAAGCGTTATCCAATAGAAACAGAATGTGAGCCAGAAAAGTGAGCCACGGACAAAATTTAAAATTTTCTAGTAAGCACATTAAAAAAAAAAAAAAAAAAAAAAAAGAGAAACAGGTGAAATTTATTTTAATAATAGCTCTTATTTTTAAATCTACCATAGATATTTTCATTTCAGCATGTAATTAATTTAAAATTCTTTAAAAAATTTTTTTTACTTAGGAACTTTTAAAAATAAATTCAGTGGGTTTTTTTTTTTTTTTTTTGGTATTGTTTTTTTAGAGGGAGGTAATTAGGTTTTTTTTTTTTTTTTTTTTTTTTTTTTTTCAGTAGAGGTACTGGGGATTGAACCCAGGACCTCATGCATGCTAGTCATGCACTCTACCACTGAGATATACTCTCCACACAATATAAAAATTCTTAATGTGGTATTTTATAGTCTTTTTTTCTTACTAAGTCTTTGAAATCTGGTGTATATATTACATAGATGACATATCTCCACTTGGACCGGCCACATTTCAGATGCTTAATAGCCACACATGTCTACAGGCTCCTGTGTTGGACAGTGCAGATCTAGAGGGTAATTCCATAAAGATGATAGTAGTAATAGTAAGAATCATATGACTTCCATTATTTTTGTTTCATGTAACCATGAATGTTCCCTCCACACACAGTCTATTTTTAAGCTTAAGTTCTGAATACATTTATACAATTAAAAAATATACAAATATATAGCAAAGCATCTTGATCTTCATCACCGTCACCTCAGTTCTCATTCCTTAAGGAAAAAAAAAGCCTCCCAAACCAAGAATCCATTTTAATAGCTTATTGCATGTCCTTACATTTTCTTTAAGCAGATATGAATACATAGTCTTATTTTTCCTTCTTTCTTTTAACCTAAAGGTAGTAAATTATATCCATGTTCTGCATCCTTTGTTTTTTGCTGAACAATTTATACTGGAGATTTTTTTCATATCAGTACATAACTCCTTGGGTCTTTTTCACAGCTGCATTGTATGAAGTTACCAAATTTAGATTTTATTATTTTTCTTAATTGAAAAAAATTTTTTGCAGAGGTAATTAGGTTTACTTATTTACATTAGAGGAGGCACTGGGGACTGAACCCAGGGCCTCAATGCACGCTAAGCATGCCCTCTACCATTTGAGCTACACCCTTCTCCACAAATTTAATTAGTCTTCTATTGATGATCATTTGGGTTGTTTTCAGGGTTTGTAACTGAAAGCAATAATACGATGAATATCCTATACATGTGCCATTACATGTATACACAAGATTCGTTGGATAAATTCCCAGCAGTAAGATTGCTGGGCCACAAGGTAAAGGCATGTAAAGTTTGAGATGCTGCCAAATTGTCCTCTAAAGGGGTTTTTGTCAATTCATACTTCTACCATCCATGGGTAAGATCTACTTATTGTCTTACTTAATCCTTAAAAAAACTGTGGGAGTTATGTATTACTATACTTATTTTTCAGGTACAGTAACTGAGGGCTCAGGCAGGTTGGGTGACTTGTACAATAATGTTTATATGTGTGGGCAAAGTCCAAGGCTTAACCCCAGTTCTCTTGCGCACATACACACACACACACACCACACACACACATCATGATCTTACAGAAAATTAGGAAGTACAATTCAAACAGCCCTTTTTTGTTTTTCCTTCTGAAACACTTGGGAGTAATCTGCCAACTTGACCCCACTCCCACAGAGGTGGTCCCTGAACAGCTTGGAATGTATTTTGCTGATTGACTATGAAAGAGTAATAACAAAGAATAAGCATAGTATAGTGAGTTTTTCATAAGATTAAATTTGTTCAATATAAAGGATGGTACATTATGGCCTCCCAACTTCTGGTGTGCTCATATATTCTTTTTTTTTTTTTTAAATAGAATTATGGGTATGTTAGGTCTGGTTAATTTTTACACTTTTTGTTATGAAAATTATCGGCATTTACAAAAGCAGACTAGCGTATTGAACCCCCATGTACTCAGCACCCAACTTCACAAATACCAACAAATGACCAATCTTGTTTTATCCAGTCTTCCTCTTGCTCCCCCATACTCTGTTGGATAAATTTAAAGCAAAGTGTAGACATTATATAATTTTATCCATAGAGACTTCAGTATGTTTCTTTGTAAGATTATTTTTAAAAAAGTAACAAATATGGTTGTTCTACATGCTAATTGATATGACTTTTTACAGTTAGTAATCAAATATTGATCCCCTCAAAATTGTTTTTGGAGATATTACTGGTGCATGAAATCCCCAAATCTGGGAATCACTATTGAACTCGGTTGCTGGAATGACCTTCCTCAGCTTCAGCCAGGATACTGTCACACCATACCTCAGATTCTTGTTTTGGGGGAGGTTTTTTTCCTTTCTTTCTTTCTTTTTTTTTTTTTTTTTTTAAAGAAATTCAGACAATGAAGTTTAATATCCACAGGTGATTTAAGTCTGGCAAAATACAGAGATCATTGAAACAGATATTTTAATTGAATATGACTTTTATAAAGTTATACAAATCTTCCAAGTGATCATAAATCAGTTCTCATTACAGGTACATAAAGCAATTTTAAAAAGTCACACAAATTACACATTTAAGGTTACAGTGTTTAATGTTTGTCAGAAGTCTTCAAAATGGGGCTGACATGGGTTTTCTGAGACCTTAAACCAATGCAATTTGGGGACTCTCTTTAAGATAAACAATACAAAGTTAGGAATACAAAATAACATTTGAAAGTGAATATATTTTTAGTATGAAAAAAGAACTCACTACAAATTACAAGTCAAAAAACTGATACATACCACAACCATCATGAAATCCTGAAAAATAACATAACATTTTCATTAATGAACTGACTGAACCACCTCTGTCACATTTTCCCCCTTAAATTCTTTGTCTGCATGCACTTTGATCGCCTCTCCATACAACAAGGGTATTATAATTCAGTTTCGAGAGACAGAATCAAGATAATTCAGTTTCTCCTCTAGGATGATTGTTTGAAATTCTGTTTTATTACTGATGGTGAGTGACTTTACATATTGATGGTGGATAGACTTGCTGTTTGTTGTACTGCTTTGGGTTTGTGTGCTTGTCTGATAAGCTCTGTTTCTCGAGATGCCATCAACAAAGGTGCATTTGTCACTGTAGCTCTGCACTCTTGCATATACTCCCGGTGGGAGAGAACTTCCGTTATGATTAGGCACCAGTGAGAACTAAACTTCTGCTTACGAGTTTACGTATCAGATGTTGGGAGAATTTTTAAAGACTAGCTTCTAGTTCTATATATTTAACACTTTGTTAAACCCCTCCCAGAGTTCCAGACCTGGACTCTGTAGAACTTATTTTCCCACTGGACCGCTGGCTACGCATCTTTGGGTCGCAGTGCTGGGTGGTGAGCTGCAGAAGCATTCCTGGAAGCCATTCCCACACAGGGACAGCTAGTCATGGAAGCGACTGTGATTCACATAAATATACCCTGGACTAGATGTATCCCCAAGATAACTTCCTCTTAGCCAGCTCCCCAAGACCTGCAGCCTCTCTAAAGACCCAGCATGGAGGGAAATGCGATGGAGAAGTCAGAGTAGAAGGAAAAGCAGTCTTAACTGATTGTGGCTAAAATATCTTACTTTTTCAGATTACACCAAAACCTGTGACTTTCTGAGTACATTGTCAGAGCTTCATTAACTTCATGGTTAAGTTTGACTCTGCTCTTGACTGCCTCTCTGATTTCACTTCCCACAACTTTCCCATCATTCATTCTGTTCCAGGCACATTGACCTACTTCTCGTTCCTCGAGAATGTCAGGCACTCTTTGCCTCAGGGCCTTTGCACTCGCTGTTCATTTTGCCTCAAACACTTTCCCCACACATCCACACATAGCTTAGGCCCTTACCTCTTTCAACTTTCTGCTCAAATGTCAGCTTCTCATCAGTCAGTATAAGATAGCACTCCTACCCTGTACCTTCCTTTATTTTTCTTGGTAATATCACCCTTGACATGGAATATATTCACTAATTTGTTTATTGTATTGTCTCCTGTTTATTAGAGTGTAACATCATAAGAGCAGGGACTTTGTTGTTACTGTTGTTCGCTGCTGTGTCCCAGCACCCAGAATAGTGCTGATACCAAGTAATTGCTCAGTAACTATCTGTTGAATAAATGTAGTGTAACTGGAAACCACTGAAGAATTTTACACAGAAGAGATGTGGGTCTGCCAAAAGAAATTAACCTCTCAAACTTACTTTCTCCCAAAATGTCTTTCCACAATATTCCTTGAATTATAATCACCGGTCAGTCTAATTTTCTATACTAGATTGTAGAGGACAGGGAGTATGTTTAATTCATCAACACACCACTACTACATGTATTTGAGGTTAATACTGGCAGAATTAAATGGAATTTACTGTTTCTTTGCACAAGAATTCTTGAACTGGCTCTGTTTGGTTTTCTCAACTAACTAGATTATAAGCTGTCTCTGAGTAGGGGAAATTTCCCTGGCCATTTATATCCTCTCAGCAGCTCTTAGCAACCAGTACATTGTGCTTCTTAAATCGAGTTCAACCTCTCTGGGAATCTGTCTGCGTAATTTCTGTGCTTAGTGTCTCCCAGTTCTCCATTATAAAGGATTCCCAAGCAAAATTCCAGTACCTATTAGGATACTTTCAGTTTCTACTAATCAAAACACAATTAAAAGCAGCTTAAACAAGTGAGGGTTTATTATCTCAGATGGTCCAGGGGCTGGAGGTAGGGTGGCTTCAGGAATGTTTGAATCTGTGCCTTAACTACATCTTCAGCTCTGCCATTCCACTTAGTCTCCTCATGGTCACAAGATGGCTACAGTGGTTCCAAGTATCACATTCTTACACGGTGATATCCAGGGGCAGGAGAAGGAGCTCCTCCTTCTCAGATATTTCTTAAATGAAAGGAATAACTTTCCCTGGAGCTGTGCTGTGCATTTTCTTTCACTTCTTATTGGCTAGAATTGCAAGCCCTTGCCTAAGCCAGTTTGATTAGGGAAATAGAATCATTCTGATTGGCTTCTGTTAATCGAGAGTCACCTCCCCTGGGACCGCGGAGGGCCTCCGTCCTCAGTGCAGAGCCACACAGAGCTTGGCACGCTAACAGCCAGGAAAGGCGGGGCGGGAATGGATTTGGCTTAGCATCCATAGTGTCTGCTACATCTTCCACTTGCTAGTCCCCCAACCTGGCTTAGTCCAAAGGTCTGAAAAATTGGACGTCTACGATACCTCTTCCCATCCAAAAACCAGGGCCATGCCGTTTTTCCAAATCAATCTCCTAAGTGAAAAACTAAACTGAACTAAGTATCAAGCATATGATTTATTTAGTTTTTAAAAAGAAACCAACCCAGGGTAATTATTGATGAAACTGAATTAAAACTGAACAGTGAGCAAGTTCCTTATTCTCTCGGTGCCTCAGTTTCCTCGTCTATGAGATGAGGATAGTTATGGGGTTGATGTAGAGATTAAATCAATTATTATGCAGGCAATTCTTATCATTCCTAGATTCTGCATTTGCAAATTTGCCTACTTACTAAGTTTATTTGGAAGCTCAATAACAACACTTGTGACAATTTTGTGGCCCTTCATGGACATGTAGGGAAAAACGTAAACTAGGTTGAAAAAGGCAACACTGCCTCCTTATTTCTGCTCTCATGTGCTAAACAAGTGCTCTTTTCATGGTCTGTTCAGTACCATGTTTTTTTTTTTTCCCTGAGCATTTCTGTTCTTTTTGTTGGTGATTTCTCTGTTTAAAATGGCCCTCAGGCATAGGGCTGAAGTGCTGTCTAGTGTTTCTAAGCACAAGGACACTGGGATGGGCCTTATGGAGAAAATACATGTGTTAGAAAAGCTTCATTCAGACATGAGATATGGTGTTGTTGGCCATGAGCTCAATGGAAATGATTGAAGGATATATGTTAAATAAAGTGTCTTTAAACACAAACACACATAAAACAAGGTTCTGTAACCCATCAATCGACAATAAATGTGAGCAGAGGCTCACAGGAATCTAACCCTGTATTCTCCCTGGACTCTATGGCTGGGTATCTGTTAATTCTGTGTTCGTGGGGAGTTTATAGATCATGACTACCATGAATATTATGAATCAACCATATTTAAAGTGTTTAGGATAGCTTCTGTCATGTAGTATAAACTATGTATTTGTTAGTTTTAATGTTAACTAATATAATATTCTCTAAACTAGAACAATATTCGAACCTTAGAACCTTCCCCAAAGTATGAATTAGGTCTATATGTCATTCCATTTAATTTATGTCCCTGTCAAAGTAAATAAACAAACACAACACACACACATGCACAGCTGGTTTTACAGCCAGAGAGCTGGGGGTGGAAGAATTCAATATCACTCAAAGCCCACAAGGGTGACAACTGCAAAGCCACAAAGGACAAGAGGCAAGAGGCACTAAACTTCAGAAGCTGCAGAATTCCAGTTTCATAGCATGGCCACTGGTGAAGGAGTGGGATGCTGTCTGTCTCCACTAACAGGACCCCTCGGCTTAGGTCTGGTGTTTAACTATCAGGTCAGGATGTCCCAGCCCCAGCTGAGAGCAGAGGAACTCAGACCCCAGCATCTGCTGCAGGAGGGTGGCCAGGCTCACTCCAGCTTCATCTGAGAGCAGTATTTCTAGGCACTCATTAGCTTCCTCTCAACCTCTTTCTTCTTCTTTGTGAGTCTGGGAATTAAAACTGATGCTCTATTTGAACGTCATCTATGGGAAACGAAAAGGGTAGAAGAAATTCCAAGCCAGGCTTTAGGGGAAAGGAGTGGATGATTCCATTACCTATACTCTTAGCTTTTAGTATCACTATGACACAACAGTTTCAAACCTATGTATAGAGCAGCCTATTCAAAGCCATTTAGAGTATAGGATAACAATGCCAAAATAATTTCAGTGTAAGTCTTTGATCTCCTCATTATAATGCCATTACCATACCATTATTAGCTGAGATTACAATGACAAATCAATTTTAATTGAAGTCTTTGGAGATGCCATTTACAATGCTATTATCATGTGAATTTGCAATGGAAAAGTTACATGAGCAAGCTTGTTGAAACAGCACTATAATGCCACTATAATGGAAAATTTTGATGGCAAAATTATCCCAAGTCCATAGAGACTGATGATTATCATATAAAACAACAGACCATGAAAATGATGCCGCCCCTCCCCCAAGCTCCCAGTAATAAATCATGCTATGGATAGTATCTACTGATCAAAGAATATCTTTGTCATAGAATGAGTTCACAAAAATCATAGAAGCCTGAAGCAGATAAAAGGCTCTCATTTTACAGATGAGAAACCAGAAACGCAGGGAGGAGATGTGACTTGCCCAAGGCCATTCAGTGAGTGCCAGAGCCTGGACTTAACCCCACATCTCTGACTCTTAGTCTTCAGGTCTTTGACTCCTTGACAAGACTTCAGGCCCCTGATTCCACAATAACTTTCAAGAATAGGACTCCAGGAAAACAGACAGATGGCAAGATTAGCATTAGGCTAGAACCAGAGAAAGATTTCCAGACTGTGGGGGTGTTGTGAGATACTCACTTCGGATTAGATGATACCTGTAGAATTGTTAATAGATGATGCTTCCAGGACTTACAGTGTCAGGAAGTTTCCCACACAGAAGCTGAGATTTCCTCCTGGTTCTCCTGGTTTCCTTTGAGAGAAAGCTTCTTTCCTGGAAGAGAAAGTTAAACTCTTCTAGCTTTGAGTGGATAAATATAGAGAGGAGAAAAGATCACAAGGTACCAAGGAGTTGCTTAATTCAGGTAACCAAGGACTTGATAACATAAAAATTAGACTAATTTGATTGAGGAAGTTTTTTTTTTTTTTTTAAAGGATGTGGTTTTATTTATTTATTTTTAGACATTTTTTGGGGTGGGAGGAGGTAATTAGGTTTATTTATTTATTTTTAATGGAGGTACTGAGGATTAACCCAGGACCTTGTGCATGCTAAACACACTCTACCACTGAGCTATACCCTCCCCTAACCGGGAGGGTATTCAGTTTAATCGCCCTGGGAAGCCACTGCCTCAAACTGGCTTCTTGTTAGAAGGCCTTTCATCCCCATATCATGTCTTGTATTGGTTCCCTTCTTTATCTTAATTTGTCCAAGCTTAGTTCCCTTCATTCCCTGGTCATGGCACCCCTCTCTTCTTATGTTTTCCCTTCCGCCCTGGCCCACTCTTTGGTGGAAGGGGCAGGACAGTGCAGAGCGAATGGATTCTTTTGCCTACATCCATCTCTTCCTTGGACTGTTCTACTGCAAGCCAGACCTTCTGGCCCATTTGCTCTGAATGCATTCATTCCTTAGAGTGAGCAGCTAACACTTTTGGAAGGCATGCACGTGCCAGGTACGGTGCTAATGACTTTATTTAGCAATTCTAGCGGTCACTATTACAACATAAGAACCTGGAGCCTAGCAGAGCCACTTATCCCAAATCATGCATGCAACTGGAATAGGACCTTGGACTGCTGGGTCCCAGAACTAACCTTTTAACTCTTTAGTGTCGTAGAAGCAATTTAGTCAGCATAGTGGCTGAGCAAACAGTTTCTGGAGTCATACAACTGGGTTCACATCGTGGCTCTGCCCCTTACTAGCTCTGTTACACTGAGCAAGCTATTTAACCTCCATGTGCCTCAGTTTCCTCATTTTAGACATGAGGTTAATAGTAATTTAGCTCAGCGTGTTATTGTGGAGGGATTATATGTACTGCATTTAGACTGATGCCGTATGTGCAGACACTGTAAATCTGTAAGTGACAGCTTTTTACTGCTTCTTCCCTTTTAAATGACAGACCAGGTTCTCCAGATCCTGTCAATTTTGGGTAAGGGTGAGCGGGGAGACACAGTAAACTGGAGACTTTACATGAACGGTCTCTCCCACGCCAAGCGTGGAGGTATAGTTTGGATTTAGGAGCACAATTCAAGGAGCAAAGCTGGACCTTCGGGGAGGCTGCTAGCTGCTTTTGGCATGTAGATGCCAATCTTGAAGCGGCAGGATTTGAGAGGGAGAAATCAGTGACCATCCTCAAGTGGGCTGAAAAATCAGTTTCATACAGTCAAGGCCAAAATGTTCGTGTGCATTCCTGGCTGTGGGAAAAGCAGTGTAACTCATTATCCTTGGAGGGGGTGGCAGTTGGTTAAGCTTTAGGCAATCTCAGTAAAATTCCTTCAGCCTGTGTCCAGCAGGCCACGGCTGAACAATGGCTCAGGAATGTCAGAATTCTGAGTTCTCATCCTGGCTCCGCTACTGGTCTGTTCTGTGATCAGAGGCCCTTAATCCCCTCCATGCCTCTACCTCCCTCCTGCCAAATACCAGCGGTCTCCCTGGGTGATCTGGAGGGATAACCAATAAAAAGGATTAGGGACAAGAACTGCCATCCAGATTGTTAATCAAAGTGGCATTTTGTACTCAATTATTTGCATCAAAACCCTTTATAATCTCAGTTTGTCATCCCCCATCCTCTCTCTTTTTTAATTCTTGGTCTTTTCTCTCCATCCCCCATGGAGAAGTAAAACATGATGTATATGGGACAGTATCTTGAGTGAAATGACAATCTGGAGCAAGGTGGATTGGCCGTGCTGTGACATTTCAAGCAGTTGCTGTCCAAGGGAGAAATTCACCTGAGTGATGCCCCCAGCCCAGCAAACAAAGAAGCAATAGAGAAAATGCCACAGCAGCTGTGGGTCCCTCAAGGTGACTTGAGTGTTGCTGTCTGTGTAGGTTGGCCAGTGCCCGAGCAAAGGTAATGCAGAGATTCTGAATGCCGAGAAAAATAATAAAATTGCCAGTGTGTTGGAAATTAAAATAACTCCACCAGCACAAATAATGAACACAACACTGATTGAAATAAATGATGGCCTTTGCTTTAGAAATGTTATTTTGAATAACTGATATGGTACGTTGTCGGGCTACGGTTTCAAATGCATTTGATTATACATTTTCCTGTTTCCCCCCTCAAACAGTCTTTTCTCAAATCAGTATAAATTGCTGTACGTCGTCCTCGTAGCAGGCATGTCTTGATCTTTAGCTGCCATGACAACAGGATACAAGAGAAATGCATTTTCATAACAATTGCTGGCAATGTTTAGTATCACTGTTACTTTGTGTCAGGGAACAGCTGGCTCTGGGAAGAAAACAGCATTGTTTTCTTTAACTTAAAAGCTTTTGTTGGAATAATTGAAAAAATAGGTGGAGAAATTGTTGTTTAGGGGAAAAGTAGGAAGATGGAAGTAAACACTGCGGTAGTGGGTGAGGGGAGAGAGAGAGAGAACAGGAGAGAAAGGTATCTTTGCTTGGAAAGAGGGCTACACCAGTGGGAATATAGTGTGAAGCTACCTAGAAAGTATGTAATTGGGTAATCAGATCAGCAAATTGAGTCAAATGATGTGATTTTAAGTGATGCAATCAGTTTTCACAAACTAGGAGAAATAAGTATATATTTTTTTCTCTTGCCCATTAAACATTTTTTTTGGGGAGGGTGTGATGGTGATAATTAGGTTTATTTATTTAATTTGCATTCTTTTCTATTGAAGTTTGTTTGTTTATTTATTTATTTATTTTAACAGAGGTACTGGTGATTGAACCCAGGACCTTGTGCATGCCAGGCATGCACTCTACCACTGAACTATAACCTCTCCACTGCTGTCCATTTGTTTTAACCCAAACCTTCCAAAATAGCCCAGAGAGAGCAAATATGAGGGATTTTAGAAAAATCACACATTTTGGGGAGACAACATACATTTAAAAAAATTCCAGGCAAACATGTGCTCCAGAAAAAAAGGCAGTGGAAGGGGTGTTTTTTTCTCCTAGGTCTCTGAAATCCATGATGTCTCATGTCTAGTGGCACCATGGTAGAAGAGGGGCTGTGCAGCCTGGGGGTCAAGGGAGTAAGCAGAGCCCCATGGCAGACAGAACTGTGTTTACGCCCTGGCTCTGCTCTATCCCCCATTGGAGAGGTTATTTAATTCCTCTCCATCTCAGTTTCTTTATTTTAAAATTAGGTTTAATAAGCTCATTGGGTTTGGGGAGTGGAAATGAGATGAGCAATGAAAAGGACTTATTAAAAGACTTGCCACGTAGTGAATGTTCAAAATATGGCAGCCATCACCAGACTCGCTGCAGGATCATTTGATCAATAAAGAAAATCTGGGTGTCTGTTATTTACTACATCAAGCTCTTAATGTCCCTTAATATTTATTTTCAGAGTTATTCGAGGAATTAGATAATTCTCAGATCACTGATGTCTTACAGTTCTTGGATCAGTCATGGTCCTGGCAAAAAACAGAATTTTCTCTAAAGGGGTTTGCTTTTAAATTTTATCTTAAAAATTTTTTTTGGGGGGGTTAGGTAATTAGGTGTATTTATTTATTGAATTAATCAAAAATGGAGGTACTGAGGATTGAACCCAGGACCTTGTGCATACTAAGCATGTACTCTACCACTGAGCTATGCCCTCCCCACCTCAAAGGGATTTAACTGAAGGGAGTTCAACAAAGGGAGTGTGGGCAGAGTTAAGGGACCAGTAAAGAATATCGGGGCCTCTAGGGAGGCTGAAGAGGCAAGAGGAAGAAAGAAAATGACTAGAATCAGGGAGAGTCGGAGCCACAGAGGAGAGGCAGCTACTGCCAGAGGCACAGCTTTGCAGCAGGGGAAACGGGAAAGAAACACCCTGACCTTTTCTCCTCTCACCATCTGATCTCCTGTGGAAGTGCTCATTGGCTGCCTCTCACTGGAGGCCAGAGGGCAAGGGATTGGGGTGATGCTTAGGTCCTGTGCCTCCCCCTCTCCCTCATCACCGCTGTCCTGGGGTGTGGAGAAGGAACTGGACCTTTTGGTTTAGGAAATCATCAAGAACTACCTTCCTATGAAGACTACCCAACATCAGAGGTCTATCCCCCAAGGAAATTGCAGAGCTTTTAAAAAAGAGGGAAAGGACACTGAGCAGCCTCCAAATTACGAACATCTGTTATGGGCATTATTATAACTATTCTTATAGTAGTTAACATTTGTGAACTCTAAATTCTGTAGAGAAGCAGAAAAGAAGGGATAATGTCAGGACTGAAATAGTCAGGAAAAGCTTCGTGGAAACATGCTACCTGAGATCTGGGTCCTGAGGCTTGAGCTGGGTTTGTAGGGCAGAGAGAGGAGATGAAGTTATCTTAGTCAAAAAATATGGTCATCAAGGACTTGGGGGGAGAGGAGCATATGTGTCTTAAGGATTTTGGCCAGAATACACATCCTTTGGGTCTTTATCTTTTCTTTTGGAGCCTCCTGGAACACTCTTTTTCCCCAGAGGTGGTAAAAATAACATCGAGTGTTTGAAATGTATTTTTTTTTCTCTTCTCCTTTTGCATACCTCCTCATGGCATTCAGAAATGGACAGAGACGTGAAGAGATATAAGGATTAGGGAAGAAACTTCTTTGCTATCAGGGCTTTTCAAAAATCAAAATGATAAAAGGAAGAGAAAATTCGATTGACTGATATGCCTGTCCTGATATGTTGGTTTCTATTTCCTCTACAAAAGAGATGGTCTAAGATTGCACAGCATTGAGCTTTAAGTGACAAACAGAATTAAGAATCAGACAGATACATACCCTCGAAACTGAAGTGCCTTTACATGAGTAACAGAACATTGCTGCATTTTGGAACCATCCACATCATTAAGAGAAAATATTAGAAAGGCAGTATGCTACATTAGGCCTAGAGTTTGTCCAACTTTAGTCATTCAAACACCACCTTCGAGATTTTTGCAATATCCACATACCACAAATAGTATTATTTTCTTAAAATATTTAAGAAAGTCAACCAACTTTTCTTCTTTGGCAATGACATCCACTGTGGTTTTGACATTACTATATATTTTTCTATGCCTTAAAATAAATGTTTAATGTTTATTTTTTAAGAAATACATTTTTGAAATATAACATGAATATTTAAAAACTGTGCAAATCATACACGTAGAGCTTGATAAATTTTTACCAAGTGAATACACCCATGTAACCAGCACCAGACTGAGTAATAGAACAGACCAACACCCCAGAAGCCTCCCTTACACCCCTTACAGTCAATATGCTCTTCTAAAAGAAAGTATTTTTCTAATTCTATCAAATCAATCAATTTCGACTGTGTTCCGAACTTTACATAAATGGAACCCTACTGGATGTACTCACTTGGGTCTAACTCTTATTCGGTATCATATTTAACCATGTTGTGTGTAGTAGCTGTCTTTCCTTGCAGCATAATGTTTGTGATGGACACAGACGTATAGCAGTCAGATCTCTCTTGAAGGAAGCACTTTTTTGCTGGGAATGCTGTCCATGAATGACAGCCTTCTGCTCTCAGCTACTTCAGAGTTTGCCTCAGCTGCAGAAGCCTGTTCACCCAATGGCATGCCAGTTCTGCAGAGGTCAACATTCAATGACTGATCATGGCAGGATATAAAGACCCAGCCACTTGGGCACACCCTGCAGTCATTCTGATTATGTACTGTGTGTTGGCTGGGCTTCAGTGAGCCTGTAGGCTCACTGTATTATCAGTGCATTGTAGTTCAACTTCTCCCTTTGTCTCCTCCCCTTCCTTCCACAGGGGTTTATCCCTAATGAATACTCTGTATGTCAAAGTCCGTTTCAGCATCTGCTTCCAGAAAACCCAACCTGCAACTCGGTCCTGGGAGTGGTCTGATAAGACAGGCAATGTAATGCTCAGATCCTCCCTTCAGAGAAGGATTTATTTCCCCAGCTCCTGGGACTGCTGTTAGCAGACAACTTCTAATTCTCAGCTCCTTCAGCAGCAGAGAGCCACCTTGCCTTTCCTAGGAAAGCCCACACCCAGTGACAGATCATGGCAGGAGTATAAAGCGTTTCAGCCCACTGTGGGATGACTCTGATGGACCGTAATGTGCCAGAGCTCCCCACGCTGCTGGCCCAGGCTCTGATGGGACTGCACTGCTGTTTAGCTTCCTTCTCTGCCCCATCTTGCTTCTGTCCTCTTTCTTCCACAGGTGTTGATCCCTAGAGTTCTTTGAGAGATAGAGAAAGCTCCTGGAAATCTCACAATCCCTGCTTCTTCTTCTTCCTCTTTTTTTTTTTCCCATGGTAGGGAAATATGGATTCCTAACCTGTGGAAATACTGAACCGTCCACAATAACCAATGTTCTGAGATTCCAGGGAAACCATTTAGATGAGAAATTTCTCCTCAGTGATTAAACCCCATTTCAGACAAAATTTTTGGGATGAGGTCAGTTAATAAGGATTAGTGTCCTAACTGGGATTGGTTCTCAGCAAAACGATGATACGACAGAAATTTATCATTGGTGCTCAATCAACAATTTACCTACATTTAACTCTCTGTGAACACACAGCTGGTGCAGAGGAAAGGTACTGAAGCAGGATGTGAGTTCAAATCCTGACTCCTCTGCTTAGAAGCTGTATGACTACTACAAAGAACGTTACTTTAATTCTCTATCTTAGTTTCCTCATTTGTAAAATGGGCAAATAAAACCTTCTTTCAAGGGTTATAGGAATTAGAGAGCCCTTACAGTATCTGGTAAGGAATTAGCTTTTGATAAATGATAGTTTAAAAGCATATTTATTTTTAGTTCCTTCCTCATATTTTTGTAAATCCAGTCTATTATTTCAGGGAAGAAAGCAAACTGATTAATGCTTGTTCATTAAGATTTTAGGGATTTAATGTGTTGGTTCTCCCCAGGGAAATTGCATTTTTAAAAAGGCAGAGCTGTGATATCTGAATGAAGGAATGACATGCTGATGGTAGGCATTTTGGGGGACAGGGGCTCTTAGACTAAATCCTGTAAAGGAAAATGTTCTCCATGTCTGGGTAAGGTTGACTTGCCCAGCTTTCAATGAAGAGGAAAGATAAAATTCTCCACTTAAGGAGGGCTACCCTCCGCCCCACCCCCTGCCCCCTGCCATCCATGAGTTGAAAAGAGTTTGCCTACATCTTGCTTTTTCAAGTGGGACAACTGAAATACCTTCTAGCTATTTGTTCCAGGAGTTCAATATATATTCTTGGTTATATCAAATATTTGATATTTTAGGAAATCAGCCTTGTTAAATTAAAGTGGATAAGATGGCATTTTAAGGTCACCTTGGTATGATCAAACATGATGCTGACATTTACAATCTATTTCCATTGCTTCTCACATGTTTCCTTGTCAGTTAAATCCAGACTTCAAATTTAAAGGTGTTTCAAATCTAATAATGCAATTATAAATATTGTACCAGAATCACTAACTGCCGCCTGATTTCCATGCAAGTTACAAAATCTTCATATGTCCTATCACATCATTTAAAAAATTTTTAAAAATGGTTTTATTATAACGCACAAAGTATATATATTTATTATACCTGCACAAAGTATAAACAAGGATAAATATTAAATCTTTTATATATTCCTTAAATTTATGATTTTTGCTCATAGGAAAACCAAAGTAAATTTGCACATTAGATAAAAAGAACTGCAAATTAAAAGACCTGTGATTGACAACATTAATTTAAGGTGACAGAAAACACAGTTTTGCAGAAACTGCATTGTCACACATGGAATGCATTTGGGCCACACTGCTATGGTCAGGATTTTGTCAAGCGGGGACTCTTTCTTTTTTGTAGGCTCAGTGATGACTCAGTTCTCACATGAGATGTCTCCATTCTAACTACTTGGTGGAATTTTCACACCACAGTTTGCAATGTCACCATTTGTTTTCATGTTGAAAGTGTCTTTTAAAAATGAAGCCTACCTCTAACCTTTCCTTGATAGATCACTATTAACATCAACATAGGCACAGAAATTATGTGGGGATAGTCAGGTCAAAGGTGGTTATCCAGGTGATTCAGATATAAGATGCTTAATATTGACAAATGCTTATAAAATGCAACAAAAATATCATAGAGATATTTAAGATATTTAAGTCCTCTTCATGAGTCCCTTGACTTCTTTTAAAGGAATATTCATTATAGTATGTAAATGAAACAAAATGTAATAATATAGTTCTCAATTGGATAGGCAGGGAGAAAGATATATTGGAATGATCACTGTGATTAGGAATGTATAACTCTTCTGGGTGAACTGTTGGAAATGTTTTAAGAAGAATTTAATCACTAAATACATTTTTTTATTCTAGTAAAAAACATAATATAAAATATATCATTTTAACCACTTTAGGTATACAATTCTGTGGCATTAAGTGCATTCACATTGTTGTGCAACCGTCATCACCATCCACCTCTAGAAATTTTTCACCTTCCCCAGTGGAAACTCTGCCCATTAAACACTAATCCTTCATTCCCCTTCCCCTCAGCCCCTGGCAACTGCCATTCTATTCTCTGTCTCTATGAAGTTGACTACGCTAGACAATTCGTATAGGAAGAATCACAAAATTATTGCCTTTTTGTGACTAGCTTCTTTCTTTCTTTCCTTCCTTCCTTCCTTCCTTCCTTCCTTCCTTCCTTCCTTCCTTCCTCCCTTCCTTTTATAGAAAGATAATTTTATAAAGAGCAGTTTAAAGTTCACAGCAAAATTGAGAGGAAGGTACATAGATTTCTCTTATGATCCCTGCTGTCACACACACACAGCCTCCCCCGTTATCAACAGCCCTGCCACAGTGGTACATTTGTTACAACTGATGAACCTATATTGACACATCATTATCATCCAAAGTCCATAGTTTATATTAGGGCATTGTTACATTCTATGGGTTTGGACAAATGAATAGTGACATATATTCACCTTCATTGTATCATACAGAGTATTTTCACTGGCCTAAAACTCTTCTGTGCTCCACCTTTTCACTTCTCTCCCTCCCCACCCCTGGCAACCACCGATAATTCTGCTGTCTTCGTAGTTTTGCGTTTCCCAGATTATCATATAGTTGGAATCATAGAGCGTTTCTATGGGCTTCTTTGTGCCTTGCTTATTTCATAATGTCTTCAAGGTTCAGCCATGTTGTAGCATGTATCAGAATTTCTTTCCTTTTTAAGCCTGAACAATATTTCATTTTATGCATACACCATATTTTTTAAAAAATGTATTCATTTGTCAGTGGACATTGGTTGCTTATACCTTTAGGCTATTGTGAATAATGCTGCTATTGTAATAGGAAGAACAAATCTGACTCCATATTAGAGCTGTTCCTTTGGCTCTAACCCTGTGCTCTGTGTCCCGTACTTAGTCATGCAGGTTCTGTACCTTTTGTAAAAGAATGTTGCCTTTACCCTGAAATATATAGGAGAACCCATTCTCAAGACTCTATCTTTAAGGGTATAACATTTTTTTTTTTTGTTCATATACAGACAGCAAATTCCAGAACAGAGAATAACATTTTCTTGTTGGCGGTCTACAGAAACTTCATGACCTGACCTACGTGGACAGCTGCAAGAACAAAGGATCCGACACTAAGAAGTTTGCAACAACCAACCACATCCCTTCCCCTTTTTAGCGTAAAAGGAACCTGAATTCTGACTTGGGTAAGATGGTTTTCTAAGACGTTAGTCCCCCATCTTCTTGATCGGCTGACTTTCCGAATGAAGTCGTTATTCCTCGCCCCAGTACCTTGTCTCCCGATGTACTGGTCTGTCCAGCGGCGAGCAGAACGAGTTTGGACTCGGTGACAAATTTTGGCACCAGCCGGCTTCCATCGGGGAGTTTTCCGGTTGAGGCTCGAGAAGCTGCCGGGCCCCCTTCCCCTCAGGATTCTTCTCCCTGCAAAGTTCCCCGAAGTGACCGGGCCGCCCCAGAGCTGGGCAGCTGGAGCCTGGAATCTCATCTGGGAGAGACTGTAGGGTAAGTGGCCCCGATGTGTGCAGCGGGAAACTTTATTCCTCTCCTGTTTGGGGCTTTTTTCCCGGAAAAAGCCAGTTTGTTTTGTGCTTGAGGCGGGTACCCAGTTGGCGAGAGGGAATAATTGCTGGACTTTTACCTGATTTGTGAACTGGTTCGTTTGTCTCTGGATGCTGGCGTTTCTGTGTGCCAGGTGTGTTTTATTTATCTTGTATTTCTGTCTTAAAAAAAAAAAAAAAAAAAAAAGAACGAGGACTGTTTCAACTATCCCTAAAGAAGGTCATCTGAGGCGCGTTTTGGATAAGTGGTCTGATTACAGCGATGAACCTGCGCCTAGGGGAGGATGAACAGTGTGTGACCGTAGTACGTGTGCGGATCTCCACAGGGGCTTCTGCAGGGTTATCTCCACATACCGCCACCCTTGCTGTGTTAATTATGTCATTTGTGGTCTCCTGTGTCGTTGGTACATGTAAAACCCCAAGGCCAAACTTGAGCATGCATTTAGGATTTCTATTTGTCCTCTGGGTTTTTCATTTCATGGTGTTTTGGTACTGTTTCCCCATTTACAGCCAAGTCAGTTTTATGATATTTAAAACTTTTATTGATGTCAAACGGAGGAAAGGAACGGAAAGAAAAAAAGTCTGTCTATTCTAGTCTGAGAGTGGAACGTTCCCAGGGAGAATATAAAGGTCCCACTTGGTTCCTAAAATCACCAAAAGCCCCAGCTCAGAATTCAGCCCCGTTGGTTGATGCCAAGGCAAAATGATTGGAGAAGATCAGTAGCTATTTATGATTTTACAATAAAATGCTGAGGAATGGTGGCCTTCGAATGGCTCTATACAATCCTGCAATTACAGATATTTTGTGAAAAAGCGAGGAAGAATGATGAAGTCCCCTAAGTGCAAGCATTTGTGCTATTACCTCAGGGAAAATAAGGAAAGGAATAAGAATTAAGACATGTTGTTTCTAACCTTAACTCTCCCAGCTGAGCTGGCTGTCCCAGCGATGCCAATGTATCCACCCCCTCCACCACCTCCTATTCTTACAGTCAGCCACATTCCCTAACACTGGGGCTCAGGAAGTGGTCAAACAGTCTCTCTTTCCTTATAGGGATCAATTAGAAAATCCTGTGATGGTTCCTAGGGCACAGGGACCTAGTCTAGTATTTCCATCTAAGACCCGACAGGGCACCCAGTTTGGACCAGGAGTCATTCCCAGCACAGGGCAATTTCCCCTACAACATTATCCCATAGGGGGCCTAAATGCAAACAGCCAGCAGGGTGGGTTTAACTAAATTGAGGAAATCCAGCAAAAACCAAATGAAGGCCTTTCTGAATTTTTGTAAAGGATTTATCAGGTCTACAGCAGATCCCGAGGCCCCTGGAAATGCTAGAATGGTAAATATGAGAAAATTTCAAAAATTCGATGGTGCATTTGGCATGTACCCTTTTCGATTGGTAGATGTTACTTTTAAAGTGTTAATAGGGAAACACTCATTGTGGAAACTCATCACTTTACCTAAGTTTGCCCTTATATCCCTCATCAGCACCTCCCTCAGCTCTGGTTTTGGCTTCCTTGATCCTATGCTGTCCCTCTTTGTTTTGGAAAAATTTAATTTACCAGCTGGATATGTGGGACTGGTATTCCTAGGTTTGGCACTATCCTACGCCATTTCTTCACCACCGGTGGGCCTACTCAGTGATAAAATGCCATGTCTAAGGAAATGGCTTCTGGTTTTTGGAAATCACAGCAGGATGCTACATCCTCTTAGGACCTGCCCCGTTCTTGCACTTTAAGAGGTGTTGGCCCTCCAGGATGTGCAAGGGAGATGCCCAGGCAGGCGGCTTTCAAAAGAACAGATTTTTGTACTGATATCAGCAGTTTCCATTAACGTAGGTTCCATGATGTGCTATTCTGTCCTTGGACCCTTTATCCCCAAGGAGGCTGGAAAGAATGGAGCCAGCAATATAGTTATTGGTATGATCCTTGGGTGTTATACTGTGTTTGACTTGCTGGCATCTTTGGTATTTGGAAAATACCGTGTACATATTGAAGCAAAATTTATGTTTTTAGGAGGAATATTTGTCTCAGAAGGTGTTACAATTCTCTTTGGTGTATTGGACCAAATTCCAAAAGGACCAGTGTTTATCAGAGTTTATTACCATGTGTTTTCTAGTGAGAACGACGGATGCAATAATTTTTGCTGCAGCAACTACTGCATCTTCTTCTATCCTTGCAAAGGCTTTTCCAAATAATGTGGCTACAGTACTGGGGAGTCTTGAGAATTTTCTGGACTGAGACTAAAGCTAGGGCCTCCTTTAGGTGGCTTTTTGTAAAACCCTTGGCCTATGAGGTACCGTTTACTTATCTGGGATAC
The DNA here is from genome assembly GCF_048773025.1 of Camelus bactrianus. Taxonomy (NCBI): domain Eukaryota; kingdom Metazoa; phylum Chordata; class Mammalia; order Artiodactyla; family Camelidae; genus Camelus; species Camelus bactrianus. The sequence goes on from NC_133547.1 coordinate 73,013,386, forward strand.
ATAGTTCTTTTGATGGCACCCCTCAACATGTGTATTTTACCTTATTGTGAGTCTGATCCAGGAAAACAATTTAAAAAATATAGGAACCTCTCATATAGTAAAAAGAGACGAACACTCTGATAATAGGGGCCTAAGGGCTTCCTTGGACTTGAGGCACCCAATTCCAATTTCCCCACAGAATCCCTGGGTAAACTTGACAGTCGGGGATGAGCTGATTGACTTTCTGATACATATGGGTGGTAAACACCAAGGTGGTACAGAAAACATCTCAATCCATCCCGATCACAGGAGTCTTTAGAGGACAAAATTGTTCTCTCTTACACCTCTAGAATGTCAACTAGGGGACCTCACTCTGAAACATAGTTTACGGGAGAGATGCTGCCTTACAGTGAACTCCAAAGTATCTTCTCATTCTGCTGGCTTTCCGAATAAAGTCTTTATTCCCTGCCCTAATACCTCATCTCCTGATTTATTGGCCCGTTGCGTGGCGAGCAGGATGAGTTTGGACTCAGTGACACTAAGAACATGGGTGTGCTCATATCTGTTTTAGTCCCTGTTTCTACTTTTTTTTGGTTATATATCTAGAAGTGGAATTGCTGGATCATGTGGTCATACTGTGTTTAATTTTTTGAGGAATCAACATACTGTTTCCCACAGTAACTGTGCATCATTTTACATTCCCACCAACAGTGCACATGGGTTCCAACTTCCCTATATCATTGCCCCATGCTATTTATTTTCTGCTGTTTTTTTAAGTGTTTCTAGAGATTCCCTTCCACTTTACTTTTTAAATTTTTTTAAAACATTTTTTATTGAGTTATAGTCATTTTACAATGCTGTGTCAAATTCCAATGTAGAGCTCAATTTTTCAGTTATACATGAACATACATATATTCATTGTCACATTTGTTTTCTCTGTGAGCTACCACAAGATCTTGTATATATTTCCCTGTGCTTATTTTCTGCTATTTTGATAACAGCCATCCTAATGGGTGTGAGGTGGTATCTCATGGTTTTGATTTGCATTTCCTAATGGCTACTGACATTGAGCATCTTTTCATACACTTATTGGCCATTTGTTTGTTTTATTTGGAGAAATGTCTATTCCAGTCCAGACCCATTTTAAAATTTTTAATTGAGTTTTTATTGTGGTTGTTGAGTTGTGGAACTTTGTAATATTCTGGGTATCAATCTCTTATCATATATATGACTTGCAGACATTTTCTCCCATTCTGTGGGTTGCTTTTTCACTTTGTTGACAGTCTACACACAATTTTTAAATTTTTTTTCAAAATTTTTAAATTTTGATGAAATCCATCGTATCTATTTTTTTCTTTTGTTGTCTGTAATTTTGGTGTCAGATACAAGAAATCCTTGCCAAGTTCAACGTCATAAAGCTTTCCCCCTATGTTTTCTTCTAAGAATTTTAGAGTTTCGGTTCTTACATTTAGGTGTTTGATCCATTTTGAGTTACTTTCTGTATGTGATGTAAGGTAAGGGTCCAACTTCAATTTTTTTGCACATGGATATCAAGTTTTCCCAACACAATTTGTTGAAAAGGCTGTCTTTTCCGAATTGAATGGTCTTTGTACTATTGTCAAAAGTACCTTGACTGTATGTGTGACAGTCTGTTTCTGGGCTTTCTATTCTCTGTCGTTCATGTCTTAGTGTGGGTCTCTGGGTATATCCTACTTGGAAGTTGTTGAGCTTCATGCATTTGTATATTAGTGTCTTTCCTCAAATATGAGATGTTTTATGCCATTATTATTTCTTCAAATAATTAATTTGCCCCCTTCTCTCTTTTCTTTTTCTGGGACTCCAGTAGTGAGTAAATTGGTCCAGTTAATGATATTTTATAAGTCCATCAGGTTCTATTTAGGTTTTTTTTTTTTGCTCCTCGGATTGGTTTTTTTTTTTTGCTCCTCGGATTTGATAATTTCAAATGACTTCCCTTCAAGTTCTTGATTTGTTCTTCTGCCTGTTTTTAGTCTACTGCTGGACACTTCTAGTGAATTCCTCAATTCAGTACTTGTATTTTCAGCTCCAGAATTAAAAAAATAATAATTTCTCTCTCTTTGTTGATATTTTCATTTGTTCATATAATGTTTTCCTGAATTCCTGTAATTCTTTGTCCATGTTATTCTTTAGCTTTTTGATCATACTGAAGAAAGTTATTTTAAAGTCTTTTTCCGGTAAGTTTCATGTATGTGTTTCTTCAGAAACTGTTTCTGGAGATTTGTTTCTTTAAATAGGCCATGTTCTCTGTGTCTTTGTATGGATTATGATCTTTTGTTGAAAACTGGACATTTTCACATAGCCTAGAACATTGCAAATAATTTCCAGTTTGCTCTTTCTGACTGAAGAAAGAGAACCAGAAATTGGCTGCTTCCTCACAGCTGTACTACACCAGGCCAGGAGTCGGTGGGGCAAGGGCAAGTGAAAATGTGTACTGATGGATGTGAGAAAACAATATTTAGTTTTAATTTTCATTTGCCTCACTACTAATGAGAATTGGCCACTTGAGTTTCTTTGTCTCTGAACCACCTATTCATATACTTTGGCCATTTTTCTATTGGATTGTTGCTTTATAGGCATCAATATATATATTCTTGACATTAATCACTTATTGATCATATGAATTTCTTGTATCATAATAGGAATGTTTATGTATGTGTGTGTGTGTGTGTGTGTGTGTGTGTATGTACATATGTATGTATTTTCAGCTTGTTGGGACTTTACTGTATCTCATAGAAAGATCTCAGTAGAGCTAAAAATCATTACCATAGCTAGAACTTGAAAGACTTGAAATAAACAATTTAGAAGAACTGCCACTTATTGAACACTGTCTAGACACTGTATTTTACTTATTTTATATTTATACCTAGCAACTCTACATGTTAGGTGTATTTACTCCTTTTTTTTAAATTTATTTTTTATTGAATGAAAGAGTCTTAAAATTTTATAGTCCTTCACAATTTTCAAAAGTTTCACACAGACAATTTCATATAATCATTTCAATCATATAATGGCTCCCCCCCCCACCCCTGTATTTCCTCTCTCTGCTTCTTTTGCCTCACTGGTAACTACTAGTTTGCTCTCTGTATCTGTGAGCCTGCTTCTTTTTTGTTATGGAATGTTATTTATTTTTGATGTTGCCCTGTATCAGGTATCCTTGTTGAACTTTCTTAATTTTCCAATAATGAATGTATTTTCTTCAGTCATCTACATAATCATACTGTTTATGAATAATGACAGCTTTTGTTTGTTAACATATATATATGATATGTGTGTGTGTTGATTTTTAGAGCTGTTTTAAGTTCACAGAAAAATTGAGTGGAAAGTACAGAGTTCCCATATATCCCCTGCTCCCACACATGTAACTCCTCCCACTATGAACACTCCCCCCAGAGTGTACATTTCTTATGGTCAGTGAACACACACTGACACATTATTCTCATGCAATGTCCACAGTTTACATTAGAAGTCATTCTTTGTGTTACACATTCTATGGATTTTGACAAATGCAAAATAACATGTATCCAGCATTATAGTGCCATGCGGAATAGTTTCATTGACCTAAAAATCCTCTGTGCTCTGCCTGTTCATCTCTTCCTCCTCATTAACCTTGGCAAAAATTTATATATTTAATATAAATATGCACATTAGTATATTAATATTATTTATCACACCAATATATTAATACAATTACATAATATACAATTATACAACAATATAATTATATAATTACTATAATATTAGTATATTAATATTTATATTACAATATATAAACATTTCTTTTCTTTCATATTGCACTGATTAGGACCTTTAGCACATGTTAAGTATAAGGAAGTAACAAGCATCTTTGTTTCTTCCCTTAAAGAGACCACGTGTATATCATGTTCTAGCTATATGATATTTACTGTAGGTGTTTGACAGTAAGGAAGTTTTTTCTATTAAAATGTTGCTAAAAGTTTCCCCCTCTGTATTTATTTAGATTATCATAATTTTTTTATCTGTTAGTATGATGAATTATGTTACTAAATTTTCTAATGTTAAACCAACCTTGCATTCCTGAAATAAGCCCTATTTACTTATAATATTAAATATTGTATGCATTCTTGCATTTCATTGTTAAAATCTTATTTAGGATTTTTGTGGCTTTATAAATGTGTTTGATGTATAATTTTCTTTTCTTTTCCTGCTCTTGTCTGGTTTTCATACTGAAGTTATATTAATTTCATGCAATGAGAATCTCACGAAAAGAGAATGCTTTCTCCTTGTTTTCTTTTCTGTTCTAGCTGCTTATAACAATTAGACCTAATCTCTTTTTGCCTCAGTTTCCTAATTTGAAAAATGGAAATATCAACTTCATAGAGATATTTTGAAGATTAAAGGTGTTAAAATAGATAAAGCACTTAGAACAGTGTCCCACAACATAACAAGCAACCTCTCAGTTGTAGCTATTATTGCTATTATTCTCTCTAAAATGTTATATGGGGGAGGGATGATGTATTTCTGAACGTCGGGTAAGCCAGCTAACACTTTGCTTTATATGAATATATTTTAACTTATTCATTTTTTAATTTTATTTTTTTCTTCTTGAATTGCTTTTGTCAAGTTATATTTTTCTGACAGTTTGTCTATTTCATCTAAATTTTCAAGTGTATTGACCTAATGTTTATAATGTACTCCTACTAATATTTAGTTATTGCTATATCTGAATTTATTGCTCACTTTTCATTATTCCTAATATCACTTTTTGGGGGTATTGGATACTTAGCTCATTAAATTTTAGATTTCTTTTTTCTCTCTCTCTACATGTGTGCTTTAATCACACTCTGTAGGTCCTGGTTGGTAGTGTTTTTTATTGTTAATGAGTTTTTTTTTTCTTCTTCAGAGTTTCGTTAAGAATTAAGAGCTAGCTCTCATCCTGTAGCTGAGTATTTTCCTACAATTCATCTGTTACTGAGTTTTAATTTCCATTATAATTCCTTACTTCGTGCATGAATTCATTATATTTATAAACTAACATTTCCCAAAATATGGTTTTCTTTTTTGTTGTTGAATTTTAATTGTATTGTGTTGTCATCAGAGACTGTGCTCTGTATAATATTACTCTGTTTCAGTATCTATAATACATTTACTTACTTCCTATAATCCTCCTTTGGAATGTAATTTTCATGAAGAAAGGAATTTACTCTGTTTAGTTTGCTATCATGTCCCCAGTGTCTAGAAGAGTGTTTGGCACACAGCAGTAACTCAGCATTTGCTGAATGAAAAAACAATTGATGCTAGTGATAGCATCAATTGATAGTAGTGGTTGGCGATTAGAATCTGTTTCTTCTAGGTGGTCTTTCTTGGCTCGCACAGGCTCCAGTCTACATCCATAAACTTGGCTCCATGGCTTATATCCATATGCATCTGAAAGCCAGCAAAATTTCCTAAGCATCAGAGTTCTGGAGACCTAACGTACAGCATGGTGACTATAGTTAATAATACTGAATTATATACTGAAAATTTGCTTAGAGAGTTGATCTCAAATGTTCTGATCTCCCCCCCAACAAAATAGTAACTATAGGAGCTACTGGATATGTCAATTAGCTTGATTGAGGTGATCAAGTCACAATGTATACATATATCAAAATATTGCATTGTACAACTTAAATATGTACACTTTTTATTTGTCAAAAACTAAGTAGAACTTAGAGGATGATGTCTGCTTCTAAATTAATTTGATTCTGATCTGCCCACTCTCAGCACCCAGGATTTGGTGTGACCCCCTGCTGCCCACAGATGAAAAGGTTGACCAATGCAGAACTGGGAATTCTTATAAAAAGTTTTTGTTTCTCCACAAAACAATATTCATGCATTCTGTCAAGCAGTTACAGACTAGAGACAGCTGGCCATTACTCAGCTTGGTGTATCAAATAGATATTTTTGAAAATATACAAGCCTTGAAAAATTTTATTCTTCAGACAGCTCTGGCTTTGAAAACTCTGTATATCTTAAAAGCACTTTCATAATGTCAGTAGTTTCCTGTGATTGATAGTCACAGCATACTGAGCTCACGGAGACATTAAAAATGTGGCATAGGAAGAGAAAAAAAAAGCACTTTACAAAATTGGATTCTGTGGCAGTAAGTAATCTGCTCTTGGCTTTCCTTCCCTTTAGGGAGGGTTCCCCCCTCCTCCTCTTTTGAAAGGTCTGTGTTTTATTACAATCTACTTTTGGACATATTAATAAAAGTATATTTTTTCTTTGCTTGCCAGATTCCTATTTCTCAACATAGACAGAATTACTGGATAAGTACTGTAATTCTGATTCTTTTTGGAATACCAGCACCTCAAATCAAAAAAAAAAAAAAAAAAAAAAAAAAAAGAAAAAAGAAACAAAAAATTGCCAAGAAGTAGAGATACCAGGTTAGAATGCTGACATTGACAGGTCAGGGCGATGGGGATGCTTATGTCCCATATATTCTCCCAAAGAAGCGGGTGCTTCCATTACTGGGTGCAGTGGCTGATTGTAAGGGCTAAGTGATATGGAGAAGCAGCAGGATGGTCTGTGGATCATTTTGGGAAGCCCAGGGAGGTTATTCTTTCTGCAAGTGGAAGTAATTTATTATTTTCTCTAACTAGAGTGTCCTGTGAATAACTTCCAGTAGGATAGCTCTGTAACAAATAGACCTGGGAATGTCATGGCTCATCATAGAAATTTATTTCTTGATCAGTAACTGTCTGGGATTGGTGTTCATGTTGACAGGGCAGCTCTCTTTGAGCAGCTCACTCAGGAACCCAGATTCCTTCCATCTTGTGGCTCTGCTAGTCTCTAGACCAGGGACAGCAATTTGTCTTTTTCTTTTGGTAAAGAACCAGATAGTAAGTATTTTAGACTTTGCATGCTACATGGTCTCTGTCACAGTTACTCAACACTGCCCTTGTACCATGAAAGCAACCAAAGATAATATGTAAATGAATGGGTCTGGCTGTGTTCCAATAAAACACGATTTACAAAAAGAGGTGGCTATCTGGATTTGGCTCTTGGGGCAGAGTTTGCTGAGCCCTGACTCAAAGCCTGGTCATTCTCTTCTTACCTAGAAAGGGAAGGAAGCATGTTTCCACTGGTCAGGCCTGGAAGTAAAACTCATTATTTCCCCTCATGCTCCATTGGTTAGAAATCAGGCTTATGACACCCAGTTGCTAGGGAAAATGTTGTCTAGCTGTGTGCCTGGGAAGAAGAGGAAACCCATCTGTGTACATCTTTGCCAAACCAGCACAATAGAATATCTGACAGTGGAATTCAAGGTCCACCCTCAACCTATCCCACCATGTCTTTAAACACAGGGCTCAAAAAGCATGGCTTTGTAATCAGACAGACCTGGATTTGAGTCCTAGCTGAACCACTTTCTAGCCATATACCCTTGGGTAATTTGTTTAACCAATCTGTGTCTCACTTTCCGCTTCTGAAATACAAGGGTAATTATGGTTCCTCAGGTCACTGTGAATGTTAAATTAAAGTCTCATTTTCCTTTTCTGGAAAATGAGGGTAATTATGATTCCTTAGATCACTGTGAATGTTAAATAAAAGTGATGACTGTCACTTCATAAGTATTCAACAAATAGTAGTTATTATCCTTATTATTTGAACAATGGCTTACCCTAACTCCTGGTAGAGTATAATTTAATGCTTTGCTGTTGGGCTTAAATCCTTGTTCCATTTCTTACTCGCTGTGTAATTTTGCACAAATTATTTGACCTCTCTGTGCCTAAATTTCTTCATTTATAAAATGAAGACAATGACTAATATCTATCTCCTAGGGTTATTGTGATGACTAAATGATTGAACACATATGAAATCATGTGTTATGCCTAGAGTTAATAATACTAAATAAATGGTATAATTATTATTTTGATACACTGATCCCTGGCATCCAAAGGGGATATACTACTATAATAAAAGTCATCATTATAATAATATCCATACATTAATGCCTTCAGACAATATTGAACACTTATGCACCAAATTCTGTGCTAGGCCCTGAGGATGTAAATGGTGAATAAACCTGATGGTTCCTGTTTTCATGGAGGGCACAGTGACTTTTCTAATAGATACTGTTTTTTTTTTTTTTGAGCAGTCTTTTTAAAAGTGAACACTTATAAAATGTCATCTAATTTTATCCTTTGCCGTAACTCTGTGAAATTAGATATTACTGTCTCTATTTTACAGATAAGATAAGAGGTTTAGAGAACTTAAATAATTTTAGCAGAGTCATAGAGCTGGTAAATGGTAGTGATGGTATTTGAAACTTTGTCCCTCAAACTCAAGTGCCAGTGTTCTTAACAATCATGCTGTGCTGTTAGTTCTGGCCACATAAAAGATTTGCCTGGCAAAGTATGCACTATTTAATGGGAAGGTGGGTGGGAGGCAGTGGGAAGGAGGGTGCTGTGATGGTGAGGGTGGCCTCTTGGCCTCTCTGGGAATTCAGTTCCATCTCTGGACCATTGATGACAGCAAACACCCTCTCTACTTGGGTGACTTCAAACGTCCCCCAGGATTAGAAACATGTAATCTCATCAACCAGGTTTGGTTTCCATCTGCGGGAGAGCTGGGCTTTTCAATTTAACCGCTGGCTTAAAAAATGGAAGAAAAAATAACACAAAGAAATCTACTGTCTCTACCCTTCTTTAAAATGATGAATGCTTTTTTAAGGCAAATCCATCATTGGTCACTTGAGGGAGGAAATGTCAAGAAAAGTTATGGTTTGTTAGCTTTTACTTCTTGACATTATACAAGAAAGTAATTGAGGTACAACAAATGCCATGTTGTTTTACCTCATCTATTTATATAGCAGTCTGACAAGATGAATATATATGTTACTGTGGGTTTAGAAAAAAAGTGACAGTGGCTCTATGATTCGTTCTATTGTCTTATCAGTGCTGATCAAACGTGCTTTCCCTCAAGAAAACACATGGCAGAGGAACTGGTATTCGTTCAGGTAGATTCCTGGATATTTAACAATTGAACTCATTTTATCCTCTCAACCCCATTAGCTTCTTATCTCAAGTTCTTAGAGCTTTAACACGGATGTATAATAAAACATGCACAAATTCAATTCAATCCAACAAATATTTATTTAACACTCACTGTGCATGAGATACTATGCCAAACAGAGATGCCATTAATTCACAATCTGTGATAATTCAAAGGCAGCCTGGGATAAATGTTACCATTATACCATTTATGGGGGAAAAAAAAAAGACTCTGCTAAGCAAATCAGCAAGGTATATCTTACTATATAGTATGCTGTGCTCCTGAAAACTCAAATGTAAATCAGATTTTAAATGCACAAGGAGAGCTTACTAAACAAAGAATTTTACAATAATGTTTCTGGAGAATATGTAATCATTGACAAATAAGGATTTTTAAGTTAGATGTTTAAAAAGTGAGTGACCACTTTATTGAGGGATGTTATGTGACTAATACTATGAAAAATCCCAAGGCTTGTTTCTATGACAGCCATGATCTCTTTGTGGCTGGGTAGTCTGGTTGTCAAGCAACTTCAATAGAAGAGACATGTTAAATTATTATTTCTTTTCCTTCTGAGAGGTGTCAGCCACAAAACAAAGGTATAGAGCTGCTTATTCTGTGGTAAAGATATCCTTCGTTCTCAACATAGATTTCTGGGGAAGAAAAGAGATACTAAAGCTATGTTTAATAGGAAGAGGCAGGGTGAGCTTTCAGTGTATCTTAACCTTTTTATTTTGCTGAAATTGCTTTAGAGAACCAGCTGGGATCTCAAGTGAGTTATTCAGGGGTATACCATTAAGAATCATGAGACAGTATCTCCTGTGGAAACAATATAGTAAGGTGATACTTTGTATTTTGGTTACTCCGGGTTTTTTTTTTTTTTTTTTTTTTTTAGCCTCTTTTTTGAAACTGGTCTCTGCATATGTTCCTGTCTGCCTGTAAATGGGTTGATAGATCTGATTCCAGAGACTTTGAATTAAGGACCCTCATTTATATGTTAGTACCTTCTAGTAAGAAATTTGGCTTTGCCCCCAGAGAGCTCTGGCTTTACCCTCAGCTTCTGGGAGGTAATCTTTGTCAGACATGATTGGAGTGTCTTTTTTTTAGGCTGGAGGCTCACCACACTGGATTGTGGATGAGACTAGTCCCACCTGAAAGTCTTAGGGTGGGGGCTGGCTGTGTCATAAAGACCAACTATGGAATTTATGGTGGGAATTTGCATCATGTGGGAGAGTTAACTTGGAGATTAAGTCCAAGAATTTAGGCAGTCATGACTATGTAATGAAGCTCCGATAAAAACTTTGAAGCACTGGTGAGCTTCCCTGGTTGGCAGTATTCTGTGCATATTGTCACATATCAGTCCTGGGACAGTAATGCATCCTGACTCCACGCAGGAGGACAATAGAAGGACAATAGAGGACACTTGTAACCCTCTCAGACTCTGCCGTACGCATCTATTCCTTTGTCTGGTTTTAAACTATCCTTTTCCTATAATAAACTGTAATTGTGAGTATAGAAGTTTTCGGTGAGTTCTGTAAGTCCTCCTAGTGAATTATTGAAACTCACGGTGGTTTTGGAAACCTTCTCAAACTTTTCATTGATATCAGAAGTGAAGGAAATATTGGGAGGATTGTTCTTTCCTGCTGTTGCATTTTGGCTAATGATGGTTGCATTAGACCAACTGAAAGGGATCTATGGACATGCAAAATGTGTCCAGTTATAAGCAGCAGTAATATCGTGCCTTAAACTCTGCCCCTGCCATAAGAAAATTCACTTAGAGGGACCTGTAAAATAGTCTAAATTTGATAAATTTGGAAAACCAGCATTAGACAGATCTTTTTTTATGCCACTGTCTGAAATTTGAACAATCTTAATGATTTTGAATGATTTCAGGTGTTGCAAACTTAAATAACTTAAGGGCCCTGGCAAGTAACCTAAAAAAGTGAAGTAGTTGGCGAGATCTAAGGTAAACTGAGGAACACATGCCCAGTCTAAAAGCATTCAGAGTTAAAAATTTTTAAATGTCTGCAAAAGGAGCCAGCCCAGAGACCACCAGTCTGTGTTTTTTCTACAATCCGGGCTGAAGGGTCCAGATGCAAATTGGCCATTTTTTTGTAAGTTAATGTTATAAGACCATTCAGATTTTCTTTTTCCATCTCTTCTTAAGTTATGGTTGGAATTTGTCCATTCAACTAAATCTATTTCAAATTTATTGGCATGAATTTGTTCATAATGTCCTCTTATTTTTTAATGCTTATAAAATCTGTAGTAACGCCTCATTTTTAATTTCTAACTTTGAGTATTTGTGCCTTCTATGTACTTTTCTTTGGGACTTACTATGTTTTTATTAATTTTAGTGGTTTCTCCAAGAATAACTTTTGGCTCTGCTGGTTTTCTTTATTGATGTTTCTTTACTATTTCCTTAATTTCTATTTCTATATTTCTTTATACCTCCTTTGTTTTTCTTTTTCTATCTTATTCATATGCTTAGCCCTCTGCACATCTTTCTCTTTTTCTAATAAAGCAATGAATTTTTCTTAAACCATGCACTTCCCTGCAGCTCATAAGTATTTATGCCTATATATAACATATTAATGTATAGTAATCATTTATTATACATTAGTTTTATCATTTATTTAAAATATGTATAAATTTCCACTGTAATTTTCTGACCAATGAATTATTTAGATGTATATTTGAAAAATTTCAAACTTATGGATTTTTCTAGTTTTTTCTTTTTTTTGAAGTTGATTTCTTGTATGGGGGTCAGTAAATATACTGTAATGGTTTCAGTCCTTAGAAATTTCTTGAGACTTGCTTTATGGACCAGCAAAATTTGTAAATATTCTAAATGTTCTTGGAAATAACATGTGTGTTTCCTGTAGTTATTGGTTTCAGTGTTCTATCCATTAAGTCACTTTTGAAATTGTATTGTTCATATCTAGATTTTTACTGATTTTTTGTTTGTTCTGTAAGCTGTTATTGAGATCTTCCATGGTGATTATGTTTTTGTATCTTTTGCATCTTGTCGATTTCTGTTTTTTATATATTTCAAGGCTATGTTTTTAGGTACACAAGCATTTCTACTTACTGTATCTTCAGAATGAATTGAAAAGTCTATCGTTAGGTTAAGACTTTTTGCTTTAAAGTCTACTTTATCTGATATTAATATAGTTATACCACCTTGTAAAAATTTAATGTTTATATGGTATATTTTCTGCTCATTTTTTGAGCTTTCTTTATCCTTATATTTTTATATATCCCCTTTGTAAACAACTTTTAATTTAAGAATATCCTATTGAAATTATGTCTTTTAATTGGAATAATGAGTCCATCTATACTTAATGTAACTGTAGATTATATTTGAGTTTAAATCTATAATCTTACTATGTCTTCTTTGGTGTTTCACTGAGCTGCAAAACTGGGTGATTCCAGGAAGGTTGGTGGGGTGGGTGGTAAAAAGAAAACAATGCTGGGAATCAGGAGACCTAAGTTTTAGACCTTCTCATAGCTTTGTGACTTTGGACAAATCATTTGTCTTCGTTGGCTATTTTTGCTTGTTCACTTATAAAATAAAGGAATTGGATTAGGAAATGGCTAAAGTTTCCTATAGTTCCAGATTTAATGGTAGAAAGGAAAAACATCATGAAACAGTGACAGGAGTAAAAGAGAAGAGGAAATTGTGCCTATACTATGGGGGTGACATTAGACATTGATTTTTTCCAGAGTTGTGGCTTTCTGAAGAAATGTTAATGACTATAACAGACATATAAACACAGCTATAATGGAAAGAGGGTTTGCCAGTTCATTATCTTTGAAAGGAATTTAAAACATTCTTTTTCAATTGAAGGCAGGAATCTTTCTAAATCTTTTTTTCAAAGGATGATGCTTCACAATATGTTAAGAAGTTTACCTTTCACTACACACATGGCAGACATTTGTAACCGGAGAAATTATCCTCTATGTAAATGTTGCCCAGTAAATTAATCAAACGTCTACTGAGAACTGATTAAATATCAGGTGCTTAGTTAGATGCCTCAAAAATGGAGAACAGGTGGTTCCTTGCCTTAGAGAGTTTTAATCTGGAGTTGTTGAATGGAGAATCATTTAGGTCTAACCAGGAAAACAGAAACACCTTTAAGGACTTAAAATGAGGGAATTTAATGCTAAAAGTAGTTACACAGATGATGGAATTGTTGGGAAGCCAACAGAGGGATGGGGTGGTGACCCAGGAGATGATGCGGACCTAAGCATGGAAAAAGAAATGGTCCATGGTAAGTGAGGAGGGATTGCCAAAATTTTCATGGAAGGTGGTGCAAAGAGGACTGAGAGCCTCAGAGTAAGGGTAGGAAACTCACAAGATTGTGTGCCATGGAAAGATTTGAAGGATACACTATTTAGGAATGAAAGAAGAAACATGCTGGTGAGAGGGACACGAGAAGACTGGTGGTGGCTCCTAGGTAACCACTAGTTTGTTCTCTATATCTGTGAGTCTGTTTCTGTTTTGTTATACACATTTGTTTGTTTTATTTTTTTAGATCCCATCTATAAGTGATCACATAGAGTATTTGTTTTTCTCTGTCTGACTTATTTCACTAAGCATAATATTCTCCATGTCCATTCACGTTGACATGAATGGCAGAATTTCATTCTTTTTTATGGCCAAGTAGTATTCCATTGTATACATACACCACATCTTTTAAAATTTTATTTCATATTTAATTTTTTTCCCTTAATGGAGGCACTGGGGATTGAACCTAGGACCTTTTACAGGCCAAGCATGCGCTCTACCACTCAGCTATAACCTCCACCCCCATATGCCACATCTTTTAATAATTTAATCTGCTGAAAGACAGGTTGCTTCCATGTTTTGGCTTTTGTAAATAATGCTGTTATGAACAATGGAGTGCATATATCTTTTCTAATTAGTGTTTTTGTTTTCTTTGGTTATATATCCAGGAGTGGAAGTGCTGGATCATATAGCAGTTCTACTTTTAGCTTTTTAAGGAACCTCCATACTGTTTTCCACAGTGGCTGCACCAATTTAGATTCCTACCAACAGTGTACAAGGGTTCCCTCTTCTCTACTCAAGTTTTCAAATGTATAATTGAGATAGACATAATTCATGGTTGGTTTAATCCATACATTCAGTCCTTGGTCTATGGGGTAAGAGTTATCATAGGTTAGAAGGTCACGTGGAAGGCTCTGAAACTGCCTCTCATTTCCCAACCCTGGAAAAGATAATCAATTAAAGATAATATCCCATCCCAAGGGGGATGGCAGAAATCAGTGCCACTCTAAAGACCAAAAGAATGCAGAGGTGGTGGTCCCCATCTTATCTCCATTCAACTGATTAGTGTGGCCCTTGCAAAATCAGATGGATTCTGAAAGATGACAGTGGGCTACTGCAACCTCGAGCAAGTAGGAGCCCCCACTTGAAGCTACTATGTCAGATGTGGTATCTTTGCCAGAGCCGATTAAGAAGGACACTGTTCTCCAATACAGTGTATTTATAGAAAATCTGAGGTTTAGTAAGGCCAACAGATTAGAAGACAACTAGTATTGAAAAATAGCATGTTATTCACAATTCCCAAGAGGAGGGGTATGCCACACCACAAGGGGCCACACGGGGAAGCACCAGAGTGGTCAGGAGGCAGAGGGAGTTGGGGGAAATGTGGGCAAGAGTCTCCATTGTGGTTTCCTTGGGAAGGAATGGGTGAAGCAGGGTAAACAGGTTTAGGATTGGCTAGTTTGAATAATTTCCATGGGCTCTGGGCACAGGGGCTGTTAGTGGTCCAGAATGTGAGAGCTCAATAAAGGAGGTGGTTGAAGTTGTAGGCGCTGGATTGGTTGGTTAGCATTTGAAAAGCATGCTGGTGGGCAAATTGTTCACTGTCTCTAGGACCTGACTAACCCTGGGGGGAGGGGGGGGACTCTAGGGTCAGCAAAGCCTCAGATGTCAAAGCATCAGAATACAGAGAATAAAAGACATGGTTAATATACACAGACACATGGTATGTAACCACTGATCTGGAAAATATGTCCTTTTCATTCCCTATCAGAAAAGAGGACCAGAAACAGTCTGCTTTCACGTGGAATGGTCAACAGTATACATTTACAGTTTTGCTCCAGGACTATGTTAATTCTGTACCTTCTATCATAATATACTCTGAATAGTTCTAGGCTGCTTGGACATCCCACAGAATAGCTCATTGGTCTGCTATATTGATAACATTACGTTAATCAGACTAGATAAGCAAGAAGTGGCTAGCATGTTGGAGGCCCTGATAGGACAAATGAACTCCAGAGAGGGAGAGAGAAAAATCTGTGATGATCCAGGGGTCTGTCATAGAAATAGAATTTTTTAGGAGTAACTTGTCTGAGGATGTGACTGTTCAGTGTTGGGGGTAAAAAGTGTCTCTTGCCCCAACTAGGGACAGCTTTGTTGGGTACACCCACTTTTAGGACTCCCCACAGGGTCCCCCAAATGTCTTTTGAGATCTCATTGCAGCTTGACCTCCCCCTCTAGAAGACCTGCTTCTTTACCTTCCCTTCTCTAGTGTTGATCCCAAGAGTAGGTGCAAATCACCCTCCTGTATCCACATCTCTATCTCAGAATCTGCTTCTGGGGAAACCCAACCTATGGCAAAGACTTTTCCTTCATTACTGTTTGAGCATCAAACACTCACAGAAGAATAGATCTATGAGGACAGATGGGAAAGAAACCTTGTGAACAAATGGAAACAAATGAGTACTATTCTAGAAATGTCAATCATTGCCTCCTCTGCCCATGCTGTGACCTTTCACCCCAGCTGATGCTGGCAGTGCTGTGTTTTGTACCATCTGTGCCAATTCCTCTTACCAAGTTGATTGCACTAGCAGTGAGAACCTGATCCAGGGTAATTCATCCGTTGGCTGGCCAATGATAAGTGATCTGGGTGGTCTGGTATGGAAACATGATGAGCCAGGTCAGTCAAATTCTCCACTTAGGAATCGGACTGGGAAGGAACTGAGCAGGCCAGCTATTATGCACAGGGTATAAAAAGGGGTGGAAGGGACAGTTTGGGAATAGATATTACAAGCTGCGAGCAAGATGGTGCAGCTTCGTAAGAGAGTGGGATATAGAAAGACATTGAGGTGAGAAGCAGGAGGGAAACCTGAGTCTTCCTGGGTTCCCATTTTCAGTTCCTGGGGGCCTAACTGTGCTTTGATTTATACCTTTGGGTTTCAAGAGATAATTCCGAGAATATTCTTCAGTTGAGCTAGAGTAAGTAAATCTCTTGCAGCCAAGAGTGCTTGCCTTGAGTAGAAGTTTGAGAGGCATCACTTCCTATTTGATTTATCATGTCACTTTCTTATAGCATTGGAAACTATTATACATTGTTTTTATTGCTCCATTTAAACTGTGAGTTTTTGAAGTTGGTGTTTATTATTTTAGAGTAGGCTAATGATGATGATGATGATAATAATAATAATAACAACAACAAGAGCAACTCATATTAACTCAGCTTTTACCACTGGGGTAGATGCTTCACATGCACAGACTTATGTAGTAAATACTTAATTGTGAATGGTTATCATCATCATCATTATTAATAATTATGTTAACCTACTTATCCTGTGGGTAAAACCAGAGGGAATGAAATTGCAATGCAGCTGGAGAGAGGAAAGGAATAATTTATTTTTGGGGTGGTATTTTTCCCCTAAGATTTCTTTTTCTTCTTAAAAAGCGATACATGTTTATTAGAGAAAATTTGGAAAATATAGGAAACGGCAAGGAAGGAAATTTTAAAAATTACCCTTATTCTCACCATTAGAGATAAACATTGCCAATACTTTGGTGCATATCCTGTACACACATCCCCCTTCTATTTTGTTATTTTCCCCACACACTCTGGCTGCATGAACACTTTGTATACTATTAAATATGCTTCCAGTAAACGATTTTTTTTTTAAAGAGCTGTGCGTCATCCCTTTATAGGATAAGTGTCAGGGAAGCAATGGAGCAAAGGATCCTGGGAGGTCGTACCATGGGGGATTGTGAACTCTCCTCTCCTGAAGGTTCCAGGGACTTCTCTGCCTGGAGCAGGGGGAAGGGCTTTATGACCTCTGGAGGGCACTGTGTTTCCAAAATTCTGAAAAACAAGATATTCTTGCCTCTCCTTCGTACCCGCCTCCCTCTGCTTCCTTCACCCACGTTGATTTAGAAAATTTTTGCTCTTGGACACCCGAGGCTCCTGAGGAGGTGCCGTGGGGTTTGTCTGCTCCGGATCTGGGTTCTCGGGCCAGAGCTAGTGGCCTGAGCCCCCTGGACCCGCCTTTCAGCGCTCTCAGTAGAGTCCTCGCGACCCATTCATTTCCCTGCGCAACACCACCAGCTACCAGCAGATGGCGCTGTGAGCAAGTGCGTCTGCCTAGGTGTGATTTACACAAGCCCTTGAAGGCTTTAAATATTTATCTACAAAATTCAATAAAGCTGTTCATCAAATCTAATGCTTGGAATTTGGGCAGCCCATGAAAATATTATAATATTTTGCCTGAGGTCTCAGAATCCTCTTCTGTATGATGTGTTTGTGTATTCAAACTCCTGATATTTGTTTATCACCAGCAGGAAGGAATTCATGTTACAGAGTGGAGATTTTGCATGAGATCGGGCTTGGAAAAACCTTCCGAAATTTTTTCTCTAGATATTGCAGGGATCGTGAGCTCCTTACCCGACTGAGAAGTCATGGAAATTAGGCACAAGGTCCATCCATCTCTGTATCCTCAGCACTAGCAAGTGCCTGGAAGAAAGGAAGGGCTCCCTGAACAAGTTAATTCAGGGAAGGGCAGCTGGATAAGGTTGCTTTTTAATTTTGAAAGGGCGCGCGCGCGCGCGTGTTCGTGCAGAGAGGGTCAGGTAACAGTTACTAACCATGGTGTGTGTGTGGTACTGCCCCCTTAAGGAGAGTTTGGAAATGCGTCTGATTGTCACCATGATTGGGTGGGTGGATGGGTGAGGGGGGAGGTCCCCATTAGCATTTAGTGGGCAGGATCCAAGGATGCTGAGCGTGCAGGAAACAGTTCAGCACAAATCGTTGTCCAAGTGGTCATCTGCTCCCCCTTTAAGAAGCCCAGTGTAGCTTCTTTCTAGCTGGCAACGTTATGTAAACTATGTAACTGTTCTGAACAACAGTTTACCTCATCTGCAGGATGGAAATATAAACGTTCATCTCGATTATCTCATAGAATTGTGGGCTTCAAATGCGTAACTTATGTTAATGCACTTTTAACAAGTTGTAATGCATTATATGACCTAGCAACCTTCCTTGATCTGTAGTATGGTTTCATCTATAAGTCTGGTCTCATTGGTCATGGAAGCTGTAACCAGCTGAGGCCTGAGTCACACAGGTAGGATTCAAACCTGTTTCCACCTGAGTCTTCAGTATCTCAGTCACTAGCTCTACTCTCCTTCCCGTTGCTCAAGCCCATAACCCTCTTTGATCCTCCCCCAAGTCCGATCTCTCAGCATTCATTCTATTTATTCTACACTAGAAACTTAAATCTATTTCTTCATTTCATCTTTCCCACTTCCACCCCTGAGGCCAGCCATGGCCTCTGACCTCCTGAGTGAAGCCCTGAGGCTAATGAATTACAAGGCTAATGAATTATGCCCCTCGAGGGCATCCTTCTACACAGCAGCTAGAGTGACCTTTCAGAGATGCACATTGGATTGTGTCACGTCCCAGCTTAAATTCTTCCATTGACTTCCCACTTCCCTTGGAATTAAAACCACTTCTTCCAGTGGCTTATAGGGCCTTGCATGCTCTGGTCTCTTTTGACACCTTTTTGGATTTATCAAATGGCGTAGTCTCCACACTCACTCCAGTGCCTTGATGTTCTTATTTCTGAACTGCCAAGCTCTTTCCTGCCTCAGCGATTTCACCCTTGCTGTTCCCTCTATCCAGAACACTTTTTTCCAGGTCTTTGACTTCTTCAAGTCTCGGTCCAGATGTCACTCCTCAGAGAGCTCCTGCTGGCCTCCCCCCACTTCCCCATGTAGACTGGTCCTCCTAGGCATTATTTATCCTATTATCCTGTTTAATCTCTTTTATAATGCTCCGAAGGGATCCCATTTGTTTTGATCCACTTGTTAGTTTAGTCTATTAGAATGTTTTTGCTGTGAAACCAGATGCTCTCTCTGACTTGTCCCTGCTGTGTTCCCAGAGTCTAGAACACTGCGTAGCACACAGCAAGGGCTCAGAGAATGTTTGCCGAAGAACAAAAGGGTGGTTCTGGCTCAGCGTTTCTCGTGGGGTTGCAGTTGAGCTGTTGGTTGGGTTCAGTCATTTGAAGGCTTGACTAGGGCTGGAGGATGCTTCCAGAGTGGCTCACCTACGTGGCAGGAGGCCTCTGTTCCTTGTCATGTGGACTCTGTAGAGTTGCTCATGACACTGAAGCAACTTCACCCAGAACAAGCAATCAGAGAGAGAGCAAGGGGGCGGCTGTGAAGATCTTATGACCTCATCACCCATTGTCACCTTTGCAATATTCTGTTTGTTAGAAGAGAGTCACCAAGCCCAGCCTGCACTCAAATGGAAGGTAATCAGAGGCTACCTTTTTGGAGGGAGGTGTGTTGAAGAATTGGTGGATGTATTTTAAAACCACCACCCTCAGGCCATCATTTGCTAAGCCTGGTACTCTTTTGCTAAGCCTGTATCCTCTCCACCAGACTTCATCTAACCTTCTAAAGTATGTCACTGGCACCATGGGACCAAGGAGTGAAAATATGGGTGGTTAATCACAGCTAGCCCCCCACCTTCTGAACCAAAAGAGACCCAGTCTCATGATGTGTGGCCAGGAGCCTCCTCTTGTCTGTAAAGGTGGGTCTGGGAAACACTCACAGGCTTGACTTTTCTTCTTTCCTCTTCAGACTGACTTCACATCTTTCAACATTGATATTTGGTGGTGGGTGGCACAGATACGAGCTTGGCCCTTAAGCTACAAAAAATGAGGCCCCCGTGATAACAACTGGAGATAGAAAATCCAAAGCCAAGGGAAACTTGTCTCTGAGAATCCTAGTTAATTGAAGTAATTAAATCAGCAGGAAGCCATCTGAACAATTATCACACTACAAGGAAAAACTCATTTTAAGGTCTTAGAATAAACCTTCAAATAAATAGCTATTAGTTTGTATTTGTAAATACTAGCAGCTTATCAGGAAATTTGCTAATAGATTTTTAATTAAGGGGAACCACACATTTATAGCAGTACTGCCTTGAGTTCAACATCCTTTTCCGGGTTTCGACGTGGAGGCCTGGACTCACTTTGAGAAACTGAGAAGTGGGCTTGATGGCTCTTGGCCAAAGTTGCTGACAGTTGTGGTTTTTTGGATCATGCATTCGATTATTCTATTAGGAGCTAGTTCAGTGAACTCCTAATATATCCCCACAGGTGGAGGAACCCAAAGACTTGTCCCCATGAAAGAAACAAGAAGGTCCCTATAGAAACATGGTTGATGCTGTTATCAGAGGACCAAGTGGTTCACACAGGAGTTCTGATCATGGTGGTGTGCATAGGTGTCTGTGTGAACTTCTCCCCCTTGAAAACTGATAATTTTTCAAGGAAGTATGCATTGCTTACTTTTTTTAAAGAAGGGATTTATCCTTATTGAAGTTCCTTCCAATTATGCCATCTCATTAATCCTTACCAAAACCTTGTGAAATACGTAACACAGATATGAGTAGCCCCACTCCCTGGAAGAAATGATTGAGGGCAATGTGATTTAATGTCATCCAGCAAGTCAAAGACGGAGTTGGACCAGACCCCAGTCTTCTAGCCATTCTTCGTCTGACTTCACTTCGATGTTTCCTGATCTTCCTTTAACATGGAGGCGCTGAACTCTTTGGGGCTCCCCTTGAAGAGGACCTTTCCTAAGGAAAAAAAGGCCATTTGTACCGACATAATTTTATGTACAATTTAGAGGATTTAATCAACCCCTGGAAGTCAGTGGTGGACCCCCTAAGGGTCTGTTTATCCCAAGATAAGACCTCAGGCCCGTTACCGAGCAGTAAGGTGTTATCCACCAAGCAGAGGTTTAAACATCACATGAGAACTGGAGATCCAACCTTTTTCTGTAAGCAGAGATTCCCTTCCCAGTTCCTGAGTCTGGTGTCTGTCAGTAATTAGGGGGGATGGGCTCCAGGTTGAAAATATCATTTCACAAGGGATTTAGCCTCTTTGTTAACCTTATCAGAAGCCACCTATGTTAGCTTTTCCTGTAATATTTGTGTGATTACAGGTTTTGGAATCAGGTATCCTAACTAGAATCTCTCACTCTTTTCTCCAATTCAAGGTTCATGTGAGGGCTTTTGCTTGGAGTGGGCATTAAGTGGCTCTGTTTTATGGGCACACCCACATCCCCTCCCCCACCCCTTCTTTGACGTATCAGTGGCAAAGTAATATGATAAAGTTCTTACTTGACACACTGAGTAGTCTGTAATATGCTAACATTTCTGTATCATGTTAGTATTGCATTAAGCTAATATGACACTAATTCAAGATGACAGGAAAAATGACTAATACAATAAGACCTTCGTCTAGCTCTCTTGGGCTGCCACACGTGTCTGATTTAATTCACCTGAAACCTCCCATGGATAGACAGGGTTAGGGTGCAATAGGGCCATTGAAAGTGAAAGTCCCTGAAAAACAAAAACAACCAGATATTTCCTGCCTGCCTGTCCCTCCCTCATGTTCCCACCTCCACATTCCAGTTCCTGGAGGGCAGTCAAATAGGAGGAGTGGTTGGTTGAATACATTAAGTTCCAGGTCTTAGCTCTCCAAGTATTAATCCTGGGCAAGTTGCTTAACTCTTGAGTTTCAGTTTCCTGTGAAAAATAATGTAATAACCTCACGGGGCAATTTTAAGGATTAAATGAGGCAATGCACACATAGTAAGTATTCAAAAAATGATGATGATAGTGATGATGACAAAATGATATCTCACTGGACCTTGAAACAGAGGGAATTACTTGGAAAATTCTTTTGGATCTAGAGATTTACTTAAAAATTTTTTAAAATTGTGATAAAAATGCATACATAAATTTTCACCATTTTAACCACGTCTGAGTGTATATTCAGTAGTGTTAAGAATATTTACATTGTTGTGCAACAGATCTGTAGACCTTTTTCATCTTGCAAAACTGCAACTCTAGACTCATTAAACAACTCCAACTTCTCCCTTCCCCCAGCCCCTGGAAACCACTGTTCTACTTTCTGTTCTTATGAATTTGAGTGCTCTAGGAGCCTCATATATGTGGAATTATACAGTATTCGTCTTTTTGTGACTGGCTTCTTCCACTTAGTATAATGTCCTCAAGTCCTTTCCATGTTGTAGCATGTATCATAAATTCCTTCTTTTTAAAGGGTGAGTAATATTCCATTGTGCATACACACACACACACACACACACACACACACACACCATATTTTCTTTATCCATTCCTTTATTGATGGACATTTGGGTTACTCACATCTCCTATTGTGAATACTGCTGGAATGAACACGGATGTGCGGATATTTCTTTGAGACCCTGCTTTTTTTTTTTAAAGACTGCTTTTTAAAACCTTTATTTTATTTTATAACTTTTTATGGTGGTACTGGGGATTGAACCCAGAACCTTGTGCATGCTAAGTGTATGCTCTGCCACTGAGCTATACCCTCACCCCTGAGACCCTGCTTTTAATTCTTTTGGATATATACCCAGAAGTGGAATTTTTGGTTCACGTGGTCATTTTATTTTTAATTTTTTGAGGAACCACCATACTGTTTTCCACAGCAGCGGTACTGTTTTACATTTCCATCAGTAGTGCACAAGGGTTCCAATTTCTCTACATTCTTGCAAATACTTGCTTTTTAAAAATTTGAATTATTTTTTTTGATAGTAGGCATCCTAATGGGTGTAAAGTGACATCTCGTAGTTTTGATTTGCATTTGTCTAATGGCTAGTAATGTTGGGCGTCTTTTCAAATGCTTGTTGGGCCATTTGTATATATCATCTTTGGAGAAATTTCTTTTTAAGTTCTATGCCCATCTAAAAAATTGAGTTACTTGCTTTTTATTGTTGAATTGTAGGAGTTCTTTATCCATGCTGAATATTAACCCCTTAACAGATACATGATTTGCAGATATTTTCTCCCATTCTTTAGGTTGCCTGTTCACTCTTTTTATTCTCTCTTTTGATGAACAGACATTTTAATTTTGTTCTAGTCCAATTTGCCTAGTTTTACTCTTTTTTTCCCCTGGGCTTTTGAGGTCATATGCAGGAAATCCTTGCCAAATCCAATGTCATGAAGCTTTTCCCCTATATTTTCTTCTAAACTGGTAAGGATCCAACTTCAATTTTTTTGCACGTGGCTATCCAGTCTTCCCAACACAATCTTTTGAAAAAACTGTCTTTCCCTCACTTAATAACCTTGGCATCTGTATTGAAAGTCATTTGACCATATAATGTGAGAATTTATTTCTGGGCTTTCTATTCTCTGTTATTGGTTTATATATCTGTCTTTATGTCTGTTCCACACTGTTTTAACTACTGCAACTTTGTAGTAAGTTTTGAAATCAGGGAGTATGAGATTTCCAACTTTATTCATCTTTTTTCAAGATTGTTTTGGCTTTCCAGGGTCTCTTTAAATTCCATATGAATCTTAGGATGGATTTTCCTATTTCTGCAAAAAAATATTGTTGGGATTTCGATTGCGATTGCATTGAATCTGTAGATTGCATTAGAAAATATTGACATCGTACATTTTCCAATCCATGAATACAGGATGTTTTACCATTTATTTGTCTTCTTTAATTTCTTTCAGAAATGTTTTGCTGTTATCAGTGTATATAAGTCTTTTGCCTCTTCTGCTAAGTTTATTCTTAAGTATTTTATAATTAATTTTTGATGCTATTTTTTTCCTTAATTTCTTTTCTTTTTTTTTTTTGATTGTTCAAGGAGACTTACTTTTTGTTATTTATTTTCTTGAAGTGTTTAGTTTTTCAAAATTATATGAGCATACAGTAAAAAATTCACACAGCATAAGAATATATACAGTGAAAAATGTCTCCCTTCATAGCTGACCTCCAGGTCCAAACTCCCCTTCCCAGAATCCATCATCCTTGCTAGTTTCTTGATGCTTTCCAGAGATACACTGTTTTGATATAGTCATTTTATGAACAGATGGGATGTACAATACACTGTTTTGAACCTTGCTTTTTTTTTTATCTTTTAAACTCAGTATATCATGGAGATGGTTCTGTATCAGCACACTGGGAAATGCTTCATTCTTTTTAAAGGCTACTGACTTTGTAGTTGTACCTTTATGTTTTAAATCATTTCCATAGTGAGAGACATTTAGATTGTTTCCAAGTTTTTGCTCTTAGAAAGAATGCTTCAGTGGAATCTTTGTACATGTATCTTTGAGCATAAGTACAAATATACCACTAGGATAAATTCTTGAATATGTTTCTAGAATGACAATTGCTGGGTCAAGATTATGTCCATGGGAATTCTGGGGAGATTGTATTTGCATTTTAACAATTTACATGCTGCTGATAGTATATGAAGATGGAGATTTTCCCCATATCGCCAGGAGCATTTTGATATTTGCCAATCTCCTGGGTTAAAATAATGGCATATTTAAAAATGATTTAATTTACATTTTCAAAATAATAAGTATATATTTTTTCTGGTTTTATTGAGATATAATTGACATATAGCACTGTACCCATTTAAGATGTACAGCATAATGATTTGACTTATGTACATCATGAAATGGTTACCACGGTAAGGTTAGTGAACATCCATCATCTCATATAGATACAAAATTAGAGAAATAAAAAAAAAAATTTTTCCTTGTGATGAGAAGTCTTAGGATTTACTCTCTTAACAACTTTCATATATAACACACACAGTATTAATTATATTTATCATGTTTTACATTGCCTCCCTAGTACTTATTTATCTTGTATCTGGAAGTTTGTGTTGATTGACTATCTTCATGCAAACTCCCCTCCTCCCCAACCCACTCCTGCCTCTGGTAACCACAAATCTTATCTCTTTTTCTATGAGATTGTTTGTTTTTGAAGTATAATTGACCTACAACATTATGTTAGTTCCTGTTACACAACATAGTAATTTGATATTTCTATACATTTCAAAATGATCACCATGATGAGGCTAGTTCCCATCTGTCACCACACAAAGATATTACATAACTGACTATCTTCCCCACACTGTACATCTCATACCGGTGACTCATTTATTTTGTAACTGAAAGTTTGTACCTCTTAATCTCCTTCACTTATTTTTCTCCTTCCCCCCACCTCCCCTGGTAACCATCTGTTCATTCTCTGTATCTATGACTCTCCGTCTATTTAGTTGTGTTTGTTCACTTGTTTTGGTTTTTAGATTCCACATAAAGGTGAAATCATGCAGGATTTGTCTCTGTGTGGCTGAACCACACTGACTCCATTTTGTTAGCTCCATCTTAGGCCTGCAGCGCTGCCCCCTCCCCTTTCTGTGTGGCTGAGCTCCAGCCTAACTCACCAGGAATGCACCCAAGCCAGGTACGTTCCCTATCAACTTTTATCCTTGTCTTCACCTGATATGAAACCTGAAAGAATGCCTTTGCTTATGCAGATGGCTAATGGCCCTCAAGGAATAATGGTCATGAGACCTCCAGGGCAAGAAAATCCCAGTTCCCATGGGTGTAGACGTGCTTTTCCCTTAGTAGTCAGATTCTGTTTTTAGCTGTGGTCCTTTTAAACCCTCCTGTACCTCTTTCAGCTGCATGGGACGTAGCTGCCAATGCCTCTGAATTGCCATTTGTCCGATCCTGTCTGTATGTAAATGACCCACAATAAACTTCATAATTATTAGCACTTTATGGAGTTGCCTGCTTTGTTTTTTTGATCTCAAAGTTTCTTTTCAGTTTGGAGTATATTATTCAAAATCCCTACCTTGCAACAGTCTTTCTCTGTCTGACTTATTTCACTTAGTGTAATACCCTATATCTCCATTGATGTTGCAAATGGCAAGATTACATTCCTTTTTTATGGCTGAGTAGTATTCCATTGTATACATATACCACATCTTCCTTATCCATTCATCTGCTGATGGGCGCTGAGCTTGCTTCTGTATCTTGGCAATTGTACATGATGCTGCAGTGAACATAGCAGGGCAAATATCTTTTGAATTAGTGTTTTCTTTTTCTTCAGATAAATACTCAGAAGTGAAATTGCTGGATGGTACAGTAGTTCTATTTTTAGTGTTTTAAGGAATCTCCGTACTATTCTCCATAGGATCAATTTACACTCCCACCAACAGTGTATTAGGATTCCTTTTCTCTATATCCTTGCCAACACTTGTTATTTGTTGTTTTTTGATAATAGCCATTCTGATTGGTGTGAGGTGATATCTCTTTGCAGTTTTTAGTTGCATTTCCCTCATGATTAGATGATCAGTATATTTTTAACAGGCTTTTTTTTTTTTAACCCTGTGAGCCACATTGCATACTGGATGTCCGTTTATTGGATTGTTGAATTTTTCTCCTTAATTCATAAAAAGCTTCTTATGTCAGACAAAAATAGCCCTTTGTCATGTGTGTCACAAATACTTTTTCCCATTTTTTGTTTGTTTTTAACTTTGTTTATGGTGACCATTTTATTATAGAGATATTAAATTTTTTTGTGGAATCAAATTTTAAATTTAAAAAAATTAAAAAATTTTCTTTGTGGCTCTTGAGTTTTATATCATGCTTCAAGTGGCCTTTTCTATTCCAAAACTTAAAAAAACCCTAAATTATCCTGTGTTTTTTTTGTAGTGTTTTCATTTTTTATATTTAAATGTTTGATCTATTTAACACTTATTTTGGGATAAGAAGTGAATTAGTGGTCTGTTTCCCCCTAAAAAAAATGGTTAGCTAAGTTGTCACAATACTTTTTATTGAAAAGTTTCTATTTTTCTCCTCTGATTGAAATGCTACTTCAGTCAAATAATACAATTCCATAGGTATTTAGATCCATTTCTAGACTCACTGTTCTGTTCTGTTCTGTCTGTTTTATGCACCTGGACCAACTTATTTTAATTACTGAAGCCTTATAGTTCCCCAGAATGAGCCTTACTCATTCCAGAAATATTCTATTGATATAATATTGAGATTATATAAGATTTATAGGTTGACTTAGGGTGAGTGACATCTTTATAATACTCAACTCTCCTTCCAAAGACAGGGTTGTCTTTCCATTTATCTGAGTTTTCTTTCACAACCCTCAGTAATGCCTTAAAGTTTTCTTTTTATAGTTTCTTATTCCTAGGTATTTTATAACTGAGATTTTTTTTTCTTCCATTATGTATTTCTAATTGGGATATTGTATATAGAAAGCTATTGTTCTGTGTATGTAAGATTTAAATACTCACTTTACTGGGTTCTCTCTCTCTCTTTTTTCCTAATAGCTTTGTAGTTGATACTCTCGGATTTCATAGGGATGCAAGCACATAATGTGCAAATAATCATTATTTTGCCTTTCCATTTTCAATTTTAACCATCACATTTTTATGGCTTGCTAAGGCATCCAGAGCAATCTTAAAGCATAATAGTGGTGATGAGTATCTTTCTTTATCCCCGACTTTAATGAGAATGATTTAGTAATTCACTATTACACATGGTGATAACTTTTTCTTCATATATATTTATATATACTTAAAAAATCATATTAAAGATATATCAATTTCCTTATATTTTAATAAAGATTTTTTTTCAACCAAGACTGAACATTGTTTTTTATCCAATACTTTTACCAGCATCTTTGAAGACACGTATATCATTTCTCTCCATTGATATGTGACTCCAGTGAGTCCCTGATGTTGACCTGTCTTTGCATTTTAAATCTTCATGTACTCTCAGATCCTAAGTGCTGATATTTAATTCAGAATTTTTGCATTACTATTCACAAGTGAGGTTTACTGTGTCTTTTTCTATTATGCTATTTTTTGGGGTTAGATTTTGCTATTAAAGTTTTGCTAGCTTTGTTCAAAGAAGTTGGAAGTAATCTTTGAAGGCTCTGAAGTAGCACTAGAGTTGTGTTCTGTGAGGGTCTGGTTGGTTTCCTTTGTGAAACTATCTTCTACATTTTGAGCGGCTGGCTCTTTGATTTCTTTCTGAATTACTTCTAAAATTTGTGTATTTTTAAAAAAGTGTAGATCTATGTGGTCCCACTTGTGATGTAAAAACGTTACAATAAATTAACGTCTATGAAAATCAGTGTATTTATACCTTCCTGGGTCAGCTGCGATTAGACTTCTCTGGGAAATTCATTATTTGATCCCAGTCTTCAACTTTTTAGGAAGTTGAAGTCTTTATTATGATTCTTTGAATTATTTTTTATTATTTCCCCACCATCACTTGATATTTTGTACCCGTTCTGTTTTCTTTGTTAGGTTAGTTTATACTTAAGGAATTTGTGGACCTTGTATCTGTCTTTTAGTGTTGACTATTGTGGTGGGGCAGTCTGAGAACAGAGTGACATTTCTCTGCCACAGATGGGATTTGAATTTTTTTTCTGCCTCCTTTTCCATGTTTTTTTTTTTCTTCATTATTGTTGAAGTCAAGTAATTTTTAGTAGAATATGTATTATTTTGCCCAATTTATGTAAACTTTTCCTGGGACATTGTACACTGTATCAGTCTGTAGATTTCATTTACTTAGAAGCATTTTTTTGCATTTTATCTTTTATTATTATTATTTTTCTCTTTTCTTTGTGGTTTCCTCATCTACAGTTTTCTCTCTATTACATTTAATATTTTCTTCATTGTGCTTCATTTTCTTAAGCCAGTTTTACATGTCTAGAAATACCAATTTTCAGGAATATGAATTATCCTTTTTGGTGGTTCTGATGTGATTTTGTTTTTGTGATAATTTAATTTTTTTGTTATGCTTTTCTCTGAGCTCTGCCAGACTCTTTTTCTTTCTTTTTAAACTTTCTTTTGTTGTCTTATTATTTTTATTTTTTTCCTTCAACTATTGCATCTTTGGAATCTTGTTTCATAGAGATGATATTTTAAAAAAAAATCTTTTGATCTCATGGAGAAATGTTGGTCATATTTTTTACTTGCTTCTAGGTGGTTTGTGTGTGTGTGTGTGTGTGTGTTTATCTACCTTTTATTTGACATTTCCTTTCTCTTTTTTCTTTGTGTATGTCTGATGGTGACTCTTTTAAAAATTATCACTCATCTTTGAATTGAGGGTGTGAGCTTCTTCCGAGACTAGTTATTTGCTGAGGGATGGCGTATGGGAAGGGCTGGAGGGAATGAGCTGGGAAGAAGGCAGTCTGAGTAGCAGGTGGACTGAGTTTAACCTGTTGTCTCCAGAAGTAGTCTTAGAAAGACTTTCCCTTGTGGCTATGATTCTTCTTCAAGTTAGCAAGAAGACTTCTAGGCACTGTATATGACACAGATTTGAGAAAATGATTTATTTCAGTCTTTTTTTGCCTCAGTTAACAATAATTGCAGCTGTACTTTTCCTTTCTTTCTGCCTGACCAATATTTTGCTGACTTGCATTTGTGCATTCTCTCTCTCTCTCTCTCACACACACACACGCTTACACAAGTGTTATCATATTATTCATATTGATCTTTAATTCAATTTTCTCCAGTAAATATGATGAAGTCATCTCATGCAATTTTTTTTTTGGTATTTTGTTCAAAGTTTATATTTGTCATATACCCGAGAGTTAGTCTGATGTAAGTTACTCCACCATATTTGGACTGGAAATTCAATTAAATGTGATCTTAACTTGGGGTTTTATAGTTCAAAAGTTTCTTCTGTTATAAGCCAGATATTCAGTATAGAGTAAATATGCATTAGATTCTTTTGATTCTACCTTTTAGTTATATCTTACACTTACCTATTTCTTTCTATCATCATTGCTACCGTTTACATCCAAGACAGCATCAATGCCTACCTGGACTTCTGCAGTAGCCTCCTGAATGTTTGCCTCCTGTTCACTCTTGCACCCTTGGGGTGAACAGCCATTCCTATTTTCTTGGCTGCAGCACCATGATTTTTCTTGTGGGAACCTCCAGTTCCATTAGGTACAGCCTTAGTGGGAGTCTCAAATAAGGGGCTCCTTACTCCTTCCAACCCACTCATCTGGCCCAGGGGTGGGCATCTGATGTATACTAGACATTCAGATTCTCCATATTAGGAATTTAAATTTTGAGAAGAATGTAATAAAGACTGAAAATGACTGCAGTTATTCATCCCATTGGCAGTACCAGAAGAGACTATCCATTAATTTTTGCTTCCAAGCCAAAATTTTAGATTTTCTTTTGATTCTGGGTCCTGGCTCATAGCCTTCTAATAAATCACTCTTTTTTTTTTTTTTTTTTTTTTTTTTTTGCTTAGGTTAACCTGAGTGAATTCCTGTTGCTTACAACCAAATAATTTTAACCAATATTCAGAATATCAGTTAGGATAAAGAGTAAGCTGCCCTAACAGAAACTCCAAAATGCAGTGGGTCAAGCAAGATCTAAGTTAGTTTATTTTGGGTAACAGTCCAGAGTGGGTGAGAGGGTCTGTGCTGTAAGGCCACTTGGGCCCAGATGGCAACCACCTTGTTGCTCTGTCAATTCCTAGGGTATTGTCCTTGTCCTCTTGGGTGGTGCTGGATCACCACCACATCCACGTTCTAGCCCATGAAAAGGTGAGAGGAAGCCCATGGCAACCCCTTCCTGTTAAACAGGTGAGTACAAGTTGCTTACTCTGCGTAAGCCTTTATTTCATGCCATGTCTTTCTGAAAGGGAGGCTGGGAAATGGAGGCTCTAGCTGAGTGAACATGCGGCCAGGAGGAAGGGAAGAAGGATTTGGGGACAATGGGCAGTTTGCCACATACCGTCTTTCAGATTCACGCCTCACACAAAGGGAGAGTGGTGACGTGCGCGCACATGCACGCACACACACACACAAACACAACACACGCACACATACACACATAAACACACATACACATATACACCCTGCACATGTAAACTTGTCATCTTCCTGCCTAAAAGCCTCCCATGGACTCTCACTGTGGTTGAATTAAGACCAAGACCGTCACATGGCTTCCAGCCACACTGGAGTTCTGCCCTGTCTCCGATCTCCTGGCCCTGCCCATCACCCTGGCATTTTCTTCCTTGGTTACACAAGCTGCATTTTTTTTTAAATGCATCATTGGCTGTTTTCTCTGCTTAGAACATTCTTCCCTCCCTTTCCCTTGACTTGTTAACTGCTATTTACCCTTCATTTCTCAACTTAATCATCACTCTTTTTGAGGAAGCCTTCACAGACCTCCAGATTAGATCATAATCCCCCAATAAACAGTCTTGTGCAACGTGTACCTTATTTTTCTATTATTTTATAAACTTAAGTCACCATGTGACTGATTAGTATTGTTCTCCTCTTCTAGAACGTCAGCCCCATGAGGTCAGGAAACACACCCACCTGTCATCTTGGGATGATCCTCAGCCCCCAGCACAGTGCTTGGCTCCAAAAACCCTCAATAAGACCATGAGAGAAGGGAGGATGTGGTAGGGTGCTATAATCTCACATTTGGGATGAAAGTCTCTTGGCTCTAAGAAACTGGGATACTTAGTATCTGCAAATACTAACTACTAGATGTAAAATAGATAAACAAATTTCTACTGTAGAGTACAGGAAACTATATTCTTGTAGTAACCTATAATGGAAGAGAATATGAAAATGAATATATGTATGTATAGGTCTGACTGAAACATTATACTGTACATCAGAAATTGACACAACATTGTAAACTGACTATATACTTCAATAAAAAAAGAGATTAAATCAGAAAAACAAAGAAACTGGGGTAGATTCTAAGTGTGTTTATAAATATCCTGATGCAGGATTCTCAGAGATTCGGGGGTGCAGACAGTGGGTAGGGAAGAGCCAAAGACATCAGCCACTACTAGAGATTTTAACTGGGAATTCTCTGTGCCCAGGAAGTCCCCCTGTTCTGAATCCCAGCTGGACCAGTCTAGCCCTCTGGCTGCAGTTTTCCTTGGCAAGTCTTTGGCGAAGAGAAAGGGAGGAAGGATAGGGAGAAAGAAAGGAAAAGGAGGGGAGATGGGGAAAGAGAAGAGCACCGTGAGCCATGATGTCCCTGGGTAGCAGCTTAGGTGTTTATGCAGATTAACAAGGACTGGGATCATTCCTTACGTTTGTCTGGGCTTCACTGTTCATGAGGCGTGTTCACAGATGTCATTTCATTGTCTTCTTTCCACAGCCCGCTGAGGAAGGCAAGACAGTACTTACTATCGTCTTTTAAAAATAGCTCTGATTGTTTTTATTTCTCATTGCAAACATGATACATGTTTCCCATAGAAATGTTACCAAACATAAACAGAAAGAAGAAAAAAATCTACTCACTCAGAGATAGAACCTGTTGACACTTTGATGTATAATCTTTCTCCATTTCCCCAGCTGTATATTTAGTATTCTCATTTTACAGGTGAAGACGAGGCTCAGGGAGAGTGAGTGTTTGTGTGTCTGTTTCTTTCTTTGTTCATGTAATTATTTCTTTCTAACAAAAAGGACTTGAGGTGTTGGGTTGACACAGCAGAGAGAGACTGACCCATACTGGGACCCGCATCTTCAGACTCTTATCTTGAATTCATACGGCTTTTTCTACTTCTTCAGCTAATGAAACCTCATGAATAAGAATTTGTCTCCTCCCAGAGAAGGATGGCTTAAGCACCAAGCAACATGGGGGCTGGCTCTGGAGAGACTGGTAGGAAGGCAGATTGTGGATGGGAAGCAGTGGAAGCCTGCTAGAACCCAGGACAGATGGACACACTTTCTGATGCCACATTCTGATGCCCAACCTAACAGATGACAATTAGCAGCCACCAGATGTAAAGTGACTGTAAATGCTCCTTTGAATAAAATGAGTCTCTTTTTTTTTTTGACGCATTTAGCAAAACATTTAAAAATCCAACAATGAATGTTTGTTGGCAGCCCAGAGGCTATGTGACACTGGGAAGGGCTGGTGATTTGCCATGGATGAAGGATCCTGGTGGTTTGCTCTCTCCAGCTAGAGAAAGAAGCTCTCGCCTAGAAAGAGGGAAGCCCATTCAGAGGTGCTACTGTCTTGCTGCCTGACCTTGAACCAGTTCCTCCACTTGGTCATCGGTTTCCCCGTCTGTAATGGTCTCCCTGCTTCTGTTCTTGCCCCACTCCAACTCCCACCCTGTGCCCATTCTCTACACCGTCTCTTGGAGCAATTTTTAAAAATGTAAATTCATTTGAATCAATCTCCAGCTTTAAAATTCTCCTACATCAGCTTGCAGCAATGGGAGTAAAACTCTAAGTCCTTATGGGATGAAGAACCAGGCTGTAAGGTAGAACCATCTAGCACCCACCTACTTCTCCAGCTGTATCTTTTACCACACTCTCCCTTGATCAGCAAGATGCAGCCCCACCTCCAATGAGCCAACGTGGTTTTCTGGCTCAGGACCTTTCCATGTCCCCCTCCCCTCTGCTGGGAACTCTCTTTCCCCAGAGAATATGGTGGGCTCTTCATCGTCCAGGTCACAGCTCAAATGTTACCTTCTTTCCTGATCACCCAGCTTAGGGGGCCACCCCTGCCCCTGTTTGTTCTCAATGGCTTAACTCTATTTTATTTCTTTTCTCTTACTCACCACTATCGACTTAACAGTCATTTCCCTCCTGCCCTCTTTACCCCCATACCCGCACAGATACCTAGAGTGTAAGCTCAACAAGGGCGCCTTCTGATGAGACTTTTTGATTAATCAGTATAACTTCCTATCACCTGTCCTAAAAGTGAAGACGTGCAATCAACAAAAGGATCCTTCATGTTATTTTCTCTTGTCTTCCTTTGCAGACCCAACGTGTTTTTTTTTTTTTTTTTTGGGGTGGGGGGCAAATGCTCTGCTTTGTTTTATATGTCTTCAGAGTCAGCATTCATATATATGTCTTCCAGGGTTAGATTGTATCGAAATGCCTGCAACCATATTTCTGTCCAACATCCCAAGTTAAAAGGGGAGATATCTCAGGATAAGTCTAAGGATTTTTGGCATACAGTCCTTTTTATAAAAAGACAGTAGCTGTTAAGACACTTGTTTGATGGTTGTTAAGATGCTACCATTGCCCCCTCCTCCTTCCCCTTCAATTCATACCTTCTTTTCTTCCAACTGCTAGGACTCGCATTTCTTTGCCTGAGAATTTTCTCTGACTTTAGGCTTTCACTGGCCACGGAAGCCCACATGGCACAGGGAATTAACACCCTGCTTCCCTCACCGGGAGCAGCTGTCAACCAACCGATGGCTGATAGGAATTGCGGGTAAGTACCCCAGCTCCCTGACCACTCGGATGGGATAACTCTGAGGTGTATATTCAGCTCTGTCTTTCAGAGTCCTCGGCAGGACTGAGCTCCATTTTCCTACAGTGGTGATTGACTCAGTAACGCATCCTATGTCTGCTGCCTTCATTTCCTATCTCACTTCCAACTCCTTTTTTTAAATTGAAGTATAGTTGATATACAATATTTTATAAGTTACAGGTGTACAATATAGTGATTCACAACTTTTAAAGGTTGTACTCCATTTATGGTTATTATAAAATATTGGCTGTGTTCCCTGTGCTGTACAGTATATCCTTGTCACTTATTTTATACATAGTAGTTTGTATCTCTTACTCCCCTGCCCCTATCTTGCTGCTCCTCCCTTCCCTCTCCCCACTGGTAACCTCTAGTTTGTTCTCCATATCTGTGAGTCTGGTTCTTTTTTGTTTTATTCGCTACTTGTAGTTTTTAGATTCCACATACAATAGAGATCATACAGTGTTTGTCTTTGTCAGTGTTGACTTATTTCACTAAGCATAATACTCTCCAAGTCCATCCATGTTGCTGCAAGTGGCAACATTCTGTTCTTTTTCTGATGAACAGTATTGACTTGTGAATAGTACTTAGTAGTGTTTCATTGTATATATTCCCTTCTCACTCTTCTACCTGTGCTTCCTGGAATCATCTCCCAAGTAAACAACTTGATCTTGAATCCTTGTCTCAGGGTTTGTTTCTGGGAGAACCCAAATGAGATGGCAGTGAAGTTTATGTGTGTTGCCCATAACCAAAAAGGCATTATACCATGCATACTATTTTTTGTATGATTTGCTTTTTTTCAGCCATTGTTAACCATATCAATACATGCTGATCAATACAGACTAACCTACTTCATTTCTTTTATGAGTAAGATTCTCTTATTCTAATTGGAATTATGGAGTTTTAAAGTTTATATTATACTTAAATATATATTAAAGTATATATTGTATATAGTTATAGTATATATTATACTTTTTTCCCCTTGGGTTTCTTGGAACCCTCCTTGACTCGAAGAGATCATGTGCCCTATCCTCTATGTCTGGGTTTTTCAGTCTCAGCACTCTTGACATTTTGGTCTATGTATTTCTTTGTTGTGGGTGGCGGCCCTGTGCATTGTGGGATGTTTAGTGGCATCTCTGGTCTCTACTGACAAGATGCCTGTTGCACACTTCCAGGTGGGACATCCAAAAATGTCTTCAGAATCACCAAATGCCCCCTGGGGGAAAATGGTCCCCAGTTGAGGCCACTGCTGTATGCGTACCCCAGTTCTACTCCAGTCTAGGGCTGTATCCAATTTCAGTCACACTCTCTTGGGTGTTATGATACATCCTAACTGAAAAGTTACACATTCAAAGATTATTCCAAAGGGTGCTGGCGAAACATGCTTTTGGTGTTCTGCTATCCATTTTCCCCCAGGGATTTGTATCACATTTACCCAAGTTGGAGCTATATTTCCCCAAATTCCTTTCCTTGAATTTTTCAGATTTCCTTTCCTTGCATGGTTCTGGATTAAGTCTGGTTATGAGAGAAAACTGTGTAAGATTTGGAAGGTGGAGGGGAAGTGGCTGCCCTGTTTCTGTGGAAGGTGGTACAGGGTCAGGCACTGCTGTAGCTCCCGCTGGATAACCTGGGTCTGCTGATCACGTGGACCAGTGGGGGTGGGGGTGGGGCAGTGGGGGCCATGGCTCCTCCCACTCCTGCTGGCTCCTCCCTCAGCTTCTCTGAATTCTGCATCAGGCTAGTGTAGGCGCCCCTCAGCAAGTCACCTATATCAGTGATGCTGCAGGGTTGGAGGTGGTGAGAAACTAATGTGGGTTCCCGTGGGACCCAGACACCCACTCCCATCATTCCTTGTGGTCCAAGAATGTTCTTCTAGTTCCATTTTGGCCTTATTCACCCTCATGTCATGTTTACCTTCCTTTTGCAATGGCTGAGCCTGCTGACTTCAGGACCAGACACAGGGCAACAGACCTTTACAGATGACTAACTGACTGGCTCCTGGATCACTGATGACCTAAGCCCTATAACACACCTGTGTTTTCACTCATGGTGGCTCTGCTTCTCTGATGGAAACCTAGCTGATTGATACACAACCCCTTGGGTGCTCAGGTACATCCTGACTGAGAAATCACACATTCAGATCTCTCAAAAGTGCCCTGATGCCATCATTTTAATGCAGCTTTTTGAGTTTTGCTCCTTATGGTTCCTTGGGAACCATCAGAGGAAGGAAAACTAGTTCATTGCTCTCTCTCTCTCTTTTTTAAATCTGTTGCAACTGTTGCCCTGGGGCATCAGGAGCCTTTAATATTGACTCAGAATTGCATGGTGGGAGAATCAAGAGAAGATTCAGCACCTGGCAGGAATTTTCCACAGAAACTCTCTAAAAACTCGACATTTGAAAGTGTCCATCTCCTCTGAGGGTGTGGGCCCTCTTTTTCCCCAAATTTACTCAGGGCCACTTCCTCCTTCTCAGGCAGGTGTCCTGTCCTAGTACACAAGGGGTTAATGGACCCAACTGCCTGTGGACTCCATGGGTTATTCCATATTTATTTCAATTATCTAAGTATACTGGGCCAGTGTATTTACTTTAAATCACATTATCTACAGCTTCCCAAGCATGTGTCAACAAAAAAAAACGGTTTCAATTTAGTAGACTTTGAATGGTGTGCAGTTTATCCTCACTTCAATTATACCCTCTACAGTAAGTCATGGGCAGCTTCAGGATTATTCAGGGCAGCGTAATGCTATCTGAAAGCATTGATTTTCCCCTCTTGTTCAAGAACAGTTCACTGAAGGATGCACTGGAGTCTCCTTTAAGGAAACATAAAAATACATTTCTCAGCTGCAACTTCTGAGAAATCTCAATCTTAGTGGCTCTTGGATGAGGCTGCTGGAGAAGTTTCTAACCTTTAAAGAAAGTTGTGCAGGGCTGGTTGCAAAGAAGTGACCGTAGCAGGAATCGTGTTTCTTGGCTTGAAGTGATGGGAGATGGATGGAGCAAAGGCAGAAGAGGATGTCAGAGAATTTCTGCACTCTGTCTGCTTATAAATAAATAAATCTTTGTTGGACACCTACTATGTCTGAAGTATGTAGGAGCTGGGGATACAGTGGTTAAGAATAAAGACCAGAGCTGACTTCATTGGCATGTGACCTATGCTTTTGCCCAAGTGTACGTGCTTATGAGGGTCCCATGCTTGGGACACTTGAAAGCTCGAGTTCCCTAGACCCTGGCCTTCTAGAATTTGGTAAATATCCCTCTGCAGACTCAGACAGGTTGTGATTTTGTAGAGTTGGTAACTCTTTTGTCTCTCCTCTTCCAAAGCTATAGAGAACTGTTCTATTAAAGTCTCTTTATAGGTGAATAGGAAACTCCGCACTGTTTGAAATGGGAAAAAAAATTGAAATCCATTTACTTGGCTGAAACATTTGCAATGGGAAGTCTTGGAGAACAGTGGGACTGGACGTACTGGGCTTGGGCGGGGGAAGAACCACCAGAAAAGAGTATTTGAACAGCCCTATAAATCACATTTTAAAAGATCATATGTTTACTGATTTAATTTCTCTGGACAAACAGAGGAAAAAAGTAAGATAAAAGAATAGTAAACTCTACAAGTGACCCTCATTTGGTGCCATTTTTGCAGTAGTATCCTGTTGACATCTCATTTTAATGATTGGGTTAAAAGTTTCAAGAAGACTTGACTTTCACAGTCTTTAAGCACAGGAATAACAATGAGCTCAGTGACAGTAGCAAGATTTAAAAAAATATTTTATCTCTTTTAGTCAATCAAACTGAGTTACATTTATGGATTTTCTAATATTAAACCATTTGTGTATTTCTGGGATTAGTTTAGTTTGGTTGTGTTTTGTTTTCATCATTTAAACTGCATTTAAGTGTAAAATTCAGAGGCATTCAGTATATTCACAATGTCCTGCAACCATTTTCAGAACTTTTTCATCATCCCAAACTCTGTAACCATTAAACCATAACTCTTCTCTGCCCCATCGAATCCCCTAGTAACCTCTGTTGTTCTTTCTGGCTCTACATGAATTTGCTTATTCCAGGTACCTCATATGACAGAGCACCTACAATATTTGTCCTTTTGTGTCTGGCTTATTTCACTTAGCATAATGTTTTCAAAGCTTGTGTTGCAGCATGCACCAGTTTCGTTCTTTTTTTTTTTTTTTAAGGCTGAATAATATTTCATTCTAAGCATATATCACATTTAAAAAATTGAGATATAATTGACATATAACATATTCATTTTAGGTGTACAACATAGTAATTTGATATAGGTATTTATGATCACCACAATAAGTTTAGTTAACATTCATCACCTCACGTAGTTATAATTTTTCTCTTGTGATGAGAAATTTTAAGATTTACTCTCTTAGTAACTTTCAAGTATACAATACAGTATTAACTACAGTCACCATTCTGTACATTACATCCCAGGACTTATTATCTTATAACTTCACATTTGTACCTTTCTGACCACCTTCACCCAATTTGCCCACCCCGCCTCTGGTGACCACCAGTCTGTTTTCTGTGTCTATGAGGTTTAAGAAAAAAAAATTGTTTTTAGATTCTCCATGTAAGTGCAATCATACAGTATTTGTCTTTCTCTGTCTGACTTACTTCACTTAGCATAACACCCTCAAGATCCATTCATAACATAAATGGCAGGGTTTTCTCCTTTTTTGTAGCTGAATAATATGTACCACATTTTTTTAATCCATTCATCTGTTGCTGAGTATTTGGGTTGTTTCCACCTTTTGGTTATTGTGGGCAATGCGAACAGTGGGATTTTTGCCTGGAAAAGAAATGGGTGTGCTTTTGCCCTTCTGTCTATATTTTGCTCACTTTCTCATTGAGAGAGGTGGTTGGGGTTTGAATCTTGTCCCTGCTTCCAGTGCCTCTGTCTAAGTGGGAAGACTGTGCCCTTTATTATAGCCGATGGGCTAGTGCAGTGGTTAAGCTTGTGGTTTTGGAATCAGACAGCTGTGATTTCAAATTCTGCTTCCACCAGTTTGAAGCCAAGGGACTTGCGGCAATCTTTTTAGCCTCTCAAAGCCTTGGTGACTCATTTGTGGGAGGGAGGCTATTAGACCTACTTGGAAGAGTTGCTGCAGGAACTGAGGTAGTGTTGGAAAAGCCCTTAGCTCACTTGGCATTGCTGAGAGCCTGACTGTGTAGAAACACTCAGTAAACAGTTCTTACTGGTCAGAACCGCCAAGCAGAACACCGGAGGGGGAGAACCCTTGCCTTTACAAAGTAGGGGCTTCTGGGACAAGCTCTCCTTTGCTGATGAAAAGACTAATATGCTTAGAATGTCAAAGCTTGAAAGGAACTTAGTGGGACCCCAAATGTCTGATCTACAGCACTATGTGCAGGACTTTGTGATGCAGATACAGTGGATGGGAACCACTCCAGCCCAGCTGAGTTGCAATCTCTAGGGAGAGACTTGGAAATATACACCCCAAAAATCTGAGGTGATTTTGAGGAGTGATCGTGCTTGGGAACCTCTTTTTTGTCCCCTCCTTTAAAAAAAATACTTTAGGTGGTTTGTAAACCACCAATGGACCTATCCATTGGTTAAAGTCTTCTGTATAAACTGGACCTTTGCTTTATCTTAATTTAAGAACAGTAAGACTGAGGAAGGAATCACTGATGTTTCAGAAACCCATAGTTTTTAGAAAAGGAAACTTTCTCCAAAAGTAATTATGAAAATGTCATAAAAAGGTGAAAGATTTTCGAGGAGAGTCAGACATAAAAATTACATTTTGCAAATTGTACTTGGAACGAATCATTTTAATTCAAGTCGCTATTCCCAAGCCTAAATCCTGTACGCTCCTGTAACCTCAGAATGTTCAGTTCATTCTTGTCAACTACTTTCTTCTCTGATATGGCCCAAATATGCCACTGAAGTAAGAGCTACTTAACAGGAGCCACCTGGGGACTACGTATGTGAATCCTGGGAGGTGAGCCTGTGCAGAGAATTTGGTAGTCACGGTGGGCCAGCAGGCAGATAATCTTTTGCACTTCCTTCTTTGTCTGTGTGAAAGGCTGTCTTTCCAAAGAGGAAAATCTCTCTCCAGCATGCTTGAAGGCAATCCTATGAGTTGGCTTTATTTATTCATTCACCTATTCATTCCACAAATATTTATGAAACACCTGCTATGTGCTGATGGAACTAGGGATGTATTGGTGAATCACACTGACGCAATCCCTACAAAGTTGGAGCTTAATATTGCGAGGCAAGAGACTTCATACGGGTAATTACAAGTGTGAATCAAGTGATGGAAAAGCAGTAGTGGGTGCTATGGACACGTGACTGCACACCATAAGTTAGAAACGAAGGCAGAAAAGGACGTCTTCCTAGGTCATTTTGAGGGATGAGTCATTGGCATTCGTCTCCTAGTGTTATCCAATTGGAGTATATGAAGAATGAATGTAGGCTCTCTCTGTGATACTAATTCTCCTGGGGGAGGAGTATTCCCTGTCTGATGAGAAATAATTGATTTGTCCATTTGGACATTCATTAAATATAACCATAATGTGAGTCAAGTTGATGTCAACTGTTTCCACATGTAAAGATAAATTTTCATCCTGGAATGCAGTGATGGGAGACTCAGGGGGCTACTGACAGGCAACAGGGCCCTGAGTCTAGAAGGGCATCGTGCACATAGGGAAGAACAGGTGATGGTGTAACACTGAAGAAGTACTAACTGTGTGTTTTTAGTTTCTTGCATTTTCTCTCCAGTTCTTGGTGCTTCTCTGTCTAGTTAGTCAGACACTCCATTTTGCTGTCTTTGCTGAAATTCAGAGAAAAGAGTCTGTTCTTGGTTTTGAGTTTTGAAAATCTTGGCTTTAGAGGAGCAGAAAGGATTTGAGTTGCATAAGAGGAAAACTTCTGGTTCCTAACAGGAGAAAGGATTTCCCAGGTGTGTGGGTCATTGTGGGCTTGCTCTGAAACCCGTTTCTCACCCTTCCGCTGCTCTGCTCTGCACCGCAGGGTTGACCCCTGCAGACACTGTTCCCAGGCTCTCCTGCCCAGCTTTGTCTACAAGGTGACACAGGCGTCGTGGCAGGAGGTGAGAGGAGGGGACATCAGGGCGTTTCTCCCCCTCTTTTCTCTCTGCTTCTGGTAGCATCTCTGACAGCAGCTGCATCACCTCCGTGGTTCCAGCTCCCAGCAGGTGTCATCCTCTCTCTGGTTCCAGCCCATAGGGATCATCTGGGCTCTTCCCTTTGTCCTTGCAGCTCTCCAGGTTGCCTGGTTGTCTCCTGACAGCCCCGTCAGCTTTTCCAACACCTCTGCAACTTGTTCTCCACATTAATACCTTCGATGTGGTCTTAATTCTATTTTCTTGGCTGAGTGCTGACTGATGCCCTGAAGTTGTCAGGAGGGCCCATGAGGAAGAAGAAATGTGGACGGGTCCTGGGCCAAAGGAAGCAGAGCTAAAGGGCCCACTTGTATGGACCAGAGGGGAGTTTTCTTTCAGGCACTGCTTGGCCTCCATTTGAGCACCCGTTCAAGTGAGCACCATGGACTGCAGCACCCAGGGGCTGGGGGATTCACATCCTCCGATCATTAATTGTCCTAACCTTTGGCAACCAGCAAAGACTCCTCTTGGCTAGCAGCCGCAGTGACCTTGTTTGTGCCCCCCCAACTTGGCTCTGTGTAGACAACCTCCATCCTAGATTTCTGGGCACTCCTAAGTCCTCAGGACAGAGGATGGAGCCCTAGCTTTACATACACCTCATAGCCCAGGCCCTGTAAAGTAAGAACATTTGCATCTCGTTTTGCTTTCTATTCGAGAACTGAAGAAGTGAAAGCTGGGAATTACCTTAGACACCATCTAACCCAAATTTTTCATTTTGCAAATGAGGATGTTGAGGACCAGTGAAGGGTTCTCAGCTGCCCAAGAACTCCTAGCTCGTGTTGCATCGACTGCGTTTTGGTGCCTATTAGCATCTTTTA
The DNA here is from genome assembly GCF_048773025.1 of Camelus bactrianus. Taxonomy (NCBI): domain Eukaryota; kingdom Metazoa; phylum Chordata; class Mammalia; order Artiodactyla; family Camelidae; genus Camelus; species Camelus bactrianus. The sequence goes on from NC_133547.1 coordinate 73,055,815, forward strand.
TGCAGAATCTCCACTGGTACCTTTTACACCCTGTCTAATCACATATATTCCACATTTTATATTATTGTGTGTTTGAGAGTTGAAAGCAGCTACCAAACAGAAGTCTGCATGTGCCTGTATCTTTATCAATTCATGCATATTCGGTAGTATAAAAAAAAAGGTCCAAAATCTATTTTGGGGTTCTGCAAAAGAGAACTCTTTCCAGAATGACATTTGAACTGTTAAATATCATCTCAAACCTCATTTTGGGGGCTGTCACCTTCTAAAAGCCTTGCACGAGGCTAAAGTGGATTAAGGTTGAAAATTTCCAGAGGCTTTGTCTCAGATCAGTGAAGTACTTCTAATCACTTTCTATCATTATCAAAACCAGAACAGCTTCTGAATCTCATGGTTCACTGTCATTATTTAGAAGAATTGTATACCAGGGTTGAGAGAATAATTGCTGACCAGAATTCCTGTTATCAAAACAAATTTTATCAGGAAAAAAAGATCTGCATCCTTGACTTTATTAGATTGGATCATTTTTTAAAAGAAGGATAGGGACTCCTAATTATTTTGTTTTCTGTCCCTCTGTCTTTCTAAAAAAAAAAAAATTCCAAGGGCTCAGTGTTGAAGCTTTCAACTGTTTTGTGTTTAAGATCCTAAGCAATATGTCTGAATAGTTGGGAGACACCCACATTTTGCAGCACTCTCCCATCCCCCTGGAAATGAATTCTTCACCTTTAATAAGGTGATCTGTCCAGACCTAGGTAGGTTATCTGGGAAATAATTTGGCAGGTAAATGCAAAACCAAGATCATCTCAATTCTATTCCTTGTGAAATTCCAAGCAGCCTTACTAAGGACTCAGGCATAAAAGTTTAGAATCTGTATCTTTGCATGAATTTAATCATCTCCATCAGAATCCTTAAGGAATTACAATAACAGTGATTCATTCATAATTCACAATTTCCATTATCTTCTTTCTACATCTAGTGTGGGGGGTAAAATTTATGGCTTCATTTACATTGTGTTCTATGAATAATAGAAGAAATACAGTAAAGACCCATGGAAATGTTCTTGCTGCAGACGCACTTTGGAGCACATCTGCATCACAATAGCCTCCTCGCCTTTGTACAGTGCAGAATCCACCGAGCCTGCAGCTGCGAAGGGAACATTTCAAAGGGGCCATTCTCATTATACAGAGTCTTCTCTTTCTTTGAACTTCAAAGCAGAATGAGGAGACCCTAAATGAAATTGGGTAGGTAAATGGTGAAATTGTAACTTCAGGTATAAAAGATCTTCAATTATGTGTATGGGGAAACATAGCCATCCCGCAGAGCAAATATGTTTGCTCAGAATCAGATCTGGCTGGCAGACAGGAACAAATTTCATCTCAAGATTTCTTTGAGCTGTTGGGGTCTTACAGATAGTCTACCTCAAAGCCCTCCTTTTGCAAATGGGGAAACTAAGGCATAGAGAAATATAGTGACTTATTCAAGATCGTATAGTAGAGGGAGGGCCAGGAATGCAATCAGACCCCTCCCTCCCGGTCCAGTGTTCTTTTCCAGTATACTACACTACCTTTGTTTTAAACACAAAGCACCTGGCTTCGTGACATAGCAATAAAGCTCGCAGTAATCCTCTTGGCGAGGGATTTTCAAACATGGAGCAAAGGAGTTTTCAAGGATTTCCCCCTGAAATAATAATCTCTCTCAATTGAAAATCTTCAGTGAAAAACATTTTGAGATTTGAAGAAAGAAATTTGTCATAGTTCTGCGATTAAGTAAATCTCATTTTTCTTCTTCCAAGGAATGACAATAAAGCTGATGAAAACCTTACGACGTTCAGATTTCTCCCCCTGGTGTCTAGTTGTAGCCCAGTGCTTTATCACCACTCCATCCGCAGAAGAGTAAAAACCCACCCATCTAATTACAGAAATGGTCTGTCCTTTGAATCAGTAGCTTTCCAGCGAGCATATGGAACACGACCTAGCCAAGCCAAACTCCTTTCACATAGTAGAGGTTCAACGAGTTTTGGCTGAAAAGATTAAATTAAAAAGTGTGCATTTACTTTTAGTTGTTGGAGGCTATAAAGAATTGCTTCTCAAACCTATTATGTTCATCACTCCCTTTTCTGTGCCATGCTTTCTACTTTCCCATCAGTGGTCTTTTCCTCTTTTGTCTTTGAGGAAAACACAAACCACAGAAAATCAGAGTATCTATCTATCTATCTATCCATCCATCTATCTAAGGGCATTGGGAAAGATCTCTTGTTTCTTACAAAAAACTCCCATAGTACATTCTGTCTCTAATTTTATGGAAGTAACTCAGATACCACGTTAGTAGGGGGAGGCCTTTTGTAGCTGGAAAGGGCAACTGGTATTAGTAGGCAAAACACATACAAATTCAGCAGCGCCGTGATTCACAGATGCATATTCTCTGTGATCCAACATGTCTAATACATTTAGTCATGCACAATAAAAACCAAACAAAAGAATCAACCATTGGCCTTTCACTGCCCGCTTCCCACCCCAAGCTTCAAGGAATTCCCCCAGTTATGCACACCAAAAACAAAACAATGTGTCTCCCATCTGCCCCCTACCCTCGATGTAAGTAGGATAACTCAAAGTGCATTTGTTATAGAGAAGAAAAAGGAAGAAAAAAACCAGACTGCTTTGTTTACCTTCCTGTGCTAACTCCTTGCACTTCTCTCTTCCGGAAGTGCAATTTGGCAGCAAGCTGATCTCATTCTGTAAAGAGAATTCTAGTGTGTCCTGACAGAGAAGTGTTAAGCTAATGCTAGCAACAAACTTGAATTTCTGTAGTTTACAAAGTAACCAAGATCCAATCTCTTGCCCATTTCAAAAGTCCACCAGCTAAACTAAATTCAGCTTGATTAAGATCCTCCTTCAGTTTTAGGGCAAAGGCACACCCACTGAATCTCCAAGTGTTTGCTTTGTACACACTAGGCTGTTGTTCATTCATTTAAGAGTAAGAATAAGACCCGTGTATTACACAAAGGACGAAGACCAGATTTTTGATTTTGACTTATTTGACTCTTGAGGATTCTAAGATGCCTGACAGTCTACCGAATCTCTCTCCTTCTCATAAACTTTTTCGCCTCCTGTCCCACCATGATGGGGGTAGGGGATGGGGTTGGTGGGCCATCAGATTTATATGTACTGTGTTTCTGGAACTTGGTTTGCTTTCACCTGGTCATAGAAACTCAAGCTTTCTCTGTCTAATTCTGCTCTGACAGTTCTCTTTTGAAAGAGGCGTGGATGTAAAACGAAACTATTGATTTTATTTTATAGGAGCAAAGAGAGAGAGAGGTTCTACTTTGTGGGGCCACAATGCCATCTTTGTTTTTCTTTGGGCAATTGCCTTTTTAGTCTACTTTATTTTTATGTGTGTATGGATTTATTTGGGGTGATGTAGTTTAGAGCAAGCAAGAGCAAACCTGTAGTGATTGCCTGACAAGTCCATGTAAGATGGGCGATTTGATGGCTTAACAGTAGACGTAGAATGTCCAGACAGAAAACTTGGCAATTGTGCTGTTCTAGTTCAGTGGTTTGTAATGAGGGGTGACTTTGTCCCCCGGGAGACATTTGGCAATGTCTGGAGACATCTTTGTCACAACTATAAAAACCAGGGATGCTGCTACACATTCTACCATGCACAGGACAGCCCCCACCACAAAGACTTATCCTGCCCCAAATGTCAATCGTGCCAAGGTTGAGAAACCCTGCCCTAGATCAACTTTCACCTAGAAGACTGTATCTGGCTCTGAGTCTAATACTTTAGTAAAAATCTTGCCAATCTGGAGCTTGTCCCAGGAGGGTGACCAGAAAGTGGAGTACTAGAAATGGTATCCAACAGGATAAAGAGAGAGGGACCAAGACAGCTTGATCTAGGGAAAAGGAGGCTCAGAAGACATAGATGTTTGTTCTGTTACTTCACAGACCAAACCGAACAAACTCCACAGGGACACAGATTTTTGGCTTAACATATGGAAGCCATTTTTAACAATCAAAGTTACCCAGGAGTAAAATAGGCTCCCTTGTGGAATAATGAGTTCCTGTTACTGAACTGAAGTTGACGCCTCTAGCATGTAAGTTCCCTGAGGGCAGCTGGACGGCCCCTCTTCCACACCGTGGCATCCCTCAGGGACTGGCACAGAACTCAAGACATAGTAGAACTTCTTAAACGGCCATGGAGTGAGCTGTACTGAATTTGTCAAAGACATTTAAGGATAGGAAGACTCTATTTCTGTTTTTGGTTTGGCCTCATATTTCTTAGCTAAACCCCAGGAAAAATATTATCTAAATTTTTAGGTAACGGAAACTAGAACTGAGAACCAGCAGAACTCAATAAAATAATGTAGTGCTTCATTTGGGGAATTCATTATCAGAGAATCTGAATCCATATAAAAACCATTCGTTGACATGAAATGGGTGTCCTGCTTTCAATAACTCCAATGTAGTAGATAATCTATAGGATATATATTTTGAATGTTTTATTAAAGTATAGCATACAAACAGAAGTCCATGTGAGACAAGGCTACAGTTTGTTGAACTAATTGAGATGTTGCTTTGAAGGTATTTCGCAGATGTGTTTAGCATCTATAATCAGCGTACTTTATGGAAGGAAAATTATCCTGATAATCTAGGTGGGCCAGATCTAATCAGTTGAAAGGACTTAAGAACAAAACTGAGGTTTCCTTGAGGAAGGAGCAATTAAGCTTGTGAACGACAGCATCTTTTCCTGCTCCAGAGTTTCCAGCATGCCCAGGTAGCCTGCCCTATGAATTTTGGATTTGCTTGGCCAACTCCCACAGTTGTGTAAGCCAGTTCCGTGTAATAAATCTCTTTCTGGTGGAACCTTGATTGACACACACAGTTACACACCAGTCACAGGCAGCCCTGGCCCTTAGAACAAGGGGGAAAGATGCTTCTGGTAGACAACCAGCATACAAAAAGGAAAGAAAGAGGAAAGAAATATGCATTTGCAATTTCTTCTGCCCGCTTTCCCTCATCTGGGGCTGGGTAACGGGACTAGAGACAGACCAGGAGTGTTACACTAAATAGATTCCTCCTCACAGAAGAAAACTTTATGAGTCTCTCTCACTCCTTGAAACACTTGATGAAAAGCAAAGATGATCAGTAGCTGGAAGAAAACATTTAATTTCACATGCTCACATTATAACAAGGTTGAATATTAGCTCTACCTTATTTTACCAACTGGGTATCTTTGATGAAATTATTGACTTTGGTCAAATTATTCACTGAAGGAACTCAAATTTCAAATTTGTCTTCATTCATGCTATAGTACTTTGTTTAGAATGCTACCCATTATATTACAATCCAATAAGATGCGAATTGTAATCCAAACTTTCAAACAATTGTTTAACTAAGCCTAAGACATCAGAGTGCAAACACTTGTGTAATACATTTTAGTTCAAATCTGGTCCAATTTTTTATATACTGTCTGTCCTACATAAGAAACTATGGATTACAGGTCTAGAGTCACATCCATATGTTTTTCTTTTTAAGTCTCCATTATTTCTGTGCATTGCCCATTAGTGTGATAATTAAAAATGAGGCTCTGGAGTCAGACCAGATTTTAAATTGTACTTATGCCTCCTATTGGCTGTGTGTCCTTGGGTAAATTAATCTCTCTGAGCTTTGGTTTCCACATCTGTGAAATGGGGAAAATAATTGTACTTTGCTTAGAGGGGGATGGTGAGGAGGTAAATGAAATAATGTAGGTAAAGTGCTCTGTGGGACATCTGAACAAAGTTGACATTTGAAATCCATGCATTTTGTTGTTTACTTTCATTCTTTCCTGAAACACCACTAAAGTGAATTGTTTTGTTTTGTTTTGAGTAAATGAATAGGAGGGGAGATGGCAGCAACACATTTTTGGAGACCAATAGCAGATACATGGGTTGGTAACCAATTTAGCACACTTGAGAAAATGGAACCTCAAGCCTGCAGTGTGGAAAGCTAAAAATCACCCTGATTTAAACCACAGACCCAAAGGCTTGGAGTAAGGAACACAGATGGGGTGAAGCAGGGGATCAGAGTCCAGGAGGACTGGTTGAAAGCCTGTTTCCTTCTAATTCAAAAAGGTACATGCACCCCAATGTTCATAGCAGCCCTATTTACAATAGCCAAGACATGGAAGCAATCTAAATGTCCATGTACAGATGAACGGATAAAGAAGTTGTGGTGTATACATACAATGGAGCACTACTCAGCCATAAAACAGAATAAAATAATGCCATTTACAGCAACATGGGTGAACCTGGAGATCGTCATACTGAGTGAAGTAAGCCAGAAAGAGAAAGAAAATTACCGTATGATGTTGCTTATATGTGGAATCTAATAAAAGAACACAAATGAAATTATTTACAAAACAGAGACAGACTCACAGACGTAAAAAACAAACTTATGGTTACCAGGGGTCAAAGTTTGGGGGCAGTGGAGGGATAAATTGGGAGTTTGGGATTTACGGATACTAACTATTATATATAAAATAGATAAACAATAAGGTCCTACCATATAGCATATAATGAAAAAGCCTATAATTGTAATAGCCTATAATGAAAAAGAATAGGAAAAGACATATATGTGTATAACTGAACCACTAAGTTGTATACCAGAAACTAACACAACATTGTAAACCGACTGTTCCGTTAAAAAAAAAGAAAGAAAAGAAAACCTGTTTCAGAACAGTTCCAGACTCAAATCTCCTCCCTCATTGCATATAGATAGACAGCTGTCCCTTCTTCATCCCAACAAGAGAGCAGATGTTTACTCACTGGAGAGGTTAAAACAGAGGGTCTCTGGATTGGGAGACCCCAGTCATTCCTGAAGGTGGGGTTACCCTATTGAAAACACAGGGTTTAAGTAAACAAATGCATTCTGGTTGCTAAGACCCCCCGCCAACTCTCCCTTTACTCAGTTTTCGGAAGTGATATCTGGCCTTTTTCCTTTCTAGGAGCTGGACAGAATCCTTCCCGGGGAATCTGATCTGCTTTGTAGATGTTTTGCAATGAAACAACCCAGCCAGATCATCTAGTGAAGCTGACAGTCAGTATGTCCCACTCAGAGCTTCTGATCTGTTTTTTCTCCTCACTCTTAAATACAGCAGACAACTGGACTACCAGACGTAAGATAAAGCTTAAACATTGATAGAAATAAAAATAAGCCACAACAATAACAAAACAATTTGGTAAAAAAAAATGGAGACCATTCAGGGAAAAGAAATTAAGAAAGAAAAATTCCTTTTATTATTGTATGCATAAAGCAAGAACAGGTTGCTTTAAAAAAGGAACATTTAGAAAACAAAACAGGACTTTCAATTGTTATGAATGAGAGCAGAAATGGGAAATGCAACAGAATAGTTTGAGGATTAAGTTGAGGAAAAGATTAAGCCAAGAAAATCTGAAAAGTAGAGTAAAAAGGTGAGATGATAGGAAGAAAATTGAAAGAACCAGTCCAGGAAGTACAATATTCGAACAGTGGGAGTTTCAGAAAGTGAACATGGAGGGAGAGAGGATTGAAGCTAACCTATCCACCAAGTATGGGAGTGGAATGAAGATGTTTTTTGTAAGGAACATTTAAACAATTTTTATTTCCAACTGTCCTTTCTCAGAAGCTACTGAAGGATCTGTTCCACACAAAAGAGGGAGAGGCAAAGGGAATCCACAGGAAGATGTTGAGGGGACATCCCAGGAGAGTAGCTGTGCACCAGGCTCAGAGGGTCGCAGGTTCAGGTTCAGGGAGCCAATCAGGGACCTCCAGGAAAGTTTGCTGCCAGAATAGGAAATCGATAGAATATCTGATCATCTAAATACTTTAGAAAGAGATTTAGACAAAAGAGAGTTTGGAGTTGAATTAGTGACAGATTCACAGAGAACAAAACAAATACGAAAACAAGACAGTTGTCTCTAGGGAAACTAAAATTTGTACAGCAAAGAAACACAGTCATTAGTTTTCTCATGACTCAGCTGTGAGCAGCGTTTACACAGCCGTCATGTCAACACCGAATATGGATCTAGCAAAATTACAAACTAGTTGGGAAGCTGGGAGAGTGGAAAAGTATATTGGGAAGGGTGTGGTGAAGGGCAGGGGAATAAATAAAACCTTGATTGTTATTACTGATAGAAGAAAGTCAACAGATAATGTCTAAATAAAGAACTGATAATAAGGATATTGTTTGGAGATGTGAAGGTAAATATGCAAATAATCTCTTCACAGATTTGGAAATGGTGGCCTGTGGGAAGACAGAAGTGAGGTGAAGGGGGAGAGTTGCTGAGTTTTGTATAAACTTGTATAACTCTTAGACTCTTTATTTTTTTAAATTATTATTATTATTTTAATGGAGGTACTGAGGACTGGACCCAGGACCTCATGCAAGCTAAGCATGAGCTCTACCACTGAGCTATTTCCCTGTGCTCTTTGACTCTTCAAATATGTACATTCATATCTTTGATAAATATGAAATTTAAAAAAGTCTTAGCACTGTGCCTGTTGTGTAATGAGTCTCCAATAATTAGCTCTTATCATTAATTTTATGATCCCTCGTGTATCAATCCTGAGCAGATATGAAAGGAGAAACTTCCTTGATGCAGAACAGTTCCATCTCTGTGTTAGGTCTAAGCCATGTTCTTCATGTTGACCTGACTGTTGAATTTCAGTGAAGTTGTGGAACCCTACAACACCTGGGGAAGCCAAATCACATCACTGAGTTCCAGCTTGGTGTCCAGGATGGTGCACGCATCTACATGATTTCATTTACCCTTAAGACCACCCAATGCTATAAATGTTGTCATCTTCATTTGATAGTTGAGGACACTTAGTCTCAGAAAATGTAGGTAAAGTTGCCCTTCATCATACAGTAAGAGAAGAGTGAATCTGAGAGTTGAGCTCAGCCTTAGGGCCTCAGTCCATGCTCCCCACTCACCATCTCCATTCATTTCGGAAAGTATATTTAGGCAAAATCTTGGATGACAGTTTCATAATAGAATAAGAAGGAACTCTGGATCTTTGGAGGACAGGTGTAACTGGCAAGGTCTAGCTGTGTTTTCTCTTGTCAGAAGCTGACCCCTAGGCTGGATGCCCCAGAAGCTGACCCAGCAGGCTGCCCTTCTGTTCTTGTGGCTTGTAGAGTGTCCAGTCTTGCCAACTCCAGACCTGCAGAACCAGTCCACTGTTTGCTTAATTTTTTAGATTTCTCCTAATGGAACAACTTGTTCTGTTTCCCTCCTGGTGAGGTTGGTGAAGGCTGAATGTCAACAGAGCCTTTCTTTTTCCAGTTCAAAATGTGGAGATGGAGTTGAAGCCGACAGCTTGAGTAAAAAGGGTGGCAGTGAGTTAATTAAACCACTGGAGAATGGGGTGGTGGAGTGACAGTCTGAAAACAAGGGTCCCACACTGGAATTTTTCTGACTTCACCCCAGTCCAGGGGGTCAGAACTGGTGCAATCAGAATTTGGGATGACCAGTAACCTTAGGCATCCCTGGAGTTGCACTGGGATAGATGTCTATTGTAGAAAATTTGGAACATGCGGCCAAGAACTGTATCGGTCGGAGCATGCGCGGGAAAGTGACGGCACACTCACAAAGGCTAAGAGGGTACGTTTACTGCACGGGCTTTTTACAAAGGTGTGGGTAGGAGCAACAAAGTGATGAGATGCTCCTGGCCAGCAACACTAAGGAGCTATTACCACCCGCAACCCTGAAGGGGCTTTGGAAAGGGAGAGTTCACCAGATGCTAGAGAGTTATAGGCATATTAGAGAGCTTTGGACAGAACTGAGACTACAGGTCAAGGGATACAATACCTCCCAACCTGTGCTGGCAAGAGTGAGCCCTGGGAATAAATACCCCAGTGTCACTCTCCTCCCATCCTCTGATCACCTGCTGGTGCCTTCCCTTGGATGAACCCAACTAGAAGCTAGAGGACAAGGGAATATGTTAGTATAGCCCCCTTAAGGCTCAGCTTCCAGGGACACAGAGCAGAGTGGAAATGGGTGGAGAGTGGGTTTGGAGAGGGGAAAAACGAGACCACCCAACAGAAGCATAAAAAATAAAAGTCACCCACGAGCCCCAGCCCGTGCAACTTCGGTGCCTGCCCTCTTAACCGTGTCTTGGTGATTGCTTTGGCTGTCCTACTCTCTGTGGATCCTTGCCACGCTGTAGATCCAGTGCTCCGAATGGTGCCAGCTCTCTTCTCAAGGAGACAAGCACTCACAGCGAGTATATTTTTACTGTGAAGACATCTGCACCTTCTCGCCAGCCAAAAATAACATATGGAAATGTTTCCCACATTTTCACCAGGGGGCACTCACTCCTTTCCCATGGATGGCTAGAAATGTTTTTTTGGAAGCATTTGCTGGCCAAAATAGAATCCTTTTTGTAGCCACGATGGATGTTGGAATCGGCTCCGTCCTGAAGTAATTTCCAGGCCAAACAATGTTTCTGTTTAAAATAATATGACTGGACTCCGAGTATGTCTTCTTAGTAAATGTTTAGATCCAACTTGCATGTTCCATTTGGAGAATGTTTTGGGTCTAAACACTGCCTCACTCTTCTCCCATTGAAATGAGCAAAACCAAGAAGACATTGAGAAGATAATTCACATGTTTAATTTGTATAACTTTTCAGGGCCGAAAGCCCAACAAATCAAAGCATGTGAGCAGACCCTCTCTTTGGGGACAGCCTTGTAACCCATCCCCGTGATTTGTCCTGATGGATAAATGGAGGCTTCCTGGGGGAAACATGTTTTCTCGAGTATAAATTCTCCCGAATGGAAAGGCATTTGTTTGGTATCATATCAATCCTGTTTAGCTATTAGGTATGAAAGTGACACACTCTTTGTCAAAGGAACCATGCAGATCGTTAAGTAATAATGCAGTGTGTGGGGAGCGGATGGGAGACCTCAGATACGGATTTCTAAAAATCTCCTTAAAAGTGTGGCTCGCGTTCGAAACCTGATGAAAATAATTACAGAACTCTAATTCTTTTTATGTGAGCATTATAATTACAGGGAAATATAAAGCCATATTAAAATATGCAGATTGGACAACGATAGGAAAAAGTGGGTCCTGTTTCACTATTGGAGTCTCCTTATAGAGACTATTTGGTGTATCACTAAATCAATCAGTCAAAAGGATAGATTAACATTGGCTTCTTCTGTTAAAAAAAAAACAAACACTTTTCCTGAAATGTGGAGACCGTATGCTAGAATGAATAAGAGCAAAAGTTTTGGCATAAAGTCAATCTGGATTTGAATTTTGACTCCACCATTTTTTATCTCTAGGACCTTGAAGAAGTCCTTGGGAAAACCCCTGGAGCATTAGTTTTCTAATATACAGAACGGGGGACCTTATGGTATTTATTTAATAGGACTGATGTCAAGATTAAGAAGACAACACAAGTGTCTGGCACATAAAACACTCAGTACTTAATGGATATTATCATTATTTTTTTATAATAAAATCATCACATCAGAAATTTAGAGATCATACATCATAAAGAAATCATCACATGAGTTGAAATAATTCTTTGCTGGGCTTTGTTTTTTTTTTCTTTTCCCCAATTAATTTTAGTAGCCAGCTATGGTAGCGCTAATTAGTTATTTAAAAAACAACAGCTGTTTTACTGAATTTACTGTCATAAAACATAGGTTCCTAAGACTGGGAGGGCTAACAGATTCATCTCATCGAAACGTCTTTTAGGCTGAAGGGGATTATTTTTAAACATCTTCAAAGTAAAGCTGATTGTCTGCATAGCCATAAATTGAAAGCATAGGCAAATAATTGCAGTTTCTTATGGATTCAAAAATTATAATTGAGATGTTACCTCTTTCCTGAAAAAAATCAGTGAGAGGAAGAGTGATTTCTTTTTACTTGCTGTATTCCAGCTGACTATTAAGTTTATTTTCACTGCTTTCTGTGGACTTTTGAAACATGCTTAGGAGCCCCTTAATTTAGGTTTTTCATGGAAAATTAGAAAGGAAATTTGATTATAGAATTCGCTTATGTAGCATGGAAAATAAAACAAGATCAAAGCTATCAGGGCCATCGATGCTGGCTGATCGATCTGCTTAAATAGTGTTGATTCATTTGAACATACCCTTGTCCTGCAGCACATATTGAGCAGAACGAGGTTTTTCTGGGGTTTGCCCAGTTGGTGGTCGCGCTTTTATGTGCTTCTGGCCCAGACGGTCTCATCTTAAATAGATATGAATCCTGGGCTCACTTATTTTTGTATTAGAAAAAGCAAGAAGAGAACAATAGAATGGTCCAAGGTTGATTTTTATTTTCTTCGTCATTACCTACTATGTCCAAAAGTTTCTCATATTCTAGTCCTGTTTGACCGTCCATTCTGTTTTGCCATTATAGGTGTTAGGGAATCCACTCAGAAAATATGTGCTTCTGTCGCAAAGCTTCTGTCTGTCCTTCGGGTAGACATGCTCTTTCTCAACTCTGGGTCTTAGCACAGGTTATTTCCTTTGCCTGGAACACCTTTCCTACCCATCCTGTATTTGGTTAGCTCCTATGTAATTTTCAAGTTTCACCTTCCTCCAGAAAACCTTCTGTGTCTTTTCAAACCCAGGTTAGGTGTCTTTCCTGCTGTGTTCCCTTGTGTGTCCTAAGAAGTGTCACGAATATTTCTTGCTGTGTTCCCAATGCCCATCTGCTGGCTTGTGGCTCCTTCTGGACTGTGAGCTCTATGAAGGGACTGTTGGTATCTCTGACTCACTAGTTGAGTGCTTCATATATACTAGGTGCTCAGTAAAGCGATACTTTCTGATGTTCAGATACGCAGACTGAACTTTTCTACTCACTTTTGCTGACTGAGTTAACATACGGTGTCAAATGTCTCAAATTTTTCAAAGTTAAAAACTCAAAGTCTGGTTGATTTATTTTATAAGTAAATATTCTGTTGACTCCCTGTATACAGATTTGCCTTGATTTATGATGGAGTTACATCCCAATCAACCCACCAGAAGCTGAAAATAACATATCAGAAATGCTTTTAGTATATCTAACCTACTGAACATCATAGCTTAGCCTAGCCCACCTTAAATGTGCCCAGAACACTTACATTAGCCTACAGTTGGGCAAAATCATCTAACACAAAGCCTATTTTGCAATAAAGTGTGGGATATCTCATCTAATATATTAAATGCTGTACTGAAAGTGAAACACAGAATGATTTTGTGGGTACAGAATGGTTGTCAGTGTGTAGTTGTGTACCCCTGTGACTGTGGGACTGGCTGGGAGCTGTGACCACCCCCTGCTGCTACCCAGCATCATGAAAGAGGATTGTACCACTTACGGATAGTCTGGGAAAAGATCCAAATTCAAAATTTGAAGTATGGTTTCTACTGAATGTGTATTGTTTTTGCAAAAGGGTAAAGTGAAAAAATCCTAAGTTGAACCGTTGCAAGTTGGGGACTGTCTGTACTTGAAGAGTCTTATTTAATAATAAACAGCACAATCTGAGTCAAAGTATTGTACCAGTGTGAGTTTTCTGGTCTGGACAAGGTACCATGGCTATACAAAATGTAATCATTGGGGGAATCTTGATGATGGGTAAATGGGAACACTATTACTATTTTTGTGACTCCATTTACATTTTAAACACTTTCGATATAAAAAATTATTTAAAAAATTATCTTTTCAACTTAAGCAATTGTAAGTAGTTACAAAATTCCATAGCCCACAAATGATATTGCTTAGTATTATTAAAATGCTGTGTCCTATAAGCAGCAAGGACCTACTGTATAGCACGGGAACTATATTCAATTTCTTGTAATGAGCTGTAATGGAAAAGAAACTGAATACACACACACACACACACACACACACACAGACACAGACACAGACACACACACATGTGTAACTATATATGAATGGGAGAGGATCTAAATCACTGGTTTCCAGACTTTGTGGATTCATGGCACACTTTTAAATATTAGAATTTTGGCAGCCCTCTTGGAGTGATTAGGAGACTAAAAACAACATTTAAACAAATTAGGAATAATTGCAATGTGATCATTACCACAGTGTCACAATGTCTCCCAGTGTTTACAAAGCAGTTAGTGGTCGCTCTCCCACACAGCCCTGCTGTTTGAGTAGAACTGTTTACTGCTTGATGATACTCTCTTAAATACTCAACAGCTCTTGTCCATTTGACCTCACACTTGACTCTTCGTTCACAGGATTTTGGACCATCCTTTATGTTTTCCTGTCTACTCAACTAACTTGTCCGTCAAACAGATGCTACTGCAACTCTATGCATTTTCAGTTCTTCCCTCATTCAAAAAAATATCACATTGGGCAAAATTTGGTTGTACCTCTGTGCCAGGCTGACAGTTCATTAGTATGTAACAAATCAATGGCTGAGAACCACTGATCTGGATACTATAGATGGAAAATCTACTTATATTCTTGGCTAATGCAAATTATTTGTATAGAGTCCAGGTAAAACCCTATGTCTTTTATGGAAGCAACCTAAATGTCCATCTACATGATGATTAGATAAAGAAGATGTGATATATATATATATATGTGATACACACACACACACACACACACACTCACACACACTAAAATACTACTCAGCCATGAAAAAGAATAAAATAATGCCATTTGCATGGATGGAATTGGAGATTGTCAGGATTTGCAGATACTAACTACTATATATAAAATAGATAAACAGCAAGGTCCTACTGTATAGCACGGGGAACTATATTCAGTACTTTGTAACAGCCTATAATGAAAAAGAATATTAACAGGAATAGATATATACATTTGCATGACTGAATCACTGTGCTGTACACCAGAAATTAACATATTATAAAGCAACTATACTTCAATAAAAAACAAAACAAAATAAATTCCTATGTCTTTTATGAGTGTTTTAGACTCTTCCTTTTCCTTTAATTCAGCCTACACCATGCATTCTAACATGTGATTTGTAAATTTTTGTGTCATTTTGTAATTTTTTGATAAATCTATGTTTTCTCATTCTAGTAAGAACTTGTAAGTTCCATGAAGATAGGAGAACTGTCTACTACTTCTTTCGTGTCACATCTCCCTTGGCTCCTGAGTGAGTTCAATTCCAGGCTATTTCTAGATTCTAAAAATAACCACTAGGTTGATTTATCTAGATTAGATGACTTAAACAAAGGCGGGAAAACTGTATAATCATGCCTATGGCAAACTTGAGATTAAAATTTTTGCCAACTGCTATGTAAAAGATACTGTCAAGAGAATGAAAAAACAAGCCACAGATTGGGAGAAAATATTTGCAAAAGACATCTCTGATGAAGGACTGTTATCCCAAATATACAGACAACTCTTAAAACTCAACAATAAGAAAGCAACCCGATTAAAATATGAGCCGAAGAACTTAATAGCCATCCTAACAAAGAAGATATACAGTTGGAAACTAAGGATATGAAAAGATGCTTCTCAACATACATCATCAAGGAATTGCAAATTAAAACAACAATGAGACACCACTATACATCTATCAGAATGGCCAAAATCTAGAACACTGACAATACCAAATGCTGACAAGGACAGGGAGCAATAGGAACTCTCATTCTTTGCTGGTGGGAATGCACCACTGTACAGCCACTCTGGAAGACAGTTTGGCAGTTTCTCATAAAACCAAAAATATTCTTACCATAGGATCCAGCAATCTCTCTCCTTACAATTTACCCAAAGGAGTAAAAAACTGAGATCCATATCAAAATAGGAACACAATGTTTATAACAACTTTATTCATAATTACCAAAACTTGGAAGCAACCGAGATGTCTTTCAGGGGGTGAATGGACAAACTGGTATATCCAGACAATGGGATACTATCCAGTGCTAAAAAGAAACGAGCTGTCAAGCCATGAAAAGACTTGGAGGAAACTTAAATGTATATTAGTAAGTGAAAGAAGCAAATCTGGAAATACCACCTACTGTGTGAATCCAACTATATGCCATTCTGGAAAAGGCAAAACTATGCGGAGACCGTAAAAAATACCAGTGGTTGCCAGGGGTTAGGGACCAGGAGGGATGAATAGGCAGAGCATAACGGATGTTTAGGGCAGTGAAAATACTCTGCATGATACTCTAATGGTGGATATATGTCATTATACATTTGTCCAGACTCATAGAATAACACCGACCATGAACCCTAACACTAATGGAAGGTGTCGATAACTGGGGAGACTGTGCATATGTGGGGGGAGAGGGTATATGGGAAATCTCAGTTTTTCTGTGAACCTAAAACTGCTCTAAAAAAAAAAAGTCTAAATGCAAAAAAAAAAAAAAATTCTTGCCAAAAATACAGCTGACTATCCTTCAATAAAAACATTCTCTAAGTTATAACATTGACTTTTTCATTCAGCAACTATTTATGGATCATGTACTATGTGCCTTCTGTTTAGTAGACTCTGAGGATACAAGAGAAGCAAGACAGGTGGGTTCTTGCCTGCATGGAGCTCACACAGGCTCTCCATCCTTGGTGGTACCCTAACACCCAGCACATCGCAGTCTCAAAAATGTGGGCTGGTCACACACAAATATCCCTGTACATACGTGCTCCCAGAGGGCAATGCACCCATGTATGACTTGAGGAAGGGGCATGATTGTGCCTGGGATATTAGAATAACCCGAATTCAGAATCACAGTCCCCAGCTGGCTTCTCAGTCTCTTCGTTTTGGATAATAGCTGCATTTTGTTTTTCTGTTCACATCCATCCCTTTCTGTGAATATATAATAAAATGGCACCCAACTGCACACGCTGTTTACTAGCCTGCTTCTCAAAATCCTGGTATATTGCAGACCTATTGTATTGTGCTTCTAAGTCAACAAATATGTGAGTTCACAAGTGCTTTGGAGTCAGAAAGCAGAGTGCTCAGGCTCTGAAATCACACTGCCTGGGTTCACATCCCAGCTCCCGAATTACTAGCTGCGATGATCGTGAGGAATTTACTTACCTTCTTTGTGCCTCTAATCAGCCAAATGGGGTAATAATATGACCTACTTCATTGTGTTGCTATAAAGAGGAAATGAGAATGACTGTAAAGCACAGTATAAGAATGCAGTGATTTTAACTATCTTTCTCTAGTGATTGTTTTCAAAGCAGTTTAAAGCAGCTCAACCTTGTAAGAAAATAGTTTGCAGAGCCCTAAGTAAAGAAACACACACACGCACATAGAGTGAAACTTCAGTGGGTGAGACTAGGGTGAAGATCCACAGGGCCTGGTGTCCCGCTAGGTATCCTGGAGAAGTGGTTCTCGGATTTCAGTGTATCTCACCACTAGCTGGGGAACTTGATGGAAAGACAGAGGCCCAGGTCTTATCCTACGTCAGTGAGCCTGGGCCTCTGTGTTCTTTATTACCTCCCCAAGTGGTTCTGGTACACCAGAAAATCGACAAACATCGCTCTACGGTTCTCTATAACACTTTCAAAGCCATTGATCCACACCATAATTTGTAATGGCCACATAAACTTCATAGAATGAATGCAGACTGATGTATTTAAGCACTCTGCTGTTGATGGATATTTAGGTTGCTTCCTTTTTTTTTTCCCAATTGCAGCAATTGCCACAATCTGTGTTCTTGCACATACATATCGTTCTGTAAGGTGTGCATATCTCCGGGATAGATTTTTAGAAATGAAATTGCTGGGCCCAGAATATGCATGCTTTACATTTTGATAAATATTGCCAAATTGCCTTCTGAAAGGTTATATTAATTTCCTCTCCTGCCGACAGTTTTGAAGAGGGTACCTCTCTCCCTTCGCTGTCATTTCTCTCTTGACTCAGGTTTTAACACTGTTTATTATAGGGTACTGATGAAATCCACGTCAGTGACAAATGGATCTATAAGCACCCAACGGGTTACCTTTCAGGAACAGATTCAGCAACCCCATTGATACTTCAGGAGTCATTTTCTTATCGGTGACCTCCTCCACCAAGCAGCCAAGGGTTCCACTAGTGTATATGCTTATCTGTGTGTCTCTGGTGCACTCAAGAAAGTAGGAAATTTTGCTGCTTCTCTTGCTTTCAGGCTGAGTTTTCTGTTTTCTGTGAAAGGGGTTATTATTTATAGTCAAGAAATTCTGAAGTCAAAAAATATAATTCTCCCATTGTTGAGTTCCTGGATGCCTTCCTCCGATCAGAGTCGTATCTCTGAGTAACACATCACAGAAGTGACAGCTCTCTGGTGATTTAGGAGCCTGCCAGATCATTAGAGCATTACCAATGTAAGGATGTATTAGTGTAACACATCATCAGCGTGTTATCGTTCTGTGATGAATTGCTCCAAATCAGAACAATGGCCTAAAGAAACTATGAATTCTCTTAGAGTTAGAAATGAAATCTTATTTTTTTGAATAAGGAATAAATAAATACGAATGTTCTTTTTTCACAGTGGAGAGAGCTTTAAATCATATTTTTTTGATCTTTTGATTATCCCTTTGTTGTTGTCTAGTTTGAGCTAGAGATGGAGTCTTCAGGCCGGGTAGGTTGGAGGTTTTCTAGCTATGAAATTAATTACTTGTGCACGGGGAAGGTTAGCATTCAGGAAAAAAAAAAAACGTTTTCTTCACTTGATCCTTGTGGGACGTTTCCCTCTATGTCGTGGGGCATGTGTGAATGGGGGACTTTTTCATTTGTGCATTTGCTTTTAAATGGGAGCAGAGACCATCTTTTTAATAACTTGGTCAACCACTGCAGTGCCTGAACCCTGTGTGTTGAATTCTTGGTGATGGAGGAGAGAATGTGTTCCTCCAAATTCAAAAATTCCCACTTTTGGAGTCATCCCTTTGCATAAAGATAGTGCCTTTAGAATGAGCTCCTTAAAGTGGAATTGTGCCAACGTGAGGAATGAGAGGTGCTGGGTCAATTCTCCACCGACAGCAGGAGCACAAAAGACTTCCAGGGGAGGGAACAGAAGGTGGGTGACTGCCATCTTAAATTTTCACTTAAGACTGCTTAAGCCCTTGGGCTGTGCAACTACACTGACTTGGGTTTGAATTCTTTTTTTTTTTTTTATTTTACATTTTTATTGAGTAATAGTTATTTTACAATGTTGTGTCAAATTCTAGTGTAGAGCACAATTTTTCAGTCGTACGTGAACATACATATATTCATTGTCACATTTTTTTTTTCGCTGTGAGCTACCGCAAGATCTTGTATATTTTTCCCTGTGCTATACAGTATAATCTTGTTTATCCATTCTGAATTTTAAAGTCCCTGTTTGTCCCTTCCAACCCCCCACCCCCTTGGCAACCACAAGTTTGTACTCTATGTCTATGAGTCTGTTTCTGTTTTGTATATATGTTTTGTTTTGTTTTGTTTTGTTTTGTTTTTCAGATTCCTCATATAAGCGATCTCATATGGTATTTTTCTTTCTCTTTCTGGCTTACTTCACTTAGAATGACATTCTCCAGGAGCATCCATGTTGCTGCAAATGGCGTTATGTTGTCAGTTTTTATGGCCGAATAGTATTCCACTGTATAAATATACCACTTCTTCTTTATTCAGTCATCTGTTGATGGACATTTAGGCTGTTTCCATGTCTTGGCTATTGTAAATAGTGCTGCTATGAACACTGGGGTGCAGGTGTCATTTTGAAGTAGGGTTCCTTCTGGATATATGCCCAGGAGTGGGATTCCTGGGTCATATGGTAAGGTCTATTCCTAGTCTTTTGAGGAATCTCCATACTGTTTTCCACAGTGGCTTTCCTAGCTTCCCTCTCCCACTCTTAATGATTTAGATGTCTTCTTTTACAATTTTGTGTTTATTCTTTTTGTAATTCATGGCAGTTTTCTCCTTTCCAGTTATGAGTTTCTCATTTTTGTAGCATCCTGCTTCTTTTCTATTTAGAGTAGACCTGTCAATATTTCTTTTAGCTTGGGGTTAGTGTTGCTAAACTCTTTTAGTTTTTGCTTGTCTGTGAAGTTCTTTATCTCTCCTTCTATTCTAAAGGATAGCCTTGCTGGATAGAGTATCCTAGGCTGCATCTTTTTTTCATTCAGGACTTTGAATATATCTTGCCACTCCCTTCTGGCCTGTAGTGTTTGTGTAGAGAAATCAGCTGAGAGCCTTATGGGGGCTCCCTTGTAAGTCACTCTTTGTTTTTCTCTTGCTGCATTTAGGATCCTTTCTTTATCCTTGACTCTGGCCATCTTGATAATGATATGTCTTGGTGTGGGTCTGATTGGGTTCTTCCTGTTTGGGACCCTCTGAGCCTCCTGTACTTGGATATCTGATTCCTTCTTTAGTTTTGGGAAGTTTTCGGTCATGATTTCTTCCAATACCTTTTCAATCCCCTTTGTTCTTTCTTCCCCTTAGGAACCCCCATTATGTGTAGATTGGCATGCTTCATATTATCCCATAGGTCCCTTATATTGTTTTCATTGTTTTTTATTTGTTTTTCTCTCAGCTGTTCTGATTGGGTGCTTTCTGTTGTCCTGTCTTCTAGGTCACTTATTCGTTCCCCTGCATTATCTAGCCTGCTTTGTACAGCCTTCAGGTCAGCTCTCATCTCAGCCAATGAGTTTACTAATTCTACTTGGTTCTTCTTTATAGCTTCTCTTTCATTTTTGACATATTTTATATCTCTAAACACTGTTTCTTTTAATTCCTTCAGTACTTTGATCACTCCTTTTTTGAAATCTTGATCTAGTAGGCCATTAATGTCTATTTCCTTGATTGTGCTTTCAGGGGATTTCTCTTGATCTTTTAATTGGGAGTGGTTCCTCTGCTTCTTCATCTTGCTCTTATCTCTCTGGCACTGTGGCTCAAGGAGTATCAGTCATCTAGTTCTCCTGGAGACGATGTGCTCTTAATGATTTTATTGAGAGGTCTTTGTGTCTTCGCCCTGTTTAGTGAACTTAGCTTGCTGTTTCCAGAGGCCCTCTGTTGGCACCCTCTTCTGTACTGCTCCCAGGGGTGTTGGCTAGCAGATTGCTCCCCCTCCCAACACTGGGTCAGGAGCTGAACTCTTACGTGGTGGGCGGGTGGTCACTCCCCCTCCCGATGCCGCAGGCAGATGCTGTGCTCAGGGAGAGGCTGGTGGGCGGATTGTGCCCCCTCCCAGCACCGTGGTCAGGTGCTGCGTTCCTGCCAGGGAGGGGGGTGGCTGCCCGCCCTCCCCCGGCACTGGTGGCTCCGCTGCTCTGTGCAGCTGCCCGCTCCGCCTCTGGTCGGCACTCCGAAGGCGGGCTCAGGGAAGACCGCAGAATGGCCCCACCCGGCTCTGTGCCAAATCTCAGCTCCTTGTTTGTCTTGGTGGCACAAGTTCTCTGAGGTGCCAGGGCAGAAAGATCCTATCTGCCTCTGGCTGTGAACAAGTCTCATTCCTGCCTAGGAGGTTGCGGAGCCCCCAGGTGCGGATTCAGGGCTCGGCCCCGCCCCCGCCCGGGCGCTGCGCACAGGAGGAGACAGGGACTGTGGCTGCACCCCGCCTCTCTTCTCATGAGAAGCGCCAGTAACGGTGGCACAGGTTTGAGGAGACAAAGGCTACGGCGCCCCTCCCCACAGGGCACACCAGCTGTGTTGCTTTGCTTTTTTTGCAGTTTATGGGGGACCGAGGTTGTTCTGCTTTGTATCCCCTCCCAGCCATGGCACACAGCACCCTGCAGTCCCCCGGGGCTGCCTCAGTGCAGGCACCCCTGTTCTCCGCCCGGCTCAGGTGGCCTGTCCCGGCCCCCAGCTGCCGGCTCACATCTCCGGCTGGGTGTTGCATGGACCCTTTGTGCCTGTTTAACTCAGTTCTGTCGGTCAAGGGGTGCTTGGGGCAGATCTGAGCCTCGGAGGCTCCCCTTCTGTCCCGCTGGCCTCTCCGTTGGACGGGGGAGACCCAGCGAATGAGCGCCACTCCCTCCCTACAGGATCAGTCCCGCATTGTTTTGCTTTTTCTTCTTTCTTTATTCCTTTTCTCCTACCAGATTTTGGGCGTCTTTGTGTTTCAAAGAGGGCGATGTTCTGTCAGAGTTCGGCAGGTGCTCTGGTTGGCTGAGTAGGTCCGTAGATGTGAGTTTTGGTGTATTTGTGGGAGAGGGTGAGCTACAAGCGTCCTTCTACTCCACCATCTTACTTCTCCTCCCTGAATTCTTGCTTAGTCGCTTCCTAGTTTGTGCAAGTTGCTGGAACACTCTGAGCCAGTTTCTTCATCTGTAAAATGGGAATGCAACTAGTAACTGCCTTAGAGGATTGTTGTGATGATTAGATGACCTATTGCTTGGAAAGGACTATAGAGAATACAGTGCCTGGCTCACAGAAGGTGCCCCAGGCATATGACTACAATGGTTATTGTGGTTGTGGTTGTTATTATTATTATTTTAAAGTTGGCTGCACAGAAGAGAAGAAGCCTTGATATTTTGACAGCTCTTGAGGGGAGGAGCCTCATGGGCACACGAGTATTTTCAAACCCGTAGCATTTACATGCCATGTTTTCTAGTTGAGTGTTTTATCTTCGCTGAATTATGATGCTGTAGCGCTTGATTTGAAAGCTATACTTTCAAATGGGACATTCCAAGTAACTACAACTACTTGAAGAGCATTCTCTTATAATCAAGTTCCAGACCTGATGGGAGAATTTGGAAGTGGCCACTGGCATAAAAAGGAGCCTGTGCAGTTTAAAAATGATTGAGTCTGTAGGAAATAAGACCTGGGAGCTCCTGCTGTTGGTTTTTCTATGAGGCAATACGTGCTAAGCATATTGCCTTTGGTTCCTTCAACAGTTGCATGTAAGCATTAATATCCCCACTCAGCAGATGAGAAAAGTGAGGCTCAAAGAAGTCAGGGAACTTGCCCAAAGACACATGGCAAGAAACACGTGGAACCAGAATTCCATTCAAAATTTTCTAATTCTAGAGCCTGAGGTCTTAACTACTCCACGTTTCTGGAAAACACACATTTCACACTCACTGGGTAGTTCTGTGCATTTGGAGGTATGCAGCCCTCCTCAAGGCTTTCCTTGAAATAGATACAAATGGAAAATCCACCAGAAAAATTAACATCAGCATCTCGGTGGATAGCAGAGCTCTGAGAAGCCCTGGTTACCCTCCCGCCTGGAAATCAGCACAGTGTGGGTCCACCTAATCCAATGGAGCCTTCCAGGGGAGGCATTCAGTGCTGCACTTGACTTCAGCCACCCTCTGCAATCTGTGTCTCATTGTCCTCAGCCTATGCAGGGATGGCATGCACGCCGTAGATAAGCAAAGATGGATTGTAAAAAGGGTTCTCCCGTTTCTGCCCCCTCCCTCCTCATTCCCCCTTCAAAGCAAATTGCAAAGAACAGTGCGGTCCTGATCAGGCATTAAAATGTCATCCCAGCACATAGTTCTGATCAACTTAATCCTGGAGTTTGCTGCTGAGGGCTGCATCGGCATGTCAAACTTTGGGTTATGAGAGAACAATGATCTTCTGTGGCTACTGATTTTTTTTTTTTTAAAGCACATTCTAATGGAATAAACACATCAATGCCAGAGACAATATTATAAATTATTTCTGTGAACTTTTAATTTCAGGAGGGTAGATGGAAAGTAAGTTTGTTGAAATGAGCTTTTCCTGGTCGGTGGGAGTCCTGTTTCCTTTGGAATGGCTTTGGGAGGCTAAGGAGGCCACTGTTTCCTTTGGTTTTCTTGTTTTTTATTTTTTGCAGTTGTTTTGGAGAACAATTTTCTCTGACATGGAGCTGGGTGTTTTATGGCTTTAAAGAGATATATTGGTTTATTCATCTGTTGCAACTATAATAATATTGCCATTGGAGTCCAACTCGGTAATAAATCAGGCCATTCCTTTCCACTCTATACAAATAATTAAAATAAAAATCGACTGTGCCAGTGAATTTGTTCTACAAGCCGAATAGAATTGGGTGCTATAAGTCTAGATATTTTGGTTGACATAGGACCGTATATCTTAAAAATAAGAAAACAAAAGGTGGAAAAGTAAGACCTTATTTCATTATGTGCAATTTATAACATTTATCTTGAAGATAAAGTTGCCTTCCTCTGCTGCCCATTAACTGGAAGCCAGAATTGGAATACTGTGGAGGACTCATGATATCACATTCTTTCCCTCTCCCCTCCCCTCCATCCTCTTCCTTCTCTTTCTTTTCCTCTTTTTCCCTGCATCATTAAAAAACAAGTTGAGGTTCATTATTGTAGCTCTGGAAATAAGGGCCTTTTATTTATGCATGCACGCTTGCATGTCACATACGTTTTTACTCGTATATATATATACTACCTTTTTTCCTGAAAAGAATTAAGGCAGCTCACAAAAACGCATAATTCAAAATAAAATAAAAATGAGTGAGTCAGAAAAATTGGTGGAAAGGGGGAAACTGGTTCAGAAGAATAAAATGAAGGCAGAAGATCAGTGCACACAATGAATGCTATGAAGGCTGGCACATTGTGAGAGGAAGGCCATGCATTTAGCTTGGAGGCTCCTCGTAGGATTAATGCCATAATCTGCAGTAACCATAAGATTAGAAACACATTAATGACTCAGGAGAAGCCAATCTGAGCTTGGTATTGACATTAGAGAGACTTTTCCTCTCTGGATTCTTAAACCAAGAGGGCACCATAATTAAGGGACAAGAGTCTTCAACAACATCCTTAAGAAACACAGCCATACTTATACGTTTACCTCCCTGAAGGCCAATGGCACAGCACCAAGCGGCACAAATATTTCTTTGGTGGCCAAACATGAAGCCTAGACAGACAGTTCCTTCTTGCCCTTGCCTAAGCCAGGAAGAGATCAGAGCATACCCATGCAGTGGTTCTCAAACTTCATTGTGCATAAGATCTACTCAGCAAGTTTGTGAAACTTCCCATATGTAAGGATAAGCCAGGTTATGCTGCAGAAACAAACAGCCCCCCAATTCTCATGTGCTTAAAACAACAAAGGTTAATTTCCTGCTCATGCTGCATAACCACTGTGGGTTGACTGGGGAAGTGGGTAGGATGGAGGTGGGGGTGTCTCTGCTCTATGGCTTTTGCACTCAAGGTTCCAGGCCATGGAAGGCTCCATCTCCATGCTTCCATGATTGCCGAGGCAGAAGAGAGATAGGGGCAAATTGTGTATTGGCTCCCAAAGCTTCCCATCTGGAAGACAGCCATGTTACTTCCCAGGTCCATTTCATTGGTCAGAATGAGTCACCTGGTCATGTGGAACTTCAAAGGAGGCAGGAAAATACAACCTCTCCTTGGGCCTGGAGGATTATAATCTGTATTTTGGATGAGGACCCCAGGTGCTTCCAGTGCAGGGTCTCTGGACCATATTTTGAGAAGCAGTGGTCCAGAGAAAGGACCAGATTATTTATCTCTAAGGAAATCTGCCATAAATATTTCTCTGAATTGGGCTTTAGATATGTGCTGAGTGGTGGTGCATTTGGGGTAACACCCTGACAATACCTGCCCTGTACTATTCTCTGGAAACAGCAAGTACTAAGCCAAAATATGTTTAAGTCATGTATTCTAGAGGGTAGAGGAGAGGAGCCTAATGAAGACACTTGTGATGTCATGATGGTTCCCCTTCCAATGCAAAGTGGACCCATACTTATAGAACACCCGTAGACTGGGCCAAGATTTTCCTCAATAAATAGTTTTGGCTCTGTTATAACACTTACCATAAGGTCACAGAGTTCCATGCCATGGACCAGAAGTTCTCAACTAGGTGTGAGAGAAGGAATCACCTTGAATTTTGGGGAAAAAATAACATGTTTGAAAAATCTAGGCTGGTTCCTGTGTTTATGTATTTTTATTAAAGGTGATTCTGAAGCATCCTCCTGGTTAAGAAGCACAGCTTCTGAGCTGGAAAAAAATAGAAGTTACAAACAAGTCCATCTCTAAAATGTCTCAATGAAGCACCCCTGAAATGCTTGATTATTATTTTGCCACCACCTAGATTTTAAAAATTAAAGTGACGAATGAACATAGTTAAAGATAATTTGGATTGTATTGAAAAGGCTTGACATGAAAAATGTCACCCCTGCTTTCTGGAAGCACTCATGTTTAACTTGTTTATCCTTTCTTCCAGTATTTACACCATAACTGTAAGGGGGTCATACTGCTATTTCCTTACTTGCCGCGTGTAGAGCTGGCTCAGAGCAGTGCTATCCAATAGAAATATAACAAAGCCTGAATATGTAATTTAAACTTTTCTAGTAGGTACATTTTTAAAAAGTAAAAAGAAACAGGAAATTAGTTTTAATAATACAGTCAGCCTTCCATATCCACAGGTTCCGCATCCACGGATTCAACCCACCGCTGATGGATTTCCTGATTTTGATCTCTGGTTGGTTGAGTCCGTGGATTCAGATGCAGAACCCACGGATATGGATGGCCACTGTACTGTGCCCTTTTGTATCAGGGACTTGAGCATCGCCAGATTTTGGTATCCCCAGGGGTTCTGGAACCAATCCCCCACGGATACTAAGGGATGACTGTATTTTCATATACTTTAATAATATACTTTGTTTAACCCAATATATCCAAAATTTTATCATTTCAAGGTGTAATCAGTGTACAAATTATTAATGAGATCTTTTATATTCTTTGTGATAAGTCTTTGATAAATGCTGTGTATTCTATACCTAGAACATCTCTCAATCTTCACTGGCCACGTGTGGGTGGTGGCCACCGTTTCTGAGTAGCACAGATCTGAAGCTTTCCTATTGTGGAAATATTTAGCTTTTGTGCAAGTTAAGAACATATTAACCTGTTATTTTGAATAGTTTTCACAAGGCAGTGCTAAAATGTGGTGGATTACAGGACCGGGAGACGTAGCCTTGGAATTTGTCAAGAAAGAAAAGAGTGTAAATTTGGCTCTTTCTTAGATTAATTATTCTTTAGTTTTGGGGAATAGGGATTAACATTTAGAAGAAAAATGTGAGCTAGATGGCACTGTGCTTTCCAATTTAATAGGGCTAAAGCCACAGAAATAACAAAGGGAAAAAAATTGCAAGGGTCACAGTTTACTAGTTGGGTCAGGTTTTGAGCAGATCTGGGGACTTGATCTCCTCCTCAGGTGCTGTGTTATCTTAGAATTTTTAATCAACTGTTAATATGAGGAGACATTACCCAAATCAGTCAGAAATCCACTCACATTTTAGAAATCCTGGGAAATTAATCTTTGATTTGTCATTTCAGCCTCCCAACATACATTTTCCCTTCTTCTAGTAAAATTAGTTTCCCCATTAAGGCTCACCTCTGTTCTCCACTCTTAGCCCTGTGCTGTGGGAGGTATTAATTCTATGCTGAGTTGCTGTGGCAGAATGCCTAACTTGGCTTGGCCACTCAGAGAATTTTGGTCCTTTGGCCACAGTGATTGGATCAGGGTGGGTACTCTTAAGCCAAGCTAGTTAGATCCAATTAGGAATATCTTGGGGTTTTTGCTTGAGCAAGTCAGGAGAGGCACTTATTGCTCTGGGTTTGAACCTGGAAGGGTGTGATCTTGGAGTGGCCAGGGCCAGCCTGTGAAGCCTGGGAATGAAGCCCACACAATGGGTGGAGATGCTGAAACACAGAGGGATCTGAATCCTGATGACTGTGTTTCAGCCCCAGAATTCGGCTGTGTTTGAAACCAGAATCTAGTCCTGACAAGAGTAAGTCTCCCAGGTTTCTCTCTTTGGCACCACCAAAGACCAATGCACGCTCATAAGCTTTTAGTAACTTTACGCCCCGTTTTGCTGCATTCATCTTTCTCTATAACGACATTTCCCAGTGTGGATTCCTAGGTTCCTAATTCTATAAGATTGCTTTAAGAAAGTGCTTCCATGATCAAATGAATTTGATAAATTCTTAGGCTAGATTTTTCTACTTGGCTATTTCCAATGCACTTTAGCCTATTAAAAGCCCTCCGAACTTCTGAGGTTAAGAAATTTGATTAGCTCTGTTTTTCTAAAACTCCCTTGGCCATGGCACTCTTTTGGGGGGCTAACACCTATTACTGTACTATGGGACACATTTGTCAACTTCTGCTCTAAAAAGGAAGTAATTCTCCTGTTTCCAGTGATTTCAGGGGCTACCTCCAATTGTGGCACCCCTGGAGATGTTTATGTACCATCATTTTGTAAAGGACCATGAGGAGCCATCTGTCTAAACAGATATGTATCTGACAGGGAAAATGTAAGTAATTTAAACACACCTTTAGATTGCTAGGTAACCAAATTAGAACAGACCTGATATTTAGACCAGGCAGATTGGTTTAGATGTTTATTCATCCATTCCGTTATTTAGTCATGAACTCAACAGATGTATTGAGTGACTACTTTGTTACAGGCCCTAACCTTCAGGAGGTAATGACTCAACTTGCAATACTCCTGTTACTGCTCTTCTGGTCCTTTCCTATCCCTAATGACCACTGATGCTGATCTAGCTTGGGCTGACACGTAACTGTATGCCAGACAGAACTGAGTTACTCATCAGGAAAAGTAGATAGCACGGTCATAGGATCTTATGTTGATCTAGCATTTGAAATGTTGAGTTCTTTCAAAGATGCCATCTTATTTAACAAAAAATTTAGGAGAAAGATAGAGCAGCTGTTTTTAACATTTATTCTGCATAAAAGAGGAGAGGTCTGGAGAAGTTCAAAGGCCAGCCCAAGGCCACACTATTTTAACATTCAAAATCGGACTTGGGATCCAGGCCCTGGATTCCCAGGGTTTCCTTTTCCTACTGACCAGTGCCATTTATCATTTGCTCAGTTTACTCCAATACCTAGGATGTGACAAGTAGGATGGAGACCTCTGTCATCAGTATATAGTAGCCACTGGCCTCATGTAGCTAATGAGCCCTTGAAATCTGGCCACTGCAGCTAAGGAACTAAATTCTGAATTTACTTAATTCTAATGAATTTAAGCTCAAATGTAAAGACTGATCCTCAGTAAGTATCGGGAAACTTTTAAACATGTTTGAAATAACATGAATATATGAATCTACTTTTTCTAACTGTAAATTTTATATCTAAATATAGATCCTGTTTTTTTAAATGAAATTGTCATGTCTCAATTGAGATGTAAAGTATTTGTCATTTCAAAAATGTAGCATAAAAAAACATAAAGTATCTCAATATTTATTTGTTGAATAATTATTGTTAATTAATTATTAATTATAATAATTATTAGTTAAATTGAAACTGTTATGGATATATTGGGTTAAGTAAAAATATTTTACTAAAACGGCTTCCACCTAATTCTTTTCCCTTTTTTGGTTGTGGCTACATAAAGAATATATAAAGTCACATACATGACTTGCACTCTATTTCTGTTGGACAGCACTGATATAAAAACTATGTTGGAGGGCACTGAGTGTCTAGCTGCAAAATTCTAAATTCCAGTGAAATGGGTGGAGGGATAGCATATAACTAGAATTTGGAGGATGGCCTTGGAAATTACAGGTTTGGTTGTGTGTTCTGGCTCTGATATATCCTAAAGGACTTCTTGAAAACTGTTTCCTTACGTGTAGGTTAGGGATGATGTTACCATCTAGTTCATTGACTTTTTCCATAAGCTAATACCCATATAACACAGTCTAGTATTAGGCAATGTCTAAATGCTCATTACTTTGTTAGTAATAACGATAATTATAATAATACTATTGGCATAAAATGTAAATGGAGTACTCAGGCTTAATAAATGATGGCCTTCTCTCCCCTGGACTTTAGTTTTTTGAGGTGTCGTCCTC
This sequence comes from Camelus bactrianus, assembly GCF_048773025.1. Taxonomy (NCBI): domain Eukaryota; kingdom Metazoa; phylum Chordata; class Mammalia; order Artiodactyla; family Camelidae; genus Camelus; species Camelus bactrianus. The sequence goes on from NC_133547.1 coordinate 73,085,513, forward strand.
TGTTGCAATTCATTGCACTGGACTGCATTAATCATACCCTGTTTTGTTCTTACTGACAGTAATGAATAGTAACTGATACAAAGCAGCCTGCTAGGTCACTGATGAGGTGGCTACAAATGCTCTTTTCCAAAGCAGTTCTTAATTACCTTTTGTATGTGAAATGCCATATGCTGTAATTCTTCTGGCTGGAAATCTGCTCTGGGTTACGATGTCATGCTAGTTTTTAAACAATGTCTCTGGTTGATTTCTCCTCTGCAAGTCCCAGGGAGAAGTTTGATTTAGTTGTTTTTCCTTATAATTTTATATTTTAATTGGGTGACTTCCTAATTTTCTTTTTTTCCTTTTCATTTTCTTCCCCCTATTATTATTTAAGTCAGTGACTCAAACTTTGCTTTGAGTGTTGGGACTGGTTGTGTGCTGAGTTACGTGAGGACATCAGAACTCTGAGTGACAGTGATGTTTAAACACCTGGCTTAGGCTATAGATGTAGCTCTGTCATATACAAACACTGTTTTTAGGCCATCTGATAGTAAACTACTATCAAACATAGCAGAGTTTCATAGCTTTTAAAAGTCTGTGAAATGCTTCCGTTTACCTGAAGGTCAGATTTTTAGCCTCCTCAACCATCCAGGACACATCTGGAAACACAGGTGTAAGTGAAAAAGACCTTTTAGTTGCTTAAAAACACAATTATTGCCAAGCACAGTTCTTTATCCAGAAGGAGGGGGCAAGATTTTTCCAAAAGGCACTGACTTATTGATGAATCTAAAACAGGGGCTGGCAAACTTTTCCCTTAAAGAGCAGATAGTGAATATTTTAGGCCTTGCAGCCCATGCAGTCTTGGTTGCAACTACTTAACTTTGCCTGGTGTGGAGTGAAAGCAGCCACAGATGATACAGAAAGGAATGAGCACGGCTGTGTTCCAATAAAACTTTATTTACAAAGCAAAGCAACCAGCTGGGTTTATCTATGGGCTGTAGTTTGGCCACCCCGATCTAAAATATAGTAGCAGATTAAAAGGAGCAGGGTGGAGGGAAGACAGCAGGAAGGAGCAGCTGTTGAACAGAAGGAAGGATAAAACGATATCTTCAAGGTGGACAGAACCTTATAGAAAGTGCATCCATCCAGGGCCCTTCCATGGAGGAGAGAAATGGTCCTGGGAGCATAACAACATGATTGATGAGATGGCTTCACATGTGATAAGTGAGATTCATAATGATGACCCCACATCCTCTAGGAACTCTTAAAACATATTCCATATATTCTGATTACAAAGACCGAGAATTAGGGAACATATTTGAGAGAGTTATACCAAAGAGATGAAAATAGAAAAAGGCATTTTTGTACTTAAGATGGTAAGCATCATGAAAAACTCATGGAATTCTCCATTTCTGAAATCTGTGGCTCTTGAAGTGGTACTACATTTTTTATCTTTTGCTCTTTAAGCTTGAGACTTGCTAACAAAACCAGCTTTCTGCACCGGTCTTTGGCCAGATTCTCTGTGGGGTGTAGGAGAACATTCAAAATCTACATTACCGCTCTTTTTAAAGCAATCTATGCAGGATGATAAAATGTACTTTATGTACTTGCAATCCATGCTGACTGCTGAAAAACAGTGTTCTCCTAGGAGGAAGAGTATCTTGGACCACTCTTGCTAACTTGGGGGGAAATTGATTGTTTCCAGCTTGGGACCCTGGGAATACATCACTTTCAGCAGTACGGCTGCCGCTGAGTTGATGCCTTTGAGAATTTTTCCAATACATCCCAGGACTTTTTTAAAGGAAGGTAATTCTGTGACTCTCCATTCAACAGATTCTAGCTCCCCCTTTGCTCTGAATCATTCTGTATTTATCATTATTGATAAATAACATCAATAATGGCTGGGATTTATTCTATTTCTCTCTTAGATATAGTGTATGTTCACGTAATAAAATATGAATTTGTACAGACAGGTTAGAAATGTTCCTAGATTATTTATAAAGCCTCTTGGGGTTTCACAATTAGGGGCTGACCGTCAAGGAAAAGTAAAGATAAAAAACGATTTTAAAAGATAACCTGACTTTATGCGTTGCAAAAGTGTTTCCTTCCTATCGGTGAGTTTATTCTGACTTTGCAAGAATATTCAAAGTCTTGCATGAAGTTCGTACTGGGGGTTTCAGAGCCAGATTTCACAAGCACAAATCTTGTTTCATAGCTTATGGCTGTGTGCTGTTGGGTAAATAACTTAACCTCTCTAGACTGGTTTCTTTGTAATTTGGAATGTGTAAAAAAAAATTTAAAAATTAAAAAAAAATTTTGGGGGGGAGGTAATTAGATTTATTTTACTATTTGTTTTAAATGGAGGTACTGGGGATTGAACCCAGGACCTCGTGCATGCTAAGCATGTGGTGTACCACTGAGCTGTACCTTCCCTCCACTGGAACCTGTAATTTTGTATCTTTCAGGGTTGTTGAAATGCTTAGCACAATGTAGGGCTGCCAGGTATAGTTGTGTAGATTGTGAACTGAACAACTCCAGTGGGCTCCCATTACATAGACTACAATGCAACGTGGCAACTTTAGTACAAAGTTAGTGCTTGACAGATATATAAAGCCATTATTATTGCTATTATTATTATTATTATTGAGAAACCCAAGGCACACGAATGTTATGAAACCTGTCTATGATTATATACTTTCTGTGAAAAAACCATCATCATGTGGCAACAACTACTAGGCATACATTGTTATCAACATTCTGGTGTGTTTCATATTAGATTTCAATTGTTGGATTAAACTAGCCAATAATTATCTAATAAAAGCTTGGACTAGATTTTTGTTTTCCTGTGAATTTGGTTCATCTGTGACTTGATTCCAGAGTTTTCTTCACAATGACTCTTTAGCCAGTTTATCCTATGCCTAGTGTCCTATTATTCTCTGGAAAGTGGTGCTCTGTCTGTTCATTCATTCATGAAATGCTGTTATCACCTTGTGTGTGACACTGTTCTAGGCCTAGAGATATGAAAATGACTAACATGGTTTCTCAAGGATCTCACAGACTCAGACATAAGCAGTTCATCAGAGCAAGATGAGAAATGTCTGGGGAGAGTGAGTCTTTAACTCATTCATTCATTGTTTTTTTCATTCATTTATGAAACAGATGCATAGTACTGATGATGACCTAGGCACTGATGTTGTGGTAGTAATAGAATACCAAGTGTCATAAGACTTGGTCCCTCCCCTAAAAGAGCTCAATAGGCTTCCTGGAGTCCAGGAGGCAGGGCAGGTAAGAAAGAGTGCTGGGCAGACAAGGAAGGGACTGATGTTGCAGGCAATTTGAGGAAAATCCAAGTGCCCTGGATGGGGCTGAAGACTTGATATCAGCCTGGTGTTGGTGATGATGTCCAGCCATACAATTGACAACTCCTGTCCTCTTGGCCAATGCTCTTTCCACCTCTGAATCTCAATTTCCTCAACTCCCCGAATGAGAACAATAACCTTCTTCCAATGAACAACCCTGAAGATTTTTGAGAGTCCCAAAGGAGGTAAGTATGTGAAATTTCTTCAGAAATTGGAAGGAGTGAAGTGTTAGTTAAAATAGAAGTTATGTCTATCAATTCCCATGAAGGGTCCCTTGATTAGGTTACCCTGAAAACCTGAGGCAAAGACTTGGGAACAGGTGCTCCCAGGAAGGTGGAGTAAGGGGCCAGGGAGAAGCCAGCAGGGAAGGAGGAGAAGTCCCCTGAGAGAGTGCAAGTGAGGTCACTGCTTGGACAGGGGAGGTCTGATTCAACTAGGATCTTCTAGAAGCAAAGAGAATGCCTCCCAGAAAAGTCCATCCAATTGATGGGAGATGATTTTTCCCCCCATTGATTCCTGTTAGTCTATTTAAGAGCCTGTGTCTGGAAAACAATGGACAAAAGGCCTGACAGTTACCTAGAGGATGCCCGTAGTGTTCAGATACCTGGTTCGGTTTCCAGCTTCTGGCTGTAATGCGCCTCTTAGTTATAGGAACATATTCTCCTTTTTCATTTTTTCTCTTCTCACTCTTATTAATAGGATGCCTGCTGAGTAAGAGCCACCCAAATTAGTGCCATGAATTTGTTAGAAGTCTTCCCCCGCCTCCGTTTCGATGTTGCTTCCTTTGAGGTCATCTTTCTCATCCCCAAACATTCCCATAGAGCATTGGTCTGGCCAAGAATTATATTCCTAATCAAAATGGAATCTTCTGTAACCAAACCATGATTAGATAGTCAAACAATTTTTTGAGTTCAAGTTAAGTCCCTTATTAAATAGGGAACAATACAGTGGCTTTATGTGAATGGTGCCTGGAATTCTAAATTCTGAAAGTCTTTTGAGGGTTTGATAAATGTGCACTTTATCATAGTAAAACATGCTAAAAGTCATGTAGAATTTTATAAATATATATATGTGTATATATATATATATGCCTCCTACCGGGCCTTGATCATCCAGCAGGCCTAACCTATCAAAAGGATGCTAAAAATAGTCTCATCCACAAAGAGGTTCTGAAGTATGACTTTTGATAAAAAAAAAAAAACCTAAAAATTCTATTATTAGACTTTGCTGTAATTTGGTAACTTCTACGTTAAAGAAATCTAATTTTCAAATTCTCTGATTAAGTTTGTTTCTTTAGCATCAGAATAATATGTTTGAATTTTTAGGATTTAAATTAAGAATGTTTCCAGTTCCAATTCTGTGCTAGACACCTCTCTATAAACGAAGGTACTGCTGTTTTCAAGTGTAGTATCTTTGAAGGTGACTACAGGAAGGCAGGAAATTTAGGCCAAATGTGTGACCCAATTACCTGAGTTTCTGAATGTGGCAGCTGTTCATGACTTTAGCTGTTTCAACTGAAACAATTAGCCACAAGTCCTCATTCTGAACTCTTCAGCGTCCCTGAGTAGACAGTTATCTCCCCTAATTAACGGAGTAATCTTCAGCAAGCCACTTTAGAGATGGAAAATTGAAGGTCAGGGTGGAAAATGTCGATAGCAATGCTTTCCTAATATCTGTAAAGCACCTAGTATGGTGCTTCGCGTGTGGTGTGCACTCATTCAAGAGGTATTTTTGAGCATCTGCCGTGTGCCTGGCATTGTTCCAGAGGCTGAGGTTACAGGGTGCCCGTGGCAGACAAAAGCTTACATTCTGGTGGAGGAAGACAGACAAAAGCAAGTAAAGGAATAAGGATTTCAGGGGGTGTAATGGAGAAGGGACTGGGGATGACTTCTGAGAATGAATGTCCAGGGTAGTTTCTCTAAACGGGGGGGAGCATTTGAGCAAGACCTAGTGGCAATGGGTCTGTCCTGGGTGGCAATGGGTCTGTCCTGGAAATATCTGGGGACGGAGGGAATATCAACCCAGGATCCTAAATTAGGCATGAGCTTGGCGTCTCTGGAGGAGAGAAAGAAGGCCTGCAGAGAGGCTGGAAGCTAGATTGTGAGGGGCCTGGAAGATGCTGGTTTGGAATTTGCTTAAAGTTTGATGGGAACCTATTATAATATTTTAAGCGAGGGAGTGACTTGATCTGATTTAATTTGTTTGCTTTCTTTTCTTTCTTTCTTTCTTTCTTTTTCTTTTTCTTTTTTTTTTAAGATGACTCTGGATGCTATGTGGAGAGTAGTGTCTGGGTGGAGAGTAGAACTGGGGAGGCCAGGTGGAAGGCTGTCATAGTATTTCAGACAAAGTGTGATGGAGGTGGGACTAGAGAAGAAGAGTGAAAGATCAAGAGACAGGACTTAATGAGGAAAATGGATGGAAAGGAGAAAAGCAAGGATAGTTCCTAATTTTTTGTTTGAGGAACTAGATCAGTAGTGGAGCTGTTTTCTGAGATGGGAGAGACATGGAGAGAAGAGTAGGTTGGGATGGGTTTTAATGTATATAGGTAGAGATGATGACTCAGTACAAGTTTCCCAGAAGAAGATCATGAGATGTGGACTGGAGTATAACTAGATTATTTGGGAAATAATCTCAGGGGACACTGTTACAGGAGCAGGGAGGTGAGGCAGGGAGGGGAAGGCAGCCAATCCAGGATACATGATCAGGCAAGTTACCACTGTGGGCAGGTTTCCCTTGGAGAACTCTGGGGGTCAATGTGAAACATAACACCACAGCATTATTCCACCTGAGTGGCAAGAAAGCTGGGTTTCCCCCCTGCAGCCATTGATTGAAGGCTGTTCTTGGGGGAAAAAGTTTCCTGGCACCTCTGGCCTGCTATGTGTACAGGTAGAGCAACCTCTATCCATCAGATAAAGCCCTTAGCTAAAGAGATGCAGGTGCTGGCAGCTGGAGATGTGTCCAGACAGGGATATGCGTAGCACCTGCTACCATGTCAAATGGGCAGATGGACCCAAGCCTCTCAGGTGAGAGGTCAAGACTGCGCCATGTATAGAGAATATTTAAAACCATGGAATTAGAAAAAAATCACCTACAGATTGTTTATGGATAGAGAAGAGAAAGCCCTAGAGCTTGATGTGCCAATATTTAGAGATGGCTTTGATGAAAAAAATTAAAGAGTAGCCATTCAGGTTGGAGGAAAATCAGCAGAATGTAGTGTCATTGGAGCCAAGAGAAGGTTTTCAACAGAGCGATCAGGTGTTCAAATGCCACTAAGCACTAGAGAAGCCATGGAGAGAGAAAAGTGGATGTCATGGCTCCTTGGTGCCACTTACAGCAGACACTTAATACTTAATTTCATTATTGTGATGATTAGATCCTGAAAGATCACATTTAGATTATTTTTTCTTCTGAGCTGCTTTTTGGAACCTTATGAAACAGGATCTCCATATTGTGTCCCTGGAAGGTGTAGAATTCATTCCCTTGAATTCCTAGCAGGGAGGGGTCTATAAATCTTGATTGAATGGTTAGTCTTGGTTAATTTGACGAATCTTTCTTTCAGAATCAGGACTTTTCTTATAGCAGGAAATTTCGGGACAATGGGAAGAGAAGATGTCTTAATAAAACACCTGTACCTTTGAGATTTCTAGTAGCAACTTAGTTCTGGAAAATGTATGCAGTACTCATATCAAGGGTTACTGTAGAGCCTGCATTGCAGAAATAGTCTGATGTAAAAGTCTCCCAAAGAAGAGTGACTTGGGTTTCTTAAACAGTACTCTTCCATCAAGGCAAGGCTCCTCCTAAGAACTTTTAGGTTCTTTTTTCTTTTTTAAATTGAGGTATAGTTGAGTTACAATGTTGTGTCAGTTTCAGGTGTACAGCAAAGTGATTCAGTTATGCATATACATATATTCTTTTTCAGATTCTTTTCCATTATAGGTTATTACAAGATATTGAATATAGTCCCCTGTGTTATATAGTATGTCCTTGTTTATTTCATATATAGTAGTGTGTACATCTTAATCCCAAACTCCTAAATTATCCCTTCCCCTCACTCCTTTCCCCTTTGGTAACCATAGTTAGTTTTCTATGTCTGTGAGTTTAATGAGTCTTTTTCTCGTCTGTAAATAAGTTCATTTGTGTCCTTTTTTTTTTTTTGATTCCACATATAAATGATGTCATAGGATAGTTTGTCTGATTTAATTAACTTCACTTAGTATGATAATCTCTAGGTCCTTCCACGTTGCTGCAAATGACATTATTTCATTCTTTTTTATGGCTTAGTAGTAATCCATTGTATATATATATATCACATCTGTTTTTTTACAATTTTATTGAAGTATAGTCAGTTTACAATGTGTCAATTTCTGGTGTATAGCACAATGCTTTAGTCATACAGGAACATACATATATTCATTTTCATATCTTTTTCACCATAAATTACTACAAGATATTGAATATAGTTCCCTGTGCTATACAGTATAAACTTGTTGTTTATCTATTTTATATATATCACATCTTCTTTGTCCATTCATCTGTCAGTGGACATTTAGGTTGCTTCCATGTCTTGGCTATGGTGAGTGGTGTTGCTCTGAACTTTGGGATGTGTGTGTCTTTTCAAATTAGAGTTTTTTCTGGATGTATGTCCAGGAGTGGGATTGCTGGATCATCTGGTAACTTGATTTTTTAGTTTTTCAAGGAATCTCCGTACTGTTCTCCATAGTGGCTTCAACCAATTTACATTCATACAATTTACAAGATGTTAGGCTCTTAACATTTTTAAACCATGCAGTCAGAAATATCAGGCATTTGAGATCCACAGTATCTAGGAATGTACACTAACTGGCCTTTCTTTGGATGTCTACCTGCAAAATGAGGTTTGAGGAAAGACTTCTTTTCCCAAACCTGAGAGTTTGTTTAGGTCACATAGGGAAATGTTAATATTATACAAGTGAAAGGGTTCATTGAACACTCCCCCAGCCTCTCTCAAATTTACCACTTCAAATGTATTATAAATCCATACAAGTTCCTCTTGGCCTTGGAGCATGTTCCAGGCAGACCATCTGAGCTATTTTAATGCCCTCTCTTTATTGTAGTCTTTCAAGAAATGTCATGATCACATTCCTGTCATAAGATGGGGAAGAGGAGCCAAGTGGAAAGCTAATCGTTAAGACCAATTTGTCACTTTTGGGAAACCTTAGTTGAGGTCGCCAAAGTGAGTTATTAAACAATTATTCAAAGCTAAGTACTGAAATTCCCCAACACTATCCAGGATTTAATTTTTTTCAGTTCAGATTAGAGGAATGCTTCAGATCATTTCTGAGCACTGAGCTCTGACAGATGCTTTTGCTGTTTCTTTGAGCTTTTGTATTTCTAAAGAATCCTACATCATGTTTCATGCTTCCATAGCTAAGACTTTGTCCTTACCTTCATGGAGATAGATTTGGTTTGAAGAGATGTGTGTGTGTGTGTGTGTGTGTGTGTGTGTGTGTGTGTGTGTGTGTATTTGTGTGTGTGTATGTACATATATGCATATTTGTGATTGCATGTAAATTATATAAAAAATTTTTAATGAAAACAAATCAGCTGTCTATTGCCCACTGGGCTATATACTATTTTGATTGGCTTTACAAGTTGTGTTGCAGTTCTATTTAAAAATGTCAAGAGTCACAGATCATTTTCAGTATTTTGAGTCATGTGTGAAATGAAAATTATCTTCCCTCAACACCTTCCATGGCTCCCAGCACTTTTCATTCTCCAAACCTGTTTCTGATGCTATTCTTGCAAATACAGTGTAGCTCAAGCTGCAAAGACATACCTGCTCAATCTCTTCTCCTTTCTGCCATTCCATGTTATGTGTTGGATTTTGATGTCTCCAAAAGGGTGAGAAGAGGGAAGCTGATGGAGGAAATGTTGGGGCTGTAGTTTAGAAGCTGTGGGGACAGAAGGAAGGGTGATTGTTTTTCTGTCAGTTGGGTCATAGAGTTGTGCCATAGAAAATAAAGGAGAGTTAATTTCTTTGGAGCTAATTTCTTTGGAGCTAACTAACCTCTTTGGATTCAGAGACTATGTATGTGTTTCTAAATCAATTTCACTTAATGAAACAGCTAGAATCAGTTCCTTCTGTCTTTGAGTCTGTGGTCTTCAATCTTTGGTTTACAGTCTTGTAGACACTGTAGGCCTTTTGTGTATCTTTGTGGGCATTTTATTGGGAAGTCTGGAGTATGAATATCTATTACCCACCATGCCAACCTGGAAGTCCATGGGAAAGATAGTAAAACCTTTTAGACGGTATGTGGTGCTCTGTTTCATCTCAGACCCTACTGCAGAGAAAACTGTGCTGGAAATCAGAATTGAAATGAGATAAATACTGCATTTATCTAATTTCATGAGAAACTTTGCACACTGAGACAAAGAATACATTTTTTTTCCAACATTGTGTTCAACCTTGTGTTAACGAAAAGGTTGAATTACAGATATATGTAGCTTTTTTCAAATGTCTCTGATTTTTAAGGACTCTCCTGATTGTTCATTCAAATTTTTTTTTGTATCTTTCTATCTGCAGTGTTCCTCATTAAAAATCAGGATATGGGAAATGATGGGAGAGTTTAAAAGTTTAAAGTACATTCAAGAGTGCTCAAATATTTCACATACTGAGTCTTTATTTCTTCCTGCCTCGAAAGGTGCCTCTAATTGTGGCCCTTTGTTCCTGTGTTTTTTGTTCAAGGAATACCCCCCATATGCCAAGCCCTTGAGGCCTGCCCCTGGCTCACACTAAGAGAGGCTCTCCCATGCTGGCGATCTGTGGACGCTCTAGGGAGAATGCATGGTATGAAATGATCAATCACAAAACCATTTTGCTGTCATTAAAACCTCTTTGTGAGTGATCACTGTTCTTTCTTCACATGAGATAAAAATTAAAGACAAGTTGAATGAAAAATAATTGCTCTCCATTTCCAAAGGGGGAAATGAGGAAAAGAGGAAAGGAAACTTTCTCAAAAAAAAAAAAGCAGAAACTTTCATTGAAAAGCACTTTAAATTTTCCTCAGATATTCCAACATGTTTTCCCACCTGCCCCTCTCCCCGACCTACACCCCAGGATAGGATTCATTTAAGCAAGCAAACATTTTAGAGTGTTCCACTCAAGCCCTTGTTTTCCAGATAACACAGGCTGCTCTGTGTTTCTCCATATGCCTGCAACATCTGTACTCTGCACAGACCATGTCACGGTGAAATATGGCCGAGGCAGATTCCAGAGTTCTCTCAGCCAAATATGGATACGAGGGCTCATAACCGCAGTCACTGGCAGACACCCTCACATAAACCCTAGACTCAGGAGGGAGCCTCAAAATAAGAGGGCTTAGGAGGCCATGTTAGCTCTCTAACAATTTAAGAATTCTGAAACATTGTCTCCTTGAAGCTAGCTAATCGGGCAGCTGGGTTTGAGTCTGTTTTGGAACCAAATGACCAAATACAGTGAAAAAATTTGATGAAGCCTGATGAAGGGGGGGGTCTTAAATTTTTATTTTTTCCCTTCAAGTCATGCAGATTTTCTACCACAGGCAAGGATTCGCCTTGAAAGGAACGATCTGGTTGAGAGATGAGAAAGCTGAAGGAAGGAATGTCTTTCTATGTCTCAGGTAAGAGACTTCTGAACCTCAGTTTCTCCATCTGTAAAGTGACAGGGTTGGACCATGTGACCCTCACTTTGACCAGTTTGGATGCTAAGTGTGATTTCTCAAGTAATGGTGTGAACTGGCCAAATGCCATATGGTAGGGGGGCCTTCAAATGGAATTTAAATCACTTAAAAACACATTTTCTATCATTAAAACCTCTGGGTGAATGAACCCTGTTCTTTCTTCACTTGAGATAAGATATTAAAATTTTCTCCTTATGAGTTTCAACAAACATATTGTAATAAGATTGAAAAATAGAAAAATGGGAGTTGGTGAGCACATGTGTGTAATTCTACCCCCAGAAGAGTATTGGTGGCATCTTCGTGTATTTTTCCCAGTACTTTTCTACATATCAGATGCTGTATATGGTTGTAATTACCTTGTCTAGAGCTATTTTGTACCTTGGGTTGTCTCTTAACATTATAATGATTTTCCTTATTTGTGCATATCCTTCCTAATTGTCTTTTTTTTTTATTTTTTTAGGGGGGAGGTAATTAGGTTTACTTATTTATTTATTTATTTTTAGAAGATGCACCGCGGATTGAACCCAGGACCTTGTGTATGCTAAGCATGTGCTTTACCATTTGAACTATACCCTCCCCCCACAATCGTCTTTTTAGTAGCTGAGCAGATATATTTAATTATTTCCCTGTTGCTGGGAAATTCATTCCAGTTTTTACGCTTACAAATAATATTACAATAAATAGCTTCCTTCCTATGAACTCTGGTTTTCCTCCAAGTCAATCTCACTTCAAAGAAAAAAAAAATGAAACTGTTTGGTTGTCCCCTAATGCAGAACTCTGGCTGATCCCATGTTATACAAACTCTGTTTTATCTTTGTGTTTACAGTTACGCACGATGATGTTTGTCAAATGCTTATGGATTTGTTTGTGCAATCAACCCCAAATTAGATCTGCTGGTCCCTTGAAAAAGCTAACTGGGCTCAGTTGGATAGGAAAGGCTTGTAGTAGAATGATGTTTGAAAAGACTAACATAAAATATGCTGTGGGCCTCATGCTGTAGGGAGGATGTATGTCACCAGCTTCTTCTCATTACTACTCTTCTCAGTGGCAATCTGATTGTCACCCCCTAGGATCTGGGTCCCCAACTTGTGGCAGAGGAGATAACAAATGACCAGTCCAACAGCAATATCATTCCTGCTTCTCTCCAGCCGGCAACAGTTCCTTGCCATTAGTACAACCACTGAAGAGTGTTAAATCTCTTAGTGCTGTGAAAATTGGTATTAAAAGAAGTACTTTAAAAAAGAAATGGGAGCTTAAGAGCTATAATAAAAGAATAACCCTTAAAGCAAGTCAATTGGAAAGCATAATGAAGTTGATAGTGGTCTTTTTAGTTTAGTCATGAATTTGTTAGAGAAAAAAAATGACTTTTCTGAAAACCACCATCTGTGCCCTAAGTAGATCCATTAACACTGCTAAAGACACTGAGAAGGTTACGCTCGCTGCCACGGCTTTTCACCCCCATTGCATTTTAATTTTACTGCATTCCCTGTTCAGGTTTTTCCAAGTCTCATCCAATTGCCCATGCCAGAAGGCTCTTGTTACTCCCTAATGGATTGTGATCTTCAGGGTGAACTTTGCCTCTTGAAACAAGAGTCCCCTGTGTTACTCAGACCTCTAAGTGTTGACAGGCCTGGCAAGGGACTGGAGGCTTTAATTCCATTTGCTTAACACGGCTGGATGTCAAATTGTGTTAAACTGGCATCTAAGGGACAGGGCAGAGTTTTTGGATGGAGTTACGCTTTGGTACGTCAAATTCAGGTTTATGCTCTTTAGCTGTAGAAATGCTCTGAAACTCTCATACCAAAAAAATCTTGTTTTGAACATATTAGAACCTTTAAATAATTTTCCTGAAGTTATTCTTTTTTGAAATGAAAATAGTCATCCTTCTATTGATCTATTTTGTGCAACATTTTCAGAATTAAAACCTATGTTAAACTTCTATGTAACTTACAAAAGAAATACCCATCTTCTTTTCATGTTTGGAATTCTTAAGGTTATAGTCTACATACCAGTACTAGCCTGTGTGTTGTCTCTCATTCAATCAACAAATACATACTAAGCATTTACTAGACACTTGGCACCTGCTAGGTGTTGGGTACAAGATTCTGACCCTGCTGGAAACATTCTTTAGGGATTTCATGTAACTTATCAAGTAAATTTCAAGCATCTTAAGGGTAGAGATGATGTCCTGATTTCCCTTTATAGGCCCTGGAGAAAGTAAAATCTATGCAAGAAGTACTTAGCGGATGCTAACTGAAAGAATGAAAAAATAATGAAATCAGATTAAACTTACATTGCTCAACAAAATTGGCTTATCACATGAGATTTGGAATTCTTTTTATGAAGGCTATTGAAATGGTATATAATGTTTCTTTTTTCCCTTTGCTTAAAGCCCCTTTGGTCCAATGGTTGAAGTCAGTGTTAGTGGATGGCAGAGTACAGACTGTTTATAAATGCTTGAGATGTGGGGAAAACTATTTCTGTGAAGATAGAAAAGAATCTTAGCAGCTTCTAGTTCCACCTCTTGTATAGATGTGGAAAATGTAGCTTAGTGAGCTTGAGATTCTTGCTCAGACTTGCCCAATATCGTAGTTGCAGTAGCAGTGCTGGACGTGAGACCCTGGTTTTGGAATTCTTAATTCTTTCTGCCATCTTACTTTTATTTAACACTGGTAATACTGCTTATTCCTTGGTTGGGTTTTTAAGTTATAAGCAACAGAACCTGGTTTTGACCAATTTAAGAGAAGAAGGAACTTGGAAAATAGTGAGTGAGTCACAAAACTAAAGGAAGACTTTAAGAACTAGACCCCCGGCTGAGTTCTCCTTGCCTTTGGAGAACGGGAACTAAAGGCTGTCCCTTCCGGGAGCTGCCATCCAAATGAATCAGCACTAAGAGTTTTCAGTCTCTGTGTTACTACACTCAGGATTCACATTCCAGGGAGAGACCTCTGATTGGTCAAACTTGGGTCATCAGTCCACTCCTTAGGCAGGAGAGGGTGGGACGCTCTGATTGACAGACCCAGTAAGTCTGTATCCATTGGGGGTTCCAAATCAAAACCAGGTGCTATTATCAGAGGAGGGAAAATGGATGCAGGGTTAGTCAAAACCTACAGAGTGCACACAAATGACTGTATTGCTCGCGAAGGTGAGTCTCGTAAGTATGCAGACATTGCCTTCTCCAAATATTTCCCACTCTGTTCATGCCTGTAATACCGTCTCTGAGCCTTGTACCTCCAGCACACTCTACAGGGAAGATGAACATCTCTAAAGGGAGATCTCTTGTCACTCCTCTGCGCTACCTTAACATTTCTCCTTCCTTTCAAATTTCTTTCTCTTCCAAGACTATAACCCTTCACATAAACTCTAGGTCCTATCATCACTGAACTCCTTTGGGGACCTTGGGACAAAAAATTCTTTCTCTGCCTGCTCTGCACCCCTGAGACCCTGTGGTTTAGGTGGTATTCCATCCTTACCTCCAGGGGCAGAGCATGAGCCTCTCAGCTCTCTTGAATTTCAGCACACATGTCCAGCATTGACCTAAGGAGTTCTCTCTGGAAGGAGGGAAAATCCAGAGATAATGGAAACCCATGGGAGAAGCCAAAGGATAGATGTGTGATGAGCAGATAGGAGAACCAAGTGAGGGGGAACTGAATTTGCAAACTATGAAGGGAATGTAGGATGATGTCATGTATCATGGAGAATATCGTGTGGGACTAATTTTGGAGCCTTTTGAAGAATCCTTACCAGATTGGGCTTATTAAATGTGGTGACTTTTGCCCTATGGTGGGTAATGGTGCCCCTCAGGATCTGATGCTTCCATATCTAGATGACCCATCGTAAACTCAGCATGCCTAAATGTCATCTTCCCTAATTGCCCCATGCTTATATCAAAGCTTCTTCTCATTCAGTTTCTCCTTATTGCTTGTCCAGAGACAACCAATGGATCTTCCTCTTTTAGGAAAGCCCAGCAAGGCCACAAAGGAAATAAGGTAGAGTAATTAAAAGAATTGACCATGGTCAACTCATGGGACTTTTATTCTGTCTTAAATGTCTAGTCTTGAGTCTCTTGACACAAGTTCCTCCATCCTGACTCACACCTCAGATGAACTGCTTCTGCTTGTGCCTTGTGACTTAGCTGCTGGGAGCTTGTAACCCTTTATTTCCCTTAGTCCTGATTTGGCGTGTCCACGTAATCGTAATCTCCATTTCTTAAAGGAAAATTGGAATGAAACATCTACTCAGCACTCGTATCTCTGGCGTCTTCCTAGAAAAACTGGAATTTACCAGATACGACACTTTTAGAGGAACCACCATCATTCTGGTCACTATAATTAAACATTTATTGATCAAAGTGTGTTTGGTTGTAAGCAACAGAGATCCACTAAATTAGCCAAGTAACTGGTTTAATGTAAAGATGCATGGAATTCTCAAGGACAGTAGCTGGGTTTCTTGGGAACTGCTAAGTTTTTAGGTGGCTTTCCTTCTGTCTGCTTTTTTTTTTTTTTTTTTTTTCTGGTCGTGTGCTCTTCTGTTGCTGAGGACTGTCTGCTTCATTCATCTCTTCTTACTTTTCCATACTTATGAGTGTCTGGGGCAGTTATGGCTCAGAGACTCAGCCCCCATTCTGTCTGAGTTTTACTTCTCCGACTTGACGTCTCTCCTTCAAGTGTCAAGTGAGACAACTAATGCTCTCTGATGTCCACCCCTGGAATAATTTGCTGCCGCCAGAGGTCCGGGTTGTCTGGTACGACTGTGGTCACATAGGCACCCCCCTTCTGCAGAGACCAGTTGGAGGACGTCTAAGGACAGGGTTACTGTCAGGTGTGCACTAAACATGTCTACTCAGATCCTCCCTCATCAGGGTGTCCCTCTTCCTTCATCTCATCTCTTGCCTCTGATTACTAAGTACTGCGCTCTGGTCTGAATGAATGATTTTGACTCTGGCACACGAGGCTTTAAGTGCATGCCTCCATTAGTCCAAATGTACCTGGCCTTGCAGAGATGGAAAACTCGGCATCTCCAAGCCAACAGGAAGGGACTCTCAGGAAGTCTGTGTCTCGGTGAGAAATAGTATTGGAAACCAATGAAGATCCATTGCTGAAACCCGACAGCGAGATACTTAACATAGTTACTAGCTGTGCTAACTGATTTAATGAGCAGGGAACATAACGAATGAGCATGTTTACCAAGTTAACTTGTGAAAATGAATATCTGTAATTAAAGCAGCTCACAACTGACAGGCAAACAGGAAATTATTGTTATTATTATACACAAATCATCTTAAAATACCAGAACTTAATAAATGGGGGAAAAAAACAAACAATGGCTAAAACTGTCTGCTAAATAAAAAATAATGACGAACACCTGTGGTCTTTTTATAGGACTCCAGTGGAGACTTTTTTTTGAAGACCTAATTATGTTTTTGTAATGCTACCATTTCATTATTTCTCTGTAGCATTATTAAAAGAAAATGTCCATATTTTCTCTGTGTAAAAGGTCTGAAACAGAGATTCAAGCTTTTTTTTTTTTTTTTTAAATGCCACAGACACTCTGATAGTTCTAGCTACTTATTGGCAAAGCGCATAGGCCTTGACAAGACTGGACTTTTCCCTTTGGTAATACTGGAGTCTGGCCAGGGGATAAAGGTGATGTAGACCCCTTCAGACAGAGTCTGCTGGTGAGTAACTGAGAAACAGTGTTGCTGAGAGGGTACAAGACCCAGCTCTGCCTTTAGCCTCCCTGGTCTTGAATCCCAGCTTTGGTCTTTCCTAGCTGTGTGTCCTCCACTAAAGTTACTAAACCACTCTGTGCCTCAGTTTTCCCACTTGTAAAATGGGGAGAATGATTATACATATCTCATAAGATTATTGTTTAAACTAATACACCAAAAGAGCCTCGTAAGTGCTGATAAATATTAGCCACTATTATTACCTGCAGGTTACCATTCTCTGTGTGTCTTCCTTAACCAAAAGGTTCTAAGAATGCAGCACTGGGATGGCCCACCCATGTAGACAGGGAGTAGCAGCCACATGAGTGCTCTGTACAGAGTTGAAAGTTTATTGTCTTCATAGCACTGAACACCATTTGAAAGTATCTTGCTTGCCTCTTGTCTGCCTCCTCTCACTTGAATGTAAGCTCAGTGGTGGGAGAACCTTCTGAGGCTGACTTTGCACAACTTCAGGAGATGCTGCTCATATTGTCCTTTCATATTTCTGTTCTGCAGGGCTGCCATTCACATTAAATGGAGTTGTGCAACACAGATGTCCCAGTGGGACCTCTAAATTGATCTCACCCCCTTACCATACCTTCTCTCCACCATGATTCTTCTCTATGTTGGTGCCAGCTCTGTGTGCCCCATCACCCCAAGTGGGAACCTTGGAGACCTGGTGGTTTGATATGAATAAGAATCTCAACTTCCCTCTTCTGCTTTGGTTCCCTGTCTCCCTCTCTCCATGTAGAGGACAGAGTGCTCTATTCAACCTATATCAGGTCACATCAATTTCCTGCTTGATGTCCTCCATAGCTTCCCAGTGCACACACCATACCATTCAAGCTCTTCAGCATGGCCTAACAGGCCTCACCTTATGCCACACTCTCTTGATCATACAGGTACCCTAGCTTCAAAAGTGGTCCCTGCACTATGAGCATCACTGGGAACTTGTTAGAGATGCAATATCTAGGCCCACACCAGACCTACTGAATGAGAAACTCTGGGGGTGAGGCCCACCAATCTGTGTTGTAATAAGACTCCTAGGTGATTCTGTTACCATACTGGCTTCTTTGTGTTCCTGAGACATGGGAGCCATCCATCTACCTGAATGCTCTTTCCCAGATTTCCACATGATTTGTGGGACCAGCTCTGCTTCATTATTCATATCTGTTCCAAAGCCATTTCTTCAGAAAGGCCATTCCCACCCACCTGTCTAAGGTAACTGTGCTTCCCCTTTGCTCCCACCATTGCTCTCATTACTCTACCACATGTCTGGGTTTTATTCACAACACTGAACACAGTTTGAAATTACTTTTCTCGCCCATTTGTCTGCATCCTCCCACCAGAATGTTAGCTCCATGTAGATGGGTGTCTTCACTGGCTATGCTTACTGCTATGCCCACAGAGCTCAGAAGAGAGCCTGGCACACAGTTGGTGCTCAATAAGAAGATGTTGAGTGAATGGCTATATGACCATTTTACTAGGTGTGTGTGACAGATGGAGTTATTGACCACAAATCTTCACCTGTTCCTGATTCTCCATCCTTCGCCATTGGACTCTATAGCTCTTTCTACCAGAGAGAGCTCACTTCTTTGGAGAAGCTCCAGGCAGTACTTATGTGGAGTAGATTCGGACTCAACATGCAGTTTGGAGCTGAGCCCAACCTAGATCAGCCAACCCCCAGCCAACCCCTAGAGTTTTGAGGATGAAAAAATTATTGTCGGAAGTTATATAGTTTTGGGGTGCACGTTAATGCATTATTTCATCAACAGCTAATACTGTCTGTATATTCTGTATGTGTTGGGTACCATTAGAATCCAGAAGAAGTGGTAATCAATCTTGTTTTCAGGACAAGAGTAAGGAAGATTTGAAAGGAAGTAATTACTGAGTGAGTCTTTTTGAAAATGAAATAAAAGATTACCTAGTAGGTAAGCTGAGGGGGGAGAATACTTGAGGAAAAGGAATTATATAAGCAGAGGTCTTCATCAAAGTGCAAGAAACATCTGGGAAAGGGCAAGTATCTCATTAGGCAGAAAGTATGTGGGAGAGTAACTTGAAGTAGGATTAAAAAGTGGTAATTACACCTCACGTTTGCAAAGAACACTTCAGTGAACATTTTTGCAAGCCTTCTCTTATTTAGTGCTCATGATATCTCTGAAGCAGTGCTGTGTAGAGGCTTAGAGAACCTTGGTTAGAATTCTACCATTGTGGCCTTGGGAAAGTTATTTTTTGAATATCTCTCAGCCTCAACATTCTCATCCATAAAATGATGTTACTCTCAGGATTAAAAGAGATGAAGTGTGTATGGTGCCGAGTGTACAATGGGTACTCAAAGTCTTCCCTCCCCTTACCCATCCCATGTTAAATCTGAAGAAGCTGATGATCCAGTGAAGCAACTTGCTCATATGTCCCACTGTTAAGCAGTAGCAGGTTTGGGGCCATGATTCCAATTCTAGGACCCTCTCCTTGATGGCATAGCTTCATTTGGCAATGCTGAGACATGAGCCCAACCTTGGGGAGCTCACACTTTCCAGTTCTCTGCTTGGAATGCTTTTCTTAAGCTCATCACCTGTTACCAAGAAAATAAATAGGGCAAGAGACAATGATTACAATCTGGACTCATCTTTTTGTTTACTTATTATGTTTCCCTCCAACGGAAAGTAAAGGCAAGCCCCTCGCCTGCCATATCCCTCTGACATGTGATAGGTGCTCCAGAAGTCCTTGTAGACTGAAAATATTCAGGGACAGGGCCAAGGACAGATACTGGGGGACCCTGCCAAGAAAGCAGGGGTGAGACAAAGGGTGTGAAGGGCTCTGAGGATCAGTCAGCCATGGTGGATTTTTATGGGTTACCTGTGGCTGTGGGTGGAGCTGGGTCAGGGTGATCAGACATAGTCAGGAAGAGGATTCTAGTGTGGCTTGCCTGGTGTGGGCATCACCCCAAGTGCAATCCTCTTTTGCACCCCTACCCAACTTAAGTCAAATTCTGCCCTTCCCATTTTATTCTTTCCATCTTGTTCTTGGATTTCTACAAGATTGAGACAGAATTGCAGCAGAGGATGCAAAGTTCAAAGAGTAGAAAAATTAGGCAATACATTTAGGAAGACACACATGTAAAAACTAAAAGAAAAAAATAAAAGAAAAATCTTGGACCTCTAGAGGTATCTGGGAGCCGGGATGGAGAAGAAGCCCACAGGTAAGACCCAACAGTAGTGGTATACACAAAGTAGTGGGCTGACAGGTCTTCATCTTGTTGTATTCATACAAAAATAATATGTGTAATTTACATGAAATAATACATAATAGATTAATAGAAGTACCCTGGACTGAGAGGCAAGTGGATTGATTATTTCTTTAATTTTAAATTGAAATGGATTATAAAATATGTCATCTATTTAATAAAAATTTCTTGGCAAAGAGGGGGAAGAAATGCTGTTTAGAATCAAGCAATTAGTTGCAATGAATCTCTTTGTAGAGATTAAACTCTCAATGTTTGGGAATGTGATATGAACCTATGTGCAATTTTTGTGGGGAGCCGACTTGGGATAGCTTTTGGGACAGATGATTCTGTGGGCGTGCTTTATTTCACAACTTGTCCTTTGTCCTGGAAAGTGGATATAAATTGGGAGAAAAAAAGAATTATAGACAATCCAAAGTGTTCTTTTAGTTTTAAGAGTAGATATGGGTGAGATTAAGGGCAAGAAGGTTGGTCGCCCTTGTGATGATTTTTTTCTTTTTCTTTTTCTTTTTTTAAAAGAGGAGCCATGTTTCTGAACCTCATTCCTTGTTTGACTCCTTTTACTTCTGGGTCTGATCCTGGAGCTGAGCTCAATGATACATAATGCTTCTCTAAGAGATAAATGTTGGAAAATAGGGGTCTAGGATTTAAAAACTTGATTCAGGCTGTTGAAGTGGTTGTTCAAAAATAGTTTTGTGTTTTACTCGAATGGCCTTTGGGAAGCTCACTCCTTATTAATTTCTGTCACAACCCTTAAGGCAAAGAATAAAAAGGTCCATGTGCTATTAAGAGCCCTAGGTATCTCTTGAGCCATGATCCCTGAAGAGAAGGGTTAACTAGAAACCATTTCTTCATGTTCTGTGAGTCCTTTGGGCTTTGGTCACACTGCACAAAGAAGCAATTGAAGCTGGGTTGAATAAAAGGCAAGAAGCCATCAAGAAGTGGCAGCAGACAGTCCACTGAGTAGCCAGCCTTGCTTGGTGCCTTTCAAGCAACTCTTAGTCTTTAAATTAAAGGAGAAATGGAAGACATGGTCATAAATATAAGACAAAAGTCAATGACAATGCAATGAAAATCTTACCACTGTGCTCACAGAAAGAGCCCCCCTGGTGTCTGAGTTAAATAAAATAAGGCAGTAGTGGACATCCTGGGTCAGATGCTAAAGTGTGAAAATTCTTCTAAGAACACAGACCATGCAGTGTAGGCAGGAAATCCATATTGCGCTTGGAACACAGAGTATTAGAAAGGGCAGAGGAGACTTTATTGGCTTTGAGCCTAAAAGGAAGGTTAGGGCATTTTGGGTGAAGGAATTTTGAAGCCAGGGCTGTCAAGCGGCCATCTTTGCACTTATGGGAGCTGATGAAAGGGGGTACTCTTTGACCTCGAACAGTTACAAAAGACTGTTCTAGAATTTTTGAGTCAGCCCAAGAAGAAAGTTGCCAGGAAGGAAAAGTCAAGTGTTCTTAGGAGACAGCCACCAGCGTGGTGGTTAAAACCAAGGGCTTTGAAGTTAGACATAAGTTCAAATCTCTGCTCTGAAATTTAGTATCTGTGTAAAGTTGGGGAAGCCATGTAGATCACATAAACCACAGTCTCCTCTTTCTACAGTGGGGTTTGCAGTCCTTACCTGATAGAGTTGCTGGTTAGATTAAATAAGATAATAAACAGAAAAGATCAGGGCGCCCGCTGAGTCTATGCTATGTCTGTGCAGGTAGTGTGACGTGGCAGAGGGGGTGAGAAATCATACTGATTCTGGTGACATGCCATCTCAGGGGAATTTAGACACTCAATCCTTTTCTACTCGAAAAGTAGGCTTTTTTTCCTAATTTATTCTGACCTGAAAAATTACATCTTTTTATGTAGACAAAGTGTTATTTAGGGATTTCCAATATGCCACCTTGGTTTTGCTGTTTACATAGATGAAAAGTGGCTTTTGTAGATTTTCTTTTTGATATACTATGATCTGTCAACATTTAATAATAATAAAAAAAAAGACTTATTTTGACCAAGACAGCTCTTCAATTCAGTCAAGCAACTAATTTGACAGATTCTCTCCCTCCCTCTACCAGAGTGACAGGCTGTTTGCCAACTTGATCTAATTGACTAAATGTTTTGGTACCTTGTCGACCCAGACTCAAATGGTTTTTTTCCTTTGCCATTTGTAAGGAAAAAGGTAGTGAATCTGAAGAAACAGGGTGATCCTGGTGAAATGACATCGTTGTTTTTGTGTTTGCTTTTTAATTTGGTCCTTTGAGGGCTTAAGATCCAAAGGGTGTAGAGAAGACCTAGGAGAAGAGATTGGAAGATGATTCCTGAATGGAACTGAGTAATTAGGTATTGCGCTCAGAGGTTGGGGTTTTTGATTAGAAAGTGTGGGGAACTTAAAAATAACTTGGCCCTGAGGACCCCTCCCCAGAATATGGGACAGCCTGAAATTGTTTTAGGAAAGCCCTACTTGTCTCTGATTTCTGTACCCACTGCTCTGCTTCGACCAGGATAGTGGACACTTAATTTCTCTGGCCTCCCAGTATTTATCCCTAATTCTTTAAGAAGCAATTCCTTACTTTTCTTTTGGAGAATCATCTATCTCTGACTCAGTGTAGTCTTGCTTTGTTGGACTTAAATCAGATTACCCTTCCCTCTTACTCTCTGGTCAAAAGGTGGGTCCCTGCTCTCCTGGGACTTGGAATCTTAAGCATTTTAAGGTCAAATTATGTATTAGGAGCTCATTCATTATAGTGGGGGAGATAAGAGAAGAGATTACATTACTCCTGCTATCCAGACCCCCGGTCCTTCCTGCTTTCTGTACTTCTCTAAGCTTGGTTCTCTAGCCTTCCCCTCAAGCCCCTAACCCTAACCCCTTCCTCATATTATTCAAATGCATTCCTTTTCTGACTAAGTTAGTCAAATTCTATTTCTGTGACTTGCAAACAAAGATGGGGACTGTCACTACTGGTTGAGCAGCCAATAGGCATTCTCCCCTCTATGCTCTGTGCTTACAGGCCTACCGCACACAATAGAGGCTGATTATATATTGACTTCTGTGGCATCTCATGAAGTTAGGTAAGGGGTGGCTGTGTTCATTTGCTATGGTTGCTGTGACAATGTACCACAAATGAGGCGGCTTAAATCACAGAAATGTATTGTCTCTTATTTCTGAAAGCTGGAAGTCCAAGATCAAGGTATCAGCAGGGCCTGTTCCTTTTGAGAGCTGTGAAGGAAGGATCTTTTACAGGGCTTCTCTTGGCTTCTAGATGACTGTCTTCTCCCTGTATCTTCTCATCATCTTTCTGCTGTCTGTGTATGTGTTCAAATTCCCTCTTCTTGTAAGGACACTGGTTGTATTGGGTTAGGAGAGGCCCTAGGAATCTCACTTTAATTTGATTACATCTGTTAAGCCCTTATCTCCAAATAAGGTCACACTCTGAGATACTGGGGGTTAAGACTTAAACACATGAATTTTGGGGAGTCACAAGTCAACCCTTAACAGTGGTCAAGTGACACAATACTGGCCAATGAGGCACCAAGTGAATTCTATTTCTGGAAGGAATTTTCCTGCCTGGTTACAGAGAGAGATGTACAGAGAAAGGGCCTTTTCTCTCCCTTCCTTCTTTGGATGCTGTTGTGTTAGGATGCAATACCCAGGGCTATGGCAGCCATCTTGAGATCATGAGGTAATAGGCTAGAGGTTAAAAATCTACATGTGGAGGATGGTGGAATGAAAAAAAGGAAAAAAAATAATATGGCTCCCTGATGCAATGCTGAACCATCTCAGAACACCTAGCTCCAAACTTAGATATGTGAGACAATAGAATGCTTTATTATTTAAACTCCTGCTACTTGTTACATTCTTCTTTAAGATAGAACCCTCCCCACATTCAATAAATCTTCTGTGGTTTATGCCCTCACCCCTTTCCTCATGTTTCTCATATCACAGGTTGTTAATTTATTCAGGGTGCAAATGTCTGATGATAATGTTTCAAGATCAGACAGTTGGGTCACTTCTACCTCATCTGCTGCACAAATTCCTCATGACAACCGGGTCAGTGGCAGAAGAAACCCACAACTAAGTGTCTGTTGCATTAGATCACCCCACTCCTGGGATGTTCAATCCATTCCCTTGCCACTTCCATGTTATTGGAGACATGGTAGACACCAACATGAAGACTGGGAAGGAGTGGGGGCGTGAGACAGGCTCCTGGACAGCTAGCCTTTAAATTAGGATTTCTTCTCCTTTTATGTTTTATTTAATTAGAACTATTCATTTATTCAAATCACTCTCCTACAGGGAAGGCCTGATCAAAAACCATAGCTGCATCAAGGACAGAAGACATGAAAAAAATGATTAAAATCACTCTAGGGATAGCAAAGTACTTACCTGGCAAGGTTGTTATGAGGATTAAGTGAGTGGATAGATGTAAAGCACTTAGGCCCTGCACATAGTAATGCTATGTAAGAATTGCTATGTGAGTATTAACAATTAATGTGCAGTTTATTATGCTGCTGATTATTTATATCCTTAAGGGAGGGCTGGGACATTTCTACATAATGTACAATAGCTCGGGGTTGCAGTTTCCAAATTTGACCATGCATCAAAATCCACGCAAGACAAAGTGCTGTCCGACCCTACCGAATCAGAACTCAGGTTGAGGCTCTAGAAATCAGCAGTTTTAGACTGTTTCCCATGTGATTCTGATGCAGCCAGCCTCACACTGTATTTAGAAATCATTGGTGGGCTGAGGCTGGTGGCTAATTCTTGTACCAGGTCTCACATAGTGGCAGGAATCATGGAAAAACCCAGAAGGATCATTTAATCTTGCCCTTCATTTTGTAGACAGATGGGAAGGTTGGAGACCAGAGAGGTTGAGTGATTTACCAAAGTTGCAAAGTTAGTGGCAGAGACGGGACTTAAACTCTTACCTGGAACCTTTCCTTTGAGCTTCTTTTCTATCCTCTTATCCCCTTCTAAGCAATACGCTCACAGAGGGCAGGGTGGGCTTATCTTCTTTGTAGTCCCCCTGCCGCAGTGATGTCCAGAGCAGAGGAGGATTCCAATATATCTGTTTGATGGTGAACAAACTGTACTGAAATCATCTTCTTCTGCCTCCTGGACTCCTATTCCCTAAGAGCTCAGTTTTGTGGCAAGCGGAGTCTTACATGTTCTGTGCTGATGGGGCCTCCGTCAGATGGGGAGAAAGGGAGGTTGGGTCCTCTGTTACTGGCTGCAGACTGATTCCTCAGGACTTCTGGGATTCTCATTGATGGAAACTTTTCCTTGCTGCCTCCTAATAGCAAGACGTCTTGACTAGAACTTTACCTTGGCCAAGGTGCCTTAGGTTTAAGGTTATAGAACCCAATTTGAGCTGACTTAAGTAGGAAGGATTTATTGAAAGGTTAGGAGCATATCTCATAGAGACCAAGGGCCTCAGGGTGGACCAAGTCCAGGAATTGGAAAACCATCAGGGTCTCAGGCAGCCATGTCATCATCTTGTGGCTCTCTTCTTTCCCTGAGCTATGCCTTCTCCACTTCTCCAACTGCAAAGTCCAAGATGATCAGGCCATAATTTCAAAGATTGTCCTCTCTTCCCAAATCCCTCAGTTCTGGGCATAGGGAGAGCTTGTCTCTAGCTGCCTCTAGGTTACAATTACAGATTTCTTGGAGAGGGAATTTATTTGGCCCAAGTCAGGCCAAGGGTCCATCTGTGCTTGGATTAACTCTGGTTAGGGATCCTGGGGTCACAGAACACCAATGGGAGTGTCAGAGTACTTGTGAGCAAAGTGTAGTTCTTTTTTTTTAATTGTATTTTAAAAAAAATGTTTAAAATTTTATATAATTTTTAAAGGTTGCCTTCCATTTACAGTTATTTCAAAATAGTGGCTAAGTTCCTCATGTTGTCAACACATCCTTGAGCCTGTCTTATACCCAATAGTTTGTGCCTCCCACTCCCCACCCCTAGACTGGTCCTTTCCCCTTCTCCCCACTGGCAACTACCAGTTTGTTCTCTATGTCTGTGAGTCTGCAAAGTGCATTCTTATAGATAATTTGGGGGCAGGTGTGTGTGTGTGTGTGTGTGTGTGTGTGTGTGTATGTGTGTGTGACAGAGAGAGAGAGAGAGAAAGACAGCGAGCTGGCAGACTCTCTAAACAGTATCTCTGAGAGGTGTGTTTGTCAACTCTGCTGTGAAAACAAACAACCCTCAAACCCCAAAGACTTCCCACAATAAACATTTCTATCCCACTTGACATGTGCTGTGGCTCTGTGCCATGTGTCTTCCCAGCCAGGGCCCAGGTGGAGGGTGCAGTCCTTTTTGGGGAAATGTCTTTTCTTGTCACAAAGAGAAAAGAACAAGAGGCCGAGCCAACCTGTGCACCTGCTCTGAAAGCTCCCCCTTGGACGTGGCTCAGCTCAGGTCTGCTCACAGTCCGTTGGCCAAAGAAACCATCCCTCCCACCCAAGCCTTACATCGGGGCTGGGGGTAGTGGGGCGCACACCACCTCCAGGAAGGCTCTGCAGGTTTCTGGATGCTGGGCAGGCAGTAGGATCCTCCACCAGGGCAGGATGCGAGTCAATGGGAATAATCACACAGTTGGCTAAAACAGGTTGTCACAACGGCAATGGTAATTGACCTTTAACAAGTGCTTAGAATGTGCTAAACACTGTGCTGAGAGCTTTATGCAAATTGCCTCATTTAATTATCCCAATAACCTTATGAGATAACCACTATTATCCTCACTTTACCGATGAGAAAATGCAAGCCGGGAGAGGTTAAACAACTTGCCTCCCACTAGGTACCAGAGAATGGGATGCTCAGATTCAAACTGAGGTGCTCCAGGGGGTGCCACCAGTGTCAGACTCCTCCAGCTGCTGACAAATTACTACAAGCTTGGTGGCAGCTTAAAACAACACAGATCTGTTATCTTACTGTTCTGCAGGTCAGAACTCTGACATGGGTCTTGCTGGGCTAAAATCAAGGTGTTGAGAGGAGGGTATAGTTCGGTTGTAGAGTGCATACCTAGCATGCACAAGGTCCTGGGTTCAGTCCCCAGTACTGCCATTAAAACAAACAAACAAACAAACAAACAAACCTAATTACCTCCTCCCCTCCAAAAAAATTAAAAAATAAATAAAATCAAGATGTCAGCAGGGCTGAGTTCTTTCCTGGAGGCTTTAGTGGAGAACCCATTTCCTCCCACTTTCCAACTTCTAGAAGCTGCTCCCCATTCCTTGATACATAGTCCTTTCCTCCATCTTTAAATCAGCAGTGATACGCTGAGCCCTCACATCGTATCACTCCGACCTTGCTTCCACTGTCATGTCTACCTCTCTGACTTTCTCTTCTGCCTCCCTCTTCCACATTTAAGGACCTCCGTGATTACATGGTGCCCACCCAGAGAATCCAGGTAGCCTCTCTCTAGGTCGTTACCCACATCTGCAAAGTCCCATTTGCCACGTAAGGAAACATATTCACAGGTTCTGGGGGTTAGGATGTGGACATGTTCGGAGGACTGCTTTTCTGCCTACCATATCACCCTTCCTTGGGTGCTACATGTGGCCTCCAAGAAACGCCTCGAAAAAAGGCAACGATAACTACCCCTTCCACTTCTGTTTACACTGATGTCCCCATAAATCAAGCCCAATGGTGCTTGATGCACAAATTAAGGAGAGGCAATAATTCAGGGAATCAATGTAGAGCTCAAAGCTGATCATCTATTTGCTGGTTATGAAGGAGAGAGAGAGCCTATTGCTGGCTCTTAAAGTAGAAAAAGCAACGAATTTCATTACTAGTGTTCCTGGCATGATGCCATAATTAATATATGGTAACAATATTACAAAGAACAAAAACATACAGTTATGCTCTTAAAAATGTCAACATGAAAAGTAAACTTAATAAAAGATAGGCACAGGAACATACATAACAAAGATTATCTTTAATAATGAAATTATTTATGATCAAACATTTTTACTTAATTTCAGTTCAATTCTAAAATAGTCACAGTAATGTCAAGATTAAATATTAATGCTAACAGAAACAACCTAATTGGGAGGTTATTAAAGCTTCAAATTAAGTTTCTTTTTCTTTTCCCAATCAAAAGTTCTGCCTAGAATGGTATCAGGGGATTTCTAGCACATGTGTTTTATTAACACTGATTTGCTGGGCTGAGAGAAGGGCTACGTCAGAAGAGGTTTAATCCTGAATTCCTAGGTGATATTAATGAGACATTTTCTCATCAGTGGAGTGGCTACAACTCATGGCTTTCTTGGTGCAGAGTTCGTTGTTGCTTGGAGTATAACAAGTTATTGTTTGCTGCCTTTTAAACCACTCCCAAATTTAAAACAACCATCCTGTTGTGCACAATTCTGTCACCATTTCTGCTGGGCTTTCGCCGATCTGTCTCCTCGGGGGTCACTTACGGTTGCCTGACTGGTTGTCTAAGATGGCAAACTCGTGTGTTTGGTGTTTGGTGCTTGGCTATCATGGGAGCACATGTCTCTGAGAGGCTAGGTTAGGCTCTTTGCTGGGTTCCAAAAACAGCAAGAAAGAGAGGAAGAGAGAGAGAGACAGAGACAGAGACAGAGGGATCGAGACAGAGACAGACAGAACCCTACTTCAAAAGAACTTTTCAGGCCTCTGCCTGTAAGGAAACATATTCACAGGTTCTGGGGATTAGGATGAACTTGTGAGTATGGTTCCTTACAAGTTTACTGGCAACCCACTGGCCAAAGCAAGTTGCATGACGAGCCAACAGTCATAGTGAAAGGATCTACGTAGGAGCGTAGGTGTAAGGAGGCGTGACTCCTTGGTGTCCATGATTGTATCCATCTGCCACATGGGGAATGGTCTAACACGTATTTAGCATCCTCTTGAGGTAAATGACACAGGAAAGGTGTGAATGTTTTGTCCCCGCTCCCCACGTCCTAGTGATGTCATTGTCCCCAAGAAAAAGGCCATAAACATTTCAGTCATTCAGCGATAAACTCCCTATAAAAGTTTCTGCTAGTTTCTCAAAAGCTTTGGGCAGAGGTGGAGACCCTATGGTTAATGAATCATGAATTGTTGAATTCTCGTGGTAAGCTGAGATGCACCTAGTACCCACTTCACTCAATAGGACCCTACCCTGAGCAGCCCCTCAGGAGTCTGTGTCATTACTTTACAGCGGCAGAACCCAGATTCAGTGTGCTTCTGCAGAGTTGTGTGCGTGCATTTCTATGCACCTGGCGGTGCTCTTACAGATTTTCTCCCTCCTTACTCTGTTGATTCCTGAGAGGATTGT
The DNA here is from genome assembly GCF_048773025.1 of Camelus bactrianus. Taxonomy (NCBI): domain Eukaryota; kingdom Metazoa; phylum Chordata; class Mammalia; order Artiodactyla; family Camelidae; genus Camelus; species Camelus bactrianus. The sequence goes on from NC_133547.1 coordinate 73,114,769, forward strand.
TGAGATCTCCAACTACAATTGTAGATTTGTCTCTTTTTCAGTTCTGTCAGGTCTGTGTTATGTATTTGGAAGCTCTGTTATTGGGCATATACATTTAGAATTGTCAGAGCTTCACGACTTACCTTTTTATCACTAGATGTTAGGTGTAATATCTGTGACAATATTAGAAATATCGCTAGAAGATTCCAGGTGATAATCCCGTTCTGAAGTCTGCTTTGTCTAATATTAATAAAGTCACTCCAGATTTCATCTGACTAGTGTCTGCACATCTTTTTCCTATTCCTTCATTTTTAACCTAATCGTAGTTCTTGCCTCTGGCTGCTTTGGGGATTCTTTTTTGTTTTAATGGTTGGCTTTCAGCAATTGACTTTGGTATCTTGGAACAGTTATCTTATATTTTCTTTTTTAAATTGAAGTCTAGTCAGTCCACAATGCTGTGTTAATTTCCGGTGTACAGTATAGTGATTCGGTTATACATATACATACATATATTCCTTTTCATATTCTTTTTCATTATCACAAGGTACTGAATATAGTTCCCTGTGCTCTACAGCAGGACCTTGCTGTTTATCTGTTTTGTAGATAGTAGCTAGTATCTTGGTGCAGTTTTCTTGAAGTTCATTCTGCTCTTGTTTCATTGAGCTTGAATCTGCGGGCTTTTGACCTCTGAATGAATTTTCTTTCTTTGTCAACATCTTTAGTTTAAAAATTGATGGTTGACAAGCAAATCATAAACAGATTTTGAATTTGCCAAGACACAAAAGAACAGAATATTGATTGACTAATTCTGGTTGGGACAGAAACAATGAGTGTGGTAAAATCCAGGAGGATTCAGTCGATCCGGGGATCCAAAATTTTCTATCAGGAATTGGGGTAGCTGGCTCTTGTTCCTACATCTGCCGTTTATGTGCTGTGTCAACTTGGGCAAGTCACTGCCCCTTAGTGTCTCACTTTGTCTATCTTGAAAGTGAGGAATTTGGGTCTTCTGAAGCCCTTTCCAACCCCTACATTTCAGTATTTCATGATTTAATGCAACCTTTTAAAAGTATGCTCCAGAAAACATGAATCTCATGTAATAATTTAGCAAAAAAGGGCCTTCTTGTTCAAAGACATCTGCAAAACTTTGCATGCTATTGTATTTCATGAAAATGCCATTAGATGAGTACATACCATTACTTTATGCTCAACAAAGACAGACAAACTGCTGCTAAGCCATGAAACAACTCTTTCTTAGTGCTTTGGATTTTTACTTTATATTTATTGAAAGAGTTGTCAAATATTTATGTAGAGGTATATATATTTTATCATGACCACATTTGAATATACCTAAAGAAGAAAATTTAAGCAAATTAAATTGCTTAAGTTTCCTTTTTGTTGAATTTGACTCTTGTGCATCATTTGTTTGACTCCGAGAGTCACTGGTGTTTGTGTTTTTCCACAAGGTACCTTCTTCTATGTCATCAAGAGTTTGGGTGATGCAACATTTCTTAAAAACATGCTCCACTATTGTCTCTGGAATTTTCTTCCAAGCCACTGACACCTACTGTGCAAATTTTCATGCATATGTTCTTACAGAGCCGTTTTCTGGCTGACTACAATTGTAAGATGCATTTTGATTTCGGAAATGTTAAAATGTGAAAAAAAATGTGCATTTTGGAATGAAGGAAATATGGTATAATCCATTCTTGGATATGCATAATGCATGATGCATATTTAAGGCTTTGCGATACCCTGCGCTGAAAAATGTCTGCTTAACTGTGTTTATCGCGGTGTCGCCCAAACTTAATTGACCCTGGATTCTAGGTCCACTCTTAATATTTTCAGGCCCCTGATAAGACTGTAAGTGGAGGCCCAGGTACCATAACAAACTGTTATGGAGTCTATACCATATCCTCCTATACTGACAAATATACTGTCCTAATTATGTGGAAATCCTTGTTTGAATTTAGAAGCCTTGGATTTCTTAGATTTCTGCATCGGGAGAGCTCTTCCTTGGCCCCCAGTTCATGGTCTCTTCTCTCTCCCACATCTCTGGTTGCATGCTAGACTACAAGGAGCCTTTGGTATACCTGTGTGGACACTCCAATAGCACATCCACATTCAAGCTTCCTTCCTTAGGAGCTTGGGGGCTGTTTGGGGGCATGGATTGTGGGCTAGAAGGAGGGGTGAAAGTTTAAGAAGGTATGACCACTTGGACCTGGGACTCCTTGTCCTGAAAGGCACAGCCGGGGACTGCTGTCACTCAAGACCCAGGTCAGGGTCCTCTCTTGCATGGGCCCAAGGATGGGATGGCTAGAATGATTTTTATTACATAACACTATTAACATCCCATGGAATAAGAACGGTTTCCAACAGCTCCTCTGAGGGTGGCTGGTTCTATTTGTGAATATCCTTATACTTGCTTTTTCTTCCTTCTTCTCTCATTTTCCCTTCTCCACTCCTTTTTGTTTTAAACCCACTCCTTTAGTTGATTAGTAACAATCTAATTTTTGGATAATACCTTTCCTCCCCTCTAAGGGCATTCACACCCTTCTCTTTCTCTAACATTCTTAGGAGGAACTGGGGGCAGTAATTAGTACCCTCTTTTAACCATTGAGGAAACAGTGGTGCAGAGCAGTCAAATGACTGGTCCAACCACTGAGAACAGTAACTGTTTGACAAGACCTCTCACCTGTGCACTATCACTGGCCAAGACCGCTCCCTGCCCCAGAGGAGAAATCTGTAGGATCTCACCTGTTAAGAGCATGATTGCACGTATGAATGGATCCCTGTGACAAGTCCCTGACTGTAATAGGATGAGAAGGACTGGACCAGGGAGATCAGGGATCAGAAAATAAAGCACAGAAAGAAAGAAGAGCCCCTTCCTCAGTTGCCTCTATGCCCAAAGCTGTTGCACACAAATCTCGATAGAAATTCAAGTTAAATGAAGGGAGTTTGTTTTACCATCTGGAATAGTCTCTCAGCCCTCTGAGATGTGTGAAAAGAGGGGCTCCACCAATGGAGTGGAGAGGAAACCCTGTGAAGTTGGGCCATGCCGCTCTGCAGAGCATGGCTGAGAAAAGGGGTGTGTGTGTGTGTTTCCTTTAAAGATACAAACAATAAGCACCTGTTTACAAGGGCAACCCTCTACCCCTACTCCAAGGCGAGCTCTTCTTTATTTTAACTGAAGTATAGTTGATTTACAATATTGCATAAGTTTCAGGTATATGACATAGTGATTCAAAATTTCTAAAGGCTATACTCCATTTATAGTTATTATAAAATAGGGGCTATATTCCCCTTGTTGTACAGTATATCCTTGGAACTTATTTATTTTATACATAATAGTTTGTATCTCTTCATCCCCTATCCTGATCAGGCCTTTCCCCCTTTCCTCTCCCCATTGGTAACCACTAATTTTTTCGCTATATCTGTGAGTCTGGTTCTTTTTTGTTATATGCTCTAGTTTGTTGTCTTTTGTTAGATTCCACAGATGAGTGATACCACACAGTGTTTGTCTTTCTCTGTCTGACTTATTTTACTTGGTGCAATGTCCTCCAGGTCCAAGGCAAGCTCTTACTTCTATTAACAAAAGGAGAGACATTTGCCTTCCTCTTTCTAGAATTCTGCACTCCAGTTTGCCTTCTGCATGGAAAGTAGAAGCTGGCCTATGGAAGTCATCTTGTAACTCTTTCTCGATTAGAGTTGGACCATGAAGGTGAAACTTCCCAGCATAAGCCCCAGTCTGTGTTCAACCCCACTGCACATGTCCACCCAGATTGACAGTACTGGGGAGGCCCTTCCATTTCCCAAAAGGTTTGGAAAGCAAGACTCCCCTTTCATGGGCTCTGCGTGCCTCCAGCCACAGCTCTGCCATTTAGGCTGCCTCCTCACACCCCCATTACAACAGGAGACAGAAGAATACTAATTTCTTTTCTGTGTGGCACTTAAAATTCTAACTCTGAGCCAGTTCACATCACAGGCGGCCTGGTTATTAGACTGGTGTCAGTAACACCTCGGGTTTCATCATATCTCTGAACTGTGGTGTATTAATTAGGGTCTCTGACGCTGCGGTTAGTGAGAATTCTAAAGCGCAATTAGTATTAATAGCTGCTGTAATTGACAAGAACACTTTTGTTGCTTCTCTAAAATGCTTTGTCCCTTCCATTGAAAGCCACGACACATGGATGTGTAATCAGGGGAACCTGCGGAGGACAGAGGACTACTGTAATTAGAGTGACAGGTTACAGACTGAGCTCTCAAATGAAGACCTAGAGTTAACAGTGCCTTTATCCCCCGGTCCCTAATCTACTAGTATTATTTGCATGACTATAACCCTCTCCAAGATTATGCAGATGTTCTATACGACTGATATTTACTTTAAATAGATGTCAAATATCAAAGAGGTAGAAGAGAGGTTAGATTGCAGTTTGTGCGTATGAAGTGGTGGGTGGCTAAGGCCAATGACATTAGTTATCTTTTGATTTCTGCACTAGTCTTTATGAATAGAAATAAGAATATGACCCCCCGGAGAAAACACCATTCACCGGGGAAAAGTCTGTTGTAAGCATTTTGATGCAGTAGGAACCTCTGTTTTTCCCCTTTCACGTTCAGAAGGAATGAGTCAGTGGTCATTTTCTTTTATGACCCAGCTGTCCTCACATGCTCACTGAAATGGTTTCACATCCTCTTGTTGTTTAACTCGTGTCTTTTTGTGTGTGAGTAAAGAAAGTGTGAAGAGGGAGGAACGGGGAAGATGAATCGTGAGCATCATAAAACATGGTTTTTGGAAATTTTGAATATGAAAAACATCTCCAAGGTTTTTCTTGAAAAGTCACTGGTACTCAATTTCTGTTTTCCTTTCTCTCCCTGTGTTTCAAAATACTAGCCCCTTGTTAGATTTTTTTCTATGCTTCTTGGGCACAATATATCCCTTTCCTGGTTCCTTCAGGGGATCATATGTTTTGGTAAAAAGTGAATTGGGCTAATAGTTAGGAGCCTTGATTTTGACCTTCAAAAATGACTTTTCTCTTCTGGACCTCAGTTTTCTCATCCATAAAATGAAGCAATTATTCTCATGGATTTTAAGGCTCCACTTCCACTGGCTTGATCTATGATTTACATAATGATGATGCTCTTGAGATAAATGTTATGTCCCACCTGGATAAAATGTCAACTCTTGGAATGAAAGGCAAATAGAGAAATTTGGAGGGAGATGTAAGATGAGTAAAGTCGGGAATACAGACCATGAGATAAGAATTCTGGGAAGTTCACTGCCCACAAAGTGGTACAAAGGGGAAGAAGACACCTTCAAGGAATATTTAGTTTTGGGCACCAGTGCTTTTCTGCTACCACACAGCACAGCTGGAACATCCAAGAAAAATACCAGGCCATCACTCTGAGGGTATTATGTTTGTTTGTTTGTTTGTTTATTTATTTATTTACTTATTTCAGTGAAAATTTACTAGGTGGACAACCTTTCAGTCCAAGGTTTTTTCTTTCTTTCTTTTTTTTTTTTTTAAATTGTTCTAGCAATGAGTTCACAGGATTTGGTTAAACAGAGTGCTTTGTGATTTTTAAGATAATTGGAGAAGTTAGCAGAGGAAGTGAGAATCAGGTCTTAAATGAATATAGCCGTCCTTAGCAATCCTTACCAAATATTTCCAACTCTCTGTCTTCCCAAGGCATGATAGGGTGGTACTTCTTAGTCCCCTCATAGTGGGATGGGGATATGCACCAGCCCAAGTCAGTGAGTTATAAGTGAAAATAGTGTTTGTCTTTTCCAGGTTGGAACATGACCTGCCTGGTGCAAGACCTTCCAGAGTTCCCTTTTCTTGTGGCACAGTGACCAGTAGGATCTTTGGAGGGTGGGGGTGCCTGCTTCATTTGCCAATATCTCTGAGCAACTACAACAAATTGTGCTTCTCTACTGACCTGTGATGGGTGTATATCGTGAGTTATGACCAGTGCTGCCAGAAGTCCCTGAGCTTTTGGGATTGCTTGTTACCAGCGCCTATTCTGATGGGCATGGTTACTTGGAGACCTAGTTTGATGCACAAACCACAGACACTGTTTTGTCTGCAGATGCAAGTCTTAGTCAGGGTTCTTCAGACTAATAGGATGTGTGTATGTGTGTGTGTGTGTGTGTGTGTGTGTGTGTGTGTGTGTGTGTGTATGTGTGTGTGTGTATAAAAATATTTATTACAAGGAATTGGCTCATATGGTTATGAAGGCTGAGAAGTCCCCAAAATCTAAAGTCAGCAAGCTAAAGACGCATGAGAGCCAATCTGAGTCCAAAAGCTTGAGACCCAGGAAGGCAGGTGGTATAAATTTCAGTCTAAAAGCTGACAGACTCAAGACCCGAGGAGAGCAAGTGTTTTAGTTTGAGCTGGAAGGCAAGAAAAGAACCACGTTCCAGCTCAAGAAGTCAGGCAGAAGGAGTGCCTGCTTATTCAGTTTTTGGGTTTTACTCAGGCTTTTAATGGATTAGACGAGGTCCCACCCACACTAGAGGAGGGCAATCTGCTTTACTCAGTCTGCTGATTGAAATGTTAACCCTCAGAGACACATCCAGAATAATGTGTGACCAAATATCTGGGCAGTCCATGGCCAGTCTAGTTGAGACATAAGATTAGCCATTGTAAGATGCCTTTGAGGCTTTGTGGGACACAGATTCATTCTATGGTGAACAAATCAAGGAGCCATTAGAGAGCAACGGAATTTGGTGTTAAAATCGGTCCATTTGACAGTATAACCCCAAAGGTCATTCCATGGACAAATACCTGTGGCTTATATGTAGAAGTCTTTTATTGACTCTATTATAAAGTCACCCTTGCAGACAAGTTTCTAGTTGCTAGTGATGTTCTGAAAATAATGAAACATATCAAAATAAAGCTTTAGTTATGATACCCTGGGAAAAAAAGTCTTATTATGTAACTTCCTCTGTTTAGGTGCCAATGTGTGGTTTCAGCTCATGTCTTTCTGGGGTACATGGGGGTGCATGTAGCCTTGATCTGGGATTTTTTTCTCTCTCTCATGCTCTTTTAGAATAATGGGAAAAATCTTAATCTCCTTTTTAGAATGTCCTGTTATTTGGGCCCCAAAGTTGACTTTTTTGGGCAAAATGTTGCCAAGAGGATGCTTTCTTGGGGAAACAAAACAAACCCACTATAAATTGGAGAGTCTGCCTCAAGACGCCTACATTGTCTCACTGTGGCTGTTCCCTTGTGTGTATTCCCTCCAGTCTCCAAAGAGAGACTGGCTTTCAGTGGACTTGGAAAGAGTTTCAAAAGAAGGCTTAACTCTTAAGGCTGAGATTAGGGCTTTAGTGTCTAAGGCAAAAACTGCGTATAATCAAACATTTCCTTAAAAATATTTTATATTCCCTGGGAAATATAGCATCCATGGTTTGGGGTATACAGTATCACACCTTAATAATTCAGCATGGCCATATTATCCTTGGAAAGTTGGAATCATGGTTTCTTTCTTTTTTTAGAATATTTTTAATTTATTTATCATCATATTATTTAATTATTTTATTTTGGCTGAGGGATGGGGGAGGTAATCAGGTTTATTTATTTTTGGAGGAGGTACTGGGGATTGAACCCAGGACCTCATGCATGCCAAGCATGCACGTTTACCAATTGAGCTACACCCTCCCCCTGGAACCACGGTTTCTTGAGTTGAGTAGATCTTGAGTTCCTTGAGAAAGAGTAGTTGGCTTAAGTGTCAGGACCACACTACTTTAAAAATTCTTTTTTTGCCCTCTGAGAACATTTGACTGACTTTGTGGAAACTATATGTTGGTATACAGGGATTTCACTGCCCTGTCTATGAGGTATGGCTGACATTATTAGCATAAGAGAAGCTCATTTTAGTACCCAGTGTGGGCTAGCACACAAGTTTTGAAATTCCTGGCGTTCTTTCGTAGACTTCTGCCCATCTTAGATATCCCTAAAGGTCGCAGAACAGCAACCCCAAGGAAGTGCTCTAGTGGCAGATTTTCAAAAATTAACTTGGAGCTCAACTGCTTGCTAAATGAAAGCGATTAAAAAAGATTTCAAGCATGCAGTCCATGCCTGTGGCAGATGGTGTGAGCCAGTACATTATGTCAAGGAATCCATGTACATTTTTGCAACCATTTTACAGCTCTTGGTACATATTAATACTCCCAGAATGCTGTCATCACAGGAGCCTGGCCAGCTGACCCTTGTCAAATGTGCCATTTCTTTTTCGTTTCCAGAAGTCTTCATTGCACTTGCATTTTTCTATCCTCTCTTAGGAGATTCTTGTTCGGAGATTTTGTTAAGAATTCAAGGCATTCAGAATTACTCTTTAAGAGTCTCTTGTTTCATCCATGTTCTCATTTGTCTGGGGTGGATGTTAGGCGCTAGGAGGCATTTATTCCCTGGCTGCTCTGTCTATTATGGGATGGCTTCCTCCTCCATGCAGTAACATCTTAAGGAAGACAGAGGCAATGTGGGCCCACAAATTTCAGTTTATTGGCCCCACAGTGATTGCAGTTGTGGGGAGCACACACCTTGGTAGACCAGCTGGTCCCAATCAAACTCCTGAATCCAGACAGGTCCTTTTGATGTGGTGGGTTGTTGTGTTAGCAGAAGAAAGGTCTAAGACCTGAGCTTGCACTGACCCAGAAAGATGAACAGTCATTGCTCACTCACTCTTCTTTGTTGGAGCAACAATCTTCATTTGTAGAATGTCTGGGGAATAATGTAAAAATGTCCCAGCTGGTGTCTAACATCCAGCTCATCCTTTACTTTACACAAAGCTGTTTTGTGGGTTTTGACAGTTTTGCTGCAAGGCTTCCTTGAATGTGACTATTCTTACCCATACCTGAAGAACCACTGAGGCCTAAGTCGAACAGCAGAGACCTGCCCTCTACTCTTATTTGGGGCATAAGCAGGGCCAACCAGGAGATGGTAGGCAATCGCAGACATTTCTTCAAACTTCTTGAGCTATTTGGGTTCCACTCTGGCCATTGGAAGGAGTTCTCCCAGGCAACCAAGAGTGGAAGGTGAGGCTGTCACATCCTCAGGGTTACACCTGAGTCAGTCTCAGCTGGAAAGTGGCAGCAGGTAACAATGAGGCTGAATCACAGGTCGAGTAAATAACCTTGGGGATCTCCCATATATTTGAAGAGAAGCCTGCAGGAAAAGACTGGACTTTGGATAACCTAGGCATATGGGGACTAATTTGAATATTAAAAAAACGTAACTTAACAGATACCAGGTCCTTTGATCTTTCTCCCTAGCTTTCTAGCATGTCTAGAACTCATTACCACGTCTTCCCTCCTGGAGGTCATCTCATTTCAACAGTAGAAGACACAGGCTCCGGATGGCTCTATATATCTGCATCTCAAATTAGTCAGATAAGACTGGACAGCCCAGACATTGTGAAATGAACCAGCACATTGCTGACTCTTTTGTAGCTTTCTTTTGAGACCTTGGTGACAAGATGACGCCTGGTGGGTGGAAGTTATGTTTTTCTCTGAAAGAAATGAATGGCCCAACTGCCAGTCATCCAGGGGAATGATTAATCATAGGGCAGAAAGTGAGAAAGCTCCGTATGCAGAGCTGGTAATGAAGGACGCAAAGTTACAGAGCTCATCCTGGGCACTCGTTCTAATCGTGTTACCTGGAGCAGCTCTGATGGGAAATGGATCAAGGCAGTCAAGCTTAGACGGGCAGAAAGGAGGGGAAAAGCCAGCAGGTGCCTTGTGAGAGGGTGGAGCCCTGAGAATTTGAGGCAAATCCTCACCCCGAGGAAAAAAGCAAGATAGACAAGAAAAGCGCAGCTGACAAACAGAACCGTCTTCTCCATTTTGCTGCGGGCCAGGCTTGGCAATCAGCAGATAAGCCCTGGAACATCTGTTCAGTAGATACCTGCTAGATTATTTGTTCTATAACTCACACCTCGACCAGTCACTTGTAATGACAGCTCCTTATCTGGTTTCACTTGGGAAAGGAACGAAGTACAAAGCAAATGGAACTCATTGGGAAAGCAGGTCACCTTTCTTTCACTGTTCTCTAGGGAGTCCTGACCCCACTCCTGAGTGTCTAGGGCCTGCATTCCTCAGAGATGAGTAAGGTGGCTGCCCATGAGCTAAGCTTTCAGCCTACCTGGAAAGCCTTGCTCTCAGCAAAAAATATCTCCTATTCCCAGTTGCTTAAGCCATCCCCATGTTATTTCTACGGGTTAAGCACTGTGTGTCCAAGAGTCCCCAGTAAAAATGCAAATATCCACAAATAGGTAGTACGCTCAGGTGTTGTCAGCTCTCAAGGAAGGCCTAGAAATTAGTTTAACCCTGAGTTTACTTAAGGGGGCTTTTGCATACCTCTCGTGGTACGGAAGATGGTTGTAAGTGGTACCGACCCAGTCTTAGTCTGTATTTTATTTTATTGTCTGTTTTCCTTTTTGCAGTCACTTTTTAGTTAAGGCAAGTGGGCCAGTTAAAGATATAAAATTTATTTTAAAATAATCTTATTTAATTAAAAAAAGGCAACTGGGTGGGGAGGGTTGTAGCTCAAGTGGTAGAGCACGTGCTTAGCACGCACGAGGTCCTGAGTTCAATCCCCAGTACCTCCTTAACAAAATGAATAAATAAGTAAACCTAATTACACTCCTCATCTAAAATTTTTTTTTTAAAAAAGGCAACTTGAAGAAAAATATCACATTATGTATTTTGTAAGATAGATATACAAGGACATGGAAAATACCCTGAATGACTCTGAGTTTGGGAAACACTGGTTTAACAGCTCATCTTATTTCATAGGTAGATGGGAAGGCCCTGTGATCGGGGTGGGTGAGGCAGAAACAAGGTTATAAGTTCTTGTTCTTGGATAATTAACTAATTATGGGTTCTGGAAATGTTTCCCATGCCTGATTCATCATGGGGACCAGGTGGACTAGAGGGTGAGACCCCAGTTCTTGCTCTGGCTCTGCTGTGACTGACAGGTAGACAGTTAGGTTCTAGATAAGCAAGAGCCCACAGCACTTGGCTGAGCAGAGCTGTGTTTGTGCATCCGCTTCCTCCCCAGTGGCAAGGAACCTACAACTGAGGATCAGTAGACCATCCCCTGGAGTGTCCTTCCAGAAGAGCGGCCTGGGAATGACAGATGATGTTGGAGATTAATGCTGGGGCCAGACATGGGGAAGTGGACATGTCTCCAAGGCCAGGACTGGAAAATTCCTCAGAGGCCTTGGGACATGATCATAGGTGCTTGTAGTGCTGGGAGGTGGGTGCACATGAGCTGACTCTGCTCATCTTAGAGTATAGCAGCCTAGGTTTTTCAGAACTTGATGCTCTTAGGCACCAGCTCTTGGCTTTGAAGAGCAGGTGCAGGATGGTCAGCTGCTTGAGGGCAGATACTGGCTTGTCTTGCTCACCAGTCTCCCCAAACCTATGGGCACATTTTCTGAATGAATGAGTGAATGAACATCTGTTGAAAGAAGCTGAGTTAGATAATCTTGAGAGGGTACTTCGCCTCTGTGTCTTCATTTGTAAAATATAATCATACTGTTGGCTAAAGCATACACTCTGTTCAGTTTGCCTCATAAGGCTGTTGTGAGATCAGATAAGCAGTGTTGGTAACAATAGCTTATTTTTTGAGGGCTTACTGTGTGCCAACTACTGTACCAAAAACTTCCCATGGACCGATCCCAGTTATCCCTGAGGGAGGTACACACTTCAGCACGACACTTGTGGGACCCAGTGCAAAATAAAAAATGCAAGGCTCTTTGTTCAAAAATTACTAAGAATTTCAAGATGGTGACTGCAGAGCACTAAACCCAGGGTGAGGCCCTGCAATCTGCAGTTGGGAGGTTCTGTGCCACTGCAGATGTCACTCACTGGTCCGTGGAGCTGGCCCTGACCGCAGTCCCCCATTTGTGGGTGATTTAACTGAGGTATAAAGAAGTTCAGAATCTGGCAAAGCCACTGTCTCCTAAGAGGCACACAGGATTCGTATCTTGGGAATTTGAGTCAAGAGCCCAGATTTCTGGCCACTAGTGTGTAATATCTTCCTGGGGAGATAGGACATACAGGAAAAAAGCACTACATAAATTGTGTCTTTTTTTTTTCTCTCAAATCTAAAGGGGCAGCCTTATGAATGCAGACCAGAAAAGAGGTGCAAGATGAGTAAGTTCTGGGGATCTAATGTACAGCATGGTGATTAGATTAATAATACTGTACTGTATATCTGAAATTGGATAAGAGAGTAGATCTAAGTGTTCTCACCACATACAGCCCCCAGAAGAGAACTATGGGAGGTGATGGATGGGTTAATGAACTTGATTGTGGTCATCATTTCACAGTGTATACATATATTAAACCATCACATTGTACATCTTAAAAAAATCACCTTGTAAAATGTGTATAGTTTTTGCCAGTCATACCTCGAGCTGGGGGAAAAAAAAGAGGCCACAGCAATGAGGAAATTTTTGAAAACCACTTCCTCCCAGAAGCCGTAGCTGCCACCAGCAGGCCGGGACTGCAGGGACTCCCAGTTCTTACACAGGGCACCCTCTCCTCACACTGTCTTCCACCCTCATTTAGGTACTAGAAACATCTCGACAGGTACTGATTGGTTTGAGGCCATCAACTTGAGTTTACAAAAGGGGAGGCCATCCCTAATCAGGGTGATTAGAATCCCCTGTGAATTGTCTCCGAGCTGCTCTGGTGGCAAGGAAGGAGCTAGAAGCCACTAGGGTTTTGAGAAGGCTCTCGGGGCAGAAGGCAGGCAAAGTGATGGAAATGAAATTGGAAACTGACAGTGAAATACGGACCTGGAGGGCAAAGCCAGTTTGCCAAAGGCTCCTGTGGATCCAGTAGCCAAGAAGCCCTGGTTTGTCTCGTCATAGAGGGTTCTTCAGTCTCCCACCCTGCCACCTCCCAGGGGAACAGAGCCTAACCCTGTAACTCTCTTCAATGGCCCTGCTTCTGTGCTGACACCCCTCACCCCTCACTTGAATTCCCATTTGGGAAAGAGAAGTGCTGTGTTTAGGGAAATTAAATACCAAGTGCAGTTACAGCTGAGTTTAGAACATGACTCCAGTGCAAGATGTACATGAGGACTTCTTTTTAATTCTCTTGGCAATGAACAACTCCAATTAACCCAAATTAAGGCTGTAGAGCCTTAATAGTATAGCTGAATGGAGACTACCCTACAGGCAAGTGGTGTGCTTGAGAATTCTCCATCTCTCGCTGTTCGCTGAGAGGGATTTGACAGTCATCTTGAAGGCAGAGGGGGTAGAATCAGCACCTAGACCAGGAGTCAGCAGATTTCTTCTGTAAAGGGCCAGATAGTACTTATTTTAGACCTTGCGAGCCATATGGCTTCTGTTGCGATCACTCAATTCTGCTGTTGTGTGAAACCAGCCACAGAAAATATGTAAATGAATGAGCATGTTTGTGTTTCAATAAAACTTTATTTATAAAAACAGGAGGTGGGCTGGATTTGGTCCGTGGTCCCTAGTTTGTCAACCATTGACCTAGACTTCCCTTTTGGAGGTCTCAAAGTTGAATGTACCTGAAGATTACAGGGGTGGATTTAGAGAGACAACAGGGGTTTAAAGGATTTTCTGAAGATGATTTTGATTGTATATAATTTGCAAAGACTTTGTTCTCAGCAGCCCTAGCCTAACATACTGTTATACGTGATTAATTTTTTTTAAAATATATTTGAGAGAATTGGGTTAGATAGAGAGGTTAGGTAACTTGTCCAAAGGCATCCAGCTAGGGAGTGATGGAACTGAGGTTTGAACTCTCTGCATTTACCTGTCTCACAAACATCTAGAATTGACTGATCTGGAAATGACTTCTCTTTCAGGACAGGACTTCTCTTTCAGGACAGGGCTTCTCGCAGACTACTGCTCACTTAGGTACCTGATAGGGACTTCTTGGTGACTGGAATGATGTGATTAGAAGGAAGGATAGGAAGGGTGTCCACTAGGGGAAGGTACTAAAGGCAGTATCAGCCCCCACTCACCCATCAGTTCCTATCCTCTTCCATCTCCCCTCTCCCCCGCCTCCCTGCAATATAAATCCTTTGAAATATGGTAGTGCTTTCAGTGGACCTGGACATTTTTTATGAGATGTCAGGATCATATTTGGCCAATGTCACAGGATTCCCATTTCTTGACGAAGTATGATGTCATTTAGAAGTTCATGTTCTTGACATTGTTTCGAGAGCCCTGCGTAAAGAGCCAAATCTGTTTTTATGGGCTCTTACGGCAGGGAAGCAGCCATGGTAATGCATAGCCGTATCAATTAGAAGTGGATTAATTAAGCAGTAAGACAGGAGCAGCAGTGCATTTCGGAGAGGTTATTGCACGGCTCATAGAGTGTTGCTAAGGCACCCAGCCAAGAGTTGAGTGACTTCCACTGGCCAAGGCATTTCAGCCATCCAAGACGTGTAATGTTCTCCCAGAAACAGTATCCTCTGCCATCCATTTCCACTGCGAGAAATAAAAAGACCCTCTTATTAACTAGGCGTTATTAGGCATGGGCAAATTGACAGCCATTTCATTATTTCATAATTATGATTAATGGCCTTCCCAATGAAGTCATCGTCTGCTATCCCAAAGCCAATTGGTCTCTTTGGGGATAGTGTCACCAAGTCATGGTTAATGTTCCTAGAAGCATGGAATGCATAGAGTGTCACAAGCCCTGGGAGGGGAGGGTGAGTCCTAATTGCCTTTGGAAACTGTTTGCACAGGAGACAGACCTCTTCTTGGGGAAAGTAAACTCTGAGGAGGCCAAGAGGTGTGGTGGGTGCATGAATGTGGTGACGGGAGAAGCAGAGGCAAGAAGAGGCAGGGTAATAGCTGCCCCGAGCCTTTAAACATACTTTACTCTCTACTAAATGCATTCACGTGGAGTTCTCATTTGAGAACCTTAATAACTCTTTGAATTATTTTTTTATACTAGGCATTCCAGAAATATAAAGAGGAATCACGAGGTTACAGATAATGTTACAGGCTGAGTTGCATTGCCCTCCTCCCCCCTTTATATGTTGAAGCCCTGACCCCTGGTACCTCAGAATGTGATTGTATTTGGAGATAGAGTTTTTAAAGAGGTAATTAAGTTAAAAAGAGGAAATGAGGATGGGATCTAATACAATATTGTTACCCAACTCAGGTTCAGCTGCTCCGTTGCTCAAAAGCCAATAATTGGAGTGGCAAGTGTCAGGAGAAAGGGAAGGTGCTTTAATCAGAAAAGCTGGTCACCTGGGGAGATGATGGACTCGTGTCCGGAGACCAACTCCAAAAATTCTGCTCAGTCATGATAGTTTTTAAAGGGAAAACTGGGGGGAAGAATCTGAATGAATCATTGAGGCAGGAGGTTGGTTTCTGCCTCCTTCTCCATTGCGTGCAGGCTGGCTGACTTTCTTTGGTTGTTCTCTTGGCCATGTGATCTGCCTGCAGGATTGCTAAGGGGGCTGCTGAGAGTAGGGAGCTCATCATTCTTTAACTTCTTAAGTCTTTATTCTTCTCCTTATCTAGGAAGAGAATCAAGAAGTTAGGAAAGGCATGGTGTACACTCAGGGGAGCATGTCAGGAGTTAGTTTCAATTATTTAGTGAACTCATTCTTATAATTAGATTATTTTAAGGTTAGAAGGGGACATAAATGGGCAAACAGGAAAGGGCAAAAGAGCTGCTTTCAATATGATGGGTGTCCTTATAGGAAGAGGGAATTAGGACACAGACAGGTACAGAGGGAAGACCATGTGAAGACACAGGGAGAAGACAGCTGTTTCTGAGCCAGGAAGAAAGGCCTTAGAAGAGACTAACTTGCCAATACCTTCATCTTCGACTTCTAGCCTCCAGAACTGTGAGGAAATAAATTTCTGTTGTTTGAGCCACCTGGTCTGTGGTACCTTGTTATTGTATTCCTAGCAAACTAATACGGAGAGAAATGAAATAGAACCCAAGGTGAAATGTGATCAGAGCTACAAGAAAGGGTGAATAAAAGAGATAAAATACAGTAAAAAGTATTTGGCGGGTGGGTATATGGGCAGTATGTACCCAAATTTAAAATTTTTGTACCCCTTGACCCAGATAGGACACATTTAGAAATTTATCCTAAATATCAGACAAATTTGTGTGGATGTATTTAAAATGATGGTAAATGCAGGATCATGAAAAAATGGGAACTATCTGCATATCTGTGTGTAGAAGATTGGTTCAACAGAGTATGATACACGGATGCCATGGAATAGAACAAACCATTGAAAAGGGTGAGGTGGAGCCAATGATACTGATGTGAAAGATGTCTACAATATATTGTTAAATTAAAATAGAGCAGGTTGGGGGAGGGAGGGTATAGCTCAGTGGTAGAGTGTATGCTTAGCATGCACGAGGTTCTGCATTCAATCCACAGTACCTCCATTAAAAATAAAAAAATAAACCTAATTACCCCCCCCCAAATAAATGAATACAAACAAAAAAATAATAAATAAAATAGAGCAGGTTGTGTTGGAGGATTCCATTTACATATACTTACATTTTAAAAACATCTAGAAGAATACATACCAACAATTAACAGTGCCTTTCTCTGGGTGGGTGACTGTATAGGGGGGCTTTGATTTCCTCCTTGATGCAAGTTTGGAAGAAGAAATGTGAACTCTCAGAGGAGGGACGATGCTCTATACATCATCAGTAAATCGGGTTCTGCTCTTCTCATCGGCATGGGTTCTGAGAACTGAATGAATGCACGTGTGCTTGGGACAATAAACTAAAGGAAAAATAACCACCACTTAACTCAATACTGTTCTAGGTGCTTTTCATGAAATGACTCATTCAATCCTCCCTACAGCCCCATGAGGTAGTGACTTATAATAACCTACATGTATTTGGTCTTAGTCCTTGTTTCTGGCACAGAGCTTCTAAAATTCTTGAAATTCCCTAAGCGATTAGAGTGATAAAGATGTTTTTGGTTACATTAACACGGTGACTTTGGCTCACACCTAAGGAGGGGGGCTGGTAGCCAGTGGCGCCAACCCTGTGATGGGAGGGTTGGAATTTTCAGTCTCCACCTCCCCCCACCCGACTTGGAGGGGAGAGGGGCAGAAGATTGAGCGCAATCACCAATGGCCAATGATTTAATAACCACGCCTAGATAATGAAGCCTCCATAAAAACTCAAAAGGATAAGGCTCAGAGAGCTTCCAGGTTAAAGATCCAGAACACTTCCAAGTGTCACCGTGCTGGGCCCCCAAATCCACAAGGACAGAAGCTCTTTTGTCCAGGCCCTCACCTTATGTATCTCTTCATCTGGCTGTCGATTCTTATCCTTTAATATCCTTCATAATAAACCGGCCATCTATTAAGTTAGCAGTCTTCCTGAGTTCTGTGAACTACTCTAGCAAGTTGCTTGAACCCAAGAAAGCGGTTGTGGGAACCTCTGACTTATAGGCAGTTGGTTAGAAGCACAGGTAACAAACTGGGCTTGGGAGTGGCCTCTTAAGTGGAGGGCGGTCTTGTGGGGCTGAGCCCTTCACCTGTGGAATCTGATGCTGCCTCCAGGTAGACGGGGTCAGAATTGAGTCAAATTGTAGGACACCCAGCTGGTGTTGGAGAGTTGCTTAGTGGTAGTGGAGGAAACCTTCCTCCCCTCACATTGGAAATTGGTGACCTAGTCTTTGAAGTAGGTACTGGGGTGAACATCAATGTACAGAGAAGGAAACTGAGGCCCAGAGAGGATACAGGAGTTAAGCTGCCCAAGGTCACACAGCTACCAAGTACCTGAACTGAGATTTTGGGTCTAGGTAATTTAGCTGCAGAGCTTTTTATCCTAGTCAAGGAGACGTACTCTCTTTAAGGGGCTGCAATTAGTCAGGGTGTGTTGATCTTGAATGCAGGATGGGAAGATGACGATAGCAGCTTCCCTTTATGGCACACTTATTTATGTCAGGCAGTTTGTCCTTTGCCTGTTTCATCTCATGGGATCTTAATAGCAACCCTAAGGTAATATAATTGATAGTCCCATTTTTCAGATAAGAAACCCAAGGCTTAGAAATACTAAGTAACACAGGTTGCTAAGAAGTGATACTGGGACCCTGAACAAACCTATTAATGGTGCTTTATGGCCTTTTAGGCAGCTAGTCAGCTTTAGCAACACTGTAAGCCTCCTCGATATTTTTATCAAGTTGAAATCAGAATTGACTGAACATCGTTGGCCACTTGAAAGATGAGTAGACAAACTTAGCTTTTCCTAGAGTCCCTGTGACTCCCTTCTCCCTGGGTCATGCATTTCTTAGAGCCCACCCCATGACAGGCACCTTGGAGGCCTGACGGAGCAAGGGTATCTCAGCAGGAACTGGTATCAGCCAAGGCCCCATGGCCGGAAGTGCTGTGGAAACCGGCAGGGTTTGGAACGAACACTCCAGGGTGGCTGAATAGAGAGCCCCAGTAATGACTGAGATGTCATTCCCGTTGGCCTGGTGGGTTGGGGACTTGGAGTCAAATTTAAGTTGATTTAAAGAAGATAAAGAAAAAAAGCCATTTCTCAAGCATGGCAACATCTCGTGGGAGATTGATACCCATTCTGTGTACTTCCTTTGCCCTTTCCTGAGTGCTGTTTTCAGTCTCCCGTCTCTGGGGCTTTGTGCATGCTGTTCCCTCCACAGAGCTGCCCTCTGTGCCTTTTCTACTTTCAGAGGCCAAGCCATTCTTTCTAGAGCCTGCTCAAAACCCAAGAGCTCTTAGCTACTCTGAAGGCAAACCTGTTTCTCCTTCCTTATCCTCTCATCCTTAAACCCTTTGGTACCTCGGTCACAGTTTCACCACATTCTAACTTGAAGCATCTCAGTGTGAGTGATTCCCTCTCCTCCCTGCAAAAAACCTGTGACCCTCAGGAGAAAAGTATTCATTCATTCTTTGTGTTTGTATCCATCACATCCTTCTTTGTTTTGTTTTGCATCTGTCAGAAGCCTCAAAATATATACACTGATTTAAAATGCAGGGGAGTCATTTATTCTGAATCTGCCAGCAGCTCAATCCCTAGGCTTATTTTCTTTAATAATAATAATAATAATAATAATAATAATAATAATAATAATAATGATCAGTATTTATCAGGCACTTACCATGTGCCACTACAGTGCTATGCCTTCAGGCACACTTTTGTTTCCCAAACCAACCTGAGGTAAATATTATCATCCTGCCCACTTTATAAATGTGCAATGGAGGCTGCCATATAGGAAGCAATCAGTAAAATATGTGTAGAATAAATGGTGAATTTATGCAAGTTTACGTTTCTGGAAAGTAGTAGAACCAGTGTAGAGAACCAGCTCAACCTTCAATTCTGCCCCTCCTTTCCTCTTTGCAGGACCAGCTATCTAATTTGTGGGGCCCAGTGCAAAGTAAAAATGTGGGGTCGTAAAATTAATAATTTTTACAGCAGAGCATTAAGCAAGTATAGGGTCCTCTTAAGCGTGGGGTCCTGTGCATCTGCGGAGGTCGCATGCCCACGAAGCAGCTCCCACCTCTGGTCCTACCATCCCTTCTCCCTCCGTAAGACTGAGCCCATGTCCTCCGGCTTACCTTGAACTTGTCTCTTTCAGGATTTCTGGGATGCGTCACCTCTTTGGCTGCCAATCCTTTGACCCCGCTGCTGCCTTTTGTGTTCCAGGTGTAGGCGTTTGAAGGTTGGGCAAGAGTTAGAAGTTTGCACTGTGGGTTTGAGGTTGGGTAAGAGGTGGTAGAGCTGAAAAGCAGAGTAATCAGGGCTTGTGTGAATGGGGGGGTCCTTCTCCATGGCCAGCGATCAAGCTGAGTGTGATGGAAAGATGATTTAGGACAAGACAAGAACGATGTTGTACGACGTTGGTTTGGTAGATGGAGGAGAGAAGGACCACACTGTAACACTAATTACAGCTGCTCCCCACCAACATTTATTGGAGGACAAGCACTGTGCCAAGACCCTTATATCCTTAAAATTTTTTTAATTCTCGCAAAAATCCTATGGGTCAAATAATATTAATATGCCCTATTCATAGGCAAGGAAAGTGATTCTAAAACCTCTGAAGAACTGCCTAAGCGTTCATGTACTCCAGCTGAGATCCCAGGGAACTCTAAATAGCACCTCCCCCTGGCCCCTCTAATGAGCTGGTTTAAAATAGCTTCTCCTGTGTGGCAGAATGGCTCCCGGTCCTGGGGCTGGTGGAGGGGGAAGCGATCTAATCCATTTAGAAAGTGGTTCCTCTCTTGCTGTTTTGTCAGGGAAGGTGATACCTGAGTCCAAAGATGAGTAATTAAAAACCCTCTTAACACCACTTGAAATCAAGTGGCTCGTATGCCGCACGCTGAGTCTTCCATCCTCTGGGCTTGGGGTAATGATTGTCTTTTAATACCAGTTTCAATTGCAGTTTGAATCTCATGAGAGGCAAATAAAATAAACATCAGACAATCTTTTAAAAGATAAACAGAAACCTACCAAAAAAAAATTTCTGCCCGATAATTATGTTTCCCATAATTTTGCATCCCCCATTACTGTTTGAACTTAAAAAAAGCAAACCCCAAACCCCAAACAACATACACCCCTTCGAAATGTAGTTTGGCTTCAAGTCATGTTGAATTTTTTTTCATGTCTAACAAAATCTCACAATTACTAAAATAGCGTATAGACAATTACATTTCATTGGGACTTCATATAGACTTGATGTGTCTACACTAGCAAGTTACTATGAATTTAACATACCTGAGTCGTGATTAGCCTTTTCAGAGCATGTCAGAATCTTCCTGAGTCACCCCGGGTGGACTCCCTTTTTCCTGGAGGTGGGATGTGTCAGGAAGTGGAGATCGGGCTGGGGAGGTGAAGTTCATCCATTCTTCAGGGACCATTCATCTCACTGGGCGGCTCCTTTTGAGCAGGTGCACGCTGCCTTCTGATGTGCCCGTGAATGATAAATTCTAAGTAGTTTGCTGTCCTTCTCTCCTTTCCTGCTCTTCCTGTTTTTTCCACTAATCAAGTCAAAATAATAATAACAATAACAATAACAATGGGCCATTTTTGAGTGTTTGCCAATAGCAAAACAGTCGAAACACTTTAAATACACTTTACTTATCATATCTCTTTTAAGCTTTGCAACCCCTCATGAAAAAGGCATTATTTTTATTTCATAGGGGAGGAATCTGAGTCTAGGAGAGGTCAAGAAACTTGCTCAAGGCCAAGGCCACACAATCAGTAAGCAGCACAATTGTGACATGAACCGCATCTTCTAGCTGTTAAGTGCGTGCTCTTCACTACTGTGTTTTGAGGGAGCCCTCCTCTAAAAGGCAGCTGAGAGGGGATGAGCCGTAGGGGTAGGGACTAGAGTCATGAGTGGTTCCAGCTCTTTAGTTCTGTGACCTCACACTCCATCCCAATCCCTGGGGGTCAGACAGCAACAGCCTGAGCAGAGACTTTCTAAAGACTGTCCACTGCAGCTTTGTATAAAATAGGGGGGGAAAAGTGTAAATAACCTTATTTTTCATCAGCAAGGGATTAAAGCAATGAAGGGTGGTGCCTGCACACAGTGGAATATTCCCCAACCACTGAGAAGCATGTCAGGACTGGAGAAGGACAGTCAGACTGGTTAAGGGACTTGCCCCAGATCATACTTTTGTCTTCCTCTGGCTCTGCATCCTGTCCTTCCTATGTCCTCCCTAGAATGCCCAATTGGTTTCAAGTGTCACATGGTTAGTTAGTCAGAACCAGGGCATTCCCTCTACTGATCAATATGGAACGGGAAAATGAGAGGTTCAGTAATGTGTTGCTTAAAGAGTAACTTGGCCTCAGCTAAACCTATATTTGAATCTTCAGCTGGCAGGACTCCATAGCTCTCCATAATCTCTCAGCATGACACCGGAGCAGACGCAGTGGCTTTGCGGTCAGTCTAGAGGACAGACTTCACCTAGCTCCTCCTTCTCCTCTGGCTGGTGCAGAATGGCAGAGAGAAGATTGGGTGTCCAAGAGCAATTAAGAGAGTGTTGGGCCAGGTGAATCTTGTGACTGGACACAGCAGTGACCTCTGGGGACTGATGATCAGCACCATATTGAGACTTCTCAGTGGATGTCAGTGTGTCTAGGTACCTGTTTCTTGTATTTGCCAGTGTTTTCCAGAGAAACAGAAACAACAGGGGATGGATGGATGGATGGATGGATGGACGGACAGATAGACAGACAGACAGATAGATAGATAGAAGAGATTTAATATAGGAATTGGCTCACATGGTTTTGGAGGTCTAGAAGTCCCATGATCTGCAATCTGCAAGATGGAGAACCAGGAAGGCTGGTGGTGTAATTCAGTCTGAGTCTGAAGGGTTGAGAATTGATGGTGTAAGTCCTGATCTGAGTCTAAAAGTCTGAGAACCAGGAGGGCTGATGTCCAAGGGCAGAAGAAGGTGGATGTCTCAGCTCAAGCAGAGAGAGAGCAAATTGCCTGTCCCCCGCCTTTTGTTCTATTTGGGTCCTGAATGGATGGGCTGATGCCCACCCCCACTGAGGAGGGCCATCTGCTTTACTCAGTTCATCAATTCAAATGCTAATCTCTTCTGGAAACACCCTCACAGACACATCCAGAAATAATGTTTTACCAACTATCTGGACATCCCTTAGCCCAGTCAAGTTGATGTATGAAATTAACCATCACATCCTTAATAACTTGGCTCCAGAGAAATTCCCCAAATTTAAAGCAGCCCACAGGAAAAGAAGGAGGGTATCCCAAACTCCTGAAGTCTTGAACTAGAAAGTAAATTCAGTTATAGAAAGATAACATTATGTTTCTCACGAGCCTGATTTAGTGACCCGAGATTCACAGCTGCTTCAGTGATAACGATCCAAGTTCGTTTGAATGGAATTCTTGGGACGGTTCACCCTAGAAAGAGCCCAGTAGCCTTTCACGTTTTCGGCAGCAGGTTGGATGGGGGCCAGTCCTTCTGTCTCTGGGAAGATTCTGCATCAGTATGGCGAGAAGCAGCAGCTGATGATTCTGAGGATGTTAACTGGCTTTATTAATGATAACCACAAACCAGAGGCTGTGTGTTTTCTCCAGGAGTCAAGTGAGAGATTGCCTTGTCTCCTGCCGTTCCCACAGTATAATCAAGGCATCAAGCTAAATTAAAGGAAATGCCATCTTCTCGTGACAGCAGGTGCAAAATTACCTCTAATTATGAATTTGCTAGGTACAACAGTGACTCTGCGTGAATTATAACGTTGCATTCATTAAAACAGCCATTTAGGGTCTAACCTACCTTAACACACCTACAGATTCTCAGAATTCAAGAGTGAGGCCATTTCAGCCCATCCACTGTGGTCTCAGAGATCTGTGTTGGTCTGACAACTTGCAATCTGAAAGCTTTGTTCAAAGCATAAGGTTCAGAGTAAGGAAAGCTGGGCCGAGCTTGAGTCTCAGACTTGCCATGGACTGGTGTGTGACTTGAACAAGTCAGTTAACCTTTTCGGAACTCAGTTCCTTCATCCATAATACAGAGGGGGCACAACTGGGCAATCAGTATTTAAGGCCATACATCTCAAGATGAATGTGCTACTCAAAGTGTGGGCCATGGACGAGATGCTTGTTGGAAATGTAGAATCTTGGTCCCTACCCTAGATCTACAAGTTTCAAAATATAATATGCTATGGATCATCTGGGGGTCATGTTAAAATGCAGTCTCTGCCTAAGTATATCTAGAGGAGGGCCTGAGATTCTGCATTCCAGTGAGCTCCCAGGTGCTGCTGCTGCTCCAGCTGCTCTCTAAAGTATACTGTGAGTGGTGAGGCTCTCAGATCCTTCCTAGCTGCATATTATCATAGCAGGTGATGTTTATAGAGTACTTCTTGTGTACTAGACACTGTGCTAAATACATGCATTGTTGCATTTAATTCTCATTAAAAATTCTACAGGGGGGATATGGTTAATGTCACCCACGTTTTGTAGATAATTAAACCAGAGATCATGGAGATCATGAAACCGAGGATCATGGAGATCAACAACTAGCCCAAGGCCACACAGAGGGCAGAGCTGCGATTTGAATCCATGTTATCTGGCTCTGTGGCTCATATGTGTGATGGCAGGACTCTATGACCTTCCAAGTAATTTAGCTTTTGAAAAACTCTAACTCTTGTTTCTTTGCCCTTCTGGGTAATGTTGTGATGCCTAATTCTCTACAGGGCAGCAGGATACTAACATATAGTTGATATGACCCGAGTTCTAACTCGTGCTATTCCAGGGTTGTATTGTATTAGATGGATGAATATACATTTCCTTACCAAAGGGGCGTTTTGAAGAGTTCCAGTTTTTTCCTATTATGAACAGTGCTGCTATAAACACACTTGTACATACACTTCAAACATGGTATGATCTTGGGACAGATCCTTGTATGTCCTGTGCCTGGACCAGATGATATGTGTTGTTATAGTTGGATAAATACTGTCATCTTGTCTACCACTGCAACTCATGGTTACACCAAATTTAGTGTTTAGTGGGGAATGCTAAAATTAAAGCTCCTCATAGTGGCTGAATTTAAATATTGAATCCTAAATTTCTCTCAGGAAAAATTCTCACCCCATAGTTTCAAACTGCAAAATTATTACCTGTGAGGATGGACTCCCCTTTTGGTTGGTTCCCTCTACCAAAGTGCTAATTCCAAAGTGCTAATTCCAAGAAATAGTAACACTTTTTTTTTTAAACTTGAAAATAAATGAAGAAGAGGAAGTTGTGAAGCTGGGATACGTTTGTGGAGTTTGATTTTTGAAAAGACATACCTCATATTTGGTAAAATGGAATTGCTTGGTTTCCCTGTTTGGCTCCAAGTAATTAGCCTAAACCTCAAAAGACTGTCTAGGGCAGCTCAAACTCCAGGAAAAAAAAAAAAAAAACCAAAAACAGGGATGAAGGCTCATTTTGATGAGAAGACTGAACTCCAAATGGTTGTTTGGGGAACCAACTTAGACTTCTGGCTGAAACTCAAGATGTTACACATTTGCCTACATATTTAATACTGTACTCAAGTTCCCAAGACTTCACTGATGGATTTTTTTATTTGTGAGTCTGCGTATTTCTCCCTCCTACAAATGGTTATTTCTCTACACAGATACACGTGGGAGAATATTTAATTAGAACTGAAAATGTTTTGAGCATGTTAAGTACAATCTAAGTGATAAGTATCATGATCTTTAAATGCTACAATAAGCATTATAATACATGCCTAATTCACTGATGAGCACTTGGCATGTCTTTGACAAATTCTTAATAAATTGCTCAAAGGAGCCCTTTAGAAAGTGTCATTTCACACTGTATAACTCTACCTTTGGTATTTCTCAACCTTGTCTATCTGTAGAAATGGGAAATTCTCTTGAACATTTTTCTTAACTGATTCTGATTTATGGCTTTCGGTGGAAACTCCCAGGGACTTGTTGCAATATACTGTAAATGAAATCTGCTAGCTACACAATTTGAAAAGTGAAGGCTGTAGTCTCCAACTTTTCAAAAGCAGCCCATTTCACCTCGACAATGAATTATGGGATCCACAAGTACAGAGAAAGCCTGAATACTGCACTTGGTATGTATCTTCAAGGGAAAAGCTGTAAGAATCTAACAAAGGCCAGCCACAGCCAGGTGTCATCTGGAGGGCATTAAGAGAAGATTTGTAGCAATTTAGTTGATTGTTAGTGTTAGAAGCAGTGATTCCTTAGCATCAAAGTACTCAATAAATTCTCCCTGTGCCCCGATTTCAGACTTTGCAATTAAATTTGGGTGTAGGAAAAAGATGCTTTGGAAAATTAATTTTTAAATTAAAAATTTAAAGCATGCATTAATTTAGGAAAAGTCTATGGCTGCATAGCACTCAAATTACTTGAAAGTGGAAAATAAGCAACACTGAATTTGGCAGGCTCATTTATTTTTCTCCTACTATGTACCCCTAAGCAAGGTGTTATAACTGCAAGTATTTAATGGTAAGTATTTAATTTCAGTCTTTTATATCTGCACAAAATATCTGAAAAGGTGAAAGATATGCTGATGATAAAGGTGAAGCTCAAAGAAGTTAAACACATTGTGAGTGGAGGGAATTGGCTCACTGACTTAAAAAATAACATTTTATTTTGGAATAATTTTAGACTTACAGAAAAACCACCAAGATAATACATAGAATTTCTGTAAATCTGTTACCCTGTTTTACCTACTGTTAACAACTTACATAACCATGGTATATCTGCCAAAACTAAGGAACTAACATTAGTTCACTACTATTAACTAACCTCTAGATTTTATTCAGGTTTGTTTATTAATTAATTTTTAACTAATGTCCTTTTTCTGATCCAGGATCTTTTTCAAGACCCCACATTGCATTTTGTTGTCATGCCACATTGTCTCCTCTGGTCTGTGACAGTTTCTCAGTCTTTCCTTGTGTTTTTCAAGTCCTTGACAGTTTTGAGGAGGACTGGTTATATATTTTGTAGACTGTCCCTCCATTTGGATTTATCTTAATTTTTTTTTTCATGATTTGACTGGGGTTATGGGTTTCTGAGAAGAACACCACACAGGTGAAGTGCCTTTCTCATCACATCATATCATGTTATCCTGCTTTCAACGTAACTTACCACTGGCAATATTAACCTTGATCTCTTGGTTAAGTGCATGTCAGGTTTCTGGGGCTACATTTTGGATCAGTGGTAAAGAGTGTGCCAGTTGATTAGTGATGCCTGTTGTGAACACAGAATCTGTGGAAGAGTGGTACTCAAAGCAAGTACCTGCTATTTCTGACTCTTGTATAAGATCACCATCTCTTGCAGATGAAACTGAGGTTCAGTTATTCAGAATTTCATATCATTGTACCTGTGGCTCTGCCACCCATATATATGTATTTATTTATTGTAGTTGATTTACAATACTGTGTTAATTTTAGGTGTACAGCAAAGTGATTTGGTTATAAATATACATATATATTCTTTTTCAGATTCTTTCCCATTATGAGTTATTACAAGATATCTTGAATATAGTTCCCTGTGCTATATAGTAGGTCCTTGTTGTTTATCCATTTTATATACAGTAGTGTGTACATGTTAATCCCAAACTCCGAATTTATCCCTCTCCCCATCCTTTTCCCCTTTGGTAATCATAGTTTGTTTTCTATGTCTATGAGTCTGCCATCCATATTTTAAGCATAAAAAAACAAATATTTGTCAAAAATCTATAATATGCAAGGGCCATATTTATGTTTCTCATTTAATAGACTAAGAGAATGTTAAAGGCAGCCTTAAGAGATAGCACAATTTCCTCATGAGATAGCGCAATTTCCTCATTATTATTTTTTTAATGGAAAAAATTTTAAATGCCAGTATAGGGAACAAATAGACCAGAGGCTCAAAAAGTTACAATTCTTGCCTGGAGCAGAGGAAGCTGAGACTGGAATTCTGTCTTCTGACTGCTTGAGTATGCTGTATCCCTGCTTGTATCTATTACTGTATTTGTGCAAGTTTCTTAAGCCTAGTGCCTATGGTAATTTATGGCATGGTCTCCTCTAGGAGACCATTGAAATCAACGCTTTTCAATTCATAGGAAAATAATGCATCAGAACATTTTCTGCGTATCTCATCCAAACATTTTTGTTTTTACAAACAACTGTGGCCTTTCAAAAATCTACCCATGTACGAACAATTT
This sequence comes from Camelus bactrianus, assembly GCF_048773025.1. Classification (NCBI taxonomy): domain Eukaryota; kingdom Metazoa; phylum Chordata; class Mammalia; order Artiodactyla; family Camelidae; genus Camelus; species Camelus bactrianus. Next base: position 73,142,410 of record NC_133547.1, read on the forward strand.
AGTGAGTACCAGCCATTTATCAGGTACTGATCAAGAAGCTGGCTCTACATTGGCAAATTAAATCGACATGGTCCCTGTAAGAACAAGCTTATATTCTAGTGGAGTATACAGATGTAAAATAAATTGAAATCATAACAGAATTATAAGGGATAAAAAATGCTATGAAGGAATCAAACACGGAGTGTCAATACAATAAATGAGGGAGGAGAACCTAATTAGCGTGTCCAGGGAAGACATGCCCAAGAAAGTGATGCTTACACAGAAAAGGAGGGTGCCTTGAAGTGTCTGAATCAGAGTGGGTTGTGTTTGCAGAGGCCCTAGAACAGAACAGGACAGGACAAGTCTGAGGAATGAGAAGAAAGCCTGCAAGGCTGGATTTTAGTTAACAGTGGAGCAGCAGATGGGGCAGAACCCTACTCGTATCAGCCCTTAGTGGTCCTGCATGTGGTGGCAGCTTTCCCTGGCAGGCTGGGTCAACATCCTGGGCAGGATGCAGGTGCCAGGGAGTTGATGTTCCAGGAGCTGTTTCTAACCTGTGATGAATAGGTTGGGGGAGACATGTCCCAGGCTCCCATCCCTTGGGGTGAGGGCAGGCGGGATGACTGAGAGGCTCGGTCTGTGCTCCCCACCGTCTCCCAAGGGTCTTCCTTGGGACTGAACTTTAGGAGCCCATTGTGGTGAGCTGCTTATTGAGATACCTTTCGTTGGCTTCCTTCCCTTGACTGCCTCTTTCTCATTTCCTTATTGTTATCCTTCCAAATAAGCTCATATCCTTTTTCCAGGGTCTCATTTGGTGGAACCCAGCTGAAGGTCAATGGAGAAGGTGATACAAGCAGAGAATGAAGATGTAGGCAGAGGCTCGACCATGCAGTGCTTTGCAGGCTTTGTCAAGAAGTTTGATTTTACTCTCAGGACATCAGGAAAATGACTGAAGGCTCTTAAGAAAGGAGTCACTTGAGATTTAGGTTTTAAAAAGGATCCTCGACAAAGTAGGTTAGAGTTAGAACCATGGATTTAAAAGGCATCTTACACAAGAAATTGACAGAATTTTGTAAACTGATTATACTACAATAAAATAAAATAAAAGGCACCTTAGAGACAATCTTTGTGAACCCTCCCTTTGTAGGAAGAGAAAAATGAGATCCTCAGAAGTCTACTTGCCCCAAACCACCCAGTGATAGAGGCAGGCCTCCTGTGAATTGGATCTCATGACCGAAACCTCTTAACTGATTAGAACTCCTTGTCCTACTGGTGGCTCTTTGGCTGTTTGCCTCTCGGAGTAGTTTCATCCAAGAGAGCTTTTGCTAAGGAAAACAGCATGAATTTTGAATTCAACTTTGTGTGGCTGAAGACTGCATTAGATAATTATCATAACATGTTAGACAGTTGAAATTGCAGGGGAGAAAAACAGTTAAGACGCTGGCCCAGTTATTAAGTATTAAAGACACTGAAGATTTTTGCTCTGTGATAAGTACCAGATAGGGCATGATAACCGTTTGCAAATATTTGTAAAGGTGCAAACAGTGAAGTGGGAGAGAAATTACTTAGAACAGTGGAGGGAAGCTCCAAGTAATGAGGTGGAACAAAAGGAAAATATTATTAGCTGAAGAGTGGGAAAAGGGTTTTTTCGAGGAGAACAAGTCGGTTGTGTTTACAGACAAACTCAATTGTCTGAGTGAACCTTATGTAGTATTTGAAATGATAAAGAAAAAAAAATTAGAAAGCTTTACACTGGCACGTATCTCTTGTATTTCTTGAAATTATTTTCTCTTATCCTCTCACTTTTCAGACACATTTACTGTACGTTTGAAATGCAATTATTTCACAACAGAAGGGATATAATGCAGTTTGGTCAGTTTTATGATTGACTAAGTCAAATTTCTCTCTTATCAGAGATGGATGAATAATTGGACTACAAACCAAGTGTTCTCTAATTATGTTTCAGTCGCTGATTGTGGCACTAAGAGAGACTATATTACCACTGTTAATCATTTTACAGTGTTTTAACATTTGGGCAATTTTAAACTTCAAAAAATTGTCAAGGTTGTGAAATACTGCATCTTCACTGGAAGGTAAAAATTTCCAGTAAGAATTTGAATGGTTAACATTAAATTAAAAACAACAATACCACCATCACCAAATAAAATAAAAAAACAGTTGACTGTTTTACCTAAGTTGTTTCCAGTAGATTTAAGTAGTTATTACTGCATATGATTCACTGGCAATCATGGCTGTTTTTCCTTCTTTTATTTGGATTTGTTGGCTACACCAGCATCAATCATTTCACAGCCTATTAAAGTAACATGATCTGTCCACCCAAGGAAAAATACCCAACAATCCTCATGTTCCTTCTGTTTAGAGGGGTCCTTGGAGGATAAAATGTTACAGATGGAAATGTGAGGTTCCTCTTCCCACCTTGTTCTAAGTGTCCTCATTGAATATAATTTCTTAGCGCACTGTTGGCTTTGTCATCAGTGAAGAGCCAGCAAAATAGCTGCTCTAATTATATCTCCTTAAGATGATGCCCATTTGATTGAGGGCTGGGCTGAAAATACACTCTACATTATCATATGAAAAAGCCCCAGAAAAAGCCCTGTCTTCAAACTGCAGAGTGAACCCTGCTCCAAGTGATTCTCAATGAAGCGACAAAGTGAAAAAAAGGCAAGAGCACTTATTTGACCACAGACGCATTGAAATATCACTTTGATGAATGCAAACACATCTGTCATCCGCACTAGGAGATGTTTTCTGTCACTAGACCAGTGAAGGCTGTTTTAGCTCTAAGGACTAGAAACCCACACCAAGCTGGCTTAAACAAGAAAGGGAATTTATCATGAGTGTGCAGGAGTATGTGACACAAGCCACAAGAGGTTGCGATTAGACTCGAGAAAACCATCTAGAACAAAAGCTCTGATTCTCTTTGGTTCCCTCTGGGTCACATGGTATCTCATCTCTGCCTTTCTCTTTGTAGCCCCCTTACTGTCTTGCAGAAGATGGGCTCTCCTTGCTTCTCTCTTCCTGTATCTGCCCGTGGCCTTCACTTTGGACCACCTCAGTTGTAGCCACAGGCAGGGCCTCCGATCAGCATCCCTCAGTTCCAAGTCTAAATTCAGAGAGATGCAATCCGACCAGTCCAGTTACCTTTGTGTCTGCTCTTGGTCTACATAGCAGTGGCCATGGGAGATCTTTCATGTTCTCCAAACTTGGCTGCCAAGCTCAAGTTCTCCGAGAAAGGGGCTTATTGTAGATACCAAAAGGTGTCTACTACAGTTATCTTCAAATTATAACCCATGTGTTTATTTATTCACTCATTCGACAAATATTTATTGAGGGCTGACTATGTGCCAGGCACTGGGAATACAGAAAAGAACAAAGATTCACTAAGAAAACAAAGCAGAAACAATTCATGACCTCATGGAATGTTCTAGAATAAAGAGGCAGAAGAAAATAATTAAGTAAATAGAATAGGGAGAGTAGAAGGTGATAAAGACTATGAAGAGGCTGGGGAGGTGTAATTTGAAATGATTTGGTTGGTATTGCTTCGCTAAGCAGGTGCTATTTGAGCTAAGTCCTGAGGAAAGAAACTGAGGGAGTCATGTGGATATTGGACACTTCACTCTGAGTTTAATTTTTTTTAACCCCCAACAACTCATAAAATGACTAAAAAATTTTTTTTCCTTTGAAGTTCATCCCGGAAGTTTCTTTTCCTAGGAAGTAGGGACTGTCCTGTTAATTCAACATTTATATTTACCAAACATCTCAAGTGTCTGTAGCAAATCCTGAGGGTTTTTTGGCATTTCAGAATTTTAAAATGTGCAATGCAGTATTGCTTGGAGAAAACAAAGCAAGCAAGTAAACCAGTGAGTTCCGAGTTTCACCCTTGAAAAGGGGAGCAGTGAAGGCATGCAAATCCAGCCAGCCTGGACCCTGAGCTCAGTAGGCATGGACACTGTCGAGGAAGTTCAACTGTGGGATGTGGGAGGGTGGGAAAGGTTGATCAGACAGTTATTCTGTCAGGCATTTCCAGTCAGACTTGTTTGGGCAAGAGCCTCTTGAATGTTTTAATAAGTTCTGTTCACTTATTATTCTTTAACAGACCATGAGAGCTTGAGTGTGGTAAAAAATTCTTAAATCTTGATGGCTGTGTGTCTGTGGGGTTATCATTTTCTCCACCTCAAACATGGATGGTGGCGCACCCATGTTCATAGTGCCATTGGCCCATTATTCACTATATTCCACAGAGAGGAAAGCAACCCAAATGCCCATCGATAAAGAAAATGCTGTATGTACATACAATGGAATATTACTCAGTCTTAAAGAAGATGGCAGTCCTTGTCACATCCTATCACATGGATGGACCTTGAAGGCATTATACTAAGTGAAATAAGACAGCCACAAAAAAGACACGTATTGTTTGATCTCACTTATATGTGGCATCTAAAATGGTCAAATTCATAGAAACAGAAAGTAGAATTGCAGTTACCAGGAAATGAAGGAATTGTTATCTAATGGATATAGTGTTTTAGTTTTGCAAGGTGAAAAAATTCTGGAGATTGCCTGCACAATGTGAATATAGTTAACATTTCTGCCATATGATATCACTTACATGTGGAATCTTAAAAAAAAGACAAACTTATTTACAAAACAGAAACAGACTCACAGACATAGAAAATAAACTTATGGTTACTGGGGGAAAAAGGGGTGAGAAAGGATAAATTGGGAGTTTGAGATTTGCAGGTACACACTACTATATATAAGATAGATAAACAACAAGTTCATACTGTACAGCACAGGGAACTATATTCAATATCTTGTAGTGATTTATGGTGAAAAAGAGTATGAAAGCTAATATATGTGTGTTCATGTGTGACTGAAGCATTGTGCTGTACACCAGAGATTGACACACTGTAAACTGACTATACTTCAATAAAATACATATATAAAGATTCCTTAACTGTGCACTTAAAAATTTTTAGTTAAAAAAATGATGGGATGGAAAGATAGAGACTGACAGCATCTTGGAGCAGCTGTACCAGTCCTGGGCTGCTCCCTCCAGACTTCTTGTCATATAAAGAAAATAAAGCTGTACTCAGTAGTTAAAAAAAAGTAGACAATGTCTCCCCAAAGCTTGCAGACTCCCAGGATGGTGATCAAGACTCTCCATCAACTGGTCTTAAATTTTGGTTTTCCATTTATCCTTTTGTCTTCAGAAGTTTTAGTCAATCTGGACCAGAAGCCTGGTGCAGTCCAGTCTCCCAGACTCATCTTTTTCACTATAAGTCACTCTTCCAGGAGACTTTCTTGAGACCAGTGTTTGGGACAGTTTTCCCATTCTGAGTGCTCATATTTCTTGTGGTACTTAGCTCTTCCTGTCTTGTATTGGAACTTAGGTATAAATCTTCTCTATATCCTCTCCACGGTTATACTGTATGTTCCTTGAAGTCAGGAGACATGATTTTAAAATTACCACATTTTCCATAGCACCATCCAAATGTCAGGCACATAATAAGTGCTTGGAATACAAGCAAACAAACCAAAAATATGGCCAGAAGTTTTAACCATGGCTGAAGTGGAAATGTATGAGGTTCTTAATAATGCTGAGCCTATTGATTCCATTATTTTATCTTCAAGTTTGGATATATGGCATGTTGATTTGAATCAAACAGAAGTCTCTAGGGTCATGTTAAGGATGGAATTCTGTGAAGTCAAGTGAATCAGTTGCACGGTTATTCTTAATCATTAGCTAGTTGAGACAAATAACACAGAATCGATCATTTTTCCATATGACATTTTCATCATATAGACTGGAAGTTTCTAATTTTTTACAATATGAAAACCTCTATTTTTAATGCTAATTTTATGATAATAGTACTTTTGTGTCTAGGGAAGGAGAAAATACACAATAATAGAGCTATGACAAATTCAATGATGCTTCAAGAATCTTTTGTATCTTGTTAGTCATAGCACCATCTACATATATTTGAAAAACAGCAGAATTTGGTTGTGTGATGCATATGTTATTCTAACAACAGCTAACGCATGTAGTTTAAATAGATTTTCAGAACTCTTTCCAGTGGAGCCATTGATGTAAATATCTATTGACTAACCAATATCTTGCAAATGTCTGTCTACATTTTGTGCAAAAAAACCACGGAGGACTAGATTCTATTCCAACACCTTTCAGCTAAGTGCACTATTTTTCTTATCTACCTTCTTTGGGAAGACTATGAAGTCTTACCCTCATATTAATTGTTGGAATCCTTCACTCATGGTTGGCCCTACCTTACACAATGAAACGTAGATGGTTTACTAAGTTAAATGTTAAGAAACACATGTCCAACCAATGACAGATCACTTTATGACAACTAGAGTGGGGTCTGGTGTTAATGGCCAGGATCTCCTTAATTGGATTTTGCTAAAATTCTTGCTCTGACATGCCTGTCTTTTGTTGATATTATCTGATGTCTACTTTGGTCACACAGATCTTCCTCTGTGTAGAATAGCAGCCCATGTCTTACAGTCTCAGTTTAAAGGCCACTTCTTCATGGAGGCCTTGCCTACTTCCTCTTAGCCTAGAAGACTTCTGCTTTTGTAAGTCACAACTGTGCTCATAATTCCACCATCAGGATGGCATGGCACAGACAGCAGGGACTTCATCTCCTACATACGTGTATCCTTAGCACATAGCGGCTGATCAGTAGATGTTTGCTGCATAAATGAGTGAATATCCCTTGCTGTTTCATTTGAGGCTCTCTGCATCGGGCTGATTGATTCATTACAGAGGAATGTCCACCTCAGTCTAAAAATTTCTCAAAAGCCAGACCTAAGATGTGATCTTCATCGGTTGTATTTGCCTGACGCACCCACGCCTGTTCGTATTTGTGACTGCCTGTATATGTGCAAATGCTGAAGTCTATTCACATCTTCTCTAACATATAATCTGAAAAGTGTCCTGTCTTTCTTCACTGCCAGACAATTGTTTTTCAATAGTGCTTGATATCTGTCCCTTAGAATGTAAGTCCCATGAGGGCAAGAACTTTGTTTATCTGGCTTCTGTGATATTCCTAGCACCTATGCTAGTCCTTGGCAGGCCCCTGATAAACATTTGTTGTATGACTGTTGACGGACTGACTGATTTAATTGTTTGGAGGAGTGTTGTGATGTGGATATGATTAAAATGCTCCACAAAGAGAAGCAGGAAGTAAACTAGGTACTCCTATCCATTGCCTTTAGTAGATACTGAGATAGAATAACAAGACTGTTCTATTCACGTATTAGCCTTGCTTTCCAAACTGCCTCCCTTTTCTTAAGGGAACCTCTAACTCCTTACATCCTCATCGCCCACATACGCAATATGTTATTTCCTGGACACTGGACTTTCTGTCTTGCTTCAACTTCAAGTTCAGTAGGAGAAACAAATTGAGACTTTCAGGGACCTGGACACCAAAAATGTATACTGCTTCTTGAATTACCCTCATCAGCGGTGCGGATTGTTGAGGAGGATAAATGAAGACATTATAGTTCAGGTTTGATCGCAAACCCCATTTGCATTCCCCAACAAAGAACAAGTCTGTGTTTCGCTGTGATTGTATAATAGGAAGTAAAGTACTGTGGCTTATGTTACTTGGAGTTGATTTAAATTTTTATGAACCTGATACCTCTGAAAGGCAATAATCAAAATGAAACCAGGGTAATTATTTTCATTTGAAAACATCAGAATGAGACCTCATTACATTCCAGGGAGTGACTCAAGGGGAAGTATGGGAAGGCGAAGCATAAACTCCATTTTGAAAATAAATTTCTTAAAATTTTCAGCAAAGTCACAGAAGGGAGTACAGAGCCAGAGGTGACGATTTTTAATCAATATTCCAAATTCTTTTAATTAAGGATGTCTTGGGATTGCAGACTGTGCTGGGACATACATATGTATCTATAATAAACAAGATGTATTTTGTAGAAATGGATTTGGGTTTTGGCATCGACTTGATAGGGAGATCAAAGCACTAGCTGGCATTAGAAGGATTTAGATACATTTGTCATAGGCAGCTGTTATGCTAATCTCATTTATGCAGTTGTCAGCTGATAGGCTCTGATGAGCCAGCTGAGTGGGAAAATCATTATTCCATCCCTATTGTGATAAGTGTTATTTATTACTGTCAAATGGTATTAATGTTTGATTCAAAGATGGGGAGTGGGCACCATCTACACAAAGTTCAGCCATTCATGGTCAACTGCAACAAAAGGAATCGCTGAATTCCAGCCAAACGAACTTCATTTCTGGGTGAAAAAAGAATAATGGATTTAATTTGCATATGTTTTAAAAGGGTAATGAAGTAATATGATGTTTATCTTGGTTGAAGAGTGGTAATTTTCACTGGCGGGACTCCAGCTTCGTTGGAGCCATTGTGAAGCATTTACTGTTGGGTTGGTGTGGAAGGACTTTTCAAAGCAGCAGGTGCATTGGGGGTTGGGGGGAGCAAGATGATTTATTCATTAGGCCAAAAATGAGCAATCTGGACATCTATTTTTTCTTCATCTTCCTCAGAAATGTATATAACTAAATCCCCTCTCTCTTCCCCTGTGATGGTGATAGCCCCTGATTTTCACATTCCTTTTGTGGCCTTTGACAATTTAATTATGTGAAATCCCTAACCCGTCACTCACTTCATTTCTGTTCCCCTTTTGTTATGATCAGATTTGCTGTTTCCACTCCATCTAAACTGATATCTGTACAGGCCTGGTGTTTTGGAATGGAGCGTGGCTTTCTTAGGGTAAAGCTAGGAGACAGTTAAGGAAGGCTACCAACGGCTGAGGGTTTGTTCTTAAGCATTTTGTTAAATTAACTGCTCAGCTGAGCTCTGAGTTGTTAAAAATGATTCCCCTCTGTTTGGGGACTTGCAGAGAGCTGTCCCCCTTCCAATACAGCTGCGTTGGTTCATGCCGCTTTGGATTATTTTTCTTGCGTTAAAAATACAGATAACCTAATTATAGCACCTCCCCAGTTCCCAAACGCCTCACTTAATGACTCATTAGTGCAGCGAGAACACTTTCCATCGCTTGCTAAATAATATTCCATTTCTGAGGACTTCATCTCTTTTTTCGTATTTGCTCTGAAAAAAAAAGTTTGACTCAACATATTTCAGAGCCTTTAGATTTTGCTGATTGGCTCCATTTCTATAACAAGCTGGTCACTTTTCAGGATCTAGCTTTTCCCGTCTTCTGGGGTTGATAAAGATCGGGGCAGATGCTTTTGTTCAGTGGGAGAGGGTCACAAGGGATTTTGTAAATCCCTGAACTCAAAGAAAACTGTCTTCCTTCTCACCCAGCATTTAATGGGGTTTCATTGGAATCCAGAATCTGCCATTGTGTGACTTAATCCACCGTGTTTCCCCAGAAGCCAATATAATGCCTGGAACAGAGGCCCTCAAGGAATATTCGCTGACTAAATGAACGAACCTTAGGAAGCTTATAGTCTAGTTCAAGGGCTGGCAAACTTTTTCTGTACAGGACCAGACAGTAAACATCTTAGGCTTTGTGCACCATATGGTCTTTGTTGTAACTGTTCAACTGCTGTTGTAGGATGAAAGCAACCGCAGACCATATATAAATGAATGTGCATGGCTATGTTCCAATAAATCTTTGTTTACGGTTACTGAAATTTGAATTTTATATAATTTTCACATGTCATGAAATATTTTTATTTTGATTTTTTTTCCCCCAACTAATCAAACATGTGAAAATCATTCTTAGCTCACAGCCATACAAAAACAGATAGTGGATTGGATTTGATCCGTGGGCCATACCTTGCTGACCCCTGGTCTAGTTAGTCTACAGGGTGATGAAGTGCTCACTTCTCTGGCCTCACCTCCTGTTTCTCTCTCCCTCCCTCACTACCCTCCAGCCACTTTGACCTCTTTTCTGTTCTGCAGACTCACCAAGATTGTTCCTACTTCTGGACCATTGCCTTTGCCATCCTTCTGCCTGGAACACTTTGCCCTCAGACGTTCCCATGACTGGTTTCTCCTTCTCACAATTTATTTGGGTCTCAGCTCAAATGACAAGTCTTCACAGAGGTCTAATACCCCGTCTCCAAGTGGGCATCCCTGTCCCAGCCACTGTCCTTTATTCCACTGCATCTTGTGTCCTTATCAACATCTGAGATGATTTTATAAAAGACATCTCTCTTCTAGAATGTAAATTCGTTTAGAGAAGGACCGTTTTCTTGGTCTTTTAGAATGTGGTTCTTCGGTGCCTAGAACAGGGACAGTCACGGTTTGTGGACTGAATGGGGTTGGTGTTACAAGTATACAGGGTGCAGAAGGACATAACTGAAGACACATGCTCTTATTCTGGAAGTATTTTGATATTCTTCTCTGCAAAAATCTCAACAATCAAATAAGGGAGGAAATGTATGCTCAAATAACTGTGATGTAAAGATACCAAGCACTGAGAGCCACAAGGGATTCAAAGGGGGTATAGATCACCCCCAGGTAGATGAAAAGCAGATGGCTTCATGTAGGAGGGAGTCTTTGCAATGAGCATTGAGTCTGCAGGAAGGAGTGAGGAAGATTCACCACAGTGTGGGTTTCCAGATACAGAGGACATATCCAACAGACACCGATTCTTAGGGATCATTTATGACTGTTACATTCAAGTGAAGAACCCACCCTGTTTCAGTAGAGAGATCCGAATGTAAGTCTTTGAATGCTTATATTCCTAAGGAACCTCTTGCAGAGAAGTGTGTTAAATACTTAGTCGAGTCTCTCCATTAAAGATCTATCACCATAGCAACAATTAGATGCTAAGAGCTTCTCCCAGCAAGTGGAGTTAATGGACCATGTGAACAAAGAACAGGTGTGACAAATATTATTCTGCTTGTCGTAAATAGTGTCTTGAATAGCATCTGGCTTTTGCTGGCCACCTAGCCTCTTCTCCATCACCCCTACACACAATTTCACGCCAGTTTCCCCAAGGTACTGTGCTGTCTCATACCTTTGCATGAGCTGAAACCTTTCCTTCACATATTCCTTGAATGTCCATGGGGCTAAGGAAGGTAATCTAATGAGCGAAGTGGACTGGGTGGGGTTTGGGACAAGCTGGAGGGTCCTCACTGTATCTAAAGAAAGGTCCACTGCTTGATCTCAGCCAATTTTTGTCACACAGGAATGTGGGCTCTAGGCTGACAAACCTTCAAACTTTTTTTTTTTTGGAGAAATGGGAAATCTGAATCCTTAAATATTAGCAACTAGTTTAAATTTTTTTTAATACAGCTGACTCTGAGATTTGACTGCCCTACTGGTTTGCTTCTTTTAGTCTAAGCTAACTCCTCATCCTCCTTTATGATTTTGCTCAAGGGCCACCTCTTTCTTTGCACTTTCATACCTTGTACATGCGACTACCATAGTTCTATTTATTTATTTATTTATCTATCTGTTTATTTATTTATTTACTGAAGTACAATCAACCACAGTGTGTCAAGCTCTGGTACACAGTACACTGTCCCAGCCATGCGCACACATAAATATATTCGCCTCACATTCTTTTTCTCTCTAAAGGCGACTACCATAGTTCTTATCATGTGGGCTGTAATTCTGACTGGACTCCTCGGAGACCCCAACTAGATGATGAGGTCCTAGGAGATGAGGATTAGAAGGCAGCAAGCTTAGCCCATGTGGCTTTGGACTCTTGTTACCACTCTGCCATCAGCTAAGTTACATGAAACTCACTGCCTCACCAGATATAGATATAATGTTGTCAAGGAAACTATACAGCATCCCTTTACATGTTCCATGAAAGCATCAGTTGAGTTTTAGTTCCAGAAAGGCTTGGCATTCTCTAAGCAACTGGTGTGTGTGTGTGTGTGTGTGTGTGTGTGTGTGTGTGTGTGTGTGTGCGTGCTTTGCTTTGGCCTGCAGGGAGCTCTCTGCCTCATTTACAGTTCACCTCTGTATGTTCCCCTGACCATATGTTTTCTTTCATCCTAGTTTATTCTTTGTCTTACACTCTTGTATTTCAGGTATTTTTTTTTTTAAAGGAAACTCAAATATTTTTTTTTGAACATGAAACAGAATATGAATAGATAAAGACAAATCACATTTAATTTTATATTTTTTCCAAGTTATTCTTTGCGTTAGTTACAGAGAATGGGGAAAGTGAGCATGCGACGTCTTTTACCTTTCTCATTAGTCAACACTGAGCCCACCAACAATGTTCTGTGGATAAATATTTGATGAATATACACTGAGTGATGAGTAGACAATGAGATATTTGATCATGTCAATCAATTTCCTTTAGATAATCCATTTAAAGTGGCAAATAAATTGATGAGGCAAACCACGGTTTTCATTATCGAGAATGAAGATGGGTATTTGAGATCTTAGCTCCTTTGCCACATTTATAATTTTATTACTAGAGCTTCACACCAGAGCCGCTAACGAGAATAAGTTTAAGAAGACTGAAATTACATCACATTATAACTGACACTTCTAGGATTAATTTTACAACTTGTGATTTTAATTTTGGTGAAAATGTATTTAAAATTATCTCTTGTCACCATCTCTTATTAAACATAATGAAACTTGATGACATTCTAATAACATTAAACTGTTTTGGTAGTCACTGAGGTTAGTCTGAAAAGACTATTCAAGCTAAGAAAATAGTGGATCACTTTTGAAAGACAGTATTTGGGGAGCTTTGAGGAGCTGAGTATTTCATTCAGCTCACATACTACATTATTGCTCATACTCGTGGGTAATTTAGAAGGTATTCTGTATGTTAGAAAAACTGGTGTGCAATTAATGGGGGGAAATCAAGGACATTTTAGCAAAGAAGGAAACAAGAAGAGGGAAGAGGTCACTTCACTGCAATTTGGTGTCTGTGTTTCGGGCTGGTTTTTATTGTTAGCAGGGCCATGAAAAATACTGGGTCCCCAAAACTTGGTAAATAAAATTCCTGATGTAATGAGGTCATTGCATTTATCTTTTTAGATCTTCCTTGTCTCCTTTCTTCCCTCCCTCATATCCTTCTTTCTTTTCTTCCTTCCTCCTTCATTTCCAACCCAGGTTTCAAAATGTCATGATCTTCCTCTTGGATCAACTTTTTCCTTTTGCCAGATCAGGCAAAAAATTACTTTGGGATAGAATGATATTACAGAGTGGGAAAGGTTAGATCACAGTGGGATTATAGTTTCTCGTTTTCCCTAATGGTGGAATAATTGTTGGCCTAAAAGCTTGTTACATTCCTAAGATTTGCTAATTTAGGGACTATATATGTTCACTTCATATATCTTCTTTTGTGTTTTTCTAAGAAACTTGTGGGTTTTTCATGACATTCTTTCAACTCTATCTTGGGTCACTCCCTTCTCTGCCTTTAACCTCATTCCCAGATGTAAATGATGTTAATACAACAGACATGTACTGCATATTTACTATATGTCAGTTGCGGGCTGGGTATGGGAGATCCTGACCAGAATAAGAATCAATGTTTGCCATCTAGGAGCTCATTGTTTAGTGGGAAAAACACTATTATTTGGACAAGTCAATGAATAATTCTAGGATAATCAGATAAGTGGTACGAAAGCCTATCACCTAAGTACCAATAGGAACAGAAGGAAAAGAATGATTAGAAAGTTTTTCAGAGGTGACATTGGAAATGGGTCTGGAAGGATCTGTAGTGCATAGCCAGAGAAAAAGAGAAAAAAGAATTCTGGTGGAGGGAAAACATGTGCAAGACCATCATGACCACCCCCACAAGTAGAGCTGGATATAATGGAAGCAGAGGGACCTGGTGGATGGGTGGGTGGAGGGAGTCTTGGGAAATGAAGCCAAGCTCAGGCTGTGGAAAGCCTTTCCTGTGCTAGGGATTTTTGATTTTTTTTCGTGTGAGTTATAGGGAGCCATGGGCATTTTAAATAAGAGAAGAGGCATGATAGACCTGTGATTAAAGAGGATCATATTGGAGCAAAGAAAGGTTGAGAGGAAGACTTGGTAGGAAACTATGGATACAGTCCAGGTGAGAGATGATAAGAGTCTAACTAGGGTCTCACTAGATAATGGAAGAGGAGGGTAGATTTGAGAGAGATTTAGGAGGTGGCATTGACACTGGGGACTGACTGGACAATAAAGATAAAGGACAGGGAGGAATTGAGGGTGACTCTGAAGCCATCTATTGCCTGATGTGTTCATTTCAAGATGGGATGGAATTAGATGCAGTCTGACAGCTCATGTGCCCCAATGTCTAGTGGAAATGGTGTCATGCAGAGAACATTCTGTGCTTCATTCATTTATTCTCATCCACTCACCTATTCATTCTTTTATTCATCCAACAAATATTAATTGAGAAATAATGCCTAGATGCCAGGTATTCTGCCAGTCACAAGGAATATGCTAAAAACTCAGAAAAAAGTCAAAAGCAAAATATCTTAAGGCTTTAAAACAGCACAGCAGCACACCTGTCATCTTCTTGCTGTACCTATTGAGGTAGAACCTGGAAGTACATGTCATCTCTCCCCTGCGCTGACCTAGGACCTTAGAAGTATGCAGAGGGATGTATTAGAAATACAGGTCACACCTTAAAGAACTAAAAATGAAGTTACCGTATGATCTAGCAATCTTACTCCTGGGCATATATTCAGAGAAAACTCTAACTCAAAAAGATACATGTGCCCCAATGTTCAGAGCAGGACTATTTACAATAGCCAAGACATGGAACCCAAGTGTCTATTGACAGATGATTGCATAAAGAAAATGTGGTATATATACATATACATATATAGATAGATAGATAGATAGATAGATAGATAGATAGATAATGGAATACTACTCAGCCATAAAAAGAATGAAATAATGCCATTTGTAACAACATAAATGGACCTAGAGATTATCATACTAAGGAAGTTGGACAGAGAAAGACAAATACCATTTATCACTTATATGTGGAATATAAAAAATGATACAAACAAACTTATTTACAAAACAGAAATAGACTCACAGACATAAAAAACCAAACTTATGGTTATCCAAGGGGAAAGGTGGGGAGGAATAAATTAGGAGTTTAGGATTAACAGATGCTACTACATATAAAACAGATAAAGAACAAGGTCTCACTGTATACAACAGGGAACAATACTCAATAACTTGTAATAACCTAGAACGGAGAAGAATCTGAAAAACAATGTATGTACCAAACTGGAGATACCTCAAAAGACTAGGAATAAACTTACCATATGACCCAGGAATCCCGCTCCTGGGCATATATCCAGAAGAAATCCTACTTCAAAATGACACCTGCACCCCAATGTTCATAGCAGCACTATTTACAATAGCCAAGACATGGAAACAGCCTAAATGTCCATCAGCAGATGACTGGATAAAGAAGCTGTGGTATATTTATACAATGGAATACTATTCAGCCATTAAAAACTGACAACATAACGCCATTTGCAGCAACATGGATGTTCCTGGAGAATGTCATTCTAAATGAAGTAAGCCAGAAAGAGAAAGAAAAATACTGTATGAGATCACTCCTATGTGGAATCTGAAAAAAACAAAAAAACAAAAAACAAAAACATAAATACAAAACAGAAACAGACTCACAGACATAGAATACAAACTTGTGGTTGCCAAGAGGGCAGAGGGTGGGAAGGGACAGACTGGGATTTCAAAATGCAGAATAGATAAACAAGATTATACTGTATTGCACAGGGAAATAAATACAAGATCTTATGGTAGCTCACAGAGAAAAAAATGTGACAATGAATATATATATATGTTCATGCATAACTGAAAAATTGTGCTCTACACTGGAATTTGACACAACATTGTAAAATGATTATAACTCAATAAAAAATGTTGAAAAAAAGAATATATGTATATAACTGAATCACTTTGCTGTATACCAGAAACACAACATTCTAAACCATCTATACATCAAAAGAAAAAAAAAAAAAGAAAAAAAAAAGAAATACTATTCACAGAAGGAGCAAGGTGGTTGACCTGGGTGGGATACATGCTATCCTAGAGAGAAAAGGAATCCTTGGAGCTTTCTGAAGTGCCCCCTTTGCCATCACAGGTTCTTGTTTCACACGTGGGAATTTATATTTCCTCTCTTACTTCACTCACCTTCTCACGAGAATTTTGATTTAAAAACTTTCCGGAATTTTGGTCCCAGCAATGTGTCTCTCTTCTGTTGTATGTTTTCCTTGGCACTCTTTCAGATATATGTGTTCTTCGATAATAATTGTTTGTTTTTTCTTGAAGTTAAAAAATATGTTATCTGTCACAACACATCTGCATCATTCTCTATCTGGTTTTCTTTCCCCTCCAGCTTTATTAAGATAGAATTGACATCTGACACTGTCTACATTTCAGGTGGATAGTGTGACAATTTGATACACGTGTACACTGTGAAATGTTTACCACAAGAGTTAACACATCCTTTACCTCATGTGATGACCATTTTGTTGTTGTTGTTATGGTGAGTTCATCCTGCTTTTCTCCTAATTATTTCGTACACAGGCTTCATTCCTTTCTCTGGAGAGTTTTTGTCCTTCCCCTCATCTTTATAGTCAACATATTCCTTTCATAGTACTTGATTTGCCTTTGATTTCCTTTTTATTCACTTAAATTTGATATGTTTCTGGCTAGAAATCAAATATATATATTTTACATTTTTTATCATGAAAAGTTTTGCATAAATGTAAAAATAGTAAATCCCCGTGTATCAGTCACGTCATTTCAACAATAATCCGCTCATGGCCAATCTTACTTCGAGCGACTTCCTTCTGTTTGCCTTCCCCTCCGCTTCCTGCTTTCCCACTGCTCTCTGCACTTGGATAAAGTCGAGTCTGCTGGAACCTGCCAGCTCTACCGTCTACTGATACTGGCTATCTTTCACTTCTTCTGATTTTAGGTTCTGTCACTTCTGTCTAGATAACTTTGTAACAAGGAACTTGTGTGCTCCTCCATCCTGGATTGCTTAAAATCTACTCTTTTTTTCTACATTCCACAATTATAGACTGTTTCTATGTGAACAATGATGTATTAAATTTATGGACATTTCCATAAATGAGTTGACTTTAAGATACCCCCAACTCTACAATATGATTCTAATCAGCGCATTAATGAATGGGTACAGAAATGAGCCTACTTGCAAATTGCCAGATTAGATTTGTCCTTGTTTTACTAAAAGCTTTAACTAAAAGCAGGGCTTAAAATTCTGAAAATGATAAAGCTTCCTCCATTTCTTGGTCAAATTGTGCTTTTTAAAAGAATTTAAGAAATTTTTACTATCTGTTGACAGATGAGGTTTAAACAATGGGATAAAGCCTAAATCATTACATAAATCACCATGTAAAATAATGCTGTTATTAATATCGTGTTTTAAAGTTACTTTCTCCAGTTACAAAAATATTCTGACTTGAAAATAAAACTGTGAGCTGTGATTGATGTATTTTTTATGTGTCTGCTCAGGTCCTGCCTTCTTAATTGGTCTCAGTCAATTTCAGTGTGTTTTCTATGACATTTTCATCCTACAGCTGTCAAGCCAAAGAAAGAATTAATATCAATAATCCAGCGATCGTATTTAATCTGTAAGATTAGTCATCGTTTAAGCTACAAAGACATAGCCTGAAAAGAAAACCCTCATCAATTTTTTCTCATGCGATAGTGTAAGGTGGGTATTCATATATATGTGTAAAATCACACGTTCGCATGTATTTTATTGCATTCTTTGTGTTCTCGAAAACAATGTAAGCCACTGTGTTAAAAGAAACTGTCTTCTCCCAAACGGCATATAGTCTACTCTTACTTCATTTCTCACATATCTAGAAGCAGCCTTAGCAGCTACTGAGTTTTGTCCTTAGAGGTTTTCATTTTTGTACATTTGTTTTAACAAGCATTGATTGATTTGCCGTTTTCTCAATTACCAAGGCATTGCTAACTTTACTGTATAGATCAACAAATAAAGACAGAAAGGGAGAAAGCCAGAAAACAGTGACAATAACACACTACAGCAATAAAATCTCTATGTCCCCTCCTTGTAAATTATTTTCCGTTCTACTGATTCAGTCTTGGCGTGTGTTGCTGCCATAGCTTAACAGACCAGGAGGCAAGGGAACAGAGAGCTTCAGCTCTTTCCTGCTGTTGCACAGCCACTGCTGCAAAGCCCTGTTTTATTACTTTATTTCAGGATAAGTCACATGGACCAGTAAAGGCAAACTCTTAGGTAGAGAATCAGGTAGACCAATGTTTCCTAAAAGAGGCTCTTCAAGACATTAATCTGTCGAGATGCCCTTGGAACAAATGGGTCTGTTGGTTAAACATGTTTTGGAAAATTGTATAAAGTCTCATTCTGGATGGTCACAGTGCAAATTTGTTATGCTAAATGTTCTGAGAAATCCTGGAGTTAAAAAAAAAAACAGCTCAGTATAATTTTTCTTTAACTCAGTGTGTTTCACGGTAGAGCCTTTTTTTTTTTTTTTTTTTTTTTTTTTTTTTGCACATAATACAATTCACTGGAAAGGCGTAGGGAAACTTTTGCTTTAAGCCAATATCCATTTTCAATGACTTTGGTTAATAAAATGTACATCATAATCCCAGGTGCTTCAGGATATAGAATAATACTCAGATATAACCTCTGCTTTTAACACTCACAACTTAAAAGCCCAAGAAAGCCAGTTAAGAGAGGCAGAAATGCATCCATCAATCCATTTATTCATTTGTTTTTTTAAATCAGCATTTATTAAATACCTACTTTAGTCTAGGGAATGTGCAAAATATTGCTGACATAATGATGAAAAACCAAACCTGAGGGAGGTAGGGTAGGTTTCCCAGCGGAAGCAATGGCTGAGCTAAATCTTAAAGGGTGAATAGATGAGTGGGCATTCAGCAGATAAAAGGAGTTGATTGTGGAAAGGTATTCCAGATAAAAGCAACTGCATATGCAAAGACATAGAAAATTAAGAGCATAGCAAATTCAGGGTATTGTAGGTGAATACACCCACTATTTATCAACATCTCTTGTGTATTTATATGTTGTCTTTCCTAATGGAATGTAAGTTCCATGAGGTTTTTGGACTTTGTGGTTTTTGCCGTTGTGTTCCCGGGGCTTAGCATAGTATTAATCTTATAATAGGATCTTATTAAATTCTCATCAAATGAATGAGAAGTAGCCTGGCATTGCTGGAACCGACTGTCTTTGAAGGCAAGGTGGGAAGATGAGGCTGGGATGGTCGTGAGGGGCCTTGGGGGTTACAGTTAGACTTTTCCTGGTGGGTGAAAATGAATCATTGAGGGGTTGTAAGGAGGGGAGTGCCTTGGTCAGATTTGCAGTTTAGAAAGATTCCTCTGTGGGGAGAGAGGATGATGGCTCAGGGGCTTTGAGACTGGGAACAGTAGGAGGCTGTCATAATAATGCAGGAAAGAAGAAGTGAGGGTCTGACCAGGGTGGTTGCTGTTGGGTGAAGAGGGGACAGTTTGTAGTATGTAGAAGAGACCAGCCATAGGGACTGAATGGGACAGGGAAGGAAGGCAGGGAAGAAGGGAGGGGAAGGGTCAGCAAGGAATTCCTATGTTTCTGATTCAGAAAGTTGAAAAGACTTTTTGTTGTGGAAATCTTCAAACATATACAAGGTAGAGAGATCATGTACTTGTCATGTTAACACAGAGCCCATTTGGCTTCATCAGTCCTGACCTCCCTGCCTTATGTGCCTCACCTCTGCCCCGAGTGTTTTAAAGCAAATACCAGATACCCCATTATCTCATCCATAAATACTTCAGCATGTATTTCTAAGAGATAAGAATTGTTTCAAAACATAAACATAAAATCTTTAACACATCTAAAAAGTTAACATTAATTTCCTAGTATAATCAAATACTCAATATTCATACCATCTCAAAATGATGTTCTCTAATTGGTTTACTCAAATTAGGATCTAAATCAAAGTCCACACATTGCATTTGGTTGGTATGGTTCTTAACTCTTCTTTTAATCTGTAACAATTCCCTTCCCATTTATTCATTGAAGAAACCAGGCCATTTATCCTATAGAATTTCCAAGTTTTGCTGATTGCATCCTGATGGCACCATTTATCATGCTTCTCTAACCCCTGATCTTGCAAACTGGTAGTTAGACCTTATTGTAACTTTCTATACAGTAGAGGTAATCCCTCAAGATACAGACTTTATTGGAGAACAGGGTAAGTGCCCTGTTGGGAGTGATGGACAAAATGAATACATATGTGGGTAAGGGTTTTAAGGGGTGCTGTCAAAACTATACACAAATAGTTATTGGGAGGTGTGTTTGGGTCACCCAACATGGATTGCTGCCACCACCTGTAACTAAATGCCTTTGGAAAGTAAAGAAAAAGACAGTGAGAAGCCCTCTGGGTGCCTTTTTGAAAGCCATCCATTTGGTGGATACAGCAGTGTCACCTGGGTCTGTATCTTGGTCAGCTTTTTCAAAAGCTTTTGCCTTTCAACAGGAGTGTTTACTTATTATTTGAAGGGATGTGAGAGCCATGCCTGTGGGGCCTTATTTGGGGTTAGTTAGCTGAGAGGAATTGTGTTACCCACAATTGAGTCTGCTTAAGTCATGAGTTTATCACCATATACCTTGTTTTCTTTCCATCGTGTGTCCTCTAAGGGGCACTAATAGCCACTTTTGAAGAACCTGCTTAGAAAAATGTAAGCTGTGCTTTACCTGTTATGATTGTGTTTTTTTTTATAGAGGCTGTTTAACTGGAAACACAGTGTGCAGAGTACACATGTACAAGGAAACCTAAGTCTAGTGTTGGCCTGTATTTGGTCCTGATATTGTTTGGTTTTATCTGCCTGGATCTTTTCTGGAAAGTGAATGAAGTGAACCAGCTATTATATCTAAGAGTTGGTTTCACACTACCTCTGTCTTGAAATCCAGGAAAACTCACCTCATCTAAAGGAGCTTTATTTCCATTTACTAAACAGTTACATAGAACCTATTAAGTGTCAGACATTGTTATAAATATTTCATACATAGTAGCTCATTTAATCCTCATAACAACCCTTTGAAGCAGACACAATAATTATCCCCATTTTGTAGATGAAGAAACTGAGGCACAGAGAGGTTAAGTAACTTGCCTGCAGTTACATGGCTGATAAATAGCAGAGTAGTATTTAAACCTGATCTGGCTCTAGAGTTTATCCTCTTAGTGACTATGATATGTTGCCTACTGGCACTAATAGTCAAAATTAAAATGACCTTAGGACTTAAAAGGAGTCATGGCAGTTGAAGTGCAGTGGTTTAGGGTGTGAGTTTGGGCATCGCACAGACCAGGGTTAAATCCTGACTTTGTCACTTAGTGGTGGTGGAGTAAGAGTATGTGTTTACCTCTCTGAGCCTCTGTTTTTCTCCTCTGTAAGCTGGGGGTTGTACTTCTGGTTTTTCAAATTTGTTGTGAGGATAAAATGGCATCATGTGGTCAAGGCAACTGATACAGCTCTTAGACTACAGTAAGTCGTTTAAAATGGTGGCCGTTATTATCATGGCATCATTCTAAAGAAACATCACAGCTTTGTGCACAGCGGACAGTGCTGTGAAGGGGACCACCGTCGTTCCTCGGTGCTCAGCCAGACGTGATGAGAGTAGTTGGGTTGTCCGGATAATTACATGGAAGTTGATCCCATGTCTTTACTATTCTGTTAAACACAATAGGGACCACACACGGAAAAGGGATTAACAGATCAAACTTACACGTATAACGTTTAGGAAATGCTTTCACATACATTATCTCATTAGGTACAAATCAATGGAGAGCTGGCTCATGGAGCAGACTGGATGCATCTCTTCCCATCTCTGCGTTCAGTGATTTCACAGTGGTAGGCATTGGTGGTGGGAGCATTTACACCACTGAAATCAGCAAATGGGACAAATTGGTGTTTTGTTTTGTTCCACTTTTTACTACCAGAAAGCTGATTGTTAAACATTTATAAGCACAGCTCCATCACTAGGCACTGTTTCAGGTACTTAGCATGCATTCACTAAATCTTCTTAACTGCCCTATGAAGTGGCTACTATTTTACCTTCATTCTCAGAATGGGAAACTGAGGCACAGAGAGGTAAAGTAAATTGCCCAAAATAGTGCAACTAGCAGGTGGAAAAAGCCATGATTCAAACCCAGGAGCCCCGCCTGCAGACCCAGACTCTTAGCTGTCACAGGTTACTGTCTCTCCGAGTCTACTATGCTGTCATAATATGGTTCTGTCCCTTGGGAGATGAGAAACAGAGGCACAGTGCAATTACAGAATCAGGCATACATGCATTCAACAATTCTTTTTGAATGCCTGCTATATGGCTCACTATCTGGAGGAGGTTAAGAATGGTAAGGTGAACCTGCCTCCTCTCCCTTTGCCCCTAACTAGACTGTGAACTCTTCGGGAACACAGACCATGACTCATTTCTCCCCAAGAACTAACATGGAACCTGACACATATTCACTGTCAACTAAGTGAATGAAAAAGGCTGATTGGGCAAGACCACCTAGTGGGGATACGGGCCATTTTACATTCAACATCCTTCCTTTCAGAAAGAGAGAGGCTATTGCACCACGTGGGTATGATGGTCTCCATCAAAGCAGGTCTGCCGTTCGTCTGCATGGTGTTTCCTGCTTTGCTGAAGAGTCTGGGAACTGAGCTAGGAGGCCAATCCCCAGTCTATAACTCCCGGGGATCTCTTGTCATCCAGACTGTAAGTTGACCCATGAATGAAGATGGACTCTGAGATACTCAGGCCAGTCCTCTTTCTGATGAAGATAGATGTCAGGGAGGAAGCCCAGGTCAAGCTGTGTCGCAGGCGAAACATTGTCAGGCTGAGAGAGGGCTGAGGGGTGAGTGACATGACCATACAAGTTATTGTCTAATTCAGGGTTCTTTTGAGAACCAAAGGGTTGCTATTAATAATTGCACTGGGACAACAGCCATAAACCTGGACCATCCCAGGCAAATTGCAGTGAACAGTTACCCTATTTTGGGGTCAGATAGGGAAACATCACAAATTAAAGATAGCACATAATTTGGTAGAAGCTCTAGACGGATCTAAAACATCAGCATTCTGTTCCTACCTCTGCCCGCTCCCAGCATGTCACCCTTGAGCCACTTATTTCTTATGTAAGGCATTAAAATAGATCAGAGGCTCTCAACTATTTTTCTCCTTAGTGGAATATTTCTTTTCAAATAATTCTTACCCAAGGACATTTTGGAAGATCTCCAAGCACTCTTGTAGCTTTGGTATTGCTGAGTTGTAGGAATAAGATTTATTTTGCCTCTTTATCCTTCTGCTTCTTAATTTTGATTTTATCCTCAGAATGAAATGGTTCTTCATAGATGACGCAACCTGTGAGACCTGGGAGAGACCTCAGAATCAGCTTCTTCATTTACACATTAGGACCCTGAAGTCCAAGAGGGTCCAAGCTCACGTAGCCAGACACACATGGGTGACTTCACTTGGCCTTATTAACACAGCAATCGGTATATGCTTAAAAACCTCCAGTATTTAAAATACTTGTTACGCATGATCATTGTAGAAAATGTAGAAAACACAAGTACACCAAAAAAAGAAAATATAAATCAACCTTCAAAACTTACATAGAACCACTCTAATGATTCTGGTTTATGTATATCCTTTCTGACCTTCCCCCTCCCCTCCTATTTCCAGTGCTCTTTTCATCTGCCAAGTGCTTATTTTTTCCATTGTGCTACTTTTTCCAGACTTCCATGTCATCCTATGGTTTTCTTGAAATTATAGCTAAAGGACATAGTTCATAAGTTGATCAGTCTATGAACGGTTGCACTTGAATGCAATCAGAAAAGGGTATTTTGGTATAGAGGGGAGCAGAAGGAACAGGGGAGCAGGATGCTGAGTGAAGCCCACATTTCTGATTGGTCAGCTACAAGCCAGTGAAGGGTCAACTGAGTCCAGACATCACACAATCAAAAATGGGGATCTGTCAAATGCTCCTGCTCTGGGAAGTGCTCTGGAAGTGGGGGGAAGATTATGGGGCATATTGTGAAGGCAAGACAAAGGTGACTTTCAACTTTTCAAGAAGGCCTGCACCCCAGAGTCCTGCATCCAGTTGTCGATGGCCACATACATTGTTGGCTCCCAGACATCCCCACATCTCAACTTACACCTGCTCCTAAAACTTTTGCTGGAATTAATTGCACCTTGATAGAGCCCTTGATTTTTATTAAAAGTGAAAAACAGAGCCTGCTAAATTAAATCACAGAGATGATCCTGAAAGCTGCTTCATGACTCCAGGACACAATTTAGGGCCACCAGGTGAGAAGCTCATAGTGGAGAAGAAAATTTACAAAAGGGAAGCAAAAAAGAAAATATGTGTTTCTCAGGCACCATTGCTTTCCAAAGATGTTAAAATCTCATTTCACAAAGGTTCCCTGATCAAAACAGTTTCTTAATCAAAAACCACTCTTAATTTGTCCTGTCAGTGTTCACTCCAGGTAGAAATATGCCCCCAGACCTTTGCAACTGACCAGGGACTGTCTTTTATTATGCAGATTAGACAGAGCCAGCCTCCATCAACCAGTTCTGGACACCATATTTGCATAATGACTCCCTTCCTTAAAGATGGGCAGTTAAAACCAAATAGTTTTTGAATTTCTTTTGTGGAATGGCTGCCTCTTTATTTAATGTTGAAAATTAAAGGGAGTTGAGGAAGGGTACCCACTAAACAGGCTCTTTAAATACTGCCTCTGTAATTATCTGTGGAATTAAACCCGCAGAACCCACATTAACTCTCATCAGAGAATGGAATTATGAGAATTCTTATTAACAGCAGCTCCAGACTCAACTCACAGTATTCACTTGAGTAATTATTATTGGTAAAGGCTGGGATTAACTTTTTTTTAAGCTGAAGAAAATAAATTCTTAGCAATTGCCTGCCTTGGACCCACAGGAGGAGACAAAGAAATGTGAACTTTTATTTTAGGGAGAAAAAAAATTATTTTGAAATGTAATTTGGCTCTGATATCTGAGGGAATTCTTATGCAAGGCATTTTTGTATGTAAAGGATTATATGTCACCAATGCAAAATGAAATACAAAATAAACCAAAGAGCTATGAATGTCCTAAGTGCAGAAAATAATATATAATTTATGATACTTTAAATCTCATTAAAAACACTAGCTTTTGTAGCTTCCTAGCAACCAATTCTCAGGAGTCTGTCTGTAAAGAGGTTGGCTCTCCCCAGGCTCGGGGTCCAAAGCTTTAATAAATGAAGCCCATATGGTGACTATATGAGGGTTCCCTGTGTGCAGGCTATTTGTCTGGGTGTTCTCGAAAGCCTCATATGATAGCTTATAATTTGCTAATCCAATATAATAAACATGAAAGCACTTTGTTAAACTAATGTTCAGTGTCTAAATTAAACCAGTCAAGGCTGGAGAGTTAGAGAACAAGTTGGGAGATCGTAGTTGCAGCCTTGATTCTGAATGGAACATAAAGGATTTAAAAAGATGGTGATGGGGATCCACTACATCCACTTTTTCACTTCACATTCATAATGACCCTGGGAAGTAGAGCTGGGTTCATTGTGCCCATTTGTCAGATGGAGATACTGAGGCTCAGAAAGTTAAGTCATTGCAGCAAATACTGGTAAAGTCAGGGCAGGGAGCGCTGCTGCAGGTGTGCAAATCCGAAACTTGTGGTGAACTCTGATGAAGTTTTCACCAGTCTGCAGCAAAACGGAAAAAAGGACAAACAATGAATTTTTCTAATAAAGCAAAAGAAACAAGCTTCCAAAACAGGGATTATTTGGGGATATTTTCTTTTTTTTAATTCTTTTTTTATTGAAGTGTGGTCGATTTACAATGTTAGTTTCAGGTGTACAGCAAAGCGGTTCAGTTATACTTATACATACATACATATATATATATTTTCAGATTCTTTTCCATTACAGCTCATAACAAGAAATTGAATATAGTTCCCTGTGCTATACAGTAGGTCCTTGTTGTTTATCAATTTTGTGTATAATATCTATTAATTCCAAACTCCTAATTTATCTCTCCCTACCCCAGTAACTTCTTTCTCCTTTTTTTCATAGTAAAATGCCCTTTATATTATAGAATAATGGTGACAGTAGATGGCAGTTGCTCTTGGTTTTTCTTTGGCAAAATTCACCCTTGGCAATCATAGGTTGATCTCCAAAGCAGAGTCCTGCCCAGCAAGCAGACTTTAGCCTATGGAGGACAGGTGATACTCTGGATTAAGGATAGACTTGGAGGATTCAGCAGGAAATAACAAGAGATGGGAGGAGCCCCAACAGGCAAATGGTACATGATAGTGGAGAATTCGGAAATATGTAATACACTAGCATCCATGTTCACGTCATGGAAGTCTGTCCAGACATGGCCCAAATGGGACTGGGATTCCAAGCCAGTCTCTGGGACAACATTAGCAAAAGCAAGGCAGGGTCATTCCATGTCTAGAGTGAATGGAGATACCCCAGGCAGCTGGCCAAGACAAGAGGGCTGAGGGGACAAGAAAAGGATCTTGGGATATAAACTGGGGTCAGAGCTAGAAAAGCAGCAAAAGTGACTTGAGGAAGAGTTTCAGGATGACAGTGTGAAGCTTCTTAAGTAACCCCCAACCTGAAGTCAGGCCTGTGGCCAGCTGAGCTCAAAGACGTAGGTTGAATGGCTCCAGGTATGAAGAAGAGGTACCATGGAGCCCGGGACTGGGCAAGACTATGGAAGTGACACCTGTTGGTTTTGCTGGCCAAGATGTCACTCCTGCTTGCAGTAACGACTCTGATGTTTTGGGGGAGGGGGCACCACCCCAATCTCCTCAGTCCAGTCCCCCTCCCCGACAATGATTTGGGATGACCCAAAATCATTCCACTGGTATTTGAGGTGTTGTGCGCTTTGGTTGAACAGTTGGAGAAAAAGAGAACTTTCTGCCAGGTTCTGAGGTCTGAGGATGCTCAGCTGGGCCTGTTTGGAATCACCACATGAAGAGTGTCTGAGTAAGAGAAAAGCAGATCCCAGAGAGAGAGAGAGGGAGGAACCACATCTTGAAGCTACCACTGGAGTTGTGGAGGGCATGGGTGGGTGGGTGGGGGTGTCAGGGGGTCCACGCCTTCATGCAGCAGAAGCTCTCAGATTTCCGGTTACTTGAGCTCCTTTTTGTTTTCATTTCACTGAAGGCAGTTTGAGTTTTGTTTTCTCAATCATTTGCAACAGGCAAACTATTAGAATCATCATTTCATTATTGTTACACTTCCACTTGATTTTCATGTGAAAAATGGGTAGGAGGCATGAAATGCCAAGTTTCCTCCAAACACCCAGTGTTTTCTTTGACACTTTAAGATTGTCTTGAACTTCTCCTGGATTTTAGTAGATGTGATCTCAGATGAAAGGGAGGTGTTGGCTGCACCCTTACTAACTGGAGAGAGTCCAGGAGATGTGCCTTCAGTGCTTTGGACTAACGAGGGAAACAGAGAGGTGCGTCAGCCCCCAGAACGCAGAGGTCCCTCCGCTTCTGTCCTGTAAAGTCTTGGATGTGTCGTAACTCAGGCAAATCTTTGTTTCAACAACATGGTTTTGAAACTTATCTACAAGGCCTGTTTGATGAATCAACTTTGGCTAAATGTTCAAGTTTTAATTAACAGGTTGTTTGCTGAATTGATCAAAGGGGTCAATGATTTTGGCATCCTGTGGAAACATAGAAGAGACAAAAATAAAGGCCCTGTTTATGTCCGTGTCTGGGGAATCCAGCACCCTATCTGTGAAGTAACCATGAAAATATTCTCTGGAGGAGAGACGTTGTCTTAGAATATGCAGAATTCAGACTTGGTATAGCAGAAATCAGGACACTCTGAATTTTTACTAACATTATTGTATTAGTTAAGACTGTTTTTATTAAAATAGGTAGAACCCAACTTGATTTGGCTTAAGCAAAAAGGGAATTTCTTGTAAAAGATACTTACATGTCTCTCAGAACCTAAAGACAAGTTGTGTTTGGGCCTAAGAAACAACTGAAATCAGGGGCTCGAATACAGGCACAATATTTCTTTCTTTCTTTTTCTTTTAAAATTGAGGTGTAATTGACATACAGCAATATATTAGATTCAGGTGTACAAAATAATGATTTTATATTTGTATACAGTCAGCCCTCCATATCCATGGGTTCCACATCCTCGGATTCAACAAACCACAGATGAAAATATTCAGAAAAAAAATTCAGAAAGTTCCCCAATGCACAATTTGAATTTGCTATATGCCATCAACTATTTACATAGCATTTACATTGTATTAGGTATTATAAGTAATCCAAAAATGATTTGAAGTATATGGGAGGATGTGTGTAGATTACATGGAAATACTAAGGGATTTAAGCATCCATGGATTTTGGTATCTGAGGATGAAGCTGGAACCCATGTTCCATGGATATGCAGGGATGACTGTATACTTTGAACTTGTCACCACGATAAGTCTAGTTAACATCCATGATCATGCACAGGTACAGAACTTTTTTTTTTTTTTTTTGTCGTGTGATGAGAACTTTCAAGATTTGCTTTCTTAGCAACTTTCAAATATGTAATACAGTATTATTAACTATAGTTTCCATGCTCTACATAACATCCAGAAGACTTAATTTATTTACTTTTTAACTGGAAGTTTGTACCTTTTGACTCCCTCCACCCTTTTTGCTCCTCTCACCTCTGGCAATCCCCAATCTGTTCTCTGTGTCTATCAGCTTGGTGTTTTGTTTTGTTTCAGATTCCACATATAAATGAGACCATTTGGTATTTGTCTTTCCCCATCTGACTTTTTCACTTAGCATATGCCCTCAAGGTTCACCTGTGTTGTCACAAATGGCAGAATGTCATTCTTTTTTATAAATGAATGGTATTCAAATACACACACACACACACACACACACACACACACACACACACACATATATATATATACCTATCTCACATCTTCTTTATCCATTCATCCATTGATGAACACTTAGGTTATTTCCATATCATGGCTATTGTAAATAATGCTGCAGTAAACACTAGAATGCATATACCTTTTTTGGGTTAGTGTTTTTATTTTCTTTGGATAAATACCTAGAAGTGAAATTGCTGGATCGTATGGTAGTTCTATTTTTAATTTTTTTGAAGAACCTCCATATTGTTTTCTGTAGTCATTGTACCAATTTACATTCCCACCAACAGCACATGAGGGTTCACTTTTCTTCACATCCTCACCAACACGTGTTCGTTCTTGTCTTTTTGATAATAGCCATTCTGACAGGGGTCAGGTGATATCTTATTGTGGTTTTGATTTCATTTCCCTGTTGATTAATGATGTTGAGCATCTTTTCATGTACACGTTGGCCATCTCTTTGTCTTCTTTAGAAAAATGTCTATTCAGATCCTCTGCCCACTTTTTTCCCCTAGATGAAATAAGCTGAATTAATTAATTAATTAATTTTGAAGTATAGCTGAGTTAAAATGTTGTGTTAGTTTCTGGTGTACAGCATAGTGATTCAGTTATACATATGTATTTTTTTCATATTCTTTTTCATTATAGGTTGTTACAAGCTATTGACTATATTTTCCTGTGCTGTACAGCAGGACCTTGTCATTTATTTATTCTGTGTATAGTAGTTTGTGTCTGCGAATCCCAAACTCCTAATTTATCCGTCTCCCCCTTTTCCCTGTTGGTAAACAAGTTTGTTTTCTATGTCTGTGAGTCTGTTTCTGTTTTGTAAATAAGTTCATTTGTATCTTTTTTTAGATTCCACATATAAGTGATATCATATGTTATTTGTCTTTCTCTGTCTGACTTACTTCACTTAGTATGATAATCTCTATCTAGGTTTATCCATGTTGCTGCAAGTTATATATACACACCATAACTTCTTTATTCAGTCATCTGTCAATGGACATTTAGGTTGTTTCCTTGTCTTGACTATTGTAAATAGTGCTGCTGTGAACACTGGGGTGCATGTATCTTTTTGAATTAGAGTTTTCTCTGGATACATGCCCAAGAGTAAGACTGCTGGATTATATGGAAAGTCTATTCATAGTTTTTTAAGGAATCATCATACTGTTTCCCATAGTTCCTCTGCCCATTTTTAAATCCAGTTGTTTGTTATTTTGCTATCAGGTTTCATGAGTTATTTATATATTTTGGATATTAGCCCCTTATCAGATATATGATTTGCAAATATTTTCTCTCACGCAGTACGTTGTCTTTATAGTTTGTTGATGGATTCCTTTGCTGTGCAGAAGCTTTTTAGTTTGATGTAGTCCCTCTTGTTTATTTTTGCTTTTGTTACCTTTGCTTTTGCTGTCAGTCAGCCCCAATATTTCTTGTCTCTGTTTCTCTCTGTATGCTGAGTTCAATCTTTTTCTCTTATGGCAAGAGAAAACATACCCGCCACTAATATTGAGATGTGCATCCTATAGTTTCAGCCACCCTCTGTGTCTTAAGTCTGGAAATTCCAGAGAATGGCTGTAATTGGTCCATCTAAGTCTCACTCCTGGGACCAATCAGTTGTGTCCCATGTGCAGGTCACACTTCCAAAATGGCTGCTCCATTGGTAATCATGATGCAGGTGGTAACCCGAACATCCGCAGCTAATCAGAGAAACTAGACAGACAAAACAATGTGGCTGTCCAGAATGCCAATGCCAATGCCTGGAATATTCATCACAAGGCCCTCTTTAATTAGTTTTCTGTTTCTGTGTAGCAAATTACCTCAAAGTTAGTGACTTAAAGTAAAACTATTGATTAGTTCACAGTTCTGTAGGCCAGTGTCTGGGAATGGTGTTGCTGGGTTGTCAGCTCAGAGTTTCACAGGCCTGCAACCCAAGTGTCAGCCAGGCTCTCACTTGTGCTCATGGTCCTCTTCTAAGCTCACATGATTGTGACAGAACTCAGTTCCTGGTGGTTGTAGGACTGAGGTCCTCATTTCTTTTGCTGGCTGTCAGTTGGAGCCGCTCTCCTAGAGGTGGCTGCATTCTTTGCCACATGGTCTGTTCCATCTTCAAAGCTAGCAATGGTGAACATCCCTCTTGCTGAATCTCTCTGATGCTTCCAACTCTCTTGCTAGGAAAAGCACCACTCCTTTTAAGGGCTCACCTCATGGGATCAGACACCTTGAGGATAATCTCCATCAGTTAAGGACAAAGTTCTCTGTAAGACTGACTGTACTTCAGATGCCAGCTGCAAGTGAGGTCCCAGGCCACCCACCCTGTGGCCAGCTGGCTATGAGTTCAGGGGGTTGATAATTCTCTAGAATGATTTATAGCACTCAAAAAAGCAATATTTTTTATTACACTTTTATTAGAAAGGATACACACAGGGCAAGGTATGGGAGGGAGCACAGAGCTTCCATGCCCTCTCCCTATGGAGCCAAGGTGAGTCACCCTTCCAGCCCACCCATGTATTCACCAACCAGGATGCTCTACTGAGCCTTGGTGGCAAGAGATTTTATTGAGGGTCCCGTTAGGTAGTCATGCTTGATTGAATCACTGGCCATATGATTGATCTCAATCTCCAGTCTCCTTCTCTCCCATGGAGATGCAAAGTTCCAGGCTGGCTCCAAGTTCCAACCCTCCAATCACATAGTTGGTCTTTCTGGTGACTTTCTAGGGCCCACCATGATTTACCTCATTAGCATAACAGAGACCTTCTTCTCACTCATGAAATCCCAGGGGTTTTGGGAGGTCTATGCCAGTAACCGGGCACAAAGACAGACAAATTCTTTTTCACACCGCAAGGTCATCTTAGAATTCTGCCAACTATACGTCTCCTTTTACATCATCCTCTTTACGTCTTGAGTTCTTCGAAGTCCATTCCATATGCAACCTCCTTTATGAGCCTTTCCCAATCGCCTCAACTGGAAATGCCCTTTCCCACTACAAAGACTGTTTTTCTTTGAATGCAATTTTACCTTCTTTTACCACATATTCTCATCCTTACAAGTTTTCTCTAACTATGTTGCAAATTGCACACAAATGCAAACTGCTCATTTATTTAAATCATCTCTTTGATTTAAATATAGCAAGAGCTCCAAAAATATTTACCTAATTGAATTGAGCATTAAAGATGAAACCACCATGTAATAAAATTTTCTCGAAGTTAAGAAACGAAATCATGTGGTGACATTTAAGACCATCCCTCCATAAAAAGTTCTCTTTAAAGTTTTGTGGGAGGAGCATAGTAAGATGGCAGTAGACTGTATTTTTTTCCAGACTCAATTTATTTTTTCTGCCATTTAAGGTATCATTTCTAGGTCTTAGAGGAAGTTTGGGAAACCTAGTGGAGATCTGCAAACTCTCCATCAGTGTCTCAGGGACTAAGAGAATTTGCAGTATTTGTAAAATTCTGAAAAATTGGATGTCACACCAACGGAAGAGTCCAGAATTGTTAATCCCCGTGTAGTATGCCTGCATCAGACTGCTTAGCATGGGGACAGGAGGCATTTCTGTATCTTTCTGGGCTTGCAGACTCTTGTCACATCTTGCCGGATCCCAGGAATGGTTGCGATTTTATCAGGGAAGATAATCAGGATTATAGGTAAAAGCATTAGGAGGAGACATCACCTTGTATCTACAGTCACAGTGATGTTTCCATTTTCTTTTTTCCAGAGGCTAGCAAAGCCCTCGTCTGTATTATGGTGGATTCACAACAGTCAGTGCCCTTAATTCTCTTCAGCTTTCATACTCCCAAATGGTGTGTTTTCTACCTACTCTAATATCTGTTTTCAGAAATGGCTAACCCAGACTCATAGTGTTCTATTCAAATGAAAGATTAAAACCAAGTCAAAAACCTCCCACCCTCAACAGTTGGAAACATCATCACCTTAGATGCTGTGGTGTCTTGGGAACCAAGACAGCTCTCCTTGGTGCCCTCAGTCTGTCACCATTATCTTCCAGCACCCTGGAAATTGTTGATTTTTTTCCATGTGAAAATACTGGGTGATTCTGATATAGAAACTGCAGTCACCTGCTCAGGACCCACCAGGATTTCTCAAGCCTTGAGCGCCTTTCCTCGTTTTCACGTCTGGCAGTTCTTGAAAGTTCCTCTCAGTCTCTCTCCTTTGTTTCTCTCCAAGTCTGTTTACCATTTTCACTGAGGGGTGTTTGCTCTATATGCTGTTATGGGGTCCAGAGTGTCTAATTGACAAATTATGTTGTGCTTTTGGTGGCTTTAAGTAATCATTTAAAATAAATAAGATCATAATTATCAGTTTTCATTTACCCATTTATTAAGTAACAATGTTCACACTGAGCAGTTTGATTTTGTGTTATAATAAGGCAATCTCTACATGATGACAGATGGTGTTTCATTTTGCCGACACTGTGCTAAAGTGCTTTGAGTTGTGATGTGTTTGATTTTATTAGAGATCAGATTTAACACATGCATGCTACAAAACTGCAATCTCATTCCCATTTCTCATCTGTAGGAGAAAATGAAACTGTGATGAAATGTAATATACTCACCCTCAGGCAGAACTAGTGGGACTGGGAATTGCAACATAATAAATCTAATGGATATTACACTATAGGACCCTAGAAATTTACTGTTATTATGTTCAGGGAAGGAACTCAGTTTTGTAAAACTCACTTTTATTTCACTGGCATCAGTGCAATTTCACATTATTTAACTGTTGTGTCCCAATAGCAGAGATGGTATTTGTGGTGTTGAAGAGGAAACTTGCCCCTTGAGGAACACAGGGGTCCAGGAACCCAGAAGAGAAATTGAGGGGAGAGCAAACGGCCAAAAAATTGCATTTACCAAATGCAAATTACAACAATGGCATGTTGTTAACCATAGATTGTTGGGATTGTCAAATTAAGCCTCATTTAGCCACGCTGTCAGTGAGGCACCCACTGGAGGAAGACACATTGTAAAAGCTCTGACTATGATATTGAGCTTTTATATTCCCAGCCCTCCCCATGGCCACCCCCTGGAGGGGGCGGGAATCTGAGTTAATTACACATCTCATTATTGACGTGACTGTCGATAGAGCTCTTCTCTAATGAGGCCAGTGTCAAGTGAAATTCCGAAGGTGGAGGCGGCTTTCAGTGCTTAAGTGCCAACAAGGTGAAGCTCTGTGATTCTCCATTTCCCTCTGAAGGTTAATGCAATGGAATCAACCCTGTTTTAATTCTGACAGCCTCCCAGGTGGTCTCCCTGCCTCTAGCCTCTACTTGTTGTTATTCATCAGGGATGAGTCTCCCC
This sequence comes from Camelus bactrianus, assembly GCF_048773025.1. Taxonomy (NCBI): domain Eukaryota; kingdom Metazoa; phylum Chordata; class Mammalia; order Artiodactyla; family Camelidae; genus Camelus; species Camelus bactrianus. Next base: position 73,176,647 of record NC_133547.1, read on the forward strand.
ATGTTTCTCATCCGAAATGACTGCTTTCACCATGTTGCTCCACCTCCAAAAACCTCAGTGATTCCCTGTTGTGTGGTGTTCACACCCCTTCTAATTCAGCTCTGATCTCACAATTCCTTAAATCTCTTATTCCAATGAAGTTTATCTCTTTATTGGTCATCAGACACAAGTTCATTTCCTTCTTCCTTCTGGTATAAGGTTCTTTGGGTTTCACATAAAAGAAACCAAACTCAGATTTATTTAGGCAGAAAGAAGAAGCTTCTTGGCTCACAAAGAAAGGAAGGCAAGGCTGGCTGGATACTTGGCACAGGTGGAACTTGGAACCAAAATGCTTTTCAGATGGCCTCTCTCAGGCTTGCTGCTACTCTAGATATGACAAGTCACGCCTTCAATTACTGCGGAACTACTTCTTCTTTAGAATAGGAGATAAGAGAGGAGAGGAAGTGAAACTCAGCCAGTCTTCCTGGTTCAGGTTCAAAAATTCCAGGGAAGGACTCTGATTGGCCTGGTTTGTGTCAGGTGCCCATTTCTGGTATGATAAGAAGATAGCCAAGACGTTGAGCCCTGTCATTGGCCCAACCTGGTTTAGGATAAGTTCTTCCTATAATAATTCTGGCCAGGAAGGTAGGGTCTGTAATATGATTAGAATTGGGACATGGAGCATAGACAGGAAAGGAGGGGAGCTGCTGCTCTGAGCAAAATAATCCACGTCCGCCACATGTGCCTAGTGATGAAACTGCCACCACCTGCTATGCCTATTTCCTTCCCCCCTTCTATACCAACCTGAACTGCCTGCCTGATAGAGTACAAGGTCAGGGCTGGTGAGAGAAAAGCTAATATTTGAGTGCCTAAAAATAGGGATGTTATCTAAACAAATTCCCACTGTTGCCCTGTAAATCTGGTCCTCTTACTCATATTTTCCAGATGAGCTTAGAAAAGTGATTTACCTTGTTCAGGGCATTCAACTAGGAAGTGATTGAGCCAAGTTTAGAAACCAGCTCTTTTGGACTCTGATCATCGTTCAGACCGTGTAGGAGAGATTCAGTTCTTATGAACTGTGCTAGAACAGAAAAATTTAGAAGTACTTGTTTATATGCTCCTAAACACATGATTGTTTAAAAACATGTGACTATTCAATTACCTCAGTTTTATATTTGGGTTACTTAAGAACAGGCAGATAGGATGTAGGAGTGAGAAACATTTTGGTTCCAAGTTCCACCTGTGCCAGGTATCCAGCTAATTATCTAATGATATTCTCTTGGGAAAGGACTAGTTCTTGTCATGTCAGGTCTCATTCCTTTACTCAACAGGTATTTATGGACACCTGCCATATTAATAACCTTCACATATCATTTTCTTTTTTTATGGATTTTATGTTTTTACACCATTTACATTCATGCATACAGTTTCTGTTTTACTCAAACTGGTCATCTCATGATTTTCTGATTTGTCCTGCCTCCTCACTTTTGCAAGAGCAGGTCCTTTGGCTCACAAAGCCCCCTCCCACTTCTGCTGTTTAAATCTTGCTTATTCTTCAAGGGTTAATTCAAACTTCATGTCCCCTGTGAACTTAAATGCCCCTCCCCACCCTACTGTACTCATTTCTGTAATGTGCTCACTTCTCTAAATATTAGAGAAATGACTTGCTCTTATTTAGCTTCTCAAGCCCATGTATAATTGTGAGCTTCTTGAGGGCTAGAATGATGTCATGCTTTTCAGGAACCCTATAGCAAACTAGCAGAGAACTGGGTACATAACAGGTATTCAATAAACATTGTTTATTAAAATAAGAAGAACTTACATATTTATATAAAATTACTTAGAGAAATGCAATGGATTACTATAAGACTACATACAGTGCCTCTGTAAACAATGAAAGAGTGATATAATGGGCTGTTAAGACTACAGACTTTGCAGTTACAAGACAGAAGGATTTGAATCTCTGGCTCATGTTGTTTAATTGGTGTAGAGTCCCAGGCACACCTTCATTTCCTCATTTGTGAAGTGGGAGTAAGACTTCCTATTTGGAGAAGTGTCTGCTGTGAGAATTACATGAGATGCAGTTTATGAAGTCATGAAGTGCTTAGCACTGCCCCTGATGCATCAGTGTGCACTGTAAGTGATAGGTAGGTGTAGGCACACACACACCAAGAGTCTGAAGGGATTAGGTTCATATGGATTGAGGGTAAAGAGAGTGGCTGTCTCCGCTTGGCTCCAGGGCTTGCTCATCTTTTGAGGGCCATCTATATGTGTGAGGTTCTGGTGTGAGACGCAGAGAGACATGGAGGAAGGGGAAGTTACCCTAGTATCTGAGCTCCAGCTAAATGATCAGATCAGGTAGGCTTTAGACCAAATTCAGTTTGGTTAGTTTCCTTCTTGAACTCTTAGTAAGAGGGTGGGTAGAGGGAGGGTCGTGTTTACAAAGGCAATAAATACAGTCTATGATAATCCATTACATTTTTTGTAAATAATTTTTATATTAATAAATGAGTTTTTCTCTAGTTAGATAGGGTAGATGGGTAGGCTTCTCAGGAGATGACAATTTGCCTTTAGACTTGAATGACAGGGAGCCAGCCATGTGAAACCCTGGGAAAAAACAACATTCCAGTCAAAGGGAACAGCATATGAAAAGGTCCTGAGGCAGGAATATGAGGAACAGAAAGAAGGCTACAGTAGCTGAAGCCAGGTGGGTAGGGGGTGGTATGTGGAGGTCAGATCACACAGGGCTTACTAAACCATCGTAGCAAGTTGGGATTTTATTCTAATTTCAGTAGGAAGCCATTGGAAGGTTTTAAGCAAGGGAGTCACTTAAAAGGCATTTTCCAAGATGGCCCCCAGTGATCCTTGCTCCATGGTATTCACATCCTCCCACACTGAGTAAGACTGACCTTTAACTAACAGGCTAATGGGGAATGACAGCTGTGACTTCTGAGACGAGGCTGTAAAAGGCATTGCAGTTCCTGCCTTTCTTTCTCTCTCTTCACTCTGGAGGAAGCCAGTTGCCATGCCATGAGGACGTTCAAGCAGCTTCAGGAGAGGTCCATGTGGTTGGAAACTGAGGCCTCCAACCAACAGCCATGGGCATGAGCCACTGAGGAGGTGGCTCTTCCAGCCCCAGTCCAGCCTTCGGATGACAGCAGCCCAGGCTGACATCCTATCCCATCATTGCAACCTCATGAGAGATTCTGAATCAATCCCACTTAGTTAAGCTGCTTTCAGATTCCTGATCCTCATAAACTGTGTGGGATGATAGCTAGCTATTCTTTATCTGAAGCTGCTAAATTCAACAGTCGTTCGTTCTGCACCAATTGATAACTAATTCAAGTGGTATCATCTGATTTAATTTTTCCACACGGGCTGCTTGGTGAACAAAGAACTGGGGAAGGTAAAGAGTGAAAACAGGAAGACACTGAGAAGGTTTCATAGGTATTTAGCTGAGTCTTGGTGGTGGCTCGAATCAGGGAGGCTCTCACCAGGGGTGATGAGAAATGGTCAGCTTTGGTGGAGCTGATGGGATTTGCTAATGGGCTTCCAGATGGGGCTACAGGGTGGAAGAAATCTTGGTTGGCTCCTTTCTTTCCAGCCTGGGCAGCTGAGTGGATGGTAGTATTATTTACTAGAAGGGGATGGAGCCATGTGGAGAGGAAAATCTAGACTCCACTAGACACAAAATAAAGATTGCATTGAATGAGAGAGAGAAATTGAGAGACCTTAACCAGAAGCAGTTTTTTTTTTTTTAATTGTCACCTACTGGCTACAAATAAGAACTGTCTCTGTTTCAATAAAAACACCTTCAGTCAGTACCTTCGAACAGGCTTCCTTCTCCTCAATTAAGTGGAAGACAATTAAATTAGAGTCCAGCTTCGAGGAGTTCATTATGCCTCATCGAAAATGATAAATGACTCTTGGTGACCTTGTCACCTCGCCAACTTGGGCCCACCTCGTTTTTCAAAGAGCTAATGAAACTGATGGGTTTCTCCCTCCTCAGTAGCAGGGCCAACAAAAACAGCACACACCGTGAAAGGCGAGGAAGCGCAGAAGGATGCAGAGAGAGAAAAGGAGAGAAAGCTCACACTTGACATTTTGACAATTGGCTAAATGACTTTGAAGTGCAAATGTAAAAAAAAAAAACAAACCACCACCCATCTACATATTGATTTCCTATCTGTTCTACTGCTTTTAATCCACCCATGCTTGACATACAACACTAGGGGCTGTGTGTGTGTGTGTGTGCTTGCGCGCGTGTGTTGGAAGTGGGGGGCAGAGGACAAATGGTAATAGGGGATGCTTTGGAGTTGACAAAGACAACCATTACCCGAGACTGAATAAGGACTCAAATTTCAGTCCCTGCGTGACTGGGAAGGGACAAAACTGGCTCTGGAACCTGGAGGAGGCAGGAGGGAAGGGTTAGGAGTAATGCTTTGGATCTGGACTTGAGTTCTGTTACCCTGTATTCCAGCTGTGTGGCCTTAAGCAAGTTACTTAACCTCTTTGAGCCTCAGTTTCTTGGTCTGTAACCTGGGAATGATCCCACTGCACAGGCTTGTAAAGAAGACTGAGTGAGGTTATGCACATGAGACACTCACTTAGCTGCTGCCAGACCAGGGATGAGCAGGTATCTTTGCTGTTTTATTCTGACTCCCAAGTCAATAAATTTTCCACTGCATCATATCCTATGTTATCGAGTGAGCAAATCTGCTGACTATTGAGGAGTTCTGGTTAAAATACATGATTTAGGACAGGATTTGGCAAACCTTTTTAAAAATAAAAGGCTAGTACATGTTTTAGGCTTTGGAGACCATATGGTCTCTGTCAGAACCATTCACTTCTGATATAGACAATACGTAAATGAATATGCATGGCTATGTTTCAATAAAACTTTATTTACAAAAGCAGATGGCAGCTGGCTGGATTTGGTCTCCCAACCCCTGATGTAGGAGACGGCACTGGATAACTATAATTTCAGGTTTCCTTGGTGAAATAATGCCTTTTGCATGGCTGACTTCTGTTTATACAGTACCTACAATTTCCCAAGTATTTTGAGGTACATCTTTCACTTATCTTTACAGAAACCCCATAAAGGAGTAATAACAGCTCATAGTTACTGAGTGCTTTCATGTGCTGACCACAGTGGTAAGCACTTTGCAGGCAGCCTGGGAGGCAGCAGAAGTTAAAGTGCACTGGTAGGGATGTTGGGATGGTTGGAAGTTGAATCCTAGCTGCTGGGTGATCTTGGGTCAGTCCTGTAACCTCTCTGTGCCTTGGTTTTCTCATCTGTAAATGCCTTTAAACTTGTAAAGCTCTCAGGAGAGCATCTGGCCAAAAACAAGTGCTCAAGAGATGTTAACGAACTCAATCTTCACATCCACCTGAGAGAGAGTTATCATTACTTCCATTTTGGTGAGGAAACTGAGACACGGGAAAGACAAATCATTTCCTGAGATCATCGGGGGGTTGTTCAGCCAAGGCTGGAACGAGGTCTGTATGACTCCAAAGCCTTTGTTCTGATGGGACTGCCCATCAGTGCCTCCCAAGGAGTGGTCACTATACCTTCTTATGGAGAAGGGAACCGAGGACCAGAGAGGAAAAGTGTTTACGTAAGCATGGGCGGCCAGGAAGCAAGAGTCAAGCCTTGAATCCTAATCTTTGACTCCTGGCCCAGGACTGGCTCAGTGACCAAAACTCTGTGTCCCCTTTCAGGGATCATGGAATGTTCTAAGTCTAAAAATAACCAGGAGAGTGAGCTCTGCAGGAAAGCTTGAAAGCCAGAGTCTATCAGTGAATTCAGGAGGAGGGGAAGGAGTGATGGGGAAGGGAGGTGGGAGGAAGGGGGATTTAAAGTGTCTGGAGTTGAAAACTGACTTGCTGCACCCCTGTGGGGGCTGACACTGCTTCCATCGACCTGAGTTGATGACAGAAGGTGACACTCCAATGACAGTCATTAACAATAATCAAAACAATGAGGATCTCTTGGGTATTTTATGTTCCAGGCACTGTGAGTTTCACAGTCACTTCAATTCTCACAGCAAGTCTACAAGAAAGGTCCTACACAGCCCTGACAGAGGCAGAATTTGAACCTGGATCAGTCTGACTTCAAAGCTTGTGTTCCAAAAACTTCCATGAATACTGTCAGTCCTGTGTCGTCCCTCAGTGGCCACAGTCACACCGATGTCTGGGGATAGCCTGATCAGCTTTGCTCCTTCCCTCCCACCTTTCTCCCTTCCTCCTCAACCCTCCCCCATCCTCTCACAGAGGGGAGCCTCTCCTGAGAGTGGGTTGTGTGTAAGCTTGGTGAATCCTTCTGTGAAGGACTTTTCTATGAATGATCTTCTTACCCAGCATTGTATCTTCCTGCCTTCCATTTGCCAAACAAATGTAAAGTCTTCGTTATCCTGAATCGCTGAAGCTCAGATGCTGTTGGTCTGGGGATTTGTCAGGGCCCTTCCAGCCCTGACATTCTGTCTAACAAGCATCAAAGCTTATGCCCTAGCACCTATACTGGCTGGACACTCAGGTTTGGTTGGTTGGCTTCTGGGCCTGCTGGCTTTCCTTCCCATCTCCCGCTTCCCCCCCCAGCCCTAAACTGCAACAGAATCATCTGTTTCCTTTTGGGTCTGGAGCCTCCAATATTGAGTGGCCAGGAGAGACACCTTCTAAACTCCTCAGCAGCTTCAATGCTGTGAAGGTCATGAGAGAACCAGAGTCCCACCCTCAGGAATCAGGAGCTTAATTTTCTCCACCCCCGGCTCCTTGCCTTCTTCCGTTCTTGATTGACTTCCTTTCTTTCCCAAGTTCTTTCTTCCTTTGGAGGAGTCTAGATCTAGCTTTATCTTCTCTTTGGAGAATTTCCTTCTGCATTGATGTGCATTTGCATTGCGGGGGCCTGTAAAACAAGCTGTGACAGCAAGACAGAGGGAAGTCCTCTTTGTGAGTGAACAGAGAAGTCTGTTAGCGTCTTTTACTCCTCTCTCTGCTCTGTCTCTTTCTCTCTCTCTCTCAAACACATTTTTCCTCTTCCATTTTTATTGTAGAAGAAGCTAATCTCTTAATCCCCTGAAGTCTTATCAATATATCATTCTTCTCGTGGAAAACTCTGGCAACTTCTGATCTTAATTGTCAAATTTTTCTCCAGGTTCCTCCTCAGGGCTGTCTGTCACCTCTGAGGAGAATTACTGTGGCCCCAGAGATGCCAGTTCCTTCTAGAAGCTCTATTCCCATCCTCCCTCTTCCAGGCTTTGGGGTCCTGTCGAAGGTCATCAGCACTGCATTCACAGCTTCTGTCAGCTGGTGACCTCAATGAGTTGCTTCTCTCAGGCGCAATGTGTTTTCCACAGGCTAAGGATTTTCACAGCCATTTGAATCTGTATTCCTTAGACCACGCTGGCATGAAGAAAAAATATTTCTTTGGCTGTAATTGTATCTGCCTTGTGGGATATCCAACCCCATCATATTCCTCGTAAACAGCCCAGAAGGAATCTGTAAGATCCAAGAACTTGTTCTTTTGAGCATCCTTATGTATCAGCCATCTCCTTCTCTGCTGTCTCTTACTTTACTGTCTGTTCCGACCAATGACCAACTGGTGGCCATGCTGGCAACACCCTCCAAAGTGACCCATTGCTTTGTCTCTCCATTGTGTGTCCCTCCATTGGTTGCTCTTACTGGTGGAAGTTGCTGGTACCAAAGCTTTTGATGCTGAACAGTGACAGTGTGCACCAGAGATTTTTAGAAAGTCCTCGGTACTGGCCTTCTCAATCAAACATCTCGACTTCCCTCAAGGCTATTGATGAGCCAAGAGTCGAAAAATCAGTTTGACAACTTTTTAGCATGTCCTACGGGGGTGGTTTGGCCTCTATTTGATTGTCTTTGACTTTAGAGGTTTCCATGACACAGAGAAACCTTATTTAATATTCAGTGTATCTCATTTAATTCTCATGACAGCATTGAGAAGAAGGTAGTACGATTATGGCCATTACACAGATGAGGAAACTGAGGCTTAGTGAGGAAGAATGCCTTACTCATGGTCATGGAATTGGTGTGTTTGCAATTTAAACCCAATTTTTAACTCCAAGGACTGAGATACTGTTCTGTCTTTTACATTTTCTGTGATAGTCCTCATTTCAATATTTACCCCCATAAGAACACTACAGCTTCTGAGACCAGTTGCCCAGATTTTTGGCTCAGAAGTGTGGTTGCTGTACTAATACACAGTGTCAGTAATTTGTAAGGGTTGTCATGTGCCTCTTCCAGAGGTCCCTGGCCTAGTTTTGGGAACTTTCTTCCTGACGAGAACTTTCCTGTAATCGAGCTTGTGATTAGAAATGGAGAGTAATTTTCTAGCCGTTTTGTGTTCTGTGTCTTACAGAGAAGTCCTGGTGTGATATATGTATTTTTACAGCCAGATTCTAGAAAGAAGTCGTGTTAGCTTGATCTAAAACGCATGCAGTCTGTTTTCTGTCTAAATGTCAAGACCATAACCTCTGACACTGAGATCCAAAAAAAAAAAAAAAAAAGTTGCTCTTATTCTTTAGCTTGTAAAAGAAGTATTCTGCTTTCAGATTGCAGCATTGAGGCTGCTGGTGCTTGTCGGTTAATATAGTAAAATGTTTATACTTGCCGTCATCACTGGGGATCCTCTCCCCAACAGGATGTCATTGCCTAGCTGTTTTAAATACATTTAGACCGACTTACCTTTTAACTTGAGGATAATCAATTCTTTCTGTGACAGAAAGACAAAATTAAATGCTTAAATTAACCCACATCCCTGTCACCACTATCTATTTTTAGTGAGATTTCATTTTTAGGGGAAAATGTACTGTTTGAGGCTTACTTTAACCTGAAAAATGAAGAGAATGGCTTCAGTTGCTTTAACACCACTCCTCAAAATACTTTTATTTTTTAACATTTTTTATTGATGTATAATCATTTTACAGTGTTGTGTCAAATTCCAGTGTAGAGCACAATTTTTCAGTTATACATGAACATATATATATTCATTGTCACATTTTTTTCTCTGTAAGCTACCGTAAGATATTGTGTATATTTCCCTGTGCGATACAGTATAATCTTGTTTATCTGTTCTACAATTTTGAAATCCCGTCTATCCCTTCTCACCCTCCACCCCCTTGGCAACCACAAGTTTGTATTCTGTGTCTGAGTCTGTTTCTGTTTTGTATTTATGCTTTGTTTGTTTGTTTGTTTGTTTGTTTTTTTAGATTCCACATATGAGCGATCTCATATGGTATTTTTCTTTCTCTTTCTGGCTTACTTCACTTAGAATGACATTCTCCAGGAGCATCCATGTTGCTGCAAATGGCATTATGTTGTCGGTTTTTATGGCTGAGTAGTATTCTATTGTATAAATATACCACTTCTTCTTTATCCAGTCATCCTTTGATGGACATTTAGGCTGTCTCCATGTCTTGGCTATTGTAAATAGTGCTGCTATGAACATTGGGGTGCAGGTGTCATCCTGAAGTAGGGTTCCTTCTGGATATATGCCCAGGAGCGGGATTCCTGGGTCATATGGTAAGTCTATTCCTAGTCTTTTGAGGAATCTCCATACTGTTTTCCACAGTGGCTGCACCAAACTGCATTCCCACCAGCAGTGTAGGAGGGTTCCCCTTTCTCCACAGCCTCTCCAGCATTTGTCATTTGTGGATTTTTGAATGATGGGCATTCTGACTGGTGTGAGGTAATACCTCATTGTAGTTTTGATTTGCATTTCTCTGATAATTAGTGACATTGAGCAATTTTTCATGTGCCTATTGATCATTTGTATGTCTTCCTTGGAGAATTGCTTGTCTTTTGCCCATTTTTGGATTGGGTTCTTATTGAGTCGTATGAGCTGCTTATATATTCTGGAGATCAAGCTTTTGTCAGTTTCATTTCAAAAGTTTTCTCCCATTCCATAGGTTGTCTTTTTGTTTTACTTAAGGTTTCCTTTGCTGTGCAGAAGCTTGTAAGTTTCATTAAGTCCCATTTGTTTATTCTTGCTTTTATTTCTTCTAGGAGAAAATTTTTGAGATGTATGTCAGATAATGTTTTGCCTATATTTCCCTCTAGGAGGTTTATTATATCTTGTCTTATGTTTAAGTCTTTGATCCATTTTGAGTTGATTTTTGTGTATGGTGTAAGGGAGTGTTCTAGCTTCATTGTTTTACATGCTGCTGTCCAGTTTTCCCAACACCATTTGCTGAAGAGACTGTCTTTAATCCATTGTATATTCTTGCCTCCTTTGTCGAAGATTAGTTGACCAAAAGTTTGTGGGTTCATTTCTGGGCTCTCTATTCTGTTCCATTGGTCTATTTGTATGTTTTTGTACCAATACCATCCTGTCTTGATGACTGTAGCTCTCTAGTATCATCTGAAGTCTGGGAGAGTTATTCCTCCAGCCTCTTTCATTCTCTTCAGTTATGTTTTGGTAATTCTAGGTCTCTGATGGTTTCATATAAATTTTATTATGATTTGTTCTAGTTCTATGAAATATGTCCTGGGTAATTTGATAGGGATTGTATTAAATCTGTAGATTGCCTTGGGCAATGTGACCATTTTAACAATATTGATTCTTCCAATCCAAGAGCATGGGATATCTTTCCATTTTTTAAAGACTTCTTTAATTTCCTTCATCACAGTTTATAGTTTTCTGTGTATAATTCTTTCACCTCCTTGGTTAGATTTATTCCCAGATATTTTATTACTTTGGGTGCTATTTTAAAGGGGATTGTTTCTTTACTTTCTTTTTCTGTTGATTCATCATTAGTGTAAAGAAATGCAACTGATTTTTGAACGTTAATCTTGTAACCTTCTACCTTGCTGAATTCTTTGATCAGCTCTAGTAGTTTTTGTGTGGACCTTTTAGGGTTTTCTATATATAATAACATGTTGTCGGCATATAGTGACACTTTTACCTATTCTTTTCCAATTTGGATCCCTTTTATTTCTCTCTCTTGTCTGATTGCTGTGGCTAGGACTTCCAAGACTATGTTGAATAGGAGTGGTGATATTGGGCAGCCTTGTCTTGTCCCAGATTTTAGTGGGAAGCTTTTGAGTTTTTCACTGTTGAGTTCTATGCTGGCTGTAGGTTTGTCATATATAGCTTTCATTATGTTGAGATATGTTCCCTCTATACCCACTTTGGTGAGAGTTTTTATCATAAATGGGTGTTGAATTTTATCAAATGCTTTTTCTGCATCTATTGAGATGATCATGTGGGTTTTGTCCTTTCTCTTGTTGATGTGATGTATTACATTGATTGATTTGCATATATTGAACCACCCTTGTGTCTCTGGGATGAACCCCACTTGGTCATGATGTATAATCTTTCTTATGTGTTGTCAGATTCTATTTGCTAATATTTTGGTGAGGATTTTGGTGTCTATGTTTATCAGTGATATTGGCCTATAATTCTCTTTTTTGGTAGTGTCTTTGCCTGGTTTTGGTATCAGGGTGATGGTGGCTTCATAGAATGAGTTTGGGAGTATTCCCTCCTTTTCAATCTTCTGGAAGAGTTTGAGAAGGACTGGTATGTGTTCTCTTTGTATGTTTGGTAGAATTCCCCGGTGAAGCCGTCCGGACCTGGACTTTTATTTGTAGGGAGGTTTTTTACTGCTATTTCAGTTTCATTTCTAGTGGTCGGTTTGTTCAAGTGGTCAGTTTCTTCTTGATTCGGTCTTGGTGGACAATATGTTCCCAGAAACTTGTCCATCTCCTCTAGGTTATACAGTTTGGTTCCGTATAGTTTTTCGTAATATTCTCGTATGATATTCTGTATTTCTATTTTATTTGTTGTAATTTCTCCATTATCCTTTCTTATTTTGCTAATTTTTACTCTCTCTTTTTTCTTCTTTGTGAGTTTGACCAGAGGTTTGTTGATTTTATTTAATTTTTCAAAAAACCAGCTTTTGGTTTGATTGATTTTTTCTGTGGTCTAATTAATGTGTATTTTATTTATTTACTCCCTAATCTTTATAATTTCCTTCCTTCTGCTGCCTTTCGGGGTTTTTTGTTCTTTTTCTAGTTCATTCAGCTGGTGGGTTAAATTGTTTATTTGAGATTGGTTTTTTTTTTTTTTTGAGGAAGGCCTGTATGTCTATAAACTTCCCTCTTGGCACTGCCTTTGCTGTGTCCCATAAATTTTGTGTGGTTGTGCTTTCATTTTCATTTGTCTCAAGGTATTTTTTAATTTCACCTTTGATTTCCTCATTGACCCATTGGTTTTTTAATAACATATTGTTTAATCTCCATGCTTTCCCTTTGTTCTCCTTTGTTTCTCTGCTGTTGATTTCTAGTTTCATGGCATTGTGGTCAGTAAAGATGCTTGAGATAATTTCTATCTTCTTAAAATTGCTGAGGTTTCTATTGTGCCCAAGTACATGATCAATCCTAGAAAATGTTCCATGTGCACTTCAAAAGAATGTATATCCTATTTTTGGGGGGTGTAATGCTCTGAAAATATCCACCAAATCTAATTTTTCTATTGTATTATTTAATTTCTCTGTTGCCTTATTTATTTTGTGTCTGGAAGATCTGTCTAGTGATGTTAATGAGGTATTGAAATCTGCAACTATGATTGTATTCTCATCAATATCCCCCTTTATCTCTGTTAGTAATTGTTTTATATACTTAGGTGCTCCTATATTGGGTGCATATATATTAACGAGTGTAATATCCTCATCTTGTATCACTCCTTTAATCATTATAAAATGTCCCTCTTTATCTTTGTTTATGGCCTTTGTTTTAAAGTCTATTTTGTCTGAAATCAGTACTGCAACACCTGCTTTTTTGGCTTTTCCATTTGCATGGAATATCCTTTTCCATCCTTTCACTCTCAATCTATATGTGTCCTTCTCCCTAAAGTGGGTCTCTTGTATGCAGCATATTGAAGATTCTTGCTTTATTATCCAGTCTGCCACTCTATGTCTTTTGACTGGAGCATTTAGTCCATTAACATTTACAGTAATTAATGATAGATGTGTTTTTATTGCCATTTTGAACTTATCTTTGCAGTTGATTTGGTATTTCCTCTTTGTTCCTTTCTTCTTCCTTTTGTGGTTTGGTAGTTTTCCTGTGTATTATCATGGACTTTATTTAGTTTTTGTGACTCCCTTGTAAGTTTTTGGCTTGTGGTTACCCTTTTCTGTAAGTCTATTAGCCCATTACTATATCTTGAACCCATCCTACCGAAAACAAAAAATTTAAAAAAGAAAGAAAAAAAATTTATATTTTTTTGCTTCCTTCTCCCACTCTTAATGATTTAGGTGTCTTCTTTTACAATTTTGTGTTTATTTTATTTGTAACTCATGAGTTATCACCTTTCTCAGTTATGAGTTTCTCATTTCTGTAGCATCCTGCTGCTTTTCTATTTAGAGTAGACCTTTCAATATTTCTTTCAGCATGGGATTAGTGTTGCTAAACTCTTTTAGTTTTTGCTTGTCTGTGAAGTTGTTTATCTCTCCTTCTATCCTAAAGGATAGCCTTGCTGGATAGAGTATCCTAGGCTGCATCTTTATTTCATTCAGTACTTTGAATATATCTTGTCACTCCCTTCTGGCCTGTAGTGTTTGTGTAGAGAAATCAGCTGAGAGCCTTATGGGGGTTCCTTGTAAGTCACTCTTTGCTTTTCTCTTGCTGCATTTAGGATCCTTTCTTTATCCTTGACTCTGGCCATCTTGATTATGATATGTCTTGATGTGGGTCTGTTTGGGTTCTTCCTGTTTGGGACCCTTTGAACTTCCTGTACTTAGATATCTGATTATTCTTTAGGTTTGGGAAATTTTCAGTCATGATTTCTTCAAAAACCTTTTCAATCCCCTTTGTTCTTTCTTCCCCTTCTGGGACCCCTATTATGCGAAGATTGACATGCTTTATATTATCCCATAGGTTCCTTATGTTGCTTTCATTTATTTTTATTTGTTTATCTTGCAGTTGTTCTGATTGGGTGCTTTCTGTTGTCCTGTCTTCTAGGTCACTAATTCGTTCCTCTGCGTTATCTAGTCTGCTTCGCACAGCCTTTAGGTCTGTTCTCATCTCAGCCAATGAGTTTACCAATTCTACTTGGTTCTTTATAGCTTCTCCTTCATTTTTGACGTATTTTATATCTCTAAACACTATGTCTTTTAGTTCCTTCAATACTTCGATTACTCCTTTTTTGAAATCTTGATCTAGTAGGCTATCGATGTCTTATTTCCTTGATCGTGCTTTCAGGGGATTTCTCTTGTTCTTTTAATTGGGAATGGTTTCTCTGCTTCTTCATATTGCTCATATCTCTCTGGCACTGTGGCTTATGGAGTATCAGTTATCTATTGTGGTCCTTAAAGGAGTTTATTTATTTATCTATCTAATGCCTATGTAGGAATAAAACTTAAAAAAAAAAGGGAGAGAGAGAAAGAGAATTTTAAAAGAAGGGAGAAAATAGGTTTGAAAACAATGTATAATCAATTATAGAAACGCAATTTGAATCAGACTAGCATTCGAGTTGAGACGTCTTTTTTAAAGACTCTTTAAAAAAAGGAAAAAAGATCAAAAAATGATATTTGAAACCTATTTATAATCAATAACAGGAGATCAAACCCCAGAGAAATGAAAATGAAATCAGGTGGATTTAAAAAAATAATAATAACTACTTTAAAAGAAAATTTTAAAAAGGAATTAAAACTAGAAGCATATACAGCTGTTTAGAAAGTAGCAAATAAAAAGGTAATAGAAAATAGAACAGATAAAAAAGATAAAATAAAGAGAATTTTAAGAAAAGGGAGTAAAAAAAGGTTTGAAAACAGTGTCTAATCAATTATAGAAGAGCAATTTGAATCAGACTAGCATTCGAGTTGAGACATCTTTTTAAAAACCCTTAAAAAAAAAAGGAAAAAAGATCCAAAAACGATATTTGAAAACTATTTATAATAATAACAGGAGACCAAACTCAGAAGAAATGAAAATGAAATCGGGTGGATTTTTAAAAAAGTAATAATATAACTACTTTAAAAGAAAAATTTAAAAGGAATTAAAACTAGGAGCATATATAATGTTTAGAAAGAAAAATTTTAAATGAATTAAAACTAGAAGCATATACAATTGTTTAGAAAGTAGAAATTAAAAAGGTAATAAAAAATAAAACAGATGAAAAAGATATGATAAAGAGAGAATTTTGAAAAAGGGGAGGGGGAAAAAGGTTTGAAAACAGTATATAATGAATAATTGAAGAGCCAGTTGAAGCAGAATAGCAATCGGGCCCACACATCTCTTAAAAACCTTTAAAAGAGGAGAAAAGAGGAATAAAAATATATTTGAAACCTGTGTATAATCGATAACAGGAGATCAAAACCAAGAGAGAGAAAAATGACATGACATGGATTTTTTTAAAAATATTTTAAAGGAAAAATTTTAAAGGGATTAAAACTGGGAGGATATATAATTGTTTAAAAAGTAAAAATTAAAAAGGTAATAGAAAATACAGCATGTAAAAACAGATTAAGGAAAAAAGGGGGGGGAGAGGGTGTTCTGTGGAGACTGTGTGCTCTTAATGTCTTTGTGTCTTCGCCCTGTTTCCCGAACTCAGTTTGCTGTTTTCAGAGGCCCTCTGTTGGTGCCCTCGTCTGTGCTGCTCCCAGTGCCTGTCGGCAAGCAGATCACGCCCCCTCCCAGCAAAGTGTTCCTGCCAGAAAGGCGGGGGGCCACCCGCCCTCTCCTGGTGCCAGTCGCTCCGCAGCTCCTGGCCGTCCCTAGCACCCCGCCTCTCCGCGCTCCCCGCCACCACGTGCTCCGCGCCGGGTAGGTGCTCTGCAGGTGGCCCGGGGAAGACAGGACCAGCCCCGCCCCTGTTCTGTGTCCAAACTCAGCTCCTTGTTTGTTCTGGCCGCACAAACTTTGCGAGGCATCAGGGCGGAGGGATCCTATCTGACTCGGGCTGCAAACAAGTCACTGTCTGGCCTTTGAGGCTGCCGAGCCCCCAGGCACGGATTCAGGTTTCGCCCCCGCCCCCACCTGGGTGCCAAGTGCCAGAGGATACGGCGGCCTCGGCGGCCTCGCCTGAGCCCCACCTCTCCTTGGCGAAAACCTGTGAGTTTTCAGAGATGAGGGTATGCACCGTTCCCCCAGGGCACATCAGCCGTGCTGTTTTATGGAGGGCCCAGTTGTTCTGCCCTGTGTACCCACTCATCCATGTTGCGCAGCCCCCTGCAGTCCCTGGGGCTGCCTCAGCGCAGCCGCCCCAGTCCTCTGCCCGGCTCGGGCCGCCTGTCCCAGCCCCCAGCTCCCAGCTCGGGTCTCGGGCTGGGTGTCGCAGGGACCCTCTGTGCCTGTTTAACTTAGTTCTGTAAGTCAAGGGCTGTTCCATACAGATCAGAGCCTCGGAGGCTCCCCCTCTGTCCCGCTGGCCTCCCCGTTGGAGAGAGGGGGAGACCCAGTGAACGAGCGCCAGTCCTCCTTTACCGCTCCCTCCCGGCGGGACCGGTCCCGCACTGTTTTGCCTTTTCGTCTTTCTTTTTTTCCTTTCTCCTACTAGATTTGTGGCGTCTTTGTCTTTTGAAGAGGACAGTGTTCTGTCGGAGTTCCGCAGGTGCTCTGGTTGGGTGAGTGGGTTCGTGGATGTGAGTTTTCATGTATCTGTGGGAGAGGGTGAGCTACAAGCGTCCTACTACTCTGCCATCTTGGCCTCCTCAAAAATATTCTTGATGTTTGCCTGTGGAATGGGACTGCTATTGGAAAAGAAAGGATGTTCTTAGGGGGAAGATTCAGCACAGAGAAGCTTATCCAATTCAGAGACATCTCTGGTCATCCAGGAGAGGATTTGGAAGAGAGAGGGAAGGCAGATTGGCAAAGGGGGTTAGAGACCTGCCTGTTTCCTTCAGGGCTTCCATTTCCAGGATGTGGACCAGTGGCCCAGGAAACACCCTGCAGGATGGATCCAGCCTGAGCAGAAGGGAGTTCACACATAAGCAGAAGATGAAAGTTGTGTTTGATTCTGGAGCGTGCCTGTGCTGTTGGCCCAGGTGTCATTATTCATTTAGTGCCGTTCCATACTTCGCAGGAAAAGCACAGCAGGCTTATAATGCTTGAGTTTTTAAACATTCAGAAGGCTGTGATGCTATAAATAAGCTTCCTGTGTCAGAGATTAAATCAACCAAGATGCCTGCCATGCCAACTTTATTTCTGAAACAACGTGTTTTCAACAGAAATCAAAATACTTGTTAATCCTTTCCTTCTGACGGGCTAATATGAGCCTTGAAAACCACAGTGAGAGCTACTGAGAAGACAGTAAGCAGCAGAAGCCGTGTCTGCGTGGCTTATCCATCAGAGAAGATGGCAGCCATCCCTCGTTTTGGAAGTCTTTTGCCTGAACTGGTGGAGTGGTACTGCAGAATCAGGACTGGGCGATGCTGTCTGCATCAGAAAAGATTTGGCTTTTGTGTTTTGGCTACACCAACACAGAGGCTGCATCTTTGAGATGACTGGTAACAGGGTAGCAAACAGTTGTCCAATCCAATATCCATTCCTCTTTTTATTTGGTAACAACACCTATATTCTCTGGGAAACTATCCTTCACCGCTTCTTAATCCTTGGGGCCCTGTGTGGGGGAGTCCATCCTCTAGATCCAGAGGCAGGACCAGGACTAACCAACCAGAGCTGTCCATCTCGCTGACCACGGCAATTCAACCAGAGGCAGACGAGTGACCAAGGTGGGCCAACTGGAGTAAATCTTGGAGTTTGGCTGGAGCTGGTAGGGAAGAGGAGATCTCTTTCTTGCTGAGGTTATTACCTTGGAGCTGCTGAGCTTCATTTTTGCCAAATGATTACCTGAGATTGAAGCCAACCCAGGCTAAAGTATAGATAAGAGATGGAGAACAATTTCTGATGACAGTATTTGGGTACCTGGCTACAGTCCTGCTTGAAATTAGATGCACTCCTGGACTTGTTCATGTCAACAACACAGGACACGCACCACTTTCTAAATCATTATTTTAAACTCTGCTGCAGTGAATACGCTTATTTATGTATCTCAGCTCACGTGGCTGGATCGTTCTATAGAATGCATCCTTAGAAGCAGACTTGCAGGGTCAAACATGCTTCTGTATTTTAAAATAAATGCATGAGAGGCCATTTTTGGCATTGTTAAAGGGATTCCCATGGACTATCCTAGAGCTTGCTAGGTTTAGCTCTATTTCCTATGCTTAGGAACATTCAGGCACAGGGACAGCATGCCTTCTTGGTTGCTCTGGTTGTCACACTCCCATTGCAGCCTCTTCATCTGAGTCCTGTCTTCCCTTGAGCGGCCCAGGGCTTATGTGTATTGTGGCAGATTTGGAGCCAGCTTCCCAAGCTGTGCACATCTCCCCTCTGAACATGTGCTTCTCACCTGCAGACTCAGCTGGAGCTTGGGAACCAACCAGCCAAATAGTGACTGGTGGTAACCCCAGTGATGCCCATGGCTAAAATCTGAAACATCCTGTAGCCACTGTCTGCTGATTGCAAGGAGGATCCTTAAGAAGCTGCTTAAGACACTGATGCTGGAGGCTTACAGCCTTTGACAAAACCTCATTAATTGGTTCATTCCTTTAACAAATACTTTTTGAGTATCTACTGTGAACCAAGCACTATGACAGCAATCAGGGATATAACAGATCACCAAAAACATATATGGCCCCTTACTCATGGTGGCTCTAACAACATTACAGAGAGTTAAACCCTCTTCTAGAAATTTTGGACTTCCATACTGGACAAATCTTGAATGAAAAGTGCATTTGAAAAGGTGTTTTAGAAACCAGAACTAATCAACCCAAGGTGGAGTGAAGACAAACTTTGCTTGAAAAAAGCAAATCACATGCCACACCGCGATGGTGAGTCAGCAGGGTATTGGAATAGAGAATTAGTTCCAGGGATGTCTGTCAATTATCTTGCCTCCGTCTCCCCCTTCCTCCCTCTCACTGTTTCCTCCACGCTTGCTGAGGGGACCACTTGGACCACTTTGCTCCTGGCACAGCTGATTGGACTAGTATTGAACACCTGACTCAATCTCAGCCAATCAGATTCTCTCCTGGGGAGTTGGAGTTGTAGCATCAGGATTCAGGTCAAACTTAACTGGGAAGAATTTAAAAGGTGGAAACATGCTCTGGCCCATGTACAAATGGAATAGAGAAGGTGACATTGCAGAGAAAGACAGAAGGAGACAGGTAGAAGGAAAGAAGCAGAGATGAGAACAGTGATGTTCCAGAAAGAGACAGAGCGCTGGGGAAGGTAGTTCCCCATATGTCAGGACTCCCTCCTGAGATCAGGAACACTTCCTGTTCTTAGATTCCCTGAACCTTCTCTGAATCATTCTAATAAATCTGTTTTTTCTTGAACTAACCTGATTGTTCCTCTTTCTGATGACCACCACCCCCCTCCCACCTCTGGCTGAGACAATATTTGCTCCCTCCTTTGTACTACTGAGAAAAAGGGTCATACAGAAGCTTCTTTTCTTTCTGTTCCTAAAGGCTAAACAGATACATTCTTGGGAGATATATTCCGTTTGACTCTATTTGCCATTTCTCTGATGGCCTGGTTATTTTGGAAATGTGCCACACTCCATCCTCAGAGACTCCCTAAGGAAGGCTCAGCTTGGAGGATTCCTGAATCTATTTGTTCATCAATTAGGGAGCCCTGGAAGCAGACATTCTGTGGGTAGGGTGCTCTGCACTGCTCTCAGCTGCGCGGAGATGGGAGATGTGATACAGCCCTGGAGAAGCTTCCCCAGATATGTCGCCTCTCCTTGGAGGCCAGTGAAGGCACAACTTGGACATGCCAGTGGAGCCAGAATTATAATTTTAATCCAAGCCTAGAGGCTCAAAATCAGTGAGAAAGTAAGGAAACCCTCAAAGAGTGTCTGATCACTGGTTAGTGGCGAGGAGTGAGGGACAACGGGTCTGTTCAGAAAAACAAACAAACAAAAACCCAAAAAACAAAAAATCCTCCTTTCAATGTCTAGGAAGATCCAGAGTGGTGAAAGCAAATTGCTATCCTTGCTTCAATTACACACACATAAGCACACACAAACACACATCTAAAAATTACTGTTGGATCACTGTGGCATAAAGCACACGCAGCATCCATTATGGGAAAACCGGATGGACCCGTGAGAAGTAGGGTGGCTTTCGTGGCTGGGTGAGTTAACAGTTCTGCTTAGCGTCCCATGAGAATCTCTGCTAAGATGAATCTCTCCTTTTCCCAGAAGATTTGAAAGACATGGAACTTAATAATCTTGATAGAGGAATTTGTTGTGAAAGGCACGTTAAAGGACGGTGAGTCATCTTCTGTCTCCCCTACCAGCCCCCGCTGCCTTGTTCCCCGGGACCTGTCTATTGCTATTCATGCCAGTTGACAAAAACCCTCTCCGTTCCCCAAGCGGATCCAGCACACACGCCGATGCCCCCTGAGTTCCCATCACCTCTAGGTCCCCTTTGTGGGTTTTCTCACTCAAACTGGCATTTTGCATACAGTACTGAGCAGCAGGGAAGGCAGACTGGCATTAGGAGCAAATCTGGCTTCTTCCTTTGTCTTCCCTCCCCCACCCCCACCCCCTTCCTTTAGATAGCCGCCTTCAGCTGTGTATAAATTAAGCACATTCTTGTGCTTTTGCAGGTCACATCTGGGATATTCTGGACATCTCTGGTATAAACTCTGAATTTATGAAACCAGTAATTTGCTGCTCCCAGCTTATAATGCCTGACATTGTCACTGTTTGCTTAGAGTTTTGGTATCTGATGTTCTTAATGTTAAGGTCAATTCTATTGATACTGGACTCTGTGCCCTCATTTCTTTCCCCGTTGCATTTTTTTCCAAGGCACACACAGAGAGGGTAACTAATCTTAATATCTTGTGTTCACAATTCTATTTAGCATGAAATCAGTAACTGACATATTAATTATAATAATCTGTTAAATATACTTTACCTACATGTTAATTATGGGAGACCATTCTCATTTATTTCTCTGGGTAGCCTATTAATTCAACCCAGATGGTACAGCTTTGTGAGACGGTAACACTGAGCATTTGCAGAATAAATCATGTTGCCAAGATACAGCAGCAAAAACGTTATCACATCTGAATAAGCTTTAGTATGATATAACCAGGAAAGAAAACTTACCTATTACTCACATACTAGAATATTTCTTCAAAACAGAACTAGTATACCAAATGTTTTTTTAAAAACTGGGGAGAACATATAATGTTTTTCTCCAAAAGGGTCGAATCTTTATTTAAGCCCAGTGCCCCATAAATAATTCCAAAAGGGGGAAATGGAATCCTGATGCAGGGAGTTCATCGTAGCTTGGGGGGAGGGGAGGAAGGCAGCTGTGCTTTTACTGGGCATTCTGATGTCAACGCTGGCTACATGTGGGGAAGTGCTGACACCCTTCTTCCCAATCCCCCCATTTCCTTGGCCTCCCCTTAATTTCTTCCTGGATACAAATAGGCAGAACTCTGGTCTCTGTCTCACTGGGGGCTCTCTAGTTTGCACCAGATTTATATTTGTGATTATATTTTTTGATTCATCTCTGATTGGGGACAACTTCAATGAGGAAGCTTGGAATCAGTCAATGGGATGCCAGTATCATCTTCTTTCTGGGGAGGATCTAGCTCATTGGCCAGAGACTCTTGCTGTGCAGCAACGTGGTTCAATGATTTAGCTGGCCCTCATGTACTATTTTATTTCCAAGAAGAACTGTGCTAGCTCTTGGGAGCCAGTGGAGAACAAGACTCACATGGGCTCTTCCTTCACAGAACTTAAAATGTTGGGGGTGGGGAGGAGTTAAACAGACACAATGCGGTGTGATTAGGGTCATGCTAAGGAGACTGTGGCTATCAGGGCGCTGAGCAAAACCCCTATGTCACACATGCGGGCGACTCGGAGAAGGCTTCCTGGAGTAGTGATTTCATCATTTGACTCTGAACGGTGAGCAGGAGGCTATCAAATAGAGGACTCAAGAGTGATCCAGGTGGAAAGGAATAGCATTTATGGATAATGCATCATGTGACTCATGGGGCTGAAGGAAGTTGGTGCAAGTGGAACATAAATTTAGGGGGTAAAGGGGGCTTGTGGAGACTTTCAAGAAATGTGACTGGATAGGTGTGCAGGGAGCCTCATCACTGGTGAAAAAGTTCAGCCTTCACTTTGAGGACAGCGAGAACCATCAAAGGGTGTGCACATAAGGTGACAGGGACAGGTTTACATTTTAGGAATTTCATTTTGGCTTCACCAAGAAGAGCAGTTAGCAGGCTGGAGCTGTTGTTAAAGCAAGAGATAGTGATATCTTGGGCCAGAAGAAAGACGGCTTTTTTTGGTTTGTTTTTACCTTCTTACCCTTTCAGCCCTGCCTAAGTCCCTTCTCTTTCTCAAAGCCTTTCCTGACATCTCCAGCTTTCATCAACCTCTCCTTTCTTTCAGCTTTAATGACAATGTTTTGCCGACTGTTTCATATTTGAAAACAAGCAAAGACTTGGTTTCTCCACTCCCATTATCACAGGTAGAGCTGGATCCATCTCTGCCGCCACGATAGAGGATGCCTTTTGACATCTCTTTGCCCTGTCTCTCCTGCACCAACATGTGGCTCATAGTAACTTCTACATTTGACCAGCCCGCAGGCCACGATGCCCTTGGCTACTTTTGCTCCGTATTTATTGGAATAGATATATTTTGCGATTGCTTCTTGATCACTCAGCCTAAAAACAGCTGTTCCCTCATTCCCTCTCGCAGTCCCTGCTCCTCTCCTTTATAACATTGGTCACAACGTGCAGTTGGAGGTTAATTTGATTTGCTTGCTGATTTGTGCTTTTTTTCCTGCTTGCCCCACTAGACCTTAAGTCCCATCAGGATGGAGACTGTGTCTGTTCTTTCTCATTGTATTCTGAGCGTGTAGCACCATGCCTGTTACGTAGTAATTGTGCAACAGATGAACATTTCTTGAGTGACTGTGTTATTTTTCTAAAATGGAAGGCCCTTTAACTCTTGGTGGGGTGCCCTTGGATCTCAGAACGTGTTTCAGATGCATGCTTTTAAGCTTAGAGGCAGAGATGAAAGGGAGGATACAGATGTGGGGACCATGAACAAATAACATGGTGGTGTCTAGAAAACAGCCTTCTCTAGCAAGGATGAGAATTTATGTAGATAACCTGGGTATCGAATGAGCTTGTCAAGCCCATTGGAGAGAATTTACCTGGAGAGTAGGGGCTGTAGGCTAGGGGAGAAATTTTGAGCATCCAAGTAACAGCTCCAACAAGCAGATACAGTTCAGAAGGACATAATTGTTTTAGAACTGACGGAGTTTTTGATATTGCTGTCTTTGGTTTTTTAAGGAACAACCAACCTTCCTTTCATTCTTCCTTCCCATCTCCCTACATTCTTTGACTCATGCATTCATCCAACAAATGTTTCCTGAGTGCATGAAACATCTTAGGCTCTGGATTGCATTAGAAAGTGAATATCAGAAAGGTGGGTGGGTAAGCCTTAGCATACTAAGAGTAAAGTTCACCTCTGCCTGGAGGGCCGGGGGAAGGCCTCAGCAGAAAGGTTTCCAACTGAAAGACTGTGTTTATCCAGACTTGACACTGCCCACCCACCCCCCACTGCCGCCCCGTTTCTCTTTCAAAAAAGATATTGAGAAAGGATTGGGGGTTGACACATCTGCTGAACTCTCTGAAATCACAGCTGAGCCCCACTCGCTGGATTGAACATCAACTAGAATTCCACATCCACGACATGGTTAAGAGGAACTTCTAGCTGGGGAATATAAAATTGTAAATGGCACAGATAACGTCAGTCTGAGTTACTGTTTTCAGAATGACACAGATGTTAGGATAAGGGAGCATAAATGGAAATTAAAGAGAAACAAATTCAGAACAGATGTCAGGAAGCATTTTTTTTCATGCGGAGAATCACAAATGTGTGGAATGGCCTACCAGGCTCGATTGTTAAGGCAAAGACACAGGGGACATTCGGGAACTGATCAGATGGCATCACGGGGGAATTAAGCAGTAAAAGAGGAAATGAGCGTGCATACGGCGACTGGCTTTCAGCTAATCCCCAACAATGTCCGTGCTCTTCTGTTGCCGGTGCGTCCATACCTACCTTGGATAAACACACATAATTTCTCTGCTTTTAGTTTTCACAGATTGCACCAATCTCAAAATAGTTATTTTCACATCATAAAGATGACATTGGTAGAGTGTGGGGAAGAGAGAGAGAGAGACAGAAAGAGAGACCTCCTTTCCTGCAGTTCTGTTCGGAGGGACAGTGTTGTTTTTCATGAATTGTGCACAGAAAATGAATGTTTGAAATGAATATATCGATATCACTTATATGTGGAATCTAAAAAAAGATACAATTTTATTGACAAACCAAAAATAGACTCATGGACATAGAAAACAAACTATGGTTACCAAAGGGGAAAGGTCAGGGGAGG
Source organism: Camelus bactrianus (assembly GCF_048773025.1). Taxonomy (NCBI): domain Eukaryota; kingdom Metazoa; phylum Chordata; class Mammalia; order Artiodactyla; family Camelidae; genus Camelus; species Camelus bactrianus. The sequence continues at coordinate 73,201,075 of NC_133547.1, forward strand.
GATAAATTAGGATTTGGGGATTAACAGATACACATGACTATGTATAAAGTAGATAAACAACAAGGACCTACTGTCTAGCACAGGGAACTATATTCAATTCCTTGTAATGACATATAATGCAAAAGAATCCGAAAAGAAAAAATATATATGTATGTATATGTACAACTGAATCACTTTGCTGCACACCTGAAACTAACACTGTAAATCAACTACACTTCAATAAAAAATAAAATGCAAAAAATAAATAAAACAAAATGTATATAGCTATCTAACACCAAAGAGTTGGTTTGTGTGATCACACACCAACCAGCCCTCTGTACTGCCTCGCAGGGCTGGCGCCCTAATTCTCACTAAGTAAGTACATGACCGCCAGCGGGTCCATCGGAGAAGCCCTCCAAGGCTTTCTCTGCTTCTGTTCCCCCAGCTAATGGCGTCATGGTGCCCAAGTCCTTTTAAAAATATTATACGTGGAAGAAGAGGGAGTTAACCTTTGACAGCTCCTTACTGCAAAGAATCTGAACCAAGGATGAAGCGATGGGAAATCTGCAGCTCTGTGCCCACTTGTCTTTCTCTCATTGTGCCTTCAGAGCAGCCCTAGAGAGAGTGTAACCAGGTGCCCCTTTAAAGGGGTCTCACTTGGGGGATATAGCTTATGATAATAGGGAAGGAGAAAGAGGATAGCAATGATTCTATGCCCCAAGGGAAGGTAGTTGAGGATAAAAAGTAGAGTAAAATCTCATTAATCTGGACCCTGCTAATTTAGAATGTATGAATAATTCAGACCCTCTGGCTGGGCTGAAGTTTACCTTTGTACTAGATATGGAAAAAAGGGTTTGCTAAGCAAATTAATAGTGTAAACAAAATTGAGGGTAGGGAATAGATCACCTATTTAAGAGAGCAAATTGTTTTCACATACTTAGTAGAACCATCTGCATAGGAACAATGAATAGGTCAATTATAAGTAATCCTGGTCTAGTCATTAATCTTGGTCTGTTGGGTACCCATACGTAGCAAAATTTTGTCAGCATTAGAGGGATAAAATTGAACAAACAGGGAATCCTTAAAAGTTCTTATTTATAGCATTTGATTGATTTATGTTGCCTTTCCTTTCATAATTTATTTCATTTTGTAAGACTTTAAAGACCTCCTGACAAACCTTTCTTGAATCCTGTCTGTACCTTTTATCATTAAGCCTTTAGATTTGGGACGATAGAAAGACTAATTTGTAGAACACAGTCCTGAGTAGTGCCAGCACCAGGGCGAGTAAGGGAAGCTTGTTTTGGCAGCTTAGCAAGAATGGGGGTCCTGCAGATCTGAAAGTCTGGGTTCTAGTCTGGTCTCTCCTAATAAGTACCTACTGGACTTGGGCAAATCATTTTTTTCTCTTTGGACTTCAGTTTCCACATATATAAAATGGGATAGGATTAAGGATATTGAAAGACTCTTCCAACTCAGCAATTCCATCATCATCATTTATCTTCTCTAGGACAACTGCTCTTCAGTTTAAAAAAAAAAGTCATTCTCATGTTGTTTTGATGATCAAATGTTATAGCAAATGAAATGCAGAGTATAATGTAAGCAATGAGTAAGAAAAGAGAAAGTCCGTCAGGAGAAATTATCATGTGTGTGCTGCTGTCATAGCCTAAGAAGGAAATCCTTCCCCTTTCCTTGGGACTTTCTTTTCTCCTTCCTCATCCATGGATTTCTTACTATTTTTTTCTTTTTAAGCTTTTTTTTGGGGGTTGGGGGAAGGTAATTAGACTTGATTGATTTATAAAATAGAGGTACCGAGGAGTGAACCCGCTCCCTGAAATTCTTAATAACACTTTCCCACCAGGTAATATTAGAGCTTTCATCAGCCTTGCCAACTCCCCCCCGCCCCCGGCCTCTATGTCAAATTCAAGACACAGAACCAGAAGCATCCTCTTGTTCAGCAGACCAATGAGCAGGGAACTGAAACAGTGGAGGAAGGAGTAGATGGCTTTTCCTCAACCAAAGATCTCGTTGCCACTCCTCCCCCAGCCACCCTCAAACACTCTCATGAGATGTGCGATTTTAAACCTAAAGCTGGAGATGGATGTGGAGCAGGCCACTGGCATCAGTTTGACTTTAGACTTCAGTTCACATCACTCTCTGGTCCCACCAGTCACTAGCTCACAAAGGAAATTAATCAACTAAATGTTGGTTTCATGTACCATTTCCATTTAAGTGACTCGCAAATAATGCTTGATCAATGAACACTGAGAGCCTTTGCTGCCTAAACAAATCATCACCTTGCCTTTTCCGCTGTAGACTCAGAGACCAAAGCCATGTTGGGCTTCTTTCTCTGTGGCTGGCTGAAGCCACTCATCTCCTTAAATATGCCTTTGGGAAAAACAAAAGAAGAAGAAGAAGAAGAAGACAAATGAACTTAAATACAAAACAGAAACAGACTCACAGACATAGACTACAAACTTGTGGTTGCCAGGGGGGAGAGGGGTGGGAGGGGACAGACTGGGAGTTCGAGATTGGCAGATACTGACAGGTATCTATAGAATAGATAAAGAAGTTCATATTGTATAGCACAGGGAAATATATTCAATATCTTGTAGTAGCTCACGGTGAAAAAGAATATGAAAAGTGGATATATGTATATTCATATATGACTGAAAAATTGTGCTGTACACCAGAAATTGACACAACATTGTAAAATGAATATAACTCAATAAAAAAAGAAAAATATGCCTTTGACACATAAAACTCAGTAGCAGAATAGCTTCAGAGATTTGCTAAAATCATATGGAAATCTCACTGGTATGTGCTGTGTACAGATTAGGGGCTCTCTGTGGAAAATGAGAAAAGGCTGGGAGAAATATATGGTGGGTGCCACGAGTGGCTATTGCGGGGTAAGGGGCTTTAATCCGAGCCTGCACAGTCCTCCTCCTACATCTTCTGGACAGCAGGACCCTGCATTGCAGAGATTTTGTGTGACTTTTACTTTAACTTATCAGGTTTGGAAAGGCAGCTTCTAGGGAGTCACCATGTTTGGTTAAGAGGAAGTTTTGGTGAGGTCCTTTGACATCCTTGAAAACAAATCCAAGTGGGTACAATGCCCTGTGCAATTGCTGTTGTCACTGTTGTGTTTCTAACATTTCTCAGCAAGCCTTATTTTGTCTTTTTTGTTTTAAATCGACTGCTTTCCATGCGCTCCATTCTGTGACAAGTGCTGTAAGCTTCGCAGAAAAATACTTGGTCCCTCTGTCTTCCCAGGAGTGTACACTCTTGGTGAGGGGTAAGGCACAGAGACCTAATGTTGCAAAATGGTAGATGTGGCCTGCAGATGTAATTTGTTTGACTTAGAGTGTCTTAGCATAAATAAGTATATCTATAAAATAGAAACTAAAATTTGATTTTGTTGCCAACATTTAGAAATTGGGATGTTTCACTTGAAAACTGAGAGTTCAGGCTTCTCTTGGAAAATATCAAAGGACTTGGAAACACAGATCCCACATTCTCAGCACCTCATCTCTCAGTTGATTGGCCTATCATGCAGCAAGCAGTGTGAACTTGGACTAGGTACCACCTATAATAATGTTGCTCTGTGTGGCTTGCATTCCTGTATACTTTTGTAAGAGATGAGGAGTGGTATTACAACTATGGCTAATTCAGTCACAATGGCCCTAGGAACTGTGTCACCATGTGAGTGACTTCCACCATGCAATATTAGAAGGAGAGGTTGAGGCCTTTGGCTTAATAAATATCCAAGTGGACTGCAAGACTGACCCAGGTGTAGCCACTGGGCAGACACCTGCATTATTTTCTAATGATTGGTATGATCCCAAGATCAAGCTGTGAGCAAGAAGTCAAGTATAAGTCGGCCAACAGGGTGACATATGACCAGAAGGACATGTCAGAGGAAGCCTGAGAAAAAAACTGTTACATTGGGAGCTCAGATGACCATCAAGATAAATATCTGCAAAGACTGCCCATCCCGAAGAACTCATAGTGGGGATGGAGGCAGGTGTTTGGCATAGAGGCTCTCAAGGTTCCTGGGAGAGAGTCATGCTCTCAGAACCTCACAGGTGCAACTCCCTTTAAGATGCAGTGTTACTGGAATCTGCCCAGGACAACCCATCATGAGGTCTGTAAGCCAGCACAGACTCACTGTGAGGCAAGATCACCTGTGGTCTTGGGGTTTTGCTCACATATATATTCTGCACAATCCGGCTTCAAGTAGGTATGTGATTGTGCAGGACTGGAGTTCAAGAGTGACACACTCTCCATGTGACAAGGGTATTGATGACAGCTCTGGGAGACTTACCTGACTCTCCAGCACTTCCGAATAAGCCTCTGGCTTTTATGGAGGACAAATCGAAGCCTTTAGAGGAAGATACTAGACTGCCTACTAATATAGGCAGATGACAGATTAAGCAATTATTGGCAAAGGAAAGAGATGATTGTTACTGTATTTGAGTCCCAGACAGATAAAAAGATTATTGAACATGAAGACCCTCATGAAGACCTTTTTTAAGATCACTTACCTACATACTCCCCCTCACCCCCACCCTGTGACCCAAGTTTTCCCTACTCTTAAATGGAAATCTGGGAAAAATTTTACTTGGCCGGTATGGGGAACACTTGCATATAGCTAGAGACATGTGGCAAGCTTTCTTTGCTCTTAAATGAATCTGACTGCATTTCAGAATGGTGTTCTCCCTCTTAGTTTGTGATCCTTGAAAATTTTATATCATCAGGCTGCATATATCTCTCTATAGACTGTGCTTCTGTGTACTATATAGAAGCATAAAATGGTGGGTGGAAAAGGTGTCTTAGAGACATAGGTTCCACAGCTTCAATGAGTGTTCCGCCTCCCTTTTATAAATCTCCTTAATCAAATGAAAAGAACTTTCTAGTCTGACTTTTTCCCATTTCCCCTTGTAATGAAATATGGTCATGTGATTCTGAATTCATTAATGGACCATATGATGGTAAGCGGATGCTTAAGTAGAAACACACAGAAAGAAATATTAATTCATATTTATTTGTTGAAAAACTCAAAGATCATTATTTATAATAATTTTTAAAAATTGTAATTTTTTTCCCTTTGATTTAGAAGAAATAATTAGAAGAAACGCTATAGTTAAATTTAACAAATTTCCTTTTTTCCTTTGGGTGTCTGTCATTACAACATTCTCATTTATTTCTATTAAAGTTTTTAAAGGCGTTCCTTAATTGCCTTTGTCAGTAGTTATTATATTCAAGATTTCTATTAGTTTTTAAATGTCCCATTTTATTTCCTTCATTTTTCTCATTAAAGAGACTGGCTCAGAAAAATGAATTCAATTCAGTAGCCAACAATTGCCCATCCCTTGTAGATTCTACTAATAAATTGTATGTTGGTTTTTTAGCACTCTTGAGACTCCAGTGAGGATCTTGAAAAACCAAGATTGATTGAAAAAAAAATTATCTTCTATTGTGGTTTCTTGGAGAAGATTGAAGACCTTAAAGAACACCTCTAAAAATACAGAGTAGTGATAAAATTAATACAGTAACCTTAGATTTATTTGTTTATATATTTAGGCCCTGTCTTGGTTGACAAACATTGGAAAAAACTTAAAAGAATATAAGAAATAAAACAAAATAGAAAAGAAGTCAGGGCCTTGCAATATAGATACACTAGGAGATAAGAACTGAAGGAAAATTAAAATGAATAAACCATTTTAACATAACACAGTTATCAAAAGTGGGCTGGATCAAGGAACTATTTTTCTCATCCATACGTTTTCCTCCAAAGGACTTTTGATGAGCACTGGCACAGCAAGAGAACCTGGGGACTGGGCTGGGAAGGGAAAGTGAAATCAGCCACACTCTCACAGTGCCTAGAACTAAAAATACTAGTGAAGGAAGGGGCCAACAATGACCACACAAAACAGTTTCCTACCCTCAGGACAACTGAGATCAGAGGGAGACTAAAGCTGACTTAGTTACAACCCAGCCACCACTCATCTTTTTTGTTGTTGTTTGAATATGTTTCCTTTTATTTTTGTTTTTCCACTTTATTTTTTTTTAACATTTTTATTGAATTATAGTCATTTTACAATGTTGTGTCAAATGTAGAGCACAATTTTTCAGTTATACATGAACATACATATATTCATTGTCACTTTTTTTTTTTTTTTTGCTGTGAGCCACCACAAAGATCTTGTATATATTTCCCTGTGCTATACAGTATAATCTTGTTTATCTATTCTACATTTTGAAATCCCAGTCTGTCCCTTCCCACCCCCCGCCCCCTTGGCAACCACAAGTTTGTATTCTATGTCTATGAGTCTGTTTCTATTTTGTACTTACTTTTTTTTTTTTTTTCCAGCCACTGCTCATCTTAATTCTTGACTGAGCCAAGGTGATTAGCCTCTTAAGCAATTTCTCTGACGACAAGTTAATACCAACTTTCAGTCTCTAATTTCTTTTGTATGAGTGTCTGGCATATAATTAAAATGTGACACATGAGACGGAGCAGGAAAATGTGATCCATAATCAAGAGAAAAAATAGCCAATAGAAACAGACTCACTCATCTGACTCTCAAACATCACAGGTGGGAATGTAAAATGGTGCAATTCTGGAAAACATTTTGGCACTTTCTTATACAGTTGAATGTACAGTTACTTATCATAAAACCTACAATTCCACCCTCAAGTATTTATTCAAGAGAGAAGAAAACATATGTTCCAAGAGAGATAACAAACATTCATAAAGGGCAAAAACTAGAAACAATGCCAATGTTCAAAAGGTGAAAGGGTAAACAAATTCTTCAGGTTAAAGGAAGTATTTCCAGTTGGAAGAACAGAACAGGCAGGAAGGAACAAAGAGCTCTTACAAAGGTGCATGAATGAGTATATGAAAAAGATTATTGACTGCTTAAAACAACAATAACGCTACCTTATGGTGTTTATAACATATGAAGTAAAATATAAAACCACAATAACAGAAAGAGTAGGGGATAAATCAATTATAAGCTTATAATTTTAAGGTTGAAAAATTGATGTTGAGCCTCCTGGAAGTCAAAGCAAAAAGTGAGATATTATCTATTTTTAAAATCATTTTGTCCATTTAAAAAGCCATTTATTGTTCCTCAGGGGAAACAAAACTTTCTTATGGGGCCTAAAATAAAAATTTAATTTTCCATTTATAGAAAGGACACTGAATGTAGGGGGGTGATGTACTCAAAAACACTCCTATAGTAAATGAAGTAGTGGGTTTGTTTAGTAGTTTCTTAAAACATCTCACAATATAAGCCAAAGTATAACAACAGGGCATGACTGGGTGAAGGCTATTCTATTGGTGGGCAGTACAATGTGGTTTATTACTCAATTTGAAATTGTCATCTAATTGGTCAGAAGATTATTTCTCCCAGCCCTTAAACTCAAATTAATATATTGAAATGATATTCATGAACATATTTGGAACATACGTTAAGTCCTGACATATCAATAATTACCTTAAATGGAAATGATCCAAATACAGCAGTTAAAAGGCTGAGATTGACAAAGTGGGTTTAAAAACACCATCTAATAGATGCTATCTATAAGAAACTCATTTCAAATACTTAATACTAGAAAAACAAGCAAAACTATACCTTGTTCAAGTCAGTAAAATTTATCCAATACATTTGTAAAGTAATTTGGCAAGTTGCTTATTAAGGACTAAAATCCAAACAAAAATAAAAATGAAAACAACGTAAGCACTGGCTAGTACTGAAATTACTTCCTTTCCCAGAAGCTTATCGGTGAGATGTGTTCACCCAGTGAACATTCTGGATCAAGTTGTGATCTTTTTTCAACCTATATGACTCACAGACTTCAGTAATTCATTCACATCAGCTCTGCAACTGGTCCAGTTCAGCTATGAAGACAAAATTTTGAAAATGTTGCATTTTGAACAGAAAGCTAACTTCCTTATTCTCAGGAGCATGGTTATCATTAAACAAGACTTCAATAACCTAGAGAAAGAGAAATTATATTTTTGGATAAAAGAAGAGAAAAGCTAAACTTAACCAGAATTCAGGTCTACTGGTAACACAGTGAAATACTTTTATCACTACTACAGAAAAAATAGTTGCATCAACAAATTTTTTTAAAATTTTTTTATTGAGTAATAGTCATTTTACAATGTTGTGTCAAATTCCAGTGTAGAGCCAAATTTTTCAGTTATACATGAATATACATATATTCATTATCACATTTTTTTCGCTTTGAGCTACCACAAGATCTTGTATGTATTTCCCTGTGCTAGACAGTATAATCTTGTTTATCTATTCTTTTTTTTGTTTAGTCTGCTTTTTGTTTTTTCCAACATTTTTTATTGATTTATAATAATTTTACAATGTCGTGTCAAATTCCAGTGTAGAGCGCAATTTTTCAGTTATACATGAACATATATATATATTCATTGTCACATTTTTTTCTCTATGAGCTACCATAAGATTTTGTATATATTTCCCTGTGCTATACAGTATAATCTTGTTTATCTATTCTGCATTTTAAAATCCCAGTCTGTCCCTTCCCACCCTCCACCCCATTGGCAACCACAAGTTTGTATTCTATGTCTATGAGTCTGTTTCTATTTTGTATTTATTTATTTATTTTTTTAGATTCCACATATGAGTGATCTCATATGGCATTTTTCTTTATCTTTCTGGCTTACTTCACTTAGAATGACATTCTCTGGGAACATCCATGTTGCCACAAATGGCATTATGTTGTTGGTTTTTGTGGTTGAATAGTATTCCATTGTATAAATATACCACATCTTCTTTATTGAGTAATCTATTGATGGACATTTAGGCTGTTTCCATGTCTTGGCTATTGTAAATAGTGCTGCTATGAACACTGGGGTGCAGGTGTCATGTTGAAGTAGGGTTCCTTCTGGATATATGCCCAGGAGCGGGATTCCTGGGTCACATGGTAAGTCCATTCCTAGTCTTTTGAGGAATCTCCATACTGTTTTCCACAGTGGCTTTCCTTGCTTCCCTCTCCCACTCATAATGATTTAGATGTCTTCTTTTACAATTTTGTGTTTATTCTTTTTGTAATTCATGGCAGTTTTCTCCTTTCCAGTTATGAGTTTCTCATTTTTGTAGCATCCTGCTTCTTTCCTATTTAGAGTAGACCTGCCAGTATTTCTTTTAGCATGGGTTTACTGTTGCTAAACTCTCTTAGTTTTTGCTTGTCTGTGAAGTTCTTTATCTCTCCTTCTATCCTAAAGGATAGCCTTGCTGGATAGAGTATCCTAGGCTGCATCTTTTTTTCATTCAGAACTTTGAATATATCTTGCCACTCCCTTCTGGCCTGTAGTGTTTGTGTAGAGAAATCAGCTGAGAGCCTTATGGGGGTTCCCTTGTAACTCACTCTTTGTTTTTCTCTTGTTGCCTTTAGGATCCTTTCTTTATCCTTGACTCTGGCCATCTTGATTATGATATGTCTTGGTGTGGGTCTGATTGGGTTCTTCCTGTTTGGGACCCTCTGAGCCTCCTATACTTGGATATATGATTCCTTTAGGTTTGGGAAGTTTTCAGTCATGATTTCTTCCAATACCTTTTCAATCCCCTTTGTTCTTTCTTCCCGTTCTGGAACCCCTATTATGCGTAGATTGGCACACTTCATATTATCCCATAGGTCCCTTATATTGCTTTCATTGTTTTTTATTTGTTTTTCTCTTAGCTATTCTGATTGGGTGCTTTCTGTTGTCCTGTCTTCTAGGTCACTTATTCGTTCCCCTGCATTATCTAGCCTGCTTTGTACAGCCTTCAGGTCAGCTCTCATCTCAGCCAATGAGTTTACTAATTCTACTTGGTTCTTCTTTATAGCTTCTCTTTCATTTTTGACATATTTTATATCTCTAAACACTATTTCTTTTAGTTCCTTCAGTACTTTGATCACTCCTTTTTTGAAATCTTGATCTAGTAGGCCATCAATGTCTATTTCCTTGATCATGCTTTTAGGGGATTTCTTTTGATCTTTTAATTGGGAGTGGTTCCTCTGCTTCTTCATCTTGCTCATATCTATCTGGCACTGTGGCTTATGGAGTATCAGTTATCTATTGTGGTCCTTAAGGAGTTTATTTATTTATCTATCTAAAGCCTATGCAGGAATAAAACCGGTGGGTGGTCGGGTCACTCCCCATCTCAATGCCGCAGTCAGATGCTGCGCTTGGGCGAGGCAGGTGGGCAGATCGTGCCCCCTCCCAACACCGGCATCAAAAACTTTTAATATTTTTGTTTCATTTATCATTTGATGCTGAAAAGAAGTTTTTAGGCATTGTATTTCCCCTTCCTCTTCCAGAAAGTTTTTTTGATCAGTAGAAGGATTTGTATTACTAGGATAACATTAGAGAATATTCAATCAGCATACTACTTAAGAATAGAATAGATGTTTGCATAATTAAGAAGACTGCCTAATCTTAGTACTAAAAACTGATAAAATAGCAGAAAATAAGTCCCAGTTTGGAATATAGAGACTATGGTCTTGAATAATACATCAGCAAATATAACAAAATATCTCAGGCTCAAATTGGGGGAAAAGAAAATCTCTCAGCGTGAATTGCTTGTATATATAATCACTCATGATCCCATGCAGGTTGATGAAAAGAATCCTCTGAGTTGGAGTTGCCAAAATATTTTTTTCCCTTGTTTAAAAAAAAATAGCCAAAAACACTTTGGGGGTAGTTAGATATTCTGAGTAATGGAATATAATCCTGTCTGCTTACTGCTTTTCTGGTTTTATGTTGCTGCAGTAAATTATGGGCAACTTTATGGTAGGATTCTTGATTTACTTTTTAAAAAGACATTAGCTTTATTATTTATTAATTCTAACAGATTTCTTCTATAAGCATGCCATAAATATTAACATATCTGATGGACTATAAAGATCTGACGAAAGTGAAAAAACATCATGTCTGATGTATGGTGATGATTTGACAGCATTCTCCTTTTATGTTGTTTGTTCTTTCTTGTTTTTGGTAGCAAAAAGTACAATTAATTAGCAGCTCATGTCAGTGGAAGAGAAACATGTAGTATTAATGTAAGTGAGTTTTAAGTTCTTCTACCAGGAATAAATACATCATTATTTCTAGAAGTTTATAGTCCTATTTTTAAAGTTTTCCCAAAATCAAATTTATAAAAAGTTTTCTTTAATTTGTTGCCAGGAATTATTTTCAATAGAATCAAAGGTTTCATTATTAAATTAGAGAAATGACCAGTGCCACATATTCATACTTTCCTTCTTATAAAGTCTTTTGAAAATGAGATAGACCTGGGGCTTTACATCTTTAAGAAGACTTCCGCAATATACAAGTATTAATTAAGTGCTCATTGTGGTGGTGGGCTGTGTGTGTTTGTGTGTCTGTGTGTCTGTTTGTCTGTGTGTGCGTGTCTGTGTGTGTGTGAGAGAGAGAGAGAGGAAATAAAAGACACGGTCTCTACCACAAGGAGAGTAATGGAATAATGGATGCAGAAACCCATGTGATAGGGAATACTAGTCTTAATATCTTTTAGTAATGAATCTTATTTCTATATTTAGTTCAGAAATTTTAAAATAAAAAAGTCTACTAGCAAGTTAAAATTCTAGACCATGGTGACTTCCTCTTCAGAGGAGTCTCCCTTCATCTTCAATTTCAACATGCAAATGGAAAACGTAAATAACAAGATACCTATCTATGTTTTCCCCATGAACAAGAATATGAGTAATGAATGTATATGTAATATTTTTAGTTATGGCTAATATTTCTTGAGTGTCATGTATGCACCCTGTGCTAAGAGCCTTCCATATATTATTTTGTCTATCATTTACCTCAAACATGTGAGGTAGGTTATGATTATTTCCATTTTTTTTAAATCTATGGGGCATAAAAGCCTGGGAACAGATCATTAGTAGAACTGAATTGCCCTGTTGAGAAGTTATTCCTTTTTGAGTTGTTTCATTCCTTGTGATTTTAACAAAGAGAATGTCTCAGGAGTTAGTATGTATTTATCTGTAACATTTGCTAATCAATTTCTTTCTCAAGCTCTTTCTCATTCTCAACAAAGACAGAGCAAACCTCAGGTTCAAAGCTTCTGGGAAGCAATAGTTTGTAGCTAAATTATAAGAACACTGTTTTGCTTTAATTACATTTTTTAAAGTTTATTTTTATTTTTTAAATGAAGGTACTGGGGATTGAACCCAGGACCTCATGCAAGCTCGTGCATGCTAAGCATGTGCTCTACCACTGAGCTATAACCACCCCCCTAATTCCATTTTTAATGTATTTTCTATTTATGGTCAGAGATACTAGAACTCATATATAGCAGTACCCCAAGTTCCCTTTTGAAATGAATTTAAAGATATTGAGTTAATAATTGCTACAATTATGAAGGTGGTGAGCAAAAGACTGAAGTTTGGGGAACATTGTAGAATATGTTGCTGCTTTAGTCATTGACAAAAGTTCATGCATACTTTAAAATCCATTTTCATCTGAGGTACACGTTTTCTGGAGACTTTAAAATAAAGTACATAGCACTGGGATTTGCAATACTAGAAATGATTGATGGTTGTTAAATTTAATGTCTCAGAGTCTATAGACCTAAGTTGATCAAACCAACATGACTACTGTGAGCATTTGTGATTTTTATCTGAAAAAGAAAGAGAAATGTAAAAGGGAGGGAAAATTATTAAAACTTTAGTTACCCTTAATTTAGGCAAGACAAGCTGAATTTCAAATTTTTTATAGCAAATATTTTGATCATTTTTTATATGTCAATCATTTTGCTAAATGTCTTTAAATGTGTTATTTCACTTAATTCTTGTGACAATCTTATAAATATAGGACAATGGTTGTCTCAGTTTTTAAAATATATAGTAGGTTATCATAGATTAGGTAACTTGGTCAATGTAATGAACTTCAATTTTTGACTCTTCTTATGTAAAACCTAACAACAGCCATCATAGTGACAGCTCCTCTCACTGAGTGCCCACTATGTCCTGGAACTGTGCTAAGCACCCTGTGGACAGCTCTCCAGTTTGTTAAGAACTATACAGAGGTTGAGTGCTATTAACCCTGTAATGGATGAAGGAAATGGATCAGAGAAGTTAAGCAACTTATCTATGATCATATGGTTTATAAGTGGTAGAGCTGGGATTTTTTTAATTTTGTTTTTTATTGAAGCATAGTTGATTTATAGTGTTAGTTTCAGGTGTACAGCAAAGCAATTCAGTTATATATATACATACATATATATGTTTTTTTTTCAGTTTCTTTTCCATTGTATGTCATTGCAAGTAATTGAATATAGTTCCCTGGGCTATACAGTAGGTCCTTGTTGTTTATCCATTTTATATACACTACTGTGTATCTGTTAATCCCAAACTGTAATTTGTCACTTCCTCACTCTTTCCCCTTTGGAAATCATAGTTTGTTTTCTATGTCCACTAGTCTATTTTTGGTTTGTAAATAAAATTTGTATTTTTTTAGATTCCATATAAAAGTGATATATGACATTTGTCTTTGTCTGATTTACTTCACTTAGTATAATAATCTCTAGGTCTATCCATGTTGCAGCGAATGGCATTATTTTATTTTTTATGGCTGAGTAGTATTCCACTGTGTATATATAATACACATTCTTTATCCATTCATCTGTCGATGGACATTTAGATTATTTCTAAGCTTCTCTGACTATATATGGTTTTTACTTCATTACTCTTCTCAGTTCCTCCTCCCCTCCCTCTTTTAGTTTCTTTAGGAATCTAATTGTTTCTATTTACTGTCATATTCTCCTTTTCTGGCACCCTTCATTCCTTCCTATAGATCCAGGTTTCTTTGTGGATCATGTTCCTTCAGCCTGAAGAACTTCCTTTAGTATTTACTGTAATGCAAGTCTGTCACTGACAAACTGTCTCAAATTTTATCTGACAGTGTCTTTATTTCACCCTAATTTTCTAAAGATGTATTTTTCTGCATATAGAATTCTGATTTGAGAGCATTTTCTTTCAGTACTGAAAATATCCTGTTGTCTTCTGGCTACCTTTATTTTTTATAACAAGTTGCCTAACATTCATATTATTATTTCTTTCTGTGTAATATGTCATTTTTCTCTAGCTGTCTCAGTGTTTTTATTTTTTATTTTTCATTTTCAGGAGTTGAAGCCTGATGTGCCCAGTTGTGGTTTCCTTGTATTTATCTTCCATAGGATTTGTTCACCTTCTTAAATCTCTTTTTTCATTAAATTTGGGGAAATTTTACACCATTATTTAAAAAAAGAACGTTTGTGCCCCATTCTCATTCTCTCCTCTCCTTCTGGTACACACATGTGACACATCAAGATACTTGCTGTTGTCCCTTCAGTCCCTAAAGCTCTGCTAATTTTTCAATTTTTAGAATATGTGATCTTTTTATTAGGTAATTGCTATTGTTACATTGTAAATGTCAGTGACCATTTTTCTGCTCTTCCTATTGTCCAGCTCAGCCAGTGAATTTTCCATGTCAGATATTGTACCTTTTGGTTATGGAATTTCCGTTTAGTTCTTTTTCCAGCCTCTATTTCCCCCTTAGATTTTTCTATCTGTTCCCTTAGTAGGACCTTACTTTTCTCTTAAGCCTTGGAATGTATTTATAGAAGCTTCTTTAAAGATAACAATTTAAAGGTATCTTCTTAAAGATAACAATCCCCTGTTATCCCAATGCCTTAGTTATCTCAGTGTCTGTTTCTAACGATGGGTTTCTTCTTGATTAGGGGTCACATTTTCCTGTTTCTTTATATGTCTAACACATTTTTATTGTATCCTGGGCAATGATATATTTTTAAGGCATATGAATTATATTTTCTTCTTTAAAAAGTGTTGAGTTTTTTTCCTGGCAATTAATTTACTGGGTGACCCTGAGTATGTGCATTCCACCTGGAGTCTATCTCAATAGCATGAGCTTCAATCTAATACCACTTACACATCAGCCAGAATGACTAAAGTGGAAAAGACACACACACACAAAATTCCAAGAGTCTATAAAGTCGTGGAACAATTGGAATGCTGTTAGTGAGGGTGTGAATAGATACAGTCACTTTGGAAAACCGTTTGACAAAATCTACTAAAGCCAAACTTAAATATATTCCACAGCACAGCAGCTCTACTCCTGGGCTTATACTCAAGAGAAATTCATAACTGTGATCACCAAAGATATGTACTGAAGTGTGTATAGGAGCCCAATTTGTAATAGCCAGAAAGTGGAAACTACCCAAATGTCTATCAACAGCAACAGAGACAAATAAATACATGATAGTACAGTCACACAATGAAATAGTGCACATTGAGTATGAATAATATACAACCATACACAACAATAGGAATGAGCCTCACAAGCATAAGGATTAAAGAAGACACCACACAAAAGTACATGTTGTGTGATCCGTTTCTATAGAATAAAAAATAGGCAAAACTAATCTAAGCTGTTGGAAGAAAGATAGTGGTTAGTCTTTGGGGAGTGACTAGAAAGAAACACAAGGGCTTTTGTGCTGTTGACAATGGTCTGTTTTTTTAATCTGGGCGCTGGTCACACAGGTGTGTTCAGTTGGTGATAACTTATTGAGCTGCATATTTACTATTCTGATAGGTTTGTGTGTGTATATATATCATATATCTGTCTATCTATTCTATCCATATCTTTACCTTTGTTCCACTTAATTTTTTTAACTGGTTGGTGGCAGAGCTGGCAAAGATTAGTCCCTTTCATTGCTGTCGATTGAATGGGGCTGAGTGAGAATTTTACGGTTATGATTGCTTTTCTATCTTGAGTGATTGATCCAGTTTATATTTTCTACAGCCCCTGTAAGTGCCATTTGAAGGACCAGAGTGGCTTGTGGTGGATTTGGCATCTATCCCAGCTTCTCTCTTCAAGTGGAAGGTGTAATCTGAGTTGCTAGCAAACACACCTCAGAAACGAGGTTGTTCTTTGGCTAAGACCAGTGAGCTTTAGAGCCGCTCAGCTCCGCACAGGGCTTACCAGCGGCACACAGACTCAGACGGCTGCCACGTGGAGGGGACCCAGCTCACATTTACTCCCTCTGAATGTTTTTCACTCTTTAAGAGTCCAAAGCTCCCTTTAAGGACCCCAGATAAGTCAGCCCTAGCTGCTGGTCCTCCTGTAGACTTTCAAGTCCTGGGGTCCTGGTGTTTTTCCTCTGCATCTGCCACTATTAAGTTGTGTGGCTTTGGAGCTTTGTCTCCTCATATTTTAAGGCTTAGTTCATTTGCTTCCCCCTATGAAGTCCTCCCTTGATAGACCACAAAGGTCGCCTCTTTTTATCTGTTCTCATTTTAACTTTGCAGAAATATCTATTTCAATCCTTACTATTATTATGAGCAAATTGTGTGTAGGTCCACGTCCCCTCTATGTTGTAAGCATTTTGAGGGCTGGACTAGCATCTTTTTGGTTTATATCCTTATAACCTTGGCCTTTACTTCAATACATTTTTGTGGAAAAATTGAATGAATTTCATGGAATGAATTTGTATGATTGTTTGATCAATGTCTGTCTCTCAAACTAGACTATAAACTCAATGAGGGCAGCAGCTTGCTTTTTAGTTCCTCACTGTATCCTTGTGTCTAAATACTGCCTAGCACATAGTAGGCACTCAATAAATATTTTCTGGGGAAATGAATGATTCTAAAATGAAGATATTAGATCCTCTTTAAAGTCTGCTCCAAATTCCAGAATTCTCTGATGAGTCAGTTGTTATTGAATTTAGTTTCTTTTAAAAATAACTATGTATATATATATGTATATACATATATTTACAATGCATATGCACACTTTCAGCTGAAAGAAATGCATATTTATATAGGTTTATATGGACATCATATAGGACATTATACAGTTAACTCTTGAACAACACAGGGGTTAGGGCTGCCAATCCCCTGTGCAGTCAAAAATCCAAGTACTGCTATCTCTGCCTCAAAAAAAAAAAAAAAAAAAGATTGATAAATGACTCACCCAAGGGCTGGAAGCTGCAGCAATTTGAATAGAATCAGGACTCAAACCCCAGTTCTTTTGATTTCACATATTGTGATCGCTAATTGGACACAAACTTTTCTTTGCACTTGATTAATTTAAAGATCTGTAAAATGAAAATACAAGTACTATTTTTATTGAAAAAAAATCCAAGCATATGTGGCAATGTGCAGTTCAAACTCATGTTGTTCAAGGGTAAATTGTGTATTATTTAATCATGTGATTATCTGTTTAACGTCTTAGCCTCCATTAGACTGTAAGCATCAGCGCCGTGGCACTTCATTACGTTTTTCTTAACTGTATATCTCCAGCATCTGGTACAGTGTCTGGCACAGAGTAGGTACTCAGTAATGAGTTATTGGATAAATATAACTAAGACTTGAAAGAGGAAAGATGCAAAATGCTACTCATTTTGCCCAGGGTCAGCTTTTCTTATATCATTTTTTTTGGGCACATGATTATCATCAAATATATTTGGATAGTGTCTCTTTCTATACTTCCCTCTTGGATGTTTACTGTATAGGTCAGCATACTGAAGGCTCTGAGAAGTCTTGCAGAGGTCCTTGTGGACTTGGCATTGTTATAAAAACTCCTTAATTCTGTGAACTTTTCATTATCTAATACCTATTAAAATCCTAAAGAATTAGTACTCCATAGAACACAATCTGGGGAATGCTTCCCTAAGGTTATTTAGATTTGCTAATGGCTTACTTTAAGCCCTCTTTACAGGGCCAGTGGATGTGGTTTTACAGGCTGTACCATGTATGATTCTAGGGGATGCCATTCACGGTGCAACCTATAAATAGTGATCCTGATTTTGTACCACCTACTCTGTTTCCCAAGTTAATTGCAGTTCTTCTGAGAGCTGGAAATACATTTTTTTCATTTCCCCCTTATACTCCTAGCAGCAAGGAGAGCTTTTTTTACACAATACAGAAGCTCCTTTTGGACTTATCTTTACAAAAATGATGGTTTCTCTGATACACTAGAGCAAGGATAACCTTACGCTAAATTGTGTTGGAGGCAGATAATTTTTTCTTCTTTACACCTCTCTTATCTATACCTCTCTTTCATTCCATTCATGAATCCCTCTATGATACCTTTTTCCTTCCACCTCAATCCAAAGAAAATTTTGCATCAACTATTTACACTTTAGTCTGAATTGTCTCCTCTCTCCTAGAGGTATTTGTACCTTAAGCCTTACCTTCTATCATGAAAGGAAAGCTTCATACATTTGTTAAAGTTATCCCAGGTATTGGAGAATCAGGAGGGGGCAGTGACCCCCCACTTGCCAATCACAGGCTAGTTGCCAGTTTCACCTGTGATTAGGACTAGCCCTATACAGAGCATCTATTGTTTTTGCAGTTCTGTTCCCTTTAACGCTTCTTTTGTAAGCACACCCTGATTTTCCCTCCCCCACCTTCAGCCCATGTGCTTAGATAGAGCTCCATGTCTGGGTCATGGATGTAGCACATCATTAGGCCAGTCCACAAATAGGATTCTTCTGGCCTGAGTAACTGGTTCAGGAATGATGCTTGATTGAATTAAAGCCCATGAGACATGATGAGGTTTTTGCTAGGAATGCCAGGAGAGCCATGGGCCCCTGGCATGAAAGCAGAGAGGACATAGATTCTAGAGCAACTGGCACCATCTTGCTTCTACGTGGAACTGGAGGATGAAGCCAACACAGCCAAGACTCAGCTGAAAGAGAGAGAGAGAGAGAGAGACTGAGTCCCCATGACTGAGTTCTCTCCTCCCTGCTGCTCAGGCAGTTCAGTAGCAAAGTTTGAGCAGAATATCCTGAGACAGTGTTTCCCATATCGTGGGTGGTAACCCACTGGTGAGTTTTAATAACAAATTCAGTGCATCACCAGGAGCATTAAAAAAAACAAAAAGCATAACTGGGTTGTAATGAAATGTATTTGCTGTTAAGAGATCAAAAATGTTTTAAAGCCACTGCTAGTAAGTGATCAATTTTTGTAACTTCTTCTTGTATGTAAAATAACTATTTTTAAAAATCCTGAAGGGATTTAAAAGTGACTTGTAATGACTGACATTGGTCATATCTGATGATTAACAAGAGAGGTAATAAATAAGAATATTTTCTATTAAAGAAGACAGATGGGTACCGGTAGCCTGCCTTACCCCTGCCTTACCTCTGGTCTTTTCGACTGGGTTTGCCTAATAATTTCCTTTCTGCTAAGTAGGTATGAGCTAGGTTTTCTGTCAGTTGAAACCAAAAGAAACCTAAAAATATTAGCCAAAGAGGCCCTCCTACCCCTTTAGGATTTATGAATTCCCTAACTACTTGAACTAGGGGTACATTTCAGGCCACCACTGTCAGAAGAATGACAGAAGAAATTAAAAAAAAAAAACTTGGAGAGGGCTGTCTAACTTTGGAATACAAGTGGTACCTCTGGAGGAGAGACATGGTTGACTTTTCCTTTGGGTCTAGAAATATGTCAGCTCTGAGTTGACTTGTAGGAGCCATACTATTTCCTCAGAACAACCCAAAAGAAACCTAATTAACACATGGGCGCAAACACACACATATTCATACGTTTGGGCAACATTATCAGGGAAGGCTGCTGAGAGGTTGAAAGGATGCCTCTCACATGCTCATGAAGCATGTATGCGGCTTGTGTCTGAGTGACTTTAGTCCAGAGAAGTACCGCAGTTTGTCCTGAAATCTTCCACTGGAAGGCCTGGCTGCTATTATAGATGGAATATACCCACATGGGCCAAGTGGCTGCCCCACCCTTGAACCTCTCCTAGGAAACAGTCACCTGCCAGCCACGGCCACTGTTCTGAGGCTTCTAAGAGCTTCCTTAGTTCTCTGTGTGTTTATTCCACCCTCAAGTTCCAAATATCGGATGGATTCTTATAGAGGAGGATACTGGACAGTCTTTTCAGCTCACGAGCAGTACAGGGTTATCTCTCAAAGAGGATGCCAGGTCCAGAAGTACTTATGTGCCTGAAGGAAACAGAAACACACAGAAAACCCTGGGTGACATTTCCTTCTTTGTTTTCTGTGTAAGACAGGAAGGGGGTTATTGTTCCAGGATCCTCCAGCAAAGACGTTAGAGCATCAGTTTTTCAAAACAAAGACACAAAGTAGGAAGGAATAAAGGGCATTTCAAAATAATTGGCAGGGAACCAGCAAAATCAAATAATAGTACTCCAAAATCCTCCTCCAAGTCTCAGTAATAACCTGGCAGGGCTTGAGTTCGGCGGCTCTGTTTGTTCAGTAGTTGTTTTATTATGTATTTTTATTGGTTATTTTTCCTTCGATCCCCTGTTGATAGAGGGTACTTAACTGTTTATGAGTCTTGTTCAGGGGTGATGTTTTTGATTTCCTGCCTGGAATTCTAAGTGAATGGAGGCGAGTGGGGCGGAGGAGCGGGTCGCTAACACAGGCTGTGGGGCAGGAGGTGGAGTTTCTCTGTGCCGCTGAGCCAGGTCCTGCGTATTCACATCACAGCATGTCACGCGACTACCTGACCGCTTTAATGGTTCCCCTCAGCCTCAGGATCCAGGCTAAGACTGTGTGGCCTCTCCTGTCCCACAGGTTCTGCCCCCCACCCCCGTCTCTCTTGCCACATAGTTCTGTTATTCCCACCGCCTCCCAAGCTCTAACTGCACTTGGCCTTTTCCCAATTTTTCAAAACAACCATGATTCCTTCCTGCCAAGGGCTTAGCACATGCTGTTTCCTTTGTCTGGAACACTCCTCTGACCCCACTGGACTGGATGAGTCTCCCATGATACGGTCTCATAACTCCTTACACTTTTCCTTCACAGCGTTTGGGCTCAATTTGGGTTTCCTCCAAGCAGAACCAAGACAAGGATTTGGGAGGCGACCCCAGCACATGTGATGAGGGAGTGGGGAGAGGGGGCAGGAGAGAGAGGAGGGACAAAGAGTTGGTGGGTGAGTTACAGTTGTGGGGACCCTCTGAGAGTCTAGAACGGGGGTTGGCACACTATGACCCTGAAACCACCAGCTTGTTTTTGTAAATAAGATTATACTGGAACACAGCCGTGTTCATTCGTTTATGTACTATCTAGAGTAGAGTAGTTTGTTTGTTTGTTTGTTTGTTTTTGAGGGGGCAGGTAATTAGGTTTTCAAACTCTTCCAGAAGATTGAAAAGGAGGGAATACTCCCAAACTCATTTTATGAAGCCACCATCACCCTGATACCAAAACCAGGCAAAGACACTACCAAAAAAGAGAATTACAGACCAATATCACTGATGAACATAGATGCAAAAATCCTTACCAAAATATTAGCAAATAGGATCCAACAGTAGATTAAAAAGATTACACAACATGATCAAGTGGGGTTCATCCCAGGGACACTAGGGTGGTTCAACATACGCAAATCAATCAATGTAATACATCACATCAACAAGAGAAAGGACAAAACCCACATGATCATCTCAATAGATGCAGAAAAAGCATTTGATAAAATTCAACACCCACTTATGATAAAAACTCTCACCAAAGTGGGTATAGAGGGAACATATCTCAACATAATGAAAGCTATATATAACAAACCTACAGCTAGCATAGTACTCAACGGTGAAAAACTCAAAAGCTTCCCACTAAAATCTGGGACAAGACAAGGCTGCCCACTATCACCACTCCTATTCAACATAGTCTTGGAAGTCCTAGCCACAGTATTTATTTATTTGTTTTAATGGAGGTGCTGGGATTGAACCCAGGACCTCGTGCATGCTAAGCACACACCCTACCAGTGAGCTATATCCTACTCTGTAGAGAAGAGTAGTTTTGACAGAGATTGAATGGCCTGCAAAGCCTAAAGTATTTAATATAAAATATGGCCCTTTGTGAAAAAGTTTGCTAACCCTGCTCTAGAACATACCTTAGAATTGTCCTATCAAGAGACAAGGAAGCTGGAGGGTTTCATCTACTCCCTTTTCTCATCGGCTGTGGGAGACATTAGTGCTTAGAGAGGGAAGCGGTCGGCTGGTAGGGGGATTGTGTCCCCCTGTCCACTGAAGCTGCAGGTGATCTCCAGGTAAAAAGAGGGGATGTGGGCGTGGTATCCATAGTACCTACTCTGGTACTTACCACAATTATAGTCAATTAATTAGCTAACTAACTGTTATTACTTGTTTAGTGTCTGTCTCCCTTGCTTCACGCTAAGCTCCATGAAGGCAGGGAACGGGTGGTCTCAATTTTATGTCACATCTCCAAGGCTGGGGACAATGGTTGGTACCTAACAGCTAGTCAGCAATGTCTGTTGGCTGAATGATGAATGAATGAATGGTAGCAGATGCAGAAACCAGGACTCAGGAGGTTATGTATCTTGGCTGAAGTAAAGGAGATTTGTGCCTAGGTGTTTTGACTATAAACCTAGAACACTTTTCTTTTCACAAGACAGAGTATAATGAATTGCTCAGTGTGCTTGGATGATGAGCCCAGGAAGGAAGAGAATAATGAGGGTTAAATAATCATGGAGGAGGTGGGTCAAGTAGAATAAATGAGTTTTTGCAGAAAGGATCCCTTCAATGGGGTTTCCAGGAAAGGTAGGGAAAGGCAGGCCTCCAAATGGGAAATAGCAGAAGCAGCTGCACAAAAGTCCAGCTGGAAAGGGTGCGATGTCAGTGGGGGACTGAGGAAGCTAGCATCCCACAAGCAGAAAGCAGGAGTAATCAAGGTTGGATAGGTGAGGGAGAGGCCTCCTGGTGGGGCTGGCTTGTGAGACAGTACATGGTCTTCATGTGAAAAATGAAAGTATTATTTTAGAAATGAGACTTCCTTAGCTTATTCTTCTAGCAGATCTGGAATACTACTGTAAGGTGCTGCTTGGAGGTGTGCACAAAATTTCAGCAGGGAGGGATCCAGAGCCATCAGCCAACTCACACACCTTAATGACTCTAAATCACTGGTTTGCAACATCATTAATCACCAGGGAAATGCAAATTAAAACCACAATGAGATATCACCCCACACCTGTCAGAATGGCTATAACAAGTGTTGATGAGAATGTGAGAAAAGGAAGCCCTTGTGTACTGTTGATGGGAATGTAAACTGGTGCACCCACTATGGGAAAAAGTATGGGGCAGTTCCTCAAAAATTTAGAAATAAAACTACCATATGATCCAGCAATTCCACTTCTGGACATTCATTGAAATAAAACAAAAACACTAATATGAAAAGATGTATGAACTCCTACATTCACTGAAGCATTATTTACAATAGCCAAGATATGGAAACAACCTAAGTGTCCATCAATGAATGAATGGATAAAGAAAATGTAATCTCTCTCTCCCTCTCTCTCTCTCATTTTAATATATATACATATATATAGAATGGAATATTACTCAGCCATAAAAAGAATGGAATTTTGCCATTTGTGACTACATGGTTGGACCTTGAAAATGTTATGCTAAGTGAAGCAAGTCATCTAGAAAGAGACAAATATTGTATAAGTTCACTTTTATGTCGGACAGGAGGGGGAGGGTATAGCTCAGTGGTAGAGCGCGTGCTTAGCGTACACAGGTCCTGGGTTCAATCCCCAGCACTTCCATGAAAAAATAATAACAAATAAACCTAATTACTCTCCCCCAAAATTTTAAAAAATAGAATCAGAAGCAAAAGAAACAAACAGAACTCATAGAAACAGAGAATAAATTGATGGTTGCCAGAGCGGAAGTGGTGTTGGGTGATGGGCAAAATGGGTGATAGGGATTAAGAGGTACAAACTTCCAGTTATAAAATAAATAAGTCATGTGGATGCAACGTACAGCATGATAGTCAATAATCAAGCGATAGTCAATAATATGCAGTACAAATTTGAAAGTTGCTAAGAGAGTAAATCTTAGAAGTTCTCACAAGAAAAAACTTCTTTTTGTAACTTTATATGGTGACAGTTGGTAGCTGGACTCCTTGCAGCGGTCATTTCACAATGTATACAAATGTTGTTTCATGTGGTACGCTTGAAACTAGTAAGATGTTGCGTGTCAATTTTACTTCAATTGGAAAGAAAGAAATTATTGATTTGCACTGTGGTTATGTAAATGGAAACATGTAAGAGGAGAGTCAGGCAAACTTTAATAATACCTTACATTCATTAAGTGCTCATCCCACTATCCCTTTCCCAGTGTGCTAATAATAATCCTACTACTACTAATAATTAATAATAATACTTCTCTAGCACTTACTAGGTTCCAGGCCCCATCTAACCTCTCCATATGAATTAAATTGTATTCACAACAACTTCATGAGGTAGATGGTACTATTGTCATGACTTTACTACTGAAGATATATTAAGACACAGAGAGATTAGGTGCTTTCCCAAGGTCACATAGCTTGTATGTAGTGGGGCTTGGATTCAAACCTAGGGAGCATGGAGGCAGAGCCCATGGACTTGACCCCCATAGACCACCACAGCACACTGCCTTGGAGGGCGGGGGAGAAATCACACCTAGAGGCATTAGTTAAGAGTTGTTTGATTGTTTGTGTCCTTCAACATCTCTGGAAGTCTTAAATCCGTAACTTCTGGTTACATATTTCCTTGGGGAAGATTTAACCTGGAATAGCATTTTCCTCCCAAAGGGAATATGATTGAGCGGTAAGCTGGGGCCAGCAGTGTTAGGACCAAAGTAACTGGTGGTAGAATTTTCAAAAGTCAAGTGTTATCATTAGGGCAATAGCAGGAGTTAACCCACACTTGTCCTTCTTCAGTCCCAACTGGTTATAGATGTCCCAATCCCAGGGATATTTTTAGGGAGTCCCTGTCTCAGTTTAGGCTACTCCAAAGTGACTCCAAAAGAACCAAAGATTTAAGTGAGAGTAATTCATTTTGGAGGTGCTGAGGACACCAGTGGGGCAGTAGGGAAGTCGATACAGGGAAGGGAAGGCAGCCAATAAAAGGTACATTTTTAGATCAGCTACCACAGTGGGTGTCTGGAGCTTAGCCCCAGGAGGAACACATGGCCTCAGAATTACCTGACCCAAGGGGCGAGGGAGTGGGGACATTTATAGACCAACACTCAAGAATCACTGGTTGAGGGGTTTTTCTGAGCTTGCAATTCAATTCCCTAGCACTTCTGGTCTGCTCTGCAAGGCAGTGCAGCCTTCTACAGATCTGGACGGACCTGAAGGACATTTTGCTAATGGGAAATATTTCAGATACAGAAAGACAAATACTGCATGATCTCATTTACATATAGAATATAAAAAATTTGAACTCATCAAAGCAGAGAGTAGAATGGTGGTCACTAGGCTCTGGGGGGAAGGGGAGAGGAAAATGGGGAAACATTTGGTCAAAGAGTACAAACTTTCAGTTACAAGATGAGTAAGTTCTGAGGCTGTAATGTGCAGCGTAGTGATTACAGTTAGGAATACTGTATTGCATATAGTCGAAAGGGAGTAGATCCTAAGGGTCCTCACCACACACACTCTGACAAATGTAACCATGTGAGGTGATGAATGTGTTAATTAGCTTGACTGTGATAATCATTTCACAGCGTGTGTGTCTTTCATATCATCACGTTGTACGCCTTAAGTATATACATTTTTTATTTGTCAATTATACCTCAATAAAGCTGGGGACAGTCTTCAGGCACAGAGATGCAGGCACTGGCAGCTAGAGGTCAACCAAGAAATAGCTGTGGGCAGGTGGGCACTGCCAGGGCCGGTGGGATCCCAGCTTTGGCTGAAGACAAGCAGTGGTGGGAGGTTTGGAGATGGACAGACCTGGGTTTTCACCCAGGTCCCACCATCTACACCGTGACGTTGGATGAGTGGTTTCATTTCTCTAGGCCTCAGTTCCCTCTTTTATATGATGGAGTGCTGGGCTTGACTCTAAAAAAAAAAAAAAAATGCAGCTTCTTATACTTCCTGATGATTTCCATTATTACCGAAAGTGACGTGTGCACGTGGAGGGAAAGGGACTTGGGAAGGAAAATGCTGGTCTCTGTGGTGCTTAGAGCAACTCAGCGCATGCCAGACAATTTAGAGCTGTCAAAGGAACTCAAACAGCACGAGGCTGCCATGAGCATTTTCTTCCTTTCCTCCCCCAAAAGGTCAAACATATGCTTCGAGTGGGACATTGCCTTCAATCATTTTCAAAATAACAATTTGCCAGAACATTTTTATTAACCTTGAAACTTGTCCAATCTGCCGAGGAATAATAGGCTACAGTGATATGGATGATAATAAAGTCCCAAACAAACCTGGCCAAAAAGTGACACATAGACTCTCTCTTTGCACATAATTAAATGTTTTTTTTTTTTAAATGCCGAATATGATCGACACACAGAGCTGGTCCTCCCTGGGGGAGTGTTCACATGGCAAACTGCCAATGGAGGATGGAGGGCTTTGCTTTAATAAAGAGATAATGGCAATGTTTCCCTCCATAACCATGGCTCTGGGCTTGGAAGCCATCAGGTGTGGACCAGAGTGTGCTAGGGAGATGGGTTCAGAAGCCAGAGGTGCAGATTAGGAAGGCCCCCTGCAGGGAGAAACTCCACAGGTGAGAGATTCTATGTCCTCACATGATCAGGTGTGAGAGGGTGGCTGTCTTGGACTGGGTCCCTTGGAAACAGATTTGCGTGCTGAAGGTTCCTGGGCAGTGTTCTCAGGAGATGCTCCTGTAGAGAAGTGGGGAGAGGCAGGCAAAGGGAAAAGCTGGTCCTCTATATGGTTCCAGTGGAGGTGTTGGGTCCGATGGGGGCACTGGAACTGGGGTGGCCCTTCTGAGATGTCCCAAATTGAGACAAGGCAGCATAAGCCGATCTTTTAAAAAAACATTAAAAAAAATGTTGTCATTATGAAGGTGTAGTTGCCAAAGTGGGAGGATGGCACTTACTTTATTTAACAGCTTTTAGCTTGATTTATAGCTGTAAATATTCAGACATATGGTACGTGGGCTTCTATTTGTAGTCCTGCCATGGGCCCTACAAATAAGGGAGGCAGCCTCAAGGAAGGTGTTCAGTGCAGAAGCTTTGAATCTACGTAGGTGGGTACAGGTGTGGAGTTAGCACGAGTAAGGAGAGGAGGTTCTGCATTTGCTGGCTAAGTGACTTTGTAGGCAGACACTGTTATTATTCCCCCTCTTTCCCAGATAGGGATGCGGAGAATCTGAGAGCTTTATTTTCTTGTTCAAATCATGCAGCTAGTAAGGGGTAGAGCCAGGCCTGGAACTAGACAACTGAATCCAGGGCCTGTGCTCTCCATGGCTCTGTGAGCAAGGCCAAGCTGAACTCTAGTCTGTCCAGTAGATGCGTAAACTGGGCCCACCTCTCTGCTTGCTGAAATACTCTTTGAATTTTCAGGTCTGTGCAGATGTCACCTCCTCCATGAAGCCTTCTCTGATGTTCCTCTGCCACATTTCTTCACTTTGAGTGTGTCTTTCTTAGATATAAACTTACATACCCTGATTAATATTTAAATTGCCACTATATGTATCTTATTTCCAGGGCCAGAATATAAGTTTCCTGGTGCCAGGGAGTCAATCATATTCATCTCTGTATTCCTTCATGTTAGTTTTCTCTTGCTTTGTAACAAAGTTCCATGAACTTAGCAGCTTAAAACAACCCAAAGTGACTATCTCACAGCTTCTGTGGGTCAGAAGCCTGGGCTTGGGTTCCTCTTGTAAGCCCACTAGTTGCTGGCTGGATTCATTTCTTTGCACATGTGGGACTGAGGTCCCCACTCCTGTTAGTTGTCAGCTGGGAACTGCCCTCAGCTTCGAGTCTGCCCCCTCCAGTTCCTTGGTCCTGTGGCCCCCATTTGCAGTTCCCAACATGGTTGTTTGGCTAGCCGGAGCACATCTCTCTCTCTCTGCAACTAGCTGAAGAAAACTCTGATTTTAAAGCAGTCACACGACTAGGTCAGGCCCACCCAGGGTCATCTCCCTTTGGCAATAGACTGTAACCATCATGGGAGTGATAATGTGATATTATCGTATTCACAGGTTCAACTTACAGTCAAAGGGGATGGGGCTCCTACAAACGGGAGGGTCATTGGGATCATCTTAGAATCTCCTGCTCCACCCTTCTACCACCTGAAATGTATACTGTGAAAGTTTGCAACGCAGGGAATGATTCCTCATGTAGGTAGTCACCCTTCCATTTTCCTAGTTCATTACCCTTGACCCGGGAGCACACAAAAACCCAGGATGCCTGCATTCTTTCTGTCTGGGAGACCAAAGAAAAACTTACATCAAAGAGGGAGGAAGTGATTTTGGTCCCTCTTATTCTCCTAATCCAGTGTTTTCCTAAAATAAAGATACGGTGAGGGAATACAAGATGATTTTAAGGGGTGCATGAGCACAGTAATAAATAATATTGAAGCACGTGATGAGAAATCCATTCTCTTGTCAATTGTTTCCCAATACCTCTTATTACATTAAAGAAAAGGTCTCAGTTTGGTGCCAATGTGTCCTTAACACCTTCTACGCTTGGGACTCTGCCTTTTTAACAAAGAGGCTCAGGCTCAGAGACCTACAGGTGCAACAGCACCAACCTAGCGCTGAACAACATTTTTGTTTGTATCATGCCAATTTTAGGTCTCTTTAATTATGGCAAATGATACCAGCTTTTACTTATGGTGCTGATAAAAGATTTCCTTATTGCAGTTTTTTCTAGTGACTTCAGAAAATAGTCAGTGTCAATGTAAATGAAATGATTACATAAATAACAGTCCTGGTGGTTCATGGATATGGTGGAAGTCATCGATGTAGGATGTGAATGATGGACGTTGGGGAAATGGTCCTCTAGTCCCAGGGTAAAGTGTGCTGCAGTAGCCGGGCTGGGGCTGAACCTGCAGGGGAGAGTTAAAGGGAGGCACATTGGAAAGTGATGGGAAAGGGCCTTGAGAATGACCCAGGTGGTGGGAGCCTGGCTTCTTGGACTGGCTTGGCCATTTACTAGCTGTGTGGCTTGGAGCTTTCTCTTCCCTTTATGGACTTGCAGAGTCCCCCATTGTAAAGCAAAGAGTTTGGACTTGATCATCTCTAGCGTTCCCTTCAGCCCTGACTTTCTATGATTCTGTGAATGAGGCAGGCATTATAGCGAACGTCTCAATAATTTTGACCCACATTTTAATATGTTGCTGTGAAAAAAAAAATCTTCCCAGAGCTGATCATTGACAGTGAAGTTTGTCAACTGCTGTTTTATTGACATTTGAGGCAGGATAATTCCCTATTTCGGGGATCGTCCAAGGCCTTGTGGCCTTTAGCCACATCCCTGAACTCTACCCACTAGACGCCAGTAGCAATCTCCCAGTGTGACAACCAGAAATATTTCCAGACATTGCCAAATGGAGGCAAAATTGCCCTGGTTGGGAATCACAGATTTAGGGAAAATGCATCTGTTTTTGTCTGATCTGTGTTCCACTGGTTCAAATAGCAAGTTACTCAAACTTTCCAGTAGTATTTTTAGGGTGCAGGTTGCCTTCCACGGAGCAATAGGAGACACTAGGCCACTGGATCAATCGATTCATTAATTAATTCACTCACTGGTCATTCACTGAGCACGGTCACACTGAACACCAGGCATGCCGTGGTGAGCAAGGACTTGCAACTGGCCACCACTGATTTGTGTATCATTTCTTACAAAACGTATTAACTAAACTGTTACTTACACTCCTGTTCTTCGTCTAACAGATACTTCTTGCACGTGTGACTTTTGTTAGCCCTATGCTGAAGCACAGAAGCAGTGAGGAAGACAGACATACTACCTCCCCTTAAGGCACTCTGCTAGGCATTGTTGGGCACTCAAAGGCGACCATGATGAATGGATATGAATATGATGAATGAAGGCTACCTCAAGTGGGCTCAGTTTAGTAAGGACAATGAGGCACATACCTAATGGAGTCTACTGGAAGACAAGAAGTGGAAGAGATACCCTTTGGCTGGGAAGATTATACCAACCTTCAAGAATGCATTTGAACTCAGTCACTAAAAACAGCATTTATTAAGTATTACGATGTACCCATTTTAGAGATGGGGAAACTCCTTCAGAGGGCTCCAGAAGTCACCCAAGGTTACTTAGTTAGTGGAAGTCAGTCGATGGAGGGAAGATGGAGAAGTAACTTGAATCTAGGTACGTATGTCTGGCAACAGAGCCCCATGGACTTGTCTACTTCCTCAGGCTGATACTAAAGAGTGTTGGGAGATTTCTCAGAGACAGATAGCAGTTATAGACGTGTGAGGAAACAAGGGTAGCAAAGCATCATCTGCAAGAAGGCTGCATGACAGTAAATGGGAGAGGGTAGAGCTCAGTGGTAGAGTGCATGCTTGGCATGCATGAGGCCCTGGGTTCAATCCCCAGTACTTCCATTAAAATAAATAAATAAACCTTGCCCTCCCCCCAAAAAAAACCAGTAAATGTATGACCTTTTCTGATCCCAAGATTAAAGGTTCCCGGAAGAATGTATTTCCAGTGGGAAGGAGATGCAGCAGTTGAGACAGAGAGAGAGAGAGAGAGGATATGGTGACCACTGCAGGAAGGCCGAACAGAATTTGCAACAAAAAAAATTTTCTGGCCAAATTCAAAATAAGCTGCACAGATCATGATATTTGCTCCCTTTTGCTGTTTAGACCTTTGAATTCTTATAGGATGTGTCATCAGGGAACAGCTCCCTCTTAAGGAAGCTTGTTAAAGGAAGCCTCCTCGTATGCTTACTTTTAGTTTTGGTTTTCTCCTGAAATTTGCTTGCAAGAGAAGTCCAAACCTTAAAGACTTCACCCATTAGTGGAGACAGAAATCTCTGCAGGTTCTTTCCTGGCTTCACTACTGAATGAACTCTATTACCACAGCGACCGTTTTACACGTCGTCCGGCTAAGGAATAGGGGAATATGTTCAGTACGTGCTGCACATAACATTAGCATGTGTTCCTGTAACATGCTTTCATCTCCATTTGCTGCCCCCTCCCCCTCTGTGATTTGTGATTTGTTCATAAATAATACAAAGTCTGAGAGTAAATAGAGGAATTTTATCTTGTTCCATCAAAAGAATTTCTGTTGGAGTGGGGACTTTTTTTTTTTGCTAATGGTCTTTAAATATCTTGAAAGACTAGTTGTGTCTAGCATAAATGCCTTAACATTGAAAAAAAAATTACGCAAGAACTCTATTAGAATGTGAGTCTTGAAAATGTAATACGGTAGAATGTTTAGAGTAGATGATATTATAGTGGCATTATTACAAATTGGCAGCCTATCAATCTTTGAGAATTAAACCTTTGGGAAAGTCATTGTATTTACCTTGATAGGCTCCAAGTAACAGCAAAGACCCAGGCTCATGCATATTTCTTTTGGAAAAGAAAGCAATTGATCAAAGTGAATATGTCTGTGTCTCCGCTAGACTATAGGCTCACTGAGGTCAGGAGGAGGGGCTTGAGGCCTCCTGACTTGCCTAATGGGGTTGCTGGAGCTGACTTGTGCTGGTTTATGTGCTTCAGGAATTTTGCAAGTCAATTGTAAAACCCAGGGTAGCTTGAAATTGGCTGTTTTGAGACTATTTACTCCACAGAACTTGACCAACACAAATCAGGGTTTTGTTTTGTTTTGTTGAGTGCTGGATTTCCAGGAAATGTTTGCTCATCTAGAAATCAGGAGCCTCTACTTTGCAGAAATAACAGCAACAAATCCTAAACTAATGCTCTATGATTGAGTTGGAATTTCTTCCTTTGTTGACTGGAATTCACTCTGGACTCCATCTCTCCTTTAATAATGTTATTTCACAATATGCATGAAGGGACCAGGGTAGAACATATTGTAATTTTCCAAGCATAAATAGACCTTTGTCATATAGACTATGTCTACACAAAGAAAGCATTTCCAACTTTATCATGTATTACCCTCTTTTCATCCTACCCCCCCCCCCTTTAAATTAATACTCTGACACTGAACACATTGGAATTAATACTCTGATATCTGTTTTGGGGCCCTACAGTGAGCAAGGCACTTTGGCAAGAACTAGGGGGGCACTCAACATGACTAAAGAGCTAGTTTATGCTGTCTGACATTATTCTTCTGCTAGGACTAGGAAGAAAGTATAATATATAGAGAATCTGGGCATGGCCACTCTGTCTTGTTACTGTAATGTGTGGCGCTAATACCCACAGGAAGTGAGAAGTCAGAGCCAGGGTCAGGTCACCCACTTAGCCGGAGTGAGAATGAAAACATGGGACAAGGTACCAAGTCAAGGACGGTGTGGCTCAAGAAAAGTCAGTGTAAGAGGA
The DNA here is from genome assembly GCF_048773025.1 of Camelus bactrianus. Classification (NCBI taxonomy): domain Eukaryota; kingdom Metazoa; phylum Chordata; class Mammalia; order Artiodactyla; family Camelidae; genus Camelus; species Camelus bactrianus. Next base: position 73,233,304 of record NC_133547.1, read on the forward strand.
GGTCCAGTGGGGATGGTGGGAAGTTGAGCCTGATATTCTGAAAGTGAAGTCTGAGCAATGGGATATTAATAATTCTGGATAATTCTGGAATTGCACTGGTGGTGTGGGAATTTCTGTATTTCCAGTTCTGGTGACTGTGGGCATGGGGGAGCTGAGACCATGGAAAGAGACGTTAGCAGAGCCTATGACTGCCAGGAGCTGGCGGGTGACTTGAAGAGTCATTAAACATGCAGGAAAAGAAGTTCATGATGAAGTCAGAAGGAGCAAGTGTCAAATCAGTGGCAAGGGCTGAAGTTTGGCACATCTCTGGATGAACGGGTGATTGTGCATGTTCAGAGATGAGGTAGGATTTTAAAAGGTCCTCAAAAGATGCGTAGAAAGAGGTAAACATTCTGGGTACAGATGGTTTGAGCAAGCATGGGTGAGGGAAGTGTGATATTGGCCAATGAGGATGGCATAGAGACTCAACTGACTGAAGTGTAAGATTCACCATGGCCACATTAGATGGTAAGAAGTTTTGGTTAATAGGGCCACCAAAATGTTGATTTTTATGAAGAATTAAAATGCAATAACATTTTTTAATGTGAAAAGAACACAAAAACATATACTTGAGAATAAAACTTGATTGAGTAAAACTGTTTTTTTTCCTTAAATCTTTAAATGATGTACTTTTTGGTGATCGTCATTCTTTTGTACACTCAACACATTTCTAAGGACTAAGTGAGGAGATGGGCGGATACCATGATAAACTATCCATGGATTTTAACTTCAAAGGGTAAGGGAGACAGGACTAACATATATGTAATGACAACACAATGAAAATCACGAATGCTGTTAAGAGAAACGTGGATAAAGAACTGTAGATATTATAAGAAGGAAGAGGCTATCTGTGACTGGCAGTAATCAGAGAGGCTTCATGGAGAATGGAAAGGATTTATAGCATCCACTCAGCTTAAAAATCATCTCCAAATAGCTTTTCCTTGCCAGTTTAGAATATAAAGTAGATCTTTTCTTCCAAAGCATTCTAGACTGTGGCAATAGAGGGGGAAAAAAACCAGGAAATATGAGGCATCAAGGGGTCTCATAACCAAGAGCTGTGTCTGGAGGTTACCACCCCCATTTTGCCCCCATGTGGATTGGTTGGTTTGGTTGACTTCATTTATTAAATTTTGTGCCTCGTGCTCTAGTAACTGGGGATAAAGCAGGTAAGAAGGCAGACAATGTCATGGCCCTTATGAAACATATGTTCTGAGAGGAGACAGACATCAATTAAGGCAATTTGGACATTGGTTCAGCATCAGGAAAACCATTGCTTGATTAGTACCCTGCTCCAGCAACCAGTGAGGTGCCATGTCCCTTCTTCAGGTCCTTATTTCTTTTAACTTGACTTGATGCAGCCCAACACAACTCAACTCAGCTCAGCTTAGCTCAACTCAACTCAACTCAGCTCAACTCAACATAACTCATAAGTCAACTAATAGTAATGGCAAGAATTACCTTGGGGAGGTACACAGATTTTACAAATTTTTTTTTGGTCCCTCCCCTGAAGAATCCAATACAGGAGATTGGGGTGGAGCCCTGGAATCTGTATTTTATTTGGGAAAATTGCACTGTGTTGTGCATTCTGGCTTTTTTGGAGGACCTGTTCTGTGCTTAGCATTGTGTGTATGTATGTGTTGGGGGAGGGGGAGAGGGGGCAACAGTGGGGGAAGTCAAGTGTATGCATTATACACAGTTCCCACCTTCCAAAGTTGCTCCCTCCGACCCCTCCAAAACCAGGAATGAGCCCCTTTATTCCCTTGAGTTGGAACTGCCTGAATTTTAAAGCACTGCACAATTTATTCAGAGGAAGTCTTTCAAGAAGGAGTGGGAACTGGGCCACAGGATTCTAATCTTGAATATTCAGGGAAAGCAGCATGTCCTATTCAACACGGCTGATCAATAATGAGTGCATTCACACTCTAAATGTGTGCATTATGTACAGATACAAAATATACAATGCCCCCAAAACGGGGAAAGACATTTCTGATTGAATTTTTTTGTTTGGGTTTATAAAAATAACTTGTGTTGCATCAATTACTCTCCATTTCCATGGATACAGGCAATACTTTATTATGTAACTCTACAGCTGTGCTGGTTTTTAATATAAAACCCAGATTTTTTCATCTATTTCTCTTTCATAGTTACTGAACTGAGATAATAACATCTTTTACCTATGAATGTATTCAATTCCTTTTTTTTTCACCCTCCTGCAAACTATTATTGATTAGAATTTCATTTTGTGGCTTTTGTAATAAAATCTCCAGTAAATGTTACCATTGCAGGCAGTTGAGGGGAGGAGCGGTGAAGAAGGTCATTCTTTATGTATATTATGTGTAAATATGTATGTATAAAGAATGCAGTGTGTGTGTGCACATTTCTTTCAGCTCTAACAAGTGGACGCCTGGACATTGCACTGCCTTCCAATTTGTTCTAGGGCAGTTTTCAAATGGCCGCTTGTGAAATGTTAAGAAAATATTTCTCTCCTTTTTTTTTTTTTTTAAAGAACCCACCACCTTCTTTTCTGAGAACAAAACTCTGTCTCTGTACCTCTGTAATTTGTAGTTCAGTGTCGTTGTTTTAACTCCCTAGTGATGCTCTAAGTTAAAGAATATCATGTAGTTATTTCCATGTGTCCCTGCACAGAAATGGCCTCCCATCTTTTCCTGGGGGTTGGAGTAGTGAGTGATAGGAAGGGGGAAGGAAAAGAGGAAGGGACATGAGAAGCCAGATAAGGCTGAAAAGAGGGCAGCTTAGGAGAATGAAGCTGGATAGGATTTGACAGACTACTGAGAGGATTCTGGCCCTACAGATTATTAGCCCTTTGAAATTCTTCCACTAGCAATGCAAATTTTTGTAAACAGGGTTAACTTCAGGGACAGGAATAGGCCTGAAGTGTCTAAAATTTTGAAATTTTATGTGAAAAATTATATGTTTGTGAGTATGTGCATTTTTGGAGGAAAGGGTCTGTTATAGGTAGATTTGGGGGTGGCTGCCTGGCTTACAACAATTCTTGGATAGGTCACTCCCTCTTGTGATGACAGAGCCCTCCAGAAGAGGGGGGCGTGGTTAAGCCATCCATCCTGGTCACAGTGACTGACTGAAGAAGTGGGCACCTGATCCCAGCTGGCCAATTAGAGTCCTTCCCTGGGAGTTTTCCAACTCAGTTGGGAGGAAAGCACTCCCTTCCCTCCCTGGATGATGGTAGGAGGATTCAGCCATGATCTCCACCATGTGGCAAAAATCCATCTATAATAGGAGGGAATAAAGTTACCAGTCAGAAAAGAACAGAGGTGAAGGTGAGAGACAGAGAGAGAAGTAAAATCATGCTGACAGCACTCCGCTGTTTTGGGTACCTCTCAGGCCAGCCTCATTTCTGCCCCTTCTATATTTGAATATTTGAGTCAATAAATAACCCTGTTTGGCATAAGCCCCCTACAGCAGAAAAAAATCTTGAGAAGACAGAATCCACAGTTGTCATCAGATGCATATGACCCAAAATGGGGTGAGGACACCCTCTGACTATCTTAAATCATCAAGGCCCCAGGAAGAGTTGGCTCAGAAAGTGATAAAGAAACCCTGGTGAGAAGGGGAAGGAGCTGATTCGATGACCTCCTTATTGATAAGAAGACCCTGGGAATGACTGTGGGAGCCTCGAGGGACTGCCCTATATCACAGTTTTGCTTGGGATGGCCCCGGGGTGATGGCACCAATTTTCAGTAAGCACTGAGTAAACACCACTACATGCACAGCTCTGGGCAAGTCACTGTGGATGAAAAGGAATGAGGGTGTGGCCTGTGCCTTGAACTTACAAGACGTCGTGGTCCAGAGAACATTTCCCAGTAGTAATGGAAGTGGGCGTGTGAGACGTGGTACAGCAAAGAAGCCGTGTGTGAGAAAGGAGGCAGGATAACTAGCATCCCTTCCATGTTCATTGTTGAGTAATTTAATTATTTAACTGATTAAGTAATTCACAAGCTCATCATGGAACAGAATGGAATGACAGGATATCAGGGGATAGTCAGCCTTGTGTGTTCCCCACACTTTTGTGGTCTTCTTTCTCAGGAGGAGTCAAATGCACAGGAATTCTGGTTCCATGGCTTTTCTTTCCAAGGAGCCTCCATGTCCCAGTCTCCCCGATCTAACAAATGGTCATAATAATTTCAGCCCTACTACTTCATTGAGGTGTCATGAAGACCTAATGAGATCTTTAGAATTTTTTGTTGTTTGTGTATTCCCGGGAGCTACATCTGGAACTATGCTGATGTGTCTGGTCTGGGATGGCAAACATGCATGAATGATGTCAGCACTCTCTGTCTCCACCTGAGTCAGACATCACCAGTAGATCCTAGCACTCCTTCTGGCTCAACCTGGATGTGACCTTCCAATCTTTTTCAACATGATTCTCCATGCAGCCTCCACCACTGATCAGAGTTGGCATGCAAAATAAAACCCATTTGTGGTCTCTGATCTAGGTTCTTGGATGACTGGTATTAGAGTTGAAGGCTCAGGATCAATTTCCCAACTAATCACAGGAGAGGGATAAAAATATAATGATATGTTGCCACCATTTTGAAAAGGACAAAATAGTGTAACTGTTAGGAAAACATAAACAGGAATTTAGGAGTTAGGAGAAAGGGATTGTTGTGTTAGCTATTCAAACATCTTTGTTATCATTAATAACAGAGAGCGGGAAGGTTAGCTAAAATCACTCTAATTACTTCCCCCCAGCATCCCAGGCTGTGAGCCTAGAACTGAACAATTTGACAAGTCAAAACAGGACACGGCACAGGTAAGTCATTATTACTTTTTGCTCCTGAGAGTTTAAGAATGTGAGAATATAAGAGCAACCTGAGGTAGAGGGACATGAAACAAACGAACAAAAAAGTCACTTAAAAATATTTACCCAGAAGTGAGCAACCACATGCAAAACCATAACTCCATCAACAAATGATCTGAGGACACAAGTTGGGGACACGAGTGACCTCTAAGCAGGGGCCTGAAACTTCAGTGATCAGAATTCATAGGCCCACAGCAACTGCATTTTCTCAGGCTCTCCCCACCTTGGAGGGGCTATACAGAAGACACTGGACAGAGATAATTTCCTAATTTGCACAGTGGCGTCTAGGCTACTAGAGACCCCCTCCAGGGCTTGGGCTCCATATCTTTGGGGTGCTTCCACACAAGGGTCCACACCCTCACCTGGGCAATGGCTGGCTGAGTCAGAGCTGACTTTCTCACCCAAGATGGCCCAATAGGATTTTCTTTTCCCACTTATAGAATTAAATTATGGGGTCTCTAGCAGGTATCATTGGACCCAGCAGTCCATTTAGATGTGAGGGATTAGAGTTCAGGACAGGTGGGACGAGCTGCTTGCAGGCAGAGCAGAGAAGGTCTACTGGAGGAGGGTGTGGTGAAGGCTTTGGCTTTGCTTTCTTAAACTAAAGCTCTTAACTGGGCTTCCGTTCTCTGCCAGCAATCCTGCCTTGACCCAAACTGCTCCCCCAGATCTGGGACATGTCCCTTCGTGGTGCATGAACTGGTATTTAGGTGGCAGGAGTGATGATTTTCTGTGGCACACTGCTGCAGACTTTTAAAACATCATCATCGATTTCCATCATGAGAAGGAAATTCCCTTTCAGCCCTTTTGATTATCTCAGTTTGGTGCTGGTGTTTAACATCTCAGACTTGCTAATTTCCTATTTCAACAAAAAGAGGATAGGGTTTAGGCTAAGAGCCTTCAGCAATCAATGTTATCTTGCTTGAATTTAATATTATCTTGCATTTAGTTTTAGGTTGCCTTCTTTTATGGTAGGTGATCTTACTTTTCCATTGCCCTCATTCCGACCCACAGAAGCCAGGAGAGACATTAAGAGGATTGTTGTTTAAAGGCACTGAGTTTAAGGGTGGTTTCTTACATAGCAGTAGAAAACGGGAACAGAATCCTTGCCAGATAATTCAATAGAGGGCAATTAACACAGAGAACAGGTTAGAAAAAATGTTGGAAAAGCTCAAAGGGCTGATAAGGGATGATGCAGCCACCCAGAGTTAGCAATGACAGGAATTCACTTCTGCTCAAAGAGCTGGAGGGACAAAAAGAGCAGAAGGTGTTATTGGTGCCCAGGAACCAGGGCGGAGATGTCTGGCAGGAGCTGGAACTTCAGCTACTGCCAAACACAGAGTCCAGAGGTTGGTGTGGGGGGCAGTGGTATAAATATTTTAGCTTCTCCCCTTCTCTCAGTATCCAGTCTCCTATTGGGGCTTCTCATGAGACTCTTGCCAGTATCCTGTTGCTAAGGAAACATGGGCACCATGATTTGCAGGGGTCAGTCCCTTGGGATACAGAAGAGGGCAGGGTAGGAGATCTAAGAGTAAATGGGGCAAGTGACCAGAACTCAGGGTCATGTGACACAAATGAAGGCAAGATACTTCTGAGGGTCTACTATGGCCACTTCACTCAGAATGGAACTGAAGACATGAAAGTCCAGTGGAGTTTCAGATTTCCCTTCAACCAGTTCATATGCCACCGGGACCATAGCCATCCCTGATTCCTGGAGGTCTGGTTAATCCTTTCCACATCATACTAACAACCATCAGGACCCTTGTCAGTTGCAAGCAGTTCACTTTTCGGATATGTCCAGGGTGAAATGGCTTCAGGCACAGATGGGTGCAGATGTCCAACTGTGCCATCAGGTGACTGTCTCTGTCCATCTCAGTTCAGCACTCCTCTGTCTTTATTCTCAGACAGCTGCTTTACGTGTAGGGGCAGCCTGACTATCAGCAGTCTCAGACGTGCATCCGTTGGCTGAGTGGCCCCAGTGTGACCTCAGTGCCTCTTCCTCAACGGTTCTAGCTAAAAAGCCAAGAGTTTCTTTGGCCTGGCTTGGGCCAGATGTCCATGCATGCACTGACCACTAGGGCCAGGAAAGTGGAATACTCTGTGTCCATCAGTGTGCCCATCGATGGAGGCAGAGAACCAAGTGGGGTGGGGCAGGGGTCAGCCTCACCTGAATGAAAGGACAATCTGTCATTAAGAAAATTCAGGTGCTTGTCCTCCCAAGAGGGGATGCTGGGCAGGTACAAACAAACAGATGCCTCCTTGAACCCTTCCAGCACTTCTGTTGTCTCTGCCACGTCCCTATTTCCTTGTGTCTCTACTGGTCAGGAACATGTTATGCCTTATTCATGTCTATATCCCAACAATGTCTGGTATGGTACCAGGGACCAAGTAAACTCTCAGTAAATGTTTGTGGACTTGGACTGAGGTGTAAGCACTTGCATTATGCATTTATTTCTAGAGCACAATGGGTATTTTCCACACCCTGGAGGGGACAGATTGGATTTCTTGTATTTTGTCTACAGTGGGTGATAGGCAGAAGAGAGGGGAGCAGTGCTGGCCCCAACGCATCCTTACTCCCGTCCCGGAATCTTTTCCCTACTGCCGGGTCTCTTGGGGACCCTGGCCAATCCAGCTGAGAGCTCATCTCCATTTGCTACAAATTAGAAAACCAGCATTTTCCTTTCAGTTGGCCTGAGGCACAATCTATCCCTTCCAATTTGAATTGCATATAAGTACCATTTCTTCCTGTTGGATGTTTAAGGACAATCTGACACTCCGGTTGTTTTTTCCTCATCTTTTAGATTAAAAAAAATAAATAAAACCTCTTAGAGCCCCGATTGGTATTCTAGCCTCTTTTAAAAAATACTGCCACCAAAGTTCTTCAATTACTCTGCACAAATTAACTTCAGATTCGTCTTTGCACAGGCCACCACGTAAGCCCAGACTCCTTTAGTCACTGGCCTCCAAGCCAATCTCCCACTAAACAGAACCATTATGGGGAGCCATTAAAAATGAAGAGCTGTCAAGAATCCCTTATAATGATGTTGGGAACTGTATTCACAAATATTTTTTTTAATGACTCAATGGTTTTTAAAAAGGCAATGAAACACTGTTAAGGAACTATAATGTAATAAATCAATCAGAGTTTCTCTGACTTGACTACACTGTCTTCATATTTATTGCAGCGTATGGAAAACCGCACTACTAATTCTTTGCTACCTCCCCACCCCCCGTGCAAAACTTGAGGAGACATCTAGGTAGAGCATATTTACCTTTTAAGAGATCTATATTTGCTTTTAGTATTATTTACCAAATCCAATCTTCAAAGTATTTATTGGAACAGGGGCTCTTCTAAATTTTGTTTTCAATGTGTCTTCTTTGGGGATAGCATTAGTTAGGGTTCCTTGATTGTAGACAACAGAAGCTGACTCCGACTAACGGAAGAAGGGGAAATTTATTGGGAGGAAAGCAGGAATTCACAGAATTGTCAAGAGCCTTGAGTCTGAATGAGAATGGACAGGAACCAGAGCAACTCTGGAGGGCTGGAAAGGAGGACACAGAGTAAGTCTCTTGTGGCAGAGAAGTGTGGCCAGAGTGCTGTCACCACCTGCAACCATGAAAGTACTTCTCCCTTTATTTCACTCTCTCTCAGGACAGTACATTTGATGAGCTGAGCTTAAGCCACGTTCCCTGATTCCCCCATTCCCTGGCTTTACTGAGAAGGAGACAGAAAAGGTAGTCTCGTCAGCAGCTTCCATAGTGGGAAATGGGTGCCTTGGTTTGCCATGCCAAACAGGTGACATACAATGGAAGAAGTAATTTCCTAAAAGGAAATCATGGAGCTGCTCAAAAATATTAATTAAGATAATGCCAGCTGTTACAACAGCTGATATCCCTAATTCTGTATATTGGCTTCACACAATAAAAGCTTATTTCTCCATCACATTATAGTTCACTTCGGTTGTTCCCAATTGGATTTTTCTTCTAAAGTTATTTTATGGAGGTCTGATTGACATTTAAAAATCCGTACATAGTTAATGTATACAACTTGAGTTTGGGCATAAGTATACACCCATGAAAACATCACTACCATCAATATCACAAACGTATCCATCACCTCCCAAAGTTTCCTCGCAACTTTATTAGTATTGTTATTGGTAAATACATAACATAAGATCTACCCTCTTAGAAATTATCAAGTGTATAACATAATATTGTTAACTATGGCACTATGCTGTATAGTAGATCTCCAGAGCTTATTTATCTTGCATTATTGAAACTTTGTGCCCTTTAGCCATCACCTCTCTTATTTCTCCCTCCTCCCTGTCTCTGGTAACCACTATTCTACTCTCTGCTTCTATGAGTTCAACTTTTTTAGATTCCACATATAGGTGATATACAATATTTATCTTTCTGTGTTTGGCTTATTTCATTTAGCATCATGTTCTCCATGATGTTGTAAATGATGGGATTTCCTTTTTTTAAGGTGAATGATACTCTGTTGTCTGTGTATACCACATTTTCCTTATCCATTCATCTATCAATGAACATTTCGGCTGTTTTCAACTCTTTTTTCCTTCCCAGGTTTATTGAGAAATAATTGATATACATCACTCTGTAAGTTTAAGGCATACAGCATGATGGTCTGATTTACATATATTGTGTAAGGATTATTGTAATAGACTCAGCTGACATCCATCATCTTATAGAGACACAATATAAATAAAAGAAAGAAGAAAAGAGAAAAAATAATTTCTTTTAAAATTGTGATGACAGCTCTTAGAATTTACTTTCTTAACAGCCTTCCTGTATATCATATAGCAGTGTTTATAGTCACCATGTTGTGCATTTATATCCTTAGTAATTATTAATCTTATGATTGGAAATTTGTACCTTTTGACCACATTCCTCCAATTCTTCCTCCCTCAACCCTTCAAATCTGGTAATCACATGCTTTATCTTTTTTTGTATGAGGTTTTTAAAAAAAACTGTGTGGCTGAGTTCAGTTTGTTGGTATTTTATTGAGAATTTTTGCATCTATATTCATCAGGGACACAGGCTTATAGTTCTCTTTTTTAGTAGTGCCCTTTTCTGGCTTTGGTATGAGGATAATGCTAGCCTTGTAAAATGAGCTTCAGAGTGTTCCCTTTTTTTTCAGATTTTTGGAAGAATTTGAGAAGGATCCATGTTAATTCTTCTTTAAATATTTGGTAAAATTGACTAGTGAAGCCATATGGTCCTGGACTTTTCATCATTGGGAGATATTTGATACTGACTCAGTCTCCTTACTAGTAATTGGTCTGTTCAGATTTTCTATTTCCTCCTGATTCAGTCTTGGTAACCTGTATGTTTCTAAGAATTTTTCCATTTATTCTAGGTTGTTCAGTTTGTTGGTGCATAGTTGTTCATAATGGCCTCATGATCCTCTGTATTTCTGTGGCAGTGGTTGTAAAGTCTCCTTTTTACATTTATAATTTTGTTAATCTGAGTCCTCTCTTTTTTTTTTTTTTTTCATCTTGGTTAGTCTAGCTAATGGTTTGTCAATTTTAGAAAATCTTTTTGAAGAACTAACTCTTAGTTTTGTTAATCTTCTCTATTGTTTTTCTGTTCCGTATTTCATTTATTTCTGCTCTAATTTTTATTATTTCCTTTCTTCTGCCAAATTTGGGCTTGGTTTGTTCTGCTTTTTCTAGTTCCTTAAGGCATAGAGTTTGGTTGTATATTTGGGATCTTTCTTGCTTCTTGATGTAGGCATTTGTTGCTATGAATTTCCCTCTTAAAATTGCTTTTGCTACATTCTGTAAGTCCTGGTTTGTTGTGTTTCCATTTCCATTTGTCTCAAGAAACTTTAAAATTTCCTCTTTAATCTCTTCTTTGATCCATTGGCAGTTCAGGAGAGTGTTGTTTAATTTCCATGTGTTCATACATTTTTCAGTTTTCCTCTTGCTATTGATTTCTAGTTTCATTCCATTGTGGTCAGAGAAGATACCTGGTGTGATTTCAGTCTCCTTGAATTTGCTAAAAACTTGTTTTGTGGCCTAACATACAGTCTATCTTAGAAGATGTTCCATGTGCACTTAAGAAGAATGAGTATTCTGCTGTTGTTGGATAGGGTGCCCTGTATATGTCTGTTAGTCCGCTTGGTCTATAGTAATGTTCAAATCCACTGTTTCCTTATTGATTCTCTGTCTGGATGATCTATTCATTGTTGAGAGTGGGGTATTAGAGTCTCCAACTATATTGTCTGATGTAAGTCTAGCTACCTCTGCTTTTTTAGTTGCCATTTGTTTGAAATAACTTTTCCATCCCTTTACTCTCAATCTATGTGTATTTTTAAGGCAGCATGTCATTGGATTTTTTTTTTTAGCCATTCTATGACTGTTGATTGGAGAAATTAATCCATAATCTATTTACATTTGAAGAAACTATCGATAGATAAAGACTCATCATTGTCATTATTGTCATTTTGTTAATTATTTTCTGGCTGTTTTGTAGATCCACTGTTCCTTATTTTTTATCCTGTTGTCTTTTGTGTGGTGTGTTGATGTCTTTTGGTATCAGTATGCTTTGACTTCTTTATCCTGTTCTTCTGCTTAATTGCTACAGGTTTTTTCCCTTATGGTTACCGTGAGACTTACTAAAATATCTTAAAATTATAACCTATTTTAAGCTGATAGCAACTTAATTTCAATAGGATTTTGAAACCACACTTTTATTTCTCCTCCCCTTTACATTTTTAGGTTATTGCTATTATAATTTACATATTTTTATATTGTGTAACTAATAGCAGATTATTGTAGTTATGGCTATTTTACTATGTTCAATTTTAAACTTTAAAACTTGAGTTGTAACGAATTTTTACAGCGTCATTACCAAATTACAGACTCTAACTTTGACTATGTATTTACCATTACCAATGACTTTTATCCTACCTCTTTTTGCTTTTATGATGTTAATTAGTTTCCTTTTAACTGTACTCAAAGAACTCCCTTTAGTATTTCTTGTAAGACAGGTCTAGTGACAATGAACTCTTCAGCTTTTGTTTTTTTGAATTCTTTGTCGGGTAATTTATAGATCTCCTCCTCTTTGGGGCTAGCCACTGGAGCTTCATTTTTGTTTTGTTTTGTTTTGTTTTGTTTTGTTTTGTTTTGTTTTGTTTTGTTTTTGTGGTGTCATATTTCCTTGATTCTCTACCTCCTTGAAGTCTGGCACTGCTGTCTTTACATTTGAAGAAACAGTCACCTTCTCTAAATCTTCACTGTCTTCAGGATAGAAAGACCTTTACCCATCAGCCAGCTGGAGATTCTGGGGGTTCCTCGGACTTTTTATGGGTATGCCTACTCCACTCAACTTGTTTTTTCTTGAGGAGGGAGGAGAGTCTTAGGATTGTGTGCGTTCTCTCAATCCTTCACATCCAGGCCCAGTGCTGAAAGCATCCTGTTTATTTTCCCTAAAGCATCCCGTTTATTTTCCCTAGGGTAGTTTCCTGAAGTCTTCAAGGTTATACACCATCTCCCAATCCACTGGAGGCAAACTGGCTGCTGATACCTATATGTCACTAGAGTAGTTTGCATACATGCATTGTTCAGGGGAGCATGGGGCACTGGCCACAGGGTGGGTGGGGTGGAGATTGCTGGGAGCATGCATTAGCTGGCTGTGGGGGTTCTCTAGCTGGTTAGTAGGGCCTGTGGCCAGTTGTTGAGATCCACCTGCTGGTTACTGTGAACCCTCACCTCTTTTCTCTGCTCCTACTTGTCCCAAGACTATTGAGCCATGCCAATCCCCTTAATGTTCTGGACAGGGCAAGAGAAAAATGTTCTGCAATGGTGGGGAAGCCAGTTGCTCAATTCACTCTCACTTTCTTTCCCTGGTGGAGAAATTGTGGGCCAGGAGGGTCTCTTTGGGCCCTGAGATGTGCCTCCTTGTGGGGGGTGGAGGGGGGTGGGTGTGACAAGGGTAACCTCAGCAATGCATCTATTCTTGGATTTTTTGCTCCATTGAGGTGTTGGAACCTCTTAGCTATACTCCCAGACTCTAATAAAGGTATCTTTCTCCACAGATAATTGTAAAAATCATGATTTCTGTTGGGGTATGAAGGCTAGAATATCCTATTTGGCCATCTGGCTGATATCCAGTGGTTGTTCCTAATTGGGAGGCTCACTTTAAAGGACTGATTCAGGGATCTATGTTCTGTCCCTCTTGTAGCTCTGCATCTATAATACATGGCTCTCAAACTCACTCTGTAGATGTTCCATTTCAGGGGAAGATAGTATGGAAGATTGCCCCTACTCCTTTTTAAAGGGCCAAATCTGGGAGTGGTGGACGTCATTTCTGCTCTGAGTCCATTGGCTAGAAGTCAGCCATATAGTCCCACTGAATTTCTAAGGAGGTCGGAAAATATAAATCCTGCCAGGATAATTGCTTCTCAGCAGTGTTCTGCACCATCGAGGAAAGCATAGACCCTTGAAGGAAGAGAGAAGGCTATGCCATAGCAGATGAAATGAGGGATGGAAGGACAGACTCCTCCAATAGATAAAGGTCCACTATTGAGTTGGAGCAGGTGTTGGATTTCTCTAATTTGAGCACAAGTGATTGCAGAAATGAGACTTATTCTAGTTTTACCACTATACCTTCCCCCCCATAACTGGTTTCTGATCTAAAAGTTTCTAGTAAGACTGGAAAGGTGCTGTTATCTCAATTTTGCACTGGGAAATTTGAGAATTAAGAAAAACAAGAGCTTGCATTTACCTTTTTTTGACTCCTTTGAAAATGCCCCTTTTACTACACAACCCTGCATCCATAGTATTTTCACATCTTGAAAATTGTTGTTTCCTTGAGCAAAACAGGAAGTTCCATACTAACATTGGAACCAAAACTAAGCCCTATTCCCTACTCTAATAGAAAAGATTACTGTGTACTGGCCATATCTCAAAGCAAAACAAACTCTCCATCGTTTTCCTCTCCACTTAACCCCACCTCCCCCATTTAACCCAACTCCCCAGTTCGGTTGTCTAGTTGGGCTTGTTTCACAAGTTTATTTTTTCCCAGAGATGAAAGTTTCTTACAACAACCCGGAGCGTTTTAAAACAAAGATCTTAGTTGTTATGCAAACACAGTCTCATTTCCACAAAAGAGCATTTCATGAAAAGAAAAATAAATGCACATTTCAAAATGTCAGTTAAAGAAATGGGGGAAAAATGAAAAAGAATGTAAACCTGCCAGTGAAAAGATGCAGCATAATGCCAAGTTGCCTAAAGAGTTTTCCAGCGTCATTGAGGTAAGTGAAAGTGACTGGCTTATGGACAGGAACATTTTGATAATTTAAAAAGTACATGTGTATAATATAGTAATATAATATAATATAATATTCATACATATAATTTAAACCAGTGCAGTATACTGGTTAGAATGGTAGGCTGGGAACAGTAAACACAGGTTTACTACCTGAATTTCTTGCTTCTGTATCATCCATATTTAGCATTACATTCACATTAAATACACTATTAAGCAAAGTAATAAGCTAAAGATGTAATTCTGATCAATGCTGTGTCATTTCACAATGAGGTGGAGAACGTCATTCATCCCATGTCTACAGTGTACCAGAGTGGGTTGTACACCAGGTTTAAGGTCAGAAGGGCTGGGTTCAAGTCCGAGCTTCGTTTGTGACTGTGGGCACTGATCTTCATTTCTGCTCTTGAGCTTCTCTAGTGAATTTTTTAGGTTAGTTATTGTGTTCTTCAGCTCCCTAATTTCAGTCTGGTACTGTCTGATACTTGCTATTTCTTTGCTGTAATTCTCATTTTGCTCAGGGACTGTCTCTGGTGAGCATCTTTCTGATGGTTATTTTAAATTCTCTTTCAGATAAATCATATAACTCCATTTCATGAGAGGAATTTCTGGGGATTTATCTTGTTCCTTTGTTTGGAACATATTTCACTGTCTCTTCATTTTCCTTGAGTCTCTGAGTTGGTTTCTGTGCATTAGACAAAGCTGCTGCCCTAACCCAGTCTTCATGGACTGGCCTCATACGAGGGGAGACCCAGAGATTCTGGGGTCTTCTATCCTTTGTGCAACTCTAATCTGCTTCTTTGTTCTTAGCTGCCCCCACACATCTGGGGAATACTAGGTCCTGTCAGCTCTCCAAGACAAGTGAGACTGTAGCCAGTTCCTCAGGCAGCCCCCAGAAATGTTGGATCATTAGATTCTCTTTTCAACTCTTTCCCTCCCCAAGGAGAAGCTGGGATCTGGAGGTACTCACCTATTTGCAGAACCATGCTGACTCCAGGGAGAGGGGGTGGTGACTCGTGTGCTGGCACCATCTCTGTTAATTGCTGTTGACTTGGTGCATTTGTAGGGGGAAATGAGGGTCAGGACTTCTTGGCCTACCATCTTCCCTTCTTCCATAAAATAAAGGGGTTGGAGGAGATGATTTTGGTAGCCCTTGCCAGTTATAAACTATGAAAAAGCAAGTATATTGTCCTTCTTCCAAATCATAATTTTCCACATAGACCTAATTACATCTCTCCTCATTTCCCCTTGCCGTGAGTTTTCCTATTAACTCAGTAATATCAGGTAGACCATCATTGACATTAGTGTGCCTCATTAGGTTTGCTTGGCCCTACCTGCCCATCTGATCCAAGAACCCCATCATCGGATGGGATCTCCAACATTACCTGCTATGATTTCTCACTCTGCAAAAGAGGGGACAGACAGGAAGCATCCGCTCAGATCTACAGAACTTCAGCCTGTGACGGGGTCTCCCGCATCGCTTACCTCAGCCTGTCACTGTAGAAAAGAGGAAAGATGGAGATGTCTCAGCCACCACCGCCATCCCTTATCTCTTAACACTATTGGTCACCTCATCCTCCGCTGGGAATGAAGCTGCTTTTCAGCGTGGCCTCCATCACGTCACTCTAGTAGCTCCAGTGCCCAGGTCTGACCAGATCGGACTCACAGAGCCAAGGACGCAGCCCAAGCAAGAAGTGCTGAGTAAATGCTTTGTGAAGCAAACTCCATCCAATGAGAGGGGAAAAAAAAAAGCAACAAATCTGCAGATAAATTCCTCTCCCTTCCTTCTTTCAAAAGACGGTTCTGAGTGGAATTGCTTCTGCAGTTTTTGCAGGGTTGTCTGACGTGACCAAGCAGTTGTAGCAGCTGTGTTTCTTGCAAGGCTGTGGCCAGCTCGGTGATGCACCAAGTTGTATTCACTTTTCCTTCATCGCTGCCTCAAGTCTTTTTTCCTCACCCTGGATGCCCTGGTGTTGTACATTCTAACAAAGCCGTAGCAGGCAAACTTTGCCTCTGGCTGTTCTCTAAGGAACTGTGCTAAGATGACATCTTTCACCAGCATTTCCCCCAGTACTGGACTCACAACTTGCGTTTGGGAGATTACTTTAGGTGCCCCACACAGATACAAGGTTGAGACTATGGTGGGAAAGTTGCTTCTATATTTGCTTTTGATCCTTTTAATTACCCCATGGACAAAATTTTTATTTGGAGTGACTTTGTCTTAAATAACTCTCCACAATTCAGTACGTTCCCTCTCAACAGAGACCAGATTGAAGGCACAAAATCTTTAGCAGAAATCCTGAGTACTAATCGTTTAATCACATTTTTTTCATATTCACTGTATTCATTCTGTGTTTATTTTCTCTTTATGGAGTGATATTCATTTTCCAGTTACACTTGTGGTGTATATTTCCCTTTTAAATAAAATGAGCAAAAAAAAAATCAATTAAAAACAAAAAAGCAAATGAAATGGGGAAGTGATCAGAGACAGTGGAGAAGCACTCATGTTGGACATAGCACAGGGATTTGGTCCAAACCACGAAGGTGGAACATAATCAGCTAAAATTTGGGAAACTGCCTTATAGCAAAGGCTTTTGCTTGGTACAGTGGGGGCAACAAAATCCTGTCTCCACCTCAGTTTCAATATTCTCTTTGTTCCTTGCTAACCTTTCCCTGAGATGCTCCTGTGCTCTGTAGCCCCCTTCTCCCCCAGGGTATGTAGGTCTCCCAGTCTTCAAGCAGATTTTGGCAACTGTTTTACCCAGGGCAGCAATAAAATTCCTACTCCTTGCTGTCCGTAACTAAAGGCACTGAAATAACTAACATGAATGCCAAAGAACGAAGAACCACACACCCCCAGACTGACCCTTGAGACCCATCCTTTCATCCCCCCAACCACCATGATTTCTCTTTTGTTGTTGTTGAAGTCTAGTCAGATTACAACGTTGTATCAATTTCTGGCGTACAGCATCCTGCTTCAGTCATACATGAACAGGCATATATTTGTTTTCATATTCTTTTTAGTTATAGGTTACCACAAGATATTGAATAGAGTTCCCTTCTACAGAAGAAACTTGTTGCTTATCTATTTTATATCTAGTAGTTAGTATCTGCAAATCTCGAATTCCTAATTTATCCCTTCCCACCCCCTTTGCCCACTGGTAACTGCAAGGTTGTTTTCTATGTCTGTGAGTCTGTTTCTGTTTTGTAAATAAGTTCATTTGTGTCTTTTCGTTTGTTTGTCCTTTAAAGAGAGATTAATTAATTAATTACATATCCACCATGATTTCTTTAAACCTGGTCTGGTTACTGGTGTGGCCCCAGCCTGATCATCTCTTGGCTCAGACTGCAAGAGCTTCTGCATCCCACTCATCATCCTCTTTGCAGTTTAATACATCCACTGTTGGCACCAGGGGAGGCCATTATACTCCCATAGTCTCCATCGGCCCCACTCTTTGAAATGGTACTTGATGGCATCTTAGTCTTCTATAAATACTTCCGGAAGAGCACCTTCATAATCTCCTTCCTGCCAGGTTGCTTCTCCTAGTCCCCTCCTATCTAGAAATTCTGCCATTTCCACCAACTCCTTCCCTTTTCTTATCCTAGCTTAGTTGCTGTAGCCCACCCTCCCTGCCCGCCATCTCTTAAGTTTCTTTCTCTTCCCTCCCTTTCCCTTTTCAGGCTTCTATCACCAGGTTTTCTTCTCTTCTGTTCTCTGAGGCTTCTTTCAGGCTCACTCACCGTACTGAACACACAATGTTTAAATGTCACCCTTCTTCCATAATTCATGGAGAGAGACTTCTCAAGGTTTAGGAAATGCTATTGGAGAGACACCAAGTCCCCTCCCTGGAACCCATCACCCTCTTCTCCTGGCACCCACACTGGGAACCCGATACAGCATTCTTCTTTGCAATTTGGTGTTCATTTCTGTACATTAAAGGCCCAGGAGGACAGGGCCTTTACCCTCAAGCAATTCTTCCCGTGCCAGAACCGGGAGAGGACTGTGGTAAGGAGGGCTGTGCACTCTTGTTTTCTGCTCCTGTGCTCTCAGGACTGAAGCTCACCAGCCCTGAGGTCCAGCCAGGACTCAGCACAGGAGTTGATGTGATCTTCAGGACAGGAGGGATGCCCAGCCAGGACCAGAGGCCTCATTCATTAGGAGGAAGTTCCCAGTAGAGTCGTAAGGACACAGGACACCCATCCCATGCCCCCACTCCTAACCTCCGTTTTTGAAAAATTAGCCAAGGGAGAAAAGAAGGGAAAGGAAAGGAAAAGAAAGAAAAAGAGGGAATTCAGGAGGAAGGGTGAGAAGGGAATAGAGGACAAGGAAAGTAAAGGATGCTTCAGCTTTGTGTGACATGTAAGGATTAGGTCTAACTTGCAACATAATAAAGCTCTGTCTCTATCCCCACTGCCTCCAGGGATTGAGGGAAATTCTACTTTAAACTCAAGGGCAAATGACCTTGGTGGAAATTTGCTGAGGCCTCTTTGGAAGCTGGAACGCAACTTTGAACCCCAGGTTTAGAAAGAGTCAAGACTTCTTGCTCCAGGATGGGCTTCTCAAGCAGCTGAAGGCAAGATGAGAGTTCTGATCTCCGGAACTGTAAGAGAGTGTGTTGCTTTAAGCTGCTGTGTAATTTGTTACAGCAGCAAGAGGAAACTAATACGCAGGTGTTGTGTGTAAAGTCCCTGGCACATATTAGGTACTGTAATAGTTGATAGGAGAGAATAAATGAGTGGATGAATATTAGTGTTTCCCAGCAGACGATCAGCAAAGTGAGGGCAGTGTTTCTTCTCTTACATTCCACTCAGCTCCTAGCAGTGTGCTGGCCACACATCAATGCTCGGAAAGGCTTCTAGACTCAGCCCGAGTTTCACCTGTGGGGGCTGATGGATGCCAAAGAAACTCAGCATGGAAGAGGATATCTAGGGGCTTACAAAAGGCAAATTGACTTCTTTCTGAAGTGTGGGTGTGGTGAGTTCAGGCCACCCCCAAATGTGCATAATACAGAAGTCAGGTGTTAATGCCACCATGCTGGGAGGCTCTAGGGGAAGATGCTGAGAACGATGGGAGAAAGGATCCTTAACTCATCTCCAAGACACGTAAGAGGCTGTTACTCTGGGTGAGAGACGCTATTCATTGGGGGAAAATGTTCATTATGAGCAAGCCCGTTTCTATTTACCAACACTGTTTGCTGAGGCATCAGGCTGAATTCACCCAGTGTATTCAAAGAGCCAGGTCCGGTGCAGGCTAAGAGAGGGAAGGCTGTCGCAGAGCCGGATTTTGCAAATTTTCTTGACGCATTTGGGCTCTCCTGGAAGTCCAGGTTCCGAAGAGGAAATCTTGGTTATTCGGATCCTACTGATCGATTGATCAGTATGATGCTGTTGCAAATCACTGAATGTCTTCCTTCATTTAGAAGAAAGGAAAAAATTCGGTTTCAGTTCTGAATGCACAGGGTAAGAAACCTAGAGGTCACTTTCTCTTTCTTTCCAGCTCTCTCTCACTCTCTTAAATAAGGAGAAAGGCTATATTTTTCCATGGATTAAGTCCAACACAGAGAAAACTGTCACTGTGAAAACAATAGAATTTATCTCCACTGATATAGCTTGACACTGGGACAAGTGCTTGAATTGTTGCCATAGCAATAAATGTGTCGGACTTATGCATGCGTTTTCTGCTATAGGATTTTGATTAATGGCATTGACTAACTGGTGTGAAGGCGGAGAGACCATGCACAAGGCCTAAGAAGAGAGAGCCAGGCTGCAGAGGGTTTGCCACAGCCCACTACAGAGGGGTGGCGAGTGGGGCTGACCAGAAACCAGTTAAACAAATGGGAGACAGAATCTCTTCTTCGGAGCAACAGCATCTGCCTGGCAGCAGTGCCTTGTGGCAGGGGTCTGGGAAGTGGAGGGGAAGGTGCATGACACTGAGGCCAGAGCTCTATCAGGACCAAAAAGCTGATGAAATCTCACTTCTGTTGAGGGCTTCCTACGTGCCTGTGTGCTTATGTGTCTCAATTTATTAATTCCTTACATGAACTCTGTGAGGCACCTATTATTATGATTTTTTTCTGATGAAGAAACTGAGGCACAGAGAAGCTAATAAACTTGCAAAAGTCACACAGCTAGTGAGTGGCAGAATCAGGATTCAAACCCCCAGGCTGTCTGGCTTTGGAAGCTGAGTTTAACTACTGCACTGCATTTCGCTCCAGAAACAGATACTGCCCACCTGATTTTACCTATCAGTGCTGGCAATGTGCTTAGAAGAGGGGAGAGGGAGGGAGGGAGGGAGGGAAGAGAGAGAGAGAAAGAGAAATGATGTCTCAGTGAAAGACATCCCCAACTCTGGAAAATCAAGGCAAAGTCCTCAGAGCTCTCTGTGAAAAGGGGATGTATCTTAACTCATTGCTAACATTGTAGGCACCACTAAGTGCTTGGGGCCTTTGGTCTGCTATCCATCCATGTGTACTGAGCATTTCACAACTACCAAGAGGCCAGGTGAGGCCTGGAAGCCAGAAAGCCTTGACCCTTGACTCCCTGCTCTCACTGTGACCTTGGACTATTTGCTGGACCTCTCAGGCCTCCACGTCCTCATCTGTGAAATGGGAACAACACAAGCATCACCTCGCCTGTGGTCATGAAGATTAAATGAGATGGTGCTTTGCAAACACTGAACACAACAATTGGCACACTCACTCAAGTAACTTCTCAAATTAAGCTAATTTTTCAAAAGACTCATTTTTACTAATTTGCTGATGTTCAGAAAACCTTTTCAGTTTTCAGACTTGGTCTTTCCTTTAGTTCAGACAAGTTTTCTACTGTCATTTTCTTTGACTTTTTTGCTTCTGTTCCTCCTTTTCTTTCCTTGTTGACACTTCTTTTACTTGTAAACTGGGTCTCCAGAGTACGCCTGCCCACCTTCCTTCCCTCCTCTCTTCATTTCTAAGCTCTTTCTCTTTTGAGATGAGGATGCAATAAATCAAGTTTGTCTTCCACCTCACTCGCTGGATATTTTTCTTTGGTATTCATTCTATTGTTCACTCCTCTGAAATGGTTCCTCCTTTTAAATTATTCCTTTAGGACTATTTAGTCTAATTTTACAGATGCAGGTTATATTCAGTATTTTTGAAATTGCTATTCAGAATTCTTTTAACTTTTTTTTTTTAATTTTCAGCAATATATCTTATGGGAAACGCTGTTTCTTCAAGGTGTCCCTGTTCTCCTGGGCCACAATGTAGCTGGTCTGATTTCATTCATTCTTTCATTCACTCAGGAGTCATTTATTGAGTGTCTATTATACATCTATTTGTCATGTCAGATGGTCATAAGTTCTCTGAAGGAAAATGTAGCAGGGTGATGGGGAACCCCGAGTGGCAGGGGTAGCTATTGTATGTGACACTACCAGGGCAGGCCTCTCTGCAAGGCAACATTTAAGCGAAGTCCTGAAGAAAGTAAGGGAGCAAGAGATAAGGCTATCTGAGGGAAGAGCATTCTGGCAGAGGGAATAGCTAGTGCAAAGGCCCTGTTCTATTTGCAGAAGCAAACCTGTTTGCTATAGAAGATGGCTGAAGTGGGAAACTCCATGGAGATGGCTGTCACCAGGGTGCCTCTTTCTGCCTCAAGCCTAGCCTACCTCATAGGATAACGTTTTTAGAGTTTTCTCTCATTCCCAGAAATAGAGGGCTTTTTTTTAACCCAGAAGAGGGAATTTCGAGTCAGCCCATGATGCCTCCATCAATAAGACACTGTTTATACTCTAGCAGAGATGCTTTGAGTTTTGACAGGTAGATGACATCTATTCTAGTTTCAGGGACTGCTGCTGGTGTGATGATGGCTTGAGAAGAGAGAGGTACCCCATCTAAGACCAAGGATGGCAAGTACATATCACAAGTGCCCAATCCCATGGCAGAAGCCCCTGTTGGTCATGGTGCTCTTTCGTGCTGAAAGTAGACACCACTTCAGAATCCTTCTTAACACTCCAGATTAGTCATGGTTAGCAGCCAAGATGAAACTTTTCTGTCAACTTAATAAAAGTTTATGACAATATGCACATAAATTGAATTTTTGTATTAGGTCAACCCATATGAAATTGCTAATAGGCAACTTTTTTTAACCTCAGAAATGACAGTTTCATGTGATTCAATCGAATCCATTGAATTAAATACAACTCTGTTCAATGGTCCTTTGCTGGGAAATATTTTGCTAGGCAAAGATTTCTTGTCCTCTGTGAACACTTATACCCTGATATACTTGCAATTCTCATACATTAAATTTTCTTAAAATGGGACCAGCTCTATTCATTAATATCCTAACACCTCTACCTTGGCGCTGGCTTTGTTTCTAGGCTTTGTCTAATTTTTTTCACCTTCTTGGACCATGAGGTAGCTGAACCAAAAACAAGATGCCCCCCTAAAGACATGCCAAGAGGCCCCAGCTTCCTCTCTCACCTCTATGTAGTAGCTTGTGTTATTGTTCTCATTCATGCCCTCCCTCCCTGTAAGAGGTTTGCACCTTCCTCATGCATTGCCAACTTGCAGTGCCTCCATATGGGAGGAGTGTACTTCCTGCCTCCTTGACTTTAGGCTTGGTCATGTGATTTGCTTTGGCCAATGGAATGTGATGTGTGATACTCTGGACAGAAGCTTTCAAAGACATTGCGTGGTTCATTCATAGTGCTCTTTCCTTCTGCTACGAGGCCTGGAAATCAGGTTGTGGAAGACACATGGAGCAGAAGTGTAGAGCCTCAGCTTTGCTATAGGAGTGAGTGAGAAATAAACCTTTGTAAGCCACTGAAATATTGGGGATTATTTGTTACTGTGGCTGTACCTAGCGAAGGCTGACAAATATACTTTGTCAGCATTAAATATCATGGTAAGAAATAACTTTCCCAGGGGCTTGTCCAGGATAAGCATCATGTAGCTGTAAAACTGTATGAAATGTTTCAGTTTACATAAGCTGGTTTTTTTTTTCTTTTTGGCAGGGGGACGTATTTAGGTTTATTTTAGTTATTTTTAGAGGAGGTACTGGGGGTTGAACCCAGGGCTTTGTGCAAGTTAAGCATGCATTCTACCACTTGAGCTGTATCCTCCCTGCTACATACGCTGTTGATATCAAGGGTGTGGAGGGTGTAAAACCATCCGGCCTTTCTAGACACAACATATGATAGATGTGCTACAAACTTTTAGGAGAATGTGTCCAAACCACATGATCACAGACGGTTTGTGGGAAAAATAAAAAGAGATTTGGACTTCAAATAAATTTGGAAACACTAGATTAAAAGAAGTTAAACAGGTTTCTTTCCAGTAAGATTTCTCAGAGCTTTAAATCTGTTGTGGTACATCGTGAGTCTCCTAGGGCAGAGGGTGATATAGAATTCACCGCTTTCCAAAATTGTTTGATCATGAAAGTCTTTTTCTTTTTTTCATAGAGTATTTCATGGGCTTAATGCTCTGCAGAAAAACTCAGCAGATGCTGCCTCTGGTGGCAGCAGAATTTGCATATTTCTCCTCTGTTTCCCATCTCTTCCAGCCATCTATCGT
Organism: Camelus bactrianus; assembly: GCF_048773025.1. Lineage (NCBI taxonomy): Eukaryota > Metazoa > Chordata > Mammalia > Artiodactyla > Camelidae > Camelus > Camelus bactrianus. The sequence goes on from NC_133547.1 coordinate 73,257,013, forward strand.
TTTCACTGTCTTTTCTCTCGCTTTTTTTGTGTCTTTCGTCTTCTTTGGCCACCTGCTCCTCCATCTCTTTTCATCATTCTCCCTTTGCTTCTTATTTCTTTTCCCTCCTTTCCTCCTCCTTTTCTTTCTTCTTTCCTTTCCCATCCCCTTCCAAACCCCATTGACCCCTCTTCTCCTCCCGGCTCCTGCTCACTCTCCTCTCCCTCTCTCTCTCACTCTCTGGCTTTTCTACAAGCCAGAGAGTTTTCTCCGACTGGAAGACCCATGGGAATGTCCCCCCGATTGTCAAGTTATCATTCCTGAAAAGAAAAGCCAGCGATGGTGTTGCCTGCTCTTCCCAGGTGTGGTGTTAATTTTAAAGTGATGGGCTTTAACCCCGCATCAGCCTCCTTAAGGAGAGATCCTTTGTTCTAGACTCAGACAAAGCAGCACAGTCGGCCTTAAAAGAAAAAAAAAAAAGCTGTTTCATTTTATATTGGAAAAATACAATGTGACATCTGGAGAATAAATTGTTCAGTCAGCCAGAAATACGCCTTGTAAAAATTGCTTAGGTTTCTGTAACAAGATTATTTACTGCGAGTGTTCACCTATAATACAGCACACTTTTGAAATGGACCTTTTATGAAACACATCAAGAACTGAAGAAATGTATTCAGTGCATTAATCTACAACACTGCACACTTTACCACACTTTCAGAGCAGATTTCAAAACTCAGACCATCTAATGAGATAGAAAAAAAGTTATTCTAGTCCTATATTCATTCCAGTCGTGTTCTATACGGAGCCCTTGGGATATTTAACATAATGCAATAGGTTTTTCAACACACACACACACACACACACACGCTCACACACAATCATGCACACTGTTACACGCACTCTCTCACACAGACGAAATATATGACTGTTCAGACAAGTATTCAGTTTAGAATGCAGTAGGCCCATATTTCAACAGCCTGTGTGCAAGGCAAGGGCTGGCTATTTTAGAAACCAGAACTTTATAAATATTTAAAGATCTTGATTTAATTCAAATGAGAGATCGCTCAGGTGCTGTCAGTTAATTCCTGTAACTCCTTCATTTCTGATCAGGGGGTGACAGTTTGCATAGCAATCTCCTGGCAATTTGAGGAACTGCCTCAGTTAGCATGTGGCAGCTGGGACTGGGCCTGGGGTGGCTGACGCAGGTGGATTGTGGAGAAGTGGGTCAGGTAGGGGAGGAAGGGAAGGCACGCCCTCCAATGGCCTCCTTTGCTGACTTTGACTTTTCTTGGCCACTGTGACTATAGAAATAGGTTCTTCTAGTTAGGTGGCTCCCCACGAGGTGGTCTAAACCCTTTCGCCTTAAGATCAACTCAACCGCTCCCTTGGTTCAATAGAAATCAGTTCTAGAACATACAGAGCAGAGCAAAGACCTGCAGAATGATTCCTCCACCAACCCAAGGAAAGGCCTAGGCTTTCAAAGTTCACCTTGGCCTGGAGAACTTAGTGGTGCTGCTGGGGGAGCTAACCTGGCCAATATGGAAATTCATCAGAGGAGAATAAGAGTCATACCAGGACTCTCTCTCCAGGATCAAAGATAACTCACTTCGCAGCCATCGCTTCCCATCCTCTTGGGGAGTTTGCACGAAACTCAAGGTAGAGCTGGTGACAGGGCTGCGTCATCTGCATCTTGGAGGGTGGAGCCCTGCATCCGAAGGGGCTGTCCTCTCAGAGACTGAAGCCCTGGAGGAAGCTCGCAAGAGGGCCTGGCTGCTCTCAGTGTGGAGCCAGCCCCTTCCTTCCATTGCCTCTCATTTAATTTGCTGAATTTCAGGCCTCTCTCCTGGCGCTCATCTGTCCTCCTGGTCTGGCAGAGACTGAAGAATGACATTTTTAACTGTCTCTGCTCAGCTTTCCTGGACTTTTTCTTAAAACGGACTTTAGCATTTGTCATTTTGATTTCCCTCTAAGTCGCACCCTCTGGGGAACCACCAGTCTCCTTGAGAAGCTCTCCTACTCACAGTTTCCATTCCTTTCATGCGAACATTGTCTTTCTTCATGGACCAACCCAAGACACGTGTCCTCCATGAAGCCTTCCGTGATCCTTTGGCTCACACCCATCTTTCCCTCTTTATCCTCTGGGGCAATTTATTGAACCATGTAGTTTAACACTCAATCGCACACGGCCTTGGCTTGCTTCATCCATCTTGCCTTCCCTTGTGTGTCAAGCAGAGGCCTGGGGGCGTGGACAGACTAGTGCACTGAGGGAAATAAACAAGGAGTTCTAGTCTCCACACCACCATATATTCATCATGTGAACATTGGGCAAATACCTTAACCATTTTGAGCCTCTGTTTCCTAATGTATGAAACAGAGGTGTCACCTACATTGCTTGTCTCATTAAAAAATTATAATATGAAATGAACTAAAAAAACACTTCATGAACTGAAAACCCTGGAACATAAAGTATCAATAATACTGAACTTCTTGTCTTATATTTGCTCCCATTTCCCCACAATGGCTAGCAGAATGTTGAACACACAATAGGAAACCAACAAACACTTGTTAAATATAATGTTTATCCGTTCTTCTTGCCCCAGGGTATCCCTTCCAGGTTCTAGCTTCTGGCAGGTCTAGTAGAAAGCACAAAGCAAGTCTTAATCAGGATGAAAAAGATTTACAGGCCCTATCTGTTTTTTTGATAAGGATTCAGAAAACTGAGTTTAAATTTTCCTCTATAATTTTCTAGGAAGCTGTGTGGAGCGTTTTGTTGTGGAGGGTTCTCTGGAAAGATGCTGTTGGGAGCTTGAAAGATTTGCGCAAACCATGAGGTGATATTTTTTCCTTCTTTCAGAAACAGAATACTAATAAATTAGGATCATTATCTGATAGGTCAGAGGTCATTAGATTATTTCCTGTGAAATAGATTCATGCTTGTACGAAGGGAAATTGGGAAATGCCTGCAGTCTTGGTGAGAGCCCATTTGATTAAGAATTTGGTTGGCTTGCTACCTGGTATTTCTCCACAAACACCCTTCCCCTTGAATTCTGAAGTTGGCAATGGATTTGACTGAGGACAGTTTGACTAAAGTCTCTTCCTGTGTTGCACTAGAGGTCTGAGGGTGGGGAGAGGGATTTGGTTCTAGCCCTGAGGCTCAGAGCCACTTAGGTACTTGAAGATTTCACCTTCAGGCTGAGGTCCAAAAGGAATGTGTGTTATTTATGAATATGATTTGGTTGCTGAGATAGTGAGTAAAGAGCAGGTGAATCCTTCAGTCAGCCTCTCCTTCTAGGAGTTCTACAACCTCTATCTCACTGTGATAGAATTAAAAACTAAGTATGGATTGCTCTAAATAGGAGAGACAGCACCAGGATTTATAGCCCCCAACAGAGATCCTGGGCTCTGCACCCTGATTGAAACAACCCAGTCTCTCTTTCCTTGTTCCAATGAGTGGACACATATCTAAACATCAAACTGATATGGGAGAAGCTGCGGGCTCCAAGCTGAGGCTCCATCCATCAAAATCACTCTACTCTCCTTCAGAGGATGTCTAGAGGGGATTAAGGAAATCATATCTCAACATGGACCTCATTCAGTGATGTAAATTTCCCCTTAAAGCTATTTTAAAAGTGTTCATTTAGAAAGGTTTGTAGGTTCAAGGTTTTGTAGGAAGACCTGGAATAAATAGAGGTAAGTAAGATACGATCCTCTTCTCAATAACTCATTCTCTGCTGGGGGAGACAGCCGTACAGATGTAATGATGGTACTAGACTGTTGTGAGTGCTGTAATACATGTGCAAGTATTCATCAAAAGAGTGGGGAGGAAGATATCGATGTGGGCTGAGGGAGTAAAGGAAGCTCCTTGGAGGAGGAAGACAGTCTAACAAGCGCTATCCATGGTGATCAAACCAGTATCTTCAGCCACTACCCTTTAGCTTCACAAGGCTTCAGCACCAGATTGATCAAAGAGGCATTTGAGGAGTATTTGACATGTCTTGTTGGAGAAAAGGTCCTAGGAATCGTGTTCAGGCTCTTTAGATGTGAAGACTTAGTTCGGCAATATTAGCCCTTGAGATTTTTCTCATCTCCTGTATATCTTCTTTGTCTTTATGATTCACATTGGCTACTAGCAGGTGGAGGCTCTGATCTAGGTACTGTCAAAACTATTTGAGCTTCAAGTAACATAAGCCAACACAAGAGAGCTCCAGCAAAAAAAAAAAAAAAAAAAAAAAATCAGTTTGCTAAAAAATATTAATGTCTTGTGAAACCCAAGGAGTGGAATATAGTCGAGCCTCAGAACAGACTTGCTACCAGAAACTGGAAAAGCTACTGGGAATCCAGGCCTTACTCCCTCTTTCTCATTTCTGCTTCTCGCTGAGCATCTTTTTCATTCTTCTCTTTATATATCTGTTTTTATGGCTTCTCAGTCCCTATAAAAAAGAGATGGCTGCCCTAGATGTTCAAGTTTTTAATGTGTTCCTCACATTCACACAAACTAACTGGTTATCTCTGAATTCCTATTTCACATTCCCAGTAAAGAGAATCTGTTTAAACTAACTTGAGTCACGTGTCTCCCTTTGGTCCAGTTAAGCTTCTTTTTCTTTTTTTTTTTTCCATTAATTTAATTTTTATTGAAGTACAGTCAATTACAATGTATCAGTTTCTGGTATACAGCACAATATGCAAGACTGGGACATTGTGCTGTACACCAGTTAAACCTCCAACACCCAATGCCAATTGTAGTGGGTAGGCGGTTCCCAACGCATTCAAGGAATTCTCTGATACCAGCTGGGTATCCTACAAGTCAACTCATTTCTGACGCTACTTACCTGGAGGCAGCATCTGATTCCACAGGCTAAGGGCTCAGTCCCAAAAGACTGACCTGCACTTCACATGTCAATCATAAGCTCAGTTTGTCACCTGTGCTTCTGACCAAATGGCTATAAATGAAAGGTTCCCACGACTTCCTTTCTGGGTTTGACTAATTTGCTAGAGCAGCTCACAGAACTCAGAGAAACATGTTACTTACTAGATTACCAGTTTATTATAAGAGGTGCTAACTCAAAACAGCCAGATGGAAGAGATGCATTAGGGTAAGGTATGGGGAAAGAGTGCAGAGCTTCCATGCCCTCTCCAGGTGCACCATTCTCCCTGAATCTCCACTGTTCATTAACTTGGAAGCTCTCTAAATTTTGTCCTTTGGGGTTTTTATGGAGGTTCCATTACACAGGCATGATTGATCAAATCATTGACCATTGGGGTTTGAACTCAAACTCCAGCCCCTCTCCTTGCCCCACAGGTCAGAGATGGGACTGAAATTTCCAACCCTCTAATCATATGGTGGGTTCTCCCAGCCACCAGCCCCTCCTTAGGTGTGGTCCAGCAGTCACCTCATTAACAGCAAGAAACACTTCTACTGCTTTCATCATCAGAAATTCCAAGGAAGCTCCGTGGCAGTAATGGAGACAAAAACCACATACACAGTCGAATCTTGAACAATTTGGGGTTCTGGGTGCCAATCCCCATGGAGTCAAAGGACGGCTATCTCTGCCTCAAAAGCAAAAGAAATGAGAAGTGACTTGTCCAACGGCAGGAAGCCAAACCAGTCTGGGTAGAATCGGGACTCAAACCCTAGTTCTTTTGATTTCATGTATTGTGATCGCTAATCGAACACAAACTCTTCTCCTTACTTAGTTAAAGATCTGTAAAATGAAAATACAGGTGTTATATTCACTGAAAAAAATCCATGTATAATTGGACCCACGCCATTCAAACCAATGTGGTTCAAGGGTCAACTGTGTATTTCTCCTTACAAATCACAGTATCCCACCAATCAACTTCGTATATGAGTAGAAGAGCATAAACACAGCTGTCAATGCCCCATGCCTGTGGTAGAAAGAAGGTTCTTTAAAAAAAAAAAATGGAGAAGAATTGCTTGGAGACTAAGCCGATCACTCCCTCCCACTTCACCTCTAAAAAGACCATTCTATCCATCCCTTTCCAAGTGCCAGTTCAGGGAAGCTCACGTTTAGGGAAAAATAAGAAAAAAGAGCATTACTAGTTGTAGATGCCATCTTTTAGAAAAACACTGACATGAACCTGATCTTCACGAACTCGGGCTTTGACCATATCAAGGTTGTGCTTCCGGACGTTCCTACAGTGCACATGAGTCTATTTGGCTTGGTCTCAACAGCTTCATTTTCTACCACATGCATCATTCTGCCTGACAGATGGGTATATGATGCCTCTAGACAAAGCAGGTTCAGGAAGGCCCTAGGAAGCCCAAACTCTTTGGTATCAAACACAAGGCCCTTTAGACTCTGACTCTTGTTGCTTCTCCAGTCTGAACTATGACCACTCTTGATCTTGCAATCATAACACGATTGCAGACATTTAGAACTGCATGTGATTCCTGAAACAATGCATAGCGTTTGTAACTCCATGCCTCTGGACAACCTGCTCCCTCTTTCTGGAACCTCCTCCTCATCACCTGTCCATATCACAAACTCCTAACCACCTGTTAAAACCTGGCTCACATATATCCCCTTCCAGGAAGATCTCCTTGAGACTTACACACATACGCACACACACACCACTGAATGGGATGACAAACTGGCCTAACTCAATATAAAAGGGCGCTCCGAGGCTGGGTACCTCTGTGCATAGCACCACCTCTAACCCTTCCCTTTTTCTTCCTTCATGAGTTATTCACAGATACTAGATGTGACCCCAAGCTTCCTTACCATAGCTGCGTTTTATTTATCTTTATATTTATTCTCCTGGAAACACATCTTTGGACAAAAAAGTAGTGTAGCTTGGAGATTAAGTATAAGAACTCTGGACAGATGGTCTGATGGACCCACCTGAGTTCAAATCGTAGCTTTCCCAACCCTTAGCTGTAACCCTGAGCAAGGTATCTTACCCTTTAAGTCTGGTTGCATACCTATAAAATGGGAATCATCTTAAGACTTACCTGTAATGTAAGGGGTGGTGATTTAATGAGATAATATGTGCAGCATAGTATGACTTCAACAAATGTTAGATATTATTATACAAAAATCTTCCAAACAGAATTTCTCTTTTGTTTGATGACTCAGAAGGGACTCTATTTCAACAGCAACACAAAAAATCTTGTGTGCCTTGGGGATCTTTCCTAAGAACAATGATAAACCATTGTCCATGAGATGGGCTAGAATGCTGGTTACTGGAAGGTAGGTTCTGTTTAATAAATTCAGTTTCACCTCCTGCATGCTTTTTAGCTTTGATTCGATTTCCCTTTTCCTAGATGGGGAAGAATTGGAAATCCAGGCAGAGCTTTGATTTGACACCTAGGGATTCTCTTCAACAGCCACGAGACCGTGGGGACGAAACGTCCTTCCAGGGCTCTCATCTTTGCCCCTGCTTGTCAGCCCAGTCTCAGCCAGTGCAGTTCACCCCAGAAAAGTGTTCATCTCGAAACAATAGAGGCGCTTTCTGTAAAGTTCTAGAACTCTGAGCTTCTCAACCAGAACTCCAGGGGGAATAACCTCACATTCTGTAAGAGAAAAAAGAGGTTGGGGCAGAGGGGAAGCAAAGGAAAAGAAAAAAAATTCTCTCTCGCGCGCGCTCTGTCTCTCTCTCACACACATACACACACACACTTTGCTGTTTGTGAGCTATAGGATTTTTGAATTGATAAGAAAATGCAGCTATTTTTCTAAGTCTGCTGGTGATGGCTCTTCTTCCAGGATCTCATTGGAGGCTGATCTCTGAGGGTGTCCACATCCTCAAAGGCGCAAGAACCAAAGACTTGGACCATCCCTGCACCCTTGTAACCCACCTGCCAGTTCTCTCTCCCAGCCCCTCATGCACTGCCTCACTGTTTCTTCTCTTCTGTGGGCTCCTTTCTCTCTCTCTCTCTCCCCACACCTCTCTCCCATCTTTTCCTCCTCCTACCTCTCTCCCCCTACCCGGTTATTGGAGGAACTTATTCATTCCCAATCATGTTCTGTTCTCAGCGCTAGAAGATGGGACACATTTCCAGCTCCACAAAGCCAGCCCCAAGACCGTGTTCATCGCGCGTGAGCACAGCTTTTGTGGGCAGGCACATGCCTGGAGGGATGCTGGCACCGGACCACCGCCCAGCAGCCTCTTGCCTTGAGCTGTAGAGCGCGGATAACAAACGTTGCTCCATCCAGAAAAGCCCGCACTTCCAGAGCTGCTGCTTTTGGCCTGGGCTGAGCTACTCTTTGAGCTCTTTATTTTGAAACCATTTCTTGCTGGATTCTGCAACAATCTGTCTCAAAAAAAAAAAAAAAAAAAGATACAGAGAAATGGCCTGATCGCCACTCACTGATTAACTGGCTCCGGGAACACAATAGATCTCTGGCGTGATGCAAATAACTGTTTTAAATCTGCTGCTACTTTTCTAAATATTAGCATTAGGATTAAACAGAAATGTCTCCTACCCCAAATAAAAGAACACCAGGTTTAGGACCAAAGAGAGTTGATTCTGACATTCATTATGATATTTAAAAAATATTTCAACTTGGAGAAAATGATATAGGAGATAATTGGGTACAGAAAGAAAGTTGTGTTTTCACTTCCTTTTTTTCTTTTTCTTTTTCTTTTTTTTTTTTTTTTTTAAGAAGGGGTTGAGTCTGAAGCTGGGCATGTCAGAGAATTTACCCAGGAGAACGGCAAGCCTGCAGCAGAGTCAATTTAGTTACAAGATCAAAATCTCTTGACTCACAGAAGACAGCGTTAAAAGGTTGGGAACAGCTACAGATCTGTTAAAATCATGCTTTTGCAGCAAAATCAGATTCTGAATTGCTTTACAGGCTCTTCATTTCTAAGACCACTTTCAAGCTGGCAGTTTTTGGTCCAGGCAGTCAAAATGTTTAGGAAGCTGTTAAACCAAGGCATTGACTTCATGCAACCCACCTCCTCCACCTCCGCTGCCCCAAGTCTCCAGTCCTGACCCTGGTCAGGTCCAGATGCTTGAAGGATGAGAAGAAAAAAATCAAGTCCCAGACTGGGGCTGATTTGCAGGTGTTTGTGGAATGGTAGGTTGCAGGGCTAGGAAGCCACTGCCTGACGCTCGCTTGCCAATGTGAACAACAAATATGTTCACACCAGCTACTGAGCACGCACTGTGTGCCCGGCACTGCACCAGACATTCATGGACAGGGGTCAGCAAACCAGTGTGTCCAACCCACTGCTTCTTTCTGTACAGCCTCTGAGTTCAGAAGGGTTTTGACACCTTTTAAATGGTTAAAAAAAATCAAAAGAAGAGTATTTCATGATTCATGTAAATTACATGAAACTCAAATTACAATGGCCAGGAGTAAAGTTTTATTGGCACACAGACATGTCCATTCATTTACGTATTATCTCTGGCTGCTTTGACACTGCAACGGCTGAATTAAGTGGCTGCAACAGAAATGGTATTCTCCGCAAAGCATAAAATATTGACTCTCCAGCCCGTTACAGATTTGCCTACCCCCATTTACCTACCTCGTCGCATTTGCACCATAGACTTTCCACAGTTGGGACGATGGTATTCTAGGTGTTGCTGATGGAGATGGAGTGGGGGTGCAGAGATGTCACTGTACCCAAGCACTCTGCGTAATTTCCTTCTTTAAAAGTCACTTGTAATGAGATTTCTTTTTTTTTTTTTTTTATTGAGGTATAGTCAGCTTACAATGTTGCATCAGTTTCTGGTGATCAGCATCATGTTTCAGTCATACATACACATACATATGTTTGGTTTCATATTCTTGTTCATTAGAGGTTACTACAAGATATTGAATAGAGTTCCCTGTGCTATACAGTAGAAACTTGTTGTTTATCTATTTTATATATAGTAGTTAGTATCTGCGAATCTTAAACTCCCAATTTATCTCTTCCTACCTCCTTTCCCCACTGGTAACCATAAGTTTGTTTTCTATGTCTGAGAGTCTGTTTCTGTTTTGTGGATGAGTTCGTTTGAGTCTCTTTTTTTAGATTCTACATGTAAGTGATATCATATGGTATTTATCTTTCTCTTTCTGGCTTATTTCACTTAGAATGATGATCTCCAGGTCCATCCATATTGCTGCAAATGGCACTATTTTATTCTTTTTTTATGGCTGAGCAGCTTTTTTTTTTTTTTAGTATAATTCTTTTATGTCATAAAACACTGTTCTTTCATTTATTTATTTAACAAACATGTCTACAGTGCTCAATATGCAGCAGGCCCTAGTCTAAGTGCTTGACACGTAGTAACTCATTGAACTCTCTCAGCTGCCCTGCTATTACTACCTCCATTTTGCAGATGGGGAAACAGAGGCACACACTGAGGTTTAGTAACTAACTCCCCAGTCATGCAATCAGTCAGTGGCAGAGACAGAATTTGAACTTGGATGAACTTGGATGGAATGCCCTTGATTGGCACCAAAGCACCATGTAAAGATCAACACATCATTTGATCTTTACAGCCATCCTGTGAGAAGTATGCCCACTAGTCCCACTTAATAGATATGGAAACTAAGAATGGAGGTTAAAAGACCCAAGGATGAACATCTATTTCATTGCAAAGCCATGCTTTCTCTGCCCTCCCCTCTTCTTGCCTGTGCATGTAAGCCACCTTTATTTTCTTTCTGGTTCTCTTCACAGCACTCTTCATGCACTTGGCTCTTTTTCATCTCTCAGATGAGGTGACCTTAGCAAAAAGTAGGTCTTGCCTCTCTCACAAAAAGCTCCCCAAATAGCTGTATTTATTTCTCTCTCATGTAGAAGTGTGTGTAGATATTAAAGGCTGGTAGGCAGCTCCATTGTCATGAAGGACCAGACTCCTTTAATGTGTGCGGTTTCTGTCTTGGAGCCCAAAAATGTTGCTCTAGCTCCTTCCATCACACCTGACTTCTAGTCAGCCAAAGGGAGGAAGAGAAAGTGGAACAACTTGCCTCTTTTGCTGACCTTCCATTGGCCAGGATTTGGTCAGATGGCCACAGCAAGCTTCAAGGGAGTTTGGGAAAACTAATCCTTTTTTTTTTTGGAAGGCTTTGTGCTCTGCTAAGACATAGATAGTTCCGGTGATGAGTGAGAAGGATAGAATGGGCGTGAAAAGATGATAGCCACAGAGCCTTGTGCTTTGCCTTAATCACATTTCTCTAATTTGTAGTGAGACCTTAATTTGTGAGATTGTTATAAAATGTCTTTTTCTCTCACTAGGCTAAAACTAAGACTGTCTTACTTGTTTCTATTATGTCCCTAGCACTGGGCAGAGAGCCTGGCATGTGTGTAGCTAGCTGCTCAATAGTTTTTTGAATGGATGCCAAGCAGAGTCAGTCAGTGATGGAACTTAGGACTCCAAGCTCTTAGCCTGTGTCCCCAGCTCTAAGCCAAGGTGTAGGTAAAGGTCACCTTATCTTCGTTAAGCTACAAGATGAGAAAACTCCAGGTAGAGAGTATATAGGTGAATACTCCTTTCCTGACCCTCTGGGTAGAGTTGTATTGTCTGATCAGTGACTGCCTACTTGGAGAGAGAGACAGCCAGTGAGGATGTGATATGAACACACGTACAGATCAACAGCAAAGGACTAACTTGGTAGCAAGAGGGCTGGTTTCCCGTGTGCAACCCTCTGCCCAAGTCACACTCCTTTCATGAACCCCAGACAATAGGGGATGTAATCATGGGTCCATGATTTGAGCACAATTAGCACCAATCCTCATACCCTTGAGTGAGATCTCTGCTAGCCAAGGTCATTTTTATAGCTTTCTCCTGGGGAAATATCTTTTGTTGCCACTTACATTTTTCATTTTGCAGAATGCTTAGGAGAGATATCATTTCTCAACTGCCTACTACATGCCTGGACCACCCGGTCTCTGGAACGTACCCCCTCAATCAAACACTCAGTGGCTGTGAGAGATCGTCAGTATAACCAGTGGAAGAAACAGTGTTCTGTGTTCCCCAAACCATTTCTTTTTCCTCCTGAGCTCACGGAAAGGCTACATTTCTTATCTCTTTGATGGGGTGGTGGGGAGGGAAGGGTACTTAATCAGCTCTGGTCAGTGGAATGTGGACAGAAACAACATACGTTACCCCCGGGCCAGGCTCCTTCTTTCTCTCTGTCTTCACCTTCCGTGGAGGGATGGCCGTGTGTGAAGATGGTCTAGCTATGAAACAGAAGAAGCCGGCACCCTTCATCCCTGAGTCCTGGTGTGAGAGACATCTCAGGAGCACCTTTTCAGAGTCATCCATACATTTTCCAGCCACCGCTGTGACTCCAAGCGCTCCACATGTTCGAGTGTGCAATCCTTGTTTACACCAAAGCTCTATTGTTGGTGGCGAGTATATAGATCCTCCAGAGGTGTAGGGGTGTGAAAGTTCCCTTGGGGCAAACTTTTTGTTTGTTTTTCCAGTATTATTGAGAAATACTTGTCTACATCACTGTGTAAGTTTGAGGCATACAGTGTGATGCTTTGATTTACGTCTGCTACTATAAAACGATTGTTGCAGTAACTTCAGCTACCATTCATCACCTCATATGGATACAATCAAAGCAAAGCAAAGAAAAAAATTTGAGAATTTTCTCCTTGTGACGAGAACTCTTAAGATTTACTCTCCTAAGGGCAGAGGGTAGAGCTCAGTAGTAGAGCGCAGGCTCAGCACACACGAGGTCCTGGGTTCAATTCCCCAGTACCTCCTTTAAATAAATAAAAACCTGATTATTTCTTCCCTCAAAAAAATTGGCTTACTCTCTTAACAACTTGTCTATATGTTATATAGCAGCGTTAACTCCAGTCGTCATGTTGTACGTTGCATCCCTAGTACTTACTTATCTCATAACTAAATATTTGTACCTTTTGACCTTCTTCCTCAGATTCCTCCTCTCCTTCCCCTCCACCTCTGGCAACCACATGTCTGATTTCTTTTTCTATGAGTTTGGGTTTTTTTGTGTTATTTTTTTAGATTCTACATATAAGTAAGCTCCAATATTTGAGCTACAATATTTGTCTTTCTCTCTTTGACTGATTTCATTTAGCTTAATGCCTTCAGTGTCCATCCATGATAGGATTTCCTCATTTTTTATAGCTGAATAATAGTCCATCGTGCACACATATGTAGAACTATACATGATCACAACTTCTTTATCCATTCATCCTTTGATGCATACGTAGGCTGTTTCTACTTCTTGGCTATTCAACATGGGGGTGCAGATATCTTTTTGAGTTAGTGTGTTCATTTCCTTTGGACATATTCCCAGAAGTGGAATTGCTGGATCATATGGTAATTCTATTTTTCATTTGTTGAGGAACCAACATACTGTTTTCCATAGTGGCTGCACCAGCTTACAATCCCACCAACAGTGCACAGGGGTTCCTTTATCTCTGCAACTGCACCAGCACTTGTTCTCTCTTATCTTTTGATGATGGCAATTCTAACAGGCATGAGGTGATATCTCATTGTGGTTTGAGCATCTTTTCATGAACCTGTTGGCCTTTTGTATAGCTTCATTGGAAGAATGTCTATTTAGGTCCTTGCAGCAAACTTTTGATCTGTGGGGATGGGAGGCAGTAGATAAATGCCTCCCATTTTTCTTATATCAGATGCATAGTCATAAGGCCCATTTCACACACCTTCTCAGAGTCTGTGGCATCACACGCCCCATTGTCGTCAGTGGCCAACAACTCAGTGAGGCATCCTTGTACTGACTCTTCCTTTTAGCTTGCTTCACACTCCTTGTTCTCACTCCTGCTGCCTGGTAACATGCTCCCTAACAAAGCGTTGGCACATGAACCTCAGGCTCTGCCTTTTGGGGGACCCTGTTTAAGACCCCCCTCTGGACACAGTGCTTTCTGGGAAAGCCAGTCAACCAGAACATCCATATTGACTTCTGTGGGAGCAGGAAAGAAATTGTGATTGTATTGAAGCTGGGTTTGTTTATGACAGCAGCTAATGCTAATTACTCTCACAAATATATTACTGTCTTTTTACAGATATGAGAGCTGAGTTCAAGGAAGTGAAATAACTTTCTGTTAGTCACAGTTTGTGTTAGAACCAGGGTTCAATCAAGATCCACGTAACTTGCAGTGATTTCTAGGAAATCACAGTTTACATGAGACGTTTACAGAATTTCAGCAAAATAGCAGTCTTTTAGAGAGTTATTTCTTCACCTCTTCTTCCCTCCCCCATCTCATCCAGTCTCAGGGGCTATGACAGTATCAAAGGGGATATTTGCTGAACTCAAAAAGCACTAGTGGAAGCAACCTCCCCCTTTCCATCAAGTAACATCCATTGATATATATGCCTGTCTTTTTATTTATTTGAGCAGAAGTAGGGGGAGAGATTCTTTTTCAGGACTATGGAAATAAGTGAGTAAGACTTTGAAGAGGTCTCAGTTCCTAATTTGTCTCTTAGGATTACTCAATCAAGCAATCATCATGTATTACACGAAAAAGTTTCTATGTGATACATTCAGAAAAGTAGCAAAAAGTAAGTAAAATCACCTATAATATTAGGAATTAAATGAATCCTTCAAAGTGAGAGAGAAAGAACTCCCATCTCCCCCCAAATCTCCAATCTCAACCATCATCAGACTCACCTCTCAAAGAAGAGCATTGTTAAGAGTTTGGGGCAAAGCTATTTCTAATAGATCCATCTATCATCGATCTATTTATCTACTTATCCATTTATTGATGTATTCATATGTATAGTTTTTTTTATGACTTTGTACATATATACACAGTTTGAAACAAAACATTGAGTGTTATTCAAAATGGCTGAAATCTTCTCCTCTTAATTCTGTATCAAGAAAATTTTCATTCAGCATATATTCATTAACTTATTCAACACATTTTACTCATTACCTACTATGTGCTAGGTGCTGTCTTAGCCTTGGGGGCACAGCCGTGAACCTGACAAAGTTCCTACTCTAATGAATTATGTAATAAAATTTTATCTTATGATGTAGTATTTTATTGCATAAAAGTACTAAATTTCACTTAACAAGTTACTCATAAATAGGCATTCTATATAGTTTCAATTTTATTTGTTGATATAAAAAATACTGTAATAAATATTATTGAATGTGTATCTGTACATACTTATGCTATTATTTCTGTGAAATAGAAGCCTAGAAATAGAATTATTAGGTCGCATTTTTATAGACACTGTTAATCTACCCTCCAAAATATTGTACCAAAGTTTTGATAGAGCCTGAATCTGCTCTATTCTCTTTGCCCTCTCCTGCACTTAATGTTGTCAAAGTTGGGGATTTTTTTCCCACATCTTGTAAGGTGAAAGTAATAGCTCATTGTTTTTATGCATTTCTTTAGTATCATTTCTTGTGTTTGTTGGCTGAATGTGTTTCTTCTGTGAATGGCTGCTCATGTCGTGCATCCACTTGCCTACTGTTTGTTTTTCCTATTAATTAGTACTGAACTCGTACTGTTGTGAACCTGACAGATAGATTCCCTCATGGAGCTTCCAGTCCAGCATGGAAGAGAGACCTTGAGCAATGGTAAAAAGAAGCAAAAGCATCCCATGAAAGTGTTGCATCCAGTTTTGTGGGAGCACCTAACAGTCTGGGGTGGGTGTGAGTAGGGAAGACTTTCAGGTAGAGGAGCTATTTAAAAGTAGGAGGAATTGACCATGTGAAAGCAGACAAGGGGATTAAATTCCAGGATAAGGAAGCAGCAAGCATGAAGGCAATTAGGAGCCTCTGGTTTGGCTTTAGTGCCTACTTAGATATCTATATAACTAGAACTGCTTGTATCTGCAGAATAATGAGACCAGGTGATGTTAAGATTACAATGTAATTTGTCCTTAATACCATTAACAACAGTAACAGTAATAGCTAGCATTACTGATAAGGTAGTATGTTCCAGATACATCTATGAGTACCTTAAGTGTATTATCTCATTTAATCCTGCACTAGATACTATTTTATTATTCCCATTTTACTGATGAGGAAACTGAGGCACAGCCAGGAAGTAGTGAAGCCTGTAATTACACTTGTATAGTAAGTACTCCGTGTCAGGAAATTTCTATTTCTGTTGTATTCTCCGTAGTATCCACATTAAGACCTGGAGCTTCATTATGTTTTCCCTTACATCATTGCTGTGTAATGTTGGGATCAGGACTCTGAGCATTAGATTCATCTTCTGTAAAATAAAAATATGATGATAATGATGCTTAACATTGCTAGACTACTTTCTCTGTCAGTTTGGTAATTTGGATTATACTTCAGTTAAAAAAATTAACCTTATGATCACAGAGTGTTATTTTTCACTCACGGTCCATCATGAGTTGGCTGGGAGTGCCGCTCCATGTTTCCTTTCTCTAGGACTTGAGCTCTCAGGGGTTCTATCGTCGTGTGGGCTTCCACTGTCCCTGCGGCAGGGGGAGGGGGCGCTATGGTGTCCCGCACTAGCAGCCAGGTGCTTCCATTCAGCAGTGGTGCATATTCTTTCACTTTCATTTCATTGGCCAAGGTAAGTCATGTGGTCACACCTAAGCTCCTGCACAGGGAAAGGCAGTCCCACCAGGTGCATAGAGAAAGAGGAACACGACCACTGATGAATTATCATCCGTGTGCCAGCTCTGCTCTGTGTTTTACTATAACAGCTCTCCTTGCCAACAACCCTGTTTAGTAACTATGATTGCTGTACCCATTTTAAAGATGAGGAAGTTAAGGCACAGGAAGGTTGAGTAACTTGCCCAAGGTCACTTGGCTAGTAAATGGTAAAGCCAAGTTTGAACGCCACCCATCAGTCCTCAAATCCCATACCCTTATACCATGCACTATATTTACCTTACGGGGCTATTCTGAGACTAATAGATAGCCTACATTTTCAAGTCTCTTCCTATCACAAGGAGTGCCTGCACTGCTGTTGGGGTTGTTACTGCTGCTTCCTCAGTGTGCGGGGCTCAGGACGTCCTTAGGTGGTGAAATTGATTTGACTCAGCCCCTTTCAGTGGCCTTCGCCGTCTCCACTACCCATCCACAGAAACAGGTTTTTCAGGAGGTGTGGCCGTCTTTGTCATGAATGAGTCCCACACGAACAACCCTGCACACAATCTTTTTCCAGTCCGGGTCCCATTAACCTAAAAATCTCAGGCAAGCGCAGTGATGAGAATGAATAAACGTCAGTCTCCAAAGGGCCGGCTCTGAGTAAGTCATGCAGCACAGTGCAAAGCGGGATAACACGTCGTAAATCAATGCTGTTAAAATGAATACTTGATGGTGATCCCAAGGAAGGCTATTTACCATCAGCACTTGAGCTACGGGAGCAGTGTGGAAGCCAAAGCGATTTGCATCGCATGGAAACGCTCAGGTTTGCCACTGCTGATGAATTCTCGAGCGCTTTGGCTGTTCTCCATATGCAGAGCTGTTTAATGTTTACCTAAAAAGCAATGGGGCAGGGATGTGCTCTCTGTGCCTTGTGAATGGGGAATGATAGGGGTCAGTAGTGATGCACACGAAGTGAAGCAAAGCACAGGAAATCTATTTTTAGTTGCCACCCCCCTCCCTGACTAACACACCTGGCTTTTATCCTCTCTGGAATTTGATGAGACAATTCCATCTCGGAGGTGAGTGGAAAGAGACACGGTCAAGACACCAGCACTCATCTGCTCTCTCTAACCCACCTCCCTTTCCTGGTCTGTCTCCTCCGGTTGATCAGCCTCCATTTTTTTTTGGCGGGGGTGGTGCTGTGGTTTCTATACGCCTAATCAGACAGCTAAGAGCTGGTACTTCCATCAGTGTGAATCTTGGATACTCTTTTAAAAAGTATCCAGCCCGGGGCCCCAGGGTCCTCACACTCACCTTGAATGTCTTGGATGCCACACAGAGAATAACACATAGCCTTTTGCCCTTCTCTCCTTCATGAAAACCCCCCATTCCCCTATACCATGTCCTAACAGTGCGGACATAGCTTATCCACATTACAGGCACATTTATCTCAGGAGGAAGCGAATAGAAAGCAGGCAACCAAAAGAGGGAGGAAAAGAAACAAAAATGAAGAGTGCTGATGAGCCCACCCCAACGTCCACTTCTCGGGAGGCTGAGAGGGGGAAGGGGAGCCTCATGGTCTCGGGGCCTGCTGGCTCCTCAATGACACGAGTGGCTCTCTAGACTGAAAGCAAGGGTTAGGTTTAAAGATACGCAGTTTTCATAGAACATGCCCCTTGATGTCTTCTTAAGGGAGTGTGACGACAGTAACTTGCTTTTCATCTAAAGAGGTAGGACTTATACCCCACTGTAACGGAGGAATACAAGGATAAGTTAACACCATTTAAGCTCGTTCTGTAAACTGAACTTTCAGTAGATTTTGCACCTGGGATTTGTACCAGAAAGGACAGAGGATTGCTCTTCCTTGTGCACCTTCTCTCTTGTGCCACCAAGAAAAAGATGTCATTAGTCTCGAATAGGGCAGCCCATTGCTTAATTTTCATTTGGTTGAGACCAGGATTTCTCAAACTTGAGCAATACTTATGTAGACTCTTTTTAGAGGAAAATAATCTTCCTGGGTCCCCATGAGAACATAAAGTAGTTTTATTAAAATGTTAATATAGCAATATAAAATCAGAAATTATCTCCTTGTGTTTTTTTTTTAGTCAATTATGGAACCAAAACAAGTTGGAGATTAAATATAAACATCATGGCAGATCCGATAAAATTCAAATGAAAATTATTCAATAAATATGGTGGATCATGCTGTTTGGCTGGATTGGAGTCCTCTCTTTGGATCTGGTTGTCATCCTTTGGGCTTTGCACCGGCTCTCCTGGGGCAGGAGACACAAGCTACCAACAGCACTCCTATCCATCTTCTCCTCATCGCTTAGCATAAATTTATCATCTCATATAAATTTATGCACTGGACCCTTCTTTTCTGCAGAGAGAAAAGGTAATAGTGCTTGGAGTCTATATGATGGTCAATAAAAAATACAAAAGCCTTTTCTGAAACCATGTGGTTAAACTCCACTAGAGAAGCTGGCCATTCAGATGACCCACAGTATGCTTTTATTGATTTCTTTCTGCTTGTCATTGAAGTTGCATATGACAATGAAAATTTCTTTTGAAGAGAAGAATGTGTGTGAACCCTCAGAGGCTGTGGACTCTAGTTTGAGCACAGTGTTCTAGACAAATTCTCCTAATGACCTTTCCATTTCCCTGCTAATCATCTCCGTTTGCACCCCAGGGCAGGTGCACCATCGGAGTGTGGTCAGTTTAGAGGATCCAGTTGGACAATCCAGAAACCTGGATTCTGGGCTCCCATTCTGGTTGTAGCCCTAACCAGCTCTGAGTCTGGCCAAGTCTCCTCTCAGGTCTCTACCAGCCCAAGATAAGCCACCAGCATCTTCTGTCCCAACTGGAATGGCTCCCAACTTGCCAACCTGCTTCCACTCTTGGGCCCCTCCCCTATCCATTCTTCACCCTGCAGGAGAGCACAATCTTGTTAAATTGGAAATTAATCATGTCACTTCTTTGTTTAACACCCTTCCATTGGGGTTCCAATTTTACTTAAAATAAGACCCTTGGACTACCAAGCTAAATCACAATTAGTTCCACCCATCTCTCCAGCTCCATCCCTGCCTCACTTCCTCTCCCACCCCATGTTCCAGCCCCAGAGTTTCACTGTAGTTCTTCAAACTCTCCAATTCTTCTCTACATCAGGCTTTTGTCTTTTTAAAAAACATGTTTTTTTTAATATAGTCAGTTTACATTGTTGCATCAATTTCTGGTGTACAGCACAATGCTTCAGTCATATAGGAACATACGTATATTTGTTTTCATATTCTTTTCACCATAAGCTATTATAAGATATTGAATATAGTTCCCTGTGCTATACAGTATAAACTTGTTGTTTATCTATTTTATATATATTAGTTAGTATCTGCAAATCTTGAGCTCCCAGTTTACCCCTTCCCACCCCTTTTCCACCTCAGTAACCATAAGTTTGTTGTCTATGTCTGTGAGTCTGTTTCTGTTTTGTAAATAAGTTTGTTTGTCTTTTTTTTTTTTTTTTTTTTTTTTTTTTAGATTCCACATATAAGTGATACCATGCAGTATTTTTCTTTCTTTTTCTGACTTACTTCACTTAGAATGACATTCTCTGGGTCTATCCATGTTGCTGCAAATGGCACTATTTTATTCTTTTCTATTGCTGTGTAGTATTCCTTTGTATAAATATACCACAGCATTAGGATTTGAATGGGCTTTTTCTCTCGCTGCTTCCACCAGTCAGCTTTTCTCTCCCTGGCTTCTTATTATACTGCAGATCTCAGCTGTATTCCCTACTTTTTCAGATAGACCATCTCTGATTACCCTACCTTGATTATATTCCCCCTAAACATTGCTCTTTGCCTCTGTATTTGTTAAATTTCATCACACCACAATTTAGCTGTGTGATGTGGGTGGACTTTCCTCTTTGATTCTGTCTTGCTTTCCTAGGAGGGCAGAGGCACTGTCTGCCTTGTTTATCATGGCATCCCCCACACTTAGGACAGTCCTGGCATAGAGTTGATGTTAAATTACTTAATTAACATTTGGGAAGGAATGAAGGCTTCCCATTGGCTTCATTTCCTGGGCTTCATCTTCTTTAGCTGTAGAGTGAAGTTAATAACGCCTGCTTTATTTGACATCATTCACTTAACACAGGTAACTTGCTAGATACCAGGGACACACATTATCCTGAAAAAGTTCAAGAGGTCCTGAGGAAGGTCAAGGGCTGGAGGCTTGGTGGCAAGAGCTGGACACAGGGTGTGTGACTTGGGACTGACTCCCCCAGCCCCTCAATTGAGAGCACTGCCCCTCGGGTACTAACAGCCCAGCACCCTGTGTGCCTTCCTTTCCCCACTCTCGTTAATCTGACTGCCTTTGATCCAGAACAGAGTGTACTTCAGGTATGATTGTTGAATGATCATGGTCATGAAGTTAGGAAACTCTTAAGTCTTTCAACCATCTTCCCACTTCGCTCTTATTTAACATCTCTTCTTGCTTATCCTCTTTCCACTTTCATCCTGGACATCCCGACGGAGTGAATGTCACTTGGGTCATCAGTCCAGTCATTAAGTGAGCACATAATGAGCACCTACTATCTGCTGAGCACTGTTCCTGGTGTTTCTAAGTGGTGGAAGACTATGTTTCTGCTGCCTCTGAGTGCAACACACTTCTTGTTTTCGTAAGTGATACATAGTAGATTTACAATATTGTTAGCTTCAGGTTTACAGCATAGTGATTGTTTTTTTTGCAGATTATATTCCATTATAGGTTATTACAAGATGTTGGGTGTAACTCCCTGTGCTACACAGTAAATTCTTGGTGCTTATCTAGTTAATGGATAGTAGTTTGTATCTGTTGATCCCATACTCCTCATTTGTTCCTCCCCTTCCCCCTTTCCCCTTTGGTAACCATAAGTTTGTTTTCTCTATGAGACAACATGGTTCTGGTCCTAACATAGGCTTGGAGTTTGGTGTGCTAGCTGCTTTTCTGAAGCACATGTCCCTTACAGAACTCTGGGATGCAGTGACCACGTGGGGAGGCGCAGAGAATGCTAGAGCAGGGCTTCAAGAATGAAGTAAGAACCTTGCCTTCTGCTACATTATCCATGTGACACTGGGTGGGTCTCTTAACCTCTCTGAATCAAGGACTTTCAGGTAAAACAGGGCTATCCATTCCCCCTCCATCTACTTTTCGGGGTTCTTTTCAGATTGGAAAAAGATGAGTATAAGGGAACTTAGATGAAGCATAGAGCAGAGTGAAAATATAATGACCTCAATGAATTCAGTGACTGTAAAATGTCAGCAGAGGGAAAGGTAAGGAAACTCATGTTGACTACGTATTTCCTGGATGCTTGAGGCTGTGCCAAACACTTATTGTACCACCCTCAAACCCCCACCCCCCAGAACCATTTTATGAAGAAGAAACTGGGACCAAGAATGTTTAGGTCACTTTTTCACCATTGTGTAGACAGTAAGCAATGGAGTCAGGGTTTTTTGTTGTTGTTGTTTGGTCATTTGTTCTTGTTTTTTTGAATTTTGTTTTAAACTGAAACATAATTGATTTATAATGTTGTGTTAGTTTCTGGTGTATAGCATAGTGATTCAGTTATACATACATACATGTATTCTTTTCCATCATAGGTTATTACAAAGTATTGAATATAGTTCCCTGTGCTATAAAGTAGAATTTGTTTTTTACCTATTTTGTATATAGTAGTTTATATCTACTAATCCCAAACTCCTAATTTATCCCTCCCTACCTTTCCCCTTTGGTAACCATAGTTTTTTTCTATGTCTGTGAGTCTGTTTCTGTTTTATAAGTAAGTTCATTTGTGTCATTTTTCTAGATTCCACATATAAGTGGTGTCATATATTTGTCTTTCTCTGTCTCACTTCAGTTAGTATGATAATCTCTAGGTCCATCCATGTTGCTGCAAATGGCATTAATTCATTCTTTTTTTATGGCCGAGTAATACTCCCAGATACACACACACACACACACACACACACACACACACCCCACAACTGCTTTATCCAGTCATCTGTCGATGGACACTTAGGTTGCTTCCGCGTCTTGGCTTTTGTAAATAGTGCTGCTATGAACATTGGGACGCATGTATCTTTTCAAATTCAAGTCTTCTCTGGATACATGCCCAGAAGTGGGGTCAGTTTTCAAACCAGATCTGGGTGACTTCTATGGCCAGGATTCTCACTTTTTCAGGCAGTCCAAAACAACCAGATGCCGTGTACCATTCTAGAGGGTCATTCCACCTCTACTTAAATGTTTCCATATGTTTGTGGGCTGATTTCTTTGAGATCTTGCCCCCAAGAACAGGTAGGATGGACCCAAGGTCAGAACATCTCTCTACTGGTAACATTAGATCGTCTGTTGTCCCTCAGTCCAACTGGAGGTGCCCTTCCAGAAGTCATGGATTTGCAGGCAATGGGAAAACGTCTTGAAAAATCAGTTTCTCCTTTCAGACAATCCGAGTTCCTCCAAGTCACTATTGTGGGCTGTCAGCCTCACAATTCCGGGAATGCCTCCCTCTCTGCTGGAAACTCCATCACATTGACAACTGCTCTCTGAATTCTGAGAACAGCTCCCCATCCTATTGGTAATGAAATAACAGGGTCGTGGCTGCATCGAGACAGAGGAAGCCTGTAGCAATTTGGTAGCAGCTAACACCCCAAATACCCCAAGCTTCATCTGTATTCATTCTCCCCTAGTGCCATGGATGGCTCCTGCGGACTCGAGTTTATCTCAGCCTCAAAGCTAATAGAGTTAAACCAGCTGGTCAATTTAAACAGGAGCAGAACCAGTGAGATGTTACTGTATTCTGAGACGGCGCTAATAAACTTTAATAGATTTCAGCTAACAATTGGGTATAAATTAGACATTGCACTGCTGCTGAGGTAATAACTTTTGGCACTAAATAACAGAAAATCAAGCTCTGTGATGTGCTTCAAAAGCACCTTCATCGAGCCTCCGAGATTCAGGCAGATTTCACTATTGATTACCGCTTACTCTTCCCCAAGCTTTAAGAAAACAGCAGACTGCTCCAAAATGCACCCCCAGAGGAGCCCAGACTTTTTCTCTCACTGGCTCAATAGCTCTTTTACGTGAAGAGGACTTTGGAATAAAAACGGGGGACATGGTGGCTGGGTGGGGGGGCTCTCATAGGTGACTCAGGAACCAGGTGGTTAGATGACCCTTTCAAGGGCACACAAATACTTGTTTATACTTTTCTGGAATCTTCCAGAATGTTCACCAGCTGAATTCATTTCAATTCATTCTGTTTAACAATAGAATTTGTAATCAGCAAGCCCTGTAATTAGCTTGGGTTAGGCACTGGAGTCAATTGGTTGTGTAGCAAGAAATCTGGATGTGGCATTAGCAGAATTTGTTCGGGTCCTGACTACGGCGCTAATTATCCAGGTGACTTTGGGTGAGTCATTTAACCACAGTCCCCTCACCTGCCTGTCTTAACGGGTTGTTGTCAGGTGGAAGGAAATGTGGGATCCCTGTGAAAGTGGGGTGTAGGCTGGGAAGTGCTAGCCAACAAGTGAAATTCAGTAGGCCACACAACCTGATGCTCAGGTTCAGAAGCTCAGTGATGCCATCGTGAGCTGTGAAAGTGGCCAGAAAGCTCCTTGTGGCAGACACATTGGCCTCTACCCGCGGATCCGGGCAGCCATCCTACTCTCTCTTTCTGCTTTGTGTGTGAGACCTTCTCAGACTTGAAACCGTGCTCAAGTTCAGCACTGTAATTTCTGTGTTGGTTTCCACAGGGGTCGAGATTTCTTCAAGAACAGAGCTCTGCATGGGGCCATCGTTACTGAAACAGTTACCATATGCCATTGCATCCAAGATGCATGTTTCTTTCACAATTTAACATCTCTGAGTCGAGATATGTCTCTTGGTTACTGTCTGGCCAGAGTTTCATTAGCAGCCTTCTTTTGTCTTAGTGGTGCACAGGAATGATGCAGTTCACAACTGAGGTCATCTTAGACATGATGGATTATGGAATCATGTTCCTGTTACGAACCAGGTGCTGTTCTGAGTGCTGCAGAGAGGGGGGCCCAAGACAGCATGTTCCTCTTCTGTGGCATTCACATCCTGCCACAGTGGAGTGGGGCAAGCCAAACAGGCAGCAACTCAACAAGAGAGTTGCATACGGCATTGGGTTTTGAAATGACTTAACAGGGAAAAATGATAAAGAGTGCCAGGAGGCTTGGGCTACTGGAGTCAAGATAGTCCACGAAAGCCTCTCAGACTGACTGCAAGAGAGGTGCTACACGGTAAGATTTGGGACAAGAGATTTCCAGCGTGAGGGAACAACCAGATGGACCCTGAAATGGGAATGAGGTTAGCAGAACATTGATGACATAATCCTTCTGGGCATAATTATTTAAATATGTGCAGATGAGAATAGGCATATATGGTCTCAAAGATGTTATCTCTCTGCCTTTCCTTTTTTTCTCAAGCTTCCAAGTTGACTGTCATCAGAGACTACGTTAGCTTCCCAGGGCAGCTGTAACAAATTACCACAAATTTGGATGGCTTAACGTAAGAAAAAGTTATTCTCTCCATAGTCCTCGAGGATAGAAGTCTGCAAACAGTGTATTGGCAGGACCATGCTCTTTCTGAAGGATCTAGATGAAAATATGTCCATGCCTTTCCCTTAGCTTCTGGTGCCTGCCAGCTATCCTTGGCCTTCCTTGGCTTGTAGACACTTCACTCTAATCTGGGCCACTGTGAGCACATGGCGGTCTCCCTGTGTGTCTGTGTCTCTTCTTATATGGACATCAGTTTTAGTGGATGAGGTCCCACACTAATTCAGTATGGTCTCTGCAAAGACCCTGTTTCCAAATAAGGTCATCGTCACAGGTACTGAGGGTACCTCACACCTTTTAGGGGGACCCATTACAACTCATAGCAGAGACACTGATGACACTTCTCAGGAAAGTTTCTTAATGGAGGTCTATTGCTACTTTGATAACACGGGGACCAAACCTTCCTACCACCAAACAGGTCTTCCCTATTTTGCCTACTAAGGACAAAAGCCATGACCACATCTTCAGCATGAAGCCTGCTTTCCCTATAGACATTTTCTTAGTTCTCTTTTAGCCTAAGTGATTTTGATATCAAGGTGGAAGAAACTTTATTTTGGTGGAAGCAGGCTACCACCATCAACACCTCTGGATCTAATCACTGATTACAGAATTAATACTACTGCAGCCGGAGGACATGGGTGGCAGCAAGGGCAAGTTGAGAAGTTTCAAATAACTTAGTAACCAGTTGTCATCAGCAGTATTGGCATAAAAGTAGGTAGTTAATTCCCCAGTCTGTTCCTTTTACTATCTACTGCCACCTTTGAAAGTCATCATAAAATAATAACAGCTAAAGTTTATTGAGTGCGGACCATGTGTTAGGGATTATGTAACACAGTTTAAATGTATTGTGAGCCCATTTAATTCTCACAATAACCCCAGGAGGGAGGTACTATTATTATCCTGACTTTACTTAGGGGAACATGATGGTTAGAAGAGTTTCTGTGTCTCACACAGAGCCACAGACTGGTGAGGACTAGAGACGAGAGTCCCACCTAGATAGCTGGGCTCAAAGGTCCATGGATGTAATCACCCTGCTACTGCTCTTCAACAGGGCAGCCCTTCATTTTACCCCAGAAACGGGAAGTGGCATTCCCAAGGTCACACAACTAGGAGATACCAGAACAGGGAGAAGGTCCCAGATGGGAACCAGTCCAGTGCTTGCTCTTCTGTCCCTTGTCTTGTCAACCTTCACAGCCCAGTGAAAATTCTCCAGCTAGGCATCTGCCCCTCGTCCCCCAGTGAAGGCTTCAGATAGTCCATGGGAAGATCTAGTAGGCAAAGCCCTACCAGGTGATGCTAGCCCTGTTTGGTGGATGCCAACCTCTGTGAGGCCCAGACTTTACTCAGGATTTTGTGGGCACACAGGTACCCATCTGTATAAAATTGTTATCATGGGTCTAATCATTGCCCCAGAGCCAAGTCTGCAGACCACTGAGTGACAGAGACTAAGGCTGGAAAAAAATGCTGCTGGGCCACTTTTCTGAAATTGGAAGACTAGATTGTGAGTGGGAAGTCAGTTTCATCTCCTGCACCACATCCTCTCAAAGCGATGGGTTGCCTGGAATGTTGTCTCATAAAAGATTTTGAGTCTGAGCACATTGGTCCCAGTCTGGGGACGGGAACTGGGTGGCTGGGGATCAGGGGTGAGAGGGAGGGGGTTTATCAAATATATACTTGTATATTTTGCACCCTGTGAATGTACTAGATAGTAAATTTCAAATGATCTGAAGCCCTACCTTGGGATCATGGGAAAATACTAAATACGTTGTAATCAGTTTGTGGGGTCTCCTCTGGACACAAGATGAGTCAGTGTCTGCACACGAGCTGTGCGTTTCTTACCTCTGCACATGAGTCATGATTTTCATAATTTATACCTTGCAAAGATAGAACTTATGGTTCTCATGGAGGAGGCCCTAGGGCAGCTGCCAATGTTGTGTATGTTTCCATTCTTCCTCCAAGCTCATCAGGGCTACATGAGTGTCATAAAATGGCTTTCCCGACTTCTCAGCTGCAAGAGGAGAAATACAGACAAACCCATGGGAATCTTCTTTGCGTCCAACCTCACTCCTTCTTGATGCTTTCACTGGAAATAGGAGTCAGCATCATTTTGCTCCCCCTGGGGCATCCTTCCCTGCGCTCCCTTGGAGTCATCCTTTCCTCCCTCCTGTAGGAATTAGATAGCAGTTGTGGGGGGCCCTCCCCGGTGTTTGGGACCTCAGCCTCCAGCAGATTTTTTAAACAGAAGAGGCGCACAGGTGTGGAGACTCAGGATGAGTCTGTGTTGATGCCTCTGCCTGGGAAAACTGCCCTCGACAAACACATTCGTTGCTCATACATTATCTGTTGGCTATCTCCCCACGTGCCCATCTGCTGCGATGGCAGTGTGCCTGATCCCAGGTCCCAAAGCCAGCTCCATTAAACCTAGGTGCCAGTCACCCGTGAGCCGGCTGCAGGAGACTTCACCCTCTGGGGCCCCTTCTTCTCATCTCCCCTTGGGAATACTGAGACCTCCACCATGCTTCTGACTTTCTCACTTGGTACCTGGCTGGAGGTAGAGCCCACTTTGGCGATCCCAGCATCGGGATGAGAAAGGCTTGTTCTCTGCAGGACAAGGCTCAGTGTAAGCTGAGACTCTGCACTGGGGAAGGAGAGAGGTGGTGAAATTGAGATGTACGTATGAGTTGGGTGGGATCCTACCTGCCTGCACTGGGGGCAGGAAGATATAAATGTGGAGTTATTGGAACCACATCTCTTCCCCTGTACCTCATATGTGTGAGTGAATGAGTGCGTATGTGTGTGTGTGCATTGGTGGAGGATGGCATTTATCTACATCGTCAGTCATAAATCAAATGTGGTTCCCCTCCCTTGTGCCAAAATTGTTTTGAAGGGACAGATAAAATGCCAAGTGTCTGTGCAAACTGCTAACAAAGGCGCATCCTATCTTCTGTGATACAGGTACAAAGGGACCTGGCAGGGAGGAAGAAGATGATTAACTATAATTCGTGGCTGGTAGGATGTCAGGAGCATAGTAGACACTTAGGCAAAATTGTTGAATGAGTGAATGAGTAATGGAGGTCCCCACGCAGCATCATTGAGTGAATGAAATGTGATGATGTCTTTGTTTACATTAATTTTTGAGCACCTACTATATGCCGGGCACCATTCTAGGCTATTGGGAGGTGGTAGCAAGCAAGATAGACCAGACCCCTGCTCCCACAGAGCTTACCTTCCTTCAGGGAACAGACAGAAACAAGCAAATGTATGATGGAAACTGCAGAGCTCAATGACTTTTGATCTCTTTCTTTTGCTCCTGTGGAAAGTAGCAAAAGGGAGGAGACTTGCATGCACATATATGGTCAGGCCCATTCACCTGTATTTGCTGGATGGTTTGTAAAGAACTCCCCCATCTCCATCCACGGACACACATTCACATGTATGAACATACACACTCACACATGCACGCATCATCCTCTCGGACTTGGAATTCTCCTGAAATATACATTATTTTTTCTCATAAAATCTGCAAGAGACAGACCCATGTGACCTGACTGGGGCTGTAGTTGAGGATCCAGAGATATTTTGGGGTTTTTTGGAGCCATTGTCAGGTCACTGTCCCTCAGATTAGAACATTTAGACACTTCTTTATTTTTAAATTTAAAACAAATTTTAAAGTTGCTTTCCATTTACAGTTATTACAAAATACTGACTATATTCTCTTTGCTGTACAATACATCCTTAAGCCTGTCTTACACCCAGGAGTTTGTGTCTCGCATTCCACCACCTTTATATTGTTCCTACCCACGTTTCCTCACTGGTAACCACTAGTTTATTCTCTATGTCTGTGAGTCTGCTTTTTTGGGTCATATTTACCAATTTGTTGTATTTTTTAGATCCCACATATAAGTGACATCATACAGTATTTGTCTTTATCTATCACTTAGCATATTTCTTTGCAGTCCCCAAACCTGTGTCTGACTCTGGCTGCATCTGGGAAAGGATCCTGGCTCCTGGGTCAGGTCCTCTGTGTCTACCCTAGAAAGCTGCAGAGCTGGAGGGTGACAGCATGTGAAACGTGAAGACTGGAGAGATTCCTAAATAGGAGGTGGGTTGTACTTCACTTTTTCAGACATGGCATCTGCCTTAGAGAGTCTGTGATTCCTGGAATATTCCAAAGCTCTGACCTCCTTGGGCTGGTTAGATGCTCAGGAATTGAAGGGTAGTGGGACCTATGGCTTGCCCATACGATTGAAGTAATTTGGATGCCAGAGAATACCATCTATAATTGAGAGACTGCACTCAGGAAAAATTAATATTCTATTAAATTAAGACTGAGTCTCCTCTTTAGCATATTTGGACCCACTCTGATATGTCTAATACTCAAATTACTCATGAAGAGTCCATTATAGTGTTGTCACGGTGACCATCTCCAATTATGACCAGCAGGATTAAGAAGATGATGTCTGTGAAGCTCTCCAAGGCTGATGAGTGAATGTCCATGGGAGAAAGAGGAAGATCTGGGATGGGTCCAGTGTGCAGGGATGGAAGGAGATCTTGAGCCCCAGGCAGGCTGCTGTGTGAATGGTGGCAGGGGTCATCTGCTCCCTGAAGATAAGGATCTTGTCAGTCTTACCTATCACTGTATCAACAGCACCTACAACAATGTTGGTACAAAGTAGGTACTCAGTAACATTGGTTGAATGAATAAATGAATGAATGGTTGTAAATTTCCTCTTCTGCTAGATGAAATAAACATGGTAGAAGTATAATTGGTGCTGGCACCACTAGTGCAGAGAAATTGATAGCGTTGGTTTTGGTGATGGGGAGAGGATAGTTATTATTAGACCGAGAGATAACACACTACCTTGGCTCTGATTGCAAAAGCCTAGTATAAATCAAATGGTCAAAGTTAAAAAATAATCATCCCCAGTGCGTTGAGGGTATCAATAAACAGATAGCTTCTTGCAAGTTTTGCAGAAGCATAATTTGGTGCTACCTCCCTGGAGAAGAATTTTGCAAAAAGTTCCAAAAATCTTAAATATGTTCAATAGTTTAGCTGTACCCTGATAAACTGGTGTACATAGAGTAGTTTAGGAGTTTATCCTAAGGAGATATCTGAGGATGCACATGGATGTTTTACTACTAGTGGGTCCATTGATGCCTTGTTTAAGATAGAAAAATATTGAAACTAGCTTAAACATTCTACAATGGTAAACTGTGGTCCTTCCCTATCCTGGAATACCATGTTGCCATTTGTGCTGTTGTAGGTATATATTTGTCAACACCGAAGTTTGTGTATTCATGAGGATTAGGTTAGGCTCAGGTAACAGAGAAGAAAAAAGTGTTGCTTGACTTTCTTATATGAAGTTTAGGGCTATGATGGGCTTCCTACATCTTCTGGGATTGAGCTTCCAGACTGTCGCTCTGTCAGGGATGGTGAAAGCTCTTAGCACTACGAAGCCGTCAAAGAGCTGTGAGAAGCACATGGCTTCCTCTGCACTGCTCTTTCTTTGTTAAGATGTCCTTATTCTTCTCAACAAAGTTTGGAGCTGTTTTTGTTTGTGCGACTTGTGCAAACTGAGGCAGGGCTTTCGGGCCAGATAAGAGGACTGGGGCTACAGGACTCCAGACGGGCGTGGCTCTGTCTCCCTGACTAAGACGCTTTTAATTTTTGTTGGCTCTTTCACTTCCATCATATCCTAAATAAACAAAGTTTGGAGGAACGTATGTTTTAAAGACTCTGAACCTACAATAATAAAAGGTGTATGTGGAGGATAAATCAGGTTTATTTTAGTCTTTCCCAGCATACCCCACGTGTAAGTGTGTTGGGTGATCTCTGAGACACCGAGAAGCATTTGCAAAGATTTCCTTTACAAGGCCACGTTTGCAACCTTCTATGAAAGACAGGCAGCATTTGCTCATTAGGATGGACCCTGAAGCAAGGAAAACATCGCCAGTCTTACTGGAACACTCAATCCAATCAAATTAGATAGGAGAGCATCACTTCAGCTCCAGCATTGCAAGGCCATGGCCCCAAGCCAAAATAACTGGCACTGAGTGTTGACTATGATCACTTCTGGGAGGCAGTAGAGTTCTGGGAATCTGGGTGGCGTATGAGAATTAGGGGATTCCAAAGAAGTAAAGTCGGTGGTGAAATGGTGACATGTTCATGGCAGGCAGAGCCCTGATTTACTGGGTAGGAAAGACTTAATACTGGTCCTGATGGAGGGCAGAGCAGTGTATCAGTTTATACATTTTCCTCAGTTTTATTGAGATACAATTAACATAAAGAATTGTATTTATTTAAGATATATAATTTTATATGATTTAATATACACATATATTGCAAAATTATTACCACAATAAATTTGGTTAACATCCATCACCTCACATATTTACAACATTTTCCCCCTTGAGATGTGAACTTTTAAGATCCACTCTCTTAGCAACTTTCAAATACACAGTACAGTATTATTAACTATGGTTATTACATTGTACATTATATCTCCAGAACTTATTTATCTTGTAACTCGAAGTTTGTTTCTGACTACCTTCACCCATTTCTCCTACCCCCATCCCCTGCCTCTGCCAACCATCAGTCTGTTCTCAGGTTATACATTTTTGACAGCAACTTCCATGTTACTGATGTTTCATAGGTTCCCTAAATGTGCATTTTCACCAGAGACATTTAAAACTAAAATGGAGAGAAGTCAATGGTGAGTGTGCTTTACTATATTAAGAGCTCACTGGGTTGCAAGAAATGGCAACCAATTTGTGTGAACTTATGTACAAGGAGACTTTTGTAAAAGAATCAGAGGTATCCTATCAACCCCAGAATAAGCAGTATGGGTAGGGGGGAAAAATCTGAGACCAGGAATTGTAAAGCTACTGGGAGTCCAGTAAACTTGACTGGCCAGCTCTCTGATTGCTGGTGGGAGTTAAACCTGAATCTTGTAGGTTCAAGATGGCTGCCACAAAATGACTGCCCTGGCTGCCCTCCAGAGCTGTCTAATCCTACAGTTGCAGCACCCCGAATTAACTGATACTGTTTCTTCATGCTCCAAAAAACTGACAGAATGATTGATTCATCTTAGGTTGTATGTTTATCCATTGTCCAGTCAGCTGTGGTTGAGGGGGTAGGGCCATGAAGGGATATGGAAGCAGAGTCTTTTTTTTTTTTTAATTTTTATTGAAGTATAGTTGGTTTACAATGTTAGTTTCAGGTGTACAGCAAGGTGATTCAGTTATACATATACATACATATATATTTTTTCTTTTCAGATTCTTTTCCATTCTATGTTATTACAAGAAATTGAATATAGTTCCCTGTGCTAGACAGTAGGTCCTTGTTGTTTATTTTATATATAGTAATGTGTGTCTGTTAATCCCCGACCCCTAACTTATCCCCAACCCCCCGCCCTTTCCCCTTTGGTAACCGTAGTTTGTTTTCCACGTCCGTGAGTCTGTTTTAAGGAAGCAGAGTCTCTGAGGACATGGAAAGGGCAGACCCTCTAAGAAGGAATATGGAGCAGGCAGAAATGATTAGCCGAGAAATGATTTGCCTCTCTAGTATATTAACCCAGAAGGAGAAACGAAAGTGTTGAGCTCAAAGCCTAGAGGGTAGATTCCTGGGAGACAGGAATGCATGTTCTGTTTTTCCTTCTTGCAATTTCTCCATTTACTTCTCTACCACTTTTCTAATTACTACCAGCAGAACAATCAATACAAGGTTATCAACAATAGAGACAAGTTAATTAAGATGAGCAAATTAATCAGGTAATTAAGTGGCCTTCCCTGAGAAGGTGAGCCTGTTGAGGTGTTAGTGACATTAGGTCACATCAAGTTGTCTTTGTGCAGGCTCTTAGGAATCTTGGTAACTGTGGATCATACCAGATGAAACTAAAAGTGTATTATCCTCATTATGGGCACACGATTTCTCTTGGTTGTATCCATAAGAAGTCCATATTCCAATGCACTCCTGGAGCCTTGGTCTCATTCTCACCATATGAGCCATTTGTTTCAGTAGCAGATGTGGGTAGTTACTTACCCAATTCTTTCCTTTTACCCAATAAACAAAACTCCAATCTATCCCTCATGGTCCAACTTGAAGACTACATTACCCAGCTTCCCCTGTAGCTGGAAAGTAGCCAATGAGATTAAGTGGAAATCACTGAGTGGTTCTTTGGGGATTCTTTGATGGCGCTGACCCAGCTGGGAGATATATTCCTTCTATTCCTGTCTTTATATTTTTCGATCTATGATTTCCATTTGGCTCTCTTAAAAAGAAAACTTACCTTTGCTGAGATTTTCTATTTTTTTCATTTTTTTCAGAAGCATTTGTAGTTGATTGTTGGGGCATTTTCATGATGGCTGCTTTAAAGTCCTTGTCAGATAATTCGAGCTTCTGACTTATCTTAGTCCTGGTGTTGGCTGATTGTCTTTTCTCATTCAAGTTTGATTTTCCTGGTTCTTGGAATGATGGCTTTCAATTGTATCCTGGACATTTTGGCTACTATTGTTAGGAAACTCTGGGTCCTATTTAAATCTTTCAGTTTAACAGGGAAACTATGGGACTGTTCAGCAAACAATCCTGGGCATGCTTTTGTGGGCTGGCAAGAGGTGGAGCTGAGATGTGAGTCTAGGACAAATGTGTCCAATGACAGTTTAATTTTCAGAGCCTTGATGGTATGACTTTGGTAAATCTGGTACTGCGGGGGCTCCCAGTGGTCTCTAGTAGAGCCACCTGGGGGGACAGAGGGGTTTCCCCAGGCCAGCAGAACCCTGGCACTCAGTGGGGTAGGAGGGTCTCAAATCCCCAAGACAAAAGGTTTTTGGGCTGCACTGCTTCTTGGGGCTGGAAGTCCCTCAGTGGGGCCAGGAAGTTTCTAGCCCAATGAGGAAGGGGAGCACTTCAGTCAACTGTTAATTTTGAGGGGCAGAAAGGTAGAAGAAATTCTGATTCTGCTGACTGAAACCCACCACATCAGCTTTAGATAAAATATCTCTCCTCTTTTCTTAAGTAAGATAAAAATAAATCGATCATCTTTTAGCCACTGTTATTTGTCTGTAATATGCTACAGAACTTAATGCTAATTGACATAATCTCCTAAGGAGGGAAGAATAAAACAGATAGTCTCCAAAGCTGGCTGAGCCCCGCTCCTCTGGGCTGAACAATCTGACAACCCTATGTCTGTGACTTAGTCGCTCCTGCTTGGCTACAGGCATCCTCTCCTGTGCATCAGAGAATACCTTTTTGAGCGAAGGGACAGAGTGACTGTGCTGAAAGAGATTAGAGTCCGAATCCCAGTTTCATCACTTACGAACTTTGTGACCTCATGCAGTTGCTTCAGTTACAGCTATAAAACAGCAGTAAAAAGAACTGTGGTTCAAATCTGCACAGTAAAGATTAAAAAAAAATATAATGCATGTCAGGCACCTAGTCTGATAGTTATTTTATTACCATCATCATCACCATGACCATCATCTTCTACCCCCAGCAAACATCAAGAGTAATTTTATAAGAAATGAGTTGCATAAAATACAACATATAAATAATCAGAGATAACGTCGACACAGCCCTTCCTATGAGCCAGGCACTGGGTTGCACACCTTGTGTTTGCTCATTTAATACACACAAACCGATGAGATGTGATTGTCGTCGTAACCGTCATTCTCCTTTAGTAAGCTGAAGAGACTGAGGCTCAAAGGCTGAGAACTTGAGTAACACAAGGGTAAGAGCTGGAGCTGAGATGCGATGCTGGGTCTGTCCAACTCCAGAGAGAAAGCTTTTTATCAAGTAGAGTACAGACCAGGAAAAGGTATCTCAGCCTTTGGTATAGCATCTGTTGAGCTCTATTGTGTGCCGGTTCCTCCACACAAATATGGACAAAGCATGGCCATGCCCCCAAGCAGCTTCCACTGTGATTGCAGGAGATAGACATGTAAAGAAATACACACCCTAAAACCTCTGAGTTGTGTGAGATATGTGTGCCTGGGGTTCGTCTGGGGCAGAAAGCAGTCGATTCTAGGGGAGTGGAGGAATAAGCTAGCTCTACAGCTCAGAAAGCCCGGTTCTACATTTCTGGACAGTCTCTTTCCTAATAAAATTTTGAAGGATATTTTCTTCTTTAGGCAAAGAAGCATGACAGCACTTACCAGATCATACCTTGAAAAAAAAAAAAACTTTTGATGGTTGTGAATGAAGGAATTGTTTGCTATCAGTTTAAAGCCAGAAAGGACTAGAAGATGCTTCAGCAGACACAGCACTTCCCTCCCTAGAGGTCGAGGAAGCACCAGAGCAGGCTGTGCTTTGCTTCTGTTTTTGTTGTGGCTTCCCTGGCAACTCATTTGCCTTTTCTGCTCGCAGCTTCCCAGCTTCCACCAGTAGATTCCAGTTGTTTGGATTAATGAGGAAAAGCCATGAGGCAAGAGAGAGAGAAATCAAGTAAAAAACTCAGGGACTCAGCTGAGATAGAAAAGCAGATGCTTTCAAATTCCCACAAGGTACCACTGGTCACTTCTTTTGCTCAAAAGCAAAATAAATTAAAAACTTCTGCTCTTTGAAAGACACCATGGAGAAAATATAAAGAAATCCATACAGAAGAACTGAATAGACATTTTTCCAAAGAGGAAATGCAGATGGCCAACAGGCAAATGAAAAGATGCTCAATACGGCTAGTCATTAAGGAAATACAAATCAAAACCACAATGACCTATCACCTCACACCTGTCAGAACGGCCATCATCAGTAAGAACACAAATAACAAATGTTGGCGAGGATGTGGAGAAAAGGGAAAAGGAACCCTCCTACAGTGTTGATGGGAATGTAAATTGGTGCATCCATTGTGGAAAACAGTATAGAGGTTCCTCAAAAAACTAAAAATAGAACTGCTGTATGATCCAGCAATTCTACTCCGGAGTGTATATCCAAGAAAAACCAAAAACACTAAGTTAAAAAGATATATGCACCCCAATGTTCATAACAGCATTCTTTACAATCACCAAGATATAGAAGCAACTTAAGTGTCCATAAACAGGTGAATGGGTAAGGATGTGAGATATATATATATATATATATACACACAATGGAATACTACTCTGCCATAAAAAGAACAAAATTTTGTCATTTGCAGCAGCATGGATGGACTTGGAGGGCATTATGCTAAGTGAAATAAGTCAGGCAAAGACAAATACTGTATGATATCACTTATATGTGAAATCTGAAAAATACAACAGACTAGCGAATATAACAAAAAAGAAGCAGACTCACAGAGATAGAGAAAAAACTAGTAGGGGGTAGGGGGAGAAGCAGTCTAGATGTGGAGAAGCAAGAGGTACAAACTATTGGGTGTAGGATAGGCTGGAGGATGTATTGTACAACATGGAGAATTTAGCTAACATTTTCTGATAACTGTAAATGGGAGTATAACCTTTAAAATTATAGAAAATTAAAAAAAAAGGGAAGCCACAGCCTGGGAGAAAATACTGCAGTGCATGTAAGTGACAAAGACTTGTATCTAGAATGTATAATGAACTCTTACAACTCAATTGTAAAAGACAAATTACCCAAGAAAAAACGGACAGAAAGATTTGAAATGACAATTTACAAAGTAAAATATACAAAAGACCAACAAGCACATGAAAAGCTGCTCACATTCTCAGTCATTAGGGAAACGTCAATTAAAACTGCAGTGACACACCACCACACATCCACTAGAATGGCTAAAATTTAAGACCTGGAAACCAAAGGTTTGGAAGGTTGTGGAGCAACTAGAATTTTCATACATTGCTGGCAGGGTTGTAAAATGGTATAACCACTTTGGAAACCAGTTTGGTAGTTTCTTAAAGTTAAGCATTACCCTCCCTTATGATCCAGCCATTCTCCTCATGAATATTTACCCAAGACAACTGAAAACGTATGCCTACAAAAACACTCGTCCAAGAATTTCATAGTAGCTTTATTCATAGGAGCCCCAAATTGGAAACAGCATGAATGTCCCTTATCTGGTGAATGGATAAAAAAAGTGTGGTATTGCCAAACAATGAAATACTACTCAGTAATAAAAAGGAATTGTCAACTGATTAGAGTAAATAATCTACTGATCTACAGATAACACACAACCAGCAGGATGAATCTCAAAAACATCAAGGCTGAATCCGAGCAGAAAAAGGCAGACAGCTAGACTATAAAATTCCATTATATGAAACTCTTAAAAAAATATATCATAGTGACCATATTAGTTAGCAAGGGCTGCTGTACAAATGCAACAGACTGGGTGGCTTAAAGAGCAGAAATTCATTTTCTCATGATTCTGGAAACTAGAAGTCCAAGTTCAAGGTGCCAGCAGGGTTGGTGGCTTTTGAAAGCTTCTCTCCTTGACTTGTGGTTGGCTGTCGTCTCTCTGTGTGTCACTGTGTGTGTCTGTGGTCTATTCTCCTCTTGTAATGACACTAGTCATATTGGCATAGGGTCCACCCATATGACCCCATTTTACCGTAATTTCCTCTTTTAAGGCCCCATCTCCACACCCAGTCATATTCTGAGGTATACTGAAGGTTAGGACTTCAACATACAAATTTTGGGAGGGACACAATTTAGCCCATAACAGTGATAGAAAGTTGCTTTGAAGGCAGAGGTGAGACAGACTTTGGCTGCAAAGGGCCATGAAGGAGATTTTTAGGGTAGTAGAAATTATACTGTAATTCTATAGTTCAGTTGTTCTGTATCTTAATTTGTTAGTGATATGGGGCACATACATTTGTCAAAACTCATTGAAATGAATACTTAAAAAATGAGTCCACTTAAGTGTATGTAAATTATACCTTTATACAATTGCTTTAAAATCTAAACCTTCACAATATTTTCAGAATTTTTGATAATAAAAGTAATACTTGTTGATTATAAGACACTTAGATTATAAACAGTAGCAAAAAACAAACTATGATGACACATGATGTACTACTGTCATAATTTTTCCGTATGTCATTAGGATATATTCATGTTATGTATTTGTACCCGCATATCTTTTAATGGCAAGATGCAATACACGATTTTTTTGCAACCTCCTTTTTTCCCACTCAGCAGTATAGTACAAGCACCATTCACCATCATTAAATTTTATTCTGTTACTTCGTTTGAATAATTTTATAAATTGCAGACCATCATTTAATTAGCGGTCTCAATTGTCTGACACTTAGGTCATTTGTAATATTTTTTTTCTCTTATCATAAGCAAAGCCACGCATTCCCATAGTTAAATCCGTGCACAAGTCCCTAATTATTTCCTGAAGATGTATTTCTAAAAGTAGAATTTTGGGGTCAAAGGTAGAATTTCTGGTTTAAAAATTTTAAGGCTTTTGATATCTATATTTCATACATATATATGTGTTTCATATCTATATAATTGGGGAAATCTGGACTATAACAAATGGGGTATTTAGAAATATGTTTGCCCATTGAAAGGAGGAGAATAATATCTCATGGCTGTTTTAGTTTGCATTTCTTTGGTTCCTTTCACCAACCTATTCTTCCTATCTTGGCTGTGACGAGATTGGACCCAGAAGTTTAACGTGACTGAGTTCAAAGGGTGGAGCAGGAGTGAAGATGGATGACTTCTGACTCGAAGTCTCCCCATGCCAGGGCCAGCCAGCTAATACTAGCCCTGATGCTAAACAGATCCCTAGGCCAAGGGAGTTTCTGAAGCAGATCCTTAGTTCAGTTGCAACCCTGGCCAGCGGGGAGGAAAAATGCCTCAGTGCCCAACAATCCTGGTCCAATTTTCAAGCAGTTAACACCTATGGAACATGAACTAGTTCACATTAAAGGGCTGTGAGTTATTATGGCCAGCACCCCATTCTGTTATTATCTCCTTCACAAGCACAGAGATCTATTAACACTTTGATCCGGTTCCTGAGCTCTCCCTGGGGGAATCGTTATCAACAACAATATCAACAAAAAGAAAAATGTTGGTATGCAAGGGGCATCCCTATTTCTACAGTCCCCGTCAGATAGGAAGGGAGAGCAAGGCCAAATATTTTTGCCCTTCTCCCAACCAGTAAGTGCTTTTTAGTAATCATGGGAAAACAAAGCACTTACTGGTCGGGAGAAGGGCAAATTTTTCCTTTCTACAGCCTTCTGAGCCCTCGTTCACGCCCCTGGCTTTCTCTCAGACTTTCTTGATGAGGGAGAATGTCAGTTTGTCCTTCAGTCTTAAAGAAAACCTTGAGGCTGGAATGTTC
This sequence comes from Camelus bactrianus, assembly GCF_048773025.1. Taxonomy (NCBI): domain Eukaryota; kingdom Metazoa; phylum Chordata; class Mammalia; order Artiodactyla; family Camelidae; genus Camelus; species Camelus bactrianus. Next base: position 73,296,310 of record NC_133547.1, read on the forward strand.
TGTAAAGGCAGATCCACTGGTGCTGGTAAAAGAACAGTGTGGTGCATTGTAAACACGGGAATTGATGAGGTCAGAACCACCCCAGGGACATGAAAATATATATTTATGTAAGAGGCAGTAAAATTTGTCTGCAATTAAGTTTTACCAAAACCCTCAAATCTGTTGTTTGGTTTTAAGCAGATGTTGAAAAGGTTTATCCTGGATTCTGTCTTTATTGATAGGATGTCTTTTGATCTGCAGCCAAATAAGAAATCTGGATGTTATTTTGGATTTGGAAATTTCCTTTAAATAAACATATTAGTTAAGTATGTAAATCTGCTTATCATCACTTTGGGCATATCGCCAGAGTGGGAAACATCTGGGGCCTCGTGTCAGCCGACTTATTAATTCACACTTAGAGCATGTTTCACCCGGGTTATTGCTGAATAATGTTATCTTGATTGCCTAAGTCAGCTGTGTCTTGACAACTGTTCGTTACAAGTTTGAGGTTTAAATTTTGACTCCCGAGAAATCCTCCGAGGAAGGCCTGTCTGGGCCTAGCGATTTGGGCTTCCAGTCCCCTTCAGGATTGATTTCGGAAATTAATTGTTAACATTTTGGATTATGAATGGTGGAGATCTGTGTTATTTATCTGAACTGGCCAGCATGTAATTCCGGGAAGGGATTATATGACCTCCTCCTGATAAGCCCTGAAGTGGGGTCATTAATACAACTTTCTGCCATAAAGCTCTTTCCACTTTATGGAAGCGCCTCTCCCTCCTGTTAAAATGATACTCAATTGACTTCAACCTGAAAGTCTGGAGTGAATCATCTTGTCTGGTGGCCTGGTGGATGATGAATGGCTGCGGTCTAGTGTTCTCACTAATACAGGTAATAGAGCATATAAATCCAGGGAGTCCTCTGCCCCTCTCACACCTCTAGGCCAGGAAACCAGCCTGGTTGTGACCAAGGCACCCTACTGGGGTTGGGGCATGAGTGTCCAATGATAAAAAGCTGGGATGGCCGGTCACTCAGCTTAGCACCATTCAAGTCCTAATAGCTGTGCTTTGCTGAATGTGGAAAGGCCAGTATAGAGATGGGAAGCAAGCATCACTAAACTTAGGTCTTTTGCTACGATGGGGTTCCTATTTCCATGATAGACCACTTCTCCTTCTCCCTACACCCCCACGCCTTTTGTGTCTTTGTCCATGTGGCCCTAATGGGGAAGAAGAGGCCATAAGTCGTGGGTTAGCATGGCACATGGACTTGGTTAAACACAGCTCTGCTTGCCCTCCAGGGAGGGGCTGGAATGAGAGATGGAGTATTTGCCAGGGCAGGAGGAGAAGGAAGTAGCAGGTAAAAATCTATTATCAAGGTGATTTAGTGGCCTGAGAGCAAGGATTCCCAGTGGCAGGGTAAAGATATTCATTTTTACCATGTTCACTTCTGTGTGTGCTTGTGTGGACACGCATGCTTTCATGGAGCTGGCTCTCCAGGGTGACTTCAAGGACACCTGCTCTCCCAGTGAATGGGCTCAGATAACAACAGAGGAAAAACATTGGTGTGCCAGGCTGGGGGTGGGGTGAAGGTGGGAGCAGTCCACTCAGGGTCCAGGCAATGATGGGTGCATAGTCTGTAGAAAATTAAAAACAATGATAAAACGGATTAAAAGTTGTTTTACTTTTTATTGTCACCATACTCCAGCAATTCTAAACTGCTATCTCCATCCCTAATGCTGAACAGTACATTTGGAGCCTGCAGGGACCATTGGGCAGTAAAACCCTATGGTTGAGTTTGGTTTCCTGCCCCACTTCCCCACACTGCTCCCTCCTGGCCTCACCCATTTCTAGCTCTATGGGATGTGATGATTCATGAGGCACAAACTCCAAAGACTAAGTAAGGACACATTTGTTGTAAAGACAATGTTTTATTTTATTAAATAATTCTTTAATGGTCATTTTCTCTCCCAAGGCTATGTTTATCCATTATTATTTCATTCAAAAGTATTTATTGAGCTCCTACTATGTGCCAGGCCAGGTGCTGGGCATGGAAGTGTACTACACAGTAGACAAGGAAGTGACATGGAGTCAGCATTCTAGATCAGAGACACAAATAAGACAGAGATCTAATACATGAACAGGTGATCTTCATTGAGTAGCTATATGGATTAAAAAAACCAAACAAGATTTAACTATATGATGTCTACAAGAAACCCACTTCAGATTTAAGAAAATAAATGAGCTGAAAGTGAAGAGATTGGAAAAAGATATTCCATGATAATGATAGCCAAAAGACAAAATATATCAGACAAAATAGACTTTAAGTCAAAAACTGTCACAAGAGACAAAGGACATTATATAATAATAAGAGGGTCAATTTAAGAGGATATAATAAATATATATGCACCCAATATCAGAGCACCTAAATATAAAAAGCAAACATTGACATAACTGAAGGGAGAAATAAACAATACAATAAATAACAGGAAATTTTAATAGCTCACTATCAGTAATGAATAGGACATCCACACCAAAAATCAATAAGGAAATAGAAGACTTGAACAATACTGTAGACCAAATGCACCTAACAGATACATGTAGAACATTCCACGCAACAGCAACAGAACAAACATCTTCTTAAGCACACACAGAACTTTCTCTAGGATAGATCACATATTAGGTCACAAAACAAGTCTTAACAAATTCAAGAAGATTGAAATCATATCAACTATCTTTTCTGACCACAATAGAATGAAACTGTAAATAGCAGGAGGAAAATTGAAAAATTTACAAATATGTGGAAATTAAACAATGCCCTCTTAAACAACCATTGGGTCAAAACAAAAATCAAAAAGCAAATCAGAGAAGACCTGAGACAAATGAAAATGAAAACACAATGTACCAGAACTTATGGGATGCAGCAAAAGCAGTAGTAAGAGGGAGGTTTATTGCAGTAAATGCTTTCATTGAAAAAGAAAAAAGATTTCAAATAATCTAACTTTACACTTCAAGGAGCTAGAAAAAGAACAAACTAAGCCCCAAGTTAACAGAAAGAAGTAACATAAATAAGATGATTTGGGCTAGTGTGAATTGCAAGGAAGGGAAACATTCTAGAGCAGTGAGGTAGAGAGTGATGAGCAGGAACACATCTGTATTGGTTAAGGTGATCAAGGATGACCTCTCAGAAGAGGTGACATTTGAACTGACTTGAAGGATGGGGAGGAGCGTGCCATGGGAGAGGAAAAAGTTGCAAACGCCAAGACACTGAGGCAGGAACAAGCCTGGCATATTGGCAGAAAGGAAAGGCCTGTGTAGCTAGGAATATGGGGAAACCTTTTTAAAGAAGAGGCTGAAGAGTTGGGGAAAGGTCAGTCGTGGAGGGTCATAAGACCATGTTATGGAGTTTGCATTTTATAATGCAAGAAAGGGGGTGAGTGAGGAGAATTAAAGTGAAGCTCTTTACTACTTCTCTCCTTATCCCCCTAATTTGCATTTGCATTACTTCTTTTTTTTTTCTTTTGCTCTGTCACTCTTCAGTTTACTAGTTTCAACTGACTATTCTCCACCACATGTCACAGTTTCCCTGTCTCCCCAGAGTTTGCCTACCCTGACTCCATGCTGTACATTTATTTACCTTCTGGATGTCAACTCACTGGCATCCAATTTCCCAGGATGGTGTTCTCTCTATTCTGGAGACTTACCATCTAAAGAGGAAGGATGGTTTGAACAGCTCTGGACCTTATTATGATAATTGGCAATTGTCAGACTCGACCCCAGTTGCCTGGAGTGGAGGACACCAAACAGAGGATCCCATATCTTCATTTTTTCATGAATGGCATTTATGACCTTGGACTTTTTCTTGAGCCTTTGGGAGAAAAGAGATGAGTCTATAAGTGAGGACTGAGAAGGAAGAAAAGAAAGATTAGGAATATGGAGGTCTGGGAGAGTTTAGAGAGAAGGGCAAATGTCAAGCCATGATTCCCTCGTCTGACCCCTGAATTGAGAGAAGTTACGTCCATCTACAGATTGTGTTTCTCTTTTCAGTCTTCAGCAAGGTCTTTCTTCTGATCTATGGCTGTGGATTTGAGAAAAAAAAAAAAAAACAGCCATTTAAGAATGTCAACTCATGTGGGGTGGAGAAAGTCTGGTTAGCCTCTGATTAAAAAATAAAACAATGGTGTTTCTTTCTCTCCCCCTCTACCTCTCCTCAACACACACACATTTACACAATTTGTCAGCAGGGAGAATTGGTTGCTGGGTTCCACTCTGACATAGGTCGAGTGGATTCTATCTTTTTACTGGAGTGGAGTATGACTCCTATGAAGTCACTGCTTTCATTTCTTTCCTTTTTTAAACAAGAAAATAAATTACAGGAATAATGCAGCAAGTTATAGCAATGAAGGGATGAAGTCCTGGAGGAGAAAAGCAGGTGGATCTGGGCTCCTTGCCCAGAAAAAGTGCATGCCTTTTATTTTAGAAAGAAAAAGATGACATTTAATTTCAGGTTTCTGTAGCAAAGAAAGTAGAACTGAGCACTGGGTTTTTCTGGATTCCCTTGAGGAAGATGGCTCAGTGTGGTTCCTTAGATACCTTAGATACTCAAGCTTACCTGTTTTCACTTATTGTGATGGTTGTAGAAGCCTCTTACATCTTCCAAATTCCTGTTGAGGAGTTAGGTCAAGTAAACTACGATCCCTATATAGATTACTTTGGAGATTCAGGAGAACATATACTCAAATGTGATTTGAGAACCCACCAAATATTATGCAATCATTGAGAATTTACTGATCACTCACTCACCCTTGGATCCAGGTCAGACAGACAGGATCCCTGTCTGGCTGGGAAATGAAGGCACATCTTTATTGTGTTAGGCTTCTTTTCATTTCAAGTGACAGAAAATCCAGTCCTAATTGTCTAAAACAAAAAGATAAAATATTGGTGCATATGAGTGAAAAATCGAGGGGTGGGGCTGTGTGTATCAGTTAGCTATTGATGAAAAACAAATCGCCTCAACATATAGTAGCTTAAAACAGCTAATTATTTAGCTCAAAACCTGCAGATTAGCAGCATAAGCTGGGCTCAGCTGGATGGTTATTCTTTTTTTTTTTACATTTTTTTATTGAGTAATAGTCATTTTACAATGTTGTGTCAAATTCCAGTGTAGAGCACAATTTTTCAGTTATATGTGAACATATATATATTCACTGTTACTTTTTTTTTTGCTATGAGCTACCACAAGATCTTGTATATATTTCCCTGTGCTATGCAGTATAATCTTGTTTATCTATTCTGCATTTTAAAATTTCAGTCTGTCCCTTCCCACCCCCCCGTCCCCTTGGCAACCACAAGTTTGTATTCTATGTCTATGAGTCTGTTTCTGTTTTGAATTTTTTTTTTTTTAAGATTCCTCATATGAGCGATCCCGTATGGTATTTTTCTTCTTCTTTCTGGCTTACTTCACTTAGAATAACATTCTCCAGGAACATCCATGTTGCTGCGAATGGCGTTATGTTGTCATTTTTGTGGCTGAATAGTATTCCATCGTATAAATATACCACATCTTCCTTTTCAGTCATCTGTTAATGGACATTTAGGCTACTGTATCCATGTCTTGGCTATTATAAATAGTGCTGCTATGAACACTGAGGTGCAGGTGTCTTTTTGAAGTAGAGTTCCTTCTGGATATATGCCCAGGAGCGGCATTCCTGGGTCATATGGTAAGTCTATTCCTAGTCTTTTGAGGAATCTCCATACTGTTTTCCACAGTGGCTTTCCTTGCTTCCCTCTCCCACTCTTAATGATTTAGATGTCTTCTTTTACAATTTTGTGTTTATTCTATTTGAAATTTATGGTAGTTATCACCTTTCCAGTTATGAGTTTCTCATTTCTGTAGCATCCTGCTTCTTTTCTATGTAGAGTAGACTTGTCAATATTTCTTTTAGCGTGGGGTTAGTGTTGCTAAACTCTTTTAGTTTTTGCTTGTCTGTGAAGTTCTTTATCTCTCCTTCTATTCTAAAGGATAGCCTTGCTGGATAGAGTATCCTAGGCTGCATCTTTTTTTCATTCAGGCCTTTGAATATATCTTGCCACTCCCTTCTGGCCTGTAGTGTTTGTGTAAAGAAATCAGCTGAGAGTCTTATGGGGATTCCCTTGTAACTCACTCTTTGTTTTTCTCTTGCTGCATTTAGGATCCTTTCTTTATCCTTGACTCTGGCCATCTTGATTATGACATGTCTTGGTGTGGGTCTGATTGGGTTCTTCCTGTTTGGGACCCTCTGAGCCTCCTGTACTTGGATATCTGATTCCTTCTTTAGGTTCGGGAAGTTTTCAGTCATGATTTCTTCCAATACCTTTTCAATCCCCTTTGTTCTTTCTTCCCCTTCTGGAACCCCCATTATGCGTAGATTGGCATGCTTTATATTATCCTGTAGGTCTCTTATATTGTTTTCATTGTTTTTTATTTGTTTTTCTCTTAGCTGTTCTGATTGGGTGCTTTCTGTTGTCCTGTCTTCTAGGTCACTTATTCGTTCCCCTGCATTATCTAGCCTGCTTTGTACAGCCTTCAGGTCAGCTCTCATCTCAGCATTTGAGTTTACTAATTCTACTTGGTTCTTCTTTATAGCTTATCTTTCATTCTTGACATATTTTATATCTCTAAACACCATTTCTTTTAGTTCCCTCAGTACTTTGATCACAACTTTTTTGAAATCTTAATCTAGTAGGCTATCAGTGTCTATTTCCTTGATCATGCTTTCAGGGGATTTCTCTTGATCTTTTAATTGGGAGTGGTTCCTCTGCTTCTTTGTATTGCTCATATCTCTCTAGCACTGTGGCTTAAGGAGTATCAGTTATCTAGTTCTCCTGGAGACGTGTGGTCTTAATGATTTTATCGAGAGGTCTTTGTGTCTTCGCCCTGTTTCACGAACCCTGCTTGCTGTTTCCAGAGGCCCTCTGTTGGCGCCCTCATCTGTGCTGCTCCCAGTGGCTGTTGGCTAGCAGATCGTGCCCCCTCTCAACACTGGGTCAGGTGCTGAGCTCTTTCCTGGTGGGCAGGCAGGTCACTCCCCCTCTTGATGCTGCAGTCAGATGCTGCGCTCGGGTGCGGCAGGTGGGCGGACCGCGCCCCCTCCCAGCACCGTGGTCAGGTGCTGCGTTCCTGCCAGGAAGGGGGGGTGGCTGCCCGCCCTCCCCCGGCACCGGTGGCTCCACTGCTCTGTGCAGCTGCCCGCTCTGCCTCTGGTCGGCACTCCGAAGGCGGGCTCAGGGAAGACCGTGGAATGGCCCTGCTCCTGCTCCATGCCAAATCTCAGCTCCTTGTTTGTTTTGGTGGCACAAGTTCTCTAAGGCACCAGGGCAGAAAGAACCTATCTGCCTAGGGCTGTAAACAAGTCTCAGTCCTGCCTAAGAGGTTGCGGAGCCCCCGGGTGCAGATTCAGGGCTCAGCCACGCCCCCGCCCAGGTGCCCTGCGCACAGGAGGAGATGGCGGCTGTGGCTGCGCCCCGCCTCTCTTCTCGTGAGAAGCGCCAGTAATGGCGGCGCAGGTCTGAGGAGACAAAGGCTACGGCGCCCCTCCCCACAGGGCATAGCAGCCGTGTTGCTTTGCTTTTTTCACAATTTATGGGGGACTGAGGTGGTTCTGCTCTGTATCCCCTTCCAGCCACAGCCCGCAACACCCTGCAGTCCCCCGGGGCTGCCTCAGGGCAGCCGCCCCAGTCCTCTGTCTGGCTCGGGCGGCCTGTCCCAGCCCCCAGCTGCTGGCTTGTGTCTCAGGCTGGGTGTCACAGGAACCCTTTGTGCCTGTTTAACTCAGTTCTGTCAGTCAAGGGGTGCTCGGGGCAGATCCGAGCCTCGGAGGCTCCCCCTTCATCCCACTGGCCTCTCCGTTGGAGGGGGGAGACCCAGCGAACGAGCGCCAGTCCTCTTTTGCCACTCCCTCCCCATGGGATCGGTCTCTTACTGTTTTGCTTTTCCTCCTTTCTTTTTTCCTTTTCTCCTACCCAATTTTTGGCGTCTTTGTCTTTCAAAGAGGGTCATGTTCTGTCAGAGTTCAGCAGGTGCTCTGGTTGGCTGAGTGGGTCCATAGATATGAGTTTTGGTGTATTTGTGGGAGAGGGTGAGCTACAAGCATCCTTCTACTCTGCCATCTTGCTTCTCCCTGGATGGTTCTTCTGGTGTCCACAGACCTTTCTCATTCATCCTCACTCAGTTGTGGAGGGATTAGGTAGCACTGCTTCTGGCAGTTGGCTGAGATGCGTGGCTCCCTGCTCCCTCATCTTTCCTCCTTCAGCAGGCTAGTCCAGGCTTTGCTGCATCCTGGCCAGATTCCAAGGGGAAGGGAAAGTGCACACCATCACTTCCACTGCGTTCCATTGGCCAAAGCAAGTCACAAGACCAGTCCATATTTATGGGGTAGGAAATAGTCTCTACCTTTTAATGCTCTCAGCGAAACAATCTGCAATCACATTTACAAAGGGGTTGGATGCAGGGAAGTGTAAAAACTTGTTTACATTTTTCTCTTAATCTCACTACAGTTGGCTTAAGGCAAGACTGTACTGGGGACTTGAGCAGGGTCATCATTTTTCTCTGTTGACTTCAGCCTCAGGCTCCACACGTTGGCATAATGGCTGCAGCAGTTCCAGCCCTCACGTTGAAGTCTAGTGGGAAAGGACAGCCCATCTGATCAGTTATTGCTTCTCAATCTCATTGGTTACCTGGATCATGTGTGCCTATAATGAAGCCAATGTTTGTGGCCAAGGGATACAGGGAATTGACTGGCCCAGGTCTGGCCACGTGCTCCACCATGCCCTGGAGACAAAGCCCTACAGGAAGTATAAAGGCTTTGAGTAGGGGAGTGATGAAACCTCAAATAAAAATTGTTGGCTCTTGACAAGAAGAGTAATGGATGCTGCTGGTGATAGTGATAGTGGTGGAATGACAACAGACACCCATAACGTGCCCATAGCAGAACGTGGCATATTTGCTGAAGCTTCATTTGCTGATTATGCAGAATAGCAGTAAGCTTAGGAGAAGTGCAATGCATCCAAGATTTGAACCCAGATCTTCAGATCCCCAACTCTGCATTTCAGTTTGAATTATTCTTCTCCCTGAGGCTGGGCACACTTCTGCATACAAGGACTATATGGTCCTGCCTGGAGGGACTTTTACTTTGTAATAGAAATATCACCCTGATGGCAGCTTTAGCTTTTCATGATCATCTTCTGCGTGTTGTGGGATCAATACACTTTCAACTACTTGTTCATTCACCAAGGCATTATCTCCTCAAACTTCTTTGTCCCTGCTTATATTTGTCAACTTTACAATCCTTTTATTACCAGCAAAAGCTTTGGGAAGCAACAAATAAAAGCAGAGATTATAAAAGGATTCTTATTAAAGCATGCTTTCTTTGAGCACTGAGTACAATGCCCTCCGTTCTCCCCTTGTGAAAAGATGTGTTTTCTTGTTTAATTAGAACAGACCTCCATTCCATTAGAAGAGGACAAGGAGGGCAGCAGGATTGAGACGCCAGGCCCCAAGAGACAAAAAAAAAGGTTTATTTATTTCAGCTCCAGCCAACTTTAATAGTATATTGCAACTTTGTGAAATATTCTATCATATTCCGAGATGGATGAATACATCCATCTCTGTGTCCCTGCTGTATGGTAATTGGTCATAGTCTCCATTTTTGTTGTTGATTTTGTTGTTGTTGTTACTTTGCAATTAAAGCCTGTGTTGGAGAAATGCAAAGCCAAGTGCATCAATTAGGGTCCTAGCAGGAAACAGATGGCATACACAATTTGGATAATTTGAGGGAAGCTTAGTAAAGGATTGTTTTCAAAGATGTGAACAGGGTTAAAGGAAACCATAAGGGACAGTGTTGTACCCTACAGTTAGCCACGGAGGACTGTCTCACAGAGAGCAGGGGTTGACAAACTATGGTCCATGGGCCAAATCTGGCTTGCTACCTGTTTATAAAAATAAAGTTTTATTTAAACATAACTGTGCCCATGTGTTCACATATTGTCTGTGACTGCTGTCACATTTCAAAGATGGAGTTCAACAGTTGTATCTAGGGAGACTGTATGACAGTTTTTAAAATTATGGCTCATTAGAAGAAATTAAATATAGCTCCCCATGCTACATATTAGGTCCTTGTTGTTTATCTATTTTATATATACTTTATATATATAATGTATTTTATATACAGTAATGTATTTCTTAATCCCAAAATCCTAATTTATCCCCCACCCCTGCCCTTTTCCCTTTGGTAACCATAGTTTGTATCTATGTCTGCGAGTCTATTTTTGGTTTGTAAATAAAATGTGTCATTTTTTTTTTTAGATTCTATATATAAGTAATATCATATGATATTTGTCTTTCTCTGTCTGACTTATTTCACTTAATATGGTAATCTCTAGGTCCATCCATGTTGCTGGAAATGGCACTATTTCATTCTTTTTTAATGACTGAGTAGTATTCCATTGTGTATATATACCACATCTTTATTCATTCACCTGTGAATGAACATTTAAGTTGTTTCCATCTCTTGGCTACTGTAAACAGTTGCACTGAATTGAGTGTAACATTGAGATATTACAAAGGATAATCCCTTCATCACTGATGTTTGCCCTTCTATCCTTCAGACAACCCAAAATAGTCATAAGAAAGACAAGCCAAAACTGACTGGTGAAGTAGCTTGCAGTTGACTACAGTTAGGATTACCATTCTGGACTTTGAGGGTTTCTCCCCCTCAAGGTGGTCATCTGCTGGCAACTACATGCACCTGTTTTCCTTTGCCCTGATTTTTACCCAGTAACTTGGGTTCCCTCTGAGCCAGGCAGGGGAAGCATGAATATAGAGGCAGATGCACCCATTGGGGCTTCCATTGGACTGAAGGGCAAGGAATGGGGCTCCAGTCCTTTCTTGGGGGAAATGTTCTGTGTCAAGAAAAGATTGGTCATCAGGAACCCTGTGCTCCAAACCTAGCACCTTATTGTGCATCAAAGAGTAGGAACTGGAGATACTTGGGAACAGCACTAATGACTGCCCCACCAGCCTTCACCTCATCTTGCTCGCCCCTCCCCTTCTCCCCTCTCCTTTGCCCTCCCTTCCCTCTCCTCTTTGTCCTTCCTCCCTCCCTCCACCCCTCTCTTCCCTCCTTCCTTTCTCTCTTTCTTTCTTTTTCTTTTTTGTTTTAGAAAAAACATAGTACAGTGAAAGTGTGAACTTTGAAACCAAGCAAAATCTCATCCTTGTCACTTACCAGGTGACTTTGGGCATATCACTTAAACCTGTTGTCAGTCACCTTTTCTAAAAAAGATGTTCATTGTGAAGCTTAAATGGAATAATACATGGAAAAATCCCCAAGAACAAAGTAAAAACTTAACAAATGTCTGTTTCCTTCCTCAACTCACCCATTTTTCCTTTCTCTTCCTTCCCCATTTTATCATAAATCATCTTTGAAGAAAGGGGTGAGGGATTTGGGCCCAGGTGTAAGGTTAGAGAGAAAAACCATTTCTACTTTTACTACATCCTCTACCTCCAGCCATATCTTCAGTTGATATGTCAGTGGAAGCCAGAGCCAGAGTCAACCTGGATCACTCAAGGTCATTTCAAGGTTATCTCAAGGCGTTGAGAGTTGCCAGGAAATGCTCAGCCTTGTAGTTGCTATGAGAGAGTGACTGTTCTTACCAGGATGGCACCATGGCGTCCAGCAATGCCCATGCTTCTCAAACTTCTACGTGTATCTGAATCACCAGAGCATCTTGTAAAATGCAAATTCTGATTCTTTATAGGGTGGGGCCCAAGATTCTGTACTTCTGAGGGGTTTTGAGATGATGACAAAGATGCTGGTCCCCAGATCATACAGCGAGATTCCCGGGGAAAGAAATGAGGATTTAGGGGCTGTTACTCAAAGTTAGAATCCTGAATCTGCTGTGGGTGAGCCTCGATGTTTGGGCAAAACATTTCTTTATTTCAAAACTCCATGTCCTCATCTATAAAGCAGGCAACGATAATCATATCACCTCATGGTGTTGTTGCAAGGCTTAAAAGAGATCGTACCTGTGATAAACGTCATCAGCAGGGAAGCACTGGGAAGTGTGAGCTCTTAGTATCTCCACAGGCTTAAAGCACTGGGGCTCTCTCTCACCCAGAGTATTCTGTCCTCTCTCTGGCTTTGCAATGCCTTACACAGCAGATGTGCTGGTGTCTCTTCCCCATATGCTGTGGTAAGCACATCTCAGCTTCCAGAGAGATTTACCGTGTGCAACTGACAAGTGTCAGGAAAACGTGAACGAGGAGCCCTAAATCTAGACCACGCACTGTCCCTGTGGGCAGGGAGCTTGACGGGAGATCGAGGGGTGGCCCCCAAGCTAAGGAAAGTTGGTATAAATGGTCGACGCAAAGGCATCTTAACCAACTCGAACCTGTTAAACCAGGCCACAAGCAGTGAGACCCTACTTTTTCTTATGGGATGCAGTGATAAAGAAATTACATAGTTATTTGAGAGGAACATAAATAAAGATTAATAGGTTAATGAGTTATTTTCCTTTCATTACTACACTATTGTACTTTATTATAATTGCTTTGCACTCATTTAATTAAATTTGAACTGGGGCCAACACAAGATAATTTGTTTTCCCTGTACTGAACAATGAGTATGCAGATTGGATGTACTGAAGCAGTAATCAGCCCTCTGTTTGCAACACTTTTCTACTCTGAGTAGACATTATAATTGATAATTTGATTGTTGCAGCGCTCTGTGCAATATATTTTAAAGCAACATTAACATAATGGAAATTATGTTGTGAGCTTAATCTCAGCTTTTCACTGAGAGGCTATCTGGCTCCTCAGTGTAAACCAGGGAGGGTCTGACAGCCGCAGAACTCTCTCTGTCTCTCTCTCATTCTCTTTCTCTCTCTTTGCATCTCTCCCTCCCTCCCCTTTTCCCTCCCCCCACTTTTTTCCTGTTCCTTCCATGGTCCTCTTCATCCTTCTCTTTTCTAATTTTTCCTTCCTCCCTTCTTTTCCTTTCTTTCCCATCTTCTTTCCCTCTGTCTCTCTCTCCCTCTCTCCTTTCTCCCTTTTCTCTTTCCTTTCTTCCCTCTTTCCATGACCATGTTCGTTTCCTTGTCTTGCCAGGTTCTCCAGATCCATTGAAAAAGGTAGAAGGATGAAATGGGGAGCATGGAACAGCCACTCCCTAGCTGCCTTTCTGAATTTTGAGACCTGTTCACCTTCACGGCCCTAGGACATTCGGAAAAAGCAAGCGAGGGCCTTTCTGGCCAACAACCAAATGAGAACTTATCCAAGGTAGTCAGCATCACACTTTGTGCCACGGATGATCATAATGGATTGATGTACAAGGTGGTCATGTGCTCTTTGAGGGCATTTCTGCAGATGTGGGGAGATGAGGAAGAAACCACTGGCATTGCCTTTGTCTAAAATCCTTTCTTCCCTTGGAGCTGCGAACACTTTCTTGCAAAGAGACAGCCCTTTACCTTATGAATACATTCCAGGAAACAATTCTGTTTGGCCCAAGGGTTTCCTGTCCTAAATGGAAACTAGTGGTGAGGTTCTGTTTAACGATCCCAGGCCAGAGATCTTGGGTACAGGTGGGGAAACCTTGTGCCCAGGTGACTTCTGTTGAATTTTCGTAACTCTGCAAATATTTGTTTTTGTGTTTGTTTTGGGAGGAAAAAACACCTGTGAGTGGTTGAAAAGGACCGTGTTTGTTTTGGAAGAGCCTGAGGCGGGAGTTCTGAGTGTTCTCCATCTTCCTCTAAACTGTCCAGGGCACGGGGGGTGGATATACTTCTGTGGTAGAGTGCATGCTTAGTATGCACAAGGTCCTGGGTTCAATTCCCAGTACCTCCATTAGAAAACGTTTTTTTAGAAAGATGCATTTACAAGGAAAGCTGTCCAGGCCCTGATTTTTTGCAAATATCCAATTTCTTTGAAGAAAATCCTGCCCTTTGTCTCCTTGCTTTTTCTGAAGCCTGGGCACCCACACTCTAGTCTTCTATTAGATTTTCAAACTATCTGTCAGCATGGAGGAGAAAGTCCTAATGAACTGCATGTGACTCTGGGGCGGGCAACTTTGGGGAGAAGGCAGATTTGTCTCATAAATGTATTCATTTCTTCCAGTGAACATTTGGGCATCAGAGCTGGCTCTGCGTGTCTTGTTTTGTTTTGTTTTTTTCCCTCTCTTCTCACCTATGTTTTTATTTTTCGTAGAAGATTGAGCTAGAACTTGACTTATTTATGCAACCATGACCCAGTCCAGAAGCAGCACTGTCTCCTTATTTGTTGAGGAAATGTGTCTTTTAGTCTCACCGTCATGAGAGAGACTCCTCTCAGCTGGGTTTACTGTTCTAATTCTTTATTTTTTACAGAAAAAGGGCCCAGAGACTTAAATGTTTTTCTATTTTACCTCTGTTTAAAAATGAAAGAATGAAGAGGGAACACTTGTTTGCTTGGATGAAGTTGTGCTTCTTGATCACAGAGGCTGCATTTGAGTTGAGAAGCCCACAGCTGGGATGGGGTCTCAGCCTAGAGACACAATCCCAGCTTCTTGCATCAGCCCACCCATGGCTCCCTGCCTCTGGGGACATTGCTAAGAAGCCTTCTCCCAAACAAGGACCTGAGGGTGGATTCGTGGAGTGCAGATATCAGCCTTTAGGCATGCAGCAGTTTCGCACTGAAGGAGATCACAGCAAAGGGCCTCTCTCCAGGTCCTGACCTTGGATTCCTGGCACCTGCTGCCTATACAGACATCATAGCACTTTGGGATATTCAGCTTGGCCCCTCAGTTTGTATCTATCATCATATGGTTGCCAAGGGAAGGATTCAAGTGCAAGTAACTTCTTTGGAGATGATCCCCATAAACAACAGGAGGAGAAAGAAGGAATGCGACAAGACAGGAAGATAGCCACTAAATGATGTGTCTTCAAGCCACTTGGCAACTAGGGCTCAACCCTGTCCAGGAACCTGGGGAGCCAAAGCAGAACCTGCATGCAGACTTTTCTCACTGATGCGTGAGGGAGCTGGGGTATTTATACTGCAGCTCCCATCAATCATTGCGTGAGGACTGCTCCCTGGGGTTGGCAGCGGGGTGGCGGGGGAGTGTTAATTCTCAAGGATTTGCGCCACGCTGAAAGCATGGGCAGAACAGACTCTGGATGCTGGAAGGGGATCTCAGATGAGATGCAGAGGCTGTCAGTTGGAAGGTGGGCCCCTGTGATGTGTAAGAACCATGAGGCCAAGACCCGAGAGGACACGGTGGGCGTCAGCAGCATCTCCTGCAACTTCACTGTGAACTATCTCACGTGCATTTTTCTGTCTCTTTCTAGATGTTAAGCTCCTTAATGACAAGGGCTGAGCTCATGCTTTGGTCTGGGTTCCATAGCGCCCACCAGAGAATCACATTTCTCATCCATTCGGCACTCACGGTGGGTGGAACGCTAAGCACATCCCAGGGTTAATTCTACCAGTCTTCCAAATGGCCCCGTGAGGTAGCTCCTATTATTATCTGCATCTCAGGGGAGGATAGGGAAGCACAGTGAGTTAAGTACCTAGCTGAAGTCAGGAGAGCCTGGCCCCGGAACCTACCCTTTGGGATGCTGTGCTGAACTGTCTCTCCAGCTTCCTGGTTGGAATCAGAGTCTGGGAGCTCTAGAGACCACCCCTCCCCCAGCTATAGCTGTCATTTGTTGACTACTTCTCATTCATCCTAAGAGAAATGCTTTACATTCATTACTTTCTTTTCTTTTCTTTTTTTTTTTTTTGATTTTTTAAAAAATTTACCTTCTTTTAAAAAATTTTTAACTTATTTTCTTTTATGGAAATCTAGTCAGTTTACAATGCTGTGTCCATTTCTGGCGTACAGCATAATGTTTCAGTCATAAATATACATATCTTTTTTGGGGCCGTGCAATACATTATGGATTTGTTTGATCAATGTGATAACTGTGTTTTTTTAAAACACCTTTATTGTGGCAGGATTCCTGTACAGTAAACTACACATATTTCAGATGTACGATTTGATGAATTTTGATAGATGTACACACCAATGAAACCACCACCACAATCAAGATAGCTAACAAATACACACACATATTTTTAATGAAGGTGCTGGAGATTGAACCCAGGACCTTGCACATGCTAAGCATATACTCTACCACTGAGCTATGCCCTTCCTCCCTCTTTACATTGTTTTCATGGTCCCATTCCCATTTTGGAGCTAAGGACAGTGAGGTTCCAAGAGGTTAAATCACAAAGCTGGTGAGTGGAAGAGTCGAGGTTCAGACAGAAGCACCAGCACACCGGACACCAAAGCCATGATTTCAAGAAGCTGACTGTCCTACCTGGGCCTCTGCGGTGGGAAGCGGGCAGGGGATGAAGGGAATCAAGAAAGAAAGTTACATCCATCCCGATTTTCCCCAGAGGAAGCAGGTGGGTCAAGGGTCAGGCAAGGGAAGAGGTTCGTTAAGAACATCAGAGACCCCCTCCAGTGCCCTGGTTCCTATCAGGAACATGGCACAACCAAGTGAGGTGGTTGCTGTTTTTTTTTTAATAACCTGTGGTAGCATCCAGAGTGTTTTACAATCTACTTCCCCGTCCCCTGATGCAGCAGCAGGGCTGCCGGTATGAGGCCAACCCGGCCAGGCTGTCATACCTCCCATGCTTTGGAGGAAAACTCTCTGTGGGTACTTGAAACTAACAACACAGCACCATCACATCCCACCAGGTAGATTTGGGGATTGCATGCATTCTGCTCCATGCACGGGGGCAACAGCCAAACCTGCCCAGGGTGCGCTGACATTTCGGGGGTGCTGGAGCAGGCGGAAGGAAGGGGTACCCGCCTGTGCTCCTCTGGAGGGCATGCTTGGCCCTCGCTGGGTGGTGCCCGGCAGGGTCTACCTTTGCTTCACTAGTTCCTTCTCCTTTTCTTCTTCATTGATCTCTCGCCTCTGCCATATCCTTTCTAGAAAAGGAAGCCTATATGGCAGAACAAGCCCTGCCCAGGGAATCGGGAGACCTGGCTGTAACTAACAAGAGTGAGAGAGGCTGTGTTGGAGCCAGGCGGTCTCAGCTCTGTGCTTTGAGTTCCCACCAGCCAGGCAGCCTCCTTCCGCTCTTTAGATTCCAGCCCCCGATCTGCAGCAAGGGACGGAAGCACCAGGTAATGGTTTTCATCGTTTTTGAAAAGACAAGAGAATTTTGTTTACAATGTTTTATGAGGCTGCACATCTTAAATGTAGATTTCACATTGAAAAAAAAATCAAGGTCATCGGCATTCCTTGAAAATCAGATCTGGCCCCACTGGACTGCCACTCCTTCATGCTCTTGGCGTTGAGTTCCACTGTCCCTTCTAGGTCAGGTGTGTACCCCCCACCCAGGGCCCACACTCACTGTGTCTTACACTCACCCTGCTTCCGGGTTTGTAAGAGACTAGGGAGAGAGAGAATCCCAAAGGGACCTCAGATGCTCCTAAAAATGCATACTGCTAAGGAGCTTACAAGTCTGTGTGTTTCCTGAGTGAGAAAACAAGACAAAAAGCCAGCAATAACCTGGGACTGACCTTAGATAACAGCAGGAATAATATATCCTGCCGGTGCAATTTTCAAGGTGTACCCACACGTGGGAGTTCGTGGGTCCTCCAGCTTGGAGAGGCACAGGCGCCAGGTTCTGCTTTGCCCATGGTGAGCTGAGGAAGCCGAGCCAGGCACAGAGAGGTGAAGCGACTTGCCTGAAGTCACAAAGCTGCTGCTTGTCAACGCCGGAGCTCCACCTCAGGTTTGCTCCCTCCTGGCCCAGTGCTCCCCTCTTCTACCAGGAAGTCACTCCACTTCAATCTGAATGCTAGCTTATGTCTCGTCTCCCCACCATCTTGTCCACTGGGCTCCTCTAACGGTGAGGCAGGTGCACAGGGCAGCTGTTACTAAACACATTTCAGCAGATGCAGAAACTGAGGCAGTGAGGTCCATCGGCAGAAACACAGAGTGAGCAGTTTTCCTGGTGGCATAATCTGAGGGATAATAGGAAGGACACGTGTCTCCCACTCTCTCTCTCTCTCTGGGTGGAGGAGATCCTATGACTCCTCCCTCTCCACTTTTTTAAGGGAGGAAAACAAGTTGGCAGGGAAAGGAGAGACCAGTAAGTACCAAACACCAATTCTTGCTCACTTTGCAAATCTGGAAACATCAGTTTGGGATTCTTTCTTCTCTTCTCCCCTCCCTTCCTGCCTTTCTTTTACTAGGCAAACAAAGAATTATCTAACAGTATTATTTCAGACTCAAGATGCTCCATGGGCTTCTCGGTTATCCTTGTCAAAATCCACAGAAGGCCAAGCAGGAGGATGAGATCTATTTCCCAAGCGGGAAACTGAATCAGCAATGGGACTAACAAATCCAGGTTCCCTCAGCGGCTTAGAAACGAGGCTGAGTGCGAACCCCGGATCACTTGGGATTTCCGAGTGAGCCACGCTGTGTCTCTCAGAACGGTTGTTGCCTTGGTTCCGGGAGCACGTGCAGTGTGCCAGGTATGTGCTGGGTACTTCATGACAAAATTTCATAAATCCACAAAATGTTCCCAGGAGGGCATATGGCCCACTCCATCCCACCACTAACGAAGCCAAAGAGGGCCTAAAATTCCCAGGATGCTGCCCAAGGTTGTCCTGCAGGCCTGGATCTGACTCCAAAGCCCACACCCCCTCTACCACATTGATTTTGCAGTAGAAAAATAAAATGGTCCATAATGCTGTCTCCTCCACCAATAATCCTGTGTCAGAGCCTTCCCTACTCCGTGCACCCCCAGTCACCCCTCCTGGGTGTTTGGGGGTTTCCTACAGGTCCTCTGGGACGATCTGAAGGTTAGATAATGTTTGGGTCATTTTGCTGCCAAAGAATCATCAACACACATAAAAGGAAAGATAAAATCCTGCCTGGTCACCATTTATGCACTGGTTCTCATTTAGCTCAGGGTTGTCACTTTTAATGTCCCTTCAGAAGGGAGTAGAGCTGGTTTATACTGAGTCACAAGCACTCAGGAAGCAGAGAGCCCATGCCACACCCTTGACACTGTGTACTGTGGAAGGGGGAGTGAACATTAACCAGAAGGCAAATACGGAAATATCAAAGAGGTGGTGTGTGGAGCAAAAAAGCAAGGAAAGCTGGACAACAGTGGCTAAGCTCGTGGCCATGGAAATCAGCCAAAGTCTGGGTTCAAATCTCTCCTTTCATACTCACCAGATGCATAGTTTGGGGCAAATTACTGAACCCTTTTTAGCCTCCACCTTCTCTGTAAGTCTAGGGTGATGATAATACATTCCTCTGAGACTTGTGATACAGATTAAATGATAAAAAGTATAGAACATGCCTGGGAGACCGTCTAGCATTTTTTTTTTAATTACACTGTTCTTTTAAATGTTCTACAGCATGTTCAGATTCAGGCTAAATCACCCACCATGTGAATCTATCAGCATTAGCAGTAAGAATGGCTCTTTTGTGATGAGCAGGTGAGGCTATGCAAGCACCAAAGAAAGAGAGTGATGTGTCCCCTAGATTCTACTTAAGAGGAAAGATGGACAAAAAAGCAACAGGTGTTTAGAAATATACGCAGAACAGACTTTGGAGGAGAATGCCAAGTGTTGATTGACCTGAGTGCTGGTCCTATGTAGGGGCATCCTGGTCAACGGATGTCATGCAAAAATGGGAACTGGCAGGGACTGGGAAATAGCAGCCCCACGACTTGGAGAAAGTAAGCTCCTGGCTCATAAGAGGCAGGATGAAAGCTGATCCCAGTCCTTCCTGAAAAGAGAAAATGAGGGTATTCGATAGAACAGTGCGTGGGATCCGTGTGGATGCGGCGGTTCTGGCCACGTACAAAAGTCTACCGTGCCGTTTTGGATACCTTATTATGAAAAGGATATGATGCCATTAGTGAGGCCCAGTGCAATCCAGCTGGTGTGATCGGGGGCACACAGTGCCGTGGACATTTTAAAGGGGAAGTGAAACCAGGCTGGCGTTCTCCAGGAAAAGGGAGATTGAGAGGAGGGCTTTGCGGAGTGACACAGCATTCTGCTGTGAAAACGGAATACAAGCTGAAACGGCTGATATAGGAGTCCACTGGTCGTTCTCGCCGCCGCCCTTGCACTTCCCCCAATGCAAACAAGGCAGGGCAGCCTAAATGAATTGTGTGTTAACAAGGTAATTCAATAGATGGGCATTTAAGAAAACTAAACCTGGGAATCAAACAGAAAAGGAGAAAAAGAGAATGATGCATCACAGAATTAAGGCAAAGATTGCCTACAGCAACCAGTCTGGGGATTTTGGAGAAAAAGGAAAAGGAAACCAAGAAAGACTGAGCAGTTGATATGCTTCAGAACTGACCCTGAAGTCCAGTACCCGGGTTCAACCCTCACCCATGAGTTGTGTGTCTTTGGGCAAGTCCCTCAACTTCTCTG
The DNA here is from genome assembly GCF_048773025.1 of Camelus bactrianus. NCBI lineage: Eukaryota > Metazoa > Chordata > Mammalia > Artiodactyla > Camelidae > Camelus > Camelus bactrianus. Next base: position 73,316,753 of record NC_133547.1, read on the forward strand.
AGCCTTTTGTTTTTGGGACAATTAAAAATAATACTGTGTGTAAAATACGTAGAATTGGACCAGCTGTGGAATGGGCCCTCAGAAAGTGGTAGCTGTTGTTAGCGCGGCGTTTTTTTAGCCAGTGTTGGTCCACATAGCATCATTGGGACAAGGTTCATGTTTTACATGTGAGGAAACCAAGGCTCAGAGAGATTAAATATTTTGCCCGAGGTCACACGGGCAGTAAATATCCGAGCTTGTATTTGATCCCAGGTTTGTGTGACACATTCACTCCTATCCTGCCTCATGCAGGTGATAAGGGGACAGACAAAACCCTACATGCTAGCTATGCTTAATCCATGCCTCCTTCATAGTTAAATATTTATCTAGGAACCTAAGTCATTAGCACATATTTACATGATTCCTACATCCATGAGGGCTCTGCAGCCCTCAGTGAAACCCCGGCTTGTATTTGGAGATCCTGGGGAGATGGACATCCTCAGGAATCAAAATAAGTAGGGCATGTGACTGCATGCATTACGGTCTGATAAAAAATAGCATTCGACACAATGGCTTGGAGAGAGAAGATTTGGTTATTTAGCAAGTGACTATGGGGCATCTCTGAAGATTTATAAACTTTCTGTGTGCACGGACGTATTCCTGCCCTCAGCAAGCTTACTGTCTCGTAGGGGCATCTGTGGATACAAGCTGCTATTCATCATCCATCCTTCTTTGCAGACTTCAGTTCAGAGTCTGGATTTTGTTCAGGACTGTCTAACCCCAGCAATGGATCATGCTTGACCTGGACAACTCATTCTCCTTTCCCAGAGATAGATCAGTGATGCCTATATGTCTCAGTTCTAGCTAATAAGATGTAAGGAAATATGTGTAGGAAACTTCTCTCTTTCTCTGGCAAGAGAGACACCTGAGAAAAACACTTCTCCCATGCCTGCTTTCCTTGTGCTTGGTATGTTGAGGTGAGGATGTGATGCTTGGGGCCATAGCAGCTATGTTGCAACCATAAGGGAAAACATTACTGATACATGACAAATCAGGGAGACAGAGTTTAAGTTCTTGGTGACATTATTAAACTGCTAGACCAATCCTGAAACCGCGTACTTCCATATGTCTTGCTATGTCAGTTAACTAAGTTTTTTTTTTCTTAAAAACCTGTTACTTGGACTTTCTCTTACCAGATTAATAATATGAGATGACCTTGGGATGGGACCTGGGTTTGAATTTTTAAATAGTCCCAAATCACTCTAATAGGAGTAAGAGTGTGAACCACTTTCCTACCCCATTAAAATCTTAAGTTTCATGGGAAGTGTTAGGGCATTCAGGAGAGGAGAAGACTTCTTTCTGGACAGAGTATCAGTGAAAACATCTTGGAGAAGGTAACATTTGATTTGCCCCGGATGAAGAAGTTGGATCTGGACCTGTGAGGATAAGAGAGAACGGTATTTGAGTGAGCAAAGCCCTGAGAAGCAGAGGCTGTTTATGGGGATGGGCCAGTAGCTCTATTTGGCTGGACCATAAGTTGTGCAAAGTAGGAGATGAAGCTGGAAAGATGGTTTGGGGCTGGGCTGGGTGTTGGGTGGCTGTTCAGGGTCATTCTAGGGACTTGGTGCCTAACACTGAGCTAGTGGCTCTAGAAGATGCAAGAGAAGTTTAAGACCCAGCCTGTACCACTGCTCTGCTTCCAAAGCAATTGAAAAGACAAGAAATACTCATATGGAACTCTCAGGAACACAAAAAAGCCATCTACATGAATTTAAACTTCCCAGGGGATGGCTCAGGGAGAAATAGCCTCAGGATGTCCCAGTCTGGAGAGAAGGGTGTGGAGCAGAACAGAAGCATGAACTATAGGATGTTAAAGGTGGATAGATAGCAACTGGCTCAGTATCACTTCGTAAATGATATGGGAATTCCATTTCTGACTGGACTGTGTCTAACCTCATCTAGACAAGGATTTCACTAGTTTACATTTATTGTTGGGCCGTTTCAGTGATCATTCAGTTTTGTTTTTTTTTTTTTAACATTATACGCGAATCAGTGTTCTTGTTTAGCCCACTGACCAAGTTTTGCCTTACTAGCTGGGGGTGGGGAGCGGATAAGTTGAAGCATTGGTTTTGCTACTCTGTAATACTAATACAACCAGTTCCCTTCTCATGGCCCCATAGGATTCTTTGACCCTTGCCTTTGGGGTGACTTGATTTGGGTGACTGGAATATGTTGGATGTGATGCCAGCAGAGACTTTTATTTTGCGTGCTCGTTTGGGAATGCCCTTTTGTGTCATCACTATGAGAAAAGTATTCCCCAGGGCACCCACTGATTCTCAAAGAAAAAGAAACATATGGAGCAAAACTGAACCCCATCCATGATCTGAAGCCAAGCCCAGCCAAGCCTACATCAGATCAGACAAACTCCTGCTCACCTACAGATACCTAAGAGGTAAATAGATGTGGTAATAAGCCACAGCATTAATGTGGCAATAGCCCACTAAAACATACAGCGACAGAGATTAGGCCTACTCCCTTTTACACCTGAATGCTCTTCAAATAGATAGAGGTCATTATTATTCCCCGAAAATATCATCATTTTCTTCTCATTTGTCCCCAGTTGCTGATAACCACGCTTTGTGTGACACGCATTCCAAATCCCTCCCGTATGTAATTGCTAACTCTTTCACTCAGAACTGAGCAAACAATACTCCACATGTAATATGCCCCTCACAGATTCTATTAGGACCATCACTGCCCTTCAGCTGAAAATAATACCTTATTACTGCTTAAAATGGCATTAAATAAAAAAGCAGTTCCGTTGTTGGAGCATATTGAGCTTTGTGTTGATTAAAACCCTCCGATCTTTTCCGACTCAATTGCTGTCAATCCAGCTCTCCGACCCTGTATTTACATAGTTGCCTTTTTTTTTTTTTATGTTAAAGACAGATTCTATTACACTGAAATTGTGTATGGTTAGTTTTCACCTAACAACAAGAACTGTCCATACAATTTGAAACCTTATTCTGCCATCAAACAATACCAACTATTCCTTCCCTATCTATACCATCCATAAATTGGGTGAGGATGCCTGCGGTGCCCTTATCCAAATCACTGAAGAAAGAATATTGAATATAAGAGGTGTAATGACAAAAACCATATGGCGTATATCTAGAGATTTCCAGGTTGAAGGTAAGTGTGGTTGGTTGAAATCAGCAACAAATCCCCTTTTAACTGCACAGTCCTCTTACCTGTGTTTTGGCATGTTGTCCCCAAGAATATTATGAGTGACATGATCACTTACTTAGATCAATATTTATCAGTGAAGTAATTTTTAGCAAAAATGGAAGTAGGTTAGTACTGTCTGATCTGCTCTTGGAGAACCAATATTAGGCCTTGGTAATTACTTCTTTTTTTTCTATGGGCTTATCCATATTGTTTAATAATCTCTACCTTTAAAATTTTTAAGGAAATTTCTCGTTGACGACATAGCATACTTTGATACATGTGCTCTAAGATGCTGTGTCTTAGGACACGTCACCCTGCACTTGGCCCAGTCTCCCACGTTGCCTCCGGGACCAGAGGCATTTGTGCACCACCCCAAACCCACTCTGCCCTTGGGAGCAATTGAGCGGCCCCAGCATGGGCATGCATTGCTCCCGCAGTTACGAAGCCAGATTATACAGTGTCCGTCTGTGTTACAGATGGAAGGGCTCACTGAAGCAGCAGCTGGGATCCTCACTTCACATGATGCAGTTCTCATGTCCCGCCCCAGGACTTGCCTCTTGCCACTGAGGTGCAAGACGCTATGACAGCCACTAGGCACTTTCACGTGTCCACCTCAGAAGTGCAGAGGAGCCGGAATCTCTTGGACATCCTTCTTCCTTCCTCCTTGCAGACGGGTGGGATGGAGACGAGGCAGTTTCCTATGTTCTTCCAGAAGACATCCAGTTAAGTCTAAGTGATCAACGCTGACGTGCGTGACTCTCTCTCCTTCCCCGCTTCCTTGGTACCAAAGCTCTCACCACAGGCTTTGCCTCTAGCTAAGCTGACACTCATGGTGTCCTGCCTCTATCCCCTTGGCACTCACTTCCTCTACTCACAGATGACTTCCTCCTCCCATCCCTTTACCTGGCATCTCTGCCTGCACATAGGGGTAGGCTGGATGTGCTGGAGAATTGATGTCCCACTGAAGCAGAGGATAAATACCTCAGATTCCTCCCTCTTCGAGCAGGACAACTCAGCGAGCTCCACCCTGTCTCTTGGAGGTCCCCAGTGGGACTGAGCCCCAGCTGCCCACGGCGCCAACCATCAACACATTCTTTATTGATCCTCCTTCCTGTCTTATTTGGTTTTCCCACTCCTGTTTTGGTGCTTCCTAGGATCATCTCCCCAACAAATTACTTCTACTTAAATCCCTGGCTCTGGACCTGTGGAGAACTGAACCTGAGGCACTAGAGAGCTTGAGACCTCGCCCACGATAAGAACCCCCTCCTCACTCACATCTCCCATTCTGATGCGAGGAATGACAAGGGTATTTGTTGACCAGCTGGGTTTTTAATTCTTTCCTCTATTCTGGACATACTGTTTCTGAGTAAAATTTAGTCAAAGACCTAAGTCATCAGATACACATAATAGTGTGTTACCATAGCGTTACAGCTTGTCATCTGCAACATTATGTTACTAGAGCTCACTTCTGGGTTTCGTTTGTGTCAAAATGTTATTTCTATAATTTGAATCGGTAATAAATGGGAACATGGTAAAAAAAATAGGTGTGAAATGGTAGATAATGACAGTAAGCACCTCTCATCCTAAATCTACCATCCTGTGACTAGTTTCTTAAGTGTTTTTCCAGAAATATTCTACAAATTAACAGTCACACACACACACACACAACACACACACACACACACACACACACACACACGCTCACACACTTGTCTTCCTATCCTTATAGAAGTATACTCTTCAGACTCTTCTGAATGTTGTTTTCTCAAGTGAGGGTAAATCTTGTGATCATTTCACACCAGTAAACCTAGACTTGCCTTATTCTTTTTACAGCTGTGCAGGTCTCCACTATATGGCTCAATTTTGCATTGATGGCTGTTTAGGTAATCTCTGTAACCATCTAAAACCTTAAAACAACAACTGTTTTGGTGGGGAGATAGCTCAAGTGGTAGAGTGCATGCCTAGCATGCATGAGGTCCTGGGTTCAATCCCCACTATTCCATTAAAGTAAGTAAATAAATAAAAAACCTAATTACCTCCACTTATACACAAAAACCAATCGTTTTGTTTGCTCCCAGTTCTGCAGTCTGAACTGGGCTTGGTTGGGCAGTCCCGCTGGTCTTGCCTGTAGTCATTCAGCTGGCGGGTGGATTTGGGGCTAGCACACTGGGAAGGCTGGGTCTCTTGCTGTCACTCCAGGTAGTCTCAGGGCCTCTCTCTTTCTCCATGGGCCTTCCATGGCCTCTCTATGTGGCCTCCCCAGCAGTGTAGCTGGACTTGTTATGCAGTGGCTCCAAGTTCTGGAAGCTGCCAGGCCTTCTTAGAGTTTAGTCTAGAAACTAGCCTATCCTCACCTCTGCTGGGTTCTCGTGCTGGACCAGGTCATAGACTCAGCCCAGATTCAAGGGGAAGGGATTTCACAAAGGTGTGGACGTGGAGAGATGGGGTTCATTGGAGGTCACCCATCTGATAGAACACTGCAGGGGATTTCATGGGAAACTAACTAGTTAGGGGATCAGGGCTCCCAACAGATGTATATCCCCTTCTATCGGATTTATGATATTTTATTTGAAAAGATAATTATGCTTTTTAATAATGGCTGAAAAATCACTAATTTACATCATGGAATTATAAGAGGATTTAGCGAGATCATCCAACTCTTCCCCTTCATTTGACCGATGACAGATCTGAAAATCTAAAAGGTTAATTAATGGTCAAAAGAATGACCACATGCCCCTGACTCGCGGTCCCAGGGTCGGCACCCCAAGCCTTTATCCCCCTTCTCATGCCTTCCTGTTTCCCACTGATTTTCCACTTATGGGCTTCAATCCATTCGCTGGCTTAACCAACATTTATTGAGCACCTGTTATGTTCCAGGTGCTGTTCAAGAAGGTCAGTATTTCAGGATTTCTCGCCTCACACACGTGAGTGGTGGGCTTGGACCATCTCATGAGCCCTGCTGCTGTTCATCTTCAAGTTCACATTGAGGGATATTACGTTGGAAGCTTGAACTGTGCCACGGTGGGAATATTTACAGCACAAAAATTCGCAAACACTACGAATCAGGACTCTTTGTCCCCCAAAGAGCTGGTTGTTAAACATTTACCAGCCCACCCTGGACTTAGTCCTAAATCAGGCTGCGAGGGGTTCCTGTACCATGGCCCTGCTGACCTAGGGGTATCTCTATTTTCATTCCTTTATTCATTCATTTAGTAAATGTTTATGGATCAGCTACCATGTTATAGGCCTTGTCTAAAAGAAACTGTCTCTATTCTTTACCAGACAATCGTTTTTAGGCAGGGAGGTAAGCCAGATCTGATTTTTTATTTTTTTTAAATTGAAATATGGTTTATTTACAATATTGTGATAGTTTCAGGTGTACAGCAAAGTCATTCAGTTATACATATATATCTCTCTAATTTTTTAGATTCATTTCCGTTCTGGTTTATTATAAGATATTGAATATAATTCCCTGTGCTATATAGTATGTCCCTGTTGTTTAATGATTTTATGTAGAGTAATGTGTATCTGTTAATCCCAAACGTCTAATCCCAACCTCTTCCCCTTTGGTAACCATGTTTGTTTTCTATGTCTGCGATTCTATTTCTGCTTTGTAAATAAGTTTATTTGCATCTTTTTTTTTTAAGATTCCACATATAAGTGCTATCATATGATATTTGTCTTTCTCTGTCTGACTTACTTCACTTCGCATGATAATCTGTAGGCCCATCCTAGATTTGATTTTTTAAGAGAGGCTGGTCATCTAGTGACCATTCTTGGGGTAGAATGATCCAATTTTTAAATGTGAGCAACAACTTTTTTAAAGTTTAAACTACTGCCTGGGCCAAATTAAACACATCTTTAAGTTATATTTGTCCTGGGGGCCACCAGTTTGCAACCTCTGCTTTAATCCTAACAAAAATATATGCCATCCAGGCCCTGGCCTCTCCAATCTTCCATTCCCACCAGTCATGCTGCAGCTAAACCACCTGAAAATCCACCTTCTACACTGTGTCTCTCATGATAAGTTTTAGATGCATGTTCAAAATAGTCTACTTTGCTTAAAGACCTTTGGGGTTTCCCCGGTGAAGTCCATTTCTCCAGCATCATATTCCACTCTTCACTAAGATGCACGTATCTTCTTTTAGTTTCTTGAATAGCCTGTGCTTTCTGCCACAGGGCCTTTGCACTTGCTGTTCCTTCTTCCTGGAACACTGAACTTTCACCTCACTGACAACACAAAGACAGTTTGCTCGGGGAATCTCCATTCTCCTAGACTGGATCAAGTTTGTCTAATTTATCCCCTGTTATTACCATATTTTGCACCTTTGTAGCACTGTGGTGACCACAAGAATGTATTTCTTAGATCTTTTTTACTGAGGGGAACATAATTGACTGACACCCCAAGCTGCTGACTCCAAATCCACCATCACCTCTCTGCTGAGGCCACACTTCCCATGAACTGCTTCCAGACTGTGACTGAGCACAACAGGATAATGAAGGCTGGTCCCTTCTTGAGAACTTGTCTCTTTTGATGGGCAGCTTTGGTCTTGCCAGGTCTTCCTTAGAGCTACGCTGCAGCCTAAGACTACCCATCTCTCTCCTTCCCAGAACTGCTTCACTGCCTGATCTCTCTCCCAGGCTTCTCATCCCCCAGCCTAGTTTCACTCCCAAATAAATCTCTTCCCTGTTTAGTCCTGTCTTAGCGTCTGCTTCTCAGAGGCCATGAAATAACACAAGCGTCTATTACAGTGGCAAATGTATACTTACGTATGCAGTTATTTGACAAATGCTTACCTCCCAGATCAGACTGGGCGGGCAGGATCAGTTCAGAGATGTGTTTATCTTTGGCTTACATTAAATCCCAGCATCTCCACTGGGGCCTGGCACACAGTGGGTACTCAGTAAACACCTGCTGATTTAACATATGAATGAGACAAGTGAAAACACAAGGCACTCAGAAAATGGAAGCTATAGTTAAATGTAATGTAGGCTTGTCCTAAGTATAGGCTGTGCTAATTTCAACATGGGAAACTGAAATTGGGGAGTGTCCCCAGGAGAAAAGGTAAATAAACATAAGGCAAATTCAGCCAGCCCAAGCAGTCCAGGTGGTAATTTAGGGGCTTAGAACTGGATTACATTTCAGTGTACTTGGAGGCACCTCTGCTTTCTTCTTCCCTAAGTTGTGACAGTTTGGTAGCAGAGAACACACTGAGCTAACAGAGGAGTCAATTCGAATACTGTCCAAGGTAACCTCAGAAGGAGGAGGCAATGAAGGCAGAGTTGACAAAGGAGTTTTGAGACCAGAATAAATTGAAGTCAACAATGACCCAGCTCAGCATCTTGGGCAAGTCATTTTCCCTCTTCAGATTTTGACGTTCTGGTCTGCACCCTGAGAGGGGTGGCCTGGGGACCCCGAGGCTCTTCTAGACAGCCGTGGATTCTAAGTGGAGTGGACAGAGGAGAGTCCTCTTTCTTATTTCCTCACTGTAGTCCCAGTATCTACCCCAGAGCCTGGTACTTAGGAGGCTCTCAATAAATCTTGCTTGAATGAATTAACAAAAACATGAATGGAGGGTACCTCCTCTTTCCCCTGGGCACACAGTGTTCCGGGGCCCCAGTGCGTGCTGGCAGGGAGAGCAGGAAGCAGCTGTTTACCTCTGAGGGAGCGGCTGGGCGATGTGCCTGTGCAAACAGCCATTTACCCAGGTGTCAACAGGAGCCACTGAGAGAGAACACACACTTACTCCTTTCCTCCCGCTAATGGTCCAGAAATCCCGGCCTGCCTCTCTGCATTTTCCCAGGCACTGCTGGAGTGGGAGCCTGGTGTTTTTCTGACCCAGCCGGGAGTTAAGCAAGACCCTGACCCTCACCCTCACTCCCCCTACTCTTATCCCAAGTCACTCCTTCTCTGGTGACAAATCAGGATGAATATCAGCATCTCACATTATCTTATGATTGAATGTTTCTGCCTGCTTGCTGGCTGTACCCTTCCACCAGAATGGAAATGCCTTGAGAGCAGACCACTTGTCTTGCTCATTGCCCTATTTCCACACCTGGAGGAGTGTCTTATACCGGGTGGGGCTGCCCAGTCAATAGATATTGACCAACTGCTAGATGAGTAAGGTTCGCGCCAAGCCTGCTCTAGTGCAATCACTAGCCCGAGGTGGTGCCTGAAATTTCCACCCCTAAACTCACCTCTTTGGGGTAAGTCACCATTCTTTACTCAGTCATGACATAGAGCTTTCACAGTTTTTGTCGTATGTTTTACTCTTATTTACTTAATAATATTTCATCTCTCCTCTTTAAAGAAATTTATTTCAAATACTGTATGTCATGACTGTAAATGGAAACCAATATCATTTTCCATACATAGAAAGTAACCATAAAAATAGATACTATGAAAAAGAATGTGTATGTGTAACTGAATCACTATGCTGTACTCCAGAAACTAACACAATATTGTAAATCAACTATACTTCAATAAAAAGAAATAAATTAATATATAAGTATATAAACAAATATAATGATCCAAACCTTTGTGCCAAAGGGATGGTAGATGGAGCTCTATTTCAACATATTTTTTCTTTGTAAAACTAGGCATTTTGTTGTAGGCATTTACAAAATGCTGTTAAGATAGGTTTCACCAGACTTCCAAAGGAGACTTCCAAAAGTATCTTCTCTCAGAACCCTCAAGAAGAGATACCAGGATACAGTCTGCTAATGGTCCAAGCTTGAGGCCTGTTCTTTATTAAAAAGGAAAATCAAATAGTGTTAGGATAGGGTGTAAGGCACATTGACACCTACCTGAGAACTTCTGTGTCATAATCAGAAAGACTAAAAGGGAATAGAAAAGAGAAGGACTTTTGGGGTGTAATTTAGTGTCTGTGGGCTATATTAAGTCATCCCAGTTACCTTGGGTTAAGGTAGGGTCTTCAGAAATCCCACTTAAAGTACATAATTATTTAGAGTTACATTAAATTGCACCACAATTATTTAGGGTTAAATTGCAAATCCATTATTTTGAACTAATTTATCAGTTCATATTGCTAAATATTTGTTGTATGACTATTGTGGATGAAGTTTGTGTGTTAAGCCCAGTTACTAAATATTTCTGGAGTAATGGGGGGGGGGAATGGTTATGTGACCATGATATCAACGTATGTGTGACAAAAATCTAGTATCTATCATGCTAGATGAATCCCAAGATGCTATGAGCATGATGAGAAGGTAGCTCAGTCTGGGGTTGGAAGGCAGGGCCAGGGAAGGCTTCCTCAGTAATCTTTGAGCTAAATCCTAAAGGATAAACCTACGTTTTATTTTTCAAAACTGCCTGATCATGAGAACTATCTTTAGGACTTATTAAAATACTGATTCCTGGGCTCTCATTCAGACCATGTGGACCAGAGTCTCCAGTAGAAGGTCCTGGAAATCTTAAAAAAACAAACAAACAAAAAACAAGTGCTTCAGGTAATTCTTGTGAACAGGCAAGTTTGGAAACCATTGTGCTACCTAAGTCAGTTTCAAAATTGACTGTGCATTAGAATCCCTTAGGTAGCTTGTTAATATATGGATTAATATGTTGAGCCTAACTAATCAGATTCTCCAATTCAAATGGCATGACCATTTTAAGATGCTCCAAGATAATTCTTGTGCTCACCATATCTTAAGAATCATTGAGCTAGAGGGTGAGCAGTGTGGAGGTTACGGTGTGTATAACAAACATTTCAGGCAGAGGGAAGAGCATAAGTAAACAGTACATGGTATATTTGGGAATCTTCAAGTACCAGAGCACAGAGAGGGACCACCGTAGAAAGGGCCCTGATTGCCATGATAAGGAGCCTGGAATTTCTCTTACAAGTCAGTGCTTCTGACCTGTGTCTGTGTATATGTGCTTGGAGAAACACTCATCCGAATCACCTTTAGAAACTGCCAAGATGTTTTATAAGTGGGAAGTTGATGAACAAGGATAAGTACCAGGATATTTTTTTGGTAACTCCACCAGCTTTGGAGTTCATTTAAAATTTTTTTTGAAGTCTAGCGTACTCACAGGAAAAATGCACAAATCTAAGATCAGAGAGCTTGATGAATTAGCACAAATAAAATACCCATCTACCACTCCGATAAAGAACACTACCGTCATCCCTGAAGCCCTATTTTTGGCCCTACCAGTTGATACCCTTGCTTTATCCCCACAGTTAACCACTATCTTGACTTCTAACATCATAGATTAGTTTTATCTATTTTTTGAACTTGATAAAAAATGGAATTTTTGTACAGCATATACTTTCTGAGTCTGGATTCTTTCACTCAACATCGTGTTTGTGAAGCTCATCTGTGATGTTGCAATACTTTATTTGCCTATTCTATTGTTTCAAGATGCTGGCAATTACAAATTATGCTACTGTGGACATTCTTGGATATATTTTTTGGTGCACATATGTATTCATTTATGTTGGGCATATATCTTTGAGTGGAATTCCAGGATCATAGGGTATGTGCATGTTCGATTTTTATATACTTGTTAAAGAGTTTTTAAAGTGGTTCTTACCAGTTTATAATCCCACCAGAAGTATGAGAATTCCAGTTACTCCATGCCTTTACCTCACTTACTGTTAACAGTGTTTTTCATTTCAGTTATTCTAGTGGATAAGCAGTGGTAAGTCCTTGTAGCCTTACTTTACATTTTCCCAGTGACTACTAAAGTTAAACACCTTACCATGTGTTTATTGGCCATTTGGATACCCTTTTGAAAGATGCCTGTTTAAACCTTTTGCCTATTTTTTCTATATTTTTCTTATCTATTTGTAGGAGTTAATATATATTCTGGGTATGACTCATTTAGTTTCAGTATTTCAATTTTTTTCTCACTCTGTAGTTGGCTTTTCTACTCTCTTAATAATATCTTTTACTGAACAGAAATTCTTAATGTTAATGAAGCCCGAATTACCAATCTTTTTCCTTTATAGTGTTTATTATGTTCTGTTGGGAAATCTTAGCTTATCCAAGATCATGAAGATATTCTCCTCTACTGTGCTCTGGACACTCTATTGTTTTACCTCTCACATGTACATCTATAGTCTGCTTTGGGTGTATGTGGTGAAGTATGAATGAAGACTTTAAATTTCATATGAACTTTTAAGGATTCAGAACCATTTTCTGAAAAGACCATCCTTTCTCACTGCCCCGCAGTGTCGCCTTTTTCATAAAACTAGTGTCCGTATGTGTATGGGTCTCCTTCTGGACCCTCTGTTATCTTTTAGTCAGTTTTTCTATCCTTGCACCGATACACATTGTCTTAACAACTATAGCTTCATAATAAATCTTGTGCTCTGGTAGTGTAAGTCTTTCAACCTGTTCTTTTTCAAGATGGTCTTGCTATTCTCGGATATCTCTTATTTAATATAAAATTTAAATCAGCTCATCAGTTTCCAAGAAATATCTGTTGAGATTTTGATTGGTATTGATTGCACTTATTCTGTGTAAATATTTGGGGAGACTTGATATCTTTACATACTGTGCCTTTGTTTTTGAAGCTTTCTGTTTTAAAATTTTAGGTTGCAGTTATTTTCTTTCTGCACTTTGGGTTTATTATTCCATTGCCTTATGACATTTCATTTGAAGTCGCCTGTAAGTCTAATTGTTACTTCTTTAAAGGAAAGACATTTCCTTCTTTTAAGATCTTTCTGTTTGTCTTTGGCTTTTAGTATTTTTATTATAATGTGGTAAGTATCCATTTCTTTATATTTATGTTATTTGAGATTCAAAGTTCTTGAATCTTGGATTGACATCTTTTGTTTTGAAAAACTTTAGCCATTATTTCTTCATATGTTATTTCTGTTCCATTTGCTCTTTCTTCGTCTTTTGAGACTCCCCTTAAATGTCTTTTTTTAGAAAAACCATGTCCATATGTCTGCTAGTCTCTAAACTGCATTCACCTTTTTTCTCTTCTCTCTCTCTGCTTTAGTTCAGGTATTTTCTTCTCATATTGCATCTAGCTTACTAAGCTTCCCTTCATCTCTGCCTAATCTACTGTTGACTTTATCTGGTGTATTAATTTCAATTATTTTATTTTTAAATTATAGAATATTATTTCATTTTTTGTAGTTTCCAGTTTTTGGCTGAAATTCTGATTCTTTAAAGTATAATTCTTGAAAGTAATTTCTTTAAAGTATTTACATAATTTTTTTATTGCACTGTAGTCAATTTATAGTGTGTTAATTTCTGGTGTACAGCATAGTGATTCAGTGATATATATATATTTATATATATATATATATAAATTCTTTTTCATATTCTTTTCCATTTCTATTACAAAGTATTGAATATGGTTCCCTGTGCTATACAGTAGGACCTTGTTGTTTATGTATTTTATATACAGTAGTTAGTATCTGCACATCCCGAACTCAAATTCATGTCTAATAACTCCAGTATCTGTATACTCTCTCATCTATTTCTTTAGTCATGTGATTTTGTCCCCTGAGATGACTAGTCGTTTCAAATTAAATACCAGATGTTGGTGTATTTTTAAAAAATGAAAATAATTTGAGACTCTGGGTAACTTTATTTTCTTGCAAAGAAGATTGGCTTATACTTATGGCAAACTGAGTAGGGGCAGATCACCCAATCCAGTCGGGGTCTGAGTTCATTAAAACTGGACTCCACTCTTTGTGAGGGCTAGTTTATTTCTGGTTCACCTCTTATTTCTATAATATGGTCTTCTGTTGAGGCCAGTGGAAAACATGGGATGCTTTTCCTTGCTGGGTTCTGAGCTCCCGTTTTCTTCCTCAGTGTGATAGGACTGCCGGAAGCATTGCTCAGCTTCTCTGCTCCAGCCACTGCTTGTGAATCAGATAAAGACCTTGAGGGGGAAAGCAGACTGAATATTGAACTCACATTTTGGCTCTTGCCTTTTCTCAAGGGTCTTAGCCCCTCCAGTCCTTGCAGACTTGGTAGCTCTTTGATGCCTTCAACCCAAATCAATCATATATTTTCTCTGGCTTTTCTAATTGTCCTTTGCTGATGGATTAGTGTGCAGCCAACAAGTCTACCATTATAGTCTCCAAAATATATTGTTCCATGGGAAAAGGAAGTTATAAAAGAATATGTGTAGTGTGAGCCTGTATTCCACAAAATAAAAAAAATTTGTTGCAACAGTCACAGAAGTGTAATCTGAAAAAGGAGTCACCAATCCGCTTACACTGGCTACCCATTATTATTTTCTGCACTATCTACTTTTGTAATGTTTGGACTTCACTCTTCAATGAGGATATATTCATACATAAGGGGAAAATAATAAAGTCATTTTTAAAAATTGAAGAAATGAAAATGGCATAATAGACAAAACAGCTGGAAAGCAAGCTTGTCTTTACCTGTGTTTCCTAATTTGGGAAAGCCAAGCTTACCGGATCTCCAGTAATATGTGGAGCGGTCACGTCCTGGTTAGACTCATGCTGTATGTCACAGTAACTTCCCCTTCCTCAGCGACATTATGATCTCCTCTTTGATTTCCTCAGTGATCCAGTGGTCGTTTAGTAGCATGTTGTTTAGCCTCCACGTGTTTGTGGCTTTTGTAGTTTTTTTTTTTTCTTTGCAGTTGATGGAGCTACTTTATGGAGGCACCTCTTAGTTCAGCAACTTTCCAGGGTGGTGAGTTACCTGCAGGGACACAAATTTACTCACTGTTTCTTGTTAACTACTTGATTTGTAAATAAAAGGGAAACCAAAATTATAGGCATCTTCCAGCTCTAGGAAAACATTTATTTTTCCAAACTAACTTTAGCATGCAACTAATTAAAAAGAACTTCCTTCTTAGAAAGGGAGACACTGACACAGAGAGGGCTACAATTTACATAAAGGCTCAATTTGAAAAATCCATTCCATTGTTTTTCAAGTGAATACTGAAATCCAAATTTGGCAGTAAATACTTATCTAATTTCCCCTTATTTTTTCTACCTAGGTTTCTAGTGTTTTATGATCATTTTGAATCTGAATTTTGTCTCCACCTGTGTTAACTCATGCTCTCATTATTTTGTCAACTGAAGCAGACATGTCCTAATCTAAGTTATTTATGAAAATGTTGAAACTTTTTCTTTAAAATCAGAATCAAGGGCAGAATAAAGTGAGACTTTACGAAGGGTTTCTCTGTAGATTGTCAATAATAAATCGACATCCTTTGTGTGTGAACACTCAATCTACTTCAAATCCACCTGACTACAGTATAAACCTATCCACATTTCCCTTGCTCCACTACAGCTGCCAAACATTTTATTACCATTCAAATCTTCTCCTTGGTGAACTAAGCCAGCCCTCACGTACCTGCTCACATTGTACCATGTTGTATGTCAATTGTATCTCAATAAAACTGGACCAAGGATGAACAAGCTGGGCCAGTTACTCCAACATTTTCCATCTCAAGAGTTTGGTAAAGAGTTGATAAAAGTAGATCTTAAAAGTTCACATCACAAGAGAGAAATTGTAACTGTGTAAGGCGACGGATGTTAACTAAGCTTATTGTGGTAATCATTTCCTGACATATATGCAGTTAACCCATGAACAACATGAGTTTGAACTGCGCAGGTCGACTTACGCGTGGATTTTTTTTCCCAGCAAATATGGTACCTGTATTTTCATTTTACAGATCTTTAACTAAGTGTGGGGAAATTTTTGAGTTTAATTAGAGATCACAATATGTGGAATCAGAAGAACTAGGGTTTGAGTCCTGATTTTATCCAAACTGCTTCAGCTTCCTGCCTCTGAATGAGGCATTCCTTTGTTTTGGGGGCAGCAATAGCAGTTATGCAGAGTTTTGGCTGTGTGGGAGCATTGGCGCCCCCAACAGCCACAGTGTTCAAGGGTTAACTATATATATATATATATACACACATATATCACAAATCACTATGCCATATACCTTAAACATATACAATGTTATATGTCAATTGTATCTCAATAAAACTAGGAAAATAATTTTAAAAAGAGGCATGGAGCCTGAGTCTGCTAGTTGTAAGAAGCCAAACAGGAGGGTCATGTGACGTGCGGCCCGAGGCCACCCCTGTGGGGCACCTATGATGGGCCTTGTACAAGCAGAAGAGTGGGGCACTGATCTGTAGGGAAGGAAAAAAAAGAACCAAAGCATACATGCTGAGAGGAGTAACAATTTGAAACCAGAAAGAGGGAAAAAGATGAAGCAAAAAACTGTCTGTCGGTTTCCTGGTTCCCATGAGGTCTAACTCTATAACCTGCTCTTTGATTTTGTGAGTTTTTCTGTAGTTTTAAAATAAACTCCCTTTTGACTTGAGCAAATCTTGTAACTGTGTTCCCCCCCAAATTTCATATGTTGAAACCCTGACTCTCAGTACGTCAGAATTTGACTGTATTTGGAGACAGGGCCTTTAAAGAGGTGGTTAAGTTAAAATGAGGCCTTTAGGGTGGTCCTTAATGCAGTCTGACTGGTGTCCCTGTAAGGAGAGATTAGGACATAGAGAGAGAACGCAGGGGTGCCCTAGCACACAGACAGGTGACCAGGAGAAGAAGCAGCACTTGGCTGGCCATGCCCAAGCCAGGGACAGACTTGGCTCAGGAGGAACCAACCTGCCCCCACCTTGATCTGGTGCTTCCAGCCTCCAGAGCTGGGAGAAACTACACGTCTGTTGGTATTTGGTATTTCATATGGCGGTCCTGACAAGCAAACACAGCAAGTTAAGTGAGCTTCAGCGCTTTCAGTTGCATGTAACAAGATGTAGAGTTAATTGGCTCAAAGGATAGAATATGTATCATTTCACACAACTAGGAATCAGGGGGAAAAAGAGCTCCAGGGTTGGTTAATTCAGTGGCTCATGACATCATCAAGGATCTGTGTTCTTTGCATGTTTCTGCTTTGCCATTCTTATCTCAGGATGTCAGCTCTGACCTCAGGCTAGATCCCTTCATGTTGACAAGATGGTTGCAACATTTTCAGACACGACATTGTCCAGAGGAAGAAATTATAATATCTTCTTTGAGTGTTTCTTGTTAAGAGCAAAGAAACCGTTCTTAGAAGGCCTTCTGCACATTTTTGCAAACCTCATCAAACAGAAATGCGTTGTTGCCAGTGACTAAACTAATCATCGTCAGTGAAAAATGGGGATGTCACTATAGGATCTATCCTGAATGAGTATGGCCCCATTGGGGCCCACATAAAAGGGAGGTAGGTTTAGGGCAAAAAGAATGGGAAATGAATTTGGGGTAGATAACCAACAGTCTCTCTGGTTCCCTTTACCAATCTTCCCTAGCTAGCAATTGTGTGTACAAGATTATTATAGAGAACTATCACAAACGTGTTGTTGAAATAGAGATTCTTCTTTAAGGTCACTCCTCTAATCTATTAGTCTAATTAATATACACACACACAAACAAATATAAAATAAGTTTGGATTTTTGTATTTTGATAATCCTGCATAATTTAACATTGTTGTATACATTCTTTCATCTGCTGCAGATACATTTTACAAAAACGAGAAAATGAGGCTCAGAAACTTACAATGATTTTCTCAAGAACATGTAATATTAACTCCCAGAACACTGGAAAAAAGACCAGTGGGCACACGTAGTGAGTAATGACAGATTAGATTAGAGATATAAAATTAGAGGTGTAAAAGCATAGGAATCTAGGTCACGTTATGAGGACCTTGACTGTCTGGGGGAGAGGTGAAAACTGATTAACCGTATAGTAAGATCTTAATCTGAGGAGTGACACAATACAATGATATTTTAGGAAGATTGACCAACAACTCATTTCCAAAAACAGTTCATAAGAGCCTTAGCTAAACAGCGTATAGGGACCGGACTCAGCCTGGGGTTCATTCATTTCCCTGTAACCAATGTTTATTGAGCACATTCCATGTGAGAGGCCCTGTATTCAGCAGCAGAGACCAGGGAATGATCAAGATAGTTACGGTGCCTTTCCTTGTGTCTATTAAAGGCAGAGGGATCTGTATTGGTCAGAACAGGCTAGGCTTTGCTCCAATAACAAACAGTGATATGGCTCAAAGCCAGAAAGATGTGTTTTTGCACAAATAAATTATGAGACATGAATGGCCCTCCTCTATCTTCCACCTATGGCCCCTGGAACACTTGGCCTCCAAGGACACCAGAGGAGGGCAAGAGAGATATGGAGGATGCGTTCCACATCTTAATTATCTCAGTCTGGAAGGGACATGCATCTGCTCACAGTCCATTGGCCGGAATTGGTCATGTGACCCCTTGCCTAATGGCAAAAAAAAAAGGGCTGGGAAATATACGGTGGGGGAGGGGGCAGCACATGAACATTTGGAAAACAGTAATTGTCTCTGCCGTAGAATTTTGTAATAAATAAACTCAGGTAAAGATTTGTTTCTTCTTTATTCACTTATATAGTTGTACTATGGTTATATAAACAGCATTTTAATGAGAACTTCTGCTTGAGGAGAAAAAGTATCATATTAACCTTGCTTTCAGGCTGTGAGTATAAGGAGAAGATAAAGAATAACAAGTCAATACTAAAGAAAGGTGACATTTTTATTTCTTTGCCCTGCAGTGATGCAGTAGAAAGAAAAGACCTCAATTTGCATCACGGCTCTCCTATGTGCTCCTTCTGTGTCCTTAAGCAAGTCGTTTAACCTCTGTGAGCTCACGTCTTCAACTTAAAAAAAATAGGGAATAATACTACCTACTTCAGAGAGATGTCATGAGGATTAAAATTTTAAATATACATATGCAAATGTCTACATTACGCCGCAACTGGCACACAGTATAAACTCATTAAATGTTAAATGAGTCTGCTGTATATGAGTCAAAGCAAATTTTAGATCAGAGCACCCAGCCGGGTTTTCATGTCATACTCCACGTAGACTCTTGCATCAAATCTAACTCAGCTGCCTGGCCTTCAAAACTCTGTTCCCTTTCACTTCTCATGCTGCCTCTTTCCCCTACAATTTCCTGGTGTCTTATCTCACCAAGATCTTCCATCCTCAGTGACGGCTCCAGCTAAACAATTTTACCTGCTGTCTGAGACTTTGATAATTCTCAAAAAAAAAAAACAAAAAACCCTCTTCCCTTGTCACTGATTGCATTATTATTTCAAAATATCAGGGGCCCCTCCCTACCAGACCATTCCCTACAGGAGAATGGGACTTACTGTCCCACTGACATCAGGCTTGGCCATCTGATTTGCTTTGACCGGTGAAAAGTGAGTGAAAAATGTGAGCAGAAGCTTCGAGAGCCACAGCATGCTTCCACTACCTCTTTTTCCTCTGCCACAAAGCCAGATAGAAGCTTCTGTTTCAGCTCTGGTCCCGAAGTGAAAATGTGGCTGGTGGTAGACAGAAATGTAGGTGAGAAATTGTCCTTTGTGGTGATAATCCACTAAGATATTAGGGGTTATTTGTTACTGTAGCATAATCTATCCAAGAGATGGCTGACATAACACCACATCCCCACCACCAACATGATCTCTTCTCTTTAATGACTGTATTCAAAAACTTCTTCCCCATGGCACTTTTTCCTCTCTCTTGCCTCCCTCAAATGCTTTCTGCTTTCACATGCCTTCTCCATGAAGCTTCCCCCAGTTATCTTGATCTTAAACGATGTCTTCCTTCTCTAAGCAATACCGTAATGTGTTATCTACAGTAATAATCTGTAAATAAATGCTTGTTGACTACATTAGGGAGAGAATGCTTCTCCTATGGCACTAATGACAATATTTCACCATGATAATACTTCCCCCATGTCTTATAATCTTTGCTGTGAACAGGGATCATACTTGTTTCCATTTCTGGAAATTTAGCACCAGGTACCTAGAAAGGCACAGTGAAATTTTGAGCAATAAATGATGTGAGTTTCAGTTCTGGGTCAGACGGAGTAATCACATTCTACCCTATTTCTCCCTCTGAACGCAATTACTTGGTACTTCAGGCACACAGTGGGAACTCAACTGCTGATGTTTCTAGATTAAGAGCTGTTTGTCTTTCAGTAGAACAATAGCTGGCATGTGGCTTTGGACTGTAGAATGGGTTTCTTTAGACCAGTTAAGTGCAAAAACTTCCTGAAGCTCCTTTCCATGGGACTGAGCATTGGCTAGTCCCACAGATGTTGGCCAGAAAGTTGGACCTTTCATGGCTATAATTTTGTTGTTGTCATTGTGGGTATGTGAGAGACCAAAAAAGGTCTGTAGGGATCTCTCCAGATTTATGAGCGCGGCGTCCTCAGTGAAAAGTGGGGAGAAGCTCATGATCAACAGTCTCACGGGGTCAAAAGGAAAAGAAAAGATGGGGAGAGATGCCTGTAAGACTTGGGATAGTGTTTGCGTGGTGACCTGCGTACCTTGTGCAACTGGCTTCATTTTATGGTGAAAAAGATATTTTGAGGAACACTGGAGAGTTCTTAAAAAAACAGTTTTCTACTCCTGGGGAAAAAAAATAGAACAGTTAAAGACATAGTAGTACTGGACAGATAGGGTAATAAATAAACAACTTGAGGGGAAAAATTAAATTTGGATTTTGTGATTTAAACTCTAGGAGAATCCAAGACACTCATGGGATGTGTTGTAAATGAACGAGGGAGGGAAACAAAAGCAGGAAGGAAGGCAGTAGCGGGTGGCAGAGACTAGCCTTAGGACCAGCCCCAGTCAGGAGCCCCAGTTAGGTGTCACTTTTTACTAGAGACTCTACCTCAAGATGTTTCAACCAGGCACCAGCTCCAAAGAGCCTTCCATAATGATGACCTGGGTTTCCTGCCTGTCCTGGGTTCCTGGGGTCTGGGTTGGTATAAGTGGAGCAAGGGAATGGCAGTGCTATTTCATTGCACAACTCTAGGGGGCACCACCCACACTGAATTTATGTAAGGGAAAGAAGTTGTATTCTCCTTTCCCATCAATAGCCATAGAAAGAGGAAATCTGATGTTTTTCATGAACCACTTGCCAAGACCATCTTTCTACTTGATTTCTATTATATATTTCACCATTCTTCAATTCCCAGAGTCCTGGTTCAAAATTTTTAATATTTTTCCTTTTATTCAACATGTTGTTGACACAGGACACACTGAGTAGATAAAAACGAAACGATTTTACCTGCTCGTCTTAAATAGCAAAGCTCTTTTGCTAACCAGCCTCACTTCTTTAAACATGCTTTTTCAGAAAAGCACCAGTCCTCTAATCTAACTTGTAAAACATTTAATATTTTGGCTATACGGCTTTAATGACTATCCAAAAGTCAGGCTCTCTGGACAATGGGAGCTGCTGGACTATTGTTCTTTGGCCACAAAGCCATGAGGTGGCTCTTTCTCCCAGGTCAAGAGGTCAAGCTCTGCGGCATTAATTTTGCTGAGTTTCTTTGTTATAAATAACAAACAAGGTCATTTATTTTCATTTTCTTGTTTCTAATTGCATGCGTCTACTCCCGAGGATGAACTCCATAAACAGGTGGCTGGAATGCTGGGGAGAAAGCTTGAAACAGTTCCAGAAGAGAGGGCATGTCCCACTCTGGCGAAACAGTTTGATGAGTTAGAGATTTCGTCACTGCAGGATACGCACCTGCGCTATTACTCGAAAAGCAAACACTCGTCTGTTTGGCACGCACAGATCTATGTAAATTAGGGGAGATTATTTTGCTGCTAGTCCTTGGCTGTTCTGTGATCAAATGCAATTGTTTCCCAATTCTTGAGAAACAGAATCTTTATCAGACTCAGATGGTTTTCACATTTTTTTTTTATAATTTTAATGTTCTACGGTTATTAAAAATAACATGCCATATAAATTAAGCCTAGAAACACGGGTGCTTATCAAAGAAAGGATGTCAGCGGAGGCTCCAACTAGGGGAGATATTTATTTGCAATGGTATACAAATCTGTCATGGAAGGATTTAATTAATATCTGCCCAATGATTCTCTCTCCTTAATGCCCCTATAACTGTCCTTTGGTCAAGAATAAAAAATGGACTGACCCCCACCCATCGCTATGAGAGTCCCGGATCCTCAGTTTTCATTGTTCAGCCAGTGGGCTTTTTGGGCAACACTGCAGGGCCCCTCTTGCTGGAAACCCTCTGAGCTTCCTGGTTTCCACTCCTGTATAAACCTCCCCCATCACCACCTTTGTCTCTTTGGGGGAAAAAAAAATCTTTTTCTCTTGAGTGAGATAAAAACTACCCAGTATTTGTTTCTGGAGTGTAATTATAAACTTCATTGTACATTCTTCCTGGCTTTGATGCTTATCTTGAAGAGTTCAGTGAAAATAAATTGTTTTTATGAAAGCAGAGAAACCATTTGATAAACATGCTGTCTGTGAAAATTGTTCCTGCAAAAGAGGTCATTCTTTCACTTTAAAAGAAATAGAATATATTTCAGAAAACAGGCAGGACAACAGTTAGGATTTCTGTGAATACAGGATAGTTTTTTTTTTTTTCTTTAAGGCAGGGTGTAAATACACTGAAAATTGCACACCTCCTGATTGTGTGGAGTGTATTGGTTTTTAAAATAGCTTTATTGAAGAGATACTTAGGTCACAAGCAAATACTTGCTACATTTCATATTTCTCAGAATGAATTCTCAGCTCAGTACTTTTTTTTTTTTTTTTTTTGCTACTAAGGGTTTGGGGGTTACTGGTCTGTAATTACTACATATGTGTCAGAACCTACGCGTGTATCTATTCTTAGTAAGAGTCATACTCAGCTGGGAAAATGATTCATTTTCTAGACTTCTCCTGCCTGGTAGCATAGAGACCAGTATGGCCAAAATTGGTTGTAGTAAGATGAGAAACAACCTAACGTACATAAAAATACATATTTATTATTATGTATGAAAAGCTTGCTTAATTTTTCCCCATTTGCTCAGGTTTCTGTAATTTTTTTTGACCTAAGTAAAAATACTAAAATAGTTCACATTTCCAGATCAGAAAAGTTTGAATAAACTGAAAACTGAAACTAACAATGACAATGCTTGGGGTTTTGTTTCACACTGTAATTCCTGTGTGGACCTGGTGATTAGTTTTCGAACCTGCGCTAGAGACGTGTAATGAGGGCCTCGAGGTCAGAGTGCTCCCTCTATACCATGCGTACGTTCACTCTTGTGAGAGCTTGGCAGGTCCTGACTCGATTTTATCTGCATGTGATTTAGACTATGAATGTTAAGTGTTGATTCTCGACATGAAACTCTTAAATTTCATGGAGATGAGTGATACGGACGCTGAGAACCTATGCTCCATAGAAATGCTATGCTTTATGACATGAAGCTAAATTCAGACATAAAACCAAGTGTAAGACATTTTACCAATATAATACATTAGCTGTTACTATGGGAATAGAGAAGAAACTTGAGTCGCTCTGGCCTTGTTAATTTCCATTTGGAGCTGCTGTTAATTTGGCTACATTACATATTGCAAACCAGGATCATAATATTTGGACAGAACTTTTCATGACCCAAACTCAAGAAAATTAAGCTGTATATCATGTTTAATAGTATCCTCATCTCAATGGAGGAAGCAGAACACTGGTTAAATTACTGTTCACAGATCCCTAAAAGTGGGGGTCTCAGTAAGATCTTAGGTTATAAAACTCAGCAGGATTAATACAGTCCTCATGGGAACTTTTTTGCTTAATTTGGAACCAGATAAAGTAAAGAAAGTTTTCGAGTTCTGTCAAAATGTAAAAATAGTTTTCCTATTATGTAAAGTTTGTGTACTTTCCCCCTATTTTTTAGAGATTCTTGGATGATACCAACTACCCAAACATCAGGCTAATAAGACTGACATTTTTGACCTGAATCATATAAGAACCCTATGGGAATTTCTTTTGCCCAGAAGTTGTATTTTGGCTGCAGAACTGTTTCTTGGGCTGCCCTTCTAAATCAATGCCTGTTAGCACTCTGCAGCATAAATTCAAAGCATGTTTTAAGATATGTTCTTGGAGAAGTTTCTTCAAATTCAAGGCTAACCTAGTACAAAGGAAGCCTTTGTCTGTGGCATTTCAGAAACAAAATGCTGACAGCCTGAAAAAGGTGACACCCTTACGATGACAAACAGCACGACAGTTACAATTGCATTAAATTTTTAAAAGTATCATTTTGAAGTTTTTAATGGATGGGCTTCAAATCCACTGGAAACCTTAAAATTGGGTGGTATTCTGAATGCAATCACTAATCAGATCAGCTCTAAATGCAACAGCATATAATTCTTGTTTTAATGCACACGAAAGATCTAAAACAGCAGGGTGCTAAAGGCCCCCTTCCGCCCCCCTCAGGTAGTTTGTTCTTCTCAAAATCAGAAGAGTTTGGTTCACTCTTTCCAAATCTTACCTTAACCAGGTTCCCTGGGAAGGCTATTCCACTATGAAAATATCTGCCTTTCCTCCTCTCTCCTTTCTTTCCTTTCTTCCTTCTCACTTTCCTTTCTTAAATGAATATTTATCTACTGCAAACCACCTAAGTACCAAGCATGGTCCAAGATTCTTGGGATAAGGCTCTGAGCAGGGTGTCTTGCCCTCCCTGGAGCTTTCTTTTACAACTACCGTGGATGCAAATTTGTTTATCAGATTGCTTCTCCCGATAGCAACAGTTAGCTGTGTCATTAGGTGATCTTCAGGGAACTGGCTGGGACGGGGCATGTGTACATATGTGCATGTGAATGTATATATGTGTGTGTGTGTGTGTGTGTGCACGTGTGGGAGTGTGATGGGTCTGATTCTCCTCTGAAGGCTTGCACGTGTGTCATTTGGGGCTCTTCTTTGTCACTCACAACTGCCTAAAACAGTGTCTGGCACAAAGTAGGCAGCAGAAAGTAGCTGCTAAGTGCCCAGGAGACCCACTGTGGGCAAAACTGCATGGTTGGTCAGCAGCCTTCCCAAATTACTGTTTCTGTTCTAGTAATTTTTTTCATCCTAAGTGCCTCAACATATATATCTTCAAACTCATCAGGCAGTTTCCTCCCTCTCCTTAATCAAGATCTATACTCAGAACTTTTGCTTATATTACCCCCTATATCATCATCATCTTAATATATTGACTGCTGCATACTGTTTCCTTCCCCAAGAAGTCTGTATTGTAACAGGGAGGGGGATTTTAAGAGAAAGCCTTTTCTACAACAATGGCCAAGAGGGGTATCTAGACCGGGCAGTCTTGACTCCTGGGAGCCTTCCTGGAAGAAGTTTCTCACTTCAGTTTCTAGTCCCCATAGCTCAACGCTCAGGGTAGCCCATCCGCCCACATGCAATTCCCCGTCTGGAAGCTAGTGGGGTTTCCACTGCAAAGATTTGTATTCCTGACCCTGGAGGTCTGATTACAACTTCAGGTTTAGTCTCTCTGTAACTTAGATTATACGTTTCCTTTATCTTCTGTAATCAAGCTCAGATTGCTCCAGATGCACAACAGAACGAGCAGAAGGTGTGGGATGTGTGTGCAAAGAAAAACTCCACTTCCCAGCTTTTGGGGGGCTCCTGTTAACTATTTGGAAAAAATATATAATTTCTCTTTTGGAACCTTGGATCAGCAGGCTGCTCCTCTCCTGTGGCCAGATGCTGCACTGTGCGCCATTGTGAAATACTAATAGTGAAACTTAAAAGATGTACTCTTGCGAGACAACAGGTGGCCACTGCAACCTCCAGCTCTGATTGGTGGAAAGGCCACAGGCGCCCAGTGGCCCGGGGAAAGGGCCCCCACTTCTGCGTTTCAAGAACTTGCTCAATGGGGTGTTGTCCTGATAATATCTCAGCTCACTGCCAATTTGTGCAACCCGCTGGGCCATTAGGGAGCGCCGCTGGGTTGTCAACGTTAAATGGAGACTCGGGAGAGGAGACCAAAGCTTTTTCAGGAGGGGGGATTGGAGTCAACCCAGGGACAATGTAAGCAGTTGTTTCTTTCCTGAATACACACCGCTCTCTCATGCAGTCTCCAAACACCCGATTCTTGCTAAGAGAAGAGCAAATACACACACTGTCATCTAATTGAAGTTTATTTTTCCTGCTTGGTTCCAGAAAGATAATATTGGGCAAAGGTACATACACAAGGTGTCACCGAGCTGGAGTGCCTATTTTGGAGAACAGAAGAAATGAAGAGAAACTCGTGTGAGGGTTGTCTGAAAAACTTCAGGCCCTGGGCCGGCAAAGTGTAATCAGCGACGAAAGCATGTCAGCTAAAATATTTGTAAATTTCTCCCTTCGTTAAAGTAGTTTCTAGATAACTGTGCTGGGGAGGGGAGCAAATCTCACAGCTTCTCTTTAACGTTCTCATCTGGTATAAAGTCCCTTCCCTTCGCCAAGGCTGAGGGCCAAACTAAAATGAACCCAAAGCAATAAAGCCCAGGGGCGGGGTGGGGGTAGGGGGGAGATGTAGCTTAAAGAGAAAGAAATCAAAATGGGGTGGGTGAGTGCAGTGTGAGGAAGTTAATCACCCAGAACCTTTTAGGAAAATAGGGACATTTTCTCGCAGAGAACAGTGAATGATCCGCCTAGATCCAGTTACTCAAATGCCTTTCGAATACAAACAAGAGCAAAGAAAATACGAAGAGAACCGACACGAGGCTTAACCCGGGGAGCTTCTGCCTACCTGTGAAAGGTCAGGCCCCCACACCCCTCCTGGAAAATACCACAGGTGTACATGGGGTCCCGTCGGGAGGCACTGGTGCAGGTTACCCGCTGGGTTAGGTGCCTCTAAGAAGGGGAAATTTGTGGAGTAAGGCGGAGTGGGATAGAGGGACCGGGGGACTCACGAGGAAGGACTGGGGACGAGGAGAAGAAACCGAGGGAACGAGGAGTGGGAAAGGAGCCGACGGCGCGTGGATGCTGGTGTTGGGAGCCGGGGGCCCAGGGCAGCGGTGGTCAGAAAGGGGCGGGAGGGCCACACCAGGCACCGGGCTGGCGGCGGCGGCGGGGACGGCCGAAGCGGCCGAGAAAAGGAGGGGAGCGAGGAGCGCTCCGAGTCAGCGGGGACAAAGAGGACCGGAGAGGGAAGGGGGGCGCGGTGGGAAGAAGAGGGGCCCCGGAGAGGGGGAGGCCGCGGCGCCGGCGACGGGCGGGCGAGCGCAGCGCTAGGCGCGGGGTGAGCGGCTAAGGGGCCGCGCGGGGCAGGGGCCGGCGGGGCGGGGTCGGGGCGCCCGGAGGCGGTCCGGGCCGAGAGCGCACCGGCGGGGCGGGCGGCGCGCCAGCTGCCCGCGGTGGGAGGGGCGGAGCGGCGGCGGCGCGGGGAGGGGACCGGCGGCGGAGGGAGGCAGGAGGGGGAGAAGGAGGGGAGGGGCTGGGCCCCTTGTCTCCGCGGCTCCTCTCCTCAGTCCGCCCGGGGAGGAGGAGGAGGAGCGGGGCCAGCCGCCGCCGCCGCCGCCGCCGTCCCAGCCTCGCCCCGCGCACCTGAAGTCGCCGCGCCGCCCCGGGCCCCCGCGCCGCGCCCCGCGCCCCGGGCGTCCGGCCCGCGCGCAGCGCTGCCTCGGTGCCCCGGCGGGGCGCGTCCCCCGGGCCGCCTCCCGCTCTCCCGCGGCTCGCGTGGCCGCGCCTTTGTGTGCGGCGGCCGCGGCTCCCGGGCTCCTCTGGCTCCCGGTCGCGGCGCCCCTCCGGCCGCGTCCCGCGCGCCGCCCCCCGGACCACACCGGCCGGCGCCCCCGACGGTGGATCTAGCTGCTTAGAGGAGGCGGGCACCGGCCCCTGCGAGCTCCAGCCCCGGTCCCCGGCCCCGGGCCCGGCTCCGGCATGGATGTGAGGTTCTACCCCGCGGCGGCCGGGGACCCCGCCGGCCTGGACTTCGCGCAGTGCCTGGGGTACTACGGCTACAGCAAGGTGACCGGGCCGGGCCGGGGCCGGGGGGCGGCCGGGCGGGGGCCACCTTCTCACCCCAGGCGCGCCCCGCGCTCCAGCTCACCGCCTGCTGCACTTTTCTCTCCCCTCTCCACTCCTTTCCCTTTGCGCCTTCGTCTCTGTCCAACTCTCTCGCTCTACTCTTTCTGCCCCCTTCCCACCCTCCTTTTTGTCCCTCGGCCGGCTCTTCCCTCTCCTCCCACTGCCTCTCCCCCCACCTCCCCCAACCCCGCAGACTCTCTTCGGCTGCCCCAAAGAAGCGAAGAGCAGCCCGAGGACTGAAAGAGGGGAGTCGCGTGTGATTCTTTGTTGTTTTTATTAGTAAACAAGATCGCAACCCCCCTGAGTTTGGAGGGGAGGGGGCAACGCAGGAGTCCCCGATCTCGTGGTCTGATGACCTCGCCGCCTCCCCCCACCCCAGTCCACCTTACCTCCCCCACGCCCCCGAGAGCTGGACCTCGGGCCGCTTAGCGAAGGAAGGGAACTAACTTTTGAGCGTGCCCTGGATGGAGGGAGAGGGGGGGCCGCGAAGTGGTGGGACCCCCGCAGGTGGCCTCTGCTGCCCTCCCGCTAGGGCGCTTTGGACCACTCAACGGAGGTGCCCGCCCTTCCCTGGTTAGAGCAAGTGGCTTCTCATCTTTCATTTTTTGGGGGGGGGAGGGGTAAGTTTTGCATCTCGGGGAGAACAGGGTTGGGGACCTCCACACCACGCCCTAGGTCACCCCACCTCCTCCACCTTCCCCTTCGCCAACTTCGAGGACCAAGCGTTTCAGGTGGCCGAAAGTGCATCTCAAAAGGGCAACTGGCGCAGTTCGGAGCGCCGAGTCCGTGCGGGAGCCGCAATCCTTGGGCCGAGGCAGCGCCGACTCCCCGTTCTCTCTCCTTCCTGAAGCCCCCAGGGCCAAGCTTTGGAGGAAACATCACCCCGAGGGCGATATTCAGAGAAAGAGCTGTGCGCTGCCCGTGCCTTTTGAATGTGGTTTTTCTTTTTCCTCTCCCCCTGCTCCTCCCTCTCTCCCCCCTACCCCCCTGTTCTTTCAAATCACAGTTTGTTTATGATTGCTTGGATAACAGAGGAGGAAATGAGGAGCCTGCTGAAAGAAAGGTGCTATACAAAACTAATGAATACATAGCAGGACGGGGAGGAATTGTATCTAGAGTGAGGAGCAGTTTGCCGTTCCCCGTGGCTGATGGAGGCTCTCGTTCCTTTCTATTTGTTGATACTGCGATCCCAACTCCAGTGCTGAAGTTTGTGAAAGGCCATTAGGGTCTCTCTTCCTCAGCCCTGTCCCCTGTGTCATCATCGCCCAGCTCTGCGCCTGGCACGGAGGGGCCTCCCAACGAGTATAGAGCAAAGGGACGTTATTCAGTGTCTTTTAACCCTTTGGTGGTGCGGGCGTTCATGCTCTCAAAATTCCTAGAGAGGTATGTTAAGCATAGAAAAAGAAGCAAGAAAAGGCCTGTTCCTGTAGCCAGAGTTAAGATTTAGTTTCTGTCCTCAGATTTTGGATTTACTCAGGTTATTAAACGCTTTAAAAAGTCCCCCATGTATGCTCAGTTAGGGACTTAGGCAGCCTAATTAAGTATGTAGTGTTTCTGAGAATCCACCTAATTGTTCCAGTGGGGTATTATTTATCTCCTTACAACTTAGCCTTGTGTATGAAGCCTTGTATAACTGGACATGACTTATTTTTGGAAGCCATTACCTTGCCTAATGTAACTACTTTCTCTGATTTAAAATCAGCAACACTCGAATGACACCAAAATAGAAACCTTTTGTACTAATCCAGTCACTGCAATGCGTGGCAAATCTCTCTGTTCACTAGGGTCCCAAGGGTACTTCAAGGGACGAGAGGAAATTGTGGGTGTTTTGTGTGTGTCTCTTTATTTTTTGAAAAAGGCTATTTCGAGTCAATTTAAACTCAGAACATTTATTTCAGGGAAGGCCTAGAAAGCTTGAAAACACATTATTTATTGAGATGCTTGTTCAACTTCAGGAGTGAGGATGCAAGTTGGATTGCTGTCATGTTTTCTTAAAGCAGCTATTTGCCTGAAATAACTTGATTTCTTAGCAAATCAGCAATCTTTCATCTTCAGTGCTTTGTGTACCCAACTTATAAAAAGTTAGACACTGTGTGTAATATTGGTAGAAGTCAGATTGTACTTATTTTTAGGAGTGTTTGCATTTAATTCCTTGCAGATAAAAATACAATAATCTTTAAATTGATCCATGATACTGTATTTTCCTACTCTTAATTCAGAAGTGAAAAACCCAACTTTATTCCCCATAATTTTCCTTTATGGGCAGAACGTAGTAGAAGAGGAAGTATTAACTTCATGGGTATAAAACAGCAAGTGCTAATTAAAGGTTTATAGCAGTTTGTCTCATAGCTAACTTGTGTTTCGGAAGTGGTGTTATTCAACATAGATTTATATTGAAAATGTAAAAAACTAACACACAAAGACATGCATTTATTTTATTTGAAAAATACCTGTAATTATTAATCTCTTAAGACAACTTTTGATCATGTGTATTATCTTTCTGGATGGGAAACGACGGATTTCAAAGGAAAATATGTTTCTGCCCTTTATGTTTTAACGACCATCCGGGAGACTTTAGAAGAAATATAGAACCCTCTGCTCTAGGCTTAACAAGTGAAAAGTTAGTGCTTATCTTTAAATTTATTTACAAACCGTGAATAATAGGGTTTCATTCATTTCTCTCTTTAACAAATGACCAGAGTCCTTTGTATAAGTTATATGCATGTGTATTATCTTTACATTCTGTGAATATATGCATCCTTTTTAAATGTCAGCGCTCATGAAAGTGTACTCCGTCTATGGAGAATGGATGAAAGAGTTTTGAGGGTTCAAAAGTCATTGCAAGGAGGAGAATAACTTCAAATAAAATATAGCCAGGATCATTAAAATCAGTTAATAATTCATGAGCCAGCCACTGATGTATAAACTTAAAGTCATCTCTATTTTCCAAGGGCTAATTTCCATTTTAATTTCAAGTGGAAAATCTACTGTTTGAACATTTCTTTTTCTGATGCGGCTAACAAATTAAACACACACACACACACACACACACACACACACACACACACACACACATATTTTTTTAAAGGCCTTATGTTGCTCAAGTGAATTAGTGACCCATTGTCTATATAACTGGAAATTTTCTTTCCCTGGGTTCAATTTGTCTTCACCAGTAATAAGGTAATATACAACATATCAATTGGCATGTAGTGGTCAGAAGTCTGCACCCCACCCACCCAAATAAACTATTGTATTTAAGGTGGGTGTAAGCAAGGTCAAATCACACATTGGGTTAATAATGAACTTGGACTAAACTCTTGTTACTAGCTTTTTTCTGCACATTCTTGGGGCTTCCATTCTCCCTTTTAAAATATGGCTTTTGACTTCTTACTCCATGTAGAATAGTCCCATGCTGTTGTGACCCCATCAGTCCCAGACCTTGCTTTCCAGTTATTAATATGTTATCGATCACTCTGCTTAATTAAGACATTCTAATATGAGTGCTTTCACTCCACCTCATGGGCCTCTACCTTGGCTAGCTTGAAGAGTAAGGGGACCAGAGGGGGATTGGTCATTGGTCCATCTTATTGGAGACCCTGGCTCAAATTGAGAACATATTGAGAGGGGAGGGGGATTGGACTGAAATGCTTCTTAAGTTGATACCTTACACTCGCGGGAGAACTAATAATTTTATTTCCAGGGTCAGGAGTATGAGGGTGTTGAATTTTGAGAGCAGATTGAGAGATTTCCATATCAGGTCTTTAACCAAGGTATGGAAGCCACATTGTGAAAGAATACAGGGTTTTTTTGAGCAGGGGTCATAAACTCAAAATGTCTATAGGGACAGCCAGTTAACTAACCTACATGAAGTGAGGGCTTGTGGTCAAGTGGAGAACTTGCCCCCATTTAAAGGGGGAGCCTTCCTTTGCATTAGTAGATTGCTGCCATGCCAACATTTGACCCAGTATCTCCAGGTTTTGCAATTTTTTTTTTTTTTCAAAAGAAATGATAACCTGGGATTTTATGTGAAATACCCTGAATTTTAAATGTTGGTTGCAAATTAACAAATAATTGAAATCATTACATGGGACCCTCAAGGCATGCTTGTGTATTGCTTCTTTGCAAATATGCCTTAGACAAGCTCCTTTGCCGATGCGGATTGAAAAATCATTTTAAATAAATCATGTGTCATTTATGTTCAACTCTGTGGGCAGTTCTACTCCATGGTTCAACTGTGTGGACAGTTCAGTTAAGTGAGTGGAAGAAGTATCATCTGACCACTCTCAGTGTACTTCTAATGTGATAATTGGGAGTCTATCATTCATTAATTTTATGGTCTCAAATCGATGGAATAGTAGTTTTAGATCAGGAGTTGGCAGACTGCAGCCCACCGGGTACATCTGGCCCCCTGACCTGGTGTGATCTTCAAGTTAAGGTCAGTGTTTATGTTTTTAAATGGTGAAAGAACTCAAAAGAAGAATAATAGCTCATGACTATGAAAATGAAATTCACTCCGTGTCCATAAATAAAGTATTACTGGAACACGGCCCCACTTGCTTGTGTCCATATTGTCTGGGGCTGCTTTCATGCTACAGAGGCAGAGTTGAGTATTGTGACAGAGACTGGATGGCCCACAAAGCCTGAAACATTTACTCTTTGTCCCTTTATAGAAAAAGGTTGCCAATCCCTGTGTTTGATAATCAGACGACTGATGGTACCATGATCTTCCTTTGTTCCAAACCAGGGCAGTAGAGAGAAAATCAAGGTGGGCTAACTGGGAAGATGACTATCTCAGAGAATGTTTCTGAAAACGCTTCTAGAACAGTGGGTTCCCAGCCCTGGTTACGCTTCAGCCATGGTTGGGGTGGGAGGAGGCTTATAAAAGATACTCACCATTACCCCAGACCAGCTCAGTAAGAATCTTTGGGGATGAGATCCAGGCAGCAGTGTTTTTAAAAGCTCCCCGGGTGATTCCAGTGTGCGGCCATGGTTGAAAACTTTGTTCTTCCAGGCTGAGGATCCTGGAGTGAGCAACCCCAAGGGGCGGTAGAACTGGGTAGCCAAGTTCATGATTGCTCTAAAGAAGACAAGACCTCGGGCAGAATGGCTGCTTCCAGGTTGGCACTCAGGGCCTTTTTAGGACCTTGGTAGTTCCTAAGCCCTGTTGATCTGAGCTCCCCTTAACAGGCTGCGTTTAATGTACTACGGCATGATACCATGTCTGAGTTGACATTGATTAGGTGACTTATGTTTGCTTTTGGTAGGCGTTTAATCAAGCATCTATTAGTTTTAGTTTTGGTGTGTGTGTGGGAGGGGTCATGCTTGCATGTGCTATGTGGCCAATTATTTTTTTTCTGTCACATTTTAAGCATTTTTGTAGGCCCCTGAGAAGTTTATGGTTCTAGGTGTCCAGTCTATGATGCCAAATGGAGAAAACAGTCCTGCGGACACTAACTAGACGTCCATAAACTCCCACCATTTTTCCACCCCGAACAGTGGAATGTCGATGAGAACTCTGTGCTCAGTGGACACTAACATACAGTTAGCCAAAGAGTATTAATTTTAATCATTTTAGATGAAGTCAGTGATTGGATGTGGCCATAATGTTCAAAGGATTTGTGGTTATTTCGAGAACTGTCTACTCCAGGCTACAAACCGTCAGAGGGACACTGAATCCACTTGAGGACTTGCTTCATTTAATTTGCACCAGAATTTGAAAAAAATCAATTAGTTGTCTGTATCTAACATTTTCTGCATGTAGATCTGGATTTCTAGCTTTTCTTTAATCATAAATTCAGCAGTACTAGACCTAGACCCTTGCACGGCAACATCTGCTTAGTTGCCCTTCTGATGGCCACAGTTCACCGGGCTCTTTTCCACTCCCTCCTTCTCATCCTTAGCTCTCTGTATACCTCTCAGGTCCCAAGAGGCTTCGAGTTTGAAAACTTTGATTAAGAAGAGATGAAATTAAACGAGCATCCAACGATGCTCAGACCTAGTGAACTGAGGTCCCTGTCATTGGAGAAATACAGACCCACTATTCCTTGTGGTATGTAGGATAGTGGATGAAATGGAAAAAGGTGACTTGTGACCGTATTATAGAGCAGTGTTTATCAAACTTCATGTACACAAGGATCACCTAGAGTGCTTTTTATAACACAGGCCCTTGGACTTTACCCCTAGAGGTTCTGAGTCATAGGTCTGGGGTGGGGCTTCCAGGTGATGCTCATGTTGTGCTGTGAGTAGCACGGCACAGAAGAGTCTGTTCTTTGTAAGCTTAGCAGTCAGAATGCTTTGGGCTGTAGGTAACAGAACACCCAACAAATAGTGGCATAAACCATAAGGACATTTGTTGACTTTAGATATGCAATCTCAGGCTGTTTTGGATGGTTCAGGCATGTCTTCGAGGTCTCTCTTTACCTTTCTTTTTATTTTACCATCCTTGGAGTTTCAACAGTCTCCTCATGGTTACAAGCTGGCTGCTGTAGCGCTCAGCATCACACCCTCACATGGTGGCATGCAAAATGGGAAGCAGGCTAGTAGAGGGAAGTGGAAGTGATAACAAAGGAACACTTTCTCCTTCTGTACATCTCTTACTAGGAAAGAATAGCTTTCTTGGAAACAGTTCCACTAGACTCTTTTATCTTATTGATGAGAAAGGATCGTGTGCCCACGCTAGGCCAGTCATTGACAAAGAAGAAGGAGATTGCTCTGATCAGCTTAGACAAACCCGTGCCATCCCCTGGGACTGGACACACTGTCACGTAAGTGTAATTGATATTATGCTGTGTTAGCAAGGAAGAAAGGCTGTTGAAAAGACAACCGTATCTACTACTAAGCACATTTGAAGAATTTTGGGTGGGCCATTGGTGTGGTTGGGGTTGCACTTTCTTAAGATGGATCTGACTTTTTGACTGGATTAGTGTGGGACCTGCCAAGATGATCAGGGACAATGACACTAGACAACTGAGATAAAAGTGTGAGAAGGATTCGAACTAAGGAGATGTGAATATGGATGTGACGGAGAGGAGGGCACTGAACAGAGCATCTCTGTAGCTTAGGAAGGAGAAAGAGGAGACAGAGACAACTCAGGGTGTTTGAACTTGGGGCCTGAACAAATGCTAGGACCATGAACAAAAGCAGAGAGGCCAGAGGAGAAGCTGGTGTTGAAGGAAAGATAAAGCCCGTGTGGGATATTTTGGTGGAACATTCCCACAGAGACATCAGGTAGGTGCACTGGAACTCAATAGAGAGCTCAGGGCTGAAAAACCAAAGTTGGTGTCTTTCTGTATGCGGAAAAGCGATGGAAATGGAAGGGACTCCTCCAAGAGTGAGGGGACAGGGTGGTGAGGACCCATCCTTGTCTTGAGGGTTGATTGGTGTGGTGTTTGTTAATCCAACTTCCCAGTTAGGGAGGTAGTATTTTAGGGTGTAATGTGTGAAACTCAGAAAATTTGGAAATCCCACTGCACCATTAACAGCGACAGTATAAAAAAGAAGTGTGTGTGTGTGATATATCTTTTCTGTCTTAATTATTTGGAAAGAAACATTCTTAAATGGTTGTCATTAAGTGGGAATAATGCAACATTTGCAACACCATACTTTACAAGCACATCAACCATTTATGAATTAAAACATTTCATGTGTTTTTCCTTATTGTGACATGTTAATGGTGTCGTAAGTATCTTGGAGAATCTGTTTTGAGTTGGTTAATAAGGCAGGACGGGATTTTTGCAAAGTATGCTTATAAATTCAATGTATTTTAAAGGTGGATTCAGCACTCCTTTAAAAAAAAGCCTGGTTTAAAATACAAGGAGTAGAGGCTTTTATTCAAGATCTGCATGAGCTTCTGACAGGTTTTATCTTCTGCCTTTGTAGTAGATCATTTTATTTTCTTTGTTTCGTGGGTTTGTATCCTAATCCCTTCCTCAGGGAGGCGATGTTCTTTTAAATATGTTCCAGGCTTGTGTAAAACACATCAGCCGTTGGAAAAGGGCCCTTCTTACATGACTAACATTCTGTCTTTAATCATAATTTAATTTTACTTTGTTTATAAAAGAATAATTTTAATGTCTTGATCATCTGTAAGTTAAACAAATTGGCCAATATCAAGAAGGGTTTGGATTTCACTTTAGATACATATTTGAATGATAAAGATTCATTCTTCTGGAGGAGATAGATTTGCAGGTGGGCCCTCCTAGCCCAAGTCTTGCAAGTTGAATGTGGCCTTTTCTACATTGACTAAATTGTTTATATAGAAGAATTGTGTTAAATACTGTAATGGAAGTGAGTTTTTAAAATATTTTAACTTGATGTAGTGTAGCTGTACTATGTTGTGAGATTTTCCAGCAATTTCTGCAGCTAATTTGTAATGGGCAAAGGATTTGATGTCCTGTAGAATAACAAACGTTTTCCACTTTCTTTTAAAAAAGGAAGTAGAAGTCCCAAATGCTGACCTGACTAGAAAACCTTTATGAAATCTGTGTGTTTGGTTGGAAGTTGGGTTGGTTTTTCTTGAACAAAGGATGCGTTAAATTTAGAAATGTTGAGCACTCCCAAAACATACTAGTAGATCTGTTTTGCTGCTCCTTTATTCCTGCGTTACCACTGATAAACTCTCCTCCTGTCAGTCGGCTTGCTCAAACAATTGTAACAACCATGATTAATGAAAAAGTGATCAAAACTGTTGTATTAGTAAAAATTCTTTTGATTGCGAGTCAGAAAAAGTCCTCAAACTGAATTAAATAGAAAAGGAATTGTAAGGCTTGTTTCAGGCATAGCTGGATCCAGGTGTTATGGGGGGGGTGCTGTGAAGACTCTCTTGTATTAGCGCTGTTTTCATCTGTTTGGCTTCTCAGTTAGGCTATATACTCGGGTGGTGGGATGATGGGCAGCAGCTCCAAGTCATACCCGCACAGCTCAGCCTCCGCAAGAGGGAGGGATTCTCTTCCCCTCTTGTTTCAGTAGCTGCGCTGGATGGAGCCTCACTGGACAGA
This sequence comes from Camelus bactrianus, assembly GCF_048773025.1. NCBI lineage: Eukaryota > Metazoa > Chordata > Mammalia > Artiodactyla > Camelidae > Camelus > Camelus bactrianus. The sequence continues at coordinate 73,353,781 of NC_133547.1, forward strand.
CTTGGGTCATGTGCCCAGGCCCAAAGTCCCATACCCACCTCAGGATCAGGGGCGCGTACCGTCGGCCCCATGGAAACCATGTGGGCTAAGAGTCAGGGGCAATGGTTCCTCAGAGGGAGAGTGAAATGCTGATGTCACAGTGAAGGAAAGTGGGTGTGGGGTCGGGAAAAAAAAAGTCCATTTAAACTGCTAAATGAAGTGAAGCTTGACGATGTTGAAGATCTCTGAGGATTTGAGTTGTCCATGTTTCTTATTCTTTGTGGAAACCAGAAATAGCTTGTGCTTATTTGCTTATTTAATTTTAATGCAGATGGCATCATTATTATTTATGAAGCACTTACTTGGAATGCACGTCTTGTGAGGGGCTGAGAGGAGATGTGGTCTGCCTTCAAGAAACATCTAGTTTGGTAGGAGAGCAGGTGTGTATACACAAGGGGTCATGAAATATGTGTGTGTGCGTGTGTGCGTGTGTGTGTGTGAGTATGTGTACGCAGGGAGATGTTCTAGGCTGAAGCTAATGACTGATTTGGTGGAAGTGCTTCAGGAGCAGGATGAATGAGAGGCAGGGTTCCTCGGGCTGGTGTGGTCAGGTGAAAGGGCTCATGGAGGCTGTCAGCTGGTGTTGGAATGAAGGCTGTGGATAAAGGGGAGTTAGCCTTCAAATGCAAGCTTGGTAACCCTTTCTCTGAGATATTAGTGAAGAAAAAGAAGATGGCTAAAGATAAATATTTCAATGGAAAATTTGTTGGGGGAAGAAGGGGAGAGAGAGATTGATTGAAAGAGTAACAGAGAAAGAAAGACAGAGAGGGAGGGAAGGAGGCTGGGGTGGAGGGAGGTAGAGAGCAATATGAATGAGAGTGAGGATATTTATATTTTTTCTTATTTTTTTATTGAAGTGTAGTTGATTTACAATGTTAGTTTCATATGTACAGCAAAGTGATTCAGTTATACATATACATATATATATATGCATTTTTTCAGATATTTTTCCGTTACAGCTTATTACAAGAAATTGAATATAGTTCTCACTCCTGGACATATATCCAGAGAAAACTCTAATTCAAAAAGACACACGCACCCCAGTGTTCACAGCAGCACTATTTACAATAGCCAAGACATGGAAACAGCCTAAATGTCCATTGACAGACAACTGGGTAAAGAAGATGTGGTACACACACACACACACACACACACACACACACACACACACACAGAGGAATACTACTCAGCCATAAAAAGGAATGAATAATGCCATTTGCAGCAACATAGATGGACCTAGACAATGAGACTACGAATGGGTTTGGGGGCTGATTGGCAAGCCCAAGATCTATCCTCACCTCCTTCTGCCTCATTCCTTACCCCTGCTTCCCTCCGCCCCTGCTTTGTGTGTCTCACCACACCAACCTTCATCCCATCCTCCTGCATTTACTCTTCCCTCTGGAACCCTTTCTCCAAAGATCTTTTCAGCCTTCTGTTCACAGCCCAAATGTTACCTTCGAGTATGTCCTGACCATTGAAAAAATATCTAAATATCTAAAATAGCCTTTCCCCCATTCCTCCAGTCACCATCTTCCTCCCTCATTATTTTATCCATAGCACGTATCCCTACTTGACTTTGTGTTTAGTCATTTAATCATATATTCCTTATGTATCTCTTGCCACTAGAATGCAAACTCCATGAGGGCAAGGACCATGTCTGCTTTGATGATCCTCGTATGCCTAGCATCTGGAACAGTGCTTTGCACTTCCCAGAAAATGTAGTAAAGAGTGCACTGGGGTTGAATAAAAATACTACTGAATAGAAGATCTGGTTGCAGTTTAATCTCTGAATAAACATGTTGACCTACTGTGTGCCAGACTCTTCTAGGCAATGGAAATGCAGTGGTGAAGAGATGGTTGTCTTGTGTCCAAGGACTGGCCTCCCATTGTAATGATCGCTAGGAGAAGTTTTTAAGCTTACATTTTATTTTAAATGTCCTCTATTGATATTGTTGGAGGCAGGAATGGGGTCATGGGTGGTGAGCATAAGTTGGTGGTGGATCTTGCCTAAGCAGGAATGAGAGAAGAACAGGGGCTGAGGGAAACAAGCAAAGGAGATACTGAAATGTCTGCTCTTAGTCCAACTATTCAGGCTGGTGAAGAAATGGTCAAGGAAGGGGAGACTTCCGTGTTAGCAAAGAAGAGCCTGTTAGTTAGGGTTCACCTGCAAGGAACAGAAAAAAAAAAACCTTAAGTAGCAGTGGCTTAAATGAGACAGACTTTCTCTTTACCCTAACGAAGACTAGCGCTAAGTGGCATAGAGCTGGTATGGGGGCTTCATAGACATCTGGGACCCAAGCTGCCTGCAACTTTCATGTGACCCTTGTCCATATGGTTCAAGGTAGAGTGCCAGTCATCATCATGGTCCAACCAGCAGGAAGAAGAAGTGGTCAAGGGTCCAGGGAGGACCAGAGGCTGCCACGTGATACTTGCTTATTTCTCACTGGCCAGAACTTAGACACATGGCCACACCTATGACTGCAAAGTACCCAGGTACCCACACCTATGACTGCAAAGTTGTGGCTGGCCATGTGCCCAGGGAGACCCTCAACTGCTGTGGAAGAAGCGGGGAGTGCCTGTGAGTGAGTGATGGGCGAGGTCCAAGGAACCTTTCTCGGGTATCTTCAAGTTTGAGATTTTGTGTACAAACTGTAACGTATTTTGCTAAACCTCATTCAATATTTTAATTTTTATTTGCTCCTTGGAGGGTCTTCTTTTGGTGAAAAGAGATACGCTGTGCTGCCTTTTCAGTCCTTTCTTCAGTCTGGGGGTTTTATTTTGGGCGTGCTTAAAATACCCAATGATTTATATTCTTTGCAGGCACTTCCAGTCCAATGTCCTAATGTTAATTGACTACCTATATTTTAGGCCCAAATTTGTCTTCTTTTCAAATTACCTCTTGAATTTTTAGACTGCCATTGCTCAAGTCCTAACTGTTGATGACAAAGTTTTACGCCCGAGTCAATCTTCAGTTGAGGTTTTTAAAACTAGATTGTGTTTTAATTGCTGCATTTCCATTTTGATCAAGCTTACCTCTGGCTCATCATATCCACTGAATCTTCTTCCCCCAGAAACTTGCCGTTCTTTATGCCCTTTCTCCTCACTTACTCCTCCGGCCCCTTGACCATAAAGCCTCGACTACAAAGACATGGTGATTTCCTCTGTACCTCCAACCCCCTCAGCCACCTCTCCTCTAGCTGTGTACGCGGGGTCAGCCTTTAGTCAGCCTCGTTTCTCAACTTTAGGATGACCGAAAACTGCATTCATTTTCCGTGCTAAAAATGAGAGCTGTCTGAATGTACCTGGGTCCTTGCTGTGTATCCTTTTGTTCATCTCTTTATTCTCTTGGACATTCTCCAAAGGGATAGTCCAAGTCTTCTCCACTGTTCAAATCACAGTCAAACCAGTTCTCCCCTCATTGTTAGAAGGGAACTTGGATCCTTCACTTAATGAGGAGCGTTCCTGTTACCTGGTAGGAATTGCTCATCTGTCATCCTCACTTGGGTAGGAACCACTTCTCTCTTTTTCCCTCAGTGTCTCCTCTTTGGGAGAAATCCTCCCAACAGTGTTGATTCCTTTCCTATTGTTACATATTCTTGGCTCTACAGACAACTCCCACCTTTCCTGTCTTACTCCTTTCTCCTTTCAAACATGCCCAGATGTCCTCTGACCTCCACTCCACATTTTCCAGTCTTCAGATCAAGTGCCCCCTCACTTGTCACAACTTTGGCTATCCCCTCATTCCGTCCACACTATAATATGCGTCATAGTTCTGTTTAATTCCACTTTTCCCCCTTACATAAATTAATGTGAAATCAAGACTATCACAAATGGAAAATCCTATCACTTCCCATACAGAGAAGAAAATCCTAAAAATAAACAGCAGGGGAGTAAACAGTATTACGGGAAGCTCACTGGAGACCTTGCTTGACTTGGGCTGTGCTCTCTGTTGAAAGGGGGATTTGCAAGTGTTAGGGAGGTGCTGAAGATGTATTAGCACCAAACTGAGACTCTGTCTTTGATTTATATCTAGATGCGTGAAAGGGAGTTGAAAACAAAATGACTTTCTCCAGATGTAATTAAACACTGGTTCTTCTTTGTCTCCGTACTTCCCAAACTGGGATGTGCATACAGTCAGCTGGGGGTCTGGTTAAAATGCAGCCCAGCAGGTCTGGGTGGGCCTGAGGGTTGACATTGCTAACCCATTCCCAGGTGATGCTGGCGTGCCGCTGGTTCCTGGCCACACTGGTAGTTGTGAGTCCTAGAGAAAGGACAATCCGCATTGACATTCTTATCTGACTCAGTGGACCCCCTTTTTAACGTCTCTATGAGCAATTGCTCCTCAAACAAATCTTTACCTAGGGCTCCGTGTCTTTCCCACTCAGGCCCTCCTTAACACCCGGCATTCTGCTTCTGTTCCTAGTTGCATTACTGACTCTGCCTTTCCCCTCTTCTCCAGTGAGTTCTGCCTGATCAGACTGATTTCATTCATTCATGCACGAATACGGAGGGCCTGCTTTACAGGATCCTGTGCTGAGCCCTGGGGCTGTGCTTCTCTGATGACTCCTTGGAATCTCCTACCCCTCTGTCTCCTGTGATCTCCCATGTCCCTGATTCCGAAATACTGCATGTTTGGATGCTTCTGATTTCTTCTGCTCTGTCTTCTTATCTGCTGCCTTCCCTCCTCTTCCCAGGCAGTGAGAATGTCCTCCTAAAGCTCGGCTTCTTGCTCTTTTGCCCTCATGTTTTTTTTTCCACTTTATATGGGGATCCTGATTTCTGCCTTTAGCAGTTCCCTCCCTGATGTTGTTTGTATCAGTTATCTATTGCTGTGTAACAAATTAAACCTTGTGGCTTAAAACAAAAAACATGTTTTGTTTGTGATTTTGCAAATCAGCAATTTAGGCTGGGCCCAGTGGGGTAGTTATTCTCATCTTGGCTGGGTTCTCTTGTGTGTTTCTAGTCATTGGCAGGCTGGCCAGGAGGCTTTGCTTCTGGAGATTGGCTGGCTGTCTGCTGGGGCCCCTCCTTTCCCCTGCCTGTACATGTAGTCTCTCCCTCTAGAGTGCTTAGTTGTACACAAGAGCCAGCATTCTGAGTACAAAGAGCCCTTAAGCCCAGGCTCAGAGACTCCGTTTCTTCTACCACATTCTTCTACCCAAAGCCAGATTCAAGGGGAGGGGGAATTGATTCCATTTCTCGAAGGGAGCATCTGTAAAATCACATTACAAAGGAGTGTGGATACAGGGAGGTATGAAGAATGGTGGCCTGTTTTGCAGTCTACCCCACGGCCTCAGGTCTTCCTCTCTAGCTTGATGACCTACATTTCTCAGCCCCTGTATGACATCTCTCTACAGGGTATCACCACTTCCCTGCCTGCCATCAGTTCAAATCCAACATAAGCCATATGGCATCCCTCTGCTCTCAAAGCTTCCCTTCAAGTTTTCACAATTTCTCACAATGCCTCCGTCATTTTCAGAGGCAAAAAATTAATTTTGATTACTTGGACCCTTTCATTCCTTTAATGCCATACCTCTTCGTGTCGTCTTTATTTCTTTCTTCTCACCATCTCTTTTACTTCTGTCTTCTTTCTTCCCACTGCCAGTGTCTTAATATTCCAGCCTAGGCCACTGCCGTAAGCACAGGTTCCTCAACGATTCTCTGTACTCTAGATTCCTCCCACCTCCAATCAAATCTATGCTCAACTTTCGTTTAATCCTTAAAGGGATATTGGTCTAAGCATCATTCTCCTTCTAAAACCACTTTCCGTGGCTCACCTTTGTTCATATCAGTGCTTTCTCAGACCTGCCACGAAATTTCAGCCATATCTACACACCACTGGTATCATTATTTATTTATTTATTCTTTTCTGTATTGATTCACTTTTTAATTTATATCACTATTGCATAACCACAATTAAGCAAACCCCAAATTCCTCAGAAGAGGACTGGTGAGTTTTATTAAACCGAGTCCTGCTCAGGGTCATTGCAGTGATCATGGAGCCACACCACAAAGCAGGATTGCCTATCTTAATATTTTCATGCATTGCTTAGTCATCGTATTAGTTGTTTTGAAAACATTAATTTGAAATAGCTATTTTCCTTGCCCCTTATTAAAGCCCAGTTTTTCATAATAAGTAACTTCCTTGGTGGCATAATAGCCTTGTTCTGTCTGCATTAATAATTTTTCAAAGGTGGTCTCCAGTTCTGGCTTTGTTTTAACAGGTTTCTGATTGCCAATGGGCTAAAACGATGTACTGTATTATTGCCTTTTTTATGGCCTTGTCTCCGTCCTAGATTCTGAGGAAACACTGTAGTTATGCTGTATACCACTTTGATCATCAGAACATCTCTACATAGTTAACACTTTGGAAACACTGGCTCTCTGAAGGTGCAAGATGGCAGGTCATAATTGGCACCCCTCACCACCCCCATGTATCTTGAGCCTCCATGTTTATTAGGGTGAAACTTGTGGAAGTTTAGGACAGAAACCAAGTGAAGGAAAACCAAATCAAGTTAAAGGAATTCTAATAGACCAGTGAAAGAGTAAGAGTAATGACAACAGAAGACAAGAAGTGTGACAATGGATGAGAGTGATCTAGAAGATTCTTATATACGAAAGAGAGGCAAGGGGGGAGGGTATAGCTCAAGAGCACATGCTAAACATACACAAGGTCCTAGGTTCAATCCCCGTTACCTCCTCTAAAAAATATAGTAAACCTAATTACTTACCCCCTAAAAATTAATAAATAAATTAAAAATTAAAAAAAGAGGGATAAAAAACAGTGTCCAGTCAGGAGAAAGGGGTGTGTGTTTTTGTTTTTTTTAAAGAGGCCAGTTCAACCCTAAGTTAACAGATATCTTTTGGACAACGGACTATATCTCATTGCTTGACTAAAATTTCCCAGTGTAACATCACCCATATATGAGAATTCATCTTCCTAGGAAATTTTTTCCTGATGCTAAGTTTGGCCATCCTACTTGATAGTTGATGCAGAATTCTTGTCTTTTGATTTCTTATTAGAAGTGTTGATCTTGAAGGCTGCTGCTCAATCCTTATTAAAAACTCCGCTGTAAGAGATAATGTATTTCTGCGGAAGGGCCTGACAAAGATGCAGGGCATCCGCTCATCAGGATTACCTAATTTAAGGTGAGCCTTCTGCCAGCCTGAGAGCTGAATGCCCAGGACGACACCCTGTTGTGCACCCGACTCCACAGCTGCCTTTACTGGGTCTCTCATTTATTGAATCACACACTTATAGGGCTTCACTTTGCGTGGAGGGGAACCGTGAATAATGGTTTCATGAACATCCTTTCTGGGTGTTCTGTTTAGAATATAGCCCATTACATATCACAGTGTTCTTTTTTTTAAATGATGATTTACCAGAGAATCTTTTTAGATTACTGTGTGAGGAAGAGCTGGAAAAAATCACTTAGTTTTATCTAATGGATATTATTAATCTTGTTATTCTCATTTCTTTCTTTGCATTGACTGCCAGGGAGCTTGGAGGCCAACACAAAACTTATTTAGGAACTATCCAAGAGAATAGGATGTGTATTCCTGACTGCTGGTCATCTTGGCTTTATTATTTTCTTAATTTTTTTTTTGTCTTGGTTCTTATAAATGTTACCCCTCTCTTTAGAATCAGTTGTACTTTTGAAAGTCACCCAATTCTTTTGTGGAGAAAAAGCAGGTTATGAATAAATACTTCAAATGATTATAAGTGGAATGAGCATGTTTGTATAGTGTCAAGGATACTTTGCAAATCTTTCTAAATTTCCACTTAAAGAGTTAAAGTCTAATTGTTGTGTCAATATTGTAAAATTAAAAACCAAACACATCCCTTCCCCTTTTGGTCTCTTTATAAGGACGGGTATAATTCTCAGTTGTTGGCACTTGCTGGGTCATCCGTCTCCTTTAGGATATTTCCCCCAGAATTAGGGAATCTATTGAAATGATGAAAACGGGGAAATTTGGGTAGTCCCTGAGCCTTCAAATCAATGTTTGAGCTCTCTTATCATTCAAAAAGTACTGATTCCTGAACGTTCCTGGATGTTCACATCTCTCTTAATTGAGTAGAGGTGGTTTTAATTTTACCTGATGACTGTGCTGAGATTACCCTGGCCTTGGGGGTTCATTGGACCAGTTATCAAGTGTTGACTGGTTCACACATGCATCCCAGGGTCCCTAGTGGTTGGAAAGAGTTTCTGCACACACCCAGGACATTTGATCTTTGAGAAAGCTCTGCTCTCTTGGCTTGGGAAGCCTGCCTGGTGCCACGTGAGCCCTGCCCAAATTAAGAGAAGCAGTTAACCTCTTGTAAAACCAGCCACCCTCTTAGATTGCTTTAAAGTGACTCACAGCAATGCAAATGTACTTTACCATTGTCTTGGGGCCCTGTTTTGTTTAATCAGCTTCTTGAAAAGTGGAAAACTTTATTTTGGTAACTTTGGAAAGCAGCCTGAGTCACTCCTCCTTCGGTTGTTTATCTAAGGATGGCCCAAGAGGTCTAATGGATTCTAATGACTCCAAATATCAAGCAGTTGGCAGGCTGGCAGGGTGTGAGGGCAGAGACCCGGTTTGAACCACTTCCCAACACTTATTGGCTCTGTGACCTCCAGCACTTTTCTGAGCCTTGCAGCGCCCTCATCTCTGAAATGAGGACCCTGCTCCACTGGGGGCTAGCCAGACAATCGGTGAAAGAAACAGAGAAAGTCCTGTCCCGCAGAATTTACGTTTTAGAGGCTGATAAACCCACCTGCTACACGGGATTATTGTGTGTAATAAAGAAGCTTACTTTGTAGAGAACAATAATAGTATTTATAACATAGGGTTGCTGTAAATATCGACTGTAACTTTTTATATACTAAGCCCTTCATTACTGTTGATTAATGTTATGTTATTCATGTTTATTAATGTTAGCTATTATCATCATTATTATTCTAGGATATTATTTTTAATCCTGCCATCAGGTAAATGTCTTTACATACGGATAGCTGTGCTGAGCTTAGACCATAGGAGGAGATTCTTGCCTCAGAATATCCCAATATTTTACCAGAACCCTTTGGAGGACTTTACACCTTAAACATTGATAGGTGGATCCTCTGCTCTTTGCTTAATGTATAACTAGATCAGGGTTTCTCAGCCTCAGCGCTATTGATGTTTTGGGCCGGGTAGTTCTTGGTTGGGGCTTTTTGTGCATTATAAGGTGTTCAGCAGCAAGCCTGGCCTCTCCCCACTAAATGCTTGTGGCACCTCCAGTATAACAACCCCCCCAAAATGCCTCTAGATATTGCTGAATATTCTTTGGGAGGCAAACTCACCCCTGGTTGGGCACCAATGAGTTAGGGGAGCGTTTTGGAAAACTTTCTGCTTTCATCATTTAGAAAGTGCTAACTGGGATGAGCTACTCCTTTGTTGCAAAGGGCACTTATCTAAATATAGGGCAGTTATTTCTCTCGGGCCTGATGGAGCTAAAAGGAGCCTCCCTCACTGTGTGTTCCTCGGAATAGCTAAGAAGGCCAGTGTCCGTTTTGAGGAGTCACCAGGGAAGAAGGCTCCTGGACCAGGTAAAAGAATCCACACCTGCCTTGGCACCTGGCAACTGTTTTCTTTCTTTTTCTTTTCTCTCTCTTTCTGTGTGGGCATCTCTCTGGGTTAATAAATAATAACTTTTGAATTTACAAAGCTGTGTGATACAGTGGGTTGGGAAGAGAAGGACTGTTCGTTAGAGGGAACAGTTGTCTAAGAACTGGGGACTTTGGCTCAATTAAGGCCCACTTGTGTCTCTGGTTACTTGAACTAAGTCAGGCGCAAAACTGGGGTGAATTGTGAAAACACCGCCAGTGACTGGCTCTGTGCAATGAGTGTATTCAGTGACAGAATCTAGATGTCAAGGATTTTTTATTTCTCATCCCATTTCTTCTAATTTTGGGGGCACGTTCAAGTTGATTATTTCCTATGTTTGGTCATTCTCTATATATCTGCTAGTTAATATTATTTTTTCAGTCTCGAGTCACGTGAATCCCAAGCTCAGAAGTCTTCTTCATTCATCCCTCAAATATTTATGCAGTGACTACCTTATGGTGTGCCTAGACACTTAAGGAATAGTTTTGGCCCTCTAAACCGTGACCTCCCGAGAGCAGTGACCGTCTCTGCCTTGACTGATGCTCTGTCCTCAGTATCCAGCCCTGTGTCTGGTGAGCAGGAAGGTCTCAGTACATAACTCAGTTGTACGATTTTATGCTGCTATTCAGTGTCCCTTGCTTAAAGATTTTATAGGCTGATTACTTTACACATTTCCTGAACAACTGACAGGATATCTTAAGGAGCCTGTAGCAATGCATTTAAAAGAACAAATTCCAAGAACATGTATTGTGGTGGTCCAGCATTTCCCAAGCAATAAATCGCAAAGCCTACCTGGCTGATCCTTCCCCAAGCAGTTGTCACCGTGACCCTCCCCTCTCCACCACGCTTGGAATTCCCAGAGGAAAGGGGAGAGCTGCAGACAACAATGTCCCCTCTCCGGCTCTGATCAGGGTTTTATTGTCAGGAAATCCCCCTTTTCAGGGACTTCATTGTTCGCATCCTCTAACCAGCCCTCCCCCACCCCCAGCCCCCTAGCCCTTACCAGCCAACGATTTCAAGGCTTTATAGAAATGAAAAGTTGCTCTTCTTCACAAAAAAAGATTGGGGGAGATAAAGTGATTAACACTTATTTTGTTCGGAAATCCATCCGAGCTACCATCCTTGAACACTCATTTGGCTTGTTGGAAGGGTAATCTCTTTCAGAAACATCGGACAGAATTGACCAATTCATTATGTATGTAAGTCTGCTTAAGAATGTTTAATTCAGTGAGCCCTCATCTCCTGGTTTCCTAATCTCCTGCCTTGGCTCTTCTGTTCTCTTTGAGTTTCTGCAACTCATTTCTCCCCTGATTATTGAATCTTTCCCTGAACATTCCAGGCTTGGCAGAATCTCAATGAATAGATTTATGGGGGAGAAAAATTCCATACGCTTTTAGTTGGTTGTCGATGACTGGATTGTTCTGGGGTAATTAAACTTGGGCAACTACAGATTTTAGAAAAGTATGAGAACACGTAAGCCAGTAAGAATGTTGGAGAATATCTTAGAGGCAGCAGTGGAACATTCTTATAAAAAGTAGCTACTTGGGACAATATGGGCAGTTCCTGGAGAGCCAATCCTGGAAGATCTAAATGCAAACAAATGAACACTGAGTTCTTTCTGGGCAGACCGATAGTTTTGCTATTTAAATGTAGGAACAAGTAATCCGATTGAGGGTATCTTTCAATGGGCTGGATTACACCTTTTTTTTTCATTTTCTCTTCCTTTTGGATTTACCTGGCAAGTTCATATTACAGATTAATACAATGTTAGTACTATAACAGGGAAGGGAGGGAGTGGTAAAAATACAAAAATATTAGGAAATGTTGGGAGGGTGTGTATGTGTATGTATGTATGTGTGCACATGTACGTGTGCACATGTACGTGTGCACATGCATGTGCCTAGACTTCACGGGACCTAGATGGACTTCCCAGTGGTGGAAAGGAGAGGCCTGAGAAGAGGCCTTCCCTTTAGTTACTGCCTTTCTAGTTTGTGCCTCTACTACCTCTGATCGCAAAGAAGCAATGAAATAAATTCATATATGCTTGACAGTAGCCACTGATTTGAAATTAATGTTTGCCCCTCTAGGTGTAGCTGGTAAAGTTGCTGATGGCTGGCTGCATGCTTCTTAGTGAGTGGCCAGATGCCTGAAGTAGAATGTGATTTATTATTTTATTTTGTATGTGTTCTACTGTCTCAGTAATTTAGGTAGGTCCTCTGGACTCCAGATAAGTTTTGTTTTTTTTTTTCCCATTTCCTTTCCAGTAGGAGGGCTTCAGGGAAAAGGACAGAAGAAAAAGAAAAAGAGAAAACAACCCCACAAACTTATTCAAGCAAATCGTTACCTTTTAACAAATACGCAGGTGGCCCCGCTGCCCGAGTCATCAACCTTTGCATCCATCACACGGATTCTCCAGCCATTTTATCGACTGTGTCTGATCTGGTGCAGTGAGATCAGCACATACAGTTGCCGTCAGGTCCCGCGATTTTATTTTTAAAAAACCAACTCCCCAAACCTCCTCTTTTTTTTTTTTTCAAATCTCATGCCTTTTAAACTTTTGAATCCAGAATAGAACAAAGTAGCATTTTTCTTTTATAATTATCATTCTAGCGAAAGAAACTTTTGGGGGCCATTTTTACCTTCATAGAAGAACATCGGGGTGGGCATGCTGGGGGGGAGGAGGCAGCATCACACAGAGTCATGGAGTCATGACGAGGCAGAAAATGGGGGTTCTCAGCGGAGATCCGGAGGGGAGGACAGAGGCTGGATTTCGAAAGATCTCTCCTGGCATGCTTCAGAGTTTGGGCTTTATCTTTTAGGCACTTTTAAGCTCAAATGTTCTTCAAGGGTGGTGTTTAGATTTCTCTTTTGGAGGGTGGCTGGGACTGGTGTGAGGGGTGGCCCTGGGGAGGAGGACCACAGAGGGGTGTGGCCAGGTTCTTGTCACGAGTGTTGGTCCCTTTTCACTGTCTGTGGGCAGAGGCAGGGCCCGGGGGTGTTCATTTCCTTTACATCTTGTTCAGAAAGTGCTGAAGTCTTCTAATAATATCTTGTGAAGAGACTGTCATCATGTACGCGTACACACGGCGATTTTAAATCATTTGCATATATGGCTCCGTCCATGTAAATCATAGTCATTTTAGGAAGAAAGAATCACAAACATCTAACACATTCATTTGAATTCACTTCTCAAATTCCATCTCTAATACATCCTTTTCTTTCAGGTCTTATCAGAATTATTTTTAAAAACTGAAATAGCCCACTCTTAGGGCCTATTGGATTCAGCGAGTTAATTAAATTTCACATCTTCCAGGGTGTATTTTTTCTGATGCCATAGTTCAAGATAATGTTTTTTTAATACTACATGCAGAATTCCAGAGATTCATAATAGCTTATGACATCTTAATGTCCACAGTGACATTCCGCTGGTCATATCCAACTGTGACAAACAGCTCTGTGCTCTATAAAGACGACAGTCACTAAGTAAAATGCAGGAAGATGCAAACAGTCCCTCGGTCTTATGAATAATGCTGCAGATCCTGAATGTTAATTTTGAAGAAAACACATGCTTAAATTTAAAGTTTATGCGTTCAATTCATAGTTCTTTTATTCTTCCAGGAAAAAAAAAAAATTCAAGCAGCTATACTTTAAATGAATTTAATGAACTGCAAAGACTGACATTTTCAGTATAAAAGTCACACTTCATTTAATGAGTAGTTAAATATTGATGCTATATTAAAATACAGGCAGAATAAAAATGGCACAGTGGATTTCAAAATAGGAATTCACGGTTCTTTTATGTTGAAAATTTCATGAACGGAAAAAGAAAAAGTATCGTACATCAGAATATCTTCATAAACACAAATATTCCAGTGCAATAGCTTATTATTAGCCTGCAGGACCGAAATCCCAGTAGATGAACTGAGTTAAGTCTTTATCTTCACTGTTCGATTCCACGTCAGTCTTTGTTGCCTGAGGACCCCACGATGTTAAATGGGGTTCCTGTCTTTAATGGGAAGGATGCTGAAATTATAGGAGTGGAATCTAGTTTCCTTGAACTGACTGACTTGGATATGAAGGAAAAAAACAACTGTATGTTGATGACTGTTCTAGAAAAATAATTGAGCGAGGTCCTAGTGCTCCTGTTAACTCTGCTGCTCAGAACTCTCCCGTGACTCTCTGACTCATTCGCAGTAAAAGCCAAAGTCCACATGAAGGCCTGAACAGCGGTAACTGGGTGGCCGCCGTGATCTCCTTGACCTCAGCTCCCAGGCGAGGCTCACTCTGCTCCTGCCGCGCTTGGAAGCTCCGGGCGCCTTCCCATCTCAGGGCTGTTGCTTTCCTTCCTGCGCTCTGCCCCTAACCCCCTTTCTTCAGTCATTTTCATGTTTCACTTCCTCATCTTCTTAGGTCTATTTTCAAATGTCCTTTCAGGGAGACCTTTATGACCACCCTATTGTGACCTTCTGTGAACCCTCTGCTCTTTGCCATGATACTCTCCATCCCCCTTCCCCTCTTCATTTGTCTCCATGCGCTTGGTCTTACAACACACACTGCATTTGTTTTATCGGCTCCCTGTCTCCCCTGTGCTAGGACAGAACCTTGTGAGGACAGAGATTTTTCTCTCTTTTCTTCGTTGCGTTATCCCCATTGCCTGCTCTAGAAGACACGTTCACGATCCATTTGTGGAATGCACGGAGGAATGAAGGAAAGTGGTGTTTTTTGGGGGAGGGGGAGTGGGATTTGCCTGGGAAATATTGCCCATGGTAGTTGCGAATGGGGGTCAGGGTATCAGGATAGACTCCTGGCACATAGAATTGGAAGCTATCTGCACGGACAGGGTGACCAACTTGTCTTGGGTTTCCTGGGACTCATTTCAGTATGAGAGACCCATGTCCTAGAACCCCCTCAGTCTCGGGTAGACCGGGACAGTTGGTCCTCTTATGCACAGAAAACACACTGGAAGCTCTTAGAGTTTACAGAAGGGCAGGGCGCACAAACCCACCAGTCGCAGACACCAGGAAGATGATACGTGACTACAGCCGACTTGGCCGTGTGTGTGTCCGGGGACCCTGGTGAGCAGAACACAGGCCCTTCTAAAGGGCGTGCCTGTAACTCCACTCTGGCGCCAACCATGGCTCTAGGGAACCATAGGCCAGTGTTGTTTGAGCTCCAAAGTTTTCAGGGGGATCTAGAAATTTTGATTCTTTGATTTTTATTTTTTCCTTTAAAGTGTTGGCAACTAATTTGAAACTGTCTAAGGATTGCCTGTGGCCTGTGGGCTGTCACTTGGCTACCTCTGCTGGAGTAGACTCGGGCTCCCAATTCTTTAGGAGACAAGGCCTATGAACCTTAATTTTAGGCACTAAATGAAAAGATAGTTATTAGATGTCTTTATTGTTTGCAGAGAAGAAATATCATTGTTAGTTGTAAGCAAAGGTTTTATGTAGTTTGCATGGGTTATTAGTATTTGTGGCATATTTCCAAAAACTATTCTAAACATTCCACATGTGTTAATACATTTAATCCTCAACTCAATAAAATAAGTACTATTAAGGTCCCAATTTACAGATAAGGAAATAGAGGCATGGCTAGATTAAATAGCTCGTTGAAGGTCACAAGCTGGGAGGTGATAAATCTGGGATTCAAACCCAGCAGGCCAGTTTACTGTGCTGCTTACCCCCATGCTTCTCAGATTTTAATAAGCATCAGAATCGACTGGAGGGCTTGTTAAAATCCGGATTGCTGGGCCGCACATTCCAAGCTTCTGATTTCAGTTGGTCTGGGGTGGGGCCAGAGAATTTACATGTCTAAGTTTCCCAGGTGATGCAGATGCTGCTGTCTCAAGATCTCAGTCTGGGCACCACTGCTGTCACCCACCCCGAGGCCTCTGATGGGACCAGGACCATCGGAGAGACTATCCTTGCACCCACTGGAGTTGTGTACACACGGTTGGTCTCGGCAGTCACACTTGTGTACTCTGGGGACTACAGTGTGTTCCACACAGGCAGCACTAGACAAAGACAAAACGTATTTAACAGGTATAAAGTGGGTTGTACGTAAAATGAAGCACTTCCTGGACCTTTGTGGTCTTACACAACTTAAGTTTCTTTTCAGCTGTGTTCTGAAGTCCTCTGTGTGTTTCCAGACATCTGACAGAGAAGGTAGGGCTGGCCAGAGATGGGAGCAAACACTGGGAGGAGTTGGTGCAAGACTAGAGGGAGGTTGGTGATCGTGAGCTTCTGCGATTGGTAGGATGTGATTTGATTTTTAGCTACAAAGATATATCATTAAACCGTACTGAATTACATGGAAAGGGTTTCTTTTCCATTTCGCTTTCAGTCTTATTGCATCAGTGTGAAAAATCTCAGTTTGGTGCCACGATGTCTTTAACACCTAATACTGGCTAATCTCTCTCTCTCTTTTTTTTTTTTTTTTAACAGAGAGATTGAAAGAGGAGGGAGGAAGAGAAGAAGGGATAAAGCAGCGAGAGAGACAGAAAGAGGAGGAAGGGAGGCAATACAGGACTTGGTTACAAACCTTCTGTAGCCAGTAGTCTGCTAGAATGAAATCGATTATTTTTCTTTCGTTGTATTACTTTGGTGGTTATGTTCTATTTGTGGTAAAGAATACTGATGTTCCACTTATGGTAGAAAGTTTCCTTTTGTTAACAAGAAAGCACCACTGTTCTTATTCAAAGGGCTGAGCTAAGGAGAAATCAAAGTCCACAATACCTTATCCATAATTCCCAAATTCTAAAAGCTAAAAGCTCTGAAAAAAAAAAGTGTTTTTTTTTTTTTTTAAGTTTTAAGGCAACACATTTGCAACAGAACCTGAACTGAACTTAGGCAAGACTGTTTTTATTCTGTATTTATCTCCCCGTGTGTGAATATTCAGACACTTCTGCTGTGGAGATATTCATGTATTTGATTATGGGGTGCTGCCCCAGACCACTAGAGGTATTATGTCATAGATGGAATATGCTTTGTATTACTTTTCTAAATCTTAATAACTCTTGACTGTAAAACCCATCTGGCCCCAAGATTTTAGAAAAGGAAGTTGTGGATCTGCTTTAAATGGCAAAATTCGTAAAGGTGGTATACAAATAATTGAAATCCGGCAGACACTGTTCTAGGTTGAGGAGCTGTAATTTGAGGTGAGTGCATTAACATGAGCAGAACAAACATAAGGCTTCATTGAGTTCCTCAGCTTTGGGTTGCTGTAAACAGTGATAGTGGTTGTATCTCTATTTGTTATAACTGTATTTTGCATAAAATAAGGTGCTAGTCCTGCTGATCTTTTAAAATAAAAGCTTTTCAGGAAAGTTGTAATAAACAACATTACTTTCATTGGAAAACTGAAGATACTCAACCAAGAGCCAGTTTTTAAATGGATTTAGAGATGCTATCTCAGGATTTTTTTTAATGCACTAATTACTCCTGTGGATTTGCTTTTTATGTTTGAGTTTGAGCATATCTGACATGGGATATCTGTATCCATAATCCAGTTTCCATTGGCCCTTGGGGCATGGTATTTGTATGTCATTTACTACTTCTTACTTGGTAAGAACTGATGTCTGGTGTTTAAGCTTGTCTTCTCAGTGTGAAAAATGGCTGATTGCCCAACTATCATATCCCTTTATTTTGCTCAGCTGGGATTCATTTCTTTCACCCAACCCAGTTCAGCAAAGGGACGGAAGAGACAGAAGTGGTAGGCAAGGAAGACTCAGGTACTCACAGAACATACAGTGAGGAGGGATTGGGGGCAACCTAGCTCAGGAGCCAGGCACATTGACAAGAGCCTTGGATTCCTGATAATCACCTATTCCATGGAAAGACCTAATCTGCTGGTAAGGTTGGCTAGTGGATCTTAGAGGGCCAGTTGACAGTGTATTTTATCATTTTGTGTGATGAACAAACTAACCCTTACGTTTCTAGTTTAAATAAGATGAAAGTGTTTGGGAAGAAGGAGGTGTAGATTTCAATATAACGTGCATGAGCTAATGTAGATTTCGTGGGCTTTAAACAATTTGTAGCCTCCAAAATATTTGTGGATAACTTGAGACAGTTTAGCCCATCCATCTGCCAAGGACATTTGGTGCTGGAAAAGGTTGGTTTTACATACCTTGAGTGATCCTGTTTCTCTTTGATCTTCTTGGCAGTAAGTTGTCCCTTAATCGTCCCCACTGCGAGGAAGGATTGCCTGATAAAAGACGTGTAGCCCTTCTGTATCTTCTTCCAGGTTCTAAATCCAGGCTCATTAGTCGTTGTCTTTGGTGTTTACAGTCAAGTGTAGATTTTGGTAGAAAAACAATTGAAATGATTTACTCAACCACAGAATATTACTGATCATTGTAATGATTCAAATCGAAACATCCTACCATAGAAGAGAATGTTTGGGAAAGAAGTGCATTGTTCATCATGCTTGAAATCTGTGAGAAATATGTCAATTAAAGCAGTTGTTCTTTTTATTTATATTGTTCAGACGGGCAGTAAGCCCCTGATCCTATAGTTACTATAAGGTGCTCATCTCTGTGCCATACAGTATTGCTAGTATTGCGTTTTACCAAAGTAAATGTAGATATTTGAGAAATATGTTGCTGACAATTCTTGTAAATATTAGAATTCTGTATGGGAATATTGATATTAAAGCTGTATTAGGACTGATACCATTAGCAGCAATAGAGAGAAGATGTTTTATTAAATACTAATTTCATATGTTATTTAACAAGTAGCTGGCTTTGAGCACATTAATCTCTCTTTTTAATTCAAGGTTGATGGTCTGGGTCTTACATATTGTATCCCTGAATAGGCCATTCAATAACTATGCAAAATATCTATTTCTCCCTTGGGTATTTGTGCTTTGATATATTCTGATCCTTATTAAATTTAAACAGGATCAAATTTATACAGCTCTGGCAGAGATTTATTAAAATACACTGAATGGACAGCTTGTGGGAGCGTAGTGTACTGTAATAACATATGCCTTTTACCAGAGAATAGTAATTATTGAGAATCAAATAAATCTGTAGGAGGTTAAATATATATGGAAAAGATATCAATTGCAGTTCTTCAAAATGGGTCTGAAATATTATTTGAAGATGCGTTACTGTGCAAAATAACAAACCTCATCCTTTTAGACTCTAAATATTTGGTAATACTTGACATGCAGGTTTTTAGGGATGTTTTAAATTCCAAAGGGAGGGGGGATTCAGCATTACCAGAGGTGTTAGCTGTGTTTAGCATACTCCATCTGCAGAGGCACCTGTTTTTTACTTCGCCCTACTTTTTATTAAATGAAATTGAAAGCATATGCATTATACAGTTTGCAACAAATCATTTTCTGGAACCAGAAATCTATGTCTCTTTTGCTTGGGGGTTCAGGAGAAGGATCACAGATGGACTAAGTAGAAACTTTTTTCACAACTCAATAGTGTATGTTTTCTAAAAATTGTTTTAGTTCCTAATTTTGTGTTTTTCTGTATATTTTCAAAGTGGTCTTGGTGTGTCTAATCTGATTGAAAAGATTGCAGTATTCCCAATTTATTAGGTTTTTTGTTTGTTTGTTTGTTTTTGGTATGCTTACAGAGGACAGTTAGGATTTCAATACTCAACTTGCAGGTAAGATACATGTAGCCTATCTGTTCCTTCAGAGCTCTTGTGGCTCCAATATTTTATCCTCCATAAATTATGTAATTATGTTACATTCATCATCATTAGTGCTTTTCTCATCTCTTCTATATTTATAGACACTCTTGGCGGCTGGCTAGGGCACCACCAAGGTGAAGGGCGCTACCGGTGTGGCAAGAGGAGGCTTTGCCACAGCAGACCATGCTGGCTTGCCACTACATCCTTCTCCCAGGATCTGAATGTCTTTGATTCTTTCTAGTATAGAGGCAGAGGCATAGGTAGAGGTGGGCCACTCTTCTTTCCTGGTCAGAATAATCATGAGTGTCAAGTGAGACTAAACTGAAGTGTCCAAGGGAATCTAGAGGAAGTGAGTTAAGACACTCCCGGAAGTTCCCCCAACCTCTCCTAAATTAGACTGAGCACTGGTAAGAGATAGCTAGGGCAGGGTTTAGGAAATCCATTTTCTGCTCTGTATGAATATTGTCTAGCCTAATTTTTGTGTGTATTTTATTGGAAAATCACTATTTATGTGTTCTTTGTGGTATTATGTTGGGTCATAATTAATATTTGTGTGTACATAGTAGGTACTCTATAGAAATTATTCTTTGGTTGTCATGCTACATTAAGGTTTGGGGTTTTATTTTGTCAGATTTATTGAGATACAATTAAATCTGCCAATTTTAAGTGTACAGTTTAAATTTTGACAAACAGATACAGTTGCGAACAACCATCACAGTGATTACAGAACATTTCCATCACCAAAATCTTCTTTGTGCTCTTTTGCACAACTTATCCCCAACCACTGATCTTCTCTCTGTCTACATGGTGTTTATTATGTGCATTTGTGTTTAAGAGAACTAGGTTAAACCAGTAAGTATATAAATGTTTAGATGTATCCATATTGGCAAGCATTTATAATTAGCATACATTTTTTTCAATCTTTTGATACATTTTGGAAACATTGAACCACATTATGAGAAAGAGGAAATGTCAAAAATGTGAGTAAAAATCTTTATATCAGTTATAGTGAAGAAGATTTTCAAATGCCCCAAATTATTTGTTACTTAGAAAATAATACAGTTTGCTCTGTTGCCAATTTTTCCTCTTCATTGTTGCTAATGAATGAGACAGATTTTTCTAAAAGCCAATAAGTGATGCATCCAGGTCCCTTTCTCCTGCAATTACATTTTTTCCTTTGTACATCTGTTTCTACATGAGGAAAACATTGTAATTTTTCTTTTATCTTGTTAGATGCACGGGGCTGTATGGACCTCTTTCCTGAAATTTGAAAATTGATTAGAAATATCAGATGAGATAATTTAAAAATCTAAATGTGTTCATGTTGATCTCTGGCTGATTTTCTCAGGTATCATATCCATGACCATGTTGGATATCTGTGTGAAGTTTGAAGGTTATTTTTCATTTGAGGTCATCTGTAACACCAAGGCTTTGAACCAAATGAGCTCAAATGACTTTTCAGTTCTGAGGACTTCTTTTTTTCTCTAACAAATATATGTGTGTGTTCGATTTATGTGTGTGTGTGTGCGTAGGTGTGTGTATTCAGATTCTCACACACATGGATTATAAATGAAAAGAAAAGAAAAGAGAAAAGTCCAAGTGATTCTGCTGTTGAAATTTTAGAGTCACGTTGGAAGATTGACTGCAGAGATCATTAAAATAAGAAACTTTCTAGATCTTGATTATACCAATGTGAACAGTGTTGAAGACTGAAAGCTGAGTAACATATTTTGCTATCGATACCCTTAATATCGATAGCAAAAGAAACAGGATGTTAAAAGGGCAAAAAGAAAAAAAAGATCAGCTTCTTCTGTTCTGTTTTACTTCCTTTAGATTTAGAGAATAACGTGATCACTAGCTTCATAAATGCCAAGCTCTTAAATCCTTTGCAGTAACAAGAGCATGTTTTAGTGTTGTTAGAACATTTGTTTGCACCTGGTGTTACACTTGATCACTGAATAATTGAGTGATAATGACTGTTACTTTTAAGCTAAAGTATAACATCAAGGGAGGATGAGAAACACATAATGTCTAACTTCCCAAGGCGGGTAGGGAAAATATACGTCAAGCATGGTAGAACTGTTGAAAGTACACGCAGTCATCTTTGGCAACTCAGAACAGAAGTCATGAAATAATTTGTTCTCCAGCTCAAAAACTCAGACTCTTTTCTTTTTAAATTTCATAAAGATGAAAATTTGAACAAAGAAAAACTAGTAGAATTTGAATACCAGCGAACTGCGATTAGGAAACTGCCATATCTAGCCAAACGCAATCATTCAGGACCAAGGACAGGGCACAGGCATGCCTCTCCCCACGTAGAACTTTTTTTTTCTTTTTTTTGTAAACTCTTTATAGCTATGCTTTTCAGTTATCCATTTGCTTCATTTACTCATTCAGCAATGATCTATTGAGTCCCTACTGCGTGACAAAACAAGACAGGCCGGAGCTGTGCTCTCGTGGGACTTGTATTCTCTTGGGTCCTGTTATAAAGGTAGCTCTTTTATAAAGTTATATGTGCTTTCTCTTCTTCTGGGGCTTGGCTCCTCCTCCAAGGTAATTCCTGTCTTCTGTATAAGCACCTCTTCTTAGATTCTCAACCTATTGGTCTTATTCCACTGTATTCACACTCTCATAGTCTTTGCAAGCCTTCTATTTCTGGTGCTGTTGAAATAGTGAGTGCTGTTCTCATCTCAGCTTTTACAACCATATTGAGAACACAACACCTATTTTCCTTGTTTTTAAATGGCTGTTCCAAAGATGAATGAAAGGTGTTCTGAGTGGTTTAGTGGTTAAGTACCAGTTGGGATCTTGCTCAAAACTAGTCATGTGGAGTTAAGTTTCTAAGCATTGGCTCTTGAATTATGGCTGAAACAATACCCAGAAACAGAAGGGAAGACATACAATGTTAAATTTAAAAAGGTATTCATTTTATTTTATTTTTAATGTTGGTCCTGGGGATTGAACCCAGGACCTTGTGCATGCTAAGAATTCACTCTACCACGGAGCTATACCCTCCCCCAAAAGATATCTCTTTAGACCCCAATAATTTGGAATTTCCTAAACTTGTATATTTGAGAGGCAGTCTGATATTGTGGAAAAACAGGGGTTTGGAGCCTAATAACTCTCCCACAATTACCACTTATTAGCTTTGCCCCTTTGTTTGTATTATTTAATGTCTCTGAACCATGATTTCTTCAGAAATAATGAGCTAGTAATACCTACCCCAGGACCATTGTAAGGCTTAATGTATGTAAAGCATGTAAAAAAGTATATGTGAATTCACTGCCCTCTTTTTAAGTATTTTATAAGTAGTGAACTTCTGCTTATTTTAAAAGTTCTCCATTTTAGATTTTTCAATTTTAGATTGGCCTTTCCATCCCAATTCTAGGTCACTCTGCTTTTACTCAGTAGAATTTTAGTTTTAGAACTGGAATAGAAGCAACACAGGAAAATCATGTCACTTTTATTCTGGAGAGGAAACCAACATTTACTGAGCCCTTGTAGGACCCAAGGTACGCTGCTAGGATCTCTGCATTTTTTTTAATCCCATTTTAATATGAGAAAAATTGTTGCCAGTGTATTCTCAATTTTTCTCTCATCTAGGCTTTTGTAATTTTCATTCATGCCTTTACCCTTGTATTTCCGATTGTTTGGAAGATGGCGCTACTGGTAGTGATGACTCTCAGTTGGCAGCAGTGAAAATGGACACCCAGTTGGCTTTTCTGCAGCATATATCCATCACAGTGCACTTTGGGTAAGGCTGTGGTTTAGTCAGCCTTTTATGTTGGTGTCTCTACCTCTTTTTTCTTAAATTCCACCCCCACCCCCACCAAAAGGATCGGTTGCTGGCTCTGTGGACTGTAGCCATTCTTTCCTTGTGATCCACTGCTGTTGGTCTTCCCCTGTGTTCACCCCCTACAGTCTTCGCAAGCCTATTTCTGGCGCTGTTGAACTCGTGAGTACCGGTCTCATCTCAGCTTTTACAGCCGTATTGAGAACACAACACCTGTTTTCCTTGTTTTTGAATGGCTGTTCCAAAGATGAGCGAAGGGTGCTCTGAGTGGTTTAGTGGTTAAGTACCAGTTGAGATCTTGCTCAAAACCAGTCATGTGGAGTTGTTAGTACCACGTGGTTGTGGCATTATGTACATACACGTTTTTTGGAATTGCAAAATGAAAAATCAACCTACTACTGAATGTTATGGGTGGTGCTCTTTATTGTTTTTGCTAAACTTGCTCACAACTCTCCTTCCTGTCGAAGCTCAGGTTGTAGTACTCCCTGGCATTCCCTTTGCGTAAGCCACCTTAGTTTTCTTTTCTTTTCTTTTCTTCTATCTTTGTCTCTTTTTCTTTTTCTTTTCTCTTCCTTCCTTCCTTCCATCCTCATGCCAGGTGCATTCCTAACTCAGAGCTTTTCCACTTGTTCTTCTGTAAAGGATCTTTCCCCAGCTTTTGGTAAGGCTGGCTCCATCTCATTGTTTATTTCTTAGCACAACATGTCACCTCCTCCCAGAACCCTTTCCCATTCCTCCTCTCAAAAGTATCCTTCCCACAAGTCATTTTAAGTAACATAATCTTATTTTCCTTTCTTCGTCTGAAATTCTTATTTACTGTCATCTATCTTTGTCTGTCCCCACTTGTCAGGGGCAGGGACCTTGCTAGCTGCATCTTAGGCGCATGGAGTAGTGCCTGGCATGGAGTAACAAATGCGGCGTTTGTTGCATAAATGGACATAGTGAGCAGTAACTATGCTCTGGGTAAATAGAAAACAGAGGCTCATGTTGAGCAGAAGATCCCCGGAGTAAAGTTCTGGGTTATAGAGCATTTGGGGTGGAAGTCGCTTTTGAAGGGGTTGAACACACTCTGTCAGCTTTGTAGTTTTTCCTTCAAAAATCTTCCTGGCACTCCAGCAATTATTGCCGAGGCAAATTTTTATTCCCTTGATTGAGTTGAAAGAAAATCAATGGGAACCCATATTTCTGTGCCTTTTCCAGAATATGTCCTGATTTCTGGGACATAGTAATAAAAAATATCATACTCTTTTCATGGTCAAACTATTTTCAAGATGAACCGCCAAATACCGTCAAACACGAGACACAGGGATTGTCATTTTAAATATACTATCTTACGTTAGAGCCTCATATTTGCTCTGGAGGGAGGTCTGACAGGGAGTAACATTTTAAAAACTGGGAAATAGGCAAAGTGGTACTTGAACCTAGACTACCTGATTCCAAGTCCACTTCTCCATTGTGTTCTGCTGCCTCCCTCAGGAGTTCTGAATTTATCCAGTGAGGCATTAGCTGTCTTGCTTGGTTTTCAGCATTCTTTGAAAGTATGAAGGCATTTTACACTGAAGAATTTTTTTAAGTACATTCAATTTTTAAGTCATTAGAGCGTGGGCTAATAGTGCTCAAACTTCTTGAGACGTTAAGACACTCCTCCAACTGTGGCTGGAATTCTTCATGTTTTCTTGGAATAGCTCCTACTTTTCTGGAACTGTTTGGGTTACTCAGAGTTCCCGTGTTCATTCTTTCCTACAAACACACATAATGAAAAATGCAGATCTGGGCTTTATAAAGAAGCACGTGCTTAACAGGGGAAAAAGAACATCCAAGTCTGTGAATGCTTTACCACCTATTAAAATTGATTTTAAAACATCTTCCTATACTCACTCTTCTTTTGTATCACGAATACTTTCTTTTGGGTATACTTTGCATTAACTTTTCTATTTCAGTATCCTGAACTCGGAGCTTTTTATAGGATGTACTTGTTCTAATTAATTATGATTCCTATTCTCAGGCTGATTCTCAGATGGTCACAGCATGACCTGTGAGAGTCTTCTTCAGCTTCCTCCTTGGTCCTCTCAGCACCACCCCAGGCATCCCTGAGAGTACTTTTGTTTTCTGAGAATCACAACAAGTCCCAGTTGATCTTGATTTTTTTCCTGTCCCAACACACAGGATCAGCTATTCCCCAAGGAGCTCTGATTCCTTTTAGTAGAGAATAGTAGTAGAGTTTAAAATTTGGATGCTGTGCCATTCAAATGCCTTTGGGAAGAAGAAATGACTCCCTTGTTAGTTCATTTTAGAGAGCCGAAAAGATAATTTTTGGTGACGGTCAAGGGTTCAAACAGCTATTTCCAATTTAAATCCAGCATTGCTAAATCCATTTTTTATTTTGTTCTAATATAAATTTATATATATATATATATATATATATATATATATATTTCTGCTCAACATACCTACTTTAGATTTTTAAGGCCCTTGTCTTAAGTATTGTGTACTTTTATTCCTTTCTCTTCTTTAATCTTTAATGTCTCATCCATCACTTTATTGACACAAATATTTTGAGATTATCCATGCTTGTCATAAGAGAAAAGGGAAAGATCAGTGAAAAAGAACCTTGCATTTTGTAAGTGGCATCATTTGTACCGAAGCTTATGTCTTTGTTCTTTTCTCTTGGAAATGCAACAGATAGAACAGATATTTTTTTGAGGTATAAGGGGAGGGGGTGAGTTTCTAGGGACTGGAGGAATATAGCTGATTTTGTACTTAGGTGCTCCATCCTCAGCATTATCAACAGCAAATATCTCTGGTTTCTAGGGTGGTGGGACAGGGGATCCTTTTAGGTGGGTCTCGCAAATATCATGACTGGCCGTGTAAGTACCAGCTCGAGAACTGCTATGGATCTTAGACTTTGGACTTGCCCATGCATATTTAAAACTTAATTGTATTAGTAGAACTGCTCATGTCAGCCATATGTTCAATATATAATAAGATGGCATGCTAAAAGTCTGTTTTAACCAGTACCTCGCAGTTAATGTGTTTATCTGTATTTAAGCATTATGTATGTTTGTGTGTGGACATGTACACACACACACACAGACACATGAGGCCCCATTGCATCATCCGGAGGAACTGTGAGTGGGTGTATGTGATTGACAAGTGTGAAATTGAATTTAATATGAGAGTCTCTGTCTTAGGTAAAATATTTGAAAGAGCGTTGATGGCGAAAAGCTGTCTAGCTTTGGAAAAAAACAGCTTATGTGTTTTGGGAGCAAGAGGTCTGAATGTTAAATTTTCATTTAAATGGCAAAACACTTTTAGAACTACACTGAAGAATTTGGCTTTAGTGGGAAAACTTTAATTTGCCTATAACATGAGGTACAAGTTATTAATTGCACCAAAGATAACATACTAATTAAAAGGTTCATGTATAGTTGTCAGAGGTTAACAGTGCACACTGACAGACTTGGAATAGAAACTAATTATGTTATGTTCTCTAAAAGGAGTATTTATACCCACGAATGTATGATACCTTATTATAGTACTGTTTTTTCCTTAGCTTGGAGAAAAATCTATTAGATGTTAGATGTTCTTTATAATAAAATTGCAATGAGAAGCGTTCAAACCAATGAGGCGCTATAAATAGCCTTACTTGCAACATTAGCTTCAAGCATAGTTAGAGAGAATTCCAAGTCAACATTTAGTCATATTTTTAACTTGTAAGAAAAGATTCGCAAAGTGGAACTTTCCTAAACTTCATTATCTTGGGTGGAAAGAACACCCCAAGAACCAGGTTTTCTGGAACTACTCTCTCTAGTGCTTCTTTTTGGATTACTCCATCAATGACAGTCATCTTTTGATTGTTAGTATGCCAGAATTTTGGGTTTGTTCACTCTTTTATTGCATTGTGAATATCTTAATTGTGATATATACATGTGTATATAACTACATTGTGGATTTAAATTACAAAATGTATTTCACATACAAGAGTGTAATTAATGAGTATGTTTAAAGAATAATAATAAAGCTATATCACCTGTCTATCCAACTTAATTGAAATTTATCAGTCATGTGGACGTCTTCTCAATTGCAAGTCCCTCCATTCCCCAACCCCGGAGGTGGTCACTTTCCTAAATTTGACGTATATCATTCCCTTGTTTTTCTTTATAGTTTTACCATACATCTGGCTATCTCTCAACAACATATTGTTTAGTTTTGCATATTTCTAATCTCTTTAATAAATGGAACTGTAATGTGCATTTTCTTTTTTGGCTCACTTTTCCCCCTTCGGTATTATTTTTGTGATGTTCATCTAAGTTGTCACCCGTGGCTGTGCTTTTTTGGCGTTCACTGCTGTACACTGTTCCCTGTATGGACTTACTATTTCCGCCAGTGGGCGTTTGAATGCATTACCAACATTTTGCTATTATAGACAGTGTCCCTGCACACATCTTGTATCTCTACCCCAGTGCAACATACAAGAGTTTCTCTCCTGTGTTTGCTTAGGAGTGGAACTCATGGGTTTTAGGGTATATGCTCAACCAGGTGATTGACTAGGTTGAACTGTTTTCCAGAGAGATTGTACTAATTTACACGCTCACCCAGAATATATCTGTGTTAGACATCTCCTCCAAATCAGCCTTCATATTAACGTCTCCAGATATTTGTATAATTCATTAATTCTCTAATTAAATCAAAGGCAAATTTTTTCTATATGATGGAAACTTATAGCAATTCTGCTATGATTTACAGAATTTGCTTACAGTGCTTAGTCAAAAGCGCTCAATATTTTTGATCAAATATTAAACGTGTTCAGAAACAACCCTGAAGCTCATTCATAATATTGTTATTGTTATGCAGACTCTGTAGCTTGGTCGTGATTGAGTTGAGTCAGCTGATTGGCTTTCATTCCTTTCTGGGCTTTTTTTCTGCCACCTAACAGGATTGAAAGTCACTGTTTTCAAATAATATAATCTAGACACCAGAAAGAAAGGAGAAAGATAATATTAGCCCTAGTAAAATGTAATTAAGATCATAGATAAGCTGTAAAACTGATCTAATGTATAAATGAAATCCTCAGTCTGTAACTTCTAGACTTTGGTACCAGTTCTGGACTAACTGATGCCTTGGGTTGTCGAAGGCATCCCCGTCCTCTGTTAATATGGACGTAATTGAATATATCATGTTCCTTAAAGTAGTTTTTGACATAGTGTTTTCCCAGATGTCTCTTTTCTTGTTTGAGGCTTATTTTGCTTACTAAAATGTGTGCAAACAATTAAGTATAAATGTTGAAGTGAAGGTCTCATGACTCCTTTAAGGTTTGCCTTCCTAAACTTCATCACAGAAGGACCCCTGATGGCAAAGGAGGCAGACAACGCACATTCTTCAAGGTCATTTCACTGGCCGCAATCCTTTAAAGTCTCTTATTTTTTTTTTTTAAATACAGTTTTTGCATTCTTTTATGTAGTTTCTCCACCTTTGCTATAAAACCAAAGCCATGACTTTCTCCCCCTATTCTTTGAGTAAAACTAGGAAACTATCAGCTTCGTTCTGTAACTTGGAAAACATGTTTGTGTATCTCCTCTGTGCCTGTGTTCCCCAGTTAAATAGTGGGATGCCACACATTTCAGCATTAACAATGAGCTGTGCGGGTCTCATCACCTTGAGAGTCAATGACCGCTTTGTTGGAAGCTGTTGAACAGTATAAACAGAATTCAGATCTCTGTGGGGGACTTTAATCTTGGTTTCTGGATACTTTAAATCCAGTAGCCTCCATGAGGACCTCCTTGGAGAATTTGATGTACGCAATACTACATTATAAATGATAACACTTCTTGGATGAAGTCAATTTAGAAGGACATTGTAAGGAAAGTCAGAGTTCCAAGGAGAAGAAAGTTAATATATGATTCAATCATGTTTTTGAATCTTTTAAATGATTGTAAATGGTATCATCATTGGAGACCTCCACAATAGTTCCACCCATAGAAGTCCTCTTATCCAAACCTTGCCTTTGGCCTCTGATTACTTTGTGAACTTGACCAACATACTTGTGATGAACAACTTTTGGTAGGGGGCTGGCTACCATGACCCTATGACCTTTAAAGGAAAGGCCAAGAAGCCATAAGACCCTTGAGTTGTGCACTGTAGATGACTCGACTCTGTCTGTTATTCAGTCTGATACTTTACTTGGTGGGTTAGGAAGGCTCTGGTGGCTATCTGTTTTGAATTCTTACCTATGGGAGATTATTCACCTTCTTGTTCTCTCCTCTTTCCTCACCTTGGACCTGGCTTCTAGCATTTGGAGAAAATGCTCCTCTTTATCTGTTATATTTGTTCATGTCTTGTGGTAGTTAGATCTTTGAGCGCGTGGGAATGGGGGCTGAGTATTTTGTGTATTTCTGGCACGTGCCTACCAAAACTTGAAACCAAGAGGCACTTTGTGCATTGTTTTTAGCATGAGAAGAGTTTTAATTGCACTGCCTCCAAAATTCTTGGCTGTAGGTAAAATAGCCTTAGAATTGAATATTGAGACCCTTTTCCTACCATGACTTTAATTTTTACTACATTCAGGACTCAGTCCAGGGCTAAGTTAGTAAAATTCATCAAGGTTTCAAATACGTTTAGATAAAAATCGAGATTCTCCTAGATAGATATTTCTTAATTCTTATTGTGATAGAAAAATATTAGCTAGTTGAGTGTGATTCTGACTGTTTTGTTCTCCAGAAGGGCCTTGGGCCTTATCCATGAGGCCATTCTCTGGCCTCCAAAGCGGTTGGTGGGTTTTGTGGCAAAATCCAGCCATCAGCTTCATGAAAACCCAATCTAGTTACATTGTCTAGCATAATCTGTAATTATTCCTATGCTTCCACATTGTCAATTTGTTTAATGTTTAGTTTGGAGACCCTGGCATTCAGAGTTTATTGTAGCTAAAGAATCAAGCAAACAAGTAATTCCTCTGGAAAAAAAAAAGTGGACTAACCAAATGATGATTATTGTTACTCGAATGGGCAGTTAATAAAATCAGAGCTATTGGTGGCATAAAGTAATCGTTCCATCTTAACTGCTTTGATGACTAAAATGAAGATAGTGAAAAGTTAGATTGAGGGATTCCTAGCCTGGCTTTTTCTTTCCCATCTATTGGTTTCCTTACCTGCTCTTCATTATCTGGCTTGTTTAAAAGTTTCTCTCCTTTTGATACATTACCAGAGGCTGCTGTTCTGTCAGAATTTCTTGACTCTCCTCTCTCCATTTCCCTGGATCAAACCCCTTGCCTTTCCATCTGTCGTGCCTGATCCTTCACTTGTCCATCCCTGTACGTCTTTAAGAGCCTCCTTTATCCTGACAGTGAAACAAACCACATCTCTTCCATCCTTTGAATCTCACCTGTGTTTTGGAATGTTGTCATGTGAGCAAGAAGGAACATAGCATGACTATGCTCTCCAACCGTTGAATGTGTGTGTGTGTGTGTTTGGTGGGGAGCCCCATGTGCACGAGATATTTCTCATTCTCTTCATTTTAGAATGTGAGCTTCTTTAGGAAATACACCTTTTCATCCTTCCCCAACCACAAAAATTGTTGCACAACTAGGACTGGTTGGCATATGCTGTCCTGATGTTCAATTTTACTAAAAGAGACTACTTAATCCCTGGATTTTCAAGACCTGTTATTTATTAAATAGCTCATCTCATGCTATAGTGAATATGAAAGCGGTGATTCTGTTGGAGGACAAATACCAGAATATGACTACTTGATTTTAAAAACAACACTAAAGCAGTCTTGGAGTGGTGTGTAATTATCTCGCACTTTTGCTCTTAGAGTATTGTTTTACAGGACTGACACTTGTTAATTTACAATATGTGTGTTATTCCCATAAATGCATACTTTGTTTCAAGTAATGTAGAATAATGCTCTTTTCATTTATTTTTTATTTATTATTCTTTCGTAGGTGGAGAGAAACATGTTATATAGAATTTTCTCTAAAAAACCTATCAATACAGTTTAAATATTAACTATTACTTTCTGTTGCCTTTCTCTTTTGTAAAACATTAGAATGGGTTATATTTTAATTTGGAAACTAAGGTAACATTTTGCCATCTCCCTCTCTTCTTTCATTTGTTTCATTGATTCCTACATTCAGTGCGAGTCCCGAGGTACGTTAGCATTGTGCTGGGTGTTTTCAATATCATTAGAGTTAAGCCGGAAGAAAGTTGGTGGCAACAGTTGTGATAGGATGAGAGGTAGGAGTACGCTTTACGTGTATTAACTGTCTGGTCCTCACAAGGAATGACCCTCTGAGGTCAAGACCCAGAGTCACTCAGCTGTCCCAGAACCCAGCCCTGTTTGACGTCATAGCCCGAGGCTCGCTCTTTATTCTGCATTTTTATATTTTCCAAATTTCTTTAATGAGCAAACATAATTTTTATGGGGGAAGATCCCAGGAAACGGCAATCTTAAAAGAAATTAAATAGATCCAAATAGTAATTTAAACCAGGGTTCAACGAACTGTGGCCCATGGGCCGGTCGCCTGTGTTTATAAATAAAGTTTTATTGGGATGCAACCACACTCACTCATTTATGTCTGTCTGTGGTGGCTTTCATGCTACATCAGGCAGAGCTGAGTAGTTGCAACAGAGACCAGGAGGCTCACGGAGCCTACAAAATATTGACTGTCTGGTCCTTTAAGAAAAAGTTTGCTGATCTCTGATTTAAATAACATGTAAAAATGCATTGCTATTGTTATTATTCATATTAGTATTATACCAGCAAATCAATGTTATACTTATAGCAAGAAGCAGTATTGTTTGATAATATTTTGAAATTCCCAGAGACTTAGTCACCAAGGTTCAGTCTTCATGAGGCTATTATGGAATTTTTATGTTAGTCTCTCCAAAAAGTTTTGTAATAATTGTAAAATACTTTCTCTGCTTTTAGTTTAATTAGAAGTTGTATTTAAGAGATCTTTCTAGAATTTTTTGCTTTGACTACAGTATAATTAATTTGGTCGAACTTCACTATTAAAGATTATTCTTAAAAACATTACTGCTTTTTGTTAAACATGGCAGCCTGGATCAATGGTAGTTTTCCTTTTTTTGCTGCTGGAATATTTTCTCAATCTTTGCTTTTTGTTGAGAATAGACTTTTACTTTTTAACTGAAAATTGTTTCCTTTTCTCGAAGACCCATTCTTGTAGGTTTGACCTGCATAATATTTATTACTGCTTATCTTGCTGGAAACCGGCTTTCTGGCTAATATAAAAGAGCAGACATTTTGGAAATGAGAATTAAATTTGTGAAATGGAAGGAGTGTGGCTTTTGCTCGCCATGTTAGATTTCCTTTCTGGTTTTTATGGATGCAGCTTTTATTTTTGTATTCCTGGTACTGCTCATGGGCTGGCAAACAGTCGGTGCTCAGGAAATGCTTGACTGTCTTATTATAGTGTTGGAAGGAACTTTCAGGAAAAAGAATGGAGTGTCAGTGTCCCAGAAAACCATGTGTTGATAAGCCGCCTGGGAGAATGTGGCCACTTCATTGACAGGCCTTATTGACATACTCAAGTCTTGTTTGGTGAGTATTCAAGTTACAGGAAATTGATATCTTTCTTCTCTTCTCTGTTGTTTCCTTCTCTCAAGTAATTTCAGGATAGTGGGACAAGTCCGTGCCACTCCAGGAAAGAAGGCGGAGGGAGCCTTAGCTGGTGGCGTGGTTTCTTACAGATTATTCTAGATAGGGAGGGTTGTCAAGAGGAATTTGTTTAGCAGTGGTTTCCCCAGTATGGTCTCACATAGCTCAGGGAATGACTTCAGGATCAGAGAAGAAAATGTTAGTAATTCTCTTTATGTTTCTCATCCTTTTTCATTACCCTTTTTGATATGTTTTAAAATATGCATAATATGTCAGAATGGTGGTAATTATATATATAAATTATAGCTAAGTAAACCTGCATATGTTGGCAGTGGATGCCTGTGGTTTTAGGGAGACAGTACAGGGGCTTAAGAGTGTGGACCCCGCAGCCTGCTTGTGTGCGTCACCAGGTAGCCTTGGCCATGGTCCTCAGTTTGTTCCTCTCTAGGGTAGGCGTAGTAATGGTGCCTGTCTCATAGGTTGTTGTGAGGAATGAATGAATTAACATATGGAAAGGGCTTTGAACTGTGCCTAGCACCATGGTAAGTAATAGGAAAGTGTTAACTATTATCATTTATATGAATATTTTTAGTAGAAGATTGTAATAGAAAATAATTGGGGACTACTTACTTAGAATTTAAGATTTCAGAAATCAGCCTGTTTTTAGTTTGAGTCCAGGTTTTCTTGCTGTGTGATTGTGGACAAGTCACCTAACCTCTCTGAGCTTTGCCTCCTTAGCTGTAAATGGGGATGGTAATAATAAAAAGGCCATATTTTGTTGACTAAGGCACACATTTTTTCACATTTTAGTATGTCTGTAGTTGGAGTATATCTTCTAATCAGTAGTGCCCTCGGTTTTAGAAAATATGCTAGTTTTAATCTCATAAGGCTGTTGTGAAGGATAAATTAGATAATTAATGGTAAATGATTAGCATAATGCCTAGCATACAGGAAGTGCTCAATAAATGTTAACTGTTGTTATTAAGGCATATTGGCACATGAATTATTCTAAAAGGGCAGTGAGAAAGCAAAATGCAGTGACAGTCGTTGGGAGGTTTTGGAGATCAGCTCATGATATCCTGTAGGAGCATAGATTTCATCCCTCACAACTCTTGGAAATGCTTCTGTGGTACCCAGCTTGAGAAACGTCGCAGCATTTTAATGTTCTCCAGAAATCTTAGTGAAACATCCCGTGTGGTACTGTTGGTTCATATGTTCAAATGCTGATTAGGTGGTACCAATACTGGTCAATTAGCAGGGTATTTGTTGATTGTAAGGCTGACAGGATTTTCAGACTATGCTGAGGAGGTGGTTGCATTGGGATGTGTTTTATTTACATACTCTTTGCTTCTTGTTCAAATCATAGTGCCACCTCCTTCAATAACTGAGATGTTTAAACACAAAAAGGTAACTAATGTGCAAATACAGGGTAAAATTTGATGCAGTGTGACTTCCTTTGCCAACTAAACATTAGTGAGTTGTTTCTTTTAAATCTCTTAAAAACAGCATTAACTCTTCTATTAGGAGAAGAAAACCATGGTCAGCAAACCCTTTTCCATTTCTAGAATGCCCCATCTTTTGCGGAGATGGAAAACCTCTGGCCTGCGTGCAAAAGTATCCATTCTTACCCCAAGCCAGAAGCAGGAATTCATGGTTGTGGCTTTGGAGCCAGTGAGTCTTGTGTTTCAACCAAAGATTGATGCCTGCCATGGTTTTCTGCTGGTGTCAGACATCTCTGTGCTCTTGGAAACTGATAGAGAACTGACTTGGAAAGAGCTTTTGTGAAGGGACTCCTTGCCTTGTACTTGGGGAGATGCTTGAGTTGTAGTTCCATGCTCCTCTGCTCACCCTCTACCTGGCCCTCAGCTGTATGTGTGAAAGCACACTTTCGGCTCATGAGAACCACAAGTCCAGGTGTGTACTCTCTGCCAGCTGAGAGTCTCCAGGTCTTAGATCCTTCCAGACTATAGGGAGGAGATTGGCTTAGAGATAAATAATCACAACAAAGTTTACAGCCTTTCTATTTGGGGTGGAGGATAGGGATAAAAGAGACCCTTTGGCCAAAATCCTTCACACTGTTTTACTCCATCATTTCGTTTATGGTGGATTTTTAGAATCAGTCAGGTCTTTAAAATCTGATTCCAGAAGTGATGTATTCTTCATACTCTGTCTAGAATCCTCCCATTTATGTGTGTGTGTGTGTGTGTGCATCAAAAAACCTTACATTGATCCTATACTCAAACACAGATTTAGTTAATGTTATGAGTATTTGGAACCCAGGCCATGAAGAAAAAAATGAAGAAATACCTCTCAAATAATTCACCAGGATGGGGTGTTGCATGTCCGTGTCGTTTGGAAGTAAATACCGCCTGGCTTCTTTTGAGCAGCTGTCTGCATCGCTAAGACTGGTGTGGGAGCACCTAATTCCCTTCTTGCCTACTGGCTTTCTAATTTTTCCCTTGTGATCATAGTTATAAAACCTAATTTCCAGGGGGTCTTGTGAATCACATTAGTAGCTTTGTGTTATAATAGCAATTTTATATTGCATTGGTATTCATTTTCACTATTACAGAATAATCAAATCAGCACCTCTCTTATTATGCCGTTGAAATAGAAAATAATGGACTGTAATGTAAAACTGCTAATGTGATGAAACTCGCTCATTGTGTTCGGATAAGAATGTCCTCCTTTCTTGTTCCAGCTCACTTGAAACTGTGATTGAGGAAAGAAATGGAAAGTATTTCTACATCTCTGATAAGGCCCCGTGTATATCCTGCATTTGAATACATAATTGTCTTTTTGTGGCTCTAGGGGTGCTGGTCCACACACTCGGAGGCCTTCCCTGCCACCGGGGCGATGCTCTGGCTGGGGAGCAGGAGGCTGCGTGGACCAGTTTTATACTGTGGCCTCCCCTTTAATCACGAGTAACACTTGATGTCTCTTTGCTTCCAGAGGAATTGTTTGCCCCCGCTTTCATGCTCATCCAGGCATTCTTCTGGCTTAAAAAACAAACTAACAAATAAACAAACGAAAAACCGACTTAAAGAACACGGAAACACGTTGGGGCTTCAGAGTTAGAAAGTACAAGCCCCCCCCAAAGGTTCTGATTTGACAGGGATGTTGGGAGGCAGGTCAAGTGACGTCCTAATGAAGATGAATGAAGAAAATTGCTGGTACCAGGATCACGCAGGGGCTCCCAGCCCAGGTTGTTGAAAGTGTGATGGAATCTCATCGCTTCATTTATCAGTGTCATATTTGGGCTAAAAGTGAGCAGTATTGTTCTCATTTCTCCCAGATGGATAGGTCAACTTTAATATTTATTGCTCTTGTAGAACATTTGTTTGATGTATTTCCATTAGCTAGGCAATAATAGAAACGCAGTGGAGAGAAACATAAAACAGTTCCCTTCCTATTCAGTTGAAATACAGCACACACTCATGTATAACTACGGTTTGAAGTGCCATTGATTTCCCCCCTTTTGGTTGATGACATGATTGTATATATTAAAGATTCCCATGAAAATAATGGGGAAGCGGCATGAATATAATATATATTGAGAGCGGCTGGCGGGATATAAATTGTGTTGTCTTTTGATTTTCATGATTTGGTCCTATAATTGGTGAATTTCTCTTGGCTATATATTAAATCCTTAGCCCAGTATCACATTTTAGAATTGGGAATAATGTGCAATAGGTCGCATCATCCTCTGGGTTCTATGGTGAATCTCAATAAAGCTAGAATTTTCTTCACACTGTAGAGCAAATTGTTTTCAGTCGCTGAATAATGTTGATTTTTTTTTTCTTCTTTCTATCTTTGTGGGAGACAAATGCCTGGTTACACAGTCTTCTCCCATATGTTTTGAATATATTAAAGATAAGACCCTAAACATTCGAAAAGATTGGCTCCTGCAAGAACACGTAGCTCCCGATTTATTAGCTGATGCTCACATTTTGCAGGAATCTGAACATTGGGATATTATTTTATGGCTGTGGAGCAAACCTAGCTCTTTGTGAGGTAGGTGTTGTCTTAAGTGCAAAGCAAACATCCTCGCCATATGTTTCTATAATTTAAATTAATTTGGTACAGTCATACTGTTAATCTTTAGTGACTTGTTGATTGGCATTTTGCAGACATATTTCTGGAAGGCTCCCAATACCATTTTCTGCAGCCTTTCTGGCAGTAGCAAAGAGCAACATTTCCACAAATTGGAATCTTGTACAGCACTGGGAAGCAAGCCAAGATTTAAATTAGACAATAACCTCTGCTCTGTATATAGCTTCTATTCTTCAGCTGTAGGCAAAGTGATTTGTTTAAAACAGCCAGCCCTGTAGCATATAATAGACTGATATATGAGTCACTCCTTGGCAATGTGTGTTTCTTAAATTTATATAGATTGAACAACTAGTCGGTAATGTACTTAGTTACAGTTGTACAAACAATAACTATTAGCAGGGCTGAAACAGGCCTGGAAAAGCGACACTGGCCCGGTGTTTGCAAGGATTCTGAAGAATTGCCGAATTTCAGAATAATTCCCTCTTTGGAGGCTGAAGGAGACTCTATTTCATAAACATGAATGTACTTTTTTAGCAAAGTAGCAATAAAAGTTTTATGTTATAGTTTTCTGGGTCGCATTTTCTATTTGTTTAAAATTGAATTGGGGAACCTCATTTGCTTCAAAAATTAAACTTAACATCCGTCTGCATTTGGGCTGGGATAATTTGCTTGCAGGGTTTTTTTGGGGGGTTGTTTTTCAACATTTGCTGTTTCTTTTAAAGAACATTGGTGTAAATACATATTTTCCATTTTTTTCCCCAGGTTAGATTGTCCCTGACATTAACCGTTCATAGGCTGAAAGAGATCTTTCTGGACAACAAAGATCTTTTCTTAAGGGAAAAGCTTGTGCTCCAAGTTCAGTTCATGTTTATTTAAAAGATTAAAATCATTACACCAGATCTCACTTTTTTGTCCGAAAGAAAATTGATTTTGCTCCCCATAAAAGTGGGATCTGAAAGAGGATATTCAGGAATACGCAAATAGAGGCGATGGAGAAATCTGTTTGTGCAGCTGAACAAAGCAATTCTGTTTTTACCGCTGAACATTTACTTAGCCTCGGTGTGAAAATTTCTGAACAGGACTGTCACCTGTCTTTAGAAAGTAC
Organism: Camelus bactrianus; assembly: GCF_048773025.1. Lineage (NCBI taxonomy): Eukaryota > Metazoa > Chordata > Mammalia > Artiodactyla > Camelidae > Camelus > Camelus bactrianus. The sequence continues at coordinate 73,391,660 of NC_133547.1, forward strand.
TTCTTTTGTAAGGCAAAGGGGATCATTTTGATCTGAAATGTTTTAATGCCTTTTTTTTTTTTTTTTGCTTATGCCAACTCAAGCATTTATAAAATAACGCACCCTGTAAATATTGAACAATACAAAGACATCTTTCATAACAGTTTATAGTGTGTTGCGTGTGCTCTGTGGAAGCCAAGCAGTAGTTAGTGGCAAATGATATGCCAATCAAAAATTATTATTGTGAGTATAACCTGGTATAGTGCAGTATCTTATCTGGAAGTGTCAACTTGATATAAGCCAACTCTTTGTCTTTTAAAGTTAAGCTCTTGTTTGCCCTCAGTTAATTCTGTCTCCCAAAGGCTCATTTGAATTGCATAAAGGATAATCTACTTGACAGTTTTATACATTTAAACAATCTTGATTATATGGTATTTTACAGGTTTTTTTTTTTTTTTTTAAGCTCTCAGTTACTATTTTGTGTGGGCTTTTAAGTCTTTAGTTAGAAAAGAATGAGAGAAACTTGGGGGTAGAATTCGATACTCTTTCGTGAATAGCATTGAGTAAAACTGGATGGAGCGCCTCTTTTCACCGGCCCATGGTTCACGGTGGTAATATTTGATCGGTGTTGATGATGGGGTGGGGGTTGTTCTCACAGTTTCTCAGACCAAAATTCTAGTGAGAATAACTGGGAAAAAAAGTCATACTCAAGTTTCACTCTACTGAAATAGACATTTATGGATAGTCTTTTACCCTCCCTCTATGGTAATTCGGATAATTTCTAGATGAATTTTTGGGGGGAAATTTCAGAATCAGGGGCCTTGCTATAAGAATTTGGAGGTTATAAATGAATTTGGGGGTTATAAAGTGTGTGTGTGTGTGTGTGGATGTGTGGATGTGTGGCCAGGGGTGTGTATAAACACTGTGGTGGTTAAGAGCACGCCACCTGGCCTCATACAGCCTGGTTTCCAGTCTATGTCCACCACACATGCACGCGCTGTGTGACTTTTGAACCAGGTGCCCAACTTCTCTGAGAATCGGCTTCTGCATCGGCAACCAGAGGAGACAATAATACTTCCCTCACAGGGTTATGATCCGGGTGAAATGTACTGAAATACCAATAAATGTTACTAGGAACATGGTCTGTCTTTTAGGTGGTTTGACAACCAGAGAGATTTGGGAAAGCGGGTCCGGAGCAGTGAGTACTCACTTTTCTTTCACTAGCAAGGTGTTCGATAATTGTTAGTGGGCGGTCACATGGCGAGTCTCCGTATCTTCTGCAGAAATGAGTTTTGAAGACAAAATCAGGCATCAGGGAATTGCATTTGAGGAGCTAAGAGGCTCTTGGTTTCCAGAAGTACTTTCTGCACGCCACTTCTTTGAAGAGCGTATTATGATGTCTTCATCATATGATGTAAAAGGGGTTTCTTCACATCTCATCGGCTGATGGTCAGCAGTCCCGTAAGGTCTGCATCAATATTATCTCCATCGTCTAGGTGAGGAAACCAGAGCTGAGAATATTTAAGGAACTTAAAAGGAGCTTACAGAAACCCCAGCTGGTGGGTGGGATTTGAACCCACGTCCCTCCAACTGCAAACCCATGCCCTCTTCAACCACAGTAGGCAGTAATCCTGTTTTTAGGAGAACCTTCTCCCTGGAAGAGCTGTTAACCACCTCTCCCTGTGTGGTGCTGAGCAGGTTGCTGTCATCAGCGAGCTAATTACACCTTGTTGGCCATTTGGCATAAACTCTTACACACGCTGGCGCACGACACAGGTGAATGGTTTGTCACAGGAAAGCACGCAGGCTGAAAAAGCTTCCTTTCTCCTCCAGCGTGATATAACCAAGTTAGTGAAATAACTTTGCATCTGACGTAAGAGTACTGAATAAATATTTAAATTGATGGATGGATTGAGAGAGTCATGTGACCAGATACAAGTGAGCGTAATACAAACAACATGTGAGTGTTGAGAGGTGATTTTCGGTGGATGTTTTTATTCGAGAGATGGATTTGATCAGAGATTTGAAGGACAAGACAGACACAGAATGATCTAAGTCATGTCCGACCACTGAGATGGCCTCAGAAGTTATGAGGAGATGAGCGAATAGGAGATGGTGATCCAGTCAGAACAGCCTAAAAGCTGTGAAAAACAGACCCCAGATGTATAGTGAGGGACGTAATGGAGGCGTATTTCTTGTTCACTCTGTGCAGTTCCGCGTTGGTCTAGTTGTCCATGAAGCCAGGCTGGTGTAGGCTCCCCCATCTTTAAAAACATTTTTTTTAATTGAAGTATAGTTGGTTTACAATATTGTGTTAATTTCTGGGGTACATGGTATGTTTCAATTATACATATATGTTCCTTTTCATATTCTTCTCCATTATAGGCTGTTAACAAGATATTGAATGCAGTTCCCTGTGCTACTCAGTAGGACCTTGTTGTTTATCTGTTTTATATACAGCAGTTTGTATCTGCAAATCCCAAACTCCCAGTTTATTTCTCCACCCCCACCACTGAACATGTTTGTTTTTTATGTCTGTGAGCCTGTTTCTGTTTTGTTAATAAGTTCATTTGTGTCATTTTTTTAGATTTCATATGTAAGTGATATTATATGGTAGTTTTCTTTCTCTTTATGGGCTGCTTCACTTAGTATGACTATCTCCAGGTCTACCCATATTGCTGCAAATGGCATTATTCCTTTCTTTTTTATGGCTGAGTAGTATTCATATATATATATATATATATATATATATATATATATATATATATATATATATATATATATACCACATCTTCTTTATTTAGTTGTCTTCTTTTAAGTGCCAACAACCAGCTGGGATAGAAGCAAAAGTAGAAGGTGGAGAAGCCATGCTTATTTCTATACTGCTTTGGCCCAAAGCAACACACATTCTGTCTGCTCACACTGTAGTGGCGAGAGCATGGGTGAGCACTAGTCCTATGGCCCGGCCAATAATCCTACACTGTGGAGAGAGGAGCCTGACTTTTAGGTAATAATTGGCTAGAGCTGCCACATGTGAGAAGAAGATTTGTTTGCTAGTCTTAGAGGGGTCTTCGGGGAGTTGGAGGAAGAGATGATCAAATTATTATTCTCAAAATTGTGTGTAGAAGGGTTATAAGGGAGCTTGGGATTATCAGTCGGAAAATATCTGCTCCTGAGATGGAAAATTCAAACCTTTCAATGTGGGTGAAGATAAACGTGTAAAGAGCATGTGCCTCCAGGAAGTTAGAAACACTGAAAAGGCACCTGAAGGATTGACATTGGCTTTAGGGGGTGTGGCAATGAGGGGAGAGCTTGTGTGGTTGATTGTGGGCTTACATGGCGAAGACTTTGGGAAACAATTACCATCCTCCTGCCCAATAAAAGGGGTGATTTTGAAGGAAAGGGGGGAGGTTTCACGAGATAGAAGCAGACACTGGGTATTTGGATGAGAACGTACATTGTCTAAACAAGACAGTTTTAAAGAAGATTCTGAGATGGACTGGGATGAAAATAAAGAAATTGGGGACATTTTCTTGGGAGAAAAAGAGCGGTTGGGAAGGACGAAAGGGAGTATTAGGAGTGGTCAAATATTTATAACCGAGTGTCTCTCTTTCTTCTTGCCAGTAAGTAATTCTCTTCAGATGATATTTGGCATAAAATGTGCTTTACGGCTTCTCATCACCCTGCAGTTTATTTATGCATTTATTTTTTTAACCTCTCCTGGGAACTCATCACTACCACTTTTATGTTCTGGTCCAATTTATGGATATGCTGAACTTGAATAAAAACTGTAGCTCTCATTTTCCAAAGAGTCTGAGAGGAAGAGGGTGGATGTACATGTGGGTGGGGGTGTGTGTGTGTGTGTGGATGTGTGTCCAAGGCTAAATATTTCTTTTTTTTTTCAAATTGACATATAGTCAGTTTACAACGTTGTGTCAATTCTGATGTACAGCATAATGTTTGAGCCATACATACACATACACATACATATATTCCTTTCCCATTCTTTTTCATTACTAAATATTTCTTAACATTACCTTACATTTATTTCTCTCTTTTACATTATTCTGCACACATTGACTAGAATATTGTCCCAAAGTCTTATTTCCTTTGCCCCATTTATAAGTCACTGGTTTCAGTTGCCTCTGCCTTTTGCAGAAAGGGAGTCCTTTGCAGGTGTGAGTATTAACGAAGCAGAGAGAAGCTCACTTCTGTCCACTTGTTCTGTGTTCAGTGAAAGTACAAAGTCCATGTTTGTTTCACTTGTAAGTATAAAGGGGAAAAACCCACCTGTTTTGCCTTCAGAAAAGTTCTTTTGATCTGACTGTTCTCAGAACCGAAGCTGGGGTGAACTTGTTTTTTTTTTCAGTTGGGTTGTCTGATCTACCTTGTGCCTCTCATGAAAACAAAATTGGGAGTTGAAAGAGTCTACTCTTGAGGAAGAAAAAATAAAGACGCTTTTCATCATCCTGCATAGCAGAAGCAAAGATATGGCCTTTCATTTTTCTTGTCATATCTGAAAACACCTGGTAACGTTCGGAGCCCTGCCTCTATTGGGAAGGGGACAAGTGACTTAGTTTTGATTGGCCATCTGTCTTAGGTCCCAGACACAGTGTGTGAAAATTCAGTTCTTCATGAATGTTCTATATAAAAGGAAAGTGAAGGCATTTTTGTGTAGTTTTAAAAGTGACCAACAGCAAGAGCACCATTAAGAAGTTTTTAAAATATTGCCAAAGTAATTTGGTACCAAGATTCATGTCACAGATCCATTTGGAGAAATAGATCTAATTTGCAAAGCCTGGAACAACTGAGGGAATAATAGTCCAAGACCAGCCTCTGTCATGACAAGGGGACCCAGCAGAACTGTTCAGACTGGAATTCTTTAAAAGCCAGACTTCCTCTGGCTCCTGGAAATGTGGCGTGTAGCCCGGAAGGCAGCTTAGCACGTGGCCGAGGGTGCCTACTTTCATGAGAACCAAGAAAGTTTCTGAAAAATTACTATAGAACATTGAAATATACTGCTGGGTCATCTTCTGATTTTTTTATATGAAACCTCAACCAAAGCATCTGTCTAGTGTCCACTCTCTAAGGACGGAGATCACTCCATTGGTGACCTCATGGAGTCATTTATTCATTTATGCAGGAAATACTTAACTCCCATCAAGTCCCACACTGTGTGTCCATCCAATACTTAGAACAAAATAGTAAAAAGGGATGCAATACCTTTGTGACATTCACAATCAGGGGTGGGTCAAGTACATCCGTCAAATAATTATTCCAAATATGTAAAAAGTTGTAACTCTGAAGCTCAAGCAACATCAGACATGGCACAAACACAGCATCCAGTAAATTTTGAGCTCTTGTAAGTATTACATAGTAAGTCCTACACTGGTGCTGCACCCAAATGAAAAACTTTGTCCCCACTTTTTTAACACAAATTCGAGGGGCTAGTAGGCATCTTCAGCTATGCAATAAGATAGTGAGTCTCCTGGAGGGGCTTAAAGCCTAATTAGGAAGAAGGATGAAGAAACCAGTCCCACTCAGTGTGAAAGACACTCTCCTGTCATGGTTGGATGGTATGAAGAAGGGGCACTTCTAGGAGAGAGACTGGCAGAACTTAGAAGTGAAAGATCAGAGAGAAGTTAAGGGGGTGAGGTTGCCAGTGGCGAAGAGTGGCAGAAGGGAATGAGGCTGTATATAGATAAGGCGATGTAGACTTGTGAGTGGCCCATTCCCCCTACCGATGAAAGGACTTTGTAATCAGTAAGCTGTGGGCATGATCAGAGTTCCATTTTAAAAGGCTAACCCCACCGAGAACTGGTGAAGTAAATGATGCTGGAGCCATGCCTTGGTGTACGGTGTGGCTGTTAAAAATCATGTCTTGGAATATAATGGCGAGGACAATGGTTATGGAATATCTTTAAGTTTAAAAAGTGTATTAAACATATACTTTGATCCCAATTTTGTTTTAGCAATTATACATGTTGCAGAGAGGAAAAAACAAAAAAGATGGGAAAATATTAGGCCAAAATATTGAATGATTGAACGGTCATATTATGGGTTACGGGGTGAGACATGCTTTTTCTGTTAGTCATATTTTTCAGTATCTTCTTTTTTTTTTTTTTTTAACAATGTAACAAAAAGGCTACTTAGAAGAGAAACTGAGAGAAAGGTAACTCTAGATGCTGTGTGGAGGATGAATTAGAAAGAAGCTGGAATCTGAGTAGGCCTGGTAGGATTGACATTGCTGTTAGAAGAAGCAATGTGAAAAATGCTGGAGAGCTGAGGACCTGATGCGGAAGATGAGAGAGGATCAGAGGTGATGTTTGGGGAGGGAAATATGCCTGAGATGGGTAAGGTAATCCCTGCACTGGATATGTTGAATTTGAGTTGTTGGTAAGACATTCATAGTGATATTCAGTAGGAGCTGGAAAATTGCAACTCAGTACAATAACAGATATTTAGCTGGAAGAGTGTTGGTGGTGGTCGATGCATTGGATGTGATGCATTATCAGAGCGTGTGTTAAGAAGAAACTGAGAAATCTTCAGGAGAGTAAGAAAACTGGCTAAGAGTAACTGTTTCCAAATGAAAATACTCTTTCAAAAAGGGAATGGTTGAAAGTGTCAGGGGAGTGAAAGAGATCATTTGAGACAGAGATGCTACAGGGAGGTGTCCGTGGGGTTTGGTCTTTGGGATTCCATGGTAGACTTCATGGTAGTTCATTAAATAGAGGAAGACAGATTGCAGGAGCTTCAGGAGAGAATGAAAGATCAAGGTGTGGAGATGGAATCTGGGTTAATGGGGAGGGGAAAGGAAGGGAGATTAACATGAGGGGGGCTTGAGTGGTCTTTGCTTCCCCTTCCCCTCAAGGATTCGAACATTTTTATACGTGCACGGAGGAGGCGTGAAGTGGCAAAAGTTGAAGAATCAAACAAGAGGTAAATTGATAGCACGAAGTCTGGGTGGGAGTAGGATTTAGAGTTGAGGCAGATGAACACGTTTTCCTTGGCAAAAGAAGGAAAAGGAAAAGGATTTAAAGGTGCTGGTTTCAGGGCGAGAGTTGAAGAATTCGCTTGATGGCCTCTGCTTTTGTTGGTAAGGGACAAAGTTCTCTAGCGGAGGAGTGGGTGAGGACTGGCAGAACTGCTCTGGGAAGTGGGTCCACAGAGTTACAAAGGATTGCTAATAATATAATACACCTAACAATATAGAGGTCACACCTGTTGGGGGAGAGAGATGTTTGGTGCTCGTGTGTCCATAGTCCTTTGTCTGTGTGTGTATGTATAGTCCCTAAGGAAGGCTCTGTATATATTTGCTGAACAAATGAGTCAATCATTGTAGATTTGCCAGCGATTTGGGGGACTCTATTTCCTGGAACCCCAGTAATGCACCAAGATTTGATTCCTTTTTACTTATTATGCTGTACTTTTGTGACCTGGGTTTTCTTTCTTTTCAGTTGGTGTTTTCTCTTCCACTAAAAAAAAAAAGTTCATGTGAGAGTGAAAATTTAAATCCAAATGCTTATGGTGTCCCTTCTATGGGTAAAGCATTGTATGTAGCTGGTCTTACCAAAGAGTCATAGGGGACAAGATGGTCCTTGACCTTCAAGAGCTTCCAATGTGGTTGGGGGATGTGGGTGATAGGATAAAGCGTAGAAAGAATCCATCATTATCAGCAAATGCTGAGCATCATAAAATAGATGGGAGGGAAGAGCTCTGAAGATTCCAAAGAGGAGAATGACTCTGGTGACCTAAGCTGAGAAGGGTTCCTGCAGGAGAGGTGGTGTTTGCATTGCATTTTGATGAATGCATGGAATTTCAACAGGAGGCCTCACTAGCTGGGGGCAGGGATGTGTTGGGATGCAGTGAAATGGAGCAGCATTTCAGATGGAGGAGATGGCCTGAAGCTGGGAAAGTGTGGGATGTGTTCAAGAAAGAAGACATACACCAGGAGGCTACATATGGAGAAAGTACAGTCAGTTGGTTACTCATTTTCAAGTTTGGGGACCTGGAAGTTCATCTTTTCCTTACTTAATAGAGCTGGCCAACCTCAGATGAAAGGGGAAAGATTCAAGGTAGATGAATTTCTTTCTTTATACATATCAGAACCAGGGGGGAAATTCATTTTCTCTGTTCATCACTGAATTTTTAATTCCAAAAATTACAGACCTGTAGGAATTCTTACTACTTGCTGTTTAGACAAACTGTCAGTTTAAAAGTGCCCCAACATCAACATTTGTCAAAACCAAATTGCTTGGTGAGAAATGGTTTCCAAGTTATTAGAAGTGTCCTCAAATTTCCAGTTAGTATTTCATGCGTTAACTTTACAAAACCTAATCTGTTTCTCTTGCTTTTAAAACAATATTGAGAAGAGGTGACAATGGCGAGTTCCGGGCTTCCAAATTTGATCTCCCAGAGCCGGAAACAGTCCTCTTAAGCCTTCTTCTAGATGCCATTTTCTTCTGAGCACATCTGGATAATTCCTCATATTTAAGGGTGTGGGTGAGTAAAGCTGGAGATGAGAGATATCTCTTGCTCCATTACGTGTATATTTAATTTTGAACTACCCCTATTTTAGAGTTGAGTATTGAGGTAAAATCAGTCTGCAGTACCTTTTAATGTGTGACATTTCCCAGCCCTGAAAGCGTATTGGGAAAACTCGTTTTCCTCCCTTTTGCCACCACTCCCGATGAAGGGGATGCCTTTCCGTCTCCTCTTCTGTCGCCTCTGACTCAGCTGCTCTGGTGGGGAGAGGGATGGGAATTAGAGAAGTAGGCATGGGACTGCTGTGAGCTTATCGCCACCAAAAACCAGCAGTTTCTGGGCCGCATGGCTCTTCCAGCTCATTGGCAAACAAGGCATATTCACTAATCCCCAAAGATTCATCTTCTGCTTTATTATAGGAAAAATCTTCTTTTATCCATTTGTTCTAAGGGATTTTCCATTACAGACATTTTTGGACCCTGTTTACCTATCGAGGGATAATTTATATGCTAAGGACATAATGCTTCTTATTTTTTTCTCCCATAACAAATCAAAATCTTAGGATGGGCACTCATCACATACATACATATAATTAATTAATTAATTAATTACAGCATTGATCTGACAACGTTAATTAACTTTCACCGTATTTTCTCTATATAAGTAAAATCTTCCTTAGCCACAGCACTCCCTGCAGCTCCTTCACTTTTCTCCTTCCCAAACCGGAGTTGAGTATTTGAGTTTCTTTTGGACAAGGTTCCTGATCATCGCGTGTGAGGGCAGCTGGTACCTCCCTTCCCTCGTATTTCTGCCCGGCGCCTTTTGTGAACGGCGAAGTGTCTTGGTGCCTCTCAATCCAACAGATGTATTTCAGCTTCATTGTACTTGTGGCTTTTGCAGTATTTAACGGGATCCATCCGTCTCTTCTTATTGAAGTTTCTCTTGATGTCTGGAATCCCACCCTCTCCAGGCTGTCCTTCTACAACCCTTGCTACTCTTTCCTAGGCTCCTTTGCCAAGTCAGTGTCCTGGTTGTTAAATATTGGAGTTTGCTCAAGGTTCTGTTCTAGACCTCTTGTGTTTCCAGTCTCATTCACATCCATGGCTCCATCTAATATCTGCACCCATGAGTCTTGCAAAGATTGTCACCAAAAAAGTCTCTCTGTTCCAGGCCTTCCTATAAACTACAGATTTTTTTTGGTCCCTCAATCCCAACACATTTAAAATGCATCTGTGATTCAGCCTACTCCCTCCGCCCCCAACCCCACTGCCGAGACTGGTTCTGTTCAGCATCCCCTGTTTGGATGAATGGCAATGCCACCCATCCAGTCACGCAAGCCCCAGACCTTGCCATCTTCCTTGGCAGCAGCCCCTTCTCCCTCACCCTGTCTCAACGCATCATCCAGTCCAGGAGAAGTCCCTGGAATCCATCTACTACTCAGCTTTCCCCATCTTTACTCTCTACTCCTGCCATTCCTCCCTGAGTTCATGCTGCTGTCACCTCTCATCTGGTCTGTTGCAATATTTTCCTTCTGGTCTACCAGCACCTATGCTAATCCATTCTGTACCCTGTATACTTCTTCATGGCATATTTCACAGGTGAAGTCTCACCAAATAATTTCTGTCATCATTTAATTGCTATCTTACCTCCCTGCTCTGGGCTATATGCTACATGGAAGACAGGACCATCTGTTTGGGCTCATGTTGTAGTCTCAGTATTTTAGCAAACTCCCTGGCACATAGATGTTATCAGAATATATTTGTTGTAAGAAGGAGCAAATGAATGAACAGCAAAAATTGATCATTGCTGTTTCTTATTATCAGTATTTTTATTTATGTGCGTTGTGCTGACTGAGATGAGGAAAATCCTTCTTGAGCAATTCCATTGTAAATATATTTTTTTTTCTGGTTACAGAACTAGTAAGTGCTAATTTTAGATAACATTTAAAAAAAGAAGAAGAAAAAATTATTTCACACTGTATATGGTTTTGAATCATGGTTTTCTATTAAACCATGATCATTTTCCTATGTCATTAAAACCACTTTAGGATTGTTTAAAAGAAAATCCACAAATTTAGACATACAGCCTTTCTAGAATGTCTATATATGATGCAATATCATTCTTGGAAAGAGCTTGTTTGATGAAGTTTCTCAACACTGTTGGAGTTCATAAGGTTTGATGAGTATTAGACTCCCCTTAAAATATATTACGTTTGTATTTTATTAATATTAAAACAATATTAAGATATTGTTTATTGTAAAAAATATGTTTTCTACTTCAGTACAACTGCTACTTTGTAAAGCTCTGTGTTGTCATCTGGTCCTTCCATCATTCAGATTTCTCAAGACCAGGGTGAAGATTCCTTGGTCAATATGTGTCACAAAGCAACATTCGTGTGGTTCCAGATGACCACCTACAGCATCCATTTCAGATTCTACCATTAGAAATTAAATCTGAATGTTGTGTTAATTTCTGGTGTACAGTATAGTGATTCGGTTATACATATATATATTCCTTTTCATACTGTTTTTCATTATAGGCTATTACAAGGTATTGAATATAGTTTCCTGTGCTGTACAGTAGGACCTTATTATTTATCTGTTTTATATATAATAGTGTGTATCTGCTAATCCTGAACTCCCGATTTATCCCTCCCCACCTCCTTTCCTCCCTGGTAATACAGCATTGTAAATCGACTATACTTCAGTTTAAAAAAAAAAAAAGGAAGGAAGGAAGGGAGGGAGGAAAAACAAAGAAATTAAATCTCATCTCTTTGGTAAAGTTACTTCCCTTGTGTTAAAAACTTCTCTGACTAGTAGAGGAAGCAACTTTAAAAAACTTTTGCCCAGCAGTAGAGAGACAACAGGTGAGAGTTTCCTTATAGCTCTCACTTTGGAAAGGCACGTGTGGGGACTTTATAGCTGTTCAGTGCCGGAATGAGATGAACACTTGGTGTTTTCTCAGCCCTTCTCTTCTGGTCAATGCAAGGGTCAAGAACTTTGACTTAATAGAACACATTTCCTGTTATCTCTGGAGGGTTTATGTTTCCCTGGAGAAGTATGATCTTTTATGTTGAGAATTTCCCTGCTATATGTACCCTTCCCCCTGCCCCCAAGTTGTGCATTACGATAGGCAGTTTCACCTCTTTATAATCTGATGAAAATCATTCAAACATGATGAAAGTGAAAGTTCCGGAGATAGGCGTAGTTTTTGAGGGTGAGATCTTTCTGTGCGTGCTTGCTTTTGGCGTGGAGTGTTTGGACAGCACAGTGTAGGAAGCAGCTCATGGCCAGCACCAGATGAACGTCCCTCAAGGAGTCTTGTTAACTTATCTCCGGAGCCTTATTATACAGGGTTTATTTTCAATGTTAATCTGGATGTGAAGGCAGCTGCAGTTCTTTTAAAAAAAAATCATACGCTAAATTATTTTTATTATGGCCAAAAGAAATTTATAGTTAGGTTCTATAGATAGATCTTACTTCTCCCCTCCTTTATAGAATATGTGGTAATTTTTCCTTTGTGCCATATATATTCTTCCACTAGTAGCAATGAGAAAAAAAATTCTCTTTCTAGGAATAAATGGAGTCAGTATAGGTTGATAAATATGTACATTTTATATAAGAGTCACTGTAAATAAGGTGCTAGCATTTTATTTTAAAGCCAAGTAGTTTATCTTTTAAAAAAAAAAGTTTCTAAGCAAAAATTTCCTCCTCCAATAGGTTGCATTTTAACTGTGGCATAGCAAGAGGATTAGTAAATTTTTAGATAGGATGTACATACTGTTTTTAGTTTACAATGTAGCCTAGCTAATATCCCTTTGTGATTGTTTTAAGATTTTTTTCATGTTTTACCTCCTTCTTGGTCACTTTTGCATGTACAGCTTGATATAATTTGCCTTCATATAGTTGAGTCACTCTTCTGGAATAGAATTTGGATTTTGCTGAAGTGAGTAAAATTTGATATGTGATTTAAAAAGAGCTGCTTACAAATTGCTGTATAATCATATCTTTTTAAGTCCATGCAAGGAAATGTTAAGGTAATCTTGAATGTATTGGTATAAAATGACTGTTTGGGACTCTTAAGAATAAAATGCCTCCCTTAGTTAGGAATTCTTAAATTCATGGTTATTTTATGTAAAATGCTAAAATACGTTTGAGCTATACACCAGATTAACCTTGACATCTTGACTGAATTCCATGATTTGTCTTCAGGATGAAAGCCAACAGCTCCTACTTTGAAGGGATTTTATTTTATGGCTATGTTTAAGAAACCATTAGCCTCATACTCAAACTAATTAAAATATAGGTCTAGGAGAAAAAAAAAAACCTCCTTTAAAAGTAAATAAAAGATATAAAATCTTAAGTTATGGATTTCAGACTAGTTGTTTGGAAGGAATGTAATTTCCCTCCCTCCTGCCCCAAGACCTTATCAGAAGTGGGGTTTAGAGTCTCGTGTGAGCCCTTTCCTAGTAAAAGATTTTAGATAAATAAGCAAACATAGCTGGTAGGATACAGAGAACTAATGAAAGCTATACGATCACCCATCTGGTAAAAAGTTGTCCCTGCAGCATTCAAGCAATCATAAAATCACAGAAAAAATGTATGTAATCAAGATATTCTTGCAGTGTGAGCAAAAACTCCCTGCCCTGCGCTGTGAAACACTAGCCCTGACAAGTTTCCGTAGCCAGAACAGTACCAGGGGGTTCGCACACTCTTAAAATTTCTTATCAAATATCTCAGACTTGCTCTTAAACTTCTGGAAATGATAGATGCGAATTAACAGACATTCCCAGACCTCACAGGTAAGCCTGTCTGATTTAAATGGTCATGGATTGTGTGTGCTGGTGAACTCTTATCACTCGTGATTTTTGAGTTAAGTAGGCTACCAGTGTTTGGTGTGTCACATATGACTGACAGTGGAAAATAAACACAGTTAAGTCACATCATTCTTCGGGAAGAGTTTATAGGTTTTTTGGCTCTCTTTTCAGTGTTAGCCTTAGAATGTGTTCAACTATTTCTGTTTCTTGACTTATTCGAAAACAGGATAAAAAGGCGCAACTGAGTATTTATCTAAGTGGAAAGCTTCAGCGCTGACAACCAACTAGTTGACACATATTTGAAACACATCTCAGATAATCCCTAATTGCAGTCAATAATCTTATAAGTACATAGATCCGATGTCAGCATAATGCCCACTTGAAAAAAACACTGATTGTGTTTGAATGGTGTAGAAGCAATAATCCTGTGATATTTATTTTAAAAAAAACTTTAAATAGCTTTTGTTGATGCTTAATGTATGAATTGATCTCCGTCAGGACTGCGTAGTCTCGGCGCTATCGGCATTTTGGACAGGATAATTTTTTTGTCTTGGGAGCTGCTCTGTGCATTGGAGGCTGTTTAGCAACACCCCTCGCTTTTACCCGCTAGATGCTGGAAGCCGTGACAATAAAAAAATCTCTCTAGACATGATCAGATGTGCCCTGGGGTTGGGGTGCAAAATTTCCCCGGTGGAGAATCACTGATCTGTATACCTGTATATTTATATATCTAGGTATCTATAAGCTTTATCTGCATCTCTCTATTAGCATATTTGTTTTGGGCACCTGAACATTATATGATATGGCTTAAGAGCATTACATTTTATACTTGAGAGATCAAAGAATGGAGGACAACATAGAAAGTCATTGATGTTTTGATGAAATTCACACTAAATCATAATTAGAGGGATTGGTTGAAATTAGAGAACATATGTTTACCCTTGGTTGGTAGAGTTTTGTTACTGAACTAAAGGAATGTTGTAATTAGTTAAAATGTTTTCATTTAAGAATACCGGGGAGGAACATCTTGCTTAATTTGTTGTTCCTTTTTTACATTTGAAATTTCACATGGTTGTGCAAAAAGGAAGGCCCAAGAGACGTACTGAGGGTATTCGGTATAAATATGTCACGTCATTAGGGACCTTAAAGTTTGTTTTCAGTGGGGAAGTCTCTAGGGTCCTCAGTCGTTTGACTGCAGCCTGAACTACAAAATCTGGCAGTACACGGAAAATAACTCAGATTTTATCTTATATGACTTTCCATTTCTATTTTGTTTTAAGGCTTGGCAATGCTTTGGCAAACCATAACGGTGGTTCACCTGAATTTGAAGTGGACTGAGTCATGTCTTTAACCACGCTTGCTATCTATGCAAGTAGCAACCCCTGGGGTTGATCCTGGGGCTGTGGCCTTATCAGTTGAGTACCTACTGTGTGCAAGGGGAGGTGCTACAGTGGCCAGTGGGCCACTTGTACAACCTCTGCCCTCAAGGGAGACAGATGCGGAAATAGACCATTTCAGCACAGTGTAATGATGGACAGACCCCCTTCAAGCTTGGAAGAGAAGAATCCAGTGCAGCCAGGGGTGGACAAGGTGGTGTCAAGGAAGGCTTTTCAAGGTGTTGTTTTCTTTTTGTTTTTTTCAGTTTTATTGAGATATAATTGACATACAACATGGTATAAGTTTAAGGTGTCCAGCATAACGATTTGACTTACATACATTATGAAATGATTATCACAGTAAGTTTCGTGAACATCTCCTACAGATACAAAATTAAAGAAATAGAAAATTTTTTTCCTAGTGGTGAGAACTCTTAGGATTTATTCTCTTAAGAACTTTCATATATAACATACAGCAGTGTTAGTTATATGTATCATATGCTGTACATTACATGCCTAGGACTTACTTATCTCATACTGGAAGTTTGTACCATTTGACCACCTTCATCCGATTCCTTCTCCCCACCCCCTAGCTCTTGTAACCACAAATCTGATCTCTTTTTCTATGAGTTTGTTTTTGAACTATAACTGACCTACAACACTGTGTTAGTTCCTGTTACACAACATAGTGATTCGGTATTTCTATACATTTCAGAGTGATCGTCATGATATGTCACCATATGAAGATATTACATTGTTACTGACTTTATTCCCCACATTTCATACCTGTGACTCATTTACTTTGCAGCTAGAAGTTTGTACCTTTTACCTTCTCCCACCTATTTCCATCCTCCTCCCAGCCCCTCCCCTCTGGCAGCCATCTCTTTGTTCTTTGTATCTGTAACTCTATTTCTGTTTCATTATGTTTGTTCATTTGTTTTGTTTTGTAGATTCACATATAAGTGATATCATACAGTATTTATCTTTCTCTGACTAATTTCACTTCGTACAATACCCTCTAGGTCCATCCATATTGTCCCAAATGGCAAGATTTCATTCTTTTTTATGGCTGAGTAGTATTCCATTGTCAATACATACCACATCTTCTTTATTCAGTCATCTATTGATGGGTACTTAGGTTGCTTCCATATCTTGGCTATTGTGAATCATGCTGGTATGAACATAAAGGGTGCATATATCTTTTCAAATTATTGTTTTCACTTTCTTCAGATAAATACCCAGCAGTGGCATTGCTGGATCATACAGTAGTTCTATTTTTAATTTTTTGATGAATCTCCATACTGTTCTCCATAGTGACTGCACCAATTTATATTCCCACCAACTGTGCATAAGGGGTCCCTTCCTTTTCTCTGCATTCCAAGGTGGTGTTTTCAGAACATCCATGAAGATGTTCTGTGCATCAGTGGATCTGTTTATTATAAACGAATTCACACTGAAGTGCCCCTGACAGATGAGGACTGTGTTGTTATTCCTCCCTGGGATATTAGAGTTTATCATGAGACACAGCCCTTTCTAAACCCAAGCAACGCACTGCTAGTAACAGAAATTTGCTTGTGAATGTCAGCTCTTTTGGAGAAGGGATAGGGGTCTTTCTGGTTCTTATGAAATCAAAGAAAGTAGCCACCTTTTCCATCCGGATTAATGGCTACTCTTGGCTCTCATTTCAGTGCTCCTCAAGAAACCAAAATAGACCAAGCACATCTAATTTACAAGTTGCTATCATTATGTAAAAGACACCCACAGTTTGCCAAATACAATGGAAGACACACAGAAAAGACGTTATTGTTACCTTCTTGAAGTTATACTCTGAATCTTATCTGGCTTATTGTCACTGGTATTCCTTCTCCTCTGTCTTTAATCTTTCCTCCACCTGCAAGCATCTGCAAGTCTCCTTTTATCCATAGAGCATGTCTAAGCTAAACCTCTCCAGAGTGCAGCCTATACTTGGTGGCTTTCATTTCAACCCTCACACTGTCCTCTCTGAAAGAATGCATGCATCCCCATTTCTGTGTCTGCCAGGCCCACTTTTTACAACATTAGACCTTGCCCAAGTAGTTTTCTCTACCAGAGTGCTCTTGTCTTGCAGGCAAGCTCCTACACATACTTCAAGACCCTACAGAAATGGCTCCTCTTATTTGAAACCTTCTGCTGGCTTTCCAGAGGGGAGTGCTTTGCATGTATCTCTAGTGTAGCACCTGTCATGTGGAGTCACACCTATCTTTTCCATTAGTGCTTTTTTTGGATAAAAAAAGTGTTAGTCATATATTTTTTACCCAGTATCTATATCGTCCCTTTTATATTGTAGGCACTTAATAAATGTTATATGAAATGTTTCAGTGATCCATTTATTTTCCCCAGATTATCACATTCCTACCTTTCTGGGCTCCTCACTCTCAACTTTCTGACATTAATCAAGTGCCTCTTCCATGTAAGACCCTTTGCTGGGGGCTCTGTCTTGTCTTACTTCTCCCCACACAGCCCAGTCCCACAGAGTATGATCCTTTCCTCCTTAGAAATGAGGAAACAAGCTCAGAGAAGTAACATGAGGCAATGTACCGGATGATGCCCAGTAGGGAAGTGGTGAAGCTGGGATTTGAACTTGGATCTCTCTGGCTCATTCGTTCCCTCAAGCATTCAGCTGCTAGACACTGAGGCCCTGCCTACTGTGGGCAGTCACTGGCCTGGGACTGGAGGAGACCACACTGAACCAGACGGATTCCTTGTCACTGTGGACTCTCCATTCTAGTGATGCAGTAAAGAGATGGGTGACTAAATGCAGTGAAGTCAGGCAGTGACAAGTCCTGTGAAGGGACATAAAGCAGGAAGATAGACATTAGACAGACCGTGAGTGTGTGTGTGTGTGTGTGTGTGTGTGTGTGTGTGTGTGTGTGTGTGTGTGTGTGAGTGAGAGAGATTGTAGCTAAGCTGGTCTGGGAGGGGACATCAAGTAGAAACCTGCACGAAGTAATGACAGAGGGGAGAGTGGTCCAGGCCGGGAGGGCAGCAGGTGCACCAGCCCAGAGAAGGGAGTGAGGAACAGCCAGGGCAGAGGCCTTCTCAAGAGGGAGTTTGGAGGAGGAACCAGCAGCCTGATGATCATGGGGGAACTTGGAGCCCTTGGACAGGAGTTGGGGTTTTACTCTAAATATCACTGGGAAGCCATTGGAGCTCTTGTAAGTAGTTAAACCCTCCTGTGCTGTCATGTGAGCCCCCACAGATTGTAAAACAGATATGCTTGGTCTGGTTTGGTTTCTGCAAGACTCTTTGAAATGTCACCTTAGCCATTAGTACAAATAGAAAAGGTGGCTTTTCGTGCACTAACCCATTTAGTTCTCAAAACCTCCAGGATGAGGCAAATGCTGCTCTTATCCCCGCATTATAGGTGGGAAAACTGAAGGCCAGGGAGACTAAACAGCTCGTGCACAATTCCACGGCTCGCAAGTCGCCCGGCTGGGGTTTGAACTTGTCCTTAAGATGGAGTTCGGTAACTTGCCTGCCATCCCATGACTAGGTGGAGCGCAAAGCCAGTTGGTCTGACTTGTGCTGAAGTGCTGTCTGTGTTTCATTCATCCAGCCATTGCCCCTGCCCAGTCTAGGCACCTGCAGCTCCACGCCCGCCTTGGTGAGTTAACTGGTCTCCCAGCTTCTGCATTTCCTGCTCCCAATCTTGTCCTCGGGGAGCTTTACCTCTCTCTCTCCCCCTCTTCCCTCCAACAAAATCCTTCATGGAGCATCCTATTTAGTACATTTCGAACTGTCTATCTGACTGGCCTTCAGGGCCCTCCAGAGCCTGGCCACCGAGCATCTCTTGCAGCTGCCCTGCCCTTCCCTCAATACCCGCACCTCCCCTGCAGCTGGACGGGTCTCTGTTTGTTCGTTGAAGGAACCCTGTGCACACTGAGGTCTGCAGCTTCGCTCAGCCCATTCCCTCTGCCTGGGACACCCCCTCCTCCTGCCTTCTTCCTTGGTTCAAGACTTGTTCCTTGGAATGGCCATCCCCTTTTGATTCCGTCTCCTAAACTTACAAGGCCATTTGTCAGTGTCCCGCACTGACCCCGCCCTTAGGTTGATAAATGTTTTTGTTCTGTCGCCCTCACTGAGCTGTCATCCCTTAAAACCAACAATCATATCTTCTGCTTCTGCTTCTTGGCATCTTCAGAAAGGTAGACACAGCCCCAACCATATCCTTTTAATTAGCATCTCATAGGTACTCAGTTAAGTGTGGGTAAGGCTTTGGGGAGGAAGAAGTAAGATAAACCATAATTACACAAAAGGTGCGGTCACTGCACAGCCTGTGACTTATCATTGGCCCCCTTTGGTGTATATTTAAGGAAAAGCAGGCCTTTTCCCATTCTCTAAATATTGGTCATGCTCGGTTGCTGGACCAGTCCCAAAGAGTGCTCCATTTTGCCAAAAAGAAAGCTGATTTGGGAAGCTTAGTATCCCCCTCTACTTCTATTTGTTTTTCTGATATTAAACAAGTGCAGTTGGGTTTGAGAGGGTGTTGGAGTTTTTTTTCTTTCTTTCTTTCTTTTTTTTTTTTCCTAGCTACTTCTAACTGGTCCAGATGGCTGTGCAATTCACAGACTCGAATATGTCCAGATCATGAAAATCCAAAGGCCTGCCTGTTTGGGTGGAGTCCATATGTTTAAGCGCTGTTGTTCCTTGTGTGGGTCCACAGACGAGTGGAAAAATCTAACAGGGGAACTCGCATTTCCTACTTGGTCCAACTTAAGATGCTTCTATTCTTCCTTCTGGTCATGAGGGGAGAGAAGGGCGCGATGGTCACCTCACAAGCGATTGCCTTTACCTCCAAGTGAGGAAGGTGAGAAGAGATTGTAAGTGATTGAACTGCGCCTTTATTACTCCGTCCTGTGCTGCGTCAGCATTTCAGTAAGATCATCATCAGATGTATGAAAAGGACTTTTTAAAGAAAGAAATTTCCACCCATTAGTCTAAAAGTACCTAGGCTCATAGTTCTCAAATATTAGTAAGTTTTAGAGTTTCTGAGAAGGTGGTTAAAAATACAGACTTTTAGAGCCTTGCTGCCTAGAGATTCTGACATAGTAAATCCAGGGTGGGGATCAGGTCACCTGCATTGTTAAACAGGCATCTGGTTATTCCGTGGTCCCTAGCACCACACTTTGAGAAACGCTGAGCTAGACCATAAAAAACAAAAATTTAAAAAAACCCAGTATTTTAAATTAGAAAAAATCAACTCTCAAATGTAATGCTCAAATTCTTGCCCCATCAGTGTTAGACTGTTGGCTTCCCCTACCCTCAGCTTTTTGCCTGCAGGCCAGAATCCATCCTATTCATTACAGCTTGTTTTTAGCCACTGAAGGCATCCATGCTTAACACTCCAACCCCACCACCTAGGCCTCTATGTCTTTTCTGGAAAAGAGTTAGTGCATTTTCTAGAATAAAGCATTGTTTTTCAAGCTAAGGAATCTCTAGTGTTTAAAATATTCATTTTATGAGAATATATAACTCTTCCCATTACCACTTTTTTCCCCCACATGTGTGGTTTGTGGAGGGACCTAAGCTTGCTATCTCCTCTTCACTTATATTTCAAATGCTTACTCTGTCCCCTCCTTGGCTTGGTGGGCCATTCTACATATTATCCTTTCACATCTAGAAATTAATTCAGCTGTTTCTTCGTTCAGTAGAGATTCACTGAACACCCACTATTTATCAAACACACTTCTTGGCCCTGGGATATGTGTCAGCAACAGATAATACATACTTATTCTCATTAAACCTACAACCTAGTGAAGAAGGAAGACAGTAAATATTTTATGTTGGAAAGTGTCATGGAAAAAATCGAGTAGGGAAAAAAGGATAGCGTGCTGGAGGAGGAGGAGGGCTGGGAAGAAATGTTATGTGCTGGTCCGAGAGGTAACATTTGAGAAAAGACTCAGAAAGGAGGGGAGTGAGCAAGCCATGGGGACACCTGGAGTGATGACAGTCTGGTCAGAGGATGCAAAGGCCCTGAGACGGGAATGTGTCTGGGGTATTGAAAGAACAGCAAGGAAGCTGGCAAGACTAGAAGCAGGGAGGACATTAGCGAGGGCCAGAGAAGAAATGGGGCCACTGGTAAGGACTTAGGCTTCTTCCCTGAGTGAATAGGAAGCCATTGAAAAGTTTGGAGCAGAGGAGTGATGTGATCTGACTTGGATTTTCAAAGGATCCCTTTGGCTCTGTGCTGAGAATAGACTGTGGTGGGAGCATGGTTGAGCCAACGGGACCTGCCAGGAGGCTCCAGCAGGAATCCAGGCGGGAATGGAGGGCCTGGGCCTGCGGGGGTGGCAGGCGGTCAGCTGTGGTTATAATTGGAAAGATGAGCCAACAGAATCTTTTGATGATTTAATGGAGAAAGGGAAAGAGAAAGAGTGGATTCAAGGCTGGTTTTTGGCCTGAGTCACCGGAACTGAGTCACTTCCCCATCAGAGAAGACGAGGAAAGGCTGCGGGTGGAGTGGCTGGGGGAGAAGATGAGGAATTCAGTTTTGTTCATAGGATTGAGATGCCTGTTGGCATCCCAGGGGAAGTGCTGTGGGCAGTTGTATACATGAGTCTGGCGCTCAAGAGATAATTATCTAGGCGTTTTTAGCGTATGCAAAGGCAAACAATATTTTTGAAAGTCTATATTCTTAAACACAATCTTGCTTTGTATTTGAACCTGTTAATGTATGTGTGCATATGGATATATGTATGTGTGTGTATCACTGTGTATATGTGAGTGCATAATTCTCCCTACATATAATTGTATAGGCATAATTAGAAGGGTTGTGTTTGTGTGTGTGTGTGTGTGTGTTCCGCTAATTATACCTCATAGTCCATTGTTTGCAGGGTTTTATTTCCAGACTGTCGTTCATCCCCTAACCCTTGGCGTACACCGACTTTATTCACCGCGTCATTCTTTGTTTCCTGATGTGGCATTCCAGGTCCACCCCTGATAACCATCACCAGTATCATCATTTGCCATGTTGGGCTCGTGTTCACTCTTTTGGGCTTTATATCTTGGAATGGATGACCAACAGTTAAAACTTGATTATCTCTGATAAGTGCTTTCCCACGGAGTGGTTAACAGAGCCTTCGAGAGTGTGTGAACTTAGCAGTGCAGCCTTCTCCATCACGTGGCCCTGCTTGGCACACTTGTTCCACGATGGCACAGTTCATCTGTGTCAGCAACTTGACAGATGTCCTTACTGAGGCATCAAATTGGATAGTGTCTGCTAACAAATCTAATGGGAGAAAAAGAAAAGAATTCAAAGGATTATCTTTTTTTTTTTCCTTTTTTTTTTTTTTTTAGGATTAAATTTGTGCCATTTCACTGTTTGATACCCTGTCGTTAAGGCTGCTTTATTAGAAGCCTATACAATTCTTCACATGGGTGTCAAAATAATTTCAGTGAAAATGATGTAGCGTGGACTCATCTAAGTGAAGTACCCATCTTGTGATTACAGATGGGTTATTGTCTGCTGCTGCACTGTCTTCCAAGCCCTTTGCTGGACTAGCTAAACTTAACAATCTCCATTAATTTACTTTGGCACTTCACATGGTTAGTCGGGCCGTGGACACGATGGTCTTTAATACATTTTTTTTTTAATCCTGCCGTGCTCCTTTTTAATTGATGTCCTTCATAAATTGTATTTGCTGAAGCTGTAATTACTCGTCAAGCGGCGAAAGCAAATCTACCTCCAAGTACAATGAAGATGTTTTTTTGTGAAATTATTAAGATACAGAAGTTCGACACACAGAGTAATTTAGATCTGCTTTATTTTTATATCTTCTTTGGGGATTAGCTATTAGAGCCTCTCAAATTGGAAAGGGCCAGTCATCGCCAGTGCACCTCACAAATGTCCCTCCCTCACAGTGACCACTTCCCCACGTATATAAGTCCTTTAAGACAGTTGGAATTGGCCCATTTCTTTCATAACATTTTTGTATGCTCTTTAGAGTAGTTAACCCTGTTTCACCTGACGTTCATTTAACTTATTTGTACTATTTTTTTTTTTTTTTTGACTCTGGAAATTGCATAGAAGAACCTTGCGTCGTAGGAGTTAGGGGACCTCTGAGGGAACATCAGCGGAGAGCTCTCATCTAGAAAGTTTGGGAGAAGGGCAAATTAAGGTGACTTCAAAGTGCATAATTTAGAAATTCATATTTAGTGGACTCACATAAACTTTGCTATGGTGCAAAATTAGGATATTAGCTTTTATAAGAAGGATTCAGGGAAAATAAGAAAGTATTGTCAATGAAGGGTTTGGAACAGGGTTTCCCAAAGTGTGTCCCCATGAGGTGTTGTAGGGGATACAAAAAGGATGTGTTCCACAGTGTATATGGGGAGGAGTTTACTGTCACCCACATAAAGAAAAATGTCAGCTCCATCCAGGTAGGACACTTGTCATCATTTTGCCTCCAGTGCCTTGCACATTGTAAGCACATAAGTATTTGCGGAACAGTGAACTACAGGACTTCTCAGAGCCTTTAACTTTATAGTGAGCATTGTGACTCACCCAGAAAAGGGCGGTAATCAGCAGCCCTTCCTAAACTTCCTGGAATTTGGAACCCTTTTCTTGAGGAGCATTTTGCTAGACTGAGGTGCCTTGAAATGCCCTCTGGGAAATTCAAGCTTTGAGGAAGATCATTCGTTAAAAATAAAGTTTGAAAACTGACCACTGAGTAAAATGTTTGTGTTTTTGTGGATACTGGAATATAAGTGATACAGATCATGAGGCAGGAGGATGTCAGACTTCCATGATTGCATTTCTGATTTTGAGCAAGTTGCCTGACCCCTAGAAGCCTCAGTGTATTCATCTATAAGTTACATTTCTCTAACTGGGTTGTTGGGAAAATAAATTACATTTCTTCCCACCTTGGAAAGTAAAATGAAATAAGATATGTAAGAACTTCACTGGGTAAACACTTGTCATTATTATCATGATAATCATTTAAAAAACCTAATAAAAGTGCTCCAGTTTGAAGGGTGATTATGAGACACTGAAGTTAAAATGTGATCTGCCTTTCTCCCTCTCTCCTTCCTTCCAACAAATACTGGAGGGCCAGGCATTGTTGTTAGTTCCGGGGGAAACAGTGGTGAACACAGGTAAGGCTGCTTTCCTCCTGAACCTAGAGTTTTTTTTTTTTTAATATAATGTGTTTACTGATGTGACCGTCTCTTAGAACAGAAAGTAAATTTAATTGTACACAATTCAGTCAAAGTTAATTGTTCTGAGGTCTTTATGTTAGAGATCTGCCCCAAAGGATCACTTTTTCTCTCAGAATCGGATCTGTTCTTACACAAAACAAGTAAAACAAGATTCATAGGTCACATTTTAAGACAAAATAAATAAAATGAAGCAAGCATTACTAGTTAAGGTAAATCCAATGAAAAGCGGCGTCCCTTTCTTCCTGATCAGGTTCACCACCACAGTGGTGTTGCCAGAGTTAGTAAATAAAAACAGACAACACTCAGTTAAATTTGACTCCGTGATAAATAAAGAATATATATATATATATTAGTATAAGTATATCCCAGATACTGCGTGAGACATACTTATACTAAAAAAAAAAGTGGTTTATTTGAAAGTCAAATTTAACTGGGCATCTTGTATTTTTTTTGACTATCCGTCCACTCTAAACTAGGGGCCCAGCCACCAGGGCAGAAGGAAGACAGTTGCCTGCAACAAGTCAACGTTTGAAGCCATCTTTGCCGAGGAGGAGATATTTTACCCCAAATAGAACAGAGACCTTTGCTTCTATTTGAAATGATTTATAACTGTTCCCGCCTGATCGCCGAGTGTTTCCAAATTAAAAGCCATTAATTAAGGCCTTATAGAGATACAAAAGATATGCAAAGAGTGCTTTGTAATTCCAGCTCAGTACTTCAGGTGAGGGCTTTTCAAATTACGTGGACCACTGGAGCCACCTGCCTGAGTAACCGCGGCGCGGCCGTCGCCTGGCTCATCAGCGCACCGCCGTGCCAGCGTTGTTACTGATTTTTCTCATTTCTCCAGGGCAAATACTAATTAATGGATACAATTCACAGCTGATTAGCTGTAGTTTCTTCAGTAATTACATTCGCATACTAACTGTTCAGAAGAGGATTTCTAACCCAGTTCTTATTTCACTCTAAGCTTAATTTGTTTTTTGAATTGTTTAGGCCCTTAGTTTAATAGCCATTTTATTTTTCTTTGTTGTTTTAGGTGCTATTAGATAATAAGTGAGTTTAATCTTAAAAAAAAATGCTCTCTGATAATGAGCTGTTTGCCTTAAATGGATTTCTAATTCCCCAACAAAAACCTACATTTAAATAACAGTAAAGTTGCGATATACGCTGTCGGGAGGTTGGGGGAGGCAGGTACGTGGAATGCACATCGTGACCCAAGTTCTCACAAATATCCAAAAACAACATTTGAAATGGAGCCCCAAGATCTTAATCCTGGGGTCATTAATTCATCGAAAAATCCCAAGACAGAAACCTATCCATTTTCTTGCATATATTTAACATTGTAGAAAAATAGGGGGAAATGTGTGTGTGTGTGTGTGTGTGTGTGTGTGTGTGTGTGTGTGTGTGTGTGTGCATGCACCTGCTCATGTGTTTGGTCTTTTAAATCTTTAAATTATTTTTAAAACACTTCATTGAGGTATGATATGGACGTACAAAAAGCTACATATTTACTGTATACAACTTGATGGTTTGGAGATAAGTCCACATTTGTGAAGCCATCACCACATGTTTTTTTTTTTGATACCACGTCCCTTCAGAGAAACTAGATAAAGGTCTTTCTTAAGCTCTAACAAATACATCTTTCAGAAATCCTTATAAAGACAATATCCAAATGAATCTGAGGGCCCATTGTGTGAGTGTGTGTTTAGGTGTCGTTTTACAGGGTGGGATTTTGCTTCTGTAGGCCTTAACAGCCTTCTGCAGCCATTAGAGCCTCCCTTATAAATCCTGCTTAGTTCTTGGATCCCTGACATGATAAAGTGTAGCATGTCAATCCCGCTTCTGAGCAGGAATCCTACAGGTTCAGTCAGGGGCTGAGAGCCTCCCGGAAATAAGTGTTTATGGGTTTATGGGGAGGGGGATTATGTGGGTCTTTTTTATCTAGTGTCTGTATCTACATTTATTCTCTGTATTTGTCTGTGTATTTGTATCTATCTATCTACCCATCTTCTTGGGAAAATTGTGTCTTTTACTTTAAGTAATTACTAGCTTGCTCTGTTTATAACAGAGAATGGACATATACATTGCACCCTTTGGAGACCAAACCTATGTGTTATTTGATGCATGAAAGGAAGGAAATAATACACTTTAGAAATAGAAGGACATTCTTCTACCATTTAAAAATCATGAAAATAATATAGCTGCAGATAATTATGCTCACAGAACCTTTCCATATTGCCAGACTGATAACAGAATGTTTAAAGCAACACAACGTGCCTACTTAAACCATCTGAACCTGAAAATGCATTTCTGCCAAAATCCAAGTTTTACATTTTGATAACAGGTCTCTAGAAGTAAAGAGCTTATGTCTGAAATGCTGATACAGTCTTATTTGTGGTGGTATGAATGGGCCATTGTGTTAGGGAATTAAATAAAAATTGCTGTGTTCATAGGATCCTGCTTATTTTTTAAACCTCTTTGCACGTATTGTTACATTGAGAGATTAAATGCCACTGTTTTCAACAGCGCTGATGGATATAGATACCATTTTAAACTCTGTTTGGAGATTTTAAAAATATTCCTTAGTCTTATTATTTATTCATATTCCTGCCACACCCCCATTCACGAGAAAATAGAATTTGAGCCCTGGGAATTGGATTCTATTCCCTTTAATTCACGTTTTAACCTACCCACACTCGTGACAGCTGTTCTTGAAAAGTCAGCTATGAAATCCCAGCATGCTTGAAAAATGTGTCAAGGTGATTTTCTTGGAAACTCTTTCCCTCCTAACCTCTGACAAATGCCAGTTCGATAAACAACACCCACCAGTGACCAGTTGGCCAAATGTTTGCGATTGTCTACCTTCGCTATTAGTCTTGATGAGAAACAACACTATTTTCTAGAAGGATCACGTTAGCTTAACTCTGTGCTTTATTTTCTGAGGGAACCAGCCAACGGCACAGCGCACAGTGCTCTGAAATCTGTCACAGTTCACACTTGGTCCAAGTCAACCCCCTCTCCTTTTATCTCGTAACTCCTAACATTCTTTTCAAATCCCATCTGAGCATTAAGTCAACCACCAGAATTCTTGATGATGCCTCATATTAACGTAAAACAATCTGTTTTCTTTCAGTTTGGAAATAACAATAACTACATGAACATGGCTGAGGCAAACAACGCTTTCTTTGCAGCCAGCGAGGTAGGTGTCTGTCTTAATGTGTCTGTTCATGTTTCATGTGTGTTATTTAGATCATTTAAAAAGCTTGAAGGGAAAAGCCAAGTATCAAATTTATCTCGCTCTTACGCGGTACAAGGTAACAACTTTGGAGGAGAAACAAAAAAACCTATTGGAAGAGAAAATAACCTGACAGGTCTTTATCACTTGTTTGTAGGCTGTCAGGAACGTTAGTAATTCACACACACACACACACACACACACACACACATACAAGCCTCTTAATGAAAAGAATATAGATGCAAACAAAAGTAAATATATAAGAATCTATCTATCCAAACTATATTGACATCTAAGCAGATAAGGGGTTTTTCTGGAAACTTGGACTTCGAATAGAAAATATTTAAACCTCACATAGCTCTGGGGATAATTTCATTAAGTCGCCATGGTTTGGGAACAACCTGACAGACTGGTGTTACAATATCTTGGGTCTTCAGTGGGAGTGATGTAATATGAGTGTTTTGGGTTTTGTTGGATCCCTACAGCTTAGTATAGTGCCTGGCACATAGTAGGTGTCCAAAAATATGTACTGAATGAATGAAGGAATGAATGGGTGGGCATACTCTAAGTCTTGGTCATAGCTAGGAAAACAGGGTGATGGAATCTAAAGGCAGCACCTTGATGGCTCTGGGTTTGTTTGCAGTTAACTAGTGCACATTGGAACAAACGTCTTTTTGTTGCTGTTTTTTTTTTTTTTTTTTTCTGCATTCCCTACTTCGTGACGTAGGGCTGTTGTCTGGTCTCACTGGCCTGCCTTCCAGGAAAACCTCGATCCTGATTAGATCAAGCAAAGGGTTTCCAAAAAAAAATCGTAGACTCTGAGATTTAAGATTTGAAAACAAGAGCAAGCAGAAGCGAAATTGGTCCAAATAGAACATTTCCTCTTGTGGTTCCTGTAATAAAAAGTCTTCATTTTCCAAATACATTCAAATATAAGAAACTGAACCAGCTTGACCCCAGAGAATGAAAATCATAATGGCGTCGTAAATGATCTCGGTACAGGGAAGCAAATGGTACGAAGGAAATTAACTTTGAGAAATTATGAGAAAAAGTGGGGAATTAAGAATTACGGGTGTTCGTACATTAATCATTTCTGCAGTGACCATCATCTCTCAAACCAAGAAGACTGCCCAGATAAGAGAATATTGTTTGGCACTGGCTGCTGTGTTGTTTGTGATAATGAGCACAAACCCCATCTGTAAGGACAACATGATGTTTCATTCTGTAGGATTTTTTTCCCTACATTTGAATCAAACATTGATGAAAGCTCTACTGCCAGCAGCTGTTCAGAGACAATTTAATTCCAGCTGTGATAATTCACCGTGTCAGACATTGGCTGTTATATGTTGATACAACAGTTCTCCAGATTTGCATTTTTATCAAAAGGAACAAATGTTTTGAACATTTCAGTACAGATGGTATTTAACCATGTACATACTACTTTAACATGCTCAAGGTAAACACTGAAAAGTCAGTATCTGTAAAAAGTAATCGTATAAACTCTAACTGATTAACCTGATATTGGTCACAAGGCTTAGTTGCAAAAGTCAATGTCTTTTTTGGTTGATACCTTACTGGGTTATTTTTATAATCTCGGGTAACCTGTGTTTTGATTCCCCTTTTCTCTAAGAAATGTTTAACTTTATATTTAATTTATTACTCCTCTTTAAAAGTCATTTAAGATTGTAGCATTTTCTTAGTTAATATAATAGAATTTTATGGTATTGTTTTATTAGGTTATGAAATAGTAATATATTAAATTCCAGCTTAAATTAATTTTTCTTAAAATATACTGGAGGGACATATTATCTCTCTCTCTCTCTCTCTCTTTATTCCTTAACAAAAATAAAAATGAAAATCTCCTTAATTTTGACTGCCCAGCATAAGACATGCTTTATGTTAAAAAGGTAATCTTAAGTAATGACTTCACTGTACATCTTTTCTTGAACAAAAAATAAAGCCCAGGTAAATGTTAATGTACTACATTATAGTATGTGCCTAATTTCTCAATCACTGCATTAAAAGTAAATTTATTTGTTTTTTTTAAGATGTTAATGAGTGCAGACTAATTCATGAAGACTCTAGGTTTGATGCTGTAAAGTCAAAATCGTGCCTGAAACCAATTGCCTTCACATAGATATTGCCCTGTAGATAACACTACAGGAACTAGGCTACTCTGAGTTTGAAATTCACACATTTGCTTTATGTTTTCTGTCTGTGTCATGATTACCCTGACCATTTTTAAAGGACTTTAAATATTTATTGAAATAATATTTCAAGTGTTAATTACAGTGGTAATGAAAACAGCCAAATGCCACATATCAGGAATGAGTGTTTATCCGTATTGTTAATGTGATATGTTAGATTTCATTAAGCAGTAATGGGGTAGCAAATGAGTCACAAATTACAGTTGCATCTGTTACTAGACCGCATTAGTGCCAAAACAACGGCAAACGCAGCCATAGGGTTACATTCATTAGCCAGCCAAGCTCGTGGCCAGTTCATCCCTTTGTGTTTGAGAACTCGGGGTACCACAGTAAGAAATTGACATCTTGGGGGGTCATTATTAGAATAAATTTGTCAGAAAACCTAATATATCATTCTAGCTTTCAAATGTTATTATGCTCTCATGTTTTGCATCTATTGAATCTGCTAAGAACCTCAAGATGTTCGATTGTCCTGCCATAAACTCCCATTGCTTATGACCTCTTTATTTCTGGCAAGATACAAATGGCAGTTGACAGGTTCTGTATGCAAAACATGTTTTTTTTTTTCCCCTTGAGTTTGTTTCTGTTTTCTCTCAAGTGCTTATTAAGTTATATCATCATTGATAGCTTGAAGAATGATGGTTTTCAGCTCTTAATTAGTTCTTTTAACCAATTACAGCAGATTCAAATGATCTTGCACCAACTCATTCTTCAAAAAATACTATTAATAATAAATGAACTATAACGTTGACCCTCTGAGCTAGGAATAAAAAAAAATCTGAATGGTCCACCCCAACCCCTGCACCCTATCAAAAATAATATTCTAAACCTTGATCCCTTTCCCCACAAAATCCAAGTTCTGTTTTAAGAAAGATAGTTAATGTGGTTCAGCAGGGCACCCCTGATTTACATGGCAAGGCCCTATGTGGAAACACTGAGTATCAGTGAAGAAAGCAGTGCATTATTCACTTAGGTCTTGAGAAATAACACTTGGTTAATAAATAAGTGAGCAATGTCAGTGGAATTAGTACATTTCTATCAACATACCCCTGTGCTCATCCTATAGTCTTTAAAAGTTGAAGACTGGTAGAAAAATGATCTGATGAATGCATATGAAAATCTTCATATAAAAGAAAATAACTCCTTACAGTTTAATTAAAAGCCCAGTGTATCTATGCTCTGATAATCCTTGTATAAAATGCTGTATTCCAAACAGTAACAATTTCCTTAGAAGCATTCATTGCACTTGGGAGCAGACCGATAAGGAAATTAAAAAAAGCAAACCATACATTTAATATTACTTGGTTTCTATATTGTGGCAGAAGGTAAATATGTGTAAATGTTCACTTCTGGATTAATGTTGTGTGTGTGCGCCACAAAATCGTCAGCATTTTATGAAGCATGTGGATAATGTAAGCGATTTGAGCTGTTTCGCTAACATATCAATAAAGTGGCAATTTGTTATATAGCCAAATCTAATGTCGCTGGTGCTCCAACTAACAACAAAGACAGATGTTGTTAATTAAGTACTCATTAAAAAACTGTTAATACTGATACTCCATTAAAACCATATGATAATGAGACTTAAATCTTTAATCAGAATGATCAGCAAAACTTTATATATGGAAATCTGTGCTTAAGACGTTTTCATTTGAGAAATAAATATTTGGTCTAGCTATGTAGTGTTTTCAGGCAAAAATCCCTCTTTTTTTTTTTTTTTTTCCCTCCAAGGAGAAATACATGGGAACAGAATATGAAGATATCTCTATTTTGTTTCCTTCCAGCAGACGTTCCATACACCCAGCCTCGGGGATGAGGAGTTTGAAATACCCCCGATCACGCCTCCTCCAGAGTCAGACCCTGCCCTGGGCATGCCTGATGTTCTTCTACCTTTGCAAGGCCTCAGCGATCCGTTGCCTTCCCAGGGAAGTGAATTCACACCCCAGTTTCCCCCTCAGAGCCTGGATCTTCCTTCCATTACCATCTCAAGGAACCTCGTGGAACAAGATGGCGTGCTTCATGGCACTGGGTTGCACATGGTAGGCAGCATATTTACTGCTTGAAAGTGCGTTGTTTATTGTTGGTACTTCTCAGGGTAAAGATCTTAGAGCCCGCGTTGTGACGCAGGTTCAGACCTATCTACTGGTGGACGAGGGGACTGTTCTTTCTAGTGCCGTTTACATGCAGGTTCTGGATCAGTCCCCAGTGCTGGACCAGAGGATGTTGGGTCAGTTGACAGTCACTTGAAAGAGGATAACCCAAAGATCCTTCTGGTTTGAAATGACTTTTAAGAAGTCCGATTCATTGGTTTGGAAGCAGCCAATCTTGGGTTTAACAAAGAGGTGTACTTGAGTTGAAAGTTTGCCCAGGAGAGATTTTAGAAATGAAGGCCCTTATCAGGTGCCTAGGCCTTTTGCATTTGCTGGATTATAATATAATGCTGATGATACATGATTTGCTCCCACCTAAAATGGAATTCAAACTGTGATACAGAGAAAGGGAAGAAGAATAATTGCTTATAACCAGCAGAGGAAAATAGAGAGCGGGTTATTGTGTGAAATATACCTAATTGTGTTATTTATTGTTGTGAACATCGAATAAGGCACTCCGGAGAGCCAGGATTACTAATGCAATAATTTTGGTTCTATTTTTCTTAGTGTGCAATTATAGTCAGCAATCACCAGAGTAAATCTGCTTTAAGTATTTTAAACTCTTCTGGTGGGATTGTTTTTTTTCACCATAGTATATAATGCATTTGTGTCTTATCTAGGTGAGGTACTAAGCAGACATTTTAAAACAAGATTAATAGTTTATAGGGCTTTTTTTTTTTTAACCCTGATAAAATGAAACAGATGTGTTGGTATAACAAAAAAACAAATCCTATAGCTTGTTTACATATTTCTCTGCACATTATGACCATGCCAGTGATGTTTATTGGTTTCATTGTTAATTCCCCAGATAACAACAGATGATTGCAAAATATGTAGTGGATTAGCGGTGCGAAAGATTCAGTGTGCGCTCTGAAATACAAGATTACTTTCCCAAATAGGATTGCGGCACCATAATTTTCTTTGCCTGTGATCTTTTGTGTTTGAGCTGAACATCAGGGTTTTTATTTTTACTTATTCTGTCAGAAAAGAATGCAGGGAACAGTCGGGAAATGGTCATTAAGTATTCATAAACGTTCCTCGCCATCGCAAATAATTGTTTCCTGTGGACTTTCTTACATTTTTGTCCCTTTGACACTAGGAGGGAGGGTTCTGTCCTCTGTTCCTCTACAGTCAGGCTTGCAATGTTGTGCCTGGAAAATAATAAAAATAAAAAAGGTGTTTAGTCACCAAGGGAGTTTGCCCAGGGTTCACCATTATTCATAGATGCTCAGTGAGGCTCATTTAAGTTCAGGAAATAGTTAAAAGACCATATAATGCATGCTAAAATGTGTGCTTTATTAAATTGGTAAATATTTATTAATAATATAAGAATCTGTCTTTAAATTAAACATCTGATGAATTACCTTGCCTTAAAGCTATAAAACTGTTATTGCTGCTATAAAAAAGTGTAAAGGAGGCATTTTGACTATGAAATTTCATTTCATGGTCAATTGAATTTACTATATTGGAAAGAACTAAAGATGGAATCATAAAATAATTATGATATTCACATACACTTAAAGAACAATGCTTTCACGGACTGGCGTTGGGAGAGAAGACTCAATTTTTAATGCTTCTTTTGTAATGTATTGCTAATCACTAAAGCAGTTGAATTATTTCATTGATTTTTAAAAGTCTAAGTACTTTAGCGAAGAGCAGGCTGTTGTCATGGTACTTACATGGACCTCATCACATTTATTGGTGCCTTTCTGAAGTTTTGCTGAACCTGAATGATATTTATTTTGGCTGGAAACAAACTAATCTTGTTGAAAATTCTAGGAGAATTTCACCTTGAAGAAATGTCATGGGATTTTAAATCACAAATGTTGGAAAAAATAAAATGTACCAGGACAGAATTATGATGAATACAATGTGTCGCTGGCTTTGTTCTATGTACTACCTGACATGTTCACCTATAAACTTGAATTCAGAATCGCCAGAGGCATGGTTAAAAATAGGTTATGTCAAGGTTCTTCTATATTTCCCTCCGGGTACGAGGTGGCTGGCTACATCATAATGCTCCACAACAGCTCCTTGGAGATTTCCCTTAGGAAGGTCACCAGAAAAATAATAAATAATACTTTATACATCATGCATTCGGCTTCCCAGTGTGCATTGGCTATTTTATACCTTATGCAATAAGGAGTTTTATTATCCAAATGAATATGGCTGTCGGTTAAGGAGGGCTATGGTGAATTAAAGACTATCATATAAGAAGAAAAGCCAGCTTGTTTATGTGGTATTGAACCAGCTTTTCTTCAGAACGTCATTGGTTTTCCTTTAGAAAGAGTGACAGTTTGTCACATAACCGATTAGCTGCATTTTTTGTTGGCAACAAGCACATGTTTATCTTCCTTAAATTTATGCCATTATATTTAAAAAAATAGAAAGTGGGAGCAAAAAAAAAAAAAGCTGGAGAGGGGAAGATTAAACAGAGTCTAATGATTAGCATTCCTGTTTCAAAATATGCAAATAATGCCCTGGTATTCAAAAGCAAATTGTTGGAAAAAAATTGAAAGTCAGTGCATTTGTGACTTCAAAGAACAACCTTGATTTGCTTGTTGTGGATATGTGTGTTTTAGAACAGGATGTGGTTGGCAAGTCGAAATCTACAGGAATAGTCTGGCTAAAAACGCTTTACCTCTAAGCATTATTGTCAGTTCAGATGATCATCTGGAAATTATTTTAATCTACAAAAGATTGCAATCCTAAAAATCTACAATGTGCGCTCCAAAGGGTTTTTTTTTTTTTTAACACCTCTCTATAATCTGCCCAGCCTGCTGAGTAGCATTGACATCAGTAGTACATCAATTTCAGAAAGTGGATTATTTTTACTAGACAGCTATTGTGACATATTGGGTCAGTCATAAATGAAAGATATTCATGCAAGCATGCAATACTTGTAATGAAGTCTCACTCTGACCTTCTGTATGATTGATTCTGTAATTTAGTTTTCTCAGGCAGTGCCTGAAATGAAATGAAATCATGTTGAACAAGTTTTGAATACCCACAGTGCACCAGGAGAAGAAAAATCTGCAGCCCTAGAGGCTTGAGAGAGAGCAGCTGAACGATTTATCTCTATGCTATTATAGCCTTTGCCAGCATTCAACATTTCTTTTTTTTTTCTTATTTGGCTTAAGTACTTAATTCTGCAGGTAGCTGTAAATGGGAAAATAAAATGCTGTTCAGATTTAAAATGACAGGACAGGAGTATGTGCAGGGGACTGATAAAATATCTTGAATAGAACTGACCTTTCATGTAGCTGAAAGTTACTGGGGGATTCATCCTCATAATTACCATATAGATTATTTTTATTTCTTTCCTGCAATGAAACATTTCAGAGAGCAGTAGTGCTGATTGAATGAAAATTGAACTTGTTAACATTCTTTTCAGCTTAGCCTGTTGTACATAACAGAAGGTTAGCTTTGATGAATTTCAAAATTCTCTTTGATATCCAAGAAACAGACAGTAAAATAATTGTCTCTAGTCTGATATTTTGTATGTCCCCCAAAAGAGAATTTATAAAACACACTGATAATTCACATACTTTTTCTTCATGCATTATAGTTCATGTTTAGAGGACCAACATATTCTGTTTGATATTGCTTTGGACTTAATTGTGATAGCATATGTTTACAGAAAATGCTTCTGGTGCTCCGGTAATATCAAACATAGTGTTAGAAAATTGAAAAAGATGGGAGTAAGAGAAGTAAATTTGAGTATGGTAGTTTCTGTACCTGTTAAAAAAAGAGAAAAAGAGAGGAAAAAAATGTCCTGTAGAAGAAGATATGCACACAGAGCAGAAAATAATCAGCTTTTAAAATATTCACAAAGCTCTTAAGTCATAATCCAGAAAGATATTATTTTTGATCAGAAAAATGGGAATACATCAAAATAATACTTCTAAAATTACCAAGCCTATTTTAGAGGTTTTTATTTTTCATACAGTCATTTAGAATGGCTCTAATTTTGAGTTATTTTTGTTTTCACAGAATAACTTTCATGTCATTTTTATACTTTCCAAAATCTTACATTAAGAGAAATAGTAGACTTTCAATTAACACATTGTTTCAGCAATGTTGCTTAATGCGTTGCAGATAAAACAGTTATTTCATGGGTCATTAATGTGTTTAATGCGTGGAACGTTCTATTAAAACAAGCCCTTATTATTGTTATAGACATGTTCATTGCCATTGTCAATAGGGGTTGCAGAGCTGAATTCCACAGGGTGATTACCGCTTATCCAGTTGGGGGGACCAACAGTTTCTCATACAAACTGAATGATGACTTCAGTAATGTTTATTTTTGGTCAAGTTATGGTCAAAACCTATTTTTATTATAAGTTACCAATAGAAAAGGTACGACTTACATGAACAAAATAGCTCACTTTGAATGGAACGGGACCTAGCTGTTCAAAGTCCAAACTATAAAATAGAAACCCTATTGACTTTAGCAGATATTTACTGAGCACCTACTAAGTGCTATAGATTGCTCTTCATCATTGCAGACTGATCGTTTAGAAACCTGATTTCTTGATTAATAGTGTCTCTTCCACGTAGTACAAAAATTCAGACTGATTACTGCTTCAGAGAGGCATATTGTCCAAAGTCAACTTTAATTTAGCTGTTACTACATCTGGACAATCATCTGCCAAAAATACCCAAACTGCAGACATTTTACGAGCTGCCTTTCTTGGTAGAGCAAATAGCCTTGTACAGTACAGAGCTTAAAATAAATACTCTTTATTCTTGGCCTATAAAGACCTACCGACCCCGAACATCTGAATGTTGTCTTTAAGGTTGAGTGAACCTTAGGATCATGTATTGAAGTAGGAGCATGTTCCAAACTTCAACTAAACCCAATTAACTCTTGTGAAGTGTGACAGGTGATTACTCGCTTGATTTATCACATTCCAGGAAAAGTGTTATTAAAAAGTTAGGCTATGATTTATTCCCCTGTTTCTTGTTTTTTTTTTACCACATATAATGCACAGTTATCTACTCTGCTGTATTGACAGGACTTCCCTGGGGTCAGGGACAGTAGAGACAACATTTTACATCACTCAGATTCCCAAGTGAAACTGGCCCGATGGCTCGGACAGCTTTTAGAGGAATGAGAGTTACTCTATGTGCCATTGCCTCACTTGTTTTTATTCACGGCCCTTTTTGCCCTTAGAAACAGTCTCCTTTGCTTGTTTCTGTCTCGTTTGCTATTAGCACCCTCAGACCTGGAACAGTGTCTGGATTGGAATACACTAGGCTCCCAATAAATGCTTTATTTGTCCAATATATAGATGAATGAAGGAAAGGACCATGAAGGAATATTTATTTGTTATGAAGAGCATACCTTGACTACTTAAAAATGGAGGGGAAGGGGTTTAAAGTGCAAACAGCTATAAAAATTAATTCCTCTTTAAAATCTTAATTTAGGACTGAATAAAACAAACATGGAGTGGACTCCTTGGTAAAACAAAGAAGTTACAAGGGATATGAGACAATGCCATTGTTTTATAATAAACTCCTGAAAATTTTATTTTGCCAAGAAACTATTAATTAACTTTGGAGAAGGCTGTTTTTCACAAAACTTTCATGTGTAGGTATGTTTGATTACAGCCCTGAAAGTAGTTATTAAGTAAAAATTATCTATTTCAGTGCAGATATTTTGATGAATATGAAGTTTATGGTATGTAGGTCTGTAATTATCATTGGTATGCTTTTGGCATAACTGTATTTGTTCCAGGTTCTATTGGGGTTAGGAATACCCTAGCTAGGCATAAGTATTGATTCATTGTTTACTTGGAAATAAAATTTGAACATTGCTTTTGGACATAACTAAATAATTGAGCATAAAATTACTCACCTGAATTTCCTATGTATAGTTCTTTGATATTTATTAATACAAAGCAATTTTTATTACTGATAATTGTTTAATTACTCCATTTCTCAAGAAATATTGATTGAAAAACCACATAGTGAAAATGTATTGAGTCACACTCTCTAATATATTTGGGTTATTTGCTTCTTAATTAGATGTTATCCTTCCTTAATGAAAATCTACCATTAGACTGTTACAAAGGATATTTATTTGTAAATATAGATGGAAGGTACATTAATAATAATAATAATAATAATAATAATATTTGAATATTATATTTTTTAAAGTCCTCTGTGATAAAATCAGCACAGATGGAAGTAAGCACTGTTGTGTTGAGTAAAAATAGATAAACTAGAATAATGTGTGATATTTAAAATTTAAAAAAAAACTGGAAAGCTTATATCTTATATTTGTAAAAGAAACAAAAACACAATATAGGCGGGTGAGTGATTAAGTGCCACCAAGCATGCCGCATAAAGACAAACGCTGGGCCTGGAGGGAAGGGGAATTCGCTCTGAGGAGACTTCGTGGACGGACAGGCCCTCGCTCTGAGCCTGAAAGTGTGAGTGAAAAAGCTTGAATGTGTAGAGGAAGTAAGAGTTTTTTTGGCTAAGGAAGTAAGAGCAGACTATATCCATTCCCTCCCCATCCCCTAAACCCTGCGTATCTTACATGAGACGCAGACGTGGCAATACAACATAGTGATTTACTCAGAAGGCACCTTTCCATTCTCTTTCCATCTTCATTAAGTCAAGGAGGAAGTCTCAGTTTGGGGCTAATAAGTCTCTTACACGTCTCTTTCATCCTTTTGAAGAAAGAGAAAGCAGAACTCTGGCCCAGACCCTGAGGCTGGTACCCCACATTTAGATGGACTATAATGGAATTATTTCCTTTACTTGGTATTTATCCGGCATCCCATTGATCACGAGTGATTCCAGTTTTTAATTTATGCCAGGGAGCTAAAGTTTCCTTTTTCACATAAATTTATTCAGATTTTTTAACCATTCACCCAAATGATTCATATTCAATAATAGACTGCATTTTCAGACAATTTAAGAAAAGGAGGGACCGCTACCTGAAATATCCATTCCTTGGTTTCCTGTTTTTAAAAAAAAAACAAAAGACAAAGAGACTCTTTCATCAGGTAGAGGGAGAAGCAAGCCTCAGCTCAGCACACTCCTCCCACCAAGACACACACAAACCATCAAGGCATTGTTGAGCGGAGGCGTCGGCGATCGGACTTGTAGGCAAATAGAAAGCAGCGTGCTTCCTCTCAAGTCCATGGCCTGTCCATTCCAAATGACCTTCTCTGATGGCAAAAGTTAATCCTTGGGTACTCTTCAAACCATGCTTTGAGATGTTAGGTTATATGTTTATATTTATGTTATGTATAATTAAATCCAAGTTGTCCACAATTGATTTAGATGAGTTGCCCATGACGTATGATCAGTTAAAAGTTATTGGAATGAATAACCTCACTAGATAGAGACCAAGCCTTTAAACTTTTAATGGCATCCTCCTACACTGTGATTAAAATCCAGACTTCCTGGGGCGGACTACACCCTCGTTAGTTTATGGCCATTCCTTGCCTCTCCAGCTTCATAGCCAGCCTGGCTTTTCTCCTGGCCAATAATGCTCACCTTTCCTTATCCATGATGTGCTCCCTTATGTTGCGGGACTTTGTACGTGTTCTTATCTACATAGGATGCTCTTCCCTCTTTCCTGGCTTAGTTAGCTTCTACTCTTCCTTTCTACCTCAGCTCAGTGGGTCACCTCTTCAGGGAAGCATCCCCTGATGTCCCCACCTTGCATAGTCTGACCCAGCCCCATCTCTTCAATCCCATTGCATTTTGCTGTTCATCTTGCCTCCCCGGCTCCTACCTCTACTGCTCTCTTTCCATTTCTCAAGCATGCCAAGCTCTCTCCCTCCTCGGACTTTTCTCTGCCTGGAACATACTTTTCTCTGCCTGCCTCATTTCATGGTTGACTCCTCCCCATTCTTTAGGTATCAGCTCAAACGTCATCTCAGAGAGGCCTTTCCTGCTGACCTAATCAAATGTAGCCACTCTCCCCTGAATTTTTTTTTTTTGGTCTAGCCTATATATATCTATATCTATCTATATATATATATTTCACTATATCTATTATAGTTTGAGTCTTGTTTCTGCACAGACAGAATATAGTCCTCGGATACTTCCTCTTCCTCTCTCACAACAAGATGATTTCCACTATATTTGTCTAATTAAGTCATTCTCCAATGAGGATAAGGGGAGATTTTGCCCCTCGGGGGACATTTGCCAATGTCTGGAGACTTTTGGTTGTCACAGCCTGGTGGGGGAGGGGAGGCTACTGGCACCAGGTGGGTAGAGACCAGAGGTGCTGTTAAGCATTTACATACTCAAGGTGCATTTGTAAGCAAAGAATGTGATGCACTCCCCCAACAAAGAATTATCCAGACCACAATGTCAATACTGCTGAGGTTGAGAAACTCTTACCTAATATCATCAGTTAGAGGAAAGAGTGAGATCAGAAGAGAGAATGAGTTGTTCCCAAATGATGAACAATTTAGGAAATGGTACAAGTGAACTCTCTACATAAAATGGAATCGGGAAAGGAGTCGAAAGAGCTACCAGCATTCAGTCCTTAACGTTGGATGTGACAATAGCAATCTCATATGACCTACTGGTTGCTTTGCTTTTCAGTGATCATTGGTAAATCTTTCAAGACTTAATTTTAGTAAGTGAAACCTAATGACTTATAAAAATGCATTAAATTTCTTAGGGCTGTATCTACACTTAGAAGTTTCTTTCTCATATCATTGCTGGCAGGAAAAATTATGAGCTGTTTTCGAGGAGTATGTATCAATCATTCTTGCCTATACTTTGTCATAGTAAATTCATTAGTCCATCTAAATTTTGTTTAATTAGAGTCATATTTAAAAGAATCACATGGCAGTTTCTAGTTTTTAAAGATATGAGCATTGATATATTGGCTTCTCTGGCCTGGCACATAGTAAGTGCTCAATAAATGCTTTTCAACTGAGCTGACATCTTTCTCTTTTTAAGTGGGAATCCAAAGTTCAAAGAAATGTCTTTTGAAGGTTACTGTTTTGTTTTGTTTCAAGGGGAGGTTATTAAGATTTACTTATTTACTTATTCATTTATTTATTTTTAATGAAGGTACTGAGAATTGAACCCAGGCCCTCATGCATGCTAAGCATGCACTCTGCCACTGAGCTATATATACTTTGCCCCCGAAGTTTACTTTTTTTAGTAGAAAATGATTGGAGCTATTAAGGATCACCAGGTTCCCCCAAGGAAGTTGTTCATAATCAGTGGCCCTAAAGGAACTCTAAAGAGATACTTTCTCCATTAATCTTCTGACACTGTAATCTTCACACATAGAAAGTTATCAGATGACTGTGGACCATGGTAAATGCTAGCACATTCTGATGCATAGATTATGTGGTTTAGAGGTTACTTGAAAATCTTTTAGAGGTCTTTGGTGTACTGTCCTGTGGGGGATAAGAAAGGTGGGGTCAGCATTGTTTGGATCTGAAGACCACGTAGGTGCTCTGAGTTTTGGCAAGGCCTCGGCCCACCACCAGCGTTCTTCAGAAGTGGTTTCTGCACTGTCCCCACTGCAGAGAGAGCCAATTTCTAAAAGTTTTTTAATTTAATTAAATAATTAATTAATTAATTTTTAGTGAAACGTTGTGAGGAATCTCAATTTATAAAACAAATGAAAATGGAGTTGCTTTGCTTATAACAGGGGATGGTGGTGGCCGAGAGCTCAGAGCCCCATTCATCTCTCTCTGTGTCAGTCCATGCTTCCACCTTGGGGGCCCTGGGCTCCCTAGCGCATTTTTTCTTCATCAAGCAATACCACCTAGCCCCGGGCTTAGGGGATCACTCCCATCTAAGAATGGGTATAATAGTGTCTAATTCAGAAAGTTATTTAGAGGATTGAATTGGAAAACATATGTTAAGCTTAGCATAAATCCTGGCACAGAGTGAACATATATATCATAAAGGCTCCTTTGTCCTACAGTGACCCTTGGCTGTCTGTCACCAGGAGCTCTCAGGCAACCAGGTCCATAATAAAGGCATCCATTGCGGGTGAAATTCAGGAGGTGCTGATAAAGCCAAGAAAACTAACTTCTTGGCTGTGAGATTGATCTGAAACACTGTAGGTCTGGGATGAGTCAGCCGAGTATCCACACGTGATGTTCACGGGCCTTGGAGTAAAGAGAGCGAAGCAACTCGGTTAATGAGAAAGCTGTGTAAATCATCATCGAATTTCATGGCCATGCCAGTTAACTAATTTATTACTATACAGTCAGAATTCAGATACTCTGGAGTTGCCTGGGGATATTTTAAAACATTTAGATTTAAATAAGTCCGAAAGGACTTCTTAAAAGCATTCTGAAAGACGTATTTGGAGACTAAAATTAAGAATAAAATAGCTTAATTCCCAGTAGTTGGCAGGGATGGGAGTGATGCAAGCAAGCCATGGTGGAATCTTCATAGAACATGGAGGTGTGGACAGTCAGCCCAAATTTTTCGAAGAGAAATAGCTGAATGTGTGACAGAATGCTCATGAAAAGCAATTAGGACAGACTGATAACGTAAAAGCCACGTTTGTGATACAAGTCTGTAGCAGAACACCAGCCAGTAGAATATAATGTTTTAGGAGCAGTGGAAAAGAATATTGTCAGTGAGACAAGGAAGAGTGGGGTTGTTCTGATACGTGTGACACATTTCCCCAGGATTCGACAGGAATCTGATAACTCAGAAATTATTACAAAATGGAAAATTGATATATTTAATATTAAACCCTAGGAATTAACTACAGACCAGTTTAACTACTTGTATCTCTTCTTTTTAGTTTTTCCTAACTAAAGTGTTTTCATTTTTGTTTATTTTGTGTTGTTGTAAATGGAAAAAGTTAAGATGCTCCCCTCCTTACCCCACCAATCCAACCCCGTATAATGTAACCATTGTTTACATATTTTTTTAAACAAAAAGGGACTGTACTCTATAACTGTGTTGCAACTTACTTTTTCACTTACGATATCTTGCGTATCACTATAGATTGGTGGTTCTCAACTGGGAGCAGTTTTGCCCTTCGGGGGGCAATGTCCAGAGACATTTTTTGATTGTCATGACTGAAGAGGGGAGGGAGGTTGCTACTGGCATCTAGTAGGTAGGGGCCAGGGTTACTGTGAACATCCTGCAATACAAAGGACAGCTCCGATGGCAAAGAACTATCTGTTCCCAAATGTCAATATAGCTGAAATTGAAAAACTCTGTTCTAGGTCAGTACACATAAATCTAATGCATTGTTTTAAAAAGCTTCATAATATTTTGTCGTATGGTAGATCATAATTTATTCAACTAGTCTCCTATTGATAGCTATGGCTTCTTATTTAGTGGTGTGATCATATTTAATATTAAGAAACCAAATGCTCCAAATTATAATTAATTTGTTTCTTTAAAGAGCAAAAAGAAGCCTTATCAGAAAGACTCAAAAGAGGAACAGTTAAGAATTCATAGGCTTGTGTATAAAATTAGATTCTGGGTCACTGTGAGTCAGGAGAATTTGGTTTCCATAAAATCACAGACTCACTCTAAATTGACAAGTCTGACAGCAAGTCATTTGAAAAGCATGTCTTCATTTTTTGATTCTCTGGAATTAAAAAGGAGATGAAGAAGAAGAAAAAGAAGAAGAAGAGGCAACAGCAACAACTCTAAAGCCCTTTATATGACTGCCAAAAACAAAGAAGGCTACTTTTGAAGTGACGGCAGTGGTTTTCAGAGAAGCTAATTCTGATTATCTCTACCTCCTCCTTATACACATTTAAAAAAATTCATTAGTGCATTAAATCAGGGTGGGTTGAACAGAAGAAAGCAAAGCAGGTTTAAGAAGAAAAAAGGGATATCCAATTCTAAAGACATGGAATGACTTCCAGATGCTGATGACAATGTAATTCAGAATTGGGATGACCCTCTGGTTAACCACAGAGGGTTTTACAGAGAGGGTGCCCTGAGGCAAACAGATGTTTGCTCTGTGCTTCTCTGGCCCATCCTCTCTCTATGTCCTATGCCTTCCTGGGAGGATGAAATAGAGAACTGATTCTCCCCTTCTCACAGAGCTGGGGGAAGGGTAGGAACCAGAACTGTGAGCGAGGGATGGCAGACCAGTTGGTGAGCCTCCACCCTTTTCTTTGTCATCACTGTCCTCAGTAAGAAGCAGAGTTGGACATTTATCTTCCCTTGGCCGATAGTCTTTTATTCCATTTAGTTAAGTCATCCTCTGATAGCTCTGCAGAGCAATAGACTGGGACAGATAATTTGGGCTTTGTGCTTTTGGCCTTTTCACTTTCTGGCATGCGTCCTTATAGTTAATAAATTAGTAGAGACCGTTACCCTGGGATAAGTCAGATCGCTCAAAATTGCAACAACTCAGATCTGTCTCAGGAACTGCTAGCACTATAAATTAGTTGATATTTTAATTGAGGTATAATTGACATATAATATTGTGTTAGTTTCAGGTATACAATATAATGATTCGCTATTTGGATATATTGTGAAATTATCACCTCAGTGAGTCTAGTTAACATTAGTCATCATACAGTTACCAAAAAAAATATTTTTCCTGTGATGAGGACTTTTAAGATCTACTCTCTTAGCAGCTTTCAAATATGCAAATGGTATTTATTTATTTATCATTTATTGAAGTATAGTTGATTTACAATGTTTCAGGTAGGCAGCAAAGTGATTCAGTTATACCTAAATATAGCTATTTTTTTCTGTATTCTTTTCCATTATAAGTTATTACAAGATATTGGATATAGTTCCCTGTGCTACACAATAGGTCCTCGTGGTTAATCTGTTTTATATATAGCAGTGTGTATCTGTTAATCCCCAATTATTAACTGTAGCCACCATGCTGTGTATTACATCCCCATGACGTATTGATTTTATCACTGGAAGTTGATACCTCTTGACCCCCTTGACCCATTTCATTCCCAGCCCCCGTGAGTGCACTGATGTTTGGGAAAACTAAAAGAGCGTCCCCCCATCGCTGTCGCCCCTCTAGGATCAGAGCCACACTCAAGTGTCACAATACCGTCAGGACCCCTCCCTGATCATGAGGTCCATCGTCCACATGACAGATGCCGCTCGCTCTGGGATCATGCCTCCTGCCCAGCTCACCACCATCAACCAGTCTCAGCTCAGCGCCCAGCTGGGGTTGAATTTGGGAGGTGCGAGCATGCCCCACACGTCTCCTTCACCTCCAGCGAGCAAATCGGCAACCCCCTCCCCTTCCAGCTCCATCAATGAAGAGGATGCGGATGAATCCAACAGAGTAAGTTAACTGCCTTTAGAATATAACCTACACTTTGGGATCACCCATGCTTACATC
The DNA here is from genome assembly GCF_048773025.1 of Camelus bactrianus. Classification (NCBI taxonomy): domain Eukaryota; kingdom Metazoa; phylum Chordata; class Mammalia; order Artiodactyla; family Camelidae; genus Camelus; species Camelus bactrianus. The sequence goes on from NC_133547.1 coordinate 73,436,405, forward strand.
TTTGAATTTCATCGTCACGGTATTACCTCCTTTTTCTTCCTGGATTGAAATAGCGTTTAAATTTATGACAGTTTGATTTTTTTTCCCTTCACTCTTTTATATTTATTTCTTATCTTTGGAAAATGTATTAAACTGGAAGTTGGGAGATCTGGCTGCTCCTACTAGGAGTAAGGTATTGAGCAAGCCACTTACAGGCATAATTTTCCTAATCGGCAAAGAGGAAGGCTTGCACTGGACTTTTCAGAAGTTCTCAGCTGCTCTGATTCTTAGATGATGTCCATGCGGGCGTGTTTCACCTAGTTAGTCAGCTAACCTGCAGCCACATGTGACAGTCTTGCACCTCTGATGATGCTTATTGCTTAGCAAGTTTCTTTCACCTTGCATCTTTGCTTTTGTCGGGGAAATTATATATTATTCAAATAGACATTATTCAAAGTAAAACCTTAGTTTCAGGCTTTTCTGAAGGCCTCGAAAAGTATTCTATTTCATTCAAATTACTTATTCTAGGTGCACAATTCCTCATTCCTCATTCATCAGTTATGCGTCGTACACCTACTCTGTGCTTAGCATTTTACCTGGTTCAGGTGATACAAAGATTTACAAGAGAATTACTGCCCCTGGGACTTCCCCTTGGGAACATGTGGCAGTGTTTAAAGCTAGTGCCAGATGTGATTAGTGGTATAATTGATGTATCTGGTGTGCTGAGCCCATCATCGATTCTGCTTAGGAGAGTGATTTGAGGAAGACTTTACTGAGAAGGTGATGTTTGAATTAGGTCTAAGAGGATACATAAAAGTTTGTGATGCAGAAGAGAGAGGTCAGCATTCTGGGAGAGGGAGCAAGTGGAAGTACATGCCTGTTTATGGGTATTGCGAACAGTGTGACATGGGGAAGGAAAGAAACAGGAATTGAAGAAAGGAGTGGCTGAAAGGTGGGAACATTTCCCCTGCTGGTAGTTGAGAGCTGATGAGTTATTTGCATAGAGGAATGGCATAAGCAAATTTATGCTTCAGAAATATAACTTGAGCTGTGTATAGAATGTGTTCCAAAGAGAGAGACCAGAGAGAAGATCCTTTTATGAAGTGTTCCCTTTTATTTTTAACGAAGAAAGGAATGAACAGGAGGTGCCAGATTAGTAAGATATTCAAGAAGGAGAATCACTCGTTAAGGTTTGCTGATCCCCTGGAATTTGGAGGAGTAGAAGATACACCAGGTTTTAGTTTGGGAGCCAGAAGGGATACGGGTAATGAGAAGATAACCCGGAAGGGAGGATTGTTTTTTGTTTGTTTGTTTGTTTTTCCCCATAGGGAGGATGAGAGTTGGACATGGTAGGGGCTGGATTTGAGATGCTTCCATCTGAGTCTAGAACTCAGTCCGTTGGAGATGAAACTATAGATTTGCGGGCCCTCAGCACATCAACATGAAGACATAGAAGTGACCAGGATTTCTCAGAGTGTGTAAGGAGCAAGCCAAGGCCAGAACCTCGAGCATCACTTATTTTGACCTTGAGCATCATTATTTTTAAATAGAAATGGAAGAAGAGGAGCTAGGGAGGTTTGTGAGTGATAAAAAGAGGAGAAATGTTGCAGGGATTTTCAGCAGGAACGTTTGGTCCACCCCGTGATGTGAGCACCCCACTGCACACAAGGTGGGGAAGTGTGCTGCCAGTCTCTGCTCACACTCACAAGGGCAGTGGGGTGAAGTGGGAAATAATAAAGAAACTTAAGGGATGTGTATGAGATACAGCTGACTATTACACAATTCAAGTGGATTCCTTTCACTTCACTCAAATTCCCACTGATCGTAATACTTACCTCTGTATCAATCTGAAATTGTCCCGTCTGATGAGAACCTTTTATGTGACTCCTAGCTTGTTCCATTTTAAGCCAGGGTCTAGGTTTTGTGTAAAGACAAGGAATCCAGTTTATCAGCGGCTTAGCTGAAAAAGGAAGATTAACATTAGTGTTGATTATGTCTTTGGGGTAAAGCTATTTCACCGTTTTTCGCAGCCCTTTGAGTCAGCTATGCGGAAGTTTCTTTCGGAGAATTAATTCTGAGCTTTTATTTAAACTGTGAAATTCCTCATTTCGGGTTTATTCGTAAAAGGTAATGACGATTAGGTCAGGTCGTGGTTATCCAAGAAAGACGTCAGAGGCTGTCAACATTTGAATGTTGTTTTGCAAAGAATGAAATTAAACTCCTCTTCTTTGGAAAAAGCTGTACTGGAAATTACTTTCATCTTGCCATTGGTCGGAGTATTGTTGATGCAAACAGTGCCAAATTCTCTTCCAAGAAAAGAATAGAGTTGTTTTACTCAATAAGAAAAATCTGTGTCTATATATTTTTTCTTGTGGCTAAAGTAATATTTTTTCACTGAAGGAAAACTTGGCTCCAATTGAAGCTCTAACCGAAAGACATCTGACTCCCTTGCAAGTTCAGATTCATTAACTAGAATTTAACAAGTCTCGCTTAGTCTGAGGATTTAGAAAAAAAGGCTATGAGGTCTACAGAATTTTATTGGATTAATTGTGTAAGTTATAAAAGACGGCATTTAGGAGGAGAGACGAGATCTAGCTTAACACCTACTGAGGTCTGTAAACTACTTGTATAAAGTATGAGTGTGGTTATCACTCAAATAATGAAAACAGTAGGCCCACCAAGAAGGAGGCTGCCAGTTTCCTAACACCAGGAGGGTTCAGAGCTCTCAGAATTACTTATCAGTTTCCTCGCTAAGAATTCCAGTAATTGGGTTAAGTTCCAAATGACCCTTCTTCAGCAAGTAATGATGTTCTTGGAAAATTTGAATTAAGATTCAAGACTCAAGGCCATTAAAAGCCAATCTGTTAGTAACTTGAATCTATCTCTGTTGATCTTGCCTAAGGCTGGCTTTTAAAACAGATTTTGTCAAACACTGCAGCGTTCTTGATGAAGTTAACTGCAGAATTGTCTTCAACAGAGTCATGTTATAATCTAAGGGGGATAAAACAAGGTTAATCAATCATTTCCCCTGCTTTTCTGTTGAGTATGTTTTTGATTGTTGAAATTAGATGCTGGTAGCAGGTGAATATTGGAGCTCAGTGGTATATAAATTTGGGGAACTGTACCCATGTTATTTCTATAGTTTTGATTTCGGACAGCGTGTGATTTTCAGAGAGTGTGAACCTCTGTATGTCAGTATTCTTGTGGGCAGGGTTACTATATGTAATAATAAATGTCTTCTTATTAGTCTTTTTTTAGCCTTGGTGATTTTAAGTATCTACTGTTGCTGCTGTTTGACAGGTTTTTAATTTTATGAAGAGTATCAATTTCCTTTCTAGTTCTAGTTAGAATTTTGACATTTGTACATTTCCTGTTATCCTATTCTTTAGAAAGTTTTCATTGTTTTAAGAAATAAAGATGACCTTTCCTTTATTGTGAAACCTAGGGATTATAGCAGATTTCCATTTGCATTTCCAGAGACCATCAGCAAAGTAACATGTGGTAAAATTAAAAAAAAAAAAAAAAAGCCTCAAAAAAATCAATTCAGACTGATCATACATATGGTATGTGTCTACAGCAAGGGACCTCATTTAAAATATCTGAATATGATCAACATCCTGAATATTATTTAAGTTTACTTCTAAAAACCTCTGAAAATGTAAAATATTTTGTTTATAGGTACGTATGTAGCATGGCATATAGAGAGCGAGCATTGCCTGGTACAGAGTGTTCTGTTTTTCATTACTCATAATTGCTATTTAGAGCATATGTTGCGAATGTATTGAGGATACTTCTGGGTCTCATTAATCAATGTTCTAAATGCTAATGTCTGCTGTCCAGTTAACTCTAAGCAAGTTTGCCCCTCCCCCGCTTTTGGGGGTGATTCATCTGTGCATGATGTTTAACAAAACCTTAAAAGAACAATTGTAAGCCTGAGTAAGTCTTTCTGCATTCTCGGCCAGTACATTCTAGGCAGTGAATTTTCTTCCTGCTTTTACAGGCCATTGGAGAGAAAAGAGCTGCTCCAGATTCTGGCAAGAAGCCCAAGACTCCAAAGAAAAAGAAAAAGAAAGACCCCAATGAGCCACAGAAGCCAGTGTCAGCATATGCCCTGTTTTTCAGAGACACACAGGCTGCAATTAAAGGTCAAAACCCCAATGCCACCTTTGGAGAGGTCTCAAAAATCGTAGCGTCTATGTGGGACAGCCTGGGAGAGGAACAAAAGCAGGTGAGGCCAAGATCCGTGGCAGCCGTGTTGTGAAACGTCATACCAGAATATTCCTTACCCTTTTCCTGAGTGATTGCTTCTTGATATGATTGCTTCTCATGAAAGCCTGTCTAAGCGATGGCATTAAAAAACCCAAACATAGGAGTCCAAACCACTCTCCAGTTATATGGCTTTCTCAGTTCCCTGAAGGGTGCGTGTTCAGAGCCCATTCAGAAGAGAGTTGGAGGAGATCCAGGCAGTATCCTGCAAGCATCAACTTTTGATGATCATCTTTTCATTTGAAATAATGTGGAATTTTTTCCCCCTTGGTTCAAAAAGGGCACTACAAAGGAATTAGGTCCATCTTGCTTGCCTTTCTTTGATCATCTTTCTGAACCCTTGTGCTATCCTGGTGGGTCTCCAAACTTTGAAGCTGTCTCTGCGTGTCTCATTATTGTCCTTGGGCATTTGAAATTTTATTCCAAGTTCATTTGAAAGCTCAGCAGTATGAGAGGTATTGAGAGATTAGCCATGCTGGTGGGAGATACTTTCTTAAGGTCTAGCCTCCCGTCTCTCCCCAGGCAAGTCCTCCACACCAATGGAGAGAAGAATGACTTCCTCGGGGCTCAGTCCTCCCCTGGCTCCTTGCGTGAAACTCCAGTGACTATTCAGAGGAGTGAACTATACACATCCTTAGAATAATAGACCCCTGTTAGTAATAAACCAGAATAATTGTTTCAGGAACTAAGAGTGAAAAACCCTTGGTTTTCTTTCCTTTTCTTTCTTTCTTTTTTTTTTTTTTTTAAACAAATCATGGATTCATTCCTACTCACTGCTTACCTTGGGATGGGGCAGCTCTAGAATTTGCCTGTTTTTTTGCAGTGAGCTTCATGCTATATGCAGCAGACTGATTTTTCTACCCCAGGAATGTAATCCCAAAGCTGCATCTAACTTTTAAATTCTGGAGGAAAAGAGAATTGCACTTTGGTATAACAGCCAGCCATCAGACCGCTGTTAAGAAAAGGAAGCCCACATCATGTTCAATATATTGGGATTTGTTTATGTAGCCCACTGGTCTCACTAATGGATAATCTTTCATCTTTTACTATTTCTGGCTTGTTTTCCTCCAAAAGAAAACCCAGGTTGAAAGGCCTCTGTCTTGTCTGTCTTCTCACACTCTCTCTATTGTTGGTTTTTTCATCCTCTGATTTGGTACAGTTTAGCCATGTGTGTGAGAGAAAGAAGACACTGATGGAGAAACTCGTTAACTTTCTATCGTTTAAACCATTTGCCGCAAATTTCATTCTTGTTGCCTTATTCACAGCCTGAGCATGAGGTCCTCAGCCGTTACTCTTAAGAAATCTGTGCTGCAACCTGAAATCTTTCTCTCGTTCACCATAGTTAACATCAAAGTTGTGCTCCAGCGAGGGCGGCGGGGTGCTGTTTTGTTTTAATATCTGTGTGTGTATGTTTCCGTTTAAAAGTCAAAGCCGCGGAGACCAACTTTATAAGTGAGTTCTGTTGCAACCTAATTTGCACAGCAGTTATTTTATGGCTGCGAATTTGTATGCTAAAGGTGGTGCTAATTGTGGTCTTTTCATAGGTATATAAAAGGAAAACGGAAGCTGCCAAAAAAGAGTACCTGAAGGCCCTGGCCGCATACAGGGCCAGCCTCGTTTCTAAGGTAAACCCAGACCGGGGCTGCCAGTCTCTGAGAGAATCACAATCTTGAAACAGCCTTGGAGCATTGAAAACAGAAATGCAACTCCTCTTAGAGTTGATTAAAAAAAAAAAAACCACACACATCTTGGACAACTCAGAAACGTATTTGTTCTCAGTAGAGATCACCAGAATGATGGCATGAAAAATAAGAGTTAATTTAAGCTGCAGAATCTAAATTGTTTCCAAAAGATCCACTGATCTCTATGTATGTATGTTGAAGCTATTTAGACAATTTTTTTTTAGTATATGTATACTTTATTTCTAAGTGGAGGTACTGGGGATTGAACACAGGACCTCATGCATGCTAAGCATGTGCTCTACCACTGAGTTATAACCACCCCCCACTTAGGCAAATCTTAAACAGCCTCTTGTTCTTTCTTCTTTTTGGGGACTGACATCTGTGGTAATGTCCTCTATTGAAACTGGGAGGTATGGCTGGCATTTTTGGATATCGGATCATAAATTCTCAATGGTTACATTATTGTAATAGGGGATGTTGCATTTTCTGACCAAACTGTTCCACATCCTATAAATAAATAAACCTCATGATTATTTAAGATAAAATTATGCTCCAAGTACTTTTAAAAAAAGACATGTATACATGTTTTATACATGGAGTATACAATGGACTCTGATGTGTTATAAAATGCACCAGTATCCCAAAGCAAATGTCTTTCTGGATTATTATTACCTTGATCCAGAAGGAGCATGAGCTATTACCTTCTATTTTAACATTTAATTGACTTTGTCCTTAGCCTCCCTAGAATTTAGAGAGGCTTTGGGGAGGATAATTTGAGCTCATGTTCTTGCTCTTGCTGTATCTCCTCTGGCAAGCAGAGATTCCGTTTCATTGTCAGTGTTTTTTGCCTTAAAGTACCACATAGGGCCTCCAGGCATGGTCAGTGTTGCTGGCAAAGCCATTTTTAAAAGGTTTATCCTTTTTTCTCTTCTGCACCTGAGTTGTTTCTTCCTTATATTAAGATCTATCATTGGCATGTGCTCAGAAGCAGATCCAGAGAGGTCCTCCTATCTTTGACAGCTCTTAGGACACTTCCCACTTCTTGAGAAAGAAAACATTCATGAGGTCAATAGCAAAGCCTTTTCTGAGACTCTGGAAGACACACACTGAGAGATACACCCATTCTGGATGCAGATTTGCACGTTGGTAGCAAACAACTGAAGGTGTGGGCCACAGATGTTAAGAACTGAGATGTATGTGATGGCTAATTAGACAAGTGACATGAATAGAGTAGCAGTGTGCATGTACTTTTTAAGTGGACCATTTATTCATTCATTTACCCAGAAGCAGGTATGGGTGATCTTCATGCATTAGAGCATGAATAATTGACCATACATGGATTTAAGCCAAGAGCCAGTAACTCAAAAGGCATTCTAGAAAGAGCATCCAGGACTGGGCTCATTGGGTCTGTGACTGATTTAGAAGGGATTGTTTAAACATTTTACATCAGGTACTAAAATCCGGATTCAAAAACGTTTCCAAGTGGAATTCACTGTCTCCAAAAAACCAATAGGATGGAATTTAAAAAAAAAAACAAAACTAACATATTGTTTGTTTGAGGGGTTTTGTTTTTGTTTATTCATTAGGTAAGTGCAGTTGAGAGCACTCTAAATTTATAGTCAGAGATGTGGCAGACAGCTAAAATAGTCCTTGAGGTATGACTTTAGAATAATTTCAGCCTGAACCCAGTGTGAAATGGCTGCTAATCTGGTGATCTCACAGGAATCAGCACCTAATCCTACAGCTTGATGATGAGACCATCTCTGAAGTTCTCTCTCTTTTTTTTTTTTTTTTTTTGGTCCCCGCAATTTAAGGGGGAATGATGACTAATTGAAGGCCCCTCCAGAGGGTTGCCTCCACACCTGAGAGTCAAACCATATTCAAATAATCAAAAGAATCATGAAAGTGAGGATTTGGGGGCATGTGATTTGGGTTCTCAGATGTAAGCACCATCATGTAAGGGGAGCCTAAGTTTGGTCTCTGTACCCTGGATAGAAGCAGTTGTCCAAGGAGTGAGATTACAGGGAGGAAGATTTCAGCCTCAACATTAGAATAGTAAACAGGGCTGCATCACATGTCCATTTAACTTATGTCTCTCCATCCGGAGCCTAGGACTCCCTGCCTTAAGATGTGACTCTACTATCACTTCCAATCTTCACAACAAAATTAATAGAAGCTTAATATTAAGCCCCAAGGGAGTAGACCTGGCAGGCAAGTGGGACCTCTTCACAGGGAACCAGCCTTTTCCATTCTCCACTCGGGGGCATCTTAAAGGCACAGTGGTGTCATCGGCCAGGTGTCTATACATAGACTTCCTTTGTAGTTTCATCCTTAAGATTGGCTTGGTGATTTTTAAATATTCGAGTACATAAAAATAATGTTCATATTTATGTGTAGAAAACTGTGTATTCTACTTAGTGGGTGATTTAATGGTAACCATGAGTATTTGCAGGTTTCTTCTTACCCAAGACTTTAGAACATGACCCTCCAGTAACATGCAGCCCCCTTGGGCTTTTGTACAAAAAAGGGACAGAGAACCGTCCAGTGATGGATGGAGCTTTTCACTGGTAAGGTGCTCAAACCGAAACCATCAGCGATGGCTTTTCCTACTTTGTGTGACTCTTCTTGTAAAGTCACTCCTCAGATTTCTTCTAATGGTAGATTTTATAAATGTGAGTAATAAAAATGGAGACGTACACATTCAAAATCATTAAAGAGAGTGGATGGCAGCTTGATGCCTCCAAAGTTCCCCCATAACCTCCCTCCAAAAACCTCTAATTTTCTGAAGAATAAGAGGAAAAAATTGTCTTTAAGAGGACTCATTCCAATCACTGTTGCATTAGTAAAATAATTTATTTTGTGGAGGTAATTATGTGTTTTTAGCACAAAATGTATTAGGCAGTTTCTCCCCATGTTGTGCCCCAGGCCGTTTATCTTGTAACAGATTATTCAGTCACACAAATGTTGAACATTCTCCCCTTACCTATGACTCCTTTGATACATTCTGGAAATCTCTGAAAATCTTTGGTAAACTAAAACTAAAGTTGTAAAGTACTTCAATTTAGTGTCTCTAAAGAATTCAGTTACGTTTTTCTTATATTCAAATGAGCACTGTTATAAATAATCTTGCAAATACCAGGCTTTGAAATTTTCTAGTCAGAGTCATTTTCTGGTAGTAGTAATTGTTAATTAATCAAAATAGCTAACATTTATGAAATGCTTTCCGTGGGCCAGGTGCTGCTCTAAATGCTTAACAAATATGAGTTAATTTAATTCTCACAGCCTCTACACAAGCTATAAAACCCCATTTTATAGAAACGGAAAGCAAGGAACAGATGGATGAATTAACTTGCCCAAAGTCACAAAGTTGTTGAGTATCAGAGCTAGACTTGAACTCAGGCAGTCTATACCCTATTGTCTTTCAAACTGATTCTTGGTGGTGAGGTTAGTTTAGACTTAAATGCTGAAGAACTGTTACTCTTAAATATGTGTATCAGTTATCTTTTGCTATAGTAGCACCGTGTAACAACCAGCCTCAAAACCCAATAACTCAAAAAGATAACATTCATCTCAGAGAGTGCCAGTAAACCAGCTGGGTCTTCAGAGCTAGGCCAAGGTTGGCAGGATCAGCCAGTCTTGCTCACCTGTGTGCAGTCAGCATGGGGGGTTGGCACTGGACTCATACACATAAATGGCAATTGGCTGGCTGGCAGTGAACTGGCTCTTGAGTGGGGTAACTGGGCCACATGTCTGTCATCAGGTCATGGCAGGTGCTGAGAGAGACAGACAGACAGACAGACTTTGAGAACTCACTTCCATCACATTATGTTGACCAGAGCAAAGGCACCAATTGGGCCAGCCTAGATTCAAAGGGTGGGGAGTTTGCCTCTGGGGGGAGCTACAAAGTCACGTGACAAAGTGCTTGGGTTCAGGGAAGCATGAATAATGGTGGCCATTTTTGTCATCAATTTACAAGACTTAAAAATACTCAAATCTTCTCCCCCAAATTCAGGCTGCCGCTGAATCAGCAGAAGCCCAGACCATTCGTTCTGTTCAGCAAACCCTGGCGTCCACCAATCTGACACCCTCCCTCCTTCTCAGCCCCCCGCTGTCTCAACATGGAACAGTGTCAGCACCACCTCAGACTCTCCAGCAATCGCTCCCCAGATCAATCGCTCCCAAACCCTTAACCATGAGACTCCCCATGAACCAGATTGTCACGTCGGTCACCATTGCAGCCAACATGCCATCGAACATTGGGGCTCCGCTGATCAGCTCCATGGTTGGCTCAGCATCCTCCGCCCAGGTGAGCTCTTCGGTCCAGACCCAGCAGCATCAGATGCAGCAGCAGCAGCAGCAGCAGCACCAGATGCAACAGATGCAGCAGCAGCAGCTCCAGCAGCACCAGATGCATCAGCAGCTCCAGCAGCAGATGCAGCAGCAGCATTTTCAGCACCACATGCAGCAGCACCTGCAGCAGCAGCTCAGCCAGCAGCAGCTGCAGCAGCAGCTGCAGCAGCACCTCCAGCTGCAGCAGCTGCAGCACATGCAGCATCAGTCCCAGCCTTCTCCGCGGCAGCCTTCCCCGGTCACCTCCCAGATGACGTCCCCTGGCCCCGCCATTGGGAGCCCCCAGCCAGCCTCTCAGCAGCACCAGTCGCAAATACAGTCTCAGACGCAGACTCAAGTGTTATCGCAGGTCAGTATTTTCTGAAGATGCACGCGGCAGGCGGGTTTGCGCATCTTGGGGGAGAGTGGCGTCATCGGAGGGTAAACCACATGTGGCTGAAACTCGGAAGTCGGTGTTGGTTATGCAGAAATGTGTAACAGACCACGCGGTCCTCTCAAGTGTCTATTAGATAGGCAATAAGAACTACAGTGTAGCTGAAAATCATCTTCTAGCGGACTCTAAATCACTTTGTTTTTAAACAAGAAAAGCTGTGCTCTTTTATGTGATGCCTTTTTTATTTATTCAGGCTGTACCTACAATATGTGAATCAAACCGTTTAATGAATCCTGGGACATACTGATGACTGTAATAAACTGGCCTCTTTGAGTCATAGCAAATGGCCTTATTTCTCCAGAAGTGAATAAACCACACTTCCAGGCGACTGGAACGTCCGAAGCCCTAAAAATAAAAAGCACAGTCATAACTACCTGAAATATGAAGAACCAGTTTCATACAAACATTTGTATGACGTCAATCGTTGATGGCATTTTTTTGTCATGAAAAAAAAAATGTAAATCACAGACTTTTGCCAAAGCTCTTATTTTTTTTTCCTTAAATCTCTCCAGAAAAAAAAAAAAAATGCAAGTGATTAGATTCAATTATTGACTCATTTTTCACTTTTTACCCATGACTTCTCCAAATCAAACCACAGTATATGTTGGAACAGTACCTATGACCACTGTTAGCCCATTATACTCATGCCAATTAGAAGACAAGAATGTGAATATTATATTCTGTGTTTTGAGTGACAAGTTTCGAAAATTAAAAACACTGTATTTTTAAAAGGGAAATGCACTTAAATGAAAACAGTTATTACAAAAGTTAAGATTTAAAAAAAAAAAGCAAGAGTTTTTATTATGATGTAATACCGGTAGAATATTTAAAAGGCACACCACATCGGAATAATCAATGTAAATATTTTCTTTCAAAGTTGTAAGTTTTCATATCATGTGTTGTAAAGTTTTCATAAACGAGGCTTTAACGTAAACACTGGTGACACGAACCATTCATTGCTACGTTGCTTCTTGTGTTTTTATGCTGTTTTATACTTTTTTATGAGTTATGATAGCAGCAATTAAGTTGTTTGTATTTTGCTTAACTAAAACAAAAATGCTTTTATCTTGCTATAGAATAAACACATTTCAGTAAAAACTGTGGACTGTATTTTGATGCAACAACCAGGAAACTGTTCACTTTTCAAATAAAATGATATGTTAAATTTCACTTTCGGTTCTTTGAATATGTAGAAGGTGAGGAAATATGTCCACATACCAACTTGTGTTGGAACCCCAGCATCGGTTTCCATTTTTAGTTGGAAATAAGAGATGCAGAGCTAAGCATTTGGATTGCATGGTCCCAAATCAGGGCCTGTGAAAAAGAAAAGAAGCCATCAGAAATACTTTTATAATTATAATTTTGTTAAGATGCAAGGGAAAGGTAAGTGTAGAGGAAAAAGCAATCATCTCTTTGGGGCTAGAACCAACTGGCATTGTGTTGTTACCGCTATTAAAACGGATGGCGAATGCTAATTCTTAAGCCAAAATAATTATTTCGGTGCCCATTTCTTCCCCCCTTTTCTTGCTCTGTAGTGGCTCCTCTTTGAGAACAGTGTGACCACTATCCCCAGTTGTCTTGCATGATTAATTACAGCATCTGTCCTGTCAGAAGCTATAATGAAGAGGTCTTGATAAAAATTGCAAATTACCACTGGCAACAGTCTTAAACTGCTTATGATAAAATGAAAATTAAAAACAGCAAGTGTCAACCCTGACCAGAATCCTAATCTGGAAAAAAATGAGGGTGTGAGTAGGGGCAGCCATAGCTACTGTGTGCAAGACATTAAAAAAAAAAAATAATGGAATATGGATTCCTCAAAGTTGTTGTTGTATTTCAAAGAATATTTACTGTACGTTGTGGGCTATGAATAATGAATTCAGCTTTCAATATTTCATAATCCTCTCGTACTCTGTGTTATGTACAAATATTGAACAGCAAGAGCTTCTAATTATAAATTTATAGATTTCTTGCTGTAGAAAAATGTGTCTAAATTGAAGCTTTTCATAAGATGTATTAGTTGACAGGTATCAGTGTTCAAACAGTCCAAGAATGGTGCCTAATCACATCTACAAGGGGGCAACTATATTCCACAAAGAACTGATTCCACGTCAGACCCATCAGAAGCAGAGCTGATGGCGAAAGATTTTTCTGTGAATTGAAACTAACATTACATAACAATAAGAACCATTTTATACTCTGTTGTGAAACCTTTAGACAAATGTCTTCAAAATTAATTGCTAAACTACATGTGACAGTAATTGTGTATTAGTTCTGTAATTGTCATTTTGAAAACCCATGAAGTATTGCTTGGAAAAAAAAATGTCACTAGTGATAAGACTTAATTACAAATGAAGTCTGTTTTCAACTGGTTTGCAGTTAGAAGCAGGTGTTGTATCATCTATTAAATGATTTTATAAATCTTGGGTTTTATCACATTTGATTAAATGCTGCTAAGCACACTGATGGTCAATTTCAAGGAAAAGAATTGCTTGATGACTAACGGTTTAAAAAAATTAATCACCAGGCAGAACTATATCTTTAAAATGTCGAAAAGGCTTGAATCGTGAAAAGAATTCCCCAGCCTTGTTACCAAATCATTTTTCTCAGGATCTGCTAAAGCGTATTATGCATCAACTTGTATTTCCCTTTATCCGTGGGACTGGTTCCTAGTTCTGAGACATACGTTAAGTACTTGGTGTACTTTTTTGGTTATAGGTCAGCAATAAAGCAGCGTGGTGAAAAATAGGCATGAGAAATGTGGTATCTGATTAGTGAGACATCTAAACAGCCTAAATGCTTTCCCTGCTAAATGGTCCACAGATATTAACGAGGCTCCCCCACGCCCCGTCCCCCATCTCGCACACCTTCTCTCTCCCCCTGCCGTGGGCACAGTATTTTATTACTCTGGCTAAACAGACTCTCGTTTTTGCATTAACCAGTACTGCCTTGCGATGAAAGAACATAAGGAGTTTTCATTTTTAGCTGACACGGGGTCATTAGTTCCCGACTCAAAGAACAAAAGCTTAAATGCCTTCGTGCAGCATAATTTCTGCAATCTATTCCCACCTGATGGAGGTTTGAAGGCTTTCGAGACAGATGGATTACTATCTCAAGTTTAAGTAGAAGTCCTCCGCTGTGTCCATTCAGCGGGCTGCAGACATCTGAATGGTTTCGTTCCCATTTCTCACCCCGTGGAGCATTTTTCAGCACTGGACTTCAATCTAACCTTTCCTTTCCCCCCCTTCTCCCCACCCCTTTTGTTTGGCTTTTGTTTTGCAACAGCTGTTATTATCGTTTTTGGTCAGCTGTGATTGCTGGAGGCAAAATAGGACCAGATGGTGTTTTGCTATGCATGAATGGCGAGTTAGAGGAGTTGGGATTGAATAGGCCAAGTCTGAATGGTGTCTCCGCACCACCTGCCTGCCTGAGCTGTGGCACACACATCACAGGAGCATGATCCGCCTCAGACCTACTAGAATCGGATGGGAAAGTGGGGAGCTGGGGTGGATTTTCCCCATATTTATTGATCTTCCATGCACTAACGGAATAATGCAGTGTACAGTCAATTTGAGTTAATTGGATATGACAGAGCATGGGCGTGTAATCTATCACTCTAGAATTCTGGTTTGCTTTACAGGTTTCATTGCTCCCTCAAATACACACACACACACACACACACACACACACACAGAATAATAGCAAAAATTAGTGGGCTAAGTAGGCACAAAATTGTTTAAAATGTCTCTAAAATAGAATTAAGAGTCTAAAGTGAGGATTGGAAAGGGGAAGATTCTTCAAAATGATATTTGTGTCTGTTAATAATACAAGGCAAAGAAAAGCTATGTTTCTGATACTCGTGGAGAGCCTTTATACCTGTAGGTTACCCATCAAATATTTCACACGTAGAAGAAATGCGCCTTGCTAGGAAACTCACACAGATACACAACCAGATTAGAATTCTCTTAGAAAATATGAACTGTAGAAGTCGTTCTCCTCATCCTCTCAAAGACAGTTAGCTTTGCTGACTGTCTGAAGTAACCCTGAGATGTGCTTTTCCTGAATCTGAAAGCTGGTGAATGAGTTTAACCCACATCAGTTGTGATCCTACAGGTGTGTGGGTCACGTGTGCCGGGGTGTCACCGAGGAAAGCTTAACCACCCAGGAAACATGGAGTGAGATATGCAGACAGACAGCTCCATTTGCCTGAGGCCCTAATTACTTAAATTTACTTCTGCTACATGCAAAACATGATGATAGGTCCCAAAGGAGATGCAAAAATAAACAGGGCCTTCTGTTTGTATATGTTTGAAATTTTCCATAATAAAAGTTTAAAAAAAATAAAATAGAAGCCATTCTTCACTTCGGGAGCTTTTATTTTTCTCTTGTGGTGAGGGAGAGCACCAAGAAACCTGGAGCACATGTGGATTTTGTGTGTGTGTGTGTGTGTGCTTGATAATCTGAGAAAAATGCAATTTATTTAGAAAGGGAAGAGATTGCAACTGGTTAGGGTATTCGGGAAAGCTGCATGGGATTACTGGCATCTAAGACGTGCCCTGTGGGACTTCACTGGGCTGAGATGGCCGTCCTCGCCCAGCAGAAGAAGGAGGTGGCTTCTCCGGGCAAGGAGGAGCAGGAGAAAAGCCACTTGGGTTGAAAGCACAGGCACCAGCAAAATAGCAGTAGAGAATAGAGCAAATTGGACCCACGGTGCTCTGGGGGAGGTGAGCGGGAGAAAGTGCTAGAAGGGACGTTTGGGGTTAGGTTTGTCGAAGTCCTTGTATGCCCAGCTGGGGACCTGTGCTTAATTCAAAAAGCACTAAGGAAGGTCTGATCAGGGTGGACTGAACGCATGAAGGGTTTTATGTGAGCTTACTTTTGAGAAGGGAATATCCAGTTGGCACTAAAAGCTGAAAGAAAAATGGAACAAGCTTCCCACTTGAAAATGTATCGCACTGTTTTAATTATTTACGTAAATAAATAAAGCGATCGCTCCGCCCTCGCTCTCAGACCACTCACATCTTCCCGGTACAAGAACACACCCTCGGCAAAGCCAAACCAAGGCATTTTCGGTGCCATCTGCAGAATAAGCCTTATCTTTACATTAGCATCCAGGGGGAGATCATTTTCTGTGTTTCTGCTGTGAGAAAGAAAGCTATTTTCACCACTGGTAAAAAGTACCTCTCGGTGCTTGAACTCAAATGTAATGAATGATAAAAAGAAGGCCTTGCTTTGTTTCTGAGTAAAACCTCAGGCAGCCCTGGGAGGGATGTTGGTTATGGTCTCAATTTAATTTCAAAGAAGACCCTTCACAGACAGAAAACGCGAATGTGGATGCACACTTCTTAGCAGAGGAATAATGCTCTTTTGTAAAACTTCTCATTATCACTAGCATTTGTATAGTGGTCTGTACTTTTCAAAGCAGTTTTTTGTGGATTGGCTCATTCAGTTCCCTCTCTCGATAGGACAGGAGTGAGCCTCACGGAACAAATTAGGAAACCGAGGCACAGAGAGGGTTATGGCTTGTTCCACTATCTGTTTTGCTTATAAGAGGCACCGTCAGAACTGGCATGGACATTGTCTCCTTCTAGACCTGTTATTTCATTTACCTTCTAATATTTGTATATGTGTCGCATGTATTTTTGACGTGTATTTATCTGTCATATATTGTATGGAAGGAGGTGTAAGTAAATATATGTGTGAATAGACAGATGATAGATATAAATAGATAGATAATAGATGACAGAAATCCATCACAGCACCAAAGAGAATAATTAATCCCTGTTTTCCTCATGGCTAGTCAGGCAGTAAACCAAAGTGAACGCCACCTAGCCTGTGTTCTCAATGGGGCATAATGCCACATGGCACTTTTTCCCAGTGTGAGTACCTTCCAGTCTGATTGTTTCCTCTACCGAGATCTCTCTGTAATTATTTTGTATTTGGGCAAACGGCTTTGACTTGTGGGGTTCAAATGCTGGGGCTGGAGGTGCCACAAAAGTACCAATATTGTTCTGTGTGTTTAAAAGGGGGTTGGGGAAGAGCAGGCTTTAGGGATGATGGAGATGGGTAAAGACCAGATAAGTGTGCATTGTTATGCATTATTTAGGGAATCCAGTGACTCAGTATTGAGCCTGGGAATTCAATGCAGGAGAGGGGATGCGGCCCCCTAAGGACTGGGGGTAGCCACCCCGGGTACTGCTTCAGGCGTTACCTCTCCATTTCCAAGACCATCTCTCCCTGGCTAGTGGAGTGCATCCTAGCACAGGCCACCACTTGTTACAGGAAATACAGAGGTGAGAACCTCCGATCCTAAGTCCCCCTTCCACAAGATTTTATTACTGTCTTAACTATAAAGAGCTCTAAAGATACCTTGCAAATAGTCACTTGCTAAGTTTGAACAAAAGTGAATGACATTCTAACATATTCATCCGGAACACCAAGCCCCAGCTTTCTGGAGAACAGAATACTTGGGGACTTTGAACAGAATCGTGGTTATTTTGAGATCCAGGTCTTATGTTTCTTTTCAGATTTTTGGCTGACTTTTTCTTTCTGGTCAGTGTGCTTTGACTCCAAGGGTATTTCGTTACCAAGTAAGATTCTTTTGATAACACTCCTTGTTCTGTGTCACCCCTTCTGACGTGCAGAGGGAGCCTCAGTGTTCAGTGCGTCACAATGAGCGGAAATGATGTCATATTCTAAACCTGCCTTGACTGGTAATTTGCAGATTTGATACAAGATCTCAGCCCAAATCCTTCAGGCCTGCTGTTCCACCCTCACCCTTTCTGCGCATTCTTAATCCTCTCCTCTGTAATTGGTATTGAGTACGTGGGCTCCCCAGGGACAAATAATAGCATCTGCGGAAATTACCTACATACCGTCCTACCACTTGTGTGCTTTTTTTGGATGACAAATTAAGATATCCATCTTTGGCTGTTTGGACAGTTACCTGGAAGGGTTAGCATCATTTTCTCCATAATAACATTTTTATAAATTGTGTCCAAAGGCTGGCACACCTAGCATGGAACTTTTTAATGATGCTTGGACTATTTTGGCCAATGAATGTGAGTACAACTATTGTTCTTTCCAAAGCAGAACCAAATTCCATAGGGGAAATGCACCATCCTTTTGCACGTAGAAAATTAAAAAAAAAAATCATTGTTTATCCTATTCGGACAAAATTTCTTATCAGAAGAAGCATGACGTTTTCTCACAGCTTAAAGTCTAAAATCTTGGTTAGCAAGAAGATCAAGGCTATTATCAGGGAAAAATTTTAAGATTTAAGTATGTTAAAAAAGTGACAATGATACTTGCTTCTAGATCCTCGAGAGCCCAGAAATGTGCTACTTGGGTTCCATCAACTGCTAGACACAAGTAACCAGCCAAAGCAGAATGACTTTTTACAGTGGGAACAAACGATCATTTTTTGGATTGGGCTCAATTCCTGTGAAGAACTTCTGTTTATTTGTAGGCTGTGTCAGAAGTTTGTTTATTGCCGAAGAATAACTTAACCTGTTTGTTGGGGACAAAAATATGTATGTGGCTTATATTTTGGACAAAATGTGAAGGTCAGATTCTTAGGAAGGTTAGGTAATTATCTATAGAGGTTTAAATTCTTTTTTTGTCCTTAATTTTTTTTATTGAAGTCTAGTTGATTTATAAGAGGTTTAAATTCCTGAACTAAAAACTATTCAGAGACCAGAGCCATATTTCTTCAATTTGCTCTTTCCTTTAATTGTTAAAACCTTTTACATAGTGAGGAGCATCTTTGGGGGAGAAAGCTTCATTGGGGGATTTCTGGAGGAGCAGTCTGGCACCCAAAGACCTCGACAGCACTTGACTGAGAGAAATGCAGGAAGCACCACTCTCGGCCAGCTTCAAGTCCTTACGTCACCACCGCACATAAAGGAAATGAACAGAACTCTGCAGTGCAAATTAAGCATACTCAACACTAAACAAAACCTCTGCAGAAGCGAGTCAGTGGTCTGGGCATGTGAGCTGTGATTCGCGCAGGAGCCTGAGCACACAGGTAACTAGGCTCTGAGTCAAAGAAACAGAACACAGCCCGAGAAGAAGGAGATCACTGGATACATGTGGTTTTCAGGTGCCCGGGCAATAGCCATGAAACTACTTGGCTCCAGAACTGAGCTACGTTTTGTAAGCCTGTGTTCTTAGAACAACTAAGAGTTTTATGTTTGATACAGATGGTGTTTATACAGAGTACACGAGCTCAGCGTGAGAAGTAGTCATAAAACAGACTGGGGTCTGGAATAATTATTCACAATTACTATTGTATAATTGGATGCCATGACGATTATATAAAAAATATTTTAAGAAGTAGTCTCTGCTCCCACTTTCACAATAGTTCTTAACAATAAGAGACATATGCTGTAAACATCGTAACATATTCTATGGTGTTTACAAACTTGTATCAGGCTGGCAAAACTGCAAATATAAAAGGCCAGGTTCTCTTACTTGCATCCTTGGGAGAGGCACTTGCCCTGACTCACCTCCAGCAGCAAGCTTACTTTCTAGTCACCAACGGGGCTCCAGGAGCTTAACTGCGTTAGTCCAGACAAAAAAAAAAAAATGTTAAAAAAAAAAAAAAAAAAGAGAGACAGAGAGAGACAAAAAAAAAATGGGCCCATTCTGCAGAAAGTACTCACTTCTTCAGCTTTCTCCAAGCCAGAAAAAGAAACTTCTTTTGGGCCAAACTGTGGCCACTGCACAACAGCACAATGCTTATATTTAAAGTTTCTAGATGGAATTAGTGAATCGACAGACATCTGATCATTATATACAAAAACACTCGTGTCTTCTAAAAGGACAAAAAACGATGAGCCTAAGTTCCTATCACCCTTAAGCAAAGCAGCCAAAAAGAAAATTCATTAGAATTTTAAGTGAAAATACATTTCCTCTTAATCGCATTTACAAAGCAGGTCTGTGCTCAGGAGCTCGGCGGCCCTTCTCGCAGGGAACAGAAGAGCATGGGAAGTAAATTTCAGAACAAATGACTCTGGGGAGGGACCTGTTTTCAAACACACGTGTAATGGGCATGGAAATCAGTGCAGCTCTCCTGTCGCCCTTTGCTATGACTCATGGGTGGGCATCCACTGCTGAATTTCTGTCTATGACTCTCGAAGGTAATTGCTATGCTTTGATGACTGGAGTCTTTATTACAGCTGATCAGGGGATTCCAACGGGCACTGTGTTATCATCGAGAAGTGAGAAGCATCTTTCCTGCCTGGACACCGCTCTAGTTTCCAGGATTCCTAAGGCAGAGGAGTAGATGCCAGGCAGGAGACTATTCATGCAAGTCCACCACCTGTTGCCCTAATGATGGTGCCTCTGAATATTCATCTGCCAGGTAACAACAAGCACAACGTCTGCGACTCAGCAGCCGGGAAGAGTGAGGGTTACCTCCCTTGTCATATCGGTGGCCAATACTTAATGTTCCAAGCCTGGATTGAAACAACCTGTTCTAGGTATGGTTTCCAAAGGGACTACCTCCAGTTGTCCTCCTTGGCCCTAGAAGAGGAAGGGAGGGAAGTATGGAGTTCGTACCCTGCTGCATTATGCCCGAGTGTGCAGCTCCAGCCTTTCAGAGATCCTCAACCGTCTTCCTGTTTCCTACACCTGGCAGATGGCCATGAATGTTCCTGACTCCATGAGAGCAGCAGCATGTGCCATGAACTCTGAGATCAAGGTTCTCCTGCAAAAGAGAATATGAATGCTTAGTGAGCAAGGATGCTCGGGTTTTGCCTATTTGAACTTGAACTCGCACACTCGCTTTTTCTTCCTGTGTATAACACAGCAACGCATGCATGTGTATTTATGTACTGCTAAGCTTGACTGTTTCTTTACGACTATGCTGTACGGTACCTCTTTTAACCAACTTGGCTTAATTCTATGGTACAAGCAGCCCAAGGGACTGTTAATAAAAGAGAACAATCGTCCTTTCTGACGTTATCCTCAGAGCTTTGGATTTTATTTCCAGCACCCTAGTTTCCATTAATAGCTCCCTGTGAATGCATTACCTATTAATCATTCTTACCTTTTCATGTTTACAGATTTTATGGGTTTTCTCTAAGCTTTAGGAAATGGAGCATCTATTTATTTCACTCCTAACCCTTTATCCCACCATCTCATTGGTTCACATGCAGGCATAATATCCCAATTGAGTCACTCACTCATGCATTTGTTCAGCAAATATTTACATGGTGCCTTATCTCATGGAGATATATTGTGATGGGGGAGAGGGTTTTATTCATTCTTTAAGTATTTGGATACCTACTAAAGTGCAGTGGATAAAAAAGAAGCAGGAAATGGGGGTGGGGAGGGGATGGAGGAGTGGGTAGAGGATGGACTGCAGGTGTGAATAGAATCATCAAGGAAAGCCTCACGGAGAGAGTGGTGATGGCAAGGGAAGGAGCTGTGTGACCATCTAGGGGAAGAGCATCCTTGCACTTTAATGACGGTGAGTGCAAAGGCTCAAGACGGTTGGTGTGTCTGAGATGCTGCAAGGCAGCCGGTGCGGGTGGAGGGGAGTGAGCGTGGGAGAAAGCAGAGGCGGTCCAGTGGGAAGCAGGGAATCAGGCTGTGTAGGGCGATGGCTCTCAGCCCTCACAGTGGATCACAATAGCAGTGAACTTCTTTCCTTAAATGGGATTATGATACTGTGGTTATGTTGGAATAAGGTTAACTTTCCAAGCTACATACTGAAATAGTTATGGATAGAATGAGGTGATGTCTGGGATTTGCTCCATAATAATGCAAGATTGGGGGAGATGGATGGGGATATGGAAGAAGCAGCACTGGCCATGAGTTGCAAGATGTGCGGGCTGGGTTATGGGTACATGGATGTCAGCATATCAGGGTATTATTTTGTCTAATTTTGTGTATGTTCACAATTCACCATAATAATAACATAGAAAAGAAACCACCTGGGGAACATACACAAATAAGTAATGGCTCCAGCAATTGGGGTGATTGTTTTGGGGTGCAGCAGATACATTGTTTTATTTGTTTTAAGCCTCCCCGGGCTTTGTTAATTGACTATGCACCTGAGGATCTTCTGGGCCATTATTAGGACTCGGACTTTTACTCTGAGTGAGAATTTTGAGCAGTAGAATGACACAATCTGATTTACGTTTGCAACAGATCATTCTGGCTGCTGGGTTCAGAATAAACGACAGGGCAGCAAGGGCAGAAGCAAGGAGATCCAAGCAATTATAGACAAAAGTAATTACCAAACAGTTTGGTGAGGGCTGGGATAGAATGTTAAACACATAGAAAGGTAGGCTGAACACACGTATTTTCACTTCATCCAACCATTCCTGGGCAATGAGGGGCATTTCAAAATATGCTAGGATGATTTACTGTCAAAGAGAGTCAGAAGAGCCAGGGAAATGCCCACAGTGGGAGAAAGTCACTTGCCCTTTAAGACTTCTGACTTCCTTTACCTGAAGCAATTATGTCCAATATTGGCCCTAACTTCTGATTTTTAATGAGGATGGCAAGGCTAAAGGTTAGAAAAAAGAAATGCTCTTGGAGTCCAACATGCAGGAATATAGCATCTCTTAAACTATCTCTCACTCACTTGAGAATGTACAGCAGGCTTTGAAAATCCAGCCAAGCCAATCAACCAGCCTTTCAATGACACTCCGGCATATATCTCCCTGTGATGGAATCTTCTAAGCAGAAGCAGAGCATTCCCCATCATCCTGGCCTGTATCTTCCAAATACTACTTTTAGCAAACCTCCAGGAAACCTTGTTTAATCCACAATTATCTACCAAGTGTGCCTTCTGTTAGACCATGTACTATACTTAGTGGGAACAAATTGCCTAAGATGCAAACTCTGCCTTTAGGGAGCTTACATTTTGACCTCCCTCTTCTTGACCCAACCATTGTGCTTTAGTTAATACCAACTAAGCACCTAAAGATTATTTAATTTGTGGTGTAGGTCACTACTGATTTGAAATCACATGGAATACAGGGGCCATGTCTTACACGTGAACATTCGTATTCCCTCACCACCAGGGAAAGTGCTGGGTCCACAAAAGATGCTCAAAGATGTTGGTAGACTGATTCCTAGATAATTTTCACGTGAAATCAATAATAAGACATTTAGGAATAATGCCTTTCCTAACAGAGGGATGACAAGATGACTTCAGCTGATCTGAGTTTTAGCCTCTGGAGCATCAGCATAGTCCCTCAAAACCAACTTATCAAAGAGCACATGAGAAGGGGAAGCTGAATTCCCTAGATTTCCCAGTGGCACCAAAGAGGATTGAAGAGTTGATCTTTAGTGCAGTCTCAAACTTAAGCCCTCCCCGCCAGGGCCGGGGTAAGGGGGAAGAAACCCAGATTCCCTCACCTCCAAGAAAACCTACCTTTGCCCTCCGTGTTGATCATTCTCTTTGTATCAACACCTCAACCCTTTTGTATATCATTTGATAAACGAAACCCAATCTTTTTTATTGTTCTAAGTGGAAGTGATTCTGTACCTTGTGCACTTGTGCACGTATGAAAAGTGTCTTTTCCTTTAGCGATGAAGCAACTTTGGGTGGTAGGACAATGCCTCCTACTTCCATAGAAGCCCACAGCAAGTGCTCAACAGACAGTTTTTAAAGAAATAGAATTAACAAAATGCATTATTCTGTTCATCCCTGTTTTAATTAGGATTCTCAATTGGAGAAGATAAAAACCCAAATCAAACTGGCTAAGGGAAAATAAGGGAATTTATTTGTTTTTGTAACTGAAAAGTCCAGGGACACGACTGGTTTCAGGCATGGCTGGTGCCAAGAGCAAAAACAAGTCATCAGGGCTCATTTTCTCTGTGTCTTTGCTCAGCCGTCCACTGTGTGATCTGCATTGTCAGGTTCCACTCACTGACTCTTGGAAGTACCAGCTCATAATACCCTTACGGCTGGCACTGTCAACAGAAAAGAGAATGTACTCTCTCACCATCCCAGGAAAGATCTCATTGTGTTAAGTTGGTTCTTATTGGGTCTTGGGCCCAAGCATAAACCAGTCACTGTGGACTGCCGTAATGTCCTGCTCTGATTGGTTAGGCTCACCAATCAGAGCCTAACCATTGGTGAAGTCACCTGCTTATCCCTGGAGACGATGGATTCAGTTCCCCTAGAAGTACATGGACTGAGAACAGGGAGGAGTGGTTCTCCTATGGAAAGCCAGAGCACTGTTGCCAGGAGGAGAGAGTGCATGCTGGGTGGCATGAATAGTGCACGTAAAATACTTCCTGCAAAGGAAATTCTTCTCAGAGAGTTGGCTGATACAAGCAGCTAGTAGGAGTCTAGGACAAGGGTACACTTGCTTTTGGTGTGAGCCAAAATTAGTTTTGTGGCTTTGGGAATGTGCTCTCTCTTGCTCTCAGCCCACCTTTTAAGTGAGGACATTGCCTAGAGTCAACCCCAGTAGTCTGTCCCTCAAAGTGAGATCATAAGACCTGCCTATTGTTCAGATTTCCTGTCCTTAGTTTTACATATAAAATAAGGAGAGACATTCTTTCCTGCAACATCCACCCAAACACCCAGACCTCACTTGTTTCCTTCTGTTAGGTTCCCTGTGTGGCTGTTGAATAAATGATTGAACATGGGACAGCACTTAATCTTCCTAACAATAGCTCTCTAAACATCCAACACTGTCAGATGCTTTTCTGGCATTTGACAGTGTGCCTGCAAGCAAAGCCATCTATTGAATGTTCACTGTGACTAAGACCCTGTGGACAAAGAAGACTGTAAAGCTGCCATTATTGGCAAAATCAGTCACTGTGGGGCCTCCTGGGGGAAGAGCAGAAGATGTGGAGGGTGATACCCAGCTAAGAGTGGGTGCTGGGGCTGTCCCGAGCTTGCCTACTGACTTGATGCTTTCCATATTGCTTACACGACGGATGGATTTCTATTTGGGAATATTTCAGGGTGTGGGGCTGGGTGTTGGCCCTCCATAACATAAATGATGTCCCAGATGTTGCATTTGTCACTGTAAAGTTCTGTGTTTTGACTTCAGTCCACTTGTTTCTAATCCAGACTGGATTTGCAAATGGGCCATTTCCTCCAATTTTCCAGCACAGCTATGTTTCATATTTAAAAAAAAAATTGTTGATACAATATTTCAGAACTCTAAATGAATTGTAAAGACCTGCTAATGAATTCTACACAGCTTTGGCTTATTTTACTGATGATAGAGTGATTTAGTGGTGGTTTCTCTGCTGTTTGTAATTTTCTTCTTCTTTGGAAATGCCTCCTGATATATTGGACAGGGTCCTCTGACAGAGCCCCTCTGGCCATAGCTGAGGCACTCATCCCCGAATGAGCCAATCAGATTATCCTTTCCTGGAATTTGCCAACTGGAACAGAAACCGAGGGCCAGTGGAGAGGAATTAATGTTACCACTTCTCAGTGTGTCTTAGTCTTTTCTGTTAAGTATGCAGATTCCAAGCTACTTCCTGAAAAATTTTGATTTAGTAGATCCAGACTGGAACCAGGAATCAGAATTTTAATAAGCGCTCTTAGGTGATTTCTATCTTCAGGTTGATTTGGAAAACACTTTTTGGAGAAGGTCTAGGAACATCCTCTGTGAGATCTCCATAGTGGACCTGGTTCTTCCTTCCCAAATTCTTGCGAATGTTCAACTCATCCTTCCATAAATGAGCTTAATGCATTCTCTTTTGTCTTTAAATTGATCAGAGTTAGTTTTTATTACTTACAATGAAAGGCTTAATATGGAAATATACCAAGTCTTGAGGGACCTGCCAAAGGGTATTACAGGCTGAAATCAGAAGAGGGAAGAAGTGACTGATGACTACGGACACAGATGAGCTAATGGAATAAGCCCATGAGCTGGTGGAGGGAGATTCCCTACTATAGTATGCCCTACATTCATTTGCCCTGGAAAGGAGGAAAACATAATAAATGAGGGACTCTGACCCTTAAAGCAAATGAACAAACTATAGCTATTGTTTTGCAGACCTGTGTGACCTCTTATTATGTGCCTGATGCCTTATTTTGCTTCCTATCATTTTATTTTCAGAAAGTAGCCGTTGCCCCCAGGCTGTCTTGGTCAATATCCCCTTTGTGTGAGAATGAATGTTCATCTTTGGGTGGAACACTGATGTATGAGATAAACATGTGGCTAAAAAAAGCACCATGATCCCCTGTTTGACAGCAGGGTCAAGAAGGCCAGCAGGCCAAATGCTTTGTCCTTGAACACATAGTCAGTGACTTGATCTGTTTTCATTCAAAGTTTCTCAATTTCCAGGCCCTGGTATGTGGCTTCTGCCTACTTAAGTGAAGTGAGTCTACTAAATGCTCATAAATGTTTTTGCCAAAGGACCAAACTCTAGTGGTCATTTTACTAGTTTTTTACTTAACCAGAAATCTCTAGCTAAACTTCAGTCTTAAACACTAGAAGATTTGTAACTGAGTGATCCTTAAATTAATAGCAATGCTGTAACCGAGCAGGACCCTGTGCGGCCTTTCAGGGACAGACGCCTCCCTCATGTCCTCTGCTGCAGCTCCTCTCTGAAGCACCCAGATAAAAGTATCTCATGTAGATTTCCTGAGTTTTTCAGATGCTAAAAACCACCACCAAAGGGAAGAAATGAACTAATTGATGATCGAGGTCACGTGGCCCCCAGACCACCTGGCGCCTAGGGATTGATAGTGTTGACCATCCTGTTACCGCAACATCAACCAATCAGAGAATTGTGCACAGCTGATCACCCCCTCCCTTACCTGGCCTTTGAAAATGTTCTGCTGACAGCCTCCAGGGAGTTTGGGGTTTTCTTGGGCATGAGCCGCCCAGTCCTCCTTGCTCAGCCCTGCAGTAAACCTTTCTCTGTTCCAAACTTCGATGTTTCAGTTTGTTTGGCCTCATGATGCAGCGGGCACATGAAGTGGCCTTAGGTAAAAATTTTGGTGAGCCAGCGCAGGGGTCGGTGCCCGCGGCAGGGCAACCCCAGCTCAGGGCAGCCCCTTTCCCAGGTCCCAGCATCTGCTGGAGCTCACTTCGTTCCAGGGAACCCAGAGGGACTCTCCCTGACAGACGCCGGCCGCCCCACGGCATGAGGCTGTTTGGAGCCTAGAAACTTCCGGAGCTGCAGTCCACATTTGGAGTCACGTGCGGGTGAGTCTCTCCACCTTACACAGGCTGGGAATTCTCTCCACTCCATCTGGGTTCATTCCCACTGGGAAGGAAGCTGCTCCAGGCTCATCGCGAGCCACTCTGGGTCCTTTCTATTTTGGGATCTGGGACAATCTATTTGGAGGCTTCTGTCTGGGAGTGGAAGTGGAATTTGGGGGCCACACCTTGTCTGATCTGTGGGACCATGTTTGTTGTTTGTACATGTGTGTCAGAACTTGCATGGGCCAGTTGAGATGTCTTTGGGTAACGGGGCTTGTATGTGATGACACCAGGGTGTCCTTCCCTATTGCGCTGGCCTCACCTGGGGTGGAGTGACGGTCAGGATTTTCCCTTCCCAGCTTTGGTCTTTCATTCAGCTTCATCTCTGACGGGATGTTGGTTGGGGTTCTCCCCTTTTGGATTGACGGGGCATTGGTTAGGAATCTCCCTTTGGGGGCCAGGGAGCTGTGACCCTGAGAAACCATTCTGAATTGTTGTTTGCTTGACATTTGATAACATCAGCTGTGAATAATTAAGTGTGGATGATTAGAGCTCTGTTTCATCTTATCTCTAGTCTTCCTAGAGCATAATTTGCAAAACTGGGAGATCTTCAGCTCTGCACCTATAAATGAAAAGAAATGATATTGTCTTGGAACACTGTGTGACCTCAGCACTCCCTGAGATCTGGAGAACAATGGCCGTAATGGCTCTGTTGTTATATCAAAGTGAGCCTTTGCAATCTGACTTTTATCCTGAGTGTGTATGTGTGTATAAATGTCTTGGTACCTAAGTCCAAATCCTGCTCTGTCTTCCTAGTTTTGCTGAAAGGGAGGCATCTGAATGTGAGTGAGCGTTATATATATTATTGTCTATTACTGTTATTTCTTCAAACTGAAGTGGATATTTGGGAACTGGAAAAAAAAAGATCCCTGAAAACAGCCAAGATGCTTGGGTCCTATATAAACTGTTAAAGGAAGAATTTTTATTTCTCTTCCTTTGCCTTTGAGATATAAATGATCAACCTGGGCTTTCAAGGAAAAAAAAAATTTTTTTTTTTTAAACTCAGGCAGAAAAACTGAGATCTCTGGTTCTGTCTGTCTTACATAAAAATTAACGTGTAAAAAACTCTACTTAATTGACTTAAGAGTAAGCAGTTACAAATTAAATACTTCTAAGTATAAAAAAAGCTAGACAACAAATTTCAGGCTCCTGATCTAGGGAATATCCAATATTAAATTAATACCTGATATTAAATCTAGCTTAAGCATGTTGAAACAATTGACACAGATATGTCTTTTATTGTACCTAGGGTTTCTGATGGTCAGTAGGTTTCTGTTTCTGTTGCAGATTTTGTCAGAAAGAAAAACAAATTCAATTAACTTGGTATGACAAAATTCTTATAAGTAAATTAAATAAAAAAAACATGAGGGCTTTGGGGTGAATTCTTTGAAAGTAATTCTGTTTCAGAAATATCTACCTAAAAATGATCTCCCCAGGTATTTGATTGGACTTGAAATTTTAGAGTTATGCTAACTTAAGTTAAATAATGGACGTTTGTTGAATAGCTAGGTCATTCCCAAATGAAATAAGACACTGGAACATTATTTACTGAACATTGGCTTCCCTTTACAGAAAAATTAAAATTTAGTTTTTAACTAAACTAAATATGTTTAGTGTCACACTGAGGTATTTTCTACACAAAACACATGTTTTGAGAAATTATTATTGGTATTTATGTTTTCCAGTCTACAGAATACTAATGTAAAAGACAGTTCATAGTTAACTTCCTGGTTTTCCCTAGAAATTAAGGTTTTTAAGAGTTGAGGATTCTAATTTAAATATGTCATTAAAGCTACTAAAAATAATAAAGAAAACATTTCAATATACACTAGGAAAGTAGGCTGTATGTTTTGAATAAAAAGTATGAGGAATGGAATTGCATTTTGTTAAAGGAAAAGTTTGTGGAAAGGGAGCCCTGAAAAAGGAGTTTTGCACATGGTCTGGCTGAGATTGGATTACACTTAAGTCGGTAAGTGGATCTTGTTACTAAAAGTCGACTGGTGCAGGACTAGATTCGGTTCCTCTCTGTTAAAAGAACAAGTTTACTTGCTTATGATAACAGACGGTGTAAAACTTTTTGATGTTGTTGACAACCTTCCTATCAAATTCTAATCAAAGTTCTTTTGACGTCAGTTAACTCCGGGGTGCTTCAGCGGACCCCTGAGACATCTCAGAGAGAAATATTAAACTCACTAGGGTTGGTTGCTATGCTAAGTTACATAGACATTGTCAAAAGAGTAATAAGCCTCCTCAGACTGTGTGGTACAGATAAATGTTGCTAACATAGACATTCTGGACCTTATGTAAATTTAGAAATTTAGAATGTTAAAATGTTGTTTGCCACAGCAACAAGATTTAAGTTTCTTTGTCGAAAACATTGTAACCAGATCTTTAACTTTGCCTTTTTAAGTTTTTTGTCATTTATAGATAGTTAAAATGACTCTTTGCAAAACTGTTTCATCGTCCATAAGATTCATAAAAAGGACTTTTTGACAAGTACAGGTTTCTTTTAAATCATACTGCTAAACTGGATAAGGCATTTTAAAAGGCTAATGAGAACTATCGTACAATTATTAGTAAAAAGGATTATGTGAGATTAAGTAAGTTGGTAAATGTGGTTATAATTTTTTGGTTTTGTCTGAAGTATTACCGGCACTTAATCGACATTTTCTCATTGAATTGTTTATCAGATGTTTGTCCCCCTATCAATATTTCAGGTCACTGTTTTACTTCCAACCACACTGTTGCCCCTAATATTTAGGATAGAAAGAGAATTCTCTAATGGAGCTGTCACGATAACACTTATGATGTGTAACAATGCTTGCTCTATGTCTGTTGCTAAAAGCCCGTGTGTGATGCTTGTCTAACAACTGGGTATAAGTGATAATGTACGGCCAATAATGTGTTTCCCTATTAACATGTCTCTGAACCTGTTCATGATATCTGATTAGTTGTCCCCCGACATGAATAACTAGGCAAATATAAGAGACCTAGCACTGAGGGACATGATCAAAACCTGGGGCAGGAGCCATCACCCCAGCACTGAGGGAGGAATATTTTGGTCATCAATGCTTTCTATTAAAAGATTTAGAATCAAAAGGGGAAATGATGGAAAAATCTGCACATATCGAGGTAAGGGGGAGTCATTCTGGCTTATACATAGTCTAACTTAAATGTTTCTGACCAAAGTGGCCTGTTTTATGGCCTTTTGGAGTGCATTGTACATCTGCTTTGGCCTTGAGGAGGGGAATGCATTTAAAAATCAAAGTGGAGTAGCTGTGGTTCAGACATTCAAGGTAAAACTAGGTGGCCAGTGGGAGTAGGACTCCAGACATGCTCTTGCACCGTTGAGAACCCGAAGTTTCTGAGCTGTGTTATACTTGGGAGACCACCAACTGTTCTCAAAGCAGTGCGTGCTGGCAGGTGCAACCTTATGACTTCATCTCTTGCAGCTATTAAATTTTAGACAATAAAATTTAGATGAAATGGTAGCAATAAAAAAAAGGAGATGTGTAATGGCCAATACCTCCTGTTATACGTATGTAAATACCACATCAAAATTAAAACCTACTTAGATAAAAATCAATTTGCTTGGCTTTCTGTTACAGAGGGCACATGAACTTGCCTTTGGTAAGAATGCAACAAGCAGAGGTTTCCAAAATGGATATTCATATATATTTTTGTAAAAAGGAATCTCTTATCCAAGGAATGCACGTATGCATATTTTAGGGTTTCAGAGTAAGGAAAATCTGCAAAAAGATTTCTGTTTCTTGAATTGCATTCTAGTGCACTAGTATACTTTCTCTTTTCTCTGTTTCTGGAAAGTCAAACCTTAAAATAGCTTTCACCACCCTCTCTCCAATATTTGGTATGTGGATGGGATTCTATGTCACTCTAGATTTCCCTAGAAATACTAGTTTGGACTTGCCTGACAGTGTGACTCTTGGCAAACCAAGATCATTTGATATAGAGTAACAGTGTCCACTGTAATACATCAAACCTTTCTTCTTATTCCTCAACCCCAAACTGCCTTTTCGTCCCCTCTCACACTGACAGCCTGCTATCAATTGCAGCAGGGAGAACACAGCCTGGATATGTGGCAGGTAATTAGTTGGCTCTCTATCAGCAAGAGTTGGCCATTTTATTAAGTGTGTTCACATCTTGTTAGCAGTTCCTCGCCAGGACCCATCAGCATTGTGGCAGCTTTTAGTTTGTTAATGTAACATTAAGTCTCCTGGGTAATGAGGAACTGAGAAAGAACATTCTAACGGGGCAATATTTGCTGTCCTTATTTTTGCGTTGCCCCTGAGTATCTAATATCAGCTTTATGAGCCCACTGTCAAGAAGCACTGTCACCTTGTCCTACTTTTTTGTCCCTGTCCTCCTCCCCATAAAAGTGTCACCAGTTAAAGTTGCTCCAAAAATACTAGAGCAGAATGAATCTCACGAATTAGAAAAGTATCAAATCTCAGTGTCTCTTCTGCTGTTGTGAAACTGTCTTTGGAGCTAAGCTTATGGATTCCCCCACCCCCTACGCCCACCATCCAATTTTGTTGCTAGTTTAAGTTGATATGTGCCTTGGAGTGAGTTAAGATTTTTCCACTTTTCATGTGTTAAATAATGATTTCACGTACGGACAAGACACCTGAGTTTTGGGGTCATCAGCCTCAGTATCAAATTTAGCATCATGTCATCTTCTGCTCTTTCCTATCATCATAGGGCAGTAGAATCTGTAAGGTTTTTTGCTTGCCTACCAGCTATTCTGCTGCATTTGGTAACCGCATCCCCAGTTCTCCCTTGTCTGTGTGGTGGGGGGGTTGCTGACGCCATTCTCGGCCCCGAAATGGACAAGTGAACCAGACCTGGCCAGTCAGAGCACCACATCTTACTAGTCACAGGGATGGATTTGGAGGGGGCATGTAACTTAGCCACACTCTGGGTCTCTAGGGAAGGAAAAAATGCTTCATTAACTTGCATTGCTCAGGAACGAACAAGTTTGTCGCAGACACTGCGTGGGTGAAAATGATGTCCAGTCAAGGAAAGTGAGGCCAAGAGATGCAAGAACAAACCTGAGTCTGGTGACATGCTTCAGGCCTCGAGAGCCGGAGCTGCCTGCAGCATAGGTTGGGCTCTTCAAGTTTTCATGCTAATAAAGTCCCTTTTCTACCAAAGCCACTGAGTTGGGTTTTGTCATTTGTTGCACATGAGTCCTGACTGATACTCACGCCACTTTTTCGTCCTGTTTCATATATCCACTTTTCCTTCCCTTTCGCAATCCTATGTATGCATCTCAGTCAAAATCTGCTCATCCCCTAAGACTGAATTCACATGCCCCCGCTTCCAAAAAGCAGGTTCTCCTGATACCTCCTCTAGTCAGAATGAATTGCTCACCCTTCTCTTTTTCCACCTAAAATTCTCTATGGCGTTTTTCACATTCACCTTTCACGTTTTCGTTTCTGTTTCTATTTATTGTTAAGCTTTCTGGTGGTGCTGTATCCTGAACGTTTTAAATATTCAATAAGGTATTTGAACTGAAATTCGTACCTTTGGAGGCTGTGAGCACTTTTAGCTTCTTCTTAGGAAACATTAATTAGATTAGTGACGGGTCCCCAAAGCAGCACTTTGGAAACTGACCTGGTATACTTTAAAGTACTTGAGTTAACAGATAGTCAGCTATGAAAAAGGTCTCATGGTCAAACAAACCTGGGAAGCTTAGTTAAACAAAATGGAATTGGTACTTTGTTCGAGCCTTTATTACACCAGTGAGCAACACGACTCTGCAGGCAGGAAACAGGGGGTGCGGATATGACTGGGATGAGAGTTAGTCAGGGTCCAGTCAGGAGACAGAGCCATGTAGTCACTGGAACTGGGGAGGTTTAATGTTAGATAATTGTTAACTAGTTTCAGAAGGTAAAGAGAAATCTAAAGAATACAGGAAGAAAGAAATTGGGGAGAGGGCTCCCCCGTAACTGAGATCCACACCTTCTTGCAGACAGTGTGGCTCATTTCACTGGAAGGCAGAGAAATGACTGAGATGCCACTTGCCCCAGGCTTCAAGGAAGAAACTCCCACTGAGATGCCAGCAAACCTTGTTTCTGGAAGCTGCCCAGGGGGGACTCTTGAACTTGCTCCTCAGATCTTACGTCTGTCCGAGGGAAAGAACCTGTATAGTTTCACTTTGAAACTGGCAAGATTTAATCCTTCTTGTTTTAGATGTAGTAGCATTGACAACCACCAGCAGGATTTTAAGTTGTCTGAGGGCTGGGACCATGTCTTATTTTTCTCTCTGTGTGCCTTGAAGAGTGCCAAGTATGTATACTGTTACCCTTTTCCCAACGTTATGCTGAGTTCGTTATACTTCTTTAAGGCACTTAATATGTTCTATCTGACATGAAACAAGATGATGAGATTTTTGCTATTTTATTTTCTATCGTATCCCTAGTAGCTACAACCATAGTGGCCACTGAACAAATCTCTGAATGAATAAATGAGTGGATTGTTGTTTGATAACACCTGCCCTTCAGAGGCCTGAGGCAGACATTCAGGTCATCTAGGAAGATATTCCCTAGGGGCAACTAGTAAGAAGTAGCCTCAAAACGATTACTAAGCGAAAAAGTCAAACCAAAACAAAGCCAAAAAAAAAAAAAAAATGAAAAATGCACAGAAGCATTTGACATAGACCTTATGAATGGCCCCAGTCCCCATTGTCCACGATCAAGAAATATTCTTATATATCCATTAAGGGCAACAATATGGATTATATGTGTATTAGTTCCTGTAATATTCTGTGAAAATAAGAAAACACAGATGATGGGAACTCAACGTGGGGCAATGATCAGTGTTCGACGTTGGAACAAGATAGGCTGGAGTTTGAGTATGACTCTTGCCTTCATTACTTACTAGCTTGATGATCTTACTTGGAGCTTATTTCCTTCTCTTTAAGAGGCAGTGTTAAACCTTTCTTTGCAAGGAGGTTGTACAGTAATGGAAATGTAGTCTTAGCAGGCACAACGTCTTGCTTAAAAGGGTCCAGTAGATTATAGATACTATTTTCATAGGTTTGAGTCTTTCTTCTGCTTTATTAAAATCTCTTATAGCCTAACACCTCAGATTCTTACAATGACCTAAAAGGCTTTATATAATCTGGACCTTGACTACCTCTCCCTCTGAGTTACTACCATTTTCACCTTCCTCACTGAAGGGGCAGTGCTGCCCCCCAGCCCTTTTAGTCTTCCCATGTACTAAGCTTGTCCCTGCCTCAGAGCCTTTGCACTTGGTACTCCCTCTGCATAATATGCTCTTTGAAAAGTTGGCTCCTATTCAGCCAAAATGTTATTGCCTCACGCCACATCACTTTCTATTAAATCACTCTGTTTTATTTTCTTTATGCAACTTAGCACTCTCTGAAATGATCTGTTTATTTGTTTACTTGGATGTTGCCTGTCTCTCTCCAATAAAATGTTGAGCCCCCAAAGAACTAAAACTACATCTGTCTCAGTTTCTGCTGAAGCCCTAGTATGTAGAATAGCACCTGACACATAATGGGCCCAGGAAATATCTGTTGAGTGGATGAATTTTTATCAGTCATTATCTTCCCTTCCTATTTGAAAAAACATAACTAAATCAGTCACAGTTTGTTTCATTGAGATTTGACTTGTAATATGGAGTGTTTGGCAATGCATAAATGATTAAAGTGAAAATTAAACAGTTAGAGATGCTAAGAAGGAGGAAAAGTCTTGAAGAAAATTCCCAAACTTTTTTTTCCCCCAAAGTAGTGCAACTGATTTTCAATGTTTACTTCAGTGTCCCTTTTCAGCATTCGTTTTTTTCTCCCCTCCATCATCAATCATTGTCAATTTGAAAAAGTATAATACTTAGGGTCATTTATCTAGACCTATTGGAGTCTAAAATTATGCAGCTTCAGTCAAATATATGTGAATAAAGACTGTCATTTCTGATTAATGACATGTGACTTGAATGTCTCACAAAATCACGTGTGCCATCCAAGCTTTACAGAAAGGTTATTATCGTAAGGTCTTCCCCCTAATGTTTCTGCTTTTCCCTCTAAGAATCCTAGAGGATCAAGTTTCTCCATGGGACAAAAAGCAAATGTTTAATGATTTCCATTGTAATTGTTACTCAGGTCCTTGGTGTGCTGGACCAAGAGTGGTTTTCAAGTTGAAAATTCTCTTCCACTGGATGGTTAGGCAAGCTTATGTTGTTGCTGTTTTGCAATTTTTGTTGCCAACATAGCCTTCCCTATTATTGAAAAAATAATCCATGTAAGACACTAATCTTATTCAGCTGATGCAGAAAAAAAGAAGAGTGAAAAACATGCCAATTCTTTGTCAATTACCCTTTCCATGATTCATCAACTCTCTTCTTGAAGCATGAAATTCCACTTCAGCAGAGTCCCAAAAATATGGAAAAGAAAGATTTAGAAAGCAAACCCAGAAAGAGGAAAAGCCAGGACTGAAATAATGAAAGATGAGGGATTTTTTTGTATGAAGTGACACTCTGTCTACTTCTCCTCAATGATATCACTCAGTCTCTTAGACTATTTCTATGAAATCACTTTGAGAATTCTTTTCTATCACAAGGAATATAAAAGGAGACCATTAGCAACATGAAAACATTGAAGACCATTTGGAAAGTCCAGTAGCATCTTGGTCCCTTCTCAAGTACCCTATGCGCAGTAGGTATCTATAGCTCTTTTTTTGGTAACTGTCATACAATAAATTAGGGAGTCTCTACTGCGCTAAGCTTTATGTCAAGTCCTGACATGTGTACAAAAGCCCAATGAAACATGGCCTTTGCCTGCAATATTTTACTTAGGGTTAAAACTCATTTTTTGAAAAAGGCACAATAGGCCATAAACAGCTGAAACTGTTTGTGGGTTGGGTACTATGTGTTCAGAAGAGAGAGAAAAGTGACACTTTGAATGAAGAATTCTTGGAGGAGACGGCATTACACTTGAACTATGCCTTTAAGGATGAGCTGTTCGAATGATGAAAGAGGAGCCATATTAGCCATGGTTGTCTTGGTTGTAAGTGATGGAATCAAATTCAAACTGGTATAAGTAAAACAGGGGATGGTTTGGTTCTCAGCTGTAAGCCCAGAGGTGGTACTGTGTTTAGGCATGGCTCGATCCTGGGTGTCCAGTGGTATTCTCCAAGATTAGTCTCATCTTCTCCATCTCTTGATTTACATCTGCTTTATCTTATGTTGGCTTCATTCCCAGACAGGCTGTCTCTTTGGTAGCAAGATGTCTGCTAGCATTTCCAGATTTAAATCTCATCAACAGTCCCAACAAAAAGCAAATTCCCTTCTTCTAAACAATTCTAAACACCCTGGGATTCAGCCCAAGGCACTCTGATTGGGTCAAGTGATCCTCTTTGAAGTAGTCATTGTGGCTTTCTGGTCCTTATTCTCTGTTAAGCAGAGATTAGAGTCCTATGGATGGAGGAGTGTTTCTCCATGGAAATTTAGGGTGCCGTCAGCAAGACGCATGGGGGAGTAGATGTTGGATAGACAGACGTGAGACATGGCGGTAGGAGGTAAATCAACACGTGTACAGGGGAAATTATGTTCAACTAAGAGGTGTTCTATAAATATAAATAAGTATAGTGGGTTGGTTGTGGAGTGGCAGTGGGAGTAAAACTTGATTAGAAGAACATTATCCAGGAAGAAAATGCTGTGTTCACGGAAGAAGGGAGAACAGAGATTGATTAGAACATAAAAATATCTTGGAAATGGTGAGTAAATAAAGCTAGATAAACAGATTGGACCGAAACATAGAGGGACTAGAAGTGATCTAGAGGCTAGTAAGATTTTACGCGCTATGTAAAAGCAATTAGCCGTTGACGGAGGCTAGATACCTTCTTTAAACATTGCACCATGCTCTTTGCTGTGCCAATAGACTCAAAAGGCCTCCCTACCTGTTTTCTTTCTGTGAAGGGAAAGGAGCTTGACTTAGTAGCATGCATTTCTCCCGAGAAGCTTGGTGTGAGCCAGCCAGGGTGAGCCCTTTCCCCCGACCAGTGAGTGACTGGGCCGGAAGTGGGCGTGAGAGCCACCTCCACTTCAAGAGAGGTGAGAAGTCTGTCGAAGGAATTTCTGCAGACAGTTTTTTTTTCATAAGGAAGGTCTAAAGGGGGAGAGTCTGTTTTCTTCCTCCTTGGGAAGCTGGCCCTGATACCTAGAACTGTTGAAAGCTTTTACTACCAGTCTGAGGATAGGAGCCCACACAAGGAAGTTACGAGACCCTGGATCCTTGATGTCAAAATCCTGCAGCCTGCTCTCCTTTGGGCTTTCTGTTCTGTGACATGATCAATGTCTTTTTTGTTTCAGCCAGTTTGAGATAGGTTTTCTACTATTTTCAGCCAAAAGCAACCTAAGAGATATACTTTTCATATGGAAAATATTGACATAGAAATCCTTATTATAAAGGCATTTATTTATTCTTTTATTATCCATGCAATAAAATCCTCATTAAAATAGAAAAGAAAAAGTTACATTATCATTTACAGAATTTTATATATATATATATATATATATATATATATATATATATATATATATATATATATATATATAGTGCAACTTCATGGAGAAAAAAAAAAAAAAAAACTGGAAGGAAATAGACCAAAATCTTGAGTCCCTTTTCAGGCTATAAGTTTAGATGACATGATACTTTTCCTTGTTCTGTTTTTTTTTTTTTTTTTTCCTTTCCAGATGCTGTATTAAAAAACTTGTTGCCTTTATAAAAACTAGAAAATGTAAGTTTTTTTTCAAGACCAACCCGAATTCAATTAACCTGAATTTTGAGCAACTGGTTCTTGTTGATACTTTTATTTTCTGGGTAATTCAGAACCCTTTTGATTAGCAATTGTTCTGAAATCTATTAGTCACTTTTCTATCTTAGTGAATTGTGTGGTAACCGGAATGGAATTTTTCCTTACTGATGGCAAATGTCTCAGGCTTCAGGTCATGTTTCTGAAGGTCAGGGCCTGGAGATACAGACTGAGCTGGTGTTGGAAATTAGGCTTCATCTGTACTGACGGAGTGTGGCCCTGAAAACTGCCTGCCCTCCCTGTCCTGTGAGCGAGTCCCTGACAGTCATCTTACTCTATTATTTGAATGATTCACTTAGTATTTCTTTTTAAATTGGTTTACTCTCCTTTCAGGAAAAAATTAATTGAAAAGGAAAACTTATATTCACAATAAAAATTGGTATCATTTCTGATGCATAGAAAGCAAGCTATAAGGATAAGCCAAATAAAATGTAATGATATTAATCACATTCTCCCAGCTACTACTGCACTCTAAAGATTCTGAGCCCAGGTCCTGATCTGTCTTTATTTAAAACAGAGATTATCAAATGTTAGAGAGATATTAGAAAGACTGTTAATACCAAACTGAATCGTCTGGAGTACTGAGAAGAGTTGAAAAGGATTAACTTTCTGGCCAAGAGATTAAATATTATTTATAATTGCATTCCAGTGCCATTTGAAGTTACATCCTCCAGACCGCCCAAAGTGACTTATCTTTAATATATGTGTGTTACCTGCTTCATTCCACATTTTAGGAAACAGTGAACTACGTAAGTGGCTGCACATTAAAACCACTTGGGGGGTTAACATGCACACACACACACACACACAGTCCTCAAACAATAATGTGCATCAAAATCACCTGGAGCACCTGTTGAATTACAGCGCTTCTGACTCAGTAGGTTTGGCATGAGGTCTCAAACTTTGCATTTATGACAAGACCCCAGGTGATAGCAACCCTCCCTCCGAAGACCCCACTTTGAGAATCACTGTGCTGGACAATAGAGGAACCAACCTAGGTCTAATTTCAAAACAGTTTTGCCTCCTCAGTTTCACTGAAGCCCATACACGTTCGTCTATATGGTGAGCGGAAGACTAGAGCAGAGCGGAAATCCAAATGAATTAAGATGCACATATTTCTTAACCTTTACTCCAGCTAGGAGTACATCAGTTCCTACAAGTTGAGCTGCAGCATAAAGTAAATAGATCTGCTCTGAGAAAAGGTCAGTACACGTGTTCGGCTACAATCTAATTTCAGTCTATTGCCCTCTGCCCCCACTACTCATTCTGGTGCAAGAGATACAATGGAGAAGAGCTTGAATTTAATTGTCTCTTCTATACTGAAAGCTTCTCGGCCCACAGAATATTCATGAGAACTAAAGAGAAGAGCAGAAGAAGACAGGCTGGTCCGGCCACAGCCTCACACACATCACTCCTCTATCTCGAAGACAGCCGTTTCTCTGGTTTCCATCAGCGTTTGGGAGCAGGCATCATTATATTTCATGACAATCTTTTAAAATCTTAAAGTCGTCATCAGCTCTGTTTTCCTGCCTCTTCACTCACTCTGTGTCATTGCCAAGAACCCAGAGACTAGGAATTATTGCTGAAAGAAACCTCCAGCACTTCTCACCGCGACGGCCTATTTGCCAGCCCTTCTGCCGATGGTGGGATTGCGTTGAGTTTCTATGACTTAATAATTACTTTAATTTCACTTCACACTGTTCTGAAGAACTCTTTTTGAATGAAGGGCACTTACCACACTCCTCGTGCTCGCCTGGAACTGACGCCGCTAATCAGAATGTGTAGAATTAAATAAAAGAGTAATTACGGTAGGCTGTGATGTGTTATAACAGATGTACCGAACAAGGCTGGATCAACTCATTGCTCAGAAGAGATGTAATTTATTAAGGCAGTTTCAGCACAGATCTTACAAGCACAAGTGGGAGCATTTAACAGGGTAAAGGAGGAGGAAAAAAAAATGCATTTTTGAAGCATGGAATTTAATAAAATGATTCCAATTATTTTATTTATTCTGTGCACTATTCAGGTGCATCTTCCTGTAGCCCTCGGTGCTCAAATCTGTTTGAATTTCCTGTCCGTGGGAAATAGGTCCCTTCTTGGTTCAAATGACCAGGAAGGAAAGGCCTCTAAGGGTAGGGAAGGGGCCACTGAGATTAAAGATGTCTCCCCACCCCAAGGGTCTGGAGTAAGCCTCCAGTCAACCAAGCTACTCATCTCTCCCTTTCTTTTAAGATGATCCAGCGGGTGCTAAGTGGAAAACTCAAGGTGAGAGCAAGTGAGACCCAGGCTACTGGAAGCAGCTGAATTTAGGAGATGCTTTCTCTTTTGCCCTAGGTCCCCATCTAGCTCCAAGCTCTGCCAGACTCTCAGGGAATGTTTTCCCTAAACACTGTACTTAGAGCTCATTAGCTAAATTAGATTGATTTCAATACAATTTTGATAGAATTTAGCTTTTGCTGTGGATCCAGACTCTTGCTAGGCATGGCGAGGAGGGAAAGAAAAGGTAGAAAACAAGGGTTATGTCTTCCCAAGGCTTATGAATAACTAACAAAGACAAGACAAGTCCATGCACTTCCAGATTTGAGAACAGATCCAGTACGCCATTAACTAATTGCTTCAAAAATAATGTCTAATTGTTCATAAACAGCCTAAGGGATAGGGTTTGTGACACTGCTTGGAGAACCCAAGTCTTGACCTGGTCTTGGGGAAAACCCTGAATGTCAAGTGATTCGCTCTCATTTAATAGGTCTGATTTGCCAAGGAGGGCCTTTAAAGGGTGACTTTTTGAGATGCTATATTTTTTTCCCCTTGAGCTTGTTCTTCATCTGTCCTCCGTACAATTTGTGTGGAGTTACTCTCCTAGGTTGTGTAGGACCATTGTTTCATTTATTTAGTCTCAAACTCATTTATCTATCTAAATTTTTATAAAATTTACAAAATCATATATATATATATATTTTTTTTTTCATGGATTAGACATATCAAAATCATATATTTTTTTTTCTTATGTTTGTCTTGGGCCACAAGTAGGCATCAAGCTTTTTGAGGATTACCGATACTCTGTATTCTTCTGTGTATCTTACCAGAGTGTTTAGGACAGTATTTGGTTTTTTGTTTGTTTGTTTCCATAGAAGCATTAAATTCACTAATTGATTACAATGAAATATAATGATGATCTTGGCTGTCTAGATCCGAAGTAGCACAAATCTCAAGTGTGGATAATGAGCAAATGTTTCTTTCATTTACTCCTTCTTTTTAATATTGTGCTGGTGATGAATGAGGCCAGAGGGTACGTGAGTGGTGTTACAAGGCACAGCTGACTACACCAGAACAAACATGGGTTTTCAATTCGGAGACCTGGGCTCCAAACACCATGGGCCTGGCACCAAGTTGAGTTCTGGAAACCCTTACTCACTCAGGTTGCCCGTGTCCCCCTCTGTAAAGCAGGCCTGACAGTAGTACTCACCCACACATGGATTTGATGTGGATCAAATGAAATAATATGTGCAAAACATAAAAAGAAGTTCTGGTCCTATATAAATAAATAGAAATTGTTGTTTATGATGATAAAATGGCGAGAATGGAGCACACATTTCAACCAGCATAAATCAGTTTGATCAAGTCCAGACAGTTTGGCAGTTTCGATAAATCTCATGGCTTTATAAAGTCTCTCCTGTTTACTTGAAAAATCATAACATTTTCCAAAAAAACAAATACAGGCCTCTTTAATTTGGGCTGCCTTGTGGATTGAGAAGTGCAGATGGTTACCAAATGGGCTGCTGGATTACTGGGAGACAGCTGGATTAATTATCCTTTTCATCAGGTTGGGCGATCTTGGCTGGAGAAAGGGAAGTTCCGTACATGTCCCATCCTTGCGTGAGCCTGCCGAGCACATCAGGTCTGAGCAGCTCGAGGATCTGCCCTCGGATCTCCTCCCTGCTTCAGATCGAGCCCTAATGGGAGCTTGGAAAGGGTGATGAACCGTTGCTGGTGCTCACAGAGCCCTCTGCTGAGTTTTGCCTTCATGCCATCCTTTTCCATTAAGGGCATCTTATTTACCTTGAGAAACCAGCCTTCTCTCAGCCCTGAGAAAAGTTATGTGACCCAAGCCTGGCCAGTCAGAATTTTGTATTATCCTGGCTCCTAGGAGCACCTGACCCAAGGCAGTCCATCCAGGGCCAAAGAGATGCAATTCTAGAACTATCAGAAAGCAGAAGCCTTACTTCTCTTTTTTTCTTTTTTAATTCAAGTATAGTTGACTTACAGTATTGTGTTAGTTTCAGGTGTACAGCATAATGATCGGTTTTTTTGTAGATTACACTCCGTTGTAGGAATTCCATTACAAGATATTGGGTATAATTCCCTGTGATGTACAGTAAATCCTTGTTGCTTATCTGTTTTATGCATCAGAGTTTGTATCTGTTAATCCCGTATTCCTTATTTATCCCTCCCTACCTCCTTCTCGCTTTTAATAATCATGTTTGTTTTTTATGTCTGTGAGTCTGTTTCTGTTTTGTAAACAGATAGATCATTTGTATTATTTTTTCAGATTCCCCATATAAGTGATATCATATAGTTTGTCTTTCTCTGAGTTATTTCACTAAGCATAATATTCTCTAGGTCCGTCCAGGTTGCTGCAAATGGCAGTATTTCATTCTCTACTATAGGTGAGCAATATTCCATTTTACTAATTATACCATGAGTATATTCATATACTCGTTTACCATATTTTATATATACTTATGCCACATCTTCTTAAACCAGTTGTCTGTTGATGGGCTCTTGGGTTGCTCTGAAGACTTCTTCCACTTGATGCTAGAAGCTGTAATTTGGAACTGCTGATAGCCCATTGTATGGGAGCATGTGCCTGAGAATGGAGCCGGTGCTGAGGAAATCAAAGCTGAGAGATAAGGACACCTCCCTGGCCATATCATTTGGACATCTGGACGTAGTGACCTATCAGCAAGTCCTTCCTTGGACTTTATATTGGGAGTAAAACCAACACACACTTCTCAGAGGCAAGTGGGATAAAAATCAAATAAAGGAGACTGTTACAGGTCTTACATACTGGAGAGTGCTTTGTCCTCCTCTGAGAAGATACCCTCCCCCCACTCCACATTGTCCATCCTTCCTAACTGGAACCACATACTTTTATATGGTCTGCTGTTTGCTCTTGAAATCATTTCACGTCCAAGTTTTGACACCCTAGTAGATTGACTTATCCTCGAGGGTCGGGTCTTGTGTTTTGTCTCCTACCTGACATGTGGAGCTGCTTAGAGTGTACAGGCTCAAAATGTATCTCTGCTGGGACTGCTGGGAAAATGGGAGTGTTTGTTTGGCTCACAGAGGATGGTGCTTCTCCATCAGGCCTGTGTATGGCTGGAGGGGACAGGCTGCTTGGCCTTAGCTAAGAATTGTTTCTCTTACGACCCACAGCAGTTATAACACGGGGACTCTGCCTGAGCTTTCCAGGACATGCCCGGGTTTGAGGGTGGGCGGCAGGGAAGGCGATGTGTAACTGAAGAGCAGGTTTCCTCATTTCCTTCTGCCTTTGCCATCTCGTCAAGACTTCCAGCACCACCTGTGTTTCCTGCAATGTGAAGGCGTCTGACTGCTGATGTTGCACCGTGTGTGGAGAAGTGGGTCAGAGGACAAGACCCCTGGACAGCTTTGTTATCCAGTCCCTGGATTAGGATGTGCATGCAAGTCCCACGGAGTCATGGCTCTTTTGGTTTCTCCCTATTGCTTTTTCCGTGAGGCCCTCAATCAGATCATTCAGGCTGGCGAAGGGACAGAGGTTCTGTCATCACTCTCCTGTCAAAGCCTTTTTCCACCCCCATCCACCACCTGCCATGGCACCAGAATAACTTCCTCCACTGTAGGCAAAAAGCAAAAGCTCTGTGCATAGTCAGTGGTCCTCCACTAGAAGCAGCTGTATCCCAGGTCCACCCCCGGCCAGGGCATTGTTATCTCAACAATCATTGTAAAATGGGCTTTGATTATTCCTTACAAAGTGCTTTTACATACACACCTTGTTAGTGCTTTATAATGCCATGGTAAGTCAGGACAATGGTGGCCATGATTGCATAGT
Organism: Camelus bactrianus; assembly: GCF_048773025.1. NCBI lineage: Eukaryota > Metazoa > Chordata > Mammalia > Artiodactyla > Camelidae > Camelus > Camelus bactrianus. Next base: position 73,480,261 of record NC_133547.1, read on the forward strand.
TTGCAAGGGGCAGGGCCAAGTTTGGAAAGTGTGTCTCCTAACTTTTTTTTCCCCCCATCAAATCATTTCTCTTCTATAATATCATCTTCTGGACCAAAAGATTGAGACCAGACCCCAGCTTCCCCAGTCCTCTTCATAGCTTTCTTCTTTCGTTTCCCTGGAAGAAAACAGAACCCTCTCCTACCCTGTTCCACCTGTGAAACTTTGAGCCAGTTGCGCTGGAAATGCAACACAACCTTTACGAGATACACGAACAGGGCCCCTGGCATCTCTTTCGGTGCTGACCAACTCTGAGAGTTCCAAGGACTCAAGGAGAGGGTCACGGTGGGATGGTGTTCTAGACCCTTGGAGCAGGATTCCTCTGTCACCAGATGAATTGTGATTATTATGAATGATAAAGAGGTCCAGTGCTTTATTTTTCTTACTTTTAAAAATTCTGAAGCGAATGTTTCTCTCTGCACCATAACTGATCATTTTAATTTCCTTGCTTTTGCTATAATAAAAATTGACGTTAAAGGATGCCTGAGGCAGTGTAATGAGAAAATGAAATTAGTTTTTCAGTTGACTGATCAAAAGCATTTTATATGTGATAATAAACAGTTTATTTTATTCTTTTGCTTATGACATAATTAATGGCAAAAGTATTTTGCTGAAATTCATATTGTCTGCTGAACTCTCTTTCCAAGTTCTAGGAAAATAATATTTTTGTAATTCTCCAGACTAGACAAAAACATAAGCTTTACTGTCCTCTGTTCAAGAGAATTCATAATCTTTATTTAACCCTTGGTGATTTGCGGTTGCTATTAGACCAATCAGGTCAGGGAAAATGTTTGTCTACTACATTTCCTTCCTGGGAGTCAGTAATATTTCTGTACTGAAACTGAAGCCAGCCTACCCAGTGGGCTTTGTCATTGGACCGGGCTTCCTAAAAGCCTGATAAACTCAAGTTTGTTGTCAGGATTAAAAGGCACAAGTTTAAAAATAATGTAGACTGGTGGCACCCTAACAAACTGAATTTGAACTTTTTTTACATTTTTGACTTTGAAAAATGCATTGTTTTTTCTCCACTAACCAGGTAAGAACATGATGGATTTGAATGAATGTTGAATTGAGACTTGACCTGGCTACTAATCCCAAATATCTCCTTCCCCATGTATGAATGTGGTATTTCAATTTAATTTAGCTCTGTCTCAGTTTCTTCATCTGTGCAACTTCCTAATTTAACTTAACAATAATTGTACTAACTACTAGGAGCTTGCTTTGTGGCAGGTGCACCAAGATATAGATGCAAAGACATGTCCCAAAGCACTGCTGGTAATAACATAAAGCTGCAGGCAACCAGCATCAGTTAGCTTTTGCTGCCTAACAACTACTCTAAAATATAGTGGCTTAAAATAATAACCATTTTATTTAGCACATGATTCTATGAGTTAGATGGATGGTTCTGGTCTCAGCTGACTTGGCTTTTGACTCTGTTTTGATTTTTTCACGTCTATGTTCAGCTGGCATTTTGTAGCTGGATGGTCTAGGATGGTCTCCCTCCTATGTCTGGTGGTCGGCAGGCTGGTTAGTCATGTAAGGCAGCTACTCTTTGCTCCATGCAATCTCTTAACCTCCAGTAGGCTAGCCTGAGCTTGTTCATATGGTGGTCCCAGGGTTCTAAGTGCAACAAGAAAGAGAAAGCCCCTATATACAACATTCTTAAAGTCTCCACTTGAGTCAACATTTGCTATCATCCTATTGGCCAAAGCAAGTCACATGGCCTAGCCCAGAATCCATATCATAGGGTACTACCCAAGGGAAGGGAATCTTTGCAGCCTCTTCGGCAGACAGTCTACCACATGACCTAAATAACCGTCAATACCAAGAATGGTTGATTCAATTACATTTCATATTTGATCTTTGCACAAAGTTTTTACACATGCTGTTCATTTTGTTTGGAATGTTCTTCCCTCTTCATTTATTTAACTCATTTTCTTCCTTTAGAGCTCAACCTGAGAACTTTTCCCTGCTTCTTTGATTGAGTCAAATCCCATCTCTAAAGCTCTCATAAACACAGTATTCCTTCCTCTGTAGCCCTTCCCACATTTGCAACATGACATTAATTTGTATGGTCATCTAATCATTATTGGTTATCCCACCAGACTGCAAGCTCAAGAGCACAAGGACTTGTCTAATTTTTATTTATCACTGTATCCTATCTCACAGTCTAACAGAGTCTGTAGACAGTCTAACAGAGTGTCTGGCATACAACATGAAAGTATTCACTGTCATTGTTTTTAGATTATCTTTAATGTCTTTGTCATTGTTTTTAGATTATCTTTAATGTCCATCAGTGTCATGTAGTTGTCACCATGGAGTCTTACATATCTTTTATTAGATTCATTCCAAAGTACTCCACGGTTTCAGTTGATTTTTAAAATTTTATTGTATTTTTCTTTGTTGCTGGTAGTTAATAACACAATTGAATTTTGTCTATCAACCTTGCAACCAGACACCTTGCTAAATTCACTTAATTTTAATGCTTTGTAGATTTTTTGAATTTTTCTTATATGAAATTGTCATCCATAAATAGTGACTATTTTATTTCTTCCTTTTAAATCCCTATCTCTTTTATTTTCTTGCCTTATCACAGGACCCAGGAGCTTCATTACAAAGTTGAGTAGAAGTAGTGACACCAGGTATCCTTATTTTCTGTGTGATCCCAGAGGAAAGCATTCCATAAGTCACCATTAGTATGAGGTTTGCTAAGTATTTCCTTATAAATGTAATTATTTGTAAACTATCAAACATACATAAAATTAGAAAGAATAGTATTGTAAAATCCAGATGCCATCACTAGGCTGTAACAGTTATCAATATTTTGCCATTGTTGTTTATAGTCTCACACTTTAATTTCTTTCCTCATAAAATAATTAAGTGCATTTTGAATAAATAAGTTAGTGAATGCAGTGGAATTCTATGTAACTATTAAAGATATAGGAGGTCCATTTGTATGGACATAGAAAAATCCCTAAATGGTAAGTGAAAAAAAAAATACATACACATGCATACCCTGTTTTTGTGTTAAAACTACACGTGTGTAGGTATATAACTCTCTATACATGTATGTGCATAGAAAAAAGAAGGATATTTATCAAGCTGTTAACAGAGGTTACATCTGGGAAGTGAGAACGGGAGGAGAGGATAGACATAGATTTTTCTTTTTTAATACACTTCTGTCTTATTAGAATTTCTTTCAATGAGCTTTTGTAATTTAAGAAAACCAATAAAGGAAAATAGATTATTAAATAGCTAGTTTGTGAGCACTGAGTAAAGAATGCAATGATCCAGGAGCTAACAAGCTATGCAGAACTCATTTCATTTCTTTCATCTTCTTTTTTTAAATAAGACGATTAGACTGGTATTTCACGGGAATACAATAGATTAGTGTATCTTAACATCCTTTGACCTGGTTTCTTGTGATACCCTTGTAGACAAGGTGGGGACACGCAGTCTGAGGCATGTTCCGTCATCCATCAGTATTTATGGAGAACTTGCTATAGGGCAAGGATCTGGAGTATTGCACTAAACAAGTCAAACAAGGTCCCTGTCCCTAGAGGTCTTCCATTCCAGTTAGGAGGACGTTCAATACACAAATGAAAAATTATGTGCAGATATGTCATCTCCTCTGAAGGAAGTTAGAGAATGAGATAAAGAGCAATGAGTTGGCAACTGGGTGGTCTAGCAAGAACTCTCTGAAAACAAAAACAAAAACTGTGAGATCTGAAAGCTGAGAAGAGCCATCCAGGTGAGGAACAGGGAGAAAAATCTACCCTGAGAGCCTGGCTGGTGGAGAGGCCATAAGGAAGCAAAGAGCTCAGTGGGCTTGAGGAACAACGAGGAAATCAAGGAGGCTGCAGGGTAAAGAGAAAAGGGAGAGGCAGAAGGAAGTCAGGGCAGGAAAGGAGGTAAGTTTCAGATTAGACTGGGCTGCGAAGCCAAGGTAAATATTTGCATTTTAATCTAATTGCAACTGGAAAGCTGTTGAAGGATTTTAGACAAGGCAGCAACGTAATCATACGGCTTTTGTTTGTTTATTTTTCCTGCTTTGTTTTGATCACACTAGCTGTGTAGAGAATGGGCTGGAGTGGGCTGAAAGACAGAGACACTGGGAGGGTGCTGTTTCAAGTGAAAGAAGTTGCCAACTCAGACTAGAGTGTGGTAGAGGAGATAGATTTGTGATACCTGTCTGGAGCAGAGTTCCCCAGGACTTATTCACGGATTGAATCAGGTTAGAAAAAGAAGGAATCAAAGGTGACTTTTTGGCTTGAGAAAATGGCACGAGTATCTTTTATTGAGGTGGATAAGACTGGGAGGTTAAGTTTGAGATGCCTCCCAATATCCCAGTGGAAATATCAAATAAACGGCTTGATAAACAGATCTGGAATCTCCAGAAGAGGCCAAAATTTGAGATGTATATTTGAGACTCTTTGGGAAATAGATGTATTTAATGTTGATAATTTCATCATCCCTTGAAAAATCTGCCTCTGAAGAGTGTGGATTAAGTCTTGGCAATGTCACTCCAGGATTCTGCCATTGTTCTATCCTGTTCCACACATTTAATGATCTGCAATATGTTCTCATCATATTTGTGATCGATACTCTGCTTGGAAGAAGGCACAGGGTGCTGGGTGAAAGAAAGAACGATGAGGTAAGGCAGCCATGGGCAGGCCTGAATCAAGATGACAGGGAAATGCATACCAGCATCCAAAATCAGAGTGGAGGACTGTTAACTGACTAAATAAGACCTTCACATGTAAAGAATCACCCTGGAAGTTTGGTTGTCCAAAGGCTTAATATGAATGAATAGTGTGTTAAAGACATTTAGGCACATGAGTAGGACCAGACTAAGACTTTGGGTCCTTAGGCAAGCTAATAGGGAGAACTCCTTGAGAATATGGTTCTTGTGCAGAGACTTACAGGAGGCAGAAGAGGGAACCATATAAATATCTGAGAAAAGGAATTTCCAGACATTTGGAATAGCGAGTGCAAAGATCCTGACATGCATGTTTGCCTGACATGCTAAAGGAACAGCACAGAGGACTCTGTGGCTAGGATGGAGAGGAGCAGTAGACTATGAGGTCAAAGAGGTAATGGACCTTGCGGCCTCTTTGACCATTACTCTGAGTGAAAGAAGATGCTCTTTGAGAGCTAGGAGCAGAAGATCGACACAGCCTGACTTCTGTGACCACATATAGCTCTTGAGTTGACGTGTCACCAATCCAGACATATTATAAATGATGCCTTCTCAATCCAACCCTCTGTATGTTCTTAGAACATCCCAGGGTCTTTCCTTCCTTAGAGCCTTTCTACCGACATTTTTTCTGCCTGGATCAAATTGCTGGCTCCTTCTCGGTCTCTGCTCAGAGTGCACCCTTTTAAGAGGCTTTCCATGAACTATCTAAAGTGTTTCTTCCCACCCTCAGGTACTCTTCATCACATCCCTGCGTTCTATTTTCTTTAATAACACTTCTCACTATGTAGGTTATCTTTAATTTCTTATGCATTTTTTATGTCTCCTGTGTAAGAATTAAGCTCTGCTAGAGCAGGAACTTCACCATTCTGGATTAGTGCTGTTTGTCCAGTGCCTAGATATTGCCAGGTGCATAATAAATGCCAGATGCTTGATAAATAGTTTTTGAATGAAAAAAAAAAACCCCACATTTATTAACACCCACATGGGTTATGATAAAAAGGGAGGGCAACTCCCCTTCACTTCAGTCTTTTCTTTATCCCTCCCAATTCTGAGATTCTCTGAGCCTTCCACATGGTCATCATCCAAAAGACATTCTTGTGTTCTTAACTGCAAGTGGGACCGAGCTGAACAATGTACAGAAAGAACCATGTAGCTCTTTCTAATTTTATAGTCTAAAATCTACTGTTACAGTTTTTTTTTTTTTTTGGAGAACATATGTAAAATTGTCTAGCACAGTATGTACTTGGAACATAACAGCTACTCAAAAAAGTATGTGCTGAATCTGAGTCTATTACAGAAAAATGAATGGTGGGTAATTAAATCCTATCCAGGTTAAGGGTAAATGTATTGAGTAGTAAATTGTATTTCATCCTATGCATATTTATAGAGTGATTATTATGTATATGGTGTTTGACTAAAGGAAGTGAAAGGAACTAAGATGTATTGAGTGTTAGTATGTGCCAGGAATTATACCAGATGTCCTACATCTCACTTACTCTTAAAAACAATTATAGGAAATGGGTTACAGTCCTAATTTTAAATAGTAAAAATATATGGTTTAGGGAATCTGAATAATTTGCTTATAGACACAATTTTTTCCTCTTTGTCAGCATCAGCAGTTAGCTAATTCTGCATACTTTCAATATCTGAATTAAATAAGGGATCATTTGGAAAATTCTTTTGAATTTTAACATTTTATTTATAAAAAGTTTTCTAAAGAGTATATGTTACTTCCTCATCTTAACAAATCCAGGGAAATATCATAACTTACATGCTCTTTGGAAAATTGAGGGTCTTATAAGGTAGTTGGTCTACATTCTACACATCATTTTTTTCATTCGAATATTATATATTCAAATTCATAGAAAGTTTTTAAATCCACCATTTTAACTTGATAAAGTAAATATATTTATTAGAAACAAATAATTGATAACAAATTTAACAATAAAACACAAGATAGTACCAGCAAAATCAAGAGTAAAATAAAGATGTTAGCTATCACTATGGTTATTCAACATTTGGGAGTCTCAGCCAATGAAATGAAAATGAAAAAGAGATGAGAGATAAATATTGAAAAGAGAAGAGCCATCATTTTTATACGACATGATGGGCCACATGCACATCTCAAAAATAAACCAAATGAAAAACTATCAAGACCAATAGAAGAATCCACTGAGAATATTGGACTAGTACAAAAGTAGTGCTTTCCTAAATTCCAGAAACAATCAGTTAAAATAATAATAATAATCCACATTGACAAGAATAATAAACAAGAAATAAATACAAGAAATTATTTCAGTCAAAACGTGACTTTCAAGAAACTTTTGAAAACCACAGGAAAAAAAAATTTATCTGAAGCTTTTTATTCTCTGTCAACAGTTTTTAGAAGTAAAAAAAAAATAAAAATAAAAAAATCAACCCTGCAATCACTTCTTGGAATTGTTTTGATTTGTCAACAATTTAAACTCTGACTAACGTAGTTTGTGTAAAGAATGTTACAGCTTTGAGTGTATATGTGTGTGGGTGCTGATAATTTTGCATTTTCTTTGGGGGATTGGAAAAGGAAAACAATTCAAGCTGAGAAAATTATTCTTAAATACTCATTTTTATAAATTTTATTAAAGAATTTTGTTAAACCATTGCCCCCCAAATACAAGATCTCTACAAGAAAACCACAAAATTTTATAGTATATCATCTTTACAGTTTAGAAAATAATGGAATGCCATGTTTAACTCCCTAGTGAGAAGAATTAATATTGTTCAGTTTCCTCTACATCAATCCTTATATTGCATACAGTTTCCACAAAAATGCCAAGACCCTTTAGGGGGTATCTTTTGGGGAAGTAGTGACTCTTACATTTCTGATTTGTGTTCACAACTGCAAAGTCCAGAAAAGGACAAGTGACCATGTTGCAGCTGGATGTGTCCTCAATGCCAGATGAGAGGTATTGCCTTCTCCTTCTGCATTTCAGGAGGTTATTTGGTATAATATAATAACTAAATAGAAATAATAACTAAATATGAGTAGAAGCTGCAGACAGGCAAGTAGCATTAGGACTTCTAACCATGGAGAAGTCTAAATAAGCTGGTCTAACACCAACAAAAAGATACTATATAGGGAGAGGATTGTTTCAAGGGCCACACTGGTCTCGAGTCTACAGGCAATGGGATGGCAGAGAGGAAAATCCAGGAAATTTGGATCAGAGACTTGCTGTGTGATCTTAGGTTAGTCACTTGCCCTCTCTGAGGGTCAGTATCCTTATCTATGGAATGAGAGGAGTGATCCAGGTAAATATATTATAAGATTTTCTCCAGAAACTTAGGATTCTCTGGAAATGACTCTGGGGCCGCCTCAGGGGACAAGAAGAAAGCTGCCCGGAGTTCTGTGGTTCCCCACCCCCACCATGTCTACCAAGGTCCAATCTGCTTTATATTAATGAGGTTTCTATCAATAGTTTTTCTAGAAAAAAGTTCCCATGTGTTCAAAAATATATAAACTAAACTTAAACCAAATTCCTTGATCTAAATAATGAGAGTTAACATATACTGAGTATTGGCTTCTGTTCTTAGTACATAACATGTTTTATATCATTCAGCTCTTACAATAACCCTATAATGTACCTATTCCCATTTCACAGATAAGGAAACTGAGTCTAAGTCACTCACTCAAAACCATAATTTTTATATGAGAAGTGGCTGTCTGATTCCAGAGGGTGGTTATGATGCTGTATTTGCCTCCAAAGGGAAGGCAGGAACGTGGATAATTTCTAAGTCTCTTCAGATTTGAAAGTTTGTGTCTATATTTGCCATTCTATATATGTTAAATAAGTGTCATTCAAGATGCATTAATTCAGTCATTCAATAAATAATTTTTGAGCATTTATGGGCTAGGGTTTGGGACCCCTGAAGCAGAGTGGACCCCTGCCTTCATGGGGCATCCATTGCCAAGTCAGCTGTGGGCACTGCCCAGGAAACTTGGGTAGCTGTGAACAGAGCCAGTGGGTGTCCCATGAGCTCTGCCTTTTATAGGCCTGCTCCTCATCCTTCAGTGACCACGTTGCCCAGTTCCTGAAAGCACAATTAATTTTTACTCACTTCCTGACTGCAGTACGTGTCATCTGTCATTGAGACTACCAGACCACTTTGATGGGCTGCAGAAGCACTGGGGCAGCTCTGGGGAGGTCAGAGTTCCCTGTTAGGTCATAGTTTCTGCTTGGAGGCAAAGATAAAGCGATTTGGAACTCCCACAGGAACAAGTGAAATGAATGGGGACTAGTGGTCAGGGAAGAGGGACTGGAATTTAAAATCTTTGGAAATGTCAACAGATCCAGGAAAGTCTCCTCAGCCCAGGGTTCTCTGAGACTCACCTGGAGGAAGATGATCAATTCTAGAAACATCAGGGACCACCAGGTACTCGACATAGATAAACAGACGTTAATGAGGCAGATTTAGTTAGATGATTTTATAAGCACCGCCATGTAGATCTATCAATGGGGAAAAAAATGCATAATTAAGCTCAGGTTGAAGATAATTCTCCCGCAGCGTGTACGCCCAAGCTTTATTCAGTTATTTGGGGAAAAAAAATCTGATGAAATGTAAAATTACTCTATTTAATCTGAGTTTCTCATGTAGTGTGTGTTAATATTTGTCTTCTTTTTTACTTAAGTGGCTCTGTGGTTGAGTTTGCAATCACATAACCACTGAATATGCAAGATATAAACCACAGGCAATTCAGTGATATCCAAGGCAGTAGGGCTGCCTTGATTAAGCTGGTGTATTATTAAGATGATAAACACAGCCCAGCCCAGCCCAGCCCAGCCACTGAGTAAAATATGATGTCTGGCTGAGGGTCACTTTTCCAAGAGACAGCTAGAGCCCTGGGTGCTGTGAAGGAGTTGAGAGGCAGCACCCCCCACCTGAAACCTCCCTGCCCTGTCTCCTTTGGCACTCAACATTTTGTTTTTTGGAGACACCAATTAAAATATAACTTTGTTACGGGGGAAAAAGGAAGAATCACAGGAACAACTGAATGGAATTTCCCGTTCTTCTTCCCACCCTTGTGGATGGCTCCTTTTCCATTGCCTTCCAGAACTCCTTTCCTTCTGTCTGACCCTTGAATGTTGGGGCTCCCAAATTTGGGTTCTTAATTCTTACTGTCTTGCTTAACAGTGGGAAGTTGACACCCTGGCTCCACTCAGAAAATAGAACCCATGCCAGATCATCCAACAGAAGACAAGTTAATAAGGGCAACTGGTAATAAAAGGGTGGGGAAAACTGCAGAGCCAAGGGGGGGAAGTTGAGGCAATCCAGAAAGTAGCAACAATGGAAAAACTCCATGGAAGCAGTTGGCACTACCTACGTCCCAGGGCCAGGGCTGCCCAAAGAAGCTGGAGCCACAGAGCGAGAGGCAACCACTGTGGGAGAAGTGACCATAAACAGACGTGGAGGCACCAATACCCTGACTTTTCCCTTCTCCGCCTTCCTGTCTCCTCCAAGGTCTCCCCCTGGGAGAAGCCAGTAGTCAGTGACACTTGGGAAATTGGCTACAACTAGCAGGTAAGGGGCAGAGAACCAATGTGAGAGTGAACAGGAATTGGGAGTTTGAGATTTGCAGATACTAACTACTATACATAAAATAGATAAACAACAAGTTTCTACTGTATAGCACAGGGAACTCTATTCAATATCTTGTAGTAACCTCTAATGAAAAAGAATATGAAAAGGAATATATGTATGTATATGTATGACTGAACTTTTGTGCTGTACACCAGAAATTGACACAACATTGTAAACTGACTATACTTCAATTAAAAAAAAAAGAGTTAACAGGAAATAGCCAGCCAATCGTCTACCTCACTCACTCACCGATATGGGGTGATGAATTCCTATTTCCAGCCTAGACCTCTTTCCTGAGCTTCAGATGCACACGTTCACCATGTGTAGACATCGCCACCTGGATCTCCGCCCAGTATTTAAAAGTCGACCTGCCCAGGACTAATTCATTATTTCCCAAGAGTCACTTCTTTCTTTTTGTATCTGTATCGTCCTCAACCCACCTCCTCCCACCAGCCTTTTCATTGTGATTAGATTATCTAGTGGTTTATCTATCTGTTGATTTTTTTTAAAAAAGAAACAATACTTTGATTTACTTAATAATTGAACTGCTTTTCTGGGTTTTGGCTCATGTATTATGCTTTTATCTTTGTTGTTTCTAGTCTGCTTTCTTTTCTTTTTTTGAGATGGGAATTTGTTTTTATGGCATCATTTTTATTGATAGAAATATTTAAGGCTTTGTAATTTAATTTTTTTTAGAATTATGCAATTTTGGTTTATATTTCAACTTTCACTTGAGCATGTTAAATGGAGTGTTTTTAAATCTCAGAGAGGTGGACTTGTTTTTTTTTAATTTTACTGTTAATTTCTTAGTTTACTGAAAGATCTGAGAATGTTATTTGTATTCTTTTTATTGTATGGAAACTATTATCTTTATGAAATGATGTATCTTCAGTTTTCATGAACCATTCATTATGCATTGATAGGAAAGAAAAATTCCCTGTTCTTCGGGAGTACATGTCAATGTTTACTCTCAAGATCTGATCTTTCTTATGTTTATGCTATTCAAATCTTTTATATTGTTACTTAATTTAGGTCACTTGGCTACTAACAGTGGACTGCTGAAGCCTTACATTATATAAGGTTTCTATCTATTTCCACTTGCATCTCCAACACTGAAAGCTTGAAAACAAGCACTTGCTTAGTGTTGAGCTTTCAGGTTAAATAAATTATGACATCCATTCAGTAGGACATGTTACAGCCATTAAACTGGATAACGAAGAAAGCTATTTTTATTTTACAGGATATACTATTGAAACATACAGTCTACATTTTGTTAGAAAGCATTCTTCCAGACAATCTAAAAAAATCTACAGTGCTTAAATTTTCTGTAAGAAATACGTATTGCTTATTTAATGAAAGAAAAGAAAATCTTGAAACAAAGGCTGAGTTCAGTTCCGCAATATTTATTAAGTGTCTAGAAAAAATGGGCCAGGTGTTGTGCTGCAGGGGTGAATGAGACATAATCTCTTCCCTTAAGAAAGTCACAATTTAATACAGAAGACAGATATATTTTTTAAATGACTGTAGCATACAACAATAGAATAAATAAATTGTTATCCAGAAAAGATAGTGATTAATTCTTTTCTTTTCTTTTTTTAACACATTTTTCCCTTTGTCTTTAAGAAAAAAAAATTTTAAAATGGAGGTACTGGGGATTGAACCCAGTACCTCATGCATGCTAAGCATGTACTCTACCTCTGAGCTATACCCTCCCCTAAGAGTGATTCATTCTTAATGCAGTAAGAATTACTTAATGAGGGGGCCCTTCATAGAAAAGATAACTGATGAGGCAAACCAGAGTTGGGAAAACATACCCTTTTCCAGCTAAGCCCACAAATATATATTTGAATACAAAGCAGGCTGACTATGGGGTGATCCCTTGATTTCCCTGTGAGGGGATTTAAAAAGTTTTACAGCTAACTTAAATTTATAAACTTGTAGAGATATTTAGAAAGAGTAAAATATTTCACTATGTTCCTTTTATTCATCTACTTAGACATAGTTAATTAAAAATCATGAATTACATAAAATAATGTAATTACATAAAATAATTTAGAAATATTGGTTTTTGTACTCATAATTAAAAAATATTTATTCTAACGCTTCCCTTAGTTTTCAACTTCAATGTTTTTTTACTTCCAGAACCACAATTGGAGACATCGAATTTATAGACCATCATAGTCATGTCTGTTTAAATTGTTTGAGATACAGCACTGCTAGGGGCCGAATTGTGTCCCTGACCAAATTCATATGTAGAGGTCCTAACCCCTAGGATCTCAGAATGTGACCGTATTTGGAGATGGGGGTCTTTTTAGAGGTCATCAAGTTTAACTAGGTCATTAGAGTGAGCCCCAATCCATACTGGTGTCCTTTTAAAGAGGGGAAATGTAGAGACAGACAGGATTACCTGGAAGAAAGCATGTGAACATGAAGACGGCTACTTACAAGCCAAGGAAAGAGGTCTGGGACAGATCCTTCCCTCACAGCCCTCAGAGGGAGCCCACCTTCTCTACACTTTGATCTCAGACTTCCAGCCTCCAGAACTGTGAGACAATGCATTTCTGTTGTTTAAGCCGCCCAGGTTGTGGCATTTTGTTATGGCAGCCCTAGCAAACTAATACATACATTTTTGTTTTTCCCTCCTGGAAAAAAAAAAAATTAGCATCCATATGTCAAGTGCAGAGATTTGGTCATTCTTGTTCCTCAGTTCATAGCATACTATCATGGGACCCTTTTAAAAATGTGTTTATTTTTACTTCATTTCTGATTATTTTCTGCATCACCTTGTATCTCCAGTCCCATACCTCTTTTCACTCTAGATGTCCATGCTAATATCCTAAATGCAGACACTACTTCCAGCCCACCTCATATATGTGTGGAGAATGCAGCCTTGAAAAATAATAGTGTTGTCTTCCATGTATTTGTTTTATATCTGCATTATGCTATTGTTTGATGAACCTTACTTCTAATTTTGTTTACTCAAAGCCATGATTCTGAATTCTCTCCATGTTGCTATGTCACGAGAGTTCATTGTTTTGGACTACTGCATAGCATTCCATTGTCATATAGCACACTTCACCCATCTCCCTACCAAATGATGGATATTCAGGGACATCTAGCTCCTTGTTACTACTGACAATGTGATGCAGCACTTTTGAACCTGTGCATGACCTTGTCGCTAAAAATGCTTTCTCGTAGGAATCCTCCCAAAGAACATTTAGTAAAATAGCTTTTTTTTCACTGCCATGATATATTATTTCTGCTCAAATGCCTTCGTATTCATCATCTCATTGGATACACTGACCAATCTGAGAGGTTGGGTAAGAATGAAGTTATTGACCCTATGCCACAGATGAATAAGCAGTCTCAAGGATCTGGAGATGTTTAAGCCTTACCTAACAGGTCAGAGGAAGGTTGAAAACAGAATCTGGATCTTCTGTATTCTAGATGGAGGTGATGGTAAAAGGAGTCTACAGGGAAAGTGGGAGAATGGAGATGAAAACTGGAGTGTATGTATGTGTGTGTGTGTGTATTCCAATCATTTGGCTCACTTTTTCAAGAATGGGGGGATAATTAAAAAAAAAGTAGATAAAGCAGAAAGTTTATTTAAATATATATATTTATATATATATAAAATAAAAAGTTCTTATTTGGATCACCTCCTAATCTTGTCATGGAAGACAAGGCATGGACATTTTAGCCTCTGACATTACTGCAACACCAGGCCTAGAGTGATAACACTTGCAGGTCAGTGGGGTATGTCGTCCTTCAGGACTGACCCTTCTGTTTTCTGAAGGTGAGGACAGTGCCCTGGCTTCAGATCATGTTACACTCTCAAGGTTGGCTGATTCCTTTTGCAAAGGAATCATCTGGTTTTTTTTTTTTTCGCTGACAAATGTATGTTATACATTTTCCTTGGGCCTGGCTGCATGCTCAATTCTAGACATATTCTAGTGAAAAAGAAAAAGTTCCTCCCCTCAGTGTGTTCCTTGTCCAGAGGCCCTCCAGGTAGAATGATGACTACTGGGAATGGAGAGCAAAGGATGGGATGGGTACCCAAGAGTGGGGACAAGGGACTAGAGGCATCCCTGTCTTCAAGACTCTTTTCCCATTCCCATGTAATGATACTTTCTTCTTCCCCCTAATTTCTTGGAGTTCAAGGTAGCATATGAAGATTAAGCCCTCCCTGCCCTCAGGAACAGAGAAATCCATTTTTATGTTTTGAGTATTTTGTCTTCAGGTTTAATGGACTAACAAAGTCCATCATCAAAAGGACAAAAGGAAGGAGTGTTTTGGGATGAGGGAGAAGGCTATGCGGACACAGGAGGGTGGGAGTGGAGCTTCCCCTGGCTTTGGGTAGAAGAGGCCTGTGGATACAGAGAAGCTTGACTCAGCCACTGCCCTGTGCCATCTCCCTGGATGGATGGCCAGACCTCAGAGGGTATGACTGCGTGGTCCAACTAGGGAGGAAAGGGTTCTGAGGCACTGCATGGCTTTCACAGGCCTCTTGAGGTAGGAAAGTGGGTAGCAATGAGGCTCCAAGAGAGCAATGGAAAAGCAGGCCAAGATTATTGGTAGAAAATATAGTGGGCGGGTGTCTAAAGGTCTCCCTTCTTCTTATTCTGCATTCTGAATGTAGGTACAACTCCAATAAAAGACTGAGAAAGGATTTCCCATCAAACTCTTGCAATGGGGACTTAAAGAAAAAGTTAAATTGATTAATGAAAAATCAAAAATTGTGCTATTGCCTGTCTGAATCTTACGGCCAAGATCCTTGTCTGTGATGGGGGTATTCAATTGGAGCCCTGCTGAGGAAGGGCCATGGCCTCTGGCCACCTGCTCAACTATGCTGGTTCTGCAGCTCAGCTTCGCTGAGAGATGCTGACTGTTATGACTGTTTCTTACTTTACAAGAGAATTCCTGGCTCCTCTGCTACCTTTCTCCACAGGCTGTCCAGGAATTCCAGGTGCTCCTCAGTGGTGGTTTCCAAGAAGAAAGGCACATTTTGGAGCCTTAGGCTCTTCCCGGGGAAGCCTGTGTAGCAGAGTCTGACTCTCTGGCAGGAGTTACAACGTTACCCATCCCATTAATGGGTAATATGCACAGGGATAGGTTAGATTGCTTCCATTATTCAAGGAGCTCCATGTGCCTGGTAGCAACAATTACCAAGACGCATAAATACAACAAAGTTAATTAAAATGTTAGCTGATATAAATAACCTAAGGTTATTGAACATTGTTCCATTTTAAATTAATAAATACGCAAAGGTAATGTTTATAATTAAAGCTATAATTTATCTTCATGCTCTGTTTGTTTAATAGCAGTGGTAATATAACGCTACATGCAGAAATGTAGTAATAGATTTGTTTAGCACTGACATTATAAACAAATGTCTCAGTCTATTTATTCTAAGTTATGATACAGATTCTTTTCACATGCATCTGATGGCCTTTAAACCATTTAAAATGAACTGCATTAACATAATCTAATCTTGATACTGAACATAACATTTCAGTTTGAATTATCCTGAATCCATGATCCATTTTATTACTCACAAAGCACTTTATACATTTATGATAATGGCAAACCTTGCTCTGTTATTTAAATCCCATTTCGAACGGGATGTTATTTTTTTTTTAAATAAATAAACCCCACACATTTGGGGTAGTAAAGTACAAATAAGGAAAAGTCAATGCCCAGCAAGCCCTTTAACAAAGCAAACAATTCAGATTTTTATGACATTAGCAAATAATAAAGGGAAGAACTGACATTTACAGTTGATGAAATTTTATGTTATAACAGATGATGAAAATGGAATGAAAATCACATGGAAAAATTTGTCCAGGAGGGTCAGCCATTCTAAGGCAATCTCTACCTGTGGACTGTCTTCAGGGTCACTTTTCTAACGTCAACCTTTATTCAACCCTCAGAAAGGTCTCAGGTCTACCCTGGAGAGTAAGGCTTGTTCAAAAAGCAGAGCAGGGAACATAACTTCAGTCTCCTTTTGAGTCCCCCTCCTGTTAGCTTCCTTCTCTGCCCTCCCCACTTCCTCCTCCCTCCCTTTCATTCACCACCTCCTGCTCTCCAGGGAACACTTATTCTCCACCTTCTAATTTAAATTATAATAAGCAACCAACCGGTTTTCTCCTATGGTTGCTTGAGGTAGGGAGGAAAGAGAAGAGAGTTTTCTGTTTCTTTCTTGTGTATTGCTAATGTCTTTCCCTTAACACAGCTTCTTGTTTCTTTCCCTTCTTAATCCCTGTTAAAATAAATGTTTCTTCTGGGTTGATCTGCAGTCACTGAAAAAAAAAATTCCACTTTATTTTAGTAAGAATATTTCTTTGGATGTCTTAGAAACAGTTGCCCCTAAAGTCAAATAAACAACAAATTTAATTTTTTTTTAAAGACATTTCTTCCTTTCTTCTAAAGGAAGTTAAAAATGTAGCAAGCCTATTTTTGGAGAAAGAATGGACCAGAGAGTTTAAAAAAAAAAATCTAAACAGATTACACACTTTGAAAAATCCTAAAAGGATTTTGATACTGGAACCTCTCAAATTCAGGAAGGATTTAAATTTAGGATTATAAACTATCCCAGCGCAAAATCCTCCTGTGATCAAATATCACATTTTAGGGGACTGAGTGCCTTTGTAGCTGCCTCTCAGGCTGGTTCTTCTCGTTCTGTTCTGTATTAATAAAACAGGAGGACTGCGGGGCTCAGGGCAAACTTTGCAGAGCTGGGCTGCCAGGCTGGCCTGCTGTCAAAGACTCAGGCTTCAGAAATAAGTCAGAGGGTTCCAGTCCTTCGCAGAAGCTCAGAGGGGCTGGGAGAGGCTGAAATGGTTGCCTGCAGGTAGATCTCAGCTGCAAGCAAGCCCTGAATAAAGAGGCATGGGATTGGGCCCGAGGAAGTGATGTTTGAGGAAAGAAGAGATGATTAAAACCCCAACTTCCCCCTCCCTTTTGCTGCCTTCCCACATATCCTTTAAATTCAGGCCCTCTTAAATGTACCCTATGTTTGCTCCTTTCCTATGGGTGTTATGTGGTATAGACAGAGAGAAGGAGGAATGGGTTGGCAGGATCCAGAACATGCTACCACAAGATAAAGTGTTTTGGAATATAGAATATTTTAAGCTGATGGAATTTGAGAAATGGCAGGTGCAGGAGGGACTTCCTGACCTTCCCCTGAAGCAGATAAGCAGATAAGATAAGCAGATAAGACCTTCATGTGAGAGAGTAATGGGGAAGAACAAATCTGACTCCATATTAGAGCTGTTCCTTTGGCTCTAACCCTGTGCTCTGTGTCCTATGCTTAGTCGTGCAGGTTCTGCACCTTTTGTAAAAGAACGTTGCCTGTAGCCTGAAATACATAGGAGAACCCATTCTCAAGACTCTATCTTTAAGGGTATAACATTTTTTTTTGTTCATATACAGACAGCAAATTCCAGAACAGAGAATAACATTTTCTTGTTGGCGGTCTACAGGAACTTCATGACCTGACCTACGTGGACAGCTGCAAGAACAAAGGATCTGACACCAAGAAGTTTGCAGCAACCAACCACATCCCTTTCCCTTTTTTAATGTAAAAGGAACCTGAATTCTGACTTGGATAAGATGGTTTTCTAAGACATTAGTCCCCCATTTCTTGATCGGCTGGCTTTCCGAATAAAGTCATTATTCCTCGCCCCAGTACCTTGTCTCCCGATGTACTGGTCTGTCCATCGGCGAGCAGAACGAGTTTGGACGCGGTGACAAAGTTTGGCACCAGCCGGCTTCCATCGGGGAGTTTTCCGGTTGAGGCTCGAGAAGCTGCCGGGCCCCCTTCCCCTCAGGATTCTTCTCCCTGCAAAGTTCCCCGAAGTGACCGGGCCGCCCCAGAGCTGGGCAGCTGGAGCCTGGAATCTCATCTGGGAGAGACTGTAGGGTAAGTGGCCCCGATGTGTGCAGCGGGAAACTTTATTCCTCTCCTGTTTGGGGCTTTTTTCCCGGAAAAAGCCAGTTTGTTTTGTGCTTGAGGCGGGTACCCAGTTGGCGAGAGGGAATAATTGCTGGACTTTTACCTGATTTGTGAACTGGTTCGTTTGTCTCTGGATGCTGGCGTTTCTGTGTGCCAGGTGTGTTTTATTTATCTTGTATTTCTGTCTTAAAAGAAAAAAAAAAAAAAAAGAACGAGGACTGTTTCAACTATCCCTAAAGAAGGTCGTCTGAGGCGCGTTTTGGATAAGTGGTCTGATTACAGCGATGAACCTGCGCCTAGGGGAGGATGAACAGTGTGTGACCGTAGTACGTGTGCGGATCTCCACAGGGGCTTCTGCAGGGTTATCTCCACATACCGCCACCCTTGCTGTGTTAATTATGTCATTTGTGGTCCCCTGTGTTGTTGGTACGTGTTAAACCCCAAGGCCAAACTTGAGCATGCATTTAGGATTTCTGTTTATCCTCTGGGTTTTTCATTTCATTTTGTTTTGATTCTGTTTCCCCATTTACAGCCAAGTTTTATGATATTTAAAACGTTTACTGATGTCAAGTGGAGGGAAGGGACAAAAAAACAACCTATCTGTTCTGGTCCAAGAGTGGGACCTTCCCAGGGAGAATATAAAGGTCCCTCTTGGTTCCTAAAATCACCAAAAGCCCCTGCCCAGAATTCAGCCCAGTTGGTTGATGCCAAGACAAAATGATTAAAGAGGATCAGTTGCTATTTATGGTTTTACAATAAAATGCTGAGGAATGGTGGCCTTTGAATGGCTCTATACAATCCTGCAATTACAGATATTCTATGAAAACGCAGGGAAGAATGATAAAATGCCCTATGTGCAAGCATTTGTGCTATTACCTCAGGGAAAACAAGAAAAGGAAAGGAATGGGTGAGGATACGTTGCTTCAAATCTTAGCTCTTCTGGCTGAGCTAGCTGTCCCAGCCACTCTGGCCATTATGCCAATGCATTTACCCCCTCCTCTGCTTCCCATTCCTACGCAGCTAGCCCCAGTTCCTGGGCCCAGGAAGCGGTCAAACAGGCTCCCTCTCCTTATAGGGATCAATTAGAAAATCCTGTGATGGTTCTTGGGGCACAGGGACCTAGTCTGGTATTTCCATCTAAGACCCGACAGGGCACCCAGTTTGGACCAGGAGCCACTCCCAGCACAGGGCAATTTCCCCTACAACATTATCCCATAGGGGGCCTAAATGCAAACAGCCAGGAGGCTGGGTTTATTTAACTAAATTAAAGAAATTCAGCAAAAACCAAATGAAGGCCTCTCTGAATTTTTAGAAAGGATTTATCAGGTTGACAGCAGATCCTGAGGCCCCTGAAAATGCTGGAATGGTAAATATGAGAAAATTGCAAAAATTTGATGATGCGTTTGGAATGTACACTTCTCAGTTGGTAGAGGTTGCTTTAAAAGTGTTAACAGGGAAACACTCATTCTGGAAACTCATCACTTCACTTAAGGTTGCCCTTATATCCTTCATCAGCACCTCACTCAGCTCTGGTTTTGGCTTCCTTGATCCTACGCTGTCCCTCTTTGTTTTGGAAAAATTTAATTTACCAGCTGGATATGTGGGACTGGTATTCCTATGTTTGGCACCATTTCTTCACCACCGTTGGGCCTACTCAGTGATAAAATGCCACATCTAAGGAAATGGCTTCTGGTTTTTGGAAACTAAATCACAGCAGGATGCTACATCCTCTTAGGACCTGCCCCATTCTTGCACTTTAAGAGGTGTTGGCCCTCCAGGATGTGCAAGGGAGACGCCCAGGCAGGCGGCTTTCAAAAGAACAGATTTTTGTACTGATATCAGCAGTTTCCATTAACGTAGTTTCCATGATGTGCTATTCTGTCCTTGGACCCTTTATCCCCAAGGAGGCTGGAAAGAAAGGAGCCAGCAATATAATTATTGGTATAATCCTTGGGTGTTATACTTTGTTTGACTTGCTGGCATCTTTGGTATTTGGAAAATGTCTTGTGCATATTGGAGCGAAATTTATGTCTGTAAGAGGAATGTTTGTCTCAGGAGGAGTTACAATTCTCTTTGGTGTACTGGACCAAGTTCCAGAAGGGCCAGTGTTTATTGGCATGAGTTTTCTAGGGAGTATAACGGATGTAGGAAGTTTTGCTGTAGCAACTACTGCATCTTTTTCTATCCTTGCAAAGGCTTTTCCAAATAATGTGGCTACAGTACTGGGGAGTCTTGAGACTTTTTCTGGACTGAGACTAAAGCTAGGGCCTCCTTTAGGTGGCTTCTTATAAAACCCTTGGCCTATGAGGTGCCTTTTCTTTTTCTGGGATATATAGTTCTGTTGATGGTACCCCTCAACATGTATGTTTTACCTTATGAATCTGATCCAGGGAAATAATTTTAAAAAATACGGGAACCTCTCATATGCTAGAAAGAGAGGAACACTCTGATGATAAATAAAGAGGCCTAAGGTCTCCCTTGGACTTGAGGCACCCAATTCCAATCCCCACAGAAGCCCTGGGTAAACTTGACAGTGGAAAATGAGATGATGGACTTTCTGATTGATACGGGTGATAAACACGAGGTGGCACAGAAAGTATCTCAATCCATCCTGGTCACAGGAGTCTCTAGAGGACAAAACCGTTTGTTCTTACAACCTCTAGAATGCCAACGAGGGGACCTCACCCTGAAACATAGTTTACAGCAGAGATGCTGCCTTCCAGTGGACTGAAAAGTATCTTCTCTGTCTGCTGGCTTTCCAAATAAAGTCATTATTCCTTGCCCCAATACCTCATCTTCCGATTTATTGGCCTGTCGTGTGGAGAGCAGGATGAGTTTGGACTTAGTAACAAGAGGTGCCCCACCACCACCCCGGGAGCATCCTCAGAGGGCACCAGGGGAATCTGACAAACAGGCCTTGTAAGTTTCCCCTGTTTACTAGGATGACCGCATATTCCTTTCTATCACTTTTTCCCACAACTTCCCAATCTTCATCGAAAGTAGGGTAAAAATACTCACGTTTGACTGTTTCTTCAGGTCTTCATTTCATTAGGAAAATTCCCAAGTCAAGTAAAACTCATATTAAGTAAATTTGTATGCTTTTTCTTGTTAATCTGTCTTTTGTTATAGGGGCTGCAGCTGAGAACTTAGAAGGGTCAAGGAAACCCCTACAGGGTCAAATTCTTGCTCTCTTTAAGTCTGGCTTCTAGTAATCATTCAAGTATATCTGTACACAAAATTCTGTCTATGTTAGGGGTGTTTCTAGAATGCTGGGACCAGAAGGGTTCATTGATAACATCTAACCTAGAGATTTTAAAACTTTAATAACCAAATTATATACACTGACAAAGAGTTTTTGCTTGACCAAACTTTAGTCAGGCTCCTGAAACTTCTTCTAGATTTATCTATGCATTTTTGGGGTAAAACCTAGTTTTAGCAAGAATCTTGCTAATTCAGTGTAACCAGAATCCCCCACCCTCAATATCTGATCACCTTTGATATCTGATCAGGTTCCTCATCCTCTACCAACACTTCCCCACCCTCAGACCCAGGTGATGTCTGATCACGGTGGCCTGTTTGCAGCAAGAATCCTGTTAGCTTGGCTTAGACAGAACCCTGACGTTTTCTCTTAGTAACTTTTCATCCACTGACCCTACCCTGCTCCTTGCCTATAAATTCCCGCTTGCCCATAGGATATTCAGAGTTGAGCCCAATCCCTCTTTTCCCTGCAAAATCCCACTGCAGTGGTTATACCTGCTGAGAGAGCCCTGCCCTCTTTGACTGAAGTCTTCCTTCCTGTGATTTAACAAGTGTCATTGAGTTTTTATTCTTTGATAACCGCCCCCCCCACAACACACACACACACACACACACACACACACACACACACTCACACACACACACACACACGATGCTGAGACATTCTTTCAGGTGGAGAGGAAATTTAACCTGGAAGCCCAGGATGAAGAATAGATAAGAGGAACATTGATCTTATTTGGGCAGCAGGCTGGAGGTCCTCTTCTCACATTTTCTCTCGTCTCCCAAGGTGGTTCCTGCAATACCTTTATAAAACGTTAGAAATCCACACAACAGCTTGAAGATCCTTAAATGGGTCCACGCTCTTCTTTTTCTGCTCTTCTACTGAACAAAAAGTCAAACAAGGAGGCCATGGAGGGCCACTGAGGTCGCCCAGGGGCACCCAGCTGACCTGGGCCCCAAACCCACGTGCCCCAACTCTAAGCTTAGATCCTTTTCCTTAAGGGTGTCATCAAGCATTGCTCAGTTTTGCTCTGTGTACTCTAACAAACAGAGAACCCAAAATTGGGCTTAAAAATTGTCTAATAAATTCAGCAATTAAATTTAGAGCCACAAGATTTGATGGGCCAATAGAAACGACAGGTTCATATTGACCCTCAGAAAACAGGTCGGTGATTTTGACAGATAAAACCATTGTGAAGGTTTGGTAGTGGTTGCCATGGAGACTAGAGGTAGGAAAAAGCATGATGGGTAAGGGAACCTAAATTTAAACTCTACAGCTCACTTTGCCCTAGGTTACCATCTCTTCATGAATTTGCGTTAAAGTTAGTCTCATAACCCTGTGATGTCCTAGGATGGTAGTTCTCAACTGGGGTGATTTTGCCACCCATGGGCTATTCGGAAATACATGCAGACTTTAGATGCTGCTAAACATCCTACAAAGCATGGGACATTCCCCACAAACAAGAATTACCTGGCCCAAAATGACAGTAAAGCCCAGGTTGAGATAACTTGCCCGAGAATCACTCTCAAATACATGGTCTCATAATTATCTAGCTAGATCCTTACCCACACTTTCATTTGCAACGTAATTAAAACTCAGCACTAAATTGGACAATAAGCCATAGGTAGGTACCACAAACATGTTGAAGAGTTCCGGCCTTTCAGGGGACTCATTCTGATGGGAGAGGTGGGCGTACTGGGTGGTACAAATGACTGCACTGTTACAGACAGAGGGAAAGAGATTGGGGTAGAGGGTGTCTGGACCTTTGGCTTCTTGCCTGTGTGGGAGGGGTAGTAAGGGAATGGTGTGTGTGCCAAGTTTCTTTGTTGACGTCTGCTGGGGATCAGATGAGTCAGATAATTGCTCAGCTGCGATGTGGGAGAAAGTGTGAGGCGGGGAGATAAAAGAGAGGGAGCAAGCCCATTTAGGATCGGCCCATAATAAGGCTAGCAGAACACCATGGGAAACAGATGGTGATAAGGATCAGGGGTAACCTGGACAGAGGAAGCAACTTAAAGCACAGACAATTAGGTGCAGCCTTTCCTGTGGAACCACAGCCACATAAACGTGGGAGCCTTGAATCAGGGGCTCCCAGAATCAGCCCTCACCTTAGATCCTATTTTCTAAAAGCACTGCCCATTAACTTGGAAGAAAAGAGCTTTCTCCTCTGCCAGCCCAGGAGACAAAGAGCAATGCTTTACAAAATCTATAAAACAAAAGACTCCAACAGTGTCAAGCCTCTTTAAACAATCACTTGTGCTATGAGGCAAAACAACCGAGACATCCGGATAAGCACTGTGGTGGTATTTTTCATGTTGATTGCAATAACACCATCAAAGCCATGCACATTCTGTGTAAAATCAATGTCTGCTTGTTGGAGGAGAGGGGGAGGGGAGAGGCCTGGGGATTTTATCTTGTAAGTCAGCTTTGCAGATAATCGCATGCCTCGGGCTTGGAAAAAATTGATGGTGGATCAATGGTCAGGAACATGAACTGGACTCGTTTGTGACTGTGCGGTGCCCAATGTGAGCTGGGAGCCTTGGGAGGCAGAGGAGAGATGGGGGACTGAAATGCTACCTTTGAGTGAGCTGGTGAGTTCTTGGCATCACTGGTAAAGTCCCATCGCTCTGGGAGGTTCAGATACTAGAAAAGTTAAGCCACAGTGGGAGCAAATTTCCAGGGGGTGCTGCTTCTATCCAGTAAGAGAGGCCAATGTGTGTCTGTGTTTATGTGTGTGTGTGTGTGTGTGTGTGTGTATGCGCAAGCAGTCCTTACACCCATGGGGAGGGCAAACTTGAGTTTGTGTCAAGGAAACCTTTCCAAGTTTTTTTTTGTCCTGATCAAGGGTATTTGCTAGTTCCTGTATTTTGTAGGCTTGGGAAGTACTTACACTGGCTTAGGGAGGAGCAGGTGGGTTGAATTGTGAGTCCAACTTGGTACCAGCCTCCTTATGTTTGGCCCTTGGAGTTTCTACAGCTCTTCTTTATTGGTGGGGATGCTTAGGGGAGGGGATAAAGAAGGAATAAGGAAGACACGGCGCTCACATTACTGGTTCTTCGTTTCCAGGCAAGGTTCCTGTAGAAGTGGACCCTCTTCCTCCAAATTGCCCACTAAAGTAGTCTCAATTCCCTTTCACTGATGGAAGGAGAGGGAGAGAGTTGCCCCCTCCCTTTGTTGATTCCTGTGAGGATTGAATGAGTTATTTCACATAAAGCACGTACCTTACTCAATAAAAATTTCAGCTAGTGTGTATTTTTTTTTTTTTTCATTTTTCTTCTATACATCTCACAGACAGAAAAACCAACAGAGGTTCAGACCAACAGAGGTTCACTTGGCATTTCTGGGGATAAAAATCCAAATCATTCAGTCAAAGTGGGATGTGGAGGGGAGAGAGAAGAAAACCCTGCCCAGGGCGGGGCCCCCATCTATCTGTGCCATGAATTTGCATTCCTGGAGTTCACAGGCAGCCTTACCACCAAGAACTCAGACTTGCACGTCCCCCCTTTCAGAGTCCTCCCCCTCCCCCTGCTCTGTCCTTTTAACCCTTCCTCTCCTCTAGAATTCTCCACTTCCCTCCAACATCTCTTTGCTGCTTCGCTGCCTTTCCCCTAGCTGTCATAAGCCCAGAGCCTCCTCTGGTAGCTATAACTCTTCTCACCTCCTGTTTACACATTTCTCCTTCTAGGTGGGGTAGGAGGTGCACTTTAAGCCTTGACTATGGAGGAGGCAGACAGGACTGGGGCGGGGGCTGCATTTACTCCTCCCGATGTGCCATTGACTTTCTCTTTTCCTTCATCTTGAAGCATCTGAAAAAGAAATTCAGCATACTTCTGTTGGCTTAATGCCTTCCCTGAGTCTCTATGTAGTCCCACTTCGTAGGGTATCCTCAGCCTTATCACCTATTTGTCCTTTTTCTGTCCTTTGGATATACAACAAAGTCACCGTGAAATAATCTGGCGCTAGAGGACACCTTTTGGCTGCACCAGAACGCCGAGATGCATGTGCTGTGGGGGAGGGGGTAGATCTCTTCCCCCAGGTTATAGTTGGTGCTAACTCAGGTGGAGGCCTTGCCTTCCATTGCTATTTCAGCTCACACCGGCAGCTCTCCTCTCCAAAGGAACGGCGCCTTGTTTTCAGGAGATCTTTCTCTACTCATTGACTGGTTGCTGTGTTTTATGCTTGTCCTTCTAACTAGACTGCAAACTCTTTGAGAACACTGACTATTTTCCGACCTCTCTCTGGGTCTTGCAGGGTTCCTAGCCCAGTTTCTGGCTCTCAGGGAGACTGAACACACAGCAGGCTGCTGGGTAAGGGACCTTCACCACTTTAAAATTGTTGGTGGAAATTTATTTGTGATGTAGTTTGATACCTTCTTTCTACCTTGTTAAATCTTTTGTCTTTCTTGAGGCCTGAGACCCCATTAAAGCTTATCTATCCAGCCCCACCATCCTTAGCACCATTTCTCTTTGCTTCCCTTAATTTAATTATTGGAAACTATCAAGCCATTTTATTTCCAAATGAGATCATTTACCATCTCTGAGGCCAGGACTCATGTGCCCTCTCTGAAGTCACATTCTCTTTATTTTTAAAGAATAATCACCACTAAATAAGTTTGTCTTTAGAGAGAAATCCTTTTAGACATTAAGCCCTGAGGGAGCGGTTATAAGATTCTGGTTACGCAGTAGTTAATTCTGAATCCCAAACTAGAGGGAGTCCTGGTTCAGTTCAGGAAGTCTCCACAAACTGTTCTCTTTTATTCATACTTGAAAGTAGATACAAAAGAGTGGGGCTTTGGGGTTTGCATTCCAGAGGAATTGGAACCAAGGTGCATGCAACACTGGTTGCTGGCTACCAGGAACTCGGACCTTAACGAGCACGCAGGTGCTGGCAGCCAGCCAAGTGATGGTTCCAGGTGCATGCTTGCCCAACAGAAGCCAGCTGCTCGATGGAGAAGGGGCTCAGGACCGGAGCTTTGGCTTTAACCCCAGGCCTGTGGTGACCCAGCTGTGGGTCAAGGGGACAAGGGCCAGGTCACAATTTCTCTGAGCCTCACTGCTATCAGTATATAAATAAAATGGGGTTCGGCTTGGGATTTGGGACTAGGTGACCTATAAAATTCTTTCATTGGGAACAATTCAAAAATCATGCCCAACCAAGCTTCTGGAGAGGGACAGTGTGATGAAAGGCTTATGTTGGACCTTTGGTGCCAATAACTGCGTGCTATTTTCATGGAGACTCTTTGGTTGTGATAAAAACATACCTAATATATTGTGTCTGGATCATTTACTGTAAGACTTTACATTAAAAGTTACTTAAGCTGTCATAAGGCAGTGGTTCTAAGCTTTTGGGGATTGAGGATCAATTTAAGAACTTGGTAACACCTAAAGATCCTCTGTAAAGAACACACACATTTATACACACACACACACACACACACACACTAACTTTTCATATGACTGAGGGAGTTTGTGGACCCTGTAAAGGCCTTACGCCATAGGCCTTTTGTTAAGAGTTCTTGCTCTCAGGTAAATAAGAAAGTGGACTGAACATAAGGCTACTCTCCTTCTGTTGTGGCAAGGTGTTACTCTAGGTCTCTGCCTTTGGACTGGAACACAATCGAATTCAGCTTCCTTATTCAACGATATAGTGCAGGATACGGTAAAGAAGGAAAGAAAAGAAGTATGTAACTTGCTCTTCCTCTCAGTGGGCTTTCAAGCCAGTCCAGAACATGACTTGGCCAAGTTACTGAGCCTCAGTTTTCCATCCCTAAAATGGATATGATGGGATCTCCCTCATAGGATTATTGAGAAAATTATACAGGAGGGGATTTAGATGAGGAGCTGACGTGTTCTTCTAGGGTGCGGAATTTAAGAGAGCCCCCAAAAACTTGGCCACTGAGATAAATAATACTTTAATGTAATATTAAAAAAATTTAAATGAATGCAAAGAATCCATGATGAACAAAATATCATAATTTTAAATAAAGACAAGATCAATAGGACTGTTTTGTACTTTGTCTCAGATTCCAATAGGAACAGTCTAGTACTGTTACTGATCCTAAGAATTCGATGGATGGCTAAGAAGTATTTGGGCGTGGCTTCGCTAATCCAGCTTTTATCTGGATCCTTAATCTTGTCTAAGCATGTCACAGGACGTGATGTTAAGCCAAAAACTGGTAAAGTTGGCTAATGTTCCTCCTAAAGGGGGACCCTAGAACCTAGCCCACTTTTGATGTGATCTGAGAAGCCTCAGGACAGACACCGTGGGGGAAAAAATAGCGGGATTGGTCTTCTCCTTCTTCGCAAAGCTGCAAATCTTGCTTCGAGATGCCAAGTCTTCAAGACGGTACAGTGCATGATTTTTTCCTGTGCTACCTTTACGACATATCTAGACAGTCATATATAGGTAATTACGATCTGAAGTGAGTATGAATTATGATTCTCAGTGATACTTCCTTGTGATTTGTTGCAATATAAATAATGATGATTTATTGTGGCTTCACCAACTGCTCTGTTGGTGATGGATCATAATAGTAGATCATGATAATTATGAAATCAGCACAGGGCTGTTTTCCCCTTGTAATTCAATTGTAACACGACCGCCAAGGCTGCCGAACATCACAGCCTGTCTGCTTGATGCTGAATTGTGTTCAAGGTGGGTACTTTGTTCTTTCATGTAGTTCACAGCAGTTCATCTCTAATAATTGTCCAGGTGGTTATTGTATTATAGGTTTATGGCATTTTACTTGTACATTTTTATTTTAGATGCAAATTAAAATTCCAGGGTTTGTCATTCCTAGACCGGAGGAATTAACAGGGAAATGCTGAAGGTCTGGGGAGGCCTGAGCAGGTGACAGAACCCAGATCCCTCTCCTCCCCTCTCTTCTGTGGCCCCTTCCTTGACTCAGGCCTGGGCTCTGTCATGCAGACTGTGTCAGAGTGTTTATTAATTTTTCTGATTTACACGGAAGAAAATTTTCTCCAAAGAACACGAGATACCTGTCATTTGGACTCTGCTTTAAGAAAAATCTACTTTATTTAGAATACTTACTTCCCAAACTGAATGCAAAACTGTTAGTTCCAGGAATTCTCTGAAAAAAGAATACCTGTGGTCAACTTACATTGGAAAACACATGGGTTGATATGAATGAAAAATATGTGCAGATATAAATAAAGACACATTTTTAAAGAGGCAAGTGAAATAATGTTCTTTCCTGCAGGACTTCTTAGAGACTTTGCTTTGATGATGGGCTCAGTGACTGTTTATTAAAAAACATGGTACACAGCAGTTCCTTAACTGTGGTCAGTCCCTACCTCTGTGTGGTGGGCTAAAGATGGCGGTCAATTCTTCACCGATACTTCCATCAAGAATTAGAGTGAAATTTCCCTACCCTTGAATCTGGCATGACCCCATGACTTGTTTTGGCCAATAGAATGTGGCAGAAATGGCACTTTCTGTGTAATTTGGGCCTGGACCTTAAGAGATCTGAAGTTTCTGTCTTTTCTGCTTGGGACACTCTTTCTTGAAACCTGGCCACCATATGGATGAAGCTCAAGAAGCTTCATGGAAAGATCTACGTGGGTGATAACTGAGGCCCCTGGCTGAGCCCCAGCTGAGCTTCCAGCCAGCACCCTCTGCAGCCACGTGAGTGAGGCCACTTTGGACCTTCCAGCTATCTCAGCACCTCACTGACACCATGCGAAGTAGAAGAACTTCTAGTCAATCAACAGAATCGTGAGAAATAATAAGCTGTTGTTATTTTAAGACACTGAATTTTGGGTTGGTTTTTATACCCAATAGATGACTGAACACTCTGCCTCTTCCTTAGTTTGTTTTAATCATAATACACAGTATTCATTTATTTCACAGGATTTAGCGCAGTTTGCTTACTTGTTTAGTTTTCTCCCATGCTGTAAGCTCTCAGAGTGCAGGATCCATATTTATTTTGCTCACCTCTGTATACAGCCACCTAGCACAGTGATTGGCACAGGGATGGCCTTAACTAAATATTTGTTGAATGAATGAGCATTCTTTAGAAAACAGCTTCAAAACGCTAGTCTAGTTTATAGACAGAATTAGGGGTTGACCAATTACATAACAGAAGGATCCTTTGCAAAGGAGAGATTATCAAAGGTCCCCTTAAGTATTTATCCTACATACTGCCCTAAAATGAGATTCAACATGGAAAACCCCAAATTACTGAAACTTCTCTAGAAACATGAACTGGACCTAAAGGCAATCATTTGGTACTCATATCAGAAACACTGAAATTCTACTCACAGGCCTTTCCTTTCATCCCTCCACAGAGGAAACAGTATTCGGAGATTGCTGAATGTCACTCCCAAGTATATTTTTATTTTTTAGTACTCAGACAAACAAACATAAAAGTATAGAATATACACTACTATTGTATTACATGCCTCCCATCCATTTGCATTTTGCTTTATTCACTCTTGGCTCTTGAAATTTGTTCCCCTTAACATGTGCACATCTAGTTTGTTCACTTTGACTGTGGTTAAGTATTCTGTTTTATGACTAAACATTTGTCTCTTTGTTCACTTTGCTACTGATGGATTATAAATTCTTTCCTGTATTTACTATGGTAAACTAGACTATGATGAACATCTTTGTACATGTCTCTGTGCATGGTAAGAGTTTCCAGATGAGGAGGTCGAGGCTCAACATACTCTAGGGAACTTATCTGATGTCAGACAGTTCATCAGGTTAGGGTCAGAATTAAGATTCAGCCCATGTTCTTTCCTTTGCTACATTTAGCCTCCTCAAAAGGCTAAAAGGGCCTCAGAGAGAGGGTATACTGCTTGGAGTGGGAATCTGAGAAAGGAAGCTTCATGGATTCCTCATCGGATTAGCCCGAGATTTGCTTCTCAGTTTCCTGGAGCTGTTCACTGAGCAGAGACATGGCAGAGAACACAATGGTGTAGAGATGGTACAGGCTGATGGTCAATTGATGGTCATAAATCATAAGTCATGGTGTCAAGGACCAGCTTTGCCACTTCTGAGCTATAGCACTTGGGGCATCTGGCTTGGCTTTTATGATGAGATAAATATGGGTCCTTTCTTCTTAACTTTAAGAAGAGGGGCTTAAAGAAAGTGATTGCATTTGCTGAGAGTGGGCTAAGCCTTGGGCTCCAGAACGGGTCAGAGTTTGGCTGGTGAGTTGAGACAGGGGAAGATGTGCTTCTAGGAGCGGGGAAGTGCTGAGGGGAGCTCGGGGGACCAGATATCTCCAGAGCCAAAGGGTGGTTTTGGTTCCTTTGAATGGAGGGGTAAATGTTGCTCGGTGTGTGCCAGCCATCAAATGCCAGCACACTGGGTTTGCTCCTCGTATTTTCCTGAACATTCTTCAATTTGACCCTGAAGCCCAGCTCTGCCCCTCTCAGCTGGGTCCAGGAATGGTTTAGTGAGCCCTTGGCATCTTCATGTTTCTAACTGGAATAGACCTGAATTTAGGAGTCTCTGTGCATGTAACTCTCACAGCAGCACTGAAACATTACACAGTCAGAGCTAGAAGGGTCTCAGGGATCCTGAGCGCTCCAGGAATGGTTTAGTGAGCCCTTGGCATCTTCATGTTTCTAACTGGAATAGACCTGAATTTAGGAGTCTCTGTGCATGTAACTCTCACAGCAGCACTGAAACATTACACAGTCAGAGCTAGAAGGGTCTCAGGGATCCTGAGCGCACCACCCTTATTTGGCAGATGAAAGTCTGAGGACCAGAGAGAGAAAGAGACTCACTAAGGATCTCATGGCCACTGAATGGAATACAAAGGATCAGAACCAGGTGGACCAAACCCTGCCAGTGTTCACTATCCTTTCTGTGGTGGGCTCTTTGCCCCTGCAGGAACTGTCCAACACGGCTCTTCATGCAGAACTGGCTCTTTATGTCTTTGCTTGTGGCCAGTTCTTTGGTGTCTCCCTGGACAGGGTGGGGTCTGTCAGAGTCAGATTGCGTCCAGAGTGCCCCTTGGAGTTCTTGCCAAGGGAGAGAGAGGTTTCTTATTAACAGTTTCTCCTATCCTGTTGTCCAGTCCCACAGCTTGGTTAGCAATGGAGAGTGGTTTACATGAGTTGGGAATATCAAACTCACTTTGGCCAGCCCTTTCCTCCCACCAGGGATAGCAACATTTGTCAATGCCAATGGAGGACTGTGTTAAAAATGATTCAGGGGCTGAAGTAGATCTGTGATCCATTATTGCTGTCTGCTGTGAGCACGGGCATGGAGAATGGTAGCATATGTGGCATGTGTTTACATTTCTGCCTTCCTCTCCTAAGAGTCTTGGAAGTGCAAAAATGGGCATGTGAAACCTTATGGTGGTTGCTGCAAGAGCCACTGCTCACTAAGGAATGTTTTATCAGCACCAGGGTGCACGCTGAGCAGGCTATGCAAACCTTCTGCCTTCCTCCCCCCACCAAGTAGAGCAGCTGACCCAGTTCCTGGCTACTGAGATCCTGACTAATTGTCATCCCTTGTAAGCAGACTTTCACTGAACCTTCGAAGCAGAAAAATTCAGAAACAAAAGCAAGAAATAAAAGAGCTGTCAGAAAGAATCTATATAGAACCCTGAAGTCGTGCTTTCATAACTGAATAAATAACTCCTTGAGCAATAATTTGTTTGCAAGCTGTTAATTAGCAGCATAATTAATTTCTGCAGATTATAAATAACAGAGCACAAAGTGGCATTCCCAGTAGAGCCAATGAAAAATTACCTAAACCATTTTAAGAACCAAAAATAGTTCACAATGTAGCAGATTTAAATGGTCTCTAGAATCTGGGTTTTGCCATTTTTTCTTTCCTATGGGTTAAAAAGAAAAGAAAAAAATAAAAAAGAAAAAATATCCCCAGAAAACTCAACAACTATGAGCTTGTATCTGAAGTCAGAAATTTATTGGCAAAAAGCAGAGTTTCATTAATCACCCTGTTCTCTCTTATGCCTGGCATGTCAAGAAGGGGAAAAAAAAATTCTGTTTATCTCTGTTTCAAACAAACAGCCGCATAAGTGGATTATTCCCAACAGAAAGATTTTCCCTATACTCTAATCTCAGAGCAATCACTCACTACTCTAAATGAGCAGTTACTTAAAATGTTAAGAAGGGATGCTAATTAGCTCAAGGAAAACCTGGCCAAGTGTTTAATTTTCAGAAAATAAAGTAAAGATAAGAAAGGCCTCTCACCTTTGGAACCTGAAGCCGTTGTTTTATATCTCAGCTCTTGCCTTGAGTGCCTCCTTACTTTTAGGATCTGCACTGTGGGGCGCTGGCTGAGTAGTACCAATTGACCTCTAGGTTCAGAAAATTGAGGATAAGAGTATTCTTGAAGTGTGAGGAGAAAGATCTTTAACTTTATTTATAACCTAGAATCTTTTCCAAAAAGATTTAAGTAATTTACTGAAAAACAAACAAACAAACAAAAAGTGAAAAGATGAGTCTAAGAAAGACCAAGGGTGAATGAATGCTGGAAGGAAATTGACCCGAGAGGCATGAAATAGGCATTCCAATTACAACCGTAGATACTGCAATTTGGTACCACCTAGCTCTGAGCTTCCCAGTAGCCAAGGTGACGAGGACAACATGGTGCTAAAAAGCTCATGTTATCTGAAAGGAAAACAGGTGAGAGGCCAGGAGCATGATCTATAAGCCATGCAATAGCCTGGGCTTTAGGACCTGGAGGACATGGATTCAGATTGACTGCTTCATGTACAAATTTTGTGATCTGGGCAGGCTGTTTAATCTTCCTGTGTCCCAGGATTCTTCTTTATTAAAAAAAAAAAAAAAGCTTTTTATTTTGAAATAATTTTAGACCCATAAGTTGTAAGAATAGTTCAGAGAGTTCTCCTGAACTCTTCACCCAGCTTTTCCTATTGATAGCATCTTCGATTTAATGGGCCATTTATCAATACCAGGAAATTGACATTGATACAGCACTATCAACCAACCTACAGGCCATATTCAGATTTCACCATTTCACCAGGTTTCGTTTAAAAAAGAAAAAGGGAAATAAGAACAACAACAATAATAATACCTAGCCGTAGGGTTTTTGTAAAGACTACACAGTATAATACATGTAACTCACTTAACATTTAATCGGCCACATGATATGCGCTCAATAAATGTATATTCTACTACCTTCCTCCTCATTAACGTATGAGTTAATGAGAAGAAGGTCATTAGCAACAGCAGCTACATGATGTTTGCTAGACAGTAAATGTGTCTAATCTTTTGTTATCAGCCCAGACTTCCAACAGGAAGAGATATGTTTGTTCAGGTACGACAGGGGTTAGACTGGAAAGAGGGTCCATTTCAGAATGAGGAAATGCAGACCGGCACATTTAATCAGGGTTCTGGTGATAAAACAGAAAGAATTGAAGCATCTTCATTTCTGTTTCAGACAGTGGTTTATTTTCTGCTTCCCCAGCCACCCAGAAAGCAAGAGCTCCTTTCTCATCCCTCTGATATAAAAAGAACAAAATGCCTAATTATAGATAGTGCTTTTCTAAGATCTGAGCCAATGCGGCAGAGGAACCGGGTATGAGTTTGCAGTTTTATTGTTGCCTTTTGTGTGTGTTTGAACATTTCTGCAGATGCTTGTGCTATTCTATTCAATTCCATTTGACATAGCTAAGCTCTTATTATATATGTGCATTTCATGGTGCTTGCTAGGCACCACAGGAAGCACAGGGTGACAAAGAGATGACATTTACCCCCAAGGAGCTTATAATCTAGTGAGGATATGACAAAGACACACACTGTAATATTATTTCCCATTGAATCTGTGTATTGCTAGCTATTTTATTCCATTCTTGAATAATCCTGTCTGAGGCACAGTAAAGTGATTATGAAAGGAATTATCTGCTCTAGAGATATTGCCCTGAAGTTTCTAGCATTACTGGAGGGAAAAGAAAAAAAAAAGTTGATTCAGGTAGCAAATATTTATTGAGTACATACTATGTGCTAGGTAATTTTTTATGTTTTGGAGGTTCAGCAATGAACATGATAAGGAAAATTTCTGTTCTAATGGATTTTATCTTCCAATAGGGAGGAATATGGAAAACCGTGTAAATGAATGAAGAAAACAGACTGAAGAGTAACTGGTTGGGGGTAGGATGCGGCTGGAAGACAATGAAAACTGCTCTGCAGAGGCAACACTTGATCTGACCCATGTCAAATGGGGAGGGTCAAATCATGTGACGTTGCTGGGGAGATAGGAAAACATGGCAGACGAAGGCAAAGACCCAAGTGCAATCCTATGCAATATGAGAGTGTGATTAAAATTCTTAGAGCAATATAGGTGCCTAATACTTCTGGGTTGGCTGAAAGAAGTGCCAAATTTCATGGTTCAAAGGTCAGAGACAGAGGATGATTTTTAGGAGGTGAGAGTGAGCTTCCCAGAAGGACACTTTGAACTTGACTCTAGAGGTGGTATCTATGGAGAAAGGATGGCCTTTCCCTAGGAAAAGGAGTGGACAAAAGACCCCTCTGTAAGGGGTCCTATTTGGGAGAGTGTGAGAATGGCTTAGAAGAGTGGTGAGGGCAATTGTGGGGACCACAGACATAAATAACCATTAATTATCATGATTATCATTATTTTTGTTACTCCTCATTTATTAGTCTTAATATTAAAATACTTAATAACATTAAATATTTATTTAAAGTCTACCACACGCCAAGGACTGTGACAGGTCTTTTAACTTCTATTATCACTATTATTCACATTCTGTTTTACAGTTGAGGAAACTGAGGCTTGGAGAAGTTAAGTAACTTGCCCAAGGTCACACAATTGAGTGAGAGCCAGGACACGAACCTGTGTCTGTCAGACTTCAAAGTTCGTGCCACATTATATGAAAATACAGTTTTTGAATATGTGCTGTTGAATTTGTTTTCCCAAATCTTTGTCTCTGAGATCCAGAGGACTTGGCAAATGCTGACTAAGTTCTGTGGAACAGTGAAATAGTGCAGTGTCTAATAGTTAGATAACTTGAATCTCATCATCAGTGGCAATGATGTCATCCTGTATCTTTGCCATAATCTTGCCCAGCTTCAGCAATGGTGATGGTGGTAGTGGGGTATGTTGGGGAGGGGCTGTGTTTTTCATTCTTACTTGGCTCCTTTTGCAATAAAGGGTAGCACTTGGCTGCAGTGGAAAAGCACAGTACTTCCCACTGATATGGCATGTGGTCCTGGAGCAAGTATTTTTCTGTGCCAAGTGAACTGGTTCTTGTACATATTAAGTACATGGCTGAGATTGTCACCTGATAAGGCACGGCAGCTGCCTTTAAGAATGCCATGCTTTCTGGGCATCATTCCAAGGTCATGATGCTAAAGTGAACATGTCTGATTAGAGCATAGGGGTAATGATAGCAAGGTCATGGTTTTCATCACACTGCGCCTAGGACCTAGTTAACATCACTCAGTCCATGGCCACAGTTGGAGCCATGATCTTAGCACTATGTCTTGTGTATCTTTGTTGTTGTTCATGAAGGACACTGGCCAGGTGAGTAACTGATATAGCACACCCACAAGACCTGAGTTCTTTCCTAAGATGGTATATACGGCAAGCACAATGCCTCAATTAACATGGCACAGATACACTCAATAAACTGAATTCCTTTTCCAATCCTCTCCCTGCCTCATTCTCCCTGGCTCTAATGCTTACTTCTTTTGTGCTACTGGATAACTCATTTCCCTCTCTGAATCTCGCCTTTCTCATCTCTAGATAAAGGTTGGTCGGGGATGGCAAATTGTGTTAATCTCACATTCCAACTTGGATCCATTTTTAAGGAGCACTGAATGAAGGAGAATTATGGAGCTATATTCAGGCTCAAAATAAAAGAGTTTTGTGATTGATTGGTGATGTCTGCCAAGGCTGTAGGAAGAAAAAGAGTGTGTACATGAAAATACTATACACTGACCTGGTTGGTTTCTATGTTTCTGCCATATTTAATGTTCTCTGATTATGTTTCAACAACTCATCATGCATGCAGGAAACCAATCTAAACTGCCCTTTAGGGGTGGATCAGTAGGTCATCTTTATATTTAAGAGCAGCATGTTGTTATGGCAACTCGAACAATTCAAGAACAATGCAAGGCTTGGCAGATGTAGGAAGGAGTGGGCCAGGCTCTCAGAGTCATTTCAAACCCTTTTCTCCTGTGACTCTGTTCTTCTTGCCAGCTGTGTGGACCACAAAGGCACTCTACCTTTTAGGTCTGCTATGGAAGAACAAATGATGGAGATCTGGGCCTCCGCGTGGTATGGGTGATGGGACACCCCCGCAGTGGTTAAAAGCGGTGAACAGCATGGGAAGCACAGAACAGGCGGGTGAAGGGTAACCTTTATCAGGCTCTGATTCACTTCTGCCCTTGACTCTAAGCCTGGGCAGCACAGCCTTGGCTTGACTCATTACTATTTAAAGCTGAAGCCTCTTCTTTTCTCTTCATCTTTTTCAGTTCTCCCTTTCCATTATGGTCTCCTATATGGAATGAACAAAACTTTCTCTTCTCCACTGGGCTTTTTGGGGTTTCCAAATTCTTCTCAGGTATGCTGTGGGGGAAGTTACAGACCTCTGAGCAAATCAACCAGCTTTTTCATTATTCTCCATGCCATGTTTCATTTTCTGAGGGTGAAAGTTTGGAATTATAAAGACTTTTTTCTTAGTATAATAAAGATATTAACCATTTGTGTGTCATATGTATATAATCACATATACATATTTGTCTCATGTATATATCATATATGCGCTATATAGATGTTTTGCAGATTTTCCTAAAAGAATGTTTATCTTGTGATTTTGTAGACTGCATCTTGTGCATCACCAAATTAGTAATAAAAAAGACAAACAACTCAGAGTTATTTAGAGAAGAGGGGATCCAAAAGGCCCATAAGCATATGAAAAGATGCTCAACCTCACTACTAATCAGCAATATTTCTAATTAAAAATATAATGCAAGCATTTCAAGTGCATTATCACCTAGCTCTGGTGATGTGCCAAGGAAAAGGAGGCACTCACGTATTGCTGATGGAGATGGGAATTGTTGCAGCCTCTTGGAATGCAATCTGGCAACATCCCTTTAAAGTGAAATACATGGATATTTTGACCCTGCAATCCCATTCCTGGGAGTCTGGCTGCTAAAAAAGAAAAAAGAAAAGAAAAGACTAGTATAGTAATATTGTCTTTATTTTTGCATTGTTTGTAGTGGGGTAAAAAAGAAGAGAAAAAGAAAATGAAGCAAACAAATATCAGGGAATAAAGGAATGGTTGAATGAAATGTGGCTCATTCACAGTATGTGGATTGTAATCAATAAAAATAATGACTTAAATCTGTATCATTTAACCTGGGTGGATTTCCATAATGTATTGTTAAGTGAGAAAAGCTAGATGCAGAGGTAGGTATACAGTATGATGCCATTTTTATAATAGCAAGAAACAACAATAACAATATAATTCTAAATATCCAAATTGATGCATATATGTATTTGTTTGATAATGAGGAAATGTATGGAAACAAAGACACTAGGCCTATAACATCAGTTGCTGGGAGGTGGGGTGGAGGAATGAAAAGTGAGAAGAGAAGAAAAGGGGAAAGGGGGTAAACAAAACTGAATTGTAGAATAAAAAGAAAAATGTTGACAGTAAAACAGTATATATAATATGATTCCATTTATGAAAAACTATACGTGTTTGCTCTTGCTGAGAGATATATGAAAGCATGGTCATAAAAATGTTAACTGAGATTATCTCTGAGCAGTGAGATTTCAAGTGATGTTTACATTGTCTTCATACTTCTTGATTTTTTCCCATGATGTGGTCAAATAATGTCATCAGGATTGATCTCTGAATTCTGCTTTCTTTTGGTTTTGTTCTGTTTCTTTTCAAGTGATACTAATATGGCAAGAATGTCCAAACTATATTCTGTCACTTCAGGGATCTCATTGCAAGAGCATCTTGTTTGTAACATTTCCAACAAAAAAGTTCATTGATCTGGCTTTGCATTGCAGTCCACTCCTGAATCAATCACTGTTGCCAAGGCCAATCTGATTGGCTAAGTTTGTGTCACATGGTAAAACCTCCTGGACTGAGAGTGAGGAGAAAACAGTTTCCTAAAGGAAACTGTATGTACTCTTGCCAGAATATGGGTAAATTACAGGAAGTTATTATCAGAATATTTTCATTCTAAAAGGGGAGGGGGAAAGAGTTGGACAACAGTATAAAGTACTGTGGTGAGAAAAATGAACTACAATTAGAGAACACAGCAGGAACCCTAAAATTTAGCTAAGTGCAAAGGAGAGGAGGTAAGCCTTTCCAGAGAAAGAGACAGTTAAGCTAAAATATTCTGAATGAAGGTTTACATTTCTCCCTATACTGATGAGAGATTTAGTTGCACACAACAGATCCACTCTGATATATGATTCAAGGTATTTAAGGTCTAGGAGAGTTGAGGAATCAAGCTTGGATGCTACACACTGGGAGAAATGCCCAACACTAAGAAGTGGTTATTCCAGCTGGAACCCTGCATCTGCCCCCAGCCTAGGCTCCACACCCATGAAGCTAGGGAGTGAACGTGGGAAACACTGACACAACTACCACAGAAGAATGAAACACACTATGCGTGTTAGAAGAGGCATGTGGCCTCAGCCTTCTGATATTTGCTTCATATTTCTAATTTCAAACAGACAGATCTATTTGATGAAGGGAGGCTACTTGCAGAACCATAGCTGCAAGAGAGTCCTGGAAATACTGTCTTTAGCTTTGTATCTCCTACTGTGAAGAAGAAATGCAAGAAGGAGTTTGGAATAGTAGCAGGTGAGTCATTCTGCATTTTCTGTCATATTCTAATCCATGGGTTACTCAACAGCATACCTACTCTTCTTATTCCACTTAAACTTCCAGAAAATAAAGAGTATCAATAACATGCTCTTGCTTTATATAATGAAGCTTACCTCTGGAACAAGCCAATAAAAAAAGCTCACCTTCCTTTCCAAAAGGGAAGACCCAAATTCATCTCCATCATCGCATCCATCTCTGAGTGATGCTACATTATTTTTCTGATCATAATCCTATCTTGATACTTGCAAGCTGTAATTTGACTTGTAAAGGTAATTACTATGAATACTCACCATATGAAACAATAGGGAAAATAAAATTAATTAATATAAATAAATATAGAGACACTAGAGCAAGGAAAAATACAGGTAGCTTCTTCAGTCTTTGTTTCTGCAATGTGTCAAGAGCTCATAGTTAGAATTTAAAACTTCTTTCTTCTGCATCCCAGTCCACATTCTCTTATTGGGGTTCCTCTGCTGGGTCATTCATTTCTAGGGGTTTGAGCCTTAGTACTGAAAATGTTGGTGTTTCTGTCATCTCTAATTAAAGTTTTATCACTGGAAATGGTAGTACTAGGAAACTTGGGGTTCCTCTCGTACTTTTCCTCACTCCCATTATATAGCAAAAGATTCTCTTTCTCCTTCATAGTAAGGATTGATCATCTTAGCCAACACTTTCTTTTGAGGAGCATTAAGTGGCCAACAGGAAGTCTCAACTTCATATTTAATGGAACAGGTGTGTCCTTTGTGGAAGATAATATTTCACCCTAAAGTATCAAGACCACTTTGTCAGCAAAGTCCAGAATTATGGAAATAAAAAGGAAAAATTTTAAGGGTTATTAGTTGTGGTCGTGAGAGAGGCTACTCACCCTCCTGTCCGTGTTTCCTTCTCCCTTCTATTCTGGCTCTGAGAGAAATGGCACCGTAATATTGGTCTCTGGTTTGTTCAGAGTGTATATTACATGCTATAGGACAATTATCTGATCTCTCAAGTTGTTATCTCCAACAGCTGATAATTCAGTAGGTCACTCCATCATTCTATAAGACCAGTTCCTATGGATAATGTGGTACATGGAAAGACAAGTAAACCCTCATGAACAATAGGCACTGCCTTACTTCTTTTGTTGTTAAATGAAGAGGCAATGTTGTGTGTGATACTATGATCATAAACAAAGCATTTAGTGATTCTATGCCTGACGGGACTGTGAACAATGTGAGACATGGTGAACAGGGAATACAAAATCAAATAGAGAACGAGTGTTTACTCCAGTAAGAACAAGTTTCTGTCCCTTCATGAAGAAAGGGTTCCAGTGTAATCAGTTGCTGCCATATAGGTCTGGTCCTCAGAAGATGATGCAGTATTCAAAACTCTGGTGCACTGAGTGATGGTGATAGCCAGAATTAATTTTGTTATTGAAACTGTGCATTAATTCTGTCTTTGCCACTGTGACCATGTTGTCCGTGAACCCATTCACTAGAGCATCTGAAAAAAAAATTGACAGACTTCCCCAGGGATATGATTTGCAAAATGATTATTGAAAACTTCCTACATAATGGGGTTCTTTTCTGAGCACTCACATGGGACACAAGTAGTCTCATATTCTGAGCCCATTTAGAATCACCCAACCTTTATTAAAAGCTCCTTGTTACCAGTCCTCTAATTTTATTCTTTCCAAATGCCTAGACATTGCATCATAAGACTGACTGCTTAAAATCCTACCTACTGGAAAACTCTCCCTTTCTCCATTGTCCTTTAAGGCCATTCTTGAGTAGGGGCTGAAATGGTGCAGCAATCCATTTCTCACTCGCACCATAAATCAGGCCTGATTTTCCTCTTCAGTCAACTGATCATGAGGACTCCTCATGAGTCCTGGGACTGCAATGTGGCAAGAGTATCTATGCTGGGAGTGCAAATAACTTACACCTTAAAGATCTACTCAAGCCCGATTCTATATATACCATATCTCACTGATGACAGACTGCTGCA
The DNA here is from genome assembly GCF_048773025.1 of Camelus bactrianus. Lineage (NCBI taxonomy): Eukaryota > Metazoa > Chordata > Mammalia > Artiodactyla > Camelidae > Camelus > Camelus bactrianus. The sequence goes on from NC_133547.1 coordinate 73,521,650, forward strand.
GGGCCTGCCTGACTTTATGGTTTGGTAAATCAGACAGCTTCCACTTTATGATGGCCAGTTCAATTTTCACAGCTTCCTGGCATTTAGGTACTTTGAGAAAGAGCTGTTTCTTCAAAGGAGAAAAGAACATGCGTTTTCTGAAGAAAAAAAAAAAAGCATGGCTTTACTGTGAACCCTAAGGGCTGCAACTAGGATTCTCCTCACATTTCTTGCCTCAAGTTTCTTACAGTGCCTGGATCAATCACAAATCAAACACCATTGGATCTGAGGTATCATAAAGGCCAACTGGCTGAGCTGGTCCAGCTGGAGAGCCTTCTCTTACTCTCTTTCTCTAAATTGGCGGCCTTATGGGTTACTTAATAATTACTTTTGATATTTTCTGTTAATGGGGATAGAGAAAAATGCATTAGACAGATCAATAGCTGCACACTGGATGCCAGAGGCTGTATTGATTTGTTCCACTAAGAAGACTACATCTGGAATAGTAGCTGTAATTGAAGCCAACACCTAACTACCTTTAGAATAAGCCACGGTAATTCTCCAAGATCCATCCAACTTCTGCAACAGATTAAATAGGCATGCCAAATGGGATTGTGATAGGGTTGATCTTCCAAGACTTGGCTGGTGGCACTAATTTTTGTATTCCTATTGGGATTAGTATTGTTTTGGGTTTACTGTTTTTGTGTGAAAGACAGCTCTAGGAGCTTCCCTTCAATCTTTTTCTCATCAACCTCTCACTCCAAAGGTGTTCTGAGAATATTCCTACTATGAACTCATGAACTGGTGAAATAAGCAACATGTTTTTTTGTATCCATTGAACCTACTCTTAGATGACTGAGGCCTAAACTCTACAAGCCCCACTCCAACCCTTGGTCCACAGTTGTGAGGTCCCAGAAATTAGTGATAATTCAGAATAATTCGGTCCAATGATGTCACAAAAGTCTGTGTATCTCCCCTTTCCCACTGCACAGTTATAATGGCAAAGAGTCACAGTTTCCTTTGGGGAAGGAAATAATATACTTGTGATACTATTGCAGGCTCCTTTCTCAGGGGTACTAAGATTCTCCTTCTGTTCAAGGGATTCTGGGTCAATTCATTTGGGTCAGAACCATGATCCTCTTCCATGTTGACGCAAGTCAAGCTTCTATTTACCAGATCTAGAGTTTTTTGATTATATAGTTTAAGTGGGACCTTAGTTAACTGTCTTAAGGAACCCATGACAGATCTTTATGGGTTAAACCATTCTGATCATCTTTCCAGCCATGCTGCCTATTACGGTAATCATTCTCACTTTTCCACTGGCTCAATCCCACTGAAATCAAAGGCCCTTTTCAATGTCAGCATCTTGCATCTTTACTTCTTGTTTAGAGTATAGCCACTGTTTTTCAAAGATTCTACAACTCCTATCATCAGTGCATTTCTCAATGCTTTGATAAGGGAGTGTTTTTGAACCCTGTCAAAGGTGGGTGGATGAATGGAATATAAAAAATCTACTCCAACATCCTTTCTCCCTGCATTTTTGTCATCTTCATTATACCAAGGAATTACATGAATATTGACTTTATTTACAGTAGGCCAGCACAGAGTCAAGACTTCTATTAACCATTTGGAACTACTCCCAGCTGCCTGAATGAGCCCATTGATTTCGGTATCCTGAATAAACCCATATCACTAAATTCACCCTTATTCACGGTTATGTTACCCACTCTTTAATCCCACATATATTTCCTGGGTTGTGCTGACATAATTTAGCAAAATCTTGTAGTTCTTTTAGCATACCCCGTCTTTTCTGGTTTTACTCTGTAACTGATGTTCCAGGGCAGGTTGGGCTCTCACTCTAGTTTTAAGCCTGGAGCCTCTGAGAGATAGTACATTGAGTCAAGAGCATCATTGGATTTCTGTGATAGTAACTACCTTAGATGATGCCTTTTTTTTTTTTTTTTTGGTTGTTTTAGCAGGCAGGGCCAGCTTCATTAGACAGCGAAAGAGGGGCTGCTTCTGTTGGCAATGGAAGGTCAGATTTAAAAAGTTATAGATCCTCAGAAGCATTCACATCCTCTCAGCTGTCACCATTCTTCTCAACATCCTGTTCTTTTCTTTTTTCTTTTTAACATTTTAAATTGAGTTATAATCATTTTATAATGTGTCAAATTCCAGTGTAGAGCACAATTTTTCAGTTATACATGAACATATATATATATATATTCATTGTCACATTTTTTTCTCTGTGAGCTACCACAAGATCTTGTATATATTTCCCTGTGCTATACAGTATAATCTTGTTTATCTATTCTACATTTTGAACTCCCAGTCTATCCCTTCCCACCCCCGCCCCCTTGGCAACCACAAGTTTGTATTCTATGTCTATGAGTCTGTTTCTGTTTTGTATTTATTTATTTATTTATTTATTTATTTATTTATTTATTTATTTATTTAGATTCCACATATGAGCGATCTCATATGGTATTTTTCTTCCTCATTCTGGCTTACTTCACTTAGAATGACATTCTCCAGGAACATCCATGTTGCTGCAAATGGTATTATGTTGTCGTTTTTATGGCTGAATAGTATTCCATCATATAAATATACTAAATCTTCTTTATCCAGTCATCTGTTGATGGACATTTAGGCTGTTTCCATGTCTTGGCTATTGTAAATAGTGCTGCTATGAACACTGGGGTGCAGGTGTCATTTTGAAGTAGGGTTCCAAACAACCCAATCCAAAAATGGGCAAAAGATCCAAACAAGCAATTCTCCAAGGAAGAAATATAAATGATTAACAGACACATGAAAAAAATCTTCAATATCACTAGTTATCAGAGAAATGCAAATCAAAACTACCATGAGGTATCACCTCACACCAGTCAGAATGGCCATCATTCAAAAATCCACAAATGACAAGTGCTGGAGAGGCTGTGGAGAAAAGGGAACCCTTCTACACTGCTGGCGGGAATGCAGTTTGTTGCAGCCACTGTGGAAAACAGTATGGAGATTCCTCAAAAGACTAGGAATAGACTTACCATATGACCCAGGAACCCCGCTCCTGGGCATATATCCAGAACATCCTGTTCTTTTTGAATCATTTCTCTAATTTGTACACAAGAAATCCGGTGAGGCTGTTTGATCAATCTATGTTGAATTTTGAGAAACCCCTAGGATCAGACCTGGCATCATACTTCTGTAGCCACCATCTTTTAGGTGAGTCACAGGAACTGTGATTATCTAAGTATGCCTTAAATAGAGAATTTAAATCTTGAATTTGTCATTTTATTATTTAAACTTGCTAGTGCAGTTAGAATTAGCCAACCATTGTGGTAATCTATCACTGTGCCACAAAACACTCCAAAAGTTTAGTGGCTTACAACAATAACCCATTATTATTTCTCACTTACAGTTTTGAGGATTGACTGGATGTAGTGTTGACTACTGGGACAACAATCAGGGTCACCAGGAGCTGGAATAGTCAAAATAGATGACAAAGATGGCTATCAGTAGATGAATGTTGGTTGAAGATTCAGCCATGGTTGTCAGCTGAGGACACCTTGGTTCTACTTCCTGTAGCTTTTCTTTGTGGTTGCTTGGGTTTCCCCACGCATGGTGGCTACATCCCAAAAGGGAATGTTATAAGAGGCAAAGGCAGATATCGCAGATCTAAGGTCCAGCCTCTGATGTTATACAGAGTTAATTTTGCTACATTTCTAATCATTGAATCCAATAACAGTGACAACTGAAGTTCAAGGGAAGGAGGGAACAGATGGGTAAGTCAGAGAATTCGTGACCATCTTTCATTCACCGTATCAATTCACTTCCCATCTTTTTATTCCTTGTGCCCTCTAATAGTCCATAGCAGCAGCCACTTAATCCTCCAAGAGCTTACAAAAGTCTCATCTTCTAATGCTAACTGGATCTGCATTGATTTCAAACTCAGCTAGGTCCTAATCAATCTCATATTCCCCATTTTCTTGAAGATTGATTACCTATAATCATTGACTGTATTACTTAGAGTCTTTAATTGCAGACAAAATAATGCACTCCAGCTAGTTTAAACAGAAAAGGATTTATGATAGGTCATTAAGTCACTCACAAGAATTTCTAGGAGAGCCAGAGAAAGAAAATTGAACAGTACACAGCTAGGAGCAGAGGAGCCAAGAGAAAAGCCAATCACATGTGGGATACTCAGTGAAAACCTTGATGCTTCTGTCTAACACCTGACACTCAGAAAGCAGAACTAGCATCACAGCCTTGGCAGAAAAACTAAACACCCCTTCCAGTCAGCTTGTGGGAGGACTTTACAACTGTGGCCTCATGGATCTTCTGCTTTCCAGCTGAGTACCCTTGGAACTCTAGCTGAGTTATACCCTGAGCTATACCCTCCCTCCTGCACAATTTTGATTCTATTGACATTTTAGACTAGATCCTTTGTTGGGTGATGGGGAGAACATTGCACATGATAGGACATTTAGCAACATCCCTGGCCTCTATATACTGGATGCCAGTAGCACTGGCCTACATCTCTCCTCTCTCCTCCAGTGAGACAACAAAAATTGTTTCCAGTTATTGCCAAATAGCCCCTGGGGGGCAAAACTGCCTCTCATTAAGATGTCCTACTCTAGAGTAATAAAGGCATCATTGAATGGTGTGGGAATGGGACTAAATAAACTGCCACACTCCACGAAATAGATTGATGGGAGGTTAGTGTAGAAGCAAAAGAAATTCTTTGCTATCTCAAGGATCATGAGACAAAAGTATCATTTTAGATATACTAATACTTATTTAGATATACTGAAATCAAAGTGGATTGAAAGGTCTAACTAAATAGTGGTGACTGAGATAAATGTGAATATAAGGCCATTTTTTTTTTCCAATAATGTTGACAATTAGCATTTGGAACAAGAGAAGCTCTTTCAACATGGTTGCCCTCAGATGAACTCACTTTAGAGCCCCTTCTTTGCTTGAGGTTCTGTCAACTTGGCAGGAATGATTCTTACTATGTGTGTCAGTGCAGAGTGCCATTAATCTGCCGGCATTTCTCCTCATTTAACTGTCTTGAAAAACCTGAGTCCGTAAGTATACTATTGATATCAGAGTCATCAGACAATTTTCTGCTCTCCATTCCTCATACTTTTATTTCTTGAATCCAGGTTCTATTGGAGGTATTTTTAACAAATAGCAATAGGAAACTAGTGGACTAGAAGAGGGAGGGAAGTGTCTGCACATCATTGTGGATAAAGAGTTTTCATTCTGTGCAGCTGTAAGGACATCAGTCCCATGGGAAATCCCTTTTGATACGGGAATCCCTAGAGAGACAGACATAGACGAGAAAGAAATGTTATGTTGTGTCATAGCAGATGGTGAGAATGCAATTGGTCAGCCAGCTCTAATCTTTACATTAAAGCAAGTATTGTTGTGGGATAGGAAATTGAGTTAGCAAGCTTCATATGCTCCTTCTTGATACATTGGTTGGTGCTGGTATATTTATTAGGGACTTAACATGAATTAAGTCCTATGAAAGATACAAGAAGAGTAGAAGACTGTCCTGCCATTAACAACCATTACTGGTTATTCAATTATATCAATTATTGCCTACATTTAGTGAGAATTCACAACATACCCATTGCTTTATATACTTAATTCATTAAATGCTTGAAATAATCCTATAGTGTATATACTTTCATTATTTCCATTTTGCTCAGCCCTCATACTGTATCGCAACAGGAGGGCTTCCTGCTTTAAAAAAGAAAGTGGATTAAATAGAATATAGAGCCTCATAATATAATATCCAAATTTCTCAGAATACAATTTAAAAAAATCACTGCTCATACCAAGAACAAGAAAAATCACAACCTGAGTGGGAAAAGATAACCAATCAATTGATGCCAATACTATGATAAACCAGAATTATCTGACAAGGATTTTTAAAGCAACCATCTTAAAAATGCTTCAATAGCAATTATGACTTCTCTTGGCACAAATCAAAAAATATGAAATCTCAACAAAAAACAGCCGTTATAAAAAAAAAAACAAAATGGAAATTACAGAACTGAAAAATAAAATCAGTGAAATAAAAAATTCACTGGAAGGGCTTAATGTAGAGCGGAGATCACAGAGGATAGAATCAGTAAACTTGAGGACAGAGTAATAGAGTTTACCCAATTTAAACAACAGAGAGAAAGTAGACTGAAAGAAAAATGAACAGGGTCTCAGGAAACTGTGGAACAAGAAAGAGCTGACGTTTGTATCATCGGAGTCCCAGAAAGAGAGGAAAGATAGAATTGTATTGAAATAGTCAAAGAAACAGTAACAGAAAACTTTCTAAATTTGGCAAAAGTCATGAACCTACATATTCAAGAAACTGAGTGAATCTCAAATGGGATAAGTACAGATAAATGCAAAGAAGTCCATGCCAAGACCATAATTAAACTTCTGAAAACTAAAGAAAAAGTAAATATCTTGAAGGCAGTCGTGGAGAAACAATGCATAGCTTATAGGGGAACACCAAGTTGAATGGCAGTGGATTTGTTATTTGAAACCATGGAAGCAAGAAAAATGTCATGACATTTTAAAAATATTGAAATAAAATAACTGTCAACCATGAATTCTAAATCCAGAAAACGACATGGTCTTAGAGAGTGGGAAGGGAAGTTACACACAAATGGCTCTAACAGTAGAAGGGACGATGGCTACTAGGGAGACTCAAAGAACACATGTTGCCCAAAAATATAATCAGTAATTAAAGTCATTTTCCAAGTCAACCAAAATATTTTTGCTTTTTTTTTTTTTTTTTCACTTTTGTGATTGACTGTTTCTGTATTCTTTTAGAAAAAAATACTGGATGTCTTCCACCACTGACAAATCTCAAAACATTTACCATTCTGTGTTTTTCTTCCCAGTGTGTGAAATTATCTTCTTTGCTACTACTAGGGAGTAGTTTCTGACTGGACTGAGTAGACAAGACTGAATTGGGAATTAGCGTCTCTTTGGGGCAACATATATGGCACTCTCGGGTGAAATCCTTGCCCTGTCTTTGCTTTGGCCATCAGGGATTGCATTAGCAAACCAAGTTTCTCTGAAAGAGAGATTGGATTGAATCGGATCAGATATTCATCATGATGACCCCAAATTCTTATCAAGATTAGATCTTTGGCATTCAATGGGAGTAGGTATTTGTTTATTGGAGACAATGGCTCTTCTGATCTCCCCCCCCCCCCAATGCAAGAACTTTAACAGACAGAAAACAGAGATGAAGAAGAGTAGAAGCAGCAATAAGGAAAGATAGGAAGCTCTGCCATTTGAGCTTAGATTAAAAGGCTCCATCAACACCTGGATACTGTTCATGCAAGTCTCTAAGCACCTTTAACCATTCTAAATTTTATTCGGTGAACTTTGTCTCATATAATATTCTCATCTTCCTTAAACAGATTGGCCGTGTATGATTGTACCCATTCCTTAGATGAGAAGATCATTGCACAGATTTCACATGGTACAGCTAACTGGCATCTAGAACTTGAAGCTATTTTAGTACTTACCTGGTGTACCACAGACTTTTGCTATAGACTTAAATTTCCATGTGACTTAAGTAATTCCCTCCATTCTGGCCCCTCACTGGCAAGTGGACTCCAAATAGACTTTGCCATGCAGTGATGAGGAGGTAATTCTGTCATGACTAAATGGATCTTGCAAAGAATCATTGAAGAGAGTCCCTTTTCACTTGGGGAACCACAGCTTGAAGGCTCAAAGCTGTGAAAGATAAATTAACCTTCTCTCGGACTTTGTCCAACCTGCCAAGCAAACTGGAAGTAATTATTTTATGTGGAATGCTTATTGCCATTACAGTGGCAGGGGCTTGATTTCACCATTTAGCAGAGCCATCTGTCCCTTCCTTGGCAGGCACACTGATCGCATGTCACCTGGGGCCCTGGCACTCCTGGGCTTTGACTGCAGGGTACGTCCAAGGCTAAGATGTATATAGAGAGTGAGAAGACCTGGCTTCCACCCTGAGTTTAGCTGGGAAGATGGGAATTAAGTGTGAAATGATAAACATCCTTCGAGGCATATTAGTACCAAAAGAGTTGATCAGATAGTACATACTCTGGAAATTAGAAATAATGCACTATGATCACAGCCCAGGCCCTGGTTCTACCACTTGTGAACTCTGTGATCTTGGGCAAGGTATATAACCTCTATATGCTTCAATTGTCTCAATTACAAAATAGGCATAATAATGCTTACCTCATGGAGCATTACATGAAAATGGTGTAAACATCTTAGTTCACAATAAGTTTTCAGTAAATATAGCTTTTATTGCAGAGTTCAGAGGAGGGACAGAGCCCTGGGGGTGGTCAAAAAGGGCTTTCTTTGGATTGGAAATACTGCTTTGTCTTTTTGCTCCACTTCCATCTAGTTTCATAGCTGTGTCTGCCTCATTGGTCACAGCTGGTTGGTCTAAGCTTGGTCATCTGACCAAGGAGGAGCCAATAAGAGCTCTTCCCCAGAAAAGGTAGAACTGGGAAAGCCAACATCCCCCTGGTGGCTGAGATTGTAAGAAGTAAAACTTGGCAAGATGATGGCTGAGTTTTCTGCTCTGTGGACCAGAGAAGGTAAGATAGGTAAGGCTTTGAGGGCCAGCTAAGGTTGTTGGTTCTTCACTTGTTAAACAAACCGGTATCAGGAGGAGTTTCTGGTCAGGAGCATGAAAACCAGAATCCTAGATCTCCTCCAAACAGACCTGGGGAGTCTTGTTTCCTAGAAAATACCTGCTTTTTAATGATGCTGAAAGTTAGTGATCACTGTAAATGCTGCACAAATTGTGCATTCAGGGTTTAGTAACATTTAGTCTCCAGCTTCTAGTGTATTGACAATATTTTTCCTTTATAGGGAAGTTTCTGCAGTCCTGGCTGTGCCTTAACTACCTTTCTGGTTGACCCAATCTAATTATTCAGACTAGACAGTTACCTCTCATTTCCTTATGGGGAGAAGTTGCCAACAATTTCTATTTAGATCAGGAGCCATTTGGTGTCGGGTACCACATGGCAGCAAGAAATGATGAGCGCATATGAACCATCGCTTAAGTTCTTGCTGAGACGGTTATGTTGCCGTGATAAGGAATACGCATTAAAAAAAAATCCCCACATCTTCATAAGTAACAAACCAGTTGTGATAAATGGCATGCCACTATGTTCCTGGAACTCTGATTTCTTAGAGACTCTAAAGAGAAGGAAACTGTCCTATCATTCTGGCTTTCATGTGCCAGGTAGCCTGGCCATTGGAGTCATTCCTGGCTTTGACAACATTTCTGTGCCTCATAATATTGTTGGGGAGATTAGATGGTAGAAGGCATCAATAAAGAGCCTGGCATGTGCTAAATGCTTGACAAACAACAGGAATTAGTATTATTTTTAATAATAGCTCCCTAGAATTTGCTAACTTTGTCTTTTCAGCCAGATCATAAGTCTCATTAAGAAGAGAGGATACCATGTTGGCATCTTCTGAAGTTTTGGATTATTGATCCTGTACCATTTACTTTAGTTTTCCTTTTTTTTGTGTGCGATTTTTAAATGTGTGTGTATGTGGGTGTTGAGTTTTTAACACATTAATGGATTCGTGTAATCACTACCACTGTTAGGATTCCATTACCCTCCCAAAAGCCCCTTGCAATGCCCTCCTGCAGCCAAATACTCCCTCCACCCTCAGCAACCACTGATCTGTTCTACATCCCAATACTTTTGCCTTTTTTAGAATGTCGTATCAATAGAAACATATAAATGTACTGTTTTGAGATTTGTTTTTCGCTCAGCATTAATGCCTTTGTGCTTAATCCATGTTGTCATATTTATTAGTAAAGCATTCGTTTTTATGGCTGAAGAGTATTCTATCATAAGAACGTATCATCGTTTATTCATTTGTGCACCAAAGAACACTTGTGTTGTTTTCAGATTTCAGCTTTTACAAATAAATTGCAATAGGAATGAGCATTCACATGATCGATCCTTACTTGGATATATGCTTTCATTTTTCTTGGGTGAATCCTTGGAGTAGAATGGCTGGGTCATATGAGAGGTGTCTGTTTAACTTTATAGGAAGCTGCCCAAACATTTTCCAGAGTGTCTTGACATCCTCACCAGGACTTGATATTTTCAGTTATATTTTAGTTTTAGCTATTCTAATAGTTGAGGTTTTAACTTGCATTTCTTTATTGGTTAATGACACTGAACATCTGTGTGTGTGCCTGTTACTGATCTGTATAGCCTGTTCAGTAATGCATCTGTCTACATCTTCCCAGTTCTTCTAAAATTGAGAAATAATCCACATACCGTAAAATTCAGTCTTTTAAGGTATACAATTTAATGGGATTTTTTTGTATGAACTTTTACAGCCATTAACATTAATTTCAGGATACTTTTATACCCCCAAATAAAATCTCATAATCATTAGCAGTTACTCCTCCTTCTCCCCTTCCTGGCATCCCCTGGAAACTACTAATCTAATTTCTGTGTGTGTGGATTTGCCTGTTCTGGATAATTCATTTAAATGGAATCCCACAATATGTGGCCTTTTGTGACTGGTTCTTTTCATTTAACATTATGTTTTCAATGTCCATCTTTGTTGCAGCATGTATCAGAACCCCATTCCTTTTTCTGGTTAAATATTCCCTTGTATGAATGTAACACAAGTTATTTTTCTACTCATTGGTTGCTTTGCCTTTCCATATAAATTTTATAATCAGCTTATATATATATCTACAAAAAAAAATTCCAGTGGGCATTTGATTAGAATGCATCAAATCTATAAATCTAATTGGTGACAATTCACATTTCAACCATTCGAGTGTTCCAATCCATGGCTATGATCTGTCTCTGCACTTATTTAGAACTTCTTTGATTTATTTCACAAGTATTATGTAGTTCTCAGCAAACAGAAGTTGCATATACTTTGTTAGGTGTATCCTTGAATATTTCATATTTCAGAGCTATTTTAAATGATACTGTTTTCCAAATTTCACTTTCTGATTTTTCATTGATAATCTATAGAAATTTGATATTTTTGTAGCCTTTTATACTTACTAAACTCTTATTATTTGAAGGATTTGTCGTTTAAATATTTTGCTTTTTTTTTACATAGACATATATGTTATCTGTAGATAGGGACACTTTAATTTTTCTTTTCCAATATGTGTGTAGTGATTCAAAATTCATTGAATATGTGAAACTTAGCTTCCTCTCCTGGCAAAGAGGCATACTCTTTCCCTCCTTGCCCACTTCACTTTATTTTAGTAATCCTCCTAATAACTTTATCCATAATGGAGCTTTGAAGATCCAAAAGTTCATAACACCCACCCTATGTGCTCTATATCCCTATCTGCACTTTATGGTGAATGAAGTGCATAATAGAAGCCCAGTAAACAAACAAACAAGAATGTGATGCAAAGTTTGGTATAGATCTCAAAAGGGATGTCTGGGCAAAGGATGTTTTAAGTGACTATTTCCTAGTCAGCTAGCCAAAATTGATCTGTCATCATGCCGGTAACGATGATTTGGGTACTATTAAATCTAGTAAAATACTTGAGCTGGTATTAGATGAAAAATGAATTTACTTACTCTGCGAAAAAAAAGTACAAAAAAAGGTGTGTCTTTTATTAAATGTGCTTGACTTACTGCACTGGTTATGACTTTCAGTGTAATACTGAGTAGGAGTGAGGAGAGGGCACAAGCTTGCCTTGTTCCTGATCTCAGGAAAAGAAGCATTCAGTCTTTCACCATTATGTTATTAGCAGTGTGTTTTTATGGATGCCCTTTATTAGGTTAAGAGCATTTGTTTCCATTCCTAGTTTGGAGATGATCCTTTTTATTTTAAATGGACATTGATCTTTCTGCTTTTATGCAAACATTTATATGTTTATATATTTTCCTTTTTTAGTCTATTAATATGATAGATTTCACTGGGTTATTTTCATATATTAAAACAGTTTTGCATTCCTGGGATTCAACCCATTTGTCATGGTATATAGTTCTTTTTATGCATTGTTGGATTTGATTTGCTATTATTTTGTTAGGAATTTTTTCAGTGTTCATGAGGTATAATGGTTTGTAGGGTTTTTTGTTTGTTTACTTTTGTTGGTATGAGGTTATTCCTAACCTCAAAAATTGGTATCACTTCCTGTCCTCTTTTAAAGACCATGGTTCTGCAGTGATAGTCTATCTTTTGTTCCTGATATTGGAAATGTCTTCTCTCTTTTATCTTTGCCAATATTGTTAGAGATTTATTAATTTTATAGATCTTTTCAAAGAACCAGCTTTCATTTTTATTGATTCTTTCTATTTTTTTTTTTTAATTTTATGTCAGTGATTTCTGTTATCCTTATTATTTCCTTCCTTTTGTTTGCTTTGGGTTTATTTAGCTCTTTTTTGAATTCATTTGGTGAAAGCATAGACTGTTGACCTCAGATTTTTCTTATTTCCTAATACAAGTACTTAATGCCATAAATGTTTCTGTAATCCTTGAATTAACTTCTTTCCACAAATTTTGTTATGTTGTATTTTCATTTTTTTACTCAAAATAGTTTTCGATTTATCTTGATATTTTCCTATATATTATGTCAAAGTGTGTTGTTTAACTTTTATTTATTGGGAGAGCTCCCGCTGTCATTCTGTTATTTATTTCTAACAATTCCATTATGATCAGAGAATATAATTTATATTATTTCAAATCTTTTCAATTTGTTAAGGTTTGTTTTATGACCCAGGATATAGTCTAGGTTCATGATTTTTCCATAGCTGCTTTAAAAGAATGTGTATTGCACTGTTTGGTGTAATGTTCTTTAAATATCGATTAGTTTTAGTTTGTCGATGGTGTTGTTTAGTTCTTCAGTAAACTAGCTGATTTTTCTGTCTACTTGTTTGATTGATTACCAATAGAGGAATACTGAAATTTGCAACTGTAATTGTGGGGTTGCTTGTTTCTACTTACAGTTATGTAAGTTTTGCTTCATAAATTTTGAGTCTCTATTGTTAGATTTATCCATATTTAGGACTGTATGTCTTCTTGGTGAATTGATGTTTTTATCTTTTATAATATCCCTCTTTAGCCCTGGTAATTTTTGTTGCAACAAGGTCTTCTTTGTCTGATAATAATTAACCTCTTCATATTTATTTTCATTAGCATTAGCAGGGCATTTTTTCTCCATCATTTTACTTTTAACATAGCTGTATTATTATATTTAAAATGAGTTTCTTGTAGGCAGAATATAGTTGGGTCTTGTTTTTTTTAATCCATTCTGACAATCTATCTTTTTAATTTGTGTATTCAGACCACTTACATTTAAAGGAATTATCGATATGTTTAGATTTAGCTCTACTGTTTTATGATTTATTTTCTATTTCCTCTATTTTTGTCTCTTTATTGTCCCTTTCCTGCCTTCTTTGGACTATTTTAATATTTTTATTATTCCATTTTAATCTATTTATTGAGCTTTTAACTGCCTCTTTTTATAGTTCTTTAGTGGTGGCTTAAGGGGTTAAAATGTACATGCTTCACTTTCTGTGGGCTACTCAGAATTACATTTTTCTACTTTAGGTGGAATATATAAACTTTACTACCATACAGATTACTTCATCCTCTTTTGTTCATACTGTATTTTTCATATACATTATATCTATATTCACTAAAAATCCCATCAGAAAGAGCTACTTTTCTGATTTCAACTATCATATCTATTTGAAGAACTTAAGAGGAAAAAAATAATCTATTACATTTACCCGAATATTTACCACTTCTTTTATTCCTCCTTCATTTCTGGTGTTTCATGTTTCCTTCTGTGATCAATTTCTTTCACTCTGAAGGACTTCCTATAGTATGTTTTTAAAATCAGATCTTCTGGAGATTTTTTTTTTTTCAGTTTCCTTTACCTCAGTATGTCATTATTTCATCTTTAACTCTAAAGATTATCAATATCAAATTCTTTTCTTTTCCTCCAGCACTTTAAATATATTGTTCCACTGTATGCTGGCTTTCCTAGCATCAGGTGAGAAATTTGCTTCATTCAAATAATTCTTCCTCTGTATGCAATGCCTGGTTTTTCTCTGGCTGCTTTCAGAACATTTTTATTGTTTTCATTTTTAGCATGTTGATTATGATGTAAACAAGAATGGATTTATTTAATTTTATTCTGTTTCAGGTTTGCTGAGCTTCTTAAATCTGTTAATTTATGTTTTGAATCAAGTTTGGGGCGTTTTCAGCCATTAATTCCCTAATTTTTTTTTTCTGTACCACACTCTTTATAATCTCATTGTGGATTCTGATGACATGAATATTAGACCTTCTGGTATTGTCCCACAGGTCTCTGTGACTCTGTTCATCCTTTTTACCCCCAATATTCTTTCTCTGTTATTTACATGTAATGTTTCTATTGATCTTTAAGTTCACCAGCTTTTTCTTCTGTCATCCCTATTCTGCTATTAAGGCCATCAAGTAAATATTTTATGACAGTTGATGTACTTTTTAGTTCTAATATTTATATTGGGTTCTTTTAAAATTTGTACATCTTCTATTTATCTGCTGAAATCTTCTGTGTTTTAGTTTTTAAAGGTTATTCACCCTGCTCTTTGGACCATAGTTAAGGTAGATACTTTAAAGCACATGTCTGATAATTCCAACATCCATATAGATTGATTGTCTTTTCCCTTTCCAGATGTTAAGATTTTCCTGGTTATTTGTAGGTACATTTATTTTGAGTTATATCCTGGCATTTTTGAATATTATATTAGGACACTCTTGCTTTTATTAAATCATACAGAGAATGTTATGTATTTGTTTGATTGTTTTACCAGGCAGTCAACCTGATTTTGTTCAGATGGCAAGTTTCTACCTGCCTCCTCTGAGCTATTGTTCCAAAGGCAGCAGTTTCAAAGCCTTTGCAGTGATATTTTGATCTTCCTCATGTGCGTGCTGTCTAGGTGCCTGTTTGGGAATGGGGCAATGGCCTACTATATAGTTTAAGTTCTTAAAGTTTTGGGAATGTTGTTTGGGATCAGATCCATGTATGTATGCATAGCTCAGGGTGAGTATAGGAGTTCTTAACAAAACATTTGTCAACTTTCTCAAGCTCTCTACTTCTGTGACCTCCTCGACATTAAATGGCTTACAAAAAATTTCCTTTTCTGGTCTTTTGACTAACTAGAAAGCTATGACTTAATTTCTCCTGCCATACTCTCCCCACCTTTTATCTGATTCTCGGGTAAATGGCAGGAGAACACACAGGGGAAAAGAGTGACGAGCATTTGCTCTTAAGACCAGTCTCTCTGGTCAGAAAAAAAAAAATTCCTCCTCTCTTGAGTTTTAGACACCTGCTCAGCTTCTGGTACCCCTATTACCACCAGCACCGTGTGGTTGCCTAGGGCTAGAGCCAGGGAAAATGGGAAAAAACGGAATTTTCTCTAGTCTGTGTTATCCAGAGGGCCCCCTTTCCGTTCTTTGGACCAGAAATAGAGCTCTTTTGTAGCTCTTCCTGTCTGCTCTCCATATGCAGTTCTGGGTTTCAAAATGCCTTTGAATCTAGATCAAGCGATACTGGAAGAGGGAAAGTAGGGAGCTTACTACTACTATGGTAGTACTTAGAATTCTGGTCTCCACCCCTAATCTGCCTGCTGCTTCATGCATTTTGTCCACAGTTTTTAGTTTCATTGAGTGTCCACTTCATTTTGAACAGAACTTGAACACACCTTTATTTTTGGCAAAGGAAAAAGGATCTTTTGAGGCATTGGCTAAGCTCTGGCCCTTTTTTAAATTATGAAAATCACATAGAATGATAGTAAAGCACGTGGATTCTAGAGCCATTTGCTTGAGTTCAGATCTTGATTCCATCACATTTGAGACGTGCAACATTTAGCAAGTTACTTGATTTCTGTGATTGAAAAAGACGTCTTTGAAAATAACAGAAGATACTCCATAAGGTTAATATTGTATGAGTTAATATTTATAAAGCATTAGAACTTTGTCTGACACCTAGGAAGTGGTATCTAGGTGTCTTATTAATATAAATGAATGTCCGTTGGCTCCATAAATTATAAGGAATGAGTTTACCTTTTGCACTTCCCAATTCCCTTGGTGTTTAACTTACCATTTTTTTTGTAAAAGGCTGCAGAGTAGATTAAAAATACCATAGAGCATCAGAATCAGGATGATCTGAATTTAAATCCAGTAGGAAATATTTAGCCCAATATCAGTCACATGTGGGGAGCACTGTAAATGTTCCCTCCCCCTTAATTTAAAAGGAAATGTAGAATGCCCAAAGTCCACCATTCTTGATTATTTCTCTAATGCTACTTCCTCATGCATTCATCCACCAGTTCATTTCTTGATTTGTCTATTGATTAATTAATTAATTAATTAATTTAAAAAAATGTATTAAATACCTACTTTGTGCCAGAACATGTGTTAAGTGCCATAGAAACAATGGTGAGTAAAATAGACATGATTCCTGCCATCATGGAGGTTACATTAATCAAAGAATCATCTAAACATACAATTACAAATTATGAAGGTTACACTGAAGAAAAAGTACATAGTCTTTTCTGAACATATAACAGGGATCCAATCTAACTGGGAGAGGTGAGGGAGGAAGGTGGTCAATCATAGCTTGAGTTGAGATCTGAATAATGAGTGAGAACTAAATTGGCCAACTAGTGAGGAAAGGGTAGAGAGGACAGCAGTTTCAGTGGCCCTGTGGTGTGATGAGAGCGGCATGTTCGGGAACTAATATGGTTGACGAAGTGGTTAGTGAGGGAGTTCAGAGGAGAATGACACCAGAAGAGGACGAAACAGGATGGAGAATTAGGTTAGGGAAAGCCTCACGAAGTTTGTGAAGGACTGTTATAAGAACAAGATGAGGGAATGGAACATTTTTACATGGGATATATATGGTGGGATAGGAGAGGACAAGGATGTGATCACATATACTCTGGAAAATGATACCTATGTCTACCCCGACATGGATGGTTTGAGGCTTACGGTCATTGCTCCGAGTCTAGGTTTACTTAGAGTCCATATCCTCCATGATTACTTTCTCTGGGCTCTTAAGAGGCACCACCAGTCTCTCTACAGTGAAAGTCAAAAAGCTTGGCTTCAGCATCTAAAGATATGGTTGATGATGATGGCCACTGTCTAATGTTCTCCTCCCCTCCCCCTTTTTGGATGTATTTTATTGGTTTAGGCAAATCATCTTCCTCTGCATGCTGACATCAAAAACTGTAGGAGTGAGTTCTCTTTGTGGTGGAAAAGAATGAAATAGATCCACCAAGAGAGGTACAGATGGGAAATAAGAGTCCCCGTGATATTTGAGTGTCTGGATTAGGCCATCGTGAAACTTTTTCCACTCCTACTTTTTCCATGGTTTGGGTTTCCTGGGCCAACAAATTTCTTTTTGTGCTTAAGCCAACTTGCAGCCAAAAGAGTCCTGTCTAATACACTCAACTCATTCAAGAAGTTCTCAGGGACCAAGTTTTGCTTTGTGTGCTAATTAATTTAACTCAAGGATTAGCTGGGATCACTCTGTCCTTTGGATTTAAATAAAATTTGGCACAAACCTGCATCCCACATATAGAGAGAAAGGACAGTGTTTTGTTTTGTTTTTTTCCCTTGGGATTCTTGTTTGAGTGTGTGTACTGAGGTGGGGGCAGGAGACATGGCAGTGAGAAGGGAGTATGTAAAAATTCTCTCACGGCTGGTTCTGCCTTCAGTGAACCCTCAGCCGTATTCAGTTCTCACATCTGTCAACTCTTCTCTTTCCCTGCCTTCCAAATCAGGAACACAATCCTGTTACCTTGATTACCTCCAAATCATTGTCACCAGGAATGGATGTGTTGGGTACGTCTTGCTGGCAGATGTCTGGGTGGCAGAGATGTTGGCATATCAAAATTGCAAGAAACTTAAATTTAGACATCAAATCTTCTTAAATTCTACCAGAATTTCCCGGTGATCACTCTTCATTGTATGCTTCTGCCTCCCATCACGCTGTTCTCACCTTACCCCTTGCTGGGTTGTCCAGTTCTCAGTCCTTTGGAATTCCTTTGCAGACAAATTTCCCTGTCTTCTGATTTTTCTGTCTCCTTGTAGAACCTCCCATCTAGAGCAGTCTGGAGACATACGCTGCTTACAAATGCAGTCCCCCACCTTGAGAAAAACTCTCTACAAGCTGCTAAGTGAAGATTCTTTTCAGCCCACTTCACTATCTATCTATACACTCTGTTTTTGCCTCTTTAATATCTCCTTTACTTTCTATTGTTATTTTTACCCCTCCCCCTAAATGTAGCAAAAAAGTCCCCCCAAAAAACTCTTGGCACTGATTCTTGGTGGTGTGCTTTGCACTCACTGAGCAAATGGTTTTGAAAGGATCATTTTCCCTCATCTACTGGGACCTGGGGAGAGGCCCCAGACCTCTACCCGCCACCTCTGCAACTCAGTAATTCTAAGGTACCAACTTGGCAACAGCTCTGAGCAGTCTCTTTTGTGACATGCAACCCATCCCCTTTCCTCCCTCTCCCCACAACCAATAAGAGCTTTGGCAAAAGAAAGAAAGAAAGAAAAAAAAAAAAAAAACCTGACGGGGTTCCAGCTCTTCTCTTGTCTTTCTCTCCCTGGTCTCATGTTACGTGAATGAGGAGGCTCTCTGTTGATTGAACACGTTTGAGCTGACAGCTTCCCTTTCTTCTTTTGCCATGAGAAAGCGTTCAGGGGCTCAGGCATGCTACCTCTTCCATGGCACAGAGATTGAACAATGCACCTGCTCAGGTCAGCCTCAGGGGTATAGGATTACTCAGTCCTTGACCCCACAGTAGCTGGCCCTGGCACTGCTGTCCCTCTGCTGTCCACTCATGTACCTTGTTCCAAGGAACATGGCTGATTGACCTTTCATCCCAGGCTCAGCTTTCTTCTTGAACACAGGAGAAGGAAACGCAGGGAGGGCAGAGCAGTGAGGTGTATCTTCTGTGGCACAAACACATGACCTTACTAATGTCAGTGGTCTAGTGGATTTTCCTAACTATAGCCAAGAGGATTGCCTGTAGGAGCTAGAATAAAGCTATAAATACCCTCTTCACCCTTTCATCTTCCTGGTAAACTGTAAACAGTAAAATGCAAGTATTATGCATTATTTTTGCATGCCATACAGTTCCCAGAGCATACATTCCACATGCCAGATCCTAAAAAACTTAGAGGTCAATATAAAAGGTAAAAAGATGTCAGGTGTCACAAAAAACGTTAATCAACAGTTAATCATTGTGGACGCCATTACTATTTATTGAACACTGAATTACACACTAGGTACTATGCAAAACAAAGTCCTTCAAATGGAATGTCTCATTGAATCCTCCCAACAAGCTTGTGAATTGAATTTGATCTTTCTCTCTATCTGATAAACAGAGACAGGTTTTATTTAAAACCCAACAAATTTGGAGTCAGAATTTTAACCCAGACTACCTCTACTCTATGCTGAATTGCATACTAAATTCATGCATGTCATGGATGTATCAAGAAAGCAGTCTTGACTCTTGATAAATATAGTACAGGTGTTAATGGGAGAAATCATATCTATGCAAGGAAAAGTGAAGGGAGTTTTTCTCTTTGAATGTTCCTTGTGTTGTGTTTTCCTGTAAACATCATCCTTCTTTTGATGGTTTCCACTGACACTCTGATGCTAGATAGACTTAAGGAGTTCAGATTCCCTGAGAGGTATCTTTGAAGCAAAACTGAGAGTTTAGAGACTCCTTCTCTCATCCTAAGACTGAATAAGTGTTTTAAGGAACAGAAAAATCAGAGATTTGGCATGTGGTGTTCAGAAAATCAAAGCACTCTAATGACACACAGGTCACACTGCTTGAAGTAGTGACGCAGCTCACTGACACTCTGCTCAGTTTTCTTTTCTTTTTTTCTTTCTCTTTTTCATTTTTGATAGTTTCTATTTTTGTGTCATTAAATTCACAAATTTTTCCTTCTGCAGTGTCTAATCTGTCTTTAATCCCATCCAGTACTTTTCCTCTTACACATTGTAGTTCTTATTTTTCCAAGTTCATGTTCCTACTTGACAAGTACAATCGTTCCTCTGTTTATTTCTGTTTACTATGTAGAATGCATTATAATAATTTTAATGTTTCTTTCTGTTCATTCTAATATCTGAGTCAGTTATGGGTTGGTTTCAATGGGTCAATTTTTCTCCTCATAATGGATTCTATTTTTCCCATTTCTTTGCATGCCTGGTAATTTTTGATTGGATACCAGATACTTGTCAGTAATATGCCTCATTCTCCAGGAGGACTCCCTGCAGAGCTACAGAATCTTTTTCTGTGTGAGCCTTTCCTCTTGGTACTCTGCCTGCAAACACTAGCTGTCACGCTGTCCTTGGACCCTGATGTTCATATCCTCAATCAGGGAGGTTGCCTGCACTGCCTGGGTTTCCCTTCCTGTTCCACAGACTAGAAACTCTCTCAGTGGAGTAAGCTGGGGAAACTGTGGGGTTCTTTTCATTTGTTTCCTGCCTGTCAGGGACCTCTGTTCTTTGTTGACTGATGTCCAATGTCTTGAAAACCATTATTTCATGTCTTTTGTCTGTCTTTCAGTGATTTCAGGAGCAAAGTTCTCTGTTACTACATCATGGCTGAAAATGAAAGCCCTGAAGATTATTTTTTTAAATAAATGATTTATAATAACAGAAAGGGTTGCTAATAATATGTGATCCCTTTGGCTTTCAGATATATCTTGGGCTGACTTATTAGCACAGTAGGTTATGGCATATTCATTACATGTTCATTGCAAAAGATAATGAACATTTTACTTCTAAAATGTTCTAACATTAAGGTGCAAGGTGTGAGTGTAGCAGTAAATACTGATTGACTAATCTTTCAGAACTCTGGGAGTTAAATTTGACAAAATATCGGTGAACGTATTCTCAGTCTACAGGACAATTACGGATGACAGCCCGTCTATGATGCTAATGGAACAAATAATGATTCTGTAAAGTTTTAGAACAGATGGGCAGTTATTTCTGTTTCTACAAAGTCGATGCTCAAGATAAGAGTAAATTTGTTTTCTTCTAACCAGGGAATTTTGTTTATGATATGGGAAAACTCATTCCTCATAAAGAATAGGAGTTAGCTTGTCAGTGACTCAGAGGGCTGCGAAAACTCCCAGGCAAATGGTAATTGCTTTCATAGATATTTGTCAAATAAAAAATCGTATTATCTATTAATTACAAGAACAGCAAACTGGTGGCTTGTGTGCAGTGTCCTTCCTGTGCACAGAGTGTTTTAAAAATCAGGAGATTTCATATAACAATCCAGATTTTTAGTTTCTCTTTGATGAGGGAATCTCTCATCTAATAAACTTGACCCCTGTTATGCATTTGTATTAGCTGCATGGCCTGTGTATTCATCTGAATGCAGAACCCCTTCCTCAATACTTCATCCTTCTTATTTTTAAATTGAAACATCTTCCTAATAAAGATAATGCCTACAATATTGTGAGTAGTAAAAACATATCACAGAAACAGGCTTGCTCTAAAGGCACTTTAAACTTACTACTTTTATCTTCTGATGGTTTAAACTAATGGCCGCAAAAACTGTGACACTACTCCCATTGAAAGAAGGGATCTATGTCTTTTCTCTTTTTTTTCCCCCTTGAATCTAGACAGGCTTATGATTCAGTTGGAACCAATAGCATGTAGAAGAAGTAACACTGTGTGATTTCCTAGCATAGGTAATAAAAGTAGGCAACTTTTATTTTGTTTGCTGAGGTATCTGCCTTTGGAGCCTAGAGCTGCCAATTATGCTGTTCAGCCACTCTGAGGCTGCCATATATGGGGAAGCCCAGGCCTCATGCAATAGGGGCTGTAACCAACAGTTCCACCTGAGGTCCCAGCCAGCAGCCATCATGAACTGTCAGACCTGAGTGGACATGCCTCCAGGTGATTTCAGATTTCAGCCATCAAGTCATCCTTCGCCATCAAGAATTCCTAGCTGAGGCCTCAGACACTACGGAGTAGAGATAAACTGTTCCCCCTAGGCCCTGTCTAGATTTTGATTCACAGAGTATGTGAGCATGAAAAAAAATAGTTGTTTTAAGATGCTAAATTATAGGGTAGCTTTTTCACACAGCAATAGTAACTGGGACATAACTATTTCAAAACTTACTTGAAGTAACTCTACACTGAAGAACACATTCAGTGATCTGAACCTCTCTGTCTGTAAAATTGGGATGATAATTTCTATAAGACTAAGCTAATGAAAGCATGAAAACATGTAAAATGCCAATGAAAGTGTCTGCACATGGTAGGTTCTTGCCCTTAAAAATAATTAAAACAAGAACAATTTATTGCTATGTAATACTAGTTTCACAATAGATATTTAGTTAATCTGTCTTCTTGTATTTCCCCCCCCCCAAATCCTAATCCCTCATTATAAATAGAACTGGTGCTGAAGAAATTATATGGATTCTGGGTGAAAAATCTGGTTAAATGGAAGGCACACTACACCAAGACAGCATTCTAGGCTCCTTGGTAAAAGAACAAAACAAGACTTTCTTTTACCCTTTAAATCAGCTGTAATTGGATTTGTAGGTTTTTCAGAAAATTGAAAAAGTTAATTCCAGGAATGATAAAACATTTGATACCTTAGAGACCTCAAGCTCTTTGTTTTAACTAAACACGTCCACCCTACCCTCCACAAATATGTTATCTACATTGACAGTCTTTGTCTCTAGGGCCAAGACTTTTTCTTTAGGTAGGGGTTCCCTAACTGCAGTTTCATATTGCCTTTCTTGCATTAAACCATAGCTGTGGTATATATTGGCTGCGATTTTTTTTTTTACTTCAGTCTCTTTAGAGAGGAGTGAGAACTTAATGGAACTCAAGAGGCAGTTGAGTCAGACCCCTTTTATATTTTTGCAGCCTAATTTGATAGCCATTTTTAGGTCACTCATCACTTATTGATTCTTTTTAAAGTATGTGTCTTAGTTTTGAACACCCATTCTTTTTTTTTTTTTTTTTGCATTTGTATTACATAAGGGGCTACACCTGTGACTTGGTCACGCACACTCACTTCAGACCCTTATATCTTTGTATGTGTGTTATAGTTAAGTTCCATACAAGGAGCCCATAAAAGGGTTACAGATGGCATTCAGTGGGAGGAAGGGGGAGTTATAACTTTTCACTCTGGCATTGGAAAGGTGTCAGTAAAGACTCTTTGAGTTAGGAGCTTTCCTTTGCCACATGTGGAAGGATGGTGGAGTCGGAAATGGTAGCAATATGGTGGAGAATACTCTCTGCAGATGACAAGTCATGTGCAAAGACGGAGGCAGTCAGGTTCAGGTCCTATTTGGTGAATAATGAGCACCCAATTTTCCTGGAGGTAAGTAAGCTATGTCTACAGGGAGGGTGATCCTTACACCTCAGTTTTCCCAGGACATTCCAGACTTATGCTTGTTGTTCAAGAATCCCCACTCAAGTCAGCACTTGTCCCAGAGATAAGTGTCCTGGTTTGAACAATAAACTATATGGTCACCCTAACTAAAGGAGAGGAATAGGAAGGATTAAGGATAAAATGCCAGGTAACGGTTTTTGACTTAAGGAGGCACTTAAAAGACATGGAAGAGTTGCGGAGTTTAGAGAGGGCAAAATTTTCGAAGGGTCCAGTTGGTGACATGGCAGATTATAAAATGGGTGAATGAGAAGAGGAATAAAGAAATTTAAATTGAGGCTTCTGGTAATAAGTAGCTTAGGAAGGCAGCCAGGAGAAGGGTTAGGGGTTGAGAAAATGCAGGTGAAGGCATAGACAGGAATAAAACATGAGAATTTAATATTGAAGCATCAAATTCCTTGAGAGGTGCACGGTTGGGAAACAGGATTTCCTGTCCTTTTCCTTGGGTCACTTGGTGGCATGGTTTAATGGCTAATCCAGATCCTTCTGGAATGGAAAGAATAAGAAATCAACCCTTAGGTCTCGTAGCTCTTCCAGCTTGGAGATGGGCCTTGTAGGTGTGCACCACTTTGCTGTTGAGAATAAATCACCAAGATTCTGTCTCCCACCTACATTTTGGGAGATGAAAAGAAGTGAATTATTAGTCTAGAGATCTCACCTCCATTCTAGATTCACTTCCCACCTTTAGTTTCTCATTGGAAACTTGAGAAAAGGTGGATTTCTTTATGTGTGTTATGGTCTTCCCTTGAAGAGGAGGTGACGAGAAAAAAAATTTTTAAATGGGGCCAAGCACTCACAGAAGTAATTTCTTTTTCTCATTTTCAAGCCAGAAAAGTCACCTTTCCGCACAACTCCCACATGTTAAAGCTATGTTTTTATCTTGATATCTGAAAAACATTTGGATAACACTAAGTTCTCTACACAGATGTGGGGTGCTTTATATAAAAGACACATGTGTGACCCCTCCCTTTAAGTCCCCCCACTCCACCTTCAGCATACGTTTCCCCTGGCGCTTTTCATCCTGTTAGACTCTGAAATGAAGTAGAAACTTTTCTGGAGATTTGACAGAGAGGAAGCTCTTTCTCTTTTTGCCTCTGAGATGCAGGGTTTGCAGAGGCTTTGTGGAGGCGGGGGTCTGAGCTCGGCGTGAGTGCTCGCTGACACAGGTGTGTACTTTCAATCCATCTTCCTGCCAGTTCACAACCCACTGGCCTCAAACTCTGCTTTGGCCAGTGCCTGCCCATTCTCAGCCAGATAACAATTTCAGGTGCTTTTTCAAGCATGTAGAAGTCAGCGTGGACACAGGAGGGCATAGTCTTGGGCGCTGTGTAGAAGGTTAACTGACTTGGAAATCTGTTTCCGAACTGTAGGAATCAAAACGACTCTGAGTGTTCATCTGTGAGGACAGGATCATGACCCACGGCAGAAAAACAGCCAAGTAGGTGTTTGCTCTTTCCGTAAGTATTGGACCACCTCCTCCAGGGCCTGGAGATAGAGCAGTGAGCAGAGCAGCAAAAATTCCTGCCCCTTTGGAGCCTACATTTACTGAAGCAGAGAGAGAGAGAAATGATAAATAGTATAGTAAATAAAATAAATGGTAATGAAGGGAAAAAAAATCAGGGGGAAAGGAGATGATGAGGGTGAAGGAGTTTAAAATAGTGAGTAGGGAAGCCAGGGAAGGCCTCACAATAAGGTTACTTGCTTCCTTTGGGCATTTCCTAGAATAAGTCCAAGCCATGTCTCGTGGACGGGTATCCCAGGCAAACGCAAAATCCCTGATATGACACGTTCCGGGGCAGCCAGCAGGCCAGCGCTTTAGAACGAATTATTTGTCCAAGTGGTTTTTCATGTTTTCTCTGCACAGTGAAGGCCTAAGATCTAACCTAATACAGTGTGTATTAGCTGTTCCATGTATCGATTAGATTATCATTAACCCTAGGGAACATTTGGAAAATACTGGGCTTGAATCCCTGTCCAAGCTATTCCAGTTGAGTAGGTCTCGGGGGATGGCCAGGCACCTGTCTTTGTAGACAGCTTCCCAGGTAGTTTAGATGATGTGTAGTTCTAGGGATCAGTTATGTAGATCCAATCCATTATGATCTCCAGCTTCATTTTGGCTACAGCATCTATGGATTCTTCTTTTTCAGGGCAGTAAAACATTAAGGTCAATATGATTAATGTTGGATTCAGTTATTTTATTGGTAGGGAGAAGGCGTGGTGATGACAGGCTAATGTTTTTGTCTTATGCTCAGGAACTGCAACACAATTTCCAATTGCACTATAGATTTGTGCTGGGCTTTGCTTTCTTTCCATGAGAACTGGCCACTGTCTTCAAAAGGTTCTAGTTGCTCTACTCATGTCTCACCGTAGCCAAGGAAGGATTAAATAAGCCAACTGTGAGTAGGGGTAGATATAAATAGGATTCACCAGGAACTTGAATACAACTTGAAATATTCTGTTCTTATATCTCCTGCCTGATGGTCTTGTGTTCCATCATTTCCACAATGTAGAAAAATGGGCACGCATAACTCTTTGAGTTTTATGCCTAAGAGCTTCTGCCGTGAGAGAGTCTGACTTCTAGTCCCTGACTCTCACATCTAAGAAATTTCCAGGGAGGAGACTCAGTGACCTGTTCTTGGTCAGGGGCCTCCTATGGAGTGGATGGAACACGGCCAGTGCCATATAAGAGCGTGGCAGCTCCTTTAGTAGCCATCAATGAGAGAATGACGGCTCCCAGGAGAAGGATGGGGTGAGTGTGTATGAATCCTCCCTTTGCTGTTCACTCCAGAGGCGAAACTTGCCTTGAAACTTTTCCTTTGAAATTGATTTAGAGCCAGGGTAATTTAGATTTAGAGCCAAACCCAAAGTCCTTAAAATTGGGTGAACGGCCCTCCTAGATCTACTTTCCTATTACTGTGCTGTAACTTCCTCTTTGAGCATCATTCCTAAGCTCATGCCACTCTAGTCACACTGGTCTCTCCAAGCAAGGCCTTTGAAGTTGCTGTTGCTACTGCCTGGAAAAGTTCCACCCCAGAAAGCTACATGGCTCATGCCTCCTTCTGGTCTTCTCTGAAATAGTTTTCTCAGTGAATCTCTCCCCGTCCATCTTATTTAAAATTGTACTTCTCTGACCCCAGAACTCCCAGTAGTCCCCAACAGTTTCATCCATAGCCCTCATTATCACATGACATCCTCTGTCTTAAGTATTTGCTGTGCTTTTCATTCACTACAACATTAGCTTCACAAAGCCAGGTTTTTTGTTTTTTGTTTTTTGTTTTTTTTTGGTCTGTCTTGTATTCTCGGCCCCTGGAGCAATGCCTGGCACATAGTAGGCACTCAGCAAATAGTGAGTGACCAGTAAAGTTCAGATTTATCGTATTAAGATATCCGTAGGTATTCCACAGCTATACTTTTCCAGGACTTTCCATGACTAGGAACCCCCAGGTAGAGGGTCCCACCTGAGCCTCCTTTGGGTTGACTCCAGCGATGATTCTAGACAATGAACAGAAGAGCAGGGAGGCTGGTGTTGGCATAGCAGCTGCTGGGTTGGGAAGGCATCTATATTACTCAAACACAGCGGCATCCCTGGGGAGAGGGTAACCTCGAGGCTCTGCAGGTCTTTTCAATATCTTGGATTAAATGAACTGTGAAATATTTGTTTTATTAGGAGAGCTTGGGTTTGTTTCTGAGGCTTTACATCGTGTCTGTTCTGGGCAGCTGATACATAGCAGAGTGGAGAGTGTACTGTGTTTAAAGAACTCACGGGAACCTCTCCCATTACTTGGGGTCTGTTTTCAGGGGCCCCTCTCATTTCTCCTCCAAGACCAGCACTCTCTTTGTTGATACAAAGCACTGGGGAAAGACAAGGTTCCTGTCGGTAAAGAACTATGGAGGGGAGCAGCCTCATGTACCACCGAGTGCAGAGGAACTCAAGAAATCCTTTTTCACCAAAATGGCTGCAACCTATACCATTTCTGACTGGGGCAAGTGCATTCAATGAAGACAGGACTGGGAGTTCAGGAAGAGTCAGTTCCTAAAGCTGACAGAAACTAGAGAAGTTTTATGCAATGTGAATGAAAAGCCCCCTCATGTGTACAGATGTGCTGAATACAGTTCTGCAGCATCTCCTGCTAAGTGCGTTGCTCTTAAATCGCATTTTCCGCCTCTTGTCTAGGAAAGCTGAGGGTCTCTGAGGTTCACGGGGGAAGCCCTACTTTCTGAGTGGGGAGTGATAAAGCCCAAATCCCCATGGTGAATTCCCATGGAGAATGGAATGGGAGCCTCCACGTTCTTAGCAATGAGTATTGAGCTTCTTTCTTTCTGCTACAGATTTGTCATTGACTCACCTGTGGATATACATCCGGCATTCTGTGTCTGCAGACACAGAACCCACAGGTATGGGGGGCCGACTGGACGACACCGTTTTATACATATAAGGGACTTGAGCAGCTGTAGATTTTGTGTATGTGTGATCGTATGTGTGTAGATGTGGGTGCATAAGTGCATAGGAGAAGTTTGGGAGTATGTACCCTCCCAATGTTTAAATTTTCAGTGCTATGAAGAAAAGAAAGAGTGGGCTGGGGTAAAAGAAAGCGTTTCACTTTTAGCCTTATGCGATGTTAAAATTTTGGCATCTTTTTTGGTACCAGAATGTATCCATGCATTATTTGTGCAGTTTTAAAAAATGGTAAAAAAAATTGTAATTGGCAAATGAAATCACTAACTTATGACAAATTGACTGGTGTTTCCTTTTCTCTTTCCTCCATTTCTTGCCTGTTCCAAACGATCACAGTGGTAGCGGACTGGGGAGGGGAAGCTAATCATGTCAGGTAGGAATCATTGTTCCTCTAATGCTGCCGACCTACTTTTCTACATACATATGCCATTTTTCTCACACTGTCCATCATACCTAGAATTCTTCCTTTCCCAGCTCTTGGTGTCTTCAATTACAAATTCTGTTCATCCTTTAAGACCTATCTAGATTAAATCACCTCCATGACACTTTTTCTCATTTGTTCATCAAACATCTTATCCATCCATCTAACCATTCATCATTTAGTGAATCGTTACTAAATGCCAAACATTGTGTGGAACTTTAGGTAATACAGATATTATTCCTGCCTCCTTGAAGACAACATTATAAAGACAGAAAATAAATAATCCAGCAATCGAATGAATATAAAATGTAAAACTGTAATGAATGCTAGAAGAAAAATAAACATGATACCCTGATAGAGAATAAGGAAACAGCACCCAAATGAAGTAGGGTGATCAGAGAGGACGCTTATCCTAAGATATAAAAATGGAAAAAACGAGAAACATCTCAAAGGATGGAGGAGAGGAAATACGGGGATGTTTCCACAGGGGAAACATAATACATATGATCTACTTTGCTCCTGAAATCCTTCTATATCTGCTCACATTGTTCATTGTGTGTATCATGCCTCTGCTCATATTCTTGATTTTCAGGCTTTGGGGCAGCTTTCAGTTCCCTATCATGTAGCAGGGAACCAACAAACCGAGTCCAGCATCTGGGGACTCCAAAGCAGGAAGAAGGAATTCCCTCATATTATCTCAAAGACATCTTAAATTTCATTGATACCCTCTCTGGAGAATCTCTAAAGACACAGAGACTGTTTCCAAACTGATCTTTGGGACTGAATATTAAATTGGCTTTACTTTTCCACGTTGCCTCTCTGCTAGATCTTTACTCTGAACCAGGAAAGAAAGATTTCCATTATCTACTAATGCAGTTCTGGTTGGATAGAATCAATCCTTGGGCCAAACTTTATTTAAAGTCATTTAACGTTTTATTAAAGAGGAAGTACTTCCTTTCCTTTGTGTTCCCTCAGGCCTGTGGGTTTTTATTTATTTTTTAATAGGAAAGAGAAAGTGTAGTTTTGGTAGACTAGAAATTGTTTTCTTTAGTGAAATATATGGACTATAGAATATATCCAGCCTATAATCACCTCTCCATGACTCTAAACTGAGTTGGTGCTCTTTTACCAAATTAATGAGTTGTTAGTCATCTTGATTTTCCCCTAAGGTCTGGCCTTAAGGCATGCAAAGGTTTTTATTTTCTAAACCAGAAACCAGAAAATACCTTTGCTCTCTCTCGGGAGTAGGGGATAACATCTTCAAGACGAAGGCACTAGAGAGAACAACTCCAATTTCAGGAACAGATGGTAGTCAGAATAAAGTGGAAAACACCTTGCCATCTCTGGAAGGTCATAGAATCTTAGAAGGAATTTTGAAATTATTTAGGTCACTCCTCTACCCAGTGCTAGAATGTGTGTATTTTTTTAAAACATTTTTTTAATTGAGTTATAGTCATTTTACAGTGTTCTGTCAAATTTCAGTGTAGAGCACAATTTATCAGTTATACATGAACATACCATACATTCATTGTCGCATTCTCTTTCACTGTGAGCCACCACAAGATCATGCGTATATTTCCCTGTGCTACACAGTACAATCTTGTTTATCCATTCTAGAATGTGTATATTATAATCCTAAAAACTGATCATATATCTCCCCCATAAATATTTCCCTTGGTGAGAAACATAGTACTTTACATTCTAGGACAGATCATTCTTTTTTTCAGTTATCTCTGGTTATTAGACATTACTTTTCACACCAGTTTCATCCCATAACCTTTGATGAGACAAAACCTACAGTTCTACCATCTTCCTGGTAATCCTAAGAACATGTCTTATCCATGGCTTAATTAAAACTAAATTGGGCTTTGAAGCAGACGATTCAAATTATGTCTCCACAAATTAGTTGATCTCAGGCAAGTTCTTAATTTCTATGCCTCAATTTCCTCCTCTATAAAATGTAGATAGTTACCTACCCCACTAAATAATTGTGTGAATTAAATAAGAAAAAGTGTGTGAAAATGCCTCACATATGCCCAACACATAGTGGGTGGCCCATCAGTTTTCTTTTCTCAGGATTACTTCAAGAGCCTGAGCACAATTACAGGGAAGCAATGTCTTTGTCTGCAAGTAATGGGGAACTCAAATATTATTGACTTTATCATAAGGACATTTCTTGTTTATTGATTAAAAATCTCAAAGATAGGAAGCCTTCAGTTTGTTCTGGTAACTTCCCGGTCTCATGGAGGACCCAGGCTCTACCTCTCTGCTCCACTGTTCCTAGCATCACTGGCTTTTCCCTCCAAGCTTCCAGCACTCTAGCTGTAAGATGGCCGCTGTAGTCCCCGGCACCGTGGATGTATTCAAGGCAGAAAGAAAAAGGGAGGAGTGGCATCTGTAACTCTCTTTTCACTCCCTTTCCCTTTTTCAGGAAGCAAAGTAGTGTTCCCTGGAACCTCCCTGTAGACTTTTGCTTGTCTTTCATTGCCCAGACTGGGCGAAAGAACCATTCACTCTGCACGGTGAGCTGGGAAGGTGATGTAGGTAAGAGGAAAGGAGGAGGATGGGGATGCCCAGGCATTAGCCAAATAACCACAGCTGCTCCCGTAGCATCTTTCAGGTTTCCCCCAAATCGTCAGTTCTCCAGGCTTATCACCCCCTGTTGCCTCAGCAGCTCTGAAAATGACTTGATTTGCATACCCTTTGCTCCTTGAGTCTCCTTGGTTGGGTTAATCACGGTCAGAACAAGGTAATGGCTGTATCCCTTGGGTCTCAATCAGAGAGCAGAACCGCTATGAGTATAATGAACTCCGGGGTTTATTGTGGGATTCGATTTTACAAAATGTAGGAGGAGCTGGAACAAGTTAGGTCCAGAAAAGGGAGGTGTTAGATCAGAGAAAAGTCACTAACCAGCTTTCCAGAGGTGCGGACACTGGGAAACAAGTCATAATTTGTTGGGGGGAATCTGGGAAGCCAGGCATGTTCAGCTGCCAGAGCCAGGCCACAGAAGGGATCTGGTAAAGAAATTTCTGGAAGGCTGTTGTCTCTGTGTCTAGGGGTGAGCCAGGGTGACTGCTGGTCAGTCAGACCTGTGGTCAGGAAGAAGGGCTGCATGCCCGGGAAAGCTAGGACAAGCCAGAACCTATCAGCCCCTCTTTTCTGCCTCTCACTTCATGTAACCACAGTGAATCTTAGAGCATAAGTTCAGAGTGATTCCAATGCATCCAGTGTAGTTCCTCCAAACCCAGGATCTGTCAAGCATGGGGCTGTCCACCCAATGGACTATGGCTGTGGTGATGTTTCACGCACTTTAGAGCAGATTCTCCGAGGGTGTATCAAACGAGGGATATAGGGCATATTCTAAAGGTAAAAAAATAGGATTAGCATGAGATATGAACGTAAGTTGCTCATATGAATCCATTAGGGGAAAGAAAAGTAGGAACTTAGATTGTGAGCATAAAGGAGAAGGAAGAGAATGGAATTCTGAAGCAGAAACTGTGCCCCGCCCCAATCATGTTCAAGCCCTTCACATCTCCACTACTAATTTTTGTTTCTTTAACTTCTGTTTCTAAACCCCAAGACAGCAGTTTTTCCTGAAGAGTATTTTTTTCCTTTTAGAATTAAATCTTTCATCTTTGTCTTGATTTGTGTATCAGTAAATGTTTAGCAGTGTGTTAACTGTTATCTTTTGTGTACTGAAGCAAGAGATTGTTTAGAATAATTAAATCATGGGCTGTCTCCTGCACCCGTCTCACTGCTGGTTCTCTTTTCATCTAGGTGATAAAAGCCAGACATGCATTAATCCACATCAAATTGTCTCATGATAACTTGAAAAATTATGAGAGAATGTTATCTAATCATGAAAATAAGTTAAATTCTTCCTTTTCTATAAATAAGAGGGTCTCTTTTTTTTCTATTTACAAAGCAGACAGAACATCAGTGAGTAGGGCCATTTGTCTATTCCATTATGGAACACATGATATATTTATTGTTTCTAAGATTTGTTTCTTAAGGCCGGTTTGTCAAAAGGACAGCCTGACCTATGTCTTCTCTGCATGGCAAGCTGAATGCCAAACAAATGTCTCCTTCATTCCAAAGACATTATTCTGTTCTATTCAGGTAGAAGATGATGCTTAACTTAGCAGCAGGAAATTGCTTAACTGGAGTACCTTCTGATGGCAAACTTATTTCACAGACCTATGTAGAGAAGGTAAGTTTTGATGACAGTGCTAGTTAAAGCAATAGTTCCAACCTGATTTCCAATGATTATTGTCCAAATGGGAACACTCTAATGCTGGGATTTCCTTATAAAACTTGTAACCCTAGAAAAGTCACATTAAAAAAAAAAAGCCAGCACAACTTAAGGATATATACAAAAGCCAGCATTGTAAATCCCATATTGCTCTGGACTTGGGAAAATAAGCAGATGGAACATATTGGAAGGGCTGAGGGCACAGATGTCTTCTTGGCTTGGGTTCAGAGTGAAAGAAGAAGCCCATTTTATAGCTGAGTCTGGGATAGGAAAGATCCAGAAACAGAGGGCTGAAAAACCAAGTACACAATGTTTAATGAACTGTTTTTCAAGACAACCATTACAATATTTAAGCAACAAGTCATTGTTTGGGGGCGTGCTATTCTAACTGATTTAAATATTTGTTTTGAGTGGGAAGAGCTTTTCGCTGGTGGTTGAGTTATGCTGGGTGTCCTTAGATCTTCCATTTACAGTAGCATTGCTACCGTTCCAGAGAAGGAGAGCGCTTACCCTGTTGAAGCCCTAAGCCCTTTGTTCATTACAAACATTGTCTCCACTGTGTTTAATAAACTTGGCACGAATGTTTACTGTGTCAAACTTTCTTTTAAATGTGAAAAAATAAAATCAGCTTTTATGTTCGATTTAGGGACCATGCTGCTAAAGGAGAAGCCATAAAAATAATTCACTTCTATTGTTCAGTTTTTGTGATCAAATTTATGCATATCTGTTGAAAAAGAAGAAAAAAATTAAATCACCAGAAATCCTTTTGTTAGAAAACAGAGTTAAAATTTTGTAATAAAGCTTTCCAGTCATATATGTATCCTTTTTTGTATTCCTGTTGTTTTCTTCCAGCAATGTTATAGGTTGTTCCTTGTCAATAAATATAGATATAGATCACCAACTTGAATAGATACCTATATTTTATCTAATCTGTAGTTTATCTAACCTATCTACCATTTGTAGACACCATGATTGCCTTTATCTATCTATCTGTCTGTCTCTCTATCTATCTATCTATCTATCCCCTACCTTTTCAATAACATAGCAATGCCTATCTACATACTTCTCTGTGTGCTTGTCCGATTATTTCCCTGGGTTGAATTCCCAGAAGCAGAATTGCTGGATCAACGAGTCTGCACAAGTTTAACTTTTGATAGGTATTGCCAAATTGCCTGCCAAAATTTCAAACCCATTATACTCCCTTCAACAGGATATGAGACTGTCTTTTCTCCATATGCTCACTAGCACCAAGTAATAGCAATCCAATTAATCTCTGCCAAGCTGAAAGGCTAACACAGCCATAGCGTTAACATTTTTTTGTTCTTATTTGTGTATTTAAGATTATTATTGTTTCTACATCTTGTTATATGTTAACTAGCACAGAACATTATGAATGTCTAGACTATGAGCTTCTATTCATTGTGTTTGCACTTTCATTGTATTTTGAAGAGATTATATGATATAGCCTAGAAGTTAGCAGGTCTGGCATTTAGTCCCTAACGGGGTTAGTTAACACTTCTCCCTAAAGACATCTGTAAAATGGGAGCAATTATAATCCATGCACAGCCATGAGGACTACTTTCTTCTATTGGGAAGAGGAGGTTTTGTGTTTGTTTACTTGGGGTTTGGATTTTTTGTTTGCTTTTTAAATTGCTGTTCACTCTCATGGTAGGCAGCCTATAAAAGGCCCCCAACTTCCTAGTCTTCACATCCTGTATAGTCTCCCCTTGGGCATGAGCTGGATCTAGTGACTCATTTCCAACTAATAGAATGCAGCAGAACTGACGGGGTACCACTTCTAAGACTGGATTACTCAAGACTCTGGCTTCCATCTCGCTCCACATCTCTCACCCTTTCTCACCATCTACTGCTCTCTCTTGGAGCCTTAGCTGAGTAGCTCTATGGAGAGGTCCATGGAGCAAGAAACTAATGTCTCTGGCCAACAACCAGCAAGGACCTGGGGCCTGCCACCTGCCATGTGAGCAAGCTTGGAAGCAGACCCTGCCCCAGGCCAGCCTAGAGATGACAGCGGCCACAGCTGTGACACTGACTGCAGACTGTGAGAGACTCCAAGTCAGAGGCACCCAAACAGGTTGTGCCTGAACTCATGATCCTCGGAAACTGAAAAAATAATTGTTTGTTGTTTTAAGCCACTAAGTTGTAGAATAATTTGTTATGCAGAAAGAAATAACTAATACGACTCCTGAGTTACCCTCTTAGAGTCGTTACTAAGTGCCCTGTGCTCTGCCTCCTGCTCCTGGCTCAGCCATGCACCACCCCTTCGTCTGGTCACCACTGGAGACTCAGAATTCTTAGTCTCAGTGTACTTGGTCTGTTTTAGTAGAGGGGTCAGGGAAAGCCACAATCCTGTATAAACCACATCTTTTATTTTCTGTATTCTAATGCTTTGATATCTGGGGCCTTGCTGACCCCGGAGGGACTGCCCATCTGAGTTAGTGGATTTCTAGAGGTAGTAAACAGCTGTCTTGGAAGTGTGCTTTTCAGATGCAAACTAACCCATCCACAGTCCACACCCCAAGCCACCTCTTTTATTGGGCTCTTATACTCTGGGCTACTAACTTCCTGTCCTGATTACCCCAGGGCTAGATACCAGACAGTAAGAACAACCCCTGCACCCCAGAGCCCAATGAAATTATTCACACTAGCCAATCCTAAACCTGCTTGCCCTGTCTTGTCCATTTCTTCCCATAGAAACCACAAGAAAGGCTCTTATCCACAGCGTCCCCCTCTTCCTCTGCCTCCTGACTGACCCTGGTGCTTCCCCATGTGTCCCCCACTCCAGGGTGTGCCCCCTCTTCTCGGAATCTGTGAATGCAACTAATTGTCTTTTCGGTGGCAATTGTTTTGTGATCCGCTGGCCTTACCACACCTGAATAATAACAACACCTATGTTAAAACAACTCCCCTTATTCCTGCTTGCCTCCTTTCTTACACTGCCTCCTCTCAGTACTTTTAAATGGAAGGCTATGACTAGCACATCACCAAAACCAAATTCTATTTCTCAGAGACCCATATTAGCTAAAAACACAATAGGAAAGAGAAACACTTTTGTAAGGGCACTTGATCTGTGCAGATTCCCTTGACAATGAATACGCAAATCAGCATCAGTTCTCCTTCGTTTGTGACAATTCAGATTCTGCATTAGGCTCACCAATATTTAAGAAATTGGTCTCATTAGAGAACAGCCTACCCCCATGTAACTCAGCTTACTCTGAGTTACACAAAGACAGATCAAAAGCTCTTAAAGTACTGCTTTTAAAATTAAATTATTTGTTGGTCACACCCTTCTTACCTCTTGTTCCTGCAAGTAAAGAGGAGAGAAAGAGGTTAGGTTTCTAAGTATTTTAGTCAAAGGGCTAGCTCAGATGATCTTTCAAGGTCCGTCCTAGCCCTTAAATTTGCTTGTCTTGTTTGTGGATTTGTGTGGAGCATGGCAGAATGAAGATCATGGACACTACTGCTTATTCATTATGTCCTGATGTGGTTTGTGTTTTAGTTTTCTTTCTTTTTGAAGAAATAGCATTCTAGCTTGCATGACCCGTAATCCTGTCTCAAATCCTTATTTTCAAGTGAGGTGGGGAATGCACGTAGGCATACTTCACATAGACTGTCTTCTGGATTTCCCATAGGCTTGTGGGATGTGATCTTTTGTCTCTAAAGGGAATGTACTTTGACATTGTTCTAGAAGAGAAAAAGGGAAAGGCTGTGCTTTCCTAAGGTACAATCAAATTTTGTCAAAATTTGCATTCAGTGAGCCTATTTGTCAACATTGTTTTGTAGCTAAAGATGCTTTTATCCACTCTTATTCATCTGAGGTAGAACTAAATAGTGTGTAAGTTACTAAATCATCAAAACATGGGAAAGGAAAGAGAAATATTTCTTATTCTTTGGTCTGCATCTCAGCTGTGAGGTGCAGTGAATCTTGTGCTTCAAGACTGTCAATCATTTCTGATTCTAGAACTATTGTAATAAAAATTAAGATTCTGATAGGCTATATTCAGATTCTATTTTTTTGAGATTCTTTTCTTTGTTTAATAAACTGCCTCTTAAATAATGCTCTTACTCTGTTGAGGAGAGAACTGTGGAATTGTGTGTGTGTTGACAAGCAAACACACAAAAATGGAATGGTAGCTGGGTTCCTGTAACCAAGAGAAGTTTGCAAGACATTTAATTGTGAAGCGAGTCACAGTATTCAGAGATTGACCTTGAAGTTTTAAAAAAAGTGAATTGATGCACTGCAACAAGCACAAAGCCAGCTTTGGTGCTAAATGTAAATTGTTAAAAATGGTACGGAATAACATCTGCCTTGTAGTATGCCTTAATCAGCACTGTGAAAAATGAAAGTTTAACGATCTACTATAGTGGCTTCTAAGTGAAGGATAAACAAAGGATGAAAGAGTTTCTTGCATGGTTTGTAACTGATGCCATGAAAAATGTCAAGAACCATCTGCCTCAAACTTATCCAAACTGCCATCAAGTATTCTAATCCAGTCAAACGAGATACAACTAGAACAACCTATGTAACTTGCTGAAGGCTTATCAAAAGAGTTGTAAATAAAGAAGGAAAAAACCCATCAACTGTGTAGCCGCAGATTGCAGCCAGCTTGCCGGTGGCTTTGAAATTCAATCCCATTTCTCTAGTCTGACAAACTGTACTAAATAGCAAAATGGATTTTTATTGCTCTCAGCCATTTTCACTTTAGTTGCTATCGGGAGATGAATACACAGTTTCCTAATAGAATCAGAATCATGATTTATTTTTTAAAATGCACAGACTGATTTAGACCTTACCACTTAGTCCATGGGTAGGTACAGAGCACATGCAGAGAAGCCAAGCATTACATTTCTGTAGGTAAGAGATCACTTACCCATGCTTCACTAGATTTCCATGGCCTAAGAATCCACACTTTTTAGAAAAATCGGAGCTTGTCTTATACTAGCTATTTACTAAATCAAATTTTCATCATCCACTCGTTAAATGAGTACAGAGTTCAGAATCATACCAATGGGGTTTAAACCCCAGCTCTCCCACTTACTGGCTGAGAGACCTTAAGCAGGTTGCTTAACTTCCCTGAACTTATTGTCATCATCTGGAAGACCGAGATAATTCCAATTACCTAGATCATAGATAGACATGAGTTAATGCTTATGAAATTCCTGAAACACTGAAGCCAATTATGGCAGAGACAGGTAATGCTCACTGAATATCCATCTCCCTGTGTCTCCCTTGGTTTCCTAGTCTCCTTTGCAATGGGGGTGGAGCCATGTCACTAGTTCTGGCCAATGGCCTGTTGATAGAAGGGTTACTTGTCATTTCTGAGCCAAGATATTTAACTGCCTGTCCCCCTCCTCCATCTTTCTCACTCCCTGCCAAGGCAACCTTGGAATCGATGTGTTCCAGACAGAACAGTTACAAGATACAGAAGGGCCACTGGTCCCACATTGGACTTCTCATGAGAAATATATCTTTGCTGGTTTTTTTGCTGACAGTTGTCATTAATTTGTTACTGCACTTGGCAGAGCTAGGCCTAATACATAAATCAATAGGTGTTCATATTTGTAATTATATATATCTCTACTTTGCTACCAATAGATCCACAATAAATATGTTTTTAAATGGCATGTAACCTTCTGACTATTCCATTCTTTTCTTCAGTGCTTCTAACTGAATGGGAGAGAAGAAAGACGATGATACAAATAACTGTAGAACAAGGCAGAATGTTGTTAAAGCCACAAAGATAGTTTCACAGAAGGACCTCTGGAAGAAACTTCACAGCGGTGCAGTGCCTTTAGCTAGCCTTAGAGGACAGGGGATATTGAGACAGGCAGGTCTAGGAGTGTGCAGGGCTTTCCGTGTTTCACCTCCTCAAGGTGGAGAACGATGCATAAGTCTTTAGCAAAAAAAGAAAAAATAGGAATGACTACTAGACATATGAAAAGAATATTCACTCCCACTAGTAAGCAGAATAATCAAATCAAACTGAATCAACATTGAAAAAAGAAGCAGGTATTATTTTTTCATCCACTAGTTTGGCCAAAATAAGATGACTGATATCCAATGCAGGGCGGAGTGGGGAAATGGTACTCTCGTTAGCCTCTAGTGGAAGGGTAGCTTGCTCAGTTCCTGAGGCTTTTGGCATTTTGGCAGTAAAGATCAAGAGCCTTAAAAACACACTTATCTTTCGCCCAGTGATTTCACAAAGATGATTGTACAAATATATTCATCAGGAAAAAAAGGTTAGATAGTAAAATCAAACAAAACAACCAACAACAATGGGAAACAATGTCCATCAGTAAGGGATGGATTAAAAATTATGGCATATATGAGAACATTATATTAATTTAAAAAGACACCTATATAAACCTATTGATACAGAAAGATCCATACTATATAGTTGAATAAAAGGATGACTTAGATCATTATGGACTATATGATCCTATTTATGTCTATATTTGTGAAGTTACATATTGTCTAAGTTATATTTTTAGAGTTCAGAGTTGTAATTATATGTCTAACTATATTTTTATATACATACTATATTTCATATATATTTGGACTTTAGTTAGATTTATTTATTTATTTATTGAAGTATAGTCGCTTTACAATGTTGTGTCAGTTTCTGGTGGACAGCATAATGTTTCCATTGTACGTATACATACATATATTCTTTTTCATTATAGGTTACTATAAGATATTGAATATAGTTCCCGTGCTATACCGTATAAACTTGTTGTTTATCTATTTTATATATATTGGTTAGTATCTGCAAATCCCAGACTCCCAATTTATCCCTCCCTACCCCATTTCCCCCTGGTAGCCATAAGTTTATTTTCTATGTCTGTGAGTCTTCCTATTTTGTAAATAAGTTTATTTGTGTCACTTTTTTTTTATTCCACATATAGATTTAAATAATACATACATATCCTTTCAAAATTTTTGTATATCAGAATTTTAACAGTCTATACTTGGGTGGTTTTAAGTGTCAGGATTATCAATGAAATTTATTTTTACCCTTATTTTCTGAATTATTTTTCATGTGTATATGTTCCTTTTATAATTTAAAAAAAAGTATTTCAAAAAAAAAAAAAAAAGGGAAGGAGAAACTGTTTGGAAATGGCCTTCATGTTTGGATATGGATAAGGGACTTCTGATGGCCTCATCCCCTGTGTGATGGATATGATTTCTTACAACCTGATTGTGTCTATTCTTTGTGTAAAGAGATGAGCTACATGTGAAACAGGCCATTTCCTACTTATGTAAATCATTTTTCATTGAAAAATATTGCTTATCCACATGTTTTTATCATTTTATTATCATCTACCATTTCTCTAAAAAGCAACTGTACCTTTAATTTTATAATAATTCTGAAGTGGTTTGACAGACCACAAAAGAGAAAAAGATGGATTGATACTTTAAGAGCTAGAAAGCTGGAAATCACTTACCTAGTACAGTCAGGGCAGAGAATTCTTAGTTTTGTTACATTTAAAACAGCAGCTACTCTGTATCGAGTGCTTTCTATTTGACAGGTCTGTGCTAAGCCCGTTTTTGTGCAATATCTTATTTCATCCTCACCACAAGCCTGTGAGGTCAGTTCAGTTATTATTTCAGCTTTATAGTTAAGGAGACTGAGTTTGTTACTTATTGATTAAGTAATTTATCAGGGTTCCACAGCTAAAAAGTAGAAATCATTATTTTGCCTGATAATTGAGAGACAATCAGGTTCCAGATGGTGGAATCTTGATGAATGAAAAGGGACCAGGTTAGGAATTAGATGCTGCAGATCATATTGCTGCTAATTCTTGGCAACTTTTCCCCCTTGGGTTGAAGTATATACGGCATACAGAATATGCTCTCCTCCACATGAGAGTAAGGGAATAAAAACTGTATCTCTATATACGTATCTAGATCTATGCCAATAAAGACGGTGAGGAGAGGACACAGATGAGAGGTGTCAAGGAATTTTTGAAAAATTGAAAACAGAATACAGAGTAGTAATTAATTTAGCAGAGTGGAGACAGCTGTAACCTAACTGCTTGTGGTGTAAGGTGATAATGCAGGAATATTTGCTCTGGAGATTCATGCAAAAGGCTCAAAGACTAAAAGCATCCCAAAGAGTACCTGTTTATTTATCTGCCTAGTTATTCTTCTCAGAATATTTTAATCCATTTTGTAGAATTCTTATTTTTCAATGCATTACTTTATGATTGTTTCCTTTTTCTTGCTTTTCCGATTTTTTCAAATTAAAAAGTTTTGAGGTTTCTAAATTATGCAAGTATCTTACTCATATTGCAAGAATTCCAAAAAACATAGAAATCTAGAGAGTGATAAAAAGAAAGTCTTTCACATCTCCGTATGATTCTCTAGCTGTGCTACCCAATATGGTCTCCTCTAGCTCCATGTTGATATTTAAATTTAAATGGATTAAAATAAACTAAAATGAAAAATCCAGTTCCACAGTCGCACTAGCCACA
The DNA here is from genome assembly GCF_048773025.1 of Camelus bactrianus. Taxonomy (NCBI): domain Eukaryota; kingdom Metazoa; phylum Chordata; class Mammalia; order Artiodactyla; family Camelidae; genus Camelus; species Camelus bactrianus. Next base: position 73,562,728 of record NC_133547.1, read on the forward strand.
TTTCAAGTGTTTGACAGTCACAGGTGGCTAGTGGCTACTGTATTGAACAGAGCAGAAATAGGTTATTTCTATTATCATAGAAAGTATGTTGGACACTATTGCTTTAGAGGTATTCACTATTAACAGATTATCATATAATTGTTCAAAAAATTTTCAGTTGCACATGGAAATAATAATGTGTCCTACTCCACCTACGCATGGTTTTACACAAATAGTCCAGCTGCTTTTCAGGAAAAGCAACAGTGTCTTGTTCCATCTCTCCATATCCCCAGCTCAGCATCCCAGAAGCACCTACTTATCATTTTTTAAATCAGATTGTAGTTTGTGCATTATAACAAACTAAATAATGTAGACAGAAGCACAAGCAGAGCACCCCTGACCAACTCCAGTCTTATAGAGACAAAATCCATTTAATGTTTCTGGTTTTTGCTCTTTTCGTGACTGCTTCCACACCTCCATTTGTTGATTTATCACTCAGTCAGTGTCTGTTAACTCCTCAATATGGAGGATGAGGATTAGCTCGCCCTTATCGACCTTTCCCCTTTATGTTCCCCTCCTAGTGTTTGAAATTTATATCATTGCATTCTGTTAGTTGCCTCTCTAACTCCAAATAACATTGGTTAACCTCCATTTCTTATTTCATTAACTTTCCCTGAACTTGCAAAATTGTGGTATCAGCTCCTCAGCCCTCCCTTCTATGTCTTCCATTTCCATGTCCAACTCTCTGCTGCCACTCCCTATCCATAGACTGTAAATTCTGTCTGCCCACCAGTGCTGTGTGCTCTCTGCTTACTCCGTAGGTTAGCTCTAACAGTCTGAAGCCAATTAGCAACATTCATTTGAAACAAAATATGTGGCTTGAACTAAAAAGGCTCTCAGGTCTCCTCAATCTACTTTGCTAGACTTGATGTTAGATATCTGATAGAAACTCAACTCGCAGTGAGGGAGTCTATCTGTGTGCATGTGTTTGTGTGTGTGTGCTCACGCGCGCACGTGCAGTCGTGTCTGCATGGGCAAGTGCTTCTCTTTCTCTACTTGTGTCAGGTGGGAGGTACATGTTTAGGAGCTTTGGAGGTCCCTTGGAGACAAGCTACAGCAGAGAGATTCTGATCCCTTTGATTGTATACAGGCTTCACATCCTGGATCTTTGTTCAGACACTGTCTCTCTGGCATGGCCTGGGGGCTGTGGATACAGCTGAGCTTTCTGATCTTCCAGAGTCTAAAAGATTTCCTTGACTGAGATAGAAGCCAATGGTCGAAAAGGCACAGAGAGCAAGATTTCAATCCCAGAGATCTATGCAAATGCACGGAGACATCTATATTACATAGGCCATGAAAGTTGACACAAGTTATTCATAATTTCAATGACAATATTGGATTGTCTTTAATATGCACTAGTTGAAAGGGGGAACTAACCAAAAGCTAATATTGGTGCTGGCTTTCAGGCTGCTGGGAGGCCCCCAAGAATCTCATTGGCAGTCTCTTTTGAAGATCGGTTCCCTATGTCCATTAAACCAAGATTAAATTAGTTTGTGGGAGCTGCTTTTAGCATTTGCACTATTACATTATGCATGATTCCTGACTGCACATTGCATGAACAAACTACACAAAGCTCCATTAGTGATTTTTTAGGGGTGTGCTTAACTTGGAAATGGATTGATTTTGTGTAGGTTAATGTATAGCGGTGGTGCTGCCATGTCCTTAGAAATACCCTCTTATATTTTATATCAATAGGGAAGCACTCTTTGGGGATTATGGCTCATTTTAAAAGGATAAATTATGTAGATTGCATGATTAGAGAGCAGCAAATCCTATCACAGTATATTGTAATATCAGGAAAAAGAGTACTCCCCTCCTCCACGCCTTGGAGAGGTCAGGCGAGCTCGTTCAGTGTGTTTCCCACCACTTCTCCATGTGGGTAAAATGATACTCCCAGGATCATTCAGCAGTCAGGGCAGAGCCAAAAATTGAACTTGTATCTTTTCGATTCTGGTTGTGAGAATTAGAAGACTGGATTTTTAGGGACCTTAGGACCTCCTTCCCACTAGAGGGCTGCATCCATTTTTCTGTTCTTTCTAGAGCCAAGTACAGTGCTTAGGATAGTGAAGGTGTTGGTATATACTTGCTGAATTGAACTAAATATAATGCAGCTTCCTCATTTAATAGAGGAGATAACTGGCACATAGCTAAATGTTTAGTTAAAAAAAATGCTTTTAATAGTGTGTACCATAGGCCAGCCACAAAGATCAATCAGCCATAGCCGCTCCCCTCCAGGAGCTGAGAGCCCTGTGGGGGAGCAGGTGGTGCACAGGTAATGCCTATGAAGGGAGCAGAATGCAGCGGGTGTGCTGGGCATACAGAGCCAAGTCCTCCAGCTACTTTGGGGCGATGATATCTACAGCTAGTCAGGCAAATGATGTGGCAGAAGGCATCCAGGCAGAAGAAGAGGCGTGGGTACAGGGACAAAGAGAGGAAACAGCATGGAGTGGGCAAGGGTGGATAAGCCAGGGTGGGAGATGGGGAGAGATCCAGAGAGGCAGGTAAGATGGATCAGTTAGGAACCTCTCTGCCAGGTGGAAAAGCTTGGGGATGTCTGATGTTCAATGGCAGAAGCAGGACTCAAATTCACTTCTCTTGATTCAAACTGCACCATCTGCCAGTATCACTCTACGTTGTTTCCTCTCTTACTTCAGTCCTGGAGTCTCTTTTGCTGCCCCGACTGGGAGAACTTATGCTGCAGACCCTGCTTTTTATTAGTATTTTTTAATTAGAAAAGTAATGCATTCTAATTTTTTTTGTTATGGGCGAGGTAATTTGGTTTGTTTGTTTGTTTGCTTATGGTGGTACTGGGGATTGAACCCACGACCTCATGCATACTAGGCATGCACTCTACCACCTAGCTATACACTTCCCCCGTTCTAATTATTTTTAAGGACTGAAGGATATAAAGAGAAAAATAAAATCTCCCCTCTTTGTCTGCTTTCCCAACCCCAGTCTACTAATGGTTTCTTATGCATCCTTCCAGACATATTCCATGTGTGTAAGAAGTGTGGTATATAACAAACAACATCAGGCAACTCATACTGTTTAGGAACTTGCTTTGGTTCATTTGACAGTAAATCTCACACAACTTTCCATTACTATATAGCCCTGTCTCAATTTTTAAAAAATTGCTGCATAGTATTTCATGGCTATAATTTATTTAACCAGTACAGCATTTGACTATTTAAGTCTTTCTCATTTACCTATATATAAATATACACACACACATACACAAACATATATATACCCATACATTCACACATATATACACACAGGTGTATAGTGGATATATGTATTATACACCTACTATTTGTATATATATTCATATATACATATAGTATATTATAAATATGGTAGAAAAAGTATAAAACATGGATTAGCTACACTCAGAAGTTAGGAGGATGATTCCCTTAAAAGAAGGATTGGGGGAAACATTAGCTACTTCATGCTTATCTGTAATATTGTATTTCTTTAAAAAAGATACATAGCAAATAAGGTAGATATATTGATAGTTATTACATTATCCTTTGTGATTTTCTATTATCTTTCAGCTCTACAGTTTTATCTTAAAAATACACACACATACAAAGAAAATTGACATTTTCATTCTATAATGTGCACCATTTTATTTCCTGTAGGGATACATTGAAGAGATCACAAGAGAAGCCTCTCTGAGATTCATCTCAAAATCAACCCCAGAAGTAAAGGAGAACTCATAGGTTTCTAGTTTCATTTAAATCATGAGACCATTTGGAAGCAAGAGTCAGGGGGAAGACAGGCAGATAATGTTCCCCTCTTTCCGTCATCCTGTGCTTCTTCTGTGGAGTCCTTCTGGAAAAGTCCAGTGTGCCCAGCACATTTACTCGCTGAGGGGCCTGTTGTGTTACACTGTGGCTCGCTGAGAAGAGGTGGCCAGTCCAGCAGCCCATCTCCTCCATTGCTTTGCATCCTTTCCTTTTCTCTCACCTTCACCACTGCAAGCTTGCAACTCCCAGGTGCAACACCAGCACTTCAATCCTTGCCTTGCCTCTGTTTTCCAGAGAACTCAGCACATGCCCAGCACCCACATGTCAGTTGTGTTGTAGAGTTCATGTGGGGCCTGGGAAATGTTGGTCTGAAGTGTTTCTAGAACCAGGCAATGGGGTTTAGTCAAACACAGATGACACAGTGGGGCCAGGTGTCCTAGATTCAAGCCTTGGCTCTAGTTCTTACTAACTGTGTGACCTTAAGTCTTTCTCCTTGGTCTAATGGAAATGCTATTACCTGCCTTCCTTATCTTGAAATGCCATCATCAGGGTCAGACGAGATAAGGTTTGAGAAAGCAATGTGTGAGCCATAAAATTGATGATTGATAAAAGTTGATAGCCTATATATGGATAATTATGGATAATTATCACAATCAAACATGAGTTTGTTTCAGTGAATTCCATTGCCTTTTCAGTCAATACAAGATGAGTGGAAAAATCTACAAAACTGTGAAAAATTCAAGTAGTTTACTGCATTAGTTGCCTATGGCTGCCATAATGAACTAAGTTGGCTTAAAACAATAGGAACTTATTCTCAGGTAGTTCTGTAGAATAGAAGTCTGGAGTCAAGGTGCCAGCAGGGCCGTGCTCCTTCCAAAGACTAGAATCCTTTCTTGCCTCTTCCAGCATTGTCTAGGTATTTCTTTGGCAGCATAACTCCAATCCTCCATTTTTACCTGCTGTCTTCTCGCCATGTGTCTCTGTATCTCCAAATCATTTTCTCCTTATAAGGAAACTTGTCATTGGATTTAGGGTCCATCCTAATCCCATACAATCTCATCTTAACATGATTACATCTGCAAAGATCTTGTTTCTAAATAAAGCCACATTCACAAGTACCTGGGGTTAGGATTTGAACATACCTTTTTTGAGGGGGATATAATTCAACCTACAATAGTTGTGAAAGTAAAAACATGTATGTGTATGTATATGTATGTATACCTACATACAATATCATGGGTCTATGAAGCTAACAACGTGAAGAGAAGTACAATTCCTATTAATGAGCAAAATAATCTAGCTCTTAGAAATCTTTCTCCAGGATCCATGTACAAGTTGCCATTTCTTTAATTCCAAATACCCCACCCCAAATATATCATAAATTAGCTCCACAGCAGTCATTTAATTCTGTGCCAGGAAGCCATCCTTTAAAGAGGTCCCTTCAGCATTTCAATAACAGAATCACCTTGGCTAAGGGAAAAGAAGGAAAAATGGAGAAAAGAATGCGGATTTATTGAACATTTATCATTACTTAAGGTTAGGGTAATTCCTTCATTTAATCAGTGTAACCACCCTGTAAAGGAAATGCCGTGTTGTTTGTTGTTGTTGTTGTTGTTGTTGTTGTTGTTGTTGTTGTTGTTGTGGTGGTGGTGGTGGTGTAGATGATCAAACTGAAGCTCAACAGACTAGTGTCACGTCTAAAGACTCAGTAAAAGGGGGACTAGGAGACTGAGACTCTGGCTGTTCTGAATCAAGATCTCAGGATGACTTTTTTTGTTCCCAGTTTCATTCTAGAGAAAATGCTGTGTGTAATAACACTCTTATCTCTTTAGCAACTAAACAATATTAAACATACAATCTGAAAAGTGAAGGAAGTTCCCCCAATTTCTCTGTACTTTAGTGTCCCAGTTTTATGGTTTAGGAATCTCTCGCTTAGGACTCTGCTCCTACATACTGAGTCTAAATGGCCCAGTTACTGGAGGCACTACCTCCCACCTCAGTGCTTGGTTGTTCGTTTATTCATCCATTCAGTGAATGTTATTGGACATCTGCTGTATTCTAGGTGTGGAGTTCTATTAGTGACTAGAACAAGCCCTTACAAAACTTATAGCTTTATGGCAGTTAAAGCATTGACCCTATAGGTCAAACCAGTGTTTCACTTTTGGCACCAAGGATGAGAATGATTTGGGTCAAATCAACCTAAAACTCAAGCAAAAGGAGAAAAAAGGAGAAAAAAGCAACATGCACATACCTGATGTGACACAGTTCCCACAGGCCATAGGATACTCCTTGGCCCCCAACCCAGTAAATCATATTAAGATAGAAGTGGGGTGCAGGAGAAAGAGAAAAGCTAAGGGATGGAGAAACTGCCCCCAAAATAGGGGAAGTAAAAGACTATTCATGCAGGTAACTCAGAGTTGAAAATATTCGTTTTTTCATATCATAGGGGATGGTAGAAAGGAGAATATTGCTTCTAAATGCACAAATACTGGCCTGCTTTAATAATTCAAATCAGAATACAGGTTCACAGAGCTTCCAAAATTCTGCATAAAATCAAAGATACACGAGGCAGGAAAAGCTGCAGTCTAATTAGATGGTGTAGAAGCCAGCTAGCATGAGTGGGGGTGGGGAGGTGAGGCGTGTCACCTTCCAAAGCACCAGGGAGGACATCTGGGGACAGGTAAGAAGGAGGGGAGTCTGAGGCACATCAAGTTAGTTTTTTTTTTTTTTCCCTATAGATTCCTATAGTCAAGTCTTTGAGACTTTTTTTTCCCCTTTGTCTTCTGAAACTCATGGAAATTTTCAGTGTAATACATTTGTCATCAAGGCAGATAAAGCACATTTGCAGTCAGCCAAGAATAATGTAGCAATGGCCCAGTTGTGTCTGGGTCTCGATTTTGAGTCCTAGCTCTGTGCAGTACTCAAAGCCAGACAAGGTCAGAATAAGTTCCCATCACCAGGCTTTACCAAGAATTCATGAGTCTGGAAGAAAGCAAATCATACACATTTACTGCATCATTGTATGTAGCAGTAAAAACTGGAAGCAGCCCAAATTTAATACAGGTTGAATAGATACATATACTGTGGTATATTCAAATAACATAGCACTATATAGGAGTTTGCACAAAATAATTAGATCTATGTAGTAATATGGCTAGATCTCAGAGACTTGTTTTTATAAATACTTTCAACAATTCACCCTGAATATATTTATTTAAATATGTACATATTTATTTGTATATTATGTATATGTTCAACCATACTAATGTGTTTTGTTTCTTTTTTTTGGAAGGGAGGATCAATTTTGCATTTTATTATTTTTTTGTTTTCATATTCTTTTTCATTAAAGGTTATTACAAGATATTGAATATGATTCCCTGTGCTATACAGAAGAAATTTCTTTTTTTAAATCTGTTTTTATATATGGTGGTTAAAATTTGCAAATCTCAAACTCCCAAATTTATCTCTTCCCACCCTCTTTCCCTCCAGTAACCATAAAATTGTTTACCATGTCTGCGAGTCTGTTCCTGTTTTGTAGATGAGTTCATTAATGTCCCCTTTTTTCTTTTTTTTAGATTCCACATGTAACTGATATCATATAGTATTTTTCTTTCTCTTTCTGGTTTACTTCACTTTGTTTCTGAAATATATACTAAAATGGAAATGAAAAAGAATGAGATAAAAACTAAAAATGATTCTAGCCCTCAGAATTTGAAAATTTGACAATTTGACAAGTTCAGTGACTCCTGCTTTAGTAGGGTATTTTTTCTATAAAAGCCAAAACACACACGTAGCCTCCCTGAAGTTTTCACAATTTTATAAATGTTTACACTGATCTCGTATTGACTGAAAAGGTAATGGAATTCATTGGACCAAACTCATGTTTGATTGTGATAATTATCCATTTGTAGGCTATCAACTTTTATCAATTGTCAACCTCACAGCTCACACATTGCTTTCTCAAACTTTACCTTGTCTGATCCTGATGATGGCATTTCAAGATAAGGAAGGCAGGTAATAGCATTTCTATTAGACCAAGGAGAGAGACTAAAGGTCACACAGTAAGAACTAGACCCAAGGCTTGAATCTAGGACACCTGGCCCCACTATTTCATCTGTGTTTGACTAAACCCCGTTGCCTGGTTCTAGAAACACTTCAGACCAACATTTCCCAGGCCCCACATGAACTCTACAACACAACTGACATGCGGGTGCTGGGCATGTGCTGAGTTCTCTGGAAAGCAGAGGCAAGGCAAGGATTGAAATGCTGGTGTTGCACCTGGGAGTTGCAAGCTTGCAGTGGTGAAGGTGAGGAAAAAGGAAAGGATGCAAAGCAATGGAGGAGATGGGCTGCTGGACTGGCCACCTCTTCTCAGCGAGCCACAGTGTAACACAGCAGGCCCCTCAGCGAGTAAATGTGCTGGGCACATTTACAAAGAAGGACTCCACAGAAGAAGCACAGGATGACGGAAAGAGGGGAACATTATTTGCCTGTCTTCCCCCTGACTCTTGCTTCCCCTTGATTCATATTCATCCCATGATGAGATGACTGCCCTTCCAACGATTTCCAGGTGACCTCATTTGGCCGTTTGTGGCAGTAAATACATATTACAGTGTGATGAGAGAAATGTGCATTGGTCATGTATGCTCAGCTTTATGATAAATTTTTATTAGTGAATTTTTCTCCTCTCTGCCCACTAAAATGGTCTTGCAGGAAAAAAAAAAATCCAACCACAGTTCTCTCAGTGTCTCCTGCTCCCAAGGGAAAAGGCAAAAGGACAGGATGCTGTGAGGATGCTCTGCCAAAGTAGATAAAAATCAAGAGGGGTTCACATATTCAATGCTTGTGTGCTCTCTGCTAAGCGTCTTGCATACATTCTCTCATTCAGTCATCATTAGTATGGAATAAGCACCTGCATTTTGTAGATGAGCTACTGAGGCTCCAAAAAGATGAATAATTCGAGAAAATCAACCAAAAGGAATATGTCGTCAAGCTCAACATTTGTGCCCAAATTATCTGCACAGAATTCATAAGCATTGTTAAACTACTTGATCTTTATCATAATTTCATCAACTCTAAGGCATTACTGATTGAGGTCAATCCATTCTTTTATGTGTGATTAAGACATTAAAGCAAACCGGTGACAATTAAATGGGTGCATCGCTGTATCACTCTGAACCTTCACTTTTTACGTATTGAAAGGTTACTTTTAAACTCATTTAGACATGCTGATATTATGCATAGAAAAGAAAATATAGTTGAGATACATTTGTGAGGCTATTTCTAAAACGTCATCATTTTTGAGGTCTTGAAGATGTTTTGAGTAACATTTCATCTGGGTTGTCAATGCCCGCACATTCTATACCACACAGAGTCTTGGTGATGAATATTTTGCTTAAGAGAATATACTCTTTTCTCCAGGTTTTTCTTGCAAGCCATTGACACCCATTCTACACAATTTGATGCCCATGAACAGACAGTGGCAACTACATTATGAGTGCTACCTGGCCAGTAGTGATTATGATATGCACCCAATTTCAGACGTGCAAAAAGGTGAGAAATACACATTTTAGAATCTATGAAGTATGGAAATTTGATCCCTGGTCATAATCTAAATGTTCTTTTCCATTTGGAATACAATGTTTTTCTCCCATGACCTAGGGGATCTCTGTTGGCTGTATAGACTTATTGGGGGAAAAACATAGAAAATCTTTCTGTTGCTGGGTTTCAGTAGTCCCGGCATCAACATTAATGAATTGGATTACTTTATAAGTAAGCCCAACCCCTTCCATTCTTTGCCGGCTTTGATATTTAACTGTGTTTGAGAAAGTTTTCCACTAAAACTCCTTTGCTTTTAACTTATGTGAAGTCTTAAGTACAATTCATCATCTTATCTAATCTGATATCCGAGGATAGCTTTGTCAAGGCAGAGCCAAGTATTGGCAATCCCTCAGAAACCTCTGAATAAAAGAAAAATGATTTAAAGCTGGAAGATTTAAGTAGAAGTTTGAAATATTTGAAAAACTGAACAACAGACCCCTTCCCAAATCTGCTAATGCTGGCTTTGGAATATGAATAGAAAAGCAGACTCTGAGAGCAGAGATGGATCTTGGGATATCATCTTGTCTATTGCAAGAGGAATATCTAGCATCCTGGCCAGATAATACTACACCTCTGGTCCCAGATTTCCTCAAAGAACAAATTCCCTCACCTGCAGTAACTGTTCAGTGCCTCACTTCCCTGAAAAAATGCTCCATATTTTTGTTGATATTATTTATTCTTGCCCTTCAAAGCTAGATGAACCTGTCCCTTATATAGCAAAGGGGATGCACAGTATGAAAGTTCAAAGTATGGTTCTTTGAATCTCAGCTCTGAAATTTATTAGCTGTGTGACCCTGGGCTAATTTCGTAGCCTCTCTGCATCTTGTTTTCTTATCTATAAAGTGGAGCATACAATTGTGTCTATTTAATGGTATAGTTATGAGTGACTGTTTAAGCCCTAACACATAGTAAACACCTGGAACCTGGTAGGTGTTTTGTAAGTGCCTTTTAAATAAAACAAAAGTAAGAATTGTTTTCATTAATTCAAGTTCTTTTAAATAAGATGCACTGAATTGGAGTCCTTCATTGTGTCATATGTCCACTGCTTCCTTTAATTTCAAAGGAGAAACAATGAACCAGCATAGCCACCTGGACTGTTTTTTCCACTGGGATATTTACCTCTGGAGATATACCTACAAGTTTTTTTTTTTTCCCTGAAATTCTGATAAATGGAGATATGAATATCCTGGGTTGATATGCAGCCTGCTCTGTGTGTAAATGAAGTATGCATATTTTGCTTTCTTGTTGATTAACTTTATAAGTTTGTGCTTCTTGCTACGTCAGGAGAGATGGAACTTACAAGGTCTTCTGGCCAAGGCAACTTGGACATTGCAATTTAGAGAAAGTTTGCCTGGCGCCAGAGTCAGAGCTCTTAACTGCGAGATTTAAGGCTCTTCGCTCCAGGGATCTCCTGTAAGTGTGACTCAGCCCTACCCCAGGTGTTGTTTCCCTTTATTCTGTTCCCTTCTGGACAAGTTGTGTTTGGATTTCAGTTTCTAATAGAAGGAATCTGAATGTCAGTAAACTTTTCTTTCAGTCAGGCTGCTTCTTAGGCCACCAGCCAGCCCCGCTCCAATCCACAGCCACCCTCACGTAACAGCACGGTGCTGCCCTTGGGGTTGGGGTGTGAACAGAGGCCACGGCTACACTGATTGGAGCATAAAAGGCAGAGTCTCCTCTGGTAGCAAACAGATGGACACGTATGATACAGACATCCTAGACCTACTTTGTCCATTCATGGAAGCAAAATTCAACAAGCCCTGATAAGTACATCTTTTTGTTCTAGAAGTTTCCTATTTCAAACTCAGAATTTTCAATGTAGGTTTATTAGTAGAATATGATCTCCATAGAGCAGGGACACACCACCGAGTCAGCCTTGTGTGGGTCTGTATCCCTAATGCCTTCCAAGTTGTCCAGCCCGTGAGGGGCCCTCATTCAACATTCAATGAGAGGATTTGTCATTTCCTTTGAAGTGACTTAACGTTTTCAATTAAGATATTGGTCAGCCAACTGGAGTGGTCAGAGCAATTGTACTGAATTATTTTTAGGGAAGTTTCAATTTTGCTAGATGAGTGAGTCTAGAGACCCGTTGTATAACATGCTAGCTTTGGTTAACACGGCATCATGCACCTCAGAATTTATTAAGAGGACAGATCTCACATTAAGTGTTCTTGCCACAAAACAATGACAACAACAAGAACCAAAGGGACACAGGGAAACTCTGGGAGGTGTTTGGATTAGTCTTATTGTCTTGATTGTGGTGATGGTGTCATGAATGTGTGCATAGGTTCAAATTCATCAGATTGGACACACTAAATGTGTCCAATTCTTTGTATATCAACTGTACCTCAGTCAGTATGAAAAAAATGAATGGAAAGAAGGAGAGGTGAAGGGATGAAAAAGGAGAAGAGGAAGGAAAAGAGCCTCAGTTTCTCAGTAGTTGAGTTAAGAGTGACTCTTGTTCACATTGTTAGCTGTGCTTCAGGACCACCCTTACTTCTCAAGAAGTCCAATGCCTTGTCCTAGCAACTGCCAAATAATCAGAGCCAGTTGGAGAACTTACTGGACTGCAAGTGAAAATGAGTATCTGGAATGTTCTTGGGTATTTTTTATCTCTTTTAGAAATTATAATAGTAATAATTGCCTATTACTTTTTTTAAATCAAAAAGTAAGAAATGCAACAAAATGAAAGTCTCTTTTCCTCTTCTTGCCCTTGCACTCTCATCTAGGTCCTCCAAAGTAGCCTCATTGACAGTTTGATGTCTGTACTTCCAGGACACTCTTCTATGATGTAACACAAATATAGGTAGGGGTGTGTGTGTGTACGCACATTATACACATCTATAGAGAGACTAACATGTAAGTTAGTTATGGATCTTAGGACACAAACTCAAAAGATTCTTTGTTTTCAATAAATCAACATATTTTGATTCTGAATTTCTATGCTTTCAAGCTGGCAGGAAATTCAGCCTCAAATTAAGATTCCTGAGCTCCCAAGGGTTGTGCCAAGACCCTAGGATCTTATGAGACATTTTCATGAAGGCTCCTTGGGTCTTCTCTCCATATTGTTTCCTGCTGAGATGTCCCTGGTCTCTGTTAACATGATCCTTTCCAGATATGCTTGGCTAAACCTCTACTAGTGGCAAGGATTTTGAATGGGCAAAGAAAAACAATATTGTTTATCATATAAAAAGGCATTCTACGTAGACATGTTTATATTGTTTCAGAAATGAGGCTATCATGGCACATACCTATGTAAAAAAATAATTATAGTTAAGCCCACAAAACTATCCTTACATTAACTATGAAGCTAAATTGATTTTTCTGCCCTTTCTCCTGATGGTGAATTAACAGATTTCATTAAGTGTAAGGAGAAAGCTACATAGGCCCCCTGTCTTGTTCAGACTGTGTGCACCATGTTCTCTGCTACTACATCCTTTGTAGTGATGTTCAGAGCCAAGCCTCACAATAATATGCAACATGAAGTAAATCGTCACTTGAATTACCTGAATGGCACAGCCTGCCTTGTAGAACTACCCCTGGTTTCTTCTCATTACGTTTTTCTCCTTTCCTCATTACTTCGTGGGTGTATTGATTAGTTTTTTTTATTTCTGTTTTCTTTCCCTTCTGTTTGTTCTCCTCTTTGTCCTCATTTTCCTAACTGCAGCAGAAGCTCAGCCTACTCCACTGCGAGGGATGAAGCCCCTTAATGAAACAATTGGAGATAAGGACCTGGGCTCCTCACACGCTGTCAATAACTATCTTTGAAGTTTAAAGGAGAAGCATGAACCTTGTGATCTCGGAGGAGCCGGTTCGCTTTGCAATTTGAGCTGATCAGTTCGAAGAATATATCCGAGGCACCGAGGGAGGGGGAGTCTTGACCCATTTCACATTATACACCCAACTTGAGTTTTAAGCAACTTCTGAGGCTTCAGCTAAGTCAAGAAACTTTTAGAGCTCCAGGACTCACAAAGTACGTGCGTAGTCCAGGAACATTCATCATGTTATCTTATCTGATAGTGACGTTTCCCCTTCTGTTCGCCAAAATAGAAAAGTCAGTGCGTTTGGGTGATGTGCCCTTGGCATTGCAGTCTAAGGCATCTCAGAGAAGTTCTCCTGGCCAAGTTGACATGTGCTGTTGGAGTGTGAGAAGTCAGTTTTGTCTTTCAGCTCCCCAAATTTCTATCAACTGGAAGTGCAGCTGCTATCTGAAATCTGAATTCTCAGTGTCCATGGAGATAATGTGTCAACTTCTAAAATTTATATTAGAGTTGCTAATAAAGCTGGCTATCAATTAAATTCTGTGCTTAAAGGATAAGGAGAAAAATGCATGAAATTGGAAACCTTCATCTTTTTAGCATACTGACTCAGTGCCTATTTATTGTTATCCATGCTAATATTTTCCATTATCATGAGATAGCTGGTTATGAAATTCTGAAACATTTGTGGTTCTTGTGCCCCTAAATTGTATATATGACTTAGTAAATCCCCAAATTTATTTTGATTTTCCACAGCTCCATCAACCCCTAAACCTTTCTACCTGTGTCATATGAGACTCAATGATCATCCACAAAATCTCCTGTATCCTATTCTTTGAACATTCTCCTCAGCATTGTGCTCTGAGACCTGGCTACCCTTTAAGGACATTGCTTCCCATAATGTTGGACCAGAGCCTGGAGATAGACCATTTCCTTCTTTTTCCTTATTGCTCTTTCTAGATCATTTCCCTCTCCTCTTCCCCAAACACCAGTTCCTTTGAGATGCATGCTATCAGACTGTTTACTCCTACCCGTTTTTGATACAGTCATCTATTCACATCTGAGCCACTCCACATCCCATGCATGAACAATTTAAACAGCTTAATAGTTCTCTCCCATAGTCACAACTTTATCATTCTTGGTGAAGCCAACCTCTGCAAGGATGATCCATCCAACCTGTCGGAATCTTACGCTCTTGCCTTCCTCCCTTCCAAAGGTCTTCTCCATGCTTCCTCTTTTAGTCATCTTTTTCCATGATGTCACCCTGGACCTCTAAGCTCATTCCCATTCCAGGACTTATGCATTTATCTGGGACATTTTCTCCAGACCTTTCATAGCTTGTCCCCTCAGTTATGCAAAACTGAATTTAGAGAGACTTTTTGGACTACCCTATCTAAAATAACCATCCTACCCTAACCCTCACCCCTCCCTATCTTCTAACTCTTTGTTTTTCTTCATATCTCTTATTACCATCTTGACCGTATAAAAGTATTTCCTGTCTCTCTCTAGAATATATGCTCATGAGGATAGGATTTTGTCTGATTGTTCCTTATACCTAAATCCTGTCAACTCATATTAGGCCCTAAATAGGATTTGAGAATTAAATAATGAAGATGTTATGTATGTTTATAGTTATGTACTAATTTAGTATGAATACTTTCAGGCCATTTAGTGAATTATTGCACTATTTCAATACTCAAATGATAACCCTGATATACTAAGAGCATTCCTGGGAATCATTTCCATCAGAATTTTTATATTTCCCCACTTGAAATTTTTCTGATTGCTTTCTAATTAATCCAGTCACATTCATAGCCTATTCTGAATTGCTGTGTAGATTTCTCATGGGAGCAATTTGGAAACAGGCAGGCCAGCTCTTAATAATATTTCTAGCATAAGTTTGGATAATTCTTTTTATTCTGGATGAGAAAAATTGCATTAGATGGCAAGGGTGAGAGAACAAGGGTCATTCTTGTGAATGAGATTTATTGCTTGCTTAATTTTCAAGGAAATACCCTTAACTCCTTCTTAAGCTATGGGTCACAGTTTTCCTGTGTTCATGTAGTAGCCTTATTCATGGGCCTGATATTTGCCCCTTCTGGGGCATTCTGAGATCCTGAATCAGAAAAAGATGTATACAAAGATGATTCATTGACCTGCTGGCTATGAGGCCTCCCTGTGGGGCCATTTCTCCAGAGGTGGGGATTTTTAATTTTTTCCTAAGGCATTCACTAATTCTTTTCTGATTTTTCTTCTGATCAGTGGCCTAAATTTGTAAGACATCTAGCAGTATCCAAAGACACAGACCAATGATGAAGAAAAGACTTTCCCCTTGTGCGAACCTAACTAAACTTTATATAGACTTTGACCTCATTAGCTCTTTCTCTAAGCAATTCTGTAGCACACTGCTGTTAAAAAACAAAATTCAACTGAGTAAATTTAAAGATCTAATTGGCTTTATTCAATGATTCATGAATTGGGTGGTATCCCGTCTAACAAATAGAAAGGAGCTCTGGGGAGCTGTACAAGATGAAAAGCTTTTATAGGCAGAAGGGGGTGGGGAAATGATGTTTCTAGCAAAGAGTGAATTATTTCAGGCAAGGTCACCTTTTGATGGGGGACAGAAAGGGTCTATCAGGCAGATTACCTAACTAGTGCCTACTAGGTAATTCCTGATTGACTGGTTAAAGGTCACATTCCTGGGAAAGGCTGAAACTACAATTAAGTTAGGTATTAAGTCTTAGTTTGCTGATGTGGTGCTTAGCACAAGTGACTCCATTTGGGGCCTTTTATTTCTCTTTTAATACTAGCAAGGTTAAGAAGCATAGATAAAGGTCTTTCCTAAGGTACTGCCTTTGAAATTTTAATTTTATATTTGGAGATTTATGATTCTGATTCTGATTGCCAACATCTAGAGGGATTCTCCAACACCAGCTGGGTGTCCTAAAGTTCAACTTGATTCTGATGCTATCTACCTGGATGTCGCATAAGATCCCACATGTTAAGGGTTTGATTCTACAAGACTGCCCCCTTCCCCCATTTCAGATGCCAGTAGGAGCCCAAGTCCAGGTTGTCACCTGAGCTTCTGATCCACTAGCTGTTGATTGGAGGTTTGAATCACCCCTTCCTTGGGTTTGAGTAATTTGCTAGAGTGGCTCATGGAACTGAGAAAAACATTTTACTTACTAGATTACTGGTTTATTATAAAGGGCTATGACTCAGGAACAGCCAGATGGAAGAGATGCACAGGGCAAGATATGGGGAGAGGGTGTGGAGCTTCCATGTCCTTTCCAGGTGCACCATGCTCCCTAAATCACCATGTATTCACCAACCTGGAAGCTCTATGAACCCTGTCCCTTTGGGTTTTTATAGAGGCTTCATTACATAGGCATGATTGATTAAATCATTTGCCTATGGTGATTGAACACCATCTCCAGCTTCTCTCCCCTCCCCAGAGGTACATTGAGGGCAGGGTTTAGGGCTGAAAGTTCCAACCCTCTAATCACATGGTTGGCTCCACTGGCAACCAGCTCCCTTTCTTAGGTGACCTAGGGGCTTTCCGAAAGTTACTTATTAACATAACAAAAGATGTCTTTATAGATTTCATATTTAGGAAATTCCAGGGGTTTTAGGAGCTCTGTGCCAGGAATAGGTCAAAGATCTACAGGTATTTCTTACTATAAATTTCAACATCACATGGAGAAAACCACAGGGCCTTTGAACCTGAGGAAGAAGTTCCCTCTCTGTACTTTGTCACAGTCCATATTCAATAAGTGCTAAATAATCGATTGAATAATAATGAGAAAAAATTGGGGGTTAGAAAAAGATACACTCTTTTTACTGGGAAAGAATACGCTCATGTTTGGGGAGTATCTTTTTTGGTAGAAGTTTTAAAGATCAGACTGGGAACCTCTCTGCCTTAAACATTAATTACAGGCCTGGTCAGTAGGATAAGATATTAATAGCAGAAACTCACATATGTGTGTGATGGGGAAACACATGCATATTAGCACCTCTTTTCTCTTATCCCTCATTATGGTGCTGAAAAGGAGAGAGAATGACTTACTGAAACAGAGAAAAGTGGCCAGAAAGGATAAAAAGCCAAGTTGAATATGTTTTTGGTAGAAACTGGTTGGTATCAAGAGTATTGAACATGAGAAATATGAGAAAAGAAGCTTTAAAAAAATAAAGGAGTTGCTGTGTATCTGTGATTTCCTTCATTTCTCAGTCTCCAAAGAGTGATTAATGACATAAATTATCTTCAATCATTTTTGCCAGTATTGTTATTTTACTGAATGCACGTTTAGGTCTCAGGGCTCAGTTGTATGTGGTTTCCACAAGGTGACCCACCACTGGTGGTGTAATGAAGGATGGTCTTTCAGGATGTCTCTGGATATTCAAGCAATTAGAGAGCTGACTTCTAATCAGGGGGATCAGAGAAGGCTTCCTAGATGGGATAGTATTTTATCCAGGCCTTGAAAGATGAGTGAGCTGTGGCTCCATAAAGGCAAGAGTCAGAGCATCCAGATGGAGGCAATGATTAAATTGAGAAAGCACAGATCAGGGGGAAGTGAGGAGCTCAGTGTGGTTAGACTCTTATCTGGAATATGTCCTTCACACTTGACCATTCCCAATCCTATACGTGGACCTGGACTACTCTTAGCCTTTAGGTTTCAGTAGACCTCCCTCCCTCCAATAGGCTTTCCCTGATTTCTCTCCACATAGTAGACTCCTGGATGTGAATTTGGTGGTACCCAGGGCTTCTGTTATCAGAGCACTCATCACACACTGATGTAAGCTCCTATTGGCTCCCCTGGATCCAGGAGAACAGAAGCATCTTGCTCATCACCACTTTTCTCAGCATCTGTCACAGTACGAGGGACACAGTAGTTTCTTAATAATTGTATTTTCCCCCAGAAATACATATATGAGAGAGAGAGTTGTTGGGGATACTTTCTGAAAAATCCTAGAAGGCACTGGTCTTCTTGGACATGTAACCTGCCAGGTGAGTTGATTTTCAGTCATAAGCTAAGTCATCCCCTCATTGTAACAGACATGTTAGAGTTGACAAAACAGAGGTAATGAGAAGGAAGTTATCCAAGAAAGGCTCAGGATTAATGCCAGCCGACTACTCTTTATTAATTGCTGCATTTCCTCCTGTGCCATGTGGTTACCATAAAAATTTTAAAAAGTGAAATTATTTTTAAGAATCAGAATTTTGCAATCCAAAATGGAAAAAAATACTGAAAAAAATATCGTGGCTAAAATGTCATGCCCCAAAGCATAGCTAAAACTCACCGAAATGACAGAATTTATTTGCCTGGAAATATAAATATAGAATCCTGTCCACAAACTCCCCCACCCCCACCCTGCTTCTTGCTCCAAAATCTGTTGTCACTGTTGTCAATCACAGCTGCTCTCTCTCTCACCCACTCACATTTATATTGAATGCACCTGTGTGACTTTAAGGTCCAAGGAGCCATAATAATAGGAGTTTGGAGTAAAAATTTTCTCCCATTGAACATATAAGCTCAGTAAAGTACTGGCTTAAAAGAACAGACTTAGGGTTGTTGAATGTATTATTCATATTGATGGGTATATTAATCATCTCTACAAAAAGATGTTGTTCTTTCAGTTTTCTCATGCATTATAAGAGCAAAGGGATGATAAGAATTTACGACTTCACTGTGGGCCTTCCATGTTTATTCATCCAACACCGGTTTACCATGATAGGTTCTTGGGGTGCAGTAGTGAACTACAGAGCTGGTCCTTCACTTCAGGATATCACTGTCTGACTGGAGAGATGGACGGTGACCACATAATCACAGATGTAACCATTCAATCTCAGGGTGCTATGTGTTGGAAGGAAGCATGCAGGTGTCCTGAGAACCCAGAACCCTCTATAGATAGGCAGATAGGCAGATAGATAGATAGATACATACATAGATACATAGATAGATAAGATATATAGGCAGAAGAGAGAGAGATATGTAGAGAGAGGAGAGAGAAGAGGGATTACTTTGTCTATATCTGTATCCATAGGTATCTTTACATTTCTATATGTCTTTATCTCTCTATATCTATATCTAGAAATACCTAGATATAATCTATCTATCTAGAGAGATTTTTAAAAGTTGGCTCATGTGACGATGGAGGCTTAGAAAATTCCCAAGTGTGGGTTAGTTTGCTAGCACTATCATAACAAAATGCCACAGACTAGGCGGCTTAAACAACAGAAATTAATCCTCTCTCTTGGAGGCTGGAAGTCCAAGATCAAGGTGTCAGCAGGTTTGCTTTCTTCTGAGGCCTCTCCTTGGCTTGCAAATGCCCCTCCCCTTGCATCCCCACATGGTCTTTCCTCTGTGTGCCTGCATCCATGGTGTCTCTTTGTGTCTCCAAATTCCCTCTTATGAAGACACCGGTCAGATTGGATTAAAGCCCAGACTCATGGCCTCATTTTAACTTAATCACCTCTTTAAAGACCCTATCTCCAAATAAAGGCACATTTTGAGGTACTTGGAATTAGGGCTTCAATATATGAGTTTTGGGGGGCACAGTTCAGTCCATAACAGATAAGATTCCATGGATAACTAGGATTTGCCAGGTGGGAAGGAGACAGAGAAAGAGTCCCTTTCCCAGAGTAAATGAAATCTGACAAGGCACCATGGTCTTCTGGATACCTCACCTCGGCTCTGAGTTATTTCAACTCACATAATCTTGATGACAAGCCCGAGGTAGGGACCATTACTGCTCTTGTCTTGCTGATGAGGTAAGTGGGGAGATTAAGTAACTTGCTTCAGATCCTGCAACTATCAGCTAGGGAGCCAGGATCTAGTCCTTAGAAGTTTGGCTTCAGGGTTCAGGCTTCAAACCACCACAGGGGAATACATGTCTCCAGGCCAGAGCTCAGGTCGGCAAGGTATGAGAGACTAAGTGTGTGCTGAAAGACGAAGCTGGAGAGGGAGACAGGTGCAAAAAATTCAGGGCCTTGGAAGCTTCCAGAAGGGACTAGGACTCCCTCCTGAGATCAGTGGGGAGACTTTGAGGGAATTAAGAGTGGGAGTGACAGGATTAGAAGATTCTTCTTGCTGCCATTTGGGAAAAGAATTATTTGAGGATAATGATATAAAGAAGGAGGCCAAGAAGAGGCTCTCCCAGTTGCCTAATAAGAGAAGACATTGACTTGGACTAGGTTTGTGACGGTAGAGATGAGAATAAATAAAATTTACTTGTTTTTATTTATGGGAATATTGGTGGTAGAAGAAATAGGACTTGGTGATTGAGTAGATATTGGGAGATGAGCCTTTAAAAATTGTGATGGTATGGAAGTCAAACCATCATGCTGCACACTTTAAACTTATACAGTGATGTATGTCAATTATTTCCCAATAAAACTGGAAAAAAAAAGCAAAAAAAAAAAAAAAAAAAGACACTGTGTTTAACATACATTCTATAAGCCAGAAGGAAAAAGATCGCTTATTTTAATAAATGTTTCACATACTGGAGGAAAAAGCAAAAAAAAAAAAAAAAAATTATGATGTTGTGACTCATGTGATACTCAGTTATATATTATCATACCAAACATTTTAAAATCACAAAACTTCTGATGATGACTAATAATTTAAGATATGCTGAATATATTTCTATTGTCCAAAGACATGCTCTATTGTTAGCATCTGTCTCCTTTTGCTTACTCTCCCACCCCATTAAGAAAAAAAATTAAATAAAGAAAATGTGCCATATAAAAGTCAGGTTACAGCAGAGTGTAGCTAGTGGCCTGAGACCCCAGCTAAGTCCCCGTGTTTTCTGTTCATGTGACTTAAAAAAAAAACAAACCCTACAGTATGTGGAGATATAAAATGAGTCCATTTACAATAACACATTTAGCTCTAAGATGTGTTATCCTAGCCAATATGTTCATAGATGAACTGCCTTTCTGTTAAAGTGAGTTTTCCGCATTACTGGTGAAAAGAGGTTTTGGGCACATTGTGGGGAACCGGGGTGAGATACAGTGGGATTTATCACAGGCACGTTCTGTGCAACATTCAGGGCACATTCTGTCTGGTCAAAATGATTCTTCCATGTGCGGTGATCACTGTGGCTGTGAGTTCCAGGTGAATCCACCCCAGGTCCAATGCCAGCCTCTGCTTTGCAGCCTAGGTTCTCATTTGGCTAATTTTGACTGTGTCTTTTCCCAGATGGAGGAGGGTAGGACTTGAACTTCGTACCGGGTCCTCGGTAAGAATAGTGCCATTAGTGACAAAGATTTGCTGAGCTGAGCAAAAAAAATTCTAACTGGAGTATAATACTAACCAGAGTGAGAAGCAGCTGATACAAAAATAAAGTAAAATGAGGAAATGATTGAGGAGCGAATGGAAGAGAGGCTTCCTGCTCCCCGTTAGACTAAATGAATACTCGCCCTGAGGACACTAAGACAGGATTGGGCACTGGGTCTTCAGACAAACCTAACCTTCCCCAGTCTTGTGTCCACCGCCTTAGCAAGTGGCATTTCCTACAGTAAATAGGTCAAAACCATCTTGACCCTGTGAGGCCACAGTCAAGTACTCCTGCTTCCAGAAAGTCTCCACCAATATTGGTCAGCTGGTTCACCTCTCTCCTTGATTCCTCTGTCCTGCTGCTCCCCTCAGTCACATACCATGGATGGCATGTGATCATTTGAGGCACCACAAGGACAAGGCATTAAATAATGTCCCACAGTGAGGAAGTTCTTGCCTTTTCTTTCTTTTCATTTTTATTGAATTGTAGTTGATTTACAATGTTGTGTTGGTTTCTGGTGTACAGCATAGTGATTCAGTTATACACATAGATATGGGTATATATATTCTTTAAAATTTTTTTCTGTACATATATATTTTTATTGAAGTATAGTCAGTTTACAATGTTTTCAATTTCTGGTGTAGTCTTTTTCAATTCTCCTTCAATCCCTGCATTGAAATTAAGGAAAAAAGTTCAAGCTTAGCACTAATACATCTTTAATAACTCTCTGATACTTGTTTTTTTTAGTCACTTTTTAGGGGTTGTTTTTTAATAAAGAGAGAGCCTGCCTTGGGCTTCAAACCTTGCCAGTGAACGGGGACTAGCTAGAATTTAATAACATTGCTTTATTTTTCAGATACTTTCTATTTATGGCAAGAATACAAGCATTCCATTTATGTTTGTGATACAGAACTTCCTTTAAAAATAAATATATTTAAGGAAAAGGGGGTGTTAGTGGGAAATACTAAGAAATGGAAAAGGAGCTATGCAAATGCAGTAAACATTGTGAATAACATAAGTTTAAGAAGCATAATTAGAGCACTTATGCTCTGATGCACAGATAGGCAATGCTTTCATCTATAATAGAGTCCTGAACAGTACATAAAAGAAAGCTATGCCATGGGCAGAATTATCATAAGAACAAAAAAGTAATTTTTATAGAGTTTGGTGCATGTTCCATCATTGTCTTCTTTGAACTCCCAGTCAAACATGGTCCAATGAACATTCAATTGAGAAACAAGATTTGCCACTTTTGCCACAGCTAATGATGTTCACACTTGATCTTCATTAGTTCATGAGAATTATACTTTTTTTTATTGAAGTACAGTCAGTTACAATGTGTCAATTTCTGGTGTGCAGCACAATGTCCCAGTCATGAATGTACATACATATATACATTGTCATATGTGAATTATACTTTTATAACGATTTCTTATGCTTTGTTTTTCTTTTCATCTTTTATTCTTTTTTATTTTCAAAAGGCAAAGCATAATAAGATATCTGCTAGTTGCTTGAACACTGATGTAAATAAAGGGGCAACAAGGTGAAGCCTGAGCTGTTGACTGCCTGGCAGTGCCCCACTGATAGCTTAGAAGGCAGCTTGGAGAACAGATACACAAATGCCAAGTCACAGGTGGTCCAGAGGTGTCAATGTACAGAGCGCAAAATTGTACACTGAAAGGAAATTAAACCTTCAGAAAATAGCCATATGGTTTTATAGAGTGTGGTAAGCTCATATTACAAGTTCAGACTTGATCGTCATCAAATGCTGTTTTTGTTATCTATGAACTGATTTGTGTTTTCCCTCCAACAAAAATTAAGTTCCTGCTTTGTAAATAAGTTCATTTGTGTCATTGCTTTAGATTCCACATGTAAGTGATATCATATGACTTTACTTCAAGAAAAAATTTTAAAAAGATTTAGTATTAAAAAACTGAAGTTCCTGAAGCTAAGGGACTTTGTTATTGTTTTGATCCCCAGCCTTGATTTGGGATGGGAATGTGTATGCTCTTTATCTTCACAGCATCTCTTCTTTTGGACAGGGGACCCCAATTTTCTGTTAGAAATGTACCCTTGGCCCAGTCCATGTAGTTTAGATGGGACTGACTTCATCCCAGCCTCCATGGGTGGACACATAACCCAGACATGGTTAAGCAATTGACTACGTCCCATTGGTCAGTGTAACTCATTGTGAATGGGTACATAGTCCGGGCTGGACCAGTAGGAACCCTACCTAGGGTTTTGCTTGAACTGTTAGAATAAAGAACTTACTACTGCTAAGTAAGTAGGATGTAAGCCTGGAACTACCAGGGCTACAGTCCAGAGAAATCCTGACCAAGAGGGAAGCCAATGAAGAGAAAAAGTAGAACCTTGAGTGATGGAGAAAGTAACAAAATCCAGAAAACCCTTTTTGTGCCCCTAGTTCCAACCATTCCTGCAGGCATTACCTTTAAATTTTCCAGCTATACGAACAATGAATCTTCCCTACCTCCCACACCCCTTTTTATGTATAAGCTAGTTTCAGTTGGGTTTTTGCGTTTTATTTCTGAAAGAGCTCTCACTAACTCATCCCCTCTTCCCTCCTAACAACCTACCACAGAGCCAGTCAGGTGATTTGTCCATGGTAAATACTTACTGATTTCAGTGGTCCAAGGGTCCCCCTAGATTAATGGAACAGGATGATGCCATCTAAAGGGCCCTGGGGCAACGGTCTAAAGACTTCAATCCTTCTCTCAGCGCACACATTTTTACTGAGCACCTACTTTGTGCCAGGTGCTGTTATACTGCTGAGTATACAGCATTGAACAAATATAAAAAGTCCCCATTTTAACAGAAATGGTATTTTCAGTAGGAGAATATAAAATATGTCAGGTGGTGCTATATTATATGCAGCTGTGAAGAAAGATTTCCTACTAATTAGGTGTGGGACCTTGAGAGAGCCACTTCATCTTTCTGAGTTTCCTTTTCCTCATATGTAAAAAGAGAGAGTTGCAATGCTTACTCTTGGCTTTTTCCTTTCCAAAATGGACAACTACCACCACCACCGCCACCATCTCCATTTCATGATACAGTTTCAGGAACCTGAGTTCGGGAGCATACCTGAAAGTATGTTCCTTGGTAGCTGACATTTCCAAGAAATGTTATGTTTGTCGAGGTTTATTAATACACTTCTCTGTGAATAGTTTTGAGAGCTATGAATTCTTTCTTGTTCAGATTTCCCAGAAAAAAAGCCAGATTCTTATGGGATTTGGGAGCCGCCTAACCTAGCTGGATTCCCTTGTGGTCTTCACCTGAAAGCCCTATCAGAATGTACCTGTTCGGTCAGGGAGCCTTCCCTGACATCAGTGACAGTTTGTTCATAGTCACATTTGGTGAAAAGTTTCTGTTGTCTCTGAACCTTGGCTAAGTTGAGACTCCACCTCCCCACCCCCACCGCCCCAGTACAGCTTCTCAGTTAATCACTTTACTGATCATGATCTCTGGTCTTACCTGCCTCTTCCTGCAAGTTTTCAGAACCCTCAGAACTTCTCTCCCAATGGAAAAGGTCTCAGAAGCATGATCACCACTGACTTCTGCAGTGATACCATAAATACAATTTGGCTCTGAAGAGTGAAGAGCATTCTGTGTCTCTCAAGTGATGTTTTTTGACCTTATTTCTATATTTTTCTCTTCTTTTAACAAATATTTCATGAACATATACTATGTGCCAGTGGATGCTTGGCACATCCACTTGGTCCAGTGCTTTTGGGAGGTGTAGGGGAGAATGAAATTTGATTTGGGGCAACCCTGCTTCTTACGCTCACCTTGGCACTCTACCTACTACATGCTAACTCAGCACTCCTCACTCCTACATCTTGCCCATGGCTACATCGCCAGTCACTCCCTTCTAAAGCAATTCCCAGGATGCCTTGCCAGGCCTCTAGGGCATCAGTCTCTTGGAAAAGTATATCTCTTGATTTTTCCTAAAAGCTGTTTTGAAAGATGACTGTGAGTCCTCTAAGAGTGATTCCTCAAGAAGCAATCTGGAGCTTGAGCATGTAAATCCCTTATGAACCCTTCCTGATCATTCAGACCATGGTACTAGCTTTGTTTAGACTGAAAGCACTTGGAGTGTCCACTGAAGGGATGTAGGTTTTACTTAACCCCAAATTGGCATGACTTTGGTAGGCTATAATTTTGGGGTCTCTGGCATCAACAGTGTAATTTGTATGACCCCAGGTAGTGCTACTTTAGTTTCAACCAGCTGAGTAAGTCCCATGGCCTTTGCCATGTTCGTTTCTGTGTCACGAGTGTTGGAATCACTCCTCTGGTCCCATGATCCTGCTGTTTGGTGACATTTCTCCCAAGGAGAGAAAGCACATCTTATTTCTCTTAATCTTCCCAGCACCTTGCACACTGTTTTGCATGCATTGAGTGCCCAGTGAATGTTTTGACAATTGGATTTTGAATCAGTTACTTTCTTGGCTAGCTGTTGACAATACCCTAGCTTCTTGATAAAGTAAAACCTTATGTTAGTCATTGAATTTCTATCAAAGGCATTGCAAACTAGTTATTGATTTTTTTTAAGAAAAAGAAGCAAATCTACCGCGTGTAGTTACTCTTGCACTAAAATGTGAGCTAAAACAGCCAGATGTGACTCACATGTTAGATGAAATTCCTATAAATTAATAACAATCAAAATAAAAGAATGATATCAAATGGGGATTTATTTAACATCAAACATCAGCTAATTACACTATCTGGAGAAAATCTCCAGCACTCTCTGTAATCCAAAAGGTTTTACGGCTCAACTCTATGTTTTTCTCTATTTCCCCATTTCTTCATTCATCCATGCTGCTCTTGCTCTGTCCTGCTCTCTTTCAATCTCAGCATGAAGCTGTCTCTTCACTGTTTCCACCAAAAACTCATTTACACGCAAGCATTTTATGAATTTCATAACATTATTAAAGAACTGGGAGAGTTGGGAGAGAAGCCTCAGGAACAGTACACACCTACACCCATCTCCTTCCATTTTCTCTTCCACCCTCCCCCCCTCAGTGTAGAAACCACTTAATTCTTTGCTTTGTCTCACACAAAACTCTCCGATCCATGTTCACGCCCTCTTTAACCCAAAGCATTTCTCCAGTCTCCTGGCTGAGAGCTCTGATAAAATTAAAACATGTCCATCTTATGACACCAAAAACGGGTCTCTCAAATTTTGCCAGGAGAGGTTTTCCCTGAAAGGGTATACGGTGGGTCTCCAACAGTGACTCCTTGGAGTAGGCCGTGTTAAAACAAGTGCAGTAACTGGAGGCCCCACCTTCACCCATCAGAAAGGTCTTTCCACTCAGGAAAGGCACCGAGTCCCAGTTCAGAAGGCTAACTGCCAAAAGTTTATTGTGTGCGAGAGTAGCAATTTCTAGTTTCCGCAGGATGAATTAGATGAAAGGTGCTCGATAGATGCTTGTAAATGCTTCTGCTCTGGCAGCAGTGGCAGGTATCCATGCTTGAGCTCAGCGTGGTGCTGACTTGTGCTCTTCCAGTGGGAATCCAACTGCTCTGCCAACACTCCTCACCCTGAGGCTGTCAGGGAGGGCTTGCTCCCAGCTGCAGTGCAGTCCTGCAGTCGCTTGCCAAAGGGGTTGAGTGAGGCAGGCGTGTAAAATGTGAAGGATCACCAAGTTGGCCAAAGAGAAGATGGGTCAATGTGTTCATTGGAGTCTGAGTCAAAGTAAAGGATGTTTTAGGTCATGGAACTTCCGGGGCTGAGATCTCTAGACTAGGAGTCAGTCAGCTATGGCCTGTGGGCCAATTTGGTCATGGCCTGTTTTTGTACAACCCATGTCACATCCAGAGCATGTATTTGGACAAATGGTTTTTACATTTTTAAACAGTTGTAAAAAGCAAAGACTATGTGATGGAGAATATAGCATGTGACCTGCAAAGCCTGAAATATTTACTATCTGGCCCTTCATAGGAGAGGTTTGCTGATCTTACTCTAGACCAGTGGTACTCAATCTTGACTAAATACCAAGGTCACCTGGGGAATCTTTAAAAACAAAACAACACAAGCAGATAGATAACTCTGCCCTAAACAAACCTGCTGGATTAGGCTCTCCAAACTGTTTGCTAAACTGTTACAGGTAGTTCTGAGGGTTACCAGTGTTGACAATGATTTAGACCTTTTACTTTGCAAAACTGCCTAAACACTGGCCTTGCAGTCAGTCTACCATCAAGCAGAGCATCAGGTCTACGTTGGATTAATCTCAACCTCTGTTTCAGCAGAAGGGATGTCTGGGGCAAGAGAAAGAGAAAGTCCCCAAGAAAGTTTCAGCCTTGCCCAGGAAAAAAATGTGAAAAGTTACCAAAAAAGCTGATATTTACCAAGCACTATGGTATTTGCTGAACACGTTGTATACATTTTCACAATGATTCTTGCAGCAACTCTATTAAGCAAATTATTATTGTGGGGCAACTGAGGCTTGAGAATGTTAAATGATTCATCCAAGGTTACCTAGTTATCAAAAAGCACAGCTGGGACTTGAACTTGGATGTGCCTGCTGCCCAAGTCTCATTCTTAACCAAAGTGCTTTGATGTCAGATTGTCATTGAGCAGAACCACCAATAGCTGGAGATCTGACAGACCCTCTTGGGGGTGGATGGGAAAGAGTGTGTCAAGGGCACTGATTGATACCCTTGCTCTCATAGAGAGCTGCAGACGCTGGGAATATGGGGCCTCCCTGATGGCTGTCTTGGAGAGGAATGGGGGGGAAATCTAGATTTAAGCCCCTCATTCACCTGCAATATTTAACCCATGTTGTTAGCTCCCATCCCTTCCAGGCCTAAAATGCCACATACAGACACTTGCCTCTACCCTTTCAGCTCCCAAGGCACTGCTGGAGGGCAAGTGCTTGCTCACCGGAATGAGGATAAGCAAACAGACTATAACTTGAATGATGCCCTCTGGAGTTATCCAATGCAGAGGCCCAGTATTACCTAATCTTATGGAAGAATCTGAGCCTTAGGGAGATTAATGAACTTGCTTAAAGTTGCCCTGATTCTAAGGGTGGTGTCTCTAAGGCCCACACTCTTTCTATGATCACCACTGCCTTGTCTGTTTCCAGCCTATGGGCCAGGCTGATTCAGAGAAGGAAGCCCTTCTTCCCTCCTCCATCTAATTCTCTGTATACCCACCAGGGCCGTTCCCAAGAAAGGGACAGCCTAGTGATTCCTGGGGCCTCTCGAGGAGGCCCAGGTCTGAGCTGTCCTTTCTCGGGCCTCTCAGTGGCCTGGTCTCAGTTGAAGATTTTCCCCTTCAGGAGGCCCAACTGCCGCCACATTGTCAATTGCTAGCTGGTTACCATGGAAACGGGTCTCAAGAGGGATCTGCTTTTCTCCCTCCTTGAATGAGGAGGAGTATAGGGCTTTGTGAGGGCAGTGCTTCCCCCTTCATGGCCAGGAGAAGGACTGGCTTTGGGTGATGGGGTTTATACAATTTGCCTGAGGACCCCACTCTTTGTCAGCACAAGATTGTCGATTATTCATTCTGGAGAACGACTGTCATTTGGAATACATATCCTTTCTCCTTGTTGATGGTTAAAATGCCTTTTCTTTCATGAAATTAATGATGATAGTAGAAGGAATGGTTTAAAAGGTGTCATCACTTGGTAAAGTAGAAAGTTTGTTAATACATGCAATAATATGGATGAGTCTTAAAATCCTTATACTAAGAGAAATAAGCCTTGCAAAAAAAAAAAAAAAGAGTACATACTATATGATTCCATTTACATAAAATTCTAGGAAGTGCAAACTAATCTGTAGTGACAGAAATCAGAGTAGAGGTTATTAGGGCTGGGGAGGAGAGAGGGATGGATTATAAAAGGGAATGAGGAAACTTTTGGGGGTGATAAAATGTTTCTTATCTTAATTGTGGTGATGGTTTCACAAGTGTATACATATTTAAAATGGATCAAATGTTACATTTTAAATATATGTCACTAAGCATATCTTAATAAAGTTGAAACAAAATAGCAGCCTTTTGTTGGGCTTCAATTTTCATTTTGATTTTTTTGTGATTTAAACTATCTTTGGACAACCAAAGTGTGGTAAACCTAGGGCTCTGGTTGCAACATTTCTAGATACATGTGAAAGAGGGGACATCTTCTTGTGCTCTCTCTAGACTCAACCTCAAAAACCCGGGATTCCTGTGACAGGAGGAAGAGACTCTATAAGCTGATAGGCACTAAGATACCTTGAACCTAATGTGGCTTGTTTCCCAAGGGTGTTTACATTTTATAAGAAACTCATAGCTGTGAAGAAGAATCATTTTGGCTACTGTAGGTTTATTTACCTTGTGTGGCCAAGGCAGCAGTTGGGGATCAAGTTAAAAGATCCCCTGTGGTAATCTAGTAAGAGACAATAGTGCCCTGAACTCCAATACTGGAAAGGGGATGGAGGCAAGTGGATCTAACTGAAAGGTAGTGTCTTAGTTAGAGCTGCTATAATAAAATTCCATAGAACATGTGGCCCAAACATTTAACTCTAACAGATTGAGAAGTCCCAGGACAAGATGTTGGTAGATTCAATATCATGTGGGCAGATCAAACCATCTGCTTCCCGGTTTGCAGATGACCCTCTCTCTGCTCATTGCCTCCTTACATGGCCAAGAGAGAAATCAACACTCACCTGTTTCTTCTTACTAGGGCACTACTTCATTTGTCAGGGCTCCACCCTCATGACCTAATTATCTCCTTATGTCCTAATACTACCATATTGACGGGTAGGGTTTCACCATACCGATTTGGTGGTGGGGGTGGAGGGTTGAAACATTCAGTCCATGACATGTAGCAAAGTTAGAATCAACACAACTAGATTCAACAGATTCACTGGATGTGAGTGGGAATCAGAGAGAAGGGAAGACTAGGAGTGATGCCCAAGGTTTGTCTTTAGAGAACTGTGGGGTTAGTTAATGGAAGGTGGGCTCAGGTTTAAGTAAGGTTATGGGAGATGATGAGTTCAGTAGGGATATGCTGAGTTGGAGGTGCCAGAGACGCATCTGGAAACATCAAAAAGGAAGTCAGACTTAAGAATCTGAAACTCGGGAGGTGAATCTAGCCCATAGATATTGAGATATAGCATATTGCTGGGACATGAAACCATCAGGAGGGAATGAAATAGTAAATGCATGTTGAATGAAATTCTCCGTGTTTCGTTATTTTAGTCATTAGTTTTCAGGTTTCACAGGCCATTCTTTGTTTACATGATGGAGAAAAAAGTCCTTAATTAGCAGCAGGAATAATAGAAAATCCGTTCTTTTTTGACTATAGCAAAGGGTGTAGCTGTTGGGAACAGAAATGTGGAGTTTGAATTACCAAAAGTCCTCAATCCTTTGGTTTTTATCTGAACATACACTTAAAGATTTTTAGAAAATACTCCCTCATTGATGTTCCCACTGCAGTTGATACACATCTGCAAGAGAGTACTTTTTAGCTTTGGCCCTTTTTATGCATTTAGGCTTCCGTTTCTCCCTGTGCATTAAGCCCCTTGGCTTATTTAAGTTTTGACATGCAGTCAAGGATGTGTGTGCTAAACTGGGTGCTTCACCTCCACAGTTCCCAAGTTGAGTTTTCTAGCAAAATTCTCTTGACTTCCCTGTTTGTGTACTAATGAGAGCAAACTGAAATGGGGTGGTGTATATACCCACCTGAAAGGAGAATTTTACTCATTTTTACCTAAGGAAGAAATAAGTGATTGTATAATGTGTTATTGAGTCCAAAATTTAAAGACATGTCCTTGATGCTTACTATAAACCTGAACCACTGGACAGATCCTTCTCTTGGTTTTCTGTACAAACATCCAAGACATCTATTTTAATTTGGTCCTTAGACTTTCTGTGATTTCTCTTAGCTTGCCAGGCCAAATCTTAGCTCTCCAAAATCATCCAGAAAAATAACCAAAGATACCATTTCTGTCAAATGCTAAGAGAGACCGATGACATCAGGACGTTGTCCGTTTGTGTTTACATCTTAATTTTAAGCCAACTGTTTTTGTATTTACAGTCTGCATTCATTAATTTAGGACATCATGAAAATGGTTTATGTTTGATGGTTGAGTTTCGTAATGAGCAGAATTTCTGCATGGATTTCTCACTCATTTAACAGCTGAGGACATGTCATTAGTTTATAAGCACTACTGATAAATCATTTGGCAAATAGTTCTCAGTCCTTTAAAATAATTTTTATTTCTTGTGATTTCAATTGTCTCCGCATTTTTCCTTGTACATAGTTGAAGAGTAGGCACATTTTCAAAGAGCTGTAGGGAGGCTAAGATGCCAGTTGCATTTTAACGATATAGGGCATTATCGTTCTTACTGTAGCCAATTCTCTTTTAAATCATTGCAGTTTCTGCTCTAGCCTCCAGCTATAGAATTCTTTTCAAGCTGGCAGTGAACTTGGCAGGCTGCCAGAAGAAATATAAAGGTGTTTTGGTCCACCAAAGTATTTTGAGTGGTTCTTAGTGATACAGTTTTCTTCAGTACATCTGCAAAACATTTTTCTGAAGTGAATTTTCATGTGAAAGCCTCCTTAATCATCACCAGCACTGTTTGTTTCAATGCAGTTATTTAAGTGCCCCCCTGGGTGCCTACAAAATAAACAAGGGAATCTTCTAAAGAGTTTTAAAAGTGGCAGGTGCTGAGGCTGTGCCCTATTCACTTAGTTTGCAATGACATTTTTGTGCTAATCTATAGACAAACAAGAGACAGGTGACACACCGAATCAAGTACAATGAACAAGAGAAGACGGTTTTGGCCAATGGGGTCAGCTCTAGATAAGATGCTTTTCAGGCTAATGCATGCAAGAAGCAACTGCTTTTTAACCCTCTTGCTGTTTGCATTCTGGCTATAAAAATCTGATATTTAAACCTGTAAAAATCTGGTATTTAATCTGATATGTTAACTAAACTTTTGGAGGTTTAAGGGAAAACAAAAGGAGATTCAAGATTCAAATATTTATATCTATGTGTCTTTGAAAACACAAGTAAATATGTATGTATTTATGTATGGATACACATACACATGTATATATATTTCTGCTCAAAGAAAAAGAATACTGTGATTAAACATTAAAACATGTTAAAATGACCATTTGTTTGCTATTCTGGCCATGAATTCAATCCACATTTCTTGTATTTCCACAACAAACCACCCTATTTATATGCCAAACACCAACACACATGATGAAACTTAAATAAATGATTAAGCATATTTTTTTTTTACTGTTTCCTATTGATCGCCCTGTGTATGCACAAATTCTGTTTCTAGGAGACTGACTTTCTTTTTTTTTAAAGTTTGATTAGTCATCTACATAGAGATACTTGGTAGGAAGTTGATGTTATTACATTTTAATGCAGGCAAATTATTAACCACTACTCTCCTATTTCTTTTTTAAAGTAATCCGACCCATGAGGTGGAGACAAAAAGAATTCTGTGGAAGATTTTTTAAAGCTTATTTTCGTGTGTGTAAAAAATGAAGCATATCCATTGTAAACAATACTGAATGCATAAAAACACTGGAAAATCACTATAATATTCCACTGCACTAAGGGGAAAAGTTTGGAGAACATTTACACACTGCTTAGGAAAAACTGAAGATTTTGCATCTAATAGCCCTTTCCCACCACACACACAAAAAACGTACCAGGCAATAACATCTTATCCAGCCTTTTCCAACTTAAGTCTCCTTGGCAAGGTCCATTTTGATTATTGCGATTAAGAACAAAAAGTACTCACTCTGTTTTTCGTTAAATCTTCAGCATCATTAAATTTCAAGCTCTGGGTCTATTGGTTTGGGCTCAGCTGCTTCCCAGGCAATCAGCTTTGGTTTACAAGAAAAAATGTATTATTTACCAAGTGACTAATGGGAGGAAACACACAACTCTTTGTAGCAATACTGGCAACCCTAGAATTGAAGAACTAAAGGAAACTTAGATATCATTTATGTGACATTGGGAGAAAAAGAACTTCATTAAACTTGACTTGAGAACCCCTGAGCCAAAGGCAGAGCTTGATTAGATTTGCTCTGGCTTGTCTGTGATAGAGGTAGAGACTTCTACCAAAGCTAGAGGTGGTTGCCTGCTGGTCTAGCAGCAGCGTGCTGGAGGACTTGGTACCATCAGTGGGAGGGTTCTTACGTTCTGAGTTTTACTAGGAAACTCTCAACCAACTAGGTAATAAGTCAGCAGAGAGAAAGGAATTGTCCACTGGCCAGTCTGCAGCAGGGCTGCGACAGCTTTCAAATGTGTAGTGTGTTCCTTTTCCTCCTCAACATATTATGATTGTTTTTCCATCAAAGAATGGCTCAGGATTTATCAAAACAGTAAAGCCTCCTGGTTGCTATCTTTGGACTTTGACCATCAGAGTCACCGTCCCAAACTTAATCAAAATACCAATATTTCAATGCCTGCCAGAGGATGAGAGTAAACAGAATAGAAACTTAAAGAAACAGCCACCTTCCTAGGAAGAAATGCTTTTAGGGGATATACTATCTGAGAGGAGACTCCATACTACAAGCCTTTCTCCCATTTAAAAATGGGAACAGTTAACGAAATACAGATGACGTGGGTGACATACAACTACAGAAAAGAGGTAATGCCTCTTACTAAGAGGAAGAGGTTAGGTCGTGAATCCCTTTGGTAATCTGATGAAATATATGTACTCATTGTGTACGTGCACACATACATGCTTGTACATGCACGTGCAAATTTACTATATATACATATAAATAAACACACACGTGTGATAAAACTTTAGGGGAAACAGAGCCCCTCTTGAAGTGAATCCACAGACCTTCCCAGGGACTGTGGACACCTGGTTGAGGACCCTGTGTTAGAGCACACACAATATTGCCAATACATATTTTCTTGGGGGTGTGGATGACATTAAATACTGCTTTTGCATGGGACAGTCTCATTACGTTGATGGCCAGTACAGAGACGAAGAAAAGAACCAACTCCTTGAATTGTACATCTTGTACATCGGTGTAACCAAGATAACTTGCATGTCCACAGGCCTTTGTACTTTGGAAACCACATTCCCATCCATAGCCTTTGTACTTTGGAAACCACATTCCCATCCATAGCTTTGTTCAGCAAAGATCATCAACTGTAGTATTATCTCCATTTTATAGGTGAATAAACAAATGTGGGAGTTAAGTGCCTGCCCAAGGCCAGGGATCCCTAACCTCGTACTCCTGCCGCAAAGTTGCTCTGACAAGGGCTTTATCTGAATGTGAATCAAATCCTTGTCAGACTTGACTTTTCTTTTTTAGTTTTCATGCACTTAAAGGAGGCCTATGGTTTTGATGTAATTTACTTGTGTTCTTTCCTATGATCTTTGAGTGGATATTTTGTTGATTTTAGATGTTTTAGATGAGTATTTGGAGATTTCTATAGCCAAAGAAAACACATCACTTTCACCCTAAGTAAGACATTCGCCGTTACCGAATTCAGCTTCCATGGCTTCCTTTACACGCACTGTTTAGAATCCCCAAATCGTGAGCATGCAGTTCTTGCCTGGGTTAACTTTCATTTCAGAATGCCCAACAGAAAGTGAAATTGAGAACAGTGGTCACTTTTCAGGTGACTAGAAACAATGCAAAAAAAAAAAAAATCACAATTGCTACTTGAAATATCCAAAATAACTGAGACAGATTTGATTCACGTGATGAGATTTCCAGTCCCTTCTTGGGGCACTGCTGCTCAGTCCTGGCATTTCCTTGCCTCTTTCATCAATATATTCCAGGTGGCTGCTTGTTTAGAAAGGCAGTCAGAATGCTCATCAAAACTAACCACACTCACTATTTATCCCATCTCTTTAACTTAGCAATGTGGTCTTGCATCTATTTTCTCATGTGCTTCTCACAACAGCTTGAGAAGGTGCTCTGTTTAGGATGGTTACACTCCTGTTATAGGACACTCTGAAGACCCTGAGAAGTCAGATGTGGTTCAGTCTTTTGTTTTCATGGAGTCTAAGTCACCAGCCTGAAAGATGAAAGATTCCATTAACTCTCCAGAAGATAATTTAACACCTTATATACACATGGTGTTTTACCAGCTACAAGACATTTTCACATCTGTAATTTCATTTTGTCCTCACGTATAGACTCACTCAGCAGGGAGCTGGAATCAAGTATTACAGATGGGCCAAGTGAGCTTGAGAGAGACTGAGGGAAAGAACTAAACTGGAACCAAAGTCTTCCCAATTCCAGCCTTTCCCATTGTCTTGGAGTCACTAGTCCATTTTACTGACATGATTGTTATGCTACGGAAGGGCCAATGAAGTTGGTCCTTATTTTGTACCTATTTCTTCTGACCCTCCTATGTCCTTGCAGGCAGCACCTCAATTGACTTTCAAGATTCAGGTAACCAATTTTCTTGCTGTTTGCTTAAGAGCACTCATTTTGAAGTACATGAAACTGGCTTAGACCTTTAGACAGATCCCCAGGGGATGACTTATGTGTGCAGTGGTGAAAGTCGATTTAACAAAACCATTAATTTGAGTTTCTGGGAGTAAACAGTAGCTGTCACCCGCCATCAGAAAATACACAGACAGTGCTTTGTAATCCAAATTGCAAAGTGCCTGAGAATACGACTGAATCAAGGAAAATAACTTTGGTGGTTGTTCAAGTCTGTGTATTGTTTTAACTTTCTGGCCAGGATGGTTCATTTCAGTGTGGTTTTCAGAAAACTAGATATTGGGTTGTGCCTGCCACATTTCATCAGTCATGCCGCATTACGTGCATTAGGAGGCCCTATGAATTCTTTTGGTCTCAGATTTACTGCAAGATGAGGCAGAAATCCATTTATGAATCCAAGGAAAGAGACCGTTAAAGATAGTCCCCCTTCACCAGGGGAGACAGCACATGGTCCTCTCACCATTCTCTTGTGACAGTCCTCCTGCCAAACCCAGTCCCTCCCCTCAAATAAAAAGACAACTCAAGTAAAGCTAAATTCAAATAGGGAGAAAACAGTTTTTTTCAAAGATCCATGGCTGATTGTAAAATTGTCTTTATTTTTTAAAACAATCCACAGGAGGCAGCATTACTATGATGAGCATGAAAAACAGCTTCAACACGAAAGAACAGCTACTGATATTCTTAAATGCCTGGAGTCTGCGCTCATGTGCAAACCAAGTTCACTGGCTTTTATGCTTTAAAATTATTAAAAAATATTTAGTAAGGAATATTTAAAACATACAAAATGATAGAGGGCATTATACCTGACACCGTCATCCAGATAGCTCTGACCAGTGTGAGCACTTTGCCATGTTATCTTCAGATCTCCCTTTTCTTAGATAAACCACACAGTAGTGTGTATATATATATACATATACACACACAAAAACACACACACATAAATACATATACACATATACTTAGATATACTCATATACCTATATATATAAGTATATCTATACATACACACACATATATACATACACATACATACATATATATACATATGTGTGTGTGTATGTATATGGGTTTGAGCTGTGTAGGTCCACTTATATGTGGATTTTTTCACTAAATCCATGTAACAGTATTACCTGATCCTCAGTTGGTTGAATTCATAGATGTGGAACCACAGATATGGAGAGCTCACTGTAAATTTATACTTGGATTTTCAGTTGCATGGAGGGTCAGTGCCCCAATACACACATTGTTCAAGGGTTGACTATATATATAAAACAATAATATAAAATAATACATGTAACAAATATATATACACAGAATACATGCTTACACATACGTGTGTGTGTGTGTGTGTGTGTATATACACACATACAGATATATAGCTTTATATATGTGCATATGTAGCTAACTAGAGATCATACTCACTAAAGTCATTATTAACAAGCATACTGTTTTGGGGGATGTGAGACTCTTTCTATATTTGAAACCCTAAAGCCCCAGTGCAGTATGTCTGCTAATAATTCTTTCAGAAAAAAATCTCTTCTCAAACTCTCTAAGTCTTTGTATGTCTGAAAGTGTGTTTATTTTGGCCTCTTATTTGAATGAAAATTTAGCAAAATATAACATTCTAGGTTGATAGGAATTGTTTGTATATTATTTATTTATCTTTTCCTTTTCAACTTGAATCTATGCTCTGTTCTCTCCTAGTATCTCCTGCTGCCTTGCTCTGGTCTGTCACTTGCATTTAGACTCATGTACTCATTGGGAGCCAAATCTTAGCCACTGTAGGCTTCTGACATCACCTCATTCAGTGCTTTGTGCTTGTCTCCTATTTCTGCCAAGGAGATGTTAATCTTATCTTTGTCTCTGATCTTTATTATTATTATATTATTATCATTATCATTATCATTATCATTATCATTATTCCTTTCCTGCTCTATTGCCACACATAGGAGTCAAAGGGGATTTCATGGACTGGACTATCTACTCCACCCCTGGTCTCTACTGAAATAGATATAATGGAGGAAACGGGATTAAAATTAAGTTTAAACTATTAGTCTTAGTAGGATTACATAATAACTTTGGAAAATAAAGGTATCATGTGCTTAAAAAGAAAAGAAGTAATTGGTAGACA
Organism: Camelus bactrianus; assembly: GCF_048773025.1. Lineage (NCBI taxonomy): Eukaryota > Metazoa > Chordata > Mammalia > Artiodactyla > Camelidae > Camelus > Camelus bactrianus. Next base: position 73,600,733 of record NC_133547.1, read on the forward strand.
AGAAAGAATTCATAGAAAATAAATATTTACCAAAACTAAAAATAGAATACAGACACCAAACAGCTGAATGTTGAAATAATGAACTGATAAACCAGCAGAAGACATTCTTCAAAGTGCAGAGCCAGAGGACAAAATTTAAATTATGGATAAAAAGAGAAGAAACACAAAGTAAGTCTAAGAGATGAGATTTCTAATGTGTATCATAGAAAGAGAAAATATAAATGGGGAAGAAGTTTTAAAAAGTGATAACAGAACAAGTGAATAAAATTCCCCCAGACAAAGAAATTCTTGAGTCTTCAGATCAAAGGGCACACCGAATGCCAGGTAGGTAGGTACTTAGAAAAGAGACACACATAGATACATCCTAGTGCTATTTTTGAATTTTGGGGATATGGGGAGAAAAATACACACAATTTCAGTATAAAAAAAGAATGTGGTGACCGTTAAGGAGGGAGAATCAGTCTGGCAACAAATGTCTCACCTGTAATATGAAAATACTAGCAGGAATAGAAAAGAAATTCCAAAACTCAGGAGGGATATGATTTTGATTTCAACATTTTTGGGTCCTCTCAAACCATTCTCCATGTGTAGGAAAAATAAAAACAATATAGTGACAATTATAATAACAAAGTCCAGGAATCAACATGGAATTAAAGTATAATTTTGTTTTAGGTTGCAGCAGGAGTGTGTGTAGATGCTGCTTAACTCTTGATAGAGAAATGTAAGCCTTTTTATGTTTGTTAATGTTCTTGTGGGGATCACTGGTTGCACAGAAAGAAACTTACTGAAGCTAGTTCAGAGAAAGTTGGCTTATTTTTAGGATTTGACAGGCAAACTCAGGGTCACAGCGAGGCTCATAGGGACCAGAAATAGAAGCCAGTATAAACCAAAGCCTGCCCTCAGGTTTAGGAGCTGCCTGGTCCTGCCTCTCGCTGTTAGTGGCCACGTGGTAGGAGGTATCTCTTTTCTTGGTGGCTTCTCTGTGAGCTGCCTATGTCTACGTGGACACAGCCCACAGAGCCACAAGTCAAGAGTCTACAGACTGCACACATCCAGGACCAAACCACCACCATCTCTGTGATTCCTAATTCAAGTTCTCAGGAAGGAGCGCACAACCGGTTGCTAGGCAGCCAATGAAAACCTGGCCTCGGGTTATATGTCTCATCCAAGACCAATTAGCTTGACCGAGGGGGCGGTCGGGTCACGTGGTACTATGTGGCTTAGCGGGCCTGTGTCTTCACAGGGCATAAGGACAAAGGACGTTGGCGGAGAAGCATGCTGGTGGCAAAGATAAGGACACACGCCCAGTAAGGAGAAAAATGATGACTGGCCATTCATAGCAGAGAAATAGGATAGCTCAGTGATTCTCAATGGAGCTAACCTCTTATGGGAACACCTACTTAGGAGAAAGCTCTTTCCGATGTCAAATTAAAATGTCTTATAAATATTTAACCAGATACGCTTTCCTGAGCAACTCGGAGAGATACACGTCTGCTTTCTCTGCGGCAGCTCTATCAGCTCTCTGAAGACTGTAACTGATACCTACGGCCTCCTCCTCATTTTTTCTCCAGGTTAAAGAGACTTGCCAAAATTATCGTTCATTTCAAGATTTTTGAGGGAGGAAGAAAAAAAAAAATCACACTACTCTTGGACCTTGTCGGTACTTCTACAATTGCACTTGTGTAGCTGGTTGGTGATAATTTTCTGCCTCGCGTGCTAGATCCTAAGCTTTTGGAGGTATTGTATCCGATTAACTTTTGAAATGATTTGGTCGCATGCCAGGAACATAGTAGGTGCATAAAGAAATGGGTGTGTTGTCAAAATAATCTTTGTTTTTGATCCAAAGGCATTTTGTTTTTAAACTCTCGACGATTCTATCCTGTTGGTGGTTACTTAAGCCCAAGATGGAAGAGCTAGAGAATCCATTACTGCACATACTGTGCATTTTGTTAAGTGCCCTCTCCTTCAGTGTCATTTTTCTAGCAGGTGTCTTCCAAGTTGATGTGCACAGAAATCAATCGCAGAGGGTTTTCTAAGGCACACTGGAAGGAGAGTTGGCAAAAGTGCAGAGGGACAGTGTCAGTTCTCTTAAAGTTGCTTGATCATCTGGGTGGAGGGTAAGGAAAAGAAATGAAGCCACATTATTGATTTGTCCCACTGGGGTACTGAGTGACAGCCATATGATTTTAAGCCATAATTGGCATTTTGGAAAACACACACACACACACACACACAACAACAACAACAACAACACATAGTTCTGGTTTCTCAGACTTAGTGACCCAGAGGTTCCAGGGAGCAAGGGATGTGGCTAGTCCATGAGATAATGTTCACATCTAGAATCTTATGGCCCAGGTAATGCATGCAGCAATCCATTGTTTACTTAGGGAGATGAAGTAGCTTAAGGTTTGACAGTTGGGGTAAAGGAACAGGTGCACTGTTCAAACTCTTAAGCCAAATGTGCGATACGGAAATGTTCATCCTTAAAAATACGTGACATCTAGAAAAAACAATCTAATTCAAACTGAGTTGGCCATTTTCTGTTCTGTAGACACAGTTAAAGGGCCTAAGGAGAAATTAATACAAATGCCTCAAATGCTAGGATTCCGAGTGCCACTGGTCTCCAACCTACTTTATTACAGCCCTGCACTGTTCCTTATCTGACCCAGATTTTGAGTCCCTACTCAGAACTTAATTTAAGGAGTGGCTCAGTGTAATGAGTTTCCAACTCTGTGCAGAAAACAAATTTGCATTTTTCCAACTGATTAGTTTCTCTACTGATTAACTCAGCAAGGTCAACTTTTGGTCACTTATGCCGCTGATATGCACAGCTGATATTTTCCAGTTTCAGAGCTGGAAGGCTCTGTTTTCATTACTCAAGTCCCAGCTACAACATTCCAGAAGAGGAGGAAATGGTGGAGCAGCCGCTCCCCTCCCCGGGTGCTTATTAGCCTCCGCTGCTTAGGGCTTTAGTGAAGGAGAAGCTGCCCTCAGCTCCCCTGCGTTCCCAGCTCCCACGACAGAGTCCTTTCATGAGAATTTCCCAAGGTGGCCCACGGCTTTCATTTCATGATTTTGCTGGAAACACAGTGTGAAGTAGGAAACAAGGGTTTGAGATACAGAGGCACCTGGACTGTAATCCCCAGCTCCACTACCTTTCCAAGCTATGTAACCTTGAATTAGTTCAGTGTCTTGCGTTTCCTCATCTATAAAATGGGGAGCACAGCTGTTTCCTTAAGTTATTAGGATTAAAAGAGGAAACATACGTGAAAATGCCTAGCTTAGTGCTTGGTACATAGTGAAGTGATTTAGTAAATGTTAATTGCTACTGTTATTGAAATCCTAGGCCAGACACGATGACTGATTAAGAAAGCAAACTTAGCATCACTACTCCCATGTCTCAGATCTTCTCACCCACTAGCTGGACAATCCCATCAATTCAAGCTCCACTCGAATGCTGCGTCCTTCATGAAGCCTTAGCAGATCACGTGGCCCACAGCTCACTCCCTCTTCTGAATCCCTCTCACTGTGACTTCCTCAGTAGTAGATCCTTAATTACAGGGCACACATACTACTGGTGGTGCCGTGGTGACTTTCAGTAAAAGAAAAATGATCTGAGATTACAGAGATACATAGTGGAACTTAGCTTTCAGCAGGCAAGAATGTCTAGCTGAAATTTTATAACATCGTTTTACTTTTAGTGAATTTTCTTTTATGCTTAACTAAATTATGGAAAATGAGGTTTCCACTTATGGTAGCAGTCTAAAGATTCCTTTGACTACGGGGTTATTTAAGGAAAAAATGATTTCATTTATGTAATAATATTGAGTAAAAAATAATAATTCCATGGCAGGTGAATATGGAAAAGGAAAACCACATCAGATTAGAATAATGTGACTGAAATTTAAGAAATATCAGTCTGTCCCACTTAGACAGAAGTACATTCAAGAGGGCTGCAGTCTTTTAAGTTTTTACATTGCTTCCTACTCTGAGTCCTGTCTCCCTCTCAAATGGATTGTTAACTTCTTGGAAGAGAATGTCTGGTACTCCTTTTCAACTTTCTATCCAGTCTAATAGTCCTGAAGGTTCATTTTCACAGTAACTACTTATTACTTGACTGAAGAAGAAAGTAACTCATTTATCAGCGCAGGTTTGTAAAGTGGCAGACACTCACAGGAATACAACCCAAAGGAAAATAGTAATGCTGTGAGCATGAAGACTTTACATATTGTGATGACCATATACATAATTAAGAATATATATGATTAATATTAATTAAAAATTATAATAACAATGAAAAATGTGGCTCACCTACTCCTACTTTTCTTCCTTAAAGGCTTCTCTGAATTCTTGCTGGATGCAGAATATAAGCATGAGCCCAGCAACCATAGAAAAGGCTAGAACACATTCCTACTGGCTATTAGATTTAAAACAAGTTCATCTTTGAGTCTCTACCAACAGGGACTGTCTCCTGTGTCAATCAGCGATGAGTGACAGCTAGATAGAGGAGCATTTTGATGTGGTGGCCCTTGTCAGCCCCTATTCATCATAGAAATTATTCTCCACTTTGATTCTTGGTAGGAGTGCTGGTGCCAAAGAACATGAAAGAAATTCTTGGTTAAATGTGTATTGCCCGTGCACTTGCACACTTCCGAAATGGCTCCTGCACCCTCTTCAGTTTTATTCAGTTAAAATTAAGTCCCTGTCTGTCAGGGAGAGTTCCTGTTTATCAGTTATTCAAAGGGAGTCCCTGATCTTACATAATCAGATCACTGCACTTGGCAATATGGAAACAAACTGGTCACTGTTAATGCAGCCAGTCACCCCCATCTCTGCAGGATTCCCTGAGTGCCCTACTCTAAAGTTAGAAGTGGCCACCTCTTCCCTTTTCAATTTCATTTTTAAATGATGTCGTTAGATCACTGAGAATGCTTCTTTAATCAAACCTGGCCTGCAGAATGACCCTCGCTTTATCAACAAACAGCTTGTCAACTTTTTGATTTTCCAACACTCAGAGGTACAGAAAAAAGCAGTTCTTATGGTGTTGTATATGCTTTTAGGTTTAGCATTACATATGTATTTTTTTCTTTTTCCAGGTGGTTAATCTCCACGCTATGTGTTGCATAGAAATTATAACAGAAAAATACTTTACATTTATGATCTTGGTGCTGCTTTGAACTAATGATTTGGGATGGAGTGGTAGGTAGTCACAAACATTAGGACAGCATTTATGGATTCCAGTAACTCATGTTTAACCTGGAAGAATAAAATCATGATTTGAAGAGTGAAATTTGACTATATATAGGACATGGCTCTATGACCAGATATTATATGGCATTAAGTTTTCTTAATTTTTGTTTGATTCTTGATGCTTCTAGGGAAAAAAAAAAAAAACCCAAAGCCCCATTTAAGCATGCAAGGCCAGTGTTGAAATAATGAGGTTAATTTGCAGGGAGCAGTAATTGGGGATCTTTTATTTGCTAATGGAAGAACCCAGTTCAAACTAGCCTCACCCAACAACTTTTTTTGTTTGTTTTTTTGGCTCATATGGCCTGTGAAGTTTAGGTTATAAGTTAGGCTTGGGATAACTGGAGACAAGCACTGGGGTTTGTCTTCCTCTTTTCTATACATTGATCTCATTCTCTATTTATTCTTTATCATTGCAAAAGGGCTTCACAAGTCAGCAAATTTCTGTTTCACAAGACAGCAAGTGCCCATTCTCCAAGAAGATCCCAGGAAAGAACTCTGACTCTCCCAGCTTGTGTCACATGCTTCTTTCTTGGGAAGTCACTGTGGTCTTGGATGCAGGGTCATATATATGTGTGTATATATATATACAGATGCGTTTCACAGTTGGAACACGTTAGAATTCTGGATGGGCATTTTGTAGGGGCTGGTAGCAATCACAAACAAGGCTCAAACAGCCTTGGAGAGCTAGGCTGTCATCCTCATTTGTATCTACTATAAAGAACTGAGGAAGGAAGGTGAGAATCAAGAGTAGGTGAGAATGACGATGAAGTTGAACAAATGAGAGGAAGAGAAATTTTGTTAGACCACGTCTACCAAAATCGAATGTGTGAGTTAGGGTACAGGGTATATTGTTGTAAAAAAGAGATTCCCAAACACAGACTTATAAGACAGATACTTATTTCTCTCTCAAGATACAGCCTAGAACTGGGCAGATGATACAGGTTGGTTAAGTTTGTTTCATGAGACCATACAGGAATCTAGGTTACTTCTATCTCACTGCGTTGCCATACTTCTAAGTACAGCTCCGTAGAGTTAATCTGGCTCACATCCTTACCTTTGCATGCCAGCCGCCAGGAAGGGAAAGGATGGAGGAGAGGGCAAGAGCTTTCTTCCAAAAGAATTATGATCTGCAAGTTGCACACATGGCTTCTTCCTGCATCTCACTGGTCAAAACATTCACATGATCACACCTACCCACCAGGAAGGCTGGGAAAAGTAATCCTTAGGTGGGTAGCCAGGTGCTCATGTAAAGCTCAGGAGGTTCTGTTATTATAGATTCTGGGAAACAATCAGCATTCCACCGTATCCAAAAAGATCTCTTAAAACTGTTCTAGCTTCAGTGGTAATGAAGGGAATGTGTATTCAATGTTTATGATGCTGATTAAAACGTAGCAAGGTGAGTGTGGATCCACCCAACATGTAAATACGAGTTTCTGTATCTCTATGACTTGTTCAGCCTCCTTGGTAAGAAAAGCATCCTTTGTTTTCCCCACTGAGGCTGTGGATGCTTTGCCTTTTTAAATACCATGTCTGTTTAAACAAAAGGTAGATTAGATCTATGGTATCATGATATTTTGCCCAATTTAAGTCTCGTTAATAAGGGTGAAGGGTAGAGAGAGAAGCTTGGGAGAAATGACATGCATTGTGGCATTTATAATGAACCCATTTGTACAATCATCGCTTTGCCTCCCTTGTGTAATTTTTCCTAGGCATTCTCCAGCAGTTTCCAGGAGTAGGAAATCCTGGCCATCATAATGTCTCCCCCATCTTGGGCTAAACTAGCCTTCTCTTCCCAGGTCTCTAAGCAACAGAGTCTTAAAAATGAAATATTCATTTTCTGAAACCTAATTTAATTTCAGCGATGACTGAGTTGCAGAGCTTATCACATCACAGAATCTAAAAAAATTCTCTGAATTAACAGTACTCTCTTGGTGATGGAGTTTTTTGTTGTTGCTGCTTATTTTATTTATTTATTTATTGCTGCACCTTGTTAAAATGTACACACTCAGTTTTAACCTTGGTTTGTCTGACAGTGATTTACTCATTTGTGATCTAGAGGTAATGAGAAACACTGTAGGCAATCATCTTGCTGTCAATAAATGAAATACATCGTTATTTTTCTAAAACAAGGATTAATGTTTCTCCCAAATGCAACTTCTACCCTTCCTAAAAAATAAATGATTTTTTAGTTTTATTTTTGGAGCAAATTCTAAAGGATAGTAGTAAAAAATTCATCTTTCATAAACTTCTGGAGCTGATGAGTCATTACTGACATGAAATATCCAATTAAAGCAGTGACAAATGTAATTGTGTCTCATGCACCATGGGGGTGATAAATTGTACCACATTCTGAAAGGCATGTTTGGGTAAATGCTGTTTTGCTGAAAGACTGCAATTACAGCCTGCTTTGAATGGGGTGCCTTTGTTTTAAACATGGGGTAGTGGAGTTCTAAATAGAGAGATCATGTTGACAAAAGACATCTCAGAGCACAGTGTAACCGGGCTAACCAGCAGTTGAAGGTTTCCTACCACTATCATTTTCACCTGCAACCAGAATCTATCTTAATTCCTCAAAGCAAGGTTGTTCCTAAAAAGCTTAATCTGGTTGACTTCACTTCTCTTTTAATATTATGGGCCAGTGTGGCTAGTACTGTCTCCTTGAACTTATGTGGCATTGCAGGTTCCTAGAACAGAGCAGAAAGGCAGGACACCATTTCATGAGGCTGGCTTACATTCAGACATATGGGAAGAATTTCTATCCTTCAAAATTTACCATTCTCTAAAATATTTAAGTAGAGAAGATGGACCATTTGTTTGAGTTTTGAATTTATTAGATAATATTTCATTTCTTTGCCATAGCCACATAAACCCTCCTTTGCTGGCACATGTATTTTATGACTGTGTCACACTGTTTTATGTGTGTTTCTGGTCCAAAAGTAGATCATTTCTGATTCTTAATAAGGAGATTAAGATGAGTGGTGATGATCATAGTCTAAGTTTTTAGGTAAGGAAGACTCAAGCACTTAGTTCTACATGATGATTGCTTTGTCCATTAAACTAAGTTTGCTGAATTTTGTAGATAGCTAAGCCATTCTCAAACAATTATATTACCGTGACAATTTTCTTTGTTGTTTTGCGGAGGGTTGTCTTACAGAAGTATAATAATGCACTTATGATAATAGTGATGGTAATAGACTATATTAATCGAGAACCCCTGATATGCTTAAAGTGACGATAATCTTAGAGATTTTCAAATTGCATGAATTAAGTGTTTAGTACCTGGATCCAAATTTGCTTCTCCATTCGAAGATACGTTGTCTCTGTCTTTGGGAAGGTTGCTACATAGTAGAGGAAAAACAGAATGCAATATAAGAATGCCAGGTGTTTTCCTATGACACAGATAATCCTAATGATATCTGGATGTAAGGTAGATTAGTCATGGAATGCAAATCCATCTATTAGTCAGGTATTTATTAAAACCACACAGAAGTATGTTCATTTCCATCTATCATGGATAAGCAGACCAATTTTCTTGCTAATAACAATTAGAAACACTAACAGAGTTTAAAAAGGTATCTTTTCGAATGCATTAGATAGACACCAAGGTAGGAAGAGTTGAGACGTCAAGATCCTGGAGAGAAAGGAAGTGCAGAGAAGTGAGCCTAACAGTCTAAGCCACTTTTCCACTCAGAGCAATTTCCAATTCAAAAGTAGGTCACGAGAAGGAGGGGGAAAAACAAGTAGAGTGTACTGGAAGGAAGCTTCTAAAAGGATGAGAATCCAAGTGGAAGCTCTTAACAATTTAGGTCAGATGAATAAATTTGTAAAAATATCACTTATCAAAGCTGACCTAAGAAGAAAGTGAAAATCTGAATAGTCCTACATCTAGTAAAGAAAAGGATTTCTCAAGAAGAACCTTCCCACAAAGAAACTTGGGCCTTAGATGGGTTTACTAGTGAATTGGACCAAACAGTTAAAAAATAATTAATACCAGTCTTATGCAAACAGAGAGAATATTTTCTGATTCATTTTATGAAGGCAGCATGACCTTGAGAGCACAATCTGACAAGCACTACAAGAAGGTTAATTTGCAGAACAATCTCTCAGAAAAATAGATGTAAAAACCTAATTCCAAAATTCTAGCAAAAAAATCAACAGATGTGAGAAAAAGAATCTAACTTCAGTGTAATATTTTAAAGTCACTATAATTTGCCATGTGAATGGAATAAAAGAATAATCTCAATAGATTATATGATTATCTCAATACATATAGAAAATGCATTTGGTTATATTTACCATCTGTTTCCAAGGGAAAAAAATCCTAACTAGGAAAAGACGGGAAATTCATAGCTGATAAAAAGTATGTATAAAAACACCCACACTATGATGATATTTAAGAGCAAAATGTTAAAAGTTTTCTCCCCAAAAAATGTGGACTAGTATCATCATTGTATTAATCACCACACCAGAGGTCCAATGCAATAAGGGAAGAGAAACAAATGGGCTTGGACTGTAGTAGAAATAAAAGTGTCAGCTTGTTTTCTTTTATTCTGTTCACATGGTAAACATTACTTTCTAAGGTAGGCTAACAACTGAGAACTCTCTGCAGGCAGCACTCCCAGAATTTGCTCAAGGTCATATCCCCTCCTCAGGGCAGCTTTATCTAGTGACTTGGGGATGTGGGTGTATAAAGTCATGGCTCCCTCACTCCAGCTTGAGCATCCTAGCTTCAGAGTACCACACAGAGTTAGCTGAGACCTTTGTTGAAACTGCATCACAGTCTAACTTCTCCTTCTGCTCAGCCCTATTTCATTTACCTCCCTTCCATGGGAGTTGATTCCAAAACCTCCCTAATAAACTTACTGCAGACTAGTCTCCATCTTAGATTCTGCTTTCTGGGGAACCAAACCTGCAACAGTTGATACTGGAAGTGGTTGGAGGAAGCAGATGCTAAGATGAGATTTTGAAGCTGGATTATCTGCTGCCTGAGTGGCAGTGAAGACTCATCACTGGTGGTAAGCGGAATACACACAGCCTTTGGCATGAGGTGCAATTATTAGAGTTTTTACTGGTGGCAGACTGGGATAATATACTGGCAGAATGGAATTCATAAACTGGTGCAGTAGCAGGCATTTGAGAAACATGTGGTAACCATAACAAAAAGGGCCATGGACTTGCATAGCTGTTGCTAAGCTTCACTAATGCTTTGGGAAAAGATAACAGAAGACTGAGAGTGATAAATTGGCAATTAAAAGGTAAGAAGAAAATCCAGAGGGCTTCCTTGGTAGCATATAAAGAGACCTTAATCTTCCATAGCCTAAAGGCAGAGAGAGCTGAAGATCGGGCCCAGGACTGTATCAGGAGTGACAGAGCTCTAAACCTAGGCTTGTGCTATGGTCTCAGTGTATCTCCCCACCCCACCCCAAATTCATGTGTTGAAACCTAACCCCTAAGGTGAGGGTATTTAGAGGTGGGCCTTTAGGTAATTAAGTCATGAGAGTAGAACTGTCATAATTCGTGCCCTTATAAAAGAGGCCCCAGAGCTTTCTATCCCCTTCTATATGGTGAGGGCACAGGGTGAAGTTACCCTCTAAAAGGAAGAGCTTCCCACTGGATGCTGAATCTGCTGGCACCATTATTTTGGACTCCCCAGCCTCCAGAACTGTGAGAAATGAATGTCTATTGTTTATAAGCCACCCAGGCTGTGATATTTTGTTATAGCAGCCTGAACGAACTAAGACAGTATGTCTATTATACCTGGGTCCAGATCAGGAAAGAACAGAATCAAAGCAGACTAAAACCTTGAACCTCAAGTTTCCCCAAACCTCTGAACCTATGGAAATGGTGCACACCTCTATTAATGAACTGCTGCTTCTCCTTTCTTTGACAGTTGCAGACATTGCTCTGTTGTAAGACACGTGCCAAACTCTCTCCCAGAATCTGCCCCCAGTTTCCTCCTGGCCAATAAGCCTGTAAATAACAAAGGTCAAATAAGAGATAGCTCAGGCAGTGTTATCCTGGGCCTGATAAGGGAGAAAAAGGGGTAGACTTGAAAGGAGATGCAGGATCTAGCCAACGCACACTGGCAGGAGCCAGAAAACGTGCTTGGGACTGTATTCTGAGGGTGCTGGATCTAGGGGAAGCGCACAAGATTTGACTGATCTGGGAACACTCTGTCAAGATACAGAGTTTAACATCCCGGCAGGGACATTGCCAGATGGTGCAAACGCACTGTTCGAGTGGCTTCTACAGGCATGGAAATAGTAACAGCCTACATTAAATGAAGTAGAAAAGCCAGTGCCATAAGCAGAAATGTCATAGTAAAGAACCACTATGCCAGAGAGCAGAAGGAAACAAAAGGCTCAGAGAATTAGATGTGTTAGGGAGATACATGCTGCAAGGTCAGAAAACCCGTCAGATGTCTGTGGTCCTGAGGCGAGGCCTGACAGACAGTATTGACTACAGTCCACCCTGCCTACCTCCTAGATTAATTTCTTCAAATAACCTCTGGGAGGAACTCCCTCAGGATCCCCACTAGTCTTTTTCCCCAAGGGAAACTTACAAAGGAGAGGGCTGGTGGGAGACTCTGTAGCCCCTGACACTTGCATCTGGCCTCAGAGCTGTAATTGATACTCACCATTTCCCTCTTTTACTGTCATTCTCGACTCTCCTCACCCTTTAGCTATGCTTTACTTCAGTTAAAATGTTGAAAATAAAGTTAGCCAGCCAGCAGGGCCCAGGAACTAGTAAATCCTACTTAAAAACAAAACACTGTTGTACTTGTGATGGAACCTTTTTGTTTGGGTGGCTCGACAAGATGCTTTTTGTATGTTTCGTCGGCTCACCAAGCTTGTTCCCTCACTCACGTGCTCAGGTATTCTCTAGCCTGTCAGCCTATTTTTCCTCACGCTACTAATTGCTATTTGAAATTGTTTACTTGTCCTACTGGAATGTCAACTCACTGCAAGCAGGGATCTTGTCTTCTGTTTTACCGCTGTATCCCTTGCACCTAGATCAGTGCCTGGCACATAGAAGGAGCTCAATTAATATCTGCTGAGTGAAGGAGAAAAGTGGTAAGAGTATATATAAAGAGACAAAGGTGTTTGCTTGATGAGAAGTTAAACTTACTCCAATACTGGGTTTGTTCAATGATATGTACATTTTATAGCTTCCCACAAGCATCTGTTATTCTTAGAATTAGTGTAGAAAATCTTGTTACTGTGACTCTGAAGCTCTCTATCTCCTAATTTCTGTATTTCCCAGCAAAATAACTATTTTTTAAACAGCACTTTCCATAATTTTAGTTTCTCAGGAACACAACTATGCATTTAAGTAGAAAAGACTGAATGCAATCAAGTGACGAAGTGGAAGGGCTAGATTATAATCACTACAAAAATTTGAAGGAGGACGAGATTCTCTGGGGCTAAAGCAGCTGGAGAAACTTTCTGGAAGAAGATGGGTCTTGAGCTTCTGTGGATAAGGAATAGCATAGGAGAAGGAATAGGGTGTTGTTGGTGAAAGAAGCAACACTGAAACATGAAAGAGGGGGCCTGTGTCCATATTCCCTCTGGCTGGGTTCCAGGGCAATCAGATAGCACAGGGATCGATCGTGGAAGCCTCAAAAAAGTAGAAGGAAACGTGGTTCAAGAGCCCAACATAAATGTTTAAGCACCTGGGGCAGCACCCAGTTCTAGCTCACTTCCTACCTCTTCTACTCCCAGAGTCGTATTTATTATGTTTTTATACCCTCCCCCCACATTCATAATTATTGTTGATTAAAACCATAGGATCTGCTTGTGGTGATGATGATACTGGTAGCGGAGATGCGTGTGTGTGTGTGCATGCATGCTCACAACGTCATAATAGTGTTTATTCACTATTCCCTGAATTCACTACATTTGTCTCTTTTACAAGTAGTGGTGCAAATCTTCCTAGGCTCGTTAAATAATAATTGAGTGTCCATTGTGAACTAGGGACTGGGGACAGAAAGATGAGACAGTTTTGGCTTTTAAGGAGTTCACTGTCCAGTAGGACAGAAACATCAACACAAATAATGACTATTTGGTGGCATATGATGCTGTTGGAATTATATTTAAAGTACAACAGGAATAGATGGAGACAGTAATCAAAACTGGTGCAGGGCGCTGTCAGGGACAAGGACAGTTGATTTGACATGTCCATTTGGAACTCCTGGGACATACTGATTTGGTTGTTTTGAGTAAGTGATGCTGTCATTGCCAGTCCTGAGCTAATGAAAAGAGAAACAATGAGGGATAAACAGGAGCCACAGAAGACAGCTGAAGGGTTAAATCCAGCCAGAACACAATGGCCCATTTGGCCTACAGAGTTAAAAAGATTAGCTAGAATTCCAAAGTAGAGAGATTACAAAAAGATCTAGATTAACAGTTTCTCTTGAGACAATGGACAATTTGGCAACAAGTGGACTGTACTCTCTGGTTTGCCATAGTCCCCACCCAGCTCTGCTCATGCATCTGCTTTTGTCTCCTGGCCCCTGTGTGGATTTGAACTTGATCCCTATTTAATGTGATGGTGGGGTCAAAGACCAGCTGAGGGTGTCTGCAGCACATAATACTGGGTCATAAAAATCTGTACTTTTGGGTTATGTCTAACTGTTATATACTCACCAGGGATGACCATTAACACATGATCATATGTTAAAAGCATTTCAAAAGTCTGCTGTGGAATTGAATACTCATTGATTAATTGAGACATAACTTGAAAGAATGGAATCACCCGCAGCATTCACAGCCTTACTGTATTTCATTACTCCAGGATGGCTGTGAGGATCAAAATAGGATAACAAAAATAAAATTGTTCTGTCAAATGGATGTGGTTTACAAATACAAGAGAGTATAAAGAACAAAACAAAAGATGCAATAAAACTTTCGTGATGACAGAATAAATTCAAGCATGTGAAAGCAGGGGAAGAGAGTGGCATCTGAAAAAGACCTCCAAATTTCAACAAGTAATATACAATTTTTGTATTGGGTAGACCAGGGAGGCATCCTGGTAGTATTCCAGTTCTACTCTCAGCATCAAGGGATGGCTATTGTGGATGAATATAACATGCCCACAGTGGTGATGACCCTAAGACACATGTCTTAACTTTCTACTTACAAATCTATTACAGACCCACTCTTCATGAATCTTAAGCCTTTCTTGAACCTGTGAAATGGTTCAAGAAAATCACAGATTAAAAAAATCAGGACAGCTAATAGGCAGAAGCAGAACACTGAGTCAGAGTAGGTTAGAAACCCAGCAGTGGATGTATCTTTCCTTGGTACTTAATCCAGCAAGGGGAGATGGTTTACAGTTACTGTGCTTGCTGGTTATTTTCACTCCCTCATCGGAAATTTGGCTCCTTAAATGGCAAACCTCTTCCTGTAATTAGTAATAGTAGAACCCATACAAACATCTAATTGGGTCTTGTTGCAACCGATAAAGATTACCCCTCTTTTCTCTGCAGAAAAGGAACAAAAATGAAACTAGTGGGCAGGAGAATAATTTCCTCCTCTAAGCACATTTTCCAGAAGTTCCACCTTTTCAACAATTTGTATTGTAAACGAAGACGATGACATCATGCCTGTTGAGACAAGGATAAAAAAAAAGATACTAGAAGGAGCATTGCAAAGGCAAAACAGTGAGAAGACAGTGTAACATCCTTTAATATACTTACTCTCTCATCATCCAACACAGCAACCCCCCAGCCTCTTCCTAAGCACCCCTGGCTAAAGTACCCTAATCTTAGAATCTGGCCCTGAGTGGGGAATATTGGTTTCGTCAGCCTGGATGAGGGTTTTTGTGAGTTGGGTGATTTTTTTTTCCCCTTTCAGCAAGCAAGTTTACCAAAAAATGGCAGGCAGATGCTCCAAGACAGTGGTTCTCAAACATGGCTGCCAACAGAACCACTTGGGGAAGCTTCTGAAAAATACCCATACCTAGCTTCACCTCCCATCTCATCAGCTGAAACAGAATCTCTGGAGACAGTTTACGCACTGGGATGTGTAAAATGCTCCTCAGGTAACTTACTACGTGCAGTCATTGTGAGAACCACAGCCTTCGAGATGTAGGCCAGTTTCTGCAGCCATTGCAGGGCCTTTCAGAGGTGTCCTTGTCAGCTCAGTGGTCAGCAACCCTCTTCAGACAGGTTAGTAGACCAGGAAATGGACACCTGAGGAGAGATCACCTTCCCTCGCGCTCTCCTCCTACCTGCCATCTCCTTCCTCCTCCTTTCCCCACTCTTGTGAACATCTGCCGTTTTTGCTGTAGAGTGGCAGCACCCACTTGAACTACTTCTAAAAGTAGTATTTCACGTCCGCAAAACCCCCCAGCTCCGGATTCTCAGCCGGGCGGGTCAGGTGGTTCTGACTCCGCCCACAGCTCCGAAGCTACCCCGTGTCCCCAAGCTGACCAATCAGAATCCGGACTCCCCTCGCCCCAGAGTGGTTGGGTCAGGGGTGGGCACGTGACCGGATCCCGGCCAATGAGGAGCGAGTTCTCAGAGAGCGCGGAGATAGGCGCCTTCATTTTCACCCTGTCAGTGGTCCTGTCAAGGTGGGTGCCGCCGGCAGGAAACTGGAAAGAGAGAACAAAACCTGGGGACGTGGGTGCCGGGACTGGGCCATGTTCGAAGTTGGATCCACCCTTGTACTTCCCAGCTGTGGCAGCCCTCCGCTTCCTTTCTCTCTGAGCTAATTTTCCTTGGCCTTTCTGTCACCTTCTGCTCGGCAGCCTGACTGGCTTGCCTGCTCTTTCCCCACGGGAAGTGACCCCTAAGTCCCCTGGCTGGCTGAAGGGAGAAGATGCCCGGAGACCTCCTCCGTCAGCGGGCCCCGTATGGTGCAGCCGGCCCACGCGCTCTGTGAGAACGGAAGATGGCACCGGCTGTGGGCTGTGAGCTGACACGGCCACGCGCGTGGAGAGCGGAGCGCCAGCTGGATCTCAGACCCGGTCCTCCGCTGGGGGCTCCTGTGAGGGGATAGCGTGGACAGTGGCCTCAGGGGCAGCCCAGGCGTGGCACCCTTGGCTTTGGGCAGAAGCTTCTCCCTGCGAAAGCTGCTAGATGAATCGTAAGTCCCTTAACAGTTAGTTTCCGCATAAAGTGAGAACCAGTTCAGGCTCACACCCCTCTCTCATGGTGCAGTGTCACCAGGGGCCACCTGCAGAGGAGTATTTCGGTACCGAGTCTTCCATTTGATGCTCAGTTTTAAATAGAAGCACATACTGTAAGCCTTTGGCAGCTATCAGGAACTTTCTAGCTAATATTTATTGAGGACTTACTATGTATCAGACATCATAGATCTGAAACATATCATAGATATATATCTCAGACTATACATATGTGGAATATTTGCTTTATTATCATAACAGTCATAGGTTATTTCTGTTATTTTGTATACCTCATATATAAGGAAACCACAACACAGAGGATTTAAGTGATTTGCTCACAGTCATACAGCCACAAAGTTACAGATCTGGAATTCCAAACCCCGGAACTTGAATTCCAGAGCCTAGGTTCTGAAGCAGAATGCTTTATCCCAGCCTTAACAAGGCCACTTGCTCTATCCAGGAAAAAAAAGAAAAAGGCATTTGTGGCAGAAACAAAGAAAAGGTTGCAGGATCCAGGGTAGGTGCCTTTGGCAAGCTAGTCATTTTTCCCAGTGTGTATGTATGCACCCTCCTTCCTGTCCTGAGTGCACTGTTTGCTCTGCTGGAAGTGGACATGGTTATATAAATGCATATTGATTCGGAGGGGCTGCTCCAGGGCTGAGCTGCAGAGTAACTGGAGAATCAAACTGCCATGACCACGTTCCAGGTCCAGAAACAGAACCTGATCAGAGAGAGACCATAAAGGGAACTTTGTTGACAGAAGGAAATGTTTAGCAACATTTTCCTTTTTCAGTTTAGTATGCAAGAAGCATTTGATTCCCAGGACATATTTATTTCTAAGCAGAGCTCTGAAATGCAACCTAATTAGCAGCATTGCCTTGAAAATGGAGCTTTTGTCTCCCAGGGAATGGGAGGCCTTTAGAGAGCACTTCTTGCCAGTTGTCCCCACTTGCTGTACACTGATTTCAGTTTGTTCAACTTGGCCCTCTTTGCCCCAAATAGCCCACTAGAACAAAGAGAATATAATCTTAACTTCTTGCCACACCTTGCATTTTACTCCTTTTTTTTTTTCCCTTCTTGGTAAGGTTGAAAAACACGTTTCAGAGTGGCTATTCTCTCCTGTGGTTGGAGGCCAGCCCTGAGATTTCAAAGAAAACTCCTTTGTTCAAGATTTAAGAAAATAATCACTGCACAGCAAACATTGATATGACTTTTAATGGCCATTTACCTGATTAATATCCTTTCATGCTGCAAGGCAGCATGAGACACAGTGCTTTAATGAAAGCCAACAACAAAGCGTGGACCAGGTGTGTTACTAAGAAACAATCTCTTGTGTGATTTAATTAGTCAAAGCATTGCATGGAGCAATTATAAGCAACCTTGCAGAAGTGGCAGCGGTATGGAGCCCTCTGCTATAAATTGGTTTTTTAAAGAAAGACATCATGATTTAATAACTGTGCATCTCTAGTGAAAGAAGCAGCCCCTCTTTAATTGGGAGCAAGAGGGAAAAATAATATGCTAATCACAATTTTTAGATCTTTCCCCACTTCCCCTCACCTCTAATTGGGTACAAAAAAAAAAAAACTTTCAAGAATTTCGAAGAAGTCTTGAAAATGAATGTTACATTTTCTTACTTTGTTTTCTCTGTTCTTTGAGCTACTCAGTACAATTTTTGAGACTGGCATTCCAATTGGTGTGGCATCTTTGGAGAAAACCTGGAATAACCCTCTCTGGTCAGGCTAAATGTGGGACATCCTGTAATTTTGAGAGTTGCCTTTATTGTATTATTACATATAAAAGAATTCGGAGCTGTGATAGTTTGATGGGACCTTTTTTTTTTTTTTTTTTTTAATCCTCATGCTTGGCTTAATGATGTGTCAACCTGCCGCAGGAAGATTGACTGGCATAATGCTTATTACTTAAGATAAAGATAGATTTCTTGTGTGACGTGGGAGCGTTACAATAGATAGGGTCTTATCAGGGAAAGTCTGCCTAACCCAGGTAGGCTTTGTGATTGACTCCTACATTTCACTTCTCTATATGTCTACTTTAATTAAGGAGACAAGTGTTCGATGCGGAGAGAGGGAAATACAGATTGGAGAACAAAAATTGAACTCTATCCAGTTCCTGTGAAGTTCCTCAGTTGGGGGTCTGGAGTTACCTTATGCCCAATGAGAACTAGGATTTTATTAAGTGTGGGAAGTTGAACATCACACACCATAAGAGAGTCCTTTATCTTCGGGGTCATTGGGCAAAGCTGGGCGACATTGCTTTGGGACCTTTTACTCTGTGCAGACCTCCTAATCTATAAGGTCTCATCTAGGAATCAGAGTCCATAGCTCGGTTTTTGGTATCTCTGGCCAGTGATGAGTTAGAGAGAGACAAGGTGTTGGCAATACTAGTTGTCAGCCTCAGTGGTTTATAAACCATAGCCTGCCACAGTCCTGTTTTTGTAAAGAATGTTCTATTGGAACACAGCCACACCCTTTCATTTCCATACTGCAGTTCAATGGCAGAGCTGAGTGATTTCCACAGGGACCATCTGGCCTACAAAACCAAAAATACTTATTTGGCCTTTTATGGAAAAGTTTGCTGACCCTTGAAAGTTGTCAGAGATGATTTCTGATGAGCAGTCTGTGCCTTTGTAGCTTGTTAGGTGGGAAAGACCCTGGAGGGACCCTCCTCCCCTATTTCTCAGTGTCCAAGTGGCTCAGGCTGAGATGGAAGATTGCATTTGGGATTTGAACAATAGTTAATCCACCTCCCTGCACTGAGAGGCCATTCCCAGGCTGGAGGTGGAGTTTCTGGTACATTTTGAGTCCAGCTGGAAGTGTTGAAGAAGCATCCTTTAGCTTTTGGAAAACCTGTGGAGCATAAATCAGTGGCTCACAGCTGTGGTCTACACAGCCATATGCACTAAGCTCTTTCTGTGGATAAAGTATGTAAACCTTGCACATAGAGTCTTTTCTTATATATAAAGTTTTAATTTCAAAAGAAAAAATCATTTGCAAAAAATATTTGAACAGTAAAGATAAGGCTGATGACCAGGTGAGATTCAAAATACCAGGCAGCAGTTCGGTTCGGGCACTGACCAGTCAGGTTGATGCCAGCCATGAAGCAAGAAGTGCCACCTAATGGTCTGTCCCAGCGCAGTGTGTACTCTGCTAATGAGCCCTTTGACCACCCACCCCTGACTCTCATCCATTTTGTTCCCTTCCCTATTGTTCTTGGTTTGGCATGTAACTCCCTGGAGAATGCTGTGTGCTTTTATGTGAGCACTCAGTGAATTTGGAGTATTTGGGGGATAGTTTTTATATAAATGTTACCAAAGGATAAATATAGTTATTCTAAAAGATTTTTAAATAGATCTTTTAGTACTAATACAGATAGTTTTGCTTCATTCCTTTTAGCTGCTGTGCGATACAACGTAATATAGGTGTTCTTAAATATAAATACCTGTAAGAACTGTTTTCCAAATGGAGGCAGATGTTATTAATAAAACACTAGTTCATTTAAAATGTCACTGAACTCAGTGTTTTAGCATATGGAAACAAACATATAGCAGCTGTCATGGGGATCTGAGAAATATTTCCTGTTAAAAAGAAATACAGAAAACAAAACAAAAAACAAGTATGTGTATTCATGTATTTGCCTACTTGGGCAAAAAAAGAAAAAAAAAAAAAAAGTCTTTGGAAGGATCCAAAAAGCAAATCTGAAAAGCTGATAAAGTCATTACCTTTAAGGAATGAACTAGAGGATGGAGATGAGTAGGAGACAATTCTTTGGTAGTTTAGGATTTCGAATCACGTCTAACTATGTCATTTGTTTCGAAGAATGAAATAAAATGATAACCAAGCAGAGCGAAGTGTCTTGGTGGTTGACATAGGGATCCACTGGTCAAGCCTGTGACCTCTAACAATTGTTCTCATATCAGACCAAATAATTGAGTACTTAAATTACTATCAACAACCTCTAGGGAGATCTAAGACTCGATTGAAAATCTTTTTTTGAGAAACTAAACATAAAACATAGATCCACTAAATTAAAATCATTTCACTGAAACTTAAACAAATAATCCCCATGAGACCCAGCCCAGCAAACAGCAGCTGCTACTCCTTGGGGCCCTCCCCTTCCCAGCCTGTGTTTGACCTGTGGGTCCCAGGGGTCATCTGCTCAAATCCACCTCCCCTAACCCTTCTGGCCTGTGACTGGCAAAGAATAGAGGAGCAGCTGTTTCTGAGAGGCAGTGGGCCCAGATGCCAAGGTTGGGACCTCAGGCCTCAGTCCCCCACCCGCTTCCCAGACAGCAGGGTTGAGGAAGAAGGAAACATTGTCTCTTCCTTCACCTGCAGAGCCTATACAGACCCCCAGAAAACCTTTCAGCCAGGATGAGAGAAGGTTTTTAAATGTACATCATGGGGAATATGTCCATACCAACAGCTAGATTCCTCTTTCTATTATTTTATGTAATTATAACAACAGATATTTATTATTTGCTATGTGCCAGATAGTTTGCAGGAGGTTAATTATTGAATTATCACTGAGATATATGTATTTTGGCATCATATCCATTTCATAGATGAGGAAGCTTGAAGTGATAAAACGTGTTGATCACTCAGCTACTAGAGGTTCAGTTGGGATCTGAACACCAGAGCTAGTGCTTCTAACCACCCTACAGTCATGATTTTCCTGTGTTCTAAAGGCTGATCCTCACATTTAGATGCCAGAATAAATACTCCTGTTCACTCAATAAGGGATGAGATGACCCAGAAATCCTGCATTGGGAGCTTAACCTCTGAAATGATTGTCTTAAGAGGCAGTAATAATCATGCCATCAGGACCAAGAAATGTGTTCAGAATCTTCTCTGTGCAAGAAACTGGAAAGGATAAAGAAATATAATAATATCCACTATGTACTGAACACTCTGCGCCAGGCCCTATTCTAAGATCTCGACTTAACCACATTTACTCACAGTAATCCTATGGGAAGAGATGGGAACCCTGATTCCTTCTAATGAAGAATGGTATTTTGAAATCTAGATCTGGTCAGTGGGTATGCTCATTGACCATGGATGTGTCACTGCTTCTGGGCCCTCTCAGTGGACAGAGCTGGGAAATATATGTATGTATACTAACCAATGTGTACACATATATCTATATTTCTGTATCTATCTTCCTGTATATAAATTTACATGCATTTATAACTTTGTTTCCAATTCAGCATCCACCACAGATTTAATTCTGGCTTTCTTCCCTTATTTGCAAATTTCTTTCTCTGACAGTAGGGAACCTGGCTCCCATTACCTTCCATTTATTTACATTTTGTTCAATTCTAGTATACATATAGCTTCAGAATTACTAGCCTGTATCCCTGAGGAAGAGAAACTACTAATTAGAGTGCAATGATTAGATACAGTTCTTTTCTTTAGCCTTACAGTTTCCAGCCAACTGTAAGCTAGACTGTAAGAAACAGCAAAATACCATTTTCCACAGTTACTTGGGTCAACACACTACTCTTTCAGACAATGCCGGGAAGCAGGTGCATTCATGCTGTCTGCTAATATTTTCAGTTCTCTTCTTTTGGGCATATGGTGGTTAGGACTTTCTTGCCCTCACCAGGTTAAGTTAGAACATGTTACTTGTTTTGCCCAGTGAAATGTAAGAGAAGGTGACATGTCTTGCTTTCAGGAAGAAGGATTTGATTGCTTGGTGTGAGATTCTCCATCTCTCTCTTCTCCTGTCTTGGTAATTGTGGAAGCATAGTTGCTATAAAAGTATGAGCTGAGTCATTACATGGAAGGCAGCAGCTTGGGAGAATCATCTAGGAGCAGAGTGGATTTTGCATGAGAAGTAAACATTTATTATCTTAAGCCTGAGATTTTGGAGTTGTTTGTTACTGCAGCATGACTATGATCTTACCTGATACATAAATAAACATAATAATTAAGAATGATAAGATATTCAAAAGTAAACTTCACATCCTATGGGGAAAATTAGTAGTGTAGATAAATGCCATGAATAGTGGTTCTTAAAGCTATTTGTGTTCACAAATCCATATGGAGATCTGATGAAAGCTATCTGCTATCTTCTTCCCAAAATGCTTAAAGTCACAAATACACAGTATTTTACATTCCATTTCAGCCAGGTGCATAGACTCCCTAAAGCTTTCTAGATCACATGGCTCATCTCACATGGGCAGCCGCTTGTCATCCTTACTGACTACTGACATGTGGGTTGTGGGCTCAGTCTTTAGGGTGCAAACTTTAAGGTTCAGGTTGAGGCAGTCTGAGAGAGCCTCTTGGAGGAGGTGCCTTTCAGGCTGAACCTTAAAGGAAAGGCAGAAGAGATTAGGAATCAGATTTCAGGTGGAGGTCATAAAGGCAGAACGTGGCAGAGGAGGTCGTTAAACTCAGGGCCAGCTTACTCCAGACCCCTCCATTTTAACCTCTCTGTAAGAGCAGTGGTGACCCCCATGGAATCTGTTTTCACTGTTTCAGGGAGGTAAGAAGGAAACCTAACCCTGGCACTGTGTGTTCAACAAGGCTCTGAAGTCCTTGAGTGGTTGCAAACTCTAATGCCTTCAGTGCCTGACAGGTTAAATTAGGGAGTTAAGGGAGCCAAGTGGAGGACAAAAGGGAGTGGAGTGAACTGGAGAGCCTGTGGCCCATTTCAAGTGGGCAGCTGCTGTTTATCTTCACAGACAGCTGCCACGTGCGTATGTGAATTCATGGTGCCACAATTCCAATTTTTCAAGAGAAAATGTAAATTTGTGGGTTTTTTTTTTTGTAAAATATTCTGACATTTTAAAAAGAGTTTTAAAGAGAGATAAAGCATGTGTGGCCACCAGGGCCACCATGTACAATTGGGTAGGTTCTGTTTTAGCTGAGGGTCCTTGAGTAGGTCTACACAGATGAAGGGATGCCTTTTTCTAATGCATACACAGGTGCATGTAGGGCTGCAGAAGCCCTGATGAGGTTATATCCAGCTTGCACACCTTCAATTTGAAGCCCCTGGTTTGGGAGAAGCTTGCTTTCTCCATTCCCAACAGACATTTCTGTAAGCTAGTGTGAACAGCTTACAGAACGAGGCACCACCAGTTCAATGCACAGGTCTCTGACCTGTGCCTGAAGCCCCCACTTCCTTCTGGGTGGCACTCAGGCCCCCAAGGTGAGGGAGGTATTAGTGGACATTTCGAATTCTGGCAGCTGGGCATTTCTACCTGGTGCCTGTTTTCGTGAATGATAGCATTACCTGATTTTCTGGGCAGGCATGCAAAATACAGTTGCATAATTCTTGTGTACCCAAAGATGGAGTAAAAACAAAAGCTAGATAAAATTGCACACCATGAATACTTGCTGTACAGCACACATAACCCTAGTAATTTGGAAAAGAGCAGGTGTCTCAGCTATCATTAAAGGCACTAATATATTTCTCTAGTATTATACTAGTTGTTCCATGAGACACTCCTTGCTGTAGGTTTGTTTTTCTTTCTTTTTCTTGGACTGAACAACTTCCAGGGAAGTAAGAATGTGTGGAAATGTATTTTGGGTTTTCCCACCAGAACAACAGGCTTCCATTCTCCTTGCTGGACCTTTGAAAGGTACCATCAAACCAAGCTTTCGGGGTGAACTGTAAACCCCAAGCCGTGCTCTGCCCCATAGAAAAGATGAAGGAATTCACTGAACTGAAAGGTATGATTATGGTCGCAAATTTGCTTCCTGGCTTTGTAGGGCACCAAGACTGCTTGAGGCAGCGAGTATCCACTAGCTTCTGCTAGCTGGTCATGATAGACCAAACAGCACACACTGAGTAGAGTTGGGG
The DNA here is from genome assembly GCF_048773025.1 of Camelus bactrianus. NCBI lineage: Eukaryota > Metazoa > Chordata > Mammalia > Artiodactyla > Camelidae > Camelus > Camelus bactrianus. Next base: position 73,624,934 of record NC_133547.1, read on the forward strand.
GCCAATGGCTTAGAAATCATTGGCATTCCAAGAATGCACAGGCCATTCAAAATCTGCTGTGTCCATAGAGTACACAGAGAACAAAATGTGAAGAGGTAATGGTATTTTAAAGAAGTCTTTTTTAGTACATTATTGATAAAGCTATTTTCTTTCTTTTTTCTTTTCTTTTGTTTTTGTTTTTGTTTTGCAAAGTTTTCTTCTGCTGCCATTAGATTCTACCATTGCAGTTCCAACACATCTCCCTTCTCCCATGGGATTATTTTGAGTTACAGTGTGCCTCAAGGGGGCCCATATCCAAAAAAGAAAAAAGAGAAGGAAAAAAATATCTGTTAGAAACCTAATGAGCCTCTTTAGTTTCTGTTTGTTTTTTTCCTCCCCTCTGGCCTTGTACGTAATCAGGAGAAGAGAGAAGTAACTTGTATACATTGCTGTTAGGAACCTGCTCTGTGGCAGGTAGGTGGGAGGCATTAAAGGCTTAGTGCTTGTAACCAGTGTCCAGAATTTAATGGACATTCAGAAATGTAGTGGTTCTCAACTTTATCTGTGTATTGAAAGCTTTCTGAAGATCTTGATTCAGTGGGTCTTGGATAGGATCTAGGCATCCATAGTTTTTAAAAATCTTCAAAGGTAATTCTGACAGATAGCCAGAGGAGGAAATGTGTATTTAATAGATGGAAAGGTAATTGAATTAAGGAAGGGGTAAAATTCCAACTAGACCAAGAAGCAATTGTGTTAGAGTTGAGACCAGAGTTCTTTAATATCACAATGTGAACCTGAAATTAAGAAAAAAATTTGCCTCCATTGGCATGTTATCAGTTTTGGCTGTGTTAGGGCCCATGATGTTCTCCACTGGGGCTTGATGAAGGATTAGTAGGGTGAATTGTGGGTGGATACATGTTGCACCAGTCACTTACTCATTTAATAAATATGTATTGTAATGCTCTTGAGCAGCCATAGAAAATGCACACACATAGATTAAAAATATATAAAGAAGAAAAAATGAAATTCTAAAAATTACTCAATGAATACAAAAGAAGGCAGGAAAGGAGGATCAAGGATCAGAGAATAGTAGAAGAAAAATGGGGGGAAAAACCCTCCAAAATACCATATTTAACTCCAATCTTTATCAACAGCTATTTACATTTAAATGGGAAAAAATAGTTCAGTTACAAAGCCAGAATTATCAGAATGGATAACCACTAACTGTAACCTATAAATGATGCACCTTAAATATAAAATTGCATGTAGACTAAAAGTCAAAAGAGGAAAAAGATATACCATGCAAACACTACTCATTAGAAAATGGTATGCCTCTGTTAATCAAAGATTTTAAAACAGGAAATATAACCAGACATAAGAGGGAGATATTTCATAAGAATAGGGCCAATTCATGAGCAAGAGATAACAATCCTAAATGTATGTGTGTCTAATAGTGCATCAAACTACATGCAACAAACATTGACAGAACTAAAGGGAGAAGTAGATCAATCCACAATCAGAGCTGGTGTCCTCAACACTTCTTTCTCAGTAACTAACAGAAAAGGAGACAAAAAAATAAAAAAATGATATAGATGACTCAAACAACACTATCAACCAACATGACTTAATAGACATACAAAATTCTTACAATCACTAGATGCAGAATACACGTTCTTATTAAGGCTACATAAAAGGCTAAGCAAGATAGATTCTGGACCGTAAGACAAATCCTCCAAAATTTCAAAAATCAAAATAATACAAAATAGGTTCTTTGGCCATGATAAAATTAAATTAGAAATCAGTAATAACAAGTATCTACTAATTCTCCAAGTATTTAAAAACAGTACTAAATAACCCATGATTCAAGGAAGAAGTCATAATGGAAATCAGAAAATAGTTTGAACTACAATGATAATAAAAACAGATATCAAAAATTTGCAGGGTACATATAAAGTGGTGCTAACACAAAATCATATTTTTAAATGCTTATGCTAGAAAAGAAGACAGATCTAAAATAAATTATATAAGCTTTTACCTTAAAAAGCTAGGAAAAATAGAGCAACTAAGGCTGAAGGAAGGAAATAGTAAACATAAAAATGGAAAACAATAGATGTATGTCAAGTACAAAAGTTGATTGCTAAACAAATATTAACAAAGTTGACAAATTGCTAACGAGACTGATCAAGAAGGAAGAGAGAAAACACAAAATCAATGTTAAGAATTAAACGGTATCACAATAGATCCTTTATGCCACCAAACTTTACAACATTCTTTAAAAATGCAATTTATCCGATTAAAGAACAGATAGATGACCTGAATAACTCTAAATATTCATAAAAAATTGAACTCATAATTAAAATTCTTTTTACAAAGAGAATTTGTGTCCAACAACTTCATTGGTGAAGTCTATTAAATTTTTAAGGAAAAAATAATTCTAATCTTACAGAAACTCATTTAAAAAATAGAGGAAGAGGGATTTTTCTGACTCATTTTATAAAGTTAGCATAACAAAACTTAACAAGGATATTGCAAGGAAAGAAAACTGCAGGTCATAATCACTCATTGAATAGCTTAAAAAATCCTTAATATAATATTAGCAATTAGTAAAGCAATATATAAAAAGTATAATACATCACAAGCAAGTGGACTTAATCTAGGCATGTATGGTTTTTTAACATTCAAAAACGAGTGTAATTCACCATGTTTATAGAGTAAAAGAGAAAAATCTCACGATAATCTCAAGAGTTGCAGGAAAAGCATTTGGCAAAATCCAACACACTTTTATAACTACAAAAAAAGGAAGAAGAACCTCTGAGCAAATTAAGAATAGAAAAGAATTTCCTTAACCTAATATAGGGCAAATCTGAAAAATGTGTCATCATTCTTAAATGGTGAAATATTGAGAACATTAATGTCATTTGTTAACATAATTCTTAACAGTAAAATACTGAAAATATTCATCCTGTGATTGAGAACAGGCAAATATTTCTACTCTAAACCATTTCTCCTCAACATTTTACTGGAGTTAAGTGCAATAAAATATTGATAATAATGAAGTAAAACTATTACAATAAAATGATTACATATAAAAAGAAATCTTAAAAAATAGTTGATTTGATATGTGAATTCAGCAAGGTCTCAGTAAAGAGTTAATGTACTAAAATCAATTGGAAAATAGAATTTTAAATATATAATTCATAACAACTTAAAACCAACCAATATCTAGAAATGAATTTAACAAAATATATAAAAGACTTCTACACTGAAATGTATAAAATATTGTTGAGGAAAAAGTAAGGACCTAAATAAATATGGTTTTACCATGCTCATGGAGTTGGAATACTCAATATTATAAAGAAGTCAGAGTTCACCCAAACTGATCTGTAAATTTAATGTAATTCCAATCAAAATCTCATCAGGCTTTTTTTTTTTTGTAGAAATAAATAAGCTGCTAATAAAATTTATATAGAAATATAAAGAACCTAAAATAGCCAAAACAATATTGCAAAAGAAGAACAAAGTTGGAAGACTTATCCTACCTGATTTTAAGATTTACTATAAAGCTACAGAAATCAAGACAGTGTAACACTAGCGTGAGGATAGACAAATAGATCAATGGAACAAAAAAGAAAGTCCAGAAACAGATCCACACATATACAGTCAATTGATTTTTCAAGAAAACACCAATGCAGTTCACTCAGAGATGGGAAGTTTTTTAAACAAATGATACTGGATAACTGGATGTCTATATAAGAAGAAAACTGAGCAGCAACTCATACCTCAAACTATACACAAAACTGGAAATAGATTTCAACTCAAAATGTAAAAGCTGAAACTATAAAGCTCTTAGACAAAAAAAATAGATGCATATCTTTGTGACCTGAGCATAGGCAAAGCTTTTTTAGATAGAATGCAAAATGTAAAAATCATAAAAGAAAAAGATAATAAACTTGACTTCATCAAAATTAGTATCTGTTTCTCAGTGGTCAATGGGGAAAACGTTTACAATGTTTTCTACTCCATTTGTATCCACAAGAACTTATATCCAGAATATATAAAGAACTCCTACAAATAAATAACACCAAAAAAGAAACAACCCAATAAAAAATGATCAAAGGGCTTAAAAATTTCACAAAAGAGGCTATATGAATACCCACTAAATTTATGAAAATATGGTCAACATTGTAAGCCTGCTGGGAAATGCAAATTAAAATCACAGTAAGAAACTATTATGTATTTACCAAAATCTATAAAATTTGAAAAGACTAGCAATATCTGATGCTGGAAAGGCTGCAGAGCAACTGGATTGTGTATGTGTTGTTGGTGGAGATATAAAATTATACAACCACTTTGGAAAACTGGCAGTTTCTTATTTTAATGTATACCTGCTCTATGGTCCTGCCATTCAACTTCTACCTATTTACCCAAGAGAAATGGAAGCATATTTCTACAAAATGACTTGTGCAAGAATGTTCATTACAGCTTTATTCATGATAGTAAAATATCCAAAATAACATGTTTCCATTTGTTTTGTCCATCAACAAGAAAATGGATAAACAAATTGTGGTAAATCCATGCAACAGAATAGTGTGCACCAAAAAATGAATAAATTACACATTCATACAACACATGGGTAAATGTCAAAAACATTATGATGAGTCAATCAGTCAAGATACAAGATAGTTCACACAGTATGTTTCAGTTTACATCAAATTAAAGGACAGGCAGAACCAGTCTATGAGGATAGAAATCAGAATAGTGGTCACCTCTGGTGGAAAGAGGGGTAAAACTGGTAAGAGACAAAAAAGAACTTTCTAGGATGATGGTAATGCTCTATACCTTGATTTAAGTGATACTTAAATGAGTATATATATTTGCCAAAATTTATTGGAAGGTACATTGAGGATCTGTGCATTTTACTGTGTGTACTTAAATCTAAGAAGGGAGTGTATCAATACCTATTGTGTGTAAGCGCTGTGCTAGATCCTGAGGGTAGGATAGTGAGCAAACACAGCCATAGTCCTTGTTTTTGTGGAGCTTAGAAGGAGAGGAAGAAAAAGACATCAGTGAAAAAACCATGCACTTGAAATTTTGAAAATTTGAAAAATACAGGTAAGTGAAATATTTGAGCAGGAAGGTGAGAGTGCAGCAGATATGAATAGTCCCTATACTCAGATGTTCAACAAGTATCACATTCTTTTTTTTAAAAATTGTCATAGTTGTCTCCCATCTGGGTAGGTGGGAAGATCCATCTCTGTCTGCCTTGGGGCTGCCTCCTCCTGTTCACTCCAGACCCAGGGAACTCTGGTGGCACCTGGACAGTGCAGTAAGGGCCTCCAGGTTCCAAGCTTTCATGGCTTTCATGGCCATTGCTGTTATCTTTTTTGTCCAATGCAGAAGTGTCCTTGAAGGTCAGAGTCATGCTGCTATTGGACTCATAAGAAGTTCTCTAGAAACACCATGCAGCCATCCTTTGGAAGTCTTGCCATCTCTTGGGGGGAGGGGGAGGCGGCTGTTTGGGAGCAAGGAGAAGGTCTCTACTGCTTATAGGATCTCTCACTCTCTCTTGCTCTCTATTTCTGTCTCTGAAGGTCTACCACTATCTCTTCAATGGGCTTAAACTGCTGGCAAAGACAGGATGCTTTTGCTCTCTGCTCTGCAAAACTTGGTAATGCAAGGAAGAACAGAAAGGCCAAACTGCAAGCTTGAAATGTGAGGAAGAGAGAAAAATCACATATGTATAGGTAACAAAAATTTTCAATAAATTATCCTACCCAATATTATATACTAGAGCAAAGTGATTCAGTTTGGGAGGCCAGGAAAGAGTTTCTCTGAGGAATTAATGATTGAATTAAATTTCTCAAAGAGGTGGAATTAACCATGAAAGATGAGGCGAGGGAAGGAGTGTAGGATGGGATGGGGGAAGTAGTGTTTCAGGAAGTAGGACAGCGTATGTAAAGGCCCTGTGGTGACAGGGAGCATTCAAAGAACTGAAAGGAGGCCAGTGGAGCTGCCAGACAGTGAGCAAAGCAGTGGGGTACATGATGAGACCAGAGTGGCAGGCAGGGCCCAGACCTGGAAAGGCCAATATTTCCATTCTTATCTTAGGGTAAATGGGAAGCCATTGGAGGGTTTCAAATTTCTCCTTTTACTCCTCTATTTAAAAAAAAATTATGTTTGGCTATAGTTTTATTAAAGGCATGGCTGATCCTCAGTTCTACTCACTGCTAAGGCTGTTCCTAAATGGAGTCAGGAAGCCCCAGCACATCCTTTTTGTCTTTGTGGATTCAGAAGGGCCACTGACCTCAGAGATGGGTGCACCTATCCATATGGGTAATGTTGTATTCCAGCCAACTCTTACTACTGCATATTTCTGCAACTTGGGATATATGAGCATTTTCCCAGTTGATTCAAAGTAGTTAGGTGAAATGGCTGGAGAAATAAAAGTAATTTAGGTTATAAATGAGAATGCTAACCATATGATAGGTTGCTATAAAGGAAGACCAACATTAATGTGCTGTAATATGCAATTTGAACTTGCAGGGGAGTGAATTATGTACTGCAATAATAAGGAGGCAAAAAAGTTATATGAGTACTTACTGTAGGGATTGCTATTTCTACAGTGAGGTTTTTACACTCTGAGTGCATGTCTGTGCATAATTTCCGTATGCTTCCCAGGTATCATATGTTATATCTAAGGACAGAAAGAGGTTAGTGTCCAAAGGAGGAAAAACCTGCTATTAAACTCATTAATTTGAGAGTTCTGGTTGTAGAACGATTGTGAAAGACAATTATTTCTTGGCTTGAATGTGATCTTTTGCTGTAATTCTAAACCAGAATGTGTGAAAATATTGAGTGCATCTGCTAAGTGAAGCAAAATGTAGAGTGAAACTTTATTTATTTAACCTTATCTTGTGAGTAATACGGATGGGGAATCTATGAAGAAGGGAAGAGTCCTTCTTAAAATAGAAGCTGAAAGTGGGTATAAAATGCAGTGATGTACTTAAAACACTGAATAGAATCTGTTTTAATTTCTGTTTTCTAACACCTTCAAGTACTTTAGAAGCACAAATTTACATATCAGTTATAAATCAGTCACTTATCCCAAAAGTATTTTTATTAGGCAATAGCTTGAACTTGTTATCATAGTTTGAATGACTGTATGTTCCTAAAAGTAACACAGCCAGCTGCATTTCTTTAAATATATTGCAGAATTTTTTTCCCTAACTCAGAATGAATGTCCTACTTTCCAAAGCAATTCTGCCCACTGAAGCATTGGTCTAAGTGGGAGAATTCCAAACTCACATCGTTGGCTGGCAGACACTGATGACCACAGGGAGCCAGAAGGCTGGGCCATTGGGCCAGTAGGAAGAGCATTGTGCCAGAGGCCTGAGCACCGTGTTTTAATTCTGCCATTGTCACTTGATGGAGAGTAACTGGGCTGCACAGCACCATCACAGGTCTCTGGTATCTAGCTTCTGCTGAGTTCCAAATCACTGCTCTGAAGTCATTCCGCTTGTCCCTACTGAGCTCCATTCTTTTCATCAGTAAGTTGACTGCCCCAAACTTTTAACATTTGGCCTTTGCCTAGCTCATCAAATCTCACAGAGGATAGCAGGGGGAGCATAAAGGGGATAGTTCTCTCATAGACCTCCATCCTTAAGGTCTTATATAAGTGGTGTCTTGTTTCTCCTTTCTTACCTCTCCTGCTAATTAACCCTCCCACTTACCCACTCTCTTTACAGTCATTCGTTTTCACTGTTCCTTCACTGGCTCCTTCTCCCTCTTCAGCTCTCCTCATAATTTCTCTCCTACCCTGAAAGAACTCTTGCCCTGCAGAATTCACAAGTTCACCTTCTGGCTGCTGCCACCTTCCTCATTTTTCAAACTGGCATCTTCTGTTGTGTAGCAGGACAGGTGGGGCAGGTACCTATCAAGCTAGGACCTGGGCAGAGTTTTCGAGACTCTGACTCTCCTCCCCAGCTTTCCTTACCTAGCAGGTGTCCAGCTACACTCTATTGATTGCATCCCTTTCCCTTGTAAGTCTTCTTTTCCCCCTCTCTGATTTTTATTTGGTATTGTTAATGGATTTTCCATTATGTAAAAATATACTGACTTTAAAAAGCTATGTGTGACATATGCTCATTATGAAAAAATAGGTATTTATTAGCAAAGAGTAGAAGATAAAACTTCCCTTTTATCCTTCCAGATACGTTATGCATATAAACACACATCAGCAGTATGCTGTTAAGCATGGACTATGGGCCAGAGTATGTGAATTTGAAAGCCAAGCTTTGCCACTTATTGACTGTGTGACCTCAGGCACATTAGTAACCTCTCTGTGTCCCAGCAGTTTCATCTTTAAAATGAAGTAAAAATAATAACATCACTGGGGTAATAAGGATGAGTGAATTAATATTTATAAAGTGTTTAGAGCCACACCTGGAATGAAGAAAACCCTTGATAAATGTACTACTATCATGTCATTTGTAAAGAAATTAGACCATGCTACATGTGGAATTTTACAGCTTGCTTTTTCACTTAAAATATGTTTGAACGTTTTTCGTGTCATTCATTTTATGTCAATGAATGTCTAATCTGAATGTCATATTATACTTTAAGCATATTGTTTTAAATGAGTGTATAATACTCCACTGTGTAGCTGAACTTAAACTTATTAATGTTCATTAGATGAATTGTTTCCAGTTTTGTAATTCAAACAACACAACGGTTAACATCCTAGTCCATGCCTTACATCTTTGTACATATCCCTGGTTTCTAGAAATGAGATTTATGGGTCAACAGATATGCACATTTTTAAGATTTGATTTAAATTGCTAAAATGATCTCCAGCTTATACTTCCATCAGTAGAGTAAGGCAGTTTTTGTTTTGTTTGTTTTGTTTTTGTTTTACCATTAATCCCTTCAAGGACCCACAGGAACTTTACATTCATTTTATTTCATTGTGTCTGATGTGGCTAACTTTTCTGCATACATGACTTTCTAATAGACATTGTGCCAAATATTGATTTTCAGATTGCCATAACAAGTCTTAGCCATGAACTTTTAAGGAAAGGTCCCTAGATTGGATAAAGATCTTAGGAAGGTCTTGAAAATATGGCTAAACCCTACGGGGTGCTCTTAATGAAAAGGTTTTCAAATTTAGCTGCATATTAGAACTTCCTGAGGAAACTTAAAAAAATTTACCAATGTTTGAGTCTAGACTCAGTGCGTCTGGGGCAGGACCCAGGCACTGAATGGTTTAAAAAGCTCTCCAGATGATTCTGATGTACTATCTGGATTAAAGACATTAGTGGATTGAGTTTCATTAACTACAGATGAGATTACGTGAATTCATCACTTCTGTTTCCTTACACCTGCTGTTGCTGTCATCTTGGTGCCACCATTCAGTCATTTCCTTCTTTCCTTGTGAATATAAAATTAACTATTTCAAAAAATTGACAGTACCTAGAACCTCAGGTAAAATATATTGTTTATACTCACTTTTCTCTTTCAGTTATGCTGTGGACACCATCCTAATATTAATCTTGCTCCTATTCCATCAGTCATCTCTCTTTGATCAGACCTTTCCTTCAGGACACTAATTATCTATCTTTTTAGGTGATTCCACCTACTATAGTGCTTCATAAGTTGAGTGTGATGTAAATGTCATTGGTTCTGTTTTGTTGTTTTTATAAGGCAGCCTCAGAACTGGTTGTGTTTGTTGGAAATGTGCATTCTTAATGGGGCTCACTGAACCAGAGACTTGACTCTTTTGGAATTTTACAAGCTGTGGGAAACCTCTTAGGTAATGATTCTCATGTAAAACTAGGAAAGGCATTTGACAAAAATGCTTTGCAATAGCATGTTCTTGAGTTTTCACAAGTTTATTCAAAAAGAATTACAAAGAGCTAATCTCCCTACAAAAAGATATATAATTGTACTCTATAATTAAAGAAACAGGGTGGGTATTGCTCAGTGGTACAGTGCATGCTTAGCAGGCATGCAGTCCTGGATTCAATCCCCAGTGCTTCCATTAAAAAAAAAAGTCAGAAACAAATTGGCAATGGCATGTAGTTATTAATAACTCATTAATAAGTCAGATTTATATCTGAGTCCACTTAACAAGAGTGTAAGGGAATAGGTACTCTTACAACTTTTGGTGAAAATGTGAATTAGTAAGACCATTTTTAAAAGTAATCTGGCAGTATTTACTAAAATTAGAAGTGGGGGGGAGGGTAGAGCTCAGTGGTAGAGCACATGCTTAGCATGCACGAGGTCCTGGGTTCAATCCCCAGGACAGGACCTCCACTGAAAAACCAAATAAATAAATAAACCTAATTATCTACCCCTCTGCAATCAATCAATCAACCAACCAATCAATCAATCAATCAATCAATATGAGTATTTCTTTGACCCAGAAATTCCATATCTAGGAAATTGCTTTATGGAATTATTGTAAACCTATACCAAGATGTATATACAAGGTCATTCATTTGAGCATTAAGTGTAATACCAAAACATTGGTAACAGCCTACATGTTCATCAGCAGGGGACTGGCTGTATAAATATGGCACTGCCATTCAGCTGTTAAAAGTATGTGTGAGTGGTATGTATGAACATGGAAATATTCCCATGATGCAAAATTGAGCAAAATTAGCAAACTATAGAACAGTCTCGAGGATTGCCTTTTTGAAAAATTTTAAATAAAATCATAAACGTGGTTTAATGTCCTTTTCATCTGGAAAGATAAATGAGCAACTGCTAACAATAGCTATCTATGATATGCAAAAGGGTTGGGGAGGGGGAAGAGAGACACTTGTGCATTTTAATTTTATACCGTTATCTACTTTTTTGATTTTTAAACCACGTTTATGTGTTATTTCTCTTTCAAAAATTTGGTAAAAAAAAATTATGACAGTTGTGGGGTTTGCTGAACCACTGTGCAATTTGAAAAAAAATGTGGAGTGAAACAATCACAGTAAGTGCTTTACAGTTATTTTTGAGGGGTTAATGAGGAAGAACACCACATTTGATGTTAAGTGGTCTGGCACAGCATTCCCCTTGAGCTAATTGTTCTTCAAAGCATGTGTTTCAAAAGTGATTCTCTGGTGAGTGTACAATAATTGATTATATTATTCTATATGTTTTTGGTATATCTAAAACATTTTTAAAAAGTTACTCTCCTATTGTGTCAAACCATTTAGTGATTTGGAAAAGGAAGTTAGGATTAGTGAACAGATTTCTCTCTGCCATCCTTTGTTCCTCTGCCCTCGGTACGTTGTAAGCTTTAGGGAAGTATCAAATAGAGTGATTTAGCATTAGGGCCTTTCTCATTGTTTTAATTGCAGTCTGTGTCACAAATACTCAGATATCTAGAATAAAAAACAACAGCAACAGGTCTTTTCATGAATTTCCTGTTGTCTCTTGAAAAGTAGTATTTCAAAAAAACACACCAACCAAGCTATTCATCTCTAATGCCAACCTTGCTCTCCTCCCTGTCTCTCTCCTCCCTGTCCCTGTTCCTTCCTACCCTGTGACTTCCTCATCAGTGTTCACTGTACCCATGTTTCCTTCCCAATGCCCCGGCCCTGTATGAAACAATGCCTGGATTAAAGAGCAGAAACTCTTACTGTTTCCTACTAATCCATCCCGCAAAACCTGCTAGTATCATTTCCCTAAAATGCTGTTTTATCCTAGTGGCTCTGATTCTGTATCAACAGAGGTTGAGCCCATAATCCTTAGTCTGTATTCAAACTCATTCTAAATCCAGGAAATTTTTCTTGATTGAACTGAGGACTCCCACCTCCTGCAAACACACACACACACACACACTCACTTACAGATTGTTCTTATTGGATCCAAGTCCTCACCAGTGAACTGAATTTCGTGGTATTTTGAACTTAGTGATAAGGTGTTTTTAATGACTATCTAAATGGTGTGATGTAAAATTATATAAGCACACATGCATGCAGGGTACACCTAGACATTCTCAAGACTTATTTACCAAAAAGAGACTCAGTTGCCCAAAAGAGACCATTTGACTCAGAAGAGACTGAAATACCAGTAGATGGTATATTTAAATCCTTTCCCTCGTTTTTTTGACTAGAGTTAAAATCTCATCAAGAAGATGTGATCAGCTACAGAAATTGGAGTAGTCAGTTTCTCTACCTAACTGTAGAATTCTGTGTATATTTTCTGTCCTGTTACACAGGACTGCTCTTGGCAGGTTCCTTGAGGGGTGTGCCTGTGCCTTGTCTCTTTGGAATCCCCCAGGGCCATATGGACTTCTGAGAACGTTTGCTTGGACACCCAGTTTCAGAACCGAGGCCTTGCAGGTTCTGACAGGTACTTACATAGTCACACAGCTTACCCCAGGGAGGATGTGCAAATCTGCAAGGTCTTTTGCTGGAGGTAGAGTTCTTGGTAGCTTATGAGGCCATGGTCCTTTCCTCGTAGAAAGTACAGGTTTGTGGAGCTGCCGTTATAGACCAGGCCAATGCTCATTGCCTCCTGGGTGTATTCACCATCTTTGGAGTCAACCTCAATCATCATCAGTATTAGGGAAGGCATCATTTTCTCAACCATAGAATAAACGGGGTCTGAACACTAGCAATGGGGTCCAGAAGCTACTTTCAATGTCGCAAAAAGCCCAGTAGAAGTTGTATACTTGCCTTCACTAGCACCGCATTGCTTATTACAGAGTAAATGGAGTTTGTTAGACAAGATTTTTCAAATGTGGAGTTTGCAGAGGAAAATTAATTAAAAGTTTCCATGGTGGAGCCTAGTTCACCTCTGTATCCTTTCCAAGCCCCACTAATGTTCTTTAATTCAGTCCAGGTTGCTCATGAACTTGATAGTCTGGGCAAGATACTCTCATTCCACCTGCCAATTTTTGTCTAAAGAGCCTAAACACAGTCTTAGCATTTGGGCAGTGTCTCAGTACTGGGCAAATACTCGATCTGATTTTTAACAGCATTACCCACCTATCTTGACTCTAAATTTAGTCCTCTGTGTCTGAACCAAGAAGGTTGGTAAGTGCTTCTCCTTCTCCCCTCCCACCCTCCTCCCTTCTTTCTATTTCCTTTCTTTCAGCTTGGACCTATCAGCATAATTTTCTGTTTGTTTTTATTACTTAGGTCTCTTCTCTGTTTTATGAATGCATCTTCTTGTGTCTTTCCTTGAAGCTCTGCATATTTTGCTTTCTGCCATTTCCTGGACTCAACTTCATCAACTCGATAGCCGTAAACCCCACTTGTTTTCTTCTTTAAAATGCTGACAGTTATCTGGATATCAAGTATTAGCAATGCACCAGTCACTGGAGGATGGCTAGATTAGTCTGTGCTTCTTACAGCCCTCCTTATGATTGTTTCCAGTAATTTGATACATGCATACTAGCTAATAAAGTACAATTAACATTTAATAATAAAAAATATAAAAAGTCAGTTGCACCTCCCTCATAATGATAAGCAAAGCTATTAATGTTGTGATGTCTTAACAGTTAGCTGCATGAGTGCTAAATGTTGCTTTTAATTAAACAATAAAGAATGCACCGCCCTTTCTGGTATGGTATCATTATAAATTTTGACGTGGTACAACAATTTGATTCTTTAAAAATTAATTGCCTAGGAGTATGTTTAAGTAGTATTGATTATGTTGGTACCTTGTGTTCATCTGTGATACTTAACCCAACATTTAAAATATCTTTTTTCCATTATATGTTGTGATGCAAGAATAAAAGCAAAGTACAAAACAAATAGGCACTTGAATTCTAATAGCAATAAGCAATAAATGTCAGGCATCTGGAAATTATGGTTGCAATTTCATCAGAGTACACTTTGTTCTTCTATTATGCCTGCATGAATTTTGCTACAGGCAAAATCTATTACAGATAACAGTTAAGAACCTTTCTAATCTACACAGATAGTCATGGCAAAAGGCTGGAAAACTAAATGTTGGAAAATGTAATATTGCAGGGGAAAATTGACACTTGTAGAAAATAATGTGGGCCTATTTAGAACCACAAATGGTAATCATTTCTTTAAGATCATGGTGTGGTGGAGGTTTCTGTGATGGGTGACCCAGATGAAGGACACAGAACTGGAAATGAATCCTGTTCTGCTGGCTGGTATGCGCGTGTACAGGTAGATGCTTATCTGTAAATTGAGGGGTGGGGTGTGTGCTTAATGATCGCTACCTGAAGTTGTAATTACAAAGTCAGATTGCACATGAGAAAGCCTGGGTTTTTTCCACTGCCCTTGGGTACACTGGAGAGGAATATTTCTATTCTGGGGCCAGTTGACTCCCTTCAGGAGAAAGATTAATTAGTATTCACCATTCTTGATGGCACATAGTGACCCTGGATAGTTGCTTGGTAAATTTACTAACTGAGCTTTCAGGAAATTGGCTCCCAGCTATTAACTTGGATAAATGTCTTTTCTGCACTTAACTCCAGCTTAACCTGTATCTTCCAGGTCTCAGAGCATTAGAACTGGAGTTTGAAGATGTAGAGTCTGCCATTTCCTTTATTATCCTCATCCCCTTTATTTCACATCCCTTCAATTTGTATGAAGCATTACCACCTAGATTACTTATTTACTGCTGTGTAACCAGCTACCTCCAAATTTAGCAGCTTAAAGCAAATAAATATTTATTATCTCACAATTTCTGTGGGTCTGGAATCTGGGAGCAGCTTAGATGGATGGTTCTGGCTTGGGGTCTCTCGTGAAGTTACGATCAAGATGTCACCCAGGGCTGCAGTCGACTAAAGACTTGATGTCAAGCTGGGGGTGGGGGGAAGGATCTTCTTCTAAAAGGATAGCTGTTGAAGTTTCAGTTCTTCAACTGGCAGGAGGCTTCCAGTCATTGCCATGTGAGTCTCTCCATAGAGCTGCTTGAGAATATATACCTACAACAGTGCAGCTGGTTTCCCCAAAAGCAGTTGATCCAAGAGAGAGGAAGGACGCTGCCATGCCCTTTATGACCTAGTCTGAGAAGTCACTCGCTGTCACTTCTGCCATATCCTATTTGTTACAAGTGAGTCACTGAGTCCTACTTCTGTGGAAGGGGAGCACTAAATTCTACCTGCCGAAGAGAGGCACATCAAAGAATCTGTGGATGTATTTTAAAACCACCATACCACCTAAATAGGGCACACTAGCATGGGTTCCCAGAGCAGACCTGTTTTCCACATGTACTTAAGTTACACTTTGTCTGAAAAGACCTCCTTCGCATCTTGGACCCACATTCTTCTTCCTTCTCTCACATCTAAATAACTGCATCTCATTGCTTTGAGCGTGTTGTCTTTGACTGCTATGAATCATTACTGAAGGTGTGTATTTTGTTTTCTCTTCAATAAAATGTTAGGTGTCTTAAGATAAGGATTGTGTCATAACTGTACCTTCTCTAGAGGCTATTCCATGTTAGAGAAATAGCTGGTGCTCTACACATAAGCACAGGAGGCTGCTGAGTGTGGTGGGTGAGAGCGAGGCTTTGGAGTCAGGGCATCTTAGGTTCAAATTCTGGCTCCACCACTGTAAAAGCATGGGAGATCTATTACACAGGGAACAGTATTAGAAAGTATCTCGTGAATCTATTGTGAAGATTTAATGAGGTAATGCACATTGAGAATGTAGGAGGTGATACACAAACTGTAGGTATTATCATTGTGGTACTGTTGCTGTTCATAATTATTTCACCTCTTCTTAGGACATCTTTTGTTATGTTGGATGAACTGACTTTTATCCTTTGGTCCTTGTCCTACCAACTTTCTGTGTGACATCAAGCAAGTTACTTCTTTTCGGAGCCTCCGTTTTCTAATCTGTGAAACAAACCAGATAATTTCCATGACCCTTCTGAAGCAAGATTCTCTAACTCTGTTATCTCTTATACAGGTATAATTAAAGAGAGAAAAGATTTTCTGTTTTATCTGGGCAAGTTCTTCAGGACATACCATGTTAAATCTTACAAAGAAGAACTTCTTGTCAGAAGATGAGATACCTGTGTGGGTTTGTCTGCAAGAGAAGACAGAGACTAATATTTTTTGAGTACTTATGTGCTCAGACCTCCATATATATCATATCACTACATACAATTATCCCCCTGAACCTCTCTTTTTCTCCCTTCTGCTTATCCCAGTCCATCCACCATCCAAGATCTCCACTAAAGATGAAGGTCCCGGGTCATGTGGCCAATAAATAGCAGCAGGGAGAACTGGATCCATTCTGTGTGATTCCAATCCCAGGTCCTTCCCATGGCCCCTGGTCCCCTCCATTTGAGAAGGGTGTACCCTCTTGAGTGATTTAACCTCAGCTTATCCTTCCATACCTGGCAGCAGAGATACTCAGGTAACCCAGGGCAAGCAGCAGTGGGGTCATTGGTGTAGCTGGATACCTCTCACTGGGTCAGGTTGAAGGGAATTATCTGGATTTTTTTAGTCCCTTTTAAAATCCAGTACACAATTATCAGCAGTCTTGTCTCTATGACTTAGTCTCTGTGGCACTAAGAGGGTAAAATTCTTTGATATGAAAATTCCAGGGCTTCTGCTAGGGTTCTTGAGAGTCTGTACAGGAAGGGTTTTTCTTTTTTTCTTGTTTGTTTTGTTGTTTTGGTTTTGTTTTCATCTCCCTTTGTCCTGGTCCCTCTAAGCTTGGGAAACTGTTGACCTTGTGTGGCAAAGCAGGGAGGTGGGCTCTGTGGGTTTTACCCCATTGACTTGTTGTCACTTTGTACCTGATTGATGCCTATAAAAAGTCCTGCTTATGGAGCGATAAGAGAGTCTTGCTCAGAGTCAAGGCCACCAGTAGGTCTCATGGCCTCCTCTCTTTGGGAAGGATTGGAAGGCTCAGCTGGCTGGGTCTTGTCTGTCCAGCCTCCCAAGTGGGGTTCTGTCAAGGGTGTATGGCTACCTGTGACTAGAGGGAGGAAGGACTAAATGCTTCTCCAAACACACATGAGCATAAGGAGAGAGGGAAAAGAGGGCAGGCCATTGTATCATGTACCTGTGAGGGTGGAGGTGACCACAGGATAGGAGTGTAGGACAGAAAAGTGAAACACATATCAAGGTGGTGGGGCTGGCTACAGTGCTCAGTTTGGGCCCAGATGCCCACAGCTGTAAAGATTAAAACATAGACACTTGAGAGCAGGAAGGCACTAAGTCTAATTCATTGACTTAAGAGATAGAAAAACAGATGTGATAAGTTATCCTCTCTCTTCTACCACTGTCATGTACCACTGTGTAGATAGTCATATCAGGTTTTGTCCCTATTGATCTGGGGTCTCTTTGAGGTTAGGATGAGTGTCTGGATTCTGAGAGAGAGCCCAGGAGTCAGGGACAATAGTACTGCAGCCACCGATGGCCCTTCAGTCCATTCACCACAAACACCCAGGGACCTCTCTAAACGGCATTCAGGTTGCATTACCCCACTGCTTAAAACTCTCTAATCTGGTTCTTGACCTATCTACAAAAGAAAACTAAATATTAATTTACTAAAAATACAAGAAATTTTAATTGTGTTTATGATTTTAACTGTAATGCTAGACTTATGTTCACAGAAGTAATTAGCCACATCAGCATTGTAGGTTAAAAACTGCAAAAGGGAAGACATATATTCCTTTAAATAAATTCCTCACTCTTCATTCTAAATTTGCCTAACTGCAGCATGTAGCATCTTGGTCTCTTAGAAATTTGTTTCTTCTATGTTGTTTTTTGAATACTGCCACTAGATTTGGATAACCTGTTTATTGAAAAGGGAAAGTAGGACAGAGGGAGTTTCTTAAAAATCAATGTATATAAAGCTAAAGCTGACAGTGATTTCCTATCACACTTGGAACAAAATCTGAATTTCTTGCATTTCTTACCATGTTGGCATGTTCTTCACGAGCCAGTCACAGCCCATTGCTATGACCTCATCTCCTCATTCACTCCTCTCCAGATGTATTTTTCTTCCTTCTATCTCCTCAATATGCCAACTTTATCCTCTCTTTAGGGCCTTTACATGTGCAGCTCCCTCTGGAAAGTTTTTCTGACAAATCTTGGCATGACTGTCTCCTTGTCATTCAGGTCTTAGGTCTCTGTCGTCACACAGAGGTGTTCCCGACTGCCTGACTTTATGCGTTTGTATAATAAGTAGAACCAATAGTAATTATCTTGTTAATCTATTAATTTACTGGTTTATTGTCTGTTTCCTTCCCTGACACATGAGCTCCAAGAGAGCGGGGATTACAGCCTGGCTCATTCATTGCTGTATCCCCAGGGCTAGGCCAGTGCCTGGCACAGAGCAAATGTTCACTAAAGAAATGAGGCAGTCTTGGCTCTGCTAGCTGCCACCTGTGTGACCTTGGGCTAGTCACTCTATTTTCATTATGTTAAATTAGGTTGTAAAATCTACTTGTTAGGAAGATGAATAACATGTTTATAAAATGCTTAGAATAGCACCAGGTTCATAGAATGTGTTTAATAATTAGATTTTTTTTGATTCCAATGCTTGAAACAATGTGTGTGTGTGCGTGCGTGTGCGTGTGCGTGCGTGCGCACATGGTCACATGCAGTAGGCACTGAATAAGTATGTATTGATTGAACAGGTAAGTTTCCCAAATTACTCGTTGCAGAGCCAGATCTTCAACGTAGGTCACCTGATTCCTATTCCTTGATAATTCTCAGTGCCAAGCATGCCTGAGGGGTGGGTTAGAGGAAATGGGATTTATGGGGATAGAATATTTTGAGAAGTGAATATAGGCTGGCTCTCTGGAGATGTAGCTTCTAGATGTGGTTCTCTCCATTTGAGTCACTGGGGAGGCCATGTTATGTCTGTTGGCTTCTGTTTTCTGATCTATAAAATGGAGATTGTTTACTGGTTTTTCCTCCTTCCTGTTAACAGATTCTGATTTATCACTTGCTTTGTGTCCAGATGGGAGGCACAGTTATGCCCACATGTTGCATATGATCTAGCTGGGGAGATGTACTGTGGACAGATACTACCAAGAAAAACACAAGACTTTATCAACTAAATGAGATGAGAGTAGAACAATCTGAGATCAGAATTGGACACTCTTTGTCACTGGAAGTTGTGATGGCTTAGAATGTTCTAGAAGAAAGGCTTAAATTGACTCTTGAAGAATCTCACTTGGTGATTGTGAGAATAAGATGGTATAAATTATATGAAATCCCTATGACAGTATAATGAGCTCTACAGTTGTAAAGTGTTAGGTTTACTATTCTCTTTCAGATCCAAACAATTCATCCCAAGATAACAGGCCTGTTCTATATTCTTATGCTTTATACCTTAAGTCAAATGTGATGAGAAATAAGGCCTCCATTCTTCCTATTCCTCAGTACAATATGGGAGAGTGAAGGTTCATAACTTAGGTCAGAAAATTTAAGTTCATGTCTAGATTCTGCTACTTATTAGCAGTGTGGTCTTCGACAAGTTCTGTAACTCCTCTAAATCTCATTTTCCTTCTGCGTATAACTCATAGGATTGTGCTGAGTGTGACGTTATGAAATGTAAAGCACTATCCAAAAAGCTATGGCATGGCTTTAATTGTCTGAATAGCTTATTTGGTATAGAAATATTCCAAGCAGTAGTCTGTATGCTTCCTAAGATATGGAAGATTCCTCAAAGGCAGAATCTGCAATATTTATTTATATTTTTAGTTTTGATTACATCTTCCATATGGTGTCTGGTTAGATGACTCAGTGAGCATAATTGTTGGTTAGTCCTCAGCTAGTCTCCAAATGAATATTTTTCATATTTCAACCGAAGTCCCAATTCAAACAGTTTTGTTTGTTTGGTGAGGGCATCTGGTTTGTACATAAAGGTAAGGATCAATGTATTCTGGGTATTTTTCAATACTGGATCTTGAAGGAAGAAGCATTGATTTCCAGAACTGGCCACAACAAATAGCTGCTTATTAGATGAGAAAGCTGAGAGTTTTGTAATATTTTCAGAGAGGTTTTTTTTAACCATCTGTCTAAAGTGGCCCTTTCCCAATCACCCTCTGCAACATCATCCTGTTCATTTCCTCTGCAGAACTTACAGCTGTTTAAAACTACCTTATTTGTTTACTTGTCTGTTTTTCTCTTATGTGCTAACAGAATGCAACGTTGATGGGAATGGACCTTCATTCATTTCTCCATCTCTGTAACTTGGAATAATTTCTAACACATGGAGGTGATCAAGAAATATTAATTAGTTCATAAGTGAATGCAGCCACTGAACTAGACACTAAAAAACAATTCAGTTGTCCAGTTCTGCCTTTACTCCAAAGATGACTTCCCCTAGGTACACTTGAGCATTGCATGTTTATCTGGCTGAGCAGAGTCAACCAGCATGGCAGAGATTTAGTATCACTGTGTCTCATTCATACACAAGAAACCCAGCCAGAAGAGTAATTCCAAAGACCCAAGATAATATTCCCCATCCTGAAAACGTGAAAAGAGAGTCAGCCTATGTCCTTGTTTGGCATGTGGTCAGTTATAGCAACCTTAATTTGCAGGTTTCCTTTTCAGTAGAGCACAGCCTCTACAGTGTAATGACTTCTGAAAGCAAGTTAACTTTGTTTCCTCTTTGAGGGCAAACCACATGAAGCATGTTAAGTTCTCTGCTACTGAAATGTTAAGGGCCATGAGCTAGAATATGCAGTGACCAGGCACTGCCAAGATGAGGACCCCTCAGGCAAGTCCTTCACCTCTTTTCTGCACTGCCTTCACAGCCTGTAACCCTTGGGACCAATCATTCTTGAAGATTTGTGCTGTGTTCAGAATTATTAAGTTAATTCTCAGTTTGCAGTTAGTTATGGAGTTACCAGTTATGATGGTAACTTCTATATTCATGCAAAATTCTTTCTTGAATAGAGTTACTCATTGTAACAAAGATTTTCTCTGAATCTTTATTGTGATATCATCTTGAATGAGAATGGCTAATCTGCATAACTTTGTTCAGAGGTGTTGATTATGGACTGAAGTTTTGTATTTTTATGTTAATTTCAGGTAAACCCTTTTTCTCATGTATTTGACATTAACACAGCCAGATAATTTTGAAGTTCTGATGATTGTATTTTTAAATGTACAAAACAAAGTTCCAGTGCAAGTAGGTACTTTTTTTTTTTTTTTTTTTTTTTTTTTTTTTTACCAACTGTAAGACTTGAGTGTGTTGTAAATATTATAGAAAGGGCAGCATTCTAGTCCAGCTATACTCCTACAGATTTATTTTCTGTGAACCCTAGATCTAAGCTTTGTAATGGTGCACTCACAATATCTTCCTTGTCTATCACCTCAGGCCACATTCAGTGTTTCCTCACTTAAAATCCACAACAGTTTGGATGATCACATCTCTGCACAGTGGTCCTTTGGGCATCTGTTTGATTCTTTTTAGGAGATGTTAGAAGTGGAAAAGGCCAGTGATACATATAAACCAGCAGTGCCCAAACTCGTTTTTGTTGCGTGATTGTGTCCAAGTCAAAAAACCTGGGAATCTTTAAAAACATGCAGATCCTAGGACTCCAACCCCCAGAAATTCTTATTTGGAAGGGTTGGGGTCTGATCTTACAATCTGTATTTTTAAAAATCTGATGCTAAGTTGGGTTTGGGAACAGGTTGCCTCTAGCACAACACCCTGATTTTATTGACAGTTAACTGAGATCCGCTAAGACAGAGGAAACATCCATGAACCCACTGCTAGCTAGTGGCCCAGCACATACATCCTCAGTCTCTTTCATCCTGGTTTCATCATCATTCTTTAATTATGATGACACTATAACAATAACAACTCTCTAAAACCACAACTCAACAGGTACACCTACTGTGTATACCTTTGTGCTGACTCGATGCCTCATTTTCTCTCATCCTCCTAAGAATACTTATGAGATATGCCTTCCCTGCTTCCCAGAATAATCATGCCTCACAGTACCTTTTTATATAACCAAGTGCCTTTAATGACATTTCTAAGTGTTTCCCAATGACAGTGTGAGTGACTGAGTCAGGAGGCTGTTAATAACTGGGAAACTGACCCTGCAGGATTTCAATGCCCATGATTTGGAGAAAGATGATTTAAATGGGAGGGGAAAGGTATTTTTAAAAGAGCTAAAGCAAATGGTTGTTCATAAGTCTACTTTGTTCTGAGGGTCCCAGAATTGACCATCACTGCTTTGTTTTAATCAGAAGCTGAAACTTTCCTGGTTACTCTCAAGGGGGAAAATCCTCAGTGGTAAAATGATTTCTAGATTCAATCAAAATAGCTCCCCCACCCCCAAGGAAAAAAATCTCTCAAAAATTCTTAACACTTAATAAATGTGTTGTGGACTCATAAAAATGGAGCCTGAAGCTCCCCAGAGTACTTTTATGATCAGGGTTCTGGGAGGCACAGGATTCCCTGAGCTAGATTTTCTAATAGAGAATCTGGAGAAAGGTTTTGGGATAGTCTTTCCTTTGTGAATGTGAGTTAGGAGGTATGTGTGTGAGGGGGAAGAGAGAACATGCCTGTATGTGTGTTTGTATTTGTGCATGCAACTGAAGATTCTCCCTGCTCTCGGGAATTTTCCTTTCTCTCAGGAAAATATGAGGCAGCTTTCCTGGTAGAGGCAGGGGAGCAAAGAAGCAGATCCATGCAGAATTTTAAAGCTCGGAGAGTTAAGCTGCCTTCTCTCAGTTTGGCTGACTTCTCTTTAATGTCCTTAAGTGTCCAGCTTTGTTTCATCTGTTTCAATTGTCAAAACAGGGTTTTTTTTTTTCTTTTTAGTTAGTTATATTTTTCTTATTATCAAAGTAATATACTTAATTTAGACTTTATTTTTTAAGCTCATAGCAAAATTGAGCAGAAAATATAAAGACTTTCCACATACCCCTGTCCCCTTGCCCGGCAACAAAGCACACCCTCTCCCATTATCAACATCCAGCACCAGAAATACATTTACAATCGAAGGACCAATCTTGACACATTAGCACCCAAAGTCCATAGTTTACATTAGGATTCATGCTTGGTGTTGGATATAATACATTTTTATTGTAGACTCTGAAACATCAAGAACACACTAAAAAAGTCAAGAAAATTAATAGTATCTATAATCCTGCATCCAAATTTAACTACGGGTAACATTTTGGCTATATACCTCACTCATCTGTGTGTCTGTATCTGCATGTGTGAGTGTGTGCGTATGTATTTTTTTCCTTATCAAAATCATACTGGGAATACCACTTCTGCCACTCTTTTCAACTAATATAACTTGAAAATCTTTTGACATTTTAAATATTCTAACAAATGATTTTTCATGACTGCATAGTTCCACATTGAATGTTTGATGATGCTATTTCTTGTAATAATAAATTATTGCACTGATGGCATGAACCTCCTCTGTGTACCCTTCCTGCCTTAGGGCAGATTCCTAGGGGAGGAGTTGTGATGTCAGAGGACTCCATACCATCAGACTCTCTCTACAGTAAGCCAGCCCAGCCTCCAGAAAGGCTCCGCCAAGGTGCCCTTCCACCTGCAAAGTGTGAAACTGCCCCTTTATCTACATACTTACCCAAACTAGATACTTAAATTTAAAAATCTATTATAAAGGCAATTGCAAAATGCTATCTCAATTGTAAATAAAGTAAAGGAATAAATTATGTCTCTTTTTCTACATGTCCCCTAATAGCAAGTCAAGTATTTTTGTTTTAATTTTTTTTAATTGAAGTATAGTTGATTTAACATGTTCAGGTATATAGCAAAGTGATTCAGTTATATATATACATACTTTTTGTATTCTTTTCCATTATAGGTTATTACAAGATATTGAATATAGTTCTCTGTGCTATACAGTAGGTCCTTATTGTTTATCTATTTTATATGTAGTACGTATCTGTTAATCCTAAATTCCAAATTCATCCCCCCTCCTTTGGTAATCATAAGTTTGCTTTCTACGTCTGTGAGTCTACTTCTGGTTTGTAAATAATTTCATTTGTATCATTTTTTAGATTCCACATATAAGTGATATTATATGATATTTGTCTTTCTCTATCTGACTTACTTCACTTAGTATGATAATCCCTAGGCCCATCCATGTTGCTACAGATGGCATTATTTCATTCTTTTTTATGGCTGAGTAGTATTTTATTGTGTGTGTGTATATATGTATATATATATATATATATATGCCACATCTTCTTTATCCATTCATCTGTTGACGGACGTTTAGGCTGCTTCCATGTCTTGGCTGTTGTAAATAGTTTTGCTATGAACATTGGAGTACATGTGTCTTTTCCAGTTAGAATTTTCTCTGGATAATTGCCCAGGAGTGGGATTGCTACATCGTATGGTAACTCTATTTTTAGTTTTTTAAGGAACCTCCATACTATTATTCATAGTGGCTGCATCAATTTATATTCCCACCAGTGGGGTAGGAGGGTTCCCTTTTCTCCACACTCTCTCCAGCATTTAATATTTGTAGACTTTTTGCTGATGGCCATTCTGACCAGTGTGAGAATGATTTGCATTTCTCTAATTAGTAATGTTGAGCGTCTTTTCATGTGTCTTTGAACCCATTTAATAAGCACCCCTAATACAGTTTTTATTGTTGTGGCCATTAAATAGATTAATAAGTCATTCCCTATCCTCAAGAATTTCATTCATTAGAGTGGAAATAGATAAGTATATAACTAAATTATGTGATATGCTAAGTTCTTTGCATATGGTTGGTACTCAATAATTATTTTTTGAATGGATGCCTAGATAAAGAGGACCAGTGGGCTGTGGAATTGCAAAGGAGAAAGGCCTTGATATTTCCTGAGGGTGATAAGGAGAAGCTTCCAAGTGGAGATGACTTGCTGTCCATTCTTTCTCCATCTGCGTATAAGCACTGGACACTCCTGTAGGTACTGGAGACATGGTGGTGGTGAAGGCCAGCAGAACCCTTGACTTTGTGGAGCTTCCATTTTAAAGGGTGAAATGTCCACTTTCTCAGATCCACAGTGCTCCCCCAAACCATTTGTAAATCTTTCCAGATTGTGTAAACATAGGTCTGTATTCATATTCATTTGTATTTATACACATATAATTTTTAAAACTCAAAAATTACATTTTTAGGTTTTTAGTACATTGTTAATAATATTTCTTAGCCACTCTTCTTTTTCATTAAATATAGATCTGATTCTTTCTTTTTTTTTTTTAACTGTATGGTATTTCATAGTATGAATATACAAAAATGTATCTAAATAATCCCTTATTGATAATTTAAGTTGTTTCTAATTATCTCTATGATAAATAAAGCTGCAATGAGTATCCTCATTTCTAGAAATGGAAGCATTCATTTTAATAGTTGCTGCTCAATTTTTATTTTAAAAGGCTCTTCTGATTTACATGTCAAATTAAAGGCACTGTCCTGAAACTTGAGAAGTTTTATGTAGACGCAAGGATTAAAGGGTGTTGATTCTTCCTGAAATTTAGCTCTAAGTAGCCTTTTTTTCTTTCTCTTTTTTTGCAGTGATTCCTTGACCTGCGCAATTGGATCAAACCTAGACCAAATTAAATCTTACTTATGTAGAAACTTGGTCTCCATGACCTTGCGTTTATCTGGGGAGTGATTTATTGGTGTAGGCTGCAGTCCAGCTATGAATGACTCTGATGGGAGAACATACTTATCCTTCCATCTATAGAAGCTGAATTAGGCTTACTGGGATTAACTGAGACTGAAGGACTTGTTCATCTACTTTAATTATCCTTCCAATGGGAGCTTTTTCCCAGACTGGATTTTGGATCAGGAGAAGAATGGAGGCTGGAGGGAGTGATAGAACAGCTCGGTTAAAGATCTTATAGAAAAGGGACTGAGAAGGGAAGGCTGTAGCCTAATGTAGGTAGATAAGATTTTATTTTATTTTTTTTTATTTTTGAAGGGAAAGGTCACATTTAAAGGGAAAAAAAGGATATGTTTTGTAAACTTTGAATATCTTAGCTTGCCAATGAAATTATTTTTCTGAGGAATCCCATTAAAAGTCAGAAAGAAAGAAAGGAGTGTTTTTCCTTGCTCTAAAACAAACCAGGTTGTCCCATACTGAAACTTGCACCCATAAAAAACAAAGTTAACAAAAGGATGAAGGCTAGGACAACTGAGAGAATTGGAGAGCTGAAGACAAAGGCTGGACAAAATGGCCATCGTGCCATCATTGTGTTCTCTGCTGCCCTCTAGTGGTCACTTGAGGGAGTCGGGTGTAAAAATGTCTCAAGGTCATGGTTACATAACTAGATTGTAGGAGAGAGGAAGGTGGCATTAGATAGTCCTTAAAACTGCCCATCTTGTCAACACGCTGACTAGTGATGAGGGGACAGATGTTCCGGGATAGAAACCAGAGAACAGCCAAGTGTATACTGCAGTGGGGCTACTTAATAGTAGAGAGGAAATATGGGAAACAGGACACTTTCCACTTAATTCATTGTGACTTGTATATATGCAGCATCGACTCTGCCAGATTTTGTGTGCAGCATTGAAGATACAGAGAGGAATTAAACATAATCCCTGTCCTTGGGGAGATCTCAGTGAAGAGGGCAGGGCACAAACACACAAGTTAGATTAGGAACAGTGTTGTAAGAGGCATTTGACAAGACATTTGTTCTTGATAGTAATTCTCAAGTTAGAATGAGATTACTCACTGAGCATTTTCATTTGTTCTAAAAAGGGAAAATATTTTCTTGTTCTGTGTAGAGATGATGGTACAGGGAATGGATAAAATTTTCTTTCTTCTCTCTCTTTTGTAAAACACTGGATTTGGACTGCTGAGGTGGCACAACTATGACAGCTCAAAGTTTTAGTCTTGGTTTGAAGCTGAAAGCCAAACCGTATACATGAGTTCTTTATTCCTTTGCTAAATAAATTCCTCTGTGAACTATGGGAAATAAAAGGCTCTACTGAGGGAGGCAGTGGAGTCAAAGATGGCCACTCCCTCCCACCGCCCCACCTCCATCTGTGCAGAGCTGCGTCTAATGCTCCTCAGGGAATCTTTTCTAGACCCTTCTGCATCGTCAGTCTTCAGGAACTCGTTTTATTTAGAGACATGCAGGCCTTGCTAAGTGCCAGATTTTGTGTGCAGGATTGAAGATACAGGGGGGAATTAAACATAGCCCCTCTCCCAATGTAGAGGGCAGGACACAAACAAACAGCAAATTAGACTTGGAACAGTGTTATAAGAGGCATTTGACAAGGCATCTCTCCCAGTTCCTTTGTGAGCAGCTTTTGGATTGCATTTATTAAAAACTAATTTTCCACTCTTTGCATTAACTAAGAAGCCAAGGAAGAGGGTGGGATTAAAGGGGTAGGGTTCCACCTTTAGTATTAGAGTAACACTAATGTAAGATGTGTGCATTTAGGGAAGTTACACTTACCTTCATCTGGAATTTATTGGAGGACCAAGGACTATACCTCTCATGGATATTTTTTGGGGAGTCTGGCTAGTATCCATTCCCCTGCCTCCCTCCATCCACACTGGATATTATATGGGCAGTCACCTCTCTTCATTCTCTCTCCGTGGCTTTAGAGTTCAAACTGCTCCTGCATGTAAACCATGAGTGGCCACTCAGAGTTTGACATCCTCAGGCTCCTATGATAAGTTCAGGAAAGGGCACGAGGCCTGGGCTGGACATTTAGGGAAAATGGGACTCCACCCTGGGACTTTTGTTGAAGCTGTGAGGGGAAAGCATTCTTTCTCTTGTGTGATAGTCAAGAGAATGGGACATAAGCCTGGAGCTGGTGACATCTTGCCACCACAAAGAGAGAAGTTTTCTAAGAGTCCCATCGTTCGAAAGGAAAGAAGAGAAATTGATGTCAGGTCCTAATGACATTGTTTGAACACCTAGATACAGTCATGTTTCAAGCCTCATATACCCATGAACTTTTCAGTTATATGACCAATCTATTTCTTTTTGGCTCTTGCTCGAGTCAGTGGTCTCAGACTTCGGTGTGCATCAAATCACCCGAGGAGCTTGTTAAAATAGACTGCTGTACCCAACTGAAAGTAGGTCTAGGGTAGGGACCAAAAACTTATATTTTAAATGATTTTCCAGGACATGTGGATGCTGCTGGTACAGGGATCACACTTTGAGAACCATTGGCTTATAAGCCTTTTTTGTTTTCTGCTGTTTTATGACCAAAACTATCCTGACTGACAT
This sequence comes from Camelus bactrianus, assembly GCF_048773025.1. Taxonomy (NCBI): domain Eukaryota; kingdom Metazoa; phylum Chordata; class Mammalia; order Artiodactyla; family Camelidae; genus Camelus; species Camelus bactrianus. Next base: position 73,653,049 of record NC_133547.1, read on the forward strand.
CAGAAGAGCTTTTCTAAATGGGAAAGAATCTTATGCTTAGAAGAATTAATAAAATAAGGTAAAACAATGTGTTTGGGAACTTATAAATAAGCACTTGAAAATGACATGGCCATACCTCATGACTGCACAGGACCAGTTTGAAATTTTCTTACTGTGGTTCTTCACACTGTTTCTACTTACGCCTGAGCCTTTGGTATGGCTAAGGCCAGGCCAGTGGAGTATATGACAAATGAGCAAAAACAGCAGGACTAATATGTGTTTTGTCAAAGACTGAAAACCTGTGCACATTTTTCACTCTGATCCAGTCTGTCAAGAAAATGCTTTTCATGAGAAACATCAAAGCCATTTCATCTGCAAATTTCGTTGTTTTTTTTTTTTTTTTTTTGGATCTCTTAATCTACACTGTTGACAAAAATTTCTGTCAAGTGCCGCAAACCATTGTATTAACAAATTTTGTTTTGTCAATCATGATTTAGCCTGCTTGCAAATGCTTTTCGTAATGTTTTACTCCATCCTGCCGGAAGAATACCTAACAGTCAGTGCCTCAATCTTAATACTGAAAGCGAGTAAAGAGGGAAAGTAAAAATGGTGTCGAGCCTGCTCATTTAGCACATCTATCAGATGTCCCTGTGCATTTTAAATAAATCCAGCTCATCTGAAGTCTTCCCTGAGCAATGCGAGCCCCAGTGAGGTGAGGATATGACAGTTGGTGAAATTATACAATGCTGTTCATGTTTTCCAGCTTACCTGCTAATCAGAGCCTTTCGGTTATTACCTCTGAGACTTTTCACTCTGGCTGGTCCTGGTGGCTTTTATGAAAGCATCATCATTCACATTTTTCCCTAATTGCAAACTCAGGAGGATGGCATGTACATCACAGTGTCTTCAGATTTCAGTGTATCTTCACTTCAGTTATCACATCATTCAGTAAGAGATGGTCACTGCTGTTTCCCAGAGATGCTGTAAGAGCATCTGGGTATTTTTGCTCAAGGAGATGCTATGATAGGTAATCTCAAGCTTGGGATGTCCATTTTCCGCATAGCTTATCTCTGAATTCTTGGTGACACCACAACAAGAAGATTGAATTTCCTGATAACCTCTGACATGTTAAATTGCTACATTTTCTTAGGTACTTCAAAACGGGTCAGTCATAAATTGATGCCATAAATTCAAATTAGGGTGGATACACCTATGGACAATTTGCAGATGCCAATATATCTTGTAGGAGATTGGACAACTTGTGCTGCAGACAGGAAAAAGGATGTGCCTAGTTAAATGTTGGGTGATCTGAATTTGAATTCTGACTCTACTTCATAAAAGCTATTTGACTTTGAGCAAGTCACTGGACATCTCTGTCCCTGGGTATCTCCTTACCTGTACAGTGGAACTGATATAACTACTTGCCTTGCAGACCTTCTGAGCTCCAGGGAAGAGCAAAGAAGATAAATTTATAAGTCTAAGTTTAGAGTGATTGTTCAACCCTGGATAAATATAAAGCTGCACTGGTTGTTGTTTCAGAAATACTTACTTCATTTTAGGTATCTTCGAGGAGATGCTAGGTTCCTCTCTATGGTATAAGCAAATGGCAGAGTGGTGATTTAGTTTGAGAACTTGCCTCAGATCTCTCCTGTGTTGACCTTCTGTATAGCCTGAAAACTCCCTCTTAGGGTGGTCTTTGGAGTCTGGCATGCAAAGGAGCAGGGACCACATGTAAAGTGTGTTGGCAAAGGTTTGTGTACTTGTGTATACCATATTGTTTTCTTGTATGAGCATCACTGGGAACAGGGGTGGGTTGATTGATGCAGGAATAATTGAGACCTGGAACCCAGAAGCTGCCCTAAAAGAGAAAGTGGAAGAGGACAGTAGGCAGGAGAAGACTCCCCTGGGTGCCTGGGGGAGGTAGGAGGCCACATCAAGGCCTAATATTGTCTCTTACACAATTTTGCTTTCATCCAGTCCCTTACAAAGAAAGACTCATGTCTGACACCTGTTGAACCCCAACATGTGCCTGGAAACAGAGGTCACTGCAGAAGTGCCATGGCAACAAGTTTGAGTGGCTGTGACTCTTGCTAGGGGACCCTGTGTCCAGCATTGTGGCAGGTCCCCTGGGTTCTGCATATTCTCTTACATTGCTTATTGACCCCTTTAAGACTCCTTCAAACTTCTCCAGGCAAAACTACCCCGGATCCTGCCCTCACTCTTCCCAAACCATTTATCATCTCCATGGCCACCAAAATCCATGCTCCCTCACATGACAAATTATGTGCAGCTAATAATAGACTTCCTGGAGCTCTGGGCCCCAGATTTGCTGTCTGCAGCCAAGGGAATTGAGATTGAGTGCACAGTTAGGGAGAAACAAATCAATTATAGTAAGTGACAAACAAACAAACTCTCCTTTCTTTCAGAAACCTAAGCTAGAGGGGTGAGTTATACAGACAAGGGCTTTCTGGACTTGTGGTTTCTGGGGAGTCGTCCTCAGGACGCACGTTAACAGATGCCAGGAGGAAACGGGCCCTGGGCAGCCCAGATTAGAGAGAAGATCAAAGTAGTAGTCTCTGGATGATTCTGCATGTTCTACACACATAATTGGTTCAGGAAACATTTGCACTAATCGTTACTTCTAGAAACAGAGATAGACCCACAACATAAACTACTGTACTGGGTAGTATGATGAGAAGTCTTGGTTGAATAATGTAATCCAGACTGGCTTATAGAAAAAAAAAAAAGAAATAAAAGAAATCCTCTTGGCTTATATACCTTTACCACCTAAGGATTAATCTTATTTTAGATGCAGCTGGTTACAAGAACTCAAGCCACCACAGATGTGATTTCTTACTGTCCATTTCTTCGTTCAGTTTTCTCTCTGGAGAACTCATCTTTAGATGGGTTTCTTCTCATAGATGCAAGATGCCTGCTTCTGGTTTTCAGGGTCACATCCTGCTAGCTTCAAATCTGGCAGAAAAGAGTATTTATTCTTAGCATTCCCAGAAAACTTTTCTGAGATTCACTCTAACTGGGGAGGCTTGGGTCACACGCTTTCACCCTGAAGCAGTGACTTCATGAGAAGGGTTTTGGACTTTCATTGGCTTAAGCCTGGGTTGTATATTCTACTCATAAGGGCCTAGGAAGACTGTGGTAGGACAGGATGGGGTTTCAGCTGAAAATTGGATCTCATATTAGAAAAGGAGAATCTGTTAGTCACGGCTCAGTGGCAGAACACACAAATTGCTGTTTTAAGAAGAAAGTAATTTGCAGGATATTAAGTGGTTAGAATATGGTTGGAAAAGCTAGGATTGGGCTCCAGGAATGATTTCCAGAAGAGCAATACAGAATTGGTCCACATAGGGAATGGCTCCTGTGATGCTCAATAAGTGGAGAACTGAGGAGCTGTCCCACCAAGTGCTGGCTCCTGATCGTACCACCTTTGTGTGATCCAACGATCAGGAATTTTGCCACCAGAACCGTTGGCTCCAGAGCTATGCCACTTCTGGATCCACATCAGCAAAATGGTGCCCGGATCCTGCCTCTTGACATCCACACAGCTAGGTTTCTAACCTTGCTGTGGAAACATCAAGTATTGTGGGAACTCTCACCAGAAGGAGTAACAGAAGCATGACCTCTGCCTCACTGCTGCCTTCCAGATCTTGTGTGTCTGAGTGGCCAAACGCAAATACTATCCTGAACCCTGGGGAGTCTGAGAAGTAGAGCCTTCAGCTTTACCACACCTGCAGCTTGTAAAAAGGGAGTTGAATGGCCATCTCCATCACTACATGGAGAGCCATTTAGGAATGTCCACTACAGTTGAGATTTGAACAGTACATCAGGCCCCTCGTGGGCAGTTTCCATGCTGGAAGCTTCCCCTGGATGGACCCATCTTGCTGAGACAAAGCTGCAGAGACCCATGGAGGGACAGACACACCGCATCTGAGAGAGTTACTCATGGTCCACTGTGGATACTCAGCAAGGGGTCTAAATATGCACACCTAGCTGGGGGAAGAAACCCAGGGATGTAAGCGGGGTGAGAGGGACCATCAAGTTCATGCAATGCCTTGCCTGGGGGAGAGCAGCAAACCATAGAGTAGAGAGCGGGCTGAGGAGGAAGAAGCACTCCTGGTGTCTGCCTTGACTGTACATCGATGGCTGTTTCTGGCTCTAGTGAATCAAACCTGAGGCCATTGCTGTGTATATTTTAAGTTAGTAATCCCTCATTTGGACAAAGCTTATTGACAGTCTTATAATATCCAGTGTTTCTTGTACACACATCATGAGCCGGGTACCATTCTATGGTCATCACAGGTATACACTCAGCTAAGCCATGTTGCAACCCTGTATGTTAGGGACCATCATTCATTCATTCATTTATTCATTTATTCAACAAATACTTACTGAATGCCAACAATGTAGCAGACAGTCCTAGGTGCTGGGGTTATAGCCGTAAACAAAGTAGACAAGGATCCCTGCCCTTATGCTTCTTCCATCCTAGTGGTAACTATTATTATCCCCATTTTACATGAGGAGGAGCTAGAGGCACAGGTGAGTTGAGTCACTCACCCAAGGTCATTTGGCCAGTGACTAGCATGGCCTGTGCTTGAACCCTGGCAGTCTGGCTCCAGAACCCATGCTCTCCATCACCCTGCCACAATTCTCCATCCTCATGGCTGCCTTGAGAGAGGGTGCCACATCCAGGTCTTATCTCCATGCCACTGATGGTAAATTGAGGCTTTTAGTTGACATGGCCAGGTTCATAGTAATAACAGGGAGCAAAGCTGGAGCGCTGCCAGAGATGTTTAGAGCCGCTGTTGAGTCTTTCCATGATAACATCCTTCCTCCAGGGCTTAGCCCATTATCACCACCACCCGCTCCCTGCAGCGCTCCTAGTGATGATGATGATGATGATGTAGCCGAGGGCTCGCACGCAAGGGCTAACCACGCGCTAAGCTCTGAGCTCATCACTTTATGTGATTATCTCATTAAATCTCCACCACCCTGTGAACTACATGCAGTTATTATTCCCATTTTACAGGTGAGAAAAATGATTCAAAGAGTAATTTCCCCAAGGTCACACAGCTAGGAAATGGGAAGCCAATGTTTAAGCCAGTTTTCCTGATCCAAAGCTATGCAAAATTCCACCTGGCTGTAGTGAACCTCTGTCTTCCCCTTGTGCTGGAAGGGAAAGCTTTGGAGACTGGCAAGGAAAAGCATTTTTCTTAATGCAAGAAGCATCTTTTTTTTTTTTTTTTTAACCTGAACCATCACAAAAAAAAAGGTTCAGAATTGAGGTGAAGAGTAACCATTTTGCCAAAGCCACTTTGGATGTGTTCTTTCCAGCACATAAGCCAAGATCAGGTGATACTAAAAACAAACAAAAATTAATCATACATATCTTATGCCTGATTTCCTTTGGCACCCACTCCCCACTGCCCTTTTCTATTCTGGTTGGAGCAGACTCTTGGTTTGGCTCATGTCTCTGCTTATTTGCAGCCATATTTCCAAAGGATATATTTTTACTGGAGCAATAATTTCCATCATAAGTTAAATAATTTGGCACTTTGCCTTTTGCATTAAAGGAAAAAAAAAATCCCTGCATTACTTAAATTTAACAGTTTCATGTCAGTCCCAGGAGATTTTCCAGTGGGGCAGCCTCTGGATGCTGGCCAGTCACCCTTAGAACTATAGAAATGTGTAAATGTTAAGAACAGTGTTTCTCAGTCTGGGCACTATTGACATTTTCGCCAGATGACTTTTTGCTCTGGGGGCTTTTCTATGCACTGTAGGAGGTGTAGCAGTATCCTTGGCCTCTTTCCCACTAACTTCCAGTACTGCCATCTCCCTCCCCACCCCCAGTTGTGACAGTCAGAATGTCCATATCTCTGTAGGGGGTGGATGCTGGCAGGCAAAATTGCCCCTGCTTGAGTACCACTGGTTAAGAGCATAGATTTAGGAGTCAAAATGACTTGCATTCAAAGCACATATTGGGGTATGTGAACTTGGGGAGGTACTTGACTTCTTTGGGACTCAACTGTTTGATGGAAATGAAGATGGTGCCCACCTCATACCCTTGTTGGTGGGATTAGCTGAGATCATTTGAGAAACACGTGATGGTAGAGATCCCTATGCATTCCCTGAAAGCTTGTCCATTTTCTGCCTGGACATAAAGCCAATGTACATTTCCTAGCCTCCCCTGCAGTTAGATGAGGTCCAATGACTAAGATCAAGCTAATGGAATATGAGTGAGAGTTATGTGCTCCAGGTCCATGGTGAACTTCCATGATCTTTCCCTGCCTGCCAGCTGTTCATAAGGTCTCCGAGGCTGCAGAGGATGAGGGCTCCATATGATAGAAGCAACTTGTGTCTCTATTTGGCTGCATGGAGCATAACCAAACTCTCTACCCTGCCACTGCTGACTGCACTTTTTGTAAGTGAAAAATAAGCTTTTGTTATGTTAAGTCACTGAAATGTGGGTTATCTGTTACAGCAGCTAGCATGATACTAACTTCTACATGTGCCTAACAATACGTTTGGCACATAGCAAGCATCAACAGATGTTAGATAATATCCTTTTTACTAATGATTAGTGAATTCTATATTAGTTTTCTTAACCTGACAGACAATTGGAGATCAGTGAGGGGAGGAGATGGGAACTGAGCTGATTGACATATATCACAGTGTGTGTTTGTCTAAGTCATGAAATTTGACGGACGAGTCAGCATTAGTTTGTCAGACATTCCAGAACAATCTTGTCGGCCCCACCCAGCATCTGGAAAGCTAGCTGCCTTGGCTCTCGCAGAGCATGGATCATTCCCACCTGTAAGTGGAATCTGTGATGCCCTCCCTCTAGGCCAAGCCCAGATCCATGCTTAGATCCAAGTAAAGAACATGATTTAAGGGGAAGGCCCTTTGGGTCCCCAAATTTCTTTTTTTGTCAAATGCTAGAATTTCACATTTCTGCAGAGAACTATAAATAATGTACACTGGGTGGAGGCAATACTTAAAATAGGAGTTCAGACGGGTGAAATGACAATGAGGACTCTCAAACCCACAGGGAAGACCTGGCGTCTATGTTCTTCTTTGTCCTTGGCCATCATCCTCTGCCTTTCCTGGTATTGAAGATGTTTACAACATTGAGCTTTGGAAAGACTGCAAATACTTCATATACTTTCTTTCTACAAATGCTTTTTGCACACAGCTATGCTAGGCTGAATAATGGCCCCTCAAAGAAGCCTACACCCTTATTCCTGGAACCTGTGAATATGTTACCTTCTATGGTAAAGGGGACTTTGAATATGTAATTAAGTTTAAAATCTTCAGATGAGGAGATTATTCTGGATTTTATATATGTAGGCCTAATCACAAGAGTTTTTAGAAGAGGAAGGCAGGAGGAACAGAATGAGTAGCAGGAGATGTGACAACAAAAGCAAAAGGTGGGAGTGCTCTGAGGAAGCAGCCTTGAGCCAAGGGATGCAGGGGGCCCTAGGAGCTGAAAAAGGCAAAGAAACATTCTCCTCTCAGAACCTTCCAAAGGAGCCAGCCCTGCCAACACCTTGACCTTAGCTCAGGGAGGCTTATTTTGGATTTCTGGCTTCCAGAACAGTGAGATGATAAACTTGTTTTGTTTTAGGCACTTAATTTCTAGCAATTTGTGACAGCAATAATAGGAAACTAATACACCAACCAATTGCTGTTGATAGGTTGAGGAGCTGGGGGAAAAGTAACGGTTCCTCTGCTCTGGACACGCTCAATGAGCTCACTGTTCATCGAGATGGACAATTAAAAAACAATTGCAATTAGTGTCATTTTCAGAGAAGATAAACTAGTCCAGTTTGGGGGTTAAGTCAGATTCTTTCAAATCGTGACAGAAAATCCAGCACAAGCTAGCTTCAGTCAAAAAAAAAAAAAAAAAGATTTAGTGACTTTAACATGCTTAATATGAGGAGCTCAAACAGTGTCCTCATACCTCTCTCTCCCTCCCACCCTAGCTGTTATTCCTGCCTCACCACCTCCATATACCCTGTTAGTTTTGCTCTCTTGTGGGGAAGATGGCTGTCAGCAATTCTAATAAAACAAAAGTCCAATTCATCAAGTGAGAAAAATGATTTCTTCTTCCAGAATTTATAGGACAACCATCAGAAGTATTCTGATTGGCTGCTTTGGGCCAAATGCTAATCCCTGGACCAACCTTTGGGACCATGGGAATCATATAGTAAGACTGGTTAATTCTAGGGCATATGTGAACACCTGGGGACAGGGGGCAGGTCATGGTGACTGGCTGCCCTATCAGAATCCCATGGAGTACCTGTGATGAGTAATTTTTCAGATGAAGTGGAGCATTTCTTTTCAGAAGGGAAAAACATGCTGGACAGATGAACTCCTGAGATGAACATTACAGGCAGGGAAAATTTTGTATAGCTGATTAGAACAAGTTTTAAGTGACTGGCTAAAGAGACCCACCTAAATTCAGGATTGCATGATCACCATCACCTCTCCTCTTTCTTTTTTTTTAAACAAACGGCTGTATCTCCAGTTTCAATTTCTACTAAAAAAGCGCTGCTGCTGAAAAGGTCAGAGCTATCTTGGCTCCCCATTTTGCCATTCACCCTATTATATTTTGGGCTAAGAACTTCTAAGAATCAAGCCCTGAGTACAGCTCTTGGGGACCTCTTTGCAAAGACTAACTCAAATGGATGTAATTAATCATTGTAACTATTTAATTTTCTAATGGAGAATGTCAGTCTTTCCTAAAGAAGCAGCGCTCCTGAGTTCTGGCAGCATTTCATACCTAGAATTAGCTCTCTGCCCCTTTTGCCCTGGCCCTGATCTTTTCTGCACATTAATATAGCTTATTTGGTTCCTGTGGAGTTGACCATGAGAGCCATCGAGTGAATTTTCTTCCACTGTGGTGCTGGATTAGGATAATGCCAGTGAGAACCTGCTGATTATCTAAAAATGACTCAAAGAGTGTGTGTCTGACTCTATTAATCTTTCCTAATTTGTGCCAGTCTGCTACATTCAGTTTCAAGGCTTTTCTTCTTGCCTTGATATTTAAATGCTCTCTGTTTAAACTCACCCTCCAATGTTTGTGTTTGGGCTGCTGTGGATGTGTGCATGGGATGGAGGCTAAGTTAGGAGTCTACAGCCCTTGCTCCTACCCCTTTGGAAAGCAGACGTGCTGAGACGGACCTGGTGGGGGGGCATGGAGCAAGTGCTGCTGGGAAGCTCTTTCTTAATCTTAATCTTCCTGATTAACACGCTCTAGTTGTGCTCAGGCCAGGCTGTGGGAGAGGGTTACTCACTGACCAGTGGCCCTTGCCCAGTGTTCTCCATGCACGGTCCACAGTTAGATCTATGGGGGTGAGGGTGCTTATTGGTGTTATGAAGCCAAACAGGTTCCTTAGCCATAAGTGGTTTAAGGGAACAATGTACTAAACCAAGTGAAACATGTTTCTTCCCTGCAGAACTTCTCAGGAGCCTTGATTTTTGCTCATCTGTGCTGGGGATCTCTAAGAAGAAGATAAAACATAACATTTCTCAAATTTGTTTGGCAACAGACTAGCAGCTTTATTCATTCACTTAACAAATGTATATTTGGTGCTAACCACACACTAGGCTCTCTGCTAGGCACAGGGTGTGTCCTTTTGAGAAGAGCAGACTCAGGTCCACACCTGCCAGGATTAGTGTTCCAGGGAACCTCCTGGGACACGCGGCCCTGGCCCACTGTATTTCCTTGGAATAATAGGTTTCTGTGGGGTTTGTGCCCGAGTCTTCTTGCTCTCAAGAACTGATTTATGGACTGAAATGGAGCAGTTTGAACGGGAGAATGGCAGATATTGTTTATTGCCACAGAACACAACCATTAGAGAGACGAAGCCTCTGTTTTATGGTCATTTATATTCTTGTGAGATTTTATAAGTATATATTTACCCTGGTTAAGGGTTCAAAATAGCTATACTTGGCTCTTTAACTGGATGTTAAGCCCCTTGTTGAGATCATAGTCTATTTTCTGTTTTCCTTTTTTTGTTCACAAGTGACAGAAACCCAACTTTAGATAAATTCCTGGCTTTCATAATCAAACAAGGACAGAGCAAAAGTGAAGTTGGCTTTAGGTATCACAGATCCTGCGAATCAAATACTCTGAAGACATTCTGCCTTCACCTCTCTGTCTCTTTCTGTCTCTCATATACACATACACATGTGTGTACATATGTGAACACCTGTGCACATGTGTGTGCACGCACATGCACACACCTTTGCCTCCCTTTGTGTGTCATTTCATTTCCTCCCCTGTAGTCATCTCCTCTACCTTCTGGGAGAGGTAGCCCTGTGATAGCCCCAGAGACGGAGTCCTACATCTCCCTGGCCATAGAATAAAGAGAGATCTGGTCATCATCTCCAGTGATAAAGCCTTAGAGCAGAGCTCTGATCAGCCTGTGTTTCTGTGTCCATCAGAGACCATTCCTGTGAGCGTGGAGATGGGATGCACCGGGATGATCCACTGTCCTACTTCATGGCCTTGTGCACATGCTGCTTCACCAGGAGGGAAATAGACGCAGAGGGCAGTCAAAATGGTATGCACTGCATTTCACACCATCTGGGAGCATTGAGAAGGTTGGAGGCACTTAGTGGATAGTTGCTACATAAGTAGAACAATGGGACATAGAATAATGAATAGGATGTGGGATTGTTTATATTAAAGAATATGTTTCTTTTTTTCTAACACAGTCCGGGGATATAGTAGACGCTCAGTGAAAATTTGTATAATCTCTGTTTTGGTTTGGTATTATATAAAGTTTTGTTGTATTTGTTTCCTTTTCTTTGGAAGCCTCTGAACTTAAGAAGATCTTTATAAACATTTGTATTTTATGATTTTGTGTGTGTGTGTGTGTGTGTGTGTGTGAATTTTGGTGAGCTTTTGACAAGTTTCTGCCCCCAAGTAGATTCCCTCTTTTCATCCCTAGTACTGAAAGTGCTTTCTGTTTCTCATTAGCCTCCTGGCTTTCTGAGCGTTAGGTCCTTCGCTTCTTGTCCTTATAAAGATAGTCGACCTTCACTTTATCATTCACTTTAATGAGGTTGCACACAGAGATACAGGTCTGTATGCACTTGCCTAATTGCAGCCCAAGAAACCTCATGCCATTTTATAGGCTGATGAAACACACAGGTAGGGATGGCCCAGTGGTGGTTGAACAGTGACCTTGGGCTGGAGAATTAGTGCCGAGGGTCTCTGGACTCCTCCTCTTTCTCCCCTGTATCTCTCCTGAAACACAGCTTCACACAATCTCAATTCTAATGGCTGCCTTATTAGGAAAGATGGAAGTGAACACCTGTGTGTAGGGGGCTGTCTAAACATATGGCTTATGCCTCTAGCACAGAGGCTGTTCTGTCTATTCTTTGCTTCTCTTCTAAGCTGCAGAGAGGATTAGGCAGGGCTGGAGCAGAGAACAAAAATATATTAGTCATCCTCATAATAGGTAATCTTTTTTGAGCATTCATTACGTGCCAGTCATTGTATTAGTTCCTTTATAGTTAACAGCTCATTCAATTTTCAGTCATTTGAGTGTTATTTTTCCTATTTTATAGTTGAAGAAACAGGTTCAGAAAAATTAATGTTAAGTGACTTGTCTAAATTCACATAGTTAATAAAAGTCAGGTCCAGATTTGCTTGAAGGCAGTTTGATTCCAGAGCACCTTCTCCCACACCCTATATACCCCTACTCTCATGCCAAATAAACATACACACTCTATTTGCCTGTGAACTGAAAAGAGAGGAGGGATTTATACTATACCAATCAGTGTACTTGACAGTATGCTCCACATGCAGGCAAGGCTGCACGGTCCTGGAAGGTGAAGGCTGGAAGACTCTCTCAGGTCCTGGCTTGATGGGCTCATTTGCAGAGGAAGAAACAGGCTGAGAGAGGAAAGTGGCAAATTTAGTGTCTTGACTTCCGGGACCCCACGCTCTCTCCTTATTCTAGGACCTTGCAGAATAGTGGCATTCAAAGTGTGGCTCACTGGCCATATGTATCAAAACCACCTTCAACAATTGGAGAGGTTGTATATTCTGTGCACCCCTGTCCCCAAACCCCTGCATTGGAACAATTCCTATGTCTTGTAAGTTCCTTACAGAAATTTTGTGCACTATAACATTTGTGAAAGATAGTTGTTGAGTTCTGGGGTCAGAATTTTGAGTTGCAGGTAGTGTTGTACAGCTGGAGGCAGATGTGGTTTGGAGGAAAATAAGCGTGAGTTTGAAGGTCAATGTGTTTGTTTCCTTCTACAAGCCTTAGTTTGTTCATCTGCAAAATGAGCATCAGACACCCACTTATCTGATAAAGCGATGTTGAGGGTGAGATGTAGTTTGTAAACAGAAGAACAGCTCCATGCAGAAGTTAGCAGTGGGCATTGGAGAAGAGGAGGACCTTGTGTGGAATTTACATAGATCATGTGTCTACCCTGGGGGTCCTTGTGTAGGGATGAATCTCATGATCCATGTGTTTGCTTGTCTTTCAGCTTTCCGGGGTGGGAGAAATCCCAAGGGCAGGTGGGGCCTGCAGGTGGTCATTGGCTGGTTAGAACTTAGGTGGTTGTGTTACCACCTAGCAGACTTTCTTTATGCCTCTGGCCACCTCCACCATGTGTAGCTGTGGTCTACCTGGTCCCCTTCACTTGCCTTGGATATCCCTCTGTCCCCTTGCTTGCTGCTCAGCCCTCTCCCTTACCATCTCGTAGTAGAAGTTCAGATCCCAAAGGAGCAGAGCTGGAAGAAGCTCTTGAAATAATCTACAGATGAAAGTTTCTAATGTTTTCAGCATTTCTCAAATCCTAGTACACAAACCACTGGTGGTATTTGCAATTTGTTTAAGTGATTATGGACAAATACTCAATTTTTCATTACAGTGATGTTGTAGTTACGTGGATACATATTAGAGCAGAACTTAAGTTCTTCAGATTTATGGTAAGGTTATAAAATTTCCTTTTAAATATGTTTGTTAACATATATAATAGTACAGGAGTTAACGTGCAAACATTATTATAATGTCGTGTGGAGGGAAAGCCCTCATCATTCCAGCTAATGTCCACTCTGGGCCTTAAGTCAAATGTGGTTAGGAAAGGAAACTAAATCCCTGCAAAATGCTCTCTAAAGTCAGCTGAAATACATTTTGGAGTAAAACCTCTGTCTTTTCCTTTTGACTATGTATTTGTTTGTTGGTGATCCTTAGTAGGGAAAAAAGCCAGGACCTACAGCAGCAGGCGGGATTGCACAGCAGGGGTGGGAGGGAGGGAGAGGCAGGCAGTGGATTCGCCCATCAAGGCTCCTCTCTGCTGAGTAGGAAGCTCAGGATGGTGTCTGGGGCCATCACCACCGTGTCCTCAAAGCCCCAGCCTACTGTAGAGCAATCTTTGGGGCCTCTGATTCTGGGGTCTGTGTAAGGGCAGCAGAGTAGCTGGGCTCCGTCCCCATGCCCTCTCTGCACTCACACAGTTCATAAATCAGAATGCCATGTAGAATTCCACTGTAATTTTTAAAAATGGAAGTGGAAAGGGGTTTCCTTAGCAAAAGCTGGAAATATTGCTGGTATAGTAGAAAGAGCATAGGCTTTGGAGAAAGATGAGTCTGACAAATCCTAGCTTTGTCATTCACTAGAAATGTGATTTGTGGTAAATTAACTAATCTTTGTGAACCTCAATTTCTTCAGTGTTTAAGTTGACCCTCCCTGTTTCTCAGAGTTTATTATGAATATCAAATTAAACAACATTTAGGAAAGCACGTAGCATCATACTTGGCATGTAATAGACACTAGGTAATTAGGAATTTTTATTGATTATCATCATAATAATAATTATGCCATCTCTCCCAAAGTTATTTGTATTATAAGAGGGTGCAAAGCTCTAAGCTAGGATATTAGACTCAATAAGGAACTTTCAGGCATCCAAGAGTAGAGTGTGTACATGCTCGGGTGTGCAGGGGAGAGGGTGGGTGGTAGAGGTGGAGTTTAGTCCCTGATGTGCATAAACAATGTCATATCTTTGTAAGTGCATGGTTAATTTTTGTTAGGGACCACAGTCATCAGTCATCCTCTGCTGAAGCCACAAAATTCAGAAATACACTTCTTGTCTAAAAAACAAAAACAAAACCAAAAAAAAAAACTTAGCACGACAGAAAGCAAAGGAGAGAGCTCTGAGTGCACACCCAGGCAGTGTCTAGGGCATGAAGCAGTTTCCACAGTGGTCATCCTATGAACCAATCTCCGAGAATGTGCTTTCTTCCCATGGGATTCCTTGTTTTGGAGAAGGGAAAATAAATTGACTCATTCTACTTATGGACCTAGGAGGTTATTCATAATGACCTTTTTTCTTCATTCCAAATGAATTCTTGCAGGAGTCAGTACCCTGAGCCAGCAGTGCTGAGGAAATGCTCTCATGATAATGGATTATCTGAAATGACCCCCATCTCCACCCTTCCCACTCTGTCTTCCCATCCTTCAGTACACTCTATCCTGGCCCAATTAGAAACACACAATGACTCATGTTCATGAAGTGTGTTTTGAACTTTAAGTTGCCTCTTCATATTTTTAAATCATTGCATTTAAGTCTAATTCAATAAGACTGTGTATTTCCTTCAATTTAATCTGTGAGCTGCTTTCGCCTACCTGTTGCTAGGACAACCAGTGCCTGCTCTGGCTTTTGCTTGTTGTCCAGGCGCAGGCTGTGTTAATTAACTCCCTGAAATTGCAGGCCAGGTAATCAATACCAAATGTATGGACTTGGCTGGAATGTTTTAATTAAATTTACAGTAATTTTATTTGCAGCTTCTTCTGCAATCTGCATGGTGAGCAATTGATTTTTATTTCAGACACAATGGTCTGCTCGCTAGCCAGGTCATCCCTTCTCCTAAGTGCCTTTCTCCATCCGCTGAACCCCTCTTAAATGAGAAATAGCCAAGGCAAACTATTAGTTCAAATAATAATAAAAAAGAAACTAACCTTAAAATATCAGGATGGGTGATTTTTTACCAGTTAAGCCTCCCACCACCGGCCCCAGTTGGATGTGTTTTGTATGAAATGAATTCAGAAGACAGACTACTAGGATCCTGTGGAAAACATCCAATTATGATGGGTAGGAAATACAAATACTGTGTGTTGCAGGCACCTCTCTGCTGCTTAAAAGAAAAGACATAAAATATTGCCCTCTACCACCAATATTCTTGGTTAAAAATAAACATATCCTAAAAGAGTTGAGCTGTGTGCTGTTTAGAAGACCCTCTCCTCTAATTTTTTAAGCGTAAGGGTTAAATATTTGGGCTCCCAAGACAGATAAACCTGGGGTTTACATCTCAGCAATGTCACCAAGACAAGTTTATCAACTTTTCTTCCTGTCTAGAGGAGAAGTCATCATACCTACCTTACAGGATGTTGTAGGATGAAATAGAGTACACAGGGTGGGGTGCATTGGATCATGATGTTAAGGCCATGAACTCTTGAATCAGACAGTCTGGATTTGTGCCCCAGCTCTATCATTTGCTCTTTGGATGAATTCAGGCTAAGTGCTTACGCTTCCAAGGCTTCAGTCTTCTCACTTCAGAAATAAGGACATTGCTAATTTGTCTAGTAGAATTACGGTGGGGATCCTATGAAATAATGCATGAAAAGCATGGACCTCAGTGCCTGGCATATACATTCACTAGGGTTTTCTTGTGTTTGAGAGTTCATCACTTTGTTGGGCGGTAGCTGTATGGTGTCAGCCAAGTGGGTTCCTTGGGTGTAAGGACCGAACCTGTGTTGATTGCTTGGGAGTGATGGAAGTTTATTGCAAGGATCCTTGAAAAGTCCACGCAGAACTAGAATATGTCCCACAGATTAGTGTTAGCCACACTAACACTCTAGATTCTGTTTCTCCCTGCATGGAGGCCTTTAGAAATACCACCAAAGTCTTTATCTTTGTTAAGGGTAGGAACCTGAGCTGAACACCCTACCGTTTTCTTTGTTTACCCTGCATTCCCACTTTCCACAGAGTTCTCTTGAGTAGTTTCTCTCCCATTAGTAATGGGGAGCTATTCCTGGACAATTTCCCTTTAACCACTTCAGAATCAGTTGAATTCTCTTCCGTTTGGGTATGACCCTGCTCCAGTCCTCTGTGGTAGGGGCAGAGGCTGGCAGTGGTTCCTCCACTGAAGAAAGCAGCCTATCAATCATGACTAAAACAGGCATAAAACAAAGCAAGAGAGCCCTAGCAATGTGCCCTGATCTAAGACTTTTATTTGCAGATAAAAACTTTAATTGTTTGAAATACGTATTAGAAATTTACTAGATATCATTGCATGAATGAAGAAAGGCAGGAACAATTTAGAGAGGCAAGCATGATTCTATATGATTCCCTTCAAAATGGTGGAGAGGCAGCCAACCACTTACTCTGCTAATGTGTTTCAATAGCCATTTTCTAAGAATGGATTTAACTAAAGGCATTATTGGCCACAGGAGCCTGGAATGGCCATTGGAGAATAAGAGTGAGATTTTCTTATGGTGAACACCTGACTAAAAATCCTTTCTCTCTGCCCACATCTTACATTCCAAATAAACAGAAATTTAATGAGAATGTATTCATTTCCCTTCAAAGGCAACTGTAGAATATTGTATTGGAAGAGCTTCAGCTAATAGAAAAAAAATATGTGTCCCCTGGTGAAAATAGAGTCGTCATGCTAGAATTTGAGGATATTTCCCTTGGCAATAAAATTAATCTTTTTTTCATTGCTTAAGATGATTTCCTGATGGGAGACACTGTGTCTGTGGAGATATTTTTGCTAATTTATTTGAGTCCAGTTAGAGAATTGATTCTAGTTCATTGTAGCCAGGGGATGGCTGACCCTTGCAACTGCTTATTTCCTCTAGTTAAGTTTTCCCGATAAACACCTCTTTTTCACTCATTCTTTCTTCACATATCATGGCATCTAGGCCCAGAAAAACACATTAGGCAGAAACTTAAATCTATGAAGAAGTTATGATTGAGTGATTTGAGGCCCAGTCACCCACCCTTTCCTGTAGAGATGAAGGAGTGCCATAGGTGGGGAGGTGGCCATGACCTCCAGTGTTAGAATCTGCCCTACACCCCCACCTCAGGAGGCCTGGCTCAGGACTGTGTAAGATTCCTGGAATCTTGGAGAGCTCAGAATTGTCTTAAAAGAACACTAACAAAACTGAAAACCAAACAAAACTCATGTGACTTTTTGGTCATTTGTCTTGTCATTGCCCACGAGCAGATTTTCGTCTACATATACGATTTCATGTCATTATTATGTGGGGTGCCTTTGTTCTCTAACATTTCTTCTCTCTTTCCCAACTGCCAAAGCCCCAGCATTGTGTGCATTCACCAAGTTTCTGCTCTGTCCTTAAGACCCAGGTTGAGTTTAACAGTCGGCACACTCTGTGATCCCTCAAATGCGACAGTGATCTGGGAGAGTTTGGTATGGGCTCAGTGCTCATTATTTCCACAAATAAGAGCAGATGCACAGATAATAAAATAACACAGTAAATAGGTATACAATGCTAACCATGTACAAGGTACTAAGTTATTACATTTATAAACTCATTTACTTGTCATAGCAGCCCTCTGAGGAAAGTACCATTATTATCACTTTCTTGTAAGAGGAAATTGGGGCAAAATGAACTTAAGAAGCATACTCCAAATCGCATGATTGGTAAGGGGAAGAGCTCAGATTTAAACCTAGGAAGCCTGACTTCAGAATCTGATTCTATTTTCAGTGTTCCTACTTTTGAAAATTATTTGGTGGTTCTCTTCCCAGTGGGTTTTCCTTCCTCACTCCACTTGGGTTATTCATCCATTTATTTACTTATTCATTCAATTATTCACACATTCAAAAAATATTAACTTGACCCAGTGTGCCCACTCTATGCTAGACCCTGAGACTAAAGCCATGAACAGCATGGCTACTGGTCTATCTGTGGGCGTATAGTCTAGCAGGGGAGTCAGACGAACAAGTGATTATAGGATTAACTGGCTGTTTATAATTTCTAGGTGCATTTAATACCATTGCATTCAATATCTCCTGGAACAGTGGAAGGATGTGAACAGGTTCATGGAGAATATATGAAAAGGGGGCAAGAACTGGGCAGGGAGAAGGAAGGCTGTTCAGGCTGTTGCAACAGGCTGTGCAGAAGTCTGGGTGAGAGGGGGCAAGGCAAGAGAGGTGCCTGGTTTCTGAGACATGGCAGGAGTTTTTTCCATTCAAGAATACCTGAAGCAAATATGACTAGATGCTAACAATTGGCAATTCTGAGTAAATTTTAAATTTTATTTATAAAAAGAAAGGAACAGAAAAAAAAATGCAGACTGGAGCATTTCAGACTTATTGTTTCTTGAAAGTGGGATAGTATCCTGTGTGAGGGTCTATTCTGACTTGGAATAAGATGGTGGATTGACCCTGTAGTCTGGGAATAAGAGGCAGGCCAAAGGCAGCCTTTAGCTTTAGCCTAATGGGCCAAGTGTTCTGAAGGAGAAACAGCAGGTCTCTTTGTGCCCGTGGTTTGTGGGTAGCGTCTCTCCACCTTAGGGAGTAGTAGGTGAGAGAGGCCACCTCTAAACCCAGATGAATGCATAATGAATCTGTTATATCGGGGCTCCATTTCCCTGCCTTGTCAGAAGAGTGAGCATATTAAACACATGTGTTCCATTGTTGGGTGTGGTATTTGATTAAGTAAAGGGCTTGGCTTCATGATCTAGGCCCTGCAAATCGTGGGATTTATATAAACCTTGTCAGGGCCTCCTCTGTGTGTAATGCTCATGTCAGGAGTAGATGACTGGGAAATCGCTCCTCTGACCATTCAGATGTGGTCCCCACCTGGAAGATGAAAAGGGATGACCCAGAATCACCCAGTCTCAGAGATGAAGGGTCTGCCTAAAGGTCATCTGACCAGTGATTTCCAAATCTGACTGTTCATCCCAAGCAATTGAGAACATTTGTTAAAAACAGATTTAAAAAAATTATGGAGATACGGATTTAGAAGGTTTGAGATGGGGCACAAGAACCTACAAGCTGATACTTCAAAACCTGGATCTAGATTAGTGCTTCTCCTCTGGGGGAACTTGTTAAAATAAAGGTTCCTTTTCAGCAGATCTGGGATGAGGCCTAAGATTCTGCATTTCTAGTAAGTGGCCCAATGATGCTGCTGGTCCAGGGGATCATCCTTCTAGTTGCAAGGACTTACAATCACTTTGAAATGAGTGAACTTCTTTTTCACTTGTATTTGAATTCTTCTAGAGATACAGAGCTCTCAGCCATATAAGACAGTTCCTACCATTTGAGAGAAGTTTCTGTTATTAGTATGATTTTTCTTTTATTGAGTTGAAATCTCTATGCTGGTAACTTCTAGAAGGTACTATAGTGGAGTGGTTAAGTGTAAGCTCTGGAGACAGATGACCTCATTTGGATCTTGGCTCTGACTTTTGCTAGCTTTGTGACTTTGACTAATACATGACCTTCCTATGTCTATAAAATAGGGTAATAATAGTACCTACCTCATAGGATTACTGTAAATTCATAATAGCATTAATCCATGTTCTGGTCCAATAGGATGAGAACAACACTTGGCATGGAGTAAGCATTTATAAGCATTTTGTTGTTGGTGCAGCTGCATTTCAAGCAGAATCAATTCAACATCTGTCCTACGTCATTTCCCAATCTGAGGCATTAATAGACCAGGTAGCAAACTATAAATTGCTGCCAAGACAAAAGTTAGAATTTACCCTTTCTAGCATTCCACCAACTTTTCCAGCCTTCACAGTCCTGGTGTTGGGTGTTGCTCTGATCTTTACAATTTGATCTGCCTAGTATTACCTTGTGCAGACAGAAATTAAGAAATCACGCACAATGTGGAAGAGGGCTTTTCTTCCAGGAACACAGTAATTTGAATATAAGCCATTGTGATTTCATGTTAAGCTTGGAAATTTCAATTTACAACCCCAAACAGTGGAAGAAGAGAAAATTGTTTTTCTTTTCTTAAAAAAATTACTAAATATTTTGGACATACAAGAATATATAAGAATACTCTAGAAAATACTTGTATATGCACCTTCTACCTTAAGAACTAGAATATGAGTACTACTTCAAGTCTCCCTGTATGACCCTCCCCAGTTGTACCCCTTCTTTTTTTCAGAAGAGGCAACCACTATTCAGAATTTAGTATTTATCATGTTCACATATTTGGGTTATTCTTTAACTATAAACGTATGTATTCCTAAGCAATATAAGATATTCTTTTGTGTGTTTAAAATTTTTATATTATGTATACTTCTGCAATACATAATTCCTCTTCTTCTTCTAATATACAGTTAAAACACATGCTTAAAAATTCAATTCACTTATTTGTTCCAGGCTGTGTAAACCTCCTCCTTCCACTAACCAGCTATTTCTGTTGATGAATGAAATCAGAAGAGTAGTGGATATAAGGAAGTGGGAAGAAGGGACTGGATGGGAAAATAAATCTCAGTCAGTATCTTAAAATAATATCTTCTGTACTGATAAGGACAATTAAATTGGCACTGATGAATATATGGCTAATGGTATAAGAGCACTGAGTAATATCCTGCCTCTCAAACTCTACTGTCTATGCCTGTCATCTAGGGATCTTGCTAACATGTAGGTTCTAATACCACAGGTCTGGGGTATGAGCTGAGATTCTACTTTCCAGCAAGCTCCCAGGTGATGCAGTTGCTGTGGTTCTGGGCCAGGCTTTGAGTAACAAGGGTGCATGGACAGAGCACACATTTGTCTTAGACCTGAGTTTGAATATTAGCTCTTTATCTTGGAGAAACTTGGGAAAATTTGTTTTCAGTACTGTGGCTCTTATCCTTGGCTGCACATTATAAGTCACCTGGGTTACAAATCCTGTATCCAGGTTGTACCCCAGATCAGTTAAATCAGATATCTAGAGATGAGACCTAAGCATCAGTAGTTTAAAAAATTGTCCGAGTGATTTCATGGTGCAGCCAAAGCTGAGAACCGTTGCTCTAGGGTGAGGGTTCTCAAACTTTAGCACCCGTCAGAATCGCCCATAGATTTCTGGGTCCCAGCCCCAGAGTTTCTGATTCAGTGGTCTTGCACTGGGCCTGAGAATTTACATTTCTGTCAAGTTCCAAGGTGACACTGATGCTGCTGGCCTGACTTAAGGGCCTAAGTTCTTATCAGTAAAATGAGTGTAAATATTACTCATCTTTTGGCCCATTCATTGGAGGATCAAGGAAATAAAACAGCATGATGTTCAGCATGTGGTAGACAATCAAGAAATGGTGGTTTCCTTCTGTTATTACTAAAAGTATTGTTATGCCTCTGCTTAAATTAGGTGTTTATTGAATCACTAGACAGTTTACCCGTAATATTAATTAGGTTATTCTAACTTAACGTCTCTGTGTCTTAACTTCCTGCTCAAAGAATCACTTCTGACTGTGATTAAATTTGTGCTAGCACCTCTCAGAGGGATTTAACTCGTCCTCTGGTCACAGTGATGCTCTTGTCAGAGACTAGCCTTGTTTAAATTTTCCAGACCACCTGTATATATACCCAGTGGTCAACAAGTGACCCATTGTACACAGTCTACCTGGTTGTGTCTGGTAAATCCATCATGGTCCTTATCTAGTTCTTTTTTTTTTTATTTTTTTTAAGAAGAACCCTACAGGTCTTGCTTTCCTGGTGGTAGAACCTGAGCCCCCAGGACTTCAGTATGTATAAGACCTGGTTGTCTCTGGATGGGCTGGCAGATGGGAAGGGAGTAGGTAGATGGACCCCTCCCTAGGCTTGATGCTCTATTGTGAACACTTTTCCCCCTCTGGTGTATACCCTGGTGTATGCAGCAACTCCATTGTGATTTTTCTCCTCTTGAGTATTGTGTTTGCACACAGCTCCTTCTCAGTAAGAATGGTTCCCAGGTGGTATTCTCTGGCCTGAAGGCTGCTACTTCATTATCGTCTTTGTTAACCTGAGAATACCGCCCTTTGGGTTCGGCAAAGAGCATATCATTCCTGCTAAATTCACTGTGTCAAAAACAGCTCCTTGCTGGGCTTTGGAGCTTCTTGGTGAACTGCAGCTATTGATCTTCCTTCCAGCATTGTGAATAATGCAGACAATACAGTTTCTGGGTGCCTTCTCTGAAAACTGCCCAGATTTTGGACTTCAGCTTGATGCAAACTGCATTATAAATGTGTCAAGCTTATGCTGACAGCACTGAAAGCACATTGGGGTAAACATTTGTGTTTGCTAAAAATGCCTCTAAAGAATTGGAAGTATTTCATCAAAAGATTTATCTGTGTGTTTTGGGGGGGTGTTTTAAAGCTTTATATGACCCAAAAGCAATGGTTCCTGAGTGTCTCTTTTTTCAGTTTCTGTACTTTTCTAACCTTACGCTTCAAAAGGAAAATTGGAATGAAAAGGTTAATTCTTGTTTAAAATTGACTTGTGTCCCTTCCGAGGGATGAAAGATTTTAATTGACAGGTTGTTTACTATAGACAGGAGTTTTTGGCTTTGATGTGACTATTTTGCTATCTCTTTACGTTTCTTAGCAAATCTGGGTTTAGGGATCAGATCTGTTGCCTAAGAAAAGATGGCAATTATCACTAAGAAATTGCTGGGTTAATTAGGTCTGTCAATAATTCAGAGGGCAATTGGAGCAAAGCTGAGACAGGTTTAGAGCCAATGCTTGTTGCTGTTTTATGAAACAGTCTGAAATAAACCTCTCTTAGGTCAATAACTCTGACTTGGATAACATTCTACCTTTGGAGGTGAATTTAGGCAACTGAACCCAGTAAAAGCTTTGTGTTTATTAGGATCCACTAGCCATCAGACATTAAATTCTTTGCTATTTTAGAACCTAAGCTGGGGGAAGGAAATATTAAGGAGAGATTAATGTTGCATGTCCATTTCAAAATTCAGTCTGTATCTATGTGATGGTAACCAATGTTGTGGCCACATTTTATAAATAAATGGTCTTTTAATAAGGATGATGTAGTGCTGAATAGAATATATACATCAGTATTGATTTTTAAATATGTGTAAGGAAGATGCTTTTGTAATAATAATAGTAATAAGAACAAAACAACAACAACAATAATAATAATGATTCTAATATATTGGGTATCTACTATGTGTCGAGTACATGAATATGTTATCTCCAGTTCTCATAATGACTCATAAAGATAGGAATTATTAACCTCATTTTACAGATGAGGAGACTGAAGCACAGAGAAGTTAAATGATTTGCTCAAGGTCACATAGCTGATAAGTGGCAGAGCTAAGAACTTAACTCAAGACTGTGTGGCTCTGAGCCTGCTTCCCACTAAGAAGGCAAATGGTTCAAGGGTAAAATGGTCCATGGGGGCGTTCAGAATGCCTGAGGTGATATTCTACTTGTACCAAGAACTGTAGTATAAATCTGACTTTTTGGCTCTAACCTTGTTCACCCAGGAGGACTCATCAGTAGTGTTTTCTGCAGATGAGCAGGGGAAGAGCCCAAAGGCAAGGTTTGGATTTGCTGAACACCTATTATAAATTGGGAAGCTGAACGAAGCACTGCACAAATATTAAATCCTTTAATTATCACAAAAATTTGGGGAGGTAGATTTTCGTATCTGTATTTTACATATATATGGGAATAAAAAATCTTGGTCAAAGTCATATGGCTTGTGAGCAGACAGAAAAAGGATTTTTTGCCTTAAAAGTTTGTAAAATGTCAAAGGACAAATACAAACCTTCCTGGATTTTTCAGCATGTAATGCCCCATATTTGATACTATGACTAGATTCTACAAATATAGGAGCATGTTAGTTATATTTTGGGTTAGTTGTTCTATCTATCTATATTTTAACATTAAAAATAGAGAAAAATATTCTCTATAGTTTAATACACATCCATCAAATCAAGTTGAAATCTCCTTTGTCCACTTCTACTATCACATTCTCTTTCCTTACCCTCCACAGAGATAAATATTATCATGAAATTTTATATGTATAGTCCATTTTTTCTACTTCTACTACAATTACTACATATACTACATACATACCACATTCATAAAAACACATATAATTTTTGTACTTTTTAAATGTATATGAATAGTACCATATGATATGTATTATTCTTCCATTTGCTTTTATCTTTAAAGCTAAATAGGTATGATCTTGGACCATCCTTGAATTCCTAGCATAATGTATCACATCCAAGTAAGATTATTATTTTAAAAAATAAATTGCCAATTTCACTTTATTAACAATTTATTGGGACTTCTACATAAGATTGGTCTATAATTTACTTTTCCTGACCGACTTTACTTGCTTCTGCATTATGGCTTTAGTAGCTTATAAAAATGAATTAGTAGAATTCCACCATTAGAATGGCAACACAGTTAGTTCCATGAACCTGCTCTTCAGCAAAACAAACATAATTGTTGAAAATTATTTTAAGAGAACAATTATTTAAAGTTTCTGAAAGTTTTCCTAAGGGTGTATAATAAATAAAGAAGTATTTATTCAAGAAAATCCACCAAAATTTGGTAAAAGCAGTGGGAATCTGTGGCATTTGAACCATGACTTGTTCCATCTCTCTCCTTCTCAGCTTAGTGTGATGGAAACCATACTCAAGGCAAATGCAACCAAGACCCCTTGTCCCATAAGCTATCAGTTGAGATCTAAGTTATCTTCCTGAGAAAAGTAGACTACTAGCATTTCCTATCTTTCCCAACTACAGTTCCAGAGGCTAAATTCCAGGTTAAATGTGGCTGAAGTTTGAAGGCTCCCTTCTTTCACCCAGCTACCCAGCCACTACTAATACGTTGGAGGCTCTCCTTCAACCATGGCATGCTGAAAGTCCTGGGTCCACTGTCATACTCCAGCTCATTCATATAGTGGAGTTTCTGTGCCCAGGAAAACAAGCAAATAAGAACATAGGGTACTGTCCTATTTAGTATCCTGCTCTTCAAGCAAGGAGAGATGTTATTTAGAGAGAAGCAAGCCTCTGCCCTTGTTTCTAGTTCTGAAGCTGGTGCCTCAGAAATTTTACCCAGTGGGAGATGCAGGTCTTAATTACAGAGAACTTTAAAGCTCTTCCTAAAGGAAATGACTTTATTTGCAGTGTGCAGAAAGTTCAAACCTAAAAGTGCTCTCAAAGACAATGAAGGTCTTGGAGGTAAAAGCAGCAAGCTAAATACTAAACCAGTTAGTTTACCAGAGATATTTAGGGAGAGACATCTAAGAGCTCTCCCTTGGTCAGAACAAACCTCAAACACTGGCCTCAAAAACTCATATAAAGGGATCCAAATTTAATTGAAGCAGACTGTGGAACCATTTATCCTCCAGGGCATTGCCCAAAATAATACAGCAATTATCTGGCGATTAATGGAACCTTATGGCAGGGTGTGATCATGGAAAGAGGCAGTCAAAGGGAGTCCTACTCATACCACTGTCATGCCATGTGGGTTACTGTGGGCATACCCAAAGCTGTGCCTCCAGAGGAACAACATCAAAGGTTACATACCATACAAACAGTGATGAGGAATAGACTTAAAATCGTTCAGCCATTCACTAACAAAATGAACAACCAGCCAACAGAAGTCTTCAGAGGTGGGGCACCAGGTGGGGCACTAGAATTGTTACAGTATTTATCTAAAACGTTCTGTCACCCCACAGCACAAAAGATGAGATATGCAAAGATACAGGGAAATAGGATACATAAACTGAAAAAAAAAGACAACATAAATTTCATGTGAAATGAACCAGATATTAATATTAACAGAAACACTTCAGAGTAGCAATTCTAAACATATTCAAAGAACTAAAGGAAAACAAGGTTAAAGAAGTAAAGTATGGTGACAATGTAGTATAAAATAGAGAATATTGATAGAAATTATAAAAAATAACCCAATGGGAGTTCTGTACAGTTGGCCTTTGAACAACATGAGTTTAGACTGCACAGGTACACTTATGTGCAGATTTTTTTCAATAAATATATGCTACATTGTTATATATGTGATTGGTTGAATCTGTGGCTGTGGAACCAACCACAAATCCAGGGCCAACTGGGAAGTTATACACAAATTTTTGGCTGCATGAAGGGTCAGTGTCCCTAATCCCTGCATTGTACAAGGGTCAATTTTAGTTGAAAAGTAAAATAACTGAAATTAAAAACTCAATGATGGGCTCAATACTAGATTTGAACTGGCAGAAGAAAGGATCAACGAATTTGAACGTAGATCAATAGAAATTATACATTCTGAAGAACATAGGGGGGACACAATGAAGAAAAATGAACAGAGCATCAAATATAGGATACCATTTAGCACAACAACATATACATAGAAGTACCAGAGGAAAGGAGAGGGCTAGAAAAATGGTTGAAGAAATAATGACTGAAAATTTTCCCAGTCTGATGAAAAACCACACATCTAAGAAGCGCAACAAACTGTAAGCAGGGTAAATGTGAAGAGATCCACCCACAGACACATCATAGTATAAATGCTGAAAGTTAAATATCAAGAGATAATATTGAAATTAGCAGAGAATAGTAATTCATCATGTAAAAGAGGGCTCCAATAAGACTAAAGCTGACCCCTCATCAGAAATAATGAAGGCCAGAAATCAGTGGGATGATGTATTCAAAGTGCTATAATTAAAAAAATATTAATGAAGAATTTTATATTCAGCAAAACTATCTTTCAAAAATAAAGCCCTAAAGAAATGACTAAGAAAATATCTCAAAAATAGGGAAAAATCATTAAAGGAATTACATTATTACATTATAAAATATTCACTTAATGCAAAAGAAAGCAGTAAAAAAGAAACAGAATGGAGATGGACATGAGACATACAGAAACAAAAAGTAAAATGGCAATTACATGAAATATGAACAGATTAAACAATCTAATCAAGAGGCAAAGATTGTTAGAGTGGAGAAGGAAAAATAATATTCTATTATATGCTGTCTATAGGAGACACATTTCAGATTCAATAACACAAATAAGCTGAAAGGAAAAGAATGGAAAAAGATATATCATGCAAAGAGCAACCATAAGAAAGCTGGAGTGACTACAATAATATAAAATATTTTTAAATGATATTGCTAGAGAAAATGAGGGGTATCTTAAATAATAAAAGGGCCCATCCTTCGGAAATATATAACAATTGTAAACATACATGCCCCTAAAAACAGAGTCCCAAATACACGACATACAGACAGAATGAAAGGCAGAAATAGACATTTCAAAAGGAATTTAAAAATTTAAAAAATAGGTAGAACACCTGTGCCAAAGATCAACAAGGGTATAGAAGACAGCCTACAAAATGGGAGAAAATATTTGCAGGTCCCATATATAATAAGGAACTTGTATTTAGAAGATGTACAAACTCCTACAACTCAACAACAAAAAGACACATAACCCAACTGAAAAATGGGCAAAGGATCTAAATAGACATTTTTTTCATAAAAGACATAAAAATTGCCAATAAGCACCTGAAAATAAGCTTTGACATTATTAGCTGTTAGGAAATGCAAATCAAATCTATAATAAGATATCACTTCATACTTAGTAGGATAGGCATAATCAAAAAGACAATAACAACTGCTGGAGAAATTGGAACCATCATACACTGTTGGTGGGAATGTAAAATGGTGCAGCCACACTGGAAAATCGTCTGAAAGTTCCTCAAAAGTTTAAACAATGAGTACCATGCAACCAAGCAACCAGCAATTAAACTCCTAAGCTTATATTCAAGATAAATGAAAACATACGGTCACACAAAAAACTTGTACATAAATACTCAAAGCAGCATTATTTATAATAACCCCTAAGAGAAAACAGCCCAAATGTCCAACAACTAATGGATGGATAAATTAAATATGGTATATCCATACAATGCAGTATTATTTGACAGTAAAAAAGGAATAAAATGCTTGTGCATGCTGCAACATGGATGAATCTTAAAAACATTATGCTAAGTGAAAGAAGCCAGTTACAAAGGACCACATATTGTTTGATTCCGTTTATATGAAATATCCAGAATAGGCAGATCCATAGATGTAGAAAGTGGTTGAGTGGTTGCCTAGTACCGAGTGGGGTGAGGGGAATGGAGACTCTAAAGAGTATGGAGTTTCTCTTGGGGTGATGAAAATATCCTAGCATTGATTGTGGTGATGGTTGCACAACTGTGAATAAATGAAATACTATTGAATTGTATGCTTTAAATGGGTGAATTATATAGTATATGAATTATATCTTAATAAAGCTGTTAATAATGAGTGAATAAATGATTGAATGAAAAGAAAAACATTATTTAGGGGTGCTTTGCCCCCTTATTGCTAGTCTATGAAACTAAAACTGTAAAACGCAGGAGTTATCTTTTTATTGTTCATAGAAAAATGAATATAAAAAGTCTGGGCCTGGTGTCTTTGTAGGGGAGAGATTTCTTTTTCCCATTAGATTAAAATTATTTAATGACAACTAGTTTATTTAGATATCTTCTCAAGTTAATTTCGACTGCTTCCCCCACTAAAATATTACCGGTTTCATCTAAGTTAAAGTCAATGATGGTCTTTATTAATTTTAACATCTTGGTTACTAAGTCTATTTTCCAATAAATGTAGCTGGGCCTTGATGGAGAAATGCTGATTCCCAAGTTAAGGTCAGCAAAATATAAGGTTAACCTAAAATGTCTTGTGATGTCCTAAAGTAAGAAAGTGCTGAAACATAATGGTATTATTTAAAAAATACACAGAAACTCATCTATGAGCTCCAAAAGGCCATATCTTTGCTAATTAGATGAACAATATAGATAATAATGGTAGTACTGGATAATTCATAGAATTAACAAACACCTGTGAGTCCATACTGATAGGAACAAATGACTGAATAATTATTTAAGTAAATGAATGGAGAAAGGACAGTTTTTCCTTAAGGAGGATTTCAATTAATAAAGGTAGAATTAAGGATGAAATAGAAAAATCACCATTTTACAAACACCACAATAATAGTTATTGCAGACAAGAATTAACAGTGGATATTGAAATTAGTGAGGAAAATTATTACACTAAGCAGGATATTTGAATTGCCTCAGTGTATTTCCCCACAAGATATTCATTAATTACAAAGGGACAAAGGTGACTTTAAGTGACTTTACACTATCTTAACCACGTGATTATAGTTAACATCACTAGTATGAGCCATATTGATATTACATACTCCTGATATATTACACTGATAAAGACACAACATCACTTCTGCGGTTTTGTTGCTAAAAATGCATAACCTGAGTTTAATTGTGAGAACATATAAGGTAAACCCTATTTAAGGAATATATATATACACACATATATATGTGCGTGCGCGTGTGTGTGTGTGTGTGCGTGCATATATATACATAGTTCTTTAAAGTATCACAGTCATAAAAGAGAAAGGAGACTGGAACTGTCTCAGAGTGGAAGTACTAAGGAGATACGACAACAAACTGCCTCGTTATGAATCTGGATTAGATTGTGGTCCAGATAAAGGATGTTAGACAACTGGTGGAATTTAAACTAGGTCTGTAGATTAGTTAATAATATTGTATTAATGTTAATTTTCTGTTTAGGATCATTATATTATGTTAACATTGGACAAGATATTAACATTTAAAGAAACTTGGGTGAAGGTTATATCAGAACCCTGCATAATATTTCAAATTTTTAAAAATCCTGAAATTATTATGAAATAAAAATTAAAAATATTTTAAAATATTTAAAAGTCTATTATATCTGTGGTTTGGTAGTTTTTCATTTCTAATAGTGTGAGTGGCTTTTCTCTTTTCTTAATCAGTTTCTAGGTTGTTTTTAAATTTATGTCTTTGCCCTAACAGATTCGGTTCTTGTTTTTTATATTGTTTCTATTCCTTTCGTTTGATTGGTCTTCTCTCATTTATTACCTACTATTAACCTTATTATTATTTATTTTACTATTTATTAACTTTATTTTATTATTTTAACTCATACTTCCTTTTAATTTATTTTTAGTTTCTCTTCTAGCTTCCAAATTTAGTAAATTCATTGCTGTATTAGTTTCGTAGGGCTGCCGTAATAAAGTATTGCAATCTGGGCATCTTTAAAAAAAAATTTATTTTCTTCTTGTTCAAGAAGCTCGAAGTTCAAGATCAAGGATCATGTTCTCTAGGAAAGGACCCATTTTTGCCTCATCCAGCTTCTGGTAGCCCTAATTGTTTCTTGGTTTGTGATGGCATCATTCCAATCTCTGCCTCTACCTTCACATGGCCTTCTTCCTGTCTCTGTCTCTTATTTTCTGATAAGCACACCAGTTACAATGTATGTAGGGTCTACTCTACTCCAGTAAGGCATATCTTAATTTGATTACATCTTGCAAAGACCTTTTTTCAAATAAGGCCACATTCACAGGTACCAGGGATTAAAACTTGAACATATTTCCTTGAGGATACAATTTAATTACTAACTTTTATTTTTCTTATTTTTTGATGCAGGCATTTAAAGGGCACACTTTTGTCTCTAAGTAGTATCTTAGCTGCATCCCACAATTTTAAAAATCAAACTTTTGCAGATGTATAATGTGAAGAAAGACAGAAGTGTACAAGTAATATACAACACTCTATGAATTTTCAGTAATTCAACGTACATGTGTAACAAGTATTTGGATTACATAATGTATCTTGCACTCTAGAAGCCCCCTTGAACACTCTTCTAATCACTACCCAGTCAAGAATAATTAGTATCCTGATTTCTAAAAGCATTGACTGGGTTGGCTTGTTATTTAGCTTCAGGTAAATGAGATCATAGATCATGTAGTCTTATGTAACTGGCTTCTTTTGTTAAATATTTTGTTTGTGAGATTCATCCATGTTCTTGTGCAGTGTTGAAAATTGTTCTTTCTTGTGGTTGTCTAGAATTCCATTGTTTATCCATTCTCCTGTTGACAGGCTTTTGGTTAGTTTCCAGTTTTTGGTTAATAGTTACTATGAATATTCTGTATATTTCTTTTAATGAACATGTGTATGCATTTCTATTTTGTATTGTCTGGGAGGAGAATTATTTGGTCTCAGAGTATGAAAATGTTCAGCTTTAGTCAGTACTGTCATATAATTTTCCAAAGTTGTTATGTCAGTTACCTTTCCCTCTAACAGTGTAAAAGAGTTTTAAGTCAGTTCTTGCCAACAGTTGTTATTTTCTGTCTTTTTCCTTTTAGGAATTGTGGATGTGTGATGTTATCTAACTGTGGTTTTAATGTGCATTTCTATGATGAAATCAAATATGTTTTCATAATTGTAATGACCATGTAGATATCATATTTTGTGAGGTGCCTGTTGAAGTGCTTTATTCTTTTTTCTATTCCATTGTTTTCCTTTTCCTTTTTGATTTATAGTTCTTTATATATTCTTTTTATAAGTCCATTGCAGGGTATATGTATTATATATCTCCCATAAGTTTTTCATATATACTATTTATAATTGTCATTTGTTTGAAATATTCTAGAATTGCAATGTAATTTCCTTAATCCATGGTTTATTTAGGTGGATATTTTAGTTACATGTATATATAACATGCATAATAATATACATATATAATGTGCATAATATATTATATATACACAAAACTAAAATGCTCTCCCTAAATAGATGATGGATTAAGGAAATTGCATTTTAATGATAGAATATATACATATCACTTCCAGGTGTTTCCAGGTGTTTTATATACAATTGCATTTTAACTATATGGCATATATATATTGCTTCTTCCAAAGATTTTGTTTTTCCTTTTTAGGTGTATAGATAGATCTGTTTATAAATGTATCAATTGAGGTGACCTTGTAAAGAAAGTTATTTGAAGTAGGAACTATGTCACTAATAATAAATCTTATTAATTATATTAGTCATATCTCCCTATACCCTTGATTTTGGTCATTTTGATCTATTAGTTTCCAAAAGAAGTGTGTTAAAATCTCCCACCTTATGAAATTAAACCATCTTTTGTTTTATGTTTTTAAGATGCATATGATTTTAATATCTTCTTGATGGTTATTTCTCTTTATGCAATGGTTGTTTATGGTTATTTTATTGTGTAATATCCCTTATATTTATTAGTATCCCTTGCTTTAAATACTATTTTATTATAATAATATTGTCACTATACAAGCTTTTAGTGTTGTTTATAATTGTTTTTCTTTTACCATTCCTTTATTCTCAACCTTTCTAAATCATTTTCCCTTAGTTCGATGTCTCTAAGCAGAAGACAGTTTGGTTTTTATTGTTTATCCAATCTGACATTTCCTTGAATTAATGTCATTGAATTTGAAAAAAATGTATTTTTACTGTCTACCTTTGGTTTTAAGTTTGCCATGCTTTTTCTTAGCTTTTTTTTTTCTTTTCATATGTCTTATAGATTGATAGAATTTTATTTATTCTCTTTTATTTCCTCTATTAGTTTGGAAGTTTTGATTTATGGTTTGTATCTCAGGTATTTTGATGACTATTATTAAACTTGTAAGGCAATACGTAGATACCTAATTCTCTCTCTCTTTTTTTAGATTTTATTTAATCAAATAATTCAAAGACATAGTTTCAAGAGTTGAATAGACTTTACAAGGCTTATAGTAAAAAGTAACACTATCTTGATATGGTCTTTTAAAATGTTTAACTTCATTGTTTTGAACATTCCATAGACTCTTTCAGTAATCCAAACTTATTATTGCTAGTCAAAAAGACGCAATAATACCCTTTCATTGTATGAAAAGGAGAATTAAAGACATAGTAGGAAAGAACCTCAAGACACTTTATTCTCATCACCCAAAAGTATTTGGGCCTCTAGGACACTAAAGTTAAAACCATTACTTTCTGGAGATCAAATCTCAAAGGTAAACTCAGTGATATGATCTAAAAAGAATGTTTCCATTATTCAGATGTGATAAGGAAATGCACAAGGGCCCAGCATATGCAGGCTCTATCTTGGTTTCTGAATATCTTCCAAAGTGAGTCACTGAAGGTGAATTTCATAAGTAGTCCCTGTGCTATACGTTGTGACATTGTGGATCTGCCCAAAATGTTAGTGTATTGTTGGCTATTTTCCTTAGTCCTTGAAACAACAAATGATGCTGAAGAAGAAATAGGTTTTAATATTTGTGAAAACCGAATGAGAAATAGAAAAGTCAGACATAGTCACTTAGTTTAAAAAAGCAGAATGCCTTTCTTAGAGGACTTCCTGAATTGGCTAGTTAGAATTTGCTCATAGAATAAAGGAATATACTTATCTTTATTCTCACTCAAACCTCTGACACATCACATCTTAGCTGATTGCATTTTCTTGAAGTGGCTAGAGGTGGTAATATATGAACAGTCAATAATTTCTGAACATTTTCATCTTTACAGTACACATCTAATGAGTTTATGTCTTCATTCTTAATTACTTCAGCAATAGATATATGATCCCATGTGAAAAGACATATTTAATTAATATTGCCTCTTAAAGCTTTGCGAGGAAACATTTCCTCGATTTGCCATATAAATTTATAGGCTCCATCATGGATATCACTCATGCAATAAGTGCCTCGGCTAAGGAGTGCTAAGCAAAGCCACTCAGCAATCTGGTCGCAAACAGGAAGGGAGGCAACAGCTTTATCTTCAATGTAAGTCCCCAGGATGGAACACAGAGAATAGATGCTGATCATCTCAAGTAGTGCCAGATTTATGACAGGTTCTCCTCTTAACCAACAGAATGAAAGAGGGGAGGTGGCAGTGAGACCAGATTCTTCTGGTGCATTGAGGGAGAAAGGAAACAAAAAAGGAACCCGAGAGGCTGGGATCATCTCCTTAGACTTTGTTATTATCTTTTTTGACGTTTTAAAACCGCTTTTTAAGGTTTTGTTGTTTATTATTGTGGGAAATGACAATTAGAAAATAGTTTAAAAAGTAGAAAAAAAAATCCTGACACCCTGATTGAATCACTGTTGTGGGAGGTATATTTCCTTCTAGTCTTCTTTTTTAGTACGGTTGACTATCCTATATATAATTTGTATCTTTAATTTCACGTCATAGTCTTCACCAATATCACTTTAATGTCTACAAAACGTGTTATTTAGAAATTGCTTAAGTTAATTACTCATTTCCTTCACAATTTTCATTTTTGAGAAAGAGGTAAAGATATTTTTCTAGAAAGGTATTTTTCTCATCACATACTTATTAGCTGACTAGCCTTTTCTGCATCTCCACCCCTGAAATGGGATTCTGGAATATTATACCTCTTCTTTCTGTTGCTTAATCCATACACATCCAAATATCCAAAACAGCTATTGACATTTTGTTGCAGTGGAGAGGTTTTCATAAGAGATTCGGGATCCAGAAGGGAGGACCTGGGGTTAATAGTGGACTCAGTTTCATGCATTTTAATTACTGCCAAACCCAAATTAGATTCTCAGATAAAATAGCATCAGGTATTAACAGGGGCCGGGAGGTCAGAGGTTCCAGGGCCCTGCCAACTGTACCAGCCATCAGTGCTATAATTGATTAAAGCATCACAGGGTAATATTTTTTGAAGTGTGTCACAGTATTTCTTCTCGTTAGGTGCTACATTTGCTTGCTGCTGTAAAACATGCTGAAATAATTAGATTACTGGCAATCATGGGGAAAAATAACGTCTGCCATGGATATGATGTCACAATATTTTAAAGGAAAAAATCCAGGATACTTCTTTCATACTCTGAAAATTTTCTGTCTTATTCTTATCCTTTCTTTGTTCACTCTCTTTGCTTTGCTAACAGGCAGAGAAGAGTCAGATTTCTCTGGGGTGTCAACTGCACAATACTTGAATGCCTAGGTGGAGCAGAAGCTGATACGTTTCCCTGGAGGTCTTTAGAGATGGGATAGCTATCTGGATATTTATACGGAATATCAGAGTGAGAAAGCTTTTCCAAGAATCTATAGATTATACAACATTACAGTGAGTGCTCTGGGGATCACAGAAGGAGCCCTAAATTGGAAACTATTAGTTTTAGGGTCCCATTTCCTGGCTATGTAGGTTATCTAATGCCACCAAGCTTCACTTTCTTTATCTGTAAAAATAAGGATGTTGAATTATGAATTCAGCAGGCCCTTCTTGCTTTAGTTTGCTGTCAGAAGAAATTTTCTCTCCTTAAGCTGCCTACAGAGAGAGCAAAAGATCTCAGACATTAAAGCTAAGAAACAGAATCATAGAGTAGGAAATTTAGAAAGCCTGGAAGCTGGTGGAAGGTGCATCTGTAAAGGTTTGGTAGTTATTGACTGGTGGGAGTAACTGGAAATTGACTTGCTTGTTGCTTATTTCCCACCCTCACCCCCTCATGTAAGGTCCATGAGAGATTGTCTGTCTTGTTCTCAGCTAGCTGTGTCTAATTACCTAGAATAGTTCCTGCAACACAAAGGTGTCAATGAGTATTTGGTAAGGAGTTGAATAATGAATAGGTTTGCTCAGTAGTAGACATTTGTAACATG
Source organism: Camelus bactrianus (assembly GCF_048773025.1). NCBI lineage: Eukaryota > Metazoa > Chordata > Mammalia > Artiodactyla > Camelidae > Camelus > Camelus bactrianus. The sequence goes on from NC_133547.1 coordinate 73,688,546, forward strand.
AGGTGTAGGTCCACGCAATATTCACAAAGAGGAAAGGCATTCTCGGCAAAGTACCATCACCTTTTAGTATCCTTCATGCTCAAGGACCGAGATGGAGGTGGGTCTAAGTGAAATCTAGAGCTATTTTCTAATTAATTGGATGGCAACTGGATTGACTTTCAGAGATACAGTTCAGGTACTAAAAAGACTGGAAATACTCAATTGGTTCTACAATCCATTTTGTAGTTGCTCGCGTAAATAAACCCTAAATCTTATTCACATATTTGTCTGTGCATCTTTTCTTAAAAAATGAGTTTATTTGTTAGAACAGTTTTAGATTTACAGAAAAATTGAGAAGATAGTACAGAGAGTTCCTATATACCTGTATTTAGTCACCCTGTTATTAATATCTTACATCAATATGGTACATTTGTTAAAATTAATAAACCAATATTGGCACATTGTTATTAACTGAAGTCCATAGATTCCTTAGTTTTACCTAATGTCCTTTTTCTGTTCCAGTATTTTATCTAGGATACCACATTGCATTTACTTTCCATGTCCCTTCAGTTTCCTCATGGCTGTGACACTTTCTCAGTTTTAGATGACCTGGACAATTTGGAGGAGTACTAGTCAGACATTTTTTAGACTATCCCACAACTGAAATTTGTCTGATGTTCTCCCCATGATTATATCAGAGTTATGAGTTTAGGGGAGAAAGACCACAAAAGTAAGTGCCATTTTCATCAAGGATATGCACTATTAACCTGATTTGTCACTGTTGCTGCTGACCTGATCACCTGGCTGAGGAAGTGTTTGTTAGGTGTCTCCACTGTAAACTTACTCTTTCCCCCTCTTTCTCTACTGTGTGCTTTGGAAGGAAGTTACTATGCACAGTCCACTCTTAAGGAGTGGGGAGTTATGTTCCACCTCTTTGAGGTAGGAGTAATTACATAAGGTATTTGCAGTTCTTCTAAACAAGAAATTTGTAACTTATTTATATTTTCTCAATTATTTATATCCATATAAACTTATGGATATTTATATTATACTTTGAGTTATAATTGAATACTACTTTTATTTGTATTGCTGCCCAAGGTGTTCCAGCATTGGCCATTGAGAGCTCTTCTAGTTCACTTTTTTGTCCCTTTGATATGCTCACGTCAATGTGGATTTTTTGGGTTATTATTATTACTATTATTATTATTATTATTATTATTATTATTATTAGCATTTCCTTACTTTCTGCTATTATGAGATGCTCCAAGACCATCTTGTATACCTCCTACCCCAGTCCTATAATCAGTTACTTCTCCAAAGATGTGCATCCTTTAAAAATCTACTTTTTTCTTCCTTGCAAATGTTTTGGTTCTTATTCTCAGCTTTAGCTATGCTCAGAAGCTTTTATTGTTAACTTCTTTGTTTGTCAGTCCAGAGATGCCAGTATTAGAAGAAAGTTTTCAGAGTCTATTACTAAATAAGAGTTTAGAAATAGACTTGCAGTTTCTCTTCTGAGGCTCCTATATCACCAGTGTCAAATGCTGCAGCTTGTTAACAAGAAAGCTACTATCCAGAGAGGGCTTAGAAATGCCAATTAGAGTCAGATCATTTATTTATAAATGTACGAATTCATTTCACGTTTTATCATGGGGCAAAGCATGCCTTGCCCCTTTAACTGTCAAGACTGCTGAGCTGGGCAGAACAAATGACATGTTCTCCAAATGACATTTCTGACTTCCACAGCTGCTTCCCTGCTCCCCAAAGGCTCCCACCTCTCCTGAATTCATGGAGGGTGGGCTTTTTATTGCTTCTAAGGATTGTTTTCCATGGAAGGAAGAAAAGATGAGTTTCCTTGGGTTAAGTAATAGATGTGAAGAGAGCAGTTTATGCACATAAGATGGATAATTTTAACCCTGGGCAAGTTCTTGAGCTGGTTTGTTGAGTGATATTTTTTAGAAAGTGGCAAAATATAACACATACCCTTTTCCTAATCATTCTAGGTCTCAGGCTTGTGAAGGAAGTCTTTCCCTTGATAATGAGTAAATTCTGAAGGACCAAAAATAATTTCTGACGGGATTCTCCAGGGTGTCCAGTCTGACCAGGGAGCAATTTCTTTTAGCCTAGAGGAAAATTGTACATTCGGATCTAGGAAAAAGAGAGGTCATCTCTGGCAGCTGCCTTTTACTTCTGGAGACTTAGATGATCAGCATCCTCTTTTAGGGCTGGGACTGCATCTTAGTGGACCGGCTAAAGGAAATGTAAATCCAGCCCCTCCCCAACTCCTGAACCAGGCAGCAAGTGACTTATTCAAGGTGAACCCAATTAACAACACCTATACCTGTCATAGTTTCCTAAACACGATTGGCAATTTAAAGACTAGGGCCAGCATTTAGCCACTTCTCAAAAATGTGGCAAGGTGAACTAGGAAAAGGGAGGGGAGAAGTTTTATTTCTTGTCTCTATTAAGATGCCTGATTGCCTTGTCAGTAACTGTTACAAACATGTTTTTAGTTTTATAGATACTTGGAATAAACTTTAAATATGGATGTATGTGAATGTCCCTCTAAAAGAAGAAAGAAAATTGTTCATAATACCAGAAAGCTGTTGATTTAGGTTAATTTAGATCTAAAAGCTCCAAAATTCACACTGCCTATAGTAGCTTTTTTTTTTCTGTTTTTTAAAATTCTTTTGCCTGGATGAGTCAGTCATTTTACAACAACTCAAAATTTCCTCTCCAGATACAGAATGAGATGCCATTATTATTAAAATTGTGAAATAATTACTAGCTATAACTTTGGTTCTATAAAGTTCACCTTTTCCTTTGAATAGCGTCTTCTCTATGTAGGGCTCTGCTTCCAAATTAACCATCCGTCAGGGGAAATTTCTGTTGAGGCCAGCTTTCTGGACTTTCCACCCTGGAGCACAAGTTTACAAGGCTCCTTTGGCTTCAGTTTAGGTGAGTAGATCAGATGCGTTGAGAGGTGGAGGGCTGTCACCATTCCCACTAAGTGACCTCATGGTTGATACAGAATGGGGGCTCAAATTGCAGGGCTATTAAACTGAAAGGCCTCCTTTACACTTGCCCATTTCCAGGTAGAGCTTGAAAGATATCCACATTAAAGTTTACTACGTATGAAATGTACATAATGGCGCAAGGCAAAATGTGTGACAATCTCCTGGCAGGATTCATCAATCATTCCAGAATTTTTTCAGTAGGGATAAAGGGCTTAGCATGACTCGAGTAAAGGTTTACGTCCCAGGAATCTTGGTTTAGTAGAAATATATCCTCTGAGTTATTTTTTATTAACAGCTCTTTGGGGAGAAAAGGTTGTAAGAAAATCCCCCCTTCCTGGACCATGGATTTATTACTAAAAGCCCATATCAAATCTCTTGATCCATTAAGTACTGTGTGTTACTATACATCATAGGTGACTGTCTTTGGAGAAACAGTGACATAGTGCATAAGACAGACAATACTTTGTGGATTGAAGCTGTTCGGTACACTTTACTGCACCTCATTTTTTTTTTTTTAAACCAGGAATGATCAGGAAATGGGATGTACCATTTATAACCAAATATTTGGTTAACTGGTATTCACTAATATATTTGCTAATATTTTAGCAATTTTCAGAGGTTAAGGAATAATGACATATTCATGCTTTTAAAACATTCCAAGTTTTCACCATTTTTAGCTAAAAATAGCTAGTACTTATTGAGTGCCTCATATGTGCTCGACACCCTATTAACTGCTGTAGGTGCATTAGCTCACTGATTGTTCTCCATTTTCCTCTGAAGTAGGTGCAAGTATTGGCTTCAATTTAATTGGTTGATAATTGAGGCTCAGAGAGTTAAGTATTTTGCCCAAGGTTACACAGGTATTCAGTGATGAGGCTAGGATTTGAATCAAGCCAGGCTGCCTGTGCTCTTGACTGTTCTTGTAAACTGCCTGCCAAATAATATAAATTGCTACTGTGGTCTAGTATAACCTTTTTCTAATATTCCAGATGTAGGCCAGCTTCTGTATCAACACACCAGAATGGAAACTCTCTGAGAATGGAAAATCTCTGAGTCTCAAGATAGTCCTTTGTTATAAAAAATCATTTACCTTTACTATCTAAAAATCTCCCTTCTTGTGGCTTTTATCCACTGCTTCTGGTTTTGTTCCTAGAACTAGTTATGAGACTGTTACATGAAAGGTGAATCTTCCTTCTGTGTGGTGGCTCTGCATATATTTAAAGGCAACTACCATGACCCTTCAGCCTCACCCACCACTTTTCCAGGCTGAACATCATCAGTCTCTACAAGTATCTTTCATAGAAAATAATAATGATAATAAATAATAATACCTAATAATTCCAGGGGAGTGTGCCAAGCACTTAGACAAATGTGAATCCACTGAGTCCTTTTGGGATCCCTGTAATATTTTTCCATTTTATAGATGCAGCAACTGAAGCGCAAATCAGTTAGATTACATGCTCAGGCCTTGTAGGTGGCAGATGAATTTCTAACTTTAAAGACTTTGCTCCTACTGTGTTGCTCCTGGTGGCAGCTCTGCTAAGGCCTTTCTGTTGTTGAACCCCAGAATCCACTGCCAGGCCTAGAACTAGGTAGCCCACCCTGCGATCTCCTTTTCCTTCCTGATAATTGGTCCCAGTGTCCCAACCCCCTTTTTCTCATCTGGATAACTACCTATATTTACTTTTTCTTTTATGGGGGCTTCTATCAAACTGGCTGCAGAGTGGATCCCAGTCTCCTAGCCCGTATTCCTTTTATTTATCATTCCATACAGGGGTACCAATGGGAAATCAAAATAATGGAAAAATATCCTTATATGGGTAGCTTCTGGCCAGTCTGTCTTGTCTTTCATCTGGGAGTATGGTGACCAACTCATCCCACTTTGCCTGGGACTTCTCCAGTTTTAGCACTGAAAGATCCACATCCCAGGACCTCCTCAGTCCTGTGCAAACCAGGACATTTGCTCACCTTCACTGGGAGGGTAAATGGACAAGCTCTTAGCATTGAAGGTCTTTGGATGAAATTGAGGCAGATGGGGGAGTGAGAATGAAACTCCTAAAACTGAGCCCAGAGTTGTGTATTGATTGAAGAGAGGGTTGTGGTCATGCTGCTAGTGAATGGCAGAGCCAGCTTTCAAATGCATGTCTGACTAAATCCAAGTTAGACATAGTTGTGCCTTTAGCACACTGGACCTGGGTTGAGCTCTCCTAGAAAAGTGCAAATGGCATGGACCTAAATATCCTTGAGTTAGCAAAATTTCTATGTAAGAAGAGGGTACACAACAGAACACAGCATTTCAGGCATAGTCTGAATAATGTAAACTAAGATGTCTAAATCCGTTCCTCTAGATACTGTATCTTTATCAGTAGAGCTTCAGGATACAGTCATAGGTTTGGGGAGGCAGCGACATTATTCCTGACTCTAGAGTCTGATTTCAGTTAACACCCATTTTCTTCCCCACTTGAATTAATATTAATCTGGGTTCCTGCTGTTTGTATTTTTCTTCTCCCTCTATTATTTTTGGGTGCCTGAAAATACTCTTATAATTATTTCAGATTTCTGAATGTTAGTTTGTATTCTAGATTTTCCTGTGGTTAGCATCTATCTGTGCATGTAAGCTAAGTGCCTAGTGACGCCTCAAAATAACAGTGTTACAGATAGAAAAACAATTGCATGTTCACTGAAATTATAGATAATTGCCTTGTTTAGAAGCTTCTTGCCTTTTGGAATATGACAACTGCAAATAAAATTTAATGTGAATTCCTTAGAAGTTCTATTTTGCCATTAAGAAACATTGATTTCTTCCTTGCTACAGTAATAACAGTTAAACTATCTAGTTATCCAACCCATTTCCACTGGGAAAAGAAAAACAAGACGATCTGAGTGCCAGTGTACGCACGTGAATGTCATTGAGAAAGGTTTCTCACTGACAGTTTTTTGTGCAAGTAAGATCTTGGCTAAACACTTTACACACGTTACTTTATTTGATCTTCACAACAAGTCTATAATAATATTAGCACTTACTGAGTGCTAACTATGAGTCAGGCACCTTACTTGTATAATCTCATTTAATTATCACAATGTCCCTAGGAGGAAAGGTTAGGAATACCATCTAAACCTGGCTAAAGATGACTTAAGTTGGTGAAATTACTTATTGTTTGCTTTACAGTAAATCTTGAAGCGCTCCTTACCAGTGCTCAATAATGTCCCAAAGGACTCAGTCTTCTTTGATACTTTCTTTCTGACAACTTCAGAGAGTCAGTGTATTGAAAGATGGCTGTGACAGCCCTAAGCATCCTGTCTTCATAGAAAAACCCCTAAGGCAGGAGACAAAGAGGAAGTGGCAAAGGGCCTCTTCTCCATATTGTTCTTTAATTCTCAGGAAGGAAAATCCTTCCTGGATGACCCTGAAAGACTTCCTTTTTCAACTCGTTAGGTAGACTTAGGCCACACCATGATGCTCGCCTTCCAAGGAAGTTGCAAAAGTGAGTATGTGGCAAAGGAAAAATGAGGGTGCTTTGACTGGCTTGGGAGAGTGGTTCTTAAAGCTTTTTGGTCTCAGCACCTGTTTTCACTGTTAAAAACAGAGAGCTTTGCTTATAGATAGTACCATATTAGAAATTGAAACAGATGTATTTAGAGCATATTTATTTATTAAAAATAACAAGAAACAAAATACATATTAATATTAAAATATGTTTACTGAAAATAATAATTTCCTTAAAAAAATTAAAATTAGCAAGAAGAGTGTTATTGCTTTATATTTTTCTAATCTCTTCAATGTCTGGATTAACAGAAGACACCTGGATTCTTGTATCTCCTTTTATTCAATCTATGGTGATGAGTTGTTTTAGCTGAAGTATATGAGGGAAATCCAGCCTCACGCAGATATGTAGCTGGAAAAGTTGGGGTATTTTTAAAGCCCTTTTTAGATAAGCATAAATATTCTTCATTGACACTACCCAAACACGCCAAGTGGTAGTTTCTTAAGGTTCATTGCAACATGAAATCTGAAGCCATATCAGTAAACATTTTGTACTCTGTCTCATTAAAATCCACTGGTCTCTTTTGTAATTTGAAGGGATCTTCTACCCACATACGATTTTGTAACATCATGCATTGGTCACTTGTAAAATACTGGTTCATTGAGTTATACAGATCTTCCAAATGTTATATTTTATTATGCAATATAAACATCATATTCATCAATATCACCACTGAGCTTATCACAAATCTACATATTGCAAAGTTATCAAGCTCTCAGTGGCAGATACAAGTTTTCCAAAATTCTAATTATCACTTGAAAGCTCATATCTTATCATTGGCAGCAAATACTATCAGTTGTTTTCCTTGAAGCTTGAGATTCATATTGTCTGTCAAATACCTAAGTCTGGATAACCATGGTTTTTCAGTTTTTCTTTTAAATAAAAATGGTGTTCTGTGATAAAAGTGGTTAGTTCAGCCTGTAACTCACACATTTGCACAGGTTGCCTTTCCTTGAGACACAGTCCTTCAGTATACCCAGAAGTGATTCATGTATACTTCTCATTTCCTCACATATAATAGTTAAAAGATGTGTATTCAAGGGTCAGAATTTAATTGGATTAATAATTCATTAGTAATTTTATTGCTCCACCAAGGATTCTTTTAAGTGGCTTTTTTTTTTTTTTTTTTTTTTTATGGCAGTACATGGTTACGGATGCACTTTGGTGCCCCTGCCTTAATTCATTCTAAGGGTACTAGCAGTTTTACCCACCCACCACTGCTTTCACCACAGTGAAAAAGGTGAATTAGGTCTTAGTATTCTTATGAAGATAATTTATTTTTTGCAGGCTCCCTGAGTTGACCTCAGGGACCCCAAGGGTCTGTGGACCACATTTTGAAAACTGCTGTCTTAGACTATTAGTAATTCATCTCTTGAAGTTGGATAAATAGCTGACCAAATAAAATCAGGGTTTTATTAGCAGTGAAAAGAGAAAAATGGCTGTTGTATAGACACCACTGCATGCAAGACAGGTCTGAGTTCTGAGACAGCAGGCCTAGGACTCGACTGCAGGGTTGCCCGGTTCTTTAGCACTGGCTTTGAATCACTCCCTTCTTCTGCCTCCCAGGAAGTGTTGTTAATGTCCAGCCCATAAAGCTAGTCTCTGATTCTGCTGTTCTTCAGCCCACACACTCCGTTGTGGAATTCATGCCCTCCACTATCTGCAGGATATTTCCCCACCTTTTACCCTTCAGTTTTAGCTACATTCTACTCATTCGTTAACAGTCACATGCTACCCCTGTTGTTCACATTGTCTCCCACTCACAGAGCAGTGCTTGTCTCCATCACTGTCTATTGAAACCTCGCCTAGACCATCTACCAAACCTCCTTTGTGAAGGCTTCCCACTTCTTCCAGCAAAGTTAATCTGCCTCTGTGACCTCATATTATTATAGCATTGACTGAACCTTACTGTGTCTTACATACAGTTGTGTCCATGTGTGTTTCTCCTGCTAAATTTCAATTTCACTAAGGTTAGGGCCTACAGCTTTCTTCATCTTTATGTATTGCATTGTTTCTAACACAACTCCTGGCAACTCATTGATGTTTGCAACTGTTTGTTGGGTGGAATTTCACCCACAAAATGTTTGGATACACAGAGCATGAGACACATTACTGAATGCCTGAAACAGTCTATCCTTCCATTGGCTAGACATAACAGAGGATAGTTAGGATTGGTTTTGATACATATTCATCACCAACTTGACATATTTTTTGTCTTCTGAGAGTTGCTGCATAATCAGCTGTAAGTGGAGAAACATAAATGCCACCTTTTGGATTTTATTTTTATTTTTTTGCTTCCTTTAATGTGTTTTATTTCCTTCATACCAATGTGCATGATGAAATGAGAGATCAGTTTTAGATGTGAATTCTTCCCTGACTCCGTCTTTGAGGTGGTTGATATGAAAATTTGGTCCAGGTGTGTGATTCTTCTGCTAATTTAAGCTACTTTATCAAGCCCAATGCTTGATGCAAATGACAAACTCTGGATTAAATTTTTTCAAGTTACTAAAATAAAAGTGCATGGAAAATGAAGCTCTATCTAGACTATTCCTCCTAAAGGCTAGGTGATGAGTCTCAGTGAGTAACTAGCAAACCTGCAGTAGCATAGTTGGAAAATGGAGGTGACAAGGCTCTGAAGCGCATTTATCAAATGCAGCCCTATGGAGGACTTCTCACTCCCGGGGTTATACCAGGGAGTCTGGGGAGGAAGGGAAAACTGAGATTATGGGGTGGTAAGCTTCTTTTTAGTCAGGTTTATTGAGTTATAATTTACATAATAAAACCCATCTTTTTCAGGGTGCAGTTTTATGAGTTTTGACAAACACTTAAGAGTTGTGTCACCACCACCATATTCAAGAAACAGAACGGTGCCGCCATTACCCCAAAAGGAGCTCCCTCTTACTCCTTTGTACTTAACTTCTTCTCCACCCCAGCCCTGGGCACATACTTAACCATTTTTTGTCTCTATAATTTTGCCTTTTCCAGAGTGTCATATCAAGGAGATCATACAGTATACAGATTTTTGTTTCTGGTTTCTGTAACCTAGCACAATGCATTTGCTTTCATCTGTGTTGAAACAGACATCAGTAGTTTGTCCTTTTTGTTGCCAAGTAGCATGGCATTGTATAAAATACCACAGTTTATCTGTTGACCAGTTGAAGGACATTTGTTTTTAGTTTGGATATTTATGAATAAGGCCACTATAAACATTGTGTACAGGTCTTTGTGTGAACATAAATTTTCATTTCACTTGCGTAAATACCAAGTCAGTTTGGAGTGGAATTGTTGGGTCATATGGTATCTTTAGATTATGGTTAAATTTATAATAAAAATTATATATTCTTATAGGAAAAAGCATTTCTCATGAGAAAATTATGACTTCACAGTTATTGAAATGAGCAGAGTCATGAATCACCTAAAACAATAGATGATAATGCTATTGTCATTTGGTTTGAATAGACATTGTGTGGTAGCTTTGCAGCAGATTTATCTTCCTAATTACATTTGCTCTGAGCTGATGTTTAAATTAGTCAGTGTTCCCTGGGTACCTACCAGTGTTGCAACCAAGCAGGAGGCTGCAGGTCAGAGAGGGGGCAACCAAATGAGGATATCAATGTGGCCACAGATAATCCACAAAGTGGATAACAAGCATGCAGACAATCAATTGATGCTTACAGTGTTCTAATAGTTACATTGACAATTGCTCTATTTTGCTTGTGCAGGGTATTGACTTTTTATTCTCAGAGTGCCATATGAGTCAGGATCATCCCCATTCCTTAGAGAGAAAATATGAAATTCCATTTTTCCCAAAAGGCTTATCCCAACTTTACCTCATCCAAGTTAATCAGCAACTGTCTATCAAATGCCCACCCTCTTTTTCTTTACTCTTTTGATGTTTGCTGGGGGAGAGTTTGGCATGTGAAAAATGATATTTGTCCTTAGGAAGCCTTACTTAATTTGTTTAGGGAAATGAGGCTTGTAAAGGAAGAAACAGTGGCTAACATCAGATAATCTGTCATTGTGGGCTAAAGTGAGTGGACAAGAGCATGAGTATTTTAAGAGTACAGAGATAGGAAAACTAATGTTATAGGGTAAGACAGTTAGGAATGGCACAACAGAAGGGATGGGGACTTGGAGACGAGTCTATTAGAATGATCTCTATGAAGGTTAGGACCTCCTTGTCTCTGTTGTATCCCTCAGTGCCTGATGTGGCCCCACATTAGCAGATATTTATAAAATATATTATATTATATTATATTATATTATATTATATTATATTATATTATATTATATTATATTATATTATATTTCTTTTCCCCAAATTACTAGAGTGATAGTATATGCTGTACACCAGAGATTGACACATTGTAACTGACTGTACTTCAATAGAAAAAAGAAAAGAGTGATACATGCTCATTGCAAAACCATCAAGCATTATAGGGAGAGCCTGTAATCTAATTTGTGCCCTATCCTTCAGATAGCTACTGGTAAGTTTGATACTTATTCCATAATTCTTCAAATGCATGTCCACTCTCATGCACTCACAGCTGTATTATTCTGCTGCTTGCTTTTATCACATATTCTTCCATCTCAGCATAGAATTCCATTTCATTCTTTAAAAGCCATGGCATATGACATCCCCATTATATAGATATACCCAAAACTTATTTATTCAACCTCTTATAGATGGGCCATTGGGCTTTTTAAAGGGAGAGTTTAGAAAGGTGGAGAGAAGGAGTGAGAGAGGGCTAAAATACGAGTGATGGTGAGAAGTTAAAAACTGTTCTTCTGGGAAAGAAAAAAAATTAAAATATGAGGGAAAAGTCATTGGTGAAAAATTCTACATCTATGATAGAAGCCATAACTTTCTTAAAGATGAAATAAATTAGAATGTGAAAAGCCAAATTTTAAAATATCTGGGAGAAAATATAGGAAGATATTCTTATGATTTCAAAGTAGGAAAGGATTTCTTGAAACTCAAAAAGTGCTAAAAATATAGGAAAGGATAGATGAATTTTACTATATTAAATTTGTTTACAGTTCTTCTCACTAAAAGACACCATAAGGAATGAAGAGTAACCCACAAACTGGGAGAAGAATTTGCATCACATATAATAGACAAAGGATTCATATCTACAGTATACTTGAAAACTGCTCTAATCATAAAAAGAAGCAAAAAAAGGTAGAATAATACACAAAAGATTAAAAAACAGATGTTTCATATGAGATATATTTGAATATCCTATAAACATATGAAAACATACTCTGTCTCATTTGTAAGCTACGAAATGCAAAATAAAATATCATTGAGATATTATTTCACACTTGCCCAATTGGTAAATATTTAAAATTCAAACAACCAAGTGACAGCGAGGACATGGGGGGTTGGAAACTTTCATTCACTGTTGGTAGAGTATAAATTATTACCACCACCATGGAAAAGGGTTTGGTATTGCCTAGTGTGTTCATCACATTATGCTGCATAACACATTACCACAAAACTTAGTGGCTTAAAATAACATTTATTATTCACAGTTTCTCTGGATCAGAAATCCTGGTATTGGGCTTGCTGGGTTCTTTGTCTAAGGTCTCACTTACTAGGCTATAATCAAGGGGTTGGCCTAGGCTCTGGTGTCTCATCTCAGGGTTTGACTAGGGAAGGGTCCACCTTGAAGCTTATGCATGTAGTTGTTGGCAAGATTCAGTTCCTTGTGTATTATTGGACCAGGGGGCCTTGGCTCCTTGCTGTCCTCTGGTTGGAGGCCTCTGTTAGTTCCAGGATACATGGGTCTCTCCATAAGGCAGCTCACAACATGGCAGCTGGTTTCTTCAGAGTGAATAAATGAGATTGACAGAAGCCATGCTCCTTTTTTCCCCAAGAACTTTATTGAGTTATAATTCAAATACCATAAAATTTGCCCATTTAAAGTATTCAGTTTAGTGGTTTTTGTATTCACATATTTGTGCAACCAATACTACCATATAATTTAAAAATATTTTCATGACCTTAAAAGAAATCCCATCATAAATACAGTCAACTGATCTTTGATAAAGGGGCAAAGGTAATAAATGGGGCAAGAAGGTCTTTTCAACTAACGGTGCTGGAACTACTGGACATTCACATGCAAAAAAATTAAATAAATCTAGATACAGACTTTACACACTTCAGAACATTAACTCAAAATAAATCATAGAACAGATGCAAAATGCATAACTATAAAACTCCTAGAAGATAACATAGGAGTAAACCTTGGGTATGGTGATGACTTTATAGATATGACACCAAAGGCACAATCCATGAAGGAGATAATTGATAAGCTGGACATCATTAAATCTGAAAACTTCTCTATGAAAGACAATTTCAAGAGAATGAGAAGACAAACCACAGACTGGGGGAAAATATTTGCAGAAAAAAATCTGATTAAAAGAACTCATTATCCAAAATTTACGATGAACTCTTAAAACTTGACAATAAGAAAACAAGCAACCTGATTTAAAAATGGGCCAAAGACTTTAACAGATACTTCACCAGAGAAGACATACAGATGGCAAATAAATATCTGAAAAGATGTCCTACATCATATGTCATTAGGGAAATGCAAATTAAAACAACAATGAGGTAATGCTACACCTATAAAAGTGGTCAAGATCTGCAGCACTAACAAAACCAAATGCTGGTAAGGATATGGACCAACAAGAATTCTCATTTATTGCTGGTGGGAATACACATTTTGTGATTTCTTACAAAACTAAACATATCTTACTGTATGCTTAAGTGATTTTGTTCCTTGGTATTTTTCCAAAGGAACTGAAAACACATCTACACAAAAACTGCACATGGATGTTTATTCTCATATTATTTATGATTGCCAAAACTTGGAAGCAACAAAGATGTCCTTCAGTAGGTGAATGAATAAATAAACAGCGGCACATTCAGGAAATGGAATATTATTTAGTAATAAAAAGTAATGAGCTATCAGACTATAAAAAAGACATGGAGGAACCTTAAGTGTATGTTGCCAGGTGAAATAGTCCAGTCTGACAAGACTGCATATTGTATGATTCCAACTACATGACATTCTGGAAAAGGCAAAATTACGGACATAGTAAAAAGATGAGTGGTTTCCAGGGGTTGGGCTGGGGGCAGGGAGGTAGGGATAAATAGATGGAACACAGGATTTTTAGGGTAGTAAAAGTACTCTGTATGATAGTATAATGATAGATATATGTCATTATACATTTGTCCAAACCCATAGAATGTACAACACCATGTGTAAACCATAATATAAACTGTGGACTCTGGGTGTTAATGGGGTGTTAATGTAGATTCATCAGCTCTAGCAAATGTACCACTCTGGTAGGGGATGTTGATAGTAAGGGGGGCTATGCATGTGTGAAGATGGGGGATATATGGGAAATTCTGCACCTGCTGAATTTTGCTGCAAACTTAAAACTACTCTAAAAAATAAAGTTTTTAAAAAAGGAATCCCATACTCATTGGCAGTCACTACCCATTCCTGCCCTCCATAACTCCCAGCCCCAGGCAACCATATTAATATGCTTACTGTCTCTATGGGCTTGCCTATTCTGGACATTTCACATAAATGGAATCACACAGTACATGGTCTTTGTGACTGGCTTATTTCACTTGATAGTTTTCAAGGTTCATTCATGTTGTAACATGTATCAGTGTTTGATTTTTCACTGGTTAGTAATATTCCATTGTGTGGATATAGCCCATTTGTTTATCCATTCATCAGTTGAACACTGGTTTTTTCTAGTTTTCCACTATTATGAATAATACCTTTATGCAAGTATGCATAAAATTTTTGTGTGTGGACATAGTTTTTATTCCTTTTGTGTATATACCTAGGAGTGGAATTTCTGGCTTATATAGTAACTTTTGTGTTTAACTTTTTAAGAAACTCAAAACTGTTTTCCATAACAGCTGTACCTTTTTACATTCCCATAAGCAATGTCTGAAGGTTCTAATTTCTCCATGTCCTTATCAATGCTTACCATTACCTATTATTATATTATTACCTATCTTTTTGATGATAGCCATCCTAAGGAGTATGAAATGGTATCTCATGGTGATTTTTATTTGCATTTCCCTACTGACTAACAATGTTAGTCCTTATTGGCTATTTGTAATCTTATTTGAAGAAATATCTATTTAGACGCATTGGCTATTTTTAAGTTATGCTATTTATATTTTAATTATTGTTACAGTAGTTCTTTATATATTATGGCTATATATTTTTTGTCAGATATATTATTTGCAAATATTTCCTTCCATTTTATGGGTTGTCTTTTCACTTTCTTTATGGTGTCCTTTTTTTAAAAATTGTATTTTATTATTTTTTTACTGAAGTATGGTTGTTTTACAATATTATATTTGTTTCAAGTGTAGAGCATAGTGCTTCAGTATTTTTATAGATAATATATTCCACTTAATGGCAATATATTCCTGTGTTGTTCTATATTCCTTATTGCTTATCTATTTTAAACATAGTAGTTTGTATCTCTTAATCCCATATCCCTATTTTGCACCCCCTTTTCTCTTCTCACTGATAACCACTAGTTTGTTTTCTGTGTTTGTGAGTCTGTTTCTGTTTTGTCATATACATTTATTTGTTTTATTTTTTAGATTTTATATATAAGTGATAATATACAGTATTTGTCTTTATCTGTCTGACTTATTTACCTAAGCATAATACTCTCTTGCAGCAATCCACATTGTTGCAAATGGCAGAATTTCAGATGGCATGATACTTATCTAGAAAACCCTAAAGTCTCCACCAAAAAACTAATAAATAAATTCAGTAAGGTTGCAGGATACAAGATTAATATATAGAAATCTGTTGCTTTTCTATATAATCATCATCATCATCATCATCATCATCATCATCAGAAAGAGAAAGGAAAAAACTTTAAAATCTCATCAAAAAAAAAAAAAAAATACATAGGAGTAAACTTAACCAAGGAGGCGAAAGACCTATATTCTGAAAACTGTAAAACATTGATGAGGGAAATTGGAGATGATTAAAAAAAAATGGAATGATACCCCATGTTCTTGGATTGGAAGAATTAATGTTTAAATGTCCATACTACCCAAAGCAATCTACAGATTTAATTCAATGCCTATCAAAATACCCATGACATTTTTACAGGACTAGAACAAATAATCCTAAAATTTATATAGAATCACAAAAGACACTGGATTGCCAAAGCAATCTTGGGAAAAAGAACAAAGCTAGAGGTATCAATGCTCCCTGACCTCAGACTATACTGCAAAACTACAATAATCAAAACTGTATGCTACTGGCACAAAAACAGACACATGGATCAATGGAATAGAATAGAGAGCCCGGAAATAAACCTATTTACCTAGGGTCAATTAATCTATGCCAAAAGAGGCAAGAATGTACAATGGAAAAAAGACAGTCTCTTCAATAAGTGATGCTGGGAAAGCTGGACAACTACATGGAAAAGAATGAGATTAGAACATTTCCTCACACCATATACAAAAAAATAAACTCAAAATGGATTAAAGACCTAAATGTAAGATCTGAAATCATAAAACTTCTGGAAGAGAACACAGGCAGAACACTCTGACATAAATCATACAATATTGTTTTTGGATCTGTCTCCTAAGGCAAAAGGAATAAAAGCAAAAACAAGCAAATGGGAGCTAATTAAATTTAAAAGCCTTTGCACAGCAAAGGAAACCATCAACACAATGAAAAGACAACCTACTGAGTGGAAGAAAATATTTGCAAATGGTATGAGCAATAAGGGGTTAACATCCAGAAAATATAAACAGCTCATACAACTCAATGTCAAAAGAACAAATAATGTGATAAAAAAAAATGAGCAGAAGACCTGAATAGACATTTTTCCAAAGAAGACATACAGATAGCTTACAGGAATATGAAAAAATACTCAACATTACTAATAATTAGATTAGATATCACTCTCACCTGACAGAATTGCTATCATCAAAAAGTCTACAAATAACAAATGTTGCCAAGTATGTGGAGAAAAGGGAACCCTTGTGCACTGTTGGTGGGAATATAAATTGGTGCAACCACTATATAAAACAGTATGGAGTTCCCTCAAAAAACTAAAAATAGAACTACCATATGATCCAGTAATTCCACTCCTAAGTATATATCTGAAAAAAATAAAAACACTAATTCAAAAAGGTACATGCACCCTAATGTTTATAGCAGTATTATTTACAAAAGCCACGATATGGAAGCAGCCCAAGTGTCCTTTAATAGATGAATGGATAAAGAAGTTGTGATATACATATACAATGAAATATTACTCAGACATAAAAAAAGATTGATGGTGTCCTTTTATGCACAAAATTTTTAATTTTGATGAAGTCCAATTTATCTGTTTTTATTTTGTGGCTTGTGCTTTTCATGTCATGTCTAATAAAATATTGCCTATCCAAAGGTCACCATTTAGAAGCAGCCTATCACATGTAGTAAAGTTGAACCTGCCTTTTCTCCATAAACCAGCAATTTATGTCTTCCTAAGTATGAATCCTAAAGAAATTCTTGCATGAGTATACTTCAAGAGTATTCAGAGCAGCATAATCCATAGTATTAAAAAATAGGAATGAAACTTATGTTCTTTAACGATAGAAAGTATAATTAATTTTGCTGCAGTCATTTAATGAGAATGAAAATGAATGATCTATAGATACACTTCAACACAGTGAGTATCTAAAATATATAATTAGTGAAAAAAGCAAGACAGAAGAATACATGCTGTTTTTAGAAAGTTCGTTTATAGAAAGTTCCAAGTGAGCCACAATTAAATAATAGTTATTTAGGAGTAAATACATATGTGGAAAAACTGTAAGAAGAGCATAGGATGAAAGCAAAATCCAAGATATTGGTTGCCTTTGGAAGAAAGAAAAGGGATATGATAAAAAGGAACACACAAGAGGTTGCTAAGTCTCTGGTAACATTTTATTTTCTTAGCAGGTTAAAACACAGATCATTCTTTTATTATATTTCTTTAACGCATACATATATTACATATTCCAATATTTCAAAACCATTTTTATACATTTACATGTCTTAATAAAAATTAACAAATTTTCTGAAATAGATAATAAAACTTTTGAAATGCCTATGCATTTTGTCTAACTTCCATAGACACTCCAGGTCTTAGTTGGAAACTTCCAGCAACAGAAATGGTGACTAGACCCACCCCCATGGAAGCCAGTTACATTTCTTAAAAGCATGACTCTTCTCAAGTCCTTAATATGTTGAACTGAAAACTATCTCCTAGTGAATTTTTTCTACTGGTAGCAGTTCTACCCAAGTAAGTTATATACAACTTTCTAACCATTTAATTAGACCTACCCCTAATTATTCAAAAAAATCTACATGTGTCTTTCCTTTGACACACAAGCTTTCCTTACCAAATTTCCTTGGTAAGCATGCTCAATGTGTTGAAGTCCAGACCAGATAAGGAATGAATGGAGCGATTTTTATCCTGGCCCTTTTTTTCCAAAGCCTCCTGGTTGTTCCTCAGAAAGCTCATGGTCTGTTTGGGAGAGATGAACTGAACACAGGAAATGAATTTAACTGTCAAAGTCTGTGAATAGGCAAAACATACTAAAGGAATTTAGAAGATAAGTCTCAGGAGAAGATGCAGTTTTACTTAAAAGAAGGAATAAATCATTTTATTATTTGATTAGTTGTGTCACAGTTTAAAATTTTAATCTGACTTTGTCCCTTGAATAATAAGACTGCAAACCAAAGAGAAGTACACAATTACAATTGAATTTAGCTTTGATTTTACAAAGTAAGACTTGCCCCTTAGAATTCATGAAAGATATTAACATAATCTAAACATCAATATTAATAACATGATGGGCAAGAGACTTCTTATGCCAGCATTTTAAAATAATGGGCCCCTCCCTTCCTTTGGGACAGGGATCTGCCCAGAATTTATTCATCATTTATGAACTGACATTTTTGGAACTCTGACGTGTTTTAATTAGATCCCATTGGGAAGGATACCCGGGCTCTTTCTTCATCACTTACTAGCTGTCATTCTGCTTCTTGGTTTCTCATCTGTAAATTGTTGATTAGAATTGTATCTGTTTCATAGGGTAGTAGTTAGGACAGGGTGCAATGATGTTTTTTGAAGAGTTTAGCCCTGGGCCTGGCATGTGGAAAATTTTCAGTGAATGCAAAGTTAGCTTTGCTATAATTTCTCCTCAATGTTCAAGGATTTCACAGTCCAAGATTCTACAGTTCCAGAGCACCAGGAGTCTTCTTGCCCATTCCTGGGCCTTTCTCTTTCTTTTTGAGGGCATCCCCCTTTGCAGACCAAGCTCAGATATTTGAGGGAATCCTGGCATCCTTCCATCCTAGAAACTGAAAGGGAATCATTGGTCCCCAAGAGCCCTATTCAGTTTGCCTGACAGAGTAATAATAATAAATTGAAAAACTTGAAAACTGGGAGATTTCACATAAAAATCTACAAATTCTAGTGTCTCTTTAAAAACTGCAATATCCACCAGCTCTTGGACTCTGCTTCCTCAAGGCATCATTGGCTAGAGCTGAACAATGGCTTGCTGTTTGACACAGAGACATACTTTCTCCAGTTCCTCACCATCTCCAGCCTGGTCACTTCTCTCATATCCTCATATTCCCTGTAGTCAATGAGTTTGCAGTCTTTCCTGTTCCAACTGAAAAGGACGTCCTTTATCGAGAACATGAGCTTGGGTTTTGCTATGTGGAAAGGGAATACTGCCTGTCGTTCTAGTAAACAAAGAGTGTTGCTGGCCATTCCAGTTCTAGAAGGATCAAGTTATCTGCCACTGTGGCTTCCTCCTCTCCTCCATGGTACGCCCGCCCTAAGGGGAATTCAGGATGGAGAAAAACAGGAAGCATTCTGTGCTTTGGATACTGGCCCTAGATAGTTAAGATACATATCTAAAGAATAATTTCAATGAGCTCAGACTCTTGTATTTTTCCATACATAGAAAACCATGAAAATCATTAACTTAAGATGTCTATTTCTTGTGATTAGCAGTAATCTTTTGATGTTTGACTACATATTTTTTTCTTTTCAGCAAAAAAAGAAATAACTATTATGTCCCCTGGCTCCTCTGTTAGCTATTCAGAGCAATTCCTCAAAGCTATCGGAAAGGCTGTCTCCTGGGCTATAGTCCTCAGCAAGGTCCCCAAGTAAAACTTAACTTGCAACTTTTAGGTTGTGCATTTTTCTTCAGTTGACAACTATCATAGATTTTAGCTTTTGATTTTTTTTAGACGATTTTGAATTTCTTCTCACTTGTCAGAGAAACTTCCTTGTTTTTATTCTGCAGCAGATTTCTTCTTGTACTCTCCAAGAACAGCTTGCAGGCTTGCAAAAAAGAAGAAGCAGGGCTCTTTGGGGAGCTGTCAGAAAGAGCAGATGCAGCCCCAGCGTGGTGCTCCTGATCCCTGCAAGTGGCATGTAACACTTTATTTGTAAAGAGAAGGACAGAGAACTTCTCTTCTCCCCATGTCTCGATTTGCATTTTATTAGGCACCCAGTAGGATGGTTTGCAAATAGCCATCTTCATTCACAGATCTCTCTATCAGCCCCCAACCTACCAGAGGGCAAAACACAGGGATGCAAAAAACAGAATGGTATTAAAAAGAATCAGAGGAATGCAGCTCACAACTGTGACTTTTTATTTTTCTTCAAAAAGTGTCTTTTGTTTATAAGACTTCTGAGAGAGATGAGTGGTTTCTGCCCAGATTCATAGAGACAGCACAAGGTTAAGCAGAGGAAAGCTGTTGTAGGGGAGAGAGGCAGAGAGACTGGAGTTCTACATTTAGCCCCTCTATTTGCTGGTTGTGTGTTCTGGCATAAACAACTTCATGCGTAAGCCTCAGTTTCCAAATAATTTTTTTCACAGAAGTGGCCTGGATGCGGTGAAGCAGTGCATGTAACTTCCCTGGCCATCTCTGTATGGCCTTCCTTCCCTTCATCTTTGCAGTTTTCCTTATCCAGCATTTCCCGTATTAAATTTTGCCTCATAAACATTAGGAAGACTGTACCTTCCAAGAAGAGCTTTGTTTTACTTTTTCACTCAATTATTACTATTATTTGAATCATTATAGAGAAATGTTGCTCTTGAAACAAGAAAAAGTCTGACCTATTCCCCCCAAATTTTATTAACTAGAAAGTGGAAAACTACTGCATGTAATTATGATTTCCTTCTACTGGGGATATATGTTGGAAGATCTTTTAAAACATGGAGGAAAGACCAAACTGTGTTTGGTTTTGTTTATCTTAATAATTCATTATGGAAAGTAGGGAACCTATGTGTGGTATACGTGGTACTTCCTTTTGGTGTCAGAGCAACTTGGTACCTGGCCATTCTGCAGTTAGTTCAGCCTTCTCTATGCATGTCTTATACCTCTTACCATGGAGCAAAAACCATCTCCCCTACAGTTACTTCCTCTGTTATAATCCCTTAACGCCATTTAAGAGCTTCACTTCAGTCCCTAATGCATGTCACTGTAATTATCTGTTTGTATATGTGTTGTCTGCAGATTTCCTGATGGCAAATATCAGGTCTCATTCATCTTTTCATTCCTGGCATTTAGCACAATGGGCAAGTATTTTGTTGGAGACAAACCTATTATGTGTTGAAAGAAATTGAATGAATGAATATGGCTGCTGATGCAGTCAAATGTGTGGCCCACCTTTTTCTTGGTCACACTTACATACCTTCAACATAGGAAAAAGTCTGGATGAACAGTGAAAGGTTCTAGGGAGAAAAAAGACCCATCCATATTTCAGATCTTTGACTCAGTTTTGCCATTGGGGAGGGGATGGTGGGAGAGGATGTTTTGTTTTAACCGTGGTCCTGGTGGTCTCCACCCCTCATTTATCCCGTTGTTTCCCAGGGTAAAGGTTATGGTGGGAAGATTTACTTTCACCATCAATATCACCCCTGATATGCCCAGGCTTCATCTTCTTTACCCTCGACACTACAAAGAGGCTTGTCCACATGGAGTTGTGTACATGTGGAAAAGGAATGAACAAAATCTAGTCTCAGGTCTAGTCAGTCATCAGGCAGAGCTAACCAGTTATTGGCAAATGGAGGTCCTTCCCAGAAGCCGGTGGTAAGCAAGATGGCAGGGCCTCTGAAGCAGTGGCTCTGGAAGGCATTCACTGGGTTGAGATTGGGAACCTTATGCCCACTCAGCTCCCACAGTGAATGTCCCTGGTGGGGTCCTCTTCTGAAATAATCCATGTTTCTGTGGCCCTTATGTGCTAACCCTCTTCCTCTGGAACCCCACTAATCTCTCTTCTCTCATCTCCTCTTCTGTCTCTCTCTTCAACACAGAGGGATATTTTATTGTTGAGAAATTGTCTAAGAAATTGTCAAAGAAATTGTCTTTGGAAAACAAAAAAAATGAATACTGCCTTTCCTGCCTCTGTTTTCTTCCTGGTTTCACCTCCCTTTCCTGAGGCAATATATGTGGAAATAACCTAGCTGACTTAATGAAAGTGGGGCCAGGCAATGGTGGAGAATGAAAAACTGCTAGGGAAAAAAATGGAGTTACAGTTTGTAAAATACCATCTTGCCAAATTTGTTATGCTGTGGATCCTAGAGTTCACTCTGTAGGTGATGGGAAGCCATAGAATTTTGAGCAATGTAGCAGTATGATCAAATTTGACCTTTATGAATGGTATATCTGTTTGAAAGGCTTTGTTTGTTAACACATACTTTGTGTGTGTCTACCCTGTTTCCAATATTATACTATGATTTATAAGGGTGTGTGAAGTAAAAGGCATCTCTGTTCTTCAAAGTGCTTTAAAGACTTAGAAGAATGAAATATTTTATCCATAAACAATGGAAACTCAGTTAAGTGCTTGTATAAACCAGTACCCTGGGTAGTGGTAGTACAGTTTGAAATGTTAAGTATTATAGCAGTGGATAGATGAAAGAGCTAGTAACTTGGGGAGGATTTTATGGGGAGGTTGTATGTAAGTTGAACCTCAAAGGATGGATGATACGAGCTTTGATTGACAGGAGTGAAGGGACAGTACAAAGTGGAGGGAGAAGTATGCTATGGCAGGTGCTTGGTAATTGCCTTTTTAAAAATCCATCTCTACTTCTACCTTCTCAACAGCCCCTGACTTTTGTTTATGGGCCCACATTGTTTTGGGGAAGTTTACTCTACTCCTACTTCTAGGAGTGGATCACATGACCTGAATCAATCATCATCCCACCCTCTCCCCCTCAAACCCTCTCCCTCAAGCCCAGAACCGCTGCATGTGAGAAGCCATCTTTAGAATGATGCCAACACAGAGCAGGGCATGGTCAAGGGAATCAGACAAAAATAGTGAAGGAGATCTCTGAATCAAATTGTACTGAAGCCGACTTCAACTCTGAAATTCTCAGTTCCATGATACAGTAAGTGCCTCTTTGAATTGGGCTTTGTGTGCCTTATGTTGAATCATTAACTGTGAGAGCTGACTGAAGTATGCTGGCCTATGACTGGAAATAATGGGGAGACCTTGTGGAGGAGAGGTTTGAGACTGTGGAAGGAAGGGATGATGAGGGTCTGACATTGGCTTCTGGAGGTGATACCAGATTCTGGAGGGTCTTGAATGCTAGACTGAGGCAGATATATATGGATAGACATCAGTGCCCTTGCTTGATAATAGGGAAAGGGTTACTAAACATTTTATAAAGACACAAGAATGATCTGGCCACTAAAACTCAGAATCAGAAATCATATAATGAGCCTTGGGAAGACTTTCATCTTAGTTTTCAATTTCTCTTTTCCCCAGAAGGAAGACCCATTGGGGCCAATTAATACCTCCTCAAGCTTTTATTTTGCTAGATATCATCTTTATGCCAGGCTTCTAGAACTGCTCCCATGAAGTTTAAAAGTTGGTGTGTATAAGTTTATGTGTTTCCTTGTAAAATGCATTTTCTATATTGCTTCTGCTTGAAATAAAATGTGTTTCCAAGGTTATAAATATGAAGTTTGGAAGACAGCATATTTCTTGGTAGAAATTTATTCCCTGTGACACATTTTGGAGTTTGTTTTCCATTTTTTCTTTATCTCTGTTTCTTCAAAATGGTATTTGTTTTTGCCATTATGCAAGATTTGCAGCCAACCTCTCTATAGTCGTTGTATATTATTCTTTAATCAGATAAGAAAATCACTCTAAGCTTTATCTGGAAATTTCCATAGTAAGTATAGTTTAAAAAAATTCAAATAACACTATGTAAGGAACTAAACCTCAGTAGGTGTGAACACTACTATCCATAGTAAATAAGAACTGCGGGCAGATAATGGATGGTACAGGTTCACATGAAATTCCAAGCTAAAAGACTATGTACTATTTTTATTTTCAGGTTATGTTACTTAATAACAAGGAGTATCTTGTGGTTTGTAATTTATTTCCAAACAAACTCTTTCCACTGTACATCATTGGTTTGGAGGGGGGACCAGTGTGGCTTCTAAGCACCTTCTGAGCACCTTCTAAGCACAGATGCGGCTTGAAAATACCTCTGCATTACATTAGAACAGCTCAGCTCTGCTTGCCCCACAAAGATGCTGTTGACCTTGGGAGGACTTGGGCTGAACATCTGAGCATTAAATTTAGTTGACCAGTTGCAGCTTAGTTTTCAGGGGCAAAATCAATGATCAAAGTTCAATTTGTTGAGTCTTTTCATTTTCTTGTTAATATAATTTCTTAATGTATATCCGTATAAGAAAACACGAGTGATTTGTTTTTTTAGTGGGAGGAGGGAAGACCCAATGGACCCAATGAACAGGATTATCATAACAAAAATCTGATCAAGATGTACATACGGAAAGCGATTGCATCATTTATCCAATCATTATAATCACTGATAACAACACATAATGAGAGGCTCAGTTTGTTTTAAGAACTGAGCCATCTCTAGTAGAGCCTCAGAATCCTAAATTGGCTAGTAATCAAATTCTCAATTAGACTAGAGTATGTGGATCCTCTCAAAGGGGGAAACATTGGAGCCAGAAATCAACAGAGATGTTAGATAAAATGATTCCATGGGGCATAACTTTTCCTTGTTTACAACATTATTTTCCAGCTGGTAGATCACGTAATACAAGTGTGTTTAAAAACAAACAAAAAAACCAACAAATTTTAATGGTGGGTGAGAGCCTTTCTTTTGTCCCTCCATTTTACGCAAACTTTGTTTAACCTGTTAAGCATGTAATAATGCATTCGTAGATTTTTATTTGATCTAATTTAGCATTCCTTGAAGTAAGTTTCATGGAATACTACTCCTACAAAATAGAAATCGTAAGTGTGGGAAGCTTATAAATTGTAGGCCCTTCTTGGAGACATTATCTGCATACTAAAGGCTCTGAGAAGTCCTACAGTAAAGAGACTTGTTTAACTGACCTTGATTTTTCCTGATTTATTGATCATGGAATCATTTTTCTTTTTTTATTGAAGTATACTCAGTTACAATGTGTAAATTTCTGGTGTACACCATAATGTTTCAGTTATATATATATATACACACACATATGTATTTGTTTACATATTCTTTTTCATTATAGGTTACTATAAGATTTGGAATATAGGTCCCTGTGCTATGCAGTATAAACTTATTATTTATCTATTTTTATATATAGTAGTTTATATTTACAAATCCCAAACTCCCAGTTTATCCCTTCCCACTCCCTTTCCCCCAGTAACTATAAGATTGTTTACTATGTCTGTGAATCTGTTTCTGTTTTGTAGATGAATTCATTAGTGTCTTCCTTTTTCTTTTTTAAGATTCCACATATAAGTGATATCATATGGTATTTTGATTATGGAAACATTTTATGCCATTTATAGTTATACTTTTTACACTCTCCCTCTGTAGGAAGGTCAACTCTTTTAAACATTGACAAAGACAGGCAGCAGGGAGCAGGCAGCAGGGTGACTCTGATACCAAGACAGCTGACATAGGGCAGCAGGAGAGCAAGAATCTAATTTTTCCCAGCTCATGGCTTCTTTTATGTACCACTGCTACCCACTGAAAAGGCAAGGCAATGTGGATATGCAACTGCATGATTTATTATCAATAATAACCCAACCAGAGAGAATATGAAAAGCAACAGATTTATAGTACATGAGAGGTTACCATACATATGAGACTTACAGATTCATAAAAAACAAGAACACTCCTTGCTTTGTTCCTTCTTTTGCTCTATTCAGATTCCTGCCCAGTATCTCTCCTGGACCATCAAAAGTGCCACCTAGCTTAGTGCCACATTAGGCTACTAGCAGGGACTCACTTAGATCGACTTATTTCTAAGCTTGATTACACGTACACAAACTTTTTATTCCTTATCATCTCTTAACCTGATACTAACAAAAACAGAGCCACTGTGGAACATTATTTTAATAACAGGATTATCATCTACAAGTGTTTATTACATACTTTTGTATAAAAGTCCTGAAAGGCACAGGTAAGTGCCACCTGTGGTTCCTGTCCTTAAGCAATTAACAGTTTAGTTGAAGAGACAGACGCCTGTGTGAAAAAGAAGTGACAGCCATCATGTTGGCATGTTTAGTATCCAATCAGGTGTTGCAAACTGAGTTAATGAGGAAAAGGCTTTCAGATGGAAGTGGCGCCTCAACCAGAACTAGAAAGGAGGATGGGATTCATAATGACAGAGTATCAGGGTGTCAGAGCTAGAAGTTTTCATAATCATTCTTGTGGTAATGCCTTTTCCACTCTCTCTAGGAAGGTCCCAGACGCTCAGTGCAAAAGGATCTCGACAGTAAATCCCTCCATTCAAAAGGGGATCAGAGATGTGTTTTCTCTCCTCTCAACAGTCACAGTCTAATGGGAGAGGGAACATAGCTAATGCTAAACGCTATGACAAGGGGAGGTAATGGATATCATGGGAGCATAGGTGAGGGAACCCAGCTCAAACTGGGAATTAGGGGAATCAAAAGAAGGGGCTCAGTCTTGAAGGATGAGGAGAGCTCTACTGACCTTCTTTGCAAAGCACAAGGGGACATCTGTGCATAGGAAGAGAGGAGTGAGAATTGTTGCCCTGCTAGGGGATGCAAACTAGAACGTGGGATCACAGGAGGAGATTGACACTGGAAGGTGGACAGGGCCAGATGCCAAGGCCTTTTGTATGATGTGTTAAGGGGGTTAAGATTCATTGGTCAGGAGCTCAGAAGTCCCAGGTTCCAGTTCTGTGCTGCCAGTTGCTGGTTATATAACACTGGTCACCTGTCTTTGGGCCTCAGTTTTCTCATCTGTATGCAAGGAAGACTAACCTCTAAGACTTCTTCCAGTTTTAAGCTATGATCTTTGTGGTAGAGTGTTTAATGAGTTGTGGCCTTTCTTGCCTCGCTCCTCTCCCTGGTTCACTTTTGTCAGAAAGCCCTTCATTGGCCAGGGGGTTTTCCACTCTACCACATTAGCCGTGCATTCATGGATGGGGGTTTTCCACTCTACCACATTGGCAAAAGTCCACTTTTCTCTAGAGCTCTTGGCCTTTGTGTTACAGCAGAACAAAGAGCTGTCACAATGTCAAACAATGTCATTAGTATTCAGATCTTTTTCCTCGCCCATGCTGTGTGGTCTTTTTCATATTTGCATGACTTTTCTGTTTTCATTGGACTTAATGAATTTAAATTCAACTTTCAATGAATTTAATGAACTCTTTATTAAATGCCATTTCATACAACTGGAAATAATTCTATCTTCTCTCCACTTTATGAGCTTGTACATATTACTAAATACTTGGGCTTTTAAATCACGTTTTGTGGCTACTTGCTATTTTGTTATGCCTTACCTTGGTATGAATAGTTTTGAGAAATTAAAAAAGAAGAAACTAGAAAAATGTGATTACCATGTGTTTTCACCATCCAGAATTAACTGCTATTAAATTTTTCCATATCTTCTTCAGGCTTAATTTAAAATTTTTAATAAAATAATAAAATCATTTCAGATGAGTGTAAAATTTCCTTTGATCCCTACCAAGTCTATTCTTCAACTCCCTACCATGTGCTTCATCTCCAAATTTGAAATGTATCCATTTTAGCAGTATTTATCCAAATTAAAAATACCCAGTGGACATGTACAATAACCAGACTTCCATAAATTATATAGTTTTTTTAGTGTTTTAATTTTTTAATGTATACCAAAAAGTAAAATTGAGCTTTAAATTCTATCAAGGTGTAACCATGTGAACAAGGATTGAGAAAAGATCTAAGGCCATGAAGGTAACAGAAGAAAGTAGGGGAATGATCAAGTGGCCATTGGATTTTTCCACTGGATGTGGCCCCTGGCTCTGTGTTACTTTGAATTTCCTGCTCCTATTCTAAGTTGGATTTTTGCCTTGTACTTGTGAATATCAGCTGTGGTGCCATTTGCCTTTCCTTTATCTTCAATTCAGGGTCTAAATCATCTTCTTATTTAGAGGGATACTGCCCAATGGGTGAGATAGGGCTTTGCTTTCCCTGTGGAAATAAAGGGAAAGATGTTTCTTGTTTCTGTCCTTGAAGATGTAGGGAATGATGGATTCAAGTGATGCCTTCAGGAGTTTGAATCTTGGGAAAGTGAGGCAAAGGCTCAGGGACAGCTGAGAAACGATTCATGATTATGTTTGCAAGGGTCGATGATTTTTCCAATTTATTTTCAACAGTATGTATCAATGATTGTTTGTTGTAAGTATTTATATATAATATCTCATTTGATCCTCATGATGAGTTTATGTATTAAGTACTCTTATGTTACTCATTTTACATATGAAGAGACTGAGGCTGAGATTTTAAGTAACTTGTCTCAGTTTACTAGTAAGACATGAAGCCCCAGGCTTCTTGGCTTTAAAAACTCAGATATGTTTAGCAAAAATCCAGAAACATCATAGGATTTAAACTGTTCCTATTGTGTAACCTAAGTCATGTTCTCTTATGTCCAGTGTCTCTTGTTGTTGGTTTTTTTTTTTTCTTAAAGTCAGAGCTGAACCCTTTAGCCTCCCATTGATTCATCAATCCTTTAATGAATTTCTTTTCTCCTTAAGTTTAGCGGAAGTTGGATTTGGTTACTTACAAGTAAAAACCTTGTTGGTTCATAGGCTCTGCTTCCAAGTTCTTAATTGTATAACATTGATCCTTATTCACTTCCAAGAAACTGCTTAAAATACCATATTAAGGACTGAGTTTGATGTTACAGGTTAGATTTACATTCTTTGCAAATTATTACTTCTATTCTCTGTACTCTCCTTCTGAGTAATGCCTAATTTTAAAAGAGAAATTAATTGTTTCCCTTTTATTTTGACAAACAACATAATTAGTTGATGTGGTTGATGGACTAATGTCTCCCTAAAATATTTAGGTCTTAATCCCTGAAACTTGTGAATGTTAATTTATGTGGTGAAAGGGACTTTGCATATGTGATTAAGTTAATGATCTTGAGATGAGGAGATTATCCTGGATCATTTGGGTGGGCCCAATCAAAAATGTTTTTATAAGAAATAGGTAGAGGGAGATTTGACTTCAGAAGAGGAACAGGCAATGT
The DNA here is from genome assembly GCF_048773025.1 of Camelus bactrianus. Classification (NCBI taxonomy): domain Eukaryota; kingdom Metazoa; phylum Chordata; class Mammalia; order Artiodactyla; family Camelidae; genus Camelus; species Camelus bactrianus. The sequence continues at coordinate 73,717,669 of NC_133547.1, forward strand.
GATGACAGAAACAGAGATTAGAGTGATGTACTTTAAAGGAAGAGGAAGGAGCCAATAACTAAAGAATTCAGGTGTCCACTAGAAGCTGAAAAGGCACAGGAACAGATTCTGTCCTCAGAGTCTCCAGAAGAAATCAATCCTGTCAACACCTTGGTTTTATCACTGTAAGACTCATTTCAGACTTCTCACTTCCATAACTATAAGAGAATAAATCTGGGTTTTTTTTTTTAAACCACTAAGCTTGTAGTAATTTGTTACAGTGGCAATAGGAAACTAAGTGTTGATGATATGAGATAATTTTGTAAGCTTATGCTTGGTTTAGAAAACAGCACATTTTGACTCTCTTATGCTTTTGGCTTAAGGAAGATCAATGGCAGCTCACACATATGGATTACAAAGTGTTCAGGCAGTTAGTGGGAAAATTGTGTCATGATTTCTGTTGTGAAGAAGGCAGAGCACTTTTATTGTCAGTGGATTTTTTTAAGATGGATAATATTAGAAGGCCAACTGGCACACGCTTTATTAACTGCAAAAGTTTGTATCCTAAATTATCCTTTTTTTTTTCATGAAGTGTCATTAACAGTGTTTCTGCCAGCAGTTTTCCTAATATTGGGAGTCATTCAGTGTTGATAGGAGTGGTAGCAGGAATTAAGTTTGGCTGGATCACCAATGTAATATGACCTACATCTAAAGAATAATCCTAGGAAAATTTCTGCCCAAAATAAAGCTCCTTTTTTGTTGTTGTTGTTGTTCTAAGTGCCGTCTGCCTTTTAGAGAATGAAAGGGTAAATTAATCACTCTGGATGAGTCATTTGAAAGATTACAAAGCTTGTATAATTACTATGAAAGCTATGTCCCTTGAAGATGCTATACTCCTGATAAAGTTTCAGAAATTTAATTTAGAAAAATATTATAGATATTTTAAGTAAGCATAGGATCCCTTGTTTGGAGGGGGAAAAAAAAGAGTCCTGTGATTCTTCTCAAAAGGACGTGTGTGTGTGTGTGTGCGCGCGTGCGCGTGTATGTTGAGGGTAGTGGGGCAGAGTGAATGAATACCTGTTAGAATTCCCTTGGATAATGCCTCAATGATTGCCACTGTTAATAAAATTATGGTGGGTGCACCAAACAGAATACATTTGAAATAAATTGCTTTTAAACTGATATTACAGAGATTTCCAATATCAACTTGTTTCTACTTCACAGTGTATAGATAATAGGAAGTAAGACATGCATAAAGGTCATTGCTTCTGCTGTATTTTTATGTCTTACGATGCTTGACTGATGTTTTTAAAAGAGTGGCTGAATACTTATACCATCCTGGATGGATATTTTCCCAGATGCTGACAAACACGTATCTATCTATCTAGATAATGGAACTGATTCTTTTTTTTTTTTTTCATGTGTTTGTTCACATAAATACAATACGCAGAGCATTCAGCTGTGACTCATGAATAAATCTTGAAGATGCATGAGAAGACACAGCATTCAAATGTGATTTTCAACAAAAAGTAAGGGGATGGGAGAGAGAGATCATTCCATGGGAAAAAAGTGCTTTTTTATTAAATTCCTTTGGGGAGGTAAGGTTGCACATCTCAGATTCAGATCATGTTCATAAAAACCAAAACATGTCGTGGTTTCTGTTGTTATTGCTGCTCTTGTTACATCATGATCTTGGCTGATTTTGAGGCCATTTTAACTTAATGAATGAATCTACATTGAGCACCAAGATGTGCTTAAGTTCAGTTCTGGAGGATTAAAGACAAGTAATGGTTCCTTTCCCTAAGAAACTAGAACAGTAGAAGAGTAGAACAAGTAAAATGTAATTCTCAATTAGGATCAGCAAAATATGGCAGACGTACTTGTTGCTTCCCTCTTCAGTGCCCATGGCAGACATTGCTAATCACTCAGGCCTCTCCTTTGTTTTAAACTTGGATGTAGCTTCTCTTCTCAGCATCATGTTCCAAGAAGCCACTACCAATGGATTGGAGGTGACATTTTCAGTAAAACTTATTTGCTTCTTTCGTTCTCAAACATATACAGGTGTCTTAGTCATTTTGAGCTACTATAACAAAAATACCATAGACTGGGAGGCTTAAACAACAAACACTTAACTTCTTACAGTTTTGGAGACTGTAAAGTCCAAGATCAAGGTGCCAGCAGATTCAGTGTCTAGAGAGCACCCGCTTCTCGTTGTATCCTCACATGACAGAGAACACTGTTTAGCAAGTGGCATCTATTGCCTACTATCAGGGGCAGAAGTTTGAACACTTTTGCCCACTGCTTCTTGGTATCAGAGTCACCAAGGGAAACACAAGCCAGGCAAGCACTGGATAGAATAAGGCTTTACGACATAGAGAAGAGACAGAGCAAGATCAGCTTCAGTTGTGGGCACTGGTCTTCCGTGGTCAGCAGGTCTCTCCATGGCCAGCAGGTCCCTCTCAGCAGTAGACGCAGGGCATTTGGCCTGCACACAGCCCTCTTGCGCTGCAGCAGAAGGGCTTTGTTTCCTTCCCGAAGAGGACAGATACAGTAGTGAGACTGGGCTGGTGCCACATGACACACTTGCTGAGGCAGAACAAAGGAAAACACACTGAGTCTGAAAAAAGGAAGGGTATTCCTGCCCAAGGTGACCAGTCTGGCAAATGCTGTGAAGGCCCTGTGTCTCTTGGAAGGAAGTGTTACTGGCCCAGGGCTCATTCTTATGTGGACCAGCCTTTCCCAACAGACGTTAATCTCATTGTGGGGGCTCCACCCTCATGACCTAACTACCTTCCAAAGGCCTCACCTCCTAATCCCATCCCACTGGAGGCTGGAGTTTCAGAATATGAATTTTGGGGGACACAAATATTCAGTTCATAACAGTAGGTAATCCAGTCTCATTAGGTGAGCTTATTTATTTGCTTGAAAAATGAGGCTAAAAATATCTATCCTCAAAGGAGCTCGTAAAGTAGTGTAGGTGAAAGTTCTGATGTGTTGAAAGGCCAATGGTGGGACATGTCACCCTCCAGGTGGCTGGATGAGATTTGTACATATGAGCGAAATAATATTTGGTTGTGAACAATACTGAGATCACTCACTGCTTCTGGTAGGTGAGAAGTTAGTTTTGAAACCAAAATCCTAGGAAAAATGGGGGATTTCCTCTTTATTTGTTTATTCATTTATTCATTTGATAATTCAACAAGGAACATAACTGCTCCAGGCCAGTGTATGTGCTTTTTGAGGAGACTTTACATTAGTAGGAGGAGAAATGCCCATGTTGCACACTGTTTTGTATCTCAGAATTGTCTGCAGCTCTGGGACCAATTAGCATTTAATTTCAATAAATGGGGCAAAAAGCTCTCCATGCTAATCCAGTTTGTTACAGTCCTAAACTCACCTGCCTCACAGATCTTCCTAGAAAGAATAGAAGAAGCTGGAAACACTGCAGTGCTTGATGCCCAGATGGGGCATATGTGACGTTTCAGCATGTTTTTGTTAAACTATTGTAGCCTTCATGGGAGAAAAGAATTGTCATTCAACAGATTGGAAATATTCCTCTATAGCATTTTTTTTTGTACCTGCTAATTATGCAGATCTCTTGATAAATGAGCATTTTAGAAATGACATGTTCAGAACAACAGTATGTAGAAAATACATATATTAGGTATTTTTTTGTTTTAGATGTTTCTGAGCTTATGGGATCTTGACCGCAAGATTCAAAATGGCATTGAGATTCCTTTGGCGTAGGTGAGCATGCTCACATAGTTAGCTCTCATGACACAAGTGTGGCAATCACATTAAAAATGCTCCTGTGAAATGATAAAAGTATCATTTGGTATTTTCTGGTAGAATTGGAGATAAGTGACAGGAGATTAAGAAAGGGAGAGGGAAAGAAGCACATGAAAAGGACATTCATTTTTAAATGACCAAAAAAATTTCCCAGTTTATAATAAAACCTGTTTTGCCTTACAGAATTATTTTGAGGTACACATTGGGTAAGAGATTAAAATTCCTAAAAGCATTAGGAAACATAAAGTGTGTTCGGTCATCCCTTCTAGTTCTATCTTAAAGAAGATAATGTGTTTGTAGCCACAGAAAGGGAAATTGTCTTCAAGTTACCAGGAACAGTGCTTCCCCAAGTTTTTCTTATTATTCTACTCAATGGATGTGATATACATCAACCCAAAGGGATAAATAGATGCATGGCTAGATGCAGGCAACAAGTCTGGGGCGCTGCCCACCTCAAGTCTACTAGCACAGTTTGAGAGATGAGTGGTTCAGATTCTTGGCACACCTGTCACCCAGAGGTATCTTTGTTGGATTGTTTATGAAACATACTTCAGGAACCCTCACTTATGTTTAAGGGCTCCATCCAAAGTCCTGCACCTAATTTTGAATCCATAGGATTTTTTCAAAAAATTATTTACTTATTATTTTTTCTTCAGTTTTGTTGAGATATAATTGACATAGAACACTGTATAAGTTTAAGGTATACAGAGTAGTAAGTTGACTTAAATATATCATGAAATGATTATCACAATAAATTTAGTGAACATCCATAATCTCAAATAGATACAAAATTAAAGAACTAGAAAAAATTGTTCCCTTGGGATAAGAACTCTTAGGATTTACTTTTAACAACTGTCATATACAACATACAGCAGTGTTAATTATATTTGTCATGCTGTACTATACATCCCTAGTACTAATTTATCTTGTAACTGGAGATTTGTACATTTGACTGTTTTCATTCGAACTTCCCACCCCTCCACCCCCCACCACAAATCTGATCTCTTTTCCCATGAGTTAGTTTGTTTTTGAAGTATAACTGACACTATCTTACTTCCTGTTACACAACATAGTAATTCAATGTTTCTATGCATTTCAAAATAATCATCACAGTATCTAGTTACAATATTGTAAAGTCACCATACAAAGATGTCACAGAGTTACTGACTATATTCCCTACACTGTACATTTCATACTGATGAATAATGTATTTTGCAACTGGGAGTTTGTACCTCAATTTCTTGTGGTAACCTGGATCATATGGTAGTTCTAGTTTTATTTTTTTTTTAAGGAATCTCCATACTGTTTTCTGTAGCTGCTGCACAAATTTACATTCCCACCAACAGTGCACGAGGGTGCCCTTTCTCCACATCCTCACCAATGTTTGTTATTTGTTGCCTTTTTGATAACAGCCATTCTGACAGGTGTGAGGTGATGGCTCATTGTGGTTTTGATTTGCATTTCCTTTATGATTAGTGATGTTGAGCCTCTTTTAATGTGCCTGTTGGCCACCTGTGTATCTTCTTTGGAAAAATGTTTATTCAGATCCTCTGCACATTTTTAATTGGGTGGTTTGTTTTTTTCTGATTTTGAATTGTATGAATTTTTGAACATTTTGGATATTAACCCTTTATCAGATACATCATTGGCAATTATATTCTCCCAGTCTGTAGATGGCCTTTTAATTTTGTTGGTAGTTCCCTTAGCTGTGCAAAAGCTTTTTAGTTTGATGTAGTTCTACTTGTTTATTTTTGCTTTTGTTTCCCTTGCCTGAGGAGACATATCCAAAAAAATATTACTAAGACTGATGTCATAGAGCTTACTGCCTGTGTTTTCTTAGAGAAGTTTTATGGTGTCAGGTATTACATATAAGTCTTTCATCTACTTTGAATTTATTTTTGTGCAGTCCAGTTTGATTCTTTTCATGTAGCTGTCCAGTTTTCTCAACACTGTTTCTTGAAGAGGCTGTCTTTTCCCCATTGTATCTACTTGCCTCTTTTGTCATAAATTAATTGCTCTTATAAGTATGGGTTTATATCTGGGCTCTCTATTCTGTTCCATTGATCTGTGTGTCTGTTTTTGTGACACACCATACTATTTTGATTACTGTAGGTTTGCAGTATATTTTGAAATGAAGGAACATGATATCTCTAGCTTTATTCTTCTTCAAGATTGTTTTGGCTATTCAGGGTCTTTTGTGCTTCTATACAAATTTTAGAATTATTTGTTCTATCTAGTTCTGTGAAAAATGCCATTTGTATTTTGATAGGAATTGCACTGAATCTCTATATTGCCTTGAGTAGTATGGTCATTTTAACAATATTAATTATTCCAGTTCATGACCACTTTCCATCTGTGTTGTCTTCAATTTCTTTTATCATTATTTTATAGTTTTCCAAGTACAGGTCTTTTACCTACTTAGATTTATTTCTAGATATTTTATTATTTTTGATATGCTTATAATGGAATTAAAAAAATTCTATTATTGATAGTTTGTTGTCAGTGTATAGAAATGTAACAGATTTCTGTGTATTAATTTTGCATCCTGCAACTCTACCAAATTCATTGATGAGTTCTAGTAGTTTTTTGGTGGTGTCTTTAGGATTTTCTATGAATAGTGTTGTGTCATCTGCAAACAGTGACAGTTTTACTTCTTCCTTTCCAAATTGGATTCCTTTTATTTCTTTTTCTTGTCTGAATTTTGTGGCTAGGGCTTCCAGTACTATGTTGAACAAAAGTATGAGAGTGGGCATTATCTTCTTGTTCCTGATCTTAGAGAAAATGCTTTCAGCTTTTCACTGTTGAATATGATGTTAGCTGTGGGCTTGTCATATATGGCCTTTATTATGTTGAGGTAAGTTCCCTCTATACTCACTCTGTTGAAAGTTTTCATCATAAATGAATGTTGAATTTTGTCAGAAGCTTTTTCTACATCTGTTGCGATAGTCATATCATTTTTATTCTTCAAATTGTCAATCTAATATATCCTATTGATTGACCTGCAGATATTTGCAGAACCATCCTTGCGTTACTGAGATAAGTGCCACTTGATCATGGTGTATGATTCTTTTAATGTATTGTTGAATTCAATTTGCTGATATTTTGTTGAGGATTTTTGCATCTATGTTTATCAGTGATATTGGCTTGTAATTTTTCTGTATGTATGTGATATTTTTGTCTGGTTTTGGTTTCAGGGTGATGCTGGCTTCATAGAATGAGTTCAGAAATGTTCCTTCTTCTGCAGTTTTTTGGAATAGTTTGAGAGGATAGGATGCTTGTGAAACTTACACTGCAGAAATTCTCACTTTCATGGGCTCCATCTAAAGTCCTTCACCTTATTTTGAATCCATAGGTTTTTATTAATTTTCTTTTAAAAGGTTTTCTGAATTGTGTAAGCTTTAGGCCCCACAAGACTGATGTCCACCTCTGCTCATAACTCATACATGACACACTTCTGGGAAGTTCTGGCCAATGGTTTGTTCATACTGGGCTCTATACTAGAAATTTCCTCAATAGCCACTAGGGATGTCTTGGATTAAAGGTGATGAGCTTCTCTACACATAAAGTTTAACCTTTTGCCATTTAAAATAAATGCATACCTACTAACATTAATGTGTGTATGTACAACTGAGCACTAAGCATATCTGTGTAGGATTCTGAAACACAAAAATAATAATCCTTTAGATTATTATAACCCAAGGGTTAGATAAATAGAATAATAATATATACAATATATAATTTATGTAAAAATAATAATATATTAATTTTCAGTGCCCACTGAATAAGTCTACTGCTTTCTACCCCTAATGAAAATGATAAATCCTGTATTTTAACCCTGCCTTACAAAGATGATAGGAATTGAAAGCAGATATTCAAGGCTTAGAGGTCTCTCTGAACATCTTAGGGATCTAGATGTACCACAGCCCTCACTTCTGGATGTCACTTGCTAGGATATGGTAAAGGACTCCACAGTTTCAAGCAGATCTTTTCTTTTTATATTCAGTTGTTCTCAAGGCAATTTTACTTTATAAAAAGTAGAAAGTAAAACCTTGTCTTTGGTGTTATACCACTTCTCATCTCAAGGCCCCCTTACCCCTTTAACATCTACTTTGTTCAATTTTCTTTCAGTGACTCATAGGATCTCAGAGTTGGAGAGGAACTTAGAGTTATTGTAGGCAACTCTTAACTGATTCTTAAATGATCTCTATAGCATCCTTGACAAGTAATGTGTCCATTTGCTACTTGGACACATCCAGCAATGGAAAAGTCACCTGTCTCCATCCATTTAACTTTGTTCTGACTGTAGGAATGTTTTTTTCTTACATTCTGCTCATGTCATTTTCCCTTTCTGTGCATTCAAACCTCTCTGTTCACTGGCCTTATGACAACTCTCTCCCTATTTTGTTAGCATTTCTACCAAGGTGCTAACTGATAATTTAAGCAAACTTTTACTTCCATAAGAACTATTCTATCAACAGGAAATTTTAGAGAAAAAAATATATAAAATCTTGTAAAATCCTTCAAAGAATAATTATAATGATGAAATTCTAAACTCTGGGTTATATAGAGAGACTCCTACCCATCACTCACATCTTGGAGAATGCTACCTCACTCCTTTTTTGTCTCACAGTAGCACAAGAGGAAGCCTAAAGGGACACCTGGAATGTCCATGAGGCATGGAGGATCAAATACTGCACTAGAATTGACAAACTTTACTATGATTTGGTCCTGGATAAGACATAACTTCCCTGATAGTCCTCTATATTCTCATCTGTAAAATCAAGAGGTTCATTTCAACCTCAAAGGTGCCCTCCAGCAGCAAGGTAGATTTGGGTTACCTTATTATTTGACAGTGCACTAATTTAGATTTATGATTATAGAATTCCAGTCATACAAGTAGAACACTGATTTTGTACATTTGGATTAATTTAACTTCTGAAAACAATATGCTGTAGTAAAGCTACTTGGAAAGTTGTGTTTCTTTAAAATCATGTCATCTCTTGGTAGATACTAATTTTCATTTCTGGTAAGTGCTAAACAATTTCAACCAATATTAGTATTTGCTTAAGTATACAAGTGATCTCTCAGAGAGTTGTATGTGAGTAAAATGCATATGAATTACAGCAGTTTGCTTCTAAGCAGTCTATGATATACTCAGATAGCACTTAGAAGTCTTTTTGCATCTTAGCTGTGTTAAAGCAGTAGAGATTAGAAACTATGCATACGTCATAATACCAATATTTGTGATTAATATGATTTATAGTACACTAATAATAAACTGGGTTAAAATTTTAACCAATTATATGAATAGTCATTAATGTGTTCCCTTTCTATTGCCTTATTCATTTTAGAAGTATATTGAATGATTTCTGATGTTTTAAAAAGCAGATTAAAGGCATGTGTAGCCCAGATAAACCCAGTGAATCTGATTATTTAGCAGCAATGCAGATTATTCTTACAGATTCTCCTCAGCCCATTGTGATGCTGTATATTTCAAGAGATGAAAAGAACACTAAAAACAATTAATTTCAATGAATTGAATTCATCCATTAGGATAGAGACAGTCCTTCGGAACCACAATATGTGGTGGAATAGGAGGCTAATGAAGGTACATCTTGAGCCATGTTCTTTCCAGGAGGATACAAAGCAATGATGATGTGTAAATTCATATGTTAGTGGACAGAGTCACTTTTGAAACAACATATTTTAGTCATACTAGTGACACTATATGACACTAGTGTAATACAAAGGACACTGTAGAATCCTTACTCCATTTTTAGAATATAAACATTCCCCCCTCCTCCCACCAGTGGATCCTGACAACTCCATAATTATTGATTTGCTCCTTGGTGTTATAGAAAGATCCAGGTTATATATACTTAGAAAGGTGCTGGATTCATTTTATGTGCTACACAATTAGTTGTGGAATGAATTGTTAATTTAATTAAGTAATTCTGTGGTGCCCTGATTATGATGTTCTAGATCAAGCCAGAATTATAGTTCTCCTCTATAATGACTTATTTCCTATTGCTTTGCCTTAATTCATGTTTGTTCTTATGCAAACATGGACCACCTGTCTTGCATTCCTGCTTAATCAAATCACAACCATTTCTTGTGGCTTCTAGGCTTTTTGGTTGCTCTAGAGGGAAGGATTCTCTTCTTTCTTAACCCTTGTAGCAACTTTGTGGCTGTTTGGCATATGTTATGATGTGGCATAGAGCTGATCATAATACATACCAGTATTTTCAGTGCTGAATTCAACAACGGCTTGTGAAGAATAGTAAATGAGATACATTGGAAACTAAATTTCTGATTCTTACAAATATTTTATTACAAAAATATAATACAATTTGTATATATTTGGAAGAAAAGCAACTAGTATTAAGACTATTACCAAGGAAGGCTGCTCAAGTGCCAAATAAGTTTGCCCAAGACTCCAGAACATTTCCCATAACATGAGAACAAGTTATCAGCTTTTATTTGAGCATGCAAATAGGCAGCTCTTGTGAGTGGTGTGGTCAGATATTATCTTGTAGGGCCTACAAATAAGTTGAGGAAAATATAGGTAGGTATTAAAGACAGGAAGAAAAAAAAAGAGGGCTTTTGATTTTATAAAGAATGTGAAAATTTAAGTGAGTATATAAGAATTTCTTGGGAACCCAATTCTGTGTCAGAGCTGTGTGATGTTCACGTTGCTTGGCCCATGGGCCCTCTCTCTCCCTTTGCATCACTGTGAAGGATACTTACATGGCTGCAAAATAGGGGTGCTTATGAGCTGGCTGAGATTGTAGGATCTGACAGGCAATTGCTGTGAATAAGGTGCTCTCCTATTCCTTGTGACCACCCACAAAAAGGCAGACTTGCTGAGGAGGGGGTAGAGAGGATGTCATCAACACTGTCTTATGTGATTTATTATGTGCATACAAATAATAATGAAAAAAACAAAAAGCAGTATAATTATGACTCTATTGCACACTTAGTATGTTTTGGAGTTCTAAGAAATCAAACCTCATTTTAAGAAAAATACTTCTTTCAGACATGAGGAAACTGAGGTTCTCATAGCTAATTTGTGGCAGAGTCAGGAGCTGTCCTTAGATCTGTCCTAGATCTCTCCTTGGTCTGTCCTGGATCTATCTATAGATCTTGATCTGTTCCACTCAAAGGCCTCTTCACACTACATTGCCTGACTAGGCATGGAATTCCTGGAGACAGGGTCTTATTTTATGCATCTTGATGGCTGAGCACCAGCACATGCTATATAGTTGATTAAAATAATAACTGAAGGAGTGGTCTTCTTCCCCCATACCTTTTATGATAAAATTTTTAAAGTATAAGGAATAACATAAGGAATACCTATCTAATAAGTTAGTCGTTCTCAAACAAGGATGATTTTGCCCCTCAACAGGGGACAGTTTGGCTGTGTCTAGAGACATTTTTGATGGTCATGACAGGGGTAGTGGTACTGGCAACTAGTACGTAGAGGCCAGGGATGCTGCTAAACACCATGATGTGCACAGGAAAATCCTCCACAACAAAGAATTATCTGTCCCAAAACGTCAGTGATGCAAAGGTTGAAAAAAATAAATATATGGTTTAATAAACCAAATATTTTGACTCCCTTTAGTATCCATTCTTGATTTCTCCTTACTTCTTAAAGTAGGTGTCCCTAGGCATTCTTTTATATACCTACTGTAATGTATTTACTACTAATATAAGTATCCATAAATAATACAATGGATTGTTTTAATATGATTCAGCGGTTTGATTTTTTTCACTTAAAATTATCTTTTTGAGATTTTTCCATTTTTAAATATATTTAAACATAGTTTATTAATTTAAATAGCAGAATAGTATTCTATTATATGAATATACCACAATTTATCCATTCACTTTTGAATATATTTTTTAAATACAGAGAATCAATTAACATCCTCTTACATGTGTGTACACCAGAGTTCCTCTAAGGTTTATGCAGAGAAATCAAATTTCTGGATTATATCATGTGCATTTCCAGTAACAGTAAATATGAGTTTCCATTTCCTCATATCTTCTCTAGAGTGTGATATTGTCAACTGTAATTTTTATGAGAAATTTCTTCTTTTACATTGTAAAGTCTGCTGGGAGTCCTTAACACTTAATCTTAAAGGATTATCAGATTCTTTAACATTTTATGTGGACAGTCATTAGTATGTCCTATTTCTAGTGCCTTCTATTTATGTTTAGATGAAAAGTAAATGAATTAATGTAAATGCCTTTTTCACTAGGTTATATTGCCCCTTATGCAATTGCCAACTAAACATCCATTCCTGAGGCTGAACATCAGAGCTCAAGTAAAACATCCAGGGTATACCATGGACTCTTCATTTACCCTTGACCACACCCAGGCATCCCAGCCTAAACTTTTTGAATTCATTTTCTTCTCTCTATTCTCACTGCGTAGTCCCTTAGACTGGGTCTTCATTTATTATGGAATTTCAACAACAAATCCTAACTGACATTTTTGTCCCCAGTACTACTCTTCTCCAATCTGATTTCCATACACAGTACAGAATAATCTTTCTAAAACTCAAAACTCTTCTCCTTTGAACCCTTTACTGGCTCTTCCCAATAAAATTCACCTTAGCATGGCCTGGCACCTGCTTGCTACTCTAGCCCTCTCGATAACTATTTCCTCCACAATCTACTCTACAGTCCAATCAAATGGAACTACCCACATTCCCTCTTAAGCCAACCCTCCATGCTTCTGCCCTTACACATTCTACTCTCAGTGCTGTGATGTCCTCAGGAAAGTCTTTGCCCAGCTACTCTTATTCATCCTCCAGGTCTCTGAGTAGATCTCTTCTTCACTCGGATGTCTTCCCTCACCCTTCCTTCCTCCCAGGGAGGGTGAATGTCTCTCTTTGTAGCCCCCTAACACTATGTTATACCCCACTGATCTACTCCATTGTTATTATTTCTTTCCATATCTGGTTTCCTCACTAGGACTTCAACTCCTTGAAAACAAGGCTCACTAATTTGCCTTCATTTCTCTGATTCCAAGAACAGAAGAGACATTCATTAAATGGATGGGGAGTAATGGTAAAGGCCTTCTTAACTTTGAAGTATCTCACATCCCTCTAAGTCTGGACCCTGGGTTCAGAATGCTGACTTCCTCTTTGAAATCTCACGTGAGAAGTCAGAAGATCTCCTCTGTAAGGAACCATCCTGCCATGCTGATTTGCTCCAAATGTTCTACATATTTTAGATTCACTGTATTATGGAGTCTATTTCTCCTAAGTTATTTCCATTAGTTTTTAAAGCCAACATACATCTTAAAGGAAATATAAACCACATGTTGACATTCATTTACACTTAACTATGATTTTTCTATAACAAAGAAAAATGTACATTGATGTTCAAATGCCTTTGGGGCTTTTTAATAATTACAGCTTTCAAGTAGTTTTTCTTTCCATGGAATTATTATAAAGGAAAATGCCTTTGAACAATAGAAGGCTATGGCTCAATCCCAAACTCTAAGTAAGCGATATTTTAGTAGTCTCCAAGCTTGGTTAAAGCCTTTATCCCAGAACCCTGAACCACAAATTCTCCACTGCATTTGCTTTCTTTAACTGACAGAGGTAGAATCAGAGGGTATTGACCTTTTATTTACCTTTGCATCTTTAAAGTTAATTTGTACAAGGAAAGCATTCTGTACTTGGAATCAGAACGTCTGGGTTCTAGCCTTGACTCATGCTCAAGAGTGGCATCTATATTCCACCTGCTTCATGACATAGGTGGGAGCATCAAGTGACATGGATGTGAAAGTAAGTAGACACAGTTAAAATCACTATTCGTAGTCTGTTGGTGACAGAGTGAATCGATGCAGCCTCTATAGAGGGAAGTTTGGCAATGCCTACAGGAATTTTAATAAATGTATAGGATCCCTGACTAAAAATGGCTGACTGCTCTATATTTACCCTATGGATATACTCACAAAACTGTGTCAAAATACATGCTTAAGAATATTCATTGTACTAAAGTTTTCTATTAAAATTATGTAATTTAAATTAACACATCAGGAGCTAGTTAAATAAATTAATGAAATACTAAATGATTGTTTAAAATATATATGTTTATATATATAAACATACATAGACAGAAAGAGCACCGAGATATAATACATGGAAGTAAAAGCTAGGGTATGCCCGTGTATACTGGATTGTCTCATGAATGAATAACAATATGGAAAAGGAAACAAAACAAAAAAAGGAAGGAGGAAATATATGTATCTTGTGAATCACTACAGAGTACTTTTTATTGGTAGGCTATTTAAGAAAATGTGCAAGTGGTTGCCATTGGGTAAATCTTTTAATTTTCATCTTCAGCTATTACTACACTTGTATTTTCATGCCACGTGCATGTGTAGGCAATGAGTTTATGGGTTTTTTTGCTTTCTTCTTCATTCTCTTTACACACACATGCACACATACACACATTCATACACACACACATTCACACACACACAAGAATTTTAAATAATTTTTAAAGAAAAACCAAAGGATATAGTCCCTTAGCATAGTAATAAAAAGCACAATCTTCAGAGCAGGTTTGAATGTGAATCCTCAGTCCCCATTCCAGTTATATCATCTTGGGAAAATTACTAGAAATCTCTAAATCTCAGTTTTACTTTATGAAATTGGGGGACAATAACCTACCTTTCAAGCCTATTATGAGATACATTTTATAATAAATAATGCATAAAGCTGAATATAACTTGCAAAATGGTAAAGGCTCATTAAGCTAGGTTTATAGTTGTTGTCTTTGTTATTATCATTATTATTACAATAAGATAGCTAACACCTTTAAACCTCCTTCCCCATTAATAAGGCTAGTTCAAGGCAATAAGGCAATTTAGTCCTCAGACTTGATTCAGGGCTAGCTTTAGGAAAAAGAAATGCGAGAGTGGGCTTCTGATAAAATCTAGTTGTTTTAACCAAAAGGTTCAGACTGTTGGGGGAGGATAGTAGCAGATTTCATTTGAAATGTAGTCCCCCCCATCTACCATGCATGGCCCTTGGAATTCCCAGCTGAAGCTTGGCTTCTTAACCAGCTCACAGTATTGAGCTTTCCCATTTCCATAAGAAACTCCAGTTTCAGGTTCAGAATCTTGAATCCTTTGTCTCCAGCTTAGTGTCCTTCAGTGGATCCATGGTTTATTACATCCCGGGAACAGAGTTTTCTAGAGTTTGAAAAAGTTAAAGTGCACTTCTGACCCAAAACTATTTCTTGATTCTGAAAAGAAATTGTTCCTGGAAGTGCTTCAGGGGAAAGATTTGGAGGAGCAGCTTTCCATTTTGACTTGAATTGCAAACTCACATTAAAAAACATTAAGGATAATAAACTGGAAATTCAATTACCAGGCTTGAAGCCAGAACACCGCACACTCGATTTGGATTTGCATCTTAACTTATAGCTTGTTCTTGCCAATATTACTTACAATTCAGACCTTTGCTCATGGTATAAAAAGCACTTAGTGCACAGATGATTTCTCACCAAGTGCTTTTTGATGGACCTGCCCAAATGTCGATTTGCGTATGAGTTTAAATTAGGAGGAAATTTAAAATATTTCTCTCTCTTATTTTTATACTTTTATTACTGTACTTTGAGAATCCATGGAATTACATGACAAGGGTTTCAAATTTCCGTACAACGTTGAGTGTCTCCTCTTAGATACCAATCAAGATTTCTGTTCAGCTTACAAGACACTTACGTTGAGATGTTGGACATCTGCCCTTATCAAGATGATTCCTAATATGGGGGTTGGGGAAACAATGAGGGGATTATTATAACCTTGCCAAAGAAAGCTGCTATACGGGTATGAATATTTGGCTTGCCTTACTTTGTTAAATAATTCAGGTACCCAGATGAAGGCTTCCATGAACTGAATAAATGACCCTCAAGATGGATCTTTCCAGTTCCTTTTTTGAAGAGAGGCATGACTTAGCCATGAAGGGTGTAGGCAGTACCAGGTATGTTCACATTCCCTAGGTGCAAATCCCTGCTCGGTCATTTATCAGCCATGTGAATATGGACAAATTACTTAAACTTTTCATGCCTTGGTTCTCTCATCTGTAAAACTGGGATGAAGATGAGAGTACCTATCTTTTAGGGTTGTGTAAGCATAAAGAATTAGCAATGCATGTGAAGCTCTTAGAATAGTGCTTGGCAATAGTAAATACTCAGTAAATATTAATTTTTATTATTCTGAGGTGTGACTCATTAAAGACTTACAAGGATAGTAGATTATTATGCTTGGTGTGGAGAAAACAGTGGTTTCTCTTTGGATGCCTCCCAGCATTTTTGGCTTCTATCTATAGCATTGAATCCCATCTTGGATGCACAGTGTTATCACCTGGTGTCAAAGTATAATTTTCAAAAGTTGAAGACTTGACTCTCATATGAATATAAAGTGAATTCTTGCCAAAGATTTATTTGAATCATTAATGAGAGAACCAGCAGGATATTTTCAAAGAGAATTAGAGAGACCAAATAGATATAAGTCCTGAAAAAATGCTGGAATAAGATACAAAACTGGTTAGTGTCCTATGGGGCAAAAAACTGCAATCTTAGAATTGGATAGGAATGATTAGCATCTCTACTGGGAAAAATGTATTTGCATTGTTATTGGACCAGAATCTACAGCATTGCTATCAGACTTATACAGCAGTGGCTATCAAACGTGGGCATGTGTCACAATCACCTGGGAACATAATAAAATTACACCCAAACCCTATTGTACTTCAGTAAGCCTGGACTTTATTCTTTTTTAGCTTTCTAGGTAATTCTGTTATATACCAAGGTTTGAGAACCACTTTACAAGGCAAGGTCTAGTCTTACAGTTTGGAATATCCTAGCCGACAGTAAATTAAATGAAGGTATATTACCCTAAAGAATTAGGTACTTTTTGGGTGGGCCTGTTAGACAATACTCCAGCATGACACTGAAAGGCTATATGGTTATATTTTTTTCTTATTTCCAAGTTTTGGATTGTTTTCCTTAATACTAGGCAATAAAAAAACAAAACAAAAAGAAAACAAAACACCTACTTATGTCTAAGTACCACCCCCAGCTTCTGATTAACTGACCTGAAGTGTGGCTTGGGAATCAAGGATTTAAAAACACTGTAGGGTGATTCTCATGTTCAGACAAGGTTGAGAACCTTGTCTTTAAGGTTCTTTATGTTTCCCGTGTTTCTGGATGACATTCTACATTTTATGCAGTGTCAAGTGTTCAGTATTACGTTTTTACTTAGAGCACTGATAAATTAAATTAAATGAACACCGACCAATTTAGAATGGTAGGTGCTGGGATAAACACAGGTTTATCTGGCTAGCCATCAATAGAGGTGGACTCTTCCACAAGGGATGGCACTCTATTCTCAGTTTCAGGAAGACAGCAAAAATTCTCCAGTTAATATTCCCTTATGTTACATTGTTCATACAGCTGTACCCAATTTATAGATCTCTTGGCCATAACTAAACTATCTCTTCCTTCCCACTTGTTCTAGGCAAATTTTTCTTGTCAAACACAAATATTCTTTTCTTTAGTCATTTGCAAAAGTCTTATTATTATGAGATGAAAGTCATCCTTTTTGGCTTTTATTTTACTCTCACAACCTCAGTGGCTGTTGGAACAACTCAGTTGTTTTGCACTCCAGGATTCCCATCTCTTCTCCTCAAGGTGGTGCTTCCAGTACGGTGTTGCTACTGTTGGCAAGTCAGGTGGGTGATTTATGAGTTGGGCCTCTCAGCTCTCATTCCCTCTTGATTTAGTTTAAGGGGCCATCAGTCTTTCCTTTTGGTTTGGCTTATTTCATTCTTCCTCCCCTCCACGCTTTGGTTTGGACATTCTGTAACAGGGATGAAAATCATTGTCACTACTGTCACCAAAATTATTTTTGGGGAGGAAGCTGCTTGAGGTGGAAAAATAACATAAATAAGTGCTAGAATGCAAGATGAGACTCTGAGAGCACAGGAGTTGGCTGGGACTTAGGCAAAATAAGAATAATGACCTGAGACAAAGCAAGATATTTGTTCCAGCTCCTGAGAAGAAAGAAGAGAGACAGGAAGGAGCACAGAGAACAGAAAAGGTGATAGTAAAGACTGGGAAGCTATATGAGCTGAAGGATCAGTATAAAACCTCTGGTGCAGGAGGGATGCACGGACGTTTAAGAGAACAGGCTGGCTTTGTTTGCAGCTCTTGACTTTGCTTTGATATCCCCACCTCCTTGCAACTGTGTTCGTCAAGTCTTTGGTAAAGTCTATTTCACACATGCGTGTCTAGGGCAAATAGTGTACATATGTCAATGATAAAAAAAAAATAGCATGGGATTTTATGATTGGATCAAAACAAGAGAGTTAAAATACATAGCCAACGTGAAAGGAAACTGTGATTATGGAAATCTTGGAGAGGACTTCGAATACATGGAGGGTCTGAAATGGGATTCAAATAGTATTATGTGTCCCACAGGTACGGTTATATTGAATTCACTCTTTCTACAATGATTTAATGGAAGGATGAAGAATGTATACAGTGCAGGGTCTCAAAATCACTCAGGTGTGCCTCATCAAAGGGCTGAATATCTAGTCATGATGGTGAGAGATATGTACGAAGAGCTAGACCTTAACACCAGGTAGAATTTAAGTGTCTTAAAAGTATAAACAAGAATGTTAGTTCAAAGTAAAACAGGATCTCTTCTGATTGAGGAAACAATCACAAGCCTCATGGAAAAAATGGTGTCTAAGGTAAACTTTGAAAAATGGACAGAATTTAGATATACAGAGGAATTAATTATAATAATAATTACATATATTTGATAGAGAAAATATATGCATGTAACTACTACTCCCATAAAGATGTACAATATATTTATTACCTTAGGAAGTTCCTCGTGCCTCTATCCAAGCAACACCCCATGACCCTTCACTGCAGGCAACCACTGATCTGATTTCTCTCACCAGGAGTTAGGTTTGCACATTGTGCTAAGTGCTCATTATCTCATTTGATCCTCACAATAGTCCTTTGATGTAAGTGACTGTCACCACTGTACACATGAGGGAACAACTCAGTTTAGTAAGTAATTTGCTCCAAATCGCACAGCTAGAAAATAACAGGGCTAGAACTTGAACCCAAGGATAATTCCAAAGCCCAAACTCTTACCCAGTACATATAGGGAATAACCTGAACAAGAAGAGGGGAATTGTAGGATGTGTATGGTCAATAGTGAGTAGTTTGCAGTGTAAGGTGGATGAGGGAAATTATAAGGAAATACAGCTAGAATTCTGTGGTTTTCTATGGATCTCTTTTCCACCCAGAAAAGGGTTGTATGTAACTATAATCCTCCCATATTTTAGTAACTCAGAACCCCGAACCTGAAGGTTTAAATCACCTTCTAAATGATTTTTCCATGTCAAAGAGTGTCCTCTTTTATGAGGCAGAGGATAACTCCCAGGTGGCCCTGTGAAATATTAAGTGTTGACTTCACAGTATTTGCTGTTATTTATACATATGCATGTACACATTTGTACAGAAATAAATACACATTGTACACACGGGCATCTGTGCTGAAGTATGCAGCCAAGTGTCAGCACATTATCAGATTTAAATTAGCTGCCTGACTATTAATAGCCCTGGTTTTCCAGTTTCTAAAATAAAAGATCCCAGAACAGCTGGACTGAAATCTGAAGCAGAATGGAAGAATACAACCCTGTAAGCAGTAGTAGTCTGTCTGTAATTGCTAAATAAAGTTTGTAGCTTCATAGATTGTGGAGGCGCCTGGAAAAGAACCCTTGAAATGCTAAGTGCTTTTTAAAAAACAGCTTAATTTTCCCAGTGAAAGGGATAGATTATGCCTTATCAATCATGGAATTTTGAAAACCTCTCTGACATCCCATTAAAATTTGAAAGCAGAGCTGAATCCAGGAGCAGACAGGGTCACACGTTGGCCACATGGTTTAGCTGAAAGGGCGGCATGAAGACCTACCCACCAAGATGTGCCGCCCACCAATTTCTCATTTCTGGAATCCCACTATTAAATGTTTGGACTTTTAAAACGCGATGCCTTTCACAATCCAGTCAATACCTTTTTTAGACTTGGTTCCTGCTGTCCCTTCCATTCCAGTCTATACCCCTTAGAACCATGTGTTTCTCCCTCACTGCTCCCTGAATGTGCTTTGTTCTGCTGCTTAGTTCATGCTGTTGGCTGAGCACATGCATCTTTCCTTCTTCTACCTTGAAAAATGCTACTCATTCTTCAAAGATCACCTCAAACAAACCCTCCCCATGAAATATACCAAGACATTTTCCTGTCTCCCTATCCAGGCACAATGAATCATCATGTCCTCCCTGCTGCTCCTACAGAAGTGTATTCCTGATCTGTGGTGAAAAGTATCATGTCCTTTTCCAGTGTTTGCCTCCTTGCTTGCGTGAGCTCCTACCTCCTTGTGGCCTTAAAGTGTGATCCTGGGACCAGCAGCACTAGTTTCACCTGGAAACTGGTTAGAAAATCAGGGTGTCAGACTCTATTCCAGATACACTGTATCAGAAACTCTTTGAACAACATCCTTAGGTGGACTCATATAAACATTAATGTTTGAGAATGGTGTCCTAGAGGACAGAGGACATGGCTTAGTGAGCCTGTCTCATAACTTTAGAATTCATTTTGTCTGGCCTGTTGACTGTGTATTGTTTTATCTGGTAATGTACTAAACATCTTTCTAACCTTTCTTCTCAGCTGGATTATAAACTCTTAGAGCAGAAGGAGGAATCTTATGCTTATTTGTTTTTCTGCTCTCACTTTCACGCTGGGGCTCTGTAAGTGTTTACTGATGACTGCCCAATGTCTGCCTTGCAACCAAGCAGAGACCCAAGGCTTGGTGGGTGCTGGATAAATGTCTGATTGACAATAGGCCCGAAGGCAATTTAGCATAAGAGGGAAGGCATTTGTATGGGGATGTAATCTTGGCTCAGCCATTAGCTGTGTTGATTTTGAGCCAGTCACTTAACTCTCTCTGAGCCCCAGCATCGACTTCATCTGCCAAATATAGTCACTGGGTGACAGTCTTCTATGGAGTCTAGATCTGCAAGCTTATGATTCCTCATATAGATGTAAGATACCATTAGAGAGATTTGAATTTAACTTTAGGGAAAATTCTATACTCTGCTTTCCTGGAAATAGTGTTGGAAAATTAGAGAAAGTCACTATTTTGGGATAATTTAGGAATAACCCCCAAGGTCATTCTACAAAGTCTTCTTGAAAGGGATTTTTCAGGCCTGATACCTTGTGATCTGTAAAATGGAGATAATAAGATGTTTCCCTCTACCATTGTTCATTCTGAACTTGAATATATCTGAGGAGATTTAACCTTGGTAATTTTTAAAGTAGCTACTAGAGATATAATTAAACTATAACCACCACAACAGAAGAACTTAAACATGCATCAAACTTGAAAGCATTATTAACACTAGGCTAAAAAATAGCCCTTTATGCTTTTAGAGTCCGGTTCTTCCAAGCTGCTCAAAGCGCTTTACACTGATTACTGGAAATGTTAACGTCCTCATTTTATGGATAGGGGACCAGAAGTCCAGAGTAGGGCTGGCTGGCCCAAATCCTGCCAACATTCTAGTCAGAACTGGGCCTTGCTGCTGGATCTCTTGCTCCCCAGTATGGCCTTTTCCCCACCACCAGCCATGCAGAGCATTCATTTTGATCTCCAGCCTGGTTGATGAAAGTTGTCTTCCCTCTAAAATATGTATAGATTTCCTGGATGCTGAGTATTTATGTGTCCCATGTAAGACATGATTTCCTGAAACCTGTAGATAAATAAACAATGATCGTTGGAAATGGACACTGTGCTTTGGCAAATTTGAAATACTGTAATAATGTAAGTCCAAATGCTTCGTGTGGTAAGCGACCTTCACTTACCCGAAACGAGGCCCATGATTAACTGGCGATTGGCTGGTATTAATTATGAGGCATGTCATGTAGATCTCTGCTGTCGGGCCCCCTGGCAGGTCAGAGGTCAGCTTTGGTCTGCAGCATGGTTGAGTTTGGAAACACAGGCCAGAGGCTATGCTCTTCCTCTCTAGCCCATGCCGGCTTCCTAGTTTCTGACAGCCCCAACTGCATGTGTTTCAAACTCCATTTCCATCTCAATGAGTTTATGTCCAATGTGATTGTACCTTCCCCTGGCAGGGCCCATCCACCAACCTTGCTCTTTTATCTCCCCCTCGGCCTCTTACATCGGAGGACTTGTAGCTCCTTATGATCTGCTGAACATTAATATTCACTAACTTGCTCCAGGGAGCTACGCTTCACCGAGCGCATTTTCACCTGAAAGGAGATGTTTAATATAAACATTTGGTTAATATTCTGACCATTTGAAAGTATTTTATCAGCATCGGTGTAAGACCAAAAGTCATTTAAATTCAATGGGAACTGATTATGCGCCAAGAATCAGTCCTTTCCAAAAGAGTGTGTTTTTCCCCCTGCTATAATGTATACATTATAAAACTCACTTACACGGTTGATGGGAACACTTTGTGGACAAACCAGCAGCCCTGCATTTCATCTGGCTGAGTATTCATCAGCTCTGATGCTAGTGTTAAATGGGGGAAAATATTATACAATATTGCTTTTAAAACTGTCTAAATATAATTATCAGCATCTTTGGAGTGATAATAATTATCATAACAAGAGCTCATCAGCGGAAACACACAGTTTGATGAGGATCCTCTATTTCTGAGTCCCTGCTCCCTTGCAGAGGATGGATGTATTTCTTTCTTTCTTTCTCTCTCTTTTTTTTTCCCTTCCTAAAGAACTGTAGCTCTCTGAAACCTTCCTCTGTCCCCTCTACAATTTTTCTTTACATGTGTCTCTGTGAAACTCATTATTCCAAAGAGTTGTTAGGTAGACAATATAAGCAGCTCCAAGAAAGGGTGAAATAGATGAATGGAAAATGCATTCCTAGATGGCTACTGAGATGTGTTTGCATTATACTCCAAACTTTTGGATTAAGTCATCACAAAAACAAACTATTGTTAGTTTTTACCTGAGGCACCTGTAGGATACTGAATTGCCTTTAAATGTTTTTCTATTGTGAAATATAATTTACCGAGGAGTGAAGTATGTGTGTGTGTGTGTGTGTGTGTGTGTGTTTGTGTGTGTGTATGCACATGCACGTGTATACATATAACAAATAAAACGTATATGTCCACCATCTGGGTCAAGTACCCATTAATTGCCTTTCTGACAACAACACTGACTACTCCATAGAGTTAACCATGTCTTCAAGTTTAGCTGGAGTTTGTTCATTTTCAATGCTATATAGCATTCTGATAATAAATGGATTTACGTATCCATTCTAGTACTGCCCAGCACTCAGGAAATTTCTATTTGGCACTATTCCAAGTGATGTTGCTATGTTGCATTCTTATTGGTGTACATATACAATTGTATCTCTGGAACACATACTTTAGTGTGTGATTGCTAGGTAAAAATATTTGCATTTCTTCAATTTTATTGGGTAATGCCTAGCTGTTTTCCAAAGTGGTATTACTGGCTGACACAGTTTATGTTCCTACCAGCGACATAAGAGAGTTCTGAATGCCCCACATCTTCATTAATAACTCAATACCGCCAGACTTCTAAATTTGAGCCAATCTCGTGGGTGTGTGGTGGTATCTCACTATAGTTTTAGTTTGCATTTCTCTGATTATGAGCGAGATTAAGCAGGTTTTTGATTTGTTAGTTGGTTATTTGGAATTATTTTATGAAGTGTCTGTTCAAGACCTTTGCCCATTTGTTTAGTGGGTTGTCTGTATTATCCTTATTGATTCGATGCCCTGATAAGTGAAAACACTATCGTGATGCCTGTTTAGAAAGCACCCAGCACGACAATCTGGAGCTTTGACATCATTTAACTGCTATAAAGACAACAAATTAGCGTGGATTGCCTAGGTTGAGTCTGTTCTTTCTAGTATTCTTATATATGTCTACAGTAAGAAAAATATAGGTCATTTAAAAAGGCTATTGGGACCATATCTCTCAGCATCAAAAGTACTTTTATCATAGTCGGCTTGTTTTGGAAGGGCTCTGGCTCCTTCAGGAGTCACTTAAATCATTGCATGAGGGGTTTAATAATGCATACTGTGGAGTTCCAGAGGAAAAAAAATTCCTCTATCAGTGAATAGCCAGTTTACTCACAGGACCCTGGAAGAACACCAAAAAGTAATCTCCTGGACATTCAAAACACTCATTAGTGTTCTGACAGAGGAGATAGTCATGTTCTAATTGGCAGTGTAATCACATGAATGATTGTTACATTGAGTCAGACAATGAAACATGAAATTCTTTAAGGAGAAAGAGTTTGGGCAAGCATGTGCTTAACTCACCCTCTGAGATGTTGCTTCGAAGGCTCCAGACACTTTCTGACTCTTAAGACTCACTTGAAATTTCTCTCCTGTGATTAAAGACTTCTTGATTCTACTTGTGATCCCAGAATTCACGCATTCCTTCTGCATGTCTTAAGTTCTAGCTCCCTAAGGGAGGGCATTGATTGCTTCAGTTGCATCCCTAAAGAACGTGTCCCTTATTATCTATAAATCTTTTTCGGATCACCTTGTAGGCCATTTTTCACCTTATAAGGAGTTTATTTGGGGTAGATACTGATCCGGCTCCTGGGATAGTGGCCTGTGTGTAAGAATCCCTTGCAAATGTGTTTGCTTAGAGACCATGGCTATGACATATATTCAGGGTCAGGCCCCAAACAGAGCCTTATAAGTCAGCTCACTGCTAACTGGAATCTTGGGGTAGGTGAGCTGCATGGTCTCCCTCTGCTCTCTTGTCCTTTTGTGATGGAATTAGTTGACTTGAAGCTGAACATATGGCACCTGCCATCACAACGTAGAAACCATTCCCTCTGCCATGGCAACCGAAGAATCCATGCACACTTACGGCTGGCTTGGACTTATTCAGTAAATGCACAGCGAACAGCAGGATTTTTCTTTTCTTCCCTCCCTCCCTGCCTCCTTCCCTCCCTTCCTCCCTCCCTCCCTCCCTTCCTTCCTTCCTTCCTCTCTTCCTCCCTCCCTCCCTCCCTTCCTTCCTTCCTTCCTTCATTCCTTCCTTCCTTCCTTCCTTCCCTTTCTCTCTAGCATTTGGAATAGTGGCAGAGAATTAAGACTTTTTCTTCAAACACCTCTTAAATCTTAGGGGTGCTTAGAATTGCCTACATATCTTGTTCTACTTCATTTCTTCAGCAGCTTCTTTTTTTTTGTTGTAGTCTAGTCAGTTTACAGTGTTGTGTCAGTTTCTGGCGTACAGCATAATGTTTCAATCATACATATATATACATGTATTCTTTTTCATTATAGGTTACTACAAGATACTGTACATGCTAACTACTATATATAAAATAAGCAAGTTTTTTTCTGTATAGCACAGGGAACTATATTCAATATCTTGTAGTAGCTTCTTAATGGGAACACATTTCCTTTCCAAATTTCAGGGATGTTATTCATCCATGAATGCATTGGATGCAATTCAGTTTTCTCCTAAAGATCTTTGAAATTGATTCACCAATGTATCGTTCATAAGTTCTAACCTAAGGGATAGATAGCACTGCAATTAGAAGAACTGTCCTAATGCATCTGACATCTACAGATAAATAGTTTGGCTCAATCATGAAGAGAATATCAGAGGCATGCATTCTGTCTAGTATTTTAACGATAAGTATCTTAGTTTTGCTCCAGTGTTCATCTTGGTGTTTTATTCTCTTCTTTCCCAGCTCCGGAGGGTAATTGCATCTTATTGTCTATATCAAAGCAGTTCCATCACATAAATGGTTGAAGGGGGAAGAAGAAAAAAAGGATATTTTCTGTGAAAAAGCATTGCCAGGGGCTGTTTCTTCAGACTTCACATAACCTTATTCCAAGAAAAACCAAGCCAAAAAGGTGAAAGGAGCAATAACTGGGACTAGGAGGCATGAAAGTTTGGTTTCTACTTCTGTCCTACTTTGCTGTCTCTAGCCCCTCAGAAGGAGGAAGGTCGAACAGACTGCGGTTCAAAGGACCTTTCTGTATGAAATCCGTGTTCCCTACACTCTTGGCAGTGTGCTGTTTTCTCTGTGTTGTGCTCACCCATTAGCATTTTAATTTAGCTTCACATGGCACTGTTCTGCAGACGGATTTGCTTTCTTGCTTTTGTTTATGCACAAGTGACAAACATGAGGGCATTTTCATGATGTGAAAAAATGCCGTGAAGTCATGAAAATGAAGTGACTTCTCCTTGCCAAGCCCCAAGAAATGTTAAAGCAGAGATGGCTCTGACAAGGAACTGCAAATGTTCCCAATATCAGAATGTTCAGGAGCCTTGATCTAATCGAAATCAGAAGTTTTGTCAGAGGCCTAGACACACAGACATGACCTACCCTTCTCTCTGGTAAATGGGATGTGGCTTGTCTGACTTTTCAGGAAGTCACTCAGTCCTTTCCTTAACGGGGACACCTCCTTCTTTACGTAGACTTGGAACACAACTTGGAAATCAGACACATGCTGCTTTGCAGGGCATGGTGGTGAGTTGGTAGCCTGTTCACTTTTATAAAACTGTTTTCAGTCATTGAAGGGCTTCTGTTTTATGACTGCATCACTCCTTGAGGTCTGTAAACTCTTACAGCTACCTGGTACTCCCTAATGGCTCACTTATGGATTGAGTCTAAAACTAAACCACTTCCTCACTGGAGATTTTTAAATAGGAAAATGACAGTTTTAGGGATGGGAAACATAAGAAACTGTCTTATAAAAGCTATCCCTTCCCTATATACTGAATGTTTCTAAGCATTTGCCCTTTTGTTTAATATTTGTTGAGACTTCTTAGGTAAAGTATACAGTTTAAGTCAGACATGGCTAATACCTGGTCAACATTTAATCACCAATCCAGAATTCATGACAGACATTACTAATCAAGCACTGAGCTCTTTCCTGCTGGACCAAGAAATATAGTTTCAGAATCCTTCCCCATGCAACACTACAAGTGGACTCAATTGTAAGGAACAGAGTTGATCAGAATTGTGATGCAAGATGAAACTGACCTACCCTCCCTGCCCTAGGCTCAGCCAGTGGTGTGATTCTTCTTAGGGTGAGTGGCCAGATACAGCAGATGACCTTTGTCTGGAAACTGTGAATAGTCAACTCTTCCTACAACTGCCCCCTCCATCTGCCTCTAGTAAAACAATGCAAGTACAAGAGGGGCTCTTTTGGCAAACAAACGGTTCCTTCTTTGTCCTCATTCCAGGCCATTTCCTCCCTTATGTCTTTGTGCCTTCTCCCTGCATTCATCAGGGGTTTGGCATACTTTCTCAGGGAGAATTGTCTAACCTGTGACTGAGTCCTTGTTCTGCCCACAGATGTGGTGGGCAGAATTCTGAGAAGGCCCCCAGATTCCTGCTCCCTGGTGTCCACACCCTTCACTCTCATGATTAGTTCACATGATATGACAAAGGTGAAGAGATTTAGCAGATGTAATTAGGGTCTCAAATCAGTTGATTTTGAGTTCATCAAAAGGGAGATCATCTTGGGTGGGCCTAATCTAATCAGGTGAGTTCTTCAAAGGTGGTTTCTTTGTTGAGAAAAAAAAAAAATAGAAATTCCCCTGCTGGCCTTGAAGAATTAAACAGTCATGTTGTAAACTGTCTGTGGAGCAGGCTATGTGGCAAGACTCTGAGAGCAGCCTCTAGCTGCAGAGAGCAGTCCTCGGCCAACAGCCAACAAGAAATTGGGGACCTCTTGTTATACACCATCAAGAAAATACATTCTTCCAACCACCTAAAGGGGCTTGGAAGTGGACATTCCTCAGGTTGAACCTCCAGATGAGGATGCAGATAGCCAACATTGTGTTTTCAGCCTTGTGAGGACTCAGCTGAAACATGTTGGATTCCTGACACGTGGAACCTGTGAAATAATAAATTTAACTGTGTTAAGCTGCTAAATGTGTGGTAATTTGTTACACAGTAAGAGAAAACTAATCTACCAGGCTGGATATAAATCAAGGTACAGGATTATCCACTTGGATCTTTCTGCTGCTTTCCAAAATTAGCACAGACCTCATTTTGTTTTGAGAGTCTTATTGGTTTTTCCCGTAGGAAAATGAGTGTAGTATAGCAACAGTAACAATAAAACAGTGATATTGAGAGAAATAAAGAAATTTTAAAATCTCATATGTCACAGAAATTATTTCTAGTCCACATAAAAACAAAAAGGGACAGAATTAGCTCTCCCTCACTTCCATGGGTTAGACCCTGCCTGCATCTGTACAATGAAAGGGGTGTCGTCCTTGCCTTAGGAAATACCAGTAAAAATGTCTAGTGAGGCCTATCTTAAAAGGAACCTTAATGCTTACTGAGCCCACCTCCAGGAGTTCTCCTATTTGCACGTGTTGAAACTATTTACCCTTCCTTTCTCTTCAATACCTGTACCTTTTTCTGTATTGTTAATTCATCCTCCTCATGAAGGAAGGCTGCTTTCTTCCATGTATTTGGTAGGAAACAAAGATTATTAATCAGTTACATTTTGAAAAGTTCCAGACAAGAGTCTGTGTTCTCATTGTGCTATATTGCTCATGGCAGGCAAGTTTGCCACAAATAACTATTTATCATAGCATTTCTTTGCAATGAATAAAATGAACCCCCTCCCTCCTTTGGAAAGATATTTTTCACTCATATTTTTATTTAGGACTTCTGTTTATTTATTCTGAAAAATTAGGAATAGTAATAATTATATGATAATTTTACTTACTTCATAAGGCTTTTCTGAAGATTAAATGAGGAAATACATGGAAAGTTCTTAGTACCATAAAGCACATAGCATGTGCTTAATAAATGTTAGCCATTATTATTATGATTACTATTAAAAATCTATTATGTGCCCAGCAATTTGCAGGACCTTAAAGTGGTGAGGGAAAAATCCTTATCTGCCACCTGCCTGTGTCACAGTAAAGACTCTTAAACATCACAGTGGGTCCTGATCATTCAGGAGTGGGTGGGGCTTGGGAGCAAGAGTATAAATTGGGAGACCAGAGCTTGCTGAAACCAGACAACCAAGCTCCATCAATCAATAGGAGCTTAATCCAGAAAGATAGAGTACAGGTTGAGATCATGCAGGGTCGTTGAGAAAAGTCTATTTGGGGCTTTTTGTGGACAAATGGTGTTGGTAGGGAAGAGAATTGAGTGGATGGTTATAAAATTTCAGAATCAAGAAAGTCCTTTGTAGTCTGGGAGTCACCATTGATTATGAGGGTAGTGGGATATGGATATTGGGTACCTAGAGAGTATGCCAACTCAGAAAGAATTATGGTTCTTATCAGTTTTTTTCTATTTCTGGGCACTCGGAAGAATTTAATTTAAATCGTTAAGTTGCCAGTTTTGTATATATACATGTGCACATGCACACAATATACCATTAAATAGAGGCAGTTTAGCTGACCATAAGATCTTAATGTTATGTTCCTCTGTCCTGGCTGGCTATTCAAATTACAGCTAGGCTCAACAACGGCTTCTTTATAAACCTAAGGAGTTTTAGTTTTTCTGCTGTTTGGCTTGTATAATCTTTGTGTTTTAGATTTTTAGCCCTTTAAAAATGTCATTCTTTTCCCAGGGTTCTTCTGATCATTTGGTCAGAAGCATCTGAGTTCTTGCCATCAGTTGTTCTTCAGCCATGCTGGCACTAGTAGTATAAGAATATCATAATCCCAGAGTGATATAAAGACCTTTCCAAGGAAGATGAGATACCCAGAGGCCATAAAGGAAAATTCTGAAGGATTTGACCACGTTAAAAGGGAAAGCTTCAGTTCAGCAAAACACCAGAAACAAATTCAAAAGATAAAATACACACCGGAGAAGCCAATTCTCTCAACACATCTGACAGCTCACAAAGAGCAACTGCAGTCTGACTTGAAAAATGAACAAAATGATAGGAAAATGGGCAATGTACACTGAGAGGCAACTATAGAAGAAAAAAATAGAAATGTCCAATCAACCAGCAAAAATCTGTTCCATCTTAATAAAGAGTGCAGATAAAAGCTTAGTTAAGATTAAAATGTACTGAAGAATAAAATGACACTTCTGCTGCAGATAAAAACATTGTTGGCAAGGAAGTGGGTAATTAGGCAGACTCCTGTGGGTATCCACGAGGAAGGGGGTGAGCATCCAGTAAGAATAATGAACAGCAGCATCAGTTAAGCAATGCCCGAGTTTGTGGTCCAGAATCTGAGCAAGTGTCCGGGAAGGTGGTGGATCCCCCTGTGTAATGGGCTCCACATCTAAACTAAGTTCAAGCAAAGAATGACACATTTTGGTGACTTGACTCAAATATGGGGAGTTCTTTAACAGTATTCTAGTGTTTATTGGGTTAAAAATTTCCTTTGTGCCTTTTCCTGCCTGGAATGTTTTTTAATCCTTGAAGTTCATTACCAGAATGTCTTAGTGTTTTCCCAGGATATGGGCAGCCCTTCCTAGTCTCAGTTGGGCCTTTCTTTCCTTTAATTCAGCAATGTTTTCTTTTATTGTGCCTAATTCCTCTTTTTCTGTCCTCCCTGCCTACTCTAGACACTCCCAGTTACTTATATGTTAGATCTCTTTGTTATTGTGCCATGGAACTCCTTTGTTATCATACCATGGCTGTAATCACTTTTTATTCTGTGCCAGG
Source organism: Camelus bactrianus (assembly GCF_048773025.1). Taxonomy (NCBI): domain Eukaryota; kingdom Metazoa; phylum Chordata; class Mammalia; order Artiodactyla; family Camelidae; genus Camelus; species Camelus bactrianus. Next base: position 73,748,173 of record NC_133547.1, read on the forward strand.
GATTTTTGTTCCCCAGGGAACATTTGGCAATTGTCAAATGCTAGGAACAAGCTACTGGCATCTAATGGGTAGAGGCCAGGGATGCTGCTAAACATTCTATGATGCACAAGATAGCTGCTATCACAGCAAATAATTATCTGGCCCCAAATTTCAATAGTGAGGTTGAGAAATCCCACCCTAGTATCAAGGCTAGATCCTGATAGATCTGTAATTTCCAATAATTTCAAATGACTGTAGAAAAAACCCCAGAACTTATACAGGAACAATATGTACATTTCTTCCTGTACATAACATTTTTTGATATTATTGCTAATGTTCAGAGCAGTTGGGAGCATGTATATGAATATTTGAAGCTCAGAACCAGAGAGATGTCCTTACATATCTAGCTCATAATTTTAAGTAATAGATGCTATAATATACCTTGATTAAACCACAGTTATTCAACATGCTAAATGTTTGTATTATTTGTTTGGGTTATATTTTCTAGTTAATGGCTCAAAATTTTTTGTTTCAACCTTTGTTTTTCAAAAAAGATGGCATTGCCTTTAGATTATCAAGCAAGTTGAAAACCGAGAAATCCCATATAAAACTCTGAAATCCCATATAAATTTAGGAGGGGAGAATTATGGCTATTAACATAATTTATCCTAGATATGAGATTAGACTAAAATGATATTAAACACAATGTATTTTCTAAAAATGATTTTCTAAAAAATTTATATTTAGCTATGTTGAGTTCCAGTTAGTTATTCGGTGTCTGAAATTTTTATTTAGCACTTCAGTCATATGTGTACATCATTCTCATCAGGATGGAGAGATTCCATGACTAATGAACTGATCCAGACTCACTTTATCTCTTTTTTCCATAAATAAACATATTTGATGCTTGCCATTCTAATTGTTTTGCAAATTAATTTGCATGATTTCCTTCAATATTTTATAGAACTTACAAAATTAATTACTTGATCTCTGTAATAATAACCATCCTGTCTCCTCCTTTTCTGTATCAAGACTAATTTAAAGGGAGGAATTTAATTCAATAGAGTCTCATTGTTTACTCAAATTACACATGCATAATGAGATCTCAGTAGGAATGAATGAGGAATGCCACCTTTGAGACTCAATCAGTACCTTGGGGCAAAAATGTGATAGTCTAACCGTGTAGTCATTAAGACATCCTAGATTATAACCTTTGGATGGTCAAACCTGTAGTTTCTAGAGCTCTTCTCAATTCAGAAATGCTAAAAGCAGTTTCAAAGAATGGTGGGCAAAAACTACAGGAGACAGAAGTCCCCACTCTCGTCACTACAGTGGGTTGTGTAGGTTTTGTAATTTCCAAAACTCATTGATATTTTACACTTGATAAAATGATGTGATGTCTTCAGTTTATTTTCCTTTTCTGTGGCCATTCCTTGATAGTCCCCTAATGTCCTCTCCACAAAGGGCTGAAATAAAACATTAAGAAACTAACAGAGTATTGTCTGTGTGGACCAAATTTTGGGTGCCATTTTCATTTCTTTCTCCTCCTGTCTCTCAGCTTGGCAGTTCTGTAGGGCCGACCACAAAAATCTTACATGAGATTTAAAAAAAAAATTAACAATTACCTAGTTTTCATTTATATGTGTATTTAATTCAGAGGTTACTCCACCCATGGTCTCTTTGGAAGATGCAGAACTATTTATTAAAGGTTAGTTGGACAACACCACTTTGCTTATGTCTAACCTTGTTCCAGAAAGAGTTTAAGTTGGCTTACAGAGATGTAAAATTAAAACCATGCTGTCTTCATGTTTTACTACACTGTGCAATGCCTAGAGCAATCAAAATAGCAGCTAGAGGAAAGAATCTTTTGGTCATTATTAGACACTTTTTGCAGTTGAAGACTGTAATCAACAAATCATTTGTTCAGTGTCTGCTGTGGGCTCAGCATTGTGTTTGACACTGTGGAAGATATAGAAAACACGACCTAATGGATATAGAAAACAGTACCTATTAGACAAGAACATTCTCCTTATCCAAAAATTAGTTTATCTAGAAAATAGTCAAGAGACAGAAATTAAACCTTTGATCAGCCCAACTAATGAGCTAGTACTTCTAGCCCTAACTAGAGACCTATTTACTCAGACTTTGCTTACATAGCTAACATGATTCTGTGATTTCCAAGCTCATAGCCCTTTGGGAGCAGTGATAGATTTCTACTGTAGGTACACTGATGGCTGAAAGCCTCTGTGAGTAAGAGAGGGGAGATTTGAAAATCTAATAGGTAAAAGGCAAAAAGCTCTGGAATATGAGGATATTAAGTACAGGGACACCTAGTAACAAGGCACAGTGCAGTAATTCATGACAAAGATGTATTGCATCTTTGCATGTATTACATCTACTCTGTATGCATTAATGTACTAATGTAATGCATGGCGAAGATGTTTAAAAAGATATACACAATATACCATAAATGTGCTTCTTGCCAAAATGTTTACACTTAAAAAAAAATTTAGGCCTAAGGAAGAACACCCTCATTCATCTGGAAACTCAGTTATTCTGTCGGATGTATTTTCTGGATAGCTGATATTTTTAGCATTGCTTGTGAGGCTGGACTAATAGTAAACAGAAAGTGACTGGATGCCATTAAATACTGGGTTGTCTGCCATCTCTTTTGATAGATTCCAAGGGAAAGTAACTGAATGCAAGCTCTAATAGTGAAAGAATGGTTAAGGATCCGTGCTAGGCCTTAAAGATGGACTAGAATTTGAATAGATGGTGGGGTTTCACACTGATTAAATATAAAGTCAATTTAAAAAAATCTTTTTATACCCACTTTCTCTCTGGAAAGTGGTCCAAGGAGATGGACAGCTTAAGGGTGGAGATTCTAAAAGGGACAGGTAGTGGTGCCAAAGCAAAATCTTTGATCTTCACCATTTTCCTCAGAGCTTCCTTCCATCTCTGACTGTCTTCCTTCCTCCAATCATCTTGAATGAAGGTATTCTGTGCCCAGTATGAAGGGACAGCAGAGAAAGTCAGTAGGAGGCATGTCCTTGGTTCAAATTCTAGCATCTTACTAGCTGAGATCTCACTAGCTTGAGCAAGATGTTAAATCTGAGCTCCTAGAAATGACACCAGTACCACAAAATCACAAATAATGAGTCACCAGAGCAACACAGGTGATGAGTGTTTTCCTAACCACAAAATCCTATGAGAAATATTGTAAATGTTAGTTTTCCATTGAGTGGTAAGAGTCTTCAGGATTCCTATTTTCTCTTCACAAATCTAGTACCTTGGGGCCCGATTATGGAAACAAACTGCTCTCTAGGACTTTAAATAACTCAGAGGCAATGGTTTAAACCCTCAGCATGAAGAGCAAATGGTTGAAAAACCTCTTCCAGCATTTGCTCTAAGGAAGTATTTAAAAGTGGGTATTGTTATTGGATCAAGTGAAATATGCTAGGGAATTATTTTAAAAAATGTGATGGCAAGACAGAGAGGGAATAGCGATGACTCCAAGTCAGTCGGTCTAGAGGTTTGTGGTGAATATGATAATGATCAATGACTGCCCATTCAAGCCATTATGGCCTGTTATGTTCAAGTGCTCAGGCTGGAAATCCTTATCAATCAAATGACAGGGTGAGTAGTATGGCCACTTATACAAGACAAGCCATTCCCATCCAAACCGGCCTGTCTACCAGTCCATTTACCCAGAGCAAGGCCTGCTGTGCCTCACTCAGAACTATGCTCTGCCCGGGTTTTGCTCCTAATGAGAAAGAGCTCATTGTTCTAATTGGTTTGAGAGTGAATCCCACTCTGTGTCCCCTGGGAAAATCTGCAAATGCCCAGGGCTCTTCTTGTCCTCTCTCATCACCATCCAGCCTCATTCCTTTGACCCCTCCTCACCATTGGAGCTAGGACAATCTATTTAAAATGCAAATCTAACCACTACTCCTCTTCTTTTGTTCTCTAAGCCCTCTAGAATAAATCCTAAATTCCTTAGCAGGGACAACAAAGCCCTCTATGATCTGGTCCCCTGGTTAATGACACAGTCTTAACTTCTGCCAGTCTCCAACTAGAAAATCATGCTCTAATAATGTCAAAGTACTTGAAATCCATGCACCCCTTGACCTTTACCATGCTACTGTTTTATACCTCCAAGCCTTTGCACTGTTCTTTATTGGAACACTCTTCTATACTCTCCTTTACCTGGCTCTCTTCCTCAGCCTTCAAAACGTAAGCATCTTTTCCAGCAGCCTTCCTTAAAACTCCAAGAGTGGAGTACAAGGAGTATTGTGCTCTGAGCCTGCATCAGACTTTGTATATGCCTCTTTACTTTTGTTAATACATTGAAATGATTCTGCTTATGTGCTGTTTAACAGTTAGAATATCAGGTTTTTTTTAAAAAAACAAAGGCTGTATTTTGTTTATCACTAGGCGACAGGCAGTTAGCAAGAGTCCTGGCAGTCTACACAGTGTGTGTCAAATTGAATCAGTTGTATCTCTAGAACATTCCTACAATGAGATCCACCTATTGGCCTGTGAATGGGATCTATCTTGATTACTAGACAAAGAGGAGAACTGAAGTACTTAGCAAGCAAGTATGGATAAACTGGATATTGTCTGCATTTTCCACTGAATGATATCCCTGTTTCAGAAGTCATTTTAACATCTCCTCTGTTCCTTGCATCATAATAGACATTATGGCAGCACACTTGCCCCTAAGGGTTTATTTCCTAGGGGCACAAAGCTGAATTTAAGTGCTATAAGAAAAGTCACAGTCTTGAGGCTTCAGTGAAGAGACAGACAGCATACTTCTGGAGGAGTCAGACTTCATAAAGTAGGGAACACAGCAAATAACCTTGGAGAATGGCTAAGATTTTAAAAAGTAAAGATTGGGAAGAGGTAAAAGAGGAAGGGGAGAGTTGATGCATCTTTGCCAGAAGAAACATCCATGGCAAAGAGATGAAGAAGCCCTGAGTATATTTGGGACACAATAGTACACCTGATGGTTCACAATTTGAACCAAATGTGATTCATTTTCCACCACTTACCCCCATCTCCATGATCCAGCTACCCCAACTCCTTCTCTAGCCCAGTGGTTCACAGACTCAAGTTAGCATCAGAATTATCTGGAGAGCTTATTAAACAGATTTCTGGATCATATTCCAGCTATTGAATTTCTGATTCAGTAGGTCCAATGATGCTGATGCTGTGGTCTGGGGCCATGTTTGCAAACCACTGCAAAACTTTCCTGTTGACACCACCATGGCAAAGACCTGAAGACATGCTCCTCACTCCCACCTCTGACACTGTAGGAGATGGACCTTAGAACTCACCTAGAGCACTGGGTACTTAAGACTCTGAAGGAACAACTGCCCCTAGAAACCACAGCCAACTACCTATTGGCAAAGCAGCCACCATCATTTAAGTTGTAGAACAGTCAGTGTTTTCCCATCATCTTGGCAAATGAAAGACTAATTTGAACCATCTGGTTCTGTAACACCCTCCTACACCACTGCTTAAAAGCAGCTGAACATATTTTCTGTTAACATTTTGTCAATAAAATATTGCTCCCCGAGGCTGTCGGCTTGTCATGTTTGCAGCCCCTAAGCAAAGTTGGAAAAGTTAGTGGTGGCACCAGTAAGAGAAAGGCCACGGGGCAGCCCCCCAGCGTTTCGCTGCTGATGCTCTGTGTACCCTTCTTCTCAGGGCAGATTCTCTAAACTGATGCATTAAAGTATTTTTAAAAAGTGGAACCAAAATGGGTTCCGACCTTTCCTGGCCACCCTGCCCTTTCTGTCCTGTTAATTTTGTTTTGCCTTATGACAGTGAAGAATCAATGCCTAGCATTTCGAACAGCCAGGTAGACTGTGTACACATTTATTAAGATTAATTAAAAAGTAACAAATTGTAAAGTAGTAACATTAACAACCAGTAGAAAAAGTGCAGACATTTTGACAGTCTTTTTGAATTTCATTAAAAGATGGTAGTGACAAAAACCCCAGAGACTATTTCTACTTTACTAAAGAAATAGGTCACAGATTCAATTACAGTCACTGAAGCATGGACTCAATCTATCATGGCAAATTAAGTACATTTTAGCAACCTACTTTCCTTTAAAAATTTTATAGACACTTTCAGTGGAAGAAGAAAGACTATAGGAAAAAAAAAGAAATTGCAAAATCAAATCCCCCCCTTACTCCCCCCTCGGCTTTGAGTAAGCATTTGGCTTATTTGCTTTGGGTATAAGACAGAAAATCATTAAGAAATACTCAGCTTGTTCACAATTATTACTCCTCACTTGTTCATGGTTTAATGATGCAGATTTGGAATTGGGAGTGGGAAATGGCTCCAAATTAGAATCGCTAGTCTTCAAAGGGGGGCTTTGTTCTGCAGGCTGAGCCCCACCCCCTTCCTTTAAAAGAGGACTATTTGTGCTTCACAGCTTTTATGAAATTTTTGCCTTAGACTTTCAGAGCAGACACTTTGTGTTCATTTCTGGAGAGATAAATAAATAAATAAAAAGTGCTCATTCGGCCTGTGGATGTGGTTTAGCCAAGTGCAAATATCGGGACAATGAAACACCCTTTTGCCCATAGCAAAATTGATCTGATGTTGACGACTCGAATTTATGGAGGGCCTCTTGCAGCAAAGCAGTGGGGGCCGTCTTTAAGACACTGCAGCAGCAAGAGCAAGTGTAGAGCAGGGGAGGGTGAGGCCCTCACGTTTCCCCTCTGACGAGTAAGAACCTGGGGCCAGGACAGTCTCAGCGCAGTCTTAGGAATCTGTTATTTGGCCTGGCCAGAAAGCCTCGGAAGCCTTTTAGGTCTTGTTCCCAAAGAGACGGTGTCACCCAAGCACCTACTCAGTTTGGTGCTCGTGTTGCTTATCCTCTGCAGTCTTGCCTTTTCCCTTAGAACCCTGGCTAGCCTTCTCCTGATGCCTCTGTGTGATGGGCACAGACAAGACAAGCAATTGCGTTTGCTTCCAAAAGAAGTGACAGGGACGCTTCATGCATCTCTGAATTATCTTGCTATTGCCCAACTAAACAAGAGCCTCTCTTCAGCCAGGCCGATGATTAAGTCACTGGTAGAAGCCCAGAGAACCTCATTTCTAATTTTGATTGCAAAATTTCAACTTCCTTGGGAACTGGGTTTAACAGTAGCTGGTCAGGTGAAGATCGTACAGTCACTTCACCCTTCAAAATATCGTAAATCCATAGGTATCCATAGCCCACTTGCTTGGAAATATATATAACTCTTTAGTTAAGAGCCAACAGGTCTTATACCATGAGTTCCTTCAAACTACAGAATTAAGATAAAAGTAGGCTGATGTGTCTACCTTGTGTGCTATGAAAATCGGATCTGTGGGATCGTTCCTGGAAAGGGAGAGTAATAAGGTTGGGGAGTGGCTCATGTGACCAGAATGGTAAAAGACTACAACAAACTGAGGCTTTTAGGTTCTCCATGTAAAGGTGATAAACACACGTTGGTGTTCATCTGCCATAACAATTCTTGGCCTAGGCAGATGAGAGGGCAAAAGAAGCTGTGTGCCTAGGTGGCTGCCTAGCCTCCAGATGAAATCAAAAAGATGTGCTAGCTACATTTCCAGTGTCTATCTTTCAGCTAACTAAGTGTGGGAATAATGCCTGTTGCATCTCCTGAGACTGAAACTACCCACTGCCATTCTGGTGCAAAAAAACCTCAATAGCTAAATTTATTTACAAATGTATAATCTATACAGTAATGTATAATATGTAAAAATTTACATGTGAAATATGATTTTATAATATATTGCAAATTGCACTCAGTGTGGGGAGGTGCTTCTACTCTGAGAGGCCCCTGGGAACTGAGACCAAAGGAAGATCTGTTCCCATCTCAAGTTCACTTGCCAAGTGGGAAAAATACCTGTAGTTTTGAAAGCAAGGCTTTGCTGTCAGGTATTTTGGTTTAACTCATCTGGGGTGGACCAAGTGTTGGCAGTTGTGTTTTAAGGTTTGTCAGTGATTTGAACGTATAGCACTGGTTGAGTACTGTTGATTTAAATTGCTTTTCTTTCTCATCATATTTTTGCTGAATTGTATACATTAAAATCACTTTCAACATGACTCCCTTATACTGCTCTCTCCTGTCCTTTTGGGAGCCATCCACTTCCGAAAGCATCCTTATCTCTGGGGAAGCATTATCCCAAGTCAAAGAGGAGAAGATGGTGCTAAGCCCAGAGAGTTTCCACTCAGGTCTCTGACTGCACCTGAGCACACACTTGTCCAAACTGACAAAGCAGAGAGCAGATGAGGCTACCCAGAAAGACAAGCTCATAATTTTCCAGCCTTCAAAATGATTCTAAACCTCTGAGATCAATGCTGATAAGATGGATGCTTGAGAATAGCAATGTGAAGTCAGGAACCCATGAGTTAATCTCTAGAAATATGCAAGGGACAGCTCAAAACTCTGAATAAAATTCATCTTTCTCTTGTTTGAGTTTTTGAAAGGTATAATCAGATGGTGCACTAAGCCTGGCATTCTTGGGAGATGGTGTAGCCCAATGGTTAGGTCCACGGACTCAGAAGCTAATTTACCCATATTAGATGTGCACTCTGCTGCTTGCCAAGTGATTTGGGGCAGGGTACTTACTTAGTTCCTATGTGCCTCAGCTTCCTCAACTGCAAAATGGAAATAATAATCATACCCACTTCATAAGGCCATTTTGGGGATTAAATGATTTAATGCACGCATGCAAATTATTTAGCTCTGGGCCTGGCAGTATGCATGCTGAAAAAGTGTAGCTATGGTCGTGGTACCATCAGAGGCTAAGTTATAGAGGTGGTCATAATTGTTGGGATGGTCCATTCTATGTCTTTAATTACATTTTTTTCTCTAGATTAAATAATAGGGGGAAAAAAAGCTGTATTTTCAGGAAAAAAAAATTGACATCCATCTCTGGTAGACCATTGCCAAGACAACATAGTAAACTGGATTTGGAACTGAAAGACCTATACCTTTCAGCTTCCTATGAGTGAACTTGGTCAAGTCTTTGGATATTTAAGTCCTGGTTTTATTAAATGCAAACATGGAAATTCTGTATTTTCCTTGTATCTTTTAATAGAATTCTCATTACAGCTTTACACAAAAATTCTTCGTGTTTATGTAGCACTTGTTTTACAGAACATTTCTCGTAAATCATTGCATATAAGCCTCATGCTAACACCTCGAGATAGATATTATCATCACCAATTTACAAATAGTGAAATGGAGGTCAAGAATTTCCCAACACCACCAAACTGGTTAAGCAGCAAGTACTTAAGTCTCCCAATTTCAGCAGCATTTCTAATAGACCTTAATTTTAAGTGCGTCACTTTAGATAAATGATACAGGGGAACACGCTAAGGAAATTATAGTGTATATCATGTAAGTGATACACTGTGTTACTATTTAGAGATTGTCCCTTTGATATTATGTAAAGAGAAAGGTAGACAGCACAGAAACAGTAAGCTTTAGTTACAAGAGTGTGTCACTCATCACTCATTAGCAGTGAAGCTGGTACCCAAACAGCAGCTGCATCTCTATCTCTAGTGCTGACTTAGGAGAGGCATCACGCTATTGATTCCTTTTATCATTTACCCGCCTTTCCTTCAATGGTTTTTCACTTCAGGGTGACACATAGCTGATCTATTAAACAGTCATCTTTGTCCACATGGAGATTAATTAACTGGTAGTTGTCTCCAGCCTATCAGAGTGGATTAAGGCTCAGGAAGTAGAAGGAAGATCTCTGGAAAGTAGACTAACCAGGGTTTCTTGGTTGAGTTATTCCCTTCCATCTGAGTCTCATTCCGCCTTCCCCTCCACCTGCTCCCTGAGAAGCTCAACCACCTCTTGATGAACTTGGCATAATAACCATGCACAGCTGGACTGCAGTTTGGCTTGAGAAGAAGTACACTCGCAGCCTGTGATGTTAGATGAGCTTCAATTTGTTCGAACCACTTGCTGTGGCAGTCTGACTCCAGGCACCGGTGTGAAAAATGGGAAATTTAGTTACCTATATAGATAGTAATAGCAACAGTCATACCTTGAAATTTTGTAATATTTTTCAAGTTACTCTGCACATTCACACATGTGTCAGGCAATTCTTACAACAATTTGGTGAGATAGGATTCTTATTATACAGGAAAAAACCTGAGACTTGGGAATTTTTGACCTGTCCTCCCCTGGTAAGGGGCAAGCGGGTAAGGTGCAGGCTGTTGTCTTGACTAACCTGACCTCTTTGTGTGGCCATTCGTGTTTTGCCTACCCAGGACTGTCTTTCTGGCAATAGGCTTCCTTTTATCTTGGGAACTCCTATGCTTCCAACTCCAAACATTTGTTTCCAGCTACTACATTCTTATTAGACCTTATCCTCCTGGCCATACTTGACTGATATAGGGTTGGGCATCTGACCCAACTTAGGCCAGTCTTTCCCTAGAATTTTTCAAAGTGGAGATGGGAGAAAGAATCAAGGTTTCCAGTAAAGGAAATTTACTATGATTTTTACTGTGTTGAGAAAGCTGGGTGGAGGGGGAAGAATGAAGCTGACAGAGAATTAAGTTTCTTTATGCCTCAGTTATCCCATCTGTAACATGGGGCATAATGATAGGTCTATTTCCTATGGGTATATAGAAGCTAAATACTTCAGTATCTTTAAAGTGCTTAGAATAGTGCTTTGGGGCATAATACATGGTACATAAATATAAGCTACTTATCATTGTTCAATGAACTTCTGTTTTTAAGCTGGGGTAAGTGAGAGAATCTTGGCAGCATGGATATCTCTTGTTTCTAATTGTTCCTAAGACTGCATACTTTGGGAAAGTAATCTTTCCAGGAATTGTCTCTTTTTCCTTAAGTTTCTTCAACATACCCTCCTATTTCTAAATGAATACAGTGTTCGTATTGGTCCTTGCTCAGTAGCTTCTTCTCTGACTCAGCCACACTGTTGTGGGCATTATTAAACGTGATACAGAGAATTGAATAGGTTGCTGATTAGTTAAGCAGATCATCTATGTTTAAGGTCTCACTGTAGGATTTGGCTCATATACAGATGTGTTCCCTTCACCCCCTACCAAATCATTATTATTCAATACCATGAAGATCATTAGCTGTAAATTGACATAAGCACAATAATTACATTCCTGAACAGATTTTAGTGAGATCTCATTTCTCTGTTTTTTAAATCAAGTTTCCAAATCCTTAATATCATAGCAGTAATTTTGATTGGTTTAGAGCCCAGAATATGGAGCCAAATTGCTAGGATAAAAATCTCACCTCTGGCATATATTCTCTAGGTGGCCTTGGCAAGTTTCTTTATGCCTCAGTTATGCCATCTGTAAAATGGGGGATAATATAATAATAGAGCTACTTCCTATGGTTACACAGAGGCTAAATAAGTCAATATCTAAACGTGTTTAAAACAGTGCTTTGGGCATAATACATGCTATGTAAATATAAGCTACTTATTATTATTCAATGACCTTTTATTTTTAATATTTTTCACATGTGAAGAACTCACTGTAATTATTATAAATGAATATGTTAAAATTGTGCTTTCAAATATCAAGAGTAAAACCATGACCTCTAAATAGAAGGACATTTCAACATAATTCCTGGGAATTAAATAACAGAAGTTGAAAACATAGTTAATAGGCAATTTTAAGTGATTCTGTGTAAATAACATTTATGATGCTACTGAATAACATAGGAATGTTGGAGGAAGAGAGGTTTAGATGAGGAATTCCTGAAACTTCCATGTTTAAGAAAAGGATATTTCTAAGGGCTAGGAAGTAAGTATATGATCACAAATTTGGAGACAATTTCTCTTTAGTTTGAGCTATGTTGAGAATAAGGGCTAACAACTTGGAGATGGGGACTAAACCAAACAAAATGTCAGAATGACAACAGTGTTTCTATTTCATATTAAACACGGAAACTCTTCTCTTTTGAATTTACACTGCTGTCATAGAATACTGGCGGCAGAGTCCATTAGTGGAACTGAGATGGTAACAATGACATCCTAACTCTGATGCAGTTCACTGAAGATTTTCATGCCTGGAAAAGAAAGAGGAACATTTTTGTATAATTCTCTTTTTAAAACCCAGAAGCATTATGGGTACATAAGAGTGATTTCTTATAGAACGTCAGATATTAAGAACCAGAGTGGATGATTTTTACATTAGAAAAAATGTGAGAGACCAAGTTAGCAATTACCATTAAGAGAGAAAGTGAGAGAAAATGTGCCTGCGTACTAGGAATTCTATTTCTGTTAATTCTTACTCCTTGCATAATTCTTTTATGTTCAACTCTTACAGTGAATAGTTAATTGGAATTCCTATAAAATTTCCAGCAATATGATTCTTACACTTGTGTAGCATTCATATTAACAAAGCTTTTTATGTACATTATTGCCTTTAGTTCTTACGGAACACTGTGAGATAGCCGGCTCTTACCATTCCAAACACATGTACTAAGGAAGGAACTATGGCTTGGAGAAACAAGTGGCTGGGTAGACAGAAGTTTAATTAGATAGCTGTTCTCCTTGTGGATGTTTATACAAGGGACACAACAAGTTTTCAATCCAAGAAAATCTTCTGTTCTTGCATTTTTTCCTGTCTGTCAACTCTCACTACTTACCTGCTCTAGAAATCTGAGTGCTCCAGGGTTATCCTGCTTTCTAGACACCAGGTACTTCTCATATAACATGTATGAATTTGATTTTTAGTTTTTCTACAGCTAATACCTAATGCTCTCTTCAGGACATTTTACAATAGATTTTCTTGTAATTATGCAGCCATCAAGATAGACCTAGAACTCTCACAAAATTTTAATTTTTTCAAAGAGGTAATGCTTTATAATTTATTAAATTCCAGAAAAAACAGTAGATACATTTTATGATTTTCCATAATCTATTTCTTCCTTTTAGCTTTCCTTTTGGACAATGCACTACTCATTCCTTCTTAGCAATGAGAGTTCAGGTGAGATTGATGTTATTCCCAGCATCAGGGTTGTGATTCTGATTGGATTAAACCAATAAGCCACACCCATCTTCCAAGCTGAGACTGGTTCAGAGATGGACCAGTCTGAAGCAATAAGAGGGTGAATCACAGGTGAGGAAATTTTAGAAAGCGGCATTATTTTCTTCTGAAAAACAGGACCCTTTGAGACTTGGATCAGCTTAGATTATTTTGTTACCACAAGGAGGTAGCCAGGAACCACTGAAGCTATGACGTAAAGTTGGCAGATGAACCTAAGACCTCAAGCACTGAGTCCATGACCACATTCTTTGAGCAGCTAGGACTTCCAGACTCTTCTAGCATGTGAGCCAATGATTTTTATTTATTATTTAAGCTAATTCAGCTGGGTTTCCTAGCTTATACAATGTGTGTTTGACCCTTATACAAGGGCATGCTAGCTCCTAAGTCCTTTCTTCCGTTTCTGTCTTCCCACCATGCTCATCCATGGAGCATAAGAACTGCAGTCCAAAGACCCGAGTTCATGCTTACCTTGAGTACTTACCTACTGTGCATATTGAATAAGAATATAACCCATATTGTATATTGGTGAGACAACATATACATGACGGTTAAAAACAATATTTAAACTACAGGATTATTGGGAGAATCAAACGAGATAATGAAGATCCAAGCACCATACAAATATTAATGATTTTTCTGAAGAGTGCTAATTTGATCTATAAACTGTTTCTGAACCCATTTCTTTCAAGTTCTTTCCAGGGATAAATTTATAATGATTTGGTAATAGATCTATAACCAGGTAGAAGCAAGAAGGATTATAGGTGCAAATAGGTCATAGGTAGAAAAATAAGGCTCTAGTTTTTGGTGTCATAATTATCTTGTGTAGGGCCTTTCTTAATGCACTATGGAATATTCCACTGAAGGAAATCATTGCACACTTTAAGCCACAAGCTATGAAGAGACAGAATTTGTACATTGTGATTGATCTTATTAAAATAATTTAGTTCCAAGTAGGCATCATTGTATCTCATCTAGACTTTTCTTCTAATGTGAGGAAATGTTTCTGCATGGTAAATTTGCTGCTGGAGACCCTGGCAACTCCCTGGGGCTGGAATGCTAGGAGTTCTGGAAGATGGCCAGTGGCCCTTTGGCCTCACTAAAGAAAGAGTGACATGTGCCCTAGGTTCTCCCCTCTTGCCTAACTATTGTCTGCTCCAAGCCCAATCTTTTTAAGAAAAGGTTATACAGCTACATAAACAAGTTCAAAACTGGCTCTGTTTCTCTAGTCTCACCGAATCAAGCTTATAAACCTGGAAAAAGCATTCATTAAGTGCTGCCATCCTTTGTAGCTGAATTCGTTCCGATGGCCCCATCTTGTGGAAGAAATAAAAATAGCCAGATATTTTTTTCCCACTTTGGGCATAAGCCCCAGAAGAAACAAATTCAGCCCATCTGTCTTTCCCTCTGTCTATAATCTCTTCTCTTGCACTTACGACATTTCAAACAATTTATTCTGAAGAAAGGCCAATGTTCCTCATATATATGCAGCTTGACCTTCTTTCCTTACTGATAGGACCAGCACATGTTGATTACGCTCACAGGTGCTAGACGGAAGCCTGTTGCTGCATGGAGGACTTAAGCCCGACCACCATACTTTAGGCTCAAGTCAGACTGTATTTGTGCAGGTATCTGAGCTCGCTGAATTCTTCTCAGGCTCCTAGGAACACAGTGACCATTACATTTCCAGCTGTCAGATATTCTCCCCTACTTTCATCCTATCCTTTTGTGTTCCTTTGTACATGGAAGTCTGTTCAGAAGAAGAGTGGGTGAAATCAATTCATTTATTTGTTTGTTCACCAGTTCACTTAATTATTCATTCATTCACCCATTTAACATTTCTCTATTGAGGACCTTCCATATGTCAAGCACTAAACTAGGTACTAGGAAAACAGTAATGGGCAAAACAGCGCCTCCATTCTCTACTCTGATGGAGTTTACACCTTAGTTGAAGTTGACTACATAGACATTAATTAATTAATCAAATATGTAATTGCAAATTCTGATAAGCCTACGAAAGGGTACTATGAGTCCATAAAAGAGGCCTGACCTACGGGACCTGATCTTTTCTGACGAAGGGACATTTGAGCTGGGATCTGAAGAAGCAGAAACTAAGGAAGTCGCAAGACCATTCTAAGCAGAGCCTTGAGTCCTGAGAGAACACAGTGCCTGGAGTAGATAGAGATCAGTGGCTGGAATAAAGGGTAAGGAGGAGAGTGATTCCTGATAAGGCTGCAGAACCAGAGAGGGTCCAGGTTATGTCAGGCCTTGAGGACATGCTAGAAGTTTGACTGCCTGCTTGCAAATGCGAAGCACTGTCCATTAATCAAACAAGACTGATTTGGTCTGACCTTCCTCTGCTCTCACTCACAACAGTTGTGTCAAAGGAACCAGACCAGTACTTTCTGGATGTCTCTGTCTGATTCTGGGCCAGAAGAATGCAATGGTTTCCACCAAACTTCCTGTGCTCACTCACTCCAGCCCTTTACTCACAACTGCATCTTTCGAAGGTGCTGTGTAATTTCTCAAATTACAGTTTGTTTGCAGTGGACCCCTAAGAGTTATCCAGACCCTAAGGGTGTTTATTTTTGTGCCTGTAAATGACTGTTATTCTGTCTCTAAGCGACAGAGACCAGCTTGCCTCCTCAGTCAACCTGAAAGTTGCACAATACTGACATCTGGTGCTTGTGTGAGGTTTGAGATTGTACAAGGTCAGAAGGAGGCTTCTGAGGCTAGTCCACACTGCAAATGTAGCAAGACTAAATGTCTGAAAATGTGGGCAACTGTGTGTGTGTGTGTACAGCCTCTCTACCTTCTTTAGTTTTGAACTTCTGACTTTCCAATAATATGCATGATTGAAGGCTAATTTCAATATGATATTTTCTTATTGTCAATATTTGCCAGCTGGACATGAGTTTCATATGATGGAAGGTGAGGTTCTATCTGGGTTTGAGAGAAAAATAATTGACAAAAAACTAAATCAGTGTTCACTTAGGATATATTAATACAAAGCATAGAATTTAGTGAAAAAAGAGTCACTCATAAAAATAATTTAATGATAGTGATTTTATGGATGATAAATAATATTTACATAATAATTTATAATTTCTAAAGCATTTTAGCATACAGTTCCACGTTCTCTCAATCATTCAGCTATTTATTTATTTAAGAACTATTTATTGGGTGTCTACTGTATGTGAGTGAGTGGTCTAGGCTGCAAGGAATCTCTTGGTCCTGGCGGGGCAATTAAGAGAGAGTATAGTTTAGTTCTTAACCAAATATGCTTTGGATTCAGACTTAGCTGCTCTAAGCATCTGAGTCCTTGTGTGTTAAATGGCCAGTGAAAATAACAGTGCCTATCTTATTAAAATGCTGTGAAGATTTTTTAAAAACAAGTAAATGTAAAATATTTACCACAGTGTTTAGTACATCACAAGTTACCAAAGAACCATAAAAATAATTATTTTATTGCTAATCTTCAGTTTAGGAAACAAAAGATTTTTACCAATGGAAAAGTAAAAAGAAAAAAATGATGGGGAAATAAAAAATAGGTACACAATTCATGAGGTTACCAGTCTGGAAAGATATGTGTTGATGGAAATGAGTAGGTTGAAAAGGTTAGAAAAAAGGGCTGGCCCTATTGTCAAAGAAATTTAGTGTCTAAGAGTTTTGACTTCATTCTGTGGGGTGATATGAAGGAAATTCTGTCCTCAGAGTAATGCTTTTGGAATATAGGTTATGAGGTTGAATGATGGAAAGGGCCAGAGATGGAAAGCAGAACTATCAGTTATGAAGATTTTCCAAGGGACCTGGTCTGAATTCATTGGACCTTGAAGCACACCAGAGATAATGGTAGGCCATCAGAACATTCAGACATTTTTCTTTCTGAGAAATGGAATCAAGAGGGACATCGCAAATACGATACATCTGGTCTCGTGTCTGAATACTCTGGGTTAAGACCTCCCAAGAGAGTCTCTAAAAGATGCTTCTCTAAAAGAGAATTGGGTCTTTAATGAAGTGAAAGTAAAAAGAATGCTAATTAAGAGATGAACACTGTTAACTCACTTAGTAAATATATATAAAATTTTGAGACTGACAGTGAATACACATTCTTTTCTTATGACTTAAATAGTTGTCAATATTGATCATATGGCCATAAAGAAAACAAATTCTAAAATACAGGAGAATAGAGAAACTCAAAGCTAAGTTTACAAATAATTTAGAAAAGTATGTAGTTTATTGTTATTAAACAAGAAAGATTTTAAAAATTGAAATGAATTAAAAAGTAACTTAAGAAACTCAAGATAATATCAAAACAATCCAAATAAATGTATGAGATAATTAATAATGATGAAAACTGAATATAATGGATTAGACAACAATATGCAATTAATAAAAAGCCTCTTCATTAGTGTCAAAGTGACTTTCTCTTCCCTGAAAGTCTAGTGGAGAGGTGACTAGAAGAGAGAGAAGTGAAACCTTTGTTCTACCTAAAACAAAAATGTAGCTAAATACATTAAGAATTTAGAAGAACTAGAAGGAATATTTTGTGTAACCTTATGCCAATAAATTTCAATACCTAGATCAAATGGACAGCTTCCCAAGAATACGAATGATTAAAAGTGGCTCAATGAAGATAAATATTCATACTGTTTCAATAATCACAAAAGAAATATAAACATTTTCCTAAGACCTGCCATTTAAAAAAATATCAGAGTGATATTTTTTGTGAACAATTCTTATGATAACCTCTGTGAAATGGACCAATTCCTTGAAAGACACACTACTAAAACTTATATAGGGAGAAATAGATAAACTAAATAGGGATATACCTACTAAAGAAATTGAATTACTAACCTTCCAAAAAAAGAGAGCTGGTGAATTCAAACAAATATTTAAGGAAGAAATGATACCAAATATTTTCCAAAAAATAGAAACAGAGTGAATACTTCCTAACTCATTTTATGAAGCCAACATTATCCTATTACCAAAACCAGACAAAAGCATTACAAGAAAAGAAAACTACAGACCAGTATCTTTTATGAACATACATACAGAAATCTTTAACAAAATATTAGCAAAATAAATCCAACATTGTATAAAAGAACTATACACATCACCAAGTGGGGTTTATTTCAGCTATTCAAGATTGGTTCAACATTGAAAAATCATTAAATATAATCCATCACATCAACAAGCTAAAGAAGAAAAACTATATGATCATGCTAATAATTGATGCAGAAGAACTTGACAGATCTAACACTCACTTGTGATTAAAAAACAAAATGAAACAAAACAACTCTCAGCAAACTAGGAATAGAGGGAAACATTCTTAACTTGAGAAAGAATATCTACAAAAAACATAAGCCAACATATTTAATTGTAAGAAACTAGATGGTTCCTATTAAAATCAAGAAAAAGGCAACGACTTCCACTCTTACCACTCCTACTCAGTATAGTACTAGAAATCCTAGATAATGCAATAAGACAAGAAGAGGAAATAAAAATGTATACAGATTGAGAAGGAAGAAGTAAAATGTATTGCATGATGTTAATGACATGGGAAACTCTTTGTGGGTGGGGTTGGGAGTGAGGGGGCCTGTGGGCTTTCTGCTCAATTTTTCTAGAAACCTAAAACTACTCCAACAAATTCTGTTAATTTCTTAAAGTTATAAGATAAAAAGTAAATAAAAATAAAGGAAACCAGTGGTCAATGATTTTATAGGGCACTCTAAAAATTTTTAGGGTCAGCTAACATTTAAATTTATCCATGGAATGCTAGAATATGAAAAAAATAGCAAATCTTCCAAATTCCTCTGAAAAATTCCCAAAATCAGATAAAAACTGTACTGAAAAACTATAGTTCAATCTTAGTTATAAATGAAGATGCAAACACCTAACACATTAGTAAAGAAAATACAGTCATGTGTTAAAAGAAAAAAAAATACAGTGTTGTAGATTTTATTCTAAAAGTTCCACAAAGAATCAATATTTACAGATCATATTGAGGAGAATTCCACGTCAAATCTGTATAGGTGACTCTTGGAAAGTCACCATGCACAGTGACACATCAAAAATTCTGAAATCCTATAGTAAAGAAAACTGATTTTGGTTTAAAACAGTTTTTCAAAAATATTTGGTAAGAGGACACTCTGTTACTCTTATGTATCACCCAGTAGCATCCCATAGTGACGGTGTTCCACAGAACACACCACTCAATGCAGAGATACCTCTCTCCATCTTGCCTAAAGAACTGTGGTAGACAGACCAATGGTCCCAAGATGCCCATGTCCTAGTTCCTGCACCTTGTAAATATGTTACCTTCCACAGTGAAGGGGAATTAAGACTGCAGATAGAATTAAGATGGCTAACCAGCTGACTTTCAGATAAGGCAATTATCCTGGATTGTCTGGAAGTGTGAGATATAATAATGAGGATCCTTAAAAATGAAAGAGGAAGAAGAGAATCAGAGAAAGAGGTGTGAAGATGGAAGCAGGTCAAAGTGCTGTGATGTGAGGAGTTGATCTGCACTTGCTAGCTTTGCAGATGGAGGAAAAGGCTGTGAGCCAACAAATGTGGGCAGACAGACATGAAAAATACTAGGAAATGGATGTTCCCCTAGTGCCTCCAGAAAGAAATGCAGCCCTGCTAACACCTTGGTTTTAGGCCAGTGAGATCTATGGTGGACTTCAGAATTGTAAAATAAGAAATTTGTGTTGCTCTAACCACTGAATTTATAGTAATTTATTATAGCAGAAATAGAAAACTAATACAGAAACTGTCTATTTTAACACCTCTTTCAAGACCCCATTATTTATTTCGGGTCTTTTATTTTATAATTAATCTTATGAAATAACCACAATGAAGGGAAAGTGGGTTGGAATTAGTGTAGAGTCACAATTTTAGAATATTTTTAGAGTATAATTATAATGTTTTTTCTATGGCTGTGGTATAGTGGAAAGAAAATAGTATTTGTAGTTTTAATGTTTGTGTGATTTGGGGAAAACTCTTTTCAAGCTCTCTTTGCACTTTCATAATTATATCATGGAATTATTGTGAAGATTTAATAGACATCAATATTGGAAAGAACTTTAAAGCAGGGCTGTAGAGTAATCTGGTGGAGTTTGAAACCTGGCTATGGTCCTTGCTGGCTGTGTTATCTTGAATTTCCCTCCTGCTTACCTTGCCTGCCTTCCCTACTCTATTCTTTCTTCCCTTTCCTTTTCATACAAACTTTGCACAGGTAATACACTCATATGTGTCAAACTCCAATAAATACATTATAAAATTTCCAACAGTGACAGCCTTTCTCTTAACTTTGTCCTACAACTGACCAGTTCCCTCTGCCACACTCTCCACGTAATCATTTATAACTACTGTTCTTAGTTTCTTATGTGTTTTCCAGACCTACATTATGAAATTCAAGGCAAAAATATGATTTGTATTTTCCCATTTTACATAAAAGTTAGAATTTTATATACATTATACTTCACTTTTCCTTTTTCACTTAAAAATTTTTATCCTGAATACCTTTCCCCATCTGTACCAGAAGACTCCTTTATTTTTCCCAGCTATATAGTATTCCTACACAAATGAACTATAATTAATTTACTTGCTTATGAACACAAGGCTGTTTTCAGTCTTTTCTATTAAAAACAGTATACTGAGACTAATGTAAGTAATATATATGATAATTTAAAATATTTGCAAATATATTGGTGGGGGAAAATATCTCAGAAGTGGCATTGTTGAGCCAAAGGGTTTAAATATTTGTAATTGATAGATATGAGCAAGTTTCTGACCTTCTCTTAGCTGCAGTTTCCTCAGCTATAATGTAGGGATAATGATAAACATGCCTCATGGAATGGTTTGTGAAGATTAAATGATGTACTATGTGTAAAGCACCTGGCATTAAATAAATTTTACCATCAATTATTATACTGTTAGGTGATAAATGTTATAAATTGCAGTGCACTCATGGCACTTTAAATATTGACTATTAATATTATGAAATACTATAAATACTAACTTAGGGGTAGTACATACAACGAGACTTTAAGAATTTGCCTAATGAACAGGTTGGAGTTCTTTGCAGGTAGCATATTAACATATGTATTCATTTTGCTAATAACTTGCTTAAACTGTTTTTTTTTTTTTTTGGAGGGGGGAAGTAATTAAGTTTATTTATTTTATTTTATTTTTTAGAGGAGGTACTGGAGATTGAAATCAGGACCTCATGCATGCTAAGCATGCACTCTACCACTTGAGCTATACCCTCCCCCCTTAAAATTTTTTTTTAATTCTAAAATACGTTAAACATTTTCCTACTTATCCAAATTATGACAAATTGAGGAATAATGGACTACTCTAAGGGCAAGTCACTCTTAGTCTATTAACATAGCTAAAGCTGCATTTGGGCTGAAACAGTACAGATTTAAAGTTGTCCAAAGGTGCACTGAGAAAGGATGTACTCCAATGTGTTTTTGGATGTTTCTCATAGTCATTAGACTAGTTAGCAGATGTGTACCTAATCCTAAATAAGATGAATGTTTCAACTGGGGAAAAAATTCCCAACTCAAAGAATTCAATTTTCCTGTTACTAAGCTTTCTATAAAATAATTTGAAAATTGCCAAAACATATATGAACTGCATACTTCTACATTTCTACATATTATATAAAAAGTGTATATTGTATATCCATCATTATTATATTTGCTCAAAGATTATTACTTGTCCTTATTCTATTCATTTGCAGAATAATTTTAGAGGCCACAAGATGGATAAAAATCATATGCAAAAATAATAAATATTCTGCTTTAATTTTCATCTTATAAAACTTTCAACTTAGAGGTTTTATTTGAACATCACAAAAAAGAAGTTATGTGGCATTTTAAAATAATGTACTAGACCGAGGTTTGGGAGGTGTCTTTGATATTCAGCTTTCGGTACTACTGTATTGGTAGGATATGATGGCATCTCATGGAACCCAAGGGTGAGAATTACAGTTGATTTCATGAGAGTCTACAAATGGAATTTATTCAGTAGTAGCTCCTTTTCTACAGGTTTGATGATCCCTCTTCTCTCTTTTCTGCTCTGGTCAGCTTTCTTTCAATATAATGGGTTTTAGCTAGATTATTTTGAAACAATTGCTACTCTGAAACGGTATCTTCTTAACTACCTGCAGCTTCTTCTACAGTTTCAAGAAGAAACTCTCTAAAAACTTACGTCAACTGAAAAAAAATGTACAATGTGAGAGTTGTGAGTTAAGTTTTACTTGGGGCAAATGGAGGACTATAGCCTGGGAGACAGTGTATCAGATAGCTCTGGGGAACTGTTGCAAAGAGATCAGTATTATGTATGATTTTAGTGAATGGGGGTATGTGCAGCCAAGCACACATTTTGGCAGAGCCTTGCTGCTAGTCATGTGAAGGTTGCTGCTAGTCACAAGGAGCAGATGTCTCTGACAATGATTTTAGTTTTTTTCTGGTTATGAGGAGATGCAAGAATTTGGGCACATAACACCTTCTGAAAATATCTAACTATCTAAAGGTCTGTTCTATCAGTTTTCCTAGAGCTCAGAGGGTCTCATTCCCAATCCACCCTGTACTCCTTTCAGGGTGTGTTGAAGGTCAGCAATTGCAGTAACTATTGACTTAGTCCTTGTAGAGGCAGATGGCAAGTGCCAATTTTTAGTTACTTACAATGGAAAGAATATTAGGCTAGACAGTAGTCAGAAATCCAGGACTCCAGGATTATCTCCACCATGGTCTAGCTATGTGAGTAAGAAAACATCATGGAATTACTTTGACCCTCAAACTTATTTGTTCTGCCACATTACAAGGATACTTGTTTCCCAAATCTATCTCAAATATGCCTCTTGTCTCCATCTCAGTAACTGGAGCCTTAGACTTGTTTTGCACATTGCAGTTGTAGTCTAGTTTCTCTCTGAAGAGTCTGCTGCTGGAATGATGTGGCTAATAGAGAGAATGAAGATTCAAAGATGTTTGCATTTTTTGTCTGGACAATAAGCTTTATTATGACACCTTGAATAAAAATTTGTAGTGCAGAAAGAAGACAGTGGGTAGTGAGATAGAGTCACTTTTTTTACCTACAAAAGTCATAATTGTTATGTAAAACCTAAATTGACTTGTCTAAGAATTAACAAGGAGGTCTCCCCCTGCTGATATAGATTGGAAATCATCACAGTGTAGGTGGTGGTAAATTCATGGGAGTGAATGGAAAACCCAGGGAGAATATTTACTGAGAGAAGAAATCCACGCAAATAATTTGATGGATGTCTTGTACAATCTTCTTTCCCCAAACAGAGTTTAGGACAGTGGTTTCCATGCAGTTGATTTATTTTGGGAAATGTTCTCAGGGAGCAAGTCACTGTTAAGAGTAGGAGAGAAGGAGGAAAAGCCAGTTACAAGTGGTTATCAAGCTGTTCACCACTGTGAGCAACTGGGACTGGGTTGTTCAGAAGAATGCACCTTAGAAGGCAGGGCTTTCTTTCTATCATCTTTGTTATAACTTGCCTCTAAGTCTTAATTAATGGCTCTCTTCACATATTATCCTTGAAGGTCTGTCCACGGGTTCTCTGGCCATCTCAATTCCAGCCCAGGGGTGACTGTAGCAATTTCTGGGACCATAGGCACCCTGGCGAGAGACTGGTAACTCATTTCCTGCTCAACACCTCAGCCAAAGTGCTCCAGATCTCCAAGTGCTAATAATATTACTGCATTGTCCTCTGGAGAGCTCCAGAAACAGGCCAGCCATTGGGTACCTGAGTTGGGTTGCCAGATTTAGCAACTTAAAATACAGGCAATATTTGGGGCATACTTATACTAAAGAATTATTAGTTGTTTTTCTGAAATTCAGATTTAACTGGGCATCCTATATTTATCTGGTAGTTTCACACCTAAGCAGTAGCTGCCTTCCAAGATAAGCCCATAGCCTCGTTACCCCATCTCGTCACCGATGGGAAACAGAGGGACTGTGTTTTTGGTTGCAGGAGCAGTGCAACCAAGCAATGAATATTCTATCTGTTATATAGATGGAATATTTGTCCCCCCCCCCACCAAATTCACATGTTGAAACCTAATTTCCAACTTGATGGTATTTGGAAGTGGGGTCTTTGGGAGTTTTTAGTAATGAGGATAGAGTTCTTAAGAATGGGATTAGTACCCTCAGGAATGGGATTAGACCCAGAGAGATCCCTCACTCCTTTGGCCATGTGAGGACACAACGAAAAGAGGGTCATTCATGAACCAGCAAGCCTGCCTCACCAGACACTGAATCTGCCAGATCCTAGACTTTGCAAAAATCTCCAGAAGTTTGAAAAATAAATTTCTGTTGTTTGTAAGCTACCCAATCTATAGTATTTTCTTATATAAGCCTGAACAAAAACATTTATGCCTTTGAATGTGAGAAACATGGCATGGCTTCGTATTCTTTTGGGTGAATGTGATTCTCTGCATGCAGCACAAACCAGACAAATCTATGACATCAAGAATTAGTGAGGACTGAGTAGTCTGGTATGGCTTCTCCCTTAGCTTTTTGCTTAGGTTAATGATGTAAGTTCCACTGTACGTGTCCTCCCCTTCATCAGTCTCATATTCATAATGTAGTGAAGTCATATCTTACCAAAGATTAGGTTCAAAAAATAGTGCAGCTTCACACTTAGTAGGATATCTACTATTAAAAAAAAAAGCAGAAAATAACAAGTGTTATGAGGATGTGGGGATACTGGAAACCTTGCACACTGCTGATGGGAATGTAAAATGGCATAGCTGCTGTGGAAAAGAATCACAGTTCCTCAAAAAAATTAACAGAATTACCATAAGATCTAACAATTCTGTTTCTGGGTGTATGCTTCAAAAAACTGAAAGCAGGGACTCGGATATTTGTGCAACATTGTTTATATCAGAATTATTCACAATAGTTAAAAAGGTGGAAACAACCCAAATGTTTTCATCGACTGATAGATAAACAAAATGTGATATATACGTACAATGGGATATTATTCAGCTTGTAAAAAGGAATGGAATTCTGACAAATGCTACAACCAACATGAAGGATGGAAGGAGATGCTTCTATTTCTGAGAATTTTCAAATTTCCATGAAACCTGACTGCACTTATAGCCCTTATGTTCCAAATGGTTCCCTTACATGTACTCCATTACTCTTTTATTTGAGGTAGCTTGATAGGATTTCTGTTTTTCCCAACCTTGGTTAGAGCCCAAGTCTACATTATTGAAACTCCAGTAGCATTCATAAATGGTTCAGGTACATTATGAGGAGAAAGAAAGCTTTGTCTGATGGGAATGGCCAAGATCTAGGGATCAGGGGATGTGTTTTAGTTTCAGTACTACCAGTAACTTGTGTGACCTTGAGCAAAGTCTTTACCCTTCCTGAACTGCCGTTTCCTGATCTATAAAATAAGGATAACATTGCTTGCCATGTCCATTTCACAGGAGGAGGATTATATAAAAGTAATTTATGTTCAAAGCATTTTAAAAGGTCACAAAGCAATATACAAATGCAAATAAAGCTAATTACATTTGGCCAAAGAAAAGTATATTAATCTTATAATTTTTTATACTAGTAATATTAGCTGATCTAGAGCTCATCCGGCACTTGAATTTGAGTAAAAGTTCTCAGAAATACTCTGACTGGGATGGAACCAAGAGACCATATGTAGTTTTCTAAATTTTTATCACCTTGTGCCTTACCTCTGCAGCTAGATTTTAAGTTTATGGAGGGCAGGAATTCTATATGTACTATGCGTATTTGTCTCTTCCTTAGGACCAAGTACACATAAATAAATACGTGTTGAATGAGTATCTGACTAAAAGGAAAGATGGATTGATGTTGTTCTAGGAGACTTCACCTTCTATGGAAATCCAGGATGAGTTTTCAGTTCTCTATAACTACTTCTATTCTAAGAAAATAATAGGAAAAATAGGAAAAAATTTAGTTTGTGAGTGGGCATTTTATTATATGCAGTGCATACACATTTCGTAGGTACTTTTGCACTGGAGCAATGCACAGGAAATTGGTCTTGTTGATCCCTCCAGCTGAGTGAGAAGCTATTTTAAAGTTGAGGCTCATATATTCACTAGTGTGATTGTAGGTAGAATACCTGGTACACTACTGTTCGTTAGAAAAAATTTCCCAGCTTCTTGGACAGGAATTACTCACTATGTCAAGATTTCAGTATTTTGAAATTTATCAGCTTAGTGTTCTATTAGTCAAACAAAACAGAAATCTAATTAAAAAATATCTTAAACCCCCTGTATGCCCCTTGATGATGGGTAACCTGTGCAGGCATGAACTTCCTGTCAATGGAGATATTTGAGCTGTGGCTGAATGACCATCTACTGGGGTAGTTTCAAGGACAGAAAAGGGCATAAAATGGTCTTGTTTCCTACTGATGGTCCTTTTCAACTTGGATTCTGGAATCAGATTGCATAAACTGGAGACTTACTATATTTCTCTCTAGTACCTGTTGAGAATAATGCTCAAATTTCAAGGAGTTTATATTATAGAGCAGGGGTCAGCAAACTATGGCCATGGACCAAATCTGGCCTATCACCTCATTTTGCAAATAAAGTTTTATTAGAATACAGTAATTCCCATTTGTTTATTTGTTTCTATGGCTACTTTTGTATTACAACAGCATTGTTGATTAGTTGTGACAGAGACCATTTGGCCTACAGGCTCTAAAATATTTACTATTTTATTCTTTACAGAAAAAATGTGCCAGTCTTCATAAGCAGTAGACTGCAAAGTTCATTCATGCTTCCCAGAGAGTGGATCCTTACCTATTGGGATATAAGGTATGTTAGAACTTCAGTATATATTTTTATCTTATTTTGAACTTTTGATCATTTCTAAGTCTTAGGTTCCTAATCTCTAGAATGAGGATGTTAAGAAAACCCACTTCTTTGGATTGTGAGGATTAATGTGATGATGAGTGTGAAATAGTTCACACAGCTTAAACCTAAACTCCTAACCACTACAGTGTATCACACTGGGAAAAAATAGAGGAGAGTGAACTAGATGAGGGCTGGGAAGTACAGGATGGTTTGTTGTAAGAGGTATGACTGGAGCTGTATTTTTGAAATGAGAATGAAGACTGGTATAGTCATGGGGACAGTGTTATCTCCCTCAGTTCTGGGAGGCTGGCTAAGCTAACCTCTAATCTTCCTAGCAAGAGTCCTACTCCCTTCCCCCGACACCTCCGCCATGTTTTCAAAGTCCAGAGAGAATTTTTTGCCTCTATTCGCTTGATCCAGAGAAGTAAGTGCCTCTGTAATTTCAATCGGTACCTTCTATCACTAAGATAAACTAGTAATGATTTGCCAATAAGATGCAATTACAGTGCCTGCTGAGGTCAATATTCAATCAGTGGTTCCATTTTGTGTGCTGCTTTGATCCGTTGGTCAAAAATTTCCTTTCTTTAGATGCTTTGTAAACTGTGATTGATCGAGAGGTTTAGCAGTTTAAGATTGGGATGTGATTTCATTTTTAATCCAATTTTTGAGAAAGCACTTCAAATCGGTCATATGTGACAGTCTCCTTTGGCAAGCCCTAGTCCACCCTGAAACCAGATGTGGCACTTCTTTGCATTACTCCTGACCATCTCCTTCCCTCTCCCAAATAACAGTCAGACTCTGAATGATCATAAATAGATTATTCTGAAGGTTTTGTAGGGAGATCAGGAAGTCACCTTGGTCACTCTGTAGCAAAAACTTAATGCATATTTTCCATTAAATATTTTCTCAGTTCTTTCCTAATGTCTCCCCATCTGCTTGATTCCCTTTTATCTCCTTTTTCTTTCCCCACATAGCCTCTTAGGCTTTCCTCTATTAACTAGAACAACTTAGGTCTTCCCCTCACTTTGGAAATAATGGAACCCCTGGAGATAACCAACAAGGCCACTGATTTGTCCTCAAACACGCCCCGTGAGAGTACCAGCCCCCATCACCACACTAGAAGATTTTTGGCTGATTTATAGGAATAAAGCAGGACTTCGCTGAGAATAAATCAAAATGAAATTGAGAAATTTCATCCCAGAGGCCCAAGATGATGATATTTGATTGGATCTTGGTGTTCACCTTGGTCATAATCAAAGTAGACCAGCTAAAGGTTGAGGGGCTCCTCTCTCCCTTTCTCACTCTCTCTAACTGAACTTATCTGCAAGTCTGATTTAAGCTTAGTTCAAAGGCAGAATTTTCATCTTGGTTTTGATAAGAATTCACATTTACTTAAGACATAATCAGGGGCTTCAAGTAGCTGGTGGCAGCTCTTCTGTGAAGCCAAGATTTTATTATTTTATGTTTAAAATGTAAATCCTTAATCCTTCTGGATTTCTTTTCTCCAATATGACAACATCTCTTAGATTTAAAATATGTATAGCTTTTGTCCCAGAAATCCCTGTTAACCTATCCTCAACTATGAAATAACAGCCCTGGGACTTTTATGAACAAGGACACTTGTCACAACATTATACGTCAAGGCAAAAACAAAACAAAACAAAACAAAAATACATGGCTGTCCATCAATCAGGGAAATATGGAATAAATTCTGGTATAATCCTTTTGTGAAATATTAAATGTTTCCCAAAATAGGTAAGTTAAATATCTATTGATCCAGAGGACTGTTAGTAATGTATTGTTATGTGAGAAAGGCACTAAACGACAATAACAATCTCAAATCCCTTATATCGACGTTTAGTTTTTAAAATGTACAAAGGTATGAAGGGAAAAACACCAGGTTGGGATATTTTACTTTTGTGAGAGAGAAAGACAGATAATTAATATTTCCTTTACATGGATTTATTTTCCCCCCACTGGTTTCAATGCTTGTGGTGAACACATGTCAATTTTGTAATTTGAGAAAAGATTACATCTGACAGGAAAATTTCCTAAAAAATAAAACAAGTCAACAAACAAAAAATATTATTTGTCTCCTCGGGAAAATTGGTTGCAAATTTTTTCTGGAGCTGCACGTATGTGTATAGAGAACAGTCTTATGTTGTATTCTGCCCTCAGTCAACCTTTTGATCAGATGTGACAGAGTCTCCCTTGGCAAGTCCTAGCCCACCCTCACCCAAAAGCCCACGCCTCACCCAAACAATTCAGGCAGAGGAGAGGGCCATGAGTCTGAACTGGTGACCTGACCTGGAAGGACTGTCGAGCTAACAGTCTTGGATTCTGATGATGTCACCTTTATCCCTCCCTCGATGGAATCCTACTGGCACTCACTTCCTTGATGACTCAGCTGCCACTTAACCCACTAAGTGTTATGATTCCAACCAAATAATATCACAACAAATTTTTAACCTGTCCCTTTTCTGTTGCCTTCCGAATTTGAGTCGTCACTCTGCTTTTTAGAGATAAAAAAATGATTAGACTTGGCAGGTCCCAAGACCGAGGTTTGAATCAAGTTTCTTGGCACCATGTATGTAACCTTGGGTTAATACCTTACTGGCCTTAGGTTTCTCCACGACACAATGTGACCTCTTCAGCAGCCCTCACCAGGGATAGTAAGAACCTAAAACATGGATAACGGTCATGATGTAGTTTGTAGTCTTTACAAATTTAAAACATGATAAACTATCTCATTTCTCCATGATTACCTAACTTTTGAAAAAAAAAAAAATAAAAGTTATTTTCCTCCTGTGTGAGGGTCTTGGAGGAAGTAATGTTTGGCTTTTGGGCTTTCTGCCTCTGGTCCTTCCATAGTAGGTGGTTGAATTCAGTACAACTGGTGTCAGGGAAGAGTCTATGTAAATGCAGAACAGAATTTCAGGTGAAATTCCTCCTTTAGCCTTTTGGGTGAGGCATGTCTCCCTTGATTGGCAATCAACAAGACTTTGATAAAAACAAAGATACTGACTCCTTAGCTCTGGATTTATTTATTTATGTTGTTATCACTAGATAACAACAACAAAATAATCCCTTTTTGAAATATTTTTAGCTTAACCCTGGATTCTCAATCTGTTGTTTTCTCTTGTCCTATTTTAGTTTAAGTATTCTGATTTATGCATTTATTTCTTCTTTAAAGATAGAACAGAGGAATCACCTTAATAAAAGGAATAGTCTACACATAAAATTGGGTATTTGTAAAAGCAGATGCCCATTATACAAACATATTAACAGCCAGCATTATTCTATTATCTGTAGGTAACTAACGACTTGCGTATTTATTCTCTCACTTAACCCTCAATGCAGAGGCTCAGAGGGAGTATCCATCTAACTTGCTCACATTGCTAGTGAGTGATAGAGTCGGGACCTAACCCATTATTGTTAGATGAGCAACATAAATGATCTTAACACAGGGTTAAAGGAGTAAATCACCTTGACTGAATTAATGATCATATCAAATAGAAGGAACAGCTAGCTTGAACAATTTCTGTTTCATGTAACCCAGAGACTTCTTTTTTCTGGGACTTCTCTGATTAACTAACAGATATTACAACTCTTAGTCAAACTCAAGTCAATCGTCAAACTCTTTTGAAGGCCATTTCTGGGGAATAGGTTCTAAAGAATATGCCTCAAGAGAAGCTGTTCCAGCCCGTGTCAGACTCCTGCACCAGCACTGCTAAACTCTCTCCCTCCACCCCCAACTCTGGAGACTCATGCTTGGCTCTTGTAAGAGGCGGCATTTAAATACTGCTTGTTGTTCTCCTTTGGGTGCACAAACTACTAATTAATTTTTTGTTGTAAAGAAACGGGAATTGCCAAGTGTCCTTTGTGCTTGTGATCTGGTATTCTTTTGTCAGAAAGTGCTGAGGCCCATTGTTCTAAACCCTTTTGTGTTCACATTGTACTTTTCATGACAAAGCACATTTATTGTATTGCACTCAGGTTTTGGATTCTGTTTGTGGGCTTTTCAGCGGTTGCCATTTTGAAGAGGAGCAGAGCAGAATGGCTCTGCCAATGGTGTGCTTGAATGAGGCCGCTAAAGGTGACTAGATCTGTCTCTTCTTAGACTTATGTGTTTCAGGTGGATTTTCCAGTGCTGATTCTAATCAAGGATGGAGGGGAGACTGTTCCCTGCTTGTGTATTAATTTTCTCCCTATGGAAAAAAAGAGCTGGAGGTGGATCACTGGGTGTTTACCTAGCACAGGGATGTAGTCTGCTTTCGTCTATCTTCTATTCAGTGTCCTTTAGAAAGACATCATAGTTGAGCCCCACTTTTCTAACTGCAAGTATCCCCAGTGACAGTTTGCAAGTGGCTTTAACAGTGTGTCAGGAAACTAATCAATGCAACTTTTCACAAAGGAATCTACTGGATCAATATCACCAAGCAAACTAAGACCTAACAACAGATCACGTAAGCATTTTCGTGATCAGTGGAAGTTACACAGAAAATAAATTACTGGAGATATTTCAATGAACATAACATAAATGCATCTTATAGATAACTCTTTCTCTGGGACCTACAGTAATATACTAAAAGTGATAGGAGAGACAGTGTGTATGTTGTTAGACCCTTAAAGATATGGTCTTGACATGGGACATCAGCTTAGGAGATGTAGCTCTTGAGTTTGAAGGAAAAAATGGTTTAACTATTTGACATCCTAATTTTTTCCCACCAAGTATGTTGTAAATTTTTGAATGGATAAGATTATTCTGGGGTCTCAGGACCATGGGCATGGCCATATAACTGGCATGTCAGTAAACTCTTGCTGAGTTGGTCATTATTCCCTCTACCTCTCCAGAACTAGTGTTAATACCAAGAGGTCATCTCTGCCATTTCTACCTTCTGACTGTTCCCCTAGACTCCTTGGGAAAATTCCAGTTCTAAATGTTGTAAAATTTCCTGACATATAATCATGAGGTGTGAACAATAGGAGATGCTGAGATACCTGGACATAAAAACAGTCATACCACAGTAATGCACTGAGACGTTACCCAACTTCTCTCTTTCTGGTGTTTTAAGTCTGTATCACTCATCTATTGCCTCATAACAAATGGTTCCACAACTTAGTGGCTTAAAATAACTACTGTTTTATTTACTTATGATTTTGTGGGTCAGCAATTCGGGCTGGGCTCAGTGGTGGGCTTTTTCTGTTGGTCTTGCCTGAGGTCACTCATGTGTTTTTTGGGGGGTCAGCTGGGCTGAATGATCCAAAACAGCCTCATACCATGTCAGGCAGTTGGTGCTGGCCATCAGCTGAGCCCTCACTTTAGAATGGCTAGCCTGGACATCCTTGCATCATGGTACCACATTCCAAGAGGGTAAAAGAAAGCTGCAAGGACTTTTGAGGCCTAGCCTTGGGAGCCACACAGTATCACTTCCTTTATATTCTGTTGGTCAAAGGTAAGACTCAGGGTCAGCCCGATTCAAAAGGAAGGGAAATAGACTCCAGTCCCTTATGGGAGGAGCAGGAACGTCACATTGCGAGGGGTCAGAGTAAAAGGATGGAAAGGATTACTGAAGCTATCTTCACAAAAAACATCCACCACAGTTTCCTTCTATCCCCTCCCCACCACCATCCCCATACACATCACCTCATTCACAAGGTTTTCTCTGCTTCAAAAGGCTGCAGCAGAGAAGGAATGAAAAAGTGGGAAGCAAAGAAAGAAAAAGAGTCTTTCTAAGGTTTTTATGTTCTAAAGGACTAAGCCTAAGAGTTATGTTCTAAAGGACTAACCCTAAGAGTTAGGGGGAGGCAAGTCATAGACAGTATGTTTGGAAGAAACATTTTGAGTCAGTTTCTTTGGTGACTAGATAGAATTTCTTTGGGCTGGGCTTGGGGGTCAGGGACAGGAAAGATGCAGAGGGGAGGATTCAGGTAACTTTGGGAGGGACCTGAAACAGGCTTGCTTAGATGGTATTGATCCAATATTATGGGAGAAACAAAATAAATCCCACAGTGTCAAGCATGTCTTGAGAGCCACCCAACCTGAAGGGGCCATGGGTCAAAGGGAAAATAGAGACCCATGTGTAACAGTGGCCACAGATTAGAAGGGAGATGGTGTCTCAGAGGGTATCAGCTCCAGTAGAAAACTCTGAGGATCAGATGCATGCCTTCCCTCTCCCCCTTCCATGCCATCAGTATTGTGAACCTACTTACTTACACGCAACTCCTTTACCTGGGGCAAGAGGAAGAGCCAAGTTGTTTGAGATTACATCCCTATCACCTTAGTGGGACAGGGGCTTGATATTTGCGTATCTTGGTTAATTCCATGATCAGACCTCTTGAAGCTGTACTATTGACAGGGCTTATCAAACATGATGCCAGTAGAATTCTGGGTAAACAGCACCAGGGAGAGCTCCTTTCTGGGGGGGCCTCTTGGTCTTATAAGAACTGGGAATGTATGGTGTGTTTATTCTATACCATTTAATTGAAGATGGATGAGATTTTCCCCAAAACCCAAACACAAATTTGCCCCATGCATGATGATAAGGCAGATAACGTTTATCTTATGGTATCTGATCTATCATTTTGGGTTCAAAATATTTTCTCCATGCTCACGTTCTTATGTTGAATTTTTTTTTTTTTGAGCACCTATTAAGTGCCAGATGCTGTAGAAGCCACAAAAGAGAACAAAAAGACACTTGGTCTCTGCCTTTTTGGAGCTCAGAAGGTCCAAGAAGGTCCTTAGTGGAACCTTTATAGGTTCCATCATACAAAACGACTATAGAGTCCTAAATAGATTGGAACAACTCCTGGCAGGGATGCACCATGGGGTTTTTGAAGGTAGTTATTAGAACCAACTTGACATTATCCTTCCCTGAGATAAACTAGATCAAACTGGCTCACCTATCTATAACCAAAAATAGTTCCTATCTGTTGTGAAAAAAGAAAGTAATTAATTACCACAACTTACCATGGGTCAAGAACTGTGCTATAGGATTTACCTGTATTATATCCCTTAATCTCCTCAGCACATCTGACTGGCCAGTGTCTCCCAATTCTGTGCCCCATCTACATGGGTCCACTTGGAAATTACGCAAAGTAGTGAACATTGTCTCCCTTTCATCTTAAATAAACAACATTTGACAGTTCTGTTAGCTTTCATTTAAAACCTTATCTCCTAGGAGTGAGAAGAGCTGATCTGATAAACTAAGGCAATGTGACAATGGATATTTATGATCCAACAATTAGGTTTCCATTCTTTGTAAGAAATTAAGCCATGAATACGATTAATAACCCAAGAACAGAAGTGGGAATACCATAGAGCCTTGGGAATTCAGTATTGATTCATCACTATGCTTTTACCACCTATGTTTAGCCCCACTCCAAGCATAATGAAAACTTATTTATAAGTTTCCTTCCTTTTTTAACTTTCAGAGAACCTGGCAGTCAGCTTAAGAGTAAGAATGCACTGACATTTGTGAATGACCACACAGCCCTCTCTCATTGATCATTTCTCCTCTGACTATCCTTTGAGAGAAATACATATATAATTCTAGGGGCAAAAATCTTTTCTCTGGCAGTGAACAATCTGTAGTTATATCCTGGATAAGCCCAGTCAGACTCAAAGATTGGTTAAATGTCAGATAAGAGCTTGGAGGGCAATTTGGAATTTCTCGGGGGTGTAAAATAACCCTTAGATTTCACCCAAAACAAAACAGTGAAAAATAAATAAATAAAATAAACCCTTTAATCTGTTTACTTGTCATCAGAAAAGCACTCTTTGAAAGTTGACAATATTTTGATTTTTCAAATAGTAAATCAAAAAGAGAAGTCCTTGAAAGTGCTGGTTTAAAGATTTTCCTGCCATTAACCTGGGGGTAGGCACCCGGAGGGAAAGCTTTTTGCTACTGAAGTTCTTTTGGCTTTTATTTCTATTGGCATTGAATAGAGAAAAGCAGTCAAGGGATAACCCTGAGCTTGGCAATGAGAAACAATGCTCTTATGAGGTTTTAGTTTCTCCTGAAATATTCTTAAATACTTTACAAGGTCTCAACAACATTTGAATATTTCTAGGACATTAAGTACCTTGAAAAATTGATAGGCAAAAAATGGATAGGCTAGGCTCCTACCTACCTGTCATTTGAAGGAATCTGTTCCAAAAGCAGTCAGGCCTGGGTCTGCTGACTGGTTGGCCAGAATCAAGGCTATTGCTGAGTGCTGCCTGGCACAAGGCTCTGGAGTGACATGTGTGGGGGTTCTAATCCCAGCTCCACCTCTTTCCAGCTGCTTGACCTAGGGCACATTCCCTACCCTGTCTGATCCAGTTTTCTTGTCTAAATGAAAACAGTAATGGTGCTTACCTAACAGGTTTGTTGTGGGGATAAAAATGACTTCTATGCCACTTAGCACTGTGTCATACACACAGTAAGTGCCTAATAAGTAATATATATTACAGTGATACCCTGTGAGCTGCCAGGTTCCATTAAGCGGAGGCTATGTTTATACAATCAGGGATTCTTATCCCTGTGGGGGAGGGGTTATGTGGGTAGAAGCTCGGCAAGGGAGGGGAGTGAGCTTGGATGGGAAAAAATAACACCTCTGCCAACTTCTACCTGAAATCTTCAATCATAAATGTACATAACAAACCACAGTAGTATTAATGGCATCTGTAATTTTTTCACCAACAGAAATCCCTGGTATTTTCATATTATATTACTGTTGTCACAGGGATCTTGAAATAAATGTTTATGCACAATAGTGCTCCAAAATTATAGTAGTTATTAGATCTGCCAGTAGATCTTGTTTGTTAATGTCCTCAGTCCACATCACTCTGGTGAATGATGGAAAGGAAATGCAATCTTCCTCTTGCACGCCCTGTCTGCATGAGGCAAGAAAATCTGGGAAGAGCCGGCTTCTGAGTCAGGACTGGCCACCCTATCTCTCTTTTTTTGTTTCCTTTCTCCATCTGTGACTACAGGCCACCCTGGTTTCAAGGGGAAAACACAAAGCAAGAGCTCTCATTTAGTTTTCTGTCTTGAGCAACGTTGCCCAATCTAGCTTTGAACTCCCATGAAGTGTTGAAGTAGAGCCTGTAACCCCAGCTAGGTGCTGTTCTTTATGTTTAGAGTGCTTTGATCTCCTTAGGGAAAGAGGAGTGGCTAGTCTTATCCAGGTCTCAAACTTCTACAACAAACCCCTACCAATATCCCTGTTAAATAATCCCTCTAGTAAGATATTAACATTTAATGAGCATTTACTATGTCCCAAGGGCTGCACTGAGTTTTTCACATATATTGTCCCATCCAATTCTCATAATCACCTGAGATCTGTTATCAATACCCCGGATTGTATAGATGAGAAAATTAGGGTGTATATGGCTTCAATAGCTTGTTCGAGATGATTCAGCCAGTAAGTGGGAAAGTGGGATTCAAACAGAGGCTCCTGTTTCTGGGTTTTGTGTTGTTTCTACTACTTCCCACAAAGCCAAATAGAAAAAGCAGATTTTACTTTCCTGTTTGGTTGCTTAATAATAAATCTGATACTTTTATCATAAAATATCATGGGGAAGAAAATTCCCCCACCTCTACAAAAATGACATGGAAACTATTTTTTCTAGATATTTTTCTTTGGGTGAAGGCAAAGCAGTTTTTTTTTTTTTTGGAAGCAAATTCTTAAAAAAAAAAAATTAGAATTCCTTGGAAACACTTAGAATTATTTAAAAATACCTGCTCTCTCAGTTGGTGTTTATATTTTTTCCTTGCCGGTGAATGAATATTGGCATAAGTCTTTTGCTGAAAACTATTCCTGGACACTATAAACATTTTGTTTGAAACCCTGTTTTTGGCTCCTCTTTCATTAGGACTCATTTTAATAAGTGACCTCATCATTCATCCAGTTGGACAAGCCAGTGATCTGGGAGCCTCCTTCTCTCTCAAATCCCATAGTCGGTATCACCAACATCTCATTAACTTTTACCTCCTAAATAGATCTCAAATATTACACTACTTCCTGTCTCTGCCACAACCACCATAGCAAGACTGTAATGATCTCTTGCCTGGACTATGCAACAGACTTGTAACTGGTCTATCCATTCCTACTCCCCTGTGATTTGGCTTCTTTACTCTCTGTTCTCCATATAGAGGCAGTTCTGTTTGTTTGTTTGCTTTCCTTTAGTGATTTCCCTTTGCTCTTAGGATGACATCAAATCTCTTTAACATGGCCTACAAAACTCTTAACTCTTTGATCCCTAAATACCTCTCTGTCTCTCACCTCACACAATGCTCCCCTTTACTCTCTCATTGTCAGTCACTCTGACCTTCTTTATTGGTCAGGATATTATAGGTTAAGCTGCAACAACGAACAACCCCCAAATCTCAGCATCTTAAAATTGTAAAGGCTAATTTATTGCTCAGTACTGTGTGTTCAGTATGCATCAGCAATGACGGGGGGGCGGGGTGCACTGACTGGGAGCAGAAAGCATGGCAAATTACATATGGCTCTTGAGGCTTCCACTCAGGAATGACACACACCTGTATGCTCACAGCCCATTGGCAAGAGCAAAACACGTGACCTACCTTCAAGGACGCAGGGAAGCACAATCCCAACATGTTCCCAGGATGACAACCAGAATCAGCATCAGGGCATTCTACTTGCTTCCTTCCTCCAGAGCCTTTGAACATACTTGTCCCTCTGTCTGGAGCACCTTTTCATCCATTTTTTGGAGTAACTTCTGTTTATCCTTCAGCTCGAAGCTCAAACTTTGGGAAACCTTCCCTGACTGGGTCAAATACACTTACTATGGCCACTTACAGCCTCATAAATATGTATAAAACTTGCCATAATTTCTGCTTTATCTTTGAGTGAGTGATTAATAACTGTCTCCTACATAAGATTGGAAGCTGTATGAAGACAGTGACTATGTTGGTTTTTGCTCACCAGGGTTGGGACAACAAGAAAAACAACTTAACACATATCATATGCCAGGTATGGTTCTAAGTGCTTTGCATGGGAGAACTCTATGAGGTAGGTTATTGCCACACTTTATAGATATGGTGGTTGAGGCACAGAGAGGTAAAATAAAGTAACTTGTCCAAGTTCACATGGCTAGGAAGTGATGTGAAGACAGGATTCAGACCTAAGCCTTTTGCCACCAGAATCACTCTCTTAACCATTACAATTTACAGCCTTTCAAGCATCTTGTTATTCCTTGGAAAAAAAAGAAATGCTTGGTATATATTTATTGAATGAATTAATGGAGTAAACCAGTATTACGTGGAGAATACCCAGGAAAAGGCCAGGTCAGAGTGATTTTTCTGGAATATCTAAACTGGAAGGTGCCTTAGAGATCACCTAGTTTACTCTTCCTCTCTTCAGACGGATAGACCATAGCTCAGTCAAGGCTGATGTAGAGTCTGCATTCTGACTCCCTTGGCAGGAATGGCATGCGGGTTCCTGTCTCCCAGAGCCACACCTTCCTTCCTTCATTGAGCATTAAGGTAGGAAATGGCACCAATGAGGATTTCTTCCAACAGACCAATGGGAACTTTTGTGTACATGAGGGATTTGAGTGCAGGGTGTAGAGGTATTTTTTTTACCTTCCCTACTCGGTTCTGAAATTAAATTTTCTAGGACAAAAAAGAATGCCAAAGGTAATGAAATCTCCACAGTTACAACACAGTTTAAATTAACAGTATGAGTAAGTGTTCATAGAATAGAAATAGCAGCAAAAGCTGACGTTCTGGGAACAAATGACTCAATTAACTGTATGTGCACTGCCACTCAGTTAAAATTTCCTTGATGATTTATAATCAGAGACTCATGAGAGTTTAACCTCAACAGGGCCATGGCAAAAGTTGTATCTAGTTACCAGGGTGGCTTGTTCATTGGAGTGGGTTGGGGATGCTGCCTGAGAGCCTTTGGCTTCCTGCCCCCCTACTGAGCTCTGGATGCCTGTTACCCATCTCCCAGAGGCACGGTATGAGAATCATGCCGACAACCACCTCTGTAATTCTCTCTACTGACTCCTTAGAATGCAAACCCAATTTCCTCAGCTCCCTGAGAAGGAAGAAGGTATACAGTTGTTCTTCATCCCTCTGTATACACTGGTGATTGTCTCCAGGACCTCTACACAGACTAAAATCTTCAGTTGTTCAAGTCCCTTATATGAAATGGTATAGTATTTGCATACAACCTATGCACATCCTCCTGTATACTTTAAATCCTCTCTAGATTACTTATAATACCTAATACAATGTAAGTGCCTTGTAATTAGTTGAAAAACAACAATGTAAATGCTATGTAAACAGTTGCTGGTTGTGGGAAAATTCAAGTTTTGCTTTTTGGAACTTTCTGGAATTTTTTTCAAATATTTTTGACCTACAGTTGGTTGAACCGAGGATGTGGAATACCATATGGAGGGCCGGCTGTGTAATAGGTTTTGGCCAAGTAGAAATGCTCTGGAGAAAGGGCTGGATCAGGTGGATGTGGTGTGTGGAAGGAACGTACCTTTGAACATGAGATTTACTCATTTTCTCCCCAGGGAGAAAAAAGGGCACTGATAGCTAGTTCTTTAGAGTCACTTTGAGTCCTGAGAATTACACAGATGAGGGAGAGTTGTACCTTGTGATAACTGAGGATCCTTTGCTCAAATGGGAATTGATTGAACCAAAGCTTGGTGAGAAGTGTGAAAAGAGGAGGTGGGTCCCGAGGCCTTCTGGACATCCAGCTAGCACAGGGAAGTCCTGGAGGGGCTAGGCTCCCTCTCTTAAGCCCCATCTTCTTGATGCTCTCCTTTCAAAAGGCACTTTGTTCTTTCAGTTTTTTATCTTGTAAGAATATGGGCTTCTCTGACCCCCAGCCAGCCTGGAAATCCAATGCGGATGGGTCATTTCTGCAGAATAGTCTCTGACTTATACTGCACCCCTCAGCCCCACCCCAGCGTCTGATCATGTATCTGATTCTTGGCACTTGAATGGACCCATAGGTTAGAAAGGGTGAGGCAGCATCTATACCCTGGTTGCTGGACCATTAATAGAGCTGATGCCTCTTCTGAAGCAAAACGTTGCAGGCTTCGTTGCAGTTAACCGAGTACTTGACCTGGAATCTGGGACAATTGTCCCCAGACGTACATTCCAGGACACAGATTCTCTTTTCATCTCCATTGCTCTCTGCCTGGTATTCATCAATTTACCCAGCCATTCTCCCATCCTCCCCTCCCATATATTTTTGCATTCCTTTAATCAGTTAACATTTGTTTTAAGCATATGTCAGATACTGTGCTCTGTGCTTTAGGGGTTACAGAGAAGTGACTCAGCCAGGTAGATTCAGGGTCTGCCTGCACAGTGATTGTGAAAGGTCTGCTGTTAGAGCTTGCTCATCCCTCATGGAGAAGGCATTAAATCATTCTGTCACCCACACGCCAAGCTTGATGACTGAATCTGAGCTGCATTATAACCAGCCTAACCTGGAAGGAAAGGCTCAGTGACCCTGGGAACTTCACCCACCTCACTCTCTTACCCCATCCCAGCAGAGGACTGCCCCTTTCCCAGGATGCCTCTGGGCCTCATTTCTGCTTTGCTTTGCCCAAGGTTTAACTGAAGACATTCCCTTCTGGAAAGAGCTGGACCTCTTGTTTCAGGAAATTGCAGCAGAATAGAAGAATAGAAAGATATCAGCTCCCTATGAGGGCAGGGGTTGAGTGATCAGTTTCTGTAACTCAAGCAACAACTTCAGCTAGGACATGGTTGTGTGGAAACACATACATGTGTTCTTTCTTTGTTGTGATTGGACAATGCCAATTTGAAGTATGATCTTTCAGATGGGTCATCCAGAACCTGGCTCAGAACAGAGATAACAATATGCTCTGAGACTGTACAAATGATTGCATAGCCATCCTGTGAGGAACTCTATAGGCCTGTGAGGAACTCTATAGGCCTGTGA
Organism: Camelus bactrianus; assembly: GCF_048773025.1. Taxonomy (NCBI): domain Eukaryota; kingdom Metazoa; phylum Chordata; class Mammalia; order Artiodactyla; family Camelidae; genus Camelus; species Camelus bactrianus. Next base: position 73,789,021 of record NC_133547.1, read on the forward strand.
GGTAGCCAGGCAAGAGGCCATCATCCTGTTTTACAGATGAGGAACCAAGACTTGAATGAGAATAACAGCTGAGCATGTCCTGTGAGTCTGGTTCTGTGCTAAATACTTCCTATGCACCGACCTCATTGAACTAAAACATCCTCCAATTGCTAGTTTAAAGGTGGGCAAGACAAGGCTCAGAGAGGTTAAGCCACTTAAAACACACAGTTAAGAGAGTGGTAAAGCTGTATGTCTAGACCCCAGGTTCACACTCTAAGACCCTGAGCCACATATTATACTAAGGGCACACAGCCACCAGTGGTGGGCCTGGGAGGGGAACCCAGGTGCTTGCTGCCTAGTCTGATATTTTTCCAATGTTTCAGTCTTCCAGTATGGCATCCATCCTCCTGAATTCCAACCTAGCAGAATGGCATCTAGAGAAGATGTGCTGGCTATTGCTCCAAGGGGGCTGTGTTGGTGGGTATGGACTCTCAGTTACACCTTGTTACCCTAGAAGGGCACTATTGCTGGTAAAAGCCTTAAATCCATGGTGTAAGAGCTTTTTAACTCACTTGAATGCCATGGTCTCACCTAGATTGGTATACCTGAAATAAGGAGATTCATTTGGTAAAGGTAATATTTAAAAATGCAGATTCATCCATAACCAGAGAGTTAGCTAGTAGAGGCTGGGTTCCTTTCCTGCATGTGGGGCAGGGGATAGCCCCTAATACTGAGAGCTTGCAAAGTTGGTAGATACTCTTACCTCCACCTCAAAGATAAAGAAACTGAGACTCAGAAAGGGCAACTGGTGTGCCCCAGGTCATACAGCTGAGAAGGCCCCTGAGCTTCCAACTCTGATCTGTGTGACTCCCAGAATCTAGTCACCACTAGGCACCCTCAGCCAGGCTGCCTTCCAGAACAGAAGCTTCAGAATGGCAGAATGGGGGTCACAGCAGTGAGCAAGCAGTAAGAGGAAGGAGAGGGCAGATGTGGGATGGAAGGCAGGTCAACTCTGGGAGGCTGATGCTAATGCCCACCAGGTCTCTGATTTGTCACCTTAAACCAGAAGTACAAAGTAATACCTGGGAGAGAGGCGCAGTCTTCTCTCCGGCAGGACAGGCCAATATATAGAGAGATCCTTCTTTGTCAACGAGACATTTAACATTCCACTTTTTTCTTGAAATTTACAGATTGAAAATTTACATTTTCTTCAAATTTGCTCTACTTATTGATTTAAACAGTTATGAACACTTACATATTTATAAAAATTTTCCTGGTGCCATGTGAAATCTCCAATTCCGTTTGATTTTGCTAATTGCCAGAGTGTCTACTCTCTACTAGAGGATCAATAACAACAATGATAAAAGGCCTGAAAACGCATAAGCATTTTCTGTTCCCAGCTTCTATTTTACGAATAAAACATTGATGCTCTTTTTAAGTTGGCCATCACTCATCTGGTAGGTTTTGCAGACAATAACAGTTCATTAGTAATATCTAGTGGGGAAGATGTATGATGCTGTAAATATTTAAAATCAAATTTGAAAAAGAAGACAGAGATGAATGCAGGGGGTGGGGGTAGGGGGATGAACACGGTGCTCAGGGCTATGGTTTTCACAGGGACTTCCGCTCTGGCCCTGCCATTGTTTTCCCTCCGAAGTCCCAGGAAAGGGGACTTAGCAATGGGACTGCAGCCAGCAGGGTCCAAAATGGCAGACATCAAATTTAATGGGTATCTTAGCCTGTGGTGCTTCTAAAAGTAGCCTCCTAGACAAGGATTTAGGTATAAGTAATTTTTTGGGTGGATGATTCTAGAAGTGTTGTGAGAGAGTGAGTCCACGTGACCAGGAAGGGGAAAAGGCCAATTAAACTTTATGTTAATGGTGGAGGGAGTTTTGCTGTGGATCAATGGGCTCAGTCCCCTTGGGAACCCTCTGAGAAACGTCTTGGAGGAGACCCTCTGGGGTCAGGAGACTGAAGTACATCCTCCACCAGCTTCCTCCTCATTGATAAGAGTACTGTTTGTTCCCAAGAAGGAAGGCCCTTAGGGATCTGTAGGTGGCTAGTGTTTTTGGAAACTATATGTCAGCTCCCAGGTAGTGAAGGCGCAGGACACTGATAGCTTACTTGTAGTGGGTAGGAGTGGAGCCCAGTGTTTGTTGAGATGGAAGGGACAGATAATAAAGAGAGTGCAGGTAGGGAAACTGAGGCCTGGAAAGAACAACCAGGGTGAACACAAGCCACAGCGGCAGCAGGTGACGGAAGAGAAATGTTCATCAGAGAAGGCTGCCCATGGCTGTTGGGGGGCAGCTCAGAAAAAGGCCTTGACAATGACCCCCTTTCTATTTAATTCTTCTCAGGAACATTTGGAAGGATCTGACCCTTTCTGGGACTGGCTGGCGAATGTCCTCTCTCTCTGTCCTTTGTTTCTCATAGAGTACAGTCCCAGCTCTTGGGTCCTCAGATCCATTCCTCCCATTCTGCCTTTTAAAAACTCCCCTGAATATGCTTTATTTCTATGAATCCCTGTTTTCCACCAAAAGAACTAATCTGTACTCTGAAGTTAATAACAGATTGAATTTTTTAAATGTTTGTTTTTCAGTGAGGGATTCCTTGAGTTAAAATGTGTTGGACAAAGTATTTCTAAGCTCTCCTCCAGCTCTGATTCATATGCATTGATAAAATCACGAACTGTCAGGGAGGGAGGACCTCAGATCCACCTAATTCAATGTACTCTGTTTACAGAGTTGCAAACCAGTGCAAAGAGATGGGAAGAGACTTCCTTGCGGTTATGACCATATGACATCGTGACAGGCTGGTAAAAACAATCTATCATATATTCTTCAAAGATCTCAGAGCAGGGATAGAACCTGGGAGAGATCAGCAGGGTTCCAGGGAACACAGGAAGTGGGGGAATCCGGTACAAATTCTGGGCCCTGACAGAGCAGGGCCTGAGTGCACATTTTTAGCTCATCTGCCCCTTCCAGAGGGCCTGGAAAAAGTTTTACAGTGGATCCTAAACACATTACTGATGGCCTTGGTTCTATCCTTACCCTATTCTTGAATCTGCTTTAAGATGTAGAGACCAAGAAGTTGTCTAGATTCTGTTTAAATGTCCTTTATGATGAGATGTTTCTGAATGTGAGAGACAGTTCATTCTATTTTCTGCTATCTCTAACTGTCAGATGTCTTCCCATGTGCAGCCCACACCTGTCTGCCTGTATCATCCACCCACTGGCTCTGTGCTTAGAGCTCAGGTCAGAAGGCAACTCCCAGGACAGCCTAACACATATGTAAATAGTACCAGCTCTCCTGCTCCTTGCAAAACCTTATTTTGGTTGCCCTCACTCACCTCTTCACACTTTGAAAATTGTCACCTGACTTCTTAGAATATAGGACTCACAGCTGATCACCGGACTCTGAATTAGCAGTCTGACCAGCAGACAGTGGGCAGCCCCTCATCTTGCCCTGCACTGTATTCTTGAGTGCAACCCTGGAAAAGTCATTGAACTTCTGCATATGTACTTGTGTCAGTTCAGCCTAAAATAATAACTTTGGGTTTGTTTTTAGCAATATCATAGTAACACATTTTACTTTAAACTCAATGGGAAACTTCAGGATTTTTCTGTTTGTTTTGCTGTCAATTATTAACTACCCCTTCCCCCACTGTATACCTGGGTAACTGGTATCTGGGCTCTGAAAGCAAGAGTTTCATGTTTGGCAAGCCTAACCACCTGTCTCATTTGCTGACTGGATTATTGTACAGTGGCACATTTACTATATGTAGATGCTGTAATGATGACTGAGGAACAGGATTTATTATGGCATTCTGTGATCAATCTGTGAAATAAACAGGCTTAGTAGAAGAGTCACTCTAGCTGAAGAGAGTTCTCCTGAACACACTGTTGTTACCATAGTAGAGGATTCTGCAAAGGCAGGTGATGGAGGTGGAGTGAATGGGAACCAGGATTTCTACTGTCTTGGGAAACAGGTAACCTGTGCTTGGTCAGAAGGCCTCAGTGCAGGGCTTCATACCAAATATGTGACCATGGAGCAGAGGTCCAAAAATATGACTTCGGAAATTCTAGACCCAGAGATACTCCATGGAGAGAGGGTTCAGGTAGAGAAACTGAAATGCTACTTGTTAACTTCCTTTCTTGGAGGTGATGAGCGTATTAAAGGTATGGAGGAATCTTGCAATGAAGAAATACACATAACTTCTTTTAATCATGGTTTCTCAAGCCTTGTTTGACCACCAAAACCTTTTCTTTTACAAATAACTCCAACTGCATTTAGTAAAGACTGCTTTATACATATCATTTCTCTCTCCACTTTCGTTTTCTCATTGGAAGTTTACTAGCATCTGAGTTTGCTCTTTACAAGAGGCTCTACAAGAGGTCATATTTAAACTGGCAAATATTTATTAACCTGGCCCATTTCAAGTCATGGGTTGTAAGAATTGAGAAAACCCAGTGAAACACCAAATAAAGGATATCTTTTCTTGAAATTCCATCACCCGATTGTTTTCTATGTAGAAACAAAGAAAGCATTTGCCTAAGGATTTCATTATTGGATTAAGAAGAAAAGCAAAGTGGACATTGTTTTTCTTCTTCCTGGTTGAGATTTTTCTGTTGTTATTATCTACAGATGACAGCCTATGAGTATTTACTGAGCCCAGTCTATGCACTCAGGATTATTCTAGGACTCATGATGGATATAGAAGGAAAATGATAAACCATTATTATTTCCAAGACACTTACAATCCAACAAAGCAATACGAATGAGGGAAAGGGTGAATGCCTCAAATGATGTTTCTCAGAATATGGCACTTGTAGGAACGAATCAAAAAAAGAGATCAGTGGGTTGGAGTAGACGGGTAGGATTTCATGGGGTCAAGGGGACATAAATGTGGCTGGGAAGACTTGGAAGAATTTTTAAAAGATAAAAAGATAAATATAATTCCAGGCAACAACAACAACAACAACAAAATGAACTCTTCACAAGAGGCCTCTGGGAAAATTCCTTTTCTTAGGGCCTGGGCTACTCCAGGAAAATGTCACTCTGTAATTAGAGTGTCTTTGTTCATCAGACTTTCATTGAAAGTAGTTGAAACCTATAAGCTTTAAATATAAAGCTGGCTGATGCAACCAGATTATATGTCAGGAGTTTGAATTTAGATACCAACATATAAATTCAGTATCTACTATTTGAAAAGTAAGACAGTAGTGGGCTCTTATTTCTCTATATTTTTTATAAGGACTGGTGAGTAACCTGAGAAGGGGCAGTCCTGTCCCAGAATTTGTAACTATTTTTAACAATAGTCAGGACAACACCCAGCTTACTTCATATTATAGACAATCTGCTTTCTGGGACAATAGAACAAGAGCACAGGAACTCAGTTCTACTAAGATTTCATGGTAAATGTGCTTTTCCTCCCTCTGACTAGATAGAGAAGGAGGTCCCAGTCTCCTTGGGAACCTGTGGGCTATTGAATTGTCCCTGCTCCAATTTCTTTATATTCAACATGAACAGCTTCTTGCTGAGAGTGTTGGAAAACTGAACTTTCCTCTGAACAGGAACACTCCCCTTTTTCCACCCTAGAGATGGGGACAACAGCAGATAGTTTTAAGACTTGTTTGCCTTTTGTTTATATTTCTGTTGGTTTGTGTCTAGGTAAAATATCACTCATTTAAAAAGATTCTGCTTCTCAGCTTCACTCTTGAAACTAGAAGGTTAAGGTTAGCGTTAGAGAAAGAAATGGATTATCTCCAAGTCCCCATTCACTAGGTGCCTTCCCTCCATCCTTTCTTCTCCACTCCTTTGGACCAAATTTTGGCAAAAGAAATGAACAAACCAAGACTGGTAGATCTCATCAAGGACTGATCCATGGCTTAGTGAATTGCTTTTGGAATGGAGAGCTCTCCAGAATGCCAAGAACTGCCTGCCAGCTTGTAGACACCATTCGCCCAGACAGGAGCATCTACACTTGAGATCATTTCAGCATAGGCAGAACAGTGTAATGAGAACTAGAAATAAGATATACAAAGCCACCAACACAATGCCTGGAATACGGTTGGAGTTCATTAAATGATTCGTGTTCTTCTTGCTGTCATTATTATTAGCCTCCTGGGATTGTGTTGACCCACTTGGGAACAGTGCTGGCTCCCAAATGACAAGCTTAATTACTTTCATAATATAAAATAAAAATATCAGAAGGATGTAATTTGAGAACAAATCGTAGTCCTTTAATATTATGCAGCAGTTTAGAAAGGATGAGGTAGGTGTGTGTACACTAATGAGAAATGAGTTTAAAAAAGCAAGTTTAGAACAACGTGAATAATGTCATTAAATTTTTGCTTTTAAAAACCAAAGCCCTGTATAATACATAGCTCCCTTTTAATGAATTATTTCTGTTTATCTAGCACAGCACTAAGTGCTTTTAGAACCTTTATCTCTGTTCATGCTCACAACTGTGGAAGAATGGTATTGTTATCGATGCCGCTTTACTAATGCAGAAATTGAGGCTTAGGGAGGTGGAATAACTTTCCCGGTGGACATATCTAAGTGGTCTAATTCCAGAGTCTGTTCTACAAGTCATTATGAAATTTAAGTGTTCACGCCTAGAAAAACACAGGGAGGGATACACCAGACTGTTGTCAGTGGCCACATCTGGAGAGTGACAAAGTGGAGGAAGGAGGAGGGGCAAGGGAGGTTTGGGACATTTATATTTTATTATAAATTCATAAATTGCCTTATATATTTGCAGCAGATATATATTGCTTTTATAGTTAAAAAGACAATCCTTTGCATAAAGGGACATATATTGTATGATTTTACTGATATGAAATATGTAGAACAGGTAAGTTCTTAGAGCCAGAAAGTAGATTAGAGGTTACCGGGGGCTGGAGAAAGCAGGAAATGGAGGGTTATTGCTTAATGGGTACAGAGTTTGAAACTTTTGGGAAATAGATTGTGGTGATGGTTGTACATCATTGTGAATACAGTTCATACCACTGAATTGGTCATTTAAAATGATTAAAGTTGTAAATTTTATGCTATGTGTATTTTACCACAATTGTTTAAAAAAAAAAGTAGAAAAAATGGTCTTTGATTTGAAATAATTTATTTTTTTGGAAAACATACTCTATAACCGTTCTTTTTTCCTTATTTTTGCCTCTACTACGTTGTATCTTGCAGAGGCAGTGGCTCACAGGGCCAGATATAACTGCAGCCTCACCTAGTTGGACAGGTTGTTTACATGGCTGTCTGTGAGTTTTGGGAAGTACCTGCAAGCACCAGCTCTTTTGTTTTCCTGCATTACTTTAAGGCATATAACTGTGATCAGCTCAGTGTCATGCAGAGAGACCCCTTTACCTTGTCAGGGTACCTGGGAGTGCTCTACAAGATCTGAGAGATAGCCAGCACAGTAATGGGAAACATCTTACATTCTGCATTTGTAAAAGATACGATTGAGTTGGACTCTAGAGGTTTTATTTATATAAACCGGGATCCAGAATGGAGGATTAGAGGACTAGGCAGTTACTCATCCATCCATCCATCCATCCATCCATCCATCCATCCATCCAACCAACCTCGAACCCACCCACCCACACAACCATCTGTACATCCATTGTAAGTCCATTCTGTTAAAAAAAACTTTAAGGAGTACCAACTATAAGCTAGAACCTTGGTCAAATACTGAGCATTAAGAGGCACATTTCTCATAATACACTGTCAATCAGCATAGTGTTATAGCAAAGAAATCAGAATGGGCATTGAGGATCATGGCTTCTTCTCTCATCATTTTTACTCATTTGCTGTGTGACAGTGGGCAAGTTTCTTCTCTTCTCTGAGCCTTCACATGACTTAGAAGTTGCCTTCTAGCTCTCAAATTTGCTGATTCTGTTCATATAGTTAGTATCAGGCTGTCCACAAACATTTTCTGATACGTTTGCAAGTCTGTGATCATGAGCAAGACACACATAAATTGAAAGGATGTGTCTTTATGCTTGCACCAGTAGAAACTGATGAGAGTTGTTTTTGCCGTGCCAGTCAGTGCTTAATGTTGGTAACAATGATAATAACAGGGAACGAGAGCATGAGCACTTGCACATATAGAAGGAATATGTGATTATGATTTATAGAATTGAGCCAAAGAATAGTTGTTCATCTGTGAAAAGATTTTATAAACACCAAATGGAAAAGGATGTTCAACTTTCCTATAGATGGCATGAAAGAATGCTCCATAATGGGTAAATATGCTTTTTTTTGTGGCATGTGTGTGTCTTTAACAAATATTGACCTGTCCTTTACTGTTATATTTCAAAACGTGAGTAAATCAAAGTAAGGTGTGCTTTATGGGACTCTCTTGTTTTATTATCTGTCATTTAATTTTTAATACCTAAGTGACACCTGATATATTACCTAATCAAAAGAAGAGAATTATACATTGCACATAATCAGTTATTTTTGCCATATCACTGAAATTAGACTAACAGATGAGGAAAATAAATAAGATGAACTTTAAAAATGAAAATGCTTAGCCTTTGGAATTTTAGTTGACAGCTTTTGAAAATTAAATTATAAGTCAAGTCCTGATAGGTTTGATATCTTCTTTGCAGCTTTGCCGATGATGTATTGCAGCTTTAATGGAATATCATTTATCATCTGATAATAACAAATGTAGTATTTCTGAGCTTGTCATCTCTTCTGTGATGACAAATAGTCCAACTTGTAGTGGTGATAATGGAATTTTATAATGATCTGTCCTAAACGGACTCAACTGCAGCCTGAGCTATTTTTCTTAAATCTCATAATGCCTATTACATGTAGATTACAGCAGTCAGCACCTCCCATCTAAGCACGGGAGCCTGTCAGTGAATCCCGATTTTAGGCAAACAGCCTAAAAGTATCGAGTAATATTTACTTGTTTATCAAAATTATCCCTCTTAAGGCTAATAAGAGAGCTTGTTGGAGGCTGTTGGAAATGGGAAACCATAAGACTTAGAGGATAGAAAAGGAGATGAAAGCTCTGTTTATCTCTTAAACAGTAGGCAACATATTCATTTTGCAGTTCTGCTCGTCCAATCCATCATTTTGTAGAGATTTATTTAATGAAGGCCTAGTGCTGAGAACACAAGTTAGAGAGCCCAGGCACCCTTCCACTTTATCTTGAAGCAGGATTTATTTTATGTCTTAACTCTTGGCTTGTCTGATATCATAGCCTTAGCTGATAACATTGTTGCTCCTGTACATTAGATAATTCAAATCACTTGTCCTCTTGACTCTTTTCTGAAACCTCCAATCAGCCTGAGGCATCACAGAAACCCTAGGTTTGGAGGATACGGGCTTCTTAAAATATTCTATTGATATGTGGATATAACTGTAGCAGCCAGGATGCTCTGAAGGGGTCCTCACAGAAAGGGACATTATCAGTATAATCAGGAGGAGGCATCTAAGTAGATACTGGAGGGTGCAATATTTCACAATGCAGATCTGAGTTTTTTCCCCTTCTCTGAGCAGACTTGATTTTCTGTCTGTGGTCACAGCAGACCAGCATATGACAAAGGGACAGGCCTATGCGAAGTTCTCACTTTTGACTCTGACGGAAATAAAGGACAGAGTACTGCTAATGGCAGGGCCTGATAAGCAGATGAATGCCTGACAGACTAAGTGTTCACCTGGTGGGGACAGACAAAGGTCATGGGAGGTGTGCATTTCAGATGGGCCCTGATGACAGGCCCAGAGGGGAAGTTTCATAGCTACTCAGTCTTTGAACATGTGTTTCAGTGTCACAGTGGATGCCATCTTTGTTTTTCTTCTTCAGTGGAGTTTCACTCCTGTCTCAGCTAAATTCCTTCCTTTGTGTTCTGGACTTTCTGCAGTATTTCTCCATGGTGTGAGAGAGACTATGATGGGAACCATCATCCACACATTTGTGGAGGGACTGGCCCTCATGCAACTGTAAAGCCTGAGCTCCCCACCTTTCTTGGGTCTCCCCTTCACTTCCTTTTGCTTTTCTTTTTCCTCTTTCTCTCTTTTCTTCTCTCTTCCCTTCTCTCTTTATTTTGTCTCCCTGTGCTTTTTCTGCCTTCCATTTTCTTTACACAGAGAGTCACAAATTAAGAAGCCTGTAGACCCATATAAATAAGATAATGGGGTAAAGAGGGGATTAGTGAATATCTGCCTCATTTAAAGAACAGCTTAAGTCCAGCTAATTGTTGCCAGGTAGAAGAGCAGCCACAGGTGGCCAGGTCTAAAACCTTCTCAAGAGAAGCTAGAAGTCTGGGTTCTATATTAAGACTATATTATAAAACATTGAAAACTGCTTCAATTAAAAAATTATTGTAAGGTACTGAAAAAAAATAGAAATTCAGGTCAAGGGCCACCTCTGTGTGAGCTGTGAATTAGGGTCTCTGCTTGGGTGACTTTTTCTACTCCAATGACATCAAGTACCCACCACGCAGAAACCAGGGCCCCCAGGTTTGTGGGATAAGCTTCCCACTCTCTCTTGTCTCATATCTATGTTCTGCAGTGTCTGCAAAATGTTTCACAGACATTTGAAGCTCAGAGAATATTGAGAGAGAGAGAAAGAGAGAGAAAATGAGAGAGAGACAGAAAGAGATTCTTGGTTTAAATGGAGAGCTTACTTAAAGAAAGAGTAGGAAGCAAGATCAAGTAGTTTGTGGGGGAAGGGATTTTTAGGGAACTTTCATGGTAAGAAGGGAATTTCAACTTGTTAAGCATCTGGGAGCCATTATAAGTTCATGAGTTGAAGAGTGACAAAGGGAGGGAAATTTTAGGAAGATAAGTCTAGATTTGTACGTGGGATAAAAAACAGGGAGAAATGAAAGGTGAGCAATGAGGACTTGGACCAGCACTTCAGCACCAGGGATGGAGTTGTAGATGTGAAATGAGAGAGATTCTGAAGACAGAGATGACTGGATTTGATGTATTTAACATGGAGAATTAAAAATCTGGAAGAGACTGATGATGCGTCTTGTGGAAATGCAGCATCTAGGCAATGGAGCCCTCCGGTAGGAGAGGCAAAATTGTGTCCTCACTGGGTTGACAACTTTTCTTGTCATCTGGATTTTTCTTGGAGTGTTTAGTGTTGATCTGAGTCAGTTATACTATAGGCCTTAGAAAGATAAGGAAAACCACTATTTCCAATATTTTGATTGTGGGGGAAACTCCTCGGAGCCAGGAACTGTTGCAGGGGCAGGGATGTAGAGATGAAGAAGATAAAATCCGTACTCATGAGAAGCTCAGAGCCTCTAAGGAAGATTTATGGTGTAGATTTCAGTGGAGAGAGAAGTGGACTAAAATAAGATGTTCTGTGACCTTAGGAGAAGCGATACAACTGTACTTCATTTTCTTTATGTGTTAAATGGGCATAAACCCTTCCCTTCCTAACTCATTGAGTTGCTAGGCTGCAGTGACCAACTGTTCTATTTTGAACAGGACTGAAGAGTTTCCTGGAACACCAGACTTTTAGTGCTAAAACTGGGACAAACTGGGACCTTGGTCATCTTACATGAGGCATAAACATTGTAATGCACGTGGAAGTCCTTTAGAAAATACAAAGACCCTCAAAAATGTGAGGTGATGCATCTTGCTAGGAATGCCTCTAGGTGTGCTGGAGCAGGATGGGAAAGTTTAAATCTGAAAACAGATGATTAAAATCCAGTCACAGAGGGTGGCTTTTCCAGTGTTATCTTTCATCAATTTATGTAATTTTACCTTTTTCTCTAAATGTCAGGCAAAAGGTGGGTATTTTGTGTTTGATTAGTGTTCCTGAATTTTGACTGAAAGGTATTTATGAAGAATTAGGTCAATTATAAAACCTTGCAACTTTTCCCCAAAATGTACAAGTTAAATAAAGACAATGTCGTAAATCAAAGATGAAGATTTTTCCTCTTGCGTGGAAAATAATTTTCCAGATAAACCAGAGTAAGATAAAAACTTTCAGTATGTGTGGTTTTTTAATTTGTTTTCTGATGAATTTGAAGTCCTATTGCTATGGCATTTGTGTTTAAGAAATTGTGAACTTCTCAGCAAAATTTCCAGAAGAAGTTAAGGAAAAGAAAAAAGAAGAAACTTTGAAATCTTGGGCAGTGACATCATAGTTATATTTAAAAGGAAGTTGTGGTCTTAAGAATTAATGAATGAACAAGCTCTGTATTCTTTTGATGATGAAACTGAGATGTTACCGTCAAGAGGGAGGTTGACGCTAACAGCACTGCCTGTTATACCCAGCCGTGCTGACACAGTCTAATAGCATAATATGGCATTCCTGGATAACATGGAATCACTGGGGAGCTTCCTAATGAAGCCCGGACCCAAGATCACTCTCCATGTTTTATCAGAGAGGAGATAACTCTTCAGTAACTAGCTGGGAGAAAAAGGAGGATATTTTAAGTTCCATCACCATTGAGATCTGTCCAAAGAATCTTGTGATGAATCTTGGCTTTTCCACAATTTTATAATCACCCAGGTGTGGTTGGCTTAGACATAGCAGATTCTACCCATTCAGTGTCTTTCATGCTGGGATATAAATGAGAATCCCAGAAGCATTCAGCCCAACCTCTGACAGGCTGTCCAAACATACTCAGTTGATAAGTAGGTGTACGACAGTTTTTTTTTCCCAAATGCAAATTGAAGTATGTCACAATTAAAATAAAACACATGATACTTTGGCAAATAGTGTGCTGGAAAGTCATCATATGGAGGGAAAGGATAATAAACACCCCTTCCAGGTATAGTGTGTTTGGTAGCATAATCTCACTGACCTTCACAACAGCCTAGAGCAAATTCTATATGACAGCAGTAAAAAGTAGTCATATGTATATATTCACTGCCTCCTCCTACCCTTGGCCTTCTGAGAAGAGGTCTCTATTGGTTTGCCTAGTGCCTGAGCCTTCTTGTGATGTTTGTGATTACAGGTGAGGCAGAGAACTGGAGAAATAAGCCAGTCTGGGTTGCATTACTAGATAGTGTAAATGGGGCGGGAAGAGAGAAGTGTAGGAGGGAGAGAGGAAGGCAAAAATAGAGGGAGGGAAGGATGAGGAGGAACGAGAGGAGAGGAGAGGAGAGGGTGTTGAGTTTTGAGGGAGGTGGGATTTTGGAGGGAGAAAGTTGAGATTGAGGGTGCTGCTCCTTTGTGAGAGATAATGTGAGCAAGACTGGGAAAGAACTTTGTAAGTTTTATAAATATATGAGTGCAATTCTTTGTCATCTCTTAATGAGACTTCAGTAAAGAAGAAAGTTGCCTTTCAGTGTATAAAGACTGTCAGACTGATACTTTTTAAAAACCTGATATTGTGCTCAGACTGACCACGAGGCAACTTAACTTTATGTGGGTTACACAAATAATTATTATCCTCATTTCATGAATGGGTGGAGGTGATGTGACTTTACAAGGTAGAAGAGCTGGAGTTTAAGTCCAGCTTCAACTACATATCCAGTGTTCTTTTTATTTCCTTTTGTATTTCACCTCTCTGTCTATCCTTCATAATTATCTAAATTGATGAAGCAAGGCAAAACCTTTTTTTTTTTTTTTCCTATGGAGACTCCCCACTGAAAAACAGATAGACAAATATCTTATTTTTGTTCTTGTGAATATTTCCAAATATTCTTTCTCCAAAATTTCAGCCCTCTCTCACAGCTCAACTTTCCCTGTCTCTTCTGTCTCTTTCTCTTGCCTTTCATCCCACCTTATATACACACTCTCTAGTAAAACTTCCAAGGATATGTTCTGATGAATCAGGAACTCTAAAGAAAGCAGAAGAACATAGGGAAAAACAAACCAAACCAAATAAAAAACCCAGAAAAACAAAACAAAAAGGAACAATTAAACAGGAGTTAAGAAACAGACAAAGCTAAAATATTATTCAGCCATAAAAAGGAATGAAATCTTGCCACTTGTGACAACATGGATGGACCACGAGGGCACTGTGCTAAGTAAAGTGAGTCAAACAGAAAAAGGTGAGTACCTGGTGATCTCACTTCTATGTGGCATATTTGAAGGTAGCTAGGAGAGTGGTTCTTGAAAGTTTTCATCAAGGGAAAAAAAGCTAATGACTATGTATCGTGATGGATGTTAACTGGACTTATGGTCATGATCATTTTGCAATATATACAAATATAGAATCATTACACTGTACACCTGGAATGAAAATAATGTTATGTCAATTATACCTCACTTTAAAAAAAGAAAAAAGAAGCAGACAAAGCTGTGTTCTAATTCTGACTGCATCATTTATTAGCTGTGTGACTTTAAGGAAGTTACTGAAATTCTCTGTGCTCAGTTTCCTCCTCTGTAAAATGGGGCTAATGATAGCATCTCTAGAGGTGTTAGGGGAATTAGATGAAGGAAGTCATGTAAGGTGCTTATCGCAGTGACTGTCCCAAAATAAGTGCTCACTAAATACTCCCAGGTAAGCACAGGTACACTGTCTTCCCCTCCCCCACTACCCCATTGGTCTATTATTGTTGTTGTTGCTGTTTTTAACTGTATCCCTCCCTCCACCTCCTACCACCCCCATCTGACTTGGAGTTCCTAAAGGATGAAAATCTGCTCCTTTTTCATCAGACTCTTAACTTAAAGGGCAAGTAGTCTGCTTTGTGCAGCCTCTGCACCTTCCCTCACCACCCAGGGCTAGCCTCTGGCACAGCAGGAACCCCCCATCAACCTGCCTTTGCAGGGAGTCATTGGTCCCCCAGGCTGGCCAGGGGCTAATGTCCCTTCTGACCAGCCCTTCATATACTGTCATATCACCATGATCTAACCCCTGCCCTAGACACCCTACCTCCCAACAAACTCCTGTCTATCACTGCCCAGAGTCCTGCCTTGCCCCTGACTCCAGGAGGCAGCCAGAGCAGGGCCAGCTGTGCCCTTTTGGCTTCTGAGTGCTGTTTGGCTATCATCAGAGAATAGACGTTCAGAGTAGTTCGGAGTAGTTTGGAGAACAGGGACTCCTTTCCATAGCCAGGCCGTTCAATGAATTTCTTTCCCCTGAGTATCAAGAGAGGCTCAAAAGAAGGCCTCTGACTTCTCTGACCTCTTCCCCTTATTACACAGCCCTAAAATCCTTCGAGATGGGCAAGCAAGCCCTTGCCCTAGCCTAGCCTTCAGGGGCCCCCGGTTTTGGGAATGCCATGCTGGAAATTTTCTAAAGACCCCTCCTGTACTTGGAATATCTGAGCCAGCTGGGATTCACATGGGCCCAGTCCAGGTTCCTCCCCTTCAGGGCACTCTCCGGACCCTCTACTTGCTGAGCTCCACATGTGGAGTTGATTGATGGCCTTGCTTCTAGAATGGTGGTCTGGAAGCTGATTGCTCCCCCTGTGGCACTGTATCTGTGTTCATAGGATCCTGTGGGATCCTACAGCCAGAATGCTGCTGATATCCTGATTTTGAATGGCTCTCACATCAGGTATATGACATCTCTGGGCGACCAGCAGTCCCTGGCAGACCCGTAGGCTTGGCCACCATGTAGACCATGCCCACATTCCCTACTATGCATATTCCACTACAGTGCTCCCTCAGGTCCACAGCCCCTGAAGGTGGCAGCCCCCAACTGTGACAGCCAGATTGGTCATCCTGGTCACCCCATCCTTCTGTGGGCTCCCCATCAAGTGTCAAGTAGCCTCACTTATCTCCTCCTCCTTGTGCCCTCCTGTGTCATTCTTCAGACTTGTGCCAGACTGGGGATGGGACACCTTTGTTTGAATTTCTTAGGAGTAAACTATGTCACAGGAAATGAGCAAGAGAATGTAGGTGCTGGTGCATCAGATGGAGAATTACAGCAGTGACTGAGGTATAGGAGCCAAACATGGACCATTTTAGTAACATATATTCTTTCTGTTTTTGTATGTGTAGTATACTGCTTAGGTATTATTATAATATATTATAACAGAGTTACAACTATTAGATTATATATTTTCAACTATTACTAAAGCTTATATTAATACTTTTGATTTAGTATTGTTATAACTTAGGTTCCCCTAAACATTGGTCCTTCATATGTCACCTATATTATTCTTGCTATGTCTGTAGACCCCTGTGTTATCATCAGTGTGTGAGTCTTTTAATTTTGGTTCTTGAATGCTAATTCCTATCTTTAAAACACCAAAGTTGATTATGAAAAATAATAATAAAAAAAGATACACATAGATGTAATTGAAAACATAGGATGGGGAATAACTATATTTAAAGTGGTTTCAAATTAAATCCCTGTGCAGGACTTAGTGTTGATCTAGGCAATAATATCTACAAATTCATGGGTTTGGTGCACCCCCCCCCCCCAGATCATAACTTTGATGTGTGTTTTGTAATGCATTAAAATAAACACATCATTTAACTTTAAAAGGTTTATTTGCTTGACATCTTAAATCATCTTGAGTAGTGTTGCGGGTGTGTGTTCCATACTTGGAAAACATTGTTTCATTTGTTCCTATAGGTGACTCTGCTCTTCAAAGAGATAGTATCTGGGAAGTTGTGTCCTTTTTTCAAATTTGTACACATAGGAGAATGTGCTGCTGATGGTGGGGGAGGGAAGAACTAAGAGCTTAAGAAACCTGAGTGATATTTCTAGTTCTGGCACAAAACTTCTTTGTAATGGCCAAATTCCTTCCCCTCTCTGGGCCTCAGTTTCTTTATCTGCTCAGTGAAGAGGGGAAGGGGCTCTCCAAGGCCGTCCATCCGTGACCCTCTAGATTGCTTGATTCCCCTGCAGTTAAGTCAAGTGTGTTTAAGTAAGCAAGCCACCTCCTGCTTGCCTCATTCGGCCTCTTATCTTAATAAGTAATGAGTATGCCAAGGGCTGACAATGACATATTTTGAAAATAGTTTTAATGCATAGCTGGCAGAGGACCTGTTGGGCGTTGACAAATTACACAAACAGAGATGATGAGGAGTGCATCAAATATTAACGGCCCAGGGCCCAGACTGTAATGGAGAACTTACCTGTATCTTACATAAGCCTACTCATGTTCGGCTGAAGGGAACATTTCTTTTCAGCCTCTCCAGGCGAGGGTAGGGCTGGCTCTCAGAAAAATGGAGAGGAAGGCAAAGTTGGTTTTTCAGACCCTTGGCTTTGGTTTAATGTATTCCTGGAGGCTATTTGAGAGTCGAGCCCTTTTAAGTGTACCCCATTATTCTCTATGTAAATATTATAAATGGGACTTCTGTTCCTGGATGCTGATTCCTATTTTAAAAGTACGAAATTCACTATGAAAAGTATTGAAAACCAATAATAAGTTACAAGCGTATGCACTTAAAAACACGTACTGAGACTGTTTCCCTAATGTGTTAATGTAAAAGTAAAAATACTTTTTACCAGGGGATTTTTCAACCTAGGCATCTTCTTAACCATTAGTATAATAAAATTTAAACCATTTCCCCAGTAACCGTTTAAGCAGTCCTTTTCACTCCCAGTGCCTTTGAACTGAGTTCAAAATCAAAGTCTTGGTGTCCAAAATATTCACTGCTGATTTGAAGAGGCTAGAAGTCTCCCTGGGAGATTTCTCATCGGTGTCTCTTGCTTTTCTCTATCAGTGAGATCCTGATAGGTCTTCATCTTGATAGGTAAGCATAGATACATGGTTAGATAACTAGATAAATACCCATAGTTAGCTATCCAATAGATAACCATATTCTAGCCCAGGTTAAGATCACCAGAGTTGCAAATAAAAATATAGAATTCCCAGTTCACATTGAATTTCAGATGAAGAAAAAATATGTTTGAGTGTGTATATTCTATGCAATATTTGAGACATACTAAAAATCACTTGTTGTTTATCTGACATAAAAATTTAACTAGGTATCTTTTTTTTTTTGTTTTCCTGGCTACCCTAAACCCAAGGGTTGGCAAACTTTTTCTGTAAAGGGCCAGATAGTAAGTATTTTAGGCTTTGTGGGCCATAGATAACTACCTAACTCTGCCACAGCCACAGAAAATGATTTTGTAAATAAATGGGCATGGTTGTGTTCCAATAAAATTGTATTTATGGACAGTAAAACTTGATTTCATAAAAATTTCATGTGTCATAAAATATCTTTATTCTTTTGATTTTTTTCCTCAGTCATTTAAAAATGTAGAAACCATTGTGACCTTGCAAGCTATACAAAAACATTTGGCAGGACAGACTTGGCCTACAAGCCTAATTTACCACCCCCTGTAAAACCTTTAAAGATATAGCCATTGTCTTTGTGCTGCTATCACAAAGAATCATAGACTGGGTGACTTATTAACAACTTATATTTATTTCTCACTATTCTGGGGCCTAGGAATCTGAGCTCATGGTGCCAACTTGGTCAGGTTCTGATAAGAGCTCTCTTCCTGGTGTGTAATTGGCCATCTTCTTGCTGTTTCCTCACATGATGGGAAGTGGGCTATCTAGCTCTCTGGCTTCTTCTTGTAAAGAGATAAAGCACATTCATGAGGGCTCCATTCTCATAACCTAATTACCTTCAAAAGGCTCCAACTCCAAATAAAATCACGTTGGGATTAGGGTTTCCATACATGAATATTGCGAGGACGTAAACATTCGGTCCTTTGCAGTTATCATCCGAATTCATGGTAAAGGTTGTTCAGAATGAATTAAAAACCTAAATGTAATACCTGAAACTATAAAACTGCTAGAAGAGAGCATAGGCAATGATTTTTTTTATTTGATTTGACACCAAAAGTGAAGGCAACAAAAGCAAAAATAATCAAGGACTATATCAAACTAAAAAGGTTCTGTACAGCAAGGGAAACCATTAAGGAAATGAAAAGGCAACCTACGTAATGGGAGAAAATAGTTGTAAATCATGTATCTGGTAAAGTATTAACATCCAAAATATATAAAGAACTCACACAACTTAATAGTTAAAAAGAAATCTGATTAAAAAGTGGGCAGAGGAACTGAATAGACATATTCCCAAAGAAGACATACAATGGCCAATAGGTTCACAAAAAGGTGCTCCATGTCACTAATCATCAGGAAAATGCAAATCAGAACCACAGTGAGATATCACCTCACACCTGTTAGAATGCAGCTGTCATCAAAAACACAAAATATAAGTGTTGGGAAGGATATGGAGAAAAGGGAACTCTTGTGCACTCTTGGTGGGAATGTAAATTGGTGTAGCCACTATGGAAAATAGTCTAGAAGTTCCTCAAAAAAAAAAATTAAAAATAAGACTACCATATGATGCAGGAATTCCACTTCTGAGTATGTATCCAAAGGAAATGAAAACAGGATATTGATGTAACTATCTCTACCACCATGTTCATTGCAACATTAGTTACAGTAGCCAAGATATGGGAACAACCTAAATGTCAGCAGATGAATGGACAAAGAAGATACGGTGTATATATATATAATGAAATATTATTTAGCCAGGAGGAAGAAAGAAATCCTGCCATTTGTGACAACATGGATGGACCTTGAGGGCATTATGCTAAGTGAAATAAGTCAGACAAAGACAAATACTGCATGGTGACACATTTGTGGACTCTAAATAAAAAGCCACAGCCATAGAAAGAGAAAGTAGAAAGTCTTTCCCAGGGGCTGGGGAAATGAGGAGAGGCTGGTAAAAGGGTACATACTTTCAGCTATAAGATGAATAAGGTCTGATGTGTAACATTATCTATGTATCTAATAAAAAACACGGTGCCAGTAGTTGATAACAGTGTATTGTATAATTGAAATAAGCTAAGAGAGTAAAACATAAATGTCTCATTACCACCACCACCACCAACAAAAGGTAAATATGTGAGGTGATGGACATATTAGTTAACTAGCTGGTGGGAATCCTTTCACAATATATACATATATCAAATCACCACGATGTACACTTTAAATATCTTACAATTTTATGTGTCAGTTGTAGCTCAGTAAAGCTCAAAGAAAGAAATAAAAGAGTACCCCAAACAATTTTTTTAAAAAGTTAAGGAAGCTTTCAATGAGGAAGTCATAATTGAACTGAACTCTGAAAGAGAAGTAGTTGTAAACTGAAGGATGGAAGGAAAGAGGCAGGGCATTTCAAACAGAGGGGTGTGATGGTCACAGGAGAGTTTGGTGGCTTGAGAATTAGAAGGAGGCCATAAGGCTGGAGCCTGGGGATGAGGACTCGGTGAGGGATGGAGCTAATGAGGTAGCTAGAAACCAGATCAGCCACAGTGTCTCTGTCTCATGGTATTTGCATTTCAGAAGCCTCTCTTTGAGGAGTGTCTTTGTCCTGGGTAAGCGGGACTGCAGAAAGGCTGCCAGGTGAGTCACAATTCAAACTAAACACATCCCCTGATGGCAGTCCATGACTGAGTTCTCGGTTGATGGCGAGGTGAAGGTGACACTTGCCAAGGTATTACATCAGCATTTTCCAGAGCTCCCCAAATCTCAAACCTAACTGTGTGTCCTGTGGAGCATCCCCAGCAGAGTGGCTTTGGACTTATAGCTGAGATCACCATCAACCTTGAAAGGGAAAGGAAATAGAATGTTGATGTGGGAATATGGTATGTTAGCACCAAAATAGCAAATATTAAAACTGAAAATGACATTACCTTCAGGAAATGGAATCATCTACTCTAGAAATTGAAAAAGTCTTGAAAAAGTGTAGTTTATATGTGTCAGAAACAAAATCTTGCCCTTAAAGTTTTAGCCCAAAAGAAGCATACAAGGTAGAATTTCAGATAGTAGCTTGACCACATCCATCACAATATTGCCCTCTTCCCCCTCCTGCACACACGTGCATGCACACACATACCTTATGATGTTCCCCTCTTTACCATTAGAGATTTATATTATGCCGTGATTGAAGTAGATCATTCCATGAGTTCTCTTCTTTTCATTTCTATGTTGATATAAAGTCTGCAGTGTTGACATGGTCACAGAGAAAACAGAGCTTTGACTTACATTTCATAATTTATGTAGCTGATTTCCCATGGAATTGTGTTTCATGTCCTGTCACATTACATTCCCTTTGTATTTACCAACCCCTACACCTCTACTTGGACGTTGGTTGTGAAGTGCGGCTGGACAGCAGAGCTCTGGCACCTCAGCAGGGCAGACAGGAAGGCGGGAAGGAGGTTCTTCTCAGCTTGTACCCCTAGGCAGATGCCTCCTCCAGCAAAGCATGGAGCCAGCCTGGGCCAAGTAAAGCAAGTATGCTACGATGTAAAATCCTTCTGTAGCGTGGATGACCTGCTAAAGAGGTGTGTGACTTATAACATGATAGACACGTGTGGAAGGAAGGGAGGGAGGGAGGAAGAGGCATCAGGAGCTTGTGGCTGTGGCCCTCCACTCCTGCAGGAAGGCACCTCCTCTCCATCTAGCCTCAGCTTGGAGGTTCAGGGATGGGTCTCTCCCATGGGCATCCTCCACCGCTACCTTGTATTTCCTACAACTGAGCGGAGATCTGCCTCCTGTAGCTTTCTCCCCTTTTTCTTTTTGCCCTTGGAAATTTGAAATAGTTCACCCTAGAGCACTTTTCCCCAGGAGGATGGGGAGTGCTGGAAGAAGTCTCCCCTGGAGGAATGCATCTGCAGAGCTTCTGCTGGAGAATTGCTGAGGCTTGTTGCCCCCAAACTCCTGTCCAGTTTCTGTGCTGGAGCGGCATGCTCGAGCTCCAGCCTTGTGAGACAGGCAGGAACAGGGACGAGGGTTTGGGTAGCTCATGCTGTCCCTTTCTTCAAAATGTTTCTAAGAGCCCTGGATTAGGTCTGAGCAACTTTCTTTGTTCCTTCCACTTGACTTTTACCATAGCTCATTACCCATTACTAAAGCTGACTGACTGGATGGTCACCTGACCTAAGGTGAACCCATCAGTCTCTCTCAAAGGTATGAGTGGCAGGGAAAACAGCCAGGCCACACTGGCCTTGGGACTATAAAGGCTATGTGGAGTGAAGTTCACAAGTAGCAACAACTGAATAAAACTTGCAAAGGTTTGGAAGAGCAGAAAAAGAATCTCAAAGAAGAAGAGCCTTCAGAGAGAATGGAACGGGCTTGCAAAGAGAAGCAAATATGAGAGGTTGAGTGGTTCCCAAAATAAGGAGGCAAAAAGAAGATCTGGCTGGTAACTCTCCAGTTCCCATAATGACCAGCTGTATTTCCTCAGATGGGTTTCACAAGATTCTCCTTCTAATAAATTCCTTATTGCCAAAGCCAGCTTGAGTGAGTATCTATTTCTAGAAATAAAGTGATCCTTTAGACTGGGTTGTAAAATTTGATATCATAGGGAAGTGATAACCCCACTGGTTTGTGTCCTAGAGTCATTGCCAGGATTCCACATATGGTTTAAGGAGGGAGGAGAATTTCCAGGTCCAAATTCTCTTCTCCTCTGTCATGCAACTGCTGTAAATTGCAACATTAGGGAGCTGTTCCTTTGGGTTCAGGATTTGTCTCTCAAGGCACTTGGTTCAGTGTTAGGCAAAAAGCTAAAATGAGCCACTCAGGGATAATTAACTTGGAGGGTCTATTTTGAGGGAGTGGAGTGCTGACAGGTGAGTGCACAGCCCTGCAAACTGAGCCTCCAGATGAGTAAGCTCTGAGACATTCCACACCACGAAGTGACCATCAACCTCACTGTTATCAAAATCATTCTGACAAAAAGATTCTTCATACATATATAATCCTAAGCTCAGAGCATCGCCTCTAAAGGCCATGAGGACGTATGACCTTTCATGATGCCGAAGCAAGCACTGGCTACCCTAGTAAGCAGAGATTTCCAGAGATATACTCTGATTGTTTTTTCCTGAGTACTTTGGTTTCCTCATCTGTGAAAGGAAGATGGCAGAGGAAGCTGGTCTCTGATGGTCCTCTCTAAGGCAGGGTGGCCCCCTCAAATGCCTTTGGGTGAGGAACCCAAAGCAGCAGAGTGGGCCGGGTAGGGTCAGGGGCAAACTGGGAGAGATAAGAAATGCTTGAAGAGCTTCAAATTAGAAATAAAAAAAAAAAAAAGAAGGCATGAAAGTATAGACCAGGCAATCTACCTCTGAAGGGCCGAGTTCGTCTTATGGGATGTCAGTTTGTAGCCTTTGTCCTGTGATTTTCTTCTGGCGCTAAAAGTTTAATGCTCCAACGTTTGTTTTTGGGTGTAAGGAGAGAACTAAGATGAACCAGTAAGTGAAGACTGAAAATTCTTACTGAGAATGGGGAGTTATTTATAATTCCTGTTGGGAATTGGCAGTGATACTGATTGTGGGGAGCAGTCTGGGTATCGGAGTAATTTATCCCTCTTCCTTTCCATCTTTCTTCCCATCCTATGCTTCTATTTCTTTTTCTACCTGCTTCATAGGGCCTTCTGTGATTTTCTTGGGCAGGGCCAATAATTTCTGTTCAGTGATTCCTGCATTACATGGGGGCTTGGCAGAGGCCCAAAGAAATTGCATGTGAATAATGCGATGGCTCTGTGCCAAGTATAGCTGAATTTGTCACTGAGGATTTCCCATGGCCTGGACCACATGTCCCTGTGGCACTCAGAGATGCTCAGTGATGAGCTAATATTCTTGGTGTGCAGGTGGACTGGGAGCATGTGTCCCGGATACTAGTCGAATGGCCTTGTTAGTGGTCCTCCTCATTTGCTCAATGTGGGGGCATTTTTCCAAATAATGCACTGGACCCAGCATCCTTCTAGAAACTCCATGTAAGTCCCAGAGCCTGACACAGACCAGGCTGTGACGCTTGACATAATAATCATTCTTGCTGCTTTCTCTTTCTGAGTATGACCAAGTCTTGCCCGAGGGTGATGATGTTAGAGATTTGGGTTAAGCTTTGACTTTCTATTATTTTTGAAATAGTGGAAATGGTAAATACACTGAGAATTCTGCCACCAGCTGAGTTTAAATTTTTCATATAAATTGTGCCAAAAAGATGGTTTTAAATTATGCTATTCTGTATTCTAGTTTGCTTCCTCTGTCCAACAGGACATGCCTAGGTCTAAGCCCACACAGCTAATTTCAGTTTGACCCTGATTAAAATTTCCTTTCAGCAAACCTGAGGAACAGCTGTCTCTCAGTGAATGGCCCCCAGCACACCCCAGCCACCCGTCATCCCTAGAGGCCATTCCTCAGAAGCCAGCTGTTGTGAGTGAGAAGATGAAAGGTGTCAATTGCATTCATAATGCCTGTAATTTAGAGAAGCAACAAGATTCTTTCTTTGTTTTAGGCTTTCAAGTTGAGCATGTAGTCACTATGACTGGGGGAAGAGTCATCATTTCCATTCCTGCTGGATAGGGAGCGGGATCTGTCCGTCTCCTTGGTTAGAGGAGACCATCTTTGCTCCTGATATGCGGAGTGGGTTTATTTTGGAATGCCAGCTTTTCTTTGTTCCAGTCTGTTTTTGTGGTTGTGGTGTTAAAGTCATCGCCATCTAACGAGTTAAATTATGGAGGGGCAGGAGTTTCAAGCATCAGTGTGAGGCCCTGAAAGAGTTTCACTGAGCCTCCAGATTAAGGCTAGTAAAGCTGACTAAGAAGAAGACAAGGTTCCTGTTGCTCTAGTTATAGGAGAAGGGTGCTTTTAGTTTATACATAGGAGTCTGAAGGCTTTCATTGTCTTTGTTTCTGACCTGGGTATCTTCTTTTAGTTCACACAGGTGGGTGTAATTTAAGGAGAAGTTTCTAGCACTTTATATCATGTTATACTTTTTATCCATCCATCATCAATCCATTCTCCTCCTTCTTAATAATAACTAATATGTGCGGATTGAAGTACCATTTATGAAATATCCGTTATCTCATTCTGGGGGCTAAGGGAATTTGACTGATCAGGGCCAGTCAATGATGAAGATGAACCCAAATCCCACAGCATAGTGTTCTACATGGTGTGCAAAGTCAAATCAAAATATAATTTTAGGAGAGAGGTCTCAGGAATGTATCATTTTTAAAAAATCAAAAGTTTTAGGAAAACTAAAGATTTAAGTAAATAAATAGCATGTATTACTCTATACACACCCACATATGTGTGTATGTATATGTGTGTGCATAAACATATATATGTATATAGTGAGGGAAGCAAAATCCTGAACTAATTAACTAATTCATACTAAGTGTAAATGAATTGACATACTTTTCCTCCCAGAGACATTCCTCCAAGCACACTTGTTTAAGAATGACTAGAAGGGCAGTGTTTGACCTGAGGAAATGGATAGCAAATGCTATAATTTTATGATTAATGTAATTATATTATTAATATAAAATAATATTATACACACACACACACATACACTGGATAGTGTAATACAGGATGCAGTGTCAGGTTATTGAAAAAGATCATTTATTTCAGGCAAAAATATTACCTTTCCTATATTACAGTCTTAAGTCACATGAAGTTTACATTTTTAGATGCGTATCTGACAGCAAATTCTTCCTTGTTTTTATGTCATGATTAATTTGGAAATGTTGCATTCATTCATTCACTTAATAAGCACGTTGTGAGCATTTGTTACTAATCAGGCAATCTCTGGAAACTGAGAGTATAAAGATCACTAAACCAAGCATTGCTTTCAAAGGAATATGACATGAAAGGGCCTAGAGAAATTTCTGAGTTATGGGATCCAAGATGGGATACACTTATTCTGGCTCAGGTGTGAAACTCTCATAGGGAAGGAAACATCTGAGCTGAGCTTTGAAGCATGGAGTCCACCACGTAGAGGAGGAAGGGAAGGGTATTCAAGTTAGAAGAAAGAGCTTGTGAGGAGAGATATCAATTATAACATTTCATGTTACAAAAAGTTGTCAAAATAATTTTTTTACACACTCAACAGACTTACTGAGCATCTACAGTGTACCTGGCACACTGTCAGGCACTGGGAATACAAAAATCACTTACACAGAAGCTCTGCTATCTGGAGACTTAGAATCACAGAATGATGGGACTTTGAAGGATCTCAGCAATAATTTATTCTACTGCTTCTTCAGATTCTGTGTTGCTGAACTCTAGGGGTTGTGCTTCTTAGGCTCCTAGTGAGGCAAAAAGATGTGAGTGTATTTGTCAGTTCAGGCCAAGTTGTGCTGCAGTAACAAATGACCCCCCAAATCTTAATGGCTTACAATAGTAAAGGTGTATTTCTCACTCATGTGACATGATCGTTATAGATTAACTCTGGCTTTGCTTCATATTTTCTTCATTCTGGAACCTACTGGAAAAAAAGCTCTTATTTAAGACATACTGGGTCCATTTCAGAGCGAAAAGAGAGGGGTGGACCATGACTTTTAAAGCTTTTGCTTGGCAATAACACCTGTCACTCTTCCTATACTCATTGGCCGAAAACAAGTAATATGGCCAAACCTGACATCAGTGCAACAAGGAAGTATATTCTTTCTCCAGGAGCATGGAGAAAATATTTTGAGTAGTGATACAGTCTTCATCATAGAGTTTAGGAATTCCCTATTCTGGCTACAACTAGTGTATCTCCATGTCTAACTGTTTAATAAATGGGACTCATATGCAACATTTTGCTTGAAGCAAGCATGGCAAAGAATGCTAGATGTCCATTAAAACAGTTCTCCCCTTTCACAAGGTAGTCACCACTCACTTAGCATCTAGGTGTGACTCTATGTCTAGTTCTCACCAATGGGATGCATATAAAAATGTTACGGACTGATTTCAGGCCATAACTTTAAAGATGCAGGTGTATCCTTTCTCCATAATACCTCTTCCATTAGCACAGCAAGATGCAGACAATGGCAAGGCTAGGAGATGGCCCAGACACCAGAAGGAATCACAGTATGTAAGAAAGCTGCCAGCTGTCCCACGCTGGATTGTAGGGTGAGTGAGAAAAAGGCTTCTCTTTTTTCTTTAGCCATGTACATTTTAGGGTCTATTTCTTAAAGCTGTTTAAACTCTAAAGATTGTATATGTTAAAAACAAATTTGGTCTCCTCTAATTCCCTCTGTGTTCCAAGAGGAAAGCAGAAGATTGGAGAGGGATGGCAATGTGCCCGTATTTACACAGAGTTAGTTTAAGATGAAGCTTTCAATGTAGGTCTCTGGACTTACAGGCCAGGGTTTCTGGGCTATATCCAGAAGTGAGGGAACATATGATTAAAATTGTTTCCAAATTGCTGGTTCATGCCATGATTCTGGTCCAAAGATGTGTCCCATGTTTCTTGCATAAAGTTTTAAAATAATATGAATTAATTGCAAATATTTAAATATCAGGATATGCCATAAGAATGATTAGGTTCCAAATTCTCTTTAAAAATCATAAGATTCGGGGATGCTGGCTCTATATTCCCATGAGGGGAAAATTGGCTTCAGCTCCTCTCTCTTTAGATGGAGCATGTGCTCTCCAGTCCCTCAGGGTCTCCTCCACACCCTATTGTTTTCCTGCCTCCGAGGCATAGAATAAGTTGCCATTTATTGTGATGCTTACATATAGGCTAATAGTGAAGAGGAATGTAAATTTTTATGTTTCCCTTGTTCCTATAAAAGACAGAATAATGAAGCAACAAGAGAGAAGTTTAGAAAAAAAATGGAGAGTATATTTCTTTGGGAAAGTGAAGAACTGTGCCTACCCCAGCCCACTTCACCTGTTTACATTACCCAAGTCCTCATGAGTATTTGCATTTCAGATACCTGGACTAGGGATTAAACGTGGGGAAATGCCTTCTCTTCCCCTAAGGCCATTGCTGAGCCAAGACAAGAGTTCTTTTCTGAGCCAGAGGTGCCATATATAGATTATCACCTACAGTGGTGTGGTGTGACCACTTCCTTCAGCCTCGCAGTGGGTGCCTACTGAGGGTAAGATGCCAAGACACAGGCCTGGACTAGTGGGAGAGCGAGGGGTCCACAGTGACTGAGATGGGGTTTCTGCTCTCCAGAGGCTAGGAGGGTTTTAGGACCATGGTCTCAGCCTTACTTTCCCCTCCTCAGCAAGCAAGACAGATGACTTGCTCACAAGGGACTTCCCTCCCAAAGCCCACCCAGGGTGTATGTGTCTTGTCGTAAAACTTTGGAATATTAGCTAGTGGTTTTCTGCTGTACCTCCTTTGAGCCCCTGTAACCTATCACTTAAGAGTCTTGCTTTCATGGCTCCTAAAATGGCCAGCACACAAAGGGATGGTGTTTTGGCTTTTGTTGTTTGGAAGAATAGATGATCAGCTCTAGTAGAGATTCTAGACTGCAGGACTAGGGAATATGCCCCTGCTTGGACACTAAAACAGACCTCTGCCCAAGTGTACCCTTCCTTTTGCTCATCACCCAATCCAAAATCATGTCACTCCTCACCATCCCTCATCCCTCTCCGCAGTCATTCTTGAGATCATTTTGTGTACATTTTGCTTGTTTAATGGTGTCCTTGTCTCTAGGTTTTGAGGCCTATGGGGGCAGGCACCTGGTTAACCTTGTTCACTGGGGTATCCTCAGCACAACAGAGACAGATCCAATGAACAAATGAGGTGAATTGGATACTGGTGGGCCTTTGATAACATAAATCAGGTCCTGGGGCAAGTGGGGTGTAGGGTGAGGGTGGAGCAATGGAAACACCACATAGTTTAGGAGATCTGAGGGCAAAAGAGAACTGTGCTCCTTTGCAGGTAGAGACTGGGGAGGTAGAGACTCAGAAGTTTCCTGAGTGGGTGTAACTGCATGAAATGTCTGGGCAGACACATCAGCCAATGGTGTGGGAGAAGAAGAATTCTTTGCGGGCACTCAGAGTCCCCTGGGTTTGTCTCAGAGAGCTGATGGAACTGGTAGGCCTTGGCACTGTGAGTGGAACCCCAGACAGGAGTGAGGAAATCTCACTGGGTACTGTCTTAAAGGGCAACACTGAGGACTAGGGCTGTGTCCCACCCCTCTCTAAGCCTTCCCACTGCTGCCTCCTGTAGGACCTTCTACCCCTGTCCAGGTAAGCTGGGAGGACGGAGCAGCCTGGACTCAGCTGAAATGAAGTGTGTACAATCACTTCGTGAAATAGGGTCTATAGAGAAACAAACAAAACCAAACATATTTCTTGCTCATCTGTGTTTATGGACTGAGATTTGTATTCCTAACATAGTTTTTCACAGCTGTATCTCCATCACTTTTTCTACCACTCATGGATCGCAAGTAAGAGTGATTTTGTTATAGGAATAAATGTAGATCCACTATAATTTATTTCTAAAAAAGTAATGAATTCACAAATTTCCATAATTTGATTCTCATTTGTCAGGTTACTCATTATGCCCATTGCAACTGATTGTGAACATGTGTTCAAGACTTGCTGCTATTATTATAGGAAAAAAAGTGCCAGAGAGAGCCCTGGGCTATGGATCACGAGAACTAGGTTCTGGTTACAGCTTTGCCAACTATTAGCTGTGGGCTCCTGGCAAGTTCTCTGTCCTTTCTGGGCTTCTGCCTTCTCATCAGATAATTATGAGAATGAAATGGCTGGTCAATTATGTGTGATTGTCATAACTGCATACTAACGGTGCTTTTACTTATGTAGTGATTTTTCTTTAATTCAACCAAGAATTTGAGTATTTCTTATCATCTAGTGTGAGAAGCATTAGGGTAGGTGAACTTTGAATGTCCTTTCTCTCTGACATTCTGGTCAATGCCCTGTGACTCTAAGAGGGAGAGACTGAACCACTTCTCAATTTCCTGTGGGCAGATGATCTGTTCAACCCACCACCTGAGCGTTGGTGGGGCTGCCATCTTTTGTTCCCAAGGCATGGCTCTAGCCACAGGTGACTATTTTTAAATGGATAGGTTCTTAGAAAATATTTGACAACCTCACCTTTGTTAAATGTTCCCCCAAGGAATTTCAGCTGGGTCCCTGTTTTCTTGTTTACATTCTACCACTTCGAAAGTGCCACTTACCTTCATGGTGAGATGCAAATAGGAGTTCCTGACATTGCAAGCTTCAGCTGAAATAAATGCATCGCAATGAGGGCGAGGATTTGGCAGCTATCCACTAGAGGGCAGCAGAGTAGTGAGAATGGGGGTTCTCAGAGGCTTTGTACACTGAAGTGTTGACATGTGACTTGGCAATTGAATAATTTTTGATACTGTCCTGACACATAAACACCTAGAAGCAGGTTTTCAAAGGTTATTTGTGCACTAAAAGAGGAATTAACAAAATGAACTTGCATGCCAAAAGTAATTTTCAATATTCTACAAAGAACCGTGGCCTCATTATGAGATTGCTTTTAGAGAATATTCAGCTATCGTTAACTGGATATGTTAAACTTAACTGGCAAACACACATTCAAAAATAAATCAGGCTGAATGGACCTAAAAAAGTAGATCCAGTGACTAATAAAAACTTCTGCTTGGATTTGGGGGCTGGCCAACTTACCCAAAGGAGAAATTTGGTTTTAAGTGACTTTTGTATGTCTCCCAGCCCTTGGTGTACCCAGATGTGTGGTACTAACATGGTTAAACAATGGTGCACATACCACACAGTTGTGTGTGTTATTGTGGTAATTTATTTCTAAGCTATTACTCTATCTTCAGCATAAAAAGTCAGCAAATTATCAGAGTTTATTCCATTGACATTCTCACACCTTGAGAAATAGCCCATTTGTATTATCACAGTTTGATATATTTCCCATTTACTGAGCTTCTTTGGCAAGTTGGCATTTTAATTTAATTATACTTTTTGCTAATGGTCTTTATTTTTCAGTGTCTGCGTGTAAAACGCCCATAGGTTTGATTATCCACCCCCCTCCTCTTCCCAGTGCCAAGCTGCAGTGCAAATTTATAAACTGACAAAATTCAGTGTAAAATTCAGGGAGGTGAAATTAAGGAGTTTGTAAAGAAATCTTGCTTGAACCATGAGGCATTTTCTTCACTTGCAGAGTGTGGCCCTGTCTTGCATACATTTAGTTCCCGGCTTTGGTGTCACTAACAGGAACTGCAGCACAAAAGAAGATGGGACAAGTGCTCATCCTGGTCAGAGAGGCAGGGACCACCACGGGCTTGGACTCTTCATGGGGTCTCTTCTCTGCCTTGAGGGACCTGACGACAACAGCAGTCCTACCTTCCATGACTTCTTGGCGATGCTTAGCGCTGGTTGTGGCTTCTCCCTCAAGAATAAGCAATTGACCATGGAGGTGTGGAGCTCTTCTTGAAGGCTACAGGCTGGCTGGTGGAGTTTGGACGAGGCTCTCCCAGGACTTCAGGGCTGCATTGGAGTGCATTTAACAGTGAAGAGGAGCTAATGCATGGATGTACCCGGAGAGGGGCGTGTACACTCCATACTCACATTTACATGAGCGTGTACACCCTATTTCCTTGGTGCTAAGACGCCACTGACTGTCAGACGTACCACTGAGTCAATACCAGCCTTTCAGGGAATAAAAGGAAAAAAAGAAACACTGCCAGATTAAACATATACATCAACTGTGGGTCCATTCTAATTGCAGAAATACTAAAAGATGGAAAACAAAGGCTGGTTTTAAAATCTTAGAAATTCATTATGTATCATCTTGATAGGTGTATTTAAGGCAAAATCAGCTTTCAAAATATGTCCCAGGGTACAACTCAGCATCTGAGAATCTGTGTAACCATTCTCAAATTTACACGTCCTAACCCCCAAACAGGAGGGCAGTTCTTGTTCTAATACTCAGGGATGTAGGAATAAAAATGATGTGTGTCTGTGGAAGTCCTTTGTAAACTGTAAAGTGTGCTTTACTGTTTTTTGTTATTGTATTTCACTGGATATGTGTTATGTTTTATCTAGGGTTTCTTTTTTTTTGACTCAGTTTAATTTGCACGCAAGAGTCTCACTCTGACCTGTCCACATCACCCCGTTATACCTTCACCCGTCCCACCAGCTTGGATGATTTGCCTTATAGAAGTATGTGGACAAGAACCAATTCATTTAATCAGTATATCAAAGCCTGGGACAATTTATTTGCCTGTTCTTGAAAAGACATCCATCTGCTCCTGCTGAGAATGCTGAGGAAAATAGGAGAGTTTTAATGGTAGAGGGTTTTCTGTTAAAACAGAGGAGTTGAGGGCTGGAGGAGGGAACTCATCAGGAAAGATCTTGGTGACACCAGTCAAGGGCCCAAGAACCATCCATTACATACATTGGAGAGAGTGAGGACAGGATCCCAGCCACAGGAAAGATGCTGCCTGCTCCAGCACCAGCAGGAAGGGAAAAAGGAGACACAATTGAAGAACAGAGCGTGTTAATTACCTTACTCAGGGGATCTTATAAAACATGCTGTATATGTAAATTGATACAATGAATATAATTACCGCAGGATTTAATTTTCATACAGAGGAGCGAGGGAAAGGAGACAGGGGCTGAGATGCCACTCTGTCTTTTACAAATGGGAAGTCCTGCTCTTGGCTGTTAGCCTCTCCACTGGCCAGCCTCCTGAGATAATGCAGTCTCTCTCCCTTGTCCCTCCAGTTGCTACTCAGTTGTTTGCTTGAATGAATGAAATCCTTTTGACCATGAAAATCAGAACATAAATTCAGAGAGGTAATGTGTGGGAAGAAGGACTTGGAATCTTTCTGGCTACTCCCTGGTATAGAAACCTGATGGTCACAGTGGGGCCACAGGTAAGCAGGGAGCCCAGTTATCCTGCGACGAGCAGCGCTGAGGGGAGGGATTTGACACTAAAGAGTGGGAGGGGAGGAGAGAAGGCACCAGATTCTGATACATTTTTAAAGTATGGGAATTGACGTGGGTGTGACAAAAACACCAAAGGGAGGAAAGGACTGTGCCAAGGCTTCGGCCTGAGCCAAAGGAAGAATGGCACTGTCATTTTTCATGTGGGGAAAATATTTATTTAAAAAAATATGAACTGTAAAGTTCACACTAGCTAAAAGAGGAAACAAGTACTGCTGGGGACAGAGTGAGGTGGACTGACAGAGAGTGAGGAATTCAGGGAAAGATGAAGGAGAGAGAGAGACTGAGAGAAAACAAGTGTAAAAACAGATTCAAACCCCTTGACAAGTACTCAGCTGTACACTGCTGTGGATTCTGCTTGGCCTGGGAAGACATCTGTGCTTAATTATTCTCTAATTATTTTTGCACATATGTTATGCCTTCATTCGTGCATAAGACCATAAGTTCTTTGATAGCAGGATCCTCTCTAATTCTTTGACACATAGTACTCACTCAGTTAACACTTCCTAACTGTCTGGCTGGGGCAGACACAATAGCCCGAATTGGACTGATCTTCTTAAAGTAACTTGATGTATCTAATTAGGAGGGTGGGCCAGCATGAGAAGAAGCATTTGCCTTATTTTTACAATATGGGATCCTCAGGTCTTAAAGTTCTCCCTCATGTTCTCGTGCCTGCAAAACAGCACATCTCTCCCCTTCTCACATTTAGAAGATGCTGTGTGGAATACATCCCTGTTGCCTTTGTCTAGTCTAAGGGTCTAAGAGATGAAACCGTCCTGGCATCGTTTTCCTAGTGAAGACTCTGGCCTCAGAGTTGCTGAAACCTTAAAGAAAATAAGCAACAGGCTGCAATTAAATGCAATCAGCCCTTTTTGTTTGTTTTTGTTTGCATTTGAGGGACCCATATTCAGTGACTGATGGGTGATAGGTGGGATGGTTAGAAGTCTGGTGCTTTGGGAGATACTTGACTGTTTTACAAACCAGAGAAAATCAGTGTCACCTCCACTGTTCACTTTCATTGGGGAAGGAGATGTGGCAGTGGAATGATACAGTGATCAGAACTGGTGGTGCCTAGTGAGAGAAAAGAAAGATTCAAGTTTCTTTTTAGGTCATGATTTTGTCGTTCAATCATTTTTTAAAAAGAGATGTGTCATTGGCCCTGCTGTGCTTCCCTCACTTTCAGGGACTTAGTGGAGGAAACAAGCAGACTCTCCTTGGGTTCCACGCCTTTGTTTGTCAGGGTTGGCTCCTCCTCGCTGTCAGGGAGCCCTTTATACTTTTGGCCCAAATGATGTGTTGTGCATGAGGAAAAGAGAGTCCTAAGCAGCTTCATGAGCCAAAGCACCATTAGGACCCTCATCACCAAGGGAATTGGGAGGCTCAGCCTTCCTGGGAAGTGGGGGGCTGTCTGGCCCACAGGGTCCTTGCTGTTTGGGCCTGGTAAGTGTTGGCTACAAGAGGGAAATCCAAAAAAGCTAGTCTCCTTTGCTGATGGAGAAATCTTCCTCTGGTACTGTGGTGCAAGGGCACGAAGTACCCAGCTTTTCTGGAACAGAAGTAAAGGATCAAGCGGAAGAGACAGGAAGTTTGTTTTCTCTGCAATACCTTTTATTCCTTTGTGCCTAAAAGATATCCAGCACACACAAGTCTGTACAGTTACCTATCTGTATTGTTGTGGATTGAATTATGTCCCTCCAAAATGATATGTTGAAGTCCTAAGCCCCAGCACCTCCGAAGGTGAGCTCTTTGGAGATAGGGTCTTTACAAAGGTTAAAATGAAGATGTTAGGGTGGCACTACTCCAGCCGGAAGTGGAGGTCGGCAGAGACCTGGCCCACCCCAGTATGACTGGCATCCTTATAAAAAGAGAAAATTTGGACAGAGACAGACAAGTACAGAGGGAGGACAATGAAGGAGACATAGAGAGAAGATGGCCTTCTGCAAGCCAAGGAGAGAGACCTAGGGCAGATCCTTTCCTCTTAAGCCTCAGAAGGAAGCAGTCCTGTGGATGCCTTGATTTTGGACTTCCAGCCTCCAGATCTGTGAGATGATGCATTTCTGTTGTTTAAGCTACTCAGTTTGTGGTACTTTGTTATGGCAGCCTTAGCAAATTAATGTAATTACCTATGGCATTTACTACGTCTTGGGCCATTCCATTGACTCCTTCCAACATATATCCACTGATTAGTTAATACGATCTTTAACTACATAGTGGTGCCAGGGTTATGTCCAAAGACAAATGAAATAGACCATATCAGGACGGTTTATAATGGTGACTCTGTGGATCAACAATTTGGGCTGGGATCAAGTGAGTATTTTTCTGGCAGTCTTGTCTAGGCTAACTCATGTAACTTTCATCACAGTAGCTCAACTTTAGCTGGCAAATCTTAGACGAATTCATTCACAAGTCTGGTTGGTGGTTGGTATTGGCTGGGACAGGCAGGGTGGCTGTGACGATTGGAAGACCATATGACCTTCTATCCTGAAGGAGATTAGCCTGGGCTTGTGCCTTATGTATCCAATGTAGGGTTCCAAGAGCTTTATCCACATTCTTAAAGATTTCCGTAGGATGATTTCCCAGAAGTGAAATTGCTAGGTCAAACGGCATGCATAGTTTAAGGCTTTCCCTGGATCTTACCAAAAATGCTTGTTCTTTTAACAGATAATATGAGCGGGCATTATCTGTATAGTAGTTTCCCTTTGTCAATGTTTTCTATAACTCAGTTTCATGTTTGGAAAAAAAAAAGCCACACTCTCTACCTGACTGCATTCAATCAATTCCTAAATTAAGTAGTGCAGTGGAAATGTAATTCAGTACATATATCCCTGAGGGGAAAGTGGACTACAGATTTGTTAAGTGGGTTTCATTCCCTATTATTAACCATATCCCAATTTTTCTAGCTGGAGATGGGAAAGGGACAAGCATTTTTACTTTAATTAAATCGTTGTACTATCAAAACCAAACAACTTGTCTAGAGTTTCCTTTGTTCAGGGAAACCACACATTTCTGTAGCTTCTACGTATGTCTCAAATATAATTGGAACCCTTATTCATTTAAACTCCAAGAAGGCATGTTTATTTAAAAACTTGGCTGCCATGTTATTTTATACCAGAATATGATTCAATCTTAACATCTTTGCAGGTTATTTTCCATCAGCATGCCAGATTGAGTCAAAGTCGGTATGGTGCCAGAGTAGCAAGCTTCAGAGACAACATTTTTAACATCTAAAAGCTTCATAAATAACCATGCCTATTTGCTTGTAGTACAGACACTTAAAGGG
This sequence comes from Camelus bactrianus, assembly GCF_048773025.1. Taxonomy (NCBI): domain Eukaryota; kingdom Metazoa; phylum Chordata; class Mammalia; order Artiodactyla; family Camelidae; genus Camelus; species Camelus bactrianus. The sequence continues at coordinate 73,824,832 of NC_133547.1, forward strand.
AAAGGACAAAGTCAATAGAAGGGTTGCTTGGCAACTCCTGGTATCCTCCTCAGCTAGCCAGCTTCCTCCAAAATTATCTTTCAAGAGAGACAGACACACATAGGCTAAATATTAGGTAATTACACTTCAGTATCATTTATCAATCAATCAGAGGAATAAAAAAAAATCAAATCTCTGAAAGGAATTCTAAAATCCAAATCTTTCGATAAAAGTTCTAAAGACTATCTTGAAAGATCTTTTCACCTCACTGGCAGGTGTGATAGTAAAGCTAGGAAGACAGGATGGGTGTCTGGTTTCTAGATGATTGCTTCCCAAGGGCATATATTCCAATCTATATTTTGAGCTAAACTGTCTTTGTGTTTCTCATAGAATTGAATACATTTGTTTCCTCACTGGTGGGCAAAGTTTAAAACAAACAACAGTCAGAAAATACTACACTTCATCCCAAACCCTTCAGTAAGTTCATTTTTAAAATCAACTGGCATCTTTCGTTCGTATAAGGCTTTGAAGTAGCCTAGGCATTGTGGCCACAGAGACGTTAAGTTCCAGTCTAACTCAGCCACATACCAGAAACGTGACAGGTTCTCTCTGGGGCTCAGGTGTGCTCATTGGTAGGAGTGGGAGACTTGCCTTCTATTTTAAGTGGCTATAATAATGTGATTCATTGCAATTGTATATAAGGCAAGTGACACCAAGCCAGGCACATAGTAGACTTGAATTAGTAATAATTATCCCTATTAGTACATTATTTCATTATACTATGTCTTCTATATAATTAGTTCAAATATTACTATTCCCATTTTAGGGACAACAAGAATAGAAAGGGGAAGAAATCTCCCAGGTTCATGCTGCCAGTTCCAAAAAGCGAGACAGTCCCTGACCCCACGCAACAGCATTAGCCATGAGCTTCACATGGTTGATTAGTGAGGCTGAAAAGATCAAGACGTCTTTTGGCTCAAACACAACACAATATTTGTTATAGATTGATGATAGAAATAAGCAAGATGCTGAGCACCTGAATTTAATAAAGCATCCTTGTTCCCATAGCTGTCGATATTGGCTATAAGATTCAAAATCAGTTTCAGGACACTGGCCTCCACCATACCCCAAGATCACCCTTGTGAGCTATTCATTTCTTTTGAACAACCACCCTAATGTGTATCCCCCAACAGATTGAATGCAGCATTTTCCCCCATTGCATGTTTGTAGCCTGATGCAGGTTGTTCCTCTCAGCTAGAGTGGCTTATGTGGTCAATCTGTCCATGGGAGTATGGTAATTAAAATTGCAGATCCATGGTGAATGTGGTGGTATGTTGTTAGGTTAGGCTGATGACTATTCTTAGGAACATTTTCTAATTCAAACACAGGTATTTTTCTTCCTCAAAATCAGAACAAACAATCTGCAAGATCAGAACAAACAATCTGCAAGATCAGACTGCTGGTTCCATTCCCTGATGCGCTACGTTCCTAGCAGTTTGGTATGTTTCATCCTCTTCTGCAGGTGGGTCTTCTTCAAAATGGCCATTCTTACCTGTTGACTTTTAGTAGCAAGTCCTCCTCCAAACCTTCAAAACCACTCTTTATTCAGATGTGAATCTGTCCTTTTGCTTGTGGAGTAACACACTCAGGACCTGAGAGCATTGACGAGAGGTAGATGGGAGCTGAATTGGTGGAAGATAGTAGAGAAGTAGGGTGAGGATAGGACAAAATCCAATTTGGCCTTGTGAGATGACCTTTTGTTCCCCATAGACATGCTTCTCCAACTCTAAGACATGACACATTTCAGTCAAAAGCCAAAGTAGCATCCTTATCTAATTCATTACAAGTTTGAAGTGAAATCTTAAAAATGTATGCGTGTATTGTGGGAGGTATCATGGAGGGGAGAAAAGTAGAAGAGTTGATCAAAATGTGTATGTTGGGACAGAGGAAGTATGGGGGGCTCTTAGACAAGACAGTGGCTAGGCAGGGGGCTCTTAGTGATTTTTCTTTGCTAAAGTCCTGTATACTAATTCTGTATATTACTGAGACAGATATTGCTGCTTACCTAGACACCAACTTTCTTATAAAAAAATTACCATGTCCCTTTTTCAGGCACTCAGTGTGCCTCATTACAGTTATTTACTATATCAGACCCCTGGTCACTTGAAGTGGGCACATGACTCAATCATGCCCAGTGAAACATAAATTAAGAAGTTTAGGGAAAGCTTTTTCTTTCCTAATATCAATATCATCATTCTAGTTTCTCCTTTCTTCTTTTTCCTGCCTCGAATAGTGTGGGGGTAAAGGTATGGAGATACAGCAGCCATCTTGTGACCATGAGGTAATATGGACATGGGCAAATACTGACTAAGAGGGAGCAGAGTATCTAAAAGGAAAGCCCCTGGGCCACCATCCTAAGCCACATCCCAGCACCAGACTGCTGCCCACATACTCCTAGCTATGAGGAGCAGTGTTTCATTATTTGAACTAAACACATTCCAGAGTTTATTTCCTAGTCACAAAAAGTACTAAACTGATATTCTTGATCATCTGAGAACTCTTCTCTATAAACAGTGATTCAGGGATCCTGTTTTTTTCCTATCTGGTGGCTCTGCCATCTTCAAGAGATGGTTTTCAAAGTCACCCTGTGTGTGGACTGCCAGCTGGCAGAGTGGGAAGAGAGAATATTGTGGGGTGAGGTGAGGGCACTGGGAGGGTATGCACCAGTTCCAGAAGTGACACATGTCACTTCTTCCCTCTTTCCATTGGCCAGAATCAGCCTTCAGTCAGAACTAACTGCATGTGAGGCTGATAGTGCAGTCCAGCTGTGTGCTGAGAAGGAAGAAAAGAAGGGTTTGATAAAAAGCTAGTTGGCATCTGTGGCAAGCACTAAAACCTTCCCTAGTGTGTCACTGCTTCATCCTTGGGCTGTTGCCTTAGATACCTGAGGGATGAGTTGACACCCAAGTTTACAGTCACACTGCAGCCTTCTTTTGGTATTTGGATGATGGCATGTGAGTATACACAAGCAACCAGGCTTGTGGTTGCTTCCTCGTCAACTGATGAGGAAGATGAAAAGGTAGGGAGGGTGGCAGGGTCTGGAGGGAGATATTAATTCCTCTGTTTGACTTGAGGTGAGCAGGATTTGTGGGAAGAGAGGAATAAAAATTAAATTTCAGAACCTTCAAAACCACACATTGTATCTCATAAAATTACAAATAGGATATAAATAGCTAGTATGTGTTTGACCAAGGTTCTTTATTAACCTTGTTGCTGGAGAGGGATGGGGTGCAGTGGTTAGAAACTCACGCTTGGACTTTGCATCCTGGCTTCACCACTTAGTGGTTTTGTGATTTGGGACAAATTCCTTAGTCACTCTGAGTCTTGGTTTCTTTCTCTGTAAAAAGGAGATAATAAAAATGATTGCCTCATAGGAATGCTGAGAGCATTGAATGAGATGAAAAACACAAAGCCCTCAGTATAGAGTCTGACCTATAGTGGGCATTCAGTAAATGTTAGACGAGGATGATGATGATGATGATGATTTTGTATGAATAAAACTTTTTATTTAATTCAAGAGGCCCTTAAGTGCCTAAAGTCAACTTAGCACTTTTTTGCTTTTTTAAAAATTTTACTGTGGTAAGAACACTTACCTTGTGATCTACCCTCACCTAATTTTTAAGTGTACATTATTGTTAATTATACATACAATGCTGTACAGCTAATCTCCAGGGCTTTTGCATCCTGCTTAACTTAAACTTTATGCCTGTTGATTAGTGACTCCCTGTTTTTCCCTTCCCCCAGCCCTTGACAACCATCATTCCACTCTTTGATTCTATGACTGCAACTATTTTAGATAACTTCTTGTAAGTAGACTCATGCAGTATTTGTCTTTCTGTGATTGGCTTATTTCACTTAACATAATATCATCAAAGTTCCTTCATGTTGTTACATAATGCAGAGCTTCCTTCCTTTTAAAGACTGCATAGTATTCCGTTGCATGGATATAGTATATTTCCTTTATTTATTCATCTGTTGATGAACATTTAGACTGTGTCCTCATAATGACTATTGTGAATAGTGCTGCAGTGAAAATGGGAGTGCTCATATCTCTGAGATTCTGATTTCAATTCTTTTGGATAAATACCCAGAAGTGGGATTGTAATTAAAAAGCTTCTGCACAGCAAAGGAAACCATCAACGGAGTGAAAAAAAAAAACCTACGAAGTAAGAGAAAATATTTGCAAATCATATGTCTGGTAAGGGATTAATCTCCAAAAAAATATAAGGAATTCTTCAACTCAAAATTAAAAAAAAAAAAGAAACTAATACCTAGATTAAAAAATGGACTTAGGACAGGAATGGACATTTCTCTAAAGAAGACATGCAAATGGCCAATAAGTAAATATATGAAAAATTCCTCAATGCCACTAATCATCAAGGGAACACAAATCAAAACTACAGCGAAGTGTATCACTTCACACTTATCAGGATGGATATTAACAAAACAAAACAAAACGCAGTAAGTGTTGGCGAAAAATTGGCACCCTTGCATACTGTTGGTGGGAATGCAAAGTGGTACATCACCATGGGAAACAGTATGGAGGCTTCTCAAAAATTAAAAATAGAACTACCATATGCTCCAGCAACCCACTTCAGGGTATTTATCCCAAAGAATTATTATTATTAAAAATTATGATTCCTCAGCTTGGAGTGTCCAGAGAAAGCCTCTAGATGGTGCTGAAGCAGAGACTCAGCTTGGCATCCAATCTCAGAAGCTCATGCGTAGTTAGTTGCTTATCATTTATCCCAAGCCAGGCACTTCACAAGTCAAAACTAACTGCGTTGGATGAAGTAATCTGGAAAACGTCTCCCCTCTCCTTTACCTCTGCTAGTCTTTAGAGTGGGAATTGTTGGCCGTTCTTTGGTTGCTCCCTAACGTAGTATCAACCTCCAATCTCGTGTAAATCTAATGAGACAGCACACGTTAAGTGCACATAGTACTGCTTAATGAACATTAAATGCTCAAGAAGTGCAATTTCCCTTTTTTGTCTCTAACAGGCAAAAAATATTTCCCTCTATTTCTTTCCTCATCAGCATGGTCAGTGGGCAGCAATCTTTGCCTGTTCTATTCCATTTATATGAAAGGCTGTTAGATGTAGAGATTTCCAATCTGGGCTCTGGACTCAGGCTTGGGCTTAAAACCCAGCCCCAACTAAGAGCTGTGTGGTCTAGAACGTGCTATTTACTATTATTTCTAAACTAGGGATGACAACACATCACCTGTTTGAGGGAATGAATGCGAAGTATACATATAGGCATCTGATCCATGCTGTTTCCTTTCCCCCTTTTTAAAACATATCTGTTGAATGCCCAATTCACCCCTGTGTTGCACTTTTCACCATGGCTCTTCCCTAATGCCCTGGCTGTAAGAGGGGGTATCCACAGGACACTTGCCTTCCATCAAGACCAGCCTTCCCTGTTCCTTTTTTCTCAGGACCCTGTTTTCTCTTCTGCTTGTGATGAGTTAGCTGGATGAACTAAACACAGCCAGGGGAGCTAGCCAGCTAGGTTCCCTAAGGCGGTTAGTGGTGGTGGAAGGATAATGTGAGTGTAAGTCCTCTCTGACCAGCTGAGTTATCTGGGACAAGCCATGACACATCCCCCAGTGCCAGCTCCTTATCTACCATGTAAAGGGTGGACTGAATCCTCTTCACTGGTCCCTCCTGCCCTTCGTCAGTGTACTTTATGAGTGCAAAGGTGGCTACAACGGGCAGCAAGAGAGGCCAGGAGACCATGCATCTCTCCTAGAGGTGAGACTAGGTCTTGGTTACCCTCTTACTTATGCATTTGACTATTTTCTCAGCCTTCATGGGGAGCTGGCCTGGCCGATTGGTTGGAGACAGAAATCCTCTGAATCACAAAGTCATTCCTGAAGGGCAGTGTGGGACTAGGAAACATGGATTCCTGGGGAAAGCTGGTGACTTGGTGCCTCTTTAAACATGTTCCTGACATGCTTGTATATGTAGTGCGTGTGCACGAACTTGATATATCTAAGAATGAAAATGAATTGCAAACAAACATTTCATATGCCTCTGCCTTTATGTTCAAATGAGGGGCTTATTAAGGCCTTGAAAAAAGATGTTCCTTTAAAATATTTGTTCATTAAAAATACAGATCAATATAAAGATAAACACAAAAATTACCCAAAATTTCACCACCCACATAAATTCTGATGATCCAACAAAAGTATGTGCACACAGTCGGAATATGTAAACAGGTCAGAAAGGAGGAGGATGCAGAGAAATCCCTTCTCTAGTCCCTTTTCACTGTTGTTATTTTCTGCAACTCTTCCGGGAGCATTTTACGTATTTGCCATTACACGTGTGCCTGAGTGAGCATGTGCGCGTAATCCCACACACACACATTCATTGCAGAGAAGGAATTTAACAAATGTGTAACTTCCATTGAATGTAATCTATTTCAATTTTTTGTCTCACTATTTTTCTATTACTCAAAGCAGTATAATGTTGATCCCTTACAGTCACCAACATAAGGGTAATTTATGCAGATATACTGAAGTTTTGTTCAAGCTGCCTCTAAAGTGCCTTTATCTGGCCTTTACAATGGTGAAAATTTTTAGTAACCCTTGTCCTCTCCTAGGTTTTCTTTTGCAATTTTCCAAATCAGACATCTTCTTGGGAGGCATATTAAAAGGGTTTGAAATTCGGATAATAAAATAAATTGCTCATTTCCTGTAAACAGCATTCCAGCATGCATTATTCAGTTTCAGAATTATCCTGATTACAACTACTAACTTCAGGCAGCTATGCTCTCTCTCTGTTCTCGAGGTGGGTGACATAGTAGTTGTATTTTGAAAAAAAATAAATCAGGAACTTTCAGAGAGGATTTTTGTTTGTTTTGTTTTATTTCGTTTTAATCTCCAATTATGGGAACTGTCTACTTTTGTGGGACCAATTTATGTTTTACCAATTCTGTAAGGAGTTGCATGTGGAAATCTGAATTAACTGGAAACATGTTGGCAGTCAGTATAGAGGGTGTTTTCCTGCCCCCTGCAGAAAGCTAGCTATGACTGTATTGTTGATCTGACCTTAATCAGAATCTCCTTAAGACCAGGGGCAACTGAATGAGTTTTCCTCGATTCTATTGGGAGGGGGTGAGTAGGATGGAGACATTCTTAGAAGCATCCAGGTTTCTCTGGGGAGTGAGTGTAGAGCAGAACAGAAGAGGAGGATATACACATTCTCCACTTCTCTGCACACAGGTCACCTCAAATAATGTAATTGATGCCACTCTCATAATCAGGACTGCAATGCAGCTAAGACGGTTCTCACACTCATCATCGTTGGACCATCTCTGTGATAACTCTCAGACGTGTCCTCTTAAGAGTGGAACAAGGCAGGAAAACGGTCATTTTAACTTTGAGGAACACTAAAAACACAAACTATGTCACGTAAAATTACAAATCAGTTCATAAAATTGTAATAACTGACCTGCACAATGTGAATTTCCTGAACTGGGCACTCAGATTGGGCACAAGTAACAGGTAATGAAGGGACTTTACAGAGATGATTAACAAGGGCCTCTACTTTTTATTAGACTCATTTTGCTAATCCCTAAAATTAAGGAATTCCAGGTGTATGGAGCCAAGTATGCAAATGATTTCCTTCCGCCTAGCTGCTGATTTCATAAAAGGTCCTCAAACAGAGAAATAAAACACACAGAATGGGAAAGCTTTATGGCACAGTCGAGAATATTGTGCCTTTAAATAGTTCAGACAAGCAGTGCGTGCTGTAAATTTGCCACAGAGACAAATTTGTGCAAAGCTATAAAAAGAGCAAAAGTGAAGCTGAGAGGAGAAGGCTGGAGTGGGGTGGGGGCCGGGAAAACTCTCAAGACCTCAGTGGCCAAGGCCGTGTTGATTCAGCTGAGGCTGCCGCTGCCCGGGGAGCGCTGGTGGGGAGCACGAGGTACAGCGCCGTGGCTCATTCGACACAGAAACAGATGGAGGAGGAAAACTGGAGACCTTTTTATCCAAGAGGGCTGGAAGCATTGCATTTTCTTGGTGTTCTAGTTGTAATGGGTTGGCAAACTATAGGCTAAGTGCCAAAAGCCAACTAACCACCTGTTCTCCCATGGCCCGAGAGCTAAGAACAGTTTTTTCATCTTTAAGCAATTGGGGAAAAAAAAAAAAAAAAAACCAGAAAAGCATACTATTTTGTGACATGTGAAAATTGTATGAAATTCAGACTTCAGTGTCCATAAATAAAGTTTCATTGGAATGTAGAATGTAAGATCTATAGCTTCTTTGTTTGACAACAATAAAGTTGAGCAGTTGCAACAGAAACCGTATGGCTTGCAAAGCCTAACCTAGTTCAGAAAAAATTCGAACATCCCTGCTCTAGAGCAGGGGTTCTCAAAGTGTGGTCCCCGGGTCAGCAGCGTTAGTATCACCTGGGATCTTGCTAGAAATGCAGATTCTCCGGTACTACCCAGATCTGCTGAATCAGAAACTCTAGGGGTGGGGCCCAGAAATCTATAGTTTAAAGATCCTCCCCTCCTACCCCTCGCCCCTGGCAGGTAATTCTGACGCGCACTTGAGTTTGAGAACCGCTTCTGTAGAGTAACTCCATAGCTAGAGCCTGGTGGGACACTGAATAGTAAATCCTTTCAAGAGTTGGCACAGGGTCTTTATGAAGGTGGGGCATTCTTGGCGGGGAAACTTACAGCCACAGTGGATACCCTGGGCTGCCACCTGGCTGGCTTGCCCCTGAAGGACCATGCTGTAGTAAAGCGAGAGGATTAAATATTGTTGGAAGGCTGGCCACTCCATACACAGAAGTAGCAGGTAGTATTGGGGTCTCCCATTGTACAGATGGGGCAGTAAAGAACTTGCCTAAAGTCATACAAGCAGAAGAAACAGGCTTCAAGTATGGGTCTGTGTGACCTCAACATCTGAGTCCCTTCCGCTAGCCTATGGTACCCTTTAATGAACATCCTTACACATTCTGTAAGGACCCATCTCATTTCAGGCTCTGAAAAATTCCTGGGAGCTGGTGACTTGGATTTTGGAGCACACACCCTGCCAAGCATGGGGTCTGCTCTCAGGGCTAGCGTTAGGTGAGAATCATTTTGCAAAGTGAAGGGAAATCAGGGGCCTCTTTGGGAAAATGTCTGGTTATTCACAGTATTTATATGTGTAGAACACAGAATATTCTACTGTGAAAATATCGAGATAACAACTGCTTGGGGAGCATTTTCAGTGAAATATTTATTTGGGAGAACAGGAAACATGTCTAACGATAAAAAAAAATTGTAGGCGCATCTGGGTGAACATTATTTAGCTGCAAGTGTTTGCTTAGATATTTTTAATATACATTTATGCACTTTAAATTTATTTTATTGGGAGAAATAAGGACTTTGGGGAGAAGAGCTGGGGCATAGATATTTAAATGTTCTGGGCAGATGAATACAGCCCCTGGTACGAGATGATGCTCCCAGCTGCTTCTGTTTGACGGATTATCCTGATGCCCTTCGTTTTATTGTAGTGTAAAGTAATGGGTCTGCCTGGAACAGTTTGCTGACAGATGAGAGCCTTGGTCTGTCACTGAAATCCCAAGAATTTAAAGGGAAATACATAGCAATTCACCTGGGCTCCCACTTATTACCTGTGGTGAAGGGCTGGAGGTGGGGGTGGTTCGTGTGTGGATTGACTGGCTTTTATTTTAACTTTCAAAGAAGAGATTTCATCTATGTTTCTGCAGAGACCGAAGGTGCAGACAGGCAGGTGAATGTCTATGCCATCTCCCAGGCACATTAATCAGATTTCCTGCTTTTCCAGTAAAAGGTCACTTTACTCAGACAACTTCTCTTACAGCTCATGTGTGGGACATTTGTAGGGAAGATGTGAGGCAAAGGATCTGGATGGAAAAATCTTCTGCTGTTTTATTTAACTTTTTTATTCTGAAGTGATTATAGACCTGCAAAAGGTTGCAAAAACAGTGCAGAAAACCCCCATGTGCCATTCACTGAGCTTCCCCCAGTGTTAACATCTTACATAACTGTAATACATTATTAAAAAGTGATATTGGTACAATACTGATAACTAGCATACTGGCTTTATTGTGTATCACCAGTTTTTACATGCACTCATTCTGTGTGTGTGTGTATGTGTCTGTCTGTGTAGTTCTGTAAAATGTTACTACATAAACAGATTATCTAATATGTTTTTAATCATTAAATATTAGCAACTATCACCATATTGTTTCTAGCTTTTGAATGATTGAAACATAAAATACAACATACTTTGTATCTTTTATCCCTTCTTTTCAACCACTCTGTCATTGCGGTGGGCCTATGCCCTGATATCATGAGTACTTGAGGCTTCTAGCCCCATCTTTACTCCCTAGGTGATATGAGAAATTGTGAAATGTGATCAAGAGGAAATATACAATTGAGTCACTATGTTAGACATTGTAAGTGTTAACCAGTGAATCTTGTTCCCCTCCATGTTTGGGCACATGGAAGATTATACCTCTCCTCTCTCTTGAAGTTAGCCATGGCCATGTGACTTGCTTTGGTCAGTGACATGAGAGTAGAAGCCTTTCCCAGGTTCCTCCTCTCCTGTCACAGATCATGGGGGTAAAGGTCTATATGGAGATGCCATGAGACCAAAGCCACCTGGAATGCTGAACAATTACATGGAAGATAACCCAATCCAAGAGCGTAACTCAACCAGCAGTGGACTTACCTTGAGTGAAAAATAAACTTTGTTATGTTAAGCCACTGATATTTTGGTATCATGGTTGCCTAACCTAGCCTTTCCTGACTAGTGCAATGCTGCGGCATGGTGCCATCTTGGGAGAAGAAGACGGGGTAACTGGCTATTCTTCCTCGTGGCATGACCTTGCTAGGATTGCTTGCTCTGCTCTGGGAGAAACTGCTCTTCCACGGCTGGTGGGGTGAAATGGGCCTGGTGTTCCTTCCTGCTTAAGAAGTGTCTTTTTCCACCTCTCTTTGCCCCACCTTAGAAGGCCAAGCAGAACCAAGGTGAGGCCCACTCCTCCTCCTGAATCAGAAACTCTGGAAGTTGGGTCCTGGAATCTGTGTTAATGAGCCTCCAGGTGATTCCAATTCACATTCAGGCTTCAGATCCACTGGCCTAGATGCTCCCTCACTTCCCTTTCTGTGGCTTATTTGCTGTTTCATGAATCCTTGAAAGTCTAGAAATACTGGAGTTCTGGCTCTCTACCAATCTGCATGGAATCTAGGAACATCTTTTAGAGAAAAGATAAAGCATACTCTGCCCTGCACTGGTGTAAGGGGTGGGATTTTTATAACTCTCACTGATTTTAGGCAAAGGAAAAGATCTCTTTCAAGCTGAATGGGGCCCGAAGGCTTCTCTCCAATTACTCAGAAGTTCTTCTATGGTTGTTTTCTCTTTTTCACCGTCACATGCTCCAGCTCAGATGTTATGGTTACGGTTCATGGTTGGCTGCCTTGCTGCGATTTTCCAGCTTAATTCTTCCATACTCATAGGCATTGTAATTATAACTATTTTAAAAGAGGGAAGTGATGCTTATCTCAATGGGAAGAAGTTCTAATAGTACAATCATCAGAGAGATGATTTTTCTCATGGGACTTTCACATCTCCTGGGTGAAGACCCTTTTGGTGTATGCATGGTCAACGTTGGCTATGGTCATTCATACCACTGCATTCATATGCATGCATCACCATACTTGGGTACCTAAACTGCACACTAAGCCTACCTTAGGCACTGAACAGGGGTTCTTCACAATGCTGTGATGTATTTATTCACAGGCAGCAATGAAAACCTCCCTGAGCTGAACTGGCCACACCAGGCATCGCCCCAGCCAAAGCAAGGATCAATACTTGCAGCTTGAAATCTTATTATCTGGCCCAGTGTGTAGATCACAAGTCCTTCAGGGGAAAGTCTAGTGAGAAAAAACCAACATCTGGGTTCCACATTGGACGGCTGTCAGGGATGCCCTGTGCAAAGGTGGAGAAGTGGTGTAGGTTTTGTGAAATGGAACATGGTGGTACCTAGAGTGACTGAGAATTTTACTTTATTATAGGAGGCAGGAGACAGGATGCCATGAACTAAACTACAGACCTGATGGTGCCACCTTTTGCTCCTGTTAGAAAAGAAGAACTCCAAATGAGTAGTGGTGACAGTGTGCTGGCATGTGGGTGCTGGCTTCTCCTCTTTGAGTGGCCCTCACACTTGGGAATATTGCATGTCAAGGGCATTATATTGACAGATTGAGGACTCTTTATAATCAGGCAACCAGGCACCATGGGGGCACAGTGCTGGGTTTTATTTTTCACTTGTTATTAAAAATAATAAGCGCATAACACAGAAAAATTAAAAGATAAAAACATACGTAACAAGCAAGGAAAAATTGCCCAGGATGACAAAACAAAAGGTAACTTTTATTGACAAGTTGGTATATGTACTATCAAAGTTATGTGTAAGATATAATAAAATTGGTATCATACTGAGTATACATTATGGTGTTATATATTTTCCTAAGTAGTACAGAGTAAGCTATTTACTCATATCATTATATAGGCTCTAAAATTATTTAAATCCCTACGTATTTCATTTGTTTGCTTTTTAAATTTTTATTTTTTTTATTGAGGTATTGTCGATTTACAATGGTGTATTAATTTCTAGTGTACAGCATAGTGATTCAGTTATACATATATACATTTCTTTTCATATTCTTTTTCATTATAGGCTATTACAAGGTATTGCATATAGTTCCCTATGCTGTACAGTAGGACCTTATTGTTTATCCAGATTCGTGATGATTTTCCTTACAGTTCCACTTGTGCAAGATCTTCTGCCAGAGTCCAGCAGGTATTCTGTGACAATTGTTCCACACTTAGATGTATTTTGATGTATTTGTGGGAGAAGGTGAGCTCTGCATCCTTCTATTCTGCCATCTTGAAACCCTTCTCCATTTGTTTGCTTTTTAAAATTTATTTATTCATTGTTGGATAAACATTACTGGGGCCTGGCTGGGCCATAGGTATTCAGTGGTAAGGAGAGATGCCCCTTAGGGTACACCCTTCTGTCTTGTCCGGGTTGGAAATCACACTCAGGTGCCTTCCATCTCCCACCCAATGTGCTGTGGGGAGGGGTGGCTCATGACCCCTGTACTTTGAGTGCATGTACTTTGGAGTTTCCAGGACTCAACTTGCTGCAGATAAATTGGAAACTGCTGCTTTGGCCGCCTGCAGGGTGAGGCCTGATGTCCGTAGGGTTCCGATCGATGACAAGGTTGTGTAATAAGCAGACCACCTCTCCTCCTGAGGGAACCCGCTGATTCATGGCACTGCATCCCGGGTTTCCTTCCAGCTCAGTGCTGCTTGCTGGGCTGGGCCATTTATCTTTGACAAAATCTCTACCTGAAGCTTTCCTCAAACTCCAGAGCAGCCCATGAGGCCCAGACACGTGATTGGGGCAGGCTCACGGAAGTAAGTAAAGGGGGACCATTTAGAAAATGCCAGCCTTTCCAGCATGAAAATAGGATGTACCTTGGGGTGTATTTAGCACCACAACAAAGGGTTTGCTGAGGTCCACATCCATGAAATAAGTATAATTTATTTTTCTCTCGGTAAACTTCACTATTGCTGCTCTATGTTCCCTTTGGGCTTGGGCTCATTCTCTGCCATTCGTTGGCACAATTGCTGAGTACCCTGAGCTTTCAAGTAAGTTATTCCAAAATCTAATACCTTGTTTGATTCTTGGGAATGCAGAATGCATTTTGGGGGGGTCCATAAGGATCATGTGAAAAATAGTGGATAGGTGTTCATGGAGGGTCCTCAAAACCAGTTTAGTGTGTGATGTAGCCGAAGGTAACATTGGGTGCACAAGGATGACGTTTCCATTCTGGCAGCGAGGCAGGAGGGAATCTTTTCTCTCCATTCTAGTACAAGTCTAGCCCTTAATGAAGTTTTACATAAGTTAAGTTTGCTTTTGACTTTTTGTCGGCCTTTCTTATTGAGCTCGTCTCTCACTTTTGAGGACTCACTCCCTGTCAGAAACTCACTAGAGGACCTCAACCCCAAATCTGCTTATTCTTGTCACCAGTTAGACTGAGGGATCTCTGACAGCAAAGGTGGTGACTTTCAATCTTCATTTTCTTCATTTTCCTCCAGAGCATTTGGTGCAGTGCTCCACACTTCATGGATGGTCAGTAAGTGCAATTGAGTGAGCACCAGTGGCAGTGATAATAGTAGAAAACCCTGTGGTGATACAAAGTAGGGCAGGTGAAGATAGATATAGTTACATATATTGGATAAAGCAAAAGTAGATTGAAAAATATTGAAATAAAGGAGCAGAAAATGGTATTCATGCATTCATTCATGTACTCTGTTCAACAGCTGTTCTTTGGGTACCAATTATGGACCATCTTTGCTACCAGTTTTGGGGATACCATGGTGAGCAAGACTTTGTCTTCATGGAACTTACATTCTAGATAGACAAAGGGCATCAGTTAAATTAATTCACAAGAGTAGACTAGGTTGTGATTGTAGCTATTTAAGATAAAAGCAAAATAATTTGACACTTAGTTTGAGAATGGCCTCTGGGTGCTGAGGAAGTGTTCACTATGGAGACCAGGCGGGAGGGGAGACCTACAGTTAAGGGGGAACCAGCCGTGGGAAGGGCTGAGGAGGAGCAGCAGGCAGTGAGGACAGCAAGGCCAAAGGCCTGAGCAGGGAACCACGATGTGTGTTTGAGGAGCTGAAAGGAGGCCCGGGGATGGTAGCTTGTGAAGGGGTCGGGGCAGGTGGGAGGAGAGGAAGCTGGAGGTCGGTAGGGCTGGAACATGTTGGGCCTTAGAGGCTACAGTGAAGGTGTGGATTTTACTCTAAGGAAAACAGAAGCAAAGAAGTGATGTCATCTGATAAAAATCATGGGTATACTACTGATAATAACTTAACTTTCTGTTGCAGTACACACAGTGCTTCCAAGGCTATCATAATCTTCAGTGATTTAGTGGATTGAATATTTTGATTCCCTGTCTTGTAAAAGGACACAATGGGTTACAAGTTCCAGAAGACTTTCCAATATTGTAAAATGCTTGCAGTGCTAAAACTGGCTGAGCACGACTAACATCTTATGTTTGTAAAGGCCTGTTGAGATCTGTCTGGGTTTCAAAATTATGATCATTACAAACCCTGACTCTTGTCCAGCTAGAGATTGAGTTGAATGTGCAAAGGTCTGGGGACAGAGCTGAGAAACTGTTTTAAAAAAACAGACACATAGTTATAATTCTAATATATATATATAATTATAAAATATTTATTATTTTATAAATTAATATATATTTACAAATTACTTTAAAAATTAGTTCCTGACATGACTTTTTTGCCTTTGTCAGTTAAGCCCTGTCTTATAAAAGTGCTGAGAAGTGTTCTTGCAAACTGAGCACTCCAAGTGTTTGGATGCTGGTGACTGAGAATTCACTGTGCTGTAATTAGAGAATTGGCCACCTTGATTGGCTGCAGAGAATTATAGGAACACCAAATAACGTTACAACAATTATGCCCCTGCAATTAGCAACCAATAAAGCAGCAGACCTCATTGATATAGCTGTCCTACTTAGTAAAAATATTGGAAAACAAACACCCTAGAAAACAAATAGCATGTAACTAGCTCTGGCAAAAGAGCAAAAGTGAACTTGGCTCCAGTGGGAAATCTGCAAACAGTCAGGCCTGGGCTGAGGGAGAGCAGTCCCTGAGTACAGGCTAGCATCCTTCACCCACAGCAGCTGGTTCTCATGTTTCCCGTGTATCTGAAGTACCATTGTAAGTGTTTAACAGGCACGGCAGCATTTCATCCTCACAGCAACCCACCAAGGGAGCTACATTATTTGCTCCATTTCACAGATGGGGAAGCTGAGGCCCAGAGAAGTTGCACCATCGCAGGTAGCAGAGCCTTGATTTAAGCCAGAATTTAAGTTAAACTTAGAGTCTGTGTGCTGATACTTAGGTTATCCAGCTTTCCTGAGCTGGAGCCTCAATAATGCTTCCTAATGACTTTCCCCCCCTAAATTGATTGCTGTTCAGACTTTAGGTAGTAGAGCCCTGTTGTAAAATTAAATCCTCTTTGACAGACATAAGCCATCTAAAGCATGCTCAAAGGTGTTTGCTTACCACTTGTATTTTGCTATTTAATTTTCAGCAGCCTATACTGGTGATATAACTTCAGGGTGCAGGTACGCTAAACTGAGGCACATCAAGATCGTTGGACTCAGCTGGGATTTCTATGAATGGGGAACTTCAGTCTGCCCTGGACCCTTTAAACGGACTCACTGCCCACTCGTTACTGGATGGCTTCCACCTGTTCCTCTACTCCAAATTCATCCGGCCTTTCCCTCTTCACCCCCATTTGTCCTGCTTATTCTCCTCTGCTCTTGGTCCCCCAACACCCTGCCATCACCCCAGTTCCCCTAAAGTCCTCCAGGTTCGAGGAACTACTTTGTTCTCTTTGTTCTGATCAGACTTCAGAATCCCCTCTTCGGCATGTCCATTCAAGAAGCAGAGCAATGTGGAGCTTAAAAACTTGGTGGGGGAAGGGTATAGCTCCAGTGGTAGAGCACAGGCTTAGCACACACAGGGTCCTGGGTTCAATCCCCAGTACCTCCTCTAAAAATAAATAAATAAGCAAACCTAATTACCTCCACCCATTTTTTTTTTTTAACTAAAAAAAAAAAACCCTTGATTTTGCATCCACTCCTGTTGACCCTGAATGAAATATTTCACCAGTCTGAGCCTCGGAGTCCTCATCGGCAAAATGTAAATATCAATAGCGTCATCTCCTCTTGGCTGGTGGCTGGCCTGTGATGGAATCATGCTCGAACTGTCCGTCTCTAGCAGGTGCCCCTATATGCTTGTGACGTGATGGAACTGTGCCTGGCACACTGAGGGTGCTCATTATAAGATAACTATTACCATTAAGAGAAATCTTTGTTCACTCTGCCCTGGCCAGTGGTGTGGGACCACTGTCCACCCAGGGACAGAATGGGAAGAGAGTTAGCTGTGTGAGAACAAACATCGTGCCTGTATTGTTTCTTTTGTGTTCCCAGTGTCAAGGATAGCTCTTGGCAAATTACAGTAATAACTCGAAGGAAAGTAGTGCACATTTATTGAGCACATACTAATTGTTAGGTGCTATATTAAGCAATTTATCTGTGAAATTTAATCCTCACAAGGATTCTCTGGGGTAATTCCTTTTATTTTTCCCCCATTTTGTAGAATGAGAGCTGAACTTCAGAGAGGTGAAGTGATTTGTCTTGACTCACATAGTGGCAGAAAAGCTAGAGTTCAAAGCAAGAATGGTTTGACTGTAAACCCTGAGCTTTAACCACAGAATATGCTGCTTCAGTAGATAGTGAAGGAAGGAGGTGAGGAGGGAGGGAGGAAGAAGACAGAAGGAAGAAAGGAAAGGAGGGAGGGAAAGAGGGAGGAAGAGAGTGAGAAAGGAAAGGAAAGATGCCCTCTGGCTTAAGTCCTTGTTCTTAAACTTTGCAGCACACTGGAACCATTTGGCCAACTTAAAAAAAAATACTGATGCCTGGGTCCCACCCCCAGCAATTCTAGTTTAATTGGTCTGGTCTGCAGCCTGGTCATCAGGATTGTAAATGCTCCCAGGGGATTCTGAGTGCAGCTGAGGTTGAGACCCACTGCCTTAGCTGGAACACATCCCCCATCCTCCAAGTGGCCAGAGGGCACTTTTCATTAGCACATGTGAGTGGCACCTGAGGCCTCCGAATGGAGGCCGCAGGTGCGCTGGGCTCTGAAGGGCAGGGGGACCTGCAGGGCCGGGTGGCGTGGTTGATATAGAACCTGGAGGGGCATGGGGTTCAGGAAGCGAGGTTTATTACAGTCCAAATGACAAAACCTTCTGTGCTGAGCTGCATGCCGATGGTGCTCAGACTGCAGGAGGGGATCGATGCAGTCCCTTCTGGTGAGTGTCCCCCTCACTATGGTGACAGGGCGCCTTGTGTCTGGGATTTCCTGCACAATGACTTTTCCAGATGGCCCCAGGCTGGTGCCCTGGGCTGCCTCAAGGCCTGGCTCTTGGGGCTGGGCAACTTGTCATGGGTTGAACTGGAGAGTCCCAGCCAGGCTGGACTAGCCCTGGGGCTTGGCATGAGGAGGGGAAGAAGAACATTTGTTTCTTGGACAGAATGTCTGAACCATGCTGGGAGCTGCTGCAATTATCTGGGTTGCGTGGCCAAGGGATATAGCATTTCCTTTGATTCAGGAAGGAGAGCGACCTCTTTAAATGTGAGTCGGTGAGTATTCCTGAGGTTCTTTGCCAAGCCTGGAACTGGAAGCCAGTCTGCAGAGTTCCCCATCTTCGCTGTGCAGGCGGTCTGCTCTCCATCTCTTGGCAGCCGCAAGATCATCAGCACGTGGGAGATCTGCCCTCTGCAAAACGAGACAAAAAATAATCAAACAAAAATAGCCATTCTCCATGCTTGGCCCAGCCATCAATGCAAAATGTTCTTGAGGCTCATAATAAAAGCGGCTATTCATGTTGCTTGGATCCCAGACCTTGTGCTAAGTGCTTTACATGATTAGCTCATCTAGTCCACACTTGCTCTCCAACTGGTAGATAACATCCCCATTTTATAGAAAAGTAACTTGAGGTTCAGAGAGGTTAAAGTAAGTTGCCCAAGGTCAAAGAGCTTGTGATCAGCTAAAGCAGGATCTGGACTAAGTTCCACCAAAGGGTATGTGCTCAGTGTCCTCACTATAATGCCTCTATCAGAGTAGACACTCTATTTTATCTGTCTCTGAATTTCTGGTCCCTTGCACAGAGTCTGATGCCTAGAAGACTCACGATATTGTTTGCTGAGTAGATGGATGGATGGATGAATAAATGAATGAATGAACCAGTGAAGCCATTACATGATTCTGACCTCAGTTCTTCATTTGCTAAATGGAGGTTATGAGGACAAGAGAAGTGACACAAAGCTTTAGTGTATGGAAACATCATACATTGGTAAGGCTTGCTGA
The DNA here is from genome assembly GCF_048773025.1 of Camelus bactrianus. NCBI lineage: Eukaryota > Metazoa > Chordata > Mammalia > Artiodactyla > Camelidae > Camelus > Camelus bactrianus. Next base: position 73,843,891 of record NC_133547.1, read on the forward strand.
TACTAATTAAAATGCTCAAAAAATTACAGTGAGAGGATAAAATTGCTCATTGAAGCTATTTAAAATTTGTCTATTTATTTATTTCACTGATCACAAAAAATAACAGCAGTAAGTCATCATATATGAAGGATCTAAAAAGTTTTCCAAAAGATAGAGGAATGAAGTGAAAGGAGATTCTATTTCAGATCATTCTTTTGGCTCATATAACTCAGTGTTCATGGAGGTTGGAGAGTTTGGAGCTGGAAAGGAATTCTGAGACCATGGATGAAATGCCCTGTGCTAGAAATAAGGAAACTCAGAGAAGTTTAGCCACTTAACCAAAGTCATAGAGAAAGTGGGTGGCAGGGCTGCAAGGAGGATCTGAGAGTCTGGTTTGTAGCCACGCTCACACCTTTTTCTCCTGCCTGGAGCTGGGCTGAGCGTAGCTTCTTCAAGCCAAAGGGTGGCCTGTGAGTTGCATGCCTGCAGCCGGGCCTGGCAGACCAACAACGGCGTGATTGATGGTTCCTCTTCTTTTGTCATTTATTTGCCTTGTTTTTTTTTTTTTTTTTTTTTTTTTTTTGCCTTCCCCCAACAGAGCTGATAAGGAAGGTTTTGCTAGAGAATCATGTATCTCTTCTTTTTTTTTTTTTTTTCCTTTGACCAGTGAGATGCAGTTTTCATTACTCTGGCCACTTTTCAAGGGTAAGCAGTGTTGCATTATTTAGCAGCTAAACTGGGTCGTCAGAGGCCTCTTAATGTTGAGGTGCTTTTCTCTGTTCTCTGGGTCCCCACAAATGACCCACCCATTCAAGCCAGAATTTCCGTCTGATCTGATCTTTTTTTTTTGCTCATGATGCTGACCAAAATTTGGAAGTGGATAGTTCATTCCCACACTGCCTTTGAGGCAGTGGGACGTGGTACAACAGTGTATAGTGGGACGGACAGATTGTGAGACCAGGTTCTGTATGGACCGTACTGGGTGGAGTCCAGCAAGTCACTTCACTTCTCTGAACTTCGTTTCTACATCTGTGACTCTGAGATCTGGACAGGGACTAGGTTGAAGCAAGAAGGGCATCCAGGTGCAACATTTACAGAGGCACTGATGCATGACCCCGGAAGTGCGTGCCCCTTAAATGCTGCATCTCAGAAGACTCTTCTGCCTCACTGCGGTCCAGGCTCTTGTTGAGATTGTTAAGATAATAGCCACTAACACTTATTTAGCATTTACTGTACGCCTGTCACTGTCTCAAGAGCTCTGTATGCCTTGCATGTCTCTAAGGCAGGTGTTGCTAGTATCACCATTTTGATAGATAAGGAAACTGAGCTAGAGGTCGGTACTCACCCGCAATCACAGAGTTTATAAGTGGCAGAGTCAAGATCTCTACTCAGCAGTCTGACACTTAGTAGGTGCTTAAATAAATGCTCGGCGGTTATTCAGGTGGTGATTATTATTCAGGTGTGAATTCAGCCTCCACTCTCCTCCCTCCCCTGCAGCAGCCAGAATTTTGTTCAGGACCTCAAGTGGCGTCTGACCACCTCCGCCAGTCTTGGAGATGACAGATCCGTTTACAGCGCTGCCGAATGGAGTCATATTAAGTTATCCATCTCTGCCAAATGCTATTCATTGTGAGATCTACCCCATAATGAAGCATGATGGATTGCTTCTTTTGGCCAGAGAATAACTTAACCTCTGACTTGAGATGGAGGTATGTTTTCCATGAAAAGGTGGTTAACAGCCTCTTCCACTTGTCAGAAATACGGGCCAAGGCTGTGTGAAGTGCCAAGAGCTATATTACGTCCTCAAAGTCTGTGAAAATAAATTCCTCTCGATATATTATGTATTTAGTTCCCCATCTGGGTTTCCAGGAATTAGGGCTGTTATTGTACAGTCTAATTTTAAATCTGGAGCTTTATTATTCAAAAGAAATGTCTCCCCCACCCCCTGTTCTTTTCCCTCCTTCTTGTTCTGTGTGCATTCTGTAGCGGCTTTAATTGAGTTTTCCCCACAAGGATTCTATTGCAACTTCAGGGCTTGAATATCCTGATAGTCAATGAAGCTTGAAAAAAAGAGAGCTTTTGCAGCCGTGAGTGTATTCACATACAGAACCCCTCATTTCCATGGAGAAGTACAAATATGTCCAAGTGAGGCGGTTTTATATTAACTTTGGGGTGGGAGGTGGAATCAGCATGTGAGAACACACTCGCTGCCTTGTGGCTGTTCACGAAGGGAGCTCTGGCCACTGGGGTTCTGGTCAGGGCCTGGGCCTGGGCAGGGAACCTGGGTCCCAGAGCCCTGCCCCACTGATCTTTTCTGCTCCCTCCTCCCTCTCTGTCTTTCCCCCAGCACAGGGGTGAAGTCGGTCTGTATCAAATGGACATTAACCTATAGAAACCTAGGCTGAGGCCCCTTTACACACTAACTCTTCCTTTCCTGCCTCTCGAGGTGGGTGTGTCTGGGGGTGGAGGATAACAGGGGGTGCTCTCTGTTCCTTTACCTCACTCCTTTGGAACTCCTCTTCTGCATACTGATCTGAACCTTCTTCACTTTTTCCCTGTCTTCGAAATGAGAATACCCATCTCTGAAAATGATTTGTAACCTATGAGGCACATGCAAAATAAATATAACTCAAATTAAATTTTTACAATAGCTTTAACCTTCCTAAGGGAGTGTTGGTATAGTGCATGACAGTGCTTCAGGGCGCCCTGGTCTCTCTCCTCTCAGCTGGGTGATCTTAGGTCAATGTCTTAACCCCTTGGATTCTGTTTCCTCATCTCTGAAGTAAGACTTACTACCATGTTTATCTCAAAGGTCGTTGTGAGTATTTAATGAGGCATTGTATTCAAAGACTTTTACTTAGTGCTGGCCATTAGCCCTCAATAATTGATGGGGGGACGTGGCTATTATTATTACTGTTTATTACTGTTATTATTATAATGTCTCTGGATGCCAAGTCCCTCCCTTACTCTGGAGTATTCCATTTAAAGGCAGGCTGGTCTTAGAGTGGAACGTGATTCCTGTTACTTCCCCTGCCTTGCAGCAGCACCAGGAACTGGTTCCTTGAACTAGAGACGAATGCACACGTGGTCTCTAGTGAATGCTGGGCAAGGAGCAAGGGTGGAAAATTCCAGGTCTGGCTGCTGACCGGGTGGCTGACCCTATTAACCATTAACAGTTTATCTTGAATCTGATTCTGATTACATCCAATTTGTTCTCTCGCCCCCCTTCTTCCCTGGTTCCCTTCTAGAATTTACATTAGAAAATGAACAGCCAGCATATCCCATTTGTTAGCGTCCAAGTCACTGGCCATTTTCTCGTGTTGGCTCACCTAGGCATTCTCTTGGTTTTACTAACTCACTATATCATCCTGGATGGAGGAGAGGGGGATGTTTTCTCTCGGCCTGTTTTTCCATCTGAGAAAGAAGACGGCTAACCATCAACCATCCTACACTGTCTTGATCTTGTCAGGAATTTAGAGGCAATGGCTTTGGGCTTCTAAACACAATGGCACTTCAAAAACACTGTAATATAGTGTTGCATATTATGTAGAGATAGGGTGGTTGCAAAAGACTGCTGAGAATTGTGCATGATCACAATTGCCCCTGGAACTGTTATAAATGGCCCAATTAGGGAAACATCTATGATATGGATGTATATTAATATGGCTGGGTCAATGTAAAATGTATACAGACGATACATAACCTGGAGGATATAACAGAACAACATGCCAAGTGTAATTGTATGCTGCTCTATAAAGAGAGCACTTGTAGTTAGGTTTAAACATTAAATACATGCTTGATTCTGCTCCTCTCTACAAAACTGAATTATTCTGCTTTTCTATGAAAGAAATTCTGTGGAAACAAATTGTGTTTCAAGATTCAGAGTTGAGTTTCTCAACTATCACATAAGTCTTATTAGAAGGGGAGAGCCCCTATAAGTTTGTCCTATAGACACAGTGCCAAACTTTGGCCTTATTTTACTGTACATAATATAAGAATAAAAATCCTCTCGACTGGATCACACCAATGGACCCTCAGACAAGGGGCCATCTCCTACGGATTCACATAGATCCTTAAGTCTACAATTCCACTTACTCTAGGCCAGTTACCCAGAGAAAATACTGTACTTTCAGTTTTCACAATAATAGCAGTGAAAGCCAACATTTACTGACTGCTTTCTGTGTTCCAGGTGCTGTACTGAACCCTTCAAATATACTGTTTTATTTGAGCAAGGTAGTATTATTATTCCTGTTTGCTAACAGTAAAAATGAGGCTTAGAGATTTTAAGTTTCAGTGAGTAGCCCATGGTCACACAACTAGGGACACAGCACCCAGGGTAATGATGCTAGCAGTCTGATTCCAGAGTTCATGCTCTCCGCTATGGCCTGAATGTTTATGTACACTCAGAATTCATATGTTGATACCCTAACCCTCAAAGGTGATGGTATTAGTAGGTGGGGCCTTTGAGAGGTGATTAGGTCATGTCCTCATTAATAGGATTAGTGCCCTTATAAAAGAGACCCTACAGAGCTCCTTAGCCCCTTCGATCATGTGAAGCCACAGCGAGAAAGTGCCCTCAATTAACCAGAAAGACGGCTTTCAACTGAACACAACTATGTTGGGCCATGCTGGCACCTTAATCTCAAAGCCATGAGAAAATTTCTGTTGTTTATAAGCAACCCAGTCTGAGGTATTCTGTTATAGCAACACAAACAGACTAAGACACTCTGTCTTTCATCCTTGGTGCCTCCCCTTCGCACCTGGGCAAGCCATTTTATCTCTCAATATCTTAGTTTCCCCACTATGAGCTGAAGAAAATGATTTCTGAATGGGAAACTTGCCCAAAGGCTCTGAAATAATGCTTGGGAATCACCGTGAAACTTTATGGTGGTGGAAGTTCATATAGGCTGATGCTAATTTAAAAATGAAGGTGGGCTGGGTAATTGGACCATAGCCTTCTAGTGCTGCCCTAGTGACAGCTGGTCAAAGAGACCCGTCAATACTTTCTTGTCCCCCTAAGCTCTGGCACTGCCCCTTCATCAGAGGCTGTCTGCTGACGGGGAGTAGGGGAGGCAGAGTCGAGTGAACACATCCCTCTAATCCTAGAATTCTATTTTTAGTCAGGGGTGGTTCTGACTTTTCTTCTAATCTGTGAAGTTTTCAAGGAGTGCCCCGACCTATGATTCAGAAAGGGCTGAATCAGTACCGATTAAGGAAATGACCACCAAATCTGTTGACTTAAAAAAAGTGAGTCCCTGCCTATTAGACTGACTGCTTAGATACCTATTCATCTGTGATAAATTGCCTTAATAAATCCCATTGAGCGGGGGAACTATGAGAACGGAGCAGGGATGAGAATAGAGGGCATTCTTCTCCAGGGAGATGAGACAATATAATATGCAGTGTCCTGGGATTGTTATAATGCACTTATTGAAATGACACTAATGCTGGAAAGTTTGTGAAAGAAAGCGGGGCATTTTTCTATGTGGTAGGGAAAAAGAAAACCAGCTCAGCTTGTTCATCCCTCAGAGGAACATTTTGACACCCAGTTAAGGGAGAGAGAGGGGGCCCTGGGGTCTGGCTGCAGCACCCACCTGACAAGGTTTGTGGGAGGGGGTGCTGGATGTTAAGTGGAACTTAGTTTCAGGCAGCCTTGTGCGATGATGTCTGAGGGAGGCTGCCAGCACTGTGGAATCCGAAGCTCTGAGGTGGAGTCCAGGCTCCTCCTTGTTGGCTGTGTGACTTTGACCTAATCTCTTAGTGCCCTCCATTTCCAAGCACCTCATTGGGCTGATAGGGGCACAGATCTGATTGATGACAGGAACTTATTAACTGTTAGTCACTGCTCAGAAGTTAAAAATAGTCCTATATTTGATCGATGTTTATCAAGCACTTATTCTGTGTGAGAAACTGTCCTTGACTCTTGGGGTACAGCACTGAACCAAGTTACACAGTACCTTTTCTCATGGAATTTGATTCCAGGTGATGGAGACAAAGAATAGCAAATAAATATATAAGGTAAGACTAGAAGATTTGAGAGGGGAAGTGATAGCATCTGATCTGAGTTTCAAGAGGATGGAAAATTGAAGACTAAACAAATGCTTGCTTCCTAGTTTTGTTGGAAGGACGTAACTCAGAAACCCTCATTAATACTGTCTTTTTCAATGCATCATAATATATAGACATAGCATGTTGCAAAAGGATTTAATCTTTAAAATTTCATACAGATGTCAATTTCATAGCAAATTTCTGAGGCAATTTTATATTCAGTTTAAAATTTCTCCTGCATATAATCTATATAACTTGGTTATAAACCTATTTTCAAAGTTGATCTTAAATATTGAATTTGTTAGGTCCAGAGGACTATTTAATGGCAAGTTACTGACTATCCCCCCACCTACCTACTAATGGATGTATTTTTTAATGGACTTTTACGGAGTGCCATGAGTATTGTGCTGAAAGCCCTGTGGTGACCAAGATATGGCCCCACTCCCACAGCTACAGCCATCAGCCCTTTTAGGGTTAGTAGGCTCCAGAATGCAGCCTGAGATTTGCTGTGGTGAGGAGGACTTTGCAGCCAGCTGTGAATTCCTTATGCTCTCAGGTTAGCTGAGGCTGAAGGTATCCGAGTAGCAGGTAGGGCAGCTGGGCCTGGGCCTAGTAAAGAGTGGCTGGATTTAAGGAGAGGGACTTCTAATGTCAGAACAATCGCATCTCCAAGCCCAGAGGGCCCTCGCAGGCTGGCTGTCTTTGCTTTCTTCTGATGTAAGTTCTGTGTAGAGCAGACCCCAGGAACACAGTACGGGTCTCTTTTCCTTCTAGAGAAAAATTGATCTCTTTTCTCAGCATTTATTCAAATTTCCTTTATTTCCTGGACAGGTTTTTTTTTTTTCTTTCAACTTTTTAGTTTGACCCAATTTTAGATTTACAGAAAAGTTGCAAAAATAGAGAGGTTCTGTATACCCATCACGCAGCTGCCATTAATGTTAACATCTTACATAATCATACTTAAGTGATCAAAAACCAAGAAATTAAAACTTTGGTACAATATTTTTAACTAAATGGTGGGCCCTGTCTGAATCTCTTTTCCCAGTGCTCTTTTTCTCTTCCAGGATCTAATCGAGGATCTCACATTACATTTTGTTGCTACTTTTCCTTAGTCTCTTCCAATCTGTGACTATTCCTTAGACTCTCCTTGTTCCTAACGATCCCTAAGGGCAGAAAACCCCTAAAAGAGCTATTTAAGCAATGTTAGGGTTACAGAGTTTTGCTGCTGGATGGATAGTCTCAAGTAATGAGGTTCCCATCATCAGGAGCATTCCAGGAAAGTTGGAATGATTTGACTCTAATAGATGTTGCAAAGGGAATATATGTAGGCACAGGAAGGGGGCTTGATGACATGGAAGTTACACTTTATTTAGCTCTAACAGTGAGGATGAGAAACAATGGCTCTCACTGTAGCACTCTGAGCTCAGCACTGTGATCACCTGATTTGAATCTGTGAAATAATTTTATTTTTCTGGGCCTCAGTTTCCTACTCTGTAAAGAGGGGGCCAATAACAACTCAAATCTTGGGATAGTTATGAGAAATAAATGGAATAGAACATGCAGAGTATTTGATGGCAAACCTGAAACACGGAAAATGTTCCATATATGTTAATTACTATTATTATTATAATTATTATTATTATTATTATTATTATTATTATTATTATTATTTACCATGTATATGCTATTTGCCAAAAATTATGCTAAGCCCTTTGACAATATATCTCAATTTGTCCTTACAGCTCCCCTGCAGGTAGTTGTTATTTGCATTTTCCAGATAAGAACCTGCGGCTCACAAGTGGCTTCAGACCTATTTTTCACCACTCCAGAGCCCATGTTCTTTGAATTGCTGCCCTGTTGCCTCACCCATAATAATGGAGCAATTTCAAGCATGTGGCATTTTGGAGCTCTTTCTCATTTATGGGTCTCTCTTTATCTTCAAAACATTCCTTGAGAGTTGGGACAATGACGTCACATTTGATAGGTAGCGAAAGTGAGGGGCAGTTTTAGAAGGAAGTGAGATGCTTCTTCTCATCCATATATACCTTCTTTCTGGCAAGATGCTATTAGAATCTCAACAAGGCTCTTCCAAGCCCTTAATAAGCATGCACTAACTTTCACAAAGTATTTTTGAGTTGCCCTGTCCAGTTATTCAGTATGAGGCTTCAAACCCATCTCATGCAGACGATGCCTCCTGGGGTGGGTGGCAAAGACTCTGTGGCCAGCTTAGTGTCAGGACCTCCAGCTTCTCCCTGAGCCCCAGGAGCTCTCTGGCTAAGACAACTTGAAATCATTCCATGTTTGCCGAACAATGTTGTAATTTAGGATTTGTGTTTTCTCTTCACATTGTAAACTGAGACCCCAAACCACAAAGACTGGGTCTCTTGTGGCTTGAATTTAAGGAGCAAACATTGACCATGATTCTAATGTTTGGGGAATGGCATTAGAGACACTAAGATAATATGAAAGTAAGCATTGATATCTTTTAACTCTCCTTGAAAGGAGATCAAGCCAAATGGTAAGTTAGGTAAGGCAAACATCCTTTTAGTTTAAAACATATTCTCTGAGCACTGTGCATTTTGGGGACCATGGACAAATGAGACATCAGCACTAGAGACAGCGGAACGATCACAAATGATATCTGCTATATGCTAGGTGATATGTGTGTTTGCAGCCTTATTTTATTTCTTCATAAATAACTCTACAATGTGATTTTTATTTATTTTATGGAGATCCAGAGAGATTGAATAAGCCAGCCAAGATCACACAGCAAGTAGGTACAGACCCAAGATTTGAGCACAGGTCCTACTGATCCCAGAGGCCATGCTCATTATATATTGCCACAAGGCTCTTAAAGAACATACAGACTGGTATGCAAAACACACAGGTAATTTTATCCTTGTGATGTGGTAGTTGAACTACCAATTGTGTTTTCCCTCATAATTCTATGAGAAAACACCATAGGGAGGTTCCCAAATCTGTTTCAGGATGTGGGTCCCAACCTTCCAGGGAGGACCTTCCAGAGGTCTTCCCAAGCTCCGTTTATACCTCCCCCTTTTCCCCAATATGAGGTGAGTGTGCACACGGTTTCTCATCTTGCAAAGCTAGAATGGAGACAGTGGAGAAGGGATTGAATAAAATATCTGCCTAGCAACGACCATGTGTTAAAACCAGATAAATTCAGTTTATCATTAAAAAAAAATTGAATAGTAAAGAGTCTGGTTCATAGTGGGCATTCAATATAGGGGAGTTGAATGAATTAATGGGTGTAAATAAATAAAATTTGAGACCCAAAGTGGTTAATAGAATAACAGAGTGAACAGCTTTTGCACAATATGGGCCTGGTGAGTTGGCTCTAGCTCTATCCCCAGTTTTTAGTTTCTTACAGAACTAGACATACTCTTATCATATTATCCAGCAATCACATTCCTTGATATTTACCCAAAGGTGCTGAAAATTTATGTCCACACAAAAAGTTGCACATGAATATTTATAGCAGCTTGATTCCTAATTGCCAAAACTTGGAAGCAATCAAGACATCCTTTGGTAGATGAATGGGTAAATAAACTGTGATACATCCAAACAAAGGAATATTATTCAGTGCTAAAAAGAAACAAGTTGACCAAGCCATGAAAAGACATGCAGGGATCTTAAATGCAAATTACTAAGTGAAAGAAGCCAATTGGAAAAGGCTACATACTGTATGATTCTAACTATGATATTCTGGAAAAGGTAAAACTATGGAGACAGCAAAAAGATCAGTGATTGCCAGAGGTGGAAAGGTGGGGAGGGATGAACAGGTAAAGCACAGAGGATTTTTAGGGCAGTAAAACTACTCTATGCGCGATACTATCATCATGGCTGCAAGTCATTATACATTTTCCCAAACCCATAGAATGTACACCACCACGAGTGAACCATAGTGTAAGCTGTAGACTTTTGGAGGTAATGATGTGTCAAGGTAGGTTCATCAGTTGTGACAAATGTATCCCTCTGGTGGAGGGTGTTGATAGTGGGGGAGGATATGCATGTGTGGAAGCAGGAAGTATATGGGAAATCTCTGTACCTTCCCCTCAATTTTGCTGTGAACTTAAGATTGCTATAAAAGTCTTAAAAATGAAAGCAAAAACAAACAAGTAAAAACTAAAGCCCTGAAGAAGGGAATTTCCTCAATTTGCTTCAGTATATCTCCAAAAGCCTACAGCTGCTAACCTACTTCGTGGTGAGAAACTCAAAGCTTTCCCACTAAGGGCAGGAACAAGTCAGAGATGTTCCCTCTCACCACTGCTTGGAAGGGAGGAAGGAAAGGAAGGAGGGAAGAAAGGAGGAAGAGAAAGAAAGAGAAATTGTAAAGCTTTGAAAAAAGGATTAGAGGGGAAAGCTTGGGAATCTTAACCCTTAAGACTTACTGTCCTTGCTTTTGTCCAGTTCACCTGAGGAGGTTTGCTTTCCTCGGGTCCTTTCCTAGGCTGTGATTCTGGGAGGTGTAACCCAGTTCCTGCCTGGCTCTAGACAATTGGCTACAATCCCCACTCAAGCTTGTTTAGCCATAAACCATGAATTGTTTTTCACCTTCACCAAAAATATTTAGCAAATGAGGTAACAAACATGCCCATCTTGTCTCACTAATGATTTCTGTGTAATTAATTCATGTTAGTAAGGAAAAACACACTGAGGGGCTGCCATGTGTGGCTTTGTTTTATTTTTTACTAATTTGTGAGAATCATGATATTTATATTATGTACCATCTGAAGGCCGATATGAAAGTCTTTGCTTTGTGTGATTAATGCTGCCTTGTTTTTCAAGGGATTTCAGGTTCCACCTGGTAAGAAGGTGAGAACAAGAATGATTTGTTCTGAGCTGACGAGCTCCCCTGACTGATGGCATTAGGCTGTGTCACCAGAGGCCCGGTCCCAGTGAGGTGGGTAGTCCTTGGTGGTACTCAGCTCTGAGCAATGACTGATGATGGCCACATCATGGTGCAGCCTAGGGTGGTCAGATCTTCCGCATTTCTTAGGAGAGGCTAGGACTCTAGTGCTGTAGGTAGCATCTTCCAATGTTTAAATCTTGTCAGTTGTTTCTACGTGAAAATTCTGGTTTTAAATTGTGAGAGTCAAACAAATATGAGTGTGGGGTGGTTTCTGGAGTCCAGGTGAAGGATGGCCTGGACACAGCCTAGACTCAGGGATTGGTCTCTTATCTGTGGCTACCCTTGCTCACAGTTGCCATGAAGGGGGCAGATCTATAGGGAGCCATGCAAGCCAAGCCCACAGCTCTTCTATACAAGTTCCCTGTTTTGTGGTCTTTCAGGGACTTTGAGGTGCTACATGAGAAAAAAAATGAGGCAATGAATGTGAAGTAACTAGTTTTAATACCTGAAGGCAAGAACTGAAAACTGGAGGCCTTGGACCTCTCTGGCCAGCTGAAGGGTTGCTTTTGATCTACGCAGTGTGCCTGTCCACTCCCTAGCCCTCTGCTCACCCCTGTGTTGTGCGGATGGCCCCTGCACACAGTGTTGTTTCCTGCTGGGTCCTCGTAGGCATTAGAGTTGCAGACCCTCCTTTAAGCCGTTAGTTACTAGCATCTCAGGAAAAGTAACACATGTGCAGCTGGTGTTAAGACTCCTTTGGAACCGGACAAAGAACAAGGTAGGCCCTGAGCCAGAATGGAGGGTGTAATTCTTCTACTTTCCAGTTTAAGATTCTTCAAAGTTCTCCATCCCCCAAAACCCACATCTTCTGCACACTCTGTCACCTGGTTAAGTCCGACTTATTCCTTAGGCCACAAATTCTAGGTTTCTGAGTGGGATTTATTTGTTCTACTTTCCTGTTCCTGTTGTAGCCTGGCACTAGCTCAACGCCTCGATCACATTCTTTGAAAGTTTTCAAACTGAGATATCTAACAGCTGGGAGCTGCCAGAGGTCGGGGTCATTTGTGTTCTCCTTGGTCTCCTCTGGACCCAGGATGTTTTCTGGCACACAGTAGGGGGTCAAAAGTATTTGCCAATTAAGAAATAGCAAAAATTAAGAATGTATTCAAAGTGGATGTGTCTGTTCCATTAGAAACCTTACTGATTCTGCAATTTTGCCTAGGGCACTTCTCCACTGAAGAGGGTGCTGTGGGTACCCTATTCCCCTTGTCTTCTCTTTTCTCATAGAAGAAGCAGGAGGAAAGAGGCAAGAGATGTTGGGGAAAGAGCAGCTCTGAGACTTTTCACCTTTACATCAACCATGCTATTGATGGGGCATTAATGCCCAACCTCTACAATGGCATGTTCAGCAAACCCCTAACTGCTGGAATCCAATTCGTCTTTTGAATATCAGAGCAGCAGATCTGTATGTTGTGTGTCCCTACAGCTGGCCACCGCTGGCTGCAGGGGGGGCAGGGCTGGGGTTGGGGGGTGGGGGCGCTGAGAGAGAGAGAGAGAGAGAGCCAGAGTGGGGGAGGGGAGCAGGCGGGGGAGAGCTCTCCATGTGAGCTTCTCCCCCACACACCCCCTCCCAAATCGTAAATTAACAGTGGACCTTGTTAAGTGCAGCTTCACAAATTAATATGAAATATAGTGCTTTTTCATAAGCTGGAGAACCAGATTTAAAAGCATATTGGTGTTTGTACACAGCAGGCCGTAATGATCCATTATCCTGCAGACAGAGGAGCTTGCAGTAACACATAAAGAAGATGCAATTGGGCCATCTGCTTTGATTTCTGCAGCGTCCCCAGAGATCCAAGGGAGGAGCTGACAGTCCTCTCCATCTGCCCTTACATTATCAATTACAGTTGAATTATGCCGTGTGCTGCAGGGCTGGCAGATACGGATGGGAGATTGTGGCACCTGAAAAATATAGAAGAAAATCCATATGTTGGGAGCCAGCTGTTTATTTACAAGTTCTTGACATATTTCCTCACTTTCTCGGCTGTTGCCTTTTTTAAGGTTCCTAGAGACATTTCAGTTTAGTGTGAACTTGAGAAGAAATTAGGTGTAACAGCATAGCACCACATGAATAATATTTCAGTTTCCTTTTTTACAGTTGAAATGCGCACGGAGCAAAAAACATCAGGTCGAACAGATTTTAAATTATGAAAAAAAAATTAAGTTGTGAAAACATCTGGGGTGGCTGCTACAGCTTGTTATGTTTATAAAACATGTTGGAACAGGCAGGGCCGTGCACACTGTACATTTTTGGCAGCTTAGAAATCATGTGTAAAACTGTAACTTTTTATGAAATGGTAAGTGTTTATGAAAGCTTAGGGAGTGGGGAGGTAGAAAGTGCAGTGGCCGGGCCCAACTTCTAAGAATGTGGCTTTAAGAATGCAGTGTTTTGTTTTGATTTGATTTGTATTTTCTTTTCTTTTTTTTTTTTCCTTTTTCAGCCGGGGGCTTAACTTCTTGTTCCTGGTTCCATTGATTCTACACTGGTGAGGTGGAGGGCTACCACGCTGATTCGGCTGTGCTGGGGTTTTACGGGACGGGATGGCTTCCAACTGTGTGGGAGTTTACATTTTGGTCTCATTTCATGCCACGTCCTCTCCCCACATCCACTCAACCAGAGAGTCTGTGTGCATGTGTTTGCCCAGCTGAGGGGTCCAACCCAGTGCATCTAGAGCTCTGGGGAAGAGCTGTTACAACTCAGTACTTGTAGCTGGCAGGGAACGAGAGGATTCACACTGGCTATGAGCAAAGGCCATTTTCTGAGATGCTCTCGAAACAGGGATGCTGGCAGGGTAAAGGGAGAGACTGAGATTAGAAGACAAGCCCCAATTTTCCACCATTCATTTGCCACTCAGGGCGTATTCAGAGGGCCTCTTGGTCTCTGGCCAACTTCAGGATCTCAGCACTTGATTCTTTCTTTTGTTTTACTTTGGGCATGTGCTATACTTCTCAGGCCATTGCTTGAGATCTTCCTGAAGGAAGAGATGAACTTATTTATTTCCACTTCATTCTTAGAACCATTATGGCACCTGGCATTCTCTGAGAGTTTATAAAACGCAGAATGAATGACTGAATGAATGAATGTGTGGATGAATGAATGATGTCTTCAGGATTTCCTGTATGTTAAATAACAGGCTTAGCAGCAGCCAGTGCAAAATCTAGGAACTGCAGAATCCTGTCATGTCATGATGTGGCCATTGGGACACCAGCTTTCTGCTACCAAGGACACCTCCTCTAACCTGACCAGCGTGGGCCATGGGCATAGCTTCCCTCTTTGTGGCCACTGGACGTCTCCCTGGAGAAGAGGGAACCACCGTGGGGGTTGTGTTCACAGGCTATGCTGGTTATTCCTCTTCTTGGTTCCACAGCCTCTTAGCCACTGGAGTCTACCAGCCTTCTTCCCGTCCCCTCCTGGGTCCTTCCTGTCTGTGCTCACAGCCCTTGTGAGACTCAGTGTCTCACGGAAACGGGCTCCTGTGTGTGCAGTGAAAGCTCAGTGCATGAGAGCTTTCACACTGCAGCGCTAGGACAGTACGTAGTATTGTGTGGGGCCCAGTGCAAAGTGATCAAAAATGAAGAACTGCAAGGTGGTGACAGCCGAGCATTAACGAAGCATACAGCCCTTCTGAGCGTGAGGCCTTGTGCACCTGTGCGGGTCACGTGCCCATGCTGCCCGCCCTGCTGGTGCTCCAGCTGCCGCACCTCCTGGCGCCAGGCCCACAGCTACTACTTTTATTTCTCCTTCTTTCCACTCTTTTCCCCTTTTCCCCTTCCTCTTCCTCCTCCTCAAGGCATTATGCAAAAATCTCCTACCTGCTTCCTGTCTTCATCTTTCCCTTTACCCTCATTTTTTTAACTGAGATACAGAACAGATCCTCCTTTAAAGGTGGTCTCATTCATTATTCTTCTTTCCTACCTCTGACTTCTCTTCTGGTCGACCTGAAATATCTTAGTCGGGTTTTTGATTCCTCTCTCAAGAGATCTAACCTAATTGTGCTTTCTTCAGCGGCTGGCTGTGCTACTTCAATAGTAACACAGATCAACAGAAGTATATGCACCATTTGCATGTTCCTTGGAACATGGTAAGGCTCACAGAGTATCAGCCATCCTCATCCTCCCCTTCAGCCTTCTCTTCATCATTGTTATAACTGATTCCATCATATACCCAGCAGGAATATTGGAGTCTAGGCAAAACTTTCTTTTGTTCTTGCATGTGTCACGATAATGATTCTCCCCCATTCATTAGTTTTGGTTTTTCATTTGGTCATTCTGTCTTTTGTTTATTCAACATCATTTATTGGTTCCCAGAATACACAAAGATGGGAAAAAGGCCAAGATAGTCCCTATTATTTTTTTTTAAAAACTTCTGATTATTTTTCCATTTTCTGTTTCATGTCTGTAATCTCTTTTAATCCTCATGTCACACTTATGAGAAAGGGTATAGCAATAAAATTGCTCAGGAAGGTGAGCTGAATTGGCTAAGATTACAGGGAAGGTTAGTGGCTGTCACAGACTGAATTGTATCCCCCCACCTCCCACCAGATTCATATATTGAAGCCCTAACTCCAGTGTGACTATACTTGAAAATAGGATGTTTAGGGAGGTAATTAATGTTAAAATGAAGTCATGAGGATGGGGCCCTAATCTGTTACAACTGGTGTCATTATAAGGAGCAGAAGAGACACCAGACATCTCTCTTCACCATGCACGCACAGAGGAAAGGCTCTGTGAGGACTCACTAAGAAGTCCCCCATCTGCAAGCCAGGAAGAGAATTTCTCATCAGAAACCAAACTTGCCACACCTTGAACCTGGACTTCTAGCCTCCAGAACTGTGAGAGGATAAACTTTTTGTGGTTTAAGCTGTGATGCTCTGTTATGGCATCCTGCACAGGCTGGTACAGTGGCAAAGCCAGGACTGGAACCCAATGTCTGTGTGCTCCTGAGCTAATGCTCCTTCACCACAGGGCAGTGACTTCTGAGGTAGCCTGGGGATCGACCCAGACTTCGACTTCTCCTGCATCTTCCGTTGATTCCAACTGAGCAGGCAGGAGAGGCAAAATGAAAATGAACAGCTGCCTGAGGGAGAGGCATCTCGGGCACGAGGGCAGCGGTGAGCTGAGTTTCACATTTTTGGTCTCAGTACCAGGGGCTTGGGTTACGATGTCCACACAGGGATAGACCGTGGCTGCAGCAGTCTGCTAGGGCTGCCGTAACAAAGTTCCACAGACTTAGCCGCTTAAATGCCAGAAGGTCATTTTCTCACAGTTCTGGAGGCGGGAAGTCCAAGAGCAAGGGGTGGGCAGGGTTGCCTTCTTCTGAGGCCTCTCTGCTTGGCTTGTAGGTGTCACCTTCTCCCTGTGTCTGCACATGGTCTTCCTTCCATTGTTTCTGTGCCCTAATCTCCTCTTCTTATAAAGATACTTAATCAGATTGGAACAGATCCCACCCAACACCCGTTTTAACTTAATCACCTCTTTAAAAACCCTTTCTCCAAATCCAATCACATTCTGAGATTCTGAGGGTTAGGACTTCAACGTATGCTTTTAAGGAATAGAATTCAACAAATAACAAATGATTTCTAAGACAGGCAACCTCTCTGACAGAATGATTTCTGTGTTCCAAAGCATAGACATTTGTTTGAAAAATAGAAGTAGACATAATATACCAAATGCGTTACAAAGTTGCCTGTTTTTACTTTCTGAGGCCTTCCTTTTGTGGTGAAATTAGACCAAAAAGCATAGTTGCAAAGTTAAAAGGAAAACTAAGAGATTCAGGTATCTGCTGCTGAGATATATATACATTACACACACACACACACACACACACACACACACACACACACACACACACACATTTAGAGGGCCCTTTATGAGGCTTCTCTTTCCCTTTGTTTGGATCAGAAGCATGAACTCTAGCAGTTATTTTTCATTTCTGTACTTGCCCTTTCTTCTGCCTGGGGTGCTCCTTCCCCAGATATCTTATGGCTCCTTCTTTCACTTCCTTCTGGTCTCTACTCAGATATCACCAGAATATTCCCTGGCCACCCTAGAATAAAAGCACCCCTCACTGTTTATCTTCCTTGCCCTAACTTCTTCCTATTTTTCTTTAGCCTGCTTTAGCACGTTCCCCCAAAGTACATGGCCCCTGATGCTGCTGAAGTCAAAACTCACTGATCTCCAACTCGTTCACTGCACAAATGCTTCTTGAGCACCTACTACATGCTAGGGACCATGCTGTGTTATAGAGAAAAAGAGAGGAGCGACAGAAAGACAGCTGCCCTCTTTCAAGTGAGAGACACAACAACAAAGAAGTGAATAAACGTGCTTGGTCATGTCACAGTGGAAACAGGGAGACCTGCTGGGGGCTACCTGACCCTGAGTGGTCAAGGAAGACTTTGTGAGGAGAGGATTAGCAGGAGCAGCCTCTGTTCCATCACCTTCTACCTCTCACCCCTCTCATGATGTGGGCTCAAATCCAGGCCCAGGAGCTGGGGAGGGAGCACGTGCTAAGTCATCCTCTCCATCAGTTTATCTTCCTCCCTTTTCTACTTTCCCCTTCAGCCAGTTACAAACACTTCTGTGCATGAATATTGGTGGGTACAAATAGATGATCCAGGGCTGGGGTGGGCACTGGGAAGGAGATGGGCTCACTGTCACTGACAGTGTCAAAGCCCCGGTTGTGCCGTGACATTTCATAATGTTTCACACCCACCTGGGGACTGTCTACCTAAGCCTAATTGTGTGGACTATTTGACCTCAGTAAACTCAAAGTCTTTTAAAGATGTACAACAATGACATTTACAAATGCAAATCTGGTCCTACCACTCCCCTGCCCCAGCTTAGAACCTTGCAGTGGTGTCTCACTGCTCTTGGGGACCTGGGGTGGTGTGGCTCCAGCCTCTCCAGCTCCATCTCCAGTCACCATCCCCTCTTGCTGTCCACTGTGGTCACAGTGGACACTTTTAATCCTTTGGATTTACCGTGCTTCCTCCAAGCTTTTGTACATGCTGTTCTTTCTTTCTAGAAGGCTTTTCCCTCTGTTTTAACCAAGTGAACTCATTCTTAAGATTTAACTCAAATATTATTTCTTCAAGGAAACTTCTCATGATCACTTGCCTCTCCTGTATGGCATGGTTGCAATTTCATGTCAATCTGTTTGATACCTGATTCATGTCATCTCTCCTATTAGAGAGTAAACGCTTTGGGAGCTGGGACTGTGACCATTGCTGCTGACCACAGTATGCCCCTCCTTAACATGGGGCCTGCACTGTAGGAGGTACTTCCTCATATTTGTTGAATGAGTCAACGATTGAATCACTCAATCAAAGTCTTTTTTTCTTTGTACTCTCCTTTCAGGCACCAACAAGGTCAGTAACAGTTGTTGGAGGAAAAGACAGTCCCTGTCCTGGCACACAGTCCACTGCAGAGAAAACACTGGGTCACTGCTCTGAAGAGGCCGATCCCTTCTTCTTGCCAGTTGCCCACTCGTTGGTTTCACTAGGGAGAGTCCTGCCTTGGAGACAGTGATGCTCGTGGTGAGGGTTGTTGGGGGAAGAGTGTCTGAGGATGAACGCTCGCAGTGGGCTGACCTATACTTCATCACCGTGTGAGTGTTCATGTGTACCCACACGCATATAGAGAGCACACCTACATTTACTTTCCCACCTTTTTCCCCCCTACTGTTCTTTCCCTTTCAACCCAAGTTACAGCCTTTTCCAAAGGTTGTTGGTGTAAATGGGATGAAATTGCTCGGTATCATAAATAAAATTCAAGAGGAGTAACGGGCACAGGTTTGGGGGATGATTGCTCCTCCCTCCTGCTCTATAATTTATTGTTTTTCTTCTGCAGGAAGCCAAATGATATTTCTCTAATTAACAGACACAGGCAACTATCGTATAAATCAACATCACAGCCTTTTTAGTGATGCAATCACTTTATGATCAGGGGATATAAATTAAACATCACAAATGCATCTCAAGCAGCAAAACATAATGAAATAAGAAGAGAGGGGTTGTCTGGCTCTGGGGACTGTGGGCACTGAGAGGGATGGTCACTCTGGGAGCTGCTGATTTTGCCTCGGTATAACCTGAGGGGTATACCCTGCCCATGGGCAGGGACACAGAACATTCATGTACTTTCTGTCCTATGTTGCCTGTGGGTGTGAGTTCAGTGTATGTACACTGGAGAGCCCAGGATCTGGGTGGTAACCCCAGCCTTGCTCCATATTCCCTGCATGACCTTTGGGAAGTCGCTGGCTTCCGGGAGCTCCCTTTTTTGTCATTGCAAATTGCAGAAAATTATGGTACTTACTCTACAGTGTGACTGTGGGCATTAATGCCTACCAGGCACTTAGGATAGTGTCTAACGTGTAAAGGAAAGTTTAAATCAATTGGACCCTTATGGTTGTGATTATCATTACTATTATCCCCAACCTCAAATTTTGTGTCCATTTTAGTGTTTAGTTGCCATAATCACTTAAAATGCTGATTTCTGGGCCACAGACTCCACTGTCTGATTTCAAAACCTGGGGGAGATTAGGGCCCAGGACTCTGCATTTTAACAACCTTACTGCCACCTCTGGTGTTGGAAGTCCATGAATCACATTTGGAAAGTACTGCTCTATGGCATGCATGGAAAATTGAGGCATTTGCTGAATACCTAGTTCAGTCTAAATTCTACCTGCTAGGAATAAGACAGTGCCCAAAAACATCCAGGGAGCAGATTTAAATTATTTTTATATTTCCTTCTAGGAATTGGACTCTGGATGGGCTTTGCTGGGGGCACTCTCCTTTCCCTACTTCCCTAACACAGAGCTCGATTCCTCGGCTCAGACGGTGGCTGGGAGATAAGACCCCATCTGGAGATAAGGGTGGGAAGATGAGCTTTGGTGACTCCTTTTTATTCACGCTGCTTATATCTTCTTTCTTCCTTCCCAACCCCTTTTCTCGTTCCCAAATTTGATAATTATTTATTAGTTCCTCCCAACCTAAAACTTTGGGGAGGCAATAATATGTTCCAGTTGATTTAACTATTTAACTATTTGTGATCTCATGTAAAATTCCCAATCCTGCAAGACCAGCAGGAAAGAGAGATTATTATCTCCATTTAAGAGATGAGAAAACTGAGGTTCAGAAATACAAGAGGACTTTTCTGAGGTCACGCAGTTCTTAAAGAATAAGTGAGCATTGCTTCCAGGACTTTTAATGCTAAATCTAATATTTTTCTCACTGTGACATACAGCCTTTGGTCATTTCCCTTGCTTAGAAACAAATAATTTGGGGGTTATGAACAACCGTGTATAGACACTCATTGTGCTTTGAGATGAAGCACATGTGTGTCCGTGTGTGTGTCAGAGGTGTGGGTGCAGAGCCACTTATTACAGTCCCTTGTCCCCTTGCCCTCCATCTTCTGTGTTTCCCCAGTACTGTCCCACACACCCTAACCTCAGGGTCCCAGTTAAGTTTCCCATTTTCTTACTAAAGAAACACTGTCTTAAAACTCTACTCCTGACATTTTAAGCAAATCCAGGAGCCATTGTCTCTAGAAGTGTTGGAGAATTTTATAGAATGTCGTGAGATTTTAAAAGTTGAGAGGATGATGTGTTTGAGGACACATGAGGCATTTCCTTCTCCCCTTTGGTCTTTCTCCTTTCAGTCACCTAGGCGTTATGTGTTCGCTGCTCCAGGGAAAGATCACCCGACAATGGAGAGAGGAAGGAGGGATTCTGGAGTGGCTCTTGCATTTCCAAAGTCCAGGCTGTAGGGTGAGGGGAAGACCCACTGGCATAATTTGGGCATGGATCTGGGGAAAGCCTAATAAGTAAGGAATAAAAGAAAGTGCTGGACTTCGGGACAGGAAAGGATGGCAGTGGGTAGAGAGAGAGAGAGAGGTTGGTGGTCTGATGAGGCTGGCTCTGAGTGGAGGGAGCATGTGGGCAGAGCAGAGCCCCATCGGGAGGCTCCTCAGCCTCCGCCCAGCATCCTCTCAAGAAGGTTTTGTCCATGGTTAACCCTTACAAGATGAAGGGGACCTCCCTGTATCTGCAGAAGGTCCAGCCACCCCTCGGTTGAGTGTCGCATAGAGCCCGCCCTGGGGACCTACAGTGTTTGCCCTTCCCATCGGATGAGCCCTTTTGGCCCAGCCAGCATGCTGTGCTCAACTGACCCCAAAACAGATCTCAGTCCTCATCCAACCCACCCCATGTGGCCAGCCCCCATTTCAATTCCATGGGAGACTTATATACATCTGAGGCACAGGGCATGCACCCTGAGCACCCAGAAGGCGGGGTGGTGTTTGTTTGTTTGTTTAGTTTTAGTTTTATTCAGAACACTTTATTTGGTTAGAGCAGTTTTAGGCTCACACCAATGTTCAGAAAGTTTAGAGATTTCCCATACACCCCATCCCCACACACGCACGGCTTCCCATGATTGTCACTGGCCCCCGCAAAGTGGTACATTTGTTACAACTGAAGAATCCACTTTGACACATCATTATCAACCAGAGTTTATAGTTTACGGTTTACTGGTGGTGGTGTATTTCTGTGAGTTTAGAGAAATATATACTGACATATATCTACCGTTAGAGTATCACAACAGAGTATTTTCACTGCCATAAAAGTACTCTGTAATCTACCTGTTCCTCCCTTCCCACCCCCCATGCCTGGTAACCCCTGACTTTTTTACTGTCTCTATAGTTTTACCTTTTCCAGAATGTCATTTAGTTGGAATCATACAGTATGTAGCCATTTCAGGTTAGCTTTTTTCACTTCGTAATATGCATTCAAGTTTTCTCCATGTATTTTCACAGCTTGATAACTCATTTCTTTTTAGTGCTGAATTATATTCCATTATCTGGATTTACCAGAGTATACTTATCCATTCATCTACCAGAGGATATCTTAGTTGCTTCCAAGGTTTGGCAGTTATGAATCAAGCTGCTATAAATATTCCTGTGCAGGTTTTTGTGTGGACATAAGTTTTTGACTCCTCTGGGTACATGCCAAGGAGTAAGACTGCTGGATCATATGGTAAAGATATGTTTAGTTTTGTAAGAAACTGCCAAACTATCACCATTTCTCATTCCCACCAGCAGTGAATGTAAGTGAATGAATATTTCTACTGCTGTACATCTAAGCCAGCATTTGGTGTTGCCAGTGTTCTGAACTTTGGTCCTTCCCGTAGGGGTATAATGGTATCTTGTTGTGATGGTGATATTTTAAAGAAAGCCCTCAGCATCAGTACTTGAGTGGAGCCAGCTGGGCCATCTCAAATAGCTCTCGTCTCCTCAGGGCCAAGACAGTGGTCAGTACACCTGTGCTGCTGTATCTACATGGGCATCAGGCCTCATGGAACTTTGTGCCACATCAGATAGATAGAGTTTTGTGTTGTATTTGAATATAACCATGAATACTAGTTTAACTAGTTTAAAAAAATACTGGAGGGAAAACTTGAAATGAGAATACCTATTGATTCAAGCTCATGTATGAATGTATGGATTGTTTGATCCATTGGCTGCAAATCTGAAAAGCAGAGCCATTATTGGATTTCAGTGACAAGATCCGTGACCCAGCTGGTGTAGCGTGAGTTCAAGGTGGTTGTGCTCTAGGAATCCCTGCAACTTCCCTCTGGAGTAACATCAGTTCACTTCCAGATATTCCTGATGCCTGACACCAGGTGCCTTCGGAGGGGGTGTGGCCTACAACAGTGCAATGTCTTTTCCACAACAGCTACCTTACTTTTCAAGTCAGAGGAAATATACTATATCTTAATTGCCTTGTTTTCTTTCTTTCTTTTTTTTTTTTGCTTTTTTTTTTTTTTAAACTTGAAGTATACTTGATTTATGTTTCAGATGTAAAGCAAAGTGATTTGGTTATATATGAATTCTTTACCTTGTTTTCTTAAATGCAAACCACAATCCATGAGGCCAACCTATCATTTTGCTGCTCTCATCTGATTCAGCTGAAGTCTAGAGCTATTAAAATCTTCTTGAGAGGAGTCTTGAGATAATGTGGCTGCTAAACTTCTGCTTTTTACAGCCATGTCTTTTGTCTCCACTGCTGTCGTGAATTGTGAATTCCATCCTGTGTCAGCAGTCTTCCTGTTAAGGCCCTATTGATCTGGAGACGGATGAACTCATTTTTCTTTTCAAGGTATGAAAGTGGAGGTGGTCCTGGCACACTTCACTAGATGGCGGGAGGAAGTTGGCTTCCAGCCCCCTTTGCCCACCATGTTTAATTAACATGGAGTCTACCTTCTTTGATGAGTTCATAAGTGTTTCACAGACAGGAGGGATGTAGCAACTTTGCAAGACACTGTTTAAAGATCTTCGACATCTGAGAAAGCCACAAAATCCAATAATCCTACTTTCAGAACTCCAGGGTGTCCACCGAGATCAATCTCATATCTAAACATCACATAAAGAGAGTGCATTGCATTATAGACTGGTTTCTATTGAACACCACCTAAGAAATAGCATTAGACAGTTTTGAGGGAAAAAAAATGGAGCCTATACCAAAGGGAATGGAAAAGGTTGTCAAATTCTGGAAAATTTTCCCCTTGATTAAAGCTGCACTTTCAAAATTGTTACATTATTAACAAAAGTCAGCTTAGCTCCAATTTATCTTTTGGACAGTTTCTTGATGGATTAGATGTTGGGAATAAACTGGAGGCACTTTTATGTTCCTCTTTGGGCACAGACAAAGCTGCTATTAATTCTTCCCTGGGTACCTACAGTTAATACCTGCACAAGGTCCTTCTGAGTGGGTTAATGAGTGTTGAAGTTGTATTTTCTTAGTGGGGGGGGGGCATCTACACCTGTGCCCATTCTGGCATGTGCCCCTCAGTGCAAGGTGTATCTGGTGTTTGTTAGCAGACAGGAGTCAAGCACAGAAAAGAGAGCATTTGACTCAGATGTGTGGAGAGCTTCCTCTTTCTGAGCCTGGAGGAGGTTCCTTTAGCTTCTTTCTTGACAAATTAATAGCATTGAGAGATGCTTTCCATTTTTCTTGAGGATAAGAAATACATGTACTTCTCTTGATATATTTTGCTTTACATTCTCAGGTTTTTTAAAATCATCATTAATATTTCTAACCCTGTGCTTCATGGAACACTGAATCCGTGTGTATGGAAAGCAAATATCCCTGTGCTTAATTAAGCTTGAAAAATGCTGGTGGAACAAAATCGTAAAAGTTTTCTTTACTGCAGGACTTTTCAGAGCTTTTAATATGCCAAGGTGCCTTGTGAATTTTCAAGGGATTAGAAAAAAGGAGCTAATATTGAATTTCCTAAATGTATTTGATCATGAAATTCTTTATCAACAAATCTCTCTCTCTGGACAACTTTTTGGGAATATGCTTTGGAAAATGCTTGCTGCTCTGGGCACGTATTGCATTTCACGCGTTGGCAACTTACAGCGTAGTCTAAGAAGAAGAGACCCTAAAGAAAGGGAAAGTCAAGTGGGTTAGGTTTTCCCTTAAAATACACTCCCACATCTCCCAGTTCTCCCCAGACTGTTCTTTTTTTCAAAACTGCAACAATTTCTCAAGTCTCTAATTCAAAGGTAGTAATTGGTCATTTGGCTGGATCTGAGCCACAGAGATACAATTAGCTTGGAATTTAGTTATATTTCTTTGAGCAGCTCCAATTTCCTTATGTATGTCTGTTCCTATACACTTGAGAAGCTCTGATACAAGAAGTTGTGTCTATTTCATGTTCAACATCTGGATGAAAAGTGAAAAAAGAATCATCTCATAGATCCAGCTACTTTTTATACTAAAGTCAAATCCACCCCCTTGTTTAATGATCTTAAAACTTATTCTCATCTTTCTCTGAGTATCTTCTGATATCCCCTTTCACCCAATGTAGACACCTAAATTAAGTTTCCAGTGTTCTAGTGTTTTTTCGACAGTATGTTTACTAGCATAACATTATTTGACCTAACTCCCTGAGGCCCTCCTTCCTCTCTCTCCCTTTCTATCTCAAGGGTTTTCCTTCTGAATTTTTGGTTTTAAGATGTGGGCCAGTGCCTTTGGGACATGCACAGATGCAGAATTTCTCACAAAACCAGATTAAGAAGAGAGCTAAAATCAGAAAACCCCAACATGAGAACCCTAATATGTCCTCACACTACGCTCTGTGACCTCTCTTTATTTTGTACTAGTTCCAACTTAAGTAAATTCCATGGCATTTAGTTGGTGAGACACTAACTCTTTTATGGCAAAATGAATTAGTGTGTTATTTATATATTTTAAACTTAGTTAGACACTCCCTTAAGGCTCACAGCCAAGTCAATAAAGTTATGTTTGAAGATGGAGTTTGAAATTCTATTTTCATTCATTTTAATGGTTTACAAGTAAATTGCATTTTCTACTTCATTCGGTGACATAAGTCAATAGGTATCCAATGTAAATGTTGTTCATTTATATCTGAATTGATGTTCTGTCCGCCATTACCTTATGTTTCTAATGCATTCTGATACATTAGTAAATAGGCTTGTCTGATTAATCATTAGCACATGAAAAGAATTAGCTGCTGCCTGCCAAATGGAATTATTGACACTGATAAGAGGACCGATGATGGTATCACCTGGAAATGGGGTGTGCAAGTAATTCAAGAAAAAAAAAATCCCTCAATAAATATGGAGACTGTTAAAAGTATTTCATTAATGCTTCACATTCTACCCTTTCATTAAAAAAAATAAAAATGATTTTCTAACCCTCAAACTTGATGAAAAATATTTTGATTTACTTTATAAACTTTGCTACCTAAAATCTAAATACACTTTTAGTCTAGGAAAGAAACTTCTTGATCATTGAAGAATAACAGAGGTTTTAGAACCTTCAAGAAGGAAACAGAGCACAAAGGAAGCCCTTAGAAGCTGTGATTCACAGCCTGGAGTTTAGTCCTGTTTAGCCTGAATATCTATGTTCCAGGTAGCCTATCTGATCCTAATTTTGACCAGAGAAGTTCATGGGGGCCAGAGAAATTTACACACATATGTACCCGGACACACAGACACACAAACACACGCAGGAACACACACCCACACAGGTTCGGATTTACATGCTCTTTGGGGAAACCTCATGCTGCACATTTTCTCCATTTATCGACCTCTAGTGTGGTGCTTTGACAAAAGGGAACAGACTTGAAGCCTATGTCATATACGGCAACTCTGGCATGTCCCTGGGATAAAGCAGCATGACATACCTAAAAGGGTCAGAGCCCCATCATTTTGAAAATGCTCATGTAAATCTGCTTTGCTATTGTTTGAGCCATTAGATTTAAAAGCTCTTCTGTGTGATTGCCAAGTACATTAATGTGAACAAATGATCAAAGTCTAGCTGCCTGAGCTGCCAAAACTTGTGCAATGTCTTCAGGCAGCGCTGCGGTGTGGCGGCGTGTTGCAGAGTCACTGTTGCTGGAGTTTGCTTTAAGGCAGCACATAGGATGGGTGCAAAAGACGTGTTAGTGTGAGCACCTTTGCTTCAGTATGACCTGAAGTATGACCTGCTGTGTTCTTCAGAAATATGACTAATGAAGGGGCATATTCCCTCGGAAGATTCCTGATTGACCAAGGATTCTGATGAGACATGAGTCAGCTGCCTAACTTCTTAGCACGTCTCTAGTGATTAACACTCTCTTCTCTTTCCTCAGTTTCCCCATGTGTCAAGTGGTGAAAATAATTGCTGTCTTTCCTACCTCCCAGGGGTTTGACTTTCAAACGAAAGAATGATTATGAAAACATTAAGGGAGGGCTTTTTAGATGCAAGATGGCAGAGATCCTGGTTTTACTGTAGCATGACTTCTCTCTTTAGAACTAGAAGCTGCTTGAAGGCCTGTAGGATGGGTTTCCAGGCAGCATGGACTGAACAAATAGTTTTTTAATTTAACTCAAATGAGAAGCTGCGCATTTCATTTTTTTGTTTCCAATTGGGGGCAGAACCTTCTCTCACTTTTAATGTGACCTTCAGACTCATTCTGCTCATTCATTAGACTGCATACTGGCTAGTGCATGGGTTCCTTTTGAGGTCTGTGTTGTATCAGAAGTAGGATAACCAGAGGACTTGTGTGGGTCCTCAGTCCCATATGCTTTCTTTGATCTTGGCTCTTGTAGGAGACTTTCTCTGTTGTCCTGATAGGAAGTTTTCCAGGGCTTGGCAAACAACACGGACCACATGCAGGGACAGGAGAATGCATGATTCACTGGGGATTGATCTATTGTGCAAAGGCCTAGTGTATCGGAGAGAAATAGTGCCTATGACATGGGCTCAGGAGCCAGATTGCCCGTGTTCTCATCTTGGGCTTCTCGCTTATAGGTTGTATGACTCTGGGCAAAGTTATTGTTAATGTATCTCCGTCTCAGTTTCCTCACTTGTAAAATGGGGGTGATAATACCATTTAACTCATGGGATTATTGAGAAGAGGAAAGGTGTAAAGCACATATAGCATTGAATTTAATGTCTGGCCTATAGTGAGCATTCAGAAACCTTATTTGCTCGTATTTATTGCTGAAGAAGATGGTGATGGTGATGGTGATGGAGATGATGCAGAATTAGTGGGAGGTGGGTTTGTCTGCCTGCAAGACAGGATGTGAAAAGCTTTGAACAACATTCTTAGATTTCCCTGGATGTTAACAAAGTGATTGGGTCCTCAGAGTGACTCATACCTGGGATGCTGAAATGTCTTTTTTCCCCAAACTGTGTTTGCCTTTTCTTTCTTTTTCTTTCTCTCTTTTTTTTTTTTTTTGTAGGACATGTCTGTCTGGTTCGCAGCCATATCACCCATGCCAAGAATAGTGCCTGGCGTCTGGTCGACACTCAATAAATATTTGTTGTATGTATGAATGACTCTTCTACTCCTGAAAGTGTATCCTTAGCTTTTTGTATTTAGCTTGAGACACATTTGCCAGATTCATTGCAACTGAGTTCCTTTTCCTTACGCTTAAAATAAGAGTAATAGAGGACTATTTTCCTCTTAATAAAATAGACACAGTTTGTTTGAGCATGTCAACACCTGGTCCTATAAATACCAGTCTCCGTCTCTACCGCACCACACATTTGGGGATCCACTGGAATCACCCTTCGATGAAGCTGTCACTGAAAAAGCACTCAATTGGAGCACAAGGGCCTTCTTATGCTTTCCTTCCCAAGCTGGATCCTCCTGTAACATCACTTTGTTTTCTACAAAGACACCCAGAAAGGTGGCAGCAAGCCATTCTCTGGGCAGGGGCAAGGAAGCCAGGAAGTGTGATATTTTATTAATTATTACAAAAATAAACTGCGGGGCTGAGACTCGCTACCACCAAGTGCAAGTGTGAAAATCCCACTTCCTGGTGAAGAAAAAACTCCGTGTTAACTACAAAGATCTTCCCTCAGCAACATGTAAAGCAAGAGGAAAGAATAGAGTGCAGACATTATCGGCATTTTAAACGAATGAAAAGTTTCCCTCTGGAAAGTGATGTTGTAAATCCTATTTCCTTCCACTGTAGTAGTATATTCTGCAGTCTTGTGCATTTTCCTTTCAAATATTTTTCCCCCAAAGAATCTAGGAAATAGATTGCCCATTGATTCATGTCTTGCAATGTGTTAGCAATTAATAACATTCTCATTTCATAATTTTTCCCTCTTTTGAATGTGTTCCAGATGTTCACCTTGCACATGTGAATTTTAAATGCTCTCTGTTTCAGTCATCTTGTGTCCCAGGAACTTTAAACAAGTCTGCGGCCTTCTTTTCAGAGCCCTAAAGAGAATGTGAGGTGAGTTGAGGGGAATGTGAAAGTTGAGGGGACAGAGAGCACATGCCTGTGATAGAACACGGGCAGATGGATATGAAAATAGATGCCTAATTTTGACTTCTTGGCATTGTGTGGCTACCTATCTTTGTATATTTTTAAGAAATTGATTTTGTTTTTATTTTTAATAAATTATATTTTAAACATTGATTGACAAAATAGGTTTATTACAGAGGAACATTAGGATAAATAAAATTTGGCTTTAATGTGTGGTTCAGGCTGTTGTTTTGGAAAAAATGGCAACTGATGAAATTCTCAAGTCAGCCTGCCCTCAAGATGGCCTCAAGTTGCATCATGGCCTTTAATACAAGGTGACGCGAAAACTGGTCAAAAGAGGAGATGATCAGAACAAAACGTTCTTCTTCAACAAATAGGACATATTGCCGACTGCATGCCTGTTAGGTCAAAACCAGGGTGGAATTTTTGATCAGGAGGTGATCTTAGGTTCCTGTGACTTGATCCATGAGAGTTAGTTTCTTTTTGAGCAAAGTCTACATTATTGTTCCTGAGTTTCTGGTCCATTTGTGAGGAGTAACTTGGATGCTTAAGATGAGCAAAACTTTGAGTGCCCTGCATCAATTTGCTGTATTAATTAGGGTCAGATTTTGCTACTGTAACAAAGAGACCCAACAAGCAAGAGGCATAAATAACAAAGAAGTTTATTTCTCCCTCATGTACCAGGTCCCATGTGAGCAGTCTGGTTTGGTAGGACAGCCCTGCTCCACACGTTCACACATGGACCCGGGTTGCTGCCAAATCACTGTTTCTTTACACCTGAGGGATTATCATCTCATGGCTGAAGCTGGGTTACTACCATATCCTGGGTCCAGCCAGTAGAAGAAGAAAGTGTAGAGGAAGCATATCTGATGTCTCAAGAACCAGACACATGACTTCCTCTCACGTTCTACACGTGAGCACTTTGTCACCTGGCCCATCAACTGTAAGGGGATCTGGAAAATGTGGTCTGGCTGAGCAGATGGGAGCCTTGTTGCAATTCTAATCCTATGAAGAGAGGAGAAGAGAGATTGGGTGGACTTCAAGTAGTCTCCATGACAACCAGACCCCTACCCTGCCCCTACCACACACAGAACTTCTGGCCTGCGTACTCATGGTACAACCCTCGCCCCAGTGCACAGGGTTGTAGAAATTTTCCAAGCACTGGGACTCAATTTGGGAGCCTTTTTTCTCCTCAGTTGGACTCTCTCCTCTCCCACTCTCCATAGAAATATAATCTCAAGGTTTTAACATCGACTTTCTTTACCTTTCCCAAGCCTGCAGGGCACAAAGCAACCAACAAACACCATACCAGCTCTACCGTGTCCATTTACCTTCTTCCTGCCAACTCAACCCTAAGTTTCTCTTTTCTAGCCCTTTCTATTACACAAAACTGGGAGATTGCCCTGAAGTAAACAAATTAAATAAACCTAGGAAAAATAATTGCTGGCTAAGTAGAGGTCCTGTGTCTTTTTTTTCCCCCCCGTATTACCTTTAGAAGTGACGTTTATTCTTTGGTCCTTGTGGTTTAATTTGCAGGATGAGTATGGACGTGTGTGTGAAAGTATCTATTGCTCTTCTTCACCATGTCAGCTCTTAAAATCAATATGAGTGTGCTCCTCTGTGCAAGCCAATTCAGTGTAAAGATTATGGACTTTGGAGTTAGACTGGTCTGGGTTTGAGCTTCATTTGCTGGCTGTAGTTACATCCCTTCTTCAATTCAATTCAGCCACAGTTTACCTACGCTTCCTTTGAGGATAATACAATTTCTCTCATGTGGTTGTTGTGGGCATTGAAGGAATTAATAAGGGTGAGGTGTCTGGCATATCGTAGGGGCCCAGTAGAAGCATCTCAGAGTCCTGTACAAGCAGTGGGATCTGTAACCTGAATTCCTCAGTCTCCTTTGCGGTTGACTTGTTCTTCTCACTTAGATGAGCCATTTAATCTCTCTAGGCCCCGGTCTTCTCACCTGTAAATCAAGAATGATACTGGCCTTACTTATGAAACGATGCTGATGAAAGGAACAAGTAAGACAATGGATGTGAAAACACTTAAGGGTATAAAAAGCAACAGACCCTGAAAATCACTGTATAAATGTAAATCATTATTTCTTATCAATGTCCCAAAATTGAGATGCTGACTACTTTGGTTTCAGACTGAGGGATGGTATTCCTCCAAATACACAGCTAGATCCAGTGTGTCCTATAGAATTCACAGAAAATGAAAGAACCTCCAGGCAGCTATTACTGTATCAGTTTCATCCCAAGCCTTGTCACCTGAAGAAGTAAGTAAAAATAATTTGTTCTATAGTTGGGGCCAGCCTGGTCTAATATTTTCAGCTTTTAATCTTTCCCAGTGGAAACACCCTCCATTAAATGGACAAGCTGGAGAGAGTTGAGGGAAATTAACAGAATGTTGACAGTAGCTCAACACAGTTAAAAAATATTGCAAACATGTCCTCTGGTACCGTGTTGTGACATGATCTTATAGTCAATGGGGAGTATTATGGGCAAGATTTTGGCTATTCCTCACTATGATGTGGTTTTTGCTGTTGCTGTAGTTGGTTTTATATCCTAAGGTTGGCCTTGGCAACTGAATATGGACAAATCAGCTTATATATATTTTTTTAAATGGGTGATACTTGTTTGAGTTTGGTTTGGGATTATGAAAGTGTTAATTACAGAAAATTTGGAAAATGTAGAAAGTTACAAATAAGAGATTTTAAAAAATACCCCTAACTCTTAATAAATGAGTTTATTTCTTTGAAAATCTGTGGATTTTATAATGAAGGATGAGAGATGAAATGGCCGAAGTAGGGAGGAAAGGCTTTAAGGGTTTGAGGTTAGAGAAGTATTTTTAGATTCTCATTTTGTGGGGACAGGGCTGGGGGTGGTGGTATTTGCATGGTTGCTGTGGCCAAAGTAAAGGAAGTAGAGGGCTAGAAGCAAACCGTGAAGCATGCGCGTGTGTGTTTGTGTGTGTGTGTTTTGATGGTTCTCTTGTCTTTCATTATCTAACCATCCATAAGCCTCTGGGCAGCCCTGCCCTTGCACTATACCACAGCCTCAACACTGAGGCAGAGTTCTAGAACTAACCCATCGTATTCAGTTATGAGCATGAACTAATTCCCAGATGCATTCTGCATGTCTCCTTTCAGTAGGTTTTCCATCCTCCTACTGCTGTTCCCATTCTCACATTCTTCTACTCCTTCCCTCAACTTGTCCTCCTGATTTGAACACTCTTGTTAGCAGGACTGATGGTGTGCATCACGCAGCATACTCTAAGACCCAAAATCTCAGTGGTCTAACACAACAAAGTCTAATTTTTTTTATCAGTACAAGTCCACCACAGATTTGTAGGAGGACTCTGCTCATCTCTAGTGACTCCGGTACTCAGGTCGACAGAGGTTCCAGATGCTTCCGTGATAGTCAAAGTAGGACTCGTGCTCTGACTCTAAGCTTCCACTTGGCATGACAAGTATATCTTCCGCTTACATTTTATTAGCCAAAGGAATCTGTATGGTCACCTCTAATTTAATGTGCCTAAGAGACAAGAATTAGGATGTTTGTAGAAAGTCGTAATGGCAGCCTCACTGGGCAATGTGAATACTGCACGCCCCGCAGGGAGTTTCTGCCACACTCAGCCAAGCCTCCTCTAGGTATGGGCAGCAGGTGTACCTCATAGGAGTTCTGCTTCTGTGAGTCCTAAATCCTTGTCAGTATGATTGTCACACTGGAAGGTAATAGAGAACAGGGCCTCTAGTTCTACAGGGTCTGCTCATTTTTCTTTATTAAGCCTTCAACTCAGATCTGCCGAGGGCAATAAGCAGTGTCCTGACCAGAATCTATTACTTTTTGATAGAATTACCTTGGAATAATATTGACCACGGTTGTTTGTTTTTCTTTCGTATACAAGATGTTTTGGTGAGTTAAAGCAAGCTACTTTTCTTTCACAGCTTCACATCTGGGGCATCATACATTCTTTCCAACATGTGCATATTAAGCACTCCCTATGTGGCAGGCACTGTGCTCGGCACTGTGACGCCATGATGAGAAAGAAAAGATTACTTGTCCTGAGAGAGCTCTAACTGTGTTAGGAGAGGCACACACTAAGGGAATGATGACAATATGAATGTAAAATTCTAACTGCAGTAAAATGCCGTGGAGGGAAATTTGACCTGGTCTTGGTGGGGAGTAGACGTTAATTAGGTCGAGTGGTGTGAGTAGGAAGCGTACTGTAGGCAGAAGGCATGGCATGGGTGAAGGCTCGGCAGCAGGAAGGAAAGGAGGCATTCTGGAGTCTGCAAGAAGATCTGGTTGGGCAAATAGAGAGCCGTGCAGTTGGCATACAGGATTTGGTAGGCCTG
Source organism: Camelus bactrianus (assembly GCF_048773025.1). NCBI lineage: Eukaryota > Metazoa > Chordata > Mammalia > Artiodactyla > Camelidae > Camelus > Camelus bactrianus. Next base: position 73,876,995 of record NC_133547.1, read on the forward strand.
GTTAAGGATGACTGTCTTTATCTGAAGACCAAGTAAACTAGATTTGCATTTCAAAACCAGTGCTCTGGGAGTGGTACAGAAAATGGAGAGCCACAGGGATGCATGCTGAGGGCAATAAAAGGACAATCACATTGTAAAACAGGAGCTTAGACTAGGATGTGGTGGCAGAGCAGAAAAACAGTCACGGACAGTGGGGTTGGGAGAGGTACTCAGAAACCTTGCTGTACATGCAATAAGAAAACTAAGAACATAATACAGAGAACGTCTTTGTCCCAGCCCCTGTAGCACAGGAAGAAGGCTGCCATGTTGAATGTACTAATGGACAGTTTTCACATTGATTCCCATTCCAGGGGTAGAAACATGTGGGGTAGCCATGGGTACAAAAATATCAAGTATCCAGCTATGAAGGAAGATTGCTTCTTCCTCTTGTCCAAACACTCCTGGATGTATCAATAAGAGAACTGAGTAAATATCACACTTTGGCCCTCTAAATATTTCTCCAATTAAAGAGAATTTATTTTGCTGCTTATGTAGCTCCTGAAAAATGGTTTCTGAGTAGAGACACAGGAGCCTCCTGACCATTGGACAGCATTTCACAGCCCCACCACCATTGTCGTTTGACTGTTTTACCTGACTTCGTGGAGAAGCTGTAATTGCTCTTTATGATACAGAACTAAGTCTAAAAATTGAACTCTGGGAATAGATCTCTGGCCCATACTCTTAAAGTAGACCATATGCTTAAAATAAAAATTTTTGCATGATTTATGAGATAAGGTCACAAGATGTAGTCAGTTGTGACCGGATGTTAACTCTTCACTGATCCCCTCCCTAAAAGCAAAAAAAAAAAAAAAAAAAAAAAGTGCTTCCAAGTGAGTCTAGCCCTGTGTATATTTTCTTTACTTCCATAGTTCATTATGCGCACTGCAGTAATTTGTTGACAGTACAAGGCAAATCCATGATAAAACCAGAGAACTTCTCTAAAGTAAATATTTGGTGCTACAAAATAGGGGCTTTTTGCACATTAATCCAATAATAAAATGTAGTCTGCAGGAGGAACACGGAGCATTTGCTAATTTCCTAAATTGCTGTAGGTCACAGAAGCTTCTAATTGATTTGAAAACTATTTTTTTTTTTTTTTATGGAGAAGTAATATTCCCAGTCAGGAGGTCCAGCTCCTTAATACTGTGGGCAGCAGAGGAGGCCCCCAGATGCTGTGCACAGTGGGGTGAGGGGAGGAGATGGGGAATCAGCCTGCTCCAATCACATCCTGTTTCCAAAGGCAATCTAGGAGGCACAGCTATGAGAATGCCTGTGAATAAGCTATGAGAAGATAAAACTTTGTCCAGTGTGGGAGTCTGGAGCAAGCAAGAGAATGTTCCAGTTCACTAAGAGCTTACTGTCCCCATACATGCGTACTTTACAGCATTTCTAGACCTCAATTTTGCCCTGGAAACAGCTCAGGGGGCAAGATACTCAAAAGTAAGAGATGGGTGGCTGTGTGCGCATAGCATCAAGAAGGGAAGATGTGCAGATACACTAATCATTGCACGTGGGCACAGAGCTCCCCTTGGAGAGCATTGGGATGGGGAGGCTCATGTGCATAAGAGGCCTGCTCTCTTGTGGCGACCCAGAGGAGGTGACAGACTCAGGAGGCTAGGGGAATAAAAGAGAGCTTCTCAGAAAGGGCAATGCTTTGAGTTTGCAAGCTGGGGTAGGAATTTACTAAGAGAAGATTTTTATTCATAAAGCAGTGAACTTGATCAATAAGCCATGTAAGCAAGCTTACCGCTACAACTCTGTCATAGATTGATGGGTGCAAGGAGATAGGATTAAAAATAGATACTATTTGCTAAATGCTTACCATGTGCTAGGCACTATGCCAAATGTTTCCTACACATTGTTTCAATTAGATAGTGTTAGCCCCTGGTGTTGATGCAAAAACTGAGGTCTAGAGAGGTTAAACAATTCTCCCAATCAACACGGCTTGGTAGAAAATTTGAACTCAAGCTCCCTATATGTAGAGTTTTATGCTTTAACGCAAATATCATCCTGCCACTCAAGCTGATTGCCAAAGCATCTTGTGGCTGGAGATAAAGGAAGTTTCATGGGTTTCTGAACCGAAAAAGATTTTTAAAAACTAAGTATCGTTAAAACAAAATTAACACTGGCTACTGGGAAGTCTATGACCCTTGGTGACTGCCGCCACAAAGCTGCCATGTTGATGTAGCAGTTCTGTGACTCTATGGCGGGTTCTATAACCCTTGGCTTAGCAGTGGCGGTCTGAACACTGCTGACTGAGGAAGGATGGTTCCAAGGGGCCGATTTAAAATGAGTTGAAGGTGTATTTAGGTCAGATCTCACTCTTGTTAATGGCATGTATTTTCTTACATCTTGTGACTCCTTGCTTCGTTCTGCATAGCACCAACTCAGTAGACACCTCAGTGGGGGGAAATCCATTAACCTGCCTGACCAGCATCATGTTGAGACAGGCAAAATAGACCCTGGCTTTCTCAATAGTTCTAGAAGATTCACAGAGCCCAGATTTAAAATGTAGACAAATGAAACTCAGTCCGTGTAGCTCTAATGGGAACACTGAGTCACCCTTCTTTCAAATTTCGAGGCTTTCTTTTCAGTGAAGTTTCAGCGAGGTTTTTTAGTGAAGTCTCTCGCCAGGAATGCCAGAGCCCCTTTGTATCAGGAGAAAATTGTCTGCAAGAAAAATTGAGGTTTGACAATAGAAGGCCAGATGCCACACTTTGTAAATAATAAAAAAAAAGAAAAGCATGCAATGCAGCCAGCTGTATCATATAAACTCAGGTTTTTATACCACACTGTTGTGTTCTGTGTATCCTCATTTGCTTCCAACATCTGTTCATCCCTGTCCATTCCTCCCATATATTAGTTATAATTACATACACAGGAACTTGTTTATGAAGCTGAGAAACTGACCCAACCGCACTGCTTTGGTGGTTCTCTCGCATGCTTTGATAAAGACACTGATGATTCTTTTTAGGAATTAAGCTTAGGCTGATTTACTCTGGAGTGCAAGGCCAAACCCAGATTTGTTTGTCATCTTCCTGAAGTGGAGAAGTGCTTCTTTAATTTCTTTCATTCTTCGTTTCCCAAAACAGCCTGCTGTCTCCTGGACTCTCTACCTTTGCCCAGTTCATTCCTTTTACATCTTCTATCAAATTGTTGTTCAGTTCCAATCTCTCCCTAGCTCCCCAAGTAAAAGAAATCTTTTTTTCCTCCAAATTTCCATTGTTCTTCATATCTGTCATGCCTATTAAGTACATAGCCATTTTTTTCTTGAATTATATTATTTTGTTTTAAGTCATTAGTTATTGGTGAATTCCAAAAAGTAAAAAACTGTGAATCATATGTCTCCTGTGGTAGCTAACACAGATTCTATGAATAATACATGTTTTAAAATAGTCTTTGAATAAATTAGAAAAGGGGATGTGATCTAGTAAAGAACAGATTTTTCAAAAAATAAAAATTGAAAGAGCTTGTCAACTATCAGTTTATGCTTAGATGTAGTCTGGAGATAAATTTGTAGGCCCAGGTTGAGAAAAAATTTTAAAGTCGACAACATTTAAAAGTAAGAAAATTAAACACAAATCTCTACATTTCTGGCTTCAACTGGTAAGTCCAAAGATGGAAAATGTCCAACACTTCCCTGTTTACACGGGGTATGTATGTGGTTTGCACTTTGACAGATCTTACCTGGCACATTTCCCCCATTTATTTTACCTGCCTGATCTCTGTAGAAATTTGAATTTATAATACTTGCAATAAGATTACAGGTTTTTATGATGTATGATTATTGTTATAACAAACTTCCCTTCAGACTAGTTTGTATCACACCAAAGCACCCACTGAGAATAATTAGAAAAGCTGGATAAATGTTTTAGAAATCCATCTGAAAGCATTGGAGTGTTAATGAGGCAACCAGGATTTAAAGAACTGTGGTCTTGGAGAAACGGGAAATGCATTGAGTTAAATCTGAAAATCTTTAGCAGTTTTCTACATGAGGCATTTGCTGATTCATAAGCAGCAAGAGGGAAGAGAATATAAACTAAGTAGAAAACAGCAGCTACAAGGAGAATTTGAGCAAAAAATTTTGCTCAGGAAGATACAAATTGGGATTTAGAACCTGCAAGGTAGCCAGACTTTGAGAGGCCACAGTCTTAGAGAAGAAACTGTAGAGAAATCAGTTTCATATTCCACGTGGCTTTTTCAGTTGAGGCATTTGACAGTTTGTAATCAGAAGCCCAGAGGCTAAGAGGCTGGGCAGAAGTTTTGACAGTCTTCTGGTGCCAGGGAGGCAAAATTAGAATTTGGAGCCTTCCAGGGAGAGAAGGACTTTTGGTAAACATCCCTGGCTTTCAATGGGTACCACTGAAATGGCCACATCCTGGGGGTAAGGGCAATTCAGAAGTGTCTCAGTTTCAAATGTGCTTCATTCTAGACTGCACTAAGGTGATACGCCCCTACTCCAACTGCCTGATAAAGCGAAGTAGAACCTCTTTGGATGTAGATGACATCACCCAGAGCCTCTACTGATTTCATACACAATAAATGTCAATTACTAAAATATCACCAGGCTACAAGGACACAGTACTACATAAGAAAATTCAAAAGAAAAAAAAGCTGACAATGACACAGATCCATAGATAATCCAGATATTGATGTGTTAAGACACAGACTTTAAAATTATCGTGCTTAATATATTTGATAAAGTAGACAACAGGATGAAGAATATCATCGCAGAATTGGAATCTATAAAAAAAACAAATGGAAATTCTGTTACTGAAAAATAATTGATATTAAGAAGTAATAGATAGGTTGAATGGCAGATAAAACACACTGAAAAGAGAATTAGTGAAATGGAAGGCAAGTCAGTAGAAAATATTCAGACTGAAGCATAGAGAGCAATAAAAAATGGGTAACACATACAAAATCTAACATATATATGTAACCTGAACTTTAGTGAATAGGAGAGAAAGAATGGAACAAAAGCAGTATTTGAAAAGATAATGACCAAGGATTTTCCCAAACTGAAGAAAACATCATGCTATAGATTATTTAAACTCTATAAACCCAAACAGAACCAGTATAAAATTAAAAATAAATAAAAACAAAGAATACATGCCTAGGCTCACAGTAGCAAAGCTGCTGAAAGCCCACAACAAAGAGAAATGTAAAAGCTGCTGACTGGCAAGGGGACAGAACTCTAACCTGCAAAGAAACAACAGCAAGACCGACAGCAAATTTTCAACAAAAATGACGCAAGTCAGAACACAAAGGAAGACATTTTCAAAGTGCTAAAAGAAAAAACTGTCAGGGGATGGGTGTAGTGCTGTGGTAGAGTGCATGCTTAGCATGCATGAGGTCCTGGGTTCGGCCCCACAGTACCTCCATTAAAAAAAAAAAAATGTGTTGAGTATCTCAAGTAATAAAAAAAAGGAAAAATTTGTTAAGTTAGAATTCTATATTAAGTGAAAATATGCTCCAAAAATGAGACTGAAATAAAGACATTTCCATACAAACAAAATCTGAAATAATTAGCCAGCAGCAGACTTGTAATAAAAGAAAGAGTAAGGTATTAGTGGTCAAGGAAAGGGTTATATTTTTCAGTCAGATTTGAAACATAAAAATGAAGGAAAGCATGAAAAACAAAAGAAAAAACGCACAAATATGTGGGTGATTAAATTAATATCAATATTTTATGGAATTAAAAATGTAGGAGAAATGAAAAGCATAGTAATTATATAAAATTAATGAGACGGAAGATGCAATTAAAGTTTTCTAAGATCTATGTGTTAAGCAGAAGTTGGTAAAAATACTAACTTACTGTTCTCTATCAACAATCCATATTATTAGGGTGGGAGGGGATATCTCAGTGGTAGAGCACGTGCTTAACACGCGTGAGGTCCTGGGTTCAATCCCCAGTATCTCCATTAAAAATAAATAAGTAAATAAATCACCCCCCCCAAAAAAAAACAAGAACCACAAAAAAGAATCCATCTTATAATATCCAGTTTAACTAATGAACAAACAATGAAATTATATATAATCAACAATTAGTGGAGTGAAAAATGGAATAGTTCAAACTACTTTATTTATCCAAAAAGAAACAAGAAAGAAGATAAAAAGGAACATAAAACCTGTGGAATAAATAGAAAACAAAAACTAAGATGGTAGATATAAACACATATGTCAGTAATTACATTAAATTTATTCAGACTAAATGTCCCAGTTAAAAAACAAAGATTGTTAGATTGAAAAAACACTCGAAACATAATTATACACAGCTTGCAAGACAAATCTAAAATGCAAGGTTATAGATAGAGTGAAACAATATGCCATGAAAGACAGACCATTCAAACACCAGCCAAAATCTGGCATAGACAGACTAATATCAGAAAAGTAGATTTTAAGCAGAGGTGCATAATAAAGAGGGATACTTCACAATATTAGATAATATATTAGGAAGATAGAATAATGCTAAATTTTTATGTATCTAAAACATAACCTCTGAATATAAAGCAACTATCAACAGAACTAAAAGGAGAAATAAAAAATAAGCATAGTTGGAGATATTAATATACCTTTCTCAATCACTGAGAGATGGACATTAAAAGTTATAACATGGGAGAACTGAACTACATGATTCACTTATTTCTCCTAATTAACATTACAGAACATTGCACACAGACCTGTAGAACAGCAGAAATATATATTCTTTTTTTTTTTTTTTAATTGAAGTATAGTCAGTTACACTGTGTTGATTTCTGGTGTGTAGCATAATGTTTCAGTCATACACATACATATACATATTCTTTTTAAAGTAGACACTGAATATTTACCAACCCATACTGCATCATAGAGCAAATATCAATGAAGTTCAAAGGATTGATATTATCTACAGTATGTTCTTTGACCACAGTGAAATTAACCTAGGTTTTTTTTTTTTTTTTTGAAGTTATTAGAAAATCCTCAGATGCTTGGCTATTAAGCATCACGCTTACAAATAACACATGGATCAAAGAAAATGTATGGATAAATGTGTGTGTGTTCTGACTGCTTCACCAATCGACTGTTCCCCTTGTCTCTCTCCCTCTCCTCAAGCTTCCCTATTTCCTGAGAGACGATAATATTGAAATTAGGTCAATTAATAGCCCTGCAACGACCTCTAAGTGTTCGGGTGAAAGAGGTGCATCTCTCTCACTTTCAATCGAAAGCTAGAAGTGATTAAGCTTAGTGAGGAAGGCTTGTTGAGAGCTGAGGCAGGGCCAAAGCTAGGCCCCTTGTACCAAACCGGGAGCCACGTTGTGGATGCAAAGAAAAGTTCTTGAAGGAAATTGAAAGTGTTACTCCAGTGAACATACAAATGATAAGAAAGCAAAACAACTTCATGCTGATATGGAGAAAGTTTGAGTGGTCTGGATAGAAGATCAAACCAGCCACAACATTCCCTTAAGCCGCAGCCTAATCCAGTTCAAGGCCCTAACTTTCTTCAATTCTGTGAAGGCTGAGAGAGGTGAGGATGCTGCAAAGAAAAGTCTGAAATTGGTAGAGGCTGCTTCATGAGGTTTAGGGAAAGAAGCTGTGTCCAAAACACAAAAGTGCAAGGTGAAACAGTGAGTGCTGATACAGGAGCTGCAGCAGGTTATCCAGAGGGTCCAGCTGAGCTCATGAACAAAGGTGGCTCCACTAAACAACAGGTGTTCAGCGTGGATAAAACAGCCTTCCATTGGAAGAAGGTGCCATCTAGGACTTTCATAGCAAGAGAGAAGTCAATGTCCTGGCCTCAAAGATTCAAAAGGCAGGCTGACTTTCTTCTTAGGGGTTAATGCCTGCACTAGGTGACTTTAAGTTGAAGCCAGTACTCATTTACCATTCCTAAAATCCCTGGACCCTCAAAAATTACACTAAATCTACTCTGCCTGTGCTCTATAAATGGAAAAACAAATGTGGACAACAGCACATGTATTTACAACAGGGCTCACTGAATATTTTAAGCCCACTGTTAAGACTTACTAGTCAGAAAAAAAAAAATTCCTTTCAAAATATGGATGCTCATTGACAATTCACCCAGCCATCCAAGAGCTCTGATAGAGATGTACAATGAAACTAATGTTGTTTGTAGGCCTGCTAATGCAGCATCTATTCTGCAGCCCATTGACCAAGGAGTAATTTTGACTTTCCATTCTCATTATTTAATAAATACATTCTATCAGGTTATAGCTGCCATAGATACTAATTCTTCTGAGGGCTCTGGGCAAAATCAGTTGTAAACCTTCTGGGAAGGATTCACCATAGATGCTATTAAGAACATTCATGATTTGTAGTAAGAGGCCACAGTATCAACATTAACAAGTATTTAGAAGACACTGATTCCAGCCCTCAGGATGCTGGGAGGGGTTCAAGATTTCAGTCAAAGAAACAACTGCAGATGTGGGGAAAATAGCAAGAGAACTAGAAATAACAGTGGCACCTGAAGATGTGGCTGAATTGCTGCCATCTCATGATAAAACTTCAACAGATTGGGAGTTTCTTCTTAGGGGTGATTGAAAAAAATGGTTTCTTGAGATGGAATCTGCTCCCAGTGAAGATGCTGTAAAGATTGTTGAAAAGGCAACAAAGAATTTAGAAGCTTATGTAAACTAAGTTGATAAACTGTAGCAAAGTTTGAGAGGACTGACTCCAATTTGGGAAGAAATTCTACTGAAGGTAAAATGCTATCAAACAGTATTGCATACTACAGAAAAATCATATGTGAAAGGAAGAGCCAATTAATGAAGCAAACTTTGTTTGTCTCATTTTAATAAATTACCACAGCCACCCCAATCTTCAGCAACCACCATCCTGATCAGTCCGCAGCTTAGCATCAAGGCAAGACCTTCCACCAGCAAAAAGGTTAGTACTTGCTTGGGCTCAGGTGATAGCAATTTTTAGCAATAAGGTATCTTTTGATTAAGGTGTCTGCATTGTTTTTTAGACATAATGCTATTTCACACTTAATAGTCTACACCATACTGTAAAGATAGCTTTTATATGTACTGGGAAACCAAAAAAATTATGACTCTCTTTGTTGCAATATTCACTTTTTTGCAGTAGTCTGGAACCAAACTCACAATATTTTGAGGTATTCCTATAACCAGTGGACCTTGGTTGCTCAAACCTTCAAACCTTTCACGTTCTTAAGAAGGGCTTATGTTCCAAGACTGGGCCTTGGCTGACTCCTGGGTAATGAGTTCTGAACCCTTGGAATATTCTGCCTGGTAAGAGTGCTTTTAAGTCTGAGACCTAGAGCCACACATTACCAGTTAGATCAGATAGTTTACACTTACAATGTAATTGTGGTAAACACCTGCTTTTTGGACTAGGGCCTGGAGTAGCTGAGTAGCTGAAGTCAGTCACGCAAGTACTGCTTGCCTTATGTCTGACCCCAATAAAAAACCATAGACACTGAAGGTCAAATGAACTGCTCCAGTTGATAACACTTTGCACATATTGTTGCACATTGTTGCTGGGAGAATTAAATGTAAGAATACTTGACAGCTTGCACCTAGTTTCTCTTGGACTTCTCCAAATGCACCTTTTCCCTTTGCTGATTTTAATGTTTCCTTTCACTGTAATAAACTACAACCACGGGTCCTTCCAGCAAATCATTGAGGCTGAGGGTGGTCTTGGGGACCCAAAAAACACAGACACACACAGGTTGCAAATAACTGATATCAGGAACAAAAGGATAATATAAAGTTACTCTGATAATTTAAAATTTAATAAATTTAATGTAACATGTAAAAAAGTCTGAATTAGCACCTTACAAAAGAGGAAATTCAGATGGCCAATAAGCATGTGAAAATGATCAACCTCCTTAGTCATTAGAGAAATGCAAATTAAAACTGCAATGAAATATAACTACATATACCAGAATGGCTAAAATTAAGAAGCCTAAAAATACGAAATGTTGACAATGATGTGGAATAACGGATATTTTCCTACATTGGGTTGGGTGTGTATATTGGTACAATTACTTTTTAAAAACTGTTTGGTGATCTCTACTATAGTTGAATATGCATTTAACTTAGGATTCAGAAATTCCTCTGCTGGATTTAACATAACAGAGACACATACACATGTGCACAAGGCATATATCAAATGTTCATAGCAGCATCCTTTGTAGTTAAAAATTGGAAACAACTTTAATGCCCACCACCAGTAAAATGGAAAAATAAATTGTAGTATATTCATGCCATGAGCTATTTTACATCAATGAAAAGTGAACAAAGTACTGCTACATTCAAAAACATGGATGAAAACTATGGATGAAACACAATTTGAATGAAAAAAAGCCAGACACACAGAGAAAAATACCTAATATGTGATCCCCTTTATATATGTTGAAAACATTAAATTAATCTATGTTGTAAGAAGTCAAGAAAATGGTAGCTTTGGGGAAGAGGTGAGCTGTGACTTAGAGGAGTACACAGGGGTCTTCTGTGGTTCTGATCGTGATCCATTTATTGATTTGAATAGTGGCCACACAGGTGTACTCACTTTGTGAAACTTTATTGAGCTGTACATGTATGATTTATGTACTTTTCTCTCTTTTATACTTCAATTAAAAAGTTTATTAAAAAGAAAAGCACACTGAATATGGATAAAGGTTAACAATTTTAGTCCCCATGGTTTCATGTTTCCACAGTGCTTGATGGAAAAAATGGTGTTTCTTCCTCATGGGGAGCACTGAGCACCAATTGCTCTCTGAAGAGCAGACAGAAGGAGCACAGAGCTTAGAGACTGCCTTCCACCATCAGGACCATGTACCAAAAATATCTTTTGTTCATGTCAGTGTTTAGACCAGGATGACACAGGTTGCAATTAAAAAAAAAAAAAAAAAAGATCTTTCCCCATATATTTCCCTTGAGATGAGAGTAAGCTAAGTCAAGGATGAAACTATTCATATTTTCTTTCCAGTCATTGAGAAACCCAACCACGATCACTAGAAGATGGTGCTGAGGGCAATAGATTGTACATTTGAACTTGGGGTAGTTGTGGGGGATGAATCAGCCATAATTGACATTGAATAAACTAACCACTAACAAAAGAAAAACTTCCATTGAGGGAATTCCTGGGAGAGACAATTCATTAAGTTTTGCTATTCAGATCCCTGCTGGGATCACTGTAATATTTATGCCAGTACTTCAGCTTTTCTGTGGTTTGTGGGAACTGCCACATGGTCTACCAATGATTGCTCTTTTCGCTTTAGGTTACCTGGAGTTAGTTTCTGACCAAAGAACCCTAGTTGACATACCATGTTACCAACTTGCACAGCATGGAGACCCCTGTATTTTGCAAGTGGGTGTCTAGCTGGCAAGCACACTTTTGGAGAGAAAGACAGTGAGAGCTGAGCCTCACGTGGCTTCCTCAAACTCTGTGATTCCCTTCAGTCCACAAAAAGTGCTTGCACTTTTGAGTTCATGTCACCCACCCTTCTTTTTCTTTTATATACACCCCAAGCTGTGCTATTTCTTCTATACAGAGCACACACACACACAAAACCCAAAAAACAAAACAAAACAAAGAAACTCAAACAAAACAACAACAACCAAAACATGGGATGCTTTTAGGGAAAGAAACTTTCACTGGAGTGAGTTAGTGAGGGAGTCATCAAGTCTTTTGGAAGCTTGGAGAGACTGACAAAAATGACTAATGTTTAGGTTTGAGCCTCCTTTGAAAAGGTGCAGTCTGGGATTTGGGAATTTGAATTTGCAGCAGTAGACAATGCCAGGTGCAAGAAATAAATCCTCGTCACAGCAGATACAAAGATATAACTAACTATAGCTAGCAGTAATAACATCAGCAAAAGCTGACACTTTCTGAGCACTTACTATGTGCCAGGCCCAGTGCTAAGCATTTTCTAGACATGATCTCATTGAATCCTCCCAATATCATGTCAAGATAGACTAGAATATTAGTTTCATGAGAGCAGGGGATTTTTTCTGTTTTGCTCTTTGTATCTCAAGGCACCTAAAAGAGTCCCTGGTTTGTTAGTAAAGAGTTGATGCTCAATAAGTTGGTCAAATAAATACGTTTACTCTCATCACTACCTCCATTGTATAGAAAACATGTGGGTTAAGTAACTTGCCTGCACGTAAAAAGTGATGAAGCAAGGGTATTGTTCAGGTTATAAGACTCCAGGAAGACCACAGTCTTAACCACAACCCTATTGTGAAGTTTTAGGAAAAATAAAAATGGTCAGAGAATGGAAAACATCTTGGTGGAACTTTGCATCCTATGGGTGCTGCTGATCCAAATCTTCTATGGCTTTAGAGCTGACCCCTTGCCTTAAAGCCGAATGATTATGCCCTCGGGATGTTGTGGAGATACAGAAGGAAACAAGTGTATGGCTCAAAACTTGTCAGGATGAGATGAATACCTGAAGGAACCTTGCTGATCCTATTGATGGACCCCTCAAGTAGTCAGTAGAACATGTTTACTGTTCACTTTTCAGAAACCACAGGAAACTTCATATTCAGATTAATTATAAAGTGACGACTATCGTGAGTTTGATCACTAAATTGTACATATTGAGGGAGGAAGAAATGTAGACACAAGTGGACGCTGGTTCCTAAGTAGCCATTTCCTTTGAAGATTTAGTCCACTGTGACTGAACCATATAGATCAGTGGCAATTTTATTCTCCCAGGGAACCCTCCCCAGCATTTGGATAAAGAAGCCACGTGACCTCCTTTGCAAGAATAACCAGAAGAGACATTAACAAATCTTACTGAAATGCTGTTTATGACATTGTGTCTAAAGTGATCTGGCAGCCAAGAATTCATGAACTGAAATGTTAAACAGAAAGTTAAAACCTATAAGGTAGCTTTATTCAGAGAGTGAGCTTCTGGGAATGTTTTAGGGAGTTAGGGAATTTAAGTGAATGTCAAACCTTGCTGTTAGAAATTGTTGATGTTGATTGATATTATCGATGTTTCTGTTTTTTTTTTTCCTGTATTATTCTAATTCCTCTCAGATGCAAATGACAGAAACTTGATTTCAACTAGTGTAAACGAAAATGATAATTCAGTCGTTCATGTAACCGACAAGGCTAAGGTTAGGTGGCTTCAGGCAAAGACAAGTTCCAGGGTTCAAATGATGTCACGAGGATTTTTTTCTCCTGCTTTCTTATATCTCTTTGTTCTACTTTACTATGTGCTTCATTCTCAGGCAAGGCCTCTCAAAAAGGTGGTCTCCAACAGCTCCGAGCTTACATCATCACTATAGCTCCCAATTTCAACAAAAGTCCAGGAATTTCATGTTATTGGTCTACCTTGAGTAACCTGAACATCTCTGAACAAAGACCATGACTAGACAAGAAGATAAAAGAACCTCCTCTAAGAACTTAACTTTTTACAAAGTGTATCTGACATCACAGACCATGTAGAAGTTTTTAAAAATAATTGGATGATTGCATTTCGCCTCTGGGAGCTATCTTTTTGATGGATATTATAAAATGAGGTCCTTATTGGTCACTACCTAACATCACTTAGCTGATCTAGACAGTTTTGGTTCCTTTCACAATTATAGGCTTGACTACTATAAACTGCTGGTTCTCCTTCTCCAGAAACTAGTGGGAATGATCACAGAGTCCTGGTGACCACAGTTAATAAGACAAGAGCGGGGAGATTAGACACTTGGCCAGAAGGTGGGGGCTCTGTATTTGGAGTCCCCAGTTGATGATCATTGTTTACTTTTAAATCTTTAGGCCTTGTGGTGTAGGGATAGCACAGGTTGAGGAATAAGATGAACCAGTATTTGTGTATCACCTCCAAGATCTAATATAAATTATTAACAAATCTGCAAAATGAAGATATTAACAGTATCTATCCTGCAAGGGTGTGCCTAGCTCCTGACAAGCGGAGCTTATTACTACTATCCCATCTACACAATACTTACCTTCATGACCAGTACCCTCTCCCTTTTCCATGAGTTGCAGAATTCTAAAAATAAAGAGTGTTCCCTCTCATAACTCCTCTTTCCCAGGACTCCTCAGTCCTATAGGATAACCTCTCAGAAAACTCTGAGTTCCAATCTTTCCTCTTCTATTTATTAAATACAGTGACACTGACCAAGATGAACTCTCTGGGCCTCAGTCTCCTCATCTGTAAAATAAGGTTATTTAAACTAACCGTACAAGGATGTAGTGAAGTTTAAATGAAATAATGTGTATAAGTCATCTAGAGCATCAAGGAGGCTAAATAATTTTCCTTTATCAGTTACTAGCATAGTATTACATACTGTGTTGCAGTTCTTGTTTTGAGCACTTTGTAAGCTTTAATTCATTTAACCCTGTTGTTTTTTAGAATTAACCTTACCATTATCATCATTTTACAGACAAGGAAAGGAAGTGTCAACTGGTTCAATATGTTGCTTGAGATTATATTGCTGGTATATGGTGAGAGTGAGATTTGAACCAAGGCAGTCTGGCCCAGGTTCATTATCTTAATCACTTTTTCCTCTCTCACCTGTGTCTTCCCAAAAAAAGATGGAAATACAATCAGAACTGAATGAGAGGGTAAGATACTATCCCAAATCTTCTTACTAGAGTCTGAGTCCATCCTAGTACTCAACAGTGTATTTGCCCAAGGAGGTATTTAGTTATAGGCAACTGTAATGTTTTCTCTAAGAGTTGCCATTACTTTCCGTGCCTAGCTCCAGGTAGTAAAGACAAGGATTCCTCTTAGAATATAGAGTAAATGCCCTCTGCATGTCTGTGATGCCCCTTGTTTTTAGAAACCATGTCATGTCCTTAGCAAAATGAATAATTTTACTCATTTTTCTCACCCTGCATTTATTAAACATTTACTATGGTCCAGACAGTAACTCTGAACCTTGAATGAGAAATCACTTTGGACCTCTTGTACCCAACTTTGAGCATTACCTAGGTCATATCAGCTTGCTTTAATGCCTGCCAGCCTTGCCCTGATGGGATGCACCAGTTTGACTTTAGAATATGTCATCAGTCATTCCAGTCACAAAACTTAAAACAGATCCATGTTTCAAATTCCTGCAAAATAAGCACTAAAAGAGTAAAAAGAAAAAGTGTAAAAGGAGTAAGATAATTTAGGATCTGCTTCCCTAGTGGTGGTCACTAAGTTATAATCAGAAGCCTTTTTGCAAAATGGATGAAGAAGGTGATGGTTACACTTACAAATACCTCACATGGTCCTCACTGTCATACACTTCAGATAACATACTAGGCTTGAGGAAATCACAGTTTTTAAAGATTTGAGAATGAATGTAGCTAACACTAGTTAAGGAGTTATAGCTTAGATTTAGAGTTAGAAAGTAAATATTTCACCTGTGAAAGTTGACCAACATTAATAAGCTATGCTTGCCATTTCAACAGTAGGGAAGTGCCCCTTTCTCTACTCTGTCTCCTGAAATGTATTTGTTTCTTAGCCCACTTGGACAACAGCATGTAAATTGTGGAAGACAATCAATAAAAGCTTGCCAGATCAAATGGTTACAGTTTACTAATTTCCCCCATGACCCTGTGTAGGATTATTCTGAAGTTTCTCCCTATTGAAATCTGGGCTCTGCTGTCTCAGGAGTGACCCCTCTGGTTGAGAAGACCATGAAGAACACGCCGCATCTCAACCATCTCCCGCCCACAGACCGGCCTGATTAATCCCGATTGAGTCTTTGGAAAGCACGCAAATATAAACTATTCATTCATTTCAAATTGGCGGGCGCCGTGGGGAAGTTATCGCATATAATCTAGTGTTAGTCTATCCACTGCATCATAAAAATTAATTTGTCTAATTAATGACATTAGTACTTCTATACATGCATAATTCATATTAATTGATAGGTCTGCCTAAAAAGAATACCTTTTGGAAGAAAAATGATCCCATTAGTGCAAGTTTAATCCAAATCAGGGCTGACAAAGCATGGAGCCTTCAAGGCGTATCTTCAGCTTTGTTAATTGTCATAAGCATTCTAAATTGATTATTCTTACATTAGCATGAGACATTTCATTCATCAATGCTTTGCTGTAAAGGAAATTTGTCTAATGGATTTGGGTAGCTCAACTAAATAAGTAGTATTTTTTTTTCCAGGGTAGCTAGAGGGGCATTTGGAGCATATTAATTCACTTATACTGGAGGGAAGAAAAATTAGCAGTGGAAATATATAGAAATATCATACAAAATTAGATTTCTGACACTGAATAATTTTTGTGATATCTATTTCAATGGTAATTGAGTGAGTGTGCCTGCACTTTTATTGCTTTTCTGTTTTGCAAGCTCCATGATAAACAGCTAATGTTAATATTTCTTATGAGTTATGCTCCTGCACCTGTTAGGGCCACAGGGGTATGAAGTGGAGGATGAATGAGATAAATATGCATTTTCGGGGGGACTGCTAGAAGGCAGAGGGATTACACAAAGATGGGCCATAGCACCATTTACCCTGGGCTTCTGGGAAAACCATTTCCACAGACACATGCGGCCATCTGAGCCATGAGAAGACAATAAACATAGATTTGATTGTGTCCCTGTTCACACAGACTAGGGATCTGGATATCCATTAAATTTGAGGGCCACCTCTTCATTTCTTTGGAGTCATCGAAGAATTCTTTTTAATGGCCAGAACCAAAATTGTTGGTTGATGGCCAAATAGTTACACAAAGCTTCGTTGGGATCCTCTGTTTGGGAAGCAGTAAGTTAAGAACGAGGTAGCCAGATGCATTTAACAGTTGCTTCTATTCTCTTTCTCAGCTGTGTGGACAACTACCGTTCTGTGTGTTTTGGTCGCAGTTGAGAAGTTCGTCTAGATGTAGTAGTACTTGTGCTGTTAGGGTCTTAGTTTGCCTGGGAAGTCGTCCACCATGGTCTTCTACTTGGAGTGTCTCCTTCTTCTCACCAGAGTGGATTTGAGGACTAGCCAATAGATTGGAGACAACACACCTGTGTTAACAGTCTCAGCGGGCTGCTCAGAAATGGTATGATCTCGGCCAAGTTGCTTAAAATCTTTGAGCTTCAGTTCCTAATAGTAGCAGTTTTGATGTGTTGTTGTGATGGTCATGTACGTGAGATAATGCACCCCTAAGGGCTCAGCATTGTGACTGGCACGTAACAACTTTGTGGCATGTTGAAACAGACGTTATTAGCTATTATCTGGTTGAACTAAATGGAGACAAAGAGAAGCTCTCTTGTGTGCTTACCTCTTTTTCTTATTTGCCCTTTTCTCTTTTCCTGGAAGATATTTGACTCTGACATTTTTCTGTAAAGCCAATTTCCCTTGAGTTTCAGAGTGGACTCTTTTGGTCACTTGGCACTCAGAAATTCTGGGCAAGGAAAAATTGCTAACAACCCTCCATCAACCTTCCAGAATGCTGTCACAGCAGTTGTTCCAAGTATATTGCTTACTTCAAAGCCTCCGTGCTCTTGTCAAAAGAACCAGCCTTGTCGAGTAGATAAAGCTCAGGTTTCAGATTTAGGGAAAGCTGAGCTAGAAGCCTCTCTCATTCGTTCATTCACTCATTTATTCAGTAAACACTGAATGAGTGCCCACCATCTACCAGGCATCGTGCCAGGTCTTGAGGATATGGACATGCACTTAAGGAGTTGGCATTTTAGTCAAGCTGGCTGACAATTGCCCAGAAAGCACAGGCATACAGAAGAGAATTCAGAGAGGGAAGTGCTGAGAAGGGAGGGAGAACAGGAATGCGGCGCAGGGTGGCTGGGCTGCAGGCAGAGGGGGAAGGGAGGTACTTGAGCAAGGACGGACAGGAAGGGTCTCTGCTGTGGAACGAGATCCATGAAAAGGAGCCATCCTTCCAGGCAGAGGGAATATCAGGTGAAAAGACTTTGCAGAAGGAAGGTCTTTGGCACATCTGAGGCACAGAAAGGAGAGTGTGACTGCCTTATAGTTGTCAAGGGGGAGAATGGCAGGAAATGGATCTCAGGGTAGGCAGGGACCTGAGTCCAAACGCATTCCTGCCATTTACTGATTGTATTTTCATGGGAAGTTTTCATAGTCCTCTCCAAGCCTGGATCTTCTCATCTACAGTTGGAAATGATCACCGTTGCTTTCTCACGAGGTTCTCTTCATGAATAAACAGGAGATCTCAAGATTATCGCAAAAATCTGGGCTCGAAAAATGTTGCTCCCTCATCTCTCTTTAGCTCCTTGAGTGCTATTTGGTGGCAAACATTAGAATACCCCTGTTCTGTTGAAAAGCCCTTGCTCAATCTATTTTGGGGATTTTACACAGTCCAGTAGACAGTTACGTACTTCCTTCTACCAAGGGGACTCTTCCTTTACTTGGCGACTGTGTGTCCCACTCAACAAGATGTGAGAGTCTGGAATAATCAGTGAGGACCAGAAGGAAGCCTGCTCCCCGCCTCTGCTGCAGAGCCGTTGCAGCCTTCCTCCTGGTCCCGTCTGTAGGTCGGTTCACCTTTCAGCATCCTGTACTCACTGCTGAATGTTCTTCTGAAATGTTTTTCGTAAACTCCTTCCAGCCCCCACATATCCCAAGATGTACTCCGTGATATTTCAGAACCAGAATAATTTCTTCCTTAGGCACTAATCTCCTTGTTCCAATAGCTACTGATTTTTCCACATCCATTTCAATCCATTCACCAAGCTCTCTGTTTAGGCGTCAAGTTTCAGCAGAAAGGAAACACTTCCTACAGTTGTTCATTTTGGTTTCCAGTAGACAGAATTTGGGAAGATAGAGGTATTACGTATCCCACAACTAAAATATACCAGATGTGTAGCTTTATTCTGGTTTTTAACATGTAATATTCCTGTTTTTCTAAATGTAACTTAATATTGCTTTCAACATGGAATGTGATACTCTAATTAGACAAAACATAAGCCATACCATTCCCTGAATATATATTTATACATAGACTAATGGAAGAGGCCAGGACAAATGATCTGTGTTAGATATTTTAAATGAAAAAATGAGGTTTATAGAGATAGATTTAATAGCTATTGAGGGAGTGCTTACAATAATTGGTTATTGTTGAAAAGAAATGTCAGATAACATTATTGGCATTTACAATTTTAATTAGCATGATCCCTGAGTCCAATATGTTATATTTTCCTTCTCTTAATTTTTTTTTTCTGGAAGAAATACAACCACTAGTCTTTCACAGTTATTTAAGGAAATGTTATTAAAAGCCACGATGCTGGGATGTACTAATAGTTTAATGGATAAAGAATATGGGTCATTTTTCATGTTAAAACACAGTCCTGAAATGAAATACTCCTCTCATTTCCTACAGAACCAGAGCAGCAGAAGGCACTATTTCCTCCAAGTCTTCAGTTTGTTCGAGGTTTCTAGTAGTTTTTGATCCTTGTGCCATCCATTCTCTACCCACTACCTTTGTTTTGAGGAAGACGGTGATTGGAGAGGACTCGGTGATTCCTCAGAGTGGAGGAACTGAACTCCGTGTGAGGCATGGCTGTGCAACTTACAAGGCAATGTATCTTTCTTTCTAGGCACCTCCAGAATTAGGTGTTTCTGGTTTATCTGCAGGTGGCTCTAGATATTTTTGGTGGCATCCTTACATGTCATTTTATTCTGCAAGGTGTTTAATAAAGCCAAAATATACATAATGACTAGAGCCAGCTCTAACTACCTCCACAGAGAGAAAATTTCACTTGTGATGTGTAGGGTCTGCTTCTCCTGATGGCTAACACTCCTAACTCATACATCAAGTGATCACAAGGTATTCTCTTTTCTGAAGCAAACATAATTTGGACATAGATGGGTTTTCAAAGACCACTTAGTCATGTACCTATTATGCTGTAATGATATAATAATAAATATATGTTTTTGGTGTTAATTCTCAGATTCTAGCCAGAGCTCCTGAAGCCTTTGAGACTTCCCAAGTGATAAAGGTGCTGGGAATATCTTTTGTTCTCGTATTTGGTCTTTGATTTTTATTCCTGACACCGAGCTCCTAAACCCCTTGGAATGTCTAGAGTGATAGGAGAATCTTTGGTTCTAATGATGTGACTCTTCATGACCCACTGGATAGCTGCAGAATGGAGGCTGGTCACCAGAAAGACAAAGCAACTATTGTAAGCTTGGAAATTTCAGCCACTGTCCTCTGGGAGGGGAGAGGGACTGGAGATTGAGCTAATAATCATGGCTATGTGAAGTCTCCATAAAAATCCCTGAACTACGAAGTTTGAAGAACTTCTGGGTTGGTGTATGTGTTCACATGCCAGGGGGTTAGCACATCCCAACTCCATGGGGAAAGAAGCTCATGAGTTTGGGACCCTTCTAGACCCATGTACGTCTCCATCTGGCCATTTATCTGTAACATTTATCATAGCTTTTATAATAATGTGTTTTCCTGAGTTCTGTGAAACATTCTAGCTAATTATTGAAACCAAAGAGGGGATTGTGATTATCCCTGATTCATAGCCCATTGGTTGAAATACAAGTGATGCCCTGGGACTTGCAGTTGGTATCTGAAGTGGGGGAAATTGTGGGACTGAGACCTTAACCGGGGAAGGAGAGGCAGGGGGCATGGGTCTGTGCTAACTCCTGGTAGACCGTCTTAGAACTGAGTTGAATTGCAGGACACCTCGCTGGTGTCAGAGAAATGGTTGGTATGGAGGAAAAAACCCACATATTCGGTGACTGGAAGTACTGTGTTCAGAGAATAGAGAACAGAGGAGAATGGAGAGTTTTTCCATTTCTACATACACACATATTTTATATGCTATATGTATCATGTATACCATATACTTCAATACCTTACTCAAACATAATGATAAATGGAATTTTAAATACAAAATTCTGAATCCAGGGAGAAAAGCTTCTGGATCACTCTTGCTTAGGGATTATCAGTGCTTGGGGATTAGCTGTGCCCCCAAATGCAGGTGACCTAAGACGATATAACTACTATGAACTCAACGTGTCACATTTGTTGGGGCTCAGGGGAAAGGAGACAAAGGCACATATACCATATGTTTAAATATTTAAAACTATAAACCAAGCTAACAAACTGCTGAGTATGATCTATCCTTGACAAATATACACCCCAAGTCCGCAGAGCTGCATGGTGGAACGTGGTAGTTCCCGGAGAACGAACCTCTTAGCTCTGTCTGTGGTGTGCGGTCTGTCCACCTGCTCTTCCATCACCAGCTTCCTCCCACGTCTCAGGGAGCCTCCAGCTTTTGAGTGTGGGCAATCTGGCCTCATTTCTGATTTCTGTCTCTCCCTTTTTGGAGGGGCCATGCTGTAGCTCCCCCTCAGGCCTAGGGGTATGCACGCTGAGTGTTACCATCCATCCTCAGGAAAGCAGACCTGCAAGAAAAGCAGAGTCCAGACTGATTGATCAGGGGAAATCAGGGTCCTGGGCTTGTGGAATGTGGCCTGGGGTTAAAACAGAGCTGTGCTCAGGTCCATCTCTCTAGCCCCAGTGGTATTGTGGCCAGAGTGGAGACACTCTCAGGTACCAGGCCCAGGGCCGAGTGTAAGTGGGATTGCATGACTCTTTGCATGGTTAAACTCATTATCCAGATGTCTTAGTCTTAAAAGCTCCCCACAAAATAGTGACATTAAAATTAGAGATGAGTTGAACATTTATCAAATTATCCAGTAGACAAATTGTTTCTTCACTGCCCTTTCATTGAATGGACCTGACCAATATAGTCCTTGTTCATTCCTTTTTAGGTGGGAGGGTAGGGAAGAGTAAAAGAAGCCCCAAAGATGTATTTACTGTACTGTGGGCTGGAGGAAAATATTACAAAGTGTTTGGAAAAGCCAGTCTGAATTTTAACTCTGATCAAAAAGCTATTTCCACTAGGCCTCAACCCAGGGGCTGATATCTTGTCCGCTGGTTGCACGTTCTTCCTGCAAGTTGGCTGTACGCTCTTTGATGGCATTTCTCTAACTTCTCACTCAGTAAGGCTCAAGGAAGTCCCACAAGTGAAGACTGTTTGTGTCAGTATCCAGTTTCTGCAAGTTCAGTATTGGTAGAGTTCCATTTGTTTTCCCCCTGTGCTTTCAGTCATTGGCATCAGAGTTTTTGATGATCTGAAGAAAGACTGAGCCCTTTTATTGGTTCAGAATCAGCACTAATTTTCTCTGCTTGGGAATAGTGAAGAACATTTGATAAATGTCTTGAAAGCCACATACTTCTTCTTGGACTAGAAGGTTAGATTCCACAGGCCTGGAATCCCTGGTGGAACTGGGTGGCTGATGGCAACATGGCAGGAGTTTGGGAGGACTGCTGGGGCCACTGGGCCACATAAACACTTAGGAGGCAGCAGGGAAAAGCAGGACAGAGTGGAGGCAGGACCTGGGGGCAGTCTGAAGCCTCCCAGTCTGTGGAGGATCTGGCTCTGGGTGGTTGAGTATTAGTTGGTTTGAAGCAGGAAAACTCGACACCCTCTTGAAAGAATATCTGGGCTGGATTCTCTCTGAAGGAGGCCTGAATATAGTAGGACATTACTCACCCTCCCGCACCCCCTGATCTTCTGGTCTTGTATGTCTGAATGAGACAGGGGGCTCAGGAAAATCTTTGCCCCAAAGTTACACTTTACAGAAGAGGGATCTGTGGGTATAGCAAGTCTATGGGATCCTATATGATGCAGGGCTGCCTCCCTCCCCAATCTTGTCTTATAACACTCCCCCCTTGTTTCCTCTTTCTAGGCATATGAGCCTTCTTTTATATCCCCCACAATCTGTGGCAACTTCTACCCCAGCACCTTGACACACACTGTTTCCTTAGGAATGATCTCTCTGGACACCACTGGCCCCCTTCCCTCACCTTCATCTTTGCCTTCTAACTCCCTTCCATCCCTCAGGCCTGAATTTAGGAGCAGCTTCCTCAGGGACCTCTGCTTATCCCTCATGTTATGTGAGGTCCCCTGTAACGTGCAGATTTGCACGGTGTTCTTGAACATCAACTTTGCAGCACTGTGTACGCTCATAATCATTTGATAAATGCTTTTGTTTATTTAAGGTCAATGTCACCTGCCAGGCTGTAAGAACAATATGGGACCACTGCTCAGTGCCTGGCACAGTGTAAGTGCTCCATACATATGTGCTGACTCAAGGGCCGACAGCCAAATGGAGAAACATATCTTTCTTTGGGAAGAGGCAGCCAAGAATGCTGGATAGGACTTTGGTCTGAAAGTCAAGAATCCTAGGCCCTAGTCCCAGTCCTGAAGTTAATTTCTTGGGTGACTTTGAATAGAGTATAACAAGAAAAAAATGCCTTGGAGTTCCTAATACCACGGCAAAGGAAGAGATTTAGAAAAAGAGAGAGAAGAGCTATTTGGTTCAACCATATAAAAATTACAAATATTTTACCTTTAAAACAAAACTTACTGAGGTGGCAATTTTATATAGTTTAAACTAGTGGAATAGAAAGTCTCTGTATAAGCCCCTTTCAGCTCTGTCATGGGGTCATGGAATTTTGTCTGCAAGCCCAGGGTCCCATTCTCAGTAGGTTTCCTTCCAAGATGGTTGGGTCAGACCATAGAGTAGGACACAGAGAGCTGGCTCTAACTAGCCCTTTTGGGCAGTGGTAGCCACTGCCCCGTAATCACATTCTCTCTCTCCTAGTCATAAACCCCAACTCTTCACTTTGAACATGCTTTGAAAAGATTATCTTTTTCCATGTTCTCACGCCTGCCCCTCGGCCTTTGTGAAGCAATTTCCACAGAAACGATGGTCTGCCACCAAATAAGAGTTTACTAAGAATAAAAATTGAATTTCGTCTGCCTGTTGACAAGCTGATTGATCTGGGGGCTCTCGTGACTGAATCCTCTCCTAAGCACATTCTCATTTATCATGTGCGAGATTGTTTCAGAATCAATACCAGCCCTGAGCAGACACGTCTCTGTTGGGGACCCGTCAGGCCCACAGCCTTCCCTGTAATACTGCTAATTTTTTTGACAGAATTATTTCAACAGTTAAATCGTTCTAGGTCTGTTATTCCCAGACTTTCACTGGAATTGTTTGTTGCAGTCATAATTTTTAATATATTTCTTGTAAATGCTACACCTTGAGGGGTTTGTCCTTTTTCTTATGAGATTAATTTCTTACCCCTGTTATCTTTCATCAAAAATCTGCGGTTGAGAGTGAGGTTAGATTTTTAGGATGTCATTCAGGTGCAACTCTATACACAACCTTCATCACAGGACAGGAGTGAGAGTAAGAAGGATTAGGTATAAGGCAACTTGACTTCACAGTACTGCATGGACTAGCTGTGTGGCTTTGGCAATTGTCTTTCCCTCTCTGAGCCTCATTTTAAGAAACTGGGTCAGATGAAGTCTTAAGTACTTGTCTGTGTCAAACAGACTATTTGTCCAAATCAGAAGCTGTAAACTGGAGGTTCATGGGTAGGATTCAATCTGCAGATGGGTTTCATTTGGCCTCCAAAGTATCTGTTTTTTGTTTGTTTAATTTGATTAGCTTTTTTCCTACTTTATTTTAAAAGTTAATTTGTTACTATTTTAAATTTACATACAGTACAACACATTCTTTTTGTTATACGCTCTTTTTGGCATGAGTTTTGACACATGCATGAATTCTTGCACCCACTGCACACAGGATACAGAACAAGTCTAACATCCCAAAGAATTCCCTCATTGTTTCTCCTTGATAATCAAGCCCTGCCCCTGACAACCACTGATGTGTTCTTTATTTCTATAATTTTGTCTTTTCCAGAATGTTTTATAAGTAAAATGATATAGTTGTATAATGTTTTGAGGCCAAATACTTTTATTTAGCACAATTCACTTGAGATTCATCCATGTTGTATATGTCAATAATTTCCTCCTTTTAAATAGTGTTCCACTGCATGCATCTAGTACTGTCTTTTTTACCCCTTCATCTACTGAAGGATATTTGGGCTTTTTTGAGTTTTTTTATGGTTATGAATAATGGTGGCATGAACATTTGTGTGTAGTTTTTGTGTGTGTGTGAACGTAAGTTTCTGTTTCTTTAGTATAAGTATCTCCAAGTAGGATTGCTGAATCTGATGGTAAGTATTTTTTTAACTTTTTAAAGAGCTGCCAGCGTGTTTTTCAGATGTTTGTACTATTTTTCATTCCTGCCAGCAATGTATGAGAATTCCTGTCCCTCTGCATCCTCACTGACACTTGATATTGTCAGTATTTTTTTTATTTTTATCATTCTAATAGGTATGTAGTAGTATCTCATTTTAATATTTATTTTCCTAATGACTAATGACATTTAGCATCTTCTGTTTATTTGGCATCATATGTCTTCTTTGATGAAGTGGTTGTTCAAATATTTCACTTGTTTTTTTAAATTGGTTGTTTATTTACTTTTGGGTTCTAACAGTTTTTTAAAAAATATTTTCTGGATATAAGTCTTTTGTTGAATATGTAATTTACAAATAATTTCTCCCAGTCCTTGGTTTGTCTTTTTAGTCTCTTAATTATGTTATTTATGGGGAAAAAAAGGTGTTTAATTTTGATAAAGACCCATCATTTTTTCTGTTTATCATTTTTTTCTTTTGTGTACTGTGCTTTTGATGTCATATCTAAGAAGTCTTTGCCTTACCCTACATCACGAAGATTTAATTCTGTGTTTCCTTCTAAAAGTTTTATAGCATTATGTTTTATATTTAGGCCTATGACACGTTTCAAGTAAATTTTATCTTTCTTTTGTATATAGATAGCCAGTTTTTTATAGCACCACTAATTGACAGCATTATCCTTTTTCCTTTTGAATTGTTGTCAAAAATTTAAAAATCAGTTGATGACATTTATGTACACTAGAGAATGTCTGTTTTTTTTGTTCTATTCCATTGGTCTATGGGTCTATCATTTCACCAATGCCACACTGTCTTGACTACCATTGTTTTATAATACATCTTAGAATTTGGTAGTGTGAATCCTCCAACTTTGTCCTTTTTCAAAATTGTTTTGACTATTCTGACTGTTTTCATAATAAATTTTAGAATTATCTAGTGTGTATGTACAGGGAAGCCTGCTGGGGTTCTGATTGAGATTGCATTAAATTTATTAATGAATTTGGGGAGAACTGACATGTTGACTATGTTGAATCTTTCACTCCATGGGCACAGTATGTCTCTCTGCTTATTTGGGTCTTCTCTGATTTGGGTCATCAGCATTATGTGGTTTTAGTATATAGATCCTGCACATATTCGTGTTAGATTTACATCTGTAATTTCATTTTTGTGAGCTATTGTAAATAGCACTGTTTTAAAATATTTTATTTGCAATAGTTTGTTCATTGCTAGTATATAAGAATACAATTGATTTCTGTATATTGATCTTTTATTCTGCAATCTTGCCTAACTCACTTATTAGTTCTAGGAATTTTTTTTTTTTTTTTGGTAGATTCCTGGTGATTTTCCCATGTAGAAAATCATACATGGATTCTTTTACATAGGGCTATTTTAATTTTTTTTCAAATTTGAGTGCCTTTTATTTCTCTTTCTAGACTTATTGAATTTGCTAGGACTTCTAGAACAGCATTGAACAGGAGTGTAAAAGTGGATATCCTTGACTAGTTCCTGATCTCTTATGGAGAAAACATTCAATATGATGTTGGCTGTAGGATTCTTCATAGACAGTATTTATTGTTTCCTTCTAGTCTTAGTTTTCTGAGAGTTTTTATTAGAAATGAGTGTTGAACTTTGTCAAATGCTTTTTATGCATCTATTGATATAATCATATAATGTGATAAATTGCAGTGATTGATTTTTGAGAGTTGAATCAGCTTTGTAATCCTGTAATAACCTCCACTTAGTCATCAATGTATTTTTTTAATGTAGCACATTTTAAATGAACACTTAGAATTTTTAGTTTCTCTTAAAAATTCAGATCTGGCAACACTGAGTCAGAAATCCTGCCTGGTGACAAACTAGAGTTGACAAGAGACTATCCTCTCATAGCCTGATAGTTGCCCTCAGTAAACCACAGTAGAGGTCAGAGTCAAAACTTATTTATCATGGCATGTGGACTCCGTTTTTTTTCTTAAAATAGAGAAATCTCCATGTCTCCAAAAAAGTAGAAAGCAAAAGATAGACAAAGTGTTGTCTATCTTTTCTATAACTTAAGCGAAGTCATCACTACTCCCAGGTGTTTTCTTATCCTTGCCTACTTCCATCCCAATTATCACCACCTTAACTCCTGTAGGTATTTAGACTGGAAATGCTAAATAAATAGTCCAGGTACCACTCCCTGTATCTGTCTAGTACACAACCATGCTAGACCTCTGAAGGGGTCCAGATTTACTGTAAGGGAACATCCAGCACAGAATTCTTTATGAGGTTTGCAACTTGGACAATTGCCTTACAGTGAAGCCCCATTTCATTTCTTCTATAACCAGTCATCATAGTGATTCCCAGATCCTAGTTTGATGATCTTCTATTTTCCCTACTTCATTTATTTTTAATCCAACTACCTATTTATTTACCATATATTTGATTCCAAAGAGGGGATGATGCATTTGTCCCATAGAGCAATTCCCTCAGAACATTCTTTTAAGCCTACAATAAAAACCATTTCCCAAAACAAGTATTTCTCTTTTGTGCCATTTTGTCTCACTCATGTTAACTCCTTCTGACTGGGGTGTCTTTTGTAGTTCTTCTTTTGTATCTAATGGTATCTACTAACTCCCAGCACTCTGAGCAACCTCCTGACTCTCAAAGGAAGAGTTAATTTTGCTCTCCTCTAGGTCTTGCTACCTTGTTTCTCCTGCTTTTGAAGTTCATCATACTGTCATCATCTGATAGTTTTAATCGTGATTCTAAAACTAACTTTAAATGTTTTTTATTGAAGTATAGTTGATTTACAATATTGTGTTAGTTTCAAGTGTACAACATAGTGATTCAGTATTTTTGTAGGTTGTATTTCATTTTAAGTTCTTATGAGGTAATGAGTATAGCTCCGTGTGATATACAGGAAATCCTTGTTGTTTATCTATTTTATATATAATAGTTTGCATCTGTTAATCCCATATCCCTGATTTGTCCCCTCTCCCTTCCCTCTCCCCTTTGGTAACCACAAGTTTATTTTCTATGTCTGTGAGCCTGTTTTTGTTTTGTATATAGATTCATGTGTATTATTTTTTAGATCCCACATATAAGTGATGTCATATAATATTTATCTTTCTCTGTCTGACTTATTTCACTAAGCATAACATTCTCTAGGTCCATCCATGTTACTGCAAATGGTAGTATTTCATTCTTTTATTAAAAGGCAAAAGGTGCACACTGTAAACAAAAAGATCAGAGTTTCTGAAAAGATGTACAGTAAAACCTAAGTTTTCCTCCCGCTTTTAACCCCACATCCCCTGGTACTTCTCCCCAGAGGAGACCACTTTTCCCAGTCCCTTGTATATCCTTCCTGAGGTCCTCTGTGAAGAGTATGCATCAGTTACACTAGTACACAAATTAGCATACTATACCCATTTCCTCACTTTGCTTTTCTTGTCACTGAAAATCTGTTTTGAAATATTATATATTGAAAATATATCTTGAAGATTTTTCTACTTCAGCACATTCATTCATCCAAACATTACTGAATGCCTGCTATATGCCAGCACTGCTCTAGCCTCTAAGGATGCAAGTTCGAACAAAAAGATACAATCACTACCCTCAGTGATTTATTCCACAATACAGAACAAAAGCATTATGTATGTGTGTGTGTGTGTGTGTATATACACACAATGCATATATTTATGTATATGTAATATACTTAATATATTATGTTATATAACATAATGTACATTGTGACAGATGGTACTGCTATAGTAGAAAATAAAGCCAGGTCAGGAGATAGGAAATGTTGGGAGATGGAGCTGCAACATTAAATTGAGTGGTCAGGAAAGGCCTCACTGAGAACATGACCTCTCTCCTGGGGCAGGAGTCCTCACCTGGTATATACAGATGACCTCCTTCTTTGTAAATCCAGCATAGTATTCTCAGTGTATGGTATATGGCATATTTGCCAATCCATGATTAAGAGACTTCTGGGGTGTTGTCATTCTACGGCCAATAAACAAAGATTCAAGAATTATCTTTGCAACCACTCTTTGCGTATAAGTACAAATTTGACTATAGTGGGGGAAAATTCTTAAAAGTATAGTTTCTGTACCAGAAGAAAATATTATGTGTGCACATTTCTGTGTTACCCATGAGGCTGAGTTTCTTGAGGATAGAGACCATACCTTAGACATCTTTGAGTGTCCTGAGTCAAGAGGGTGTTTTTAATTTGACCATATAAACAGCTCAGAACTGACAAGGAGCAGAATTGTTTAAGCATGGCTTTTCATTCCTCTAGTGAGCACTCAAGCTTCCCCAGTCCCCCAGACTGTATCCTCTAGCTTCAATGCACAGCTACCCCCTTGGACCTGCTGATCTGGCTGAACTTCATTTGGGAGCTTACCTAGGAGAATAAGTGAAAAATTTCTCCTATTAAGCAATGAACAGAATGTTTTCTCCTCTGCATAGAATGGACATTATATTCTCAGGATGTTAAGCCTTGAAGGCTCAGCCCAAAGAACAAAAAGATTAATTCACTCCACATACTTAAGCACTTTCAAACATATAAGTGTCTCCTTCCCAAAGCCCCTTTTTTGGGGTATCCAAAGGAATCTTACCTCAAGGTCAACGTAACTAAGAAAATCGGCACATTCCAAGGACTGTTGAACATTTAAAGTTAAAATCAGTTTAGGGAAAAAACAAAGTTCAAAAAACAGAAACTCTCCCAGAAAAGGCATGATGGATATGTAGCAGCTTAAGCCCTGATAATATTTTCAGAGGACGTCGGAACATTTACAATTATTCAGTGCTTAGAGCTCACTTGCTCCCTGGCATTATCTTTGTTGGTCATAAAGGGAAGTATCCTTGAAGCGGATAGGGAAATGTCATCTCATAAATATGATAAGCAAGCTCTTTGCTCTTAGTTTGGTTGAGGAGGTAAGGGGAGTATATACAAATAAGCAAGTCAGCTATAAACAGCTGGATGATATGCCTGCATTTTTAGGGAAGGCGATCCTTGCTGGTGTTCCCGAAGTCTGGTACTCCTGAGCAGAGCAACAAGAAGTGATTTCTATTAAGCCCTCGTATCTTATTATTTTTATAACATAAACTGCCGTTAGGCCTTCCCGCGGAATAGACGATGATGATAATTTACACATGCTGGACAGATAAATGATTCAATTCTTAGTTACAAGAGACTGTTGACAGTGATTACTGATGCTCATTTCTTTCACGCACATTATGTGGGGCAGGAAACTCCAGGTTTAGAGGCCTTTCATGTTTTTTCAAAGTAAATCAGTCACTCACATAATAATTATTTATTATTCCACATTGGCAGACAGTTGGATGCATTTATGACAGTTAAGAGCTCTAGACAAAATGCTGCAAAGTGGTGCAGCTGATAAAATATTTTACAGCACAGGAGATAGCAACAATAATTAGAAGGCCTTGGTGCACAATGAAAGAAAAAAACTGCAAGGTTTCCCCAGTGACTCCTGGCTGGTTTTCACCGATACCTTTGCCTCGTTTCAGGCTGAAATTCTGGTGTTCACCTAAGATTTGGATTCAGACCACCAGGGATCTTCGCAAAGGGCCTTCTTCCCTAAATATCATCCATCCACCCATCTGTCCATATATTCCATTTTCACTCATGCACCCACTTTAATTAAGCATTTTCTATGCTCCAAGTATCCTACTAAGTCCTTCATATAATCTTATCTCGCTGGAGGGACCCTTGCCTGAGAACTGTGTGAACTCTAGTTTTAATTGTAAATGGTGTACCTCTTCCAGTTCCCTGCCTAGCTGTACTCCAGATGTTCAGCAGAGTCAGGTTTCCACGAAAAGAGAAAATTTCATGTCTTGATTCTTTTGTCACAGTATTTGGTTAATGTTACTTTACTTCTTAAATCTGTTTCTTTTTGAAAACACATTGCAAAAGAAAAACCAACGGAAAGTAAGTTCCCTTCACATCGCTGATTTCCAGTTGGCCATCCGAATTATCTGAACAGTAAGTCCTGCTGTGATTCAACATATGTATTCCTAGAAATCACATTATGCAAAATCACACAAGAAAAGCCACAGGCCTTATGGGAAAAATGGGGGTAAGGGTACAACACTCTAAAACATCAATGACATGTTTTTTAAAAAATTAAAAACCATAGACTCTACTAAAAATAGCAGCAGAGTGTTAAACATGTTAAGCGGCTAAAAAATACATAAGTACTACAATAATATGGCACTTTGACTTGCAAAAGACCTAGAGTCTGCTTGTAGAAGTGGATGTTGGAAGGGATGTAGGTTGTGAGTTTCTGTGAATTAGTAAAAGGAAGAGCACCTGAAATCTGATGGAAACTTCAAACATGAGATGTGGTTAGGTGTGTCTCATAACACAAGGTGAGCCAAAGTAGCTGGTAGATGTCCAAGGCGATTGCACGTGTGGGTCTTGTATATTCCTACATGGCTCCCATGAGTAAGGTGCAGTTTTCTGTGTTCACCTAGTGTTTCTTGCAGAAGAAATTATGCATAAGAAAAATTCACATGATATTTGAATTGTTCCATAATAGAGCAATCACATTGGGAAAAAACTTGTGTTTTCAAAATTGCATACATGAGACTGTGTCTTTTACTTTCAAAATAAACTTTAAGGTAGAGTAGCTCCTTTTTTAAATGTTGAAAATACATAAACATAGAAAATATGTGTTACCTTTAATCCCAAAATGACCACAGTGGTTTTTTTTTTTTTTTTTGTATCTGTCTCTATTTTTAAGATGTTTTATTTACATGTGTAATTAACCTTACCTGAGAGAGTCTACCAAAGGAATTTATTGAATTCAAGTAGAGTTGTTTCCATGATAAATGATAATACTTCCTAAAGAATTTGTTTTATAGTTTCAAGTTTTACATTTAAGTCTTTGCTCTATTTTGAGTTTATTTTTTCACATGATTTGAGAAAATAGTCCAGTTTGATTCTTTTCCATGAAGCTATCTAGTTTTCCCATCATCATCACTTTTTACTGAAGAGGCTGACTTTTCCCCATTGTATATTTTTGTGATAGATTAATTGATCCTATAAGTGTGAATTTATTTCTGGTCTCTCTGTTTTGTTCCATTGATCTATGTATCTGTTTTTTTTTGTACCAGTACTATTCTGTTTTGATTACTGTAGCTTTGTAGTATAGTTTAAAATCAGGGCACATGATACTTCCAGCTTTGTTCTTTTTCAGGATAGCTTTGGCTACTCAGGATTGGTAGCTAACGAGTCTAGAGTTTCTTTTTAGGGAGATAAAGTTGCCCTAAATTTGCACATATCTATGAATATACTAAAAACACTGAATTGTATGATTTAAATAGGTAAATGGTATGGTATGTGAATTGTACCTCAACAAAGCTGTTAAAGAATTAACTTTATTTTAGGTTTTATTCCTATAACATTGTGAAAGGAGGCACCCAGATCTCCATGTTCTTTGAAGTTCATTATTGTGATAAACTGAGCTGAGTCTGATGTGTGGAGGGATGATCTTCAGAAATCTAGATGTTTGGATGCTATTCATGTTGCTCTTCCACAGACAAGTCTGCTGGTCCCTTTCTGCTGTCATCTCTCTACTGGCATCTTGCCATCTTCATTTTAGTATGTTCCATGGCTGCCTGTGGTATGTCACCAGTCTTTTCAAGAAAAGCATATGGGAGGCTTGTTTTCTGAACTTTTCTATATCTGAGAATACCCTTCTGTTGTCTTCCCCTAAACAAGACAACTTAGGTGGGTAGAAAAATATTAGGTTGCCATCACCTCTTCTCTCCAAAGTCTGTAGCTTTGATAATGTTGTTTTTGAACTTTAAAAGTTTCAAAGAAATTCAAGAGCAGCCTGATTTTGTTCCTTTGAAGAACTCATGTTTATTGCTTGAACACTTACAGTAATTTTCTTTGTACTTAAAATTTGGAAGTGTCATCAGGATGAGATTTATCATTCGTCTTCTTCACTGATTTTTGCTGGATGGTGGTGAACCATTCTGATACGCATGTGTTTCATCAGCTCAGCTATTTGGATGATTTGCATAGTTCCAACTGTTTTGATTTCTTCCCTTAGAAGACCTTTTAAAAAATGTCTTAAAATTTGCCTCTCTATTCTTTATCTTCCACATCTATTATCTTGAGCATTGTTTTTCTTTTGGATTTTTGGGGGAGCATCTCAGTTTCATCCTCTGCCCACTGCCGTACTTCATGCTGCCCCAGTTCTGCCTTCACTGCCCCTTGTGAGAGCTTGTGCTCTCTAGTTTACATTTTCCTTTCATCTTAACCTGTTCTGGTCTTTATGACTTTATACTTCAGCTTCAAAGAAGCTATGGCTTATGGTTGTCTTCTAAATAGAAAATAGTTTTCAAAGGTTATAGGGCTTTTATAGTAAATACTTTCCAAATTCTGATTTTTCCTTTAGGTCTTCAGAATAGCAAAGCTGTATTTTCTCTTCATTATTTCACGGGTTTTAATTTTTCCATGGACTCAACCGCAAATGACGTAATAGAGTTCTTAAAAGTACAAACTCAGATATTTAACTGTCTGCATTCAAATCTTAACTCTTGCAATTACTCTCTATGTATCTTTGGAGTAGTTAAGTATACCCTTCTAGGATAAGTTTCATCATTCGTACAACAAGAATAGTTATATGCCTAATGGAGTAGTTTTCAGTATTAAATGAGATAATACATAGAAAGCACTTAGCACAGTGCCTGACGTGTAGTGAATATGAAAAAAGATTTTTTTTTTTTTCCAACTGAGAAGAAATCTTCCTGGTTCCAGAGTATAGCAACAAAGTGTATGGACTTTCTCATTGGTTCAGCTTTCTCTACATGTGAGTATTTGTTGAATTTGTTGTAGTGTCTAGAGCTAAACAGTAGATTGACGTGGCCACCACCTAGCAGATTTTTATCAGCTGTGGCCCTGTCTGCTGGGGTTATTTTCCTTCCTTCAGTGCTTAGGTCTGTGATGCTTTGGGCAGATGGGATGCATGTACATTACTGTCACTGATCGTCCTATCTTCTCTTTATGCATGACTACTGCCTGGGCTGATGTATTATTTCCAGTCTTCCATCCCCTTTTATATTCAGGAATTCTCTAGAAGTTGTAATCTATGGATGGAGATCAAAGGAGAATCATTCACAAGAGCTGATGAAATATCCCCAAGTCTAGTTGTTTCAACTAGAAATACTCATGGAAGTAAAGAGACAGCAGTTTTCTGATTGCTGTCATCCTTGTAGTTCTGAACCAGTGAAAGGCAGCAAAAGTGGGATGAGAAATCTTTCTATCCTTGGGTTCTTCAATCCTGTTGTGCTGCCTTTGTGCTAGGAAGAGTTTCTTCTAGATTCTGTCTACAAGTTGTTGTTGGTGGCGTTCTTGCCTTCTGTCATGTTTCATTCAAACTCAGAGCCAGCAAAAGAGCCTGAACACGTGTGCTGTTGAGTCCTTGTGATTTTCATTGAGGCCAGAGAGTTCTTTTGAGTGGCTAACTGTCTAACCCTTGCAACAGTCTCACAGAGGCCACATTCAGAGGGACTCAGCTGTCCTTAGATCAGAGAATCTCAGAGTTGGACAGGAAGGTAGCAATTATAGAGCCTAAGATACTGCCTGGTACTCAGATCCTCTTTACAACATCACTTTCATATGGCCTGTCTCTTTTTGAGATGCTTTCTGTGACAAAGCTCACTAGCCATTAGTATGGTGCATTTCACTATTGGGCAACTCCCTTAACCAAACTGACATCTGTCCCCTATGTGTGGTCTTTGCAATGAAGGAGAAAGTTATTGTACTGGTGAAGGATCTGTGCAGGAAATAGAAAGCACTCTAGCTATTATAATCAGAGAGATATTTAATAAAGGGACTTAGCTACTTTGATTTTTTTCAGTTGAGTGGTTCAGAAGTCAGAGTGTTGATACTAGTGTTTTTTAAATTTTTAACTTTTATTGAACTGTAATGTACATACAGAAAATACCATTGATTTTTTTACTTCAGGATCACCTGATAGGAAACTGCTTCCCCACAGCTGTCTCGCACCCACAAATCTGGTTCCCAGACAATGGAACATAAAACGGGGCAACTGCAAACACACGTGCCCAGTGTAGTTTGTCTGTCAGCCAGTGTTGCCAGAGAATAGTATTTCTGTCTACCTTCTACCTTTCAAATCTCAGAGAATCCATTCCATTCCCAGAACTCAAATCACAGAATTCTGACTGCAAGTTGGTCTTGGAAAAGTAATTTTTTGATCTTACCAACCTCTTGAGAATGCATGCCAAGGGACAGAAAGCAGTATTAAGAAAGTTATCTAAGTGCTGGATGGACAGAGTCTCTTACCAAAATATATTTCTTTTAATATTTTTCATATAATCGACAGCAGTGGGGCTTAAGGGAAAAAGACCCTTGGTAAGTCATTAGTGTCTTCTGGGTAGCAGAAATGTTTAGCCATTGTAAAACATTAAGATCCAAGTTCAGAATACTTCTACAGATTTGTGTTAATCAATTTTCTGGATCTGATGAGTAAGGTATAACTGCCAGGATCCTGAGATTCAATAAGGAAAGTGGGGGAAGGGACGAGAAAGGAGAATTAAATGGTAATGAATACAGAGGTCTTGTTCCTCAAGAAAGGATAGCTATCCAATGCTTTACTTTAGGAATCTTCAAGAAAACAGAGGCAAAGGACTCCAAAGATGGAGTCATCACGTAGACTGTCAAGAATATCCCTTGATAGTGCGCATATACTTCAGTTTTGTACCAATAGGCAATGAGAGGCCACAATGAGCGACCCACTGGGACCACACTTGACCAGTGGAAAACAGAGTGAAATTTATGGGACGTCGAGGACCTTTGCCTATTCCCTTTCCATCTCTCTGGAGAGTAGCAGTATGATCAGGAAGTTTATTCACTTGTAAACACACCTTATTTTTAACATCTTAGTCATATTCAGCTGAGTTATCATTGCTTATGTTATTCAAATGACTCATTTCCTCTTGCAGCCTGCAAATATTAGACATTATCATATCCCATATCTGTCTTATTCTTTGTCTCCCTGAGGACCATTATTTAGTTTATCCAAAAGAAGAGTTTTAGAGGAAAATCTTACCAAAGGCCAAAAAAAATGCAAGAAAGGAAAAAGCGAATTGCACATGTAGCTTTTTATTTGAAGCCTCAGCACACTAGAAAGGTCCTGTTAGTGTTTGTTGTAGAATGTAGATGGATGGCAGCAATAAAATCAGATATAGGGAAAAAGCAATCAAATCACTGAGTAGGTCACATTCAAAATACATTATATGGGGCGGGGGCTCTACCTTAGGGCATATGTTGCTTCCTGCAGAATGCTTCTGAAAAGTATTCATGTGTCCTTCCCTTCAGCCTATATATGCCTGATTTGATACCACCTTTCAAATCTTCCCCTGTACGCAAACTGTTTTCTTATCGTTCCATGAAATCTTATGCTCACTTAAACATTTTTGTCTTTGCTGCTCGTAACAGATGCTAGCGAGGTCCCACCCAGATCCCTTTATCTGACCAGTGGGCTCGCTCACACTCTGCTGAGGTGCCTTGCTCATGAGGTCACCCCCTCCCATGAAGGGACCTCCCATAACCAATGATTGACAGACATGGGGTTCAAAAGGCCTGCCCCCTTCCCTTGAAGAGGAGAAATTCCGCAATGCAACTTATGCGTTAGAATCTGTATTTCATGCTCTCCTTTCAGGGAACATGACCTAAGACACTGCTAAAGTAGCTTTTTTTCTTTTTCGACTTGAAACTATGAGCCCAGGTCTTTTCTGCTTCTCCAAGGTAGTCAAGATCCACCTTAGTTTCCACTTCCTCCCAGAAACCTCCCTGCACTTTTCAGTTGTAGCTTTTCTCTTCCTTTCTCTGAGCTGCTGAGTCATTCTCAGGCAGTGATGCTGACTTAACTGCTCTCACAAATGCTGTCTTACAGGGTTAGCTGCTAGCTTATCATATATATAAATCGCAAGTCCCTCAGGCTGGACGCTGTTGAGGTGTGCTATGTGAGGTCAGTATATGGTGTCCTCTAGCTTTGTCCACAGTAGTTAGTTCCCCAGGGGGCCTTGAGCTTTCAAAATGAACATCCAGAGACTGAGCCATTAAGACAAAGAGCCCAGGTCTGGGATTAAAAGCAGACTGTGCATGGGAGACCCTTCTCCATGTGGACTGGTCCTTTTAAAAGCAAGCTAGGGGAATCACTTCTCAAAACAGAATTTTCTTTTTTCCCCGGAGTTTCCCAAGCTATTTTTTGGAAACGTAATTTTCTCTAGGTAAACTGAGAACAAAAGATTCAGTCTTCAAATGAATTTGGAGATACATATACTATAGCCAATAAAAATTCCAAAC
Organism: Camelus bactrianus; assembly: GCF_048773025.1. Lineage (NCBI taxonomy): Eukaryota > Metazoa > Chordata > Mammalia > Artiodactyla > Camelidae > Camelus > Camelus bactrianus. The sequence goes on from NC_133547.1 coordinate 73,914,406, forward strand.
ATACATCAAAGGCTCTGAAAAGTCCTAGAAGTTAGAAACAATCTGTCTAACTTTATTTAATGTAGCATTTGTCAATTTTATGTGACCATAGAATTCATGTCATAGCAAGAATTATCCCATGGAATATTCTTCCATGGAAATCCATAGGGAAATGCTAAGTGTGGTAGGGGTGGGGGTGGGTAGGATGGGGTGGGAGCTAGTAAGGGTCCTAGTCAACTGAGACTATGTGAAATTTACATAACCCATCCAAAATTAGTATGAGGCCAGTCATCTTTTTCTCTTTGATATTTATCAAGAGGAAAATAATTTGGCTGCAAACAGCATGGGATGTTTCAGCCTTTCTTTCATCCTGTAGATGAGGCACCTGGCAAGATCTGGATGTGTGGGGATTCAGAGTTTAGGAAACCCCACTCCACCCCCACCACCTACTGTCAGAGACCCTACGGCAACTTGGGATTGAGATCCTCCTTGAATGGGCAGATATGCTGCTTCCTGACTTATTGAAGGATGCATGTTGGTTTGGTATAAAGTCAACCATGGGAGACAGCAGGTGGGTTGTAGAAAAAATGGAGTCTCTTTTGTTCCAAGGACCACTGATCCCTAAACTCACTCCTTAAAATGTCATTCCAGGAGTCACATAATTTGTTCCTCACAAGGATCCCATAGAATCTATAAAACAGGTGTTAGCATTGTCCCCACATTATAAGTGAGGACTAAAGAAGGCCCAGAGAAAAGTCAGGTGTCTTGACTAGGTGATACTTCGTTCAGTTTTCCATCCATCCATCCATCCATCCATCCATCCACTCAGGAAATATTTATCAAGCACCAACTATCCACAGTGACAATGACCCACAGTTGGGTAGTTTCTGCCAAAGCCTGGTACCTTGCAGCCAGAGAGGAGGGGACTAGATGTGGAAGCAATCTTTCCTCATAAATAGAGAGGACCATATGAGTCAGTCTCTGGAGATGAGAAGCCTATGATATGTGCATCTTGGTTTCATCTAGAATCGAGACTGTTTGTACATGAGGAGTTGAAAAATTGTAATGTTCCTCCAACAGGCCTGCCTTAACCCATCATGGAGTTTGGAGATAATGGATGTTGGGCTAATGACAAGCAAACTGCCCTTTTTCCAGACTCCAGATCAAAGGTTCACAAGTTGACTCTCTTGTGGGCAGCAGATTAACTGTTTCTCCTCTCTCGCTCTTTGTATCTGTGTATATCCTGCCTTGAGTTTAAAAAAAAAAAAAAAAAAACATTGGGCAGGACTCAGGGTTAGTAGGGAGCCGTGGGGCCTAAGCCACTGTTTATGACACATGTCATATTTCATGGACCACGTCTGGACCCCACCTGCCTCCTTAATCTCCTTGGAATGCTGGTACTCCGTCTGTGAGCTCTGTGTTATTCTGATGACTTCAGTGGGTACTGCAGTTTCCAATTTCCTAACCTTTCTATTAAAATTAATATTTAGATTTTATAACTTTAAAACTGGAAGAATGATGGAAGCAGTATTTGATGTTTATGTCTCTCAGTCACGAAAATGCGCCCAGTCTCACTAATGCCGGGCCACACACATGTAGTCACAATAAATAGCATTTAACGTGTTTACAGTACGGAGAGGATGAGGAGGACTTCTGTTTTTATACTGATGGGCTCAGCTGGGCTGGGGATACTATTGTTTACAATGAGCTACATTTTTTGTTGTTCTGATTTACCCTCAAATTAAATCTTTATTTCAGAAACCAACCCCAGGGAGTCCCCGTAACGAGGGAATGTCATAAACAGCATTAGGAGAGGGCCCATAGCCGCTGCTCCTTGGTAATTAGTCCAAATGCCTCAATCAGAGTGGTTTTCCAAGTTTTATGGCTGCAGTTTGGTCACAGGTTTATTTGTAAAGAGCTGGTTTGGCATTTTGCTCAGAGTGGCCTTTGCCCTTTGGGGAGAGGTGCTGGGGGTTTGGCGACGTGGACCACAGGGGAGTCAGACTCTCAGGACTGCTTGGGGGTGATGCCCATGTTTCTTCTCACCATCTGTTTGCAAAGTAAAAATTGTCCAAATTTAAAGAAATTGGAAAAGGGAAATAAATATCTGGCCTTGGTTTTGAGGACACGCAAGGGAAGGGAAGGGGGGCCGAGGCTGGGACTGAGTGTGTGGGAGCGTTCCCACCCAGGCGGGGTGACTGTCCTGTAAACCCTCATAGGAGGGCAAAGGTCATTAAGAAGCCCCTGGCGCTCAGGGTGGGGCCTGCAGCCTGCTCAGCGCACCTCCCTGCCTACCCCGGTCGGTGGGAAGAAGGGAGCCTGGGCCTTAGCGAGGCCTCCACCCCACCCACCAGAAGTTCCCTTCAGTCTTCCCAGAAAAGGGACCAGAAAGCTCCCAGCAGCAGGGCCAGCTCTGGGCAGCCTCCCATTTTACCCTCACCGGCAAAGCAAAGCCAAAAATGCAGAGCCACAGCTGGTGCCCCAGGGCGCAGTACTCCTGCCGTCCTGCTGTCCCCATGAGGCCCGCTTACTCACTCAGTCTGAACTGAGCACCATGATAAACGTAGAGATACTAAGCCATCTTATTTTCTGAGTCCGATGGTGAGACAGGGGCATGTATAGGTAGGAGGCCCCTTAGAGCATGAAGGATGGGGTCTGACAGATGCATCTCTGGGTTTAGTGAAAGGAGAATATGGTTGGAAAAGTGCACAGTGGGGAGGAGTTCAACTCCATCAGCCCCTCCACACACAAGCAGCCATATTATTTATTTTAAAATAACATTTTGTAAAGCTTATCTCCTAAGCTGCCTAAGGCATCATCAGTCACTGAGTCCAAGGGTCTGCAAACTTCTGGAAGGGCCAGATAGTAAATGTTTTAGCTTCTGTGGGACACACGGTCTCTGTCATAGTCACTTACCCTGCTGTTAGGGGGAAGCACCCAGAAACCATACCTAAAGGGATGGGCGCAGCCATGTTGCAATAAAACTTTATCTACAAAATCAGATGGTGGGCAAGATCTGGCCTATAGTTAGCCCACTCGATTTAATCATGTATTCCCCCTCCTGTGTTAGCTTTACTGTTTCGTTAATCTTCCTCCAGCACCCTTCCTTCCTTCCTTTTCTCCTTCCTCTCTTTCTCCTGTCTTCCTTCTCTCTCTTCATTCCTTCCTTCCTTTTTGTTCTTTCTTTTAATATGAGCTACGCCATACACTGCGAAAGACACTGGGAATCCAGTGAGGAAAGAGACAGACATGGTCCCGTCCCTCATAGAGCTTCCAATAGGGAGTATTAATGAGTAAGCAAGTCATTAAAATAAAATACTGTAGCTGATGCTGGTTACCCAAAATCCACCTTCATTTCTTTCTCACTATTAGACTTCCAGTTTGTTCACTGTGGCAATGTCCCAGATTTAAAAAAAAAAAAACCCACTTTTCTTGCTTCCCTTGTGGCTAGAGGTGGTCATGTGACAAGGTTCTGGCCCAAAACACACAAGCAGAAGTTTGGCTGTCAGGCAGGTGGCACATTTGGGACATGAGTAAGTTGAAAGTGCTGTGTGTATGAGGTGCTGGTGTGGTTATGTAGGTTTGTGGGGGGTGGGGGTGGGATATGATAATCAGGACCACAGCCAAAGATTGTATGTTTCAGCAGCTTCAGGAAGACCGTTTAATCTCTCTCAATAAAGACTTCAATCATCAGTTGAAATCTTTCGCTGAGACCTCCTTTCCAATTTTGCAAATAGGGAAGATCTACAAATCTCCTGATTGCTAGTGGACGTCAGCTTGTTGGCATGATACTTAATTCTCAGAACGTAAGCACACAACTCAAATTCATGTATCGTGGGGGAGGAGTGGGACGGCTTGATGTAGGGGCCAGTGAAATGGAAAACTATACAGAAGATTTCTTGAAGGAGTTTAGTCCAGAGGAGAATTCTTCCAGAAAGGAGTGTCTCTCTCTGCATACCTTTGACTGAAGCTAAGTTACACTGCTAAGATGACAGAGACACAGTCACTTTGATTCCTTGACACTAAATTATGCCAGCTTTTAGAAATTAGAGCCTTGGCTTACATGCCCAAGATTGATGTACTCTTATCATTCATGGCCCATGCTTTTGGTAGCCAGTAACCCTTAGGTATTGCTGACTCTCAAGTCTGTTTTGTCTCCTTTTCCTACCTTCTTTCTTTGTTTGTTGATGTATGGAACACACTTTGGCTGCTGAACATTGCCAGGATGCTTTTTTTTTTTTTGGCAGAGAATTGTTGCACAGTACCATACCTGGACTGCATTCAGAAGCTTTCTAGGAAATTTCACTGCACTTTGCAGAAGCCCTCAGCTTTGGGGTCAGCATTTTGGAAGGGAAAACAATTGATTCCTTCAGCCCTGCTGATGCAATTCCTTTTGATGTGCATCAAATGTGTTTTGACACAATCCCCTGAGTCATTGCGGTTTTCAATATTCCTGGGCCTGTAATAGAAAGTCAAAGAGACGGGAATCTTTTCACTTAATGTTGATTTCTAATATTGATGGAGCATTACCCCATTTGTGTTTCAGAAGCTTCCCAGGATAGAATTAACCGCTTGGTTCTCAGATTAGGCACATCTCTTGTAGGTCTGTAACTCTCAAAAGCTTAAACTGACGCTGGAGACAAAAGAACTGCTTAGGGAATGCATGTCATTTCTTATGCAGGTAACAATTTTTTTATCATTATCAATTTTATGGTAAATACAACAGCTGTGGAAGAATTTGTGGGCTTTTTTTTTTTTCTTTTTGGCTGTAAGGCATCTTAGAGTGTTTGCCAATTTTCTGTCTCAAAAAAGGTGTCTTCGCATCTTGATTTAGCCCTGAATAATTCAACAGAATCTCTAATAACAGACTTGCATGTTGCAAAGCCCCAAAACATGTTGTAAGCTTAAAGAGGCAGCGAGAAATTTAGCATCACAAACAGAAATCAAAGAATCAAAGCTAGGAGGTCTTTAAAGGGTAGGAGTCAGTGCTTCACACATGTTCTGGATGCTTGTTTTTGCTTACAGTTTCCTTGTTGTTCAGAGAGTGTTGGCTTCTAAAAAGGACAAAGAACGTTCCAGGAGGTTGGCTATTGCTCTTAATTCTCTTTTAATGAAAAATTTCCTTCTCATGGTTCCTTCCTTCCTTCTTTCTTTTCTATTTTCCTTCCTTCCCTCCTGCCATCCAACACATAGTTATCAAGTGCCTACAACTTCCCAGCCGCTGTGTTGGGCCCTGAGAATTCAATGATTAATAAAGACAAACCTAGCCTCTCATCTAGACTGGAGTTCTCGATCTTGTTCTCTCTTCCAAAGGCCAGATAGTTTTGGTGTTCCTTTGGATTCTGAGATACACCAATGTCTTTCCAACAAACCCCAAGTCTTTCTACTGTCCCCTGCCATTTTCCCCTTAATTTTCTTAAGTGGCTTTTATTATTTTATGATTTTTCACCAAAATCATAATGTGTAAATTGGAAATGCTGATATACAAGGATTATGGAAAGGAACTGAGGGTGCATGGTTTGGGGAGATTGTAACTTTGGAAGATGGCTTATATATGGCCTCATATATTCGAAGGGTTGTCATTAGAGGAGGAATTAAGCTTAATCTATATCTTTCCAAGGGGGCAGATCTAAGGCTAAATGGCTTAAGGGAACCATAAATTTTCTAACAATCAGAGTAGAAGGAACTGTGCCTGACACTTTGCCAACTATGTGTATGTGTTCACATATTTTTCTCTGTGTAGGTCATGGCTTCTCAACCTCAGCACTGTTGGCATTTTGGTTCAGATAATGGGGACTTTGTGGGAGGCCATCCTATGCATTGTAAGATGTTTAGCAGCATCCCTGACTTCTGTTCACTAGACGCCAATAGCACACCCTGGTGTGACAACCAAAAGTATCTCTAGTCTTTGCCAAATGCCACCTGGGAGGCAACATTGCCCTTAGTTGAGAATGATATATATTATATATGTTATATATATATTTATATTATATATAGGACAAGATACATATATATATACATACTTAGGACGGATAAACAGACAGACAGGTAGATAGATTTATCTGGGATTGAGCTAGGACTCTGACTTAAAACCCACAGATTCCCTGGCAAACCATATAGCTTCCCTGGGGTGAAGGGGCTTCTCAGCTCTTGAGTTATTGAAGTGGGACAGCCATATGTCAGGGGGAGTATGAGACAGTATTGCTTCAGGCAGGGGGTTGGACTCTGTGATTTATAAGACCCTTCCCCTTCACTTTCAACTAACAGATTTTATTATTCCATAAGACCAGATTTGGGTTAATAAAATTGGTGTCAGTTTCTAAGGGAATATACCAAACCAAAGTTATGACAGTGGGCCCCACAGTGCTGTTCGAAATATAATGCAAAATTGTACAGTGGGATGAGTGGAAATGGTTGAGCTTATTTGAGGTTTAGTTGGCAATCAAAAATTTGCCTCCTAGTTGCAGAAATGTCATTGTAAAAGCACATCCAGGACATTACTTTCTTTGGCTGAAGTTATTAATATGTACTGACTGATGTCAAAATGGGAATTAAATCATAAATGTGCTTCAGGGCCTTGGGCTGGTGACTTGACAGCTTCTTTAGCCTTGTCACTTAGGAGAGACAGCTCACATGGCCCTGCCTCATTTTTTTGATGATTTCTTAAAGATTTCACTTTATCATCATTTGTCTACGAGCAGACTTTACTCTCCATCCCATTAGTATTACCTCCACCATGGCGCAACCAGAATAGAGTTGTTACCTACAGAGCACCCCTGGATGGATTTTATATGTGAGTGAAACAATGGGGTTGTACACTCTATAAATAAAACAAAACAAAATAAAATGTTCCCAATTAGTGCTATTTACAGACATGTAACACCATGGCTGCTGATCGGGGGTGTATGTTCCTTTCCCATGGGAGTCCCAAAAGTCCTAGCACCCGCTCACAGGCATAAAAAAAGCACGGTCTTTCTCATTTCCAAGTTAATCCAATTTGAGTGTGGGTTGAGAGGGACCAGAGCTTCCCGAAGGGCCTGGCAGAACCGGGCAGATCAGCATCATTACCAGACCACACACGTTAGGTTTAATAGCCAGACTCTGCCCTGGACCAGAGAGGAGAAAAGTCAATGAATTAAAAGTTCCTCAGGAACAGCCACCCTCTTCCTCCACACCATGGAGGCTTTCGTTCCAAGTCCATCATCTCTCACCTGAGGTTCAAGTCACCTAAAGGGTGTCACGGAGTCTAGATGAAGCTGGTTGCAATCTGCTCCCCATACTGTGGATGAAGTGATCTCCTTAAGTCCCAAAATGATCGTGTCGCTTCCTTCACTTAAAAACTATTTTGGTTGTTCTGTGCTTAAAGGATAAAATTCAAAACCCAAATGATTAGGATAAATGATCCTTCAAACCTTCACATCACCCTTCAGGCCCAGCCTCAGCCATATGAGCCATCCTGTCCTCAAGTGGTAGTAAGATGCGTGTGGCTCTGGCCCCGTGCCACACTTTCTGATGATGGCCCTATTTCTTTTGTGACCCATCTCAAATGTCCCCTTTCCTGTGAAGGCTTCTTCATGTCCCTGATGTGAACACATTTTCACTCTCCAGAGGTTCCCTCAACACAATATATTCAACTTATCATGAATATTCCAATTTCATCTAATTATATATTTGTTTATTTACCTATTTATAAATCTTTTTTTCCCTCTAGCCCTGATAAGTATAGTCCCCTCAATGCCTAGAACATAAATAGTTGCTCATTAAAATGTTTTGAAAAGAATGTGTAAAGACACAATTGACTGTAAATGTGAATAAACAAGTAGGTTCTCCCTGTTTCCTAATCATTCCTTAGAATAAATTGAAATCGTCATTATAGCATACAGTAGTGATAGAACAGATTCTGGATTGAATCCTAGCTTCACTACTTGGTTACCATATAACCTTAGCAAATTAGTTTCCCGCTGTCAGCCCTCAACTATTTTACCTGTAGAATGGGGCTAATAATAGCACCTGTCTCTTACAGTTGTTGTGAGGATGAAATATATCAGCATATTTAAAGTACTTAGAAGTTCACCAGCAATAAGTACTATCTATGTTAGCATGAACTGTTTTTGGAGATACCAACTCTTCCCAGAATCTCTCTGATGTAAGGGTTCTTCATCTTATACAGTGAAATCATCAGGAATGATTTTTTTAAAAAATACAGATGCTGGGTCCCCACCCCAAGCCAACTGAATCAGAATCTCTGGGGTGAGGCCCAGGCATGAATTCACTATCATATAACTTAAAGAAGAAGCTTTAACGAAGTGTTTGTTTCCAGAGGAGAGAGTCGGATTAAACGATCAGACAGGGATCATGAGGCCACAGTGAGAAGCCACTAGCACTGCTGAGCTGGAGGAAGGAGAGGGAACCGTGTCACTGGAGCCAGGAAGAGCTGGAACCCTGGAGGACGGGCTGCCCGAGGGGATCGCGGTCTCTCACTGTGGCTCAGTCTCAAGGAGCACCACGTGGGAAAGAAACACCTGACCTCTTTCCCTTCCTGCCTTTCCATCTCCAGCTGGTGCCTCCCCCATGCAGAATCCAGCGGTAATCCAGCTGGCAAGGGAGCAGAGAGACCCAGTCATCAGAAGTCAGCATTCTTGGGCACAGACCAGGGCGAGAAGGGCATGGAGTGGGTTTAATGCACAGTGAGGAATAAGACCCGTGCTCTGGAGGAGGCATCCCCATCGGCCTTCTCTCCAGCTCCTCCAGCTGCCAGTGAAGCAAGCCATTCATGGCCAGAAAGCACACAGATAGCTCACCTACACGACAGTTCTCAGGAGGTGCTTCCTACTGCAGTCCCTTCTCTGGGACACCAGGGACTGGAGAAAGTGGTTTGTAGGATGTACCCAGGCCATATAAACCAGACATTTTTTGTCCAAGATCCCAGTAGGCTTTCTTTCTGGGAGTTGCCTCAGTCGGTGGGAGTTTGTAATGCACCCAGTTCAGTTGGGAAGGAGGCACACACAGCTCTTGCCTTTTAGTTTTTATCCAAGAAAGTGTACCAGAAGAGACCTCTGAGATTTCCACCGTATGTCAGATCATATGACCCAATCTAATTTGCATAACTCCAAGACAGAATTTGCAGGTAGAAGAGTGTATGGTGCCCCAGACAAAATGGTTCAGTTTGCATTGAACCCACCAGCTTGTTTTCCCATTGACTGTATTGGCACGCTTCAGAAGACTTCATTTCTGCTGCTTCCTTTCCAAAAGGAGGAAGATATAAATCACAGGCGCAGAAGTAACTAGCAGTTGTGACATTTTGTTACAGAGTTTAATTACATGAATCATAAAATATTGCTACAATTTTCCAAACTGTTAAACCTTAATTAATATGAACCCACAGGGACCACCTTGATCGTTCTAAATATTCTGAATCACAACTCCTACAGTAGTGCTTCCATCCGCCTGAAGTGCTTTGTAATTTGCAAAAAGTGATTAATTACTAGAAATGAAACCAGACAAATTAATTTAATATAAATGAGGCTGTACATGATTTGATTAATTCTTTTTAATTACCTATATGTTATTTTTTCAATAGCTGAACAAAGGACTCCATTCTTCTCCTGCATGTTCATATTCATTAATCTCATTAGCACAGAGTATTAATATAATTTTATCGCACATTCCAGAAGTACGGCACATTGACAAACCATAATGAATCGCAGCATTAGTGTCCTATCACTACATTAATTTCAAGACATGCCTGGCTCATCTGCAATTTACTTTGCGACTTACTTTAAAATGAGCTGAATAAGCGTGTAATTATGACATCTGCTTCTTTTCAGGTACCTCCTTTGTAAATCAGTGACAAAGGAATAGCAGGTTTAAATATGTGTTAACACTTGGATAGCATGTATAATTGCAATATGGCGATGTGTAATGAAGATTAAATTAGACCGTACTATACCTGACATATGCAAGAACATAATTGAACCATTGTCATTGTTACAGTAGAAGCAGCTGCAAAATACTAACATTTGAATTGAGGAAAATGAAACCAAGCTGGAAAGGAAGGTGAAGAGGATAGTCTCAGCGAGTCACCAAGAAAAGAATCATAGCAAGACAGGATGCTGCAGACTCTAGGATTTCAGCCTCTTTGTCGCTGATAACAGTTGGTCATGAATTTCATGAAATTTTCCAGAAGGGTCCATTTCGGATGTCGCTGGGGCACGAGCTCACACTGCATATCTTGTAGGCTCAGCACTTCTGCTCCGGGCCATGGGGTGGGCACCCAGCCCAATGTTCCCATCTTGAGCCACAGGCAGGAAACTGGAATTCTGGGATTGAAATGTAGACTATCTGCATGGTTAACCCTAGATTTCCCCGAGTGAGACATCTAGGATGACAAAAAGATTTGCAAGTGCTTGGGAATCAAGGCAACCCTGGAACTGACCTGCAGGGGAAACCTATGTGGAAAGGATTTAGAGATCTGCCGTCATCAGAGGCCCATGTAAAGTTGGGATAGAGGACAAAATCACGTGTTCTATCCCAAATTCCCCCCCACCTTTCTTGAAAACAAACTTTTAGGGCAGCCTTTAGGATTTACTCAGTTTTGGGCAGAGGGTTGTCACATGCCACATTTACCATGTACCTCATGTATTCCTGGGCATGGTGGGGGTGGGGGCTCATTTGACCATGTCTGTGGTTTTTCTCTCTTGGAAACCTATGAGTTCTTGAGCATGGAACTTGACAGGAGCCCAAAATTATTGCTTTTGAGTTTAACAAATGCTCCAAAGGAATCTGGGGCTCTATCTCAAAACAATTTAAGGAATTGGCTTTCTCAACAAACTCCTTGTGCCAGCCTTTCTAAGTTGATGGTGAGGGACTGTGAAAAGACACTGGAAGGAAATAAAAGGAACACTGCTTCATCTGAAGATGCTCCCGGTGAAAGGCTGACACAGGGGCTTCCTCGCAAAGTTGACAAGAGGAAGTGGGGAGATTACTTTTATGGGTTAAGATGTTCAACTACTCAAAGTAACTTCACATTAGCAGGGACTAACTTATTTAGCATCTAAAAATACCTTCTGGGAGAGAATGCAGTATTTATAAAATAATTGTGATAGAACCATTAAATGTTGGACTTTGAAGGCAACTTAAAGATAATCTATTTTGAATTGTGGTTTCAGAAATCAACCATGGCAGGATCATCTCGCTGGTTTGTTAAAACATAGGTTCCTAGGTCCCACCCCAGGGCTCAGGGATCAGAAATTCTGGAAATGCCATTTGGGGAATCTACATGTCTACAAAGCTCCTGGTGATTTTGTTGTTGTTGTTGTTGTTAGTTATCAAATAGGGAATTTATTTTTTAATTTTTTTAATCTTAATTTTTACAATATTGTATTAGTTTCAGGTTACAGCAAAGTGATTCAGTTATACATGTATATATATTCTTTTTTCATATTGTTTTTCATTATAGGTTATTATAAGATATTGAATATAGCTCAGTAGAACCTTGTTATTTATCTATTTTATGTATAATAGTTTGTATCTGCTAATCTCAAACTCCTAATTTAACTTCCTCCCCCACCTTTCTTTCCCTTTTGGTAACCATAAGTTTGTTTTCTATGTCTGTGAGTCTATTTCTGTATTGTAAATAAGTTCATTTGTATCATATTTTAGATTCCACATATAAATGATATCATATATTTGTCTTTCTCTGTCTGACTTACTTCACTTAGTATGATAATCTCTAAGTCCAGGCATGTTGCTGAAAATGGCATTATATCATTCTTTTTATGGCTGAGTAGTATTCCATTGCATAAATATGCCACATCTTCTTTATCCAGTCATCTGTCGATGAACATGTAGGTTGCTTCCATGTCTTGGCTATTGTAAATTGTACTGCTATGTACATTGGGATGCATGTGTCTTTTTTAATTAGAGTTTTCTTTGGATATATACCCAGGAGTGGGACTGCTGGATCATGTAGTGACTCTAGTTTTAGTTTTATAATGAACCTTCATGCTGTTCACATTAGTGATTGCACCAATTTACATTCCCATCCTGGTGATTCTTAATACACAATTCCTTATCTAATCTAGCCACCTCAGAGGAGGAAAGAAAGACCCTAAGAAAAGAAGGGCACAGTGACAGAGCAGGGACAAGAGCCCAAGTAGCCCCTCGCCTCTGATGCTGAGTGCGCCTAGGAGAGGAAGAGCAGGATCTGGCTTTCGGCAGTCAAAGCACCTGCACCAGTATCACCTGGTCCATTGAGTTTGTACTTCACCAGATTTGGCAGACAGTTATTACAATGCTACCTGACTCTGTCCACTGAGCTGGGTAGGCCTGTCACACACTCAGGAGTTCAGAGCATCTGTGATCCTCAGTAGAGATCGGTCTTGGGAGAATTTCCACAAAGTTTTGGAACAAGAAAGAAAATTATGGCTTTGGACTGGCAGTGAAAGCTATTTCAATGTCAACTTTTCCCCCCACCCATCCTTTTATTTCTTCATATATCCATTCATCTTATAACCCTTATCAAGCTCATCCCGTGTGCTGGGCACTAAGCACCTAGATTACAACAGTGAGGAAAATAGAAACAGTTTCTGTCCCCATTAAGAATCACTTAGATCTGACCTGTTTGGCTCCCAAAGGTGATGTGAAATAAGACAATCCTACTAACTGGTTGTTTCTCCTCTTTTCTGTGCTCATGATTGTGTGCGCCTAGACTTCCTGGTATATATAAAGGATCGTTCGGGGATATTCATTCTTTTCTCATTCCCTTCCCTCTCACTTTCCCCCTTAATGCGAGCGAGTGAGAAATCATCTTGTAGGACAAGTCTGAATAATTGATCCTGTGCTTTCTAAATGCTCTCCACTTCCTCTTGTCAGCTCTGCCAGGAAGCCCCTGTGTCAGCCTTTCACCGCGAGCATCTTCAAACGAAGCAGTGTTCCTTTCATCTCCTTTCAGTTCCTCTTCACATTTCCTTTCCTGCTACTGACATGATCCCTGTTTTAAAAGATGTACACCACTTATTGTTTAAATATTAAACAATTGATGGCAAGCTAAGTACAACATTTAGAACGACACAGTTTTTATTCCATATTAGCACTTTTTGTTTGAAAGAAGCCCTGTTCTAGAATCTTTAGTTCCTTAGGGATTGAAAGAAGTAAGCCAGCACACATTTAAGCAAGGGTATGAGCTGAGTGAGAGACTGTATCAACTAGCACAGGTGAGGCTGAGCTGCAGTGACAAATGATACAGAAGTCTGAGTGACAGCAAACCACAAGGTCTCTGTCCCCCATGGATAGAACAGCCTTCATCTTGAGAGCTGCTCTCCCCACCCAGAGGCTGAGAGTGAGCTCTGACCCATCTGAGACCACAAATTAAAACTCCAGTACAGATGGGGTCCATGTCACTTCTACTCACAACTCACTGGCCAGAGTTAGTCCGATGGCCCCACCTAAACACGAGGGGCCAGGAAGGGCCATCTTACTACTTGCCTGGAGGGAGCTGGATGGAGAGACTCGACAGGCAGCACTAATGACTAGCGCAGAGGGTCATTGAAGGTTATCAACCTTGTTGAGGTTTCAAGTCTGCTTGCTAGAATGAGGCTCCACATTGGGTAAAACAAGTAGCCCCAACCTGAATTTCTTTGCCCCAAAATTGAGCACCTCACCTAACCAAATAAAGTTACTTGGCTGACCTATTTCCTTTCCTTGAGTAAAAGTGGAGTTTCTTGGAAAGATGCAGGGAAAAGGCAGGTCCATGATGTTCCTGACAGTGAGTCATAGTGAGGATATGAGGCAGTGAGTTCCCAATTGGCTTTAAATCATTTCTTCTTGTGTATGAAAAACAGAGAGAGACCTGTCTTTGATATGGGACACCTCTTGCATGATGACTAGTCTTGTCTTGCAGATTTAGGTGACAAATCAGCAGGTCAAATAACATAAAAATGGTACTCTGGAGCAGATGAATAGTTTTTTTTTCTCTCTCTTTCTCTTTGGAACTATAAAAGTTCTTTTGAAACCACAGGGTTCTCTAAACAAGGCATCCCCTGACAGCAGGAGCTATTTCTGCCCAGAAGAGGAAAGGTTAACATTCTTCATAATAATGGGTTTCACCCTCATGACAAGGCTGAAGCCTGCAATTGTTTTCCATCTCCTCTGGGCTCACTATCTAAAAGTCATGGTGGTGGGAGGGAGCCAGTGGGAAACGACCACTAAGCAGGAAGCCAGAGCTGCGGGCCTGGGCTTGGGTGTGCTCAATTCGAAAGGTCTGTGATGTCACTCTAATAGATGTTTCACTGTACACTTGCTAGTCTTAATATTTAAATCCCCTGAATTCCTATCTAATTAAGATGAAAAAGGAGATGCTGGGATCTCAAATGCTGAGAAATGAGCCAAACAAAAAAAGAATACCCAGAGTTGTATTCTACTCCTATAAAATGCCAAAACAGGCAAAACTGATGGAGGTCAGAATAGCAGTCACCTTTGAGGAGAAGGTGGGGTCACACAGGAGCCCGCTGGGGTGCTGAGATGGTCCCTGTCTTCATCTGGGTGGGGATGATGTGAGTATAAAATACATGAGGATACAGATATACATTATACTTCAATTGAAAAATGAAAGAAAACTGAAAAAAAGTATGCTGGTCTACCTAAATAATCTTTTCATTTAATCTATGGGAAACACATAGACACACAGGGGTGTGTGTGTGTGTGTGTGTGTGTGCGCGTGCATACCTTAATAAGCTATGTGGCCTGAAGATTTAGTAATGTAACAAATTACTTGCTCAATTTTCTTGACTGTAAAATGATAATAATAATAATAATATCTGCTCATAGGATCACTGAGATAGTGTAAGAAATAAGGGTAAGTGGAAGAATAAGGTGTATATATATATATATATATGTATGTGTCAAGTATATGAATGTGTGTGTACACTCATTTTTTTGTGGGTGGATGCACACATTTATGGACATGCGCACACACATTTCTTATATGGAAGGAGGGAAAGCATATTTACTGTTTGCCCATTCATTCCATTCACTCACTTATCCAACAAAAACATATGGAAAACCCACTCTGCTAGGTGCTGTTTCATAGACTGGTTATAGAGAGGATAAAGCAAGAGGATGAACAGATGAAACAATAGATGTTTTCTGAGTGAAGAACAGGCGAGAGGAGCTGGAAGAACTACTGGTGAGAGTGGGCAGAGCTCACGTTAGTGATGGAGTCAGAGGAGGATGGAGTCAGAGGAGGATGGAGTCAGAGGAGGATGGAGTCTCTGAGGAGGTGACCTGGAGCTGAGACTTGGAGGATAGAAGGAGCCTGGGGAGAACCTGGAAAAGACCAGGCAGAGGGAATAGCAAGTGTGGAGCCCCAAGATGGGGAGAGCACAGGAGGTACGAGGATCAGAACTGGGGCCAGAGGGGAAGAGAGTGGAATCAAATGAGGTTAGAGTAACCAGGAGAAGCCCATGCACGGCCTTGAAGGCCAAGGGAAGAAGTTTAAGTTCATTCTAAGTCCGCCTGAAAACAATTTAAAGGTCTTGAAGATCTTATTTTGGTTTTTAAAAATATCACTCTGCCTCAGAGAATTATTTTAAATATATTAAATTGCTTTAAATATATTATCTCTATAACATGTTAGACTTTTATGCCTTTAAGTTGGTAGAACTGGAACTCTTTTGGGAGAAAGAACTGAATTTGTATGCAAAAAAAAAAAAATCTTGGTAACTGGAATAGGATAAAAAAGGTAATAGATGTGTTATCAAGGGTCAAGCTGACCACAGGGCAGCCTAGTTTATATTTGTATTTGGGAAGAGGGTTCTTCCTGTGCTCCTGAGGAGGGGCAGAGAGACATAGAAGCCGGTGAGATGGTGTGAAGTGACCAATGAAAAATATGTGATGTGGGGGCAGTTAGAAGTTTCAGGAATGGAAATGTTTAATGCTTAATATAAAGTGTGGTATATTGTGATATAAATACCTTCTATCCCACCCCCATGACCCAACATTCAGAAAAGTATGCTATTCTCATGAATGTTTGCATGACTTGGAAGTTTGTGGAATTTAAGAAGAGGCTGATACTCACACTGGGGTGACATGGTCTGGAATCAAGTACGGTCCATGGACCAAAAGTGGCCAGGAGACTGTAAGTCCTCAGTACCCTCAGGGAATCTCAGCAGTTGTGATGAAGGCGTCAGCACAGAACAGAAGATGTAGCAATCTGATCTTAAAGGGTCCAAAACACACCTAACACTTGGATTCCATCTCATGTTAGTGAAACTAATGAAAAATATGTTTCTATTAACTTACCACCAAAAACATTTTTTAGCATGTAGTTGAGGGTATCTTATCCTAGGCACCAAAACAATCAGATGCCTTTTCCAGAGTTCTCTTTCTATTATCAGAATTCCTGGGAAGCATGAGAGCGGTTACACTGGGCAAAGTGAGGAGTATGTTGTTACCCAAGCTGGGCTGAGCCCCTGTGATAGAAAAGCAAGAACAGAGACTGAATGTTTGTGCCCTGAGTCAGCATCTCTTCTAAAGACAGCTAGAGACACCCAGGCAGCTTCCAGCTTTCTGAGCTTCCTTGTTTCTGCTTCTCAAGCTGCCACCTCCTTCTGTTTATCAAGGTTTTTCCTCCAGGCAGGATACAGTGCACTCAACTGGATTGGCATTTACGAAAGTATAATCATAGTTTCCTACCTGCAGATTATATCTAGCTTATGCTGATTAGAGGCCCTGTGGTCCCACTCTGTCCATTTACCTTGAGAGGGATTTTTCAAGGCTCAAACTCTGGGGTCAGACTTCTTGGCCCAGATTCCACTGCCTCTTACCAGCTGAATGACCTTGGCATGTTACAGGACTTTGCTCACTGCCTCAGTTTTCTCATCTGGAACATGTGGATAATCAAAATAGCCACTTCATGGGGCTTTTGTAAAGATTATATCAAAATATATATATAAATTTATAAATACCTTCAAAGTTATTTTATATATAATGTATGCATATATATTACAACATATGTAATTACTGTATATTTATAAAATTAAAATAGCTACCTCATAAAGTTGTTCATTTATATATCTGTCTTCTAAGTGATTTTATACAATGTATGTATATACATTACAACATTTATAATCACTTAGTGTACATTAGATACATAATACATATCACCATACACATCACCATACAATGGGCATAATATGTATATATATATATATACATGGACACATACATATTGCTTGGAAAATTGTTGCCTGGGCAAATATTTTGTAAGTTTACACAATCAGTTATCGTTACTTACAGATCATATATATAGATGACTATAACAGAATGCAAATTATGTACAATTTTTTTGTAACCGAAATTCAGAGAACAATCCCATTTCCCTCACTTTTGGTTTTGGAGGGTTGGGGTGAAGAGTGTGTGAAAAAGAGTTGACTCCCAGTCTTGCCTTGCTCGTACACTCAGCAGAGATACATTCCAGAGTAAGAAAGGACAGATACCAGAAGAAGGCTGCATTTTATCCACTGCCTAATGTGAAATATAAAACACTTCAACTCACTGAATAGGTACACGGAAATAAAAAAGAAATCCAAGGAACTCACTAACATTCTAAAACTAGAATAAAGGGGAGAGAGAAGTGAGGAAAGCAAACACGGGCTGTGAGCTGGAATAGAAGGGCTGTGTGCGGGTGACTGGCGAACACTGCAGCTTATTGAGTAAGTTTACTAGGCTCTGGGGGGCCCCGAATTGGGGTTAGAACACAGTTTAAAAGGGAGAGAAAATGAAACTCTGATAGACTGTGTAGAGGGGATTATTCTTTGCCTCAAATTTTATTTGAAAGAACTGAAGGACAGGGTCCAGAAACCCTGGGCTTTGGCTGGTGAAAAAATAATCAAATGCAAAATTTATTTTCACTAATTTAAAAGAACTTCCATGACTCTGAGACTGAGAAATAGGCAAGCAACTGAGGCCCAAGGCAGCCTAGCCTGGGCAGGCTGGGCGCGGAAGGGCAGATGACGAGCAAAGAGAAAAGACGCCCCACCCCTTTGCTGAGTGCCTCTGGAAGAAGTGTCAGCTGCTCCATGTAAGCAGAAAGGTAATTATTTCACTGGATGAGGCTCCCCCCAGGGGTAGATGAGGTTTCTCCAGAAAGGGATGGGCGTTCCCATTGTCTACCACCCAGGTGAGAGGAAGGTCATGACCCTGAGAATCCAAACCCATCAGCCAGGAAATCAGAAGGCCAGAGAATGCTTCTTGGTCCCATATTGCTTCTTGAGGAGTCTACAGGGTCCTGAGGAGGCCTTAACAACATGCCTCTGCCACAAGAGCTATATTGGAGTTATCTTGTAAGTGACCCCAAGTGGAAGAGGACAGTGCATCTTATAAGCCAGTTAGCTAGTTTGAGGTTTATCTCTGTTTTTTTCCTTTTCCACAACACCAACTGGACACTGTAATGGGCCACCAGATCCTCCATGGAGGTCACCTTCATGGGTTCACAACCTGTGCAGGGTCCAGCATGTAGAAGGGCCCCGTGTTCAGTTTAATGCATGGGGTTGCCATCTTGAAATTCTCAATAATATTGAACAGGGGCCTCCATAGATTATGCAGCCAGTCCTGCCTCCCATTTTGGGACCAAGGCACTCATTTCCCCAACTGCCAGGAGTGTGGGCTAATGCAAGCTTGTAGCTGAGGCATTGCCCTTGTCTGAAGAGAGCCACCTTGCCCAGGGTTAAACCCTCTTCCCAGGGGCATGAAAATTATAGGGGAGATTAAGGGTACAAAGAGGTAGCCGCTTTGCTTGAACTGGGACAACTGGCAGGAGCCATGCTTGCTCTGGAGTTCCCCTTTAAGTGAGGCTAAACCTTTGTCCCAACTGCTGCACAGACCAACATCTCCCTCTGCTCAACTCTGCTTTGCTCACTGCCTTACACACATCTTCCCAAGAGGCCTCCTGATAAACCTCATATATGCAAATCTCCATCTCAGGCTTCAGCTCCAGGGACCCAAAACTAAAATACCAAGTCAAAGCCTTTTGTGCCAAAGCCTTTTGGTAAAGGCTTTCCTACATGTTCCACTCCCATGTCAGGGATGCTGTAGAGAGTCAGGACAGAGTCTTGGTCCACGTGTGGGCCAGGAAGCCGGCATGGTGGTAGCAGCAGTAATCAGTGAAATGTCCCCCAGGGTAGGGTAGAGAAAATGGGGTCAGAGAGGTTAATGAATTGCACCCCCGACCCCCAAGCCACACAGATGGTAAGAACCAGAACTTAAGCCAGGATTCAAACTTAGGCTTCCTGGCCCTTAATTAGATTCCTTTACAATAAATTGTCACACTTCTTAACCCCACAGGGAGCCTGGCGGTACTGATTTAGCGCTCCATGCAAAGGAGTTACGCGCAGTCTCTCCTTCTTTGAACTTTCCAAACACTTTGTTGGCAACTTGACGGTGGTGGCTCTTTGTATATTACTCCTTTATAACCTAGAAATCATCCTTCCCTTTGAGATTCAGGCAAAATTGGGTAATTTCCTAACCCATAGTTTATAAGGAACTCCAGATCCCTCCAAATATCTCTAGGGGTCTTCGAGGGTGAGCCAGCAGCATTGGCTCACCTGAGGGCATCGGAAAGGCGGACTCTCAGGTCCCACCCCAGACCAGCTGAGTCAAACCCAGGACATGGAGTCCAGCAGTGTTTCAATAAGCCTTCCCGGGGACTCTGTCGTGCTGAAGTCTCACTGCTCCAGGGAAGCTACCTTGGGAACTTGCCCAGTCAGACCTGACTCTGAGTTTCTGCATCTGCTTGACGTCTGTCTCTCACATCCCCCCTCTGATAGCTATTCCCCATGTCTTCTTTTTTTTTGCAAAACCCAACCTAGAAACTCAACCCTATTTTTTTGATTTCTTCAAAATGCCATTTTATACAATACCATTGAATGTAGCACCTTTGACCAAAACAGGGTAAATACTGTGGGGGAAAATGGGGGAGAAGTGTACCTCATAACACACCCCGATAAAAGCTAAAGTTCACTCTCAGGTGTTTCAGCTCCTCAGAATTCCTCAGCCACAGAGGATTTTCTCTGGTGCCTCTTTCATTCGCACCTTCCTGCCAGGTTCCTCTCTCCTCACTCTTGAGCCTTCTCTTTTCTCTCTCTCTCTCTTTTTTTGCTAGTCTTCTTCCTTCACTCCTTTTCCTCTTTGTTTTTTCCAGACCTATCTTCATCTCACCCAAGGGTTATCTTTTCACCAGGGTAGTCCGTCAAGCGATCAGTGACTCCAGGAGCTGTGAGTCCTGGGGCACTCAGTTCCTACTTGTCTTCTAGCACCAACCAGACTGCGTCTTTCTGCCACCCGTGTGCCCAGGGCAGGTGCTGCCACTTAGGTGGCCAGTAAATACTCATCAACTTGGGTGACCTGGACCGAATGCTTCTGGGAATGGCTTCAAGCTTTGAAGTTTTTCTGAGGCCAAGCTTTTAGCCAAATGGCCCCTGGGGCCCTCTGGCACCTGCTGGGCTGCAGAACTTGAGACTGTCCCAATCATGGAGATTCGAGTCACCTCCTCTGAGCAGGAAGAGTTGAGAACAAAACTGAATCAGCATGGCCAGCCCTGGCCAAATTGTGATGGAGACACGTTAAGACTTTTCAGTCCTTTTTGCCCTTTTTCTCTACCCTGCTTCTCCATAATTCCACTCCAACTGCCTTTGTCTTGGTTCTCTGGGCTCTCATCCACCCCTGTGAATCCGAGCCCCCCTCTTCTGGGACTTTTTCACTTAAGAGGAAAACATTAAAACTCTTCCCACTGACCGCCCTAACTCCGGCTGCTTGGTGAGGAGCTGATCTGATGAAACTAGTCCGTGCTATGCGGCTCAGACTGATAAGAGGTTAAATAGGAGCCCTCCAGGAGACCTCTTTGTTTTAAACCAGGCCTTCAGAGTCTTCCATGTAAGGCCTTTGCTGGCTCACGGGGGCTTTGAGGGGTCACGCCGACCTTGTGCTCACTCTTTGTTCAAGTGCTTTCATTGGCAGTCAGTACCGCATAGAGATGACGTTTTCAGGCTCAGAGCTGGATTTGAACTCTGATTCTACCTCCTGCTAACTGTGCAAACTTGGATAAATCCCTTCATCTCTCTGTAGCTCAGTTTTCTCACCTATGAAATGGATATAATAATGATATGTGATTAAAGCATAAATTCATACAAGAAATTTGGGAGTCAGTGAAGAGCTTAAGAGCCTAATAAGCTTTCATTAATGTCATGTGCACCTATGGCCCTGTTTGCCAAGGTCAGTGCTGCCATGACTGCAGGAATTCAGTAGTTGCTTTGGAATAGAGTCCCATCCAAGATTATGCAATGCAGCTGAAGCAACTTCATGCTGTTCTAGAAAGCAAAGGGGAAATCTCGGTTCTGTGTGTTACGTGCCTGGTTTGGATAGGGCCGGCTTTATTCCGTCCTCCCAAGCCCGGCTGCTGGGCCCAGCCGCGCCGCTGCCCTCTTCGTTCCCCACTGCAGCCTGTCTTCCTGCCTCTTACTGCCCTGCGGGAGTCTTTCCCACAGCCCTGCTGGGATGCGCAGAGTGACACAAGGCGTCAGTTGAGAAATGAGCGGTTAGTAGTGATGACAACCCAAACCACAATGCTGTCAAGAAGCCCTCCCTGGGGGGACCTATGGGAGCCGGAGAGAAGCCCCACAGGCTCCCTCTAATTTGTACCACACCAGGGAAGGGCCGAGTGGCTCCCACGTGAGTAAGCTCCCTTCTGTTCACACACCCACAGCCCATTGACAGCGTTCACTCAGGAGACCGACTCCGGAAATGTTTCCAAGGGAAATGATTAATAGTAACAGGTTGAAATGCTTAAGAACCTAGCTCCACACCCCGCAGATCAAAATCTAGCGCCTGAAGCAGCAAATGAATTATATTCCACGGCAGTAGCATGCCATCTGCCTTGTTCTGGCCAAAGTAACTGAGGCCGAGAAGTTGTTATTTCACAGTAATATAGCTCTCATTTATTTAGCTGAAATTATGAGCCAGGTGCTAGGCAAAAATCTGCCCGGGCAACTTCTCCTGGAATCCCAACACTTGTCTTGTGAGGCGTGTAATGTTGTCATCTCATTTTACAGATGAGGAAATCACTCCGTAGAGGTTAAATAACTTGCCCAATGTTGCACACTTCCTGGTGGAGCTGGGACTTGAGCCTGCCTCCAAAATCAGGTTTTTAACCATTGCTCTATCTTGCCTCTTAATAGCTTCTCTGGACCAGTTATTCAAGGGTTATATCTGTTTTGGGATCAAATCTACTATCTCAAGAAGAACCAGAAATTTCTCCCCTCGTAATCCATACTATCCTTTTTTATCATCATCCTTAATACACTCTACTGTAATTACTTGGTTGTGTCCTTGAATGTCCACCACTGCTTGAGCTGCCTGAGGGCAGGGGCCAGATTGCTTTAACCACTTACATTCCAAAGACTGCACATACCAGACCATGAGTGAATGAATGAACAAATGAATGAGTACAAGACCTCCTAACTCCCAGTCCAGTGCTCCATTCACCACTTTCTATAGAGTACCCTCTTTTCGTAGCCTTTAAATGTATGATTTTTCTCTTGGAGCTTTCAACAAATTAAAACAGAATTAACATTCCCTCATGATGTTCAGAACTGATAACCATCATTTCCCCTGAGATCTGACGAGACACTGACCAAATTTACAAAACAAACAAATAATATCCCATTTTCTTTTTTACCTCCTGAGACTCAGGCAACTTTCTCCAGCACAATTGGTAGAAAGAGGGAAAAAAAAAAAAGATGGTGATGCTCTCAGACTGTTTAGACAAACTGTCATCCTCTTAAATGATTTTAAGCAAGACATACAACTCTGGGACTGACTTCCCCTGGTGATTTATACAGTTAGGGGTGATTTTCCCAGAGTGACTACTTAATATTTCTGTAATAACCTAGGTATATGAGCTTTGGGGGAGCTGTATCTAAGCATCTCTGTAAGCCACTTTAGTCTATGGGGTGTGTCTATACCTTGTAGTTTTCTGTTCATTCTCATGGAATTGTACTCACTGAATTTAGTTTTGTATACTGTGATTTTCAATTAGCATTATAATATAAGCGTTTTCCAGAGCGCTATAAAGTGCGTGGTTCCTAATATTTCCAAGTGAGTGTGTACCATAATTTATTTAGCTCTTCCCCTATTGTAGGGCATTTTTGCTGTATCCAGTATTAGGGTCTTATAATACAGCAATGTGATAAATAACCCAGAGGAGAGAGCTTTCTGTGAGCTCTCATCTCCAACTGTTTCCTTAGGGTCAGTTCCCAGCAGCCTGCCATTTATTCTTGATAACTGGATTTGTGAGCAAGAGATGAGCTCATCAGGGCACATAGATCAAGGGAAGAAAGTTAACTCACTATTCCCTGAATACTCTGAAGATTATTATCCAGCTGAGATCTATGCCCTTTTCCAGGGAAAACATTGCATTTTGTTTCAGTCTTTATTTTCGAATGTATTTTTATGCAAGGGCAATGCTCTGGCTGTAAAGAGCAAAGCAGAATAAATATGTATACAGGTAAAGTGAACGACTGCCTTCTACTACAGCCCCTCTGTTCTCATCCCATTGTGATGATAGATTTTTACAGCTTGGTGTGTATCCTTCCACACATTTCTCCATGCCCATACAAACAAACACATGCTTAGAAACACATTTTTAAAAATACAGACAGGCTCACATGTCATACACTGTATTCTAGATGACTTACTTTTTGTGTGTGTTTAATAACATACCACAGAAATTCTTTTAGGTCAGTAGGTAAAAAGAGTTATCTCATTCTTTATAAGAAATGAATAATATCCCATAGTGGGGATGTGCCACAATTTATCCAGCTGTTTTTTTTTTTTTAATTGAAGTAAAGCCAGTTTACAATGTTGTGTCAATTTCTGGTGTACAGCACAATGTTTCAGTCATACTTATATATACATATATTTGTTTTTGTATTCTTTTCCATTGTAGGTTATTACAAGATATTGAATATAGTTTCCTGTGCTATACATTATAAACTTGTTGTGCATTCAGTTTTGTGAGGAGGCTCCTTGTATTTCCAAGGTAAGGGATAGTTAGCCAAAGTTCAGTAGGTATTCTGTGCAAATTGTTCCATACGTTGGTGTAGCTCTTGTTGTATTCGTGGGAGAGGCTGAGCACCATGTCCTTCTACTCCACCATCTTGGCCGACCTGTCTATCCAGCTCTTTTCAAACTGATGGAAACTCAGGTTGTTTCCAGACAAATAAAATTGCTACCAAGCTGTTAGTAAAAACATTGAGGTAAGTTGTCTTTAAATATCATCTGAATCATTTCCTCCTTATCTTCAATTCTTATGAATCCATCCCCAGTTATTTTCATGGGGTGTATGTGTCTTTGTTAACTGGACACAGTGCTGTCCGCATCTGAAGACTGTCATGGACTGCAGAGCATGCAGAACTCAGTACATCCCTTCTTGAATTCCCAAGCTTTATTTTGCAATTTGTATTGCAGGACAGGCCTCATTCTGTTGCAACAAACATTTCTTGAGTGTCTGCTGTGGCCCAACAGCACATGCAGGTGAAGAACAGAGAATCACAGAGAAACACAGAAAAGAGATGTTGGGGCGATAAGAAAACTGGTCTCTCTAGATCAAAGTGATTATATAGTAAATATTTAATTTTACTAAACAAAGGCTGATTAATACTAGATGGAGAGCACTCTGCTAGGTGGTAATGCTGTCAAAGGAACTCGTAGTCTATTAGGAGAGAGAAACCTTTTACAGATGACACAAAGAAGGGGATAAAAATGGGACATACATGCTAAGTGTAAGGACTGAGTATGGAAGTAGCTAGCCCCAAACTACCCCCCAACCCCGAGAAGCCAATTACAATGTTTAGAGTTATTTTAAATCTGAAAATTAAGAGCTGTATTTCTTTAAAAAAGCATTTTGAGGTGAAAGCACAGGTCTGTGTTAGAAAGCAGTCTTTGAAGCCAAGCCGTGTTTCCTGCTCATGTACTAGGCATCAGTGTCTAGCTTAACAGTAATCACTGTGATGCAGCAAAGACCAGCTTGGACAGACACCTGGATTCAACTCCTCGAGTCATTGGTTCATCTGTTCTTTCATTCAATAAACACCAACCTTAGGCAAGTTACTGTGCGGGCTTGTGGATGCAGCAGAGGACAGGACAAAGTCCCCAGAGGAATGTATAATCCAGTGGAGGAGAACGGACAGTAAGCACGAACTCTCAGACAGTGATGAGAACTACAAAGACTGAGGAGGGTGATATGATGGACAGGGTGTGAAGGGTAGTCCAGACTGGATGATGGGGAAGGCCTGGCTGCAGCAGTATTTCAGTCACTACCTGCATGAATAGAAGGAGCTGTTGACACACACACACAGAGGGGAGAGCCTTCCAAGCCAGGGGAACAGGCGTGGTGTGCCCAGGCAGAGAGAAAAAGCCAGTGTGGCAGCGATGTGAGGAGGGAAGAGGAAAGCAGTATGGAGGTGGTCAGGGGCAAGATCAGAGAGAAGGCTCTGCATAGTATTTTAACTGCAATGAGAATCCGCGGGAGGGTTCTGAGCAGAGAGTGATGTCATCCAATTTAAACCTCTAGAATCACACCCTGATTGCTACTTGGGAGGCAAGTGTGGTAACAAGAGCAAGGAGTCAGGAAGCTGATGCCATGGACCAGTTAAGAAACCATGGTGGCAGGGGAGGATGATTCCAGGACTTTCCACTTAGAAGCCGTGAGCTTCACGCAAGCGACTTCACCTCTCAAAGCCCGAGTGCGTTCACCTGTGAAATGGGGCTAGTGACAGGCTTTCTGAGGTTGGGAAGATCACCTGCGGCTTATATGCTGACACGTAGCACAGCGCCGGGCCCAGGGTCGCTGCTCTCCAGATGCCAGCCATCCACACTCACTCTGCTCTACCTGTCTTTGTCTAGAGTGGAAACATCAATCCAGAGTAATTATGGTAGACTGCAAGGGTGCTCAACACTCTGATGAATTAGCATGAGAGGAAAACACAGGAGGAAATTAGAAGGAAAAAAATATCAGGAAATTCACATCAACGTGTTGAAGAAGCTAACGTGAGGCAAACATAAATGAGGGTTCTGACTCCCGTCTACGCAGTCCTCACACATCTCAAGGAGCTGTGCATATAGTCACTAAATTTAGAGAATCCTATTACCAGGGCAGAGAGATAGCTGACAGAATGGGGCTTTTGTTTTTATTCCCCCCGAATGGTCTGCGAGCGGGAGAGGTCCTTTATGTCCCTGGTAAACATGAGCCCTACTGCAGGTGTTTGAGTTTATCACAGAGAGGAAATGACTTTTTTTACACCTAATTTAATCTGAAGCTATTCACAGTTTAAAATGTTTAGTAACGGTGACCTTTTTAATGACTAACACATTGCAGGTGGTCCTGTTGTAGCCGGCAGTTAATGTTTGCCATCAGAAAGAGAGGGAGAGAGAATTAAATGACCACTCCACAGCAATTGTCTTTGCCGTGCAGGGTTCAAAGGACAGCTGGTTCTGAATGGAGCCATAGTAAAGGGTCTGTGAGAAAAGGATGAGGTCCTTTCTCCTCAATGGGAGAGCCGCTCTCCTTTTCTTGGTCTTTCTCAGAACTGAGGTGTGGGCAGAACCGCTCAAAAAAGAATTGTAAACCAGGAAGCACTGGCTGCCTGACCCATCTCTGGGTGTGTTTTCTTTTTCAGAGGACAGAAGGGTCTGTGATGTGTCAATGGCCCAGAATGGATGGGGACTTGTTTTGCTTGCTGACCATTGGCTGGATTCCTTGGCTTTTCATATCAGTTTGCACTGAGACCTGTGGGGCCATAGAATGCTCAGGTAAAATCTACCATTTCAGATGAGAGGAGGAGGCTCAGAGAGAGAGGAAATAATTGACCCAGTGGGTAATAGCAGATCTCATACCACATGCCAGCTTTCTTGACACCTACACCTACAAGGAGGTTCCATTGTGATTCACCTCCAAGCGAGGAGGTGCTGGGCTGAATAAGAGTCCATACCTTGTCTCTAGTCACCTTTCAGGTCTGTGCCACGCCCTTTATGGAGGTCTCCTTTATGGAGACCACAGCGGTTTATACATCAGAGCAAAACTGCCCTGAGGCTTTCAGGGCAGCGCAGCAGCGCACCATGTCGGCAAATACAGCTGGGGAAGGAGATGCACAATTCAGTGTCCTGGCTCTCCCAGCAAGCCCTCTCTGGGCCCTGGCTGAGTGCGTGTGCCTTTTGCAGCTCAAAAAAAGCTTGTTTAAAAGTAGTGCATGTCACTGTTTCTGCCCTTCCCTTCCCCTCTACATTCCCCGTCCCCTTCTTTGCTCCTGGAGGCTGCACATCCCCCCACTCCCCACTTTGGTGGGAAGAACTGGCAACAAGACACAAGAAAGTAGGGGCCCCCTACTTCTCAGGGATAGCTCTTCTCCGCTTTGCAGACTGGTACCTTGCTGCTCCCCATGAACAGGGCTTTCCAAGTCCAGGGTGATTCAGATGGCATTGGCTTTGTTCAGACTGTCCAGCCCTGCTAATTTCATTCCAAAGTCAGGAACATCCCCCGAGTCATTTGTGCTGGGAGGCAGACTTCTGAGATCTGTGCCCGCCAAACTGATTCTGGCTTCACTGTCCTCCAGGGTTGCCAGGATCACAAGCGCGCTTATAGTGGAAGCCTTCTTATTACTTATCCCTAAGGAAAAGCATAGAGAACATGGAGGCAGAAGTCTGCTGCTACAGGCAGTGATGACCAGGCTTCTAATGGGGTATCAGCTGGTTCTAAGGAAACTGCATGGTCCTCGATTCTTTCTGCAGGTGTCAAGAACTGAAGCTACTCTGTATCACAGATGAACCTGGGCCCCAAGCTCATGCTACTTCAGAAGTTTTCTTGCATTTCTTGTCCTCTCCTTTTCTTAGTCATTACTAATAACACATATCATTGGATTCTAACATTATATTGGATGATGATTGCACAATTCAGAATACCCACTAAAAAGCATTAAATTCCCTACTTCAAATATGTAGGGAAAAGTTTAAGTTAAACTCCAAAAATTCATCAAGTCTATACAATTACAACTTGTACATGTTTTCTTTATGTTTGTCATACTTCAGTAAAAGAGTCTAAGGACTAATACAAGTATTCCATGTATTAAAAACAAAAAACCCCACAGTCTTTTATTACTTAAAAAAATTTTTAATTTTATTTTGTTATTGCAAATGCAGTTTTGTAACAATCTTTCTGAATCATTTGAGCTTGTCTCTTGTTACAAAATGTGATTATATGCATCATTTAATTTTACCCTTAAAATCTTAAAGTTTAGGGAAATTGCTAATTGTGGAAGAAATAGAACCAGATATTCGAATAGAACCTTGCACACTTGAAATGTTTAAGTATATTAACAATGTTAACATTGATAGGGAATCCTTCTAGATCTAAAATAAGTAAGTAAATAAGTAAATTTATTTATTTATTTGTTTGTTTATTTATTTAATAAAAAAGTTCTCCTAAAAACAAAAACATTCAAAAACTCAAATCTATATTTTGTATCTTATCAAAATCACACCTTACCAACATAATGACAGAGAAAGAAAAGGTGATTAATTTATAGAGCATCTTTTCTATATCCTGCTCGTTATACCAGAATCTTTAAGCTATTCGGAGAATCCATTAATACACTGTATCAATAAATTTAAAATAACGTGATAAAATAAAACCATATATTTCAAACTATAAGGAGTTAACTATTTTCACTCAGTGGCATGTGCAAGGGCTTCAAAAGCCTATATTAAAGATCTATGTGTCATTTATTCATATTTAAAATGGTGTTTGGAAAGAAATCTAAAAATATTTTGGTTCTCTCTCCTTCATCCTAGAGCATTTTCACCCTGAGACTTTTTTCTGAGCTCAAGATCAGTTAAAGTTGGTACCTATATTAATGTGAGTACTTTATTGTCCTGAAATTACGGCTTTTGAAGTTTCTTCCTTTCTGAAACAAAAAAGAAAAGCCACGGTTGACATCAAAGAGGAGGCATTCTCCTCACTAGCAATTATGGTCCCTTAATGTTACTCAATATCCACCCCGTTGCAAACTGCCTTTGCTTTTTGTAACATGTACTTATTTTGATCAACACCTTTAGAAAAAGTACCTAAAAGTACCCAACTACCTATAAAATTCTCTCTGGATCCTTCCTGGTGCTGGTTGTTGTGAATCAAAATACTCCTTTAATAATGCATTCTGCCATATATGATTGTGGGTGTTTTTTTCTTTTAAAGAAAACATTTAATTACTATTGGAGAGTTGTAACTGTTAGCTGTGAGTTACCAGATGTGAAACCAGACACAAGGGTGAGATTTTACAATTTCAGCACAGCTGCTTACGACCAAATCTGGTTTAGGACACCGTCGATGGATTTAAAAACATTACATTTATATTAAAAATAGCAGGGCCTCATATGCAGCCCAGCTGAAGGTCTTCTTGGCAAACTTGTTAAAATCAGAATGAGTCCCCCCAATCAAAGTCCAAAAGCAGCCTGTGAACACTGGCTAATGACATGCGCTGTCACTCCCTGCCCTCCCCACCCCCCACCCAAACATTCTCATAGAGACACATGTGTCTGGGCCTTTTGTCCGAATTCTAAATTAAACCTCCAATTCTTTTCATTTGTATATTATGTGCGCTCAACGCCAGAATGTAAAGGCTTAAAAGGCATCAACAGTTTGTCCAGACTTGAAAACCTTAACTTACTGCACTGAAGATTTAAGACAAAGTGCTGTTTTGTCTCCCTGCCCACCCTCGGCCCCCTGGCATTTGAGTTTTTACAGTGTAGGAAGAAAATAGCCCTCCAAAGCTTACTTTTTCTTCCTCCGCCCGCCCTACCCCCATGTGTTCTTGAGTCTGCAGCTATTATTCCCGGCCAAATTGTCGCCATGCTTAGTGGAGCGTGCGGAACCGGGCAGGACAGCTGAAATAACTGGGAGATGTCGGGGACATCGACCCCCTCCAAGCCCTGGCCTTGGCCTCACTTCCATTTCTGCCATTATTTTAACAAGAGTTTTGAGAGTTTCCAAAAAGGTATACAGTGAAAGAGCTTTCCTTTTTTAAGCCAGGGGGATGGAAATAAGTGGACAAGTCCTTTCTGAGTCTGTAAGTCTAGGGCACATTTGAAGTACTACTGGTGTTGAAAACTTGGCTTCTCTAGTAAGTAATATCTGGACCTGTTTAAAATGCATTCGAACTGTTACAGCAGGGCATCCGATGACAGGATGGCCTATATCCTTCTCTCCCCAGGCTCTTTATCTTCCACCACCACGCCCCCTTTTGGAATCATATCATGGGTTCTTTCGCAACCTTCCAATTTTTTTCCTATACACATACAAACAAGTGTGTGTGTGTGTGTGTGTGTGTGTGTGTGTGTGTGCACGCAAACACAGAGATTTGGGCAAACTGTACACATTGTTCTGCACCTCCCTTGTCACTTTATAATAGATCTTGGAGATGTTCTCACATCAGAACAAGCAACTTCCTCATTCTTTTTAAGGGGATAAAGTTTTTAATCAAGTGAACATACTGCATACAGTGCTAAAAATGAACATTCTCACTCATGTATCTTTGTTTATAGCGGTAAATATATCTGAAGGATAAGCTCCCAGGAGTGGAATTGTTGGCTTAAATGGCTTTATGTCCACATCTTTGAGAAAATACACAAATCAATGCATGTGTGTGCCTGCTTTCTTATAGTCTTTTGGTTGGTTTGGTTTTAAAGTGACAGGTCCATGCTGAGAAGCCCCCACTACACACAAACTGTGCTCCCCTCCAGTCTGAAGCTTTTTGGTCCCTATCGGCATGAGTACATCCCTCACTCACTCACTCACTCACGCACTGTCTCACTCATATTTTGGGAGTTCTTAATATAGTGTATGTGGGATGTCTGCCTCATGGTGTCAGCCAAGGGTATAGACACTGCATTTATATTGTTCAGATTAGTATCATCCACAGGTTGCAAATATTCCCTATTCTGGGGACAGTTTTTAGGCCCCTATCACATCCTACTGGCTCCCGAAGTTTTACACGTGCTCTCTCACCTCCCCTGCCTTCTCTTGTAGCTCTAACACATGACGTAATGGGCTGGGAAAAGACCGCTCTGAGGGTACTGGCATTGTGCTGTGGGCTGGTGGACTGGTAGACAGTGGAGTCCGTCTTTGCTAGAAGTTGCATTCAACATGGAATGTGGGTATATAATATCAAGTCTCTAATGGTGGATGGGGAATGGACAGGCTTTTAAAGTGCCCCAGCTTTCCTGCAGCTTTCACTGCATTGTTTTACTATTAACACTTGGAGTAAAATTATTTACAGTCACAAAGCCCAAAGGAGTTTGTGGCACAGCAGGTTGGAGGAGGCTGAGTGAGGGTGAGATGGTAAAAGCCTCACTTTGGTTCAGATAAACCCTCCTTATATGTCTAGTCAGCAGAATAGGGTTTTCTTGGCTGCAGATAAATAAGTCTTGGGGTGAACTTGAGGAAGTCACTTCTCTCTCTTGACCTCAGTTTCCCCACCTGTATAATGACGGGTTGGACCAGATGAGCAGTTCTTAAGTCTGAGGCATTCTATCTGAGAATAGAATTTTGCAGGAAAACATTGAATTTCATGACTTCTTGAAGACTCCTGAAGTTTAGCAAGTTAAAGGTGCTGTGAAGTCCTTCAGCAAGGAACTAGTACATTTTCCTTTTCCAATATTTCCCAATAGTATTTAACTTATTTTATGGATTCCTTATTAATGTTCTGCCACGTCCACTTTGGGAAATGCTAGAAGTTCTCCGTAGTAACTTCCAGTTGGAATATTCTGTGATTAACTGATGAGCTGTCACTAGTTCACATAGATTTCCCTTAACTCCTAAAATCCTCTCCAACCACTTCTCACCCTATGACCTGTATTTGTCTCCTCATCTAGTCCCTGAGGGTCCAAACCCTAGCCAGAGCACTGGGGCATGCGCACAGTGAGCACCTAATAAATGCCTGGTCTTGGGCAGAAATCCCTCCTGAAGTCTAATGACTTAGGTTTGACCAAAGGACTTTTAGGTTTTGCTTTCATTAGATACATGCAAATTTAGGGGGATCTGATGAAGAAGAAAAATACAGTGGGGGAGAGGGAAGGAAGGAAAGCTAGAGAAATGGTGGGGGAGGGGGAAGAAAGACAAGAGAGAACACTGAGAGGGAAAAGAAGAGAAAATAAAAAGAAGAAAGAGGAGCTGGTTGTGCTTGGAGGGGAGGCTATGAATAGAGTGTGTAAAAAAAAAAAAAAAATATATATATATATATATGTAATTCT
Source organism: Camelus bactrianus (assembly GCF_048773025.1). NCBI lineage: Eukaryota > Metazoa > Chordata > Mammalia > Artiodactyla > Camelidae > Camelus > Camelus bactrianus. The sequence continues at coordinate 73,946,734 of NC_133547.1, forward strand.
GTGGGACTGCCCGTGTGCTAGATGGAGGGTTGGAGGATTTCCAGGCTCTGCTTTTTACTACTAATAGTAGGAACACCACCTGGCCCGCTGTAGGTACCTGCTAACATTTGCTAAGTTACTAAATAATGACCACACAATAATAGCAAGCATGTATGAGCTGTGTCTATGGGCTAAACTGTTTCTATGCATTATCTTATTTTCAACAGCCCTATAGATTAGATGATAACCCATTTCTTGACTGTGGAAATTAAGGCTCAAAGAAGCTAAGTTCCAGTGCACAGGAACTAAGTCAGCCTGACTCCAAACCCCTTGACCTCAACTCTTGGCTGTGCCGCTCCTCTGAAACACACCCTCATCTGATGGGCATGGCGTCAGACCTTACTGCTTCCTCAAGGTCCAAGGAGAAAGCTGTGTTTGAGGAAATGAAAATTGAAGCCAGTCTTTCTCTGGGAAAGATAATGCGTTCTCTGCACCCTCGCGGTTCTTTCTGCCAGTAAATGTAATGTGAATGCTTAAGAGAGAAGAGGAGGGTACAAGAGAATGGCTTTTCGCTGGCAGGTTTTCTGTGCACTTTCCTTCTGAGACGCCCTCCATTAACTGCTGGTGGGAGTAGCCAATCTATCTTTGCTCCAAGCAGCCACCCCCGGCTCTCTCCACGTCCCATCCGGGGACACTGTGTTGGGGTCACTTCCCAAGCAAGACTTCAACGTGTCTGTGAGGCAGAGCGTCTGCACTCTCCCACCTGCTGAAATTCCTCATTCCTTCCCATCCCCACTGCCATGACCCCACTATTCAGCTTCCCTCCTTCTCCTATAGGGCCTGTTGTTTCTGCAACCAGGGCTTCAGGGGAGGAAACCTCCCAGAGGAGGAGGTTTATTGAGAAATAGCCTCCAAATTGCAGACTTTTTTTACAGACGTGAGCATCTGAAATCTAAATGCTCAAAGATTCTGGTACCTTTGCAATGATTTTGGAGGGTTGACTGCCTCTCCTGCTGTAGCTCCCATGGAATAAAAGCCCCAGTTGGACCCTCTAAGTTGTCCTGTCCCATCACTTAGCTTACTCTCAGACCTCTTCACTTCCCTGTTCTCCAGCCTCCAGGAGGTGTCAACATTCTCCGGTCAGGTTCTAGACTTTTAATGTGCACATCTGGACCTGGAGAAGGAGAGCAGGGGATAATTTAAACATACTCCAAGAGGCTAACTGATCTGTATAATGGAAGATGGAGCCCAAGAGAGGTGGGGAGAGCACAGAGAGAGGCAGGTAAGTGGAGGATGAGATTCACTTAGAGGGAACAGAGGAAGGAGACCAGGAGATCTGCCAAGCTAAGTGAGACTGGGTGAGATGGAGGATGAAGAGGGAGTTTACTAGGCAGACATCATACAGTGCAATTAATTCCCTTCGTAATCTTTTCTTTCTCCTTCTGCTTCCTCCCCTTCATTTTCACTCTTCTTTTCCATGTTTTCACTTTAGCCAAACGGCCCACGTGGGCAATGCCTTTGCTTACTGGAGGGATGGAGGCTAAAGTGGTAAAAAACAAAATTAAATTAGTCATTAAGTAAGCATTCATCATAACAATAATCCCCTCAATGAAGTCTAGAGATTCAGAGATTTAAATCACCTCTGCCTGTGACCAAATCACATTCCTCCCATGACATTGTTGCCAGAAAGAAATGATTGATGGGCAAGGAAGTCAATATGAAATAGAACAAAGTCTCCATTTTACAAAACAAACATTTTGGAACTCTCAGCTCACTCAGGATATGCCAAACCCCACTCAGGTCTTGCTTGAGTAATTGAACAGGAGCTCCTGAAAAAGCAGTAATTGTGGAAGAACCAGCAGATGGAAAGGGAGCATGTCAGAAATTCAGGAGTGATTAAGAAGATGAAGGCAGGAAGTGTGGCAAGCCTGACCTGCCTGGCTACTGGGATTTTTTAACCACACTGAGTAGCAGAGCCCCGCGGTGGGAAGGAGGACTCACATGCAAATCCCACATCTGCTGCTGGGTCTCAAATCTTCAACTCTAAAACAAGGATTTGGGATTAAATTATCTCCGGGATCCCTTTCAGTGTTTTGTGATTGTACAATGATTACTCTATGTGGTCTGTTCCCACCTAAAATAATGAATAGGCCTAGGGATCCACTCTTTTATGGTTTGCCCAGCATTGTCCTTGTTTCTGTTCAGCACACCACCATTCTTACTCTTAGAAAGCTTGTCTAGTTTGGGGGGGTGGGGTGGAAAAAAGCAGGTGAGAGGCTTGCAACACTAAAAAAAAAGAAGTTTTAACTCAGCATCAAAAAAAAAAAAAAAAAAAAGAAAGAAAGAAAGAAAGAAAAGAAAAGAAATTGAGGAGAGGAAAAGGCAGTAATAGTCAATGTCTGAATGAATGGGTGAGAGCACAGGTATTTGCTTCCCAGGAAACATGGGACAGGGTGAGAGGGTCTCTGGTTGGTTGGGGAGGAGGCTGGGAGCCTTGCAGGGTAATAGAGTTGTCAGGAACAAAAGCAAAAACAATAATCAAAATACTACATTAAAAAAATTACAGGCCTTGGAATGCCTAGGAACCATAGGGACTTGGGAGAATTTTGCTAAATGGTTCCAGAAGTTTTAGGAACTGAGGTGGATGAGCCCAGAAACCTCCCTTACAAGTCAAGATAGGTGGCTGAAGCCAGAGCTCTGAGCACCACTGCTAGCTGTGATCTTTCTTTAAGGTGAAGATTTCTCCATTAAAGTGTCCCATGAAGATAGGTGACCAATAATAAGAAATTTCTGTAGAGCTGCTGTAGGTCTCATATAAGAACCAAGATAAGATGGACACTGTCAACAGCTCCAGGAAAAAAACAGTAAGTTATTTTCATGGTAAATGAAAGCGACAATTTAGAGGAAATGTCATGATTTAGTGTATTGAAAATTATAATTACTTATTGAATTATGTTAATTATTGAGTTTTGTGATGGATTCGATTCTAAGGAAGAGAAGACAACTTTCTCCAGCAGTATGAAATAAAACTGGTCGGCTCTGGGGTTAAGTCCAAACCTGACCTTAGCTGTGAGATCTTAAACAAGCGACTTAATCTCTCCAAGCATTAACTTCCCATAGTACTAACCTTAGAGGATTTTTGCAAGGAGTGCATGAGACAAACTGATAAGCATTTAGAACAGCACCTGTCTCATAGTATATCAGTTTTCTGCTGCTGCTGTAACAAATGACCACAAATGTATTGGCTTAAAACAACATAAAGTTATCATCCTACCGTTTTGCAGGGTGGAAGTCTGACACTGGGCTCCAGTGAAGGTGCTGGCATTCCTCTCTGTCAGCTCCAGGGGAGAATGTGCTTCCTTGCCTTTTCCTTCTAGAGGCTGCCTACATTCCTTGGCTCATAGCCCCTTTCCTCCATCTTCCAAACAGCAACATTCCATCTCTGACCATTCTGTCATGATTATGTCTCCCTCTGACCTGATTTTAAAGACCTTTATGACTGCATTGGACCCATCTGGATAATCTAGGCTGTTCTCCCCATTTCAAGGTCTTTAACTTGATCATATCTGCAAAGCGTGTACCGTCTGTCATAAGTGTACCGTCTTCATAGATTTCAGGGATTAGGTAATAGATATCTTTGGGGCTCCATTATTCTGCCCACCACATGCTTAATCCATATATTATTATTATGAAGTGACTTGCCAGATGCCAAAACAGATGAAGTATTTTTCAAGGCTATAAAATAACTTGTAGAGGTAATCTTTCTGAAGGGAGGGATAAGAGTATGTATTTTATAGCATTTAAATTAAGAAAACAAAGGGCACTGGCTTTGATTACAAACCTCTCTTGCCTATGAATATATTTTCTGAGTTTAATTAGTCTTTAGCATTTATGGTGTCTCTATCACATGCCAGGCATTATTTTAGGATTTTTCTTTCATATACACTATCTCATTTAATACTCACAGCAACCTGTGACATACAGAAAATTATCTTCTTAGGGACAATGACAGAACAGACTCAAAGAAGTGAAGTAACATTCCCAGGCCACTCAGAGAGGAGGTGGCATAGCTGAGATGTGTCTAGGCATTGAGATCCATCCTCTTCAGTGCAGCCCAATGGCAGAAAGAGTGCCTTTTCCAGTTAACTGGTGCATATTTGAGGTGGGACTTGGTCCTGGAGAACCACATTTTCTCTCCAAAGGCCAATTCAGGGACTGGATTCTAACCAGTCTCCCAGAAGTCCATTCTTGTCATTGTTTGGGGATCAGAGAGGAGGTCTGAGCCCAAAGGCCAATAACCCTCAACGTGAGTAAAGCACTGTAATACTCATCAACGTGACCCCCGTCCTTGGCATATGCTTATCCCCTGTGATATAACTGGGCCCCATCAAAAGCCAACATAGCCCTGTCCCCTAGAAGCGTGACCACCCAAATCAGCATTCAGGCTACATTCCAACCTTTCTCTGTGAGTAGAAGCCAGAATTATTTGTGACTTGCTGCTTTTCTACAAGACCATATAAAATTTCACACTTATGATGAATGCCTTTGGACTAGGGTTTCATAAAACCATTTAGTGTATTAGAGTCTATTAATCAGCCTGAAATCATGACCCTCGTTTAGCAGTTATAGACTGTGGCAGCATTTAATCCATACTGGTTGATTTGTACAACATTTATGATCTGAACTGGATCCCTTAATGCCTACACTCATAATTATTGGCTTGAAATATGAGCAGCTGGAAAGCAGAACTGGCAGAGCCCCATGTGGTGCTGGTAGGAGAGACTGGGAAGTGCTGACACATTTCCTACAGAACAGATCAACTTGAATGTGGAGCGAATGGGAAGCTCAGTCCCAACTGTTCTTTAGGAGACTCTTGGTTGCCAATGTCCATGACCCCTCCCTCCTTCCTAATGAGATCCAGACTTTCTTCAGTCCCTGCAGACCCCAGGTGACTCAGGAGAAGCTGATTTTGCCAATGATTGGTTCAGGAGCCCAGGCTAAAGCAATGAGCACTCAAATTTCTCCCAGTGACTGTTTTGTTCCAGGGACAAGCTCATGACCCATATTAACCCAATCAGAATGAAGGCTAGGGCTGACATTCTGTAATTAAGGAAGAGGCTTCCTTTCACTCCTATGGACCTTACAGAAGAAAATCTGCCTCCCCAGAGCTAATAGCAGTCATGTTATGCCCAGGCCAAAACCCAACTGGAAAAAAGTGGCTACATGTGTATTATGAAGAGTCTGCGTCTTACCCTATTTGCAGGCTAAAAAATTAGACTGTTTTATGGATGCTGGAAGAAGACACAAGACTCCTGGTTCAGAGACAAAGGACTTTATACTCATGGCATAGCAAAAAAATGAACATTTGCATATTTATATCTGACCCCTGAGCTGAATTCCATCAGGGTAATGCAAAAAGGGCCACATGATACATATGCACATCAGGAATCTTGAGCTTAGGGTACCTATGTCTTTTATAATGGACAGTCTGCACACCTGCCCTCCCTCACCTCTGGAAGGAGACACTATATCTTCCAAGGCTATTCCCTGTACAAACCTCCTTATAAATGTAGTCCAGAATAGAGACAGTCAGTGCCTCTGCTTGAGGTGTGCAGAAATGCCCCTGCTGAATTAACTCCCAACTAAAAGCTGGCACATAAAAGAGGGTGGTACAAGAAAACAGCTGAAGAACAGAGCTGGAACCCTAACTGTGCTCTGATTACAGCTCACTATACCTTTTGACTTTCTATTAAGTGAGTTAACAAATTTCCTTTTTGTTTAAGGTAGTTTGGAAAAAGGTTTCTTTGACTCACAGCTGAAGTATAGTAACTGATCAACCAACCAGTGGTCTGCATTCTGTAGGGATCTCCAGGGTTCTTAACTCTTGAAAGAGAACTGATCTCAGCCATTAAGTAGGGCATTTATTAAGTTGTATCTGTCTTTGGGAGGGAAAACTCTCTCTGATCTCTACTTGGATTATTTGATGCCTCAGTCAACAATACTGAGATTAAATCCAAAGGGTGACTTTTATCAAAAGGCAAAGATTGAGGGAACCACTGTGATTTCTCAACTTAACAATTCTGTGACCAAATCATATAAGATGTTATACAAAGGTTAAGGTATAAGAATCCTTCTGAAACTGACACTCAGCATTAGACATTGAGTCTCTCCACTGTTCATAACTATCACTCCATCAAAGAGCTTATTAAGCCACTAATGTCAGACTGCTGCTTGAGAGAATATTTCTCCCTATCTAAGCATAAGGCTGTATATTTAAGAATATTAGACCATGAGGGTGTCCCTGAAACAGGGTCCGTGGAGTTTAGTAGAGCCAGAAGTTCCTCCTGGTACCATTGAAGGATGGCCATCTTGGACATGGCCTACGGCAGCAGGAAAAAGAGACCATTGGGTGGTGCATGGCCTCACATGCTAGAAGATTCTCAAATTTACACCCACAGTCACAGAGATATGCTAACAGATCAGAAAGAAAAAGCCAGTGAGCTTACAGTTGTAAACTTGTGCCCCATTACTGAACCATCCTGCCTATACAGCCTTATAAATGATTACTTTTATTATATCTGTATTTATCTTCTCATCAGCACAGTCAGGAACAATTACATTGGTGGTGGTGGTGGTGGTGTGTGTTAAAGGCCCTAATTTATTAAGGGTAAACAGTAAAAATATGTTATAATTATATACCTATTTTAAAATTTATACATTTTTAAATACAGTTGGAGCCTCAAAAATCAGAAGGGGATTGGCCTCTCTGCCGGAGAGGCCCTGCTTGTAATGACTATGTAAAAGCACTTTGTAAACTGTAAAAACTCCTACATGTGTTACCCATTATCTAACTCATCTGTTACTCAGGCTGCTGGAGGGGCGTGGGGGCCAACACTCCTGGGCGGGCCTGCAGTGTCCCTTGAGAGCAAGGTCAGTCAGTATTAGAAACACTCACTTGGGCTCGCCTGTGGCCTTGAGCTTCAGAGGATAGTTCAGGGCTACCTCATTTCTTGCCCACCCCCAGGGAACCCATTTCACTGAAGACTCCAAGTCCAAGCACGTCTCTTGGGGAGGCAGGGCATTGCTCAGAAGTGGGCATTTAATCTTTACAAAGTGCCAAGGTGAATCAGGGGCACCTCAGTCTCTTTCCTCTGCTTTTCATGCCCATAATATGCTACATTCTTCAAATGGTATTAGTAGCGCACAGCAGCTGGAGGGGGAGGTACAGGAGGAATGTCTCTCCCCCCAGTAAATGAGAAGCACCGGCATAAAAGCTCTGTTTAAGGGCGTTCTTCCTACACGCTGCTCATCTGGTAATTTTTTAAATCAGTTTTTAAGAATCGAGGTGGCCAAGTCAGACCACTCTGACTTTATGTGCAATGATGTTGTCGCTATTAGAGCTGAGATGCATCTCAAAGAATCTGTCTCTACTTTTCTAACCTGAAACCCCCTTCTCTCTGCCGAGCTTTCCCAGAGAGGACATTTTAGCCCGGCATTATATAAACTTCTAAAATAGTAGGTGAATGTGAAAGGTCAATAGGATCTAACTTGGCAGCAGAGTTGCTTAGTGGATGTGCCATCACAGTGGTGGAATTACTTCACTTAGAAAAAATGCTTTATTTTGTGAAGCTCTTTTGTCATCTAAGAAGGGAGGAAAAAGGAAGGACAGCCAGGGCTCAGCTCAAATTTAAGTAGCAGCCAGGATTTGCAAGATATTTTCAATTAGATTTGGAGAGAGGAAAAAAAGTATTTTAAATGATTATTATGCAGGGCTTCATGTTAATAGGACCCTAAGGGTGTGGTTATGGGGAGGGTTTGGTCTGGGAGGGATGTGATATTGAACTGAAATTAACTGACAGGCAATTAGCATGATTAAGAAGTGGGTAATGGTCGAGTGGAAAGAAGACTGGCTTAAGGAACTCATCCAGCTCTAGTTCTCTCATACCTCTGTGAACTAAAGCTAGCCACTCTGAACCCTGGTTTTCTCATATAGATCATATTATCCCTCTTATAGGATAATTAGAAGAGGATTAAATAAAATAAATGTACATTACCTTCTAAAGCGGTATTAACCATACAAATGTTGGCTCTCGTTTGCTCTTTATAATGCTTGGGAGAGTCACAAGATGGGGGTCTCTCTTACCGTGTAGGCTATTCCATCAGTTCCCATGCAGGCTGCCTTAGAAAGCTGGGAGACAATTCAGCCAGTGCCTGCAAAGAGGCCTCTGAAAATGGTGCTACTAACTGTAGATACCAAAGAGTCATATTGCTAGACTTCCATTTCCTTCCAGGGAGGGAAAGATGCAAAGTTGGGTACTTACCCAGTGAAAAGTTCCCATTTGTAGAAACAAATATAAGCAAGGGGATGGATTGATGCCTTTAAGAACTCAAGCTTTCTTTTTTGGATTCCTGCTAACAGATATCCTTATATCTCTTTAAAAATAATGGGACTGGCAAGGGGAGGCCTGTGGCTAAGGAGAACTGGGATCTCTGAGCAGTGTCCCCAGAGGTGTTTTGTCCCAGCATTGGAAAAGGAGCAACCTTGGAGTGGCTGCCCATCACCTCTGTGCTGACCCTGGGAGAGTGAAGATGTGCCAGCCTGCCTGGACTGCTTGAGGATGTTCTGTAGTGTGATTATAGTTCACCAGCCAAGGCTAGGTTTGAGCACGGTGAGGTTGAAACTGTTAAGAGTATCATTATCCCTCTCATTGGGCTCCAAATTAGGATTTGAAAGAAAGTACTTGAACAAAATTATATTTTAGGAAATTGGCATTTACATAAAAGTAGTTATAAGGCTGTTACTGGAATCATGGCACATAGGGGATCAAAGACAAAAATGTAAGAATGCATTAATAAGAATAGCAGAACATTTCCATAATATTATTATCAATAATAAAACATTTGTATGACATTTTACAGGTTATAAAATTCCTTCACATATTATTTCATTTAATTCGTAGTATTTCCCTGCAAATTGAAGAATGTTTGTCACTTGAAGGGATACTGAGGCTCAGAGATTACACTGTATGGGCAGATCACACAGCCAGTGGTGAAGTAGCAATCCACAGGTAGGCCTTGAATGCCAAATTTAAACCCCTTTTCACCACATCATAGATGGAAATTTCACAGGACAGCAAAGCCTGGAATATACATGTACCTCATGGAAACGTTTACAGGTATTTCAACTTTAAAATAATTTATGTGGTGTCAGGGAGTTTTTTTTTTTTTTAAATGATCAATAAATACAAAAATTCAGAAAAGCTTTCTTAGAGCCGGTATTACGAGAAAACCTAAGCCTGTTAGGAAATTGGTTATGAAATGGAATGTGGATATTAAAATGCCATAAACCTCATTAAAAACTCTAAATATGTAACTAGAATTTTTACTAAGTTCATAAAAATTAATATTGGATACAGCATTTTTGTAAATCCTTGTGGTTCATGTGTCAATTACCTGGTTACTTAGTAACCAAGTAATCCAGTAACCAAGGAGTCAAGCCATAGATTAAATAGTCCCCAACCAGGCAATAAAAAGGTCCCTGAGTACAAATTTGCAGAATTATGGTTTATTGTGTTAATAATCTCCCCATGTCTGTGGCTAGCCTTTCAAGGATGGGGCTGGCGAGTGTATGCTATTCAAGGACCTAGCCATGGCTCTTGTTACTTTGTTATAGTACCTGCTTTTAAAAGAGGAAATTAAACCACAGAGCACACTGTGGCTTAAACTCACTGGAGGAAATGAGAGAGGCTGAGCACACACCAAGCTGGGTTTGGGATTCTAGGGAAATCCAGACTTAGGGTCTGAATTTGCACAAGAGCTGGTGATTTAGTGTTTCTCTGGTAAGGTTTTGGACTGGATTCATGTCTGATTCTCGAAGAGGTCCCTCACATAACTGATAACACTCTACAATGATTCAAAGGTTCATTTAGTAGGTATTTGCTGGGGCCCTACTGTGTGCCAAGGACTGTGCTAGGCATGGGCAAAGCAATTTGAAGCAAGACATAACCATTCCGTGCCCTCAGAGTGTTCACCATATATGGAGAAGAGGTACATTAATCAAATAATCACATGAATAAATAAGTAGCAATAAATATGTAACTGTGATCACTGTTCTGCAGTAAGAGTAGAGGATGCTGCAAGAGTGTCCAACTTTGCGATCAAATCAATTGGTGGGGGACGGTTATGGTGAGAGTTCCCCCAACAAACTGTGACATTTCAACAGGTGGAAATCTGTTAGGTGAGGAGGAATGGACCAGGGAAATGAAGATCAGGAAAGCAAACAAGCTACAGAAAGCATTCCAGGAAGAGAAAGAGGCACATGCAAAGGCCCTGGGGGCAGGAGGAAGCATGGAATCTTTTAAACAATAGAAAGAGGTAGCAGGGCTAAGTGCCATCAAGCCTGACAGAAAGGCATGGGACTCACTGTGCTTCAAACCAATGTGTGTGTTTTGCAGGAAACAGAAAAGGTGGGAAAACAGAGTGTAATTTACTGTGGGAAGGCTAACTTTCCCAGCAGAAACAAACTCATTCTGTTTTGTCTGATTTTTACCGTCCAAAGCTTACTGATCTTGGTTACGAGATCCATCTTTACAGTTCCATCCTGCCCATTGCTTCAGTGCTCCCAAAATCTCTCTCTGAATTAAGGGTTGGGGGGAGGGTATAGCTTAGTGGTGGAGTGCATGCACAAGGTCCTGAGTTCAATGCCCAGTTCTATTAAAAAGGTAAATAAATAAATAACCTAATTACCTCCCCCCCCCCAATTTTTTTTTTAAAGCCAGTGAATGGCTTGTGGATGGAGTGAACAAATTATCAAAATTTCCATGGAAACAAGCATTACATAAACCCCAGATATTTTGTTGGCTACTAAGAGAAAATACCCTCTAAATAAAACCAGATTTCCTTTCCTGTCAGGATTTGTACCTACCCTGGGTGTCTTTATCTTGGTTCAGAATCTTGAACTATTTCATTTAGTTGAATAGTGACTACAGTACAACCTGTAATTGGGTTCTGCTGCTTTGAATTGCGGGAGCATGGGTTTGGCAGTAAGACTGCCAGACCTCATGGAGGACACAGAAAAAGTGAGGTCACAGTCTCTGTACTGAAGATGCTGACCTCACAGTCTCAGTGACAGGCTGACATCCAAAAACGAAGAAGATGCTGATCAAAGGCTGAGCTCACCCTAGGAGTGACCAGGGAATTCCAAAGACATTTTTCCTCAGTCCATTTTTAAGTTCATATGTTATGGTTTGGTTACTATTTTGATAGCTTAATTTTGCAATGGTACGATGCCTAGACTAGTGATTCCAGCACCTAGAATGTAATACCTTCCAAAAACACCCTTTGTCTTCCCATAATTTGTCATGAATTCGCTTTCAAAATCTACTTGCAAAAGTTGGGAAGATCTAGTGACTGTCTCTCATCAGGCGGGTAGCTGCATTCAGTTCATAGATGCAGCTCCCACTCTGTGCACAGTATGGTGGGTGATCCAGAGGTGGACCACAGGAGTCCTCGTCGTCCAGGCGATCACAGTTGTTGGAGAGATTTGGATATGTAGCCCGAATACAACACAGACATGCGATAACAGAATTGTAAACCAAGTTGAGGGAGAACCAGGTGGAGAAATGAGTCATTCTCACTGGAACAATTAAGGACAGGTGTCATGGTGTAGTACACTTGCACCAGAGCTTGGAAGATGTGCCAGAAGATAGAAAAGGAAGGCATCCCTGAAGGTGGAGCTAGAATGAGCAAATACAGAGATAAGAGCAAGGACCTTGAACCATCTAGTCGGAGACGGATGTGCTTCAGTGGAAAAGACACTTGTGTGAAAAGTATCAGCTTTACTGCCCCTCCCCCATCACCTGCCATTACTGCTCCTTTCTTTAGAGCAAGGAGCAGTCACTCACACACACACACACACACACACACACACACACTTTCATTTTAGCTCTGAGCAGAATAGCTGATCACTAGGTAGAATGGTAAAATATAAGAACGAAGAAACTTGGTTTTAGTTTTATCCTTGCTCTAAAGGAGCTGGGTGAGCTTTGGAAAGACATTTTTACTTCAGAATCAGGAAACTGAACACATGAACAAGATCTCTTCTAGCTTAGAATGTTCTGATTCTTGAAGAGAGATGGAGACAGTAATAGAACAAAGTTTTTTGGTAGAATGAAGATAAGAAAACGTGACTTTCTTGGATATTGCCTGGAAAAACATAAAAGAAACCATAAATACAGAACAGAAATAGACTCATAGACATAGAATACAGACTTGTGGTTGCCAAGGGGGTGGGGGGGTAGGAAGAGATAGACTGGGATTTCAAAATTGTAGAATAGATAAACAAGATTATACTGTATAGCGCAGGGAAATATACACAAGATCTTATGGTAGCTCACAGAGAATGGAATGTGACAATGAATATATATATGTTCATGTATAATTGAAAAATTGTGCTCTACACTGGAATTTGACACAACATTGTAAAATGATTATAAATCAATAAAAAATGTTAAAAAATAGAAAAAAAAGAAACCAGAAATACAGAAAATATATATATATATATATATGAAAAGAGATATGGGCTAGAGCCAGATCAGATCCTAGGAGAGGGTATGATAATTTCTTCAGACACTGCAGTATAGCGAAGAGGATTTTAGACATATTTGCTTTCAATTCTCTCTCTGACATTTAGTAGCTGAATATGTCTTAGGTGAGTTAACTTTGCCGAGATGCAGTTTCTCCATCCATAAAATCGGGATGATTATCACACCCACTGTTTTCAATGAAGGAGTATTAAGTGCCTCTCAAGTAACCAAGGCTGGGCGTAAAATAGGCATTGGCAGTAAAATATTCATTTTGTAAATATGAGTTAGTCATATACACACACTCCCAGAGCGCCCGGAGCCTGCGATCTGAAGGGCAGGAGGACATGCAGGTGAACTGAGCGCTGGGACAAGGAAGCATTGGAGTAGGGAACTCACAAACAGTTACGGGAAGACAGAAAGAAAGGATCTGCCCCTACCTGAGGTCAAGGAATGCTTCCTGATGGGAGTAAGTGAGAACAGGGCACTGTTGGGGTGCGAAAAATGTTCCCAATAGAGGAAAAAGGCTCGTGTAAGAAAAATATCTAGATTCTGTGCGTCAAGTGCCTAGCAGGGTGCCTGATAGATAAAGAGACCCAATAAAAAAATAGCTAAGTAGGATGTTAGTACTTTCCTGGTGTGTGGGGGGGCAATTAACTTCACCTTGATGACCGCTTTTTACAACCAGTGTGTACCTGCAGTGCTTGTCAGCCTGCTTTGCTTGTCTGTGGCGGTAAGTAAGGGAGGAAGGCTTCCTGTATTTGTGCTGGCAGCCTAGAACCGAGCAGAAGTCTGTCCGAATCTGACAGAGATGAATGTGTGAAGGTCTGTCCCTGGGCTCCGCAGACACACGGGTGATCTCAGGTCTCCTGGTCACAGAGCTCACAAAGTTAGGAAAATGCTCTCCGTTTAACTGGAAAACATAAAAATTCAAATCCTGGCCTCATAAATGTGAGTAAACAGTTTAATGACTTGCTTTAACTAGAAAGTAATCAAATATAAATGCAGGTATGCTACTCATTTGCATCTCTTTCCATGTGGGCGAATAAAAATAGAAATGCCGTAGGCGTGATATTGGCTAAATGAACTTGTCTTTGGATTTTTGTTATGAAATACAAAGCCGTGGTGATTTTCCATGCTGTGCTCATTGTCAGCACTCATTTCCAGCTAGGCAGAGGGGCTCTTTCATAGATTTTGCTGTCACGGGACCTGCCTTTGATTCTACCATTATCTAGAACCTTGTGGGAGTGACTTATCTAAGCCTGCTTCCCCATCTGTTAAAAGGGGATGCTAATGTCTACCTAACACCAACTTAAATACATAATTGTTCAGCCAGACTCTCTAGGACAATCATGACCCTAGTTAGCACAGTGTCTGGTATACAGTAGATGTTAAATAAGTGTTAGTTCCTCTTCCCTTCCTAGGGGTGACCTTCCTGTTTTCATCTTCCTCTAGAACATGAATTGGTTCAGCTCACCTTGATTATGGTGTGAAATGACAAAGACATATGTTTAAGACTATGCATATTAGTACATATACATATTCATCTAATGATTTGTATATTGATATGCATATTAATAGATATATTCGTCTAAGAAAATGCATAACCATATCTATGTTAGTACATGTACATTCTTAGATGCGAAATTGGATTTTGCACGTAAGTCAAGGCTTTCATTTCTCAAACATAAGTTGCAAGGATGGCTTAGGTGGTCTCCAAGGCTTCTGATAGCCCCAGAACCCTTGGTTTAAGCATCAGATGCCCTGAGCTAGCTGTGTCATTAGTAGTCTTAAGAGGGAGAAGGCCCCCTTTTGCTTACAAGTCAACTTGGAGGAAAGGGCATTTCAGAAGCCCGTTGTTTGGACCACGCTGAGACCCATTTCTGCAGGACTGAATTTAGAAGGTGGCAACATTCAGTACTCTGAACCTTGTGTCTGACTTGGGGGTTCTGCATACTGTAAGCTCCCTATGCACCTAGCAGTCCCGAGATGATATTTCCTATGTGCCATCATCTTCTATAATCTCAGTCTTCATAAAAATCAGTGTTTGTTGTCACTGGATGTCCACCTAATTTATTTCTTCAGCTAGACCTCTCACCTGAACTATGGCTGTAACCTCTTAACTGGTTTTTGGTGTTACCTTTCTCTAACTTGTACTAGCATCCACTACCTAGACAGCTTGTATTCTCTGCTGCTCCAAATTTGCCCATGACATAGCATATTTAGCAATAAATCTCATGACAGGTATCTAAGACCTCTATACTAAAAACTGTGAAATATTGCTGAAAGGAAGCAAAGACCTAACTAAACAGGGAAATAGATTATGTTCACAGATAACTTCATAGATTATTATTCATAGATAGTTATTATTATAGATAGCCTTCATAGATAGTTCATAGATTATGATATTTATTACTAAGATGGCGATTCTCTCTGAATTGATTTATAAATTCAACACAACCTCAATCAAAATTCCAGTGGACTTTTTAAAAGTAGAAATTGACAGTCAAGGAGATTCTAAAGTTTATATTGAAATGCAAAGAACCTAAGACAACTAAAGACAACTTGGAGGACTTACCTATCTGCTTTCAAGACTTACTCTGAAGCTACCATGATCAAGATAGTGTGATATTAAAAAGTATAGAGAGATAGCGATTAATGAAACAGAATAGAGACTTAGAAATAGAACCACACATATATGGGCAATTGACTTCCAGCAAAGTTTCCAAGGCAATTCAATTGAAAAGGGAAAGTCTTTTTAACAAATAATTCTGGAGTCATGAATATTTATTTGGGGTTAAAAAAAAAAAACAACCCTTATTTTACACCATACATAAAAATTAACACAAAGTGGATCATAGACCTAAATGCAAAATTTAAAACTGTGGAACTTTTAGGAGAAAATCTTTGAGACCTTGAGGGTAGACATGAGTTTCTTAGAACGTAGGAAGCACAACCATAGAAGAAATAAAAAAGACTTTAAATTAAAACTTTATATTAAAAATTAAAAACTTTCACTCCTCAAAAGATATTGTTAAAAGAATAAAAAGACAAGCCACCAACTGGCAGAAAGTATTTGCGATACATACATCAAACAATGACTTGTATTCAGAGTATATAATGAACTCATGCAACTCAATGACAAGAAGATAAACAACCCATTTTGAAAAATGGGCAAAACGTTTGAGCAGACACTCCATAAGAGAAGATAGAAGAATGGCCAATGAGTGTATGAAAAGATACTCAGCGTCATTAGATACTAGGGTGTTTCCAATTAAAACCACAATAAGAAACCACTATATACCCATCAAAGCATATGTCTACCCAGAGACTTGCACATGAATGGGCAATTTATTTGTAATAGAAACTGGAATCAATCCAAATGTCCAGGAAAAGGTGAATGGATAAACAATACTACTCTGCAATAAAAATAAACAAACTCATGCAGCAATATGGATGGACAAATCTCAAAAACTCTAGTAAACGCAAACTCCTCTATAGTGATGGAAGGTGGATTAGAGGTCGCCTGGAGGCAGGGATGGAAGCAGAGCTGGATTAGGAAGGAGCTTTGGGAAAGTTTAGGGGTAACAGAAATCTTCATTATCTTGACTGTGGTGATGATTTTGTGGGTATATTCATATATCAACACTCAGCAAATCGTACATTTTAAATAGTGCAGTTGGTTGTACATCATTTTTATCTTCATGAAGCTGTAAAAAAGTGACAAAAAAACTGTCAATGCACTCTTGTTACCTTTGGATTAAAATCTAGCTTGCAAGCAGGTAATCAAGGCAAGGTTGTCTGTGATTTCATCCCAATGTACCTTTCTAGTCTCAGTTCCCATTTAATTGTTCCACACATTCTGTGCTCTGGCTAAACTAGACTTCTAGCTTTTGTCTACCTGTGTCTGCTTTTCCACGATGCTTTATTTCTGCCCGAAATACACTTCCTACTTTGTCTGCTTGTCCTACTCCTATTTCACCTTTGTGGCCTGTGGCCGAGATTGCTCATTGCCTACCCAACATTCTTTCTCCCTCCTTCCTTATCAACGGAACTTCCATTTTGTTCAGTATACCCAGCTAAAAATGTGGCGCAAACTGAAACCCTCAATACACTGTGGGTGGAGATCTAAAAGGGTCTGCTTGCCAACTTTCAAACAGCTTGCCCATTTCTTCTCCATACACCTTTGGGCAGGACCGAACGACACAGTTTGGGTCAGTGAAATATGAGTTGGTAAAATGGGAGCTTTCCTGATACAGTTGCTTCTTCTTCTTGTTTGTCGCTTCATCCTTTTCCCTGAATGAAATGTGGCTATGATGCCTGGAGGAGCAGCAGCCCTTCTGTGACCGTGAGCACAAAAGCTACATGCCAGGGAAAGCAGAGAAGGGAGGTACGAGAAGCCTGGGTTGCTGGGGTGCTAGTGAGTTGCGGTAGCACCCCCAGACTCTTGCTTGAGGAATACAGCAGTCACCATCAGCGGGGTTTCCTATGACCATCATCCAGATACCTTCCTGATACATGGCTCCATAAATCCGTATCCTTTATGAATCTTTCACTTCCACAGAGCTGTCTTTGTTTTTTGGTTTGCTTGTTTGTTTTTTTATTTGTTTTATTGAAGTATAGTCAGTTTACAATGTTGTGTTTGTTTCTGGTGTACAGCATAGTGATTCAGTTTTATAAACATATATATTCCTTTTCATATTCTTTTTCATTATAGACTATTATGAGGGAACTATATTGTGAATATAGTTCCTTGTGCACTACAGTAGGACCTTCCTGTTTATCTACTTTATATACAGTAGTTAGTATCTGCAGATCCTAGACTACCAATTTATCCCTCCATCGTTGTTAAGTATCAGCAGCACTTGATCTGCCCATCTCACGATCCACCATCCCCTCTGTGCTATGCCTACTTAGACACATAGCTTACTTCCCCCAGTACACTGTTGCTTCCTGAGACCAACACCCCATGCTGCTCTTTGTGAGCACCCTTGGGCCCGGCGTGGGCTCTGCAGGCTGTGCTCAGAGGATTACCCAAGGTTGTACTGTGTAGTGGTAAGACTGTGGGCTTGCAGGCAGCCTGCCTGTCTCAGCCTCTTACCAGCTTTGCAGCCAATAGCAGCCACTTGGCTCAGTGCCTCAGTTTCATCATCTGTAATATGGGTTTGATATTAATCTTTACCTCTGAGGGCTGGAGTTGGGGGAAACAGTGGGTGATGACAGTAATGTATATAGGATGGGCCTCCTCTCCTCTTCATGGTGCCCACAGCCTAAATGATTCCTGTCCCAGCTGGGAAGGCTAATTAGGGAATTTCTTAGCTGACTAGTATTCATATTTCTCAAGTACATATGGACTTCCCAGTCGTTTCAGGCCCTATGACCTGGCAATAATTTTAGGGACTCATCTTTGTACTTGAGACAGGGGTGATCCCTAAGCATTTTGTGCTCAGGATCTTCCCAGTTATGATTTTTTTCCCCCAAATTATTGTCTCACTAGCCAGTTCTTGAAAGCTAAAACATAGTACTGTTACCATCCAGCTGCATAAGTTTAGAAAATCTATAGCATGCCATTGTGCCTCAGTTTCTTCATCTGTAAAATGAGAATAAAAATAATACTGCCTTTGCTGTCTCTCTGGCTTCAGTCTCAGCTGAAACTTAACTTCACCTTCATTGACCTCCGTCCCTTTCAGAGGCAGCTTTACTGTGACAAGTTTTGTGCCGTTAGGCTGTGAGCTCCCCATCAGCTGGACCACGCCTTTCCTGTTCCCCCAGTGCCCAGAACACTGTCTGGTCCACAGCGAATGGTTGGTAAATGCTTACTGTATCACTGAATGAACCTTGTTGAATCATCTGATTTGAAAGAGAAAAAAAAAACTAGAATATGATACACCTGGTTTAGTTACCATTCAGTCATTCATTCATTCAGTCAATACTTATTGGGCACCTACTGTATTCCAGGCACTGTTTAACTACTTGGTTTGTATTAGAAATATGATTTGCTAGTCCACTCAGTCCTGAATCCTGCACATACCTCAAGAAAGTAAATCTGTGATTTTTCTGGAGCTGGGCAGGTAAAAGCAATGATTCAATTTTACAGCATCCCGAAGAAGCCTTTTCAGCCAGGTTCGGCCCAGATTTGCTTACACGTGTTCCCCACTCAACCAAACGTGTAAAGCATGTTCTCGGAGCCTTCCTATGTGATCCAACCCTATATATTATATTACACTTATAAAATACCACGAAGCCCTTATGAATTAAAAGATAATTAGTGGTTCAACACGCACAAGACATTAGGCCTGAAGTGTCAAAAATGTCATGAAAGACCATAAATCATGGTCTGCTTGCATTGATCCCTTATAGAGTTAGTTTTTAAATCATCTCTTTAACACCTTGTAAATGTACAAACAACTGTAGACCCAAGGGAAACTTTAATATGTTTTTCATACATATTTTAATTTCATCTCAAAGTGCTAGCTGCATAAAAATTAAGTCAGACTCACAAAAACTCATTGATTTCCTCGGGATAAAACCCATCTGTCCAAACTAATTTAGAGCCTTTTTGAAGCCGTAAAGTTAGTCGTGCAACACTGAGGTCATTATGGGCATCCTGGGCTGGGGGAACTCTTGTGTAATTTTAAGAAGGCAATTTTGTTATATTTACTGTATTTAAATACAGTGCTACTTTTCAGGAACAAAAGCCTCACTGTGTCACTGTATTGAAAGTAAACCAGAAGCTGTGAAAAGCGAGATCTGTTCTTTTCCTTGTGATTAATGCACCTTTCTGCCAAAATTGAGACTTCTTAACTGAGCTCATTTAATACAAAGTAAACGAATTCTGCTCTTTGGATTTGATCCTCTGGCTAAACCCTATAGATAAGGCTCTAACAGTGAATAGCTTTTCATTCTAAACAAAGGATGTTTTGATAGAAAGGTCACCGCCAAGGTCCTTTATATTGTGATAACAGGAAAGGGAAATGACATATTAGTGGCAACTCATGCCATGGTGGTCTGGGCTGGGGGGACACGCAGGAGTAAAGACCATTCGGAAGTTGGAGAGGAGGTGGTGGAGACGGATGGGCTCTGGAAGCCCCGCACTTCTTCTTTTTAAAGCATCCTAATCCTAAGGACGTTTTCTTTTATTACACCCCAAGCTCAGTGGACCGAAGAGGATCACAACACAACTTCAGGGAAGCGGGAGAGCTGTGCGTGCATCCTTCCGCATCCTGCCCTAAGCCAGGCAGAATATCACCTCTGAGGCCGATGGTGATAGCGGATTTTTATTGCGATGGAGGCTAAGTGTGTACCAAAGCACTTGGATAGGACAAATAAACTGAAACCCCTTCCGCATGGGGATGCATGTGACAAGGAGTCCCCTGTGAGCTCAGAGGCCCTTCCTTTGTCTGAGTGAGGGTTTTTGAGCTCAGAGGCACTCTGCCCAGCCCGGCCCTTGCCCAGCTGGGCAGGCCAGCAGTTTAAGGCACCCTGTTATTCGTCGTTTCCTCTTACTCGCTACTTTCCTCCCTCCACTTCACTAGGAAGGCTTCATAATAATCTCACCCAGGAGCCGGAAGCTTCTTGTACCTCATGGGGAAGCACTCATGGGTTTTCTTTTAGTGAGAACATCTCCGTTACCTTAAAAAAAAATTCCTGCTGATTAAGGAAAAGAACAGAATTGAAAGGGGTGACGTGAGTTCTTGGACCAATTGGATGGTTTGCTTAACTCACTTTTTCCATTCATTTCTTCAATAAATATTTATTGAGCAGCCATAGGTTCGAAGTGCTAAGCTAGGTGTTAGAGATACAGATAGGAGTGTCAGTCAGCCCCTGCTCCCAATGCCAGCGCGAGAGAGTCATGTAAACAGAGACATCAGGTTGCATTTGGACTGGGGGCAAAGCTTTCAGCATCCCCGCCCTGGCTGGTGGCTTCCAGCCACTACATTTCCCCTTCAGGACACTGGCCAACTGACCCACACTAACAAGGGAGGAGTTGTCTTGCACTTTTCATCCCAAGATTTGTGCAGAATGCTTCCTCTGTCTTATAGAAGAAGAAGAAGGGAAAGGAGAAAATAAAGTAGCTCAAGTATTTCCAACAATTGACTTAAAAAAAATCAGAATTCAGTGTTTCCTAGAGGGACTGGCTGGTTCCACAGTGCCCCCTTCTGGCAGGTTGCCCTGGAGCAACAACCAATAAATGGAAGGCAAGAGCTATTATTTACTGGGTGTGCATTATATGCAACATTGTATCCTCTCACCAGCTCTTCAGGGAAGTGTTGGTTGGTATCATCTCCATTTTACAGATGAGATCCAGTGACTTAAGCAAGGCCGTATGCACCGGTGTCAGGAAACAGACCCACACCATCTGCTACTCTGTTTTTCTATTTTTATAGTTTATTAGTTGATCACTTAACATGTGCCTTCTCTCTGTCATCACCGTGTAGACACTGGGGATTAAGTCTTTCCATTCTGTACCATCTTGGGTGTTTTCACAAACTCTAGGATGCTATCAGAAACAGGAACGGTCGCAAGCTGGAGGGACAATCTAGTTCAGCCAAAGACTCATCGACTCAAAGTGTGAAGTAATATAAACCAACAGGAACTCTTTAAAACATAGCAGGGTTTGGTACAGATAGATGAGCAGAAACATTTTTATTTTACATAAAAGATTCTGCTTGTCAGACAGTCATGTTGCCCCACACCCTACAACCCCAATTATGTGAACACCAACATTTAGGTGCACTTACTTCTAAACATGGCTTTCATCATTTGCTGTTTCCCTATGGAATAAGTCAAATCTTCTATAGAATTAGAAAACAGAGTCCTTATTTTCCCCTACTGTATACGGCAAGACAATGAAGTGTTTGTCTTTGTCTTTATTAGCCTAATCTGCTTAGACGCTGTGAGTAATAGACATTGCAGAAGAAAGGTTGCTTGAATGTAGAGCAAGAAGTTTCCTGATTCTCCTGCAGGGAGAGAAGAGGCTGCAGTGAGCACTCTGGAGGCCACTGCATTCCTCCCTCCTCATTAACTCTGCCCTAAGCCTGTCAGCTTCCAAGACCAGCCAAAACCCTTCTCTCCCTGCATCATTAATCTCCAGGTTGTTATAAACAGCATCTTACATTCAACACAATAAGTGCTTGACGACTGTCTGTGCCTTTCAGTGGTTCCTCTGTAGAATTTCAAAGCCCAGAGGGACCTCATGCTTTTTGGGAATGACATGTGGGATGAGGCTCTGCATAGTGCAGGAGTTCAGGGCACAGACAGACCTGGGTTTGAACCCCAGTCACACCACATGTTTATTGTGCGGTTTGGGGGATATTCCTTTCCTCTCTGATCCTTTTAGTTTCCCCTTCTGTACGATAGGAACAATAATACCTACTTCAGGGCATTGCTGGGAGGATTAAATGATGTAAGGTAGGCAAAGTACCTCTTACGTGACAAGTAATATGTGACCTATTAATAGCTATGTAATTCTCACCTGGCACAGAGCTGATGACTTCCAGGAAATACACCAGGAACCTTCTCCTTCAAGTTTGACTAGAGTTGAAAGAAACCCCCCAAACAGCGGCATCTTCAGTTATGGAAGTTTTTTTCTCTCTAATGTAACAATCTGTGTAGGCTATTCAGGGCTAGTGTGGTGACTTCTTGGGCTTCTCTTTGGAGATGAAGTCTGCTTTAAAAAAACTTTCTGGAAGTTTCCACCACATTTCTACTTACTGCTGATTGGCCAGAACTCAACCACGTGGCCACACTTAGTTACATGTAAGGCTGGGAAAAACTGTGTGTCTTGAGGTCAGCTAAAAATCAAGTTTTGTTAGTAAGGAAAAGGGAAGGAATGGTTGTCTGTAGGGCAACTAGCTACTTCTACCTTAGTCCTCTTCCAAGGCCAAAGTCAACAGGGAAATTATGAGAACTTACAGTTTGAAAGTATGGGAATCTTTTGATATTCAAATGCTATTTTAGGTTTGTTAAAATGAAATTAAACTAACACATGTTATTTCAAACAGCTATATTAAATTTAGATATTTGAATTTAAGGAAGAACAGAAAGATATCAACTTTTTAATACTTTTAGAGGTTATGTACTTATAATATGTATGCTTTTTCTGTATGAGTATTTACTTCAATAAAAGTCTTTTTAAAAATTTGGAAGAAATAAAAAGACCTTTTTGAAAAATAAAACTCTCAATAATGGATAATAATTCAGAACAGCCATGATTAAATCTTGGCAAATCTTAAGGTCATTATGTCATGCATGAATTATTAAAATCAATATTATGAATAAAGTAACAATTTGTTTTGCATATAACTCATACTATTACCATTTTCTCAGACACAGATTGTTTTTCCTGTCTTGGATCACATTTGTCATATATACAATAATTTATTTCGTGGTCAGAAAACAAATAATCCAGACATTGATATTATTTCATTTTGCAGAAGAGTATGAGTAGCTAGCAGTTCCTATAATGTAAATGATAATAATATAATAATAATGCATATAATAATAGTAGCAGTGCATATTAGTCTTCAGTAATGTTACAGTTTTCTCTGGGAAATGATCTCTCCCTCTAGTTCCTTAAATTCTCCAGATCTTTATATTATCCTAGGATATAATTTCAAAAGACTTTCTAATCTTAGTCATATCTTCCCTTTTTCTTCAAAGAGAATTTCCTGTTTTGGAGAAGAAAGAAGGATCTAAAGAGTGAGATAAAAATGTAACTAGATCAGATAAGCTTCATGTACATTACAGGTCTTTATTTTGTTTTATGAACAATTTCTGTGAAAGAAGCAGGCCCTGAAATAGGACCTGGTTATGAATTGGGGTTAGAAGCAGGTTGCTAGGAGACTTCTGATTGGCTTTGGATGATGTCATGGCCACAGCCAGGATGTCCATAATACCTAGTTAATACATTGCATCTAACAGTTCTCCTAATTTTTATGTATACATTTCATTTTGTAACTGCAATAAAACACCCCAAGCAATGCATTTCTGGGTAATTACTGCACTTTTCGAGCCCCTTGGGATCAGAGGTGTACTGCATTAAATTGGGAAAGTACTTCAACTCGTAAAGAATTTTGCCTGTTGATAAATTTCTGTTGAGATCAGTGATTCAGGTGAACAAGATGTAGGTTGGATCTGAAATCATTTGCGGTTCTTTGGGAGCCACACTAGGAAAAGAGGGAATGAGGACAATTTTGATAATGCTCCAAAAAACTTCCCCTGGACCAAAGTAGTGCAGAACAAGGAGAGAATATTTGGAGGCATGGAACTGATTTTGGTGTCCATTTCATTCCTTCGTGGATAGAAGTCAAAGACAAAAATCTCAAAGTGAGGCGAGCAGAGTCCTCTGTGGACCGCAGAAGCTCATCTCCTTCTAACCAGTTAAAAAAATGGCTGGATTCTAAGGCAAAGTAAGTCAAAATTCCTTTGGTATTCACTAAGCCTTTCCAACCCAGTCCAGAGAAAAGTCAAACTGTGCATTACTATTTTTTTTTCTGAGAAATAAAGTGTTCCGTACTGTTCACTTTTTGAACTCACCAAGACAATCTCCTAAACTCTTGACATCTCGACTCTCATGATGGCTGCCGCCCCCCAATTCCTTTCCTTTCACTTATTTGTTTGGCCCATCTATGTGTTAAGTTGTTCAGGAAGAAGCATTTAACATCTAAAGACCATTTCACTTCTTTCTTTTTCTTCAAAAAAATCGTGAAACATCATTTGTTTTTTCTTCATTAGAAAAAGGAAATGGTGTTTTATCAAAGGTAAACAGTCTTGAACGCTGATGGGTTGGAGTTCTGTTCACCCCTCAAAGCCCATGAAGTTTGATTAGGTACTAAACTTGGCACAGAGAATCCTCCATTCATCCCGTCAGCCAACTCACGCCACTGGTCTCAACTTTTGGAAAGTTAATTACCTTCATGTTGCTCGTGAAGCCCGTGGGCAGCTGATTTATTTGATCAGGGCTTAAGCAAATAATAATCAACTCTTCATCAAGTTCAGGCAAAAGTAACTCAGACTCAAAACCTACCAACTGCCATTTTAAAACTGGATTTGAAGAAGGTGTCTTAAATAGCTATAGGATGGAGTCTTAAGGCTAGAAACATATACATAGGGACTTTTTATTTTTATTAGACACGTATATTTGTATCAGTTAAATCCGGAGTCTCTGAACTCTGGTTGTTTTGGGAGCTAAGCTGCGAAGAATTCAAATAAAATTCACCTCCATCCATAGATCTACCAACTAATATTTCAATGTGTCGATCACCATAACAGAGATCCTCTAGACAACACATTGCTCCCCAGTTAAAGGCACCTAACTGACAGAGGCACCAATGTATTCATTTCTAACTGTATCCTACATTCATAAATCATTCACACCTCTGAACAGGAGCACAACCACGCTGTCCTGGTTCAATCCTGCCACCTGGTGACTGGGGCAAGGAACTGTCTTTTACATTGCCTTCCATTCTAGCTTCTTTTTATTATATCCCCTCACCTTCCCAATCAGTGATATTGCACTCAGGGTCTCAGGCTACCTTTGCTCTGCGTTCATAGCTCAATTAACTCCAATATCACAGCATTTTTTTTGACACATGCATATTTAACTTTTCTTCTTTCTCCATGTCTTCATCCCTGCTGCCTTCCAGTGTTTGCCCATGATCAAATCACCTTTTTTTTCTTTTTGTGATCACTCTTTCTATTTTTGAGTCAAATGGTGACTTTATTTACGGCTTATATGGCAAGAATCGTTTATGCATTTATTCAACCAATTGTTTAGTTTAGCAATGAACAAGACACACTCCTTTTCATTATGGAGCTTATATTCTGATGGGGGAAGCAAATAAAAATTATATAAATGTAATTCTAGGTGGTGAAAAATGCTGTGAAGGAAAAACTGGGCAGAGTAGGGGCATGGAAAATGATGAAAAGCCACAGTAAAACACCATTTCATACCCACCGGGTTGCTAAAAGTGTTTGTCAGTGGTATGTGCCAACTACCACGTGGAACAACAATTCTTATCTGCTACCAATAGGAGCGTGAATGGGTGCATCCACTCTAGTAAGTAGTTTGGGATTATTAACCAAAAGTGATCATGCACATGGCCCATGATGCTACCATTCCAATCCTGCAGAAACTCTTGCCATGATCAGAACATGTACAAAAATATTCATAGGATCATTGTTCATAATAACAAAGATTTTAAAAAAAATCCAAATGCTCACCTAGAGTAGAATGAATAAAGTTTGGTATTGTCCTATAATAATATAATACATGTAATGAAAATTAATATATAAGCTATACACATCAATATGGGTTATTCTCAAAGATATTATCTTGAATGAAAAAGCAAATATAGAATGATTCCACTTGTGCAAAGTTCAAAAATAGACAAAACCAAACAATGAAATGTTCAACACTACATATACAGTTGTGATAAAGAAAAAAAAACCTACAAAGTAAAGCATAATCATTATTAATACAATTAATCGATATGGCTAAATCTAAGGAGGGAAAAAATTATTAGAGACCCACTAGAGCTTCCAAGGTGCAGTAATATTTTAGCCATCAGCTGGATTTGGGATGTACTAGATTCATTCCATTTTGATTTATAATTATTATTTAAAATGTATATGTGCATTGTAGATACACCCTTTCATATGAGTATGATACACTTCATAGGAAAAGGTTTCCAGAAAAGTGACAAAAGAGTGCTGTTTAGTTGGAGATATGGGAGAAGACTTCCTGAAGAGGCAATGCTGAGCAGAGTCCTGAGTGATATGGGGAGACACGTCTAAAGAAGGCTTGAGAGGAGAGTTTCCCAAGGCAGATGGAAAAGCAAATGTAAAGATCCCGAAGCAAATGATTTTGGTGGTTCCCAGAACCAGGGAAAAGATCTATGAGACTTAAGAGAGAGGGAGCAAGAAGGATGTGAGATTTACACAAAAGAAAGGGAGCAAATCAAGTGGAATCTTAGAGGTGGGAGTTCAAGTGAGACATATGGCTAAAGAAAAGGAAAGGAAATGTGTAAGAGAAATTAGGATTATGAAGAAATTCCCCTATAATATTCACAAAAGTTCTATGTCCTATGCCTTAAAGATAATATATACGTGTGTTTATGCATATATATACACTATGCATATATATATGAAGGACACATTCATGGAACAATAGCATTTCCATCACCAGCTAACAATAATAGACAAAGGCTTAGAGTAAAAATAAGTAGTCCTCTGTCCCTCTCCCATTCCATACATCATTTTACGCTTCAAAGGTAGCAACTTTTACCACTGAAGACTATGCTGTAACTACTCTTTCTTGGTGAATCAACTCGGAATTACCTGACCGAGCCTGTCATGGAAGGCACAAATTTAGCTCATGTGGAGCACACTTCATCCTCTCTTTTAGCAGGTGTTTGAAAGTTCTATTACTGCGATATTAAATAATATTCTTAAATTTCTATTTCTTATTCCAGCTACTTTATTCCAGACAATTTCTCTCAAATCTCTGAGTTATACTCTTAGGCTATTTTGTTATAGTTAAGTCTTCCAAAATGTGGCTATGGCTTGACTCTCAAGCCAGAAAGCTGATATTCAGTGACAGAACTATGCAAACATTGTTCCCTGCAGAACAAGGAAGGATATTGGAGTTGTATCTTCTCTTCTCGGGGTTTAGTGTTGTGACTCCTTAAAGGAGAATGGTCTTAGCATCAAAGGCAAATGGATTTCTGTTGTTATCAACTGCACAGTGTCATGCCACATTTGAAGTTCCACACACCTGCTTTCCAGTTTAATTGATTTCTATTATTGCTACTGCTGCTGCAGTTTGTTTTTTTGTTACTTAAATTTTGTGTTATTTTTATTTTGGGTACTGGCCTTAAGAAGTATTTTCCCCGTGATTCAATGTTAGACCTCATGTGTAGGTTCACACATTAGACCTGAGGGCTCTATTTTACCAAATTAATTCTCAGCTGGAAAAGAACATTTGCCATGTGAAGAGTCCAAGGCACAGAGAGTTCTTAGTAACTTGCCTAATGTCGCACGACTAGTAACCACCGTGTTGTACTCAGCAAAAGATCACTCGATAAGCATGAAATCTTAGTAAAGGGAAGTAAAAATCCCTGAGGCCATTTTATCTGGAGCATCATCTATTCACTCATTCCTTTTTCAAACATATATTATCTACTGTTTGCTGGGCACTGTCTAGACACCAGGCTTCCTAATAGGAATATAACACAGTTAAGTGCTTTTTTGGGACTCAGTCTATTGGGAAAGATAAATTTTTAAAAAATTGCCATTAGCCATAATAGAAAATGATATTTTTAGAAACTTTGAAATAAAATAAAACATTTGAGCAATGTGTCATCCAAAAAGTGGCTCTCCCATCCAGGCCTTACATTTCTTATCTGAAAAATATGAATTAAGCAATATCTGAGGTTTTTTCCAGCTTGACCAAATGTAAGCAATATGTTTAATATTTGTTTAACTCTTCACTGTATCATAATTTTGTTTCTATCTATTACATGAGATCTACTCTATTCTTTTTCTTACTGACTTTCTTCTTGGAGCCTAATGACTTGGTTTAAACCAAATAATTTCTAGGCCTTCTGCAAAGCCTAGAATATTCTGGGATTAATTTCCATGGAACAATTTACTCAGAATGGATGCATTTTGTGATAAACTTTCTGAATATTCCCTAAATGTTTGAAAATATTATTTTGTCACTTATACTGAGATGATGGGCTAGGCATAAAATTCTTGGTTAAAAAATAATTTATCTCTAAATTTTGAAAATACTGTTCCACTGTCTTCTCCTTTTCATAATCAGTAACACAAAGTTAGATGTCATCAAATTTGGGTTCTTTGTAGGTGATCTAGTATTTCCCTCTCTCTCTCTCTCTACGCTTTTAGGCTCTTTTATTTATCCCGGTTGATCTGAAATTTCAGTGACGTTTTGAGTGGATGGGCC
The DNA here is from genome assembly GCF_048773025.1 of Camelus bactrianus. NCBI lineage: Eukaryota > Metazoa > Chordata > Mammalia > Artiodactyla > Camelidae > Camelus > Camelus bactrianus. Next base: position 73,975,261 of record NC_133547.1, read on the forward strand.
TGTGTTGAGGACACATCTCCCCTTCTGCTTTGTATAATTTTTTGATGATTTTCCCCCACCTTGTTTTCTATGATTTTTGTTCTCTTTCTCAAATCCCTATTTGTATGATGCTAAATTTAGTTGATTGATTCTCTCATGTTTTCTGTGTTATAGTCTCTCAGCTACTGACAGCCTCCTTTCTAGTCTCTTTGTTATAATACTATCCTGGTTGTCATTTTATGAAATATTGGGAAGCATATAAAACAAACATGCTTATTATGTCTTCTTGAGTTTGAAGTTAAGATCTTACAAAATATGTATTACATTCAATAATCTTAGGTTTAGTCAAGCTGAAAAAGTCTTATGACATTGCTTAATCCACATTTTTTCAGATGGGAAAATTGAGCCCAAATGAGAGAGCCATGGTTGTGTGTGTGTGTGTGTGTGTGTGAGTGTGTGTGTGACATGTTGCTTTAATGCCATGTTTGATTTGAAAAATTCTTAAAGTACTATTTCCTAGTGTGGTTCATTGCAGATCATCTTTTGGAGCTGTGAAATAATTTGGCCAAAGAGATCTTTCAGGCCTAATGTGTGAACTTACATATCATCTCTAAGACTGACTTGTGGGGCAAATGCTTTCAAGGGCCATCCTTAAATAAACTTGTGCATGAAAATTCGAAATACGCCCTGTATTTTAAAAATTGGGATCACCTGTAGAGGGGAAGGCATTTTTGGAAGTAGATAATGTGGCTTTAAAAAGTAAAACAGTACAGCTGTTTGGGGAGATAGAAGTATAAAATTCAGTTTTATTCAAAAACAGATCTTATATGATGCCAACTTGATATCCATGGTTTAGAGTTTTATTCTTTGTGAGACAAGACTGCATCCCTTAGCCTCAATGTACTCATTGACAGATCACAACAGCCTGGCTGCTGCTATGAATGTTTCTTTATATTCAACGTTTTTTTCTCTTAAGATACACACGTGTGCACACACACATACATACACACACACTGCCAATTAAGAGAAGCTTCCCAGAGTGCCAATCAATAAGAGCAGATAAAACATCACTGAAAATGTCAGGAGATGGGGTTTACTTAGAGTCTCATGTAGAAGACTGCATATGGTCAACAGGAGAATGTTGGAAAGCCCCTTGCAATGAATGGGGTGGGATATGGACCCTCATGGGGTAGGCCAGAGCCACTAGTCCATGCCAAAGGGACATGATCCTGTTAATTGAAGGACTTTGTGTTCCTGAGTGGGTGTTCCAATTACCTCGTATTTACACCATCGATGAGGAGGGATCCTTTGCTGTAACAACACCTGATGCTGGACAGATAAGATTGACAATATCTTGTTAGTTGTATACACTCACAGCTCGGGGAGAGAGGACATCACATGCCATTTAGGGCCATGGGGGTTGCACTTGGGTGTAGAATGAAGCAGCAAGGGCTGTGGGAGGCAAGATTTGTAGTAAGAAGAGATTGGGGTGCCCCTTGGTTCCTGCAGGAGGGTGTCATTGGCTTGTTTGAAAAATTTCACAGGCTAGCCATGAAGTGAATTATGTTGAGGAGCAGGTGGAGTGCAGCTGGTCTGACTGATAGGCTAGCTAGCTGGGTGGGGATTCTTTCTCATTGGGTGGGAAGCATGTCTGGTAAGAGCAGGGAACACACAGATAAGCCTTTGGAGCCCTATGAGACTCAAAGATATCAAAGCAGAAATTGAAATTTTAGGTCTCACAGTACAGTGAGGAGACAACGAGGGGGCCAGAGCTTGGGACAATAGAAGAGACTGATCACAATCACAAAGGTCCTGATTTTCTGACTTCTTCACTCATCCCTGAGCCTCTTCTCAAAATAAATGTTGAACCTATTGGTATGGACTGACTTATGTCCCCTCAAATTTGTATATTAGGCCCTAACCCCCATATGTGACTATATTTAGAGACAGAGCCTTTAAAGTGGTAAAGTTAAATGAGGTCATAAGGGTGGGGCCCTGATCTGATAGTATGGCATCCTTATAAGCAGAAGAGACATGAGCAATCTCTCTCTCTCTCTCTCTCTCTCTCTCTCTGGTGTCCGCACACACAGAGGAAAGAGCATGAGAGGACACAGTAAGAAGACAACCTTTTATAAGTTAGGGAGTGAGGTCTCACCAGAAACCAATCCTGATGGCACCTTGGACTCCCACCCTCCAGAACTGTGAGAAAATAAATTTCTGTGTCTTAAGCCACCCAGTCTGTGGTATTTTGTTACAGCAGCCTGAGCAAACTGATACACATATTAAAATAAAAATCAATTCAGCAAGTCTCGTTATTAGCCACTGAGTATTTAAGTCTCAGTCTGGCCCATTCACAGACTCAATATTATCCTTTAATCCTTGATTTTCTCTTCACCATCAATAGCAGAGAGAAGATTAACTTGAGAGTTTTTTTTTTTTTTTTAATGAGAAAATAACAGCAACAACAGTAAAATGCCCACCCTCAGGTCCCACTCCTCTGTGCTAAAACAGATCCCTCTTACTAATGGTAGAACCTTGGATGATTTAGAATCCCTCACTCAGCCTCAGTTTCCCCAACTGTGAAATAAGAGAGTTGTATTGATAGATTTTTCAGAAACTCCCTTTCAGCTCTAATATTCAATGACTCTAAGAAGATAACTGTTTTGCTCCTGTAGGTCTTACATAATTCCATTTGCTAATAGTCTAATTTATAATTTTGAATAATATGGCAATAGCAATTAGCACAAATTTAAGTTCATGGAGGCAGCTTCTCTACGAAATGCCCCTCTGGCTATAATTTCCATATGCACATTTGCAGCAATTGCTTCTCTCTGTAATACTGATTTTAACAACCTTATTTAGCAGATCATGCTCTTGAAATGCCGGGAGAGAACTAAATAAAGTCAAGGGTCAAAAGCATGACATGCTTCTGTATAAAATTAAAAGTTAATTACTAGCTGCATCTAAGGGCCAGGACTATTTTAATTTTAGAGTCATTTGCCTGGCTATTTAGAATCTATGTTTTAACTATAGCATTGAGAGTCAGCTGGCTTACGTCGCTACCGAGGGAGAGTCAGTCATCCCCAGGCAGAAACTCTATATGCCGTGGCTTCGCTGACCTTTCTCCTTAACTGCTTGCTGCTTATATTGAAATCATGATCACTGACTTGTTTGTTAAAGTCATCATAAAATTTAATGTGTTTTTTTAAACACCCTTTAGCAAAATGCATTTAGGAGGAAGTATATAGGAACGAGGTTTCCTTCGTCACATTAAAGGGCCTGACATTCGGCAACACGTATTTATTTTTGGCGCTAATTTAGGCTAACATTAGAAAACTCAGTGATCCAGATGCCACAGGGGGCAGCAGTAAGGGACCCTGTGAAACTCCTGGAAATAAGGAAATAGGGTTACTCACTAGGAGGCCATGTAAAAAAAGAAATAATAAACATTTGAATGTGATGAGAAAGAAGGAAAATCACCTTTAAGAGACAGGATGCTTCCCAGCAAGATCTGACTATATAGTTCTTGAGGGAATGTTTCTTGAAATATGTTCTGTAGATCACTAATTCTGTTACTAGTGTAGTTGTTTAGCCAGTGGTGGGAAAAAGGGATATCTGCGGTTAAATAGATTAGAGATAGTACATTGAAATAATGTTGTTTTTTTTTTTTAATTATAAAAAGGTTTCTGCCAACCAGGACTTTTCAGGGCCAATAATACACTCATTGAGGATCTCCGAGAGAGAACCAGTAGTGACATTTCCCACACTTAATTTGGCCATGGATCACTATTTTTGTGAGTTTCTTGCAGAACTAATTAAAAACAACAACAACAACAACAAGATAACAAAGCAAAACTTTGGGTAATCCTCTATTAACATGACTAAAGAAAGCCTTTGTTAACCAAAACTAAGGAAATTCAAAGGGAGCATGAGAATCCATCATTGCTCTGCCCTTTCAGCCACTGGACAGTGGAGAGGGTGGCCTGGCTCCAGTGCCTGAGTCACCTGAGTGACCTGAGTGACCAGCTGCTCCCTTCTGCAATGGTGAGATGGAGATGACACATCCTTCCCCACTTGCTTGGGGACAAATTACCATGACTCCAAGTCCCTACCAGCCCTCTTTATCGCAAAGTCCAATCTTATCCTGGGTTCCCTCCATTAATATTCCTAAGAATCACTGTAGGGTTAATTCTTTAGTCTCACCCTCACCCTCACCCTCACCAACTGTTTTTAGGAATCATAGTACCTTGGGATTGGCTTGGAGAGGCCCTTCTGCTCACTGGTCACACATGGGCTCGGGGAAATCTCACGAATCATAGAACCCCTTACACAAACAGGACAATGTCATTGCACTTAGGGTTGAGATGGAAGGATCTTTTTTGAGGCTGAAAGTCACCTGAAGAAGACCAGAAACACAAAAAATAGGTTACTTTTTCAGGGGAGGTGCTCATGTTGGTCAAACTTGCACAGACTAATGAATGGCAGACTGATGTTTAGGAATTCATAGTAATAAAAGTTACTAATGAGCAACCTGGACACCCATAAGGGTGCTTTTTAGCACATCCCCTCCCGACCCTGTGGAAAATCTGCACTGGAAATAAAATCAGATGAACCTTCATTAGATGTCACTGAAGATCAAGTCATATGATTTAGATGTCTTCACCTGCAAAAGGTTTATGGATAAGGCTGAAAACCACAAATATTTTGCCTTCAGGTAAGGAATGAGGAACCTCTGGGCATTGACAGGTGAGTATTTTTCTAGAGAAAGGAAGGCTTTCTAGGAAGAGGTAACCACATGAACAGAGTCAGAGATGCAGGAAAATAGTATGACAAGAGATGAGCCTCAGTGGGGGACTAGGGCAAGATGAAGAGGGCTCCCATCTTCCTGTTCTGCTGTTCTCAGTCTTACCCGCAGACACCCAGTCAGACCTTATTCAGGGAAATATCCAGCCTTTGCTGACCCACGTGTGTTGTTCTGTGGAGTTTGCTAACATTTGAAGCTGGATCTTAAAAGCCCTAGGTTCCAGGCTTTTTAACTAAGAAGACCTTTTTGTTCTTAGACCTATTAATCTTACTAATCTCACCCTCATTTCTGAGGGAACAAATAGAAATGCATCACAGGAACTGCTGGAGACAACAGACTCTGAAGCGATCTGTTATGACACACCATGGTGTACCATGATTCTTCGTAGCTCAGAAGGGAGCCCAATCTCAAGGTATACATGTAAGTTAATGAAGCATCTAGGGTCCTCATAGAATTTCTTCTACTGAAGAATAGGTACCAAAAATCATTCACAGTGAGAAGGCTTATTACTTCTATTCTGAATCTTTTCCCTAGGAAGGTTTTTATCACATCAGCTCTTTAAGAAGTGGAGGTAAAGAGCTTACCTCCATTTCTTTTCACAGCATAATCTAATGTGTAATCACATGGTCAAAATCACACCCAAAAGGAGGGGCTGTCCAGAGATCACAGTCATGGAGATGGGCTTCGAGAACCCATCTGAGTACCTGCTCCCTCTCTGAAGAGCAACAAACCAAGAGGGACATTGATTCATGAACTATTATAAGTAGCACTCTTTGAATGAGTGAAGGAATGAATGGACAGATAAGACGATGGAAACATCTCTTCTAGACATGAATTTTCAAAGAACAAAGGTGCACTATCATGGAGATGTTAAAGATCTAACCAATGTATTCTAGACATGGGCTACATATATAGCCAATTTCAATTCATCCTTTAAGAAGTTTAAGTTTCCAAAAACGTGCCCTGACTGTGCCACACTCATTGTGGACACAATCTTAAAGCCTAGTTAGCTCTTGCCTACTAACAGGTAGGTGTTGTGATTGTTTCCTAGTTCAGGCTCCTGGTGGAAGCAGCTCTTTCTTAGTACCACAGGGATACCTGGGGGTTATGGAGTCCTCCATCTGCTACCCCCATCAGCTCCAATACCCCAACCCCAGCAATGGACATTCCTTGTGGGGTATGCTGAGGAGTTGTATAATCAAAAATCAATGATCCAGACGGAGGTCTGTTGTTCTACAGCTGAGCTGGTGTAATATTACAATGCCAATCCTAATGGAGTTACATAGAATCCATCAAAATATCAGGATGCAGGGGTCAATGAGGACCGCAATGCCTCACTTCCCGGCAATTACCACTTATAACTGGGGCAGCACGTTCCCTCTGCTATTCAGCTTACTTCAATAAATGATATTAGGTGACCCTGCAGGGGCAGTCAATAGAACATTGTTTTATTGTCACAGCTTCATAGTCAGGTCAATACCTCAGTCTTCTGAGACATAAGTGAGAACCCCTGAATATGGCACTAATGAAATCATGTGCTTTTATGATTTTCAAATTATATATTTCATCCTCACTTCATTTTTAATGTCAGCAAGGCTGTTAATGGTGGTCTGACCTCTAAATTTTTGTGATATTTATACTCAGCAGGGGCAGAAATATGTCCCTAAAAGGGAAAATAAAACTGTTTCATGAAACTTAATTTCTCGTAATTCTTCCTTGGTTGTCCCCATCTACTCCACTTATTTCCATGGATAATTATATGGATTTCCCTCACTTTGATTTTAAAGAAGAAATACAAATAAATATCTGAGATTTCATACTTTTATGAAAGGACAACAGAAGGATGTGATGAAATGGTAGGAATGATTCTACCATTAATTAATTCTCTTCTCTCCATTGGTCCTTTCTTTTCTCATAATTGCAGTGGGTTGGATTTGAATATCAGTTATACATGGATGGCTTGTGGACCACACAACTCATAAATATACTGTATGCGCCTAGAAGCCTTTATTGTTAGTATTGTTATTATTATTATTATTTTAATGCTTTTGGACAGGGCATGCACTTTCTGTTTCCCCCAGTCCTCACCAATCCCTATTGCATCCCACATTTATGTCGTAGACCTAAGCTCCTGTGGTTTATTTGAGTATTCAACCTCTAGACAAGGTGGTGATCATGAAAAATTTATAATAATAAAAATACCATAACTGTCATTTAATGAATTCTTGCTCTAAATCAGGCATAGTACAAACAATTTTGCATACATTACCATCACCTAGTTTTCATACTTGCAGCAATCTTGTAGAGTGATATTATTATTTTTGTTTAATTTGTGGATGAGGAGACAAGGTTCAGAGAGTTGATATGATTTGTAGTGTGGTGACACCTCCTCAGAAAGTGGTGGGGGCAGAGTTCATATCAAAGTCCAGCAAACTCCAGGATCCATATTCCTGATCATAGGCTATGCTTTCTTTCAGTTCTAACTCTCTCTATGTCTCAGTCTGATCCCATAGGACTGGATACAGTGGCCCAGTTACTTTTGATGGATTCAATTAAGAGATAGATAGCCACCTAACTGTTGAGTAGGAGAGCTATAGGAAAAAGTTCAATTAATTTCAGGTCAGAGGGCTTGCATTCTGAATCCTTTCTGACCCTGCCTATGGCTGGGAGCAATTCTCATAACCTACCTTCATCTCCATTTCCTCATCTGCAAAACGAGAGCCTTCCTCCCTACCCTCTGGGACTGTTGGATGGATTAAACCAGTGTGACGGCCAACTTCAGATTACTTTGAATTTTGATCTTGTTCAGCTATCAGATATTGCTGATCCTCTTGCTATGCTTTTGATTTTTGTTTAACTTTGTCCTGGAATCACTCTTAAGATGATCCAGTCTTCATATCTGCATAACTGACACCAGTTCAATGAATGTTACAAAAAAAAATTCATTCTTAGATGGACACCTAAATTCCAATGGTTTATTGGGAGAGGCTTCATAAGATTCAAGGAATGGATGGAGAATTAGCTCTCTCGGCAGCCTCTGGGCCAACGAATTTCTCTTGGGTCTGGGGAAAGCTTATTGGGGTTGCAATAGCTTCCTAGTCTTCACTTTATCTAGGTACTTAGTGCCTGTGAACGTAACAGCCCAAACTGTATAGAAGGCACCTATGCATAGGTAAAAACACAGAGCCTTCATCCTGCTCTTTCTGATTCTACACAAAACAGTTTAATCTCTAGAAAGGTAGCATAAGGCAGTCAATAAGAACATGAGCTTTCCTACCAACAAACCTGGTTTACAGCTAGCATTTAGCATCCATGTGATGCTGACCTCTCACTGCAATCTCCCTGTCTCAGTTTCCTCATCTGTGAAATGGGACAATAAATAACAGTTGGGTGAAGACCCAGTGTGAAGGACTCACCACAACTTCTGACCCAATACATGTTAGTGCTCTTGCTCTACAAGTTAGCTGTCACACAATATAATAGAGTAGATTTATTGATTAGATGAGCAATCCATAAATGAAAACATAAAAATATGTTTTTTTTTTCCAGTCCTGAGAAAATACTAATCTTCATGTTTAGTTCTTTATGACATTCAGGTTATTGCAGTCTGGTCTCTGTTCCTTCTGCCCCCTAAAAATGGTCTTCACAGCTCACCAGCGTTCTTCTAAACATGACATGCAGGGATTACCTCCCAGCCCCAACCCAAATCACCCCCAAACTCCCCATGATGTTTCTCTGCTCTCATGTCCCACAGTCTGTGTTGTGTTACACCACCCTCCTAACAGGTATGGTCCCTAGCACTGTATTAAAATGTTATGACTTCTCTGCACATGTTCATTTGGCCAATGTTAGCTCCAATAGAATTCAAGGCTAAAAGGTGGAAGCATTCTTCATCTCCATTGCAGGGATTCTTAACCTCTGCACTCTCAACATTTTGGACCAGATCATTCTTTTGAGGGGCAGTGACTGTCCTGTGCATCTTAGGATGTTTAACAACATCCCTGATCTATACCCACTGGATGCCACTAGCCCCCCACCCCCACCCCAGTGGTAACTATCAAATGTCTCCAGACACTGCCAAGTGTTTCTCTAGGTACCGAAAGTCAGCCCCTGTTGAGAACCACTGCTGTAACAAAAAACTCTTTGCTTAGATAGAATGAAAACTTTCCCCTTAGTTAACAGCACTTTAGGAAGTTTTTTTTTTTTTCCAGTTTCTTTAGGTAGAGCTTGGTTTTCAGGTGCTTTCTAAAATTTTATTTTAATTTTAAATATGTGACTTGGGCATCAAGGCTTTGAGGCTGCATTTTAAATTTGGGATGCAGAGGGGTTTGGTTATGAACAGACTGTGTTAACTGCAGAGTCAGTGAATATGCTCCACACAACATACTGGCTATGGATCCCAGAGGGAATAAGACACAGCCGAAAATGACAGTAGTACACCAGCTTCATAAATGCCATGCCGTAGGAAGCCTGTCTGGGGACACTTGGTAGTGGGGCCCTCAGAAAGAGTCCCTGTCCTTCACCTCCCATATCTCTTCACCCCAAAGGAGAAAGTGCCGAGGAGGGAAAGAATAAGGCACAGAACGAGAAACCGCGGGCCTCCTCACCTCTGTCCACATGCATCCCACATCAGACCGCCTCCTCTTGAGCAAAATGAAGTTTCTTCCAGGGCAGAGGTGCCCAGAAAGAGGACGTGCATGAAAATCATTCTGCTTTCCCCTGCGCAGCTCATCTCCTGACTGGGAGAAGTTTACAGATGTAAATACAAACTAATTATCTAATCCCAGACTGAATAAGCGGCCAGATACACAGATATAAATTACGCCTTTCACCTTCTCTGGGGGTGTTGAGAGGCAAACAGATTGCCCTCCTCTGTTCTCATTTTAAATGGGTCAGAGCATCGGGGGAACTAGATAATTCACTCCAATCCACTAGATGTAAGCACCTCATAAATTTCATAATCAGCACTAGCATTTTCCTTTTCATAAGCAGTATGTCTTCAGCAGCGTTAATTACATGACTGGTAATGGTCTCCCATTTTGAATCCGTTTCGGATGAAATATGGTCCGGCCCAGAGCAGGCCCCCTAAGCAGGGCCCTTTGCAGCCACACATCAAAGGGTTTCCTGAAGCCAAAGGAGCAAATATGAGAAGAAACTCTACATGGGGGAAAGGCTGTGTGTGAAATGTTGACTTTTAAAACTAAGCCAGGAAATGAAATATACATATTGAGGGCCTTCAGAACCCTTTTATTGGATCAGATACAGCGCAATCCTTTAAGTCTTGCCCTAAATTGCACCTCCTCTGGGTGGCATCTCCTGAGCTCCTTGACAAGGCCCTTCCCCCCATACGCACCTTCCACAATGCTCTGTGTTCTTCTACATGCTCCTATAGTATCTCATCATTTTCCACCATGAATTAGCATGATGCACCATAATTACGTATTTATTGTCTGTCTTCCCCACATCTGCCTGGCTTCTAGGTATGTCACTCACAGAAGACACTTCAAAACTGTCTGTTGAATGCTGAATGAATGGCCAGTTAAGGTAAAATGATAAAGTAAATGGACTTTGTCATATCAACCCATCTACCTCCCCAGGGATGCCAAAGTAGACAGAAATCCTGACCCTAAGGACCTGAGCAGTTTCCTTTAATTTCTCTGTGTCCATGTCCACCTAAAAAATAGGGGGGATGAGATCTAACACACGAGGTTGTCAGGAGGGACATAAAGGAATGGGGAGGGAGGGATGTCTGGAAAGCAGGGGCCATGTCCAGCAGTTAGTGGAATATCCTCAGTCAGGGCAGAGAAGCAAGGAGGGGGACTCTGGAACCAGCTTCACCAGCTACCAGTGGTGTGCCTTAGGAGATTTGCTGCACCTCTTGGTGTCTGTAAAATGGCAATGATATGACCTCCTTCACAGGGTTCTTATGAAATTTAGGTATAAAAGGTATTGGGGGAAAAATGCAAGTAGATGCTAGTTGGAGAAATGTTTCCCGCAGTTGAGACAACAGAGCTGGGGAAGGCTAACAGATTTGCTCATGGTCAGTGTCAGCAGCAGGAACAGGATCCAGAAGGGAAAAAGAAGGGAGCTAGAAATGCACCCCGAGCTATCTGCTGTGCGAGGGAAACGGATGCTGACTGTGTTCTCAGGGAGCCTCCCTAGAAATATCTCAGGAATCTGGGGGCCATGAATCCTCTCCTAGAATAGACTCTCCCCTCTCATTTAGTCAAACCCAAAAGACATGGAAGGTGGCTCTCCCATGCTTTTCCCCGGCTGTAAGCTGTGGGACAGTTCTAACACTCTGCATGAGAGCTGACATGACCTGGTTAAACACAGGTTTTAAAGTCAAAAATGAGATTTACTGGCTCACAGAACTCAGAGACAAGGAGGAAGGGTAAGGTAGCACCGTGGGATCCAGGTGCTGAACGAGGTCCTTGTTGATAGACTGTCAGCACTGTTCTCTGTCAGCGGGCTTCGTTCTTGGGCTTTCTTCCCACACGAGGGGGCAGATGGCTGCTAACAACTCCAGGCCTCCTCCCCAGAACCAGAGCCACCGTCTGCAGAAGGTTTTCACTGAAACAATGTGGGTCACAGGCCATCCCTGAACTGTTAGCCAGCATCCCCTGGTTCTCACACAGCCCCAGAGTCCAGGGGAAGGGGTAGCAGCAGCTCCCCCTTGGCACATAGGCTCTGGTTGGAGATGGGAGGTGAAGGGTATTTTCTAGAGAGATTCTAGGAAGCTAAAAATCATAGACCTACTTCTCAGAGACTTTGGACGTTCATCACACATGATTTTGCACACTCATGGTAAACCAGGACCCTCAGATCCACCTTCGTGATACCCCCTAAATCTCCATTTTGCTACTAAGGGCTTTTCCTGCAGGATGGTTTTCATGACAAGAACCCATACTTTCTGGACCGTATTCTTTCCCAGTGTTCATCCCAGCAGCTCTCTGGGCTTGGAGCTCTGCTTGGGGCTTCGAGCCCACGAGCTCCTATCGACTGAGCCCAGAAGCCATATGATAAAGTCTGATTTGGGGGCTCATGGTTTCCCTGGCCCTGGAATTAATTCACAGGCTGCTTGTTCTATGCAGACTCACCAGTTGTGCCCAGTGTCACAAACTGTGCTGAAACCTCTTAACAGCTTCTGAAACTCGATTCACTTTCGATGGCCTAGAAAAGATTGGGCCAATAAATAAGAACTAGAATCCATTTGTGGTCCATTTTGCGAAAGTATATTAAATATCGCCTACAATTTGAACTTGCCTTATAAAATGTTTACATGCCATTAAATAGTCCTAACATCCCTCGTGTAAATTAAGCAGGCTGTGATGTTCCTTATCCCAAGGAGCAGCAGAGCTTAAAGTTGTAAAACACTTTCATGCAATAAATCAAATACTTTGCTCCTAAAAGCAGGATTATAAATATAAAAGGCAACAATACTGACCTCAGCGTCTGCAGTTGAATTGCTTTGGGAAAGGCGGCATAGAAAGAGATATTCTAATTGGGATGCCCCGTTCATTTGTTCACTGCACTTTGGGCATGTGTTCCTGGAAAATGTTATTGTTTAATAGATAAGCTTTCCAAAACACACAACTATTCTTTATAAAAAGGACAAGTTCACAAAAATCCATTCAGGCAGGGACTAGCATCTTAAACAGCAACTTGGAGCGCACGTAAGTAGGTCTCCTTGGCTGGAAGAATTCTTTAAAGAGCTTCCTGGTTGAGAAGTGCTCTGAAATCCTGCTTGCACCCCATGTGCCTTCCACACTGTTGCTTTTTATAAAGCCTCTTCCTTCTCCCTCAGCTGAGCCATCAATGAGCTGTTTTCTTGCAAGTGCTCGAAGTTTAATGGAGCTTAAGTGAGACACAGACCATTAACGCAGTATCAATATTTATTTTTGGTTTCCACAGAAACAGATACCAGCCCGTGGGTAACTTCTCTTCCAAAGCAAGCCAAAGGATCTTTTGGACGGGCTAATATTCTGTTTAGTTTCTCGGGGGGAAGGACAGTGGTTATGAGGTTAATAAACCATCATTTATTTCATAAACAAAACCACATAGAGGAGGAGCACCTTAGCAGGGCTGAATCTCATGGGTGCCTGTACTGGGAAGAGCAATTCTGTTTGGGCACGTGATCACAGATATCTCTCTGCCCTCCCCATTTGGTCATCCTCACTCCTTTTGTTTCTGGGCATAAGCATCCCAATGTCATCTATCTTGCTCCACAGGTCCTGGTGTCTAACCTGTTAATCAGGTTTGAGTCTCCCTGGAAGAACATGTCCTGTGTACTAATTGCATTTGGCTTTGTGATAAAGTGAGGGGCTTTGGAGATGGCTAAGGAGCAAAAGTCTTCATATCTTGGCTTGAATTAATGCCACAAGCCTGGGGTACCAACCCTCCAGCTGTTCTGTGCAAGGTTCTGCTCTCTTCTCAGTGGTTATACAAGCTATTCCTCTGCCTGAGGGGATGGCTGACGGCAATGCTGGAAGAATTCTGCTGAATAGAAAGAAGCATTGGGAGATGTGAGTTCTGGTCTCCACTCAGAACTTAATTAGCTCTGTACCCTTGCTCGGTCCATGCATCCTTCATTAGTCTTTAAATCTTCATCTTAAAAAAATGAAGAATTAAATTATATGATCTCTACAGTGCCTTTTAATCGTGATATTCTGTGCAAACACGTTTCTAAGTCACAGTCTTGCCAGTCAATTCCCTACCACTCAGCAGCCTGGGTCTTTTCCGCTTTCTGTCACCTTCCATGGAATCATCTGTCTTCACTTTGGTTTTCAACGACTCCCTTGCTTTCCCCTAATTGTACATCAGCCAGGTTTCCTCTTTTTTCCAATATGTATTTTCTTCTTCACTAAGCTGAATTTTCCCCTGGATGCTCTTTCCACTCTCTGCCACTTTAATGCCCTTATTCATGCATTTCCAAATGATTAGATCCTCGGCAACTCCAAATGCTTGAGTCCCATGTTCCAGCTGCCATACTCTCTTTTGTGTTGTACTCATTTCCCATGGCTGCATATAAAGTATCACAAATTCAGCAGCTTAAAACAATGCCCATTTATTAGTTCTCAGTTCTATAGATCAGAAATCTGACATAGCACGACTAGTTCTCTATTCAAGGTGTAATAAGGCTAATATTAAGATATTGGCCAGACTGAGTCCTCATTGGCAAGCTCTGAAGAGAATCTACTTCCATCATCCTTGAGGTTGTCAGAGGAATTTAGTTACTTGTGGTTGTAGGACTGAGGTCCCAGTTTCCTTGCTGGCTGTCAACCTGGGTCCTCTCTCAGCTTCTAGAGGCTGTCCACATTTCTCCTCATGTAGTGCCTTACATCTTTCAGAGTTGGCAGTGGCATGTTGAACCCTTTTTATACTTCAAATCTCTTTTTCCTTAGCCACCAACTAGAGGAACCTCTCTGCTTTCAAAGGGCTTATGTGATGGGATCAGGTCCATGTGGATAACCTCTCCACCCTAAGGTTTACTGATTTAGGATTTTAATTCCATCTGCAGTCTCCCTTCACAGCAGTACCTAGATTAGCATCTGATTACAGTGGGGTGGGGGTGGGAGGGTAGGGGCTGCATATCTTTAAAATTATAACCACACAAGTTATAACTAAGATAGAATTTGAAAATTGACCAGTCACACTCCAAAACACTCTGAGTGCCCCTGTCTCTATGACTAGAGGACTCTTCCAAACAGAAAGACCTAAAGGTCCCCAAATCTGTACTTTTCTGGGCTAAATCCAGATAGGTGATACTCTTTGCTCTTTATCAAGACTTCCAGAAGAGGAGGTTGATAAGCATTGAAATAAATTTACACAAAAAGCACAAACATGGACATATCTATTTTCAGATATCCTTACCACAGGGTTCTTAGGCTTTAGTATGCATCTGAATCACCTGGAGGGTTTATTAGAATATATATTGCTGAGCCCCACCCTAGAGTTATGATTCAGTAGGTCTGGGGTAGGGCCTAAGTCATTCCTAAGTGATGTTGATGCTGCTGGTCCAGGGATGACACTTTGAGAACCATCACTTTAATACACACACTTTACCCATCAGAATCATCAGTATATGAATGCTACATTTGGAGATACTATTTATGTGTGTGTGTGTGTGTGTGTGTGTGTGTGTGTATGTGTGTATAATGTATCCAGCCTGTTTGGATACTGAGGGATACTTTTATATATTTTTGATATATTGAATATATCTACTGACAAAATAATTAGAGAAGACATATGCAGTGTTTTTCCCCCAGACCATGTGTATCCTTCTATTGCTAAATTCCATTCTATTTTCAAGCTGCTGTTTCTTCAGTAAACTCAACTGTAGATATCTGCTGCCTCTTATGCATTTGTAAACTTCAGCATTTCTACTGTCCCAGAGGACTTGTAATGCTATAAGCATGGCTCTGTTCTTTCTCGTTTCACTTTCCTTTTAACGAGACCCTTAAACATTTTTTGTAGCTGCAGCCTGCCAACCCTTTCCTTCCCATCTTCCCTGCTGACTGCCTTTGAAAATTCTTCAGAAATTCCATAATCAGAGACACAGAATTGTCCAAATTATGGTTTAATGGGTGTTGTACTGAGCTTCAGTTTTCTAATCTGTAAAAAGTGGGTATTAATCTCTTTTCTCTAGCTGCATTAGATAGACCTCTTTGCCAGTGACAGAAATGCAGCTCAAAGTGGCTCAAACGAAAATGTCCAGAGGTAATGTAGTCCCATGCAGATGTGAATATAAGGGGTTAAAACCATGTCCTTGAGACTCAGTCTTGCTTTTTCTCCAGCTTTTGGCTGTGCAATCCTCAGTGTCAGCTTTCTTCTCAGAGAATCTATTTACCAAGCAAAGGCTGAGAAGCTCCAGGCTTCATCCTCTAAGCTTAGTGGCCCCAAATGTTTCTCGTTTCTAATAGTTTCCACTCAAGTCCCAGTACTGTGTTTCTTTGAACAGACTTAGATCATGGATATATTCCTGGACCAATCATTGTGGTTGGTGGATGTAATAAATGGATGGGTCAAAGCTGGGGGGGTACTCACACTTGGATCCAGGGTGAGGTGAGCCCCACTTGAAACATATGGACTGAAACAGAGAGAGATGAAGTAAATTAAGGTAATACTACCAGGATAAGGAGGCGAGGATGGTGGACATGCAAAAACCATGGTGGTCCACTTCCTACATAGGTTATTACAGTGATCAAACGTGTGCATATGTGTGAAAGCACTTTCAAACCCACAGGTCCATTATCACAACAAGGCTTGATGATGATGATGATGATGATCCAGTTGTACACCTGTTCTGACTGCCTGGCCCTGGGTACAGAATCCTTATCCCTTTCCTCTTAAAATTAGAGGGGATTTTCACTTGTTCTTACTTGTTACCTCCCAGTAAATTTTCTCCACCCTTCCCCCAGCAATCTTCCCTTTACTGTATTTCTCCCCACACCCACTTCTTGAGACCGATTATACTCTTCTAGACACTGATACCCATGAAGCGAAAAAATGAAGATCTATTCTTGCCCGCAGAATTCAGATGGATATTTTCAAATGCAGCTTGTGTGGAAAAATAAGGCATGTGTTTTCTGAGGACATGTGTAAGGTAGAGGAAGATAAATCCAAAGTACAGTGACGTCTCATTGTTTTCTTAGTAATCAGGGAGAGACCAAAAAACGCCACTTCCCTGTTAATGTCCCCATAGACAAGTCGGTCACCACTGTTTGCTCTGTATGAGCCACCACCACTCTAGCGTCTCCCACATAATTCTCTGTATACACTGCCTGGGCTTCATGTAAGATGTGAAGTTGTGCATTGTTAGTAATTAAAAATCCACTAGAAATACTAGAGCAGTAGTCATCTGAAAGCCAAGACATCAAGACTGAGGATCAGCTAGACATAGCATGTTCCTATATTTTTTCATCGGAGCGACTGGAAATAACTACATCAACACATAGATTTTTTCTTTTCTTTTTTTTTTTTGAAAATCCACAAAGTGATTTAAGTGTGAATGTGGGGGATTCTTCTAAATGAAGCTCAAGACACTAAATTAAATGCTTTACTGGTAATAATTCATCTATTATAAAGTGTTTAAAGATTTTAAGATGCTTTAGTCATTATCTTAGAATGCACTTGGGAGGTGAATGGGACAGATCTTACTTTTTTTCATTATTTAACAGAAGAGGAAACTAGGGCTTGGAAAGCTTATTTGTCTTTGGTCCACAGCTACGCTGTACAAACAGTAGCCACTAGCCACACAGGGCTTTGAGCACTTGAAATATGGTTGGTGTGACTAAGAAACTGAATTTTTTAATTGTACTTAATTTTAAATACATTCAAATTAAGTTTTAAAAGGCCCATGTGACTAGTGGCACCGTATTAGACAGCACAGGTTGAAATTTACAAAGTGACACAGCACTACTTGATCCCAAGTCTGCTGACTCCCAGTTCAGTGCTCTTGTGGTATCCCTGGTTTGCCCAAGATAAGTTCAGTCGTGGCCTTCTAAATGTCTGAACTGCCCATTCTCCCCATATATGGAGAACTCAGCTGTACATTTTTTCAGTGGTACGTGAGTTACTCTTGATAAAAATTTAAGGTCCGTAACTCCATCAGTAAAGCAGAGCTAAGAGCTGAAGCTACAACCCTGATCATTCACCATAAAAGTCCTCATTGCCCGTGAATCCCCTCAGCCTCTCAGATTTCCTCTGCCAGAGTTGATGATTCTAATTCCTTTCTCAATAACCCGTGTCTTGACAATCATAACACAGAATTCTCCAGGGCTTATTTTTCTTACTATCTTGGCAAAGGAAAAGCTGTCTTGGGAGATATTCTTGATAGGAGAGGAAAGCTATTGCCCTAATGTCCTTTAGTGCAAGCTATGAAGACCACTGCCTGTATGCATTTATTATTGTTAATTATTTTAGGACCGGCCTTGTGATTGATGGAAGATAAATGACATGTGAGTCTTGAGAGCAGCTGCCTCTCAGCAGCCAGGAGGATGCTGGAGAGGAGGATCAAGGAGTCTAGTATGGGGAGCCTCAGTTTCAGACCCGGGAGAAACCAAGGTAGAGAGGAGAGGAGACCGATCATCTCAGGGTAGGAACGTGTCTCAGCACATTCCTGGTGATGCATGGGGTGTCTTTACACACAGTGTCTGAAAAAAGGCAGTGAAGGTGATTAAGGACCATGAGATCCTTGGGGAATGAGAGGGGGCTGTTTATGGATAATGCCAACTTCTGGTTCACAGGAGCCTTGCCTGAAATCCCTTTTTGACTTCCATCAATGTGCTCAAAAATCATCCTAAAATGAATTATGATGGAACAGTATTTTGTATGAGTTATACTCTAAAACAGTAATTGGATGTGATTAAAATTGCCCTAGAAAATCCCCTAAATGACTGATAGAAAACAGTTTTTATGATTTTGTGTTTGTAGCCCTGTTTAATATTGTATGTGTACAAATAATTTATATATATAAATATGCTAGTGTTCATTATAAAACAAAGGTTTCTCATGCAAACTATATTTTAATTACTCTTTCTGGTTTTTTTTTTTTTCTATTTCTTTTTTTTCTGCATTTTTGGCCAAGTACCTCAACTTGATTTCACAAAAGTTAAATATGTAAATAATGAAACTGATCTGTTTTCTTGAGTCTGTGAGTGGTATTTAATTTCTATAATAGAATGGTCATAATTATGGACAGTGATCATCAATGATTTCCTTCTGAACATCTGTCCTCAGCTTCTAGGACAGGAGACAAATACTGGCTCTGAGAATAGTCCCTTAGAAGTGGTTTGTGGACCGCTGGTTCCTGGTGGGCACAATAACTTTTATACAGAATAACAAAGAGCTGGAGGCAGAGAGTATGGCAATGAAAGTGTTGAGCGCTTACTATGTGTCAAGCACTGTACTTTGTTGTTTACACATATTGTCTTATTTAATAATGAGAGTAGTCAGGCCAGTTGTTGGCCCTTGTGACTTGTGGTTGACACATGATGAGGTCAAATACACAAAGAAGATAGCTGACTAAGAGTTGAAATTGTAGGGAATGCTGAGAAAGGATGAGTGGCACAAAAAAATTTTGCATCAGGTTCTAAAAATATCACTGTGAATGTGAGTCTTAGAAACAGGCACACATCCATTGAATGAGGAAAATTGGAATGTATGAACTTAAAATGGAAAATGTTGCATATCAGTGGCAAACAGTGGTATAAAAGTGCTTATGCTGTGCATGGGCCAGCAAAGGGACACACAGCTTCCATTGGTAAGGATATGAGAGAAAGTGGTACCACACAGGGAATTCAGTAAATTCAAAGAAGGAAAAGGATGATAATGA
Source organism: Camelus bactrianus (assembly GCF_048773025.1). Classification (NCBI taxonomy): domain Eukaryota; kingdom Metazoa; phylum Chordata; class Mammalia; order Artiodactyla; family Camelidae; genus Camelus; species Camelus bactrianus. Next base: position 73,994,379 of record NC_133547.1, read on the forward strand.
ATTATTCTTTTTTTTTTTTTATTGTGGACTTCTCTTATTCAGCAAATGGGCAGTTATCTCCAAGAAAGCTAGAGCCATATTTGATTCATATCAATATTCCCTGCAGAACTTTTTCCACCTTTAGTAGGTGTCAATAAATAATTTTGGGCACAGCATTGTAAAATGACTATAACTCAATAAAAATGTTAAAAAAAAACAGTAAAGGAAAAAAAATAATTTGGAGGAGTGAATGAATGAGAGTCCATTCACTGAGTGTGGATCACACAGTATTCATTGGAGGGTTAGAGGAAGGACAGGTGGGCTATGCAGAGTGATGGGCAGAGACTAGTGATGAGGAGGGAAAGATGTGTTGATGAGAATGGGAGGAGTGGTCTGGGAGGCCTCGAGGATTGGGCTGACCAAACTTCTTCCTCCTGAGGTGCTCTTTCCAAGTAGATTGTTGTTGGAAGGGACTTTAGAGATTATAGAGTTAACTTCCGTGTTATAGTAGGAAAGCAATTAGACCCAAGGAGTAAAATGACCATTACTGATACAACTACTATAATTTACTGCTACTACTAGTGGCTACTATTTATTGAACACTTACTATCACCTAAGCGCTGTACAGTCTTTATTTCAGCCTCCACAAAGTAAGGAATGTTATTATCATCTTATTTTGCAAACAAGGAAAATAAGATCCAAGTGATAGGAGAACCACACATCTAGGGAGTGCCAGAATCATGATTGGCCCAGGCCTATCTCTCAGCAGAGCCCGAGGCTGAGTTCCAGAGCTGGAACTCAGTCTCCAATTCCAGCTTTCTTTCTGCATTAATGCCTTCCTAAGCTGCAAGGCTGGGCCTGGGACCTCTTCAGTAATGTCCAGGAGAGGGGTAATGGCATGTTCTACTAGACATCACTGATGCTGAAGGCTACACAAGAGAATGGCCTAATTTTTAGAGGGAGGCAAAGGATTAGAGACAAACTCTCAGGGGGTTAAGGGAGTCCATCCAGGTATATGATGGTAAATTTCTAGAACTTTCCCAAACCCTTGATTAGACAATGTAACCCAAGATTTCAAGGCTTATCATAGAGCAATAAGGTACCTTCTATTTGGAAGTGGAAACTTGAATCCATACCCATGGGTCAAGGTGATGAGACGCTACTCGCCCCATGAAGGATCTGACCAGGTCTTGGGCTGACTGTGGAAATAGCCACAGGGGTCACAGGCCTGGTGAGAACATCTTGCAAAGGCTGTAGTAACCCCTCTTAACCACTGGGTTTCTGCTAAGCTATCTTTTGCTGCATAATAGTCTGGTTAATTATACTAGTGTAGACTTCACCGGAGGAGACCATTACCATGAGACACTGGCATGACCCCCAGAAGGATGATCTGTGGCACCACTTTATGAGATTCTGAACAGCAAGTTTGCACTGAACACAGAGGAAGCAGAGAAGAAGTGGAGGAGGAGGGTCATGGCAATGTAAGACGGTTTGGCTGTGATAATCACATTTTTTCCTGAAGTGCCAGAAAATGTAAAGGCCACGCTCCTATTATTTGATAGAAGTAGTGGGTGCTCCCTGAATAGTGGGTGATATCCATTTTTTTTAAATTTCATAATGTTATCTGTGAGTGACATGTGATTATAATACCACAATTCTCTTTAATGCAGTCTGTAAAAACACATTGATTTTATAGCTCCCCGAACCGATTACATTAATATCTGTGCATAATTAGTTTACACATTACTAAATTACTGACAGATTAAAAGTGAAATAGTGCAGTTCATACTCAGCCGCATAACTGCCAGAAAGGAAATTAATATGGATTCAAATGGTCCTTGGAGACCTACCGTGAAATAGCAGAAATCTATAAAGAATGCTTGCATTAGGAAATTTCTATCAGCAACATGTTTGTGGTTGATGCGTTCCTCAGTCTGCTAATCTGAGCTGTGCGGTGCAGGAAATGATATGTGGATGATGATTTAGCTCTTACCAACTCAAGATTGTGTTTATTAAAAATCAAATTCTTAATTCTTGTGGTATTTGACGTCAAGGGAAGGTAGGCTTTCAAGCTGTACATAAAAACTTCTACCTTTCCTTACTTTTTTGAACAACCTAGAGTTCTAGTGTTGGGACCTCTGAGTTCTCTGGCCTTCCTTCTCAGAGCAGTAGTGAAGCCATTTTATGGTCTCTCCAGCCTTCACTGGACACATGCACGTTGGCTTTGTCACCAGAACATTGTTTTCATTCTGCATTTCCACAGTGGCCAACAACGTGTGGGTTGGGAGGCGGGGCAGCCATGTATTAGTCCTTACAGCAAGCCTGCTTCCTGGGGAGCTGGTAGGCAGACCAAAGCGTTTCCTTTTTTAATCCTCGTACTCATTATATTTTGCTGCCCTTGGAATACCAAGAATCATTTACCCAACTGCAAGAGTTCAAAGATGAATAATTTTTTTCTTACTTTGTCTAGTAAGAAAGCATATTTGAACTCTTTTTCATGGGATACTTGCATTCTATTGAATTTTGAAGAATGTTGACTCTGAAGAAGATGTTGGCTATAATTAAAGTTCTAAAAATGGGGCAAAGCAGATATCAAGGAAAAGATCCAACAGTTATTGAATACCTCCTGTGCTCTAGATACTCAATGGGGTAGTTTATCTGAGCTCTGAAAACTGTAACCCTCACAGTAATTCTGTGAGGGAGATATCATTAACTCCATTTTATTAACGATGAATGTTCCTTAGAGCAGTATAGTAACTTGGCCAAGTTCACACAGTTAATAAAATGGGAGAGTTATTTTTTTAATTCTTTACTATTGGCCTCCAATGCTCAAGCAGGAAGAGGGAATACAGATACCAAGAGAAAAAGACTGTTCTGGAGGTACTAATGATTGTCCATGAGCCCAGGGAAATGGCTCCTCTATTAAAAGCTCAGGCTTTTAAAATCTTTTCCTGAATGTTCAAATCATTCTATCATACATAATTTTTGGTTATTATATTGCTTACCACTTGCTGCATAACAAATTACCCCCAAACCTAGTGGCATCAAGATATGTATTATCTTACAGTTTCCATGGGGCAGGAATCTAGGTGCAGCTTAGTTGGGGCTTCTGGTTCATGACTGTTCTCAAAGCTGCAATCAGGGTACTGGCCAGGGTGCTGTGGTCTCAAGGCTGGACTGGAGAAGGACCCACTTCCAAGGTCACTCAGTGGTTGCTGGCAGGATTCAGTTCCTCATGGGCTGTTGGACTGAGTGCCCTAAATTCCTTGTTGCATGGGCCTCTCTATAAGGCAGCTCACAATTGTTGGCTTGATTCATCAGAGTAAGCTAGCAGAGAGAGAGAGAGAAAGCTGAAAATCACAGTCTTTTGTAACATAACCTCAGAAGTGACATCCTGTAAGATTTTGCAGATCACTTTTGCTGTATGCTATTTGTTAAGAGCAAATCATTAGGTCCAGCCCACACACAGGGATATAAATTCTAGAAAGCAGAGGTCACTAGGAGTCAGATTAGAAGCTTCTTACCACAACCATGAATTCATTTATTCATTGTATGTTTTTTGTTTATTTTATCAACAAATAATTATTAATAACTTACTATTATATCAGCTTTCATATTTGTAACCAGAGAGGCAAGCAAATAATATAAAAAAAGTTTCAATAATAGAACAAAGATAATGCTTAGTATTTGCCAGACAACACTACAGGTGCTTTGCATGTATCAGTGCACTTGATCCATATAATAACCCTCTGAAGGAAGTACTGTTATTATCTCTAATTCCACTTGAAGATAACAGAGGTACAGAAATGTTAGGTAACTTTGCAAGGCCATACTCCTAACAAGTGACCAGGCAAGAATTCCATCCCAGGTAGTGTGTTCAGATCCTGTTCTCTTCTTAAGCACTAATCTATATTCCTTCTTTATTTTAATATTATATGGAGGGGGTGGATTTGTGGAAAAACAGATTGGAGATGAGTGGACATAGAAGCAGGAAGATTAGTTCTAAGATTACTGCAGAAGCCCAGGAAGAGAATATGGTGGCTTGAATAGGATGGTGGCAGAGGACAGGAAGAGAAATGAATATTATTGAAATATATTTTAAATGTGGAACAGCAGGGTTTCTGAGGAGTCAGAAGTTGGGTTGTAGAAAATACAGACCTAAGTACACCAATAGGTGTCTTGTATGAATAATACATGACCATGCAAAGAGACTGACCTTTGAGAAGAGGCTGGGCATTTTATCTGCTGAGGAGGGAAGAAGGAGAAGGAGTGCTGTCTTCTACGTCCATCAGAGAGCACATGGAGACACTGATGCCCAGGTAGGCTAAATCACTTTCCAACAATCATGCAATCGGTGGTCCTCTTGATTCACATTTCCTAATCAATGGAACACAGCAAAGTAAGAGGTTCCACAAATGCCCACCCACAAGTGGCAGTCATGAGTGCTGCTCACCAAATATTTCTGGCTTTCCTCCTTCCAGGTGCCTGGTGGGATTACACTTCCCTGCCTCCTTTCAAGTTAGAATGGTCATGAGATTAGCTTTGACCAAAACCAATGTGGGGTGGACCATGCCCCCTTCCTCTGCTGTTGTGATCATGGGAGCATATGTTGAGGAGATGCCTTTAGCTGGGGCCTCTGAGTAATTTACATGTCTTGATCTCCTGCTAATTTGAATTGGCCATGGAACATGAAGAAGACGTGAACTTTGATTGTGCTAGTCAATGAAAATTGGCAGCTTATTAGTCAGTTCTCCAGAGAAACAGAACCAATAGGAATGAAGATATATATATATATACTCTCTCAATGAGTGAATATGTAATCTCAATAGATAGGTAGATAGATAGATAAAGAGAGAGATTTATTTTAAAAAATTGGCTTATGTGATTATGAGACTGGCAAGTCTAAAATTTGTAGGGAATGGTCATGGGGTGGACAATCTGGTAGGAATCAGTATTACAGTGAGTCTGGCAATATTAGAGGCACTCTGGAGGCAGAATCCCTTCCCTTTTGGGAGACCTCAGCCTTTTCTCTTAAGGCCTTGCATTGAAAGGCCCACCCACATTATTGAGGACACTCTGCTTTACTCAAAGTCTACTGATGTAAATGTTAATATCTAAAAGATCACTTCAGAGGAACATCTAGAATGGCATTTGGCCAAACAACAGAGCACCATAGCCTAGCCAAGCTGACCCATAAAATTATCACAAGGGCTCTTTGTTACCACAGCAGTACTCAGTCGCTCCTGACTGACACTTGCTCCTATGCCTCATCCTCTCCAAAGGGAATGGAGTTTAGACTCAATAAACAAAACACTGTCATTATGAGGGCTCTGCTTTTTTAAAATTCTAATTTAGTTCTTTAAAAAAATATGACTTGCCATTGGTCCTTGTTCATGAAACTGTGGATGGCTGCTAGAGAATCACAGGGCACACTCTAAGCAGGAGACAGATATACAAGTAGATACCAGTCACATCTGGCTACAGAATCCAAGTACACTCTAAAAGTTGTAAACTGGCATCCAAATAGTGAGTGAGCAATCTAAGAGGATCTGCTAAAGGATACTTGGTCCATAAATGGGTTAACAGGGATTCAAGTTCTTAGGAGAGTGCTAATGAAATAGTCAGAGAAAGGATGTTCAAAATGATCTCACCTGGCTGTGGTTGCTATGGAAACTCGTTTCTCTTATTTATGTTTCTCTTCCCCTTCTTCAAATTACTAATAGTAATAATTTTTCCAGTTATTAAAAAAGTCAGGGAATGGGCCATGTGAACTCAGGCAAGAAATGAAAAGTGAAAGAGAGAGAAAAGAGTGTTCAATAGAAAAAGAGCTGCATCACTGAAACAGTTTCAATTAGCCGGTAGGTTGCTTCCCCCACTTAGATGTAAATGTTTGGTGGTTTGGGATTACAAAGAAAGTAGGGGAAATGCTTCTAATTTGAGAAGGAAAGTCTTCAAAGATGTCCATTCTTTATTTCCTTTAAGACTAAGACCTCAAAATGCACCCTCCTCAGAAAAGATTTACACATTTGTTTGAATGTTTAAATCTCATTTCTTCTCCCCAAGCATACATGTATCCTTACCTGTAACCACTCCCTCCATCACTTCATACCAATACACCACCACTAGCAATTGTGTCTTTCTTGATGTCAGCATGCTTGACTTAGATTGTTAAGTGTCTAGACCAATGGTTCTTCGGTGTCTGAGGTCATAGACACTCTTGGGAATTTCACATAATCAACTATCTCCTCGCAAAGTGTGCGTGGGCACAGTCATGCAGAATTTGGCAATTTCATAAGATTTATGGACTTCCTGAAGTCCATTCAAGAACTTCAAGTAGAGAACCACTGTCTTAAAGGAAAGGTACCGTGCAGATGTGTAGTTGTTGGACCAATGGGGTTGGGGAATAATTTTATTTTCTTGTGAATTGCTTATACTTTGTTCTAAGACTACATTCCCTACTTTAACACAAAGAGATTTTTTTTAATGTAGATAATGGGTTTAAGACATTACTAGGAACATTAATCAAAGCATTATTGCCAGTCTTCTAAAGGACAGTAGATGATGTAGGTATACAAAATTGGGCTGTAGATGAACTGAATCAAGTGGATAAGGACTTACAAAAGTGGGGACAAAATCTTTTTACACGCCTCTCCCCTTGCCCCAACTCCCGCCAGAACTTATCTTTTCCTGTTATATGTTATAGTAACATAAATAATGCATAAAAAAGTTTTATCAAGAGAAAATGAAAGGAAGCAGCATTTACTAAGCCTCTGCCTCATGCTAGTCATACATAATATCTCATTTTACTCCCACCACAACCTGAGAGGTAGGTTTCATTGTCCCTATTTTACAGACAAAGAAACTGCACTTCCGAAAATTGAAGTAACTCATCCCAGCTTACCTGACTCATACGTGGAAGGTGTGGCATTTTTAATCAAGATCTGTCTGGGTCCCATTCTTATTGTGGTTACACCACACTTTCTCCACAAGACGAGATATCAGTATGGAAGTATACTTCCATGGGGGAAGGCTGGCTTCCCTGAACAGACTCCCTTTCAGACAGAGTTACTGGATTAAGAACCTCTTCTAACAGTGTATGGTGGGTGCAACCTTTGAAGTCCAAAAAAGAGGGTTCTTACTAACATACAATTTATTTACCATCTATAAGCCTCAGTTTTCCCATCTATACAATGGAGATCATGATAGTACCTAGTGCAGGACATTCAAAGGGACTATATAAAATAATATATCATAGGAAACAACGTGCTTAGCACCACGCCTGTCTCATAGTAAGGATTCAGATACTGATTATCGGTATTCTCGTTCCCTGTGGAAGCTTCTATTGCCAAAAATCAAGATGTACTGTATCCTTCAGACCCATCAGGACACATTGTAGTCCTGAAGTCAAAGCAGTGTGGCAAAGGTTGATCTTTGACTTGCTATGCTCTGCTCTGGGTAGCATCTGAGATCCATTGGTCACGTAGATTAAACTCAAAAGTTTTCCCCAGCTAGCCTGTTGTAACGTTATCTGTAGCAGCTTAAAAGAAGTTCAGAGGTTTTCCATTTTTCCAAGAGCTACACCTTAATTTATTCAACATGTATTTTTGAAATAATTTCCCCCATTATAAATACAATATATTTGTTCAATTTTTAAATTCATTACCAACATACACTTTTCTGCAGTCTCTGTTACTCTGTACAATCTCTTAGATTCAGTCCAAAACTCTCACTTATCTTTTTTTCTTAAATTGAATTACGGTCAGTTACAATGTGTCAATTTCTGGTGTACAGCACAATGTCCCAGTCACGCATATACATACATATATTTGTTTTCATATTCCTCTTCATTACGGGTTATTACAAGATAGTGAATATAGTTCTCTGTGCTATACAGAAGAAATTTTTAAAAATCTACCTCACTTATCTTGTCTGCTGGAAACTATAAGAATTTGAATTTACAATGCCTGACTCTCAGCCTTATCTTTAAAAAAGAAAATAAACATTTCAAGTTACTTCACCAGGAAGGAGGGACATCCTGGAAAATTTAGTTACATGTAGGAAAAAAAGCTCTTTTATACAATTCCATCCTTGATTTTTTCTCTCTCATTTAGCCCAAAAGAGAATAAAGAGCCTCAGTATAAATTCTGCTCTTAGAACTCATAAAGTTAAAAGTAAGCAATTATATGTCATTTTACAAGATAAATACTAAAATAAATTGCAATGGGTTGAATAGTTAAAATATTTATAAAGGCATAGAGAAAAGACCAGAAAATACACACACACACACACACACACACACCACTTTTGTTTTAACTTAGGTCATTCCCTGAAAGATGTTACTGGATACAGGGAAGGGAAGGAAATTTTGGCCTGAAGCAATTCTGTATCATCTGAGTTTGTTTCAAAGAATTTCAGCAATTTCTTAAGAGTTAAGAATAAGTTTAAAAAGGCATCCTGTTGAAAAGTTTTCAACTGGCAAAATATCATGAGAATTGTCATTAAATATTAATTTCTGTATTTTAATTAATCTATCCTCTATTCTTACATATAGAAGTGTTTTCTGGTTTTTTTTTTTTACTGCATTTAGTATTCCAAACAATAGTTCAACAAATATCCTTATATTTATATACATGATTATTTCCTTAGATAAATTCTAGAGGTGGCATCACTGGACTTACAGGCATGCCCATATCAAAGCTGTTATCTTAAAAAATGCTGTATCCATTTATATTTTAATCAATAGTGTGTGAGAATTTCCATTTTCTCAAATCCTCATTAACTATTATAATTTTTGAATGCCTTTTGAATAGGTAAATTATTTGTCATTATATTATTTCTTAGTGTCTTCAACTTTTTCTTATTGAATTGTTAAAAGTATTTGTATGTTGAGCATATTAACCTTTTGTTTAATATGCATTATATATTATATACTGAGTACATTTAAATACATCATCTCATTTATCCTTCCTCAGTCATAATTTTTGATGTTTTTATGTGTAGATATCTTTTGCATTTACATAGTAAACATTATTAGTGGTTTTTTTTTTTTTGAAGTATAATCAGTTTACAATGTTGTGTCAATTTCTGGTGTACAGCATAATACTTCAGTCATATAGGAACATACATATATTTGCTTTCATATTCTTTTTCCCCATAAGTTACTACATGATATTGAATATAGTTCCCTGTGCTATACAGTATAAACTTGTTTCTCTATTATATATATATATCAGTTAGTATCTGCAAACATTATTAGTTTATATTATTATTGCCCTAGGATGCATGCTTCCCAATCCAAAATTATATAAACCCCCACCTTTGTATTACTAGAGATTACTCTTTCCTTATTTTACTCTTATAAATGTCTTTTATCTGAAATGTATTCTTTCAACTATGTGAATCAGGGACTACCTTTTCTCTGCTCCTTCAAATGAATAGCCAGTTGCCACAATACAAAAATTATTGAATAATATATCACATCTTCTTTTGACTTTCAATGTCACTTTTATTATATACTAAATTTTTAAATTTACTTGGGAATGTTTCCAGGACTTCTATTGTTTCATTGATCCTATACCAGCACCATATTAATGCTATAACATTATGATATGTTTGAATTGGTTGTAGGAGAAATTCTCCCTTATTACTCTTCTTTTCCAAACTTTCTTGGTTACTCTTATGTATCTATTCTTCCTTGTAAGCTTTAGGGTTATTTTTTAAAGTTAAAAAATGGAAAATTTAATTGAGATTCATTTATGGTCTAATTTAGAGAGAATGTAATTGTTAGTGTAATTAAGTCACCTTTCTGGGTTCCTGGAAAATAAACAGTGTTTTGTAAAAGCTGATTACTTTTTAATGCCACTGAGAGTGTGGATATAAAATTGCACTAGTTTTAGACTCCTTTTTTACAAGTTTTCATGTAGCAAGTCATGCAGAAGAAATGGCAGATATCCACTAGAAAGATTAGTGAAGGAAAATGAAGTTTTATTTGGGAAAGAAAAACTTTTAACTAATAAAAAGACCTGGAAAGAGATCCCATTTTGGCCGACGACTACCTGGACAACACTTTGTTCTTAGAATGTGGCCGTCTGGCCTTCTTCCTTTCTTCTTGCTATGCTCCAAAGAGCAAATATTTGGTATTTAGGAGTCTTTTTTTCTTTTGACTTGAAAAGCCTTACATCAGTGATTTTACCATTGCTTTGAAACTAATCTTCTAAAGATAGAGAAGAAATAGTTCTAAAAAAGCAAATTAAATTGCACTTTAAAAAAAAGATTTTATTATTTCTGCTGTTACTTAAGAATGGTGAGAAAGTTTTACAGTCTTGTGGAAAAGTGATGTAGCATTTCTTCCACCAACTACAAAAAGTGGGTAATCTTTTTAAATCGTTACCTGATACTTTCATAATTGTCTGGAAGTGTGTGGAGAGAAGAGTGAGTAAGGTGGCCTTGAGGTGAAAAAAGCAGGGGAAAACCTTCTAAGAATCAGATAAACGTGTGGAACAGGAGATTTTGATACCCAAGGTCAAAATCTGTTGTTAAAAGTCACAAATAGCACTGGGTAGTATTTTATAAAGAGTAAAAATATTAAGTTGATAATCTTCCAATGTAACATTCATTTCTTATACATATTTTAAAAGAGATCAACTTAAGATGCAAGATCTCCTTTCTCCTCAGAGCCCCACCTCCACCCACCCAGGACCTCCTTTTTCCTCAGAGAGCCCTCCATTCATTCTCAGAGTCCGCTCAAGACCTCCTTTCTCCTCAGAGCATCCTTTCGTTCACAGCGCTCCTCTGGGTCTTTCTCTGCGTGTTGTCTGTCTCCGATAGACTGGGTGGGGGGCGGTGTCTGAGTGTGCGAAATCTCCAAGTGGATTTTTTTTCAGTTAATAGTGATGTGTGATACAGTATTCACATGATCATCTTCTGATTTCTTAGACCTGAAATGGCCTATGGGAGCTCAATGGTGAGATTATGTTTATAACATTTTGGCAGCCATAGTGATGGGTTTGCAACCCAAGGAACAAACTTGGGCAATTAGATTTCCCCACTAAGGCCTGGCTGTGTTAACATATTGGATTTCCCGGAATGTGATAGCTTTCCAAAGAAATAGTTTCTACATGGATTTGACATCAGATTTTTTTTTTTTTTGATAAATATATGAGAGAAAAGGATCCATCTCTAATTTTTCTCTAGTGTTTACAGATATCACTGTAAATGAAATGGCTATGCAAATAGGAAACACAATCGCTGAATTTGTTTTAGAGAGTTCTCTGTTTATAGAAATACAGCGTTCATTTGTTGTACCTGGTGGCTATCAACTGCTCAAATTGTGCTGTAGACTCGTTAACAAGTTTGTTGAAGTTGCACATTATAATTTTAAAGGAGTTAATTGAATACTAATCCAATGCACAGCACAAAAAATTATTTGAACCATTCCAGGGAAAGCCGAAAATCCCACCAGCTGCCTGGTCTTAGTAAATCCCTACCCCAGTGAAACTGAGAAAATGAATATTCAGTATTTTTTCCATTTGAGTCTCTTGACATTCTATTGATTCACTTTATTTTCCCAACAATTTTCTGACAGGTTTCCCAATGTGGATTCTGTAAATTCTTTGATATTCGTCTTGTGATTGCCTTTGAAAATGTGCACTGTGGCCAACTTCGGGCTGGGGCTTAGAATTTAGGAGCCCCGAGCCCCTTAGTCCTCAGGAGCCAGCATATTTGTAGAATTTTACTGCGTTACCACGTGATCTTCAGATCTGGGATAGAGTCAAACCTCAGAAATGGAAAGAGGTTCGAGAGTGCATGAAGCTTAAGCTATGCTTGTGACGCAAGTTACTGTTCTGAAGGATCTCAGGGGCAGAGAGAAGTGGGGGACGGCTGGACCTGAAGATTATGCCGGTAGCAGAAAGGGAAGAAAGGAAGTTACTTAACGAAGAAAAAGTAGAACAAAGAAACTAACAGGTGTGGCAGGAAGGTAGTATTTACCCCAAAAACATTTCTAAAGGGGATAGTCCATTGCATGTAGGAAAAGTGGTGATGACCTGTGTAGGAGAGCGCAGGAACAGGGGAGTCTTGTGCCTTTGCAGAATCTAAGAATCAGTCAGTGGCTCTCACTCACAATTTACTCAGTTTTGTACCTCCTAGTGTCTAGCTCCAAGCATTGCATATAGTAGCAATGATATGTACTGTGGTTATCCCCATTTTACAGATGAGGAAACTGAGGCACACAGAGGCTTAGTAAGGGAGTGGTGGAGGAATAAGCAAATCGCAGTTAAGAGTGACTCCAAAGTCCATGCATTTCACCACTGACATGCCTGCCTCCCACCCAGTGAGAGAATAGATATCCTTGCCTTTGGCGGGGGAGAGCATTCAGTTAATAACTGGAGATTGACGTAGGGCACGTCTACTTCTCAAACTCATCACAAGCAGTGCCTCCAGATCCTGGGTGGGAGAGGCATGGCTCAGAGTGATTGAAAGCACTGTTGCTGAAAAGTCTGGGCAGAGGGAGGGGGCCGCAGTACCTCCCAGGCCCTTGGTTGACAGTCTGGCATCTGGAAGACAGTGAGCAAAACCCCTGACTACAGCTGCTCATCTCCCAAGTGGGTGTCCACAGAGATTAATTTTGTCAAAGTGTGAGCTCTCAGGCAACATGGGAGCCCAGGCGTGTTAGCCGTCACCCGATGGCTCTGTAAACACGAGGGAAGGGTGCTGGGTGGCCACATCCCGGGACCTTCTGTCTGGGCGGCTGTCTCCTCGAGAGAAAACTTTTGCTCCTCCAAGACTGGGATGGAAAACTTTCACCTCCTACCAAGTCTGGTGCCCCCTAGTCTGCAGAGCCTCAGATGGGGTACAGAGGGATTTCATCTTAAGTCAGAAAGAGAGGGGACACAGAGGTTAACAGACAAATAGCTGTAATGTGAGCAGACTTCTTAAATTTAAAATTTTTTTTAAAAAACCCTCCCCTAATGACTTGGTGATTTTCACAGTAGTAAATGTGCTGACTTAAAAAATCCGTGGGAGGTCAATAATTTTCCCTCTGCCTGTCACTGTGCTGATTGTGGCTCCGATGCACCTTAATTACAGTACCTACAGGTGGAGTATTATACAGTGTTTACATTAATCAGAATAGATTTACTGAGGGAAATAAAACTGCCGGCTTCCTTAGAGCTGCACTCGTATCAGGCAGCTAGGGGGCTGGCGGGCCTCTGGGTTAATTCCCCGGGGCTTGGAGCCGAGATCCCACCTCATGGAGCCGATGGTCCCAGAGTATCTCCATTCCAAGCTGGAGTGCTATGCTGAACTAAGGAATCAGAGAAACTTCCAGAAACTGGATTTTCTGATGAGAAGGTGAAAGTGTGTGTGTGTGTGTGTGTGTGTGTGTGTGTGTGTATGTAGAAAAAGAGAGAGAAAATGAGAAAGACTGTGCAATTATTTAAAGAACCAACTTTCCATGGTCTGTGGCCATGGGGGACAAGAGGAACTCAAGTCACGGAAGGGCATATCTTGTCCCCCTACCCCCAGATCTTATTTCTATATGGGGAGGAAGAGGAGGGCAGAACCCCACTGGGAGCAGATGATGGTGCACACTGCCATCCAGCTGAGGGTTGGGAGGAGGGTTTTGCTGTTGGTGGTGGTGATTTTTTTTCTATTTTATTTTGTCTTGTGCATTTTACATGAGGCTTTAGGGTAAAGTTGACTAGAAGAGAGGCCAACAGCCTCCACTGATCCAGAAGGACAGTTTAGGTCGGTGGCGACCGTCTTCAACTCTTCCCTTAATCTCTGACCTTTACATTCCTCATCCACAAAATGGGCTTAATAGTACTACCTGCCTCACAAGGGCACTGTGGGGTTTTTTAAGATGATATGCATAAAGTGCCTGTAACAGTGCTCGGCACATGGCAGGTGCTCAGTTAAAGTTAGCTGTGATCGGATGTCATGAACATGCACTTTTAGAGGCAATGAAACTTAGTTTCTAGTCCTGTCTGTACTAGTTAACGGTAGCGGTGTTATCCATGTTACTAAACCTCTCTCAGTCTTAGTTTCCTCATCCATAAAGTGGAGATAACAGTACTTTTCAGTGAGGGTTGTGTGCAAAGTGCTGTGTATACAGAGAGCACTCATAAGTTTTAGTTATTATTAGCAACAAACCGGGGTGTTTTCTGATCTTTAGGAAGAGACACTGTGCGAAGTGCCTGATCAAGTAGTCAAAGTGACTTCTTCTTTTCAAGGTGGTACTTTATTCTCTAGTCGTTCCCAGCAGTTCATGCTTGGGTTCTTGGTTAGATCTAGACTTGGCTAATGGAGTCCCGGGGTGTAATCTCCATCCACAAAGAGGAGCTTGCACAGGACATGTGCCTGAGAGAGAAAGCCCCAGGGAGGGTTCTGAGGATGACACAGAGCTAGAGGAAAACATCTCCCTGGAAATAATCCACAAACATTTCAGAGCCAGTTCTCTGAATCAGCCCCGTTCAAGAAATGGACAAAGTGCTTGACAGTTTATATTTTCCAAAGAACTGACCCATCCATCTTTGGGAATCACATCCTTGTCACTACCGTGAACCAGAGTCGGGACGCCCTCGTGGCAGAGCCAGACCCAGCAGGCAGGGGTGGATCAAGGGGACAAGTTTAAGGCAGCTTGAGTCCCTCCAGAGTCTGGGCTTTGGATCCATCCTCACCGTGGCTGAATGGCCTTTCTGCAGGAGTGATTTTAGGGTTAAAAAAAAAGTCCAAAGAGGTGGGGGGGAGTGTGGAGAGAGAGGGAGTGAAACCCGCCCGCCCCGCCCTTCTCTCTCCATCCGGCCTCGTTTACTCTTCTTTTACATTTATTAGAGAAATGTGAACTCCAAGTGTGAAATGAGAGAGTTCCCAGACAGAACAGGATTTTGGTGGCCTTTGCTGGATCTTCTCTTCTCTGTGTTGTCCGTTACTTCAGCCTCTCTTCGCCCATCATTGCTGGAAAGCAAAATGCTCACGGAGGTCCACCCGTCATGCTAGAGCACTTGAATGATCTGACTGTAAAAGGTCCAGATCCTTCAAACTATTACTTCTTGCTTCTGTGGCCTAATTAACCCCGTCCCTGTCCCGTCCCTGCCCAACCCCCAGCAGCTTCAGACTGGACTTGGCTTTGTGGGGAGGACATTGCGTGGCCACACAGCCCCTGTCTCACCTGGAGACCTTTTTGCCACTTGCAAAATTATATTGTTTCATTTCAGGGCTTGCAGAGAAAGCTGACTTTTTTTTGCATTACTACTCATTCCATTAACACCTTTTTCCTTCCTTCCTCGGTGTGAGCTTTCGTAAGTTGGTTTCCATGGCCAGATTGCTTGGGGGCAGGGGGACACAGCCAGCTATAGCACTGTACTGTGCACTCTTGGGGAACTTACAAAGGACTCAGATACAATTCCTGCTTCTCCGTTCCCATCAGAACTTCAACAAAATGATGTTAGCAGAGTAAATGGCTCACTGACGTTTGGCAATCTAGTGTTCTAGAACCAAAATGGATCTGAGGGATTATAAAAAATTAAGCCCTCAGTTTAAAAATAAGGACAGTGAGACTCAGAAGTGATGCAGAGTATGACTGAGCTCAGTTCCTCATTACCTAGCCCCCAAATAAAGGCCTTCCCAAAGCTGCCCTGAGGTTTCCCATGATACAGAATAACTGTTTAGCCATGAATCTGGAGCATAATCTCAAGATACATAACTAACTTAAGTCCGTGATAAATATTAGAACATTTTAGGATGATCTGTTTAGTCTTTTAATCCAGATAAACAGAACCCTGTGTACAATAATGACTTTAGAACTGTTGCTTTAATGGAGAGAGGGGAATAATTAGTATAGTATTTGCTTGTATGCGAGGTGGACGCTTTTGTGATCAAAAACCCTTGGTAAAACGAAGTCCTCTAAGCCATCATGCACAATGGTAGTAGAAAAAGAAAGTCCTGGGCTCTCTGGCAAGAAAAGGTTTGCTATGAAAAAATTCACTTGGGCAGGAAACTTCACAAATTATAAACTAGCGGCATTTCCAAATGAGTGGCATTTTCCTTTATGGCCCTTTGAAGCGTGCAAGGTCCCTCTGAAATGATTATATAAGGGACTGGTTTTATTATGGGAGCTCGCTTGGTATCTCCGCCGCCAGTCGGCTATCCTGGAGGAAGACAAGCAGTGTGGCTGATTAAGAGGACCCACGCGGAATCTCTTGGCCTGATTTCTGGCCCTGGTGCTGCCTCCACACAGCTGTGTAACTGCACTTAACTCCTCTGTGTCTGTGATCTTTAGTTTCCTGTCTGAAGTCTTGCACTAGAGAATCTCCAATAGGCTGCCAGACTTAGTAAAACTAAACACTTAAAAACACAGGCTTCTAGTTAGACTGGAATGGCAGATGAACAATGAATTTCATTTTTACATAGAAGTACGTCCCACACCATATTTGGAACATTCTTATCCTAAACAACGTCATTGGTTTTCTGAAATTGAGCTGGGTATCCTGTATTTTATCTGGCAAACCTAGTCTCTAAAATCCTTTAGATCTGAGATTGGAATTCTGTAATGAATGTCTCTGACTTTGTATTTGTTTCTAAGAGAGAGTGAGCTTGCTCAGGGAGGGGAGCGGGAGAGAAGCAGTCCCCTGAAAGACCAGCCGGTTTCCAGTCCACAAAAGGATAGTTCATAGCATCTAGAGGAGCAATGTTTTAGAAAACTCTCTTCATTTTGAGAGAGCATGCCTGAGAAGACAGCAGCCTTTCCTCATAGTGCAGGCCCCTCCCATGTCTGAGGGCCCAGGCAGCTCTGTCCCAAAACTGTCTCATTCATAGGCAGTGCTGTGAATGCCCTAGAGAGAGCCGGGTGAAGAAAGATCATTTCCAGTCCTTTCTGTATGCAGAAGCAATTACAGTTAATCCTTGCTCCATGCCATCATACACTGAGGTCCAGAAAATCCCCACGACAAGGGCCTAAACGCACCATCCTTTAGGGGAGGCCAGGAATGGTTCTGGGTTCCTCTTTCTCCCTAGGTGACATGGAGAGGACCCACAGCCACCTGATTTTGTTTTGGGGCAGGGTGCAGGGGGAGGGGGACAGAGCAAGATACAGGGAAGGGACGAGAGATGCTAGAAGTCAGTGTTGCAGGATGGAAAGTGCAGTTAGCAAAAGGCCTGGTAGCCAGAGGCAGGAAGAAAATAGTAAGATTTCCAACATAGCCTTAAAATATAATTGCAGATAGCGCTTTATCCTGTATTACAGTGCGGTCCCTCCCTGAAGAGTAATGACCACCTCTTTGGTCCATTTAGTTTGGGTCTTTTACAGTCTATCAGAGATGAGTTTCCTGGAGTCTGGGATCCCATTCAAGGCAGTGTGGAAACATGCAGAAGTGTGTTGATTGTATTTCCACGGTCCTCATATTCTGCCCTTGAGAGGAGCCCTCCCTCCACTGAGTTCTGGAATGGATGGGCAAACAACCCAGTGTCTCCAAAAGCACTTCTGAATAATCCCCTGCCACACACACACACACACACACACAACTAGGATATGAATGAACCTGGACACCCAGACAGCTTCTCTGAAATTCTACCTTATCTCCGTAAAGAAGCACACAGAGCTGGGGTGTGAAGACAACATGGTTAGGATACAAAGTTTTATGGACCGGGAGAAAGGAGGAAAACAACTCTTTGCTTTGGATGCAAATAAACTCAGCTTCACCTTTCATGCTGAAAACCTGTGCCCTTGGCAAGCCGTCTGGGGACTGTTCCAGAGGTATTAATCTTCCTCCGTTTGCATGTTAAATAGGTCTTTGGAAACTGTTTCTCTACCCTTGCTTTTTCTCTCCAGCACAATCTCCCTCTCTCTTTCCTTTTTTAGTACAGTCAGAACTCCCCAGCAGCAGGGAGCCCCCCGGGGAGGGAGGTCGGGGTACCGACTTCGGTGGATTTCCGAGCCACCCCTGGCTGTGGGGCCGGCCAGCAGATGGCGCTGTGCCGCACGGTATGGCCCCTGCGTGCCGGCCGGCGCTGGAGCGGGCAGCCAGGCTGCTCCAAGTTTCTAGTGCCATTCCTGGACCGAAACAAATGTTTGTGGAATTAAGTAGTGATTTCCTTTAGTCTGCGCGACTCTTACTGGCTGTGTTTTCAGGCTCTAGATGTTAACATATGCCATATATTGCTTTTTCGGGGGGGGGGGGGTGTGGAAATCAGGGGTTTCCCAGCACATTTAAACCCATCCTAACTGCTCACGTCAAGCAGGTCTGCATTTTCTGATAAAAATAACCCATAACAATTCCATATTAAGAGCTAGACTGGTTGGGAAGACAAAGAAATGCTGACAAATGTAAGTAAACAGGGCACCTAAGATTTTTCCTTCTAAATAAACAAGGGAGGGGGGAGGGGGATTCTTTTACAGACTCAAAAATAAAGCGTGAACGTACACCCGATACAACTTAAGGCTTGGGTGGAAAGAGAGCCGGGGCTGCTGGCTGCTGGGAGTGGGAGGACGGGAGTCGCCTTATATGATTGCTGGCAACACTTGGGTGCAATGACTATATACCTATATGAACTGTGGAGAAAATTTAGGAGATGTCCTGGAGATCCCAGGCTACTTGAGGGCACAGCCAGAAGGCCACGGGTTTTCAGAACCAAGCTAAGCAGCAGTGGATTAGGGTGACAGAATTGTCAGAGCTATTGCTCCGCCGTCCAAATGACCCCATTAGCTAGGGCTCAGTATGTATTTAATGCTGCCATAAAAACCCGTCTTCTCAAAGTAAACAAGGCAAGTCTGTGTGCATCTCCAACAAGATGCATGCAGCTTTGTTTGGGATAATGGATTTGACATGAGTAAAAACAGTGGGGATTAGATGGACCCAGCACGGATAAATATGACTAATTGTCATCTCCTCACGTCAGCATAAACATGGCTAGCACTGCAGACTAGGAGGAGATGGGGCAGCCAGGGAGTTTGGGTGGGACTAGGCGCTGCGGAATCGATCGTAACTGATTGATCAAGCAGGCGTGGACTGGATCACTGAGGAGGTTTTTGCCTTGCCTGCGGATGTGAACATAGCTTTTTAGAATTTCCGAGCATTTTATTACTTAAATTGGGCCGTGCGTTGCAGCCCTGCCGAGTGAGCACACAGCTGTCTGCCGTGTGCAGAGCAACTTTGTGGGCCTCCCTTTCTTAAATGTTGACTAAACTTCTAAAATTGGCAGAACGTCCCCATCACTTTTTTTTTTTATACAAAAGAAGTGGTTTTGAAATCCTGTTTTAGACTTTTCAAAAGTTTTCAGCAAGAGACTCAATTATTCTCTTTATACACATAGAGATAATGTTTAACTTTCTTAACCTGTTTTACTGTTTTGTTTGTAAATCAGGAACTACTGCTATGTTTTTTTTTTTAGATAATGAATAAGTATATCTAGTACTGAAATACATACTTTTAAATTAAGAAATATTCTCAGACTTTGAAACTTAATCACTGGAAACAGTAATTATATTTATGGTGATTAAATCACATAATGAAGTATATTCATTTACTAACATATGGTTTTTAGCAGTTAATGCTGTTTTTTTCACCTGTTTTCATTTTTTAAGCTAAAGTTCAAAGACATTTTTCTAACCAAATGTCGCTTATTATGTGAATGTATGCTGTTTGTACCACGAATATTGTTAACACAGTGAAATGAAACTTTAGTTCTGCCCCTCATAGCAATATTGAAGGCTTACCAGATATTACAAACATTGCAAATTCTATCCATAATATCCAGAAGCTGAGTTTGGATCAAATTTAGAGCTGTCTTTCAGACAGAGCCACATCAAATTTAAAATTAGTCAAGGATTACAGTTTGCTATGAAGAATGTCTCCACCTCCAATATGAGCAAATGTCATCAAAGTGAAAGGGAAAAAAAAAGAAAAGAAAAGAAGAGATGTGATTGTTTTGACACAAGTGAGAGAAGGTTAGTGTTGCTTCATTTTTAACCTCGTTGCAAATTATCTTTTAACCACCCTGATATTTCTGCGTGGAGATAATCACATCTCATCAGCCTTCTCAAAACCCGGCAGCTCCACACCCAGCGCTAATGCTTCTTGTTAAATCATATTGCTAAACAAAATGTTACAGCTCCCGCAGCAGACTGATGGAGATCAGCTTCGCTGGACGCCCTCTTTTTTTTTTTTTTTCTTTCTTTCTTTCCAACATTTAATTTTATTTTCTTTTCTTGGATAATTTTAATCTTACAGAAGAGTGGCAAATGTTTTTCCTAGAAAGTCAGGACATGAGTTTAGAAAAAGTAGAAGCAAATCAGCCCTTAGATGATGATAGAAACCTGTTGAAATTCTCCTGGGAAAATAATAAACAACAGATTCACAGGCACATTTAATAGAAGAAAATCCTTCTCTGGGAAGGCGGTGAAACATGGGACTTCAGGAGAAGAAAAAGTGACCCTGGTTTTAAACATACACAATCAATTATTCCTTAACATCATTTAAGAACTCACATATCACCGAGGTTTAATAAACTCATCAAGAACACTGGGCTTATTTATTTGAGCAGTTTTGCATCTGCAGATGTAAAATCAAAAGCCCCCTGCTTAACATTTGAAAAACTAGTATGTAAATGACTGACTGCCTTATCTTTACACAATTCGCCTTAACTTCACTTCCTCTCACTTTGTCATTTGATTTGTACGCTTTCCAAATCAGAGTGACTATCATCTATTAGTCCCCCTGGTGACAGAGGGCAGGGCGTTGTTGTATCCGAGTTAATAAAGCAGAAACACAAGGCTAATTACTGGGGAGATAAACCGTGCTGGCAGGGGTTACCTTCCTCGAGGTCTGGAGCTATCTGCACCCAGACATTCTGTAGGGAGACTGTGTGCACTAAGGACAGACAGAGCCCAAGCAGGTGGGGTGGGCTTGTTTCCATACTGCAATACTGATAAATGTCAGGAATCGTCTTCCCGGGAGGATGATGTGGCAAATTGTACATCTACAAGGGGAAGCAAGTGCGTATTCATTAATCAAATGAGATAATTGGGGGCGGGGGTGCAGGTGCTTCATACCTTCAAGTGGCAAGACAAACAGAAAGCAGCATTTTTGTTACCAGGGCATGGGTGTATGTTTAAATAAGTCTTCATACACATGTGTTGAATAGCACTGTGATGATGATGGTGGTGGGGGTGTGTGTGTGTGCGCGCGTGCGCGCGCGAGAGAGATTGAGAATGCCTCTCTAATACCAGCAGTTACACAGTTACACCCTGGAATGTATCCCTCTGTGGGAAAAATAAAATATATGGATATTATCTATAGAATATACAGAGTCATACTATATACAGCATAATGACACAACAACTTTTAGAGCATAGAACCTGATTGAAAAGCTGATGTGTTGATGATTCAGAGGCCCATATTGTGTTTTTATAGGCTTAAATCATGTGTATAGGACTGTACCATATTTATGCAAAATGCACAGGCGTGCTGAGAGATTTCCCCCATCCTGTGTACTTTTTCATATGCAAGACTTCAATACTATTATCAATACTGCCATCCTCTCCGATTCCCTCCCCTCAAAGTAAGCAAACAAAAAAGCCTACCTGTGTAACTAACTAGCTAACATTTAGGAGATATTCATAAAAAGAGAAAAAAATAATACAGTTCTTGACTCCTGATTTGGATGGTTACAGTTATCAGTGGATACTGTAGCAAAAGCTGAGAAACTGTGTTTGAGAAAGAATCTATTAATGCAGCTTTGTCCAACAGATGTTAAAATTGCAAGGTCATTTGCGCATTTGACAATGGCAATGAACTTAAGTATGCAGAATGAACTTTAATAATTGAGGAAATTGTGTAATTAAGCTGAAAGCGGCTGAAAACTACAAATAAAATTAACTCTTCTTTAGCAAGAATATTACTACTTCTATTACCAACCAGTTTGTGTGGATATCAGGAAAGTCTGGAAACTTTCAAGTGACTCTACATTTATTGTGATGACTTACCGTAAAGATATTGACCTCATTTTTTTTTTTTTAAGATAGAAATGAGCACTAATACTTCTTTTCCACAGTATGGTTCTGAATTGCCATGTGGTTGGAATTATACAAAATGGCTCATTGGCAGAGTGTGTTTTAATTTTGATTTCAGGTTTATGATCCTATCTGTGTCTATTTTAAATTTAAATGGATTACATTCAGCAAAAATCCTTTTACTAGCCTGGCTTGGCTGTCTCATACTATTAGCCTCTGTCTGTCCGGCTTCTACAAATCTGTTAATACATAAAACCATAAGAAGCCTCTTATGCTCGAACCAGGTTAGACTGAAGACATCAGATTAATATTTGATAATGTAGAAGAAGGGCCCTTAATCAGATTTGCTTATTTCATGACAGAATGTTTCTGCAATTACCATAATTGTTGTGCTAAATAATGTTTGTCTTCGTATCTGGCTTTGGGCATAATCTTCTCTCTTGAAAGCCACTCAATGTGGAACTTCAGATTCCTGCACAAAACCCAATTAATATTAAGATGACAAGCCCCAATGAGCTCCAAAGAGGCAACAGCTGAACAGACTCTAACATTCTTAAGTACAGATACTTGAGTGATCAAGTACATCTGAGGGAGACACACAATTCAATAATCCCTTTCTCAAGAAAGTCAAGAGCCCTGTGAGATACGAGGGAAATCAAAGGAGCACATCAGAAAGAAAATGACGGGTCTGGTCCTGTAGCGTCTCTATTAAAATGCAAAAGTTATGGATTTTTTTCGGGGTGATGGGAACCTTTTCTGTTTTTATTGATTTCTTTTTATAGCTTGATGATTTCTCTAAGATTATCTTAAAAGCTTAAAGAAAAAAGGGGCCTCATCAAAAGGTATCTTGCATGACAGAAGCGTATATAGTTTTGGTTAATGTGATGTGGCAAAGGCTCTGTGCAGTCTTGGGAAGAAAGGGATTCTGCTAGTTCATCGGCCCGGGGAAGGGCTGCAGCCTCCATGGTAAAAACCAGAATTTTACTGCCGCATTTGGCGCACGTGGTCAACCCGCCCTGCTTGCCCCTGGACCAGTGAGGAGAGCTGAGCAGGGCATTTCCCCAGAGACTGAGTTCTAACGCACTGGACTAACAAAAGTAGTATTTCCATCCGTATTGTGTAAAGCAATCGCCTTCACACCCTGACCCCCAATCTCCTAGCATCCTGGGTGACTCCTTAGATTTACAGCTACCTTTGCTGTCCAGAGGTGACATCCTAACCCATTGATTTGTAATCAGAAATTGGTTTCCTGTCACTTTAAAAGTGAGGCACTAAGGGGCAGTAAAAACAAGGCTGTCGGAGCTAAATGGAGCTATAGTTCAGGCTCGGGGCCATTACACACTACCTTTCCCATGTATTTATTACATTAAAAAACCTCTGTAGTGCACTTTAAATGGCTGGTGACACCCTCTTAGGTGACTTATTGCTCTGTGAAATCAGTTTTGTAGAAACTCTTCTGCGTGAGCCCAAAGAAAACCGAAATAAAAATAAAAGTAAAAAAAACAACCACCAGTCTGCCTGTGTTTGTGTTTAAGAATGTGCCAGTCCCAGTCCACGGAGCGAGTCTCTGTGCCCAGCATCTCAGAGACAGGAGACCCCCGCACTGGTCACCCAGCATCACCTAGAGTTCACTTTGCTCAGGGACCAGGAAAAGCAAAACCGCCCAGTATGGCCCCTGTTCATTGCCTGGTAAATCTGGTGGAGCCGTGCAGGCCACCTGCCCAGTTTCGGGGTCTACCCCAAGTGGAGAAGGACACGTACTGAAGGTCATGTCCACGTCTGCCATCTCCCCCCACCCCACAACTGCCCGCCTCCCGCACATGACACCTCGACAGTTTTTTCAGATGCCCTCTTCACACTAAACAGAAGGGAACAGGGATAATTACAATCAAAACTGCCTAATTAGGGTAGAAATAGATTTCCTTGACTTAGGCTTACATTTTCTAAGATGCAAGTGCTCGAAAATTACCCAGAAAACGTTTTCAGAGGTTCCTCTTGGAAACCAGACACAGAGTCCACACAAATGCAGCTCCTGGTTGACCCCAGAGCCCCCATTTCCTTTCTCTGCTTGTCACAACAAGGCAGGATTTCTCGGGAGAGAGACCCTCACCGTGGGAGTAACCTAGATGCAGTGCACCATTGCATCAAAACAGACTCTTTGCCACACAAGCATGGATGGTTCTACTCACAGAGTGAATTGCCCCAAATTGTGAGATCTCTGAAACAAAATGTGTTCCTGTTGCCTTCTGAGGTTCCTGCTAATTAATATTCAAAGGGCTCAAAGAGGAAAAATGGATACCTAAATCATACATATGTATATGCCTTTTAAGCTTTATTATAAAGGCAAAATAACCCCTTACTTGGTTAAAATCCAACTTGAGTCAACATACAAAGGTGACTGCACTGTAATACTAGACATATCTGCATTATGTAGGCATGTTACTGCGCCACCAGAATCTCTCAATAGTAATTATTATGCCAAGCACCCTGTTGGCACAATTACACTAAAGCTCTAATTAGTAGCAGTAAGATTAGAACCCCTACATGTTAAATCTGTAGAAGCAACGCTGAGTGAAGGATTTAAAACAGTTTCAAAACATTGTATTGTCTTTATTACAGTCTTTATACTTCAGTAAAGAAGGGTTTTCTATAAAATGCACTTAAAATAATCTGGTCCTGTCACTAAAAATAGGAAAGATAAGGTAATTGCAGTCAAACCTAGTGAGTCGGCTTGCTACCTAGGTGCATTAAATCGCAAATGACAAATCTAGTGAACTCTAGTGGGAGATACATCCTTCCTCCCTGCTGGACGCTTTGGTATTTTTCCAACCATCAGCCAGGGGAACATGCAGGGACCATACTTGTCACGGGCTTGCCTCTTCATTACCTCCGCGAGGCCGGGAGGCAGGCACCAGAAGCGGATCTCGCTCACCAATCTGACTGCAGCATCCGGAGATTTACCTGTCTCCTCAGAGACTGCGGCATACCCATCGAACATAGCACGTGACTCCTCCCCTCCCACTGAGACGGCACCGGGGCTTAGCTACCTGCTGGGTTTGATACTGGATGTCTGGGTGCCAGAGCTGGGGCCTCCCTGGGAAGAGAAGCCCTGGGGCTGAGGGGCTTACCTCCACAGCACAGGTCTCCATCCAGCTGAGAGCAGGCTGGGGGTCTGCCCTCTCACACCTGAGCATTTGGGGAAAGGCAAAACAGCCACTGTGAGTTCTGATCACAGCTCTAGGAGAGGGGGGAAGGCAGACGTGGGCTGCCAAATGCCAGGTGTATCTGTCTGGATCTGGGAATCTTTTGATTGGATTTTCCCATGAAACTGAGTACTCGGGACTGTATAAAATGTTTTAAGGGCGAAAACCTAGAAGCTTAGCTAGAGGGAAAAACAAAGCCATTTCATCTGCCTGGTAACTTCCCCCTCTTCCACCCCCCCCCCCCCCATAGCAAACACTGGTATTTGAGGAAAGCCAGACCAAGGCAGGTAGAGTTTGGTCTTCTCTGTGGTCTGGCCACTGTCACCCAGCCCCAGTTATCTGCAAAAATCCCTGGTCCTGTCAGCCCACCAGGTCCCTGAGTGGAAAAATAGGGAGATCTGGGCACATGCAGGTACTGTGAAGACTACAGGATCTGGTGGTAAATCAAGCTCATGTTAAAATACAGCTCTACCTCGGCTGCCCTGTGGGTAGAACTTAGCCTGTGTACTTATGCAACATGAAAAACATGGTTATTCCGGAGGAATCGCTCCATAAACTTCTATAGAATAGATAAACATTTGAAAAAATTCTCCTGGGCTTTTCCACTGAAGCCAATGCATTATTTATTTCGCTACTGAAATGCTCAACCAAACACCTTGGGCAGTCTTTAGGGTGAAAAGAGGACGTAGAAATCCCAAAATGTTAGCATAGCTCTACTTTAGTGTCACTAAACGGCAGTTATTCCCCTCCGCCAACAAATTTGCCATAATTACGGTGGTACCCAGTGAGTGTGCATTTGTGCATCACACATATACAGACTTTCGAGATGTGTAGTGTAACAGCTATAAAACTGTCTACAAGAATGTATAGTCATAAGAGGGCAGAAGTCAGAGGATGGCCTCTGAATCTTAATAATTGTATGTGTTCAGCCATATGTTACATCTAGAAGTGCTGTTTACTGTAAAATTGAAGACCGGGAGAGTGTGGTACTTTCTGGCTTCTATATTTTATGTTGGCTTCTCTCATAGCCCCGGACTGGAAGGAGGAAGTGAAAACATCCTTCTGCCTTACAGGTTATCTTATTGCCGTCATAACTCCAGTGTTTACACACACGTATGTTTTATCTACAAAAAGATATCCACAGGAGAGCTGATCTTCTGCAACTGTTACAGAACTATTAAATGTATATTAGCATGGTCATTTTTATTTAATGGAAACAAATAACAGTTCATCATATTGGAAGGGTTAAGTGGGTTTACTTGGTAAAGGGCAAATCCCTTTGGATGCTTTCTTTTTTTAAAGAATAGCCACGGTCGCTGACAGATGGTCTTTGTCTGAGTGGAGCTGAGGACAGATACAGTTTCTTTTTACACATTTATGAAAGTTGTAGGTATAGATGCTTGGTAATATGCAGAGGCCCAGGAAAAAGAGCAAGCTTGGTGGACAGAGAGGGTTAGATTTCAGATCAGTGACAGATGGCTGGCTTAGCAGAGTCAGATAAAATTAAAAGCGGGGAGGTGGATGGAAAGAAACCACTTTCCATGTAGAAGTTGCATCTCTGAAGACAATAGCAGCGTATAACGTTCAGCTCCCTTCCCAACCTGGTGGCAAGTTCTTACATTTAAATTCCTACTTCGAATATGCATTTTACGTTTGCCTTTGCAGAAGAGGCGGGGCTATTCTTTCTTGATCAAGTTTGTCAAAGGGAAACTGAGAAATGACATAATTAACAATTGGCCTTTCAACTTGGCCAGCAGAAAGTACTTCCGTTTGCGCAACGATGCTGGATATTTACATGTGGGTCCTTACCCACAGCACTCCCCGGTTTGGGCAGATTTTTATAAGCCTATTGGTAAAATCCACATTTTTGCTTACTCCATATGCATCGTTTAAACCTATCACATCACTATAACCTTCATCAAATAACCATACAACATATTTAGTGTTAATTTGTCACGCTGAAATTATTCATCGGTGTCTTGAGTAAGTCCGATGATATTTATGGGTTATGCCATTCCATGTTTTCTGGCAATGCAGTTTGCTAGATTTCATAGATTTACTGTGTCTGCTTTTTTATGACTGACATAGCAATAACCAGATTGCCGAGATATTTATGTTGTTTGTGGCTTAGCAAGATAATTAAAGGATATAAATTAATCAAGTGCAATTAATTAGAAACTTTATGTTCGCAGCAGTCCTTCTTTGCATGTATAATTTATATTTATTGATTTACTGGCTTTCATTAGCCTATGAGATAACAGCAAAAATGCATTAGAGAAGAAAATGTACAATTAGCGTGAGAGTGAACCTTGGCATAATGGATAGATCAGCTCATGTTTGGGGCAAATATAAAGCTTTGTTAACTGTCATAAGCAGTTACAATTGATGAGTGGTATTTCACTACATATCTTTCAGCTGATTAACGGCGTTTTTAAAGAGTCCCCTTAATGGGAAGCTGATAGGTTGGCTGAATTTACATTTTAATCAGAGTATTTATGATGGAGGCAGCCCTCGAAATTCATTGGCAGAGGGTGAGGCGACATTTCCTGAGGGACTGGAGCAGGGGGTGGGCTTTGGAGTGTGTCCACTCGTCTATTTCTTCTCTTGTTATTTGTCTGGCGGGGGAGGATAGGGGGGGCACTAGTGGCCTCCTCATCACTGGCCGCACTCTGGCTAATCCCTGGGAGAAAGGACCAGATGCGCCGGATGCCAGGAGAGGGGAACCCCAGTCACGCTTGCGTGTCTTCTGTCACTGGGTGTCAAATGCCAGCCCCATAGGCAGCAACAAGGGCTCCCAAGCTTCGTCATCTAGGGCTCCCTGGAGGAGGGAGAGACACCTTGGCCGGAGGAAGGGCAACGCCCTGGTTGAGACTGCTACTCCTGTTTCCTAATTGGGTTGAAAGCCAACCCAGCCAGCTCCAAGGAGACCACACAGCAGACCGCAGCCCCGGGTCCAGAGGCATATCTGCTCACGCCCCACTGCTCAACAGCTTCCCTTTTGAACCTAGGAGCAGGGTCTGCTCCTGAATTGTCAGCCCTTACCACACTGGTTCTTTCAAGCAGGAACAGGAGTTAGGATGCTGAACAGTCGAAGGACACTTTTGAAAGGGTCTGGTAGAAGTAAATCCTCACATAGCAATACCTTTCACCTTTCTTCAAAAAGGGGGAGGGAGTAACGAAAAAAGAGTATGAAAAGGAATATATAGGAATATATGTATGTATATGTATGACTGAAACATTATGTTGTACACCAGAAATTGACAAAACATTGTAAATTGACTAGACTTCAATAAAAAAAAAGAAAAAAAAAAAAAAAAGGAGGATTTCTCCTCCAGAATTCCCACTAGAAGATCAAAGTGGTCTCTTCCATCACCCTTTAGAGCCATTACGTGTCCAGAAGTTGAGAGGGAACAAAAGCTCTCTCCTAAGCTGATACTCTGTTTCCATGTCATGGAGCCCGCAGGGGCAGGTTGGATCTTTTTGTTCATTAAAATAGACTGTCATGAGCAGCCCCCAACAGAAAACACCTCAGGCCTGGATAATTAGTAAGGCCACAGAGTGGGGTTCATGTCTTGGCTGGTCGAGTGGCCCGTTAATGGGCATCTCTGCAGGAGAGGACCTATTTCTTGTCATTCCCACATGGCGATGGGACAATAGGGCTAGACAGCCGTGTTATATGTTTAGTGGGCATCCCCAACGTGGTCTTTATACTGAAGAATGTCAGGAAGCCCTCTGGAACAAAAAAACACAAAAGAGTGTTCCCCCAAGGGGGCTCATTCCTGATTCAGAGACAAACCAGGGAGATCTTCAGTTCTGCGCAGAAAATGACTTGAACAGCGTGAGACCGGGGGTCTGGTCTTTTCTCGAGCAAGGACAAAAGCCGTTGCCTTGAGTCCTGCTGAAGGCCTTTCCCTCTTCTTATTTCTGTTCCTCTGCAGCCTGAGGGTTCAGAACTCCGTACCTGATATCCTAGTGGAATCCCGTAAGTGTGGATTGAATATTGACTGAATCGTCCCTGAATCTTCTCGCCCTGGGGCGATTAGAGTTGAACTATGTCCAGGAAAGCTAGGCTACAAATAAGAAATTATTTTTCATTTATCTCAGAGAGAAGAAACCAGAAATGAGCAAATATGAGATTAATATAAATGAAGGAGGATACAGTTTCTGCTGTATGTGCTGATAAACCCCTTTTTTTCCTTTTCATGCTACTTATTATTATCATTATTAGTATTATTTTACCCCACAATTGCCTTAGGATGTCATCCAAGAGGAAGAGCTCTATCGGCTGGTGAAAGTTCCACAGTATTATTTATTTCATGTAATAAAATGTATGTAATGATCATGATTAATGTTTGTTTATTGTTGTATCATTGTGTTTTCCTTCCAGTCTCAGTGTGATACTGGTTTAATTAAACTTGGTAGAGGGGTGGGAGTGGGGTTGGGTGACAGTCTTCGGAACTTTATACAATAATGGAGTCTGCATTTGGTTGCACTTGCATGTCGATTAAGACGAAGATGTCCCCATAAATGACTGACTCTGTTTGTTCTTTCAAAGGAAAGTCCATTCCCCTTCCTTGATTGTGTAATTTACAGATAAATGTGTTGTGCCTCAGACCAAATGCTTTTAAGTACAGAAATTGCAACGACAGTAGACATTATGGTAATTGAAGAGTGCTCTATTTTAGGTTTTTCTCTGATCACATGAAATGATTATCAGCATCTTCCCTGGCCATAATCGTGCCCCAGATTCCAAATTATTTTTTATTAGTTTGTTATCCAGCGTAACTGTTCAGGGAAGAGAAGAGCTAAGAGGGAATAGCAAAATATTGTCTCTGCTGGTTGATTGTCTCCTCTAAGGAAAAAATTAGATAGGTGCAGTCAGGGCTATTTTTTTTTTTTTTTCATTTTTAATGCACCCAAAATTAGTTGGCCAAGACTCCTATAATTTTCTCATTTCTTTAAGAAAATCAAGTGTGTGTCCCAAATGGAAGCCATAGAGCTTTGAAATAAATTAATATGTTTTTTAAAGTTTTTAAAGCTGAATTCAGATGTGCCTTAACAATGAAAGCATTTTATAGTTTGCAAAACACTTTAATATCGATCATCTCATTTTAGCATCACAACCTTTGAAAGAAACAGGATTTGCAATTCTTTTATCTAGGACATGTGTCATACTATGATATACATATGATACTAAGTATGTTTTTCTGCAACTTGCTTTTTTCCTTTCAATAATATATTGTGATATCTTTAATGTTAATATGTAAAATTTGGGGTTTGTTGGGGACATTTAAGATGTCTTCAGGTTTCCCTTATTATATTTTTTGTTTATAAAGGAAGCTGAATTAATATTCTAGTGGATGGATATGTATACTTACGTGCACATATACATAAATACGTACACACATCCATCCATGCATGTGTATGCATATGTGCGTGTGTGCCTATGTGAGTGTGTGTTTGTGTGTGAGCTCCTATAAGCATTTCAGCACAGGATGGTTTGGATAGGATATAAATCATTTAAAATATTTGTATGATAGCCTCCAAGGAGGCTCTACTTCCAGCGTAGACCCTATGCCACGATATATTCATTTTCCCACTCCTTTCAGGTCTAGATGATACCAATCTTTAAATTATTACCAACTTTATAAAGAAAAAAATCATATCACATTATTATTTAGTTTGTGTTTTCCCAATCAGTAGTGAGTAGTGAACCATCTTTTTATTAGTCACTCGTATTTCTTCCTCACAGAACTGCTCGTTCACATTACTTGCAAATGTTTCTTTTCTGTTGTTTCTCATCTTCCTAATTATTGATAGAGAACTCATGTTAATAGTAACTCCTGTTGGTTAAATACATTGTATCTCAGTCTCTCATTTGAGGTTTTATTTTGTTTACAGGGCCCTACTTAAGTTTTCTGAGTTTTTTTTCTTTTTAAAAAAAATTGTATGGATTCAAATCAGAATTATTTAGGGGTTTATGGATGAAGAAAGGAAATTCAGAGAGAAGGGAAGCAACTTGCCCAAATTTATTCTGCCTTTAAGTGGGAAAGCCAAGACTTCAACCCCTGTTTGTTAACTCCCCCGCACTCTTTCTCTGCGGATGCCACCATGATGCTAGTCTGCATGGGCACCTGGAAAGTGAGTGTGACACACAGCTTCCGTATTTCAGTTACTGTCTCTATCAGCTTCTCTGCCATCTTCGACTCCCCTTCCCACTCACTTTGAAGAAAGTTTTCTGCCTATCCTTCAAAACTTAATTCCAATCACTCACCTATGAAGCTTTCCCAGATACTCGCAGCTCAGCCTTTGCCTTTCTGTCACCGCATGTGGGTGGTATGGGCCCCTAGGGCAGCATCCATCAAAGTCTGCTTTGTGAGGCAGGTGTTTATATCACGGCTCCCTCTTGCCCTAGAGAGTGAAATTTCATAAGTTAAGAGCCTGTGGTAGATTAATTGCATTAATTAACTGATTTTTTTCTCTCCTGTATCCGGTTCCTGGCAATGTGCTCTTCACAAAGAGCTAAAATCTATTCCTCCACTCCTTGAATCTATAATGACCTTGCCACTTGTCTTAAGAGGGCGTCTGTGCTTCTGCTTACACTCTTGGTACCCTACCATTGACACCAGGTGAGCAAGCCCAGATCTGCCTGTTGAAGGATGGGATAACACAGGGAGGAGAATCATCCTAGGGGAGGACATCCCAGACAAGTCTTAAGTACTCACCTAATCTACCAAGTGACTGCAGACACATGAGCAATTCTAGCTGCAGTCTGCTGAGTCCAACCTAGACCAGCAGAAACTCCCAACCAACCCACTGATGTATAAGCCAAGTAAAATATTTGTTGTTTAAGCCACATTTGTGTGGTTTGTTACACAGCAAAAGATGACTGATAACAAGCCTTTCTATAGCAAAGTAGGCCTGGTCTTATTAAGCAAGACTGTGCATAGTTCCCCTGTCTTACTCATTTTTCAATCCTTAAATATAGCCTAGCATGTTACATTGTATGTAGTAGGTGTAAATAAATGTTGAACTGAATCCAGTCTCCTCCTTAAAGGGCAACTGAGAGTCTGAATATTTAAAGGGATTCTTTTGATGGAAACTATCACTTCTTAAAGCCAGGCAGAGTCTGTCCGCATTCATAGTGTAAGGAAATTTGGAATAAGCAAAAAAGATTACTGGGTGTCTCCAGTGGAAAATTATGCATTATTTAGAGGGTACTCATCTGAATTATCTGATTCTAGCCTTTCATTGCCTTTGAGCAATTTTATAGCTCCTTAAGTTGTCGAGAACCAATGGCAATGCAAATGACTCTTGTCTATGAACATGCAAATCAATTCCATCCAGTGGAGAAGCAACACCCACCCCCCTGCCCCCTGCCACCATTGCCACCATAGAAAAACCAGTTTTGCATCTATTTGCAAGTTCATTTCAATATTCCTGATCTATAAATACGATTGCTGTTTAGATTCTCCTTCAATAAGGAGTTAAATTAAATCTTTGACACTTGTTCATTTTATATTTGTATGAGAGTAATGGTTCTGCACACCCAACTTCAGTATGGGGAGGGAAATAGTATCAGATCCCACAGTCAAGGGCTCAGTCCTACAAGACTGCCCTCTTCACCCCCACTTCAGATGCCAGTCACAAACTCAGGCTATCATCACCTGTGCTTCTGACCCACTGGCTATAGATTGGAGCTTCCAACAACCTCACCTTGGATTGGATTAATTTGGTAAAGTGGCTCACAGCATTCAGAGAAACATTTTACTCACTAAGTTATTGGTGTACTACAAGGAATATTAAAGGATACGATCAGTAGTCAGATGAAGAGATACATAGGGTGACTTTCCAAACAAAAGAGCTTCTATCCTCATGGAGTTTGGGGCCACACATTGTAGCTCATTGAAGTGTTCTTGTTTCCCAGCCTGCATGCTCTCTGAACCTTATATATAATTCAAGAACAATCAGGTGGAAGAGAAGCATAGGGCAAGGTATGGGCAGAGGGAACAGGGCTTCCATGCCCACCTCCTAATGTGCCATTCCCCCCAGATTTCCACACGTTCACCAACCAAGAGGCTCTCTGAACACCATCACTTCCAGTTTTTATCGCTGTTTCATTACATAGCCATGGTTGATTAAATCATTGGCTGCTGGTGATTTATTCAATCTCCAGCCCTCCTTTCCTCCCTGGAAATCAGAGAAGATGGGACTGAAAGTTCCAACCATTCATTGCACTTTCCAAAAGTCGTCTCATTTACACAAACCCAACTGTGGTGGATAGGGGCTGGCTGTAA
Source organism: Camelus bactrianus (assembly GCF_048773025.1). Taxonomy (NCBI): domain Eukaryota; kingdom Metazoa; phylum Chordata; class Mammalia; order Artiodactyla; family Camelidae; genus Camelus; species Camelus bactrianus. Next base: position 74,027,864 of record NC_133547.1, read on the forward strand.
CTAACAAGACACCCATGTTACCTTTATGGCTCTGAAGCAACTTCAGGGACTGAAGACAGGAGTCCAAATACTACTTCCCATTGCTCTTGTCACTCAAGAAATTCCAAAAGTTTGGGGATCTCTGAGCCAGGAGCCCTGAATGAAGACCAGATACATGTGAAAAATGCATTTTGGTCATCTGAATGACCAAAAATATATGTCTTATAAATCACAATATGGCAGAGTCATGGTTTTACTTCTGCTTGAAAACTTTAAGAGTTTGAGAGATCTTTTCTGATGCTCTATGGATTCTCCCGACAGATCTGGTTAAATTTCATTACCAAAGTAGAGAATCTCCAGGGCTACTTAAGTCCATAGACATTTTTTCTTAGCTCCCAATTCGAATCAGGTGACTTTAAATCAGCACTAGTACCTAACTGACCCTCTGCTTTTCTGCTTTTCTTCTTCTTCTCTGCTAATTTAATGTTTTGTTTTTTGCTTTTGCGAATGGCCGATAAGTTATTTCCCATGGGTGGCAACAATAATTGGGAATTTGGTTTTGTGTTCAGACCATTTGATGATTTTTGCATATGGATTAACAGTTTATAGAGATATAGTTTCTGTTGGGTAAGAGATGACAGAATCTCACTTGCTAGTCTTTATGTCTGCTTATCTATTTCGTGCTTAAATTAAAAAAAAAATAATTTGTGCCTACTGGGAAGGAGAGCAGCTCCTCACTAGTGAGGCTGGTGAGTGTGTTCTGTGTCTTCTCTTGATCTATGGCTGAAAATGCAGAATTGAAATCCAAGATTTCTGTGTGTCTCTGTCTATAATTCAGAAAGTATTTTACCTCTCAATGTTTGAGTATATAAAGTTTTCACATCTCCAGGGGATATTAATAAATTAGACTGTAATGTGTTTTAAAGGAGTTCTGTTCTGATTGGTTTATAGAGATAAACATGCACTTATATAAATTAAACATCCCTAAAATTCCAAGGACATAAGAAAAACTTTCTAATACATTAAATGTTTTATACTTAAAAGAAAAATATTCTTACAGAAACTAACTCAGAAATACTATAATAAATGAAATTCACATAACTGAGGTAAGTTTTTGGCAGATGAGATTAGCTTCATAATTTTTGTTTAACAAAAAACCACTATATCTTCTCTTATTCGTTAGTGTCTGATGTGATACAAGCAAACATTTTTTATTATACTGCAGTATCTTTTCCTAAACTTATACAGCTTTAATTATCAAATAAGGTATCATTACTCCTATATAATATTTAAGGTTATAAAAAAAGTAAGTTTCACAAACTATTTATTTCAACAGTAATTATATTTTGTAGTATGCCAGCTTGAAGATAATTTCCGAAGTCTTTAGGTAACTTAAAACTGGGAATGATATTGAGTTAATTAATAGATAATCATTGAATATGTAGATTATTTCTTAAAAAAGATACAATACAAAAGCATTTGTTACTAAGCATAATTTCAAGTGTATGTATTTTTCTTTCCTTTGTGTCTTTATTTGCTGCAAAGATGCCATGTGCTTGGGCTGGAATAATAAGTGTGCTTATTTTTGCCACTCAGGGCAGTTGTATAAAGGATATAGGTGGAAGTTGGGTGTTAGTGTGATGGTTTTCAATCACCCACCCTTCAGTTTGGTTTTCAGTTATCCACCCTTCAGTTTTCTCTATGAAATGGAAGTTAGTTACTTTAAGTCAAGTTTTAATTAATATAAATATTTGAGACTACATTAAAAGCAATAGTAACAGAGAAATAAAACTGTGGCCATGTTTCTGTTTTTCAAAGAAAAGAATTTTATCCTAAAGCAGTGGTTCTCTTTTGTTCATTTTTGTCTCCAGATCTGTTTATACTCTTAAAACTTACTTGGGGTCCCAGAGAGCTTTGGTTTTTATAGGTTATAACTACTGATACTTACCATATTGTAAATTAAAACTGATAGCATTTAAAAATACGTATTTACTCATTCACTTGAAGCTAGCAATGTAGATTGCATTGCACATGAATAACATCTTAATGTTCGTATGCATTGGTCCTGACCTTGCAGACCTTCTGTGATCTGTCCTAAAGTGTCAGTTTGATCCCCAAACTGAAACAGCATAATGTAAGACAAAACTTGGAAAGTGAATTTTATTACCTTGGTCTATAAATAATATCTGAGTCTGAACAGCCATGAAATGTATTAAGATCTTAGCAAATGTTTTACAGAATTTTGATGGCGAGTTTCCTTGGTTTATTGTCTTCACCTACAGCAGATGCTCCTCTTTCTGTGTGTAAGCTGCCTGGGTAACAAAGATTATGTGTCCTACCAAAGTAGTTTATTCTGACTGTTAAGTTCTTACTCATTTAAGAAAACAAAGATTCCTCACTTATAAAAGGGTTAAAGGTTGTTTACAATCATGTCATCTTCCAAGTTTATTTAAACGTTAATGTTTTATCATCCCTGATGAAATGGGTAATCAGTATTGTGTCTCAGGCATCCATGATATTAACTTAATCAAGTATCAAGTCTTCTTTGATAGTTTTTTTTTTATTATTACCTGCTCAAAATCATATCCTAAACATAAAAACTAAACTAAAATAAAAACTTTCAAGTTATCTTTTGCACCTAGAACTCTCTTGAGATTTCTCAGAAAATCACATATTTGTTCTTTCCCCTTAGAAAAAGGAAGGTGCTAGAAATAATTAGGATTTTTTTTTAAATTTTTATTGAAGTATAGTCAGTTTACAGTGTTGTGTCAATTTCTAGTGTACAGCACAATATAATACTTCAGTCATACATGAACATACATATATTTTTTTTCATATTTTTTTCACCATAAGTTACTACAAGATATTGAATATAGTTCCCTGTGCTATACAGTATAAGCTTGTTCATCTAAATTAGGTTTATCTGAAATGTTACTATTGAAGAATTGCATAGGAAGGGTTATCAAATCAGAAGAGATACTCTGCCTCCTTGATATTAAATTTTTGTAAATGTGTATTTTATAAATATACATATATTTCAGAAATTGTATGCAGTGTGGGATATCCCTGGACATTTGTCAGTGCCCTCACTCTCTATGACATGCTTCTATTTATCAGAGTCCTGAAGATATCAGGCAACAACAATATAGTATTTTGGTCATGATTTTGGTTACTATCTTAGTCATCACCTCACTTTAATTCAAATCTAGCATCTTCTAGGCCAGTGGGTTTTGACTGGGGATGCAGTATGAAGTTTTTTAAAAACACATGTCTTGGTCATATTCCAGACGTCCTGAAATTCTTAGTATATGAGGTTGTTTGAGGGCATTACAATGGGCAGCAAATTGGCAAAGTAGTCCAGGTTTTTCAGAAAGAATGATGTCATCTACACTGAGCAAGTGCAGTGGGAGAGGGCTAATGTCCATGTGGGCATCCATCCCAGCAAGATGGTTATCGCTCAACGAAAACCGGACAAAGACCACAAAAAGATCCTTGAGTGTAAAGCCAAATCTGGTAAGAAAGAAAAAGGGCAAATATAAGGAAGAAACAATTGAGAAGATGCAGGAATAGAGTAATTTGGTAAACAACTTTCATTAAAAATTATTAAAATGGAAAAAAAATTCTTAGTATATCCTTACTTTATGACTGGTTTATTCTTGGTACATTATACTCACACACACTTACATTTGTCTTTCAATTATGTCATAGCTCAAGATTTTCCCTTTATAAAAAAACTATTTCTGTAAGTCAGATGTAGCATCACTGACTCCTTTCAGAATAGGCTGAATCACTTTCATTGAAGAAAATATTTTCCAATGACTTTATTACCTTTTCTTGCTTGACACAGCAACAACCAAATTTCCTTGTTAGTTGCCTTATTCTTGTTGTGAACTCTCATCAGACCTTTCCCTTTTGGAAATTATTAGTGATGAATTAACCACAGCCATTTTAAGTCACCATCATTTACAGGCAGTTTGTTTGTTCGTCTTTACTCCTGTTTGTTTGTCTTTGCATGTCTAAGCCTCTGCCATTAGCTCCAGGCTAGAGTTCACCAAAGAAGGACAGAAACAAAAAATGACCATCTGAGAGCTTCCTGGAAAAGGACTGTACAGGTACTTCAAGCTATTGAAACTTAAAAAACAAAACAAACAAAAAAGACTCTTGGGTGAAGGCTTCTGAGGTCATTGCCTAGACAACTTTTAGACCATTCCAGTGGGCTGAGTGAGTATTTCCAGAACTCTTCTTTATTTGAAAATGACCTCATGAGATTGCTAACCTAAAATCCTGTGGAACAAGAATGGACTGAATGAACTGATGAAGGAAATTTTACTGAAGTGATTTGTCTGTTATATTACAGGTACTATTTTACTGTTTTATGTTTCTCAAGCTAAAAGGAACCCCTTTCTGTTTCTTTTCAAACTATCTGTAGCCCATGACAATTTAGTAGACTCTGCTTTTGGAAACTAAAATGAAACATTTAAAGAATACTTTTCTCATGGACACTCCTTCTCCTAAATCATAAACTCGTATTGAGTATCCTTACTTTTCATGGCAATGCAGTTATTTGCGTAGTTTCAATAAGACTGTCATTATTTTACCCGGATATGATTGGAAAAATTGGTTACACAATCAGGACCTTGCCTGGAAAGTCATTTGAAATGATGCTTATATATATAATCAGATATGGCTAAACACTTTTAAGGAAATATGATCAATTTTCTGGAGCCAAAGCTTTGAGAACTCTCTAGGGAAAGCTGGTGACCTGGCAGGACTTACAGGGTCCTAGCTCTAAGGAAGGACACTTTCTAGTAGGCCAGGAACTTTGGGATATTTTAGAAAGAGGAATTCACCAAAATTTAATGGTACTGCTGGTAAAGTCTGGTGGAGTTTTGGGGCTTGGCTTCCTAGCCTCGGGATAGCAAATAATAGAAGCTTTTAACATCCAATCTAACATTTCATATGGAAACTTCCAGCAAAGCAAACTTAAGAAAACCTATGTGGTAAATTACCACTCTTGCTGCCCCTATGTAAATAATGAGGCCAGAGCTAATAAGACCAGCCTTATTTTGTGATCAGCAATCATCTTTCTCTGAGGAGAGACTGTAAGGAAGTGTGAAATTAGCAGAAAAGATGACCGGGTCTCTCTAGTGGAAAACTATGTATTATTTGGAACTCAGGGTCCAGGATTTTTGATTCTAGAGTTCCTTGCCTTTGAATTGTAAGTTACACAGAACTAACGGCAATGTCAATGATTCCTTTTGTGGACACAAAACTACTGTATTCTGTCGATGGAGGAACAATCCTTCCTTGCTGTGGAAAAGGCAATTTTGCTTCTGTTTGCAAGTTCGCTTCAATATTCCCAACCTTAATATGTGGCTGTGTTTTGGATTCTCCTTTGAACTGGTCGTGATGTCTGCATCGTTCCCTCATTTCAGTTAATGACTTACATAAAAGTTTCGACATGTGTTCATTGAATATCTGTATGAGAGTCATGGCTTTCCTTTTTGTAAAAAAAAAAAGATCTGTTAACAATAAATACTAAGCTGTAATCATGCTGTTTGAAGTCTACACCGGGATGAGTATTTCTGCTATGAAGGTTATGCGATGACAAATTCTTTCTCTTTTGGTTTCCTTTGTCTGCTCAGGGTACATTTTCCCATCTTCTGATGAGAGCAAAGTTTACACCTCCCCAAGTTTCAGTTCCTGTGTTTCTGGTACCTACGTGTAGGGGTGGGCATGAGACCAAGGCCTGGCCAATCTGAATGTCACATTCACCCTGTCTACTACGATTGGATGAGAGGTGATCATTTGACCCAAGCCAGGCAAGCCAGAGACAGTGAGACTCAATTCTAGAATTCTGGTTGGAAAGGGAAACATTTCTGCTGGATTTACTGAAAGAATAAGCTATAAGCCTATAAGTGCTGGTGACTCTCATGTCACTGGATGGGAAAACCCTGCCTGAAATAAGCCCACCCAAGGAAAGACATGGAGGTTAAGAAAAGAGAGAGAGAGGCAGAGAGAATCCAAGTGCTGACAACCGTGTTTGAACTGATGGATGGGTTTCAGTCATTTGCAGAAGGAAGAGTCCTGATGAATCCATTTTGATGAAGCTAATCCATGGGATCTAAGGCTTGCCTGCTTAAAGCCAAAGGGAGTCTGTTTTCCAATTGATACTGTAGCAACAAGGCTATTGCTGTATTATTATTATTACTCTTTCAGTAAAGACGACAGAAAGAAAACTTTTCCTTCAAACCAAAATTCCAGAGCTGAGTCCTACTGACTCTGACTTGCCTGGCTTACAGCAACTGGCCAACACTTTGTAGCTGCTGTTGAGTGTTGAGTGGAGTGTAGCTGCATCTTGTACCCTTGGACAGGCACTCAGACATGCTTTCTTGGCCAGCATCACTCCCACGTTCCACCGTGCTCACTCCATCAAGGTCCTGGCCATGGAAGGAGTGCTATGGTGTCAGACCGTGAGATCCCACTGGTGTCATTCTAGCCACAAGCAGACAGGAGGCATAATGACTCATGTCTGCCCCAAGGGGAGGTGGACAAAGCCCCTTTAGAGCTGATTAACAGAAGCAGTTTTACCCTGGGTTTTACTCCAAAGCTAAGTTCTAAATCAGAATCACGGAGTTATAAATATTTGATGTTAATGCAGGCCTTCCTTAATTGCATGTAAAAATGTTTGGAAATTGTAAACAGACAGGGCACATGGGGAAGACAAAATTACACTTTTGTCTGAATTACCAGGAACACATTATGACCAATAAATATGACTGTTGAGAGTTGAAAAATTGAGTCCCACTTAGGTGCTTTTGCTGAAAGAGATAGAGGAAATAATACTCGATAGTGTTTTCCATATTTTTGCAGGCATAGCTTATATAAGGCATAGTTATGTGTATATGGTTTTCTTCTAATGCTGGTATTAAGGAATTGTTGATCAGCTTAGGGATAAACTGTATTCACCGAGTCATTCAACAAACAAATCTAGGCCATTTGTGCTTAGGGACGTGTGTGTGTGTGTGTGTGTGTGTGTGTGTGTGTGTGTGTGTGTGTGTTTGTGTCTGTGTGTATTGGGGTAGGGAATGTTAAAAAGTTTCTGTTGTAAGCTTATTATATCCTTATTTTACACATAACTTATATTTCAAAGAGCACATTTTGACCTGTGGTACGTAGACTTCCAAGTAATACTGAATTCAGTCAAGAGATTCTATTGTAATGAAAAGTTAGATCCTGAAAATTACAAGCACTTTTAAAATGAAGAGATAGGAAAATCACTATACATATATGCATGTTCCCCAATCTTGCTGGGGCCGGAAAAAATCTCCTAGGAGACTTGATAGAATATACAGGTATTTTGGGATTTTTTTTTAACAAGTTCCTACAATCCGGAAATTTTAGGAAACCCTGCAAATGTGCCTACCTATACAATATTATATATGTAAATATAATACGCATGCTGATGTTTGTATAGGCATATATGTGTATACATTCTTAGCTTTCTTTGCATGACATTAATGTTGCCCTGTAAGACAGGGTAACTGTCTTAAGACTGGTTACCCTACCTCTCCTGTTTTTTGTGAAGGCCACAATGTAGGCAAATTAAAGGCTTCATCCTCTTTGCAATTCTATTCTAGCTGCAAATACATTATGTTTTGAGGACTTACATGTCTGTCTCCCCCAGAAGATTATGACACCTTTGATGGCAGAAGCATATCATTTATCCTTTTGACTCTAGGACTTAACATAGGGCCTGCACAGAGTCTGAGCACAAATCTTTATAGACACGTAATTCTATTAAAATGCCGTGTAGGAATGTCTGAGAAGTGGAAGTCTTTTGAGAACTGTTAAAGAGGGTTTAATCATGCTGCAGAGTGGTGAAAGTCTCAAGTCAGACAAGGCTGGGTTGGAATATCCACTGACACCACTACTTCATGACCCCGGACAAGTCACAAAATCTCCCGTGCACCAATCTCCCCACCTGTACCATGTGGGTGATTATAGTGCCCGCCTCACAGGCATCTTGTGATGAACAAATGAGGTGTATAAACCTACATCACACTGAGTGTCCTCAGCAATCATTAGCTTTCTCCATCATCATAATCAACTTTGCCAGCTGTTTTCATCCACTCTTTTCTTAAAAATAGAACTTACCATGTATTTAGTTGCTGGCTCATATCAACTATGTGTTGAATATTTGTTGCAAGCAAGGGATTGAACTCAGACTAATAGGGACTTTGGCAAAACATAAGGCACAGGTCCTCCCTTGGGGAGCTTCCAGAGTGAGTTCTTGGTTGAGTGGGCTCAGGTAGGGTATGTCTAGGCAGAGGGTCATCTTCAAGATCAGAGGCTTGTGTGGAGATTCTAATGACTGAGAGCCCCCAAGTTGCTTTACTGGGGTCTTGGGACCACCTAGGTCACAGCAAACAGTTCATCAATATTAGAGCATTCTTGATGTCAAACATCCAGGTGGAAGAGGGAGCCTGAGGATATTTAAATCATTCCCTCTTTACCCATATGTTTGGTGTCATGTGAACTCAGCGGGAGCCAGCAGTGGATAAGGACTAAGACTTCTCCCCTCCTTGGCTCTCCTCCTATGGGGATGGCCAACACCTGTTTCAGTGTGACTCCCATTTGTGAAGACTCAGGGCCACTAGGGAGCCAGGTATAGGACGCAGAACCAGAGAGTGTCATTGGCAGGATCGTCTGTGGACAGACAGGGAAACTGAGACCCAGTGCGAGGAAGGGGGCTTTTCCCTGGATATTCAGATAGGATTAGAGCCCAGATCTCCTTTGTGGTGAAGGGGTGACTTAAATTTCAGAAATTTACTTCAGGCAGCACCAGTAAATATTTGCTATCAGTAGTAGCAGGAATACCATATATTTGTAGTAATTGTCCTCAACCCTGAATGCACATATTGAATCATCTTAGGAACTTTAAAAAGATGTGTTACCACCCCAGACCAATTAAAGGTGAATATTATAGAGGTAGTGGATATAGGCTATTTTCAGATGTTCCCCAGGTGATCCTGAATCAGCGAGGGTCTAGACCCAAGACGTTTGGTACGTATGTCAAGAACACTGTCAAGAACACATGATCTTTGATTTAAAAACAGAAGTCACATTTACTCTCAGCACATACTTTCTTTTAGGGCACAAAGAAAACTTACAGAATGTGTGAATCTGCATCCTTCCTCATTGTGTGAGACAAAGCCTCTCACTTTGAGGCCAGACAGAATCTCTCCTTGTGATGGAATCACCAGAATTTCATTACTTTTCCAAAGAACTCACCCCAACTTAGGTATTCGACTTCTAGCTCAGTGGTCTCTAAACCTTAGCCCACATCAGAATCAACTGGGGAGCTCGTTAAACACAGATGGCTGGGCCCCAGCCCCAGAGGTGAGGCTTCAGTGGGTTCCCAGGTAATGTGATGGTGCTGGGTTGGAGGGGCCATACCTTGAGAACCAATGGTCTAATTCATGCTCCCTAATAAGAGTAATGAAAGGAGATGCCAATTACTTACAAAATGAAAGAAGTCAGGAAAAAAAAAAAAAAAACACTGAAAGATTTAGGATAGCCCTAAGGGAGAACTTTTGATACCAAAGTATCAAAATATGGAATCAATGACATTGTAAAAACTCCACCTTTGGAGATTTTATAAGTGGGAACACCAACAGGCCTTCAGGGCCACCTCTAAGGGATGACCTGAAAGCTTTCCCTATCATAATGGCATCATCGCCCAGCCTCCTGCACCTACCCTACATGTGTCTCATTGAAACAAATCACAAGGCTCTGTCTGGTACCAGCTCCCACTCCATTTGCCATCAGAGTTGCTATGCTTGTGGCCCAATTGATAGAGAAAATAATGACTATCATGAAAAAGGGTTGTATGGTTTCCATAGTCAGTATATAGCCCACTTCCAAGTGAACTAGGTTCATATGTAAAATTCTCAGTGGATATCTTACTTCAAAGAAAAAAGTAATTAAATCTGTCTACAGATGTAAGCATGATCAGAGCCTCAGTCTGCAGGATTTCTGTCTACAGGGCTGTCTTAAAACACAGTGAAATGAAATATTGCTGTTTGTCTAACTTATGGGCAAAAATATTTTAAATAAATAAATGTTTCCTTGAGTCTCAGCTTACAACACAAGTGCAACTGGTGCCCAGGCTGCCTGGTGCTCAGGTTTATTGAATGCATAATGCTGCGCTTTTGTTTGATATGATATTGTGGGAAAAGTTACAATCTCCTGTTCAGAATGAAAAATTAAATGTTTTGGAAGGGGCAGGGAGATTTTGTGCCAAAGTATGTAGCCATCTCCTGTGGAAGTGTTTTAGGGACTGGATAGTTTTTCAACTAGATATGTATCAGTTTTAATTATAATGTTAAGTAGTTCTCCTATTTTGACTAGACATACTTATTACAAACAAACTCGATTCATCTATGAACTTACACCCTGAATGGCATTTCATAATCCGAGATAAGAATTGTAATTTGGTTTGAATTATCATAATGTGTTGATCACCCTAAACATTTTCCAGGCAGACTCTTTCTAAGTGTACTGTATGAACATAACTGCATAATGACTTGCCTCATTGGCCCAGGAAGATGTTCTTGAAAGGTTCAGGGGCTAAGCCACTCAAGATTGTAGACAGACTGTAGTCTTTGGTCCAAAATACCTGGCTTGAATATGGCTTGTGACCCTCCCTGGCCCAACAAACTTGGACATGTCATCCTGCCTCTGTGGGCCTCCTTCTCTCATTTGTTCATGGGGGCTAAACATACTCCCCTAAGTAGTACAGGGCTGACTCCATGGGGTGCAACCTGTGCAGTCAGGAAGGGCCTCACATTTGGTTTAGTGCTCTGCTGGCACCATGCGGAAATTCTTAACTTTTGCTCAAGGAGTTCCACTGAGCCCCACATATTACATAGTTAGTCCTGGCATGGTGTTGATGGAGTTAAATGTGGTAACAAATGTAGGACCCATGGCACTCAGTAAATAGTAATCCCCCTCTCCTTAAGCTGTGGGGCGAGCACATAAGTTGCCTGCCCTGTATCAGTAGCTGTCTGAAGAACATCGAGGCAGTGGGCATAGTCTTCGCATCAAGCCCCAGGTCCTAAGGCCGGATTTCCAGATGAAGGTTCATCCTCCTTCAGATGATGTCTGGAGGACACTCATGGAAAGGAGCCTACTTGTAACTGTATGCCCTTTCATTCCATTTAGACTATTCCATGCACATGTATTATCTCTTTAATTTTTTTTAATTTAAAAGAAAAAAAAAAGGATAACAGAATTAAGAATTCTAATCAATTCTGATGGGTAAATCATTATCATGTAGAATCTTGATTTCCCAGCGTCAGAAAAGATCTTCAGTTTCCTCAAAGTATTGCTTTATACTTTGGTTCATTTTAGTCCCACTTGCTCTCAGATTATACCACTGTTCATAATATATATATATATATATATATATATATATATATATATATATATATATATATATCGTGATTACAGCAATTTTTAGGTTGGAGAAAGCATTTTTCTGTAACCTAGGAATGGAAAACTCTCATGTATCTTTGCCTTTCTTCTTCTGCCTCTTTAACCACATCTTTCACACAGACTAGATCATTCTTTCTACTCATCCTATTTGAAATGTCAAAGGAAAATGATAGGAACTAATCAAAGCCAAGTGTAACCATTTTGAAGGACTATATTATAAGAGTAAATCCTCATTGTGATAAAGGATGGCCTTTCTGTCTAAACAGAGGCTCAGATTGAGATTCTGTATTGTGGTGAGGGGTCAGGAACCGGATAAGGATAACAGCATGTGTCCTGGAAGTCTACTCAAAGGTCATGGAAATTCAGGCAAAGCCAAAGCCGCGGTTTTAACCTGCTTTGTCTGCCAGAGCTCAGTGAGTAATTTATTGGTGTTGGGCCAAACCATTTGCAAGTGAGCAATACCATTTCCCCCACTTTCTACAATTTTCAAGAATCTGAGAACCTGCAAGTCCTAAGAGTGTGCTACAGAGAGTGTTTTCGTCTACAGTTATTAATGTATCAATTGCACTTTTCCACTTGTGAATTCATCTGCCATCATGCTTTTAGATTTTTCAGTATTTTTAACTTGGTCTTAGGATCTGCAGTGTATCCTGGGATCAAATGAAATCCCACGTTTCAACCCAGTCCCCTTAACTCCCTTCATATCTTCCATTTCAAGGTGAGGGCTCCGCATTGCTGTTTAAATCAAGTCATGCGCAGATTTTTCCATCCAGAGCCATGGGTGTCTGAGCTACACCCACTGAGGAGTCATTATCTAATCTTTTCCGGGAAGTTTACACTTTCTCTAGTAAACCTCTTCGTGTTTACCCAGAACAGTGTTTTACGGTGTAAATTCCCCGAACGCCTTTCATGTGAAATTTCCTGAGATTAAACCTCAGAATTCACCCACTCTCACCAAGCTTGAGCAGTCACTTCTTAAAAACACCACGTATTTCAGGTTCTGAACATGAAGACTCCTCAGCTCTGATTTGATTGCAGGCTGCCAAAGATTTGGGCCTTCTTACGAAGGTGCCACCAGGCACCACAGAGCTGAGGCACTGAACCGCAGCGGGAAAGGATTCTTATGTTGATGCAAAATCCCATCACAATATTTGAGGAGTTGCGTTTTGATACAGACTTCAGGGAATCTGAGAAGAGAGAGCACTTTGTGAAAAGAACTGGTTTTGGATCTTGAGGGTAATTCACATCTCAGCGTGTACACTATTTTCATAAATAATCTTGTGGGCAGCTTCCCTAGGCCTGGGCGGTAGGAGAGAGAAGAGGTCTTTGATGGCTGTCAGAGTTCCCAGTCTCAGAAGCCTGCAGAAAGGAAGTGCATAAAAGTTTTCACATATCTGAGTGCATCGTTAATTCTAATTGCCTATGGGAAGGGAAAAAATTGCAATCTAGGAGTGAAGACTCTAAGTCAGTAGTTCTCAAACCTGGCCGGGCAATAGAATCTACTAAGGTGCTTTTAAACATCTGGATGCCCCAGGGATGCCAGACCATGTATCTCAGAATCTCTGGATGTGAGGACTGGGAAACTTTATTTTCTTCAGAATTCTCCAGCTAAGCCCAAGGTGCTACAGAGAATGAGAACCAGTACTCAGTGGGTTTGAAATGGGCATTTCCCAATCTGACTGTCCCATATGTAGCCGAGTATGACCTACAGCCCTGAGAGAAGCAGCCTTCCCTTTAGCAGGCCCAAGAGAGAAGGAACAAGCTTGATGGTTTATGGTGGCAGTTAGAGCTCTGTGACCCGGTGACCACAGAAACTGGGACTCAGGTAGAAGAATGTGAAGAAAGTATGAGATTCCAGCAGAGGGAAGGTCTATAAAATTAAGACCTGTAAATCACTGGGATCTGGAAGGGAGAGATGAGTAAGTAATTTAGGTATCATAAAGCATCCATTGTAAAATGTTTGCTGCCCACTTCCAAAAAAAAAAAAAAAAAAACAGAATAAAAATAAAGGTGGTTGCAATTAAAGCTTGCTAACATCCCTCTGTCCCTGCTGTCCGTGTGCTAGAAGTCTAAAGCCTAAAAGGAAGGGAAAGTAGGAGGGCGGGAGGGAAAAATTATTCTGTGTTGGCCAGTCACTATTTGTTGAGTGCTTCATAGAAGGACCAAATCAAAACAAATGTTTAAAAACCATTATTTAATCAGGGAATGAGTTCAGTATTCAAAATGACGGACATTCTTCCTTCTGCTGAATAATAGTAAGGAAAGACGGGTACTTACTTTTAAGCATAGCTGGCTGGCATTATAAAATGAGCAGAAAGAATGATTTTGTCCTATTCAACTTGCAGAACAGGATTTGGAAAAGCACTGGGATTTTCATCAGATCCACACTCTTGCTGGGGACTGTCCCAGCTGCAGAGGTACAGTGAACTCTGTAGATCGGGGGAGTTCAAAAGCCATTTAGGGACGGGATTGGAAGTGTCCATCTTTACACGCCACAAAATAATGGCCGCTTCCATTGTGTAATTGAATCGTGTTTCTGTCTCCTTATCTTCTAAACCTCCCATCCGTTCACCTTCCTTCTAGAATCCCTTCAGTTCCCAGTCTCATCTCTGCAAAGCAGAAAAGAAAAAGTGTGATCATGAAATTGGCATTTGGTTCAAGGTCTAAGGAATAAAATGAATGCTTAAAAAAAATTAAAGGCTTGAGATGCAGTGTGTCCCCATCTCTCCCTCACTCTTGCATTGCCGGGAGGACCAGTTTTCGGTCAGGCCTCCACAGTGCTTGGTTTTTCAAGAGTCCTTCCATTTCTAAAGATAATGCTTCATGTTTCCTTAGGCAGAGGCTGTTGGATTCTGAATGACCTAGGGGACCACAGGGACCAGTGTCTCACTCTCAAAGTTCTGAGGGGAAATCCTATTACCTGTCCACTCCAGAAATTCAGCTTAAGACGCATAGTCCCATACTGTGGCATGGCATTGTTCTTGGCACACAGGCCCTGAGGATAACTCCGTTTGCCTCCTCTTAATTTGGGAAGAAGAAAAATAAAATCCACAGTATCGTCTTCTAACATAAAGTAAATTCTTTAAAAAAAAAAAAAATCTGTTTAAAAGGTGGTGATAAATCTATGTCCCCAAACTAAATTCTTTGCACAAGCCCTGGAATTCCAAACCTCTGTGTGGCTGGAATCGGGGGCAATTACACCTAAGGGCCAGACCTGCGGTAATGCCCCAAATTACTTTCTGGAGGGGGTGGTCGTGGGGGGGGGTTCCGTTATGTTAAAGGCAAGACTTCAAACCGAATGTTTCTCCTTTGTTGATCTGCTTTCATCTCCTTTCATTGCATTTCCTGTGTGCCTCTTTCCTCTCTCTTTTTTTTCCACCCCGGTGGTGAACACCCTCAAATTGGTGATTGAAGACCTTGAAGGTGCTGTTTACAAAGGCTATTAATGCCCCTGTCCTCATTTCCTGTTTTACTACCAGCAAGCCTGACACAAAGCCCTCTTTGGCAGACACGAAAATATTGGCGAGGTCCCACTGAGCTTCTCAGTTTGCAGACAGCAGAGGACTGAGGACCAAAGCGAATTCTCCTCCCCGTGGCCGGCTGGAAAGGCTCCTTTCTGCAGCTATTTAAGGAGATATTTTAGAATCTCGGAGTGATTCAGCCGGAAGGGACGTCACACATCTTTGGGGTCCAAGACTACCGACTTGAAACCTACTCGTCTTGACAGGACTTGGGGTTGGAGTTCGAGGGGACTGGGAACCCTTGGCACCATGTGCAAATGGCTTATGGATGTGTCCCTGTGTACTCTCTTCTGAGGAGAGATTCTATGATGACCTAAAAAAACTAAAGAACCACTGATAGCCCACCCCCCTTTTACAGATATGGAAACAGATAGAAATCCGCTGAAATGATTTTTCCCAATTTTTAATATAATGCATTTTTGTCATGCTTATCATCTATTGCCTATTTTTTTTTTGAAGTATAGTTGATTTACAATGTTGTGTTTCCGGTGTACTGCATAGTGATTCAGTTATACATACATATATTCTTTTTCATTATATGTTATTACAAGATATTGAATATAGCTCCCTGTGCTATGCAGAAGGAACTTGTTGTTTATCTATTCTGTATATAGTTGTTTGTATCATCTGTGTTATCTATTTTGGTGTCTTAAATTGACCCATATTGTATAATTACCTCTATTTAAAGGCCTCGGGTTTCTTGCCTCTAAAATAATAAGATTGGCTTTGATTGAGCTTTTCAACTCTTGAGAAAGAAAGAATAGGATGAGGGTCGGGCCATCAGACTCTAGAATCAGCCAGATCTAGTTCAAATCCATGTGAATCACTCATGAGCACTGAAACTTTTGGTAAGTTTCTTAACCATTTAAAGCTTGTGTTCCTTCGTTAATTTAATAGAGAAAATAATAGTACCTACCTTATTAGGTTGTGATAAGAACTAAATGAGATAATGTGTGTGGCTGCCTAACAGTATTTTGTAAATGTCAGGGTGGACAAGATGGATAATACACACATATGTGATGTATTTCCATGGATGCAACCAGATTTTGAAAAAATAAAGTCCAAAAAGAATTTCAGGAAAATAAATCTGTGCACATAAACACCTCACTTCTTCAGGTCTTAACAGAAATAGCAGCTCAAGCAAAGCACGCCCAAGTTGGCTCTGTGTCATGGGTAATTCCTCCTGTGACTGTGTCTTCATACCCTCCCTCCCCAATAAACAAAGCAGATTGGAAAGTGAGTAATAATATAAAGACATTTGATTCTGCTCTAACTGATAGCTTTCAAATGTAATCCACTCAACAACTTTGATATATCAATATCAGGAATAAATAACTTCTTAGTACAGTGTGTCGTAGAGTAAACCAGTATGATTGTCGCCATCATCATCGTCATTTCAACTGTTTTTGCATGATTTCAGAATCATGCTACAAGATCCTTAAGATTCTCTTTTATTTCTCACAGTCTATGTCTTTTTAACATTTAAAAATTGTTTATATTAAATAATTCATAGTTACATTGAATTTTTAAGATTCAGGAAAAATAAGAAAATATACATCCGTGTACTCACCAGCCCAACTTAAGAAATGGATTAGCAATGTATTTGACATTATCAAAATCTAAATACTGTTTGATCATTCTCTTGTTTTCTTGCATATCCCTGATCTGTTGAATATTGTACGCTTTTGAGCGAAGGGATTCTTACACTAAATGTTTATCTGTCACTCTATTCCCTCAACATTATGTCTTCAACTTCATCAGTGTTGATGTGCAGCTATTTAAAATACAATTTTCATTTTTTGTTGCCGTAATCCATCCTCCTCTCTGCATTCTCCTGTCTATAGATATCTGTTTTTCTTCAGATTTTTGTTTCATTCTGATTTTGCTAAAACAAACTTTGCTGCTATCAATCACCTTGTTAATGTCTACCTTGAGAGATTTTCTAGGTTTTAGGAGTAAAATTTGATTTTTAGGGTTTTTTTTTACTTTACAAAATAATAAATGCTAAACTGTTTTCCAAAGTGGTTGAACTAATTTAAATTGTCACCAGAAGTGTGTAATACTTAATATACCCAACAGATTTAATACAACTGGACATTAAAAAAAAATTGTCAATCCAGTAAGTGTAAAATAATATCACGTGGCTTCAATTTGAAATTTCTGTGTTTCTAATGACCTTCAGCATCTTTTACTCTGTTCATTGGCAATTCATGAATTCTGTTTTGAGAAGTTTGGCCAAGAATTCTATTTATTTTTCTATTGGGCTGCTTGTCTTTTTTCTCATTGGTCTGTAAGAGCTTCTTAAACATTTGGGTACCACTCTTTTACCGGTTACCTGTACTGAGAGTATCTTCCAGTTTAAAAACTGTCCTTTTATTCTCTTTATAGAGTCTTTTGATAAACAGAATTTATCAGCATTTTCCTTTATGATTTATGCTTTACTTTAAAATCTTGTTTAAAAAGTTTTACCTTATTCCAAAGGGTAAATTCTTATCCAAAATTTTTATAATGCTGCCTTTCACATAAGGCCTTAATCCAGCTGAGGTTGATTTTTATGCTAGGAGTAAAGGAGGTGCCCAGATTTATATTTTTGCAAATGGATAACTTCACTAATCTGGAGTACTCCTTGTGTCATAAACCAAGTTTCCATTTAGGTGTGGGTCTGTTTCCGAATTTTCTCTTCCATCGCATTGATTTGCTTGCCTACCCTTGTTCTGATATCATCGTATCTTAATTGCTGGAGCTTATAAAGAAGTTGATATCTGGCCAGGTAATCCCCCGTTCTTTATTCTTTCTTCACAGTATTGACTATTCATTTTTAACTGAATATCAGATTCAACTCCTGTAGAAGTTTGAATGGGATTACATTGATCTATAGAAAAATCTAGGGGCAAGTTACATTTTTATGGTATTAATATTTTCTATCCTGCCATGTACATCAAGAATGTCTTTCAATTTGATTTCCTAATTTCCTCCATAATGATCTGGCAAGACTTCTGTTCAGTTTATTCCTATGTATTTAATGTTTCCTGTTGCTAATATAAATCATATTTTTTGTTATCTTTTCTAACTGTTGATGGTCTTTACAGAGGCTATTCATCTGGATATATTGATTGATTTTAAACAGGCAACCAGTGGTAAACTCTTTAATTTTTGTTATTTTTTGGTAGATAATTTTGGCTCTCCTATGTAGACAAACTACATCATCTGCAAGTAGTGGCATTTTTATTTCCTTTCTAATCCTTAAACCTTTTTTCTTTTTGTTAATGTCTCACTTCATGTTCTAGACTCCCCAATGCTATGTTGACTAGAAGTGTTGATAGTGGCTGGCCTCATCTCCTTTGAGATATTAAATATAATGCATTCGTCATTTCAATATATAGTAAAATGCTTGCCTAATTTTTTTAATACACTCTTTATCAGATAAGAAGTTCTTTTTCTCTAGTTTGAGGAGCATTATTTTAGTGAATAAACAATGACACATATTCAACATTTTTTCCTGCATCTAATAAGATTATCATGTAATTTTGTTCCTTTAATTTCTTAATAATGGTGAATTAATTCCTTAATTTCCAAATGTTAAATCAAGTTCTCATCCCAGAGATAAACTCAATCATGATGCATTGCTTATTTTATGCATGACTGGCTTATACTTGTTAATATTTTGTTTAGGTATTTATTTCTTTTAGTAAGTGAAGCTTGACTGGTTTTGGAATCACAATTATACTAGTCTCATAAAATGTGCTGGAAAGTGTTTGCTCTTTTATTCTTCTCTCAAAATTTTTGTGTTAGTTGGGAATCATGTGTACTATAAGAGTTGATAGAACTCACCGGAAAACTGTCTGAAAGTGTTTCTTGAGGAACCATTTTTAACTGTGGATTCAATTTCTTTCATGATTATACGATTATTCTAATATTCTGTTTCTCCTCAGTCAAATTATTAGTTACACTTTTTCTAAGAATTTGTCCAAATTATCTATTTTCAAGTATCTTAGACTAAATCATTATTAGTTTTATTATATTTTTAATCTTGGCAGCTCTGGGGTTATTTTCATTTCTTTTTTTTTTTTCTTTTTTTAAATTATTTTTTAATTTCATTTATTTGTTTGGGGGTGGTAATTAGATTTATTTATTTATGTTTTGAGGAGGTACTGGGAATTGAACCCAAGACCTTGTGCATGCTAAGCATGTACTCTACCACTTGAGCTATACCCTCCCCCCATTATTTTCATTTCTAATACATTTATTGGCTCCTTTCCCCACTTTATTCAAAATAAGTCTTATCAAAAGTTTGTCAATTGTATTAGTGCTTTAAGAAAACCAAGATTTGGTTTTATTGGGACTCTATAGCATACATTTATTTTCCATTTCATTAATATCTGCTGTTATTTTTATCTTTCTATTTTTGGATTTGTTATTGTCAAACCAAGTTGAATGGTTAGTTTATTTAATATCAGCTTCTTATTTTCTAATATAGCCATTTCTATCAAAGTCTATAACTTTTCACCAAAGAAAGCTTTAGCAAATCTCACAAGTTTATATATATATATAGTACTTTTTATTATTTAGGTCTAAATATGTTCTAAGTTTTATTCTGATTTCATCCTTGATTAATGATTATTCAGAGTATGGTTTCTAATATCTGATCATATTGACGCTTATCTACTTTTTATATGAAAGCTTTATTGAGATATAATTCATATACTGTACAATTTACCTGTTAAGTATACAGTGATTTTTACTATGTCCACCGAGTTGTACAGCCATCATTGCATCAATTTTGTAGCATTTTCATTCCTCCACAAGAAATCTCATTCCTACAGTAGCACTCCCTGTTTCCCTGCAACCCTCCAGCTCAGCCCAAGGCAACAATTAAGCCACTTTCTGTTCCTATAGACTTGCCTATTCTGGACATTTTATGCAATATGAGGTCTCCTGTGATTGGCTTCTTTCAATTAGCATAGTTTTTTGAGGACTGTCTATGTTGTAGTGTGTATTAGTACTTCATTCCTTTATCACAGAAAAATATTCCATTTTATATCTATCTATATATATATCACATTTTATTTTTCCATTTATCAGTGGATAGAGATTTGAATTGTCTCCACTTTTTAGATATTATGAATAAATGCTGCTGTGAATATTTGTGCACAAGTTTTTGTGTAAAATGTATGTTTCCATTTCCCTTGGGTATATACCTAGGAGAAGAAATCCTTGGTCATACAGAAACTCCATTTTCAAACACTTGAGGAACTACCAGACTGTTTTCCATAAGGCTATACCATTTTACATTCCCACCAGCTGTATATAAGAGTTCCAATTTTTCCACATCCTTGTCAACACTTACTAATTTGGATTATAGCCACCCTGGGGTATGTAAAATGGTGTCTTATTGTGAGTTTGGTTTGCATTTCCATGATAGCTAGTGTTGTTGAGCATATTTTCATGTGCTTATTGGCCATTTGTATATCTTCTTTGGAGAAATGTCTATTCAGATTGTGTGGCTATTTGTTAACTGGGTTACTTATCTTTTTATTATTGAATTGTAAAACAACTTTATATACTTTAGATATGAGAGATATATTGTTTGCAAATATCTCCCATTCTGTAGGCTGTTTTTCTCACTTGCCTTATGGTATATTTGAAAAGACAAAAGTTTTCAATTTTGATAAAACCCAAGTTGTCTACCTTCTCCTTTTGTTGCTCATGCTTTTGGTATCGCATCAAAGAAATAATGATCAAAGCCAAGGTTATGAAGATTTACTCCTAAGTTTTCTTCTAAGAGTTTCAAAGTTATAGCTTTTACATTTAGGTCTGTGATCCATTTTGAATTAGTTTTGTGTATGTTGGGAGGAAGGGGTCCATCTTCATTCTTTTGTATGTGGATGTCCAGTTGTCCTAGACCATTTGTTGAAGAGACTGTTCTCTTCTCACTGAATTTTTTTGGCACCCTTGTCAAAAAATTGATTGATCATAAATGTGAGGGTTTATTTCTGGACTCTCAATTCTATTGATCCATTGATCTATATGTTTATCCTTATGTTAGTAGTCTAGTTATTTTTTGTTATAAATATATAATTCTAACTACATTGAGTGGCAAAATAGTGAGATGGTTAGAAACATGGACTCAAAGAGCCATTAAGACCGGGGTTCAAATTTAACAGTAGTATGGACTTGGATCATTTATATAAGTCCTTGTGCCATTTGTTAGTTGGGGACAATATTGATATTTGCCTCATGGAGTTGTTAAGAGGGGGAAATAATTTACTATATGTAAAACACTTGAGATAGTGCCTTGCCCATCTAAGCATAATTAAGGTAGTTTTATTCCCTGTTAAATGTCAGTTTGTGTTAGCTATTATTGTTGATCAGTAATTGATTATATTATAATATGATTACACAATGCAACATTTAAAAATATGTTATTACTAGTAATAAGACAAAAGCACTTGGCCAGTTTTAAAGCATGTTTAGCAAGTTTCATTTAGAGTGGATTACTTCTAATTTGAAGTTGTAGTTATCTATTTTTGTTGACTTAATCAAGCTTATTAAATATGCTGTTTAAATATTCTACACAATTTCTGATCTTTTTTTTGGCTGTTTATATATCATTTATTAAGAGGGTGTTAAAATTTTTCCTAATAATGCTGAACTTTGTTAATTTCTCCTGGGATTCTAGCTTTTATCTTTTTTTTCTTCATATATTTTCAAGCCTTATAATTAAACATTATAATCTTAGAAAAATTTATAGATTCTTACTAATTTGACTCTATTATTTTTATTGTAGTTACTGTATTTATTTCTGATGTATTTCACCTTAATTTGTTTTATCTGAAAGGAAGATAGTCAAATCAACTTTCTTTTCTATTGATTTCTGCTGAGTTTGTCTATTTTAATCTTTTTACTCTCAAACTTTATATATCCTTATATTTTAGGTATATCTCATGCAAACAGCATGTGCTTGCAGTTTTTACTGTTTTAATCTCATCTGTGATCTTTTTTAGAATGAATATATTTAGTCTATTGATATTTATTGTGATTACTGATATACCTGTATTTACTTTTATGGCCTGCTTCATGCTTTCCTGTTGTCCTATTTTTTTCTGTTTTTCCCTCTACTTCTTCCATATTCTTTTATTGAGTGTCTCCTTCACTCATGCCGTTTTTAACTCTATCATTTTGTAAATTATCCACTCTCTCTTTAAAAAAAAAATTTAGTGGTAATGTTACTGTTTTTGCATGTGTATTTACAAAGCCCAAAGTTAATTGATATCTTCATCTTTTTCCTAAAATGTAGGACACTCTAACTGAGTCAATTTCCTCCCAGTATAATTTTTCCAGTATATTATCTCCATATAGTTTAACTCCTCAAAATAGCATTGCTATTTGTAATAAATAAATGCTGGCCTAAATTTAATTTTAAATATAAATCAATTTTGTATCACATACTTTTCATGGTATTATATTCTTTAAATGAGAATCTTTTTGTGGTGATTTTCATTTCTGTTTGACTGAATATGTTCCCTTCATTCTAGGCAGATAGTTTCACTTTGTATACAATTTTAGTTTGACAGATATTTTCTCTCAGCATGTCTCACTACTTTCTGGCTTCCAAAGTAACACTCTTCAGCAATCAGCTGTCAGTTTAAATGTTTTTCTTTATAAGTAACATATTTTTTTTCTGATTTGTATTTAAGTTCTTCTCTATCTTTTATGCTTTTTATTTTCATTGTAATGTGACTGGGTATAGTTTTTGTGTGAACCCATGCTTTTTGAATTGAAGATTTGTGTCTTTCATAAATTTTGGAAAAATCTTAACATTCAGTTATTGCCTCTCCCTCAATTTCTCATCTTTCTTTCTGGAAACTTTATTTAACATATGTTGGACCTTCTATTTCTCTCCTCTTAGTCTCTTCCTTTTTCTGTTATTTCCTTGTCTGCCCATGCTGAATTTTGGATAATTCCTTCAGATTGAGCATCTAGTTCATAATAACTTTGGCTACTTGGAATTTACAATTAATAACATCCATTATGTTTTTAACTTCAAATACATTTTTTTTTTCAGTTTTACAAATCCTGTTTGGTACTTTTCCAAATCTACTTTATTACTTACATTGTCTCTTGCTCCTAACTCATATTTTAATTCCCTCTTATGTTTTCCAATTATACTAACATGCTTTGTTTATATTTTGCATTTCATGATTTTATTACCAAAGGCTGTGTTGTTGTTGTTCTATGGCTTTTATTTTAATTAGCTCAAATTCCACTTGTTACTGTGCTGTTCAACTGTGAGCATGTATTTCTTAGAATTCCATCCTTCCAGAGGATATTTTATTTGCTTCTGCCTGTTGTCTGGGGGATCCATAAACTTGGGATCAATTTAAAACAAGTTCTCAGCCTGAGGGACTTTTGGACAACAATGAGACAAGTTTCATGATTAAAAATCCTCTTTATTCATTCTCAAAGTGGAGCAATGCAGTTTAGTTTCCTTGATGTTTCCAGATGTAGCATATGTATACACAAAGTACTTCTATTTGCCCTTCCAGTAAGGATACGTGCTTTGGTGTCCGTTTTTCTTTCATGCCTGTGTCTTCTGCACTCATCTGAAAGGAAAAAGCCAGATTGGGTACTACCTTACCTCTCTAGGTCCCTCTTTCTCTTTTGTTTTCTTTTCCCTGGGGAATCTTTGCTTTTTAAAAGAAGATAGCTCAGTTATTTATTTTAAAATATGAGAAGTTCCCCCTACTCCCCATTTTCAGCTCAGTTTCTTTTGAATTTCAGTGTGAGCATCCTTCTGTGTGTGTTTATAGGTATGTCTGTGTGTGTGTGTGTGTGTGTGTGTGTGTGTGTCTGTGTGTTCATGCATGCATGCATACAGTGAATAATCTATTCCATTATACTTCTGGAAACAGAAAGCCTTTCAGACTCTGATTCTTCTATCTCTTCTGAAAGTATCCCTTGCACTACAGTGTAAAATAATTTTTAATGTGTGAGATTAAATTATTTTCTCCATCTCCTTGCCATGCTCATGTATTCTCATTTGCCTACTAAATTAGGAGAAAAATTAAACTCTCACACTTCCTGAATAATATGTCTGGTTTTCACTTTCAGGTTTCAAGTACACTATTCTTGCATTCTCTAACTTAACTCTCTGATGCCTAGGGGAAGACATATCTGTGACATGATACAGGGAAACTGTTAGTTTCTGAAACAGACCTTGCTGGCCATTAGCAACCAGAAATGGCTCCCAAAGTTTAAAAAGAAAAAAAAGTATTGATTAGAAACAAAATTGAAATATCCTATTATGGCACCAAATAAACAATACAGGAGAATGGGAATTTCATACCAATATCTTGAGCCCTTACATTAGGTTCATGTTTGAAGTGAGTAATTTGATTCAATGAAATATACTAGTAAAGAATTAAGAACAGTGGCTCCACAAGGGATTTGTAATCTTTACTAATTTAGAGACTGGGACAATAGTGATGTGCTCTTCTTAAAGGAAATATACTATACTGGTCAAGATCATGGACTCTGAAACCAGACAGGCGTGGGTTTGAATCCTTTACTCTGTTGGTTGGCCTCTCTAAGCCTCAGTTCCTTGTTCTGGAAATAGGGATAGTATTAGAAACTACGTCATATGCCTATTGTGAGAATTGACAACACTGTATTTGACAGGACTTAACAAGCACTTATCATAGTTTACGACATATAGTAAGAGCTCAAGCATTTAAGTTTCACTAGTATTGTGATTCAGTACTATTTGTCCAGCATGAAGTGATACTGTCCACACCTTCGGTGCTGCACCAGCTGGACAGGAGTCAGGGTTAACTTATAATTCGTGATTATGGGTGCCTGAAAAGATGTTGGAAAATTCCCCCAACATCCTTGCAATGAACATGTTTTCACCCCATAATACAGGACAACTATATCATGAAGCACTGTGCTTGAAAGGGAGAAAAAAACTGAGGGGAATTACAAAAACAAACAGCTAGACCACATCCCGATTTCTAAACAGTAGAAACCACCCCTGCAGAGAGAGGTACAAGATGGTGTTCCACTATTTAACATAGTGTGTACTTCAGCAAAGAAAGGGAGTGAATCTCCTTTCCATCTGCTGTTGGATGAAGAGCATAATGAAATGTATATTAAGAAATAAAGAGACCTAAAATGTGTTTAATTGTAGAGATGCTAAAAGCATGGCAAAACGTGTGTGCCAATAATGCAACTTTATCCAAACTATGTTTGAACTGAGCCTGCAATAGATTGTCAGAGCTGGCCCTTGCATTCACTTAAGCTAATACTGAGTGTCTCATTTCTACAAAGTAAATCACAGTGGCTTTGGTACTTTATTTTCCATCTTGTGTATAAGTAAACTGCAGGATCAATTGGAAGGTAGAATCAATCTGCTATTTATTACCTTGAAATGTGACACCCTATTTTAAGTGCCCTATTCCCTTCTGATTTCACTTGAGAACAGTATTATGTCCAAACAATATAGAAACCAGCTTTACAGCTCCTGGGTTTTTTACATCAGCCTGGATGGATTTATATTGTATATAACTTTCAGAACCTAAATAAGTTACTTAGTAGATTTTGAAACAAGCAAGTAAACGAGGAAGAGTCATTTGGGATTTGGGGGGTCTTAAATCTTAGCAGAATGCACTCATGACCAGAGCATTTTTTTAATCAAAAAAAAAAAAAAAAAAAAAAGCATGCAGGACTCCCATTGACCCACCGATCATGGCTTAACGTTCCAAAGAAAATAAATAAAAATTTCTTGTCTAGGGAAAAGAGTTAGGCTTCATGGGGATTCTGTCATCTTGTCATTATACTTTGCAAAGAAACCCTGGCCTCTAATTTACGGGTTTCAGAAAGAATGCCTCCTCACACTGCTGGGAGGTTGAAAGGGCAAGAGATCTGATGTATATCAGAAAGGTTAAACCTAATCTTTGTGACCTGCCACCCGCTTTTCCTGATTAAAACATGAAGGGTGGGGGCCCAGCAAAGACGCGTAAAGCACTGTCTGTATCTTAGTCCCCAATCTTAGTCTGAGGTCTTGGTTTATTTCAAAATGGTCGTTATTGTAGGCTTGGTGGTGACTACACAAAACGTCTCTAGCAAGTGTGATAAAACATTTTTAAACGCCCTAAACTGAGTTAGATGAAATTGAAGAGAAACTGACAGTAATGAAAAGCTGGTGACAAGCTTGATCCCCATAAATTTGTATTTTATTAGGGCTTAGACTTAAGGTTAACCAGAAAGAGAAGAGAAGAAAGAGATGAAAACCTTAAAGGTGGTCCAAGAAAGATCACAGCAACATCACACATCTCCTTAGCTAATATGACAGTGGGTTCTTCCATCCTTCTTTCCTTCCTTCTTTCCTTCCTTCTTGTTTGCTTTCTTTCTTGCTTGCTTTCTTGCTTGCTTGCTTTCTTTCTTGCTTTCTTGCTTGCTTGCTTTCATCTATAATTGTATACACTTCATTATGGGTAAGTTCTAAAACCTTTTGTGCTCAACAGTGTCTCAACAGAATTCATCCAGGGCTTCTTGGAAGATAGACTCAAGAAGGAAGGATGGTTTCTTCCTTTACAAAAGTAAATTAATTAATATTAGTTAATATTCCAGTATTTCAGGTTGCAACTCATTTCAACCTCTCCTTATCCTTCAGAAAATTGGGACTATGTATTCTAAGGTTTTGGCATCCTCTCCTATGAACCAAGGCCTGTAGGACAAAGCATAAGTGAAAAGGGTATTAATGTACACACTGATGGAATTTAAAACTGAGAACGATTATATATGAGTGTGTGTGTGTGTGTGTGTGTGTGTGTGTGTGTGTGTGTGTGTATGTGTGTGTATGAAAAAGTTCCTCCTTTCCCCTTCATCCCTTCAGACCCCCCAAAACTTGTCTAAAACAGCTAATGTGTTCTGGGATTTATAGAGAAATTTATTATCTTACAGATAAAATAAAAATTTTACATTGTATACAGCCTACGACAGACTCCGAGAATAAATGTAATTCTCCTAAATTATAAGGAAATATAACTTCTGGGTAAGTTCTTGTATCATTGCCATGTAACCTTCAGTCAACCTGGAAGTCACAAGGGACTTTTGATTCTAAACAATAAAGTTCAAGAGAGACATATCCAGAGGGATGAAATTCATAGGTTTACTTAAAGACAAAGAGGGGCAGGGGGTGGGGAAATGAACCGAAAATAAAGACAAGCCAACTATTCATTTCTTATCACAGCCAGCCAATGTTAATTAAAACATCATTGCAAATGTATATCAGCTAGGAAACTTCTGCTGGTTCAGGAGGCATGTGCCTATGTAATCATAAAGATTTCTTGGTTATTTATCTGCTGTTTGGATCTTATCCTTTGCCTCAACAAGCAAGTCCCTCTCCACCCCCATCACTGCTTTCCTTTTATTACAGGCGCTCTGTATAATCCGCCATAAAGAGGAGGGAAACACATGGGCCCTTGTTTGAACTTCTGTAATGAATCCTTCCAATATACGATTTCCTTCAAATGTTATTTTTTATTTTATTGCAGTCTGTTTGTGTATTCTCCCCAATAATCACTTGGACAATATTCGTATTGGTAAAATGGCTTTGAAGGGTTCTTGCCTCAGAAGATTGCTGGTTGACTCAGCATGCCAATGATTAAGGGTGCTCTCGTGTGGCTGGGCTCCCCCGGTGGCATGCTGGCCGCTTCCTGTACAAAGCTGGGGTAGGAAGGCTTCCTTCCCAGAGCCTGGACCCCTCCGCATTGTTGTTTTGTTTTGTTTTCTTTTCAATGAAAGACTTGCCACTAGTGATTCTCAATCTCAATCTGCCAAAATTGCCTTAACTCCCCTCCAGTAAACAAACGAGAGATTTGAAGCAGAAAGCCCCTGTGCCAGGTTTGGCCCACAGTTTTGGGTTTTGGTGGATGTGCCCAGTTCAAAAACATTTTTAAAAGAATTTCTTAATGCTTAAAAATTATAAGTTTTCACATAAAATTCTGGGTTTATGGAATAGCTGCTATGTATTATTTTTTTTCCTCTGACCAAGGAAACCTCTGTGTGAAGATTTTCTCTTGAAAAATTAGAAGAACTGGTAAACTGGGCCCACCTTGCCACATGGCAGCCAACCTCATCTGCAGATGGGAGGGGACTTAAATGCAGGCCCCTTGTTTAGGACAGTTGATTTCTATTTTTCAAGTACCTTCCTGGCCCCTTTATAGGCACTGGATTTGGTACCTGGAAATAACTAGTTCTAGAGACAAGGTATCAGAAAGTGTGTTGTTGAATTGGCAGGAGATCAAGCCATAAGTATCTGAATTTCAATTTATTCCCTACTTCCTTAAGATGCTTAGGACTCTATTTTCCAGCATGCCTAACTCTTATAGGAAATATTTTATAGTCATAATCATTAGAAAAGGCTTCTTCATTTTTGCCTCCCCCAACCCCAGCCATGGGGTCTAGTTCCATGCATTACATGTGTTCTATGATTTAATGAATGAATGAATGAATGAGTGAATGAGATGCTTGTCAGGGGCTAATGGAATTTACATCTGATAGGTGTATGAAAAGATATTACTGGAGACACCCTTCTACCTCTTGCTCTAATGATGGCAGCTGGATCTCCCCTCCATCAAATACTCATTCCTTTGAAACCCCAGTGCCAACAACAGGTATTAACCTCAGGAGGCCTGCAATACGTATTTGTTAGATAAATTAATTAGTTGATGAAATTTCAAAAATGGTAGCTAACTTTTACTCAGCATGTATCATGTGCCAGTACAGATCTAAGTACTTGATATGAATTAACTTAAAACTTTAGTACCATTTACACATGAGAAAACCAAGACAGAAAGATTATTTTTCCCTGATTCTGAAGATAGAAAATTTGGAGTTGGCGTACGAATGCTGGCAACCCAGGCAATCTGACCAGAGTTCACTTTGGTTTTGGTTTGTTTGTTTGTTTGTTTTTGTTTTTAACGCTTTAATCAAGGTATTATTTTTTGAACTACAATCGTATACTGGCTGTACAATAACATACTGCCATTCCTAGGGGAGGGTGTACTTCCTTAAGCTTGGTTTCATTTTCTCAAGCAGTTTAATCTTATGAGTAGGAAATATAAACCTACTTTAATTTTGAAAGGATTTTAAAGAACCAGTGGACAGTATGAACAGGGATCACATGAACCCAGAGAATCTGGCCCTTATAGAGAGTTGCTCCCTTTTAATATAGGGGTTCTTGGTATAGTTAGATAATGATAGCTGCTGTAACAAATAGACCCAGTCATATATATATATAGGCTCAAACTTAGTGGAAGTATATTTTTTCCCTTGTGGAGATTAAGGTAGGCATTCCGGGTGAAGGAGGCAACTCTCTTCCATGCATTCAGGAACTGAGTCTGATGGAGACTTTTTCATTTTCAACCCATTACATACAATGTTGCGATGGTGATGTCCCTCCATCCAGCCAGAAACAGGTGAGTGCACAGAGAAGTCCACAAAGGAAGGTTTTATGGGCCAAGCCTGGAAGGGACTCATTACATCCTGCCATGTTCCACTGATGAGAATTTTATCATTTGGCCATGCATCACTTCAAGGGAGACTGAGAAATGTCTGCCTCTCTGCCCAGGAAGAATAGAAAACAAGGACTTTGGTGGACAGCTCACCACCATCTCTTACCTTTCCTGAAGTGAAAGATATTTGTGTAAGGAAGACTTGCCTAGACTACGTGTTTAAAATATCTGCCAATGCACCCAATTCTCTCAAAGCTTTCAAAAGTGAGTGGGCATACTGCAATTTAGAAACTGAGCTAAGAGTTATCATTGGAAGACATCTTACTACCAGCAGTATGCACTGAGAGATCAACACTCCAAAAGTCTAGGGAATGGGACTTTTTAGAGAATATTAGAGAATTTTTAAAAGAACATTTAGAGAAAATTGAGAATGTTTTTTTCAGAGTCATTTCCCTACACCCCAAATTAACAGATACAGTTCTAGGATCACTACTCATGCAATCAAAGTGTTGGTTAGTTTCTGTTTCCTTTTTAGGGGGCAGAGAGAGCAAAATAAAATTTCACACATTTGACTTTTGCTATAAATAGTGCTTTCCAGGGAAATTCTATTTTATTTTTGTTAGTTTGTTTCATTTTGTCTTGTTGTTCATGAAGGCTTAGGGATAAAACAAGGGAAGGACAAACCGTGTCAACTAGATCAACCTGAAACTTTATCTATTGGGCATTTCTTCTTTGCTCCAACTAGCAGAAACTAAGCACAAACAGAAATATTTTTTGTCTCATCTGCAACTTGGAGTTTTCATACCACTGTTTGTCTTCTACTGGAGGCACTCACTGTAAGACATCCCTAGCTCCAAGAGTGTGGTCTCTAAATACCATTTCCACTGAAGAAATGGATGATTCTAGGTCTTGCAGGGGAATGTGCAAGGCAAGCCTGAAATATTTTGTCATTCCAGAAAGCAAGAAAGATATAAAAGACTACTAAAATTATGTCAAAAGGACTAAGAAGCCAAAGAACTCAGAAGACACCCATTGGCCAAAAATGAGATAATGGGAGCATTAAATGTTTAACAAGTATAATAGATTGAAACACTTTACGCATGCTTAGATCCACGAGATCATAATGATGTAAACACAACCAAACAAACATATAAACAACAGTAACAACAAAGGCCTCATGTTCATCTTTGAACGTTGATAGGAACACATTATTTTAAAAAATAGCAAAGAAAATGATTAAGCATTTGCCCTGCATTTCATCTATAAACTGTTCATTAAGGTAATCAGAGAGCTAGTAATTAATAATGAAGGGAAATCTCTCTTTTATAGAAGTATTACAGCTTCTGGAATAAATGAAGGAGGAACGATAAAACTCCATCACCATTTTGTGGTCTCTAATGAGCTAATGGGTCCAGTCAATAATTATCAATATTTGCTAAGATCACAAAAGGAAAGTTACCAGATATTAGATGCCTCCCATTGGAAGGCTACAACATTCCTCAGAAGTAACCTTGACAATGTTTTGTTTTGTTTTAACTGAATCTTCATAGATATAGAGAACAGACTGGTGGTTGCCAGAGGCAGGACTAGGGAGTGGGGGAAATGGGTGAAGGTAGAAAAAAATAATAAAACAGTCCCTGAAATTTTTATAAAATGCTCTTAAAGATGTAGTTCATTTGTTTTTCAATGTCCCTTTAAATTTCTGCATTTAAATTACTCTTAGAGACCAAAACTCTGAAAAACCTTGTTTCCTAGCAATCTGCTATGCTTCCTGTTATTATAAAAATAAGCACTAAGCAACTTCTTTTGATTTCTTTGCCTTGGCAACCAGGAAGCTCAAAGTTAATTTTTATGCTTAATTTAAGTTTTATTGTGTATAAATCCTGACAAAAAAAATTTAATCTGATCAAACCTCTAGAAATAACTACCATTTACTAGAGATGCAGGGAGCAGAGAAAATGTTCAAAAACACCATGGGAACATAAATAGCAAAATCTAAATTGTGGGAAACACACAGGACAAATAATATGGTTTCTTCTACAAATAAACTGTATCATAAAAAAAAGAGTTTTAGAGATATAAAGATCAATCAAATACAATGTATGAGTGTTGCCTGGATTCTAATTTAAACAAACACTTATTTACTTTTATGCAGCATTTATGAGGTAATTGGAGAAATGTGACTACTGATTGGATATTGAATGTAATTAAAAATCATTGTTAATTTTGAATGAAGTTACAGTATTTTGTGTGATTTATGAGTCCTTATATTTTAGAGATGCATGCTGAAATATTTACGTATCAAATTATATATGCTTGGAATTTGTTTCAAAATAATTGGGGGGTAGGAAAGAGCAGGATAAAAATAAGATTAGCCATGAATTAATGATTGCTAAAGCTCAGTAACAGGTATGAGGGGTCATTATTTTATGTATGTTTAAAATTTTAGAAGTTTAGAAAGAGAGAAAAGGAAAAAGAAAAGAAAGAAAAAGCCTAGCTATTAAGGGGGAAAGCTCAGCACCAAAACCACCTGGAGTCAGATTTTGGGAGGAGGGGGATATTTTATTTTATTTTATTTTATTTTATTTTATTTTATTTTATTTTATTTTATTTTATTTTATTTTATTTTATTTTTTATTTTTTAATTGAAGTATAGTCAGTTTACAATGTCGTGTCATCTTCTGATGTACAGCATAATGCTTCAGTCGTACATGTCACAGACATAGAAAACAAACTTATGGTTACGAGCAGGGAAAGGGAATGGGAAGGAATAAATTGGGAGGTTGAGATTTACAGATACTAACTACCATACGTTAATTAGGTAAACAACAAGATCCTACTGTATAGCACAGGGAACTATATTCAATAGCTTGCAGTGACCTATAATGAAAAAGAATATGTAAAAAATATTTTTGTTTTGATCATTACTAGCTGTGTGATCTCAGGCAAGGGAGTCCAGGCAATTTCTGTTTAAGTTTCTGGTGCCTTGAATTCCTGGTCTGGGGAAAAAAGAGTAGGTTTGCATTATTGTCATTATTATTAGATGTGCCTTCCCATTTCTGGGGAGCTGGTTGTGCCATGGGGAGCACATCTGTGGTACTAGTGCAGGCTTTGGTTGCCTGAACCAGAGCGGAGACTCTGGGGACCTCCTGAGTGCCCAAATCTCTTTCTCTAGCTAAAGCTGGCCCACAGAGTTTAGGCCCTAATTTTAAGACCTTCTACCCCTCCGGCTTCATGGCACTCTGACTTCCCAATTCAATCCGCCTTCAATAACACAGAAATCCCTTACCCATTCCTGCCTTTATGCCTTTGCTTTCATTGACATCTATGGCCTAGAATGCCCTTCTTCCTTCTCTCCAAACCTCAGTCATCCTGGATGCCTAGATCCCATCCCTGCTGCCTGAAGAACGCTTTCCTGAATGAGAAGATACACTGACCACCTTCTCTGAGCTGCAAGACATTTATTGCACGTACCACACCATCTAGCTTTTCATTGTATTTACACGTGTGCTAGAGTCAGATCATGGAGGCTCAAAAGAGAGCCTGTTGTACAATCTCTTCCCAACTCTCCTTTCAGTGATGTCACTTTGGTAGCTTGGAATTGACCATGTCCATGTTGGGAGTATTTACAATGCAGCAAATACTACAAGGCAGGGATCTTTTTTCTTCCTTGTGAGCAGATTGTTAAAACATTTACCAGCAAAACAGTAGTTACATTGATTCATTGCTATCTACAATGAACTGAATGCTTGTGTCCCCCCAAAATTCACATGCAGAAATTCTAACCCCCAATGTGTTGGTGTTGGAAGGTGGGGTCTTTAAAGGTAATTAGGTCATGAGAGTGTGGTCTCATGAATGGGATTAGTGCACTTATAAAGAGACCCCCAAAGAGTTCTCTGGTCCCTTTTCTGCCACATGAGGGCACAATGAGAAGTTAGAAGCCTGCATCCCAGAAGAGGGCTCTCACCAGAACCTGACTATGCCGGCAGTCTTATCTTTGACTTCCAGACTCTAGAAATGCGAGAAATAAATACCTGTTGTGTATAAGCCTCCCAGTCTATGATAATTTTGTTACAGCAGCCTGGACTGACTAAGATACTATCCGCCTATCCATCTGTGTGTCTACCCTGTGCCTGGCACTGAGTGGCCCATGGAAGACCTTAAATAATTGCATGAATCACTGCTGAATGCTCCATGCATTTTTTAATTTTTCTTCCCAAGTTTAAAACATCTTAAAGGTAGAAATCATATCTTGTTCTCCATATTGCCTAAGAGCATGGTGCACATAGTAGGTGGTCAGTAAAAACTCAATGTCAATTGATTGCAGAAAGGAGTTTAATAGCATCCTCCAGCTTTAAGTAGGAGATCCACTTTTCTCTTTTTTCTTTATGGCCGACAATACCCAGATACTCAAACCGAAGATGTGAGGGACAGTTTTACAAGTCTTCAAAGTAAACCAAAATCCTCTTTAAGCAGCATCTTTAAAGTCTTTGAACATCCCAACAAGGTTTCCTCTATGCCAAGCTATGATCACCTTGGGGGATTTATGGTGAGGTCCCTTCTCATAATTGCAGGGCTGGGCTTGAAACGAAGTTCCTGTGCAAAGCTTTGCCTGCTTTGGAGGTTTTATTAATCTTGGCAAATGGGAAGGAGGCCAGAATCCAGGGCTGCAGCTGAGGGCCAGGGGTCCCCTCTCTGTCCCTTCAGACTCAGCTTCAGAGAAGAGGGGGAGAGGAAGCTCTCCCAGCTAAGGTCTGTGCCCCAACCAGAGCCCACACCTGGCCGCTCCAGGAAGCGGTGGGTGGCTGTCCCTCGAAGAAACCATTTGCCTTTAATATTTTACATGAGGATTCTTTCTTTAATGTTTTCCCATGATGTATGGAATGTGCAGAGTTTATGAAAGAAGCAATTAAGTGGGTGGAACCTGTAAACCAGGCTGATATTTTAAAGTATGCTCATTTACTGCCATGCTATTATAATTATTCCACTCGCCCTCTCGCCAGCCCACCTCCTCCCAATCCCACTGGCTCCTCAGGGGTGCAGGGTGCCTGGTCCTGATACTTGCCCACCTTCCCCTGTGCAGACCTGCACTTTGGAGATAGACTGAACCCAGGCTGTGGCTTCTCCAGTGGGCAGAGCTGGCCTGCTGCTCTTCTCACCGTCATTGTCGTAATAGTCACTGCGCATTTCCTTCTTAAAAGTTAATAAATCTGTTCACCCCCATGAGCTCATCAAACCTTCAAAGTTGCTTCAAATCCTTGCACTATAGATGGGACTTAATCAAAAATTCCAGGTGCTGTGCAAAGATTAAGGGCTTTGGAGGTGGAAGAGCCTTTCAAATTCCATCACATTTCAAAAGTGGGAACCTGGGATGTTGTCTGATCTCTTTGAGCCATACTTTTGTCACCAATGAAATAGCAAAATAGCAAAATAATTATACCTTCCTGAGAGAGCTGTAAGGCATTCAAATAGTCATGTGTTTGCACTCTTATTAGTTATGATAGGGACAGGTGACTGCCTTACAGACTCCCAAGTCCCAGTGGCTTAATCAAATGGAAGCTGATTTCTCTCTGCGTAAACTTCAGTTGCGAGTGTGGTGGGCAGTATTCCATGTGGTGACTCAGGTACCCAGGCTGCTTCCATCTAGCTATTCCCCCACATCCTAGGGCCTTGGAGTCCTCCATGGAGCTCTCTGCCAATGAGGGGCGGAGGATGCAGAGGTTGGGATCAGGCCTGAAGTTGCACATATCATTTCCGTCTGCATTTCATTGGCCAAATCAGCCACGTGGCCTCATGTGACTGCAGAGGAGACTATGAGATGCTGTTGAGCTGTGGATTCAGCAAGAGCAGAAAACAGGATCAAGCCAACATGTAGCACTGTCTCTGTTCTTCCCATCTGCAAATGGCTTAGCAAATAGCTCAGAGGATCAGCCTGATAATCCAAGGTGACTCAGCCAGGGAGCAGTGAAACTGGAACTCAAATCCAAGTCATCTATCTCCTGGAGACTTCTCTCCAGGCACCTTATGCATTATCACAGGGAGGGCAAATGGCATGCATTATTAGAGGATGGGGAAGTGCTGGGTTGAAAGGATTCTGAGGCAATGCTGGTATCTACTAGTAATGTCTGCTATGCAGTCAGGAGGAGGGAGCAGCATCCTTGTCAGTCCTGTTCTGTTCTCTTCCATCCACTCTAAAAGTACATATTCCCAGGCTTCAGTTCTCTTAAAATCACTTCCTAAGTGGTTAAAAGTTCATAGGTCTGAATGTGGCATCCTTTCCCAGCACTATACTAGCCCTGTAAGTGGACCATACACCATTCTTAATCCCAAAGAGTAACTGAAGCTGGACATTCTCACAGACTGAGGGGGGCCAGTGAGGGAACCATAATCCATATCCAGCCTTCAGGCATGACATTCACTCGTCTACCTCTGCACCTCTGTCTGGGCTGCCCTTTCTGGCTCTTTTTTAATTCTACGTTTTTCCTCCTACCAAAATCTCAATTGTACCCTAATGTCCAATTCAAATGTGAGCTTCTCCTTCAAATATTTCCCGTCTAGTCTTAACAAAGTTAATGAAAATTCCCCTTCCCCTGGGAAGAACCTATTTGTCTCTTATCATCCTCTGCCTAGAATCATCACAATTATGTTTATCTCTTTCTCCCCTAGCGAAGGGATTCTTGGGGGCAGGAAACATCTTTTCTTTATGGCCTTTCTTGGTGCCCCACCCTAATCCACAGCCCATTCTCCACTCTCTCTCTCTCTCTCACACACACTATCAGTCACTTGGGAAGTGTCAACAAATGTTTATGTAATGGAGAGATAGCTGGATGGATGGTGAGTGGGTAGGTTGCTCCTCTCTGCCCTGATAATTACATCTATCGGGACGTAGAGTCTGAGGCCATCCTCTGAAAGGAAGCTCTCCCAATAGCAACTTGCTGCTGCACATAGACTTGGCCTATGTTTAATGGAGATTTGATGGAAGTTTACTGGAAACAGAAGTAGCAGCCTCTTTAACCAGACAGTCTCATGCAATGCAGGGAAAACAAGCTCAGAATAAGGTACACCTATCCTGGAATAAATGCAGCTCTGCCATTTACTAACTCTGTGACCTCTAATTATTCACCTCTCAGTGGCCCAGCCTTCTCACCTGTAAAATAGGGATAATATCTATAGCATGTGGTTTCTGTGAGGGTTAAATGAGATAAAATATGTATATTTCATAGCACAGGGCTTTGAACTTAGTCCAGAGTAGTTATTATTATTATTATAATTATACATATTTTTATCCTGCAGATGTGAACAATAGGACACATCAGCAAGTGTCTGCTCAAAGTGACCACTACCAGACATGGACAGTGGTGGCAGTCCACTGGTGCCCCTTCACTCCTAAGGGCGATGTCAAGATTCTCCATCCTGCTGGGTGATGGGTCCAGTTTAAGAGTTTGTCCAACCTTTATTCAACCAATATTTATTAAGAACCTATTGTATATCGAGCATTGTGCTGGAGGCTGGGGACAATAGCAAAGGAAGGAAACAGAATCCCTGTCCATGAGCGCTTACGGAGTGGGGAGGGGCACTGGACAGATGACCATGCAAACACCATCCTGGGTGGTGTGCTGCTCCTCATTCCCACTCATGAGTCCTAGAGGAGGGGTCAAAACACCTGGTCAGAGCTCCAGCATGCCGTACGACCTTCATCAGGTCCCTTTATCCCTCCAAGCCTGTGCGTCCTCTTATATAAGGTGGGCCCCAGCCTCCTTTGCTCTGAGGGAGATTGCCAGGATCACATGAGAGCTTCAGTTTGTGGGAAGAGCTTTGGAAGGAAAGACACACCTGACAAGACAAGGGATTCCGAAGACCCCTCTGAATATAGCCCTTTCTTGTAGGATGTTTTTCCCAGCAGAGTTTCCAACCAGGTGTCCCTTCAGAGAGCAAACAGATGTGGGTGTACAGAGAGCCCTCCCTGGGAAGAGATGGGGCTCCTTCTCCTTGTTGCTAGCTTTGCCCCGCTGATGGCTGCCCATCCGGGCAGAAGGACCTGCTGTAGAGTTGCTGGTCCAAGTTGTCTTTCCTTGACTGGGTGGGCAGAAGCTCTACCCTGGCCCTTATTGTCCCATCCCTTCCCATAAAGGTCATTTCCCACCTCACATTTAGCTGCCCAGGAGCTGAAGATGGTATGTGTGTGTTTGCCTGTGTGGTGTGTGTGTTTGCCTGTGTGGCGTGTGTGTGTGTATAAGAGCTGGGTTTGTTTTTACATACTAGCTCTGCTATGAATTTCATCTGCAGAGCTTTGGCTGGGGACTGGGGATGCTCAAGGGCAATCTGAATGCAGGGGTTGTGGACATGATCCGCAAACCATGACAGTAACAGCAGTGGCAACCATAAGGACTTCAGTAAACAGCTCTTAAATCCTCACTCCTCTGTGGACCCACATTTCAGGTCCCTGTCTTATTTACTTGGCAACTCAAAGAGGTAAGTAATGTTATTGCTCCTTTAGGTACATTATCTCACTGAATCCCCAGGACACTACATAAGATAACAAGAGTGGTTATCATTTACTGAGCACTTTTTTTGGACGAAGCACAGTTCTCTACACTTGATGTCTTGACTCATATAATATCCTATAAACATCCCAATTTTGCAGATCAGGAAGCTAGGGCACCAAAAGGAGATACAATTTGCTAGACTGCCAACCAGCCAGTGCCAAACTGGTGAATCCCAGAGAAGTGTGACTCGGAGCCACACCTGTAAGCTCCACCCAGGCTGTCTCTCCATATGAGGACACCTGCCTGCTGTTTACTTTCTGGAGGGGAGGTGGGGGTGGTCCTGGGTCTCCTCTGGTAGCAGCTCTTTTTATCTGTGCAGTAGGAATATCTCTGTCATTTTCCCTTAACATCTGTCTAACACATCTGCCTCTTGCAGGCACTTTCTGATAAGCACGCCTCATCCTTCCTCCTCAACTTTCCCTCTTCAGAGTTGGTTAGGCTGGGGTGAGTGTCTCCACTGTACAGATTCTGAAGGCAGTGTTGGGCTTGGTCTACCTTGGGATCTCATTCAAGTGCAGATTCTGCTTCTGCGGTTCTGGAGAGGAGCCTAGGTGATGCTGAGGATGCTGTTCTGGGACCACACACTGGGGAATGAGGGTTTCCACTCAGCCCCTTCCCCGGCCCCCATGCATAGCCTTCTGCATGCTACCTACTCCATCCAGGGCTCTCAGGGCTCCCTGGTGTTTTCTGTAAATCCAGCTCTTGACTCTGGCAGATCCTGCCAATGGGGATGGGGATCGCTGACCTCATCACTGGGTGAGTCAGAAAAGCCAGGATGCCTCTCCTGGGAAGGTGAGGGCAGAAGGAGCCAGAATGCTCCTCAGTGCCCATGCCCCCGGTCCTATCACACCTCCAGCCCTCGTCTCTCGGGCTGGCTCTTTCCACTTTGGATTTTCACTTTAAAGCACAAGTGGTCACCTCCAGGTCAGTTCCTAATCCCTCCCCAGGTAATTGGCCTCAATGAGGTGAGGGCTGGACAATTATACAGTCATGCGGCCAGCCCTCCCTTGCCTCATGCCTCAGACAGAGCTCATTTTATTTCTGGTTTTATGGGGTGCATTTATTGTTGGCCTTTGGGTTGTTGATGTCTCCTAGGCCCAGTGTGGGGGTTTTATGTGGATACTAGGTCCGATTGCCCTTTCAAAAGGTTCTGCTTTTAATTAAGCTTTTTCCCCTCTAGTTGAGCATGGGCCTTCAGCATTTTAGTGCTTTAAAAATAAACATTTATTATCAGTTCTTAATGATCTTTATTACTATATACCCATAATCCAAGCTAAAACTGGCTGATAACGCTCAAAGTCTCTGCTCTGTCATCACAGGAAAAGTCTTTGTATTTCCCAGTAAGGACAGGGAGTCACCCTCTTCAGATGGCCGGGGCAGAAATACAGACCACCTTGCCCACAAAGAAACCTGGTACCCTCCTTACACAGTCTCCCCTTTACATGAGTTCCCAGAGAAACAGTGGAATCCTGTGTCTCCCTCCTCCTCAGCTCAGCTCTAGACAGACAGACAGACAGACGTGCTCTACACAGGCCTTTCCGATTCCTTCTCACTCATCACCTTTCCTCATCTCCAGAACTGCCTGGCTTTCCAAAGTTTTGCAATCTCTTCTGTCCTATTCCAACTATGGGTTGCTTTTTACTTGTTTTACACATGTGTCCATTCTTAGTCAACAAATATTTACCAAGTATTTACTAGCTGTTAGAGTCCACTCAAGATGTTGAGGATATGGAGGCAACCACAGCAGACATGCTCCACCTTCATGGGGCTCATAGCCTCACTTAGTTAATTATTTAATTACAATTATGGAAACTATTACGATAAGAAAGTGCATAACGGTGGCCTGTCCCATCTGGAATTGTGTGTTTCTTGAGTCCAGGTGCCAAGTTTGACCTCTCTGAGCTAAGGGATGATTTTAGCCCTCCTATAGAACGAGAAACATGGTACAATTGACAGAGGCCTGGGATAGCTGACTAGTATCCCCTTCTTCAGGATGAATAGAAACTGCGGAGTCCCCTGCCCCCTCCCCCTCTCTTACTCCGTGTGCAAAATATGCGTTATGGGCCCTCAGCCCATATTCATCCTTCTGTTTTCTCTGTCCATCTGGATCTGAAAGCCTGCAAACTCTATCACCTAGATACCCTTGCCCACTGGGTTCCTGGAGATGGCATTCTCAACAGAGTAGAAGGCAGAGAGAAGCTACAAGCTTGTCTACTTCTGGTGGCACCTGTACAAACAGTAGTGGAAGTGACTCCTGCACTCCATGAACATCTGGGTTTCCAGCCACATCTTGATGGCAGCTCCACTAGTGTTAGGGCCAACCACATAGGTCACTGGTTAGCACCATAAGCTTGTACTTTCAGTAATATAAGCAGTGAATTTGGGCCCATAGGCTCCATCCCAGAGGCAGTAGCAAGGTCTTAGTCTCCGAGTAACATCTATTTCTTATTTTGCTATTCCAGCTCTTCCCAAAATGTTGTAACTAATACCTTGAACTAAATTCCTCTCATCTTAAAAATCTAGAGCGATTCCTGTTTTCCTGATAGGACATAGACAGATAAACTCATCACCACCACAACCATTTGTCCACCAACTCACCGATACTATCACATATACTTCCTAAGCATCTCTAGAATCTACCTGTCCTCCATCTCAACTGCCGTTCCCATACACTTGGTCTGAAGTGTATTTTCTGGACTATTGCTAGAGCAATTCAAATGGCTTTCTCTAAGTGCTGGTTTCTCTCTCTTTCTCTCCTCCCACCTATCTTTACAATTTTTTTTATTAATCTAAAACTGTTACAAGACATAAAAGTTAATTTATAAGTTGAAAAAAAAGATTTTTTTTTCAGATAAACATATGCTGGCAGGAGACTCATACTTCATGAAATGTTAAAGTAAGTCTTTCAGGTGAAAGGAAGGTGGTACCAAATAGAAATATGGATCAACACACAAAAAAATAAACAGTTTCAGAAGTGGAAACTACATGGATAAATAAATAAGATTTTTCTTGTTATTTAAGTATCTTTAAAAAATAAGTAGCTCTTTACATGAAAATTAATAATAATGCAATGTAAGTTTTATAGCATGTATAGAAATAGAATGTATGGTAATGACAGCACAATGACTGAGAAAGGAGAAATGAGAGTAAAATTACTCAAAATTATTTTATGCTACTTGAGGTGGTGTAATATTACTTGAAGGCAGATAACAATGTTTAAAATGCACCATAAATTCTAAAGCAATCATTAAAATAAGACAATTATAGTTAATAAACCAACAAAAGAGATTTTAAAAATCATAAAAACTACTAAATACAAAACTACCTCAAAAAAAAAAAAGAATAAATGAAATCAATAGAAAACAACTAGCAAGATGGTATATATTTATACT
Source organism: Camelus bactrianus (assembly GCF_048773025.1). Classification (NCBI taxonomy): domain Eukaryota; kingdom Metazoa; phylum Chordata; class Mammalia; order Artiodactyla; family Camelidae; genus Camelus; species Camelus bactrianus. Next base: position 74,069,317 of record NC_133547.1, read on the forward strand.
AACTGTGTCAATAATTATATTAAATATAAATGGTTTAAACACTCTAATTAAAAGGCAGAGATTGTCAGGTTGGATAAACAAGCAAGAACCCAACTGTATGCTGCCTATGATAAATGCACTTTAAGTATAGACATAAATAGGTTAAAAGCAAAAAGATTGGAAAAATATGCTATGCTAATACTTATCAAAAGAAAGCTGGAGTAGTTATGTTAACACAAGACAAAGTAGATTTCAGAGCAAAGACTATTACCAAACACAAAGAAAGTAACTTTGTAATGATCAAAGGGTAATTTCACCAGGAGGACTTCACAATCCTGATGGGCCAGCTGCACACATTTGGTAGTAGAGGTTCAAAATAGATGAAACAAAAACTGATAAAACTGTGAAAAGAAATAGAGATATCTACAATAACATTTGGAGATTTCACTAACTTTTAATAATTGGTACAATAAATAGAAAGAAAATCAGTAGGGGCATAAAAGACTTTAAACAGTACCATTACTCAACTTGATCTAATTGACATTTATAGAAAACTATACAACAAAAGCAAAATTCACATTTTGTTCTAGGGTACATGCAACAGTTAGCAAAACAAACCATGTTCTCCCAAACTGACTGACTTACAGATTGGCACAGAAACTCTGAATGTTTGTCCCTTTGTGTCTTTTCACATGGTGTTCCCTTGGCATGAAATACCCTTCCCTGATTACCCATCCTCACCTACCTGGCTAACTCCTGTTCATCTTTCAAAACGGCACAGCTGTTACCTCCTTTGTATAGCCTTCCTCAACTACCCTGAAGAAATTCCTTTCTCTTCTGCATGGCCGTAATACTTTGTACACACATTCATCCTTGCTTGTATCATAGTATGTGAAATTATATGTCTAGTTTTTTTGCTTCTCCCACTATACTATAAAGACAAGATTTAGGATGAAAATTACATTATTATAATTAATAGCATTTGCTATAATTTACTTATTAACTATAGCTATTGTTTATTGAATACCTAATATGTGCCAAACACAAATATATAGTGTGTTTTTTTAATGTAGAAGCAATTTTAAGTTACATTTATTTAATAATTGTTATGTGTTGGACTTTGGGATACTATATAGAAAATGCCTCCCCAAAAGGAGGTCCTAAGGATATGATGATGTGACTCTGCTAAATGACCTTTATTTAGGAGACCCAGAAATCATAGTAGTTTTCCAAATCAAACCAGTCGGTGTAAGGATGGCATCTGTTCCCACAAACTAAGGAAATCGCCTGAGTATTAGGAAATTTATAGCTGTTTACTCTCTTTCCTCAACTTTTACTTCCAATAACTCTACAAGTTAGGGATGTTGCCTATGTGTTTGAGTGGCCCCAATCAGAACTGTCCTTCAGTGAGGGAGCTAATGAAGCAAGAACCATCCTCTGACCTCTTGTGCCATCAATGAGAATAAATTACCCCATTCAACGGGGAAGAATATTTTTCATTGATTCTTGCAGCTATCCAATAATCTGGATTGCCTCTTGCACTTAATCTTTCACTTCAGAAGGAGAAAGTGTCCTCACAAAGGGACACCCATTGTGCATCTCAAAAACTTTGCATTTGATTTATCTGTGGCAAGCCAAGGAGAAAAACCAGATTTTTCATCAAGCATGCCCTTAAATTGTCTGAATCCTTGTCAACAGCATCATTCTCACAAGGAAAAAGCAGTGATTTGATATAGAGCGCAGGGCTGGACGCTTAGTAACATGATCCTAATGTCCTTTTTGGCTTGACTAGGTGGATCAAAAAGTTTGATTCACTTTTCTTGCTGTGAAAGTCCTGTATTATCAGACTAGAAATGAAAACTATTTTTCTTCCTCAGTCAGGGAAAAAGAATAACATTTGCCAAGTCATTATATATAACAGATTGTAGCAGGAAGGTGCTTAGGGAAATGCCCAAGGAGGGCAGTTACCACAGAACACCAAGATGGCAAAACTTAATTGGTATGGCAAGGGAAATTTTTGCCATGTCTTCTCTGATGATGACACCGTGAGGATTTGCCGCTTAGACAGCTGGCAAAATGACTGACATGTACGTTGACATCATGGAAGTCTGGAGAATATTAATACCTGCTGCTTGGAGCTGAGTTTCTACTTCAGTTAGGTTCCTGTGTGGCAAGACCTTATGAAAAGCTCTTCCCTTTGTAAATTCATGACCCTTGAGGCAATTATATATGATGGTTCCAGGGACGAGTTCTAGCACATGGAGCATTGAATCCTTAAACCAAAAGCCCATGGCAGGAATGAAAACAAGCCTAATGTATATAAATCAAGGTCAAGGATGACAAAGGTCAAGCTAGTCGTTTCCTTCTTGGCTTTTCCTCCATAGGACAGACTGGATAGGTCCCTTCAACTAATTAAATTGTGTTTATTAGATGATAATTAGATTGTTTTCCCATTTAGAATTCCAACTAGAATTCCGTGTTCTAGTTAACCATTGTCATCTTATCATGAGTAAGTGTGTCTTCCCTCCCTCCCTCCTTTCTTTCCTCCCTCTCCAAGACCTTTATGGCTTGCAGGTCACAAGCCCACTATCTTCATGGACTAAAACTGGGAATGAAGAAGCTCCAAGTTCTGTTAGTCAAAAGGAAACTGACTTTATTTACACAAGCCTTTATTTCAAATAAGACTCATAATTTTACATGAGACTTTGAGATTCCAGAGGACAAGCACGTCGGCATTTTTGCTTGCTAACACCTAGCACAACCCCTGGCACACAGTAGATGCTTAATAAACATTTCTTAAGTAACTCTGCACTTACCTTACCTCAGGATATTCCCTGAGACATAAAATATATGAAATCACTTTAGAAATTTAAGAACAATGAACACAAAAACAGTCATTTTCAATATCTGCAGCTAAAGATCTGAGTCTTCATAGCAAAGGAAAGAAATTCTAAAGGCCTTAATAGATCAGAAAATGTTAGAAGTAGAAGGATCCATTAAAAAAAGAAAAAAATCCACTTTTTTCCTAGCTCCTGATTATCTGGAGAGATAAGAAAACCAAGGCTTGAGGAAATGTATTGTTGTTACCAGTAACACCTAATATTTATCAAGTACATTTTATGTCACAGTGCTGTTCTGAGTACTTCACAGGAGTCATCTCATTTAAAACTCACAGCAACCCCATAAGGTGGACACTATTATTACCATCCTATTTAACAGAGAAATCACAGAGAAGTTAAGAAATTTGACTAAGGTTACCCAACTAGTAAGAGGTCCAGCCAGGATGCATATTTTAATCAGAAAGAGATGGAAGTATGCCCCCAAGTAAGAGTCATGTTTACATACATTTTGGTCAAATATAATTATTTATTGGAGCTAGGTTTTCTAAATCAACATAATTAGGGTCTATCTGTAATGGCAGAGTTATTCAGTTCCTACAAGTATCTCAGAATTAGGACCCCAAGCAAAATTCCAACCGCATCAGTCATTAGAATCAATTCTTTTGTTTTCCTGAGAAAGAGATATTTTCACAAATGTCACTTTCAGAGCCCAGTTTTTGACACTAGCTTTAAAAATCAGTGACATCTTTTCACTATATGTTGATTCCAGATGCCATTGAAGTAGAAGTCTCTCTTCTCCCCAGCCTCAGAGTTAAATCTGAATGAAATTCCCAGGCAATTGATGTAACTATTTGAACCTCAATTTCCTTATCTGTAAAATGGGTATAAACACACACATGCCTGTAAGGTGGGATTTAGTCCTCCAGGTTGCCATGAAGATGCAGTAAGATAACGTAAAAGCCTGTAGATGGTATCTATCACAAAGAACTCAAAGGATGTCCCTGAATCTCTCTTGCAAAGCATTCAGAGTTACTCGGACAAGGCTTGAGCTTACCATATCCCTTTTCCAGACAGAGAAAAGATTCAGTATTTTAAGAAAATACTCACTGTTTTAAGTACTTTGAAATCTGAAGCAGTATAAAATTGGAAATTATTGCATACATTTACCTATTTATGATAAGTGTCCAATGGCAACTACCTGAATATCTGTTTGTGTGGTTTCAGGCATATCTTGGATGACTATTCCAAGTGCATTTATTTTAAACCATACTAAAATGCAGGTATTCACTCACTGAGGCCGCACTCCCCCACAATCCATTCAGATTAGGGAGGTTTTAGAACAAATCAAATCATCCTGAGGAGTCCATCGCCATCCACCCCGCACACACACACACAGCAGCTGCCGTGTTGTTGACACGAGCCCGGTGATGTGCTCACAGAGCACGAGCCATCAAAACGTGCCATCTTGGCTTTCAGGGACCTTATGGTCTAAGACAAACACGCTGACATCTCATGGCAAGAAGTTTAAGAACAAATCAGAGCATAAACACAGTGAGAATATGTGAGAGACATCGCTGATTCTCATTTTTAGAGCAGTTGTTTTCCTAAGTTATAATGCAAAGATTTCAAAGTTCAGATAGAATAGAAACAGAGAGGCAGGATCTGAAAGTCTTCTTCTATAACCAGTGACTACAGGCTGTTCTCATACATGTGTGTGCATTTGTATATGTGTGTGCTTATTTGCGTGTGTCTACGCATATATATAGCCGATATGTATGGATATAGTGAATATATATACACACATATAAACACAAACGTATTTTTGTTTTTTTAAATAAAAGCTAAATCGGGCTATACAAACTGTCCTGTAGCTTGCATTTGTCACTTTGCAAGACTGTATCTTGCTCTTGTTTATGGGGATCTTTGGAAAGAAGATGGCAATTGATGTGTAAGTTAGGTTATCATTAATGAGTTAGTTGTACAAGAAGGGTGTAGGTGAGGGGGAAAGAGTTTGAGATGGAGAAAGCAGGCAGAGAATAAAAACAGTTTTTCAGAAGAAAAGACAGATAAAGTTCAGGGGACTGAATAACAGTCTTCAAAACAGTAAGTCAGTCCCATGCCCACAACCAGAATCCAAAGCTGCACTAACTAGTTTCAAACAGTGTCAGAGGTTTCACATATGAGCTTTGACCTCACCAAGGAAGCAACTAGGTGGCAAAGGATGGGTCCCCTCCTTCTAACATCTCCCGACCGGGACCACCACTCCAGCAAAAAAATCAGTCAGAGTGGAAGGGAATGGGGACAGAGGGGGAAGAAACTTGCCATTTCTTCTCAGTGAACACGGTGGAAATGGGTTAAGTTAGCTCAGAAAAGACTCAAGTCCCTTCTGCACTAATTGTGTTTCAGTCTCGAGAAGGAGATGGGATTTTGCGGCTCTCTGTTGGCTTCCATGATTAGCTGAAAAAGAGCCAGAGAATTTTTTTAATAGAGGCTCTTCTGTAAAGAAAGCGGGGAAACAATAGCTAGCTGTCACAGCCAGCTGATATCTGCCTTTGATCAGCCAAATGAATGTTGCAGGCATTTCTTATAGAAAGGAGATTGCTTATCGATCTATATCAAAATATGCATGCTAATCCCCGGCAGCAGAGAGTATTTTCAAGTGGAGTTAATAATCTGATTGCTGCCCTGTCTGGAGCAATTCTCTGAACTCGGAGCTCTAATCAGTCCAGGGTCTTGCAGTCAAATGTACTTTGCTGTTTAAATTTGGATCTGTGACATTGATTGAGGAGCCCTTGTAAAGGTGTTGACAAATCAAATTGTTTGTTCCAGTAGTGTTTTGCCAGAGATCAAGTCCAAAGTAATACGCAGTGAATTTGTTCATTACTAGTAGGGTGAAAGGAATGATAAAATTCACCTGCATCATTATCACAGACACAAGCCCAATAAAAGATATGTTCTGTCTGAAGAAAATGCAGTTTGGGGGGTGCTCCGGTGAGTTATACAAGGTGGGGGGTTGCCATTTCCAAACCTGGAGGATATTAGATATGTTTTAAGAAAGATAGGCAAATAAATTTATTCCATGTTTGAGATCAGAGGACTTTATTCAGTTGGCAAAAAAAACAAAAAAGATGGACAGATAGATGTCTTGCATTATTGGAAGAAGCCCTTAGCCACCCAGACCTGTGTAGGATAAGAGGGAAAAGAGGAAGTGACAAAGGGAAAGCAACTCGGTCCTCAAGGTTGGCCCCTGCTCAAGGTGAGGACTGGTGGACCATCTTTACTTGTTCCCAACAAGGACCAGGGCCAGCAGGACTGAAAGGAGATTTGATAAATCTGTAGGTCCTAATAACCCCACTATCTGCTCTGAGGCTGACTTGACGGGTGCTCTAAGGATGGATGGAGCACAGGAGACTGTCTGAGGATGTGTTCTTCCAGAAGCACACCCTCAGACTAGAATGTGAGTGCAAGTAAGTCGTATGTTTTGGAGGTGATTTCAGGAAGCATGGGTGGGGGAATAGGGAGGTGAGATGCTGAAGGGAAGATATTCAAAACAGGCTGCATTTTAATGAGCTGGTCACTACCATGGGCACTAGGGATGAGCACTGCTGGGGTCTCTGAAATAGCAGAAAAGTGAGGAAGAGAGAGACGCTGACTCTGTGGGAAGCAGCTCCTTGTGGGAGCTGAGGCAGAGGATATGGACACGCTCCTCCTGGAGGAAGTACTGGGGCTGTGATCACTACATTGGACTGGACATTTGAATTGCTGAAATGCGACTGCTTTTGTTAGGAGACGCTATTTGGGGTGAGGAAAGAACTAGCCTACAGACTGGGCTTGTGGGAGCAGATGGGTGTGGTTTTATATGCTACCTTTTCACATCGCTTTGCCACAATCAATAACAAAACCATTAATAACAATATTATCTGCTAATGTTTACTGCCTAATTTTCACCTGTCAAGGACTTTTTTCTATGTTTAAATACACTATCTTTGTGTTTTTTAATCTGCAGATTGTGAGCCTTGAATGGATCTAAAATGAATTACTGGGTTGTCTGTGAAACAGAAGAGAACAAAACAGAATAGACTAGAATAGATTATATTAGAGTGAAAAATATCAAAGTGTATTGTCCATTGCAAGGATTAGTTTTGCTAAGGAAAGCTCTATTTCAATTTCATGTGTGTGTGTGTGTGTGTGTGTGTGTTTGTATGTGTGTATGTGCACATGGATGAACCTTAAGTCACAGTGTAAAATATATTTCCTATATATTAAGTCAAGGTCACTTAGAGGGAAACTGAGTTTTCTTATTAAATCCTGTAAATATGCTATGAGCTTGATGTTCTTAACCCCATTTTACAGGTGAGAAAACTGAGATTCCATGATGTTAAATAACCTACACAAGTTCACACATCAAGAAAGTGGCAGGGCCAGGGTTTAAACTCATCCACAGAACGTTTGCTGTCCCCCATGGCAACAATAACTCAGTCAACTCTTTACAGCAAAGAAAATGTAAACCCTATAACTTTCACAGAGAGCCTGCATTGGGAAGCCTCTGGGACCATCTGTTCCTCCAGAAGGCTTGCAATTGTTCTTTTCATGTTTGTAAGTAGAGTTTGGTAACAAAGCCCATTTAACATCAAACTGGAAGACAACAGAGCGTTCTTTGGCCTTGTAGCAGTGCTGATATCGCCTGAATTTATAACATGGCGAATGGTTAGGCAGATGGCATTTAATAGGTTCCCAGACATAAACATGAGGCTTAAGTTGTATGTGGTATATGTTCCTGAGCTTCCATAAACTCCGTAGGGGATAAGTCTATCTCTACCCTCTTCCTTTCCCCCACAACATGAGCGTGTTAACCATTCAGAGACATGGGAAGGACGTACAGAAATGGTCCCACTCATAAGAAGAGTTACAGAGTGACTGGTGTGATAGGCTTTCCAACTCATCCCAACAGCACCAGCCTTGGCTGAAACAGTTCATGGTAGTCACTAACGGCAAAAGGCAAGACAACTGACGTTTGTTAGAAGGACCTTGGTCTTAACAGTATAAGATATCTCTCTCACAAGTCATGTCACTCTATTTTTTAATCAATAAAGCTTTTTTTTAGTATAGTTTTAGATTTATAGAAAAAAATGAGCAGATAGTATAGGCTGTTTCCATATTCACACACACACACACACAGTTTCCCCTATTAGCAACATCTGACATCGATGTGGTATGTTTGGACAATTAATGAACCAATAGCAATTTTTTATTATTATTATTATTATTATTATTATTATTATTAATATTATTACTACTATTATTGTTAACTGAAGTCCATAGTTTATTTTGACTTCCCTAGTTTTTACCTGATGCTCTTTTTCTGTTTCAGAATTCCACCCAGGATCCCATTTGGTTGTCATATCTCCTTAGACTCCTCCTGGCTGTGACAGTTTTTTTTTTCAGATTTTCCTTCTTTTTCTTGATTTTAACAGTTTTGAGGAACACTAGTCAGATGTATTGTAGGATGTCCCTTGATTGGAATTTGTCTGATGTTTTTCTCATGATCTGATTGGGGTCCTGGGTTTGTGGGAGGAAGATCACAGAGGTGAAGTGTCATTCTACTCACATCATATGAAGGATACATACCGTCAACACACGACTTACTGCTCTTAATTTTGACCTTGGTCACCTGGCTCAGGCAGTGCTTGTCAGGTTTCTCTACTATAAAGCTACTCTTTCCCTCTCTTTCTATACTGTCCTCTCTGGAAGGAAGTGTGTAGTCCCCACTTAAGGACTGGGGAGCTATGTCTTCCTCTCCTTGAGGACAAAGTGTCCACATAATTTATTTGGAATCTTTCTGCATAGCAGATCTGGCTCTTCTCCATTTATTAATTTACTCAATATTTATTTATATCAGTACGAACTCATGGGTATTTATTTTCCACTTTGGGTTGTAATACGATACTACTTTCTATTTTTGCTGAAATTCTTTCATCGGGCACTCTTTCAATCGGCTCCTGTGCCCTTTTAACACGTATCCATCAGTGTGTTGTGTTTTTTCGTTGTTGTCACTCGTTTTTTTTTTTTTTTTTTTTTTTTAGCACTTCCTTACTTTCTGGGTGTACAAGTTGCTCTAGGCTCATCTTGTTTATCCCCCCACCCCCCACCCCTAGTCCAAGAATCAGCTATTGCTTTAAGAAGCCTTGGTTACTTTAATTGGAAGATGGTATTAGAAACCAAGATCTGGACACTGGCGGGGTTTGTCACTCCTGAGGTATCATTGAAACATCTAAGCTCACAGGGTAAAGAAATACATGTGTATACTAACCCATGTGTATACACATATCTATAAAACCTCTGTTTGTAATAATCTCTATCTGTTTTAAGATAAACATGAGTTCTTACTGGTATCTCTAACTCTGATCCATTACCATATGGATCTCGTCCCCTTACTTATGTAAATTCCCACCATGACATCAAGAAACCTACCTCCCACCATCCATTTAATGTATTGTTCCATCCCAATATACTTGTATAGCATCATCAGAACTGTTAACCTGTACCCGCATCAGAAACAACTTTATCAGTGAGAGTACAGGGCTCATGTGAAGTTCCTTTTGCTTTTAGTCTTGCAGACTCCATTTTTAAAGTTACTTAGGTCAATACATTTTCCCCCATTCCCTTCAGTGACGTTGTTTCACACATTTGTAATGCAGGAAGATTCTCTTATTATAGTCTGAATTCTTTCCTGGGATCCCCTGGCATTCTAAATCATTACTTTTTAAACTTTCATACATTAAGATTGACCCCGTGCACTATAAAGTTGTACGGGTTTTTACAAATGCATAATGTCATATATCCATCATCACAGTGTCATACAGAATATTTTCACTACCCTAAAAATCCCCTCTGCCTCATCTATTCATTCTTCTTTCCTCCCCTCCAAACTCCTGGCAATCATTGACCTTTTTAATATCTCTGTTATTTTACCTTTTCCAGAATGACATATAATTGGAATCACATAGAATATAGCCTTTTCAGAATGGCTTCTTTCACTAAGCAATAAACATTAAAGTTTTTTCCATGTCTTTATGCGGCTTGATAGCTCATTTCTTTTTATCATTGGAAAATATTCTATTGTATGAGTGTACCACAATTTATTTCAGTCAATTTCTTGCAGTTTTAGGTGAATAATCAAAATAAAGCTGCCTAAACATTCATGTGCACATTTTGATGGACAAAAGTTTTCAGTTCAATTGAGTAAATACCTAGGAGTGCCACTGCTGTGTCATATGATAAGATACGCTTAGCTTGGTAAGAAACTGCCTAATTGCTTCCTAAAATAACTGTCATTTTGCATTCCAACTAGCAGTGAATGAGAGTTTCTATTACTCCACATCCTCACCAGCATTTGGTGTTTTCAGTGTTTTGAATTTTAGCCATTCTAATAGTATAGTGGCATCTTGTTGTTTCAATGTGCAGTTCCCTAATGAAAAGTGATGTTGAACATCTTGTCATATGTCTATTAGTCATCTGGGTATCTTTTTAAGTGAAGTGTCCTTTCAGATCTTTCCTCTGTTTTTAACTGGGCTGTATGTTCATTTTATTGTTGAGTTTTAAGAGTTCTTTGTATATTTTAGGATACCAGTTCTTCATAAAATACATGTTTTACAGAAATTTTCTCCCAATCTGTGGTTTGCCTTTTTATTTTCCTAACAGTCTTTTCTGCAAAGCAGAAGGTTTTAACTTTAATAAAGAACAGCTTATTAATCTTTTCTTTGATAAATTGTGCTTTTGGTGCTGTTTCCAAAGCTTGTCACCAAATCTAAGGTGATTTGGATTTTCTCCTATGTTATCTTCTAAACGTTTTATATTTCCAAATTTTTCATTTAGATCTGTGATCCATTTTGAGTTAATTTTTGTGAAAAGCATAAGGTCTGTGTTTAAATTCACTTTTTGCTTATGGAAGTCAAAACGTTTCCAAGCACTGTGTGTCGGGATGACTACCCTCTCTCCTCTTTCCTTTGAATTGCCTTTGCTCTTTGTCAGAGCTTAGATGACTGTATTTGTGTGGGTCTATTTCTGGCCTCTCTGGTCTGTTCCATCTATTTATGTGTCTATTCTTTTTCTAACACCATGTTGCCTTGGTTACTGTAGGTTTATGGTAAGTCTTGAAGTTGAGTACTATCAGTCCTTCAGCTTTGTTTTTCATTTTCAGCATTACATTGGCTATTCTGAGTCTTCGCTTTTGTATATAAACTTTAGAATCTGTCTCTATCCACAAAATAGTGTACTGGTACTTTGGGATTGTGTTGAATCTATAGATCAAGTTAGGAAGAACTGACATCTTAACGACATGAGACATGACATCTATTGAGTTTTCTAACAGGTATTTTTCTTACTAGCTATACTAGGGCATAATTGATATAAACTAAGCTCCTCACATTTAAAGTGCACATTGTGATAAATTCTGATGTATGTAGCACTCCTGAAGCTATCACCACACTCAATAGAATAAACAAATTCATCACCCCCAAAAGTTTCCTCATGTCTCTTTGTAATCCTTTTTTTTTCTCACTCCCCAGCCCCAATCACCAATATGATTTCTATTACTACATATTAGTCTGCATTCCTTATAGTTTGATATAAACGGAATAATGCAACATGGATTCTTTTTGGCCTGATTTACTTATTTCACTCAGTATTATTATGAGATTTGTAAATGTTGTAGTACATGTCTCTAGACTATTTCTGTCACAAGTAATATCCAATTGTGTAGACAGACCACAATTTGTTAATTCATTCATCTGATGATGAACATTGGATTGTTTCCAGCTTTTGGCTAGTCCTAACAGCAGCTATGAACATTTGTGGACAAGTATTTGTGTAGACACGTGCTTCCATATTTCTTGGGTAAATGCCTGGGAATAGAATGACTGGGTCGTCTGATAAGCATCATTTTACCTTTTTAAAATAACTGCCACCCCACACTCCTTACTACACTCATTTGTTACAACCCAATTCCAAGGAGCATTGTGAGCTGTTAAAAATAGACGTCTTCAAGCTGTTCTTTGACAGACGGAGGAAGTACTATGACACCAGTTAGAAATACTGGCTTCAGAGGTTTGAGAAAGTTCAGCCCAAGCCAGACACTTCTTCCACCCAAGTCTTCTCTACTCTTAGTCGGAGACATTTGTTATTACTTTATGGACAGAAAGGTTTTCTCTCTCCCATGTGGTTCTGCTCCCTCCCTTCATAATTTTGCCATAGGTTCAAAGTCTCAAAGTTTTTTAGATTCATTCTTTTCTATTTTCAGTGGCATGCCACCTAAAATGTTTCTCTGGAGAATGCCTTTGGGAAACCTTTCAAATCTTGTTCTCTCTTCCTGAAGACATGAGTTATATTCTCTTTAAGGAAAAAAAAAATGTGTCCTCTTCTTGTTTATTTCTTCTTCTACAGAGTTCTGGGCCCCTTGGTTCTTCTTTTTGAAGCTGATCCCTCTCTCTCTTGCTTCTTGGACTAAGAATTTTGTTGAAGACTTCTTTTCCCTTTAAGCCACTACCACCAGAGTTTACAGATAATGTTTCTGTTTCATTTTTGGTTAGTTCCTAGAATTGTTTTTTAGCCTAGGGAATATTTATTTATCACCACCAACAATTTATCACCATTTAAGACCCCCACACCCTGCTCTCTCCCCCACCTCCATCTACCACTTCTTTACAATGTAATTTTGCATAGATGCCTTGAGCTGTCAAGGCAGAATGCACCTACTCAGCATTTTGTGACGATTGAGGTCTGTTTTAAGACCTGAAGGGGAAAAATACAAGACAATTTAATGTCTGGGCTCACGGGTTTGAGATTTAAGGGGAGCATCAGAACTCACTTTCATGAAACAACTTATATGCACAAAAGAGTAAGGCGTTGTGCAGTGAAGCTGGGGCTTGGATATATGTTCAGGATTTGGGGGTGACCTGAGCCATAAAGAGAAGTTAAAGGGACAGAGAAGTCGAGAAGTTCATTTCAGCCCTGGAGGAAAGATCAATTTAATATTCATCACGTGCCTATTCTAATTAGGGTACCTTGCACCTACAGGTTGCAGTAAAGGGACATACCAAGCTGGTTTGTCTGGGACTGAGAGTTTCCTGGGACATGGGATTTTCCATGCAAACACCAGGAAAGTGCTAGGCAAACCTGGATGATGAGTCACCCTATGGGGTGGCCTCTGTCCTCGTGGGGCTTTGAGTCTATGGTAGGCCACAGTTAGGCAAGAATCATGAGAGGTGTTGCGGAAGGCTGAACAACGGCCCCTCACATGCCTCCACCTCATTCCTGGAACCTGTGAATGATACCCTGTATGCCAAAAGCAACTTTTCAGATGTTATTCAGTTAAGAGTCTTATCTTGGATTATCCGGGTAGCCCCAGTGCCATCACAAAGTTCCTCACAATAGGGATGCAGGGAAGTCAGCATCCGAGGAGGAGATGACGTGACAGTGGATGCTGACAGCAGAGTGTTGCATTTAGAAAATGAAGGACACGTCCACGGCCAGGGAATGCAGGCACCACTAGAAGCTGAAAAAAGGCAAGGAGATGAATTCTCTCCTGGAACCTCCAGAAGGAACCAGCCTGCTGATGCCTTGACTTTAGCCCCATGAGACAGATTTCAGACTTCCGACCTCCAGAACCGTAAGAGAATGAATGTGTGTTGTTCTAAGCCACTGGGTTTGTGGTGATTTGTTACAGCAAAAATAGGAAACTAACACAGGTGTACATCAAGAAAAGGAAGGCCAAGGTGACGGACTCCTATAATAACAGCTCCCCTGTGATAGTTAATTTTATATGTCAACTTGCCCAGCCATGGGGTGCCCACTTAAACATTGTTTCTGGGGGCATCTTTTAGTGTGTTTCCCTATGGAATTAGCATTTGAATTGATGGACTCAGTAAAGTAGATGGCCCTCCCCGTGTGTGATGTGTGTAGCCACTATTCAATCTGTTAAGGGCCTGTATAGAGCAAAAAGCTGAGGAACAGAGCATCCATTCCCTTCCTGCCTGCCTGACTGAGTGGGGACATGGGTCCGTTCCTGCCCTGGGCCTGGGATTGACACCATCATCAGCTCCCTGGTCCTCAGACTTTAAGATTCAAACTGAATTACATGACCGGCCTCACTGGGTCTCCCAGTCTCTCTCCTAGTCTCTAGTGTGCAGATGGCGATTGTGGGACTTCTCAGGCTCCAAGGTCATGTGAGTCAATTCCTCATAATTAATTAATCTTAGATAGGTAGATAGATAGATAGATAGATCTCTTACTGGTTCTCTTTATGTGTGTGTATGTATGTATGTATTTATATTCTGTTTCTCTGAAGAACCCAGACTAATATACCCACCTAGCCCAGAAGAGGTCAGAATAAAAGGTATAGTGGTTAAGCACTTATCTCCAGAGGGGGAAAAACTCACACCCTGGAAAACACAATGATAATCTATTTTGGTGTGTGAAGAAGATAAGAGTATTTCCATTTTTTTCCCTCTATCTCATTATTTTTATATTATTATTGGGGGCACGTTATATAAAGTAGATATGATAGTCATACTTGCATATAACATATGAATTAATAAACATATTGTTGGAAGTGACTCTTTCTTCATAACGGGGTGTGCAATAACAAAGTTTGATGGTCACAAATCTCTGAAGTTAGGCTTGGGTCAACTCAGAGCCACTCCTACTTGCCCCTCCTCTCCCATCCTCCACATGTCCATCTGTGGAATGGGATGATGATAATGATACTAGTACTTTAACTCACGGAGCTGGAGGAGACTTGGAATTGATACCGCATGTGAGAGCTGGGCTGAGGGTGAGGTAAGGGGGTGCCCCCTCTCAGAGTGTGTAATATGGGGTCAGCGCCTGACCTTCCCCTCCCTGGGACCTACTTTGTCTCATTCTACTGCATTTGAGCACTTGGCACATACAAAGCACAGAGATCGCTTGGTTCCTGGTGGCTGTCAGACTTGATATTCACTGTCTAAGCCCAGCCCCAGACTGTGAACCCTTAACCAAGACACTCTTGCAGGAAGCCACAGATAGTGAGTTCGTCACATTCCTGATCCCGGATGTTTGGAGAGGAGTTGGGTTGGCCTTTGTGGAGTGAAGTCTCAACCCCCATCAAGCCTCGCCCTGGAGGCCGGCTCTCCCCACATCAGGCACACTCTTAAACATCTGTCTGTGGCGTGATTTATTCTATTTTAAAATGAGGTTTTCAAACAACTCACTATCTTAATTTTAGCAGTTCAGCTCCTTTGTATGCTAACAATACCAAACATGCAAATGAGCTACCACTTTGCTTTCTAGCAAAAATGTTTCTGTGCAAACACTTGATTTTATAACGCACTTTGCAGCTTTCTCCTATAATTAGTTGTTAAATCTATATTTGACTTTGTCTAAGTGGTTGCATTGCAAGGCTGTTCTTCTCGCCTCTCGCTTCGGCTAGTTCATCTTGCCCCTGCCCATGTATCTGTCTGCACAGGGTATGGCTTCCTGGATAGTTTTTAGACTGAAGGCAAAAACCAGAAAATATGACAGAAGTCAGTGTCTGCTTGCACCCAGAGACCCCAAAGGCTGCAGGTTGGGTCAGGTTCGCACCACATGTCTCTCATCCTCTTTGGATCAGCAGATTAGCCATGGCCTGTTCATCTCCCGGTGAGAGCAGAAGTACAAGAGGGCAAGGTTAACCAGGCAGCTCACACCTAGCCTCTGCCTGCATCACGCCTTCCAGCACCCAAAACCAAGGGCCCGGAAGTGTATTCCCCCCACCAGGGGGCCAAAGCAGGCCACGTGGCCAAGCTCAGTAGCAGTGGGTGGGGAAGTATATTCCTTCTGTGGCAGTGAGGGTGGGAAGGGGGTGAATTTCTTTGAATGATAATCTGATCTACCATAGGTATCAAAAGAACCCTCTAGGAAGAAACAGACTCACAGACATAGAGAACAAACTTATGGTTACCAGGGGGTAAAGAAGATAGGACAGGATAAATTGGGAATTCAAAAATTGCACCTCTTGGGGAGTGATGGAAATGTTAGCTATCTTGACTGTGATACTGGTTTCACTGGTGTGCACATCTGTCAAGTTCATCAAATTGTACACTTGAAATATGTGTAGTTTACTGTACAGGAACCATGCCACAATAAAGGTGTTAAAATGCATAAAATAAAATAAAATAAAATAAATTAAATAAAATAACAAAAAAAAGAACCCTGTTGGAGAATCTTAGAGCTAAAAGGGTTGTTCATTCACACAGTAAAGATTTATTGAGATTTATAGCCGGTGTGATAGTGATTTAAAAGTTTAAACAAGAGATGACATGAACTCAGCTCTCTTGTGCTTACAGTCTAGACTAAAGAGGTCACTGAGGCCGACCCCAAACTCTCCAATCTCCTACAAACTGTGGGGCCCGAAGCACATTCAATTTTGGAGCCCTCATCTAGTAAAAGGATGCAAAGAACACAAACTTAGGCATGAAAGTAATGTTGATTTAAAATAAGAAAATAAATCATGACAAAATAGTAATTTTAAAAAGCTGACAATTTTTTTTTTTACAAACGTTTTCAGAAAAATACGAATATTTTAATTCATTAAGTCCTGGGACACCTCTATTATACTTTTTTTCCTACATCTTTGGCTGTACTCTCTTTGATTGCATCTTCCTATGATGATGGTTTTGTAATATTTTCTATGGCGAGAATAGAAAGATAATTCAGTCTTTCTTTTGGAATGGTTGATCAAAATACTAAAACATGATATTTGGGATGTGTAAAACATGCAACTTCACTGATAGATATACTTACTGAAAGATACAGGTTTGTACTCTCCAAATTCAATATTTCTCATAAATTATATTTCAAGAGATGCTCATGTAAATTGTGGTGGGTTTATAATTATATTGTCAATAAAATGCTACTTTATTTAGTATATTCTGACAGGAAAGGGCTTCTATTTTGACTAGGAATTAATGGGAACAGAAATTTCTGCTTATAATTGTGAACATCTCATGACTGTAGAATTTTTCATAACCTAGCTTCTGGCTCGCTGTTTTTCAAACGTGTTTTCTTCTTTCCTCCTACTTCTGGGACCAGGTACCACAGGACACATTCCTATCTCATTACAGTGTCTGTCTGTCTTCGCACTGCTGTGTCGCGGTGCAGCGAGTTGGCCCAGGGGCAGGAGCTGTACTCCTGACCCCACACTTACACTGGGGCAGCCAGCAATAGCTTACTATCCATGGACACTGTGAACGACACAAATACATCTCACTAAATACAGGCTAGAAGTGTCCCCAACTCAGTGTCCTCTTGAGCAGCTCCTGAAAATGTCACAACCAGCCAACACACGGGATAAGTGTAACGGGGGGAAAGTTGGAACAGAAAGAGATGCAGTCTTACCGAAGTGGAGTCAAAATATCTAATTTTGCAAATTTTACAGAAATATGTTGTCTCAGTGTATTCAGGCTGCTATAACAAAATACCACATACCGAGTAGCTGGTAAACAGCAAACATTTATTTTTCACAGTTCTGGAGGCTGATCAAGATCCAAGATCAAGTTGCCAGCAGAGTCAATGTCTGATGAAGGCCCACTTCCTAGCCATCCTCTAGAGTAACCTCATGTGATAGGAGCTCTCTCATCCCTCCATTTTACAAGAGCACTAATCCCATTCATAACCTAGTCACCTACCATCGACTAATACCATCCCTTGGAGGTCAGGATTTCTCCGTGTGAATTTGAAGGGGACAGACATTCAATCTGCAGCACGTGTGATCACATAGCCCCACAGCTAAGCCTAAGAATTAAGCTTCTTAACTTCACGGGGAGTCCTTGAGGCCTCCCAACACAGATTTCCATCGTATGATAGCTTCATGCCCAGGGTGGTGTGGCTCCTTGAAGGAACTACTCCTGTGATACATCTTGGGAACTGCAAAAAGGGGACAGAGCCAGGTCTTTTTTCATTTTACGGGTTATATCATAAACTACCTGACATACTGGTCCCCTCCTCTCTCTGTCTCTCTGCCTCTCTCTCTCTACTTCTAACCACTGACCCTGTAATTTATTCTCCCTTTTGGCTTCCACTTGCCCTCCAGATTTGACTGCATAAACCACGGGCGCCCTGAAGAAAGCCTGCCCCAGCTTGCCCCAGCCCCAGGACCCTCCCAGCAGAGCACTCTCCCGGGGACAGTAGGAAGTTCTTTCTAGATAAGACACTAAATGCTCATATACATATGAGAAAATGCTCCAACTCACTGCTAATCAGGAAAATGCAGATTGGAAACCACAATGAGATATCATCTTGGTCTCATAATATTGGGAAAAATTAAAAAGATCAATAGCTTCAACAGGTGGCACC
The DNA here is from genome assembly GCF_048773025.1 of Camelus bactrianus. NCBI lineage: Eukaryota > Metazoa > Chordata > Mammalia > Artiodactyla > Camelidae > Camelus > Camelus bactrianus. Next base: position 74,087,502 of record NC_133547.1, read on the forward strand.
GTCCCTGGAAGATGGGTATCATGATAAAACGTTGCTCCAGAGGCCTTTATTGGTCTAGCTGTCAAAATGTATCATGTGCCTCCCTGCTAACTTTTGTATATTTCAAAGAGCCTATTTTACAGAAATGCACTCATTTGCTCAAAGATGTATTAGAGGGTTTTTTTTAATTGCAACATCAAAATAATGAAAAAATTGAGGCAATATAAATGTTCACCAATGAGAAACAGGTTAAATAAATTATAGCTCATGCACACTGTGAAATAGTCTGTAACTATTTAAAAAAATTTGTTGTTCTGACATAGAAATATCCTGAAGCCATATTAATATGTGAGAAAATCAAGTCAAAGCACCATGCATGCTGTATGGGCCCATTTTTCAAGGACTGAAAGACTTTGAACAAATCAAATAACCTCTTGGGATCTCAGTCTCTTCATCTGGAGAGAATCCCTCCCACTTCCCAGGTGCTGGCAAATTAAAAGCGACAATGGATATAAAAGAATCCCATAAACTGTAAAGTTCTATGTAATTAGGTAGATTTAAGCACGCCTAGCAAAGTGCCTGGCACATAGCAGGCATTCAAAAGGTAGTGGTGAAGTGAATGACTGAATCATTGAATGGGAGAATGAAGTCCTGGGTGGACTGGGTTAAACCAAAAGACGGTGCTGGCCTTGGAGTCACCGTTAATGCCAGAATCACACTGATGACCCTGGAGCAATAGGTGAAGTTCACCTCGATGGAATATTGTCCCGTTATTTACATGATCATCAGGGTGACATATTAAGTGAAGAGAACAGAGTGCCCATGTAGAATGCACCCTCCGACTCCAACGACAAGGAAATGAAATATTTTTAGAGATCAGTCCTGGGAGGCAAATGCAAAATTGAAAACAGTTGGTTTGTTTAGTGTGGTGATATTGTGGGTAAATGTTTTTTTTTTTTAACTTCTAGAACTGTTATAATGTTTCAGGCAGCATATACTTTATTTACTTACATTGCTTTAGGAAATTAGGAGATTTGAGGAAAACTGAAAGGGAAAGAGAAACTCACTCTCACAAGCCATCACCAAACCATAATCACTGTTAGTAGGTTGTGTCTTTCATTGAAGTCTTGCTACTTTTTATTTTTTTTATTTTGAGGACAGGTATTTTTCATATGTGAGTGTTACATGTGCCATTTCCCCACGCACAACAATAAAATGTTGATGAGCTTACGTTTTTGGTGAAAGGCTTGTGTTTTGGAGTCACTCAATTTGGATGCTGTTACTTACCAGGAGGTTTTAAGGAGGGAAAACCTGGTCAGACTTGTAAACTTAGGTGCATGCTCTACCTGCAGTGTCAGGCAGGGCTCGGGGATGAGGGCAGAGTGGAAACTTATTTGGGGCTTAATTTGTCGTCCTGTTCCTGGCAAGAAACGACCATAGCTTGAGCTAGTTGGTCCTTCAGCCATGAATTTCCCCTTCATCAGTAATCACATACCAGATCTCATTTTATTCCTGGTTGCCGCCCAGCTCTTTGCTCCTGATGCATCTAAAAATGCACCTTACTCCGCCTACCTGAGCATCTGCAGGTGTCCAATAAGTTGGATTGGGAAGGTCAGGAGGCAGATTTCTGCTGAGTCTGAGAAATGTATAGCATGCGACCATGGAAGAGAAGGCTGACCTGCAGGCCTGCAGCAAGCACCCTAGGTTTATATTCCAGACCACCAGCCACTATAATTATACATTAGCGGGCCTCCGAAAGGCACAATGTAGATGCTCGCAGCCAGGGTCCCTGCTATAAAGGCCCTGGTCTTGGTTGGTTATTAACTATACTGTACAAAGCCTCATAAACACCTTTTTACACATACAGTGCACCTTTCAATACAACAATCAAATGCTTTTCAACAAATTACAGTCTCCTAGAAAACGGACCCCTTGATTGCTTCCCAGAAAGAGGTGGAAGGAAACTTTAGACAGAACTTGTTGGAAGCCTGATGTTTAGAACCATGTTTGCTTTGGGCTGGAAATACCAGCCTGGACCTGAGTGGCTCTGGGGAAATCAGTGCCAATTAATCCAAACCTGGCCCAAGAAGAAATCAGACCACAGAAATAATTGAACCAACCCGATCTACTTTACAGACGAGCAGAATGAGCTCCGGAAAGAGCAGCCCCTGTCGCAGATGCCTGGGAACTCAGAGGTGGAACTGGGAACAAGTTTCAGAACCAGCTGCCGACACCCTCCGTGGGCACATCTCGCTGGTTACCTTGGTTGGTGCTCAGTCTGCCATCTTGTGAATAGAATGTTGAGTCTTTACTCTCAATACCTTCTTTTCATAATCCTTTCTCTGATGTCCACAATCAAGCCAATTATTTCTGCTCTTAGAAAAAAAGATTTATAGACTTCATAGACCAGTAAAATTCACAGACCCCAAGGTTGCAAACTGTATTTTGCCAAGTAAGAACGCTGGAGAAGAACAAGCTGACGTGACAATGACCCAAGAATGTACGCCATTGGCAATGACCAGCTTTTGTACAAGGAAAAAAACATTATCAAAAAGAGAAGGAAATAAAAAAGAGAGCGGGGAAGAGAGAGAGAAGAAAATATGGACGTTATAATTGGTCATTACCTGGAGTGGGTGGGGCTGTAGTCTGACTGCAAAAAAGCCCAAGGGAACTTTCTGGGAAGATGAAAATATTTTCTATCTTGATTGAGGTGGTGTTTATGTGAGTGTATTATCCATTTGACAAAAGTTATTGCTCTTTGCTAGAAGGCGTTCCTTCTGATAGAAAACCAAAAATAAAGCAAAATACAAGGGGCAAAACCCCATACCCTGATCAGGCCTGTCTTTCTTGGACCCAGACTTATCTCTGAGTTGAGAACTGGACCAAGGGACATGACAGAGGAAAATGCAAGTGTGGGTCCCTAATGTAGTTTCCCTGCTGTATCCTCCCCACCCACATTTCACTCAAGAGAATGCTGTACCAGAGGGTGTTTCTACTCAGCATCTCTGATGGAAATCAACCAAGGGCAGATTGGAGAAATACCTCTGTCTTTGAATTTGCCCTGAGGCCTTGGAAAAGCAGTGCAACCACTCTTGGCTTCAGAGTCCTCGTCTGACCATTGAGGAAGTCATCATCCTCTGGGGGTAAATGTGGGGCTCCCTGGACCATATCCTAGAGTTCGGGCGCCCACACAAGGTCAAGGCAAAGCCATCGAGGCTGGTTCTCTTAGTTCCAGCTTTTGCTCATTCACTAAGAAAACACAAAGCTTAAACGGAGGTGACTGAGTGCAGATCTAGGCATCAGAAAGACTTAGATATGAATTCTTCCTCTGACATTTATGAGCTGTGTGACGTGGTGCAATGAATATCACTCTGATGGGCCTGCATTTCCTCCGTGGTAAAAAGGGGACCATCCTAGTGACCTCACAGAAACACTGTGAGGATGGAATAAGGTAAGTGGCCAGCTCAGTGTCTGGCACCAAGTAGATTCTGAATAAATATCTAGATATTGTTATAACTTCTAGACATTTCTCTGGGCTTCTCGGCAGCCAGCAGGAATGGGTGAACTTGCACAGGATGGAATGGGACTCTTGGAGTCTCCGTTTCTTTGGCTCTAAAACAGGATAAAAATGGGGTGATGGGTGGGGTATGCTTATCCCCAGGCCTGGCACACACTAGGCGCTCACAGATCAGAGCCCTGGCTGTAACCGTGTCCATGGAAAGCTCAGCTCACCTTTGGCCAAATATGGCCGTGGGAGAGTCACGTGTGATAGCCATCACTTAATTGCATCACCTTTCTGTCTGTCGATACACATTTTCCCGAGTTTTTCCCAAGGATTAAAGAGGAATGGCCAGAGCCCTGACGCCAAAATGGGTTGTACGATCAGAATTTTGTTCTCAGTCCGTCTATTGGCAGAAACTCTGTCTGCTCATTTGCAGCTGCAGCCTCAGTGCCAGGAAAAGTGTCGAGTGCATAACAGGTGGTCAGTAAATATCTCGTGAATGAATGAATGAGTTCATGAGTAAAAGAATGAGTGAAAGTAATATGTCCAAGGCCCCTTGAGTTCTTTACTCAGCCAAGTATGATTATCTCTACATGCCAAGCTAAGAAGGGAAGCAGATATAACCATTGTAGAGAGATTCTCAAGTGCACAGCTGGAGTGAAAAATCCAGGTTACTTTTCCTAGAGCTGGAGTTTCTCTGGTTTGGGTTTGGTGTGGGTTTGTGGCAGACTGAGAGAAATGTGTGCTATGTCTTCGTGTTCCTTAGAGTACTTCATGCATGAGAGTGTCCCAAGATCCTTGTTCCCCAAAGGACCAAAAAAGGGTTACAACCTGGCCAATTGTCACCACCCCTCAACTTAAACCAGAATGTAAAATTAAACTCATGAAGATTTGCAAAAACAGGCTTGCAACATTGCAGAAAACCAAACCAAACCCAAACAATCGACAAAAATCAAAATCAAAACTCGCAAGCATTTCTGGTGTTCCACGACTCTTTTCTTATTTACACTTGGGTTTTAAAACTCCACAAGACAACAAGAGTACTCTAATTGGAGCCTGGGAGGAGGTACAGACTGGCCAGTCGCTAGTAAAACCGAAAGCATTTATTTATTATTTAATTTGTTTGCCCAGGAGACTTCACTCCTGATGTAACATCTGGTTTTCATTGTAGCCCAACTTTTACCTAATTGTACAGCTGGGGAGATTAAGGCACTAGGGGTCACAGGCCGAGCCCAGCCAGGACCCAGCCCCCTATGAGAGCTTTGCTCCTCGCTTCAGGGTAGAGACCACACTCCTTGCCCCTGGTCCTCCGGTGGAGACCTATAAATAAGAAAGGAATTACTCTTTCAAGTCCCCATTCTCCCTCCTTCTGATTCTCATTAATGGTGGGACTGGGGGTTGAAGGCAAAGGAAGGGGACTGGGGAGATGGAAGATGCAGGAGGTAGGGGCAGCCAGCACAGAGGTTCCAGACCACAGGCAAGGGATGGGGGCTGCAGCTTGGACGGAAGTTGCTCTTCCGGGGGGTCCTCTGTCAAAGGCTGGCTTCTCTGACCCAAAGTGACTGGTATAGGGCAAGCAAAGTCCATTTTCCAACTTGGAGAGTAACAAGGAAGAAGCAGATTTCAACAGTAACATCAGGAGGCTGGAATGAAAAGGAATGAAGAAAGAACAACTCCCCCCTGGAGTGGAAGCTGCCACCAAGGGGGGCTTGGGGAATGTTCTTTACTGGCTTCGAATCCCATCTTTACCACTTCCGGTATGACCTTGGGGGAGTTGCTTACCTTTCTGAGCCTCAGTTCCCTGATTCCATGGAATTCTTGGGAAGATTAGATGAGATAATTTATGTGAGGGACCTAGGAGGAATAGCTGATGCTTAATAAACACTTTTAAAATGTAGTTATAATCAGTCCAAAAAAAATTACTCAAGACACCACACTTCAGTCTTGACCACTTAAAGAAGTGAGCTCACCTACAAGGTTACATTAAAAAATGTCATCCAGGGAACAAGGACTGAGGGGTGATTAGAAAGCTGGTTAGAGCCTCACGTTATGTTAGCCATTGAGGAATGGGGGAGGGGTGGTGACACAGGATCAGGAAGCTATGAAGAATGACAATCAAGGAACTCAAAATCTGTCTGGTGAGACTGTAAGTGCTCATGTAGAAGTGTCCAATAATAACTCATGGCTGAGTACCTGCTACCACCAATATGAACACTCCTCAAGTCAGACTCAAAAATCAGTCAGGGCTAGGATTGCTAGGAAACACTTCAGAGAGGAAGTGGGACTGGGGCTGGGTTTTGAAGGATGGGTAGGAGTTAGAGAGGCAGAGTGACCCCAGTGGAGTGTTCTAGAATATAGTGTAGATCTTGTGGACTTGGGTGAACTTAGGCCAGAGATGGTGTAGGGGTAGTGAGAAGACTAGCCTGGATGGAAAATAGCAGGCAGATTGGGCACACACAGAGGGCTATATTCCAGGAGGTCTTGAAAGTCAAGCAAAGGTGCATGCCTCTCGGGACAATGGACTGCTAGCTAAGGGCTACTGTGCCAAAGAGGACGATGACTCAAGAGTACTTGAGGAAGCTCACATGCACAGACCACATGGATAGCTAGACTGAAAACCGGGATGCCCTTGGCATCTGATCTACTGGGATTCCTGCCTCACCAAGGCTTGGTCCATCTTTCCCAGCCCGTGAATCTCTGAGTCAAGGATTACTCTCCTTGGTGAGCCTGGAATCATGTTCCATTTCTCTGCATTTCCTGCACCCCCTGCTGGCTTTTTTTGGGGTGCACTGCAGTGTACCTATCTTAGCATCATAGCATTGAGGCTAGCTCTGTGTGACCTAGCTTCAACACAGCCCAAGGCTGCTCTGAGGGTCCCAATTGGTTACATTAGCCAAGACTGTCAGAACAATAAGAATGTAAAGCAAGAAAAATCAGACTAGGAACCAGCTCCCCTAGTCAGCTGGCATGCTGGTGTTTCACTGTGTAGATTATCAATTTGAGGGTGGGAAGACACCAAGACTACTTAGCCTGGAACAGAGACATTCATGTCAGGCATTCAGAGCAAGTGGAGATGTGGAGACCAGTCCAGAGTCTTCATGTGTTCGAAGAACTCTCATTCTTCAGACTTTGGGATAACTTTATTTCTTGCCCAGATGCTTTCTGGAGTGGTGGGATAGAAAATACACATACTTTGGAGGGAGCGGACATTAATTAAGATTCTCATGCTACCACTGGGCAGATCACTGGACTTCTCTGCCTCTCATCTCCCTTGTCAATAAGATGAAGAGTCTTTGTTTCAAGGGCCAGATAAAGTCACGAGTGTCAGAGCACCTTGAAAAGGATTCCTGTATGGTGAGCACCTACTATACGCTGAGCGCCATGCAAGGTGCCAGGGGTGAGTGGGGATGGTGTCAAAGCATTAAGACATGGCTGATGGCACATGTGCCAAACCATACTCTACACAGAACCAAGTGAAGGGATGTCACGTGAACACACCTGTCCCGTTGTCACGTTGTGTGTGTGATGTGCAAGATAACCAGAATTCTTCACTGCAAAGCTTCTCAGAATGTAATCTACTAGCGTACACTGGAGATATTGAAAGGAGAGAAAGGGTTTTTCATTTCTCTCATGGAAATCACAAAGTAAAGCAAGCTTTGAATGTTCACTTGCTGTCCTGGGCAGTGGGGTGCTTCTGAGTGAGTCACTGACTTTGCCCAGAGCAAGAGCAAAGAAAGCCCTCTCTCCAATCCATTTCACCCCAGTAACATTTTCCTCAAAAAAAGAAAAAAATCCAAGTATCTCAAAAACAAAATTTACTTCAACTTAATGTTCAAAAGAGGAAATCATATGATACTACTTTTTTTCAAATCATGATTTTGAGGTTTTAATTTGATAAGCAAGAACAATGCTGAAAATGGCACTCCAAGACTTGATGGTATAGAAAAAACCTTCTGAGTGCATTTTTCCTGATTTTCATTTCCCTTTGTATCCTAACTCTGCCTCCAATCTATGCAAACCCACCACTCTCACCAGGAAAAATCAAGAGTTGTTAGCAACATTATCAGATCATCTTGATCCAAGGGCAAGTCAACCATCAGTGGTATCACACAGTTCCAGTAAGTTACGCTGTATAAAAGAGGATTTTTCAGCCAAATCCAGCTTTCAAGTCCTGGGAGCTTGTTCTAAATTGCCATGAATCCACCTGGTTTTTACTTAAATGTCTAACAGAAAAATCACCATCTCAAGATGCCCAAGGTTGAGACTGGGATTTCCCCTTCCTCCCTCTCTTAAACAATGGCCAAGGGATAAGGGAGAGTTCTAATCTTAAATATTTGATGATGTGCAGTTCTGAGAGGGGAAAGGTTGAGCTGTTTTGAACTTTGTTCCCAGAAGGGCAATGGGTATTATTAAACACATCCATTATGGTGGACATATGAGGTGTGAGTTTTATGACCCTGGAAGGGAATGCCTCTGAGACTTCTAGGAGACCTATCTCTGGAAATCTTCCTGGGGTCATCTGGTTTGGCCCCTTCCACTGTCATATCCTTCAGCCCAACTTGAAGGTAGTCTAGAGAATTAAGATAAATGCAGAAGGATATGTGTCTACCACCCTTTACAAACTGAGTCCCATGAAGCAGGACTTCAAAATAGTCAAAAATACCTTCACCAGTCCAGTACTCCTTCTGGAGTCAGCACTGAAGAGGGCTCATAGAAAGCAAGTTGGTGTACAGGTTGGAATCTCTTCCCCACTAGAATGAGGAAGAACCAAGAAACATACCACCTTCTTGTCTGTCAGGGTCTTATCCTCACTCTCAGGTGGCACCCAATCCCTGCCCACTTGCTGAGACTCTGCATCTCAGCCTCCTCAACCTGACTTTTCTTCTTCTCCTTTCCTTTACAACTGGCCTCACACCCAGTTCTGAATTCAAGGAGCCCCTGCCATCATTGTCAGCAGACACGTTTTCTTCTAATTCTCTTGTGTGTGTTAGGTTTGCATCCGCAGTCTTGGTTACAAGTCTTATAAGGGCTAAGACTTAGTCTCCTTGACCACTTACAGCACTTGACGCTGATGGACACAGAGTGGACTCTTACCAAGGATGGGCTGATTCTCGGAGGCTTTCAACCAAGTGTCTGGAGATGGAAGTAATTCTGGCTGAACAGTGTTGTTATCCATTTGTTACAAACATTAAACCTCAAGTCAGCAGGAAGAAATTTGCTAATTTCCTGACCATCTTCCCCATTACATATGCTGTTACATTAATACATTACATACCTTCATCTATCAATGTTGTTTACAAAATTTCCAGAATCACGTTTATACACACACACATGCACACAGACACACACACACACAATCACCCCCTTTTTATTTGTTTCTTTGTGCAACACTAAAGAACTTAGTTCTCTGTTGCTGACTCTTGGTCAGCCTTAAAAAGCATAAGAAAGGGTAACATGTAGATACTAGTATCTGATTGTAGGAGGTGAAAAAAATCTGTATTCTTGCCTCTGACAATTCACCCTGCTTAGGAATAAGTGTCATGCATTGCAGAAAGAGAAAATGCTAAATCTGCCCTTCGGATAATACATCTCTGCTTAGGGAAGTAGAGATTGGGGGGCAAACACATTGAATCACTCCTTGTTTCATTATTTTTGACATTGATTTGTCATTAGGAAAATTTATTAGGCTCCAGATTAAATTGATTTGAAGAATCATTAATTCATGGGATGAAGTCAGAACCGTTTGGCCTGCCCACGCTGAAATGAGGCAGTATTGATAAAACAAAGGGGGAAATATCAGAGCTATTTAAAACCCACTTTTTCCTACCTGGAGGAATATTTTGGACATAATTTGGGGAGGACGTTCTAACAGTCAGCCTCAGTCAACTTTTTGCCAGAAGAGGATTTTTCTAATACCAAAATCAGAGAGACAGATGGATGCTAATTTCAGAGAGATTATTCAGGAAAAAAATTATCAGTTCAAAAATAGGAATTAAACACAGCCTCCCTCTTCCCCCCATAAAAGAGAACCAGAATCCAACTTACCTGCAACCCAGGTATCTCCTTCCCAAACAATGTCCACCCCGCTCCTCAATTATTTTTAGTCAAGATGGGGGTAATTTACCTAATTTAAAGAAGCTTTTTTTTCTCATATTATTTTTTATTAAAGATATTACAAGATATTGAATATAGTTCCCTGTGCTATACTGAAGAAACTTGTTCTTTTAATCTATTTTTATATATAGTAGCTAACATTTGCAAATCTCAAAGAAGCTTACCTTTTAATTGAAGTATTAAAAAAAAAAAAAAGACAGACTCCCTGCCCTTAAATGATACAGTCAATGATAAAATATATACACAAATAATTTTTCAAAGCAGGCAAAAAAAGAAGCTTATCCTAATGCAAGGCTAGATTACTGTTTGTCTGATTTCCTCTTCAATCCCTCAAAAGTGGGCATGGAATATAAGAGGCTGTGGAACATACCAAAAAAAATACGTTGTTTCCCTACCTTTTCTCTTGGTCATGTTTTCCTATGTTTTCAAAAGAAAAATCATGATATTCAACTCCTCCCCTACCCCGTATTAATCAGGACTGCTGTTTTCAAATGATCAAAAAGACTTAAAGAAGAAAAGGGATTTTCTTCGGTTCCTGTGACAGAAAGTCCAGGAGTATAATGGGCTCCTCTTTTCACTTTTTGAATTTTTTCAAATTCTCCCCACGTGGAGGTCTCATTACCTCCAGATTTACATCCTCTTTGTTACCAGCAATAACTGTGGAAAATGGCTTCTCTATTCCAAGAACACCAACGAAAGTCCATGAATGGCATCTCTTTGCCTTGGAAGGGAACTTCTAATCTCTCATCTGTTCACTCATCCATTCAGTTGTCCTCTTGTCCGTCTGCCCACCCCTATCCCACCCTCTATCATGTGCTAAGGTTAGGGGTCCCAGACTCAGGCCTCACCTTCAACCAACCTTCCTTTTGAAGCTACCTCTTTCTTTCTGAAGCTCGTAGAATGCAGCCTGCAAGGGTAGCTGTTGCAAGCAACCATCCCTGCAGCACGGAGAAGGTGGTTAAGGATAACATGGCCATTTTTTGCTTCTCTAGAAATTCCTCAGAAGGGCTTCGTTTTCCAGCCAAATGCAGAAAGGCTGGGAAGACAGGCATTGGCTCTAAAAAAAAAAATGGTGAAAAGTTTGAAGAATTCTGTTTACAATTAACTTTCCTGCTCACTGAGACGATGACATTTGTGACCCTCTGGAGCACAGAGAGGCAGCTGCAGAGAGCGCAGCCCTGAATGTTGTAGATGGCACAGAAGCTGGGTGGAGTGAAGGCAGAGTGTTCCCAAAGAAGAGTTGGGGGTGAAATGTCTCAAGACCATGTAAAAGAGAACTGTAGCTTTGCACAAACATGCACACACATATACACACACACACGCATTTTGGAATTTAAATACACTGGGTTACCCCAGGCTTCATGTAAGCTCTGCCTTGTATTTGAGTCTCTGTGTCTGTGTTTATCTTGTATATTCGTCTGAAAGTTGAGGGATGAGGAGGAGGAGCCAAGAGGCTTAGGAAGAGGACAAACAAAGGAGCGTGCATCCTCTGAGTGACAACAAGATACCTAGTCTATAAATACTGGTCCTTCTTGAAGCCTCGTTGGGTCCATCCAGCCCCGGGAGGTCTACACCAGCCTGGATGCCTTACAACCTGGCTTGGCCCCTCTTCAGTGTTATTTTACTCCACTTGGGGATTTGTTTAGTTTCCAGATGAAAGGGAAGGTCTAGTGCAGAGGACACTCACTGAACCTCTGCAGTCATGTAGACGTGGGACCTCCAGCTTAGGAAAGATTCCTGGAACTGAAGACACCATCACAAGTGTGTCTGACTCCACAACTTCCACACCACCTTTGCATCGATTATTTCATTAACAAGTATTTGCCCACATTCAAAATCCCCAATGATTCAACATTCCACTAAGTGCGAGGCACTACGATGAGTGAATTGTATATATCTTCTCTTGTTTAGTCTATCTAACAACCATGCAAGAATGAATATTATTACCCTCACTCGACCAAGTATCAGAGAGGTGAAACCGCTTGCCCAAGGTTACACATCTCATCAGTAGCAAAGCCAAGGTTCTGGCCCAATCACTGTACTCTTTCCAAAAATATTAACTCGATGCTTTTGACCTGGGGCCCTAAGCAAACACTTGTTGAATGAACGAATGAATGAATGAACAGTTTCACCATGCCCACATCAGTTCAGTGTTTCCTGTTGTGTTCCTGACTCTGATGCACAGGTAAGGTCAGGGGGCTGAAAATCAGGGGACTCACGACTCTAGCAGATTGCCCCACTCCCATTCTGTCTCTTAGGAGCAACTGACACGCTGGGTCCCAGGCGGAGATCCTTAGCTGAGCCTAGTAGATCTCGGCTGGGCTCATTAATGCCACTGTGGTTCAAAGACCGTCAAGACCCTAGCCACTGCCTCCGATCAGACTGCATGACAAAAAGGAATGCAGCTTCTTCCTGTGTTTTGCCCAAGCACAGTATGTTGTGTGGGTAATTTCTGGTCTGGCCAGTAAAAACCTCCGGGAGCCTTCCTTTAGGTCTTTAATTATGAACTGTAGGGGACACCACAAAATAAATACTTAAAATGTCTAGACAACCAGTCATCAGAGCAGGATAATTAACTTCAAACATTCTAAATTGTTGGAGGAGTCGTTATTCACCTTCTGTAGTTCCTTTCTGTATCCCTCCCCGGCCAATATGTTTGTAGCAATGAAGCTGGGGAACCAGTTGAAACCTTCTCCTGATACAAAGCAGCCTCTTTCCCCGGCTCTTAAATGACAGGTCACAAAATGACCAGGGAACATACAATAAAGGAACATAAACTGAGACCATTAGTTTTTCCAAGGAAGGAAAAATCTCCACTTTTTCATTACATCAAAACACAAAACAGCAGTAAGGCAGATTTGAAGAAGACGAATTACTGTTTTATTTGTTTAGTCGATTTTATGTATTTCTGTCTTAATTTTTTATTACTAAAAAAAAAAAAATAATCAAGCCATCCTGATTCTTGATTAACGCTCAGTAAATTTGCCTCCTGACATCTAAAATGTGATCAGGCTGCTGTTGAACTCGGGGTGTTTCTCCCCCTACCCGTTCTCACCTCCCACAGATTTCCTCTAAGGAAGCATTTTTAGCATTGAGTGCACATGAACTTTGTCATGATCCTAAACCAAAACACTCCATGCAAGAGGTATGGATTTCAAAATGCGAACATGCTGCCAGTGTACCTCAGTCTCCAGCCCTCCCTTCAAAGACGGGCTGTGGGGGTCTTGTTAATCATGTCTGAAACCTGCACTCAGATTCAGCCTGTCTTTGGGCAATGAGTAGATCTTTAAACTATGAGCTGTGTGAATGCAAAGCTGAGCTGCTCACAGTGTCAACAGCTCCCTTCGACATGCTGTTTCACATCATCCTCCAAGCAGACAATCTTTTATAAGACACCAAATAATTAATAAGAATTCTCATTGTTTGAGTCCGATGTCATTTTCCTTTAAATGAAAGAAATGCCACGTCAACTGTTATTGAGTGAATATTTTATATTCCATTTATAATGACCATATTTCATTGCTACAGCTCTAATTAAAGGTGATATCCGATTGCATGCATGTACTTTTTGAAAACCATAATTGTCTTGTGTAAGCCACTGAATAGATTTAAGAATCTTCAATAACAAAATTACATTAATAGCATATGCTATTAAATATGATTGATGGCAAAATTGGACCCCTCCTGGTTCTCTACCACACAAAAGCACACACTGCTTTTGAAGATGGCGCCTGGAGTGTCAACAAGAGAGCCAGGGGAAATAGACTCGTCCCATCAAGACCTGCCTTTCCCCTAAAGAAAGGGCAATGCCTTGATAAGAAGAAAAGGCACCTCTAGCATTTGAGCCCCATGCTGAATGGGTTGATGGAAATTTACTTGGCTGGCTCTGTGTAGAAACGCTGCTCTCAGTAAGGGCCAGAGGAGTCCATGACAGAAGGACAGTTGGAGCTGGGCAGGATTTTTGAGAAGATCCCTTGCAGAGCACCATCTCCAATGAGAGCCATCCCTCTAGGAAAAAGTGCAAGCCAGTTGCAAGACTGCATTTAGTTGTACAAATCAGTAATCATGGAATGTTGCTTGTGCATTTGGCACAGCCCCTCTAAAGCCCATAGCCCTCGAGAGCTCCATCAGGGTAGAGACTCTGGTTATAGAACAGGGAAAAAATGAGAGGAGATGAACAAAAGAGATGTCAGATTCCAAGATCAGTGATGTGCACTGGAAACAAAATGATAAGGAATTACAACAGAGAAGATGGAACAGGAAAATGTTTGCAGCTGACTTTTTTTCTCATTTGATCCTTATTACAATCCCCTGAAGGTAGAGATGAAGAAATGCAGGCTCAGGAGCAGTAAGGAAACTTTAGACCCCAAATCTTACTCTCTTTCAACTCCAGCACAAGCTGCCTCTCACAAGGTTGAAAGCACGAATGCTTCTCTACTATGCCTTGGATTTAATACACTGGTTCCTCTGCTCCAGTTTCTGGGTTTATAAAAAGAACTCTATTGGGAAGGACAACAGTCGCTAAACCATTTCAGTCTAACACTTCAGATTTGGTGATGGGCAAGTGGGATCATGGCTTAGCAATCATGGAGCATTGCTCAGAGTCTAGTGGAAGGAGATGGGAAGACAAGACATGATTCCAAAGACAGCACTAAACTTTCTCATTCTGATGACAGCATGTTCATTTTCTCTCGCTCTCCTCCTGTTTGAGTCTTGGTTGGGAGGACAGAGCATAAATGAAACTCCTGAGCCCTGGATCCACCTACAGGATGGCCACTCTTACTGAAGTGATGAGAATAACGGTCACCAATAATTGGGTAGATCACCCTCAACATGTGCCGGGTGTCACACTAGATAATTTACAAACCTAATCTCATTGGCTTCTGCGGGAGGTAGGTACTATTATTATTATTCTCTTTGGACAGCTGAGAAATCGGGGTTTCAGAAAGTTAAGCAACTTGTCGCAAATCTCCTAGGCTACTGTCAGAAGCAGCATTTAAACTCAGGACCAGCTGATTTTGAAGATTCTGTGCTTAACCACAGAGCTGGATGGTCTAGAGCAAGATAGCTGAAACTTCTGGAAGAATGACCCATTTTTCCCAGCCAGACAGGTGGATGGACTTTGCCTGAAGGGGCAAATTTGTTAACCTGAAACTAGTCTCATAAATGTTTATTGAAGCAAGCTCATTAATTTTCATTATATTGGTTCTGAGATGGCCAGGAAGAAACAGTTCTTCAGTTCACAGTGGGAATAAGGCAGAAAGACTTAGAGAAAGACTTAGAAAGTGAGATGACAGTTTTTCAGTTCCCACCCTCCTCATCTTCCTGCTCAGATGGAAGGAACTAGAACCATCTTCTTTCCACCTTCACCAACATGATATTAAACGCTCTGGCTTAATGCCCATCTGTTAGAGGCATGTGTCTACATGTAAAATTTTAAAAGAAGACATCATTTTTATCAAGAAAACTAGCAAAGATTTAAAAGAAATATATATTGCACAGCAATAAAAAGGAACAAATTGCTGATACATGCAGTAACAAAGATGGCTCTCAAATGTGTGATGCTAAGCGAAAGACACTCAAAAGGCTACATATGGTACGATTTTGTTGATGTGACAATCTGGAAACAGCAAAACCAAAGGGACACAAAACGGGGTGGGGAGAGGAGCTGGCTACATAGGAATATGGGAGAATGTTCTGTATCCTGACGGTGGTGGTGATTTACCAACTATACACATCAGTCAAAATTTTGGAAACTTGACATTAAAGGTGGTGATATTTTCTGCAGGTAAATTATACTTTAACTTTAAAATGGAAAAACTAGCATAATCTCAGTTTTGTAAGAAAAAGAAACTATTCTAGAAAGTCACACACAGACTTTGAACAGTTCTTACAAATGGTGGTAGTGAATAGGTGTTCTTTATTTTCTTTTTTGATCTCCTGAAATTATATACATTCTCATTAGAGTTAATATATAATTTTGTTAATAGAGTCTGGAAAAATAAACTTATTTTCATGTTCATTAAAAAGGAAGAAAGATAAGGCCGAGTGTTAGTGAGTGGATAATAAAATTAGCATTCCTGTACACCACTAGGAAAAGTTTATATTAATGATATAGTAATATATCACAAAGGCACTGTAATATGTGTGCCTATTTTGGTATTGATAGTAGGAGAAATGAAAGTACTTGCACCTGGATATTCACTGAGTTGTTTATAATAGAGAAAATTCTGATGAAGTTTCAATGTCTAATATGATAGGAGGTTGGTGAAATGAATTGATGTATCAATTCAGTAGTGATTATAATCATAAACATTAGTCATGTTTGTAATGTAGGTGATTTGATTTGGAAAGAGGTTCAGTGACAAATATGCTCTTTTTTATTCCCCATTCTCCTTTACTGTCTTCTGTTGCATTAATGCTATCTTTGTTCATTTTTAAAAATTTCCTCAGATACTTTGAAATTTATCAATTATGTTTTACTTTTTTAGTGATTCCCCTTAAAGAAAATTTACAGAGATGTAAGAATCTGGGTTGACCATTATTTTCCTCAGCACTTTGAAGGTATCATTCCATGGTTTCTCTCTCTCTCTCATTTTTAGAAAATCCAAAATAATTTTATTCATTTTTTCGGATTTTTACTTCCATAAGATGTTCAGAAAACATGCTAAGGTGACAAAATGTCTAGTTGATCACAACATGCAATACTGCTTTGGTTTGTTTTGTTTAACAAAATATTTTGTTTTGAAATCATTGTGAGATTGACATGAAATTAGTATAAGAATAAAGAGCGATCTCACATACCTTTATCCAGGCTCTCATAGTGATAACTTCTTGTAGATTGTAGCACAATTTCACATCCAGGATATTGATCTATATATCAAGATGCAGAATGTTTCCATCACCTCAAGGATCCCCCGTGTTGCCCTTTTTATAGCCACACCTGTGTCTTTCTGCTCTACTTCCTTTATAATTCATTATAACCATTCATCTATTTTCCATTGCTATACTTTTGTCGCTTAAGAATGTTATAGAGATAAAGTCATATAGTAGGTAGTCTTTTGAGATTGTTTTCCCTCAGCATAATTCTCTAGAGATTCATGCAAGTTGCTTTGTGTATTGATAGTTCCTTTTTCATTGCCAAGTAGTATTCCCTGGTACAGAGCGATCACAGTTGATTTAAGCATTCACCTGTAACTTTTAGGTTAATTCATGATGACGCTTTCAAGCATGTGAAATAACTCTAAATTATCTTTAAAAGGAATTCACAGATACTTCAGGAGGATTGCTTAATGAATTAACAAGAATATGTTCTAGTTAGTCTATTGATTTTGATTGGTCAGGGGGTATTTCTGAAGGGTCTTCCATTCCAGCCAACATTTATTCAGTATCTATTAAATACCAAGCCCCACAATAGGAGTCATGGGGGTTATTAAAGAAGGTGACCACAGAACCTTTCTTCTTATGGAATTCAACTAGGGAGATAAGACTTACAGTAACAATATGCCATAAAATGGTCTGTCCACATGAGGAAGACAAACAACAAATTATGAAAAGGTCAGGAAAAGAACAAGCACAGTCATGTAAACGTTGTCAAAGAATGTTTGTTTACAATGATGGCTGGTTTACCAAATTCTTTCTTTATTAATCAAGGTTAAACCCCACTTTGGAATGATATAAATGCTGAACTAAGGTAAAATAGATAGTTGAAGATTTTCCCTATGTAATTAGATAAATTGCAGAATGATTTCCAACTAAACTCAAAGTCTCTAGTTAGCATGTCTTTGGATGCAAGTGAAGCAGTTATCAAATTTGAAGAAATATTCCTTAGGGTGGTATATTCATTAAATGTGTAACTTTGTCAGAGCACCACCACATTACCGATTTTTTTTTTTTTTTTTTTTACAGTCAAGTGGTGAGAAAAGTACCTTTGGAATAGTTACTCACTCACAACGTATAAAGTGAAAATTACACGTGTTCTCAAATCTTTACACATTTCTCTGACTGATCATTGGTTCCTTAGAATGCTGGAGATTTGTGCGAAGCACGCCTGCAGGCCACATATGTTAAAAGTTAACTAGAAAATGTGTACCAGAAATCAAATGTAAGATTCTCTTCAATCAGTTCAATGGGACTGCTTATCTGGGTAGAATATTAGTAGCTTCTTTACAGCTGAATATGGACCAACCCCCAAGTGTTTGTGTGGAGAAGAATTACCTACAGAGCTGATCCCTTCTATGGTTGTTTGTGAATATAAATGACTATATTTTTATTTTGTCCACACTAATTACAGATAATTTGATTCTTTGTAAATAAAATTGTTATTTTATTATTTTTAAAGTAGAATAGAATAAAAAATCTATAGGAAGCTACATACACTTTTGTACATCTGAAATTAACCCAACATTGTAAATGAACTATACTTCAAATAACAAAATAAAAATAAATAAATTAAATAAATGCTTAAAAAGAAAAATAAAAAATAAATCCAGCTAAAATTGGTTGAGAACCAAAAAAAGTATGTATAGTATATATTTAGTATATAGTATATATATAGGAAATTACATAAGGAATGAATGTCCACCTAATATATAGGCAGAAATGTATTTTAAGTAAATTATCTTTATATCAAAGAGATTTCCAAGCCCAAGCCAATAGCTGCCTGATTTGCAGCAGCTTTCACTACATCAGAAAACAGACAATAGGCAAAGCATCCTTCTGAAGGTCTGTTCAATGGAAGACGAGCTGTCAGCGACTTCTCTAATCAATTACCTTTGTTTGCTCAGCAAACCCAACGTGTACCTTCAGCGCTATCAATGCGGAAGCCAAGACTGAAAGCAACAGGACAGAAGAGCAAATAAGGAAAATCAAGTCTGAAAACCCACACCAGCCAAAATACAGATAAAATGATTCTTTAAAGAATTGATAATCTGGCAGGAGTGGCAATGGGTATAGTCTTGTCAAAGTGTAATTCATCTGAGCACATCTTTTAAAATTAAACATGTGCTCACCCTATGTTATAGGAATTCGCTTCTCAATATTCATCCTAGAAAAACACATTTACACAAAAGTGTGTACAAGAAATTCATTGCAAAAAACAAAAAAGTGCCCATCGATACAAGAATGGGATTAGCCATGATACATACACAGTAGTTAAATACAAAAGAAGTGAATCTGCATTTGTCAACATGGGATCTTCTTTAAGACACAAGGCTGAGTGGAAAAATAAAAACTCATTTCAGAATAATATATACAGCTGAACCTCTGTATGTTAAATCAATAGATCATAAAGCAATATGATTTATTTTCCAGGAATGCATTATTTCTCCATATGCAAATCATGGAAGAAGATTTGAAAGTTGACATCCCAAAGTGATTGACAGTGATTGATTACCTGCGTGGAGGTAAGAGGAGCCCAGAATTGAAGGGAACATGTTTTAAAGGGACACTGTACCTTTCTTTGTAAGGTTTTGATTATATCTATCCTTCATTTTTATATATATATTGCATATGACATAAAAGTTAAATAGATAAAAACCAGATAACAATGTAACTGTGTGATTAAAGTTTAAACCCATCCAGTACACAGGTAGGATTTGCTCAAAGTTCTTTGAGTATCCTCTTTCTTGAACTGCTGTTATGATTCTGAGCATTGACAATTCTTAGAAAGAGAAAACAGTCCTACAATAAAAGTCTCTTTCCACCCCTATTTTTATGCCTGTGGAGGGGCAAAATCAAACTATTCTGCAGAAATTAGGGTGGCTCCACTGATCTCTGCTTCTTTAGTATACCTTAGCTTTGAACCACCTCTATGTAGTATCATGCAACCCTTCATCACTTGCCTCAAATCTAATTTTTTTTTAAATACATATTCTTATTGAAGTATAGTCAATTTACAATGTTGTGTCAATTTCTGGTGTACAGCACAACGCTTCAGTCAAATAGGAACATACATATATTTGTTTTCATATTCTTTTTCACCACAAGTTACTACAAGATATTGAATATAGTTCCCTGTGCTATAAAGTATAAACTTGTTGTTTATCAATTTTGTATATATTAGTTAGTATCTACAAATCTCAAACTCCCAATTTATCTCTTCCCACCCTCTTTCCCCACTGGTAACCATAAGTTTGTGTTCTATGTCTGTGAGTCTGTTTCTGTTTTGTAAATAAGTTTGTTTGCCTTTTTTTTTTTTTTTTAGATTCTACATATGAGTGATATCATATGGTATTTTTCTTTCTCTTTCTGGCTTACTTCACTTAGAATGACATTCTCCAGGTCCATCCATGTTGCTTCAAATGGCATTATTTTATTATTTTTTATGGCTGAGTAGTATTCCATCATATAAATATACCACAACTTCTTTATCCAGTCATCAGTCAATGGACATTTAAGTTGTTTCCATGTCTTGGCTATTGTAAATAGTGCTGCTATGAACATTGGGGTGCATATCTCTTTTTGAATTAAGGTTCCATATGGATATATGATCAGGAGTGGGATTGCTGGATCATATGATAAGTCTGTTTTTAGTTTTTTGAGGAATCATCATACTGTTTTCCACAATGGCTGCATCAAACTGCATTCCCACCAACAGTGTAGGAGGGTTCCTTTTTCTCCACACCCTCTCCAGTGTTTATCATTTGTGGACTTTTTAATAATGGCCATTCTAACTGGTATGAGGTGATACCTCATTGTAGTTTTGATTTGCATTTCTCTGATAATTAGCAATATTGAGCATTTTTTTCTTGTGCCTGTTGGCCATTTGTATATCTTCATTGGAGAATTACTTGTTTAGGTCTTCTGCCCATTTTTGGATTGGGTTGTTTGTTTTTTTCTTATTAAATTGTATGGGCTGTTTATATATTCTGGAAATTAAGCCCTTGTCAGTCTCATCTTTTGCAAATATTTTCTCCCATTCCATAGCTTGTCTTTTTGTTTCTATTATGGTTTTCTTTGCTGTGCAAAAGCTTGTAAGTTTAATTAGGTCCCATTTGTTTATTTGTGCTTTTATTTCTATTGCTTGGGTAGACTGCCCTAGGAGAACATTGCTGACATTTATATCGGACAGTGTTTTGCCTATGTTTTCTTCTAAGAGGTTTATAGTGTTTTGTCTTATGTTTAAGTCTTTAGGCCATTTTGAGTTTATTTCTGTATGTGGTATGAGGGAGTGTTCTAACTTCATTGGTTTACATGCAGCTGTCCAGCTTTCCCAATACCATTTGCTGAAGAGACTGTCTTTACTCCATTGTATGTTCTTGGCTCCTTTGTCAAAGATTAATTGACCAAAAATTTGTGATTTTATTTCTGTTCCATTGGTCCATATGTCTTTTTTTGTACCTATACCATGCTGTTTTGATTACTGTAGCTCTATAGTATTGTCTGAAGTTTGAAAGGGTTATTCCTCCAGCTTCATTCTTTTTCTTCAGTAATGCTTTGGCAATTCTGGGTCTTTTGTGATTCTACATACATTTTAGGATTATTTGTTCTAGTTCTGTGAAAAATGTCCTGGGTAATTTGGTAGGGATTGCATTAAATCTGTAGAAGCATCTGTCAGTGTATTGAGATGGACTAGGCATGATGCACAGGCCAAGCTAGAAAATAGTGTCAAGGAATGTCAGATAAACCAGAGGTCCATGGGCTGGGCTAGGAATTTTACAGTCCCTCCCATGGAAAATCTTGCCAGTGGATTACAGATGCACTGGCAAGAGACCCAAGTAAAATGTGGAATGGTCAGGAGCTACTGGGAAGAGCTCTCTTTCCCTTAGAGTTGCTGAAACTATTGGTGGCCATGTTGCTACTGCAAGGGAAGAGATGTTTGAAAATGGAACCAGACACAACATAAAAATGAGACATTGTAAACAAAAAAACAGATTCTTAATAGCACTGAACTGCTCTCTGGATCCAACCATACCTTAATGTAGAACACCCATGGACTTTTTAATTATGTAAGCCAATCATTTCCCTGTTAAAGTAAATCCTTTCCCCCTAGATTTGCCCTGTCTAATACTTCCATCCTACTGAGGCCAGCTCATGGATCTCTGAGGGCTGATGAAAAGGAAGAGTAGAGGTGAGGGCCTCTCCTGCTTGCTTTGTTCTGAGTGGGCCTGGGCCAAGTTTTTTTATCTCCAGGGATTGGAAGCATGTAAGACTTCTTTAGGGACCAGGTAGTTGTCAGAGTCAGAAGGGCTGTTCAGAGTGGGGCTTTATGAACAAAGCTGGGAAATGCCATTCTCAGAGAACCTAGCAAAACTAAGGTACATGGAGATTCAACCCAGACAGATCTAGGAAGCCAAAGTACATGACTTTTTGCATTGGTTTATATTTAATCCAAGAGGAGCTCAACTCCTGCTTCCACAATCTTGGTTCATCTCCCCTGCTCAGTAAACATCTTCTCTTACTCTTAGGTAGAACACATGCCAGTTTTAGAAAACTTTTTCACGAACCACATTGCATGTGATCTTCTCAGCTGCTTGTAAAGGAGCCTGGTAGGGAATGAGAATCTCCTTTTTACAAATAAAGAAACTGAGACCCAGTGGTTTTCTTAAGATCCCCAATTAAAACCCTCCCACGGCAACCATCTCTATTTGAACAGCATCTACACACTTGTCCCTGGCTTCTTTGACCTTTTTCCATCTAGCCGCTGTCTTTTCCTGCCCTGTCTCATCACATCTCTTTGTCCAGCCTCCCTGGAGAAGCAGCCTTTCCACTCCTCCTGCACCATCCTCAGCTGACTTATTGTCTTGGTGTTTATCTCTTCTGATCTTTACCTGGCTGGTGCTACCTCACGTTCCAGATCTCAATTCACATATTGTTTTCTCAAAGAAGCTTCCCCGTAACCCTACCCAAAGTAGCTTCCTCCCACCACCCTGTATCACATCACCTTTTTTATTTCCTTTATAACTCTTACCATCATCTGAACACATCTCGTTCTTGCTTTTGCTATTTTTAAAATTGACGTATAGTTGATTTACAATGTTGTGTTAGTTTCTGGTGTACAGCACAGTGATTCAGTTAAATATATATGTATATATATGTTCTTTTTCCTATTATTTTTCATTATAGGTTACTACTAGACATTGAATGTAGTTCCCTGCACTATGCAATAGGACTTTGTTGCTTGTTTGTTTTATACATAGTAGTTTGTATCTGCTAATCCCAAACTTTTAATGTATCCCTCCCCCTGCCCATTTATTGATTGGTGTGTTATCATGTTTCTACCAAAAAAAGAGACCCAGATACTATGTGTGTGTATATATATATGTATACACACCCCAGAATAG
Source organism: Camelus bactrianus (assembly GCF_048773025.1). Taxonomy (NCBI): domain Eukaryota; kingdom Metazoa; phylum Chordata; class Mammalia; order Artiodactyla; family Camelidae; genus Camelus; species Camelus bactrianus. The sequence continues at coordinate 74,110,380 of NC_133547.1, forward strand.
ATATATGTACTGGCATATATGTACTTACGAACTAGGAGGTTTATATCAGAGAATTAGCATATGTAATTGAGGGGGCTGGCAAGTCCAAAATCTGTAGGGAGGGCCAGCAGGCTAGAAACTCTCAGGCTGGAGCTAACATTGTAGCCCACATTTTCTTTTTCCTCAGGGAAACATCAGTTTTGCTATTACGGCCTTTCAGCTGATTAGACGAGGCCCACCTAGATTGTCAAAAACAATCTCCTTTAATTAAGGTCAACTGATTGTAGTTATTAACCACATCTACCAAATACTTTCACCACAGCACCTAGATTAGTGATTAATTGAATAACCATGTACTATAACTGAGCCAAGTTGACACATGAAACTGGGGGCTCCACCATCACAATTGGGTGCTTATTTATTGTTTTTTCCCCTTGGGAAAGTAGGTTCCATGAGAAAAGAGATCTTGTCTGTCTGATATCCTTAGTACCTTGTTGCATAAATGAGTGAGTGACAGGCAGCCAGCTTCCTCCAGGGGGTCCAGATAAACTCAGGGTGACCACAAGGGGATTGCTGGAGGGTTCCTGAGCAGCTGCCCACTGATCCCTAACTCAAAAGAAGCTGAGATTTGGTGCCAGGTCTCCAAACAGTTCATGGCAGTCCCGGCCAGCTGTCACGTGGGCCCTCCTCTACCCTTGGTAACTTTTGGCATCTCTGCCCTCCCAGCTTTGGGTGCCTCAGCCTCGCTCAAGAAGTGATCCCAAGCCCAAATCAGAATTCCTCAGAAAGCCTGCCGGGGTGGAGTCCTGAAAGCAGCCTTTGAAGACATCAGGCTGTAGATCCATGTTCTTGCGGGGAGTAAAAGCACCTAGGACCACTCCTTAGATGGACCCCAGAGCAGCCACTCTTTCAAGCTGGGACCCCTGGTAAACCATTGGGTAGTGATAGGTCCCTGCTGGCACACAGCTCTCAGCCCTTCACAGCGGCAGTGGCACCAGTGAGCCACTTTGGGGACCCTCTCTCCAGTGCGAGGGGAGACTCTGTCCAGCTGGGGCAGGTATGAGTACCTTCATCATCTGTAATACACTTCTACTGCTATTATTACTGATTTAGATGTTATTCATCTTGCCCAGTAGGATGTAAACACCTTGAGAAGAGGCATCTGGACTGTTTTGCTAAACATTCAATCACAGCTGGAGCAGTGCTTGCCTATAGTAGGCACTCAGTCAACATTTGAAGAGGGATAAGGGAAGGAAAGTAGGAAGGAGGGGAAGGAGGGAGGGAGGGAGGGAGGAAGGAATCCATTACTATTCACTCAACGTGTCTTAGGGGCTTCGAGGCCCCTCAAATCTGGGATCTGTGTAGGTCAGAGGGATTAGGTATCAGGCTGGCTTTGAGTCCCCAGATCTGGGAGTTTTTTTTCTCTATTACGAGTCAAAATGTTTCCTTGGGGCTACAACATGCCCAGGGTCATCAAAAACCAGCTGAGCATTAAGCTAGATCAGTGAGCTTACAGTGAGTCTGGATGTTTTGGTCTTTTCGGTTTTCATCATGGGGGAGGAAAAGGGAGGGGTGCACAGTGAGAGAGGTGGAAGTGGGGTGTCCTGCGTACTGGTCCCAGCTCTGCACCAGTGATTCTGGGACAAACCTCTTTCTCTTTGTGCCTACAATCACATCTTGAAAACTAAGGGGATGGGGAAAAAATCAGTGGCACTCAAGCTTTATTTTTAAGCAGTGGGATCTTAGAAGGAATCCCAATATAGAAAAGCAGAGTAGTAGAACTTATATGCATATTACATATTCAGATGTGTGACATTTACTTTATAGATAAGAACAATAATATGCCTTGGTATAAGCCAACAATTGAAATGGTAAATGCTCACTTTTCAATCTCAGAATCTTCAGTTAAATCGAAATGGCAAGTTAAGCCTTATTCCCAGGTCTTCAGAGAAGTGCGTTAACCTGGCAACACAATTTAACATGGTTGGGGTTACCAATAAGCTAACATATATTTTATTAACTCACAAGCACCTGGGTTTTAAAAATCTCCACAATGTAGTTAATAAATATCCAAAAGAATATTTTCAGATCCCCTGAAACAGCTTCAAGGAAATAATCTGAACACCACCAGACTGGGGGAACCCTGCAGGTCCCTCTGTCCCTAAATGGCTCTGAGTGGATATTTATTGAGCATATACTGTGTGCTGGTTCCCAGTGATTATAACCCAAACAGTCCCTTGTATATGGAGCATTTTTCAGACCTTTCACTGGAAGTTGTTTTCATATATTATTTCATCCCCTAAAACAAATGTGTGATGCATACACCATGATTTCCTTGTTTTGTAAGTAGGGAAAAAGACTTGGAGAAGTCAAGGGTCTTTTCAAGGACAATAGCTAGTCAGTGGCAGTGCTGGGACTCAAACCCATCTCCGTCCAATAGAGATTTCTTGCTCTTAACCATTTGGCAACATTTTTGGAGTTTGTTAAAATCCTGGTTGGGAACGGAACTGATCCTGACCCCTCCTGGTACAGGAGTAAGATGTGGTGGTAACCCAGCCATCGGAGGACAGTGGTGACTGGACTTTTGCGGGACTCTGCTCCGCTGGTTTGCTCTGATAATGCTTCTTTCATACCAGCTAGGCGGCCAGCCCCACCCGGGCTGCTGGCATAGCTGCCAGGCTTCCTCCGCAGGGAGAAAGAAAGCCTCCCATTAGCAAGGGCTGCAGCTTGGAGCATCCCTGGGACGGGAAGCATCTGTTGCTGCTCCCATTGTTCCAGCTGAGAGCGCGCTAATTGTCCTCTGCAAAGTTGGACTGCAGTCCCTTGCCAGAGGGAAATTATGGACCCTCTTTCAGCAGGCGCGCTGTCCTTTCCGCAGCTGTCAGCTGAATGGCCCCAGGAGGAACGGGCTGATTTGGAAGGGAGAGTGAAGGGAGGTCCATCATCCTGCATCCTGATCGACACAGCGAAGGAAATTTCGCACAGCCCTGTGAGAACGCAGGGCACCTGCCAGACAGACACCACTCAGGAAACACAGGCAGGGTGGCAGCCACTCTTCCAGACCAGTCTCCTTGACTCCAGGGCCTGCGTGATGGCGGGTGGCACTAGGGGATAATTTGGGGGCTCTGATGGAGGCAGCATGATGGAGTAAAAAGTATTAGAACAGACTTGGTGAGGGGGTCAGACTCAGCTGGTTTCAAATCCCAGCTTTGTCACTCATTCACTATGACCTTGAGCAAATCACTGTCACTTACTTACTTTACACATCCAGTGCAAGAAGTAATTATAAAATATCTAGCAGACATTTGGGTATAACTGGTGCTCAGTAAATATGACTTATTATTATTATTATTACTACTATTATCATTATTATTACTGTTGTTATTATTATACCTCTAAGTATTTAATTACATGTGTGGAGACAGTCCACGTACACAAGGTCTCCTAAGTAAGGAGGTGAGAGGAGTAGACGGAAACAGAATAGTGGTATCATTCATATATATTCAAAGGTATTTTGTCTTTAAAAATTTTTTTAACTTTTATACAATTTTTAAAAGTTACAGTTATTACAAAATATTGGCTACATTCCCCATGTGTACAACACATCCTTGTAGCTTCCCTTACACCCAAGTATTGGAAACCAGTCCCAGTGTCCTGAACTACAAGCATCATCCACACTAGCAAACCAAATTCTGTAATAAAACACAACTTTTAAGCAAAAAACTCAAAAAAACAAAACAAAACAAAAAAACCTTTAAGGCACTTAAGTTCCAGGTATATGCTAGCTGTTAAACACCTACAAGCCAACACTAGACAGTCTCACAGGGCGAGTGTTCAGAACTGGAGTAGCAGCCAGTGTGGGAAGAAGCTGTTGTGAGCTTTGGCAAATGATTGGAAGGCTCTGAGCCTCGGGCCACATCATGGCTCCGGAGTCACCATTTCTGCACAGGACTCAGGTCTCAGCGCCATCCAACAATGCAACAGGAAGGGACAGGTCTCGAGATGAGCTTTGCCCATTCCTAGTCCAATTCCAACACTTCCTGGTTGTGGGACTTTGGCAAGTCCCTTCTTTCTTGCCCCCACTTAGCTATGATATAAGGGTAATAGTTACTAACTCACCTACAGCTCTGTGGGTTGCAAGGAGGGGCCTAGCGACCACCCTGTGAATGTCTTTGGAATCCAAGTGATTGTTATTATCTGTCATTATCTTTCTTCTCTTAAAAATCCTGATACCTTGGGTATTGTCCAATCCCCAATGTAAGGATTCCTATTTTGAATTTGTAAGAATTTGTGAGTTCGGTTCCTACACATACACATACTCACACACACACACATACACACACCCCCTGCCCCTAAAGGGCATATAATGTCTCGAGTTAAACGTGCTCATCACAATCATGTCTTTCCATCCGAGGCTCAGAACAGAGATGCACACGTGTTGCCTCTGTGGGATCCTTTCTGCTCTGACCCCTAAATACCCCAAGGTGAGGCTTAAAGGACAAGGACCCCCAGGGGAAGAGCAAATAAAGGCACATTCACCACATCTGCAAATCAACTGCTGTCTAACCGCATCATTGCCGACATACCGGCAGGCCCTCAGAGTTCCTCTGTGCTGTCTCACCACGGGTCAGAGAAGATGGGGCCTGGAGAGGAGAAGCTGCAGATACTCAACATTTCTCATGCTAGGAACGATATTTGGTGCCAGCAGCAGAGCTGATGGAACACAAGACAGAATGATGTCATTACACGCATCATGGAGCCTAAAGTCCAGAAGGGAAAAGAGATATCATTCACATAATTCCGCAAATGCATCATTTCAGACTGTGATGAGGGCTCTGAAGGCAAAATCAAAAGTGCAGCCAAGAGCCCCTGATGGCATCTGAACACAGAGATGTAAGGCTTCCCTAAGGAGGGGGCACTTATGTATGAGGTCTGAGGATGGGCTGATGAAGCAGAACTGAGCTCTAGAGTGAAGAGGTCCCCAAGCAAAAGGAAAGCAAAGGCCTGGAGATAGCAGGGAGCAAGCAATGGTCCCTGAGAGGAGCCCAAGGAAGGCCCGTGTTGTCAGAACCAGAAGCTGGGGAGGGGGAAGCTTAATCACAGAATAGACCGTTACTAACAGAAGGACAGCAGCTTAGCTCTGCTCATCTGGAAGACAGAGCCTTTGGCTAGGACTGAGATGCACACTCTATGTGGGATGGACAAGCCGGGGATGGTGGGAAGGAGATGTCAGGGGAGAGTGAAGCAGTGCGGGACGTGGCTCTGGTCCGCGGACTGCTACTCCATAATGTGACTCGGGTGACAGCGCAGGTGCCCCCGGGCTGCAGGGAGGGGCCGCACGCTGGGCCCATCGGGGGACGAAGACACAAGGGGATTTACCTGCCCAGCTCTTTCTCCTGTTTCCCACTGGCCAGAATTCATTACTTCTGGCTCCACAGTGACCAAGTACAGGGTCAGATCCCTGTCCCCAGGATGCAGGGTTCTGCGTCAGCCTGAGGAGGGAGGGCCCAGCACACTGAGGTACAGACCAAGAGAGAGCAAAGTGGGAATCTGAGATCGTCCAAGCTGTGTCCTGACTCAGACAGAGAACAGAGTCCAGGGGCACTCACCTTTATTGGTCACTGTCACAGAGGCTGCTGGCATTTCTTGTATCCGATTCTCCTTGCTTCCAGACAGCTGAACTACATTTCCCAAATCCCCACCTCCACCCATGGCATCTAGATGGGCACACATGACAGATTGTGGCCAATGGAATATAGGCAGAAATCGTGTATCCATCACCTCCAGGTCTGGCCAGAAAACCCTCTCTTGATTCTCCCACCCACTGTTTCTCTCCCACAGCTATGGGATTAGAAGCCAAGTTCTCCCAGGCCGTAGAAGATGGCCTGGAAGAATCCTGGGATGGGAAAAGCCTGGGTCCTCAAGGTCAGCCCCTTCTAGAAGACAGTCATTCTCTGAAGGGGTTGTTTACTACAGGAAGTGACATCACTATACCCTGACCTAGCCCGTGATGTTCCACAGGTGCCGGGCTGGGTTATCCCATGTAAACCTCGTAACAACACTAAAAGAAGAAATTTTATCCCCATTTAGCAAGTGAATAGAGTGAGATTCAGAGAGGTTGTCACCTGCCTAAGGTCACACAGCAAATAAAAGGAGAGCTTGGATATGAACCTAGTCCTGCTTTACTCTTTGCACTGAGTCATTCTGCTTCCTCCTCAGCAGGGAGTGAATAGGAAGAGAGTTTGGGGAAAGGCACACTTCCAGCAGGGGGCCTATCCTGGCTTTGACTGGTCTAGCCCATGTCCAGCTGTTGGGTTCGTCTTTACTCTTACTCCAGGGAAAACCGGAGTCAACTACCAGGGAGAGAGACTCCAGAGACCCTGAGAAGGAATGACTCAGTCACCCAGAGTTTCCTCCTGTGAGCTTCACGGACAGAGGTAGGGAGATCAGGAGGGGGCTTGTGAGTAGCAACAGAGGGGTTAAGTAAAAAAGAAAGCGAGGAAAAAACCCACCATTTAACCAGTCAATGAAATTAGATAAAATTATCTGCTAGTCTTTATGAAAAGATCTAATGCTGCCCTCCACAATAAAGGCTCTAAAAGGCTTGCAAGATACAGTAAAATTAATTTTATATTGGGCTGCCAGGCGTGTGTTTATGTAAGCAGTCCCAGGGCTTCAAGCACTGAGTTGTAAAGGCTGGGTAAGAGTCTCAGGAGCGGCTTAGCGAGGAGAAACTCAAGGCCCTGCCCTCCCCCTGGGGCGAAGTCTCAGAAAGCTTTATGGCTGGACACCCCGTTGGGTGCTTTTCCTTCAATAGCCCCTGCTGACAACACCTGGCAGAGCCCCGAGCAAGCACCGAGATGATCTGTCTTTGGGTTTTTGCTCTGCAGCAAGGTGGAAGGAATTGGAAACGACTGTCATTACTTAAAAACTAGGGGAGGATCGTTTCTGGATAGAGAGTTATGGATTAGACTTTCTCTAGCTTCTGAATAAAAAGAGCCAGGCTCCCTGCAAGGAAGATGAAAATGAGCTCAAGCAGGCTTGATTGGAAGAAATTGGGACTTTGTTTGAAATGAGGACTCCCTGTCCAACCAGAGTGGTGTGGACTTGTTGCGAGGAAGCCACGTCTCGGCCACGACTGCATTTGCCTGCCTCTCTTGCGTCTGGATGGGATCGTGAAATATTACCAACAGAGTAAGGCCAGAAGTCCTGAGGGACTCTTTTCAAACCAACAAACTTGAGAAACAAGTGTGCCTGCACCATTCCCCCTTTTCCTTTCCACCAGCTTCCCACAGAAGAGCAGTCACCTAGAAATCCCATTAGATATGACAGAGCCACAATATGGAAGGAGCCTGGGTCCTTGAATCACCACTTGGAGGCGAGCTAACAGCCAGTTAGGAAAATTCATTTTGGATATTATGTGAGTGAGAAATAAACTTCTGTTTTGTTTAAGTTGTTACACTGGGGAAATTTTTAAGAGCAGCTAGAATTATTCCAATAGAGTGACATTCAGCCTTAAGATTGGGACCATTATCTTTTCTTTATATTCATGAATATGCAGCAAATATGTTGCTGCTATCCCTACTATGCCCACTGGAACTACTATTAATTGATTATAGCATTTTTATCAGTCTTTTTTGTGGCCTCAGAAGCCTTCTTAGCATTGCAATCATTGCCAAATTATTGAAGTTGGCACTCAGAATAACATCTGTTTGCTATACTGGCAGGACCATAAGCTTCTTGAGATAAGGATTTAAATATCCAGTGCTTATCACATTGCCAACACATGGCAACAGATCAAAAATGTTTATTGAATAAATGAATTAATGAATGATAGACATTCTACAAAGATCTTATCCTACTGTATTTTCAACCTTTCTTAGGCCAGAGAGCTACAAAAAAGACAGGGGGGAGGAAGCATAAAGAAAACTATCAGGATAATTCAATTCAGGCATTGCAGATCCTGAGAGATTTGGAGTCGCTCTCCCAGGATGGTGGGTCTGTATTCCCTGACACTCTCTCACCTCTGTACTTCACGTTGCCTGCGGATAAAAAGCAATCCGAATTGTTCAGATCTGCTTGGAGATCCAGTGTCAGGAGACGTGAGGGCAAAACTTTATACTGTTGTTTAAATGGTCTTGACTATCGTAGCTAGATAGGTGGTCCAAGGATCTATGTGAACAGCGGTGGTGATGGCCCCCCTTTCTTCTTCAGCACCATAACTTCATGTGGTTATTGCTTAAGTAAAGAAGGCAGAGAGGAACTTAACCATTCAACAGATGAAGAGAGAACCCTAGAGGGAATATGACTTGACAACATCACAAAATGTTTAAGATAAACTCAGGTCAAGAACCGAGGACTCTTAAAATAATTCATCCATTCATTGAGCTAACAGTTACTCAGTACTTATATGTCAAGCACTGTCACCCCCTGGGTCCTAAGTAACACATCCTCATGTCATTCTCACACAGGGCAGACGCAGAGTTCTTCCTTGGGCTTGATATTTCATAAAGTACACTCCTTCCTCTTCCACACTCTGTGAGACTGTGAAGTAGCGGGAGGAGTGTCCCACGGCAAGAAAGCATTGAACCCCATTCTTGGAAACACACACAGGAATTTGATTGCAAGTAAAGTCTTTGATGGTTCCTAAGGGCCTGAAAATGTTCCCTTGGTGCCTTCGGTGCCTCGAAGCCTGTGCTTCAGATTTACAACTTGAGAAATGTAGCTTTCAGCTCAGACCTGGAACCACAAACACCACAGTCCAGCTTTGCTGGCCATCAGCCGTCATGGTATCTGAGAGAATCATGGAACCGGCCTGCTTGGTCACGTCCACAGACACCAGGGCACTCTGATGCAGATGCCAGCTTCCAGGCCAGGATGCTTTCAGCAAAGCAACAGAGCTCTTCTCAAGGCCTTCAGTGGGGACCAAGGATGACCAGCGGTGGCCCATCCCTTCAACCCCTGCTAGACCCACATGAATGTCAATTCCTTGACTTATCCTTAAAGGGAAGCAGGAATTCTGGAAAGAGCTCAGTGATGTCGTGAGGAGAAAATTCATTGTCAAAGGGGAATAAGGTATTAGAGATTCTGGAGCACACCACAGTACTTTTTTTATTTTAAGTCTTTGGAAAACGTACTTTTTCAGTCTTGCAAGACCACTCTTCTGTCTCCTTTCTCCCTCCTGCCCACCAGGTATTCTCCGCTCCACTCCTCAGAAACTCTCAAACACTCCCATTTTGTTCCTGCTTTGCCAAGGTTGCCTGAATAATCTGAAGTGCATCTTTCCTTCTTATCCATTTCAGCAAGTCAAACTCGCTCTTCTAAGTCAGATTCAAGTTTGGCAATGGAATCACTTCTTTCCTCCCAACTTTCGACGGCCTGGAGAGAAGAAGCCACCATTGATGAACGGCCACACCATTCATCATGGCTCCCACTGTTTGTCATTATTTTACCTGCGTGGATCCCATATTTCCTCTGAGATTATAAGCCTTGCGTGGAAGAGGCAATATATCTTGTACTCTTTAGTGTATAAACTAAGCACTTCATTTAAAAAAAAAATTAAATGTTCTTGTTGTTATTGGTTTTCAAGCGATGGACGAGGCCTTCGGTCTCACATAATAGATGCTGTATTCTAAAGAGATAATCCAAATTTGGGGTCTAACAGTTTTAAGTAGACGAGACTGTCATGGGGGGAAGAATCTGGGGCATGGGTACCACCTTCCAAGGATGCCCTGGACATAGGTCTGGGGATTAAAAATGGGGACACCCTTGAAGAGGAGGTGACTTAAGAGAAAGTGATGGGACTCAGGCCCCTTCTCTCTCAGTAGTTTTTGGAAGTCTCAGAGAAGAGAGGACATGCAGGTGAGTCCCCAGTCCAAAGGCCAGGCTTCCCCAAGGGACATGCAGGCCTGTTGGGGAGGGAACACTGGTCATGGCAGAGGGTAACCCATGTATCTGCTGAAACCACCCACTAGTGAAAGGCTCCGAATCAACTGCCCCAGTTTTCTCACTGCATCCCCACCCCCGAAGCTGGCTGAGAACCAGGCAGACTGCCAACATTAAAACTAGCAAATGATATCTGAGCTCTGCTGCTTCCCCCAACCTTTTTTCCTCGCCCAAAGAGGATTTTGATGCCAGCACCATATGTCGAAAAGGCCCAAACACAATCCTATTACCATTGCAGGAGGCATTAAATAATTACATTAATTTACCTAAATATGGAAAAAAATCTTTACAAATCAGGGACACTTGGCAAAGTTTCCGGCTGCACATTTTTCTCTTGGCACAGCGAACTGTCCTGTTGGGTTCCTATTGCTACTTGGAGTGTTTCCTTTAATTGTGGGGCACATGGCTTCTCTAGTTCTGTTTAATTTTCTCGAAGCTGGTTCCATATTCTGGCTACAAACATGTTATAGGGAAAAAAATGCCCACAAAAGTATGGATTGTGCTGGAGTGTACCCTGAGGGGCGAGTGTATAAAAATAGTAATTTCTCATATATGAAACCTTCCAAGGGGCGTTCTTTCACAAGACCGCTTTACAAAAAAGGCTGAAGGAATGAAAAGGGGAAAAAGGGACAGGGAAGGCAGGGAGTAAAATGGGAAAGAGAAAGGGATTGCGCCATGGCACTGGAGGTTCCATCTGGGTTCCATGCATACGAGGAACACGAACTGGGCTTTTCTTTGGTGCACTTTCCATGGAAACCCCTCCTCTTTGGTCTATATTTTCACTGTGTCTAAATCATGCCCCTCTGCCTTTTGCTGTGGATTTCGAGGGCTGATGTGAGGGTGATACGTGCACGGCTCTGCCCTCCTTGAAGCAGCCTGATCTCAAGAGGCCAGAGTGTGGGCTGTCACCCACCCAACCCAACTGGAGGGGCCGAGAAGAGGGAGGTCCTAGTCCCTTGCAAGTTCATCTGACCCAAGGACTGCCCGGTGTTCCCTTCCTTGGGATTAGCTCTTCTAGAAGGTGCTTCTCCAGGGCTCTGTGAAAGACCAGGCTTTTTCCTTTTGTTTCTAGTCCACCGCAAAAGGACATTTTGTTTGTTTATTCTGCGTCACACAGCGCTTGGATGTTGCAGTAAAGTCAAACTGCCGGAAATATTTCTAAACGCTCCCTCTTAATTTCTAGTCTTGCATCAGTGTGGATGAGTGACCAAGAGTGAGGGAGCACCAGTCCCCGGCACTCGTTCCAGGCCATAGGGTGGTGGGGCGCAGTTAGAATGGCCCCTTCTGAGAGAGGGCGCCCCCCGATATTGGAGGTCGTTGACAACTGTCACACCTTTCTGGGAGCAGAGATATAAAGGGAGCAGCTGGGACCCCAGAAGATGAACTCCCCCAGGCCCCCAAGTTTACAGAGGGCCCACTTAGCCAGAAAAGAGTGCTGACTACTGGCCCTCGGCCACGGTCTCTGAGGCCTTGGGGGAAACCAGGCCTCAGATATGGCCAGAGTAGCCGGGGAGACCTAAGCACTGTTTTTTTAAGGTAACATGTGTGCCTTTTTAAAAGGTCATATGTGGTTAAGACTATAGTGAAAAGATGTTAGAGGAAGCGAAGAAGGGTGATTTTTTTCAAGTTTTTACTTCGTCACCCAAAAGTGGTGCCAGCCCCACCTCACAAAGTAGTCACTGCTCCGGAGTCAGGGGCTGGCAGGGCCTCTGCCTCTGGACATTAGGAAAAGATGCAGTTTCTCCAGCTTCACTGCACTCCTGCTCATGTCCAGCCTGTTCTATATGTGACGTCTCTCTCCTCCCTGCTCTTACTTCCAGACGCTAGCCTGATGCTACTTCCTCCATAGTCGGGCAGCATCCACCTCACGGCCTGAGAGCTTGTTAGAAGTGCAACATCTCAGGCTCCACCATGCCCCGTGCCAACCCTTCCGGATTCTGCACATTAACAGTGAGCCGCATCCTCAAGTGTTTTCCACCCACATGCTGCTCTCAGAAGCTGGGGCGGTGATGCGGGCAGCTCTCCCTTCTGGCACGTGGGAGATGGTAAACTCAAGCAGGACAACGGAAGAGAGTTGAAGGATAGGAAACCAATACAGTAAAGCAAAAGGCCAGAAAATCAAAACACAACAATCACCCCTGGATCTGAAGAGGCAAATAGAGGAAGTCCCAGCCTCCCAGACGCTGTAGGAGAAAGCCCCTGACAGGAGCTGAGCTGTTTTACGAAGGCTGTGACCTTCCACAGAGGAACGGGGGAACATACATCTTTCCAACCCTGGGGAAGTAAATACCCCAGCCTCTCTCTTCTGTCCCCTCTCTCTGCTCTCAGTGCCTCTGTTGTGGGTTGAATCGTGTCCCCCAAAGATATGTTGAAGTTCTAAATCCTAATATCTCAGAATGTGACCTTATTTGGGAATAGGATCATTGCAGATGTAATTAGCTAAGACAAAGCCACACTGGCGTAGGGTGAGCCCTTAATCCAACATGACTGGTGTCCTTATAAAAACAAAGATGACACAGAGACAGACAGACACAGGGAGACAAGGGCCATGTGATGATGGAGGCAGAGATTGAAATAACATATCTTTAAGCCAAAGGTTGCTAGCAAATACCAGGAGCTGGAAGAGGCAAGGAAGGATGCTTCCCTGCAGATTTCAGAGGTAACAAACCCCTGATGACACCCTGATTTTGAACTTCCAGACTCCAGAACTGTGAGGAAGTACATGTATCTTGTTTTAAGCCACTCAGTTTGCAGTACTGTGTCACTGCAGCCCTAAGAAAGGGATATAGTCCCAGTTAGAAGGCAGAGGACAAGGGAACCAGGCTGAAGCTGTAAATAGGAAGGTGGAAAAATCAGAGAATGAATTTGGAGGAACAGACAAAGAAGAGTCCAACAGGGGCTATTAGGCTAAAAGAAGAAATAGGAAATCAATTTTCCTTTTGCAAGTGTTACCAAACCTGGGTGCTGCTGGACCCCTTTCTGGCTGTGTGAAAGAAACCTGTCTGCAGTACGTGGGCATGCAGCCGGCACACCGAGGGGACCGGACATTGAGAGTGAGTTAGTGGCTGATAAGCCTGATGACTTAATTCAAGCTCTTGATCCAGCAATACCTGAAGCCTCTTTCCTTTTGGTTGACCTGCTGATTCCGAAGACCTAAATGCCAGAGAATGGTCATACATTTCACTTACTTTCGTGGCTGTAATAAATGCAGGCATCCCCATCAACTTTTCACTGATCTCAGTATCTGTCCTGAGGGAAAGGAAGTGACACCTTCCAGGCAGGAAATTTGTTATGACTCAGTCCATATGAAAAGAAACTTTTTATAGAACCAAATACGCACTTTCTTATAGATCTTTTCTTTTTATAAAAAATTAGAAACAGCCTAGATGCCCAACAGAAGGGGATTTGTCAAATGAACTTTCTACATCCATTCAATAATATTCTATTCAGGCAAAAATTGTGGCAGGACAATCGTTTTCCAGATGTCCTCTCCAGGACCCCAGGGTTTTCCCCAGAACCCCTGGAGGACAGAAGAGTGTGAGTGAACTCATCAAACTATGGATGTCATAATCCCAATTTAACCAGAGTATTTTACTTTAATTTTTTTTTACCCGTTTGGCGTCCAGATAGGATTTCCACTGGGTGAAGAGTTTCTGGCAATACCTATTGGGTTGAAGGTATCCATGGTTTGCCTTTTATCTACACAGGTAGCACCGGGGGAGTAAGAAGGCAGAAGAGTCCAAATTTGATGAGGAGCAGAAGATCTGAGAATGATGGTGGCAGGCTGATGATCCAGAAGTCATGTAAAACTGAGCCCCATGGATGCAGAGGCCACATGCCGAGAAGAAAGACCCTAGACCGGGAGCAGGGAGAGCTGGGTTCTTGGCCCCGTTGTGTCACCAGCAGACAATGTGCTTGGATAGGTCCACTCTGGGCTGCAGTTTCCTTGTCTTTAAAGATCAAGGGCTCCACCTGGATGATCCCCTATGTCCTCGTGGGCACACTGATGTTCTGTAGTACTGTGGAAAACCTTATTTGATGTCAAGAAGAAGTTTCCAAAAATACTCACACTCATCCAGTCTGCATATCCATTCTTAACTTCAACATTCCTTATGTATTTTCAGCTCTTTTCCTAGACTTGGACCAGACTTATGGATAGAAATAGGCTGTGACAGATACAATATTTTATTTAATTTCCATATATATATTGATATCTCTACATATCCAAATCTGTCTATCTCCATATCATCCTTAGAGAAAGAGCTAGAAAGAGAGAGTGATCTAGAGAAATGATCCTATGTCCATAGATCCATATATCCATATGATCCATAGATACCTATGTCTTTATGTCTCTATCCATCAAGAGAAGAGACAGTTTTCATCCATTTTCATAGGATGGTAGACTGGGAGAGGTGGTAAACTGTAGAGTCAAGCCTGTTCATTCCTCATGAAACTGATGCTCAAAGAGAAGGTATGATGCAACCAAAGTCATACAGTTAGTTGACATCCAATCCTCAACTAAACCCCAAGATTTTTAAGTCAAAATTAACTGCTCCTAACACTATGGTTGTTAACTTCATCCTTAACGTGTACTTGCTGGGCTTTATGAGGTCTTGAAGAGGAAATAAAAACCAACCTCACCCCCCAAAATAAAACCCGCCTCTGAACTTTTGTTCACCTAATGAACTCATCTGATTTACCAGATGTACAAAAGTGAAACAAATCTGACGCACGATCAGCTAATCCTTCATCTTTCTGGCGGCAGCCTCTGGAACAGCAGGAGGACAGTCCCCCAGCCTGCAGTGGTGTTGCGGATCACAATGGAAGCATATTGTTGTCAGATTAATTTTCCAACGCCCATACCCCAACCACAAGATCCTGAGAGAATGAGTGTCAAATACACTTAATAATTGCATAATTATGACATCTGTTACTCTCCAGCACCTCTTAGTGGAAAATTAACTGAAGAAATAGCAGGTTCAAAGATGTGTTAACACTCTGATAGCAGATTTAATTGAAATATGACGGGGGAGGATAATGGAGATTAAATTAAGCTCTCAGATAATCATCTGACACAAAGATAATTGAGCCAGCCTCTGCCACGTTGATGAACGCTTCGGAGATGCTGTGCGGGGTGGCATTTCGAGTATCTTATCCTTCAGGCAAAATGGAATTCTTCTCCCTCCCCCCTCCCCTTCTTCTCTCTCTCTTGTCATTCAACATTTGTATCCTCCAAATCGATAATGTGAACAGCAGCATAATTGGAAATAAAAGATGATCTGAAATCCACAGGAAATTAGGTTGAGGTGCATGTAGGAAATACAGTCACATCCTAGACACAGGGCGAGTTTTTACGAGCCCTCCATAGGAGGGATGTGCCCCTGCCCTGAAGTCTCATGGGGAGTTTTTTTTTTTCCAATGCCTCTGTCCTCAGTGGAGGGAACTTCCCATGAGATGGGGAGGGAGCCATAAACATCAAGCATGGACAAGACGACAGCGACTTTGCGATTTTTCTCCTCCTACAGGGAACATCTCCATGCTTTGTAGGGCAAGCTCGGGATGTAGTGTGTACTAAAGAACTGGTACCCAGGGCTGGGGGGCATGGAGTAATCCTAGAAGGCAGCTCGCTCATGGTGGTTATTAGTGAATGTCCCAGGTGGGGTGAGGGTGGGGGATGTGGTGAACAGTTGAAGGCAGGAAGTGAGAAACAGAGTTCTGGTAATTGTCATTGAAAGGGTCAGCCTTCAACAGTCCTAGAGATTAGGTACCTCCCCATGTCACCGCTTTCTTTAACTCAGGTACTAACACTTGCCTTTCGAAGGGCTGTGAGCGGCAAGCCAAGTCTAAATAATCGGATGACTGCAGAAGGGCAGTCTTCACATTTCCTCCGCTCAACCAGCACCCTAGCTGCTCAGAGTTTCAGATTTGAGATTTTAGACCAGTGGGATTTATCTGCTTTATCAATACGGAGCTGAGAGAATGTAGACATATCTCCTTTAAGAGTCCATTGAAGCATCTGTATCTGTATTCTTCCCTGCCCTCAGCCCACCCATGAACACACCAAGAATCTCCCGTCCTGGCCACTCCATAGGCAGCAACATAACTCAGGGGCACCCCCTTGGGGCTGGAGGATACCACTGACGCAAGTGCCCCCCCCCCCGCCCCCGGAAGTGAATTGCATTGCAGAAAACCACCCAGGACAAAGCTGGGGCCCTAAACCTGGCATGAGATGAAATCTTCCTCTTTCTGGTGCAGCCAGGGGAACAAGGTGCCTGCAGGTTTAAAATAAGGGGGCCAAGGCAGAGCCGCTTACTCCAGTTGTGACCGCATCCTCTGGTTTAGATCTGCACCTTGGCAGTGAGTCCTTCAGTGGGTGGTGGAGCCTGACAACCAGAGAATCCCCTCCCAGTTGGGAACATCCACATTCCAAGTAGGCATCACAGAGCTCCAGGACATAAGGCCCAGGATGGCTGAGAGAGAGTCTGGCTCCCAGGGCCTCACAGATGGCAAAGCTCCCCTTTCACCACCCAGCCTCCTCTTTCAGACCTCATGGAGATTTTATTTTACAAAGCTCATTGCTTCTCCCGATTATGAGTCTCAGGTAGGACTTAACGATTCCGCAAGATTACAATAACAGCCTTCAAACCTGAGGAGAACGATGGAGTTCGCCATCCCATCCCTTCCCTCCCAGAGAAGTTCCACAAGTAAATTTTCCCAACTGCTGGATAGCAGCAGTAAATTTCATCTCATCCAGCCCCCAGCTAATCTATGATGGCAATGCTTAGAAGATGAGTTTGTCCCATCTGTCCTATAATTTCTGTCCTAAATTGTTAATTTATTGAAACATCAAAGCACAAGTCATCTCATGAGAAGGCAACTTAAGGGATCGTTTTAATCATCCTCCCCTAGCCGGGTAATATGGCACCAGGAATTCTTTCCAAAGAGAAGATTCCTGACCCCCCTCTGACCTCTCTTTTTATCTGCAGGATGGGTGTGTGGGGCCCATAAATCAACAGAACCCACCTCTCTCTGTCTAGCCTGCCACCGCTGCTGATGCTGGGTGGCTAGACTCTTCCCAGAGAAAATATTAGAAAGCCTTACACAATGGTGTTCACAATGGTGAGTCATTCTGTGGCTTCCTCCCCTCTTAAGAATTTCTACAGTTCCTTTGAGAAGTTCATTATTTCTTAGATGGTGTATCATTCTGTCTTCTTGGGAAGATTCCACCATCAATGATATGTTTCGCTGAGTATGTAAATGCCTTTTACATATGTCAAAATAATATCTAATTAAAATGTCAAGGTTATAGCTCATGTGGCTGAAGTGGACAGGGCTCCACCTCCTCTCAAAGTAACATTTAAAATATGTCCTATAATTAGGAGCAATTATAAATTCCGAATAAAAAGAAGCCCACACCATTCTGAAGATGTTTTTCTTTGATGTCTCTTGCTTTAATGCGTGTTGCTCGTTGCACCAGATTGTCTCCACTTCCTCAGCTATGATTCCAGGTGGAAAAGGCTCCCAATACTTTGCAGGGAGAAAAGCAGACCAAACGTGAGAAAAGTAGCAAAGTTCGTTAAAAAGGGTTATTGCGTCCATAACTTCTGGACTCATTGTTCATTGATTAGAGATTAAACATCATCCTTTGTACTACTCAGACTGGGGTTTTTAATTAGGATGTCATTATTACACAGATATACTGAATGCCCAATTGATTTTTGAAACCTTTTGAAATAATAGTGCTACTTCTGCAAAATGAAAATCATAATAGATTATTGACTTCGTCAGGAGCTTTGATCCAAGGGCAGCTCCCCAACGTTAGCATTCTCAATAATTTTAGTTTCATGCAAAGAGACACTCATAATTAGGCTCATATTAGAAGTTTGTGTACATGGACGCTGTGTTATAATGCCGGTGGCATCTTATCGATTACCCTTGAATCATAACAGCAGTGACGTTGCTTGTTGCTGAAATTGTTTATATACCGCATAGCTTTTGTCTTTTGTTTCTGTTTAATTTTAAAAGTGTTGCTATTCATAATGAGCAGCATACCTGAGTCACAAGATTGGAAGTTCACCAACTTTCCTAATTCACATGCCTGTCACATCTCAGAAATTTTTTTCAGGGTCCTCCTAGTTCAAAAGAAATACCTAACAGTTCCATTTATTAGCCAGATCCAAACAACTTAATAAGTATTTATGTCCTAACCACTTAGTAGGCATACTAAAAAAAAAACATAAACTGAAAGATAAAAAATTTGTTTA
The DNA here is from genome assembly GCF_048773025.1 of Camelus bactrianus. Taxonomy (NCBI): domain Eukaryota; kingdom Metazoa; phylum Chordata; class Mammalia; order Artiodactyla; family Camelidae; genus Camelus; species Camelus bactrianus. Next base: position 74,128,568 of record NC_133547.1, read on the forward strand.
TTTTATTTTCTAATAGCCACGATTACTTCTAATGGGATGTCTGTGCCTGTTTGGCTCCGCACGACTTCTCAAGTCTTGGCCCCCGCCACCCTCATTTCCTGTTTCACGTTGATGTTTATTTGGTTCTTGGTTTTTAACACAGCAAGCACAGAAAATCCAGCTCTCAGAGATAGGATGTCATTGAAAGAAATTCAGCGTGATCTAATGTAGAAATTTGTGAACTACCTCAAGCTAGTCATTTGCAAGGAGTCTGAGAACTGTTACTGCATTTGCCTCAAAAACTTAAACTATCAAGGCCCCTGTGAATTCACTGTGGCACCCTGGGTGCCCTTGCACACAGTTTGGGAACCATGATGGTAGACTTCAGTTTCTTGATGTTATGGGATATGTGTTGTCCATCTTTGTAGTCTCAGTGCCTAGCATGGTAACTAATGTATTCACCAGACATTGTTTAAAGAATGGTGCTTTTTGTTAGCACTTTTCTTGTTTAGATCTTTTTAATTCAAAGTACAACGATTTGATAACAATCATGTATCTAGTCACTACCAACACTTGACACATTTTCTTGCAAATACTCAGAGGATTTAAGCTGAGGAAATGGATGAAAATTCATCTCTGTCTGAGACATTTCACAGATTCTTCTCTGTGAAGAGAAGATCTATCTCTGAAGCTCCTAGATTTTTCTCTGCAACTAGGAGAATCCTGAAACTTCACTCCCTAAAGCGTTGGAATATATGAGAAGTAAGTGCTTGGACCAAAGGATTCCTTGAACCACCTGATCTTATCCCAAAGTGGATGGAGTTGTTCATGTTCAGAAAAGGAGGATTTCATCCCTTCCCTTAACCTCCCTCTGAGCATGGTGACCTTGGCCTGTGAATCTCATTGATGCCACACATACGAGCGTCTGGAGAGCCACATCGCATGCAATGCAGCAATGGCTGAACAAGAATGCCCAGGGGTGTATCTATGCAATGGAGTACACTTCAGTCTTACAAAGGCATGCAATTCTGATTCAACCCAAATGAACCTTGAGAATATTAAGCTAAGTGAAAGAGGCCGGACACAGAAGACCTTCTATGGTATGATTCCATCTACATAAGGTGCCCAGAATAGGCAAATTAATAGAGACAGGAAGGAGAATCATGGTGACCAGGGGCTGAGAGGAGGTGGGAAATGGGGATTTATTGTTTAATAGGTACAGAGTTTCGGTTTGGGAAGATTAAAATGTTCTGGAAATGGATAGCAGTAATGGTTGTGCAACTTTGTAAAAACGCTGATTTTCACTGAATTGTACACTTAAAAAAGGTGAAAACTGTAAATTTTTTGTTATGTATATTTTAATACACACATACACACACTCACAAATATCCAGCCTGGGAAATGCGGTTTGCTTAAAAAGATGACACCAATAAACAAAGTTTAGAAATACAAAAACCCCATGGACACCATGTCTCTTAAGCCATGAAATGCCCAGTAAAAACAGAGGTTGGCAAACTTTTTCTGTAAAGGGCCAAATAGTAAATATTTCAGTCTTTACAGAGCTAATGATCTCTGTTGCAACTACTCAGCTCTGCCCTTGAGTCTTGAAATTCACTACAGACAGTACGGAAATGAATGATCATGGCTGATTCCCAGCAAACTTCATGGATGGCCCTGATTTTCAATGTCATCGGGTTCTCACATATCATGAAACATTGTTCTTCCTTTGATTTTTTTTTTTTTGTCTCAATCATTTTAAAATATAAAAACCGTTCTTCACTTTTGGGTCTTACCAGGCAAGAGGGCCAGATTTGGCCCCTAAGCTGAAGTTTACTGACCCCTGAGCTGGAACCTCAAATCAATGATGAGATAACACATTACTACTAATATGTGAAATCCCTCTGAACATTAGACATAGTGTTCTGTGATGGGTAGGAAAGGTCACTCTTGGAAAATTTGTTTGTGGCTCAGCCAGAGCGAGGCAGTCTGTGATTGAGCCAGACCTGGAGCTGGTCCTCATTTCTTCTTCCTGCAATGTTGTCCCACTACCCAAAGTCCAGCCCCAATGCCGCTTTGATCCAGGTAGGGAGAAATCCATTTGATTCACTGCAGGCTATAAAGAATGCCTTTTAACATCTCTTGCAGGATTATTTCCACTGAAACAGAGACCTTCAGATAAAGTGGCATGCATAAGCAAAAATCCAAAAAACAAGAAAAGCAAAAATTATGATGCAATTTATGAAAAGGTTTTTTTAAAGGAAAGGAGACAAGGGGACTTCTCACTGCTGCTAAGATAAAGTGACAGGTATGTATATTTTTATTATTATATTTATTATATATATATATTTTTTTAATCAGTAATGGCAGACTTTCTGAAAGGGAATTTTAGGGAAAACGGGCAACACTACTAAAATAAGATGATTCAGGCCACTGCCTCATCGCACATATGCCCAGAGTTGTTGGATGAGCAGAATTTACTCAACAAATTTTACTAAGCACCTACTTTGAACTAAGCACTGGGGATTCAAACTTTTTAAGAAACTCATATTCTGAGGTTTAGCCTTTTCTTTTTTTTCAGAGGTGTGTGGGATTAGGAGGAGGGTTGCAGTGTATAAATACCAGAGTTTCTAATGATGAAAACTTAGTCCTTACCATGTTTGTTCCTGTCCCCTGGACCCTTACTTAAACAGGAGGATTTCCGTCTCATACCAGCTCCAGCTATTTGGAAATGGAGTCTCTGGTCGGTCGCTTTGACATCACAGGCCGGGCAGGGGACAGGGTGCAGCAGGCAGCCTCCTCTGTGTACGTGCCTACAGGTAGCCCTCCAACGGCTCAGAGCATCCTTTGAAAGGTCAGGGCTGCTAAGGGGAGGAGCGCAGCAAGCTGTCGCCCTGGGCTGCTTTCTGGCATCTTGGCTTCTTCCTCTAATTCTTAACATCCCTCTCTCTTTGAGTCTTAGATGTCTCCTCCCACGTCTGCATCAGAAGTCTCTAGATCAGCTCATGGGACCATTTTGTCAAAACAATGAACAATCATTGTTCACCAAGAGCTCAGAATAATTTAAATATTTGGTTACAATGAAGATGGCCACAGCCTGCATGTCTATCTGAGCTCAGAAAGAGTTGCCTTCATTAGTTCGAACTTTATTTCCCATAAAATAGGAGGCCATTTAAGTAAAATGATAGTTGGAAAAAATTTTTAAGCAGAACCAGCAAATAAACATGGTCTTTATGAGTTGTAACTTAATCCCCAGCTGATGTCATGTTTCATGTTTCAACAGCCAGAAAATGCCTGACATCTATATATCAGGCAGATTTATGGAGACTTCAGGGTAAGAGTTAAGAGGATTTCTTAAATAAGGATAGTGTGTTGGTCTGGGGGTAATTTGCAGCCTCTGTTATCCATAGATTGAAATGTGCACATTTGGGCAAATTATAGGAATATGCCTTTTCACTTAATCTCGTTTTTATGTTTAAAAAGTCTTCAGATCTGGGAGGACGAGTGCATGAGAGAAGAGAGAGAGAGAGAAGATTCAAAATATGGTTCTCCTTTGCCCCTATTTGGTCATTAATGTTGCTCTGGCAGTACTAGAGAGAAAAGGAAAGATTCTGCTTTGCAAACCTCAGAATCATAAAGCACACGCAGGCCCTCTCCGCTCCCATGCGTCGCTTGGTGGCAGAGTGGCTGTGTGGGCTCCAGGGGGTCACCAAGATGGAGCTGGTTTCCTATCAAATGCCTATTGGATCTATACCACCATAGCAGTTACCTCACAGGAACTAAGCTTTCTAAACATAAACCTCTCCTCGTAGCCTATGAGTTGGTGGTCAGATAGCCCAGAAAAATGGTTTTGAAGTAGCCCCAGCAAAAATGACTCACTTCCATTTTGTCATGTATTGTCTGACTTTATCCAAGCTTGCCGATAGGTCTCCTCACTCTGATGAATGAGTCAGAATAAGTCACACTAACTGATACAGCAATCAGCCCCAAGCCTCAGGGCTTAACACAGTCAAGGTCTATTTTCTGCTTATTTTGTAGTCCTACTGGGTGTTTATTAGAGAGTGGACTTCTGTATGGTGAATCCAGTAATCCGTGCCCTTCCATCTTGAGACTTTGCCACCTGCAAAAACTTGGAGAGCTCTGCTAGATACTCTACGTTCAGTGGGAAATGAGAAAGAGAGAGAGAGAAGTCAGGAGAACTACGTGGGAGGTTTAATGGATCATTAGGCAGACTCGTTCACATAGCACCCGCCCAACTGCAAAGGATGCTGGGAAATGCAGACAACTGGTTTCCAACCTCCGTTATGATGCAGAAGCCACAGTACTGCACTGTTGAATGGCTGCTGGGATTTCCTCAGAGACAAAGAGACTTGAAATAAGAAACAAAAACAAAAGCAAGCTCTTTTTACATTTGTATTTCATTGTTGAGAAGGGGCTTAATTTCACTTAGCGCTCACGCTAGTCCTATGAGGGAGGCAGGGTAAGTATTCCTATTCCTACTTTCAGATGGGGCTCTGGGTGGGGCGAGGACTTGCCCATGCCTCGGATCAAATAAGTGACAGACTGAAGCAGAACCCAGGTATTGTAGGGGTAAACGGTCCTTGGGAGTGGGAGGTGAGGATTGAGCTCAAGAGAGCTAGACATTAGATAGAACTGAGATACAATTTCTTGTTCCATCTAAGTGTTGGTAAAGACTTACTCATGGGATATTTGAAGGATAGAGCATGAAATTATTTCCCAGTTCTCTGCTTTGAGGTGAAATGCCAGCCTAATTCAGAGGTTCAATCCGTATTTGCCCTTGTTTTTTTTCCCTTCTCTTTAAGAAATTAAAGTATAACTTTTCATAGTGTCATATTAACATAAAAAGATGAACAGTGATGACATCAGCCATTATAGCTGATGGAGAGGTATCTGTTGTGACCTCCCACCAATTGCTCAGAAATGAATGAAAAAAAATTAAACAAGAACAGAACTATTTGAGAGGGTGAATTTTAGAATCCTTGTATGTATGAATTTCCACAGCTGGTACAATGCTAATAAAATGTTTTCATCCTTCATGCCAAGGAAAGAGTAGAGCTCAGCCCCCTTTGCTCTGGATACGCAGCTCCAAAGAAATGTCGTGGGGCTTCATAATCATGATTTCAAAGAGGTTTGTGGAAATGTTTCATTAATTCTTATAAAGAAATCTTTTTCTCTTAATTTTTTCATTAACTTCAGACATTTACTTGCAATTACATTTGTTCGGTGAATACAATGACAGAAATTAATAATTCATAGCTTTTGTCAGGGGAAATTGAAAAAAAAAGGACAGTTGTTCAATCAAATGCAACTTTAAATGCACCATCTCTATTTAAATAAGATTTTTTAAAGATAAATAATGAGGACTGTTATTGTACTTCCTATAAATCTCCTCTTTTCCAAATTATATCTATGCTCTACCCAGTGACATGAAATCTTGGGTTGTTCAGAGCTCATCAGGAAAATAACAGGTTCAGATCTGATGTTCTGAGAGGGGGAAACTTGACTCAAGTTCTGTACGTGTGGTGCTGCCTGGATCTTCTGGGGCATTGTGTTTCATGATGGAGGATCAGAGCACGAGAAAGACGAAAGTGACTGAGGAAAGTGTGCTTTCTCTGACAACTGGGGACGTTCAAGTTCAGAGAGAGTGAGCCTTTCAAGTTCAGAGTGAGTTAGCAGCAGAAGCGGGCCTCAGTGTGTATCTCCTGACTGTTGGCCAAGGCTCTACCGATCTGTGATGGTGTCTTCAAGCCATCTTCCTACCAGGGCCTGCCTACCAAGTGGCTCCTGGGTAAGATGTTCTAAGCAAACCAAACCTTTTATCCCAACGGCCTAACAACTTACCTGAAATTCTGCCATCAACATTTGGTTACTTCGGTTTATGAAGCCTTTTTAAAATCATATTTCCCTTGTTAAAATGTAAGTGCTCATCTCTTGAAATCAGCTTAGGTGGAAAGGAGGCAAGAAGACCAAGGCCTGGCAGAAATAGGCTGATCAGGGAACAGAGACAAGGTCTTCAATGAGGTCTCAAGATAGTGGATGAGATGGATTCTCTAGGTCTCTCTGCCTCCCCCAGCCGGTAAGAACCTGGCTGGCAAATCAATTCTATCCTTAGTTGTTCCAGTCCAAAAAGATGACATTAGAGTCTATCTTAAAAGTAAAGAAAGATCAAACCATGAGACACTTCTCAGAACTCACTAGCACATCAATTGGAGAGTCTCTGGGAAGGGAGTTTAGCATAATGGTTAAGAATTGAATATCTCTAGGCTTGATTTGTGACTCAAACAGCTAGAAGTTCTGTGCCTTGGAAAAATCCCCACTAAGATCTCTGAGTCATCCTTTACAAATAGAGATGTATCAGTTAGCTATTGTGCTGTAACAAACTCCCCCAAAACACAGGTCTAAAGACATAGGCTTAGACTGGCACTTCTGTCTATCATTGGCCAGAACCATAATGTGGCCAAGCCCAAAGTCAAGGGATAAATTCTGCCCCAAATGAGGCTATGGCAGGAGTATGGAGTAGTGAGGAATAAAGAATTGCACCCTCCCCCAAAATTTATTATAGAGGATAATGAAAGTACTTTCTCTCTGCATTGTTCTGATAATTAGTTAAGAATATATATATATATATATATATATATATATATATATATATATATATATATATATATAGTGCTATGGGTGGCTATGCCCTCTCAGAGAATGGCATGGTATACCTGGAGGTGAGTATGCTTGAGGTCCTCTCCTGGGTGAAATGGCAATGATGGATTAGCATCTAAGCTTTCCCTTTTTGATTTGGGCATTTGTTACAGAGGGTTTCTTCTGGAGGTGAGGAAATGTGTGGTCTTCTTGGATCCATCAATTTCCTGCTTCCATGTACAGTATCGACCCTCATCTCACACACACAAAAAGAAGCAAATGGATTTGATTAGCAAATACTTTCATCTACATCCTAATTGAAGTCTCTGGGACTTCCTTGTTTTGGAAAATCCCATTTTAATGCACAGCACATCAGGTAGTTGAAAGAATTCCCTCTCCCGTCAGCCATATGGCCCCTCCCAAACCAGAGAGTTTATCCACCATTTTCCCATCAATTCCATCAGTCTGATCTAGAGCCATGCATCCAGGCTCTGAGCTGGGAGATTCTCCTCCTGTTTTTGATTCACGTCATGAGTCACTTCAGACTGGAGGCAAAGTTTCCCCCAGTATTGCCCAGCCCAGATGTCCTTCCACAGAGGACCTGTCTACTTCTCACCAAGACCCCCGAGATGCAAAGTCTACTGTCAGAAGTCGCTGCAGCCGAACTCAGTTGCAGCTGAGGAGGCAACCATTCAGCCATCTGAAAAGTCTGACCAGTTGGCACATTACTGTCTCCAAATGAGCCGGCAGGAAACGGGGTTTCCTAAAACTTGGTTTTAAAGCACTTACAACAGGAAACCATTTCCCATGCATGTTAGATCTCTCTAATGACTGACTAACGAGAAACAGGCTATCTTAATACTCTGCCCCAAGCCATTACAAATGGCTTTCTTTCCAGACTTCATTAGAATATTTACTGCGATTTGGACAGAAGACTTTTGACACTGCAGTCATAAAATTTACAGGGGACCTTTTTTTTTTTTTTTTTCAGTCTGAGAAGAGACTTGGAAGAAACAGGGAAACCCCTCAGCTGCCCCAGCCACCAATCTCCTTCATTAGTGCTCTCTGAGTCTTGTGACCTATAGTTAAGAAAATAAACATCCCTAGGATAGTCCAATAAATTGCCTTCAGGAAAGAAAAAAAAAAGCTAGATCTCTCCTTTGTCAACTCCAGCCTCTTTCCTATATATGCGGTGAGAAAGAGAAAATTCACAATGTGTGCCAATCTTGGAGCTAAGACTTTTTAAGTTATGTTTCTGGATCATGGCAGCCACATTGTGAATGAGCATTTCATGCATCTAATGTTTTCATAAAAGTCCTCAAACTAAGTCCAGCAAAATTAATGTTAAATCTCCATCTGGAGAAAAATCATGGTGGGATGATGTGCAGTAGTGTTTGCAATATCAATGTAACCCCTGGTTCCAGAGAGATTCCTTATGTGAGCTAGGTTCTCAGAAAATATGTTTTACTTCCTGGCACGATAAGTTCTTCAAAGAGGCCTTGATGGTCTAAGGCATGTGGTAACTGCTTACTGGACCCAGATACTTAGTCACAATTCTCTAGAATTTTGTCCTTAAAAGAAGTCTTTGGACACATGTATCAGTTATCTATTGCTGTGTAACAAGTCACTCTAAAATTGAGAGTCTTGAAAAGAGAATCTATTAATTCCCATGATTCCATGGGCTGCTTGGATGATTCCTCTGCTTGTTTTTGTGGACACATTCATGAGGTTGCCAAAGCTGGAGGATCAGTGTAGGCCTGGGCTCTACTAGGAAACCTACAGTAGTTGGGCCACTCTCTCTGTGTGGTCTTTTATCTTCAAAGAAGTTGAACCTGGCTGTATCACATGGTGGCAGTTGTGGCTACTGAATGGGGACAACAACCAATGGTAAGGAAAAAATAAAGCAGGGTGAGTGAATGGAGAGTGATGTCTGCAGGGAAGTAGGTGGGGAGAGACACTGATCTCAATTGCATGATCAGTGAAGAATTTGGTTGAGAGAGCATTTGAGTAGAGACTGAATAAGGGGAGGGAGAGAAAAGCTATGCAATATTTTGGGGGACCATCCTAGAGTGAGTGGACAGGAAGGATCAGAGCTCCATGGGTGGAAGCATGTGAACCAGGTGTCTCTGATAGTGTCCCTGTGGTCAACAATTGCATTTATAATTAGAGATATTTAAAGTTCTAAATCTGTATTATGTTAACACATCAGAAATCTGCATTCCTTCATCCTATAGTTTATCCCATGTCAGAAACATCTTCACTGAATCTCATTTTAATGCTAGGCCTTTGGTTTTTATCACAAGATGTCTAGAGAACGGGCACTCTCCACTTTAATACTCTGTGGAATACCCAGTTCTCTGTGATGCTGTATATATTTAGAGACAAGAAGAAGATGATTGCTCCTAAAAATAGTGAGCTTTCTCTTAATAAGTAATAAAGAGCAATTGACCTATCATGTTTCTCCATTTTTCCCTTGATTCCAAGGAAGCTCGATGTTAAATTTAATATTCAATTAAAACAACAAAGTTAGCCTTCAAAGCTTTTGAGTATTTTTAATGCTTCATCTTGTATCTACTTTTTATTGTATCTTCTAGTCCTTTTGGAACTGATATATAAATAGCACATGTACATAAAATAATGTATGCCAAGAATATAATAAGTATTGATTTACTTAAAAAATAACATCTATCATCAGCTCATCGGATACTTATTCCTTTTATATGGAGGCCAACCATGTGACCCAACTGGATCAGAAAAGGAGAGAGACTGTTGCAGATTGATAGGCTAATGCCTCCCATGAATGAGTGAATCAATGAATCACATCTCCCAGTATTCACATTATTATGTAGCATCCTTTCATATGAACATTGAGTTTGGTCATGTGACATGCTCTAGCCAATAGGACCATCAGCAAATATGTTGCAAGCAGAGGCTTGATCAGCAATTACAAGTATGGGGGCTTGCCCTTATGAAATGTTGCTTCCACCATGTAAGACAACCAGGTTCAGCTTCATTGAAGATAAAAGACCACACAGAGAGAGTGGCCCAACTACCACAGCTTTCCTAGCGGAGCCCAGGCCCACAGATTTGCCAGCTTTGTGCAACCTCATGAGTGTGTCCACAAAAACAAGCGGAAGAACCATCCATGGAATGATGGGAATTAATAGATTCTCTTTTCAAGCCTCTCAGTTTTAGAGTGACTTGTTACACAGCAATAGATAACTGATACATGTGTCCAAAGACTTCTTTTAAGGACAAAATTCTAGAGAATTGTGGCTAAGTACTTGGGTCTAGTAAGCACTTAGCACATGCCTTAGACCATCAAGGCCTCCTTGAAGAACTTATCATGCCAGGAAGTAAAACATATTTTCTAAGAATCTACCACACATAAGGAATCTCTCTGGAGCCAGGGGTTACATTGATTAAAAACACATAATCACTATCTCCAAAGAACATAATAAATTATAAGGCCAAAATAATTTAGATGGTTGGGATTGCAAGAGAAACAGATGAATAAAAACTATTTTTAAAAGCCTAGAAACAAATCCTAATAAATAAAAGCATGCGATATACCCTAAAAGCAGAAGCCCATATCAAAGGCATATAAAAATAAAATTAAAAGGATTTTTTCATGCATGGTACTAAAACAATAAGTTAGCTACTAGGAAAAAACTCTAAGACTTCATTTCAAATTGAATATATGGAGAAAAGTAGTAGTATGTTCATACTGAATTTCATAAATATTCAGAATTTTAATACCTGGTTATTGAACTAGGTGTATTTTAATATCATCCATAATAGAAGTAGTTATGCCATATTAATTGGCAAATGCTACAAATCAGGGCTTTTATTTATTTACTTATTTATCTGTCTATTTATTAATTGGTATTTTTTTTTGAGACCTGATTTACCAGCACACCATTGGCAATGGGAGATATTTATACATTTGACCTCAAATATATTTAAAATTTGTTTTTGAAAAATCTAGAAAAATGAAGATGAATGAACAGTATAGTTCATATATGTCAAAAATAGGTACATGCATAAAGAAAAACATCACAAGGAAAGTATTCATCCTTTTTTTTCTTTATACCAGTCTGCAGTTTCCAAATTTTCCACAATGAGCAATATCTTGCTTATTATCATTCCAAAAATTAAAAGAAAATGAAACAATCTTTGAAAATCTAATTTTACAAAAAGAAAACAGAAAAGTTCTCCCCCTTCAAAATAGTAAAAATGATTAATACTTAAACACCAGGCAGTGGACTAGGGAATTGATGTTTCCATTGAATCCTCATCACAGTCCCAGTTTGCCGATGGTCACACGTGACTTAGCCAAGGTCATACAGGTAGTAAGCAACAGAATAAACATCTACATTCTTTTCACCATACAGTGCCGGTTGCAGTATTGAACTGGGACACATGTCAATAGTCATCTTAAATTACTGCTTCTCATGAAAGTCTATAAAATTTCATAAAATTCATAGATCCCTAGGTCTCTCAAGCTTTCACATAGAGGCTATTTATTTTCACTGTAGTTCAAATGACACAAAGCATGATGCAAACAGTAAATCAGGACATGAAGGTGCCAACTCTAGAGGTACCCAGGCAACTAAAACAAGTGACAGTTGACAGCTTAAGACTGTGAGCCACTTACTGACAAGGACTGTCTGTCAGTCCCTATTATGTCCTTACTGCTTAGCTCATGGCTGGCCCATGGTAGGCCCTCCATACAGGTTGGCTCTTCTTTCCTTTTAAACAAGAGTTTTAATTTTTCTATAGTCACTGTGTTTTACATTAGGTGCTCAAACCTTATTCATTTTATAGCTGAAAGTTTGTACCCTTTTACCAACCTCTCCCTATTTCCCTCACCCCCCTGCCCCTGGCAACCACTTTCTACTCTTTATTTCTATGAGTCTGATTTTTTTCTTTTCTTTTCTTTTCTTTTCTTTTTAAGATTTGGATATGAAAGTTACCATGCAGTATTTGTCTTTCTCTGACTTATTTCATTATGTCCTGAAGGTCCATCCATGTTGTCATAAGTGGCAGGATTTCCTTCTTTCTCGTAGCAGAACAGTATTTCATTGTATATGTATGTATCACATCTTCTTTATCCATTCATCTCTTGACAGATACTTGGGTAGTTTCCATATCTTGGTTATTGTGACTAATGTTGCAGTGAACATGAGAGTGTTGCTGTCTCTTTGATATCTTGTTTTCATTTGCTTTAGATACATACCCAGAGATGGGATTGCTAGGTCATAGGCTAGTTCTAGTGTTAATTTTTTGAGGAACCTCCATATTGTTTTCCATAGTGGTTGCACCAATTTATATTCCTAATGAATTTTTTTTGAATAAATAAAGAATGGCAAGGAGAAAGAAAGAGATGTAGAAAGGGCAGGAGTAGAATAGGAAGGTAAACAATAGGGCAAAGATAGAAAGGGAAATAGAAGAAAATTACCAAGAAGCATTTCAATAAATAGAAACCATAATGATAAAGGCCCAAGTCGTGTAGAAGTCATCCAATGCACCTCACTTGCCTCAGAGTGCATCTCAGTTAAGTTACAGCCAGAACAAGAGGTGATGTTCAGAATTAAGACCACAAATCATCAGAAAGATTAAATAATACTTAGTATAATCTTATTCAGAAGGCATGGACAATACAGAGTGCATTTTAGAAATATTTCTTTCATAAGTGATTATGTTTGATATTTAGAAGGGTTAATATCAACCATGAAGAAGATTCATTTTTCTATACCTGCTCATTCCCAAACCTTGGGAATCATTATCTTTGATTATGAACACTTTTCCATTCAAATGAATCCTGCAATGAAATTGATGATGAAGGGAGCCTTGAAAGTCCATTTAGATATTCATATGTGTAGCTGTTACCAATATCTCACCGTCACCTCGAAAGATCAAACATTCCTTGAAAATTGTTTCTTTGTATATTTGGTTTTGTTTTGTTTTCCACAAACTATCTTATCTGTCTTTATGTCCTCTGGAATTTTTATTCATCTTCCTTATTCCTTGACTTTAGAATGATTTCTTTTTTTTTTCAGTTCTAAACCAGAATCAAGAAAATGGACAGAAAAAGAAAAAAAAAGAAACAAGCAGCAGCAGCTGGGTGGGATATGGTCATGGTTATCAACACCCAATCAAGAATTAAGTAGACCTGGGTTGTCCTTCTCTGGGGTTATTTGCTGAGATCTGACCACCCTGTTCACCTGCTCTTCCTCAGCATCCCTGTGTAAAAGTGAGCACAATTGTTTTTCTCTCAATGTAGGAGAATATGAGTAGGAAATGATGTAATGCTGGATCCAGTTCTTGTGATAGCACCTGGTGCATCATAAACACTCAAAAAATGAAAACCATAATTATTGAACTAAGTACAAAATAATCTTTCAAACTTGTATTGGGATTATATTAAAAAATTTTTTTTGATTCTTGTACTTTGAGTTAGAAATAAAATCCAGGCTCCAAACCTCTGGTTAAAATGCTAGCTTCTAAACTCATTTTAAATTCTAGGTCATCTCTGGAGTACGTCTTATAACTTAACAAGATTTTGTAGGGTACATGCAGTTAAAGTGATGTTTAAATTGTGATCTTTATTTTTGACTGAAAATAATATATTAACATTATTACACAGTTGTTTAACAGCTGAATCCTATAACAGAGCATTCTCCCTCTCCTGGGTAGAGGACTTCAAATATTAATTGAATTTGCTATGGGTAATTTTGGTCCAAAGTTTAGTGAGCATTGGCTGGATAACTCCAATTCCTGTTTGTCATTTTCTTCAAAAAGATTTGATCCCTCCTACTCTTGTGCTTTTGATATCAGACTCAATAACACACCGAGCAAACAAACAAACCCAATAAATCCAGTAAATCCCTTGAATTCAGAGCCATGTTTAAAAAATCCAAAATCCATGCCTTCTGACCCAATGATTGATGACACACCTCTCTTGCTGCCCTTTAATGAGCCAGCCACACAGGAACCCCAGAAAGGGAGGGCTGCAGGGAAGCCCAAATCTTGGACGTCCAGCCATGGCAGAACGGAAGCTCTCATCCCCAAACCCTGTATTTGTAGGTGGACATTGGCTTTTTAGAGAAAAGGTCATCATAAAATTTGTTGCACGCTTTCCCACAACTTCCAGCCTTGCTGTCACAAGCCAGCTAGCTCTGTGGGCTCCTTTTAAAGGCCAAGGAAGCTTACAGTATCCTACTTATATTTTCTCTCTTGTTGGCCTTCCTTTTAAATGAGCTGCTGGGGAGGAAAAGATGCATTAATCACAGAGACCCCAGTCCTTCTCATAGGATACATGTCTTTATCTACCAGTATAACTTTAACTGGGTCACATTTATTTCTACTGGGCACACTCTCCAGTCTTATTTTGGCCTCCTGTTTGACACAAGGGGCAAACAAGACATCCTCTAGGGAATTCCAGCCAACTTTGGGTTTCTATGGACTTCTGTCCTTTCAAGAGTTATTTTACAGCAAATTCACAGGTCTCCAAATCATACATTTCCCTCCCCGAGAATTTTACCAAGATTTACAACACAAGGCAGCCCTGCTGATGAGAGAAATGAACCAACTACCTTTATTTATTTATTTTTTTTCTTTCCATGATGAAAAAGTCACAGTGCCTCATTTGTTCTCAAGCTTGGCTTTGAGAAGTAACCTGCTCTCTTTGCTAACAAAAAGGAAATTTCAGGGGATTCCTTTTCTCAAGTTATTTACCCTTGCAGGAACCCTTATTCTGGCTCAGCTCATGCTCTCTATTCAAAAACCATCCTTCTGGCTTCCTTCAAGTCCCTTCTTCCCTGAAAATCTTGACAGGATTACCTAGGCTGCACATCTCAGAGCATTAAACATGTATTTTATTCATTTTGGTAATTGATAACATATTGCATTGTACTTATTTCTAATTAATTTTCAGCATATAGATGTCCCCCATATAGAGGGTGAATCTTAAATTCTTTCTGTTCTTCATGTGGTAAACTCTTACTCTCTAATCAATCCATAGATACCCAATGAATGCTGGTTAAATTGGATTTCTGTCATGAATGTTTTTATAAATTCTAGATATTTCCATAGAAGCATTAAAGATAAAGGGAGGTTGAAAGAAAAATCAGACACTTCTAGAGCAATTAATGCAAGTGAAACAATCACATGAATCCTTGATTTAAAGACACCGAATCATTAGGATTAGGGGTTCAGGACTAGCAGATACACACTATTATATATAAAACAGATAAACAACAAGGACTTACTATATAGCACAGTGAACTGTATTCAATATCTTGTAATAACCTATAATGAAAAAGAATATATACATGTATAATTGAATCACTATGCTTTACATCAGAAACTAACACAACATTGTAAATCAACTATACTTCAATTAAAAAAAAAAAAAAGGAAGAAAATGTCTCATCTGGTAGAAATCTCCATCCAGTCTTGAATTCTTACTAACCCTTCCTAAGAAGTTATTGAAAGAAGTGTTTTCCAATATGTTAAGGTAAGTGGAGGCACCTCAAAAATTTTAAGTAAGCCAAAGAGAAAAGAAAAGGGAGAGAGAAAGAAAACACATAAATGACTCTTCATGCTCAATTATAGTATATGTCACACCTATGTATTTGAAACATACACACGGACGCCGTAGGAACCCAGTTTTCTGTTACTTGCTCCAAGTTAAATTCCAAGTAATTGGTCAGTGGGATTAAAAGCACTGGGATACAGTGCACGTTTAATGGCCTCACACCTGCCTTCCCGTAAAGCTGCAGCCTATTCCTGTTCTATAACCTTTAAAGCTCGCCACCAGCAATTTACTGATGCAGCCAATTAGACGACAAAGGAGGCAAGATTTCAGAAGCCCTTTCAGCGGGTTCAGCCGTTCCTGGGCCTAAAACACAAGGAGCTGTTGCCCTGCTGAGATTCTTGCTGAGAACATTCACGGCTGTCTTCCAGGTTGGAGCTCGGCTGAATTCCTTTCACATTCTGAAATTACTAGTTTCAGGATACATTGTCACCAAGAAACGTGTTGCCAGACCATCAGCCATCTCGTCTTTTTGCCCTGATTCTAATTTCTATCTGGTTACTTCTACAGAGTAAGTGTCATCCCATCAAGACTTCCTTTGGCAAGCCCCCACTGGTAAAACAGACCCTTTGGCGATGTCGAGAGCTGGAAAAAAGCGTGATAGTTAGGGTGACTTTGCCCCAAATGATCATCGGCAAACGGGTAGGATTAACAACCACACACTCATGACATTTACTTTCTCACATTTTCATTCTCAATAACATCTTGATCCTTCTGGCCTTTTTGCTTTACTGCTGTGTTCTGATCTGTTCATTAAAACCTTAACCTATGAAATCTTCAAGTCCCAAAGGATATCTACCAGGTGGGAAACATGAAACATAAAATTATTAATTTTCTAATTTTCTTGTAGAGCTGGGCAGCAGAGTTCCTGAATCTTAGGGAATGCCCTTGGCCGACATAGAAAGGACTCCCATCCTTTTTCGAGCTGGGAGAAGAGCTGCCCATGGAAAAGGCAGGTTCTGCTGCTGGAATGAGTGAGCAAACGGAGCAGTTTCATGTGCAGGTCCTCTAGTACGAAGTACTTTTCTGACATGAGAGATTTTTCTGGCAAAAATGCCTGCTCAGCGTTCATTTCCTTTGGCGTGTTTCCTAACAACTGTCTACCTTTCATTGATTGCTCTTAAATAAGAGTACTAAAAAATAAAGAAATAAAAATCTTGACATTTTGATCACGATTCTGCTTAAATCTTAAAACAAATGACCCTTGATGATTTTCAAGTAGATGTTTTCATGGTTTATGTTTTGTTTTAAATGAAATTTGATAACGAATACAGGTAAGAGAGACATGATTTCAGAGCTTCTAATTAGATTTCACTTTCTCAGTCCGTGGGAAGACCAAAATTAAAGCTCATAGAATTTTGCATCATATCAAATTGACTGGTTTCAGTTAATGAGAAATATCTATGTAATATTTATGCCAGAAGTTATCCAAGCTTTTAAGACACCTTTAAAATGTGCTAATTTGGAATTTGATGTATTAATGTGCTCATTTGACAGCTTTCTTAAAAAAAAAAGAAATTAAGTAATTAGGTTTGCTGTTATATTTAAATATACTTTCCAGTATGTCCTTATGGGGTGCCTTCTTTAAGTATATGTCTAAAAATGCAACAAAAGTAAAAATACATTGCAGATGAAGAAAAATAGAGTAGTACCCCCAATCCCCTTTCTATGAAATTTTCTTATGTTGTATAGAAAACCCACATCCCTTCAAAATTTAGCTCTCAAAACTCCATTCAACTAAAAGAAAAAGATCCACAAAAAATGTTTATATATAAAAGAGATCAGCAGAAAGAGATTTACACTAGTTAATTATCTTTGTGCTGGTTGTTTTTGTTTGCTTGTGAAGAAATGAAAACTCTGTATTGGTTGCAGTTAAGCTGACTTCAGGATTATATGCCCCAGAAGAATGAATTTTGAAGATTAACATTAAAAAAAAAAAAAAAAAAAAAAAGATCTTTTACACTTCTTTCAAAACTGCCTGGGAAAAGAAAATAAATGCAGGTGATGTGCTGATCCAATTTCACCTCACCATTGAGAACTATTGAAAATTATACTATACAGAAAACGGTTTTCCATAAGAAGAATTTTGAACAAATTTGAGCATCTAATTGCATATGAAAACAAGAGGCCGTTTTGCTAGATCTGAATCCCTCTTAATCAGGGTTTGTTTGATGCCCTTTGAGGGGGGAACAAGTATTTTTGTACAAGTATAAATAAATTATATGAATTGCCGACATCAGGGTGCACTTCTGACTCCAGGTGGATAATCCTTCTACCCTGACGTTACCCCACTTCCCCTGCAGAATACGGAAACCACGAGAAGCAGGGGCTTTGAGGATAAAAGGTCTGGATTCCAACATTAGCTTGCAACTGACTAGCTGGGTCTCCTTGGGGAAGACACTTCAATGAACCTCAGTTTTTCCACCTGTAAAATAGAGGTGGTTTGAAGGACTGGTTCAGACAATTCATGGAAAACATTAAGCAACATCCTGGCACGTGGTATAAACTCAATAAATGCTATTAACTACTATAGCAGGAATACTACGAACCTTTGTAGAACTGAATCGCGTAGGCTGACAGGAGAGAAGCTAGAGGTTGCAAAATGCCTGGCAGTGCCTCTCGTGAAGCAGCAAGATGCTTTGCCTTCAGAGATTTTTCAACTGAAAAGTTATAGGTGGGGGTTTGACTCAAGGCAGGTGTAAAGACAACTGAGTGAGGGGAAGTGCTGAGAGAAGCAGCGACCTGCAGACACTAGAAATGGGGTTAGAGGCTGGGAGGCAGCGTAGCAGAGTGGACATTCTTGGAATTAGGAAGTTTGAAGTTAATTTACCATTTCTGCCCATTATGAATCGTACGGGTTCGGCTGACTGCCAGAGCGATCCTCTGCCCTCTCTTCGTGCCCTTGGATGTCTTGTGGTAAAGATGGTGTGTCCTCCATCAGCCTGGGCCCCTGAGTGAGCGAGTGGGGCAGACTCCTCCTGATACTCCTCCCGCACCTATGCCGACTGGACCTTTTGTGAGTGGAAAATTAATGTACATTATGTTAAACCACTGAAATGGAGAGATTATCATAACTGGATAGGCCTCCAACGGGCACCCAAACCTTTTCTCTCTTTTTTTTTTTTTGCCCCCGAAATTAAGTATGTGATCCAGCCTTTACCCAGTAGGAATATTTTACGTTTTAACTCTATTTCTCCTTAAAATGTAAACAAGGCAAATTGTTCTTGGTACTTAATTAATTCTGTTTATAGAGGTAACTTCATCTTCAAGGAAATTCTAAGTAAATTTACATCAAAGCAACTGTATTAGGGGTACATAAATTTTAGGACATTAAAGGACCACCCGCAGGGAGAAATGGGACAATGTAATGAATCTACATTCATCCAAACATCTCTCTCCCAACTAAAAACTCAGCACAGGTTGTAGCCAAAAAAAAAAAAAAAAAAAAAAAACAAAAAAAAAAAGCAAAAACAAAACAAAGCCAAATAAACAAAAACCCTAGAAAACAAAATTATGCATCAGTGTTTTACTTACACAGTATTATCAAATACATTTTAGGATGCTTTTTGAAAATGAAAGTAATTTTATTGTTTTTTCTCATTACAAAAGGAATGCATCTTTTAAAAATATTTAGAGAATACACAAAGTTAAAAAAAAAAAAGCCAAGATTATCTATAATCTCACTACCCAGAGGCAACTCCACTAGTCCTAGACTATATGAGATACTTACTTCCACCAACCCTCACTGACCCTGGATGGCCTCATCGTTCACTGTACTCTGCCAAAGTGGTAGGAGGTAAATATCACACCCTTGTGTTAGTTTTTATTCCCTTGATTACCTGTGAGTATTGGTTATGTGTATTTCCTTTCCTACATTTTTCTGCACTTTTTTTCTTTTGACATGTTCATCTCTTACTGGTTTTTTAAAAGTTCTAAACAGAATATGAATTTGAGTTTTCTAAATAGAAAATAAATTTGAATATCTCTCTATATTTATTTTTCTGAATCTATTTGAGTATTTCAATACTGCAAAATAGAGCTAGATAATCTTCCTTGACAGAGCTTTTTCTGAGCTTGTGGAAATATTACTAGTTTTAATTTGCATAAGGATTGGACACATCACATATCGGGGTCTTCTCCCACTGTGGGGAGTTAGGCTCAGACATTCTTAACATACATGATCTCATTTAACTTTTGATGTAACATTGTTCATAATTGACAAAAAAAAAGACCGTAAGTTGGAGCTTTTATTAAGTGACTGATGCTGTGGGTACTAGATACAGCTTATTTTTTTTTAATACTTTTAAATGATGTTCAAAAAAATTTTAAGGAATCTAGTGACAACTAAAGCTGTCATTCTATCTCACTTGAAGATTTTTCAGGTCTGGAACATAAGACAGGATAAAAATCAAAATAATAATCACTTTACTTTAATCTGTACTTCAAAATTCTCAAATTGCTCTGAGTCCTATTTTTACAGTTGATTTAATATCAGTCTTATAATAATACCAGCATATTCATCATTACTTTTTTTAAAGGTAGGACAGATCAAAATTTTGAAACATCGCATGACTTTCTTGAATCACAGTGAATAATAATAATAATAATAATAATAATAATAATAATAATAATAATAAAAAATGGCATTTAAGATTTATTATGCCCTTTATTATGCAATAAATCAAGTATAGCATGCCATTTCACATTAAATCATAACAACCATATTCTACAGATGAGAAACCTAAAGCTCAGAGAAGAGAAATGACTGCCCCAAGGTCACACAGCAAGTAGATGGTAGAGCCATGACTTCAACCTGGGCAGAGTCTAGAACCTGGTCTTTTGAGCAGCACTGATTAACTCCACTGGAAAAATGGCAAATCAGTATTAGCTACAGAACCAAGGCCTAGGGATCAACTCTGACATAAACTTGGAACTTTACTATTTGCCTATTCTTATCACCAAAGATTTTTCTTATCTTAAAAGAGTTTCTCCAAGCAGCTCTAAGGCTAGGGTGGGGCTTGCTTATAACAGGGAGTCGATGAAAGAATGGCATGGTTCACTAGTCAGACTTTTCCCAATTATAAGCAATTTTAACTTTCCCTCAAATCTGTAATTAGAGGATTATTGCAAACTCAATATATAGGTTACTGATTTTGGAGTATGCATGTAAGAATTCTGACAATAATTGAACAAAAGTCACAGTTCTTAAACAAAAATGTTTAAGAACCCACTGCTTAATTTTTGCACACGGAGATCTTCAAACAGTATAGAAGTGGTTCTTAGCATAGAAGTTTTCAGGAAAAAGATACTCTACACCAAAGTGTGTAGATGAAAGCTGTCTGATCTTTTAAACTCCGTTGCCTAAAACATCCCTTTGTGTTATAAAAATAAATGCAGACATTACAGAGAAGCATTGGCAGGGAATGCTCCCATATTTAATGAATCCTGAAGACATAGTTCCCACTCCCAACCAGTGATTGAATTCTCATCTTCCCACTCCCAAGTTTAGACACTGGAGGTGGTGTGTGAGTGTGTGTATGGTTTTTTTTTTCTCCTTTTTTTCCCCTAAGAGAACAACACACTGCCTGATTGTTCTTCATGCAGACGCTCCTCTGATGGAGATATATCCTGGATAATATAGTCGAGACTTTCCCAGAGGCAGTAAAATACTGCAGATAGCCTCTCACCGTCCCTTAATTTTATTTAAAACTGGACCTGGAAAACACCTTAGAAGTAATTGAAATCCAACACCCCATTTTTCTACACAGATGAGGAAACTATGGTCCCCAGAGTCTTAAAAACTTGCCAAAATCACACATCTCACTGCAGGGAGGCCACGATTCCAACTCAGCTCTTGATCTGCCTCTCAATGTCCCCCCTGACCAGAGCACTTAGACCGGCCAGCATCTAGGCAGTGTCTCTGGAACACCAACATCTGGACAGAAGGGATGGGGCGAGTCAAGAAGTCAAATCCTCTGAGACCCAGCAAGGCGGAGAGGCAAGACCCAGCTGCTTGCTGTCCCGTCCTGCAGTCAACAGTTTTCATGCATCCCACTTCGGTCTGCAGCTGCAAGTGTACAGGGACTTTATAAATTTACCAGTTCAAGAGCAAACAAGTCTTGGCTGGGGTAGAGAACAGTCTGATGGTACACCAAGCACACCTCCAAGAAAACCACAAAAGCCGGCTCGAGCAGGGCATCGTCCACAGGCACCCCATATCCTCTCAGTCTTGCACTCGAAAAGAGCATGAATGCAGCTGGGGTGGGGTGCAATTTCTGGGCATCTTTCTTAAACAGCAAAATTGGAACCAACTGGAAACAGGGTAGGGGAAGGGCCCAAGCTTTTTTTTTTTTTTTTTTTCCCTTTTCTTTTCAAGAGGTCAAAAGCCAACAATCTGACACTTATAAAAGTGTCAGCCCGAAGAGGGAAGTCTTGGAGGACACGCTAGCTCGCCCAGCATGTATCAGAAACCGAGATTCAACACCACGCTCTCTTTCTCTCCTTTCCAACAGCCTCTGTTGCTCGTGGCAGATTTAATGGTGTGATTTACAGCACGGAGAGACCTTTGTCAGGGCCAGTAAAATGACAAACAATAAATATATAGAGCAGTATGTTAACAGCCTGCCACACAATACCTTGTCAGTTACAGCTTGATAGTGATACATTTTAATTTTGTCTTTCATAAAAATCTTGGCATGTATGCCTCATTTGAACACAGGCTTCCAAGTCAAGTGTGTCATCCAAGCATGCAGTTTATCACCCTCTATATTTTCTGTCCTTTTCATTTAATGTCATTCCTATGGCAACAGACATCGCCCTGGAAATCATTTTCCAAACAGCTTATTTGTTGAAAGGGACTGGGTGAGGTTAAAATATGTGTTTGGCTGGGAAGAATGGCAGAGTGTGAATATGGCTTCGTTACATTAATCATATTCTTTGAGGACTTCGTGTAATCAGATACTTGAAGGAGGCGTACTGTGGGGTGGGATTTGACATCTCCACCCCACCCCCGGCTTTTTATGGGCTTAGCATTTCATAAGGATAAAAATAAGAGAAGGAAACTTACCATGCACTGCATGTAAAGGCATATACACGTGTTTCTAATAGGGCCCAGTATATCCTTTTGTGGGGTAGTGTCAATGGGTGGATTGTAACCCCAGTGTTAACACCAAGCTGCCATTACTCAGAAGCTGATTATGTAAACCCGGATTTATTCATTCAACATTTCTTCAGTGCATCTTTACTGAGCAGCTACTATGTAACGGGCATTGTGCTGAGAACAATGGTGGATTAAGTAAACCGAGTCCGTGCTCCCAGGGAGGGAACAGGGTTAGAGTTTCGACTCTGGTGGACGAGACAGATCTTAAACAAGCAAACAAACAGGTTGTCTAAGCTGAGTTCTCTAGAAACATGGTCTGAGATGAGGATTCTTGCGAAGGTGATTTATTGGAGACTCCATAAAGGAGTCTAACAGAAGCCTTATAAGGTGGTGTGGACAGCAGAAAAGGGCAGGGGATGAAGCTAAACAAAGCTGAGTCCCAGGAGAGCTTTAAAGTATGAATGGCCCCAAGAGTGACCCACTTTGAGACACTGCCCTGGACCTGGGCTTTTGGACTCAGTGATGAGTCAGTCACTGGTTGCCCACTGCCTTGTGGAGTCAGTGTCCACTGTCGTGACCTCCTAGGCGTCCCTGGGCAGCATGGATCCTTGCTGACCATCAGTGTCCCTTGGGAAGAGGGAGTAGCTGGGAGTCATTAGCAGACAACACTCACAGTGACTAGAGAGTAGGTCCCCAGCCAGGCATGAGGAGCTGGTCAGAGTACCTGGTTTCTACTACATGCAGAAATAGAGTCTTTTAAGTTGGTAGTAATACCATGAAGAAGAAGAGGAATGGAAGACAGACAGGTCACAAAATGCTTCTTCAAGAGGACATCTGAACTGAAACCCAAATGACAAGCAGAACAAGCATCGTGAAGATATGGGACACCACCTTCCTAGGGACATGAAACAGCAAGGGCAAATAACCCAGGGGTGGGGTTTTTTTAAAGGGTGACAGTTTAAGGTATTTAAGGAACAAAAAGAAAGCCCAGGTGGTCCAAGTACCATAAACAAAGGAGTGGGTGGTAGAGGAGAAGGTGAAAGAAACAGGCAGGGGGTCAGGAACACAGGGTGTGGCAGGCCAGGAGAAGGGCTTTGGATTTTATTTTGAGGTCAGAGGAGCGCCTACCTCACTATTCAGCCAACCAGCATCTGATATCCCAGTCTAGACATTAAACCACCAGCCCACATTCAGCCCCTCCTAGCACCAGGCTAGAGGTCTGAGATACTAAGCACTGGGTGAGTGTGGTGCACACGGGATGCTGCTCGTTTCACCATGGAGACGGGTCCTGCTGGATGGTCTGGTTCCGACCCTCAGAGGAAGCACACTCACACGAATTAGAACAGCGGCTGCAAACACCAGCACTCCCTGCACTAAGACCGCCTTCCTGTTGGTTCATGCGGCAGCCCGTGGTTTTCTCAACCTTTGTCATCGATGACCTGTAGTTTTGATGGAAATCTGAAGCTTTCAGGAACACATTTCCCCCAGATTAGAACCCAATGCATTTTCCTACTAGGGCAACATTCCACAGGGTGGATAGCCCTGCAGAACTCAGCTGCCCAGATTGTGATTCATGGCCGTTCTATTTA
Source organism: Camelus bactrianus (assembly GCF_048773025.1). Taxonomy (NCBI): domain Eukaryota; kingdom Metazoa; phylum Chordata; class Mammalia; order Artiodactyla; family Camelidae; genus Camelus; species Camelus bactrianus. Next base: position 74,152,488 of record NC_133547.1, read on the forward strand.
GAAATGCAGGACCACGGGCCCCATCGCAGGCCCACTGAATCGGGATCTGCTATTTAACCAGGCCCCCAGGTGATTTGCGTGCACATTAAAAGTTTGCTCAACTCTGTTGTAAAAGTTGTTTCTACAGGAAAATGTGTCCTGAAGTTTAATAAGTCACTTATTAAACTCCAGAACATACAACCAATGCATAAAAAAAGAAAAGTGTTGAACTTTATGTCATAATTGGAAAAGAGAAAAACACGTACTAATCCTTTGCACAATCGTTGTCACTGGTGTGGACATCAGGAAGAGGCCTGGATTCCCAACAAGACTGAAGAGAGACCCCAAAAGGAAAGGGATTTGGAGAAGGAAGGAGTGAGGAAGGTAGCTTTGACGGAGAGTTTCGCAGAAAAGGAGACATCAGCATTAGTCTAGGTGTGTCTGAAAATATTTCTAGGAGGTAAGACTTCCAGAATGGTAGAAATCCAGAAATCTAGTCTTTCATAAAAACAATGAGAATGCAGGCAAAATGATCAAAATCAACTTTTTCAGAGCTCTGGAAATTCATCAAAAGCTTGCAACAATCCAAGAAGTATTTGTTCAAGAAAACGTTAGCTTTACAAGATGATCATAGGTATTACCCCAAAGAAGATTCTGTGGTCAAATGAAAAACATTGGATGTGAGAAAGTTAAACAGGTTTCTCTCAGCACGACTGTTCAGAGCCTGTAATGTGCCAAATGCGCAGTGTATATAGTATGCAGTTTTCCCCCAGACTTAATTGACCACAGATCCCTTCTGTTGTGAGCTATTTTGTGGATTTAAATCCTAAGAAATACACTTTGGGAAATACTAGTAAGACTTTGAGGTGAGATCTGACAAAAAAGCAAGAGTTCTGGACACTGGAGGAGAGGGTGAGTATAGCGTGCAGAGAATCCCCTGAAAGCCCTGTTATTTTTCTGGAAGGTGTTTAGAAAGGAAACTAGTTCAGAAGTAAAGTAGTAAAAATTGGGGTAGTTGAAGGTTGAATGGAGTAATTCAGGATAAAGAAGAATTTTTTTAAATAACTTATCTTTTAATTTATTATTTTTTTAATTGAAGTATAGTCAGTTACAGCATGTCAGTTTCTGGTGAACAGCATAATGTCCCAGTCATGCATATATATACATATATTCATTTTCATGTTATTTTTCATTAATGATTTTTACAAGATATTAAATATAGTTCCTCTGCCACACAGAAGAAATTTATTTTTTAATCTATTTTTATATATAGAGGTTAACATATGCAAATCTCATACTCCCAAATTTATCCCTTTCTCACAGTAACCATAAGATTATTTACTAATGTCTGTGAGTCTGTTTCTGTTTTGTAGATGAGTTCATTAGTGTCCTAGGATAAAAAAGAATTTCTTAAACAAGTTACACAAAGCACAGACCATAAAAGATTGATTATTATGATGTCATCATTAAAACTTCTGTAGAACAACAAGAAAAATCATTAGAAATAAACTTCTGTAGAATGAAAAATAAAGTGAAGAGACAAGCCAGTGACTACGAGAAGATGTTTGCAATACACGTAACCAACAAGGATTCATATCCAGAAAATATAAAGAGCAACAGATATTAACTGGATAATATTGAAGGGTAAACACAGAAGGAAATGTAGATGATCAGAAAATATGTAAAAAGGTGCTCAACTTCTAGAACTATCCAGGAAATACAAATCAAATTAAAATCATCATAAATTCGACAAATATTCTAATCCCTGACAACACCAAGCACCAATGGAAAGGTAGAGCATGACAACTCTCATTTATCACTAATAGGGGTATAAACTGGGATAACCATTTTGGAGAGTGATTTGGCAAAATTTAGAAAAGTTGAAGACATTCCTACACTGTAGAGAAACTCCCACTTGTATGCACAAGGAGACAGATCCAGGAGAGTTTGTTCCAGCATTGTTTGTGAAAGCAACCTAAATGGCCATTAGCAGAACAATAGATAAATATATTGTTGCATATTCACATGATGGAATATTATATAATAGTTAAAAATGAATAAAGGTCGTAGGTATTAAATAGATAAACAACAAGGTCCTACTATATAGCACAGGGAACATATTCAATAGCCCATCATGGCCTATAATGAAAAAGAATATGAAAAGAAATATATATATATATATATATATATATAAAAAACTGAATCACTCTGCTGCACACCAGAAATTAACATAACATTGTAAACTGACTATATTTCAATTTAAAAAAAAGGCTACAGGTGTTAACATTGATAAATCCTAATAGGACACACAGAGTATGAAACCATTTACTTATTTATTTATTTAATTTTTTATTGATTTATAATCATTTTACAATGTTGTGTCAAATTCCAGTGTAAAGCCCAATTTTTCAGTCATACATGGACATATATATATTCATTGAGACATTTTTTTCTCTGTGAGCTACCATATGATCTTGTGTATATTTCCCTGTGCTATACAGTATAATCTTGTTTATCTACTCTACAATTTTGAAATCCCGTCTATCCCTCCCCACTCTCTGCCCCCTTGGCAACCACAAGTTTGTATTCTATGTCTATGAGTCTATTTCTGTTTTGTATTTATGCTTTGTTTTTGTTTTTTTTGGTTTTTTTTTTAGATTCCACATATGAGCGATCTCATATGGTATTTTTCTTTCTCTTTCTGGCTTACTTCACTTAGAATGACATTCTCCAGTTGCATCCATGTTGCTGCAAATGGCGTTATGTTGTCAGTTTTTATGGCTGAGTAGTATTCCATTGTATAAATATACCACATCTTCTTTATCCAGTCATCCATTGATGGACATTTAGGCTGTTTCTATGTTTTGGCTATTGTAAATAGCACTGCTATGAAATAACATTTATTAAAAAGTTTTTTAAAATGCAAACATATATTTCATATCACTTATTGGATCCTTTTCAGATGCTAAAAATATGCATGGACATGATGCATACAAATTTATCATGATGGTGACCTCTATGGAGAGAGGGTAATGGGGTGGGGGAGGGATACAGAGGGACTACATCTCTGTCTATAACTTTGTTACTTTACAAAAGACATATGAAGCAGATACGGAAAAAGGTTTAAATTTGACCAGGCTATGTATGGATGAGTAGGGGTTTACAATATTATTCTCTCTCTTTTTCTGTATATAATACTTGTTATGGGTTGAATTACGTCCCTCCAAAATTCATATGTTGAAGTCCTAACCCCTAATTACCCCAGAATATAACCTTATGGAAATAAAGTCATTGAAGGTCTAATTAGTTAAGATGAGATCATGGTGGAGTAGGATGGGCCCCCTGATCCAATATGACTGGTGTTCTTATTAAAAAGAAAACTGTGAACATAGACCTGAGTGAAAGTATAGCACCATATCAACACTAAGGCAGACATCAGAGTGATGTGTCTACAAGCCCCAAACTCCAAAGCTTGCCAGTAAACCACCAGAAGCTGGAGGAGAGGTATGCAACAGATCCTTCCTCAGAAGGAACTGACCCCAGTGATATCTTGGTTTCAGACTTCTCATTTTCAGAACTGTGGGACAGCACATTTCTGTTGCTGAAGCCACCATTAGTGGTAATTTGTTATAGCAGCTCTAGCAAATTAATACAAATTTTATAATAAAAGACAGCTCTGAGCAGAGATACAGTCTTCAATAAGGAATCACTTTGAGTTCTTGAACAGAGAAGATATAGGGCAGAGTGCTAGGAGTAAACTTCCTAACTGGCGCTATAAAGGATTCATGGGGATGTGAGACCAGACCCAAAGTCCATCAGGGGCTGCTGGGGCAAGGCACGTGCTGGGCCCCATTGAGGTGATGCTGTAAGGAACAGAGGGAAAGGACAGAGCCATAGGAGACATCACGAGTGCCATCCACCTTGGCCTCAGAGCCAGGCTAGGGAAGGCAGAACATAGTAATGCTTAAAACAATGGGTTCTAGAGTCAGCCAGCAATGGGCTTGAATCCCATTTGTCCCTAACTAGTTCAATGACCTTGACAGATTATATAACCATTTTGCCTCAATCTATCCGTCTATTCTGTACATGTAAACATCGCACCTCTGTCATAGGATGGATGTGAGGATTAAATAAAATAATGCAGTTAAAATACTTAATTAATACATGGCATGTATTAAGTATATTATGAATATTAGATATCACATTGTAGTACCATTCACGTCCCCATCAGACAAGCTGAAACCACTCCAGGTATCTCGAATAGTGGGAACCTAATACGAGGGATTGGTTTTACAGATAAATGTAAGGTCTGGGAAAACACTAGGGGATGGGTGAAGCAGCCTAGAGATTAGCAGCTGCAAGAAGCTGGTGTTATTATACCCAGAGTGTGAGGGACAACATGGAAAAGAGGTGGTACTCGTTTCCTAGGGCTGCCTTAACAAATTACCTTAACCTAGGTGGCGTAAAACAACAAAAGTTTACTCTTCCACACTTCTGAAAGCTAGAAGTTCAAAATCAAGGTGGCAGCCAAGCTGGTTCCTTCTGAGGGCTTTGAGGGAGAATCTGTTTCATGCCTCCTCCCTGCTAGCTTCTGGTGATGGTCAGCAGTCCTTGGCATTCCTTGGCTTGCAGATACATCGCTCCAATTTCTCTGCCTCCATCTTCACGTGGCTTCTCACTCTATGTCTCTGTCCTCTCCTCTTCTTACAAGGGCATGAGTCACACTGGATGAGGACCCACCCTATCCCAGTATGACCTCATTTTTAACTAATTCCACCTACAAAGACCTTACTTCCAAATGAGATCACAATCAAAGATACTGGAGGTTAAGACTTAGCTATATATTTTGGGGGAATACAATTCAACCCACAACAGTTATGTTCTCAGTAATAAGTCAAGGCCATTCAGGGTGGGCTAGAATGTTGGCTGATACTATTGAGCCAAAGAGGGAAGGACCATAGCATGAGAGATGCAGCCATAGACTCTGCCCAGCCATTGCTATAGCACGAGAGGCAGAAAGAGACAGGGAAAAATATCCCTGCTGCTCCCTTCCTCCTGCCCGCCCATCTCTCACTAGTGCCTCCTATTGGCCAAAACAGTTGGAAAGGAGCTGATGCAAGAGCCTGGGAACTTTATCCTGCAAAAGTCAGCCATTCCTTTCCCCCTGATCTAAAGCACGAGGCCAGAGGTTGGACAATGTCAGTAGTAACTGGTGAAAGTTTGTCAAGGCCTGGGTGGACCTAGTCATCACGGCTGGGACGAGAGGGAGGGGTGAGAGGATTCTGAAGTGGTGACAATGAATATCCAACAAGAGAGAAGAACAAGATGAGCACGATCTCTGCCCAAGGAGATGCTGGTCTAGTGGACGAGAAAGATACTTTATTTTATTTATAAAAGCTTAAAATTCAAACTTACATAAGTGCTATGACAGAAAAGGAGAGTGAGTGATGAGAACGGCCATGGCTATTAAAGTTAAAGTGAGGATTTAGGCAGGCCCTCCTTGAAGAAATGACATTTAAGCTGAGCATTTCATAGGTTCTTTGGATCCACTCAGTTCTCCTTCCTTTGTAGAACTGGCATCTCTCACGTCCTGTGATCCTCGAGGGGCTGCTTGTCCCAGGTCCAGTGGGACATCACATGACACAACCCAGGCCAATCAGACTCTTCCTACCTGGAAGTTGAGTTTAAATTAAACACACAAGAACAGCAGCACTAGAGGTTGAGCTCTCTGATGGTGATGCTCAAGAACTGTCTAAGAAACTGCCCCAGCGAAACTGTGACACATTCTATTTTCCAAAGATTGCTGCAGTAGTTTCTCCCATCCCACCTGGTCTTCTTATGATAGGACCTTGATTCTGTTCCCTTTGAGATATAGGTCTGTGCTCTCTCCACTTGAATCAAAGTGGCCTTATGACTGGTAGAAATGATGCTCCGTGACTTCTGAGGCTATGTACCAAAAGGCAATAATACAACATCCAGCTGGCTCTCTTGGGATCCTTGGAACCGAGCCACCATGGAACCTAGATATCTGCTTTCCATAACCTTCTGTGTTCCGGACTCATCGCAATGAGGCCAGTACCAAAAGCTTCACCACACTGGAAAGAAGCTCAAGATCCCACGGAGGGAAACCAAGGCTCCCAGCTCCCCACTGCCGGTGACCTCCCAGCTGACAGCCATGTGAGCGAGCCATACTGAAAGTGGCTCCTCCAGCCCCCATCTGGGCCATGCCAGCTGATACCTCATTGAACAGAGACTCCTTGTCCCCTCTGATTCCTGCCCAAGTTGAAGATTCATAAGCAAAATAAATGATTGTTGTTGTTTTGTGCCATCAAGCTTTGGAGCAGCTTATTACCCAGCAATGAATCTTGGAACAGCAGTCCTGACTTTCCTGTCTTCCATGGCCTGCCTCTATGGCTCTTTTCAATTTTATAAGCTACTTAGTATTCTTTTGATTAATTTATTCTAACCTAGATTAACCAATATCTGTTCCTTTTTCATGTAAACAAAGAACCTTGGCAGATAGCCCTGGAGAAGGACAGTAGACAAACATCAACGGAGAGGTAACAGTGGGCTCTTGTTCAGGTAAGAGCCTGGGACCTTGAAAGGGATTAGAACAGTTGGTGAGGCTGTAGTGTAGTGAGCGAAGGGGCGCACGGGGCTCGGAGTGAGGTTGAGAGGGAGCAAAACAGTACGGATCATGTCCCAAGCCTCAGCGAGGTATGTAACACATAACGTCTCACTCAGCTGCATATCAGATTGTTGAGTAAGTGGTAAGTCCTGGTTTTAAGCAGCTCCTCACTTCTACACACACACGCAAACACACACACACGCACGCACACACACACACGATACCCTGTTTAAGGGAAAACAAAATTGAGACTCAAAGACCACTATTTAACACTGACCTGGAACTTGACCTAGCTCTATTTTTCTCCAAAGCTTGGCCCAGTAGAAGATTTACAACTTAAGAGAGCAGAGTGTCAGGAGAGTGATATGGGGGACACGCACGGACGACTAAACAGCCCGGTTGGAAAGACTCAGTGACGTTATGAAGCCATAAAACTCATTTTACAAAAAAAAAAAAAAAAAATGGGGGTGGTAGGAGGAAGTATATAGACTTGGAATGTGGGTTGGATCCTGCCATGAGATATGTAGTCTTAGGGATTTCACTTGACCTCCCGCAGAGTCCACTTTCTCATCTCTGGAATAGCTGGAGAGGATACTCAAGTCTCTGTTGTAAGGTTTGATAATGATACTTGTAAATTGGATGGTGTTTGACAGGTATCAAAATGTCACCAATAACGCTAGATATTAAGAATTAATTATTTTTACCAGTTAGTCTTACCAATGGGTGTTACTAGTAACACCCAAGGGTGCATAGCCAGAGACCCAAAAAAGTAGGAGAGGGTGAAGAAAAGCAGGAAAAAAGGAGGAAACAGAGTAGAATGGGAGAAAGGGATGCAAGGAAGAAGGAATTACTGGAGGGAGGGAGCGAGCAGGGGAAGCAGGAACAAAGAAAATCAAATCTCACGCTGGGTGATTTTTAAGGCTCGTGCAGAAAGCCAGTCCATAGCCTGAAGCAACTCCTGGTGCCACTGCCCCTGTAGGAGAGGTGCCAGCCACGTGCAGTCCAGCCCTGTGATCTTGTAATGGATCAGATATTCATGCTCAGGGGTTAGAACACCTGCAGCTTCCATGAGACCGGTCCCCAAACCATCCAATGCTCCTTTTTCCAAGACAGCAGGTCGTCAGCCCCCCTCTGAAGTGAATCCTCTTCAGCCAAGTGCCAACAGCTCACTGAATTCTTGGTCACCATGGGGTGACCTCCTAAGGTAGCCTTGCTGCTCTCTGACCATTCTTGGGGGAGCTGCAGAAGGAATTGGAGGCGGGCATGGAAGGGCGCCCCCTGCGGGCAGTGGGCAGAGTAGCCCACACCCACCTCAGCACCAAGTTTCCATTTCTGCCCAGCACCCAATGAAAGGAAGCAGTTTTCAAAACATGTCACCCACGAATGAGGCAAGCAACAGATGAAAGGAATTACAGCAACTCCCCGAGTCATCTAAAGTGTGGCCAGCGTGGCTAGAATTCCTGGAATTGAACTTTCTAGACAAGAGGGAGAAGTGGATCAAAGGGAGTTTCTTTTTTAAAAGGGAAGTGGATCTGTGCTACGATATTCAGAACAGGGGTGACTGGGGAAGACTGATTCGGTTCCTTCCATCATCCTAGCCTTGGTGGCCTTACTGGAAATTCCTACCCTCCCAGCTTCCCATCCCCACATCAGGGCGAGGCCCCTTTCTCTGAAGAAAATAGAAGTTGCAATGCTTGGCATATTAATTCATAGCATATGGTCCAAAATATTGTTTGCTATGGCTTGTGGGCTTATGATATTTAATTTAAAATAGATTTTCCTAAATAAAAAGAGACTTTATACAGATGGCCATTAAAAGCAAACCGTTTTGCTGCTCGGCATTGTTAAAATACAATGTTTTTAAAGCATTTTATAGCACGTTGGCCCTTTGGCAAGAATGGAGCATTCCGAAAAGATGGAGACTTGGCGTGATGACAAGATGGTCCTGATGCCATTGTCACAAATCCTATTCTAGGCGCAAGTTTTATCTCCAAAGGCTCAATTTTCTTTTGTACAGAAAATTTCCTGTCTAAATCCTGAAGTTATATTCAGATCTGAGAAGGTCCGACTCTTGAGATCAAGCAGCTGAGGTGATGGCCACAAACGCTTTATGATGTCATTTCTCGTTAAACAGGAACAGATTGTTTCCACAGCAAACATCTAGCAAGCGCAAAGCCAGGTGTTTTCCCATTTTCCATGTCTCCTCCAGCGGTAGTGGGAGCATGGTGGGGCTTGCTTTTTCTCTCTCTCTTTTTTTTGGTCTTCTTTTAACCATTACCTGAGGTTGAGGCTGCTGCTGAAAGGGTGGCCTGGTTTTGTAAAGGCCTGGAGGTCAGTCCACGTACAAGTGAAATGAGACTGGTCTACACGGAGCACGTGAGGAGTGGTTGTGCTACTCTGGGTGATGGAGGATGATCAGAGTGGTTACAAAATAAAAATAACTTCTGATTCATCTCAAGGACGACCATACCATGAATTATGTTAATCCAGCTTGGTTTCTTCAGCCGGTACATTTTAGGACCTCAGAAGAGGGCAGGAGACCCAGCGGGTAGAGCCCACTAAGCTGCTTAACCATGAAACACACATTGGAAAATGACATGGAGAAGAATCGATGGTGTGGACTTGTAGGCTTCAGCTCCAAGTGGGAACATTCTGGGCAGCCCCGGCCTCCATCTTCCATCCTCCTCGCAAAACCAGCCACAGACAATATCCTCTGGAATATGATCAGGAGAGAGCACGTACCTCGGGGTCCAATCTCCTGAGCTGGCTTTTATGATGCAATGACAGCCGCTAAAGACTTCTGTGGGAAAAGCTGATACTTGAGAAATGGTTTCGTATTAGTTCAGGATAGAAGAGAAAGCTGATAGCAGTTTCTAGATTGTCAGTAATCCTTTCTTATGAGTGGCCAAAGAGAAACAGCCCACTTCCTGATGGAGGCTCAGAGCAGCGTGGAGGTACAAGAACAATCGTTCCCAACGCAGTCCTGTCTGTAATTAGCAATGCCCCAGCCGTGGCGTGGTTTGCTTTTCTAGTTCAGTAACCTTTAACACTTGTAATCAGTTGGGTTTTTAAAAGCAGGGGCGAGGGCCAGGGGAAAGAGTTACATTACACTCAGCACAGCAGGCCTGGAGAAATGCTCACTGCTGGACACACCTTTCTGCCAGGGTGGCTTTCTGTGCCTTTGTTTGAAGGGATATAAACAAAGCTTAGGGGAACACAGGAGCGCTTCTGCAATCCCCTGGGGTAACTTTATAGGGGAAGCTGTCTCTTTTGTCTGTGGACTGAGAGATCGGGTTTGCAGGCAGACTGAGGACAGCAACCCTGCCTTTTGGGGAGCTTTGGGGACAGTTATTTATTTACCTGGTCTGTACCTGGATATCAGTTGCTTAAATGGGGCATAAACCTGCCAGGGCTTGAAAGAGTCAGAATACGTATCTGAAAGAATTAACAAAATCAGAAGACACCTTTGCCCAACGAAGCAGGCAAGGCCCCTACTGGGGTCTTTGCAATTCAACTCCAGAAAATTCTTCAGATGGGTTATCAATTAGCACACGCTGTGGTGAGCAAGAAGGTAAATATTGATTTGTAAAGTTCCCATCTCCGTGGCTGTCTTTGAATGAACTCACGAGGATTGACCCCTCTTAACCAGGCATTAAAATTAAAGAAAAAAAAGGAGCTAAGGTTTTCTTCCTTGTTAAGATGATTTTTTTTTTCTGTTTATAAAAAGCACTGCATGTTCAGTATAGATGAATTAGGAAGTCTAGCTAATAGAAAAAGAAAATGCAAAAGCATGTATAATCTGAGCATTCAGCATTAGCTACTGTTAACTGTGGTATATGACATTTCAAACTTGAAAAAAAACATTTACAGACAATTTCTAACAAAACTCAGGGCAGGGCGTACACATTGTTTTGTAAACCCCTTGTGTCACTTTTGAGTCTCTGTTGTGGCCATTACTTGCAACGGATAAATCTGCATTTACATCATTTTTAATGGCGGCTTGGTATTATATGTCACGATGTGCAAAAGCTTATTTAATCAAGCCTTTGTTTTTCGACATTCAGATGGCTTTTTGGGGTGTTGTAATCTGCTTCCGTGAACCACCTTCTGGGTAAATATTTACATTAAAGTATTATTGTTGTTGTTGTTCAAATGGAATACCTTGGTGATACTTTGGAAAGTTTTCTGAGAACTACACCCAAGGCAAGAAGCTGGCATAAACTCAAATGAGCCAGTGGCCGTCTAAACATGTCTGAATAGAAGATGTGAGTGGAGTTGCCCAATAGGTGTGACTGAAATAGTAAAATAGGAAATGTTAAAAGAAATTCTTTAAGAATACCAGGCAATGAGCCAAATTGTACAGGGCCACCAATGACCTGTTAGATGCCTGCCATCTCTAATTTCTAAGTGTACTATTTTAGGAGCCTCTGTTTTTATAACACATAAATGCATGTGGCATCTTCCTGGGTTATTTGGACCAAATACTATAATTCTTCAAACTTAGCAGGCTGTTTTAGGGATTACAAAAAGAAAATAAAAAACAAAAAAAAACCTGGTTCAAATGGTGATAGGGAGCTGGGGGGAGATGTCAAAATGACAGTGCTAAAGGGGAAAATGCTAGGACAGAGCAGGTCTAAAGTCATCCTTAGTGAACTCAAAATATATGATTTGATAAAAATAATCTTAAACTCTGCTTTCAAGGAGAGTGTTTATACGGAGTATGGGCAGCAGTGAAGAAACTCAGCAGACAGCCCTAGATAGGGAGGGCAACCATGTGGCGGGGCTGTCACCACCTCCCAGTCCTTGTAGGCTGGACACGGCTAAGCAGTCGGACGGCTCCTCCCTGAGTCCACACCCAGGCCCAGAATCCTCCATCCAGGCCTCCAGGCTGTGATGACCAGCCTATTGGAATTAGCACTGGAGCTGATACTTGGCTTTTATCTCTGGCCCAATGGGCTTCCACCAATAAGGGATGTGCTGGAGGAAGGGGGAGGATTTAGTTTGTTAGGAAAGTGAGAAACTGATGTCTGGATTAATGGAGCTAAGAGACAGGAGAAGGGCATTCTGCTGAAAAAGGTGAGAATCTCTCCTGGTGGAACAATCCCAAAGAGGCCTGTTTTTCTTTATGTAATTAGGAATTTTAATCTGCAGATTTTCCTGTAGTATTTAATCACAGCCCCTCCCCCCACTAGGATGAAGGGGGGCACGTATAAATGACTCTATGTCAGCAAGTTGAAAGCTCTCATTTTTATATACAGATCTTTCAATTATTCAACATTTATTGAGTGTGTTTGTCTTCAGTTGGTTTACCCGAGAAAGAGGAGCCTGAGACAGGACTTACGTGCAGCTAATTTACTACGGAACTTGAGTTCTGGGAACCTCGGTGAGGGACTGGAAAGAGCAACGCACAAAATGAAGAAAAGCTGATATGAGGATGTGGGCTACATTCCCCCCGGAGCCATGGAGGAGCTTCTAGACTCTTCCTCAGCCTTATCTGCTGACGGACCTGAGGAAGGGGAGGTCAATCCATGCCTCCACCCACTATAGGTCAAAGATTACCAGAGGAACAAGTCTCTTGCACTCGTGTGGGTGCCAAGTGGGTTTCTGCTGGCAGACCTGGAGCAGAAAGTGACAGACAGTGTGGCCTGTGCCGAGGGCTCTGGGACTGTCAGATTCCCCTCCTGTGAGGCAGGTTGCTACAGCTGTGGCTGGAGGAAAATACATCCCAGGAGAACGTGAGGAAGGGCTGCAAGAGGTGTCAGATGCACCAACTCTGCACCAGCCCAGGGCTGGTCACGTGGCCCATCACCCATGGTGCCACATGGCTGTGTCACCGGAGAGTAGGTTCCTGTCTTGCACAGGAAAGCATTCAAGAACAAGCCATCGTAAAGTGAAAGCAAGTTTATTTAGAGAGATACACATTCCATAGACAGAATACAGTCTGTTTCAGAAGGGAAAGCCGTCCCCAGGTTCACTGTGGTCTCCACCACTCCCTATCGCATTATAGTCCCATCGAACCCAGTACCTGACCAGCCCCTGTGGACATTAGAGTTTATGACTCCTGTTCGGATTCCAGTTTGTCATTTGCTTTCGTTATTTAAAAATTCTGTTTTCTAAGTGACTAAATAAACAGTGGAGATTTAAATGATTTCCGATGTTAAATTGCCTGGTTCCGTGCTCTGAGACGCAGTCTTATTCTCCAGAAATAACTAAAATAAGACTTAGAGTTACTCTTTCTGCCTCTAAAACGGGCTGTGAGGACTTCAAGAGTCATTTAATCTCTCTGGCTTCAGAGTCTTATGGTTCCTCTCATGGTTATGGTAGTCATTCCTGCCTCCGGGCCCCACTTCCTGGCCCTCTGGTGATTTTGAGGGGGCCACGTGACTACTTAAAGTCAATGAAATGTGAGTAGAAATGGCATGTGCCACTTCTTGGCTGAAGGTTTTATTGTAGGCATGTGACTCCCAAAGTTCCTTTCTTCCTTTGGGTACTGTAGCTGGCAACATTCAAGATGGCGGCTGCTCCCTCAGCCTGGGTCCCAGGAAGGCAAGGATGAACGCAGTCCTCTGCCAACCCATAATGGCTGCCCCATGAGCCATAGTTTGCTAACTGATTTTAAGCTGCTGATATTTCAGGATTCTTTGTTATTATGACCTATCCTTACCGATACACATGGACTTACACCCTTTCCTGGAAATTGGGTTCAATGGGTGCTAGAATTCTAAAACAGTGCCTGCATATTAATATGATTCTTTTCAAGTTATTTCCACTTAGTGTTCTTTTCTTTTCTTTAATCTTCTGAAACGTCCAAACTCCCTACCTAATACTCATACTCTTTTTATGACACAGCAAAAAGTAGCTCGTGCCCTCAAAACTACCACTACCCATTTTTATATTGCATCTTATTTTTTCTTGTACGATAGAGATTTAGACATGGATATAGATATAAATATTTGGGTCCTTTCTGTTCCCCACCGAACATTGTCTTTAAATTTTTTCATTATTGTAACTTCTTTTAAACATGATTTTAAATGTTTTTCATTATTATATTGATGAAATAGTTACCTTATTTGTGGATATTTTCCAACTATTTCTTATCATTCATTCACTAGCAAGTATTAACCGAGTGCCTAGTATGTACCAAGTTCTACTCGAAGGGCTGGGAACAAAGAAGCAATAAGACAGACAAAAGTCCATGCCTTCATGGAATTTATATTCTATGGAGGAAGACACACAAGTAACTTATGAAGAAATATTATATATTATAATTTCAGATAGTACCATGTGCTATGAAGGAAAATAAAGCAAGTAAGGAAACACTGTCACATAGAAGTATTAGCAGTAATAAAAGAATTAGAGACACTCTTTCTGAGTAAGTGGCAGCTGAATTGTGGGAAAGAACAAGCCTTAGGGGCTGATGGGAGAGTGAGTTTATAGGCACGGAGGCCAAAATGAGCATGGCCTGTACCAGGACTGGACAGTCCAAAATGACTGGAGCCACGTGAGTAGGGAGAAGGCAGTTAGAAGATAAAGATGCCAAGCTACCAAGGGCATTGTAGACCATGAGAAAAAGTTTACATTTGATGGGTGGGCATTGGAGAGCTTGCAAGTGGAAGAGTAACATCATCTGATTTAGCTTAAAAAAGAAAAAAAGTCACTCTGGCTGCTGAGTGGAGAATGGACAGTTGGAAAGGGAAGGCTTGGCAGTGGGGAGGGCAAGCACAGAAGCAGCGGGAACAGAGAGGGGCGGTTGTAGAAGCTCATGTAACAGACACGGGCTGCTTCACACAGGGCAGTAGTCTCCAAACATATTTTCTTGTTCACCCTAACAGGATTTTGAAAAACCGTAAGTTCTTCCCCACATTTTTAAGTTGACATCTAAAATTTTTCAACCTAGGTATTAAGTAGTTACCAAAAAGTGTAATTTCTGCTCATTATAAATGTTGACAACTTAAAATAAAACTGTTATGTATCACACTTTTCAAGATATTTAGTTGAAGCTAAATGCCATAATTTATCAAATACCATGTCAAGTGTGCATTCACTTTAAAAGTACACTAACAAGCTTTTCCATGACAGAAAGTTATTTTATTCTGTTCTTTATCTTTTAACTCATATTTTTATTCTGCTTTCCATTACATTTCCCTACAGATTTTTATCCTAATGTCATATATTTTAATGTTTGAAGGTCTTTTATTGATTATCCTAGCATATTCTCTACATCAAAATTGGAGTCTTTTTAAATTCCTAAAGCTCATAAAGCCTCTAACCAATGATTTTTTCTGATTGAATTATCAGAAATTCTAATACACAATTAACTATAATAGTACACAGTTGGCTACAATAACATAAACATATTCCTATCACATAACTGATTGCAATAACATCAACTATTAATTACTAACACAAAATTGATGGCAATAAAATAAACACATTACAAATGCTATTGAATAATGATTAGACATAAAAAACATAAAGTTTATTAGAAATGCATCTCTTCAGGGGAGTAACGGAGCTTTTTTATCCCTTGAATTTTTCCCTTTTTTTAACTTGCTGCTAGAATGAGACAGAGCTCAACATCAATTCTACCCTAATTTTTATTTTTATTGATATAAGTGCTAAGAAAACTTATCCACATATATATGTTAATAGAAGTGGAAGGAGTTGTATTGCAGCAAAAACTGTCAATGACTTGACCTCCTTCTGAATTATATGCCAAAATATGGCAAGCTGATCTGTCTTCAAACTATGTTGTAATGACCTATTAGCTCAGTGGGTCCTTTCCTCATTTTGTTGAGCACCCGGAACTGGAAACAATCTGACTTTACGAAGGATTGTCCCAGTCCTTGGATCCACTCCTCTAGTTCCTTTCACCAAGGAACCTAAGGGTTTTTCCACCCCAGGGTGAGGTGCCATTGTGAGCTCAGGAAAGGATGCTGAGTAAGCTTTTCTGCTGTGACAGATGAAGAAGGTAACTGGGGAAGGAAAGTTGTGAGAGGAGCAGTACCAAGACTGTCAGCGACCTCAGCATCCTTCTCAGGCAGATCTGTTTGGAGAAAGAGAAAAGGGAATTTGATTGCCTTAGACTATTCATTTCTTGTACGCCTGGGAAAACTTTCATGGAACCCCACAGATGTGAAAAACCCTGGTGTCAAGTCCACTGAGCTCGGTTTTAACAGTGAAAGTGGTGAGAATTACTGGAGTTAAAGTAAGTTTGAAAGGATCATACTTGCTTGCTGATGGAGTAGATATGGGGTATGAATAGACAGAGTGAGTTCAAGATGTACGTCAGTGTATGAGGAAGAGGGGCGGGTATAAGGGAGTCTGATACACAATAATGAATTTTATAATCTCAGTGGCTTGAGAAACAGACATTCATTTTTTATTCAGGCAAAGTCTGCTGGGTTAAGATTGACTCTAGGATTCAGGGTTTCTCTGAGGCGTGATGCTGCCACGTCAACACATGGCTTCCAAGGTTCTACAAAAGAGAAGGAAAATGGAGCTCCAGGTTGTAACTTTCTTGTCCTGGAAATAACTCCAGTCACTTTTGCTTACAGTCCATTGGCCAGGACTAGTCACCTAGTCCCAAGATGATTGCCTAAGACGCCGGAATGGAGGAGACCACAAGGGCGTTTTGTGAGGACTGTCATGGCCACACTGCATTTTGGTGTGTGAAATTAGATGAACGATGTTTCTGAGTGGGAAGATATTTGCATAGATTCATTGCAAACCAGAGTTTTTTTTTGGGGGGGGGAGATAATAGTTTTCATCTAGAAGAATAAACAGGCAAGACCAGTGGAGGGAAATAGGAAAAATAACACCAATGAGAAGGATGTGCCTTAAGAAATATTGAAATATATAACAAATCCAAAATTATTACAATGGATAGTTTCAAAAGAACAAAAGAGAAAAACCCTGAAACAGATCTTAGTTTATATAAATTCTTAATGTATGAAGAAAGGCAGACTCGTGGGCACCTGTACCACTCTCTGTACCATTACTGAAATAAATTACAGGTGGGTTAAAAGATTGAATAGGAAACAAAATATTTACTTCAAAAAATGATCTTGAGATAATTTAAATAATCACCTATATTTTTCCTTCAAGAAAAAATGTAGGTGATTATTTAAATCACTTCAAAATGAGCAAGGAATTCCACAGCATAAAGCAATAGAAGAAATCATGAAAGACTAAATGCATCTGAGAATATACTAATTTTTATCAGTAGGCAATACAAACAAAATTAAAAGGCAAATGACAAACTGAAAACAGACACTTAGATAACCATAGGACAACGGGTTAACAATCTCAATTTAAAGAACTTCTACAAAATTGTGATGCTGCCAACATGCCAAGTTTTATTAAAAAATAAGGGAATTCACACTAGAAATAAAAATAGCTAAGAAAGACCATGGCATGCAACATAAAATAAAATAATCTTTTTGATCACCAAATTGTCAGATAATTTTAAGCTGTGACTTTAGCAGTCAATGCTGGTAAACCTTTAATGCAAATGGTGATGACATACTCTGCTAAGGGAAGTGTAAGCTAGAGCAAATGTCCTGGAAAGCAATTTGTAATATGTAATCAATACCAAGATGTTAAAATGTCCATGCCAACGTTCTATATCTGGCAAATATACATACCTGTATGTATTCATTGATCTGTACAAGAGTTGTGTGCTTTCCTATAAATAAATTATAACCTCAATTTAAACGAAGGGGGAAAGAATATTTATATTCTGCCTACAATCATTAAAAATTTCATATTCTTTAGCCCAGTAATTCCACTGCCATGGATTATCCTAAAGAAATAATAAATATATAGTTAAAATGTGTGTATAAAGATGTTTACTACAGGGTAACTTACAAGAGTGAAACTTGGAAAAAAATACCAATATACTGCAAAATAGGAACAGATTATTTTTAATATGGTAATTTTCTTAAATGGAATTACAAGAACATTTTGTTAAACTGAGATAATTATCATAATATGATGATCAATAGTAATTCAGAATAAAAAACTTTATAGGATATAACTTGGTCCCATTTTAAAATACATTCCTATGGAAACATATGCCTAGAAATGAAAATGTATAAAAATGTTAAAACAATAATAGTAGTTATCTCTGAGTGATTTTTTATTTTCCTTTTCCTTCTCAGTATTACCCAATTTTAAATAATTAACAACATAATAATTAATAATTGATGTTAGTAAAATAAATAGAAAAATAATTAAGTGTAGTCCCAGGAGGGTCTCCTACTCTCCAAAAATGGCCCTCAGGCTTTTGGAGGAAATTCAGCTTTTGCCAAACTCACAAAATCATTAGTAGCCCAGTTCAGTCCCCAAAACCAAATCCATCATTTAGGCGTTGGTGCAGTGCTGTGCAGAGGAAAGCATGTTGGGTTGTAAGTCACAGGTTAACTTTCGATGTGGTTGTTACCATGACTGCTCACCAAGGAGATTTACAACAAGGAGATCCTGAAACTCAACACACCCTTTGAAACACTATAGGTGAAGAGAGAACAGAAAAGCTGGCTGGATTTTGTTTATCTTACAGGAGAAAATTTGTCACTTTAGTCAGGTAGAACTCACCCGTCATCATGGGCAGTTAACTTGGGAGAATATCTTTTTCTGCCTCTGTCTGTACCACTCCTATGTCCCCTAGGCTTCGTCTGACCAGAGGAGGTAAGAGAAGACCAGGAAGATAAGGATGGTGGACTCCTACACATCTTCGCTTTCTTCTTGACAACACCCTGATTTTGTTTGTGGTACAGCTCTAGGGAATGAAACATGATTATTCTTTACGGCCATCCCATGTCTTCTGGGCAAATATTCTCTTTCACATCCTTCCTTGAAGCTGGATGTGGACCAATAGAAGGATGAGTCTAGCTTTTCAGGGAAAGCTTTTCTTCTAGGATAACAAGACAGAAGCTTATGAGGAAACAGCCTTTTGCCTTTGCCTCACTGTCCCACTGGAAGGCGATCATGATGCCTGGAGCCACTGCAGCCACCTTAGGACCATAAGAAAAAGCTTAGGAGAATTCCATAGAAGCCAACCCAATGCTCCGACATGGTTTAGCTGCAGAACCAGCTCTGGAGAGTCTGTAAGTTTCCTGAGCGATTAAGCTGTTGGTGTCTAGGTTTTGTTATTTGCAGCTAAATGCTTCTTAATTAGATATAATGACACTTTACAGATGGCCTTGATTTGCTCATGATCTTGTTCCTAACTTCCCAAATACGGGATTTGTGGCTATCTGGGACACCTCTAATGGGGTTTTCTAAACATGACTATACTCTGGCAAACTAACTTGGGAAGTGCAGAAGGCCTTGACAACAGTTAAATCAGATGGGGCCCGTCCCAGTTAAACCTTTCAAATTCAAGGATGCTTGAGACCTCGATTATTCCTCCTGCCCTGGTGTTTACCATCTTCAGTTAACTTGCCTGGTGGCCAATGTTCTAATTCTGTTCCCTGGATCCACTCTTTGGGAGATGTGCCATATTTAGAAACATCTACGCCTGTTGCTTACAAATATTTTTTTTTAAATTCCTTGGTTTGTATGGGCATAGCTAGCAGAGTTGACAAACAAACTCATGGAAAATGTATTTTTATCTAAATATGTCTATCAGTATCTTGTCATGAGCTTCTTAGTAAGAGTCTACCTTAACCCATAAGAGTCCGTCTAATAGCAGAACTTCGGGCCAGAGTTTTTAAAATAAGCAAACTCTTTGATATCCATGCAAAGGACTGCCTGTCTGTGTGTAAGTCCAGCTTGAATTACACCCACAGAGTTACAGACAGACACACATCCTGACAAACTCCTACATAATCTGAACTCAAGTGCGTAAACAAAAGAACTTTTAAAACAATGACCCATCTAAAGATTTTAGAAAAATACGCAATGTTAGCACTCACCCCAGTTACTAGCGAGAACGACTTAGACTCAATGTCCCCACTCTCTGACAACATGTGACAATACGTATTCCATACCCAAACACTGCCAGGGATGTGAGCAAGGAATATTGCCCTGGATATCAGGGCTTTGAACCTAGTCCTTTTTCTGCCATGAATTCACTCTGATTTTGAGCAAGTCCCTTCCTCTCTCTGGGCCTTAGTTTTTTGCTTTTTGCTTTCTGTGTGTGTGTGTATATGTGCGTGTGTGTGTGTGTGTGTGTGTGGTATAAAGAGATAAATTGGACCAGATAATCTGAAAGGCTCCAATCTGCTTTCAGATCCTCCTGCCTAGGAATGTAGACAAACAGAAAGTTTGCCCTCCTTCTATTAGAAGATGCCCCGGCGACCTGACAAATGATAATATTTGGAATGCCAGAGTTTACTGAGAACTTACTGTAGGCCAGGCACTAGACTGTGACAGCTTTTTGTGTATTACCTCTCTCTTATTCCTTAAGATAACGAACCATTATCATCTCCACTTTGCCAATAAGGAAGAAGGTCTGAAGGGCCTCCATGATTGGATCCCACAAATGAGAGGAAAGAGCTTAGGTTCCAAAATCCATCCTCTTCTCCATCACATCACCCTACATCCAGAAGGAATTTAGCAAGGGTCCAGCAGTATTTACAACAGCACCTGAGCTTAATTGTAGCAAAGAACAAGACGCAAGATTCTCTTCATTTCTGTCTAAAATTAAGCATGCGTACCAGTAAAATGTTGTAGTTCATATTCTTTTGGAGGCTGTGTTTTGGCTCCCATGGGTAGATGGCATCTTCTTGCTAAAGGCTCTGATAGGCAAAGAACAATCTGTTACATTCCATCGTGGAAGTCCCGTCACCAAGGCTTTTTGTGTCCTGTTACGATTTGGGTTTTCGTGCATCGTGCATCGCTGTCGCTGAATCCCATAAACATCCCCGGAGTTCAGGATATCGTAACACTTACTCTAAAGGTATTGTGAATATGCTGAGTAAAAACACACTTGCCCTCTGTAAGCTGTGGTTTTGCTTTGAAATCTCTGTAATTAACACATTCGCATTTCAGGCACTGGGTATTATTGAGTTCAAAGAAACAAAGATGTATTTCATCTTTTTTTTTTTCCCCTCTAGATGATTCATCAATTCCACTCCTCCCGCCCACAGACGTCTAAATTTCAGTTTTCTGCGAAGCGACAAAGCGTGAACTGGCATCTACGCATTGAGTCAGAGGACACCAAGTGTTAAACTGCAATACCGCCAAGAGTTTGGTGTCAACCCTCTTAACCTGTTTTCCGGTGGAGGCGTCATTAACAATGCTCTTTGCCCTTGGGCTCTAAAAGGAAAAGACTCCAGTAACCTTACACCAGCAGTTCCACTTAAGTAACTACCTGATGCATGGTTATCTTTCCAGGCTATCCGGTGAAGGGGGTGGAAACATTTGCTTCTGTGTCCCTGGCAAGCTGGTTAATGCTTGTCAAAGCAACGGCTCTCTGTTCGCTGAGGCTTCATCTCTGATCTGTATTTGAATTTGCACACTTGTGATAACCAGATAATGCTCGGGTTTGTGTGTTTACTGGACTATGAGGCAGCACAAACTTCAGCGTGTCCACTTAAAACACACACACACACAGTTAGACAAGTAAGAGGAAATATTTCACACGGAAACGCCCTAGTTAACTTCCTAGGTGTATCTGCGCTAATTTGAAATATCATCTCTAGCAGTCCCTAGACAATGAGTTTGGAAAATTCCTCTTCGATATATTTTTTTATGTTGCTATTTTATTTTTTTTTTATTTCTTCAAGTAAATATATTCATCAGTATTTTCTTTATTTGCACAAGTAAATATATGAAGTCTCCAAATATTCACTAAGGATTTGGTTCAAAGAGCTCTAAGCACTATTTTTAATGTATTAAGACTGCCCCTGGCTATCTTCTTCAGTCTTGACCAGTAGACGCAGCTAATTAGGTTGAATATTCCAGAGAAATGGAAGTCCCTGCCGAGAGAGATAATTCAAGCCATTCCCTATTTTATAATGAACATTGTAAAAAATGATTTCTTCATTATGAGAGGAAGGGGCTGCTCCGAGGGGGTGGAAATCAGCAGAAAGAACGCCCCTCGGGTTTTGCCAAGGGAACATTTTGCACAGGTACAGATCCTTAGCATTTAAAAATGTTCTTTGACGATCAAGCAGTCCCACTCTTCCAAGCCAATCATTTTTCAACCTAAGATCAAAAGTGACATTTTAAAAGAGGCACATAAAGAAAGAGAAGGAATTGCTGCTGTTGAGTAATTCCAAGGGCTCGTCGCCTTGTATATAAATGAGTTCTGTGTATAATCTCGTGCTCCTGTGTAACTCGGACCTGAGCTCTCTGCCAGGAAATATCTGCGGCCACTGTTCAACAGGATATGGCCCATCTTGCCTGTGGCTCTACTGGCTCTGAGCAGTACACAGTGCATTTTTGTCCCGGGGTGGAGACGGTAAAGGGCACCTTTATTTGCTGGCTGCAAGTTGACTTTGGATGCCCGGTCACACTCGAAGCTCACCACTTTTGGATGTGGGATGTTCCCAGGACTTTTCACTGAACCGGCCACCCTGAGCTTCTCCCCAGAACTGCATGTATTTTGCTGCAGACAGCAACTCTGTTTCCTCGACATGTGTACCCTTCTGGAGACATGGTGAAGTAGAGTGATCTCCCCCGAGCAGCCAGGAACATCCCAAGAGGCTCCAACCAGATTGTCCAAGTTTCAAGCTATTTTCCCATCCTGCTGCATACAAAAGCCTGTTCGCAGTCAGTCCATAGATCTAGAATAACTGATGTCTCAGCCTAAGAAGCCAAGAGGCAGCACCACCACCTTTCCATTTCCCATTTTAAGTCTTTCTTTATGTCCACCCCAAGTCATGCCTCATTAAGTATAGAGACAGGAAAGCTGGTTGCCCACTGGTCATCTTCTGCACACTGGGAACCCCCTCTAAGTCTGAGCACATGCTCAGTATAATCACTTCTGACCTTCACTGCCTACTGCACAAGTCCTGACTCTTTTGCTTGAATTTGAAGGATCTGTATCACCTTGCCTCAAACTATCTAATCCGTGCTGTATCCCCACTGGTCACTTACATTAAACCTGCTGCCTCCAACTCTCTGCTCTTCTTAGGATCCTAAATTTGTCATACTTGTCCCTGCCTCCCTGCCTTTGTTCACATTCTGAGCCTTGACTTCAAATAACTCCATGCTTGTATTGATGGATAATATTTGATGGAGTGCTGGATATGAGTCAAGTCCTGTGCCAGGTCACTTAACATCTGGTATATTATCTTCCCTGCACAACAGCCAAGGAAGGTAAGTATATTTAATCCTGTGACACCAAACAGGAAACGGAGGCTTGGAGATCAAAGCAGATGCTAAGATGCCTCCCCAAGAGCTGCTTCCCTTTTCGAGACCAAGGCAACACATTCTTCTTCCTGCTGAGGGAGTTGCATGCTGACAGCTCACACTGTCGGCCTCCCAGGAATTAGAGGGGAGCTGCTTTTCTCTCCTTGGAGGCAGCCCACATCCTGTGACTTCTTGGTGCAAGAATATAAAGGTCTGGACCCCTTGACTTAATCTGGGACATTTCTAGAGGCCCATCCCTAGTCCAGAGCTCCCTTTGGGGTCAGTGGAGGCCTCTGGTGTTACAGCGTCAAGTCTTAATTTCTTCTCTCCCCAGCCTGCTTCCCCCACCCCTCACCAGCTTTGCTCCTGAGATCACTGCCTGCTAAACCTCCCGCATACAAATCTCAGAATCCCAGAGTCTGTTTCCTGGGGGATCCAACTTGAGGAGGAAGGCGGCTTTATGGGCCCCAAATCAAGACCAAGTAAGTGGTAGATCTGGGATTCAATCATGATTCTGTGTTCTTTTCTTTTGATGCTCCTTCCCCTATTGAAAGACCACCCGTCCTTCCCTTCTCAGATGGACGCAAGCTCTTTTTTGAGCCTCTCCAACTCCAGACACTGCAGCAGAGGAAAGTGTGGGAAAATGTGGCGGGGGTGGGGGCAGGAGGAAGTGTGTGAGCTCATGAGTCCAGGGCCTCGATGTGTTTTATTTGTCCTGTGTTGGCCTTTAAAAGATTAGTCAGCATTTTTTAAATCCACAGATTTCACTCCAATATACAGATTTCCAACTTCTCTTAAAAAATAAGAATAGCCGGGGGTTACTAGGTGGTCCCATGGTTGCTTGAGCACAACACCGGCTGTTGGGTCGTGGTGGCCCCTGTAGACACTGCCACTGGCTGCCATCTGCACCATCCCCAAGCAATCCCTGACACGGGGCCGGGGGACAGCTGTCATTTATCATGTTGCTGGTCAATGTTTACTCTTTTAATAGGGAAATGGGTCTCTATATGTGTGTCCCTACCAAAAAATTAGAAAAATTAAAAATAGGCCAGAAGATTGCATATTTAAAGGGGAAAAAATGGGGGAAAGCTCTGTGGGAGGGGAATGAGAGGGAAGCTTAATTTTATCTGTTTAATGTGTAAACAGAATGGGTGAATTCCAAAAATATATGTCACATTGGCCAATACATGGTCTCCCCAACACCTATGGAAATTAAAATTTGGTCTGCCAACAAGACCAAGGAATGACATGATGAGTCAGGTGTTGGTGGTGGTTTAGCAGAAATAGCCCCAGATTTGGAGCCCAGGGAGAGGATGGTGAGGGAGGAGAGGGGTCTGTTCCTGCTTCTGCTATGATACCGTCCTGTGGACAAACCCCACAACCTGCCCAAATTCAGACCCTACATTAGATAATCTCAAAAGTTCTGCCCGACTGTAAAATCCTAAGATCTGTGATTTTTTTATTACTTTGTATGATGAAGTTTGCCCAAGTCATAGACGTATGAGCACCCAGATTATGCCTGGTATTTCTTCGTATCTCTCACAGCGTGAAGTGGGAGATAAGCACTGTTGTATACATCTTGATTGATTAAATGACTGCTCTCCAGAGCTCAAAGTTAGGATCTTTTTCACAAGGAGAAGGTAATAAAGACAGCAGAATTCCAGCTAAAGAAAAAGAAGAAAGCCAACAAACAGAGATGCGTTATAGATAGTGAGAGCTGCACACAGCATGGAAGAAAAGTAACCACAGTTCACAAATGGAAAATGTCGTAACAATTCTGGGGAAAAAAAAAAAAGAGTCAAAAATGAGTTTCCTCTAGCACTACAATTTCTCATGAACAGAAAGGGCCCTTTGGACGTAGTCTGGAGGGAATTGAAACTCGCTACTCTGGAAAATCGATTCATCAGGATGAGAGAAAGTCACAGCTTTCTATCTGAGATCTCCCTCTCCTGGCACCCCCTTTTGTTTCAGAGGCATGTTTCAGAAAGGGTGGGTGGTGTTGATATGAGATTGATTGAATCACCCAGAGTTTGGCTAAGCCTCTACTCCCTCTTTGATTCTCTGCCATTATTCTAGGCATCATTGTTTTAAGAGGATTTTGCCTCTATTATTTCTTCAATCCAGCTGCCTTCTTCGTTTAGACCGATGCCACACTGCAGCTTCTGTGTCATTTTCCTTAAAAAGCCAATCCCTTGATATGTATTGAAGGTAACTTCCCTAAACCCTGAGGAAGTACAGAGGGGTTCCATGTTGTACCATGATGCCTTCCGCCATCTTGCTGTCCCCTCACTCCTTTCTGGCTTCCATGCCTTCCAAAAGGCCATGTTCCCACCCATTTCTTTCCCCAGCACACATCTGAGAAGAGTAGCCTGGACCCCATCCTTCAGCTGCTTCTCTTTTGAGAAAAAGACCCTACAAGCTGACCTACTTAGAATTCCCAGGTCCCTAGTGTTCTTGTGAACAAAGATGTCTCCATCTTGCTACCTGTAAGTATGTACCCTGGGCATAGCATCTATATATATTTTCTCTGCCTGGCACCTACATTTGATTCTTTGTCTAGAGGACTGAATGCAATTTTTGATGATTATTTAGTTTAACCCCTCATTTCGCAGCTAGGAAAACTGAGGCCCAACAAAATTCAATTCTTCTAGAATTCCTAAATTTAAGTCAACTACTTCAACCAATGACCAACAGAAGAAATAGCTCTTTGCTCCACGTGGAGAACTACCGATCACCTTTGTTCCAAAACCATATATAACTTATGTTATGGGTGATACCAAAAAGAAAAAAAATTCAAAACACTTCTTTAAAAAATACTTAATGTTTGCCTCACACTCTGATATTAGAACTTAATGTTCACATCAGTGGAATGTGTATAACAAGTGCTGTGGGAGAACAGCTTGATGGGGTGACAAACAGACCCAGAACCATCAAGTAGACAGCAAAGAGGTTTGATGCATTGTGGGAAATTCCTAGAGCTAAGGGATTTGGACCTGGAGGAATCATGGGCTAGGGGATCTAGTGGCATGGGAGGTGGGGAGCTTGGGGGCCAGATGGGAGAGGGTACAGCCCTGCATGATAGTTAGGATTTTATTTATTTTGTTTGGTGGGTAGTGGAGTCACTGAGGAGGTCCAAAGAGAGAGGAATTTGGTATATTTCTGCTTTTTGCATCTACAAGAAGGTAGAAGATTGCCCACAGAGGGATAACGCTGAAAGCCAAGAAGACATTTAAGAGGCTCTTGCAATGATCCAGATGAGAAAGGATGCCAGAGAAATGGCCAGAGAGGGAAGATAAGGGAAGATAAGGGAGGGAGACATTTTAGGGAACAGAATCAACAGGGCCTGAGGAGCAGCTGAACATGGCCAGCAATCAACAAAAACTAGACAATTGAAGCATCTTTGTCCAAAAAGCCACTTACTTGGTAATTATCATACTAGCTGGAGTATCATTTTTATATTTAGACTGCAAATCCAACTAATTATCCCATGCTTTCAGCTCCAAATGCTACAAAATACCTTGGCCAAATTTAAACATACATTTAGTAGATGGCATTCCTATTAATTTTCTAGTCCTCAACTTAATCACACATAAAATTTTCCAGTAGTTTCAAAATCCAAAAGTCGTTAAGTTCTGAACCTTTTAGAGTTCATTTTATTGCTGTTTCCTCTTCTTCATAAGGCTAATTTCAAATGTGGCCTCTTGCTAGGTCGTAAGTTGATAATAATGCCACAAAAGACCCTAGACAGATAGCTTGAGGATAAAAGAGACAACAAAGGAACAATATTCTAGTTTCTGATTTGGGTAAAAATCAGTCAGTGCTATTGACAAGCCAAACAGTGGATCAGAGTTGCAAATGCAAATGCCTACACAGTGCAGGCCAGTAGCCAACAAAGTAGAAAGGTTTGGGTGTGTGCACATTGTATGTGTGATGAGGGCTGCAGGAAAATGGAGAACATACATCTAAAGAGGCAGCTCCTACCCCTTTTTAGCCTTTGGTTAGCCTGCAAAAATGCTGGTTCAGTGTTACCAGATGTTCTGGGTTTGTTCACCGATAGGTGAAAATTTGGCTAATATTTTGAAAACTCTGGAGCCAGACAAACCACAGCTGCTGGACACATTCAGCCCATGACCTATGAGTTTGTAGACTTGTTATTCAAAGTATGGCCCGGGGACCAGTAACATCAGCATTCCCTGGGAGCTTGCTAGAAATGCAGAATCTCAAGCTCTATTCTAGGCTTGCTCAAGCAGGATCTGCATTTTTAACAGAGTCGCTGGTGACTGCTTTCCAATTCAGGGGTGAGAAGTGCAGGCTTCCATAACCTCATGCACAGAGCCTATATGGTTAGTTTCTCCCTCCAGATGCAGAGCAGACATGCAGAAGAACACATTTCTGTTACCGAAGAAGAGCATGGGCTGTTTTTTGGAGCCAAGGGAGGCAACATCCCACTCCACCAGGGCCCCCTTTGAGTCGACTCCAGAGGAGTGACACAAGATGTCTTCTGAAGCCCGCATATCCCTGGTTGGGTGGTAGGTGTGTCTTATGCAGGACTGGGACTAGGTTGAGGCCAGAGGCAGTTGCTTCAGGTGTAAAATTTAATGGGGGCCCCAAACCACTCTGCAATTAAGATAATAATGCAATAATCCTTTCATGCAGTATCATGCTAATAATTATTAATAAAACGATCATTTGATGCATCATTGTGTTTATTATCAATTCATATTAATAAAATAATGCTTTAATGCCATTTGAAAATTTGAAATTAATGCCAAATAAACCCCTTTTGAACAAAACATTAAAATTTTCATCTCACCTCCACCTAGTTTCAGCTCTGCTTCTGTATATGCCATTTTTGAATATCTTAATAACTTATTATTTCCTGTTATGCAGACTGGTCTCTTAAAAGCCATTGGACAAGATGTATCATTTGAAACTTATAAAAATAAATTTAATAAAAAAAGTTCCAATTAGAAAAACGCTTCATTCTAACCCTGGAGAATCTAAGATGCTTCAGTCCAACAGGCTGTATCGTCTCTGGCTTAGCCTGGAGCCATCCAGCCTTCATCCCTCGCCCGCATCATCTGAGCGCCAAACCAAGAGCTAAAGCCACTGTTAAGGAGGAAAACATTGCTTTGTTCTTCTCCTTTGGAAGTCCAGTAACCTTAGAAGAGGAGATAGGCTGGAAATGGGGCCTTGGAGGGCTGGCAGGGATGAAAATAACCGTGAAGCTGCCTTTGTGTGTCTATTTCACACGTCGACTTCCGCTTCAGGGCCAGAACCTGGAAGTGTCCCACGGTCCAGAAGAGATGAAACTCGAGGTGGGAATGAATGAGTGACCACTAGGCGTGTTTCAGTTCCTGTCTGGGGACTAGCAGCTGTAGATAGCAAGAATATATGAGCTTTTCTTACCGACTAGGCAGGCTGGAACCTGGAAGGAAAAGCTGACCGAGTGCACCCTGAACAGCAGCCCTGGGGAGGCTATTTCTCAGTTTTTCTCGTGGTGTTGGTGTCTGTATCCATTCGGGCACAGTGGGTTCTTCCACGGATAACTGGCTTTGTGAGTAAGCAAGGGAGGTATGGAATGAGCCAGATGGGCTTTGAATGTAGTGTCAGAGCGCGTCCAACTGTTACTATGCTAGCACGCAGCAGTAGCACTTAGCCTGTGATCTTAACTGAGTGCATCGTCCCAAGCCTCAGTTTCCTCATCCTCACAGGACAGACATGAGTTCATGCCCATGAAATTCTTTAATATGTGACCTAGCATGGAACCTCCTGAGAGGAGGCAACAACCATCCTTGCCAACCAAGTATAAGATTCCAAAGACAGAGGTTCTCTATTTCATCCCTGGCACTTAGCAGTAATTTACATTCGCATAGTCGATTTAAAGTTTCAAAGTACGTTCCCTTAAAACCATTCTATTGTGTCCTCCCAACATTCTAGTAAGTTTGGCAAGGCAAGAATTATTATCATTATTTTTAAATGGAGAAACCAGAACAGTTGGTAGAAGATGTGTCTTCTGGCTTTGAGTCCAATAATATTTCCATTGCTCTGCCCTTTCTGTTTTGCAAATAACAGGGACTCAATACATATTTGTTGAATATACAATTTCAGGGAGCCAAAGGAAAAGTTCAAAATACACATGCTCTCATCCTACACCAGAAAAATGCAGTGTTGGGTTTTTCCCTGATGATACATTAGGAAGTTGCTCAAGGTGAAACAATTCATCTTTAAATAGCTTCGAATCCCCCACAGCATCAAGAATTATGCGAACATAGTAACTGGGATTAATTTTTCTGGCTGATTGATTTATATATGATCATTGATATATGGATATTAGATGTTTGCTTACATTAGATGTTTGCCCATGTTTTCATAAATAGACGAAACAGAGACCGGTGTTGATGTCAATTATAGTAAAGTGTTAACTGACCCTCAGCCATAATCTGCTACGGCCACCACCACCACCGCAGTCCCACCGGGAGGAATTTTGTACTGACTTAGCCAGAGCCACCTTCCTTCTGCCTGGGCAGTCAGAGCTCTTTGGGAGTTCATCTTTCACAAACACATTAGAAATACTGGAGCCATTCTATGGGTCAGTGCTGAATTTAAGGAGCTACATATCAACTTGAATCAGACTGATTACAACTCCTCTGAACCTAATTGGCACACCCTAACTGCATTCATGTTTTATTAAAAGCAACTTTCATTACACAGACGGTGCTGTCAGAAAAATAAATTACATCTGCAAGTACTTAGGTATAAAATTTTGCAGATAACTTCCAGTCGTTGGTAATTTTATATTAGAAACTGCTTTTCCAATACATGCTGAAACTTTGTTCATCAGTATTAAACACACTTTACCTACCACTCTTGGAATATTTATAGGATTTGTAATATAACCATTTTTTTTCTTCTTTAGAGATTTAGTAAACTGTTTTCTGCCAATTTTACTTTTGGCAGCCTCCATAGGCCCTTTGGAAACTATAAATTGGTTTGCATTTTATATTCCACTGTTTACCACCCCCTCCCAAATAGATTCCAATTCATTTTTTAAAAAAAATTAGTGGTAGGTGTTGGCGGCAAAACAAATGGGTTCTGCTTGAAACTACAACAAATGACTCATATAACCTTATAGACGGGAACATAAAAATGACCTATTTCATGCTTTAACTCTGAATACCATATTTGAATTCCCACGATGGGGAGTTTTTGTTGACTACAGGATTCCCCACAAGTTCCCTCTTCTGAAATGTATCCTTAATTTGCAACAATGTGATTTGCATATATGTGTCACCACCACCGATGTTCCAAGTTAGATCCTTGTATTACTTCAGAATGATTTTTCAAGTGATGAACATTGACTAACAGTAGTTTAAGAAAACAAAACTCTTTATTTTGTGATCATTTTAGACTGAGAGCAGCATTGCAAGGATAGTACAGAGAGTTCCCATACACCCTTCACCCCACATCCTCTAACATCTTACATAACCGTAATACATTTGTCAAATGTAAGAAATTAACATGGGTGCAATACTTAAGTAATCGACAGACTTCTTTTGGGCTTGCCAAGTTTTCCCACTAATGTCTTTTGCTGTTCCAAGATTCAGTGCAGGATCCCACATTGCATTTAGTTTTTATGTCTTCTTAATCTCCTCAAATCTGTGACAGCTACTTAGCTTTTCCTTGTCTTTTATGACCTGGAACGTTTTTGAAGAACACTGGGCAGCTCTTTTCTATAATGGCTCCCAGTTTGGGTTGGTATGATGTTTTTCCATGATTAAGTTAGAGTTGTACTTCGCTGGGAAGAGTACCTTAAAGGTGAGTGTCCTCGACACTGAGGGCACGTGACGATGCTTTATCTTAATGGTGCTGTTAACCTTAATCACGTGGATAAGGCGGTGACCACCAACTTCCTCCACTGCCAAGTTACTATTTTTCCCTTTGCAATTAATGCATATTTATTAGGGGAGAGGGGAGGTAGTTCAAGACTAGGCAAATATCCTATTTCTCCTTAAAATTTGCTAACTAATTTTTAACATCCATCCGTAGATCTTACCCGCAACAATGGTTACTGTGGTGTTCTGATGATGATTGTTTATTTTCTTCTTCCTCATCTATTAACTGGAATTCCTCTGTAGGGAAGAGCTGTCTTTTCTAACCCACATTTTTATTTATTCGTATATCTATTCATCAGTATGCAGTCAAGGATATTTATTTAATCTTTAGGTTACAGTAATCATATTATTCACTTTTGTTGCTTCCATTTTTCCCAATGCCTTGGTCATTGGGAGCTTTTTCAGGTTGGCTCTTGTGACCTTGTAACAGGCACCTCTTCCTTTTTTTCTAAAACCACTTCTTTGGTTTCTGGCACTGCAATATGTTCCAGGCTCATCTCAGATTTTCCCTGCCCCAGCCCAGTCAGCCACTTTTCCAAAGAGTCTTTGTTCCTTTTACTGGAGAATGATATTTAGGTACTAGGAGTCCTTGCTGATACTGAGATGTTACTGTTTTTGTGTCTTCTCAGGAGACAGAGCTAGGAAATGGGTATCTGTGTATGTATCCTAATCCATGCTTACACACTTACCTGTATTTATTCTTGTATCTACCTCTCTGCAGATACATTTTTAAAAACAAGGAATTTTTATTGATACTGCTGACTCTTCACCAGGCTGCAGGGTTTTCTCTAGCCCTCTTCACTTCCTCATATGTAACTTCTTCCTCTGACAAAGAGAAACCCAGTTTCTCACTCTCTACAATGCATTTACTTATGTCTCCAACCCTGGTGTACATAGAAAGTAGTTTCAGAATTGCTAACCCTGCTCCTGGGAAAAACTAATTTACCAACTGGAGAACAGTGTCTGCCCGCAGTGCTTTTTGCCTTCAGCCTTAAGGTCAGAACACTGTTTTCCAGTTACCTAAGTTAGTTCCTTTCTTCCCCCCCTCCCTTCAGTGTGGTTATTACTCATTTGCAACCAAGTTTTCATTCATTTATCATAGGCTGTGTTCCATCTCAGGTTCTCCCTGCATCCTGGTTGTTTTTTTCTTAAATTTACACCAAGGAATGTTCCTCTTTGTGGTGTACAGTGCTATAGGCATTGACAAATGCATGGAATTGTGCATCCAACATTTCAGAACAATTCCATCACCTCTAAGTTTGCTGGAGCTATGTCCTTGTATCCAACCCACCTCCCCAATGCCCACTCCCCACTCCTGCCAATCACTGATCTGTTTTCAGTTTCTATCAAAGCTTTGCTTTTTCCAGACTGTCGTGAAATGGAATCATAGAATATGTAGTCTTTGGGGTCTAGCTTCTTTCTCTTAGCAACATGCATTTAAGACATATCTTTGTTTTTTGTGTCAATCCAGAGTTTGTTCTTTTCTTTATTCCTCAGTAATATTCCATTGAGGGGATCCGTCACATTCTCTTTACTCATTCACTTGTCAAAGCACACTGGGTTAGTTCACTCATTCATCATGTGTTCAGTATCATATCTTAAAAATTCTTTAACCCTGAATGACACAACTTTCTCCTATGTTGTCTTCCAGAAGTTGTATAGTTTTATGTTTTATATTTAAATTATTGTATGATTGTATCCCCCCAAAAATGTCCAGGTGTTGTGTTGTAGTTCTCAGCAGTGAATGAGGAAGGTAATTTGCTGGCCATCTCAGCAGCAGAAGCAGGAGCAGCAGGCCTGGTGCAGAAGCTGGAGATGCTTTGGCTCATCCTCCTCCCTCTGAGAGCTTCCTGGGGGACCTGACAACACAAGGTAACTCACTGAGTCTTTTTTTTTTTTTTTTGTATGTCTTAGTCTTTTTTTTTTTTTTTGTATGTCTTAGTTTTTTTTTTTTTTTTAACATTTTTTATTGATTTATAATCATTTTACAATGTTGTGTAACTCACTGAGTCTTTAAAAGGCCATTTCATCATTGCATCAAACCATCTGCTTCAGGATGGGAAAAAACATAGTAAGACCAGTGAATTCCACGAGCATGGTCCATTGCTACATTTCTCTCACTGTGAACTGAGTTCTCTGATCAGGAATAATGCCATGTGGAATACCATGATGGTGGGTAGGCATTCTATTAGTCCATGGATGGTAGTTTTAGCAGAAGCATTGTGTTCAGGGAAGGCAAATCCGTATCCTGTAAGAACACAATGCTGTCCTTTCCATGATGGAAGTGGTCTGTGTAATCAGCCTGTCACCAAGTAGCAGGTAGCTGCTGGTCAACCTGGAGAACAATGCCACATCAGGGACTTTGTGTTGGTCTCTGCGGATGGCAGGTTGGACACTCCGCAGTGGCTGGAGCCAGGTTGGCCTTGGTGAGTAGAAGCCCATGTTGCTGAGCCCAGAAATAACCTCCATATCTGTCACCATGGTCACTTTGTTCATGGGTGATGACATGGGTGGCTTGGAAAAAGGCTGACTGGTATTCACAGAATGAGTCACCCTGGCCACTTGATTATTAAAATCCTCATCTGCTAAGGGCATCCTTTGGTAAGTATGTACATGGGACACAAGCGTCTTCATGTTTTTGCCCATTCAGAGCCCCATCCGCATACCTCCTCCCCAAATGTCCTTGTCACCAATTCTCCAATCATTTTTCTTCCAAATCCTGAGCATCCAGCCGAACGAACCATTGCTCCACAGGCTGTGAATCAGTCTAAAATTGCACCTCTGGCCATTTTTTCTTCCAAGAAAAGTGAGCAGCCAGGCGCACTGCTCACGGTTCTACCCACTGGGAGGGTTTCCTTCCCCACCCTGAGGTGGGTCTGAGAAAGTGGCCGCAGTGCTTTAGCTGTTCACAGTCAGGAGTTGCCTGCATATCATGCAGGACCATGTACTGGCCAAGCCTGAGTCTTCTCTTCCTCTGTCTACCGATCAGTGATTGTAGGGACCTCCCCGCAGGGCCACTGGTGCAGGCTGGGAGAGAGCAGGCGATGCAGCAGGAGCAGAGGCCAGGGGCATCTGGGGCGTCTGGACCACTTCTTCATGTGACTTACTTGTGCCTCAGGGTCTTCTCACGCCGGATCACTATACAGCATTCCCACTCGGTGATGCAGTGTCCTGGGCATACCCAACTGATGGCTTGGTGGGGCGGGTGACACCCAGTTCATAATGGGTGGCTTAGGTCATGTGGCAATCTGGTGGCACATGGTTAAGGATTTAGTCTCTACTAAGGCCCAGTACTAGGCCAAGAGCTGTTTCTCGAAAGGGGGCTCGCTAGTTAGCCACAAAGGATGGAGGGCTTTGCTCTCCAAACCCTAAGGGCCTGCACTGTGATTCACCTGTAGGGACCAACCACAGGCTCCAGACATCATCCCTACGTGCCACTCCTGCTCCAAGTCCCATCAGATCTGCTAGATCACAGGGTCCAAGTGGCAGAACAGCCGCACTGCAGCCCGGACCTTTGCAGAACCTTCCCTTGTTCCGGGCCCCACTCAAAACTGGCATCCTTCTGGATGATTTGGTAAATGGGCCAGAGTAACACACCCAAAAGAGGAATACATTGCCTCCAAAATCCCAAGAGGCCCAAACCGCCTCTTCCTTGGTCTTGGGGGGAGCCGGGTGCAGCAACTTATCCTTTACCATAGAAGAGATATCTTGATGCCCCCCGCACTGAACCCCCCAGACATCTCACTGAAATAGAAGGCACCTGAATTTTAACCTACCACACAAACGTCTGACCAGTAAGTCTTGAGTAGTTGCTACTTCTTGCTCAGTAGACCCAGTTGGCGTCATGCCATCAGTGTAATGGACCAGGGTGACCTCTCACAGAAGGGACAGGCCATCCCGATCTCTGAGAACTGAGTCACGACATAGGTAGGTCTGAAGAGTTGATAGAATCCCAAGATAAGACGGCTGAAAGCAGAGTGCTTTTGGTGGGTCTTTACATACAGGGGTGGAGAAAAGGGCACTTGCCAGGTTAATCGCTACACGTCAGGTACCAGGTTACATGTTAATTCGCTCAAGTGATTAAACCACATCTGGCACAACCCCTGCAACTGGCACCACCAGCTGGTTCACCTTAAAACCATCCACTTCAAGATCCAGTTGTCTTCTGCGCAGGCCAAATGGACAAGTTGAACGGGGATGTGTTGGGGATCACCACCAATGCCACCACCATCTTTCAGTCTGTGACGGTGGCCCTAATCTCTGCAGTCCCTGCAGAAATGTGTCATGGCTTTTGGTTTACTATCTTCCTAGGTTGAAGCAGGTCTAGTGCCTTCCACTTGGCCTTTTCCACCATAATCGACCTCACTCCACAGGTCAGGGAACAAGGTGGGAACGCCGCCTGCTGCTGCTGGTGAGTTTGTCTGTTCTAATTATGGATTCTGGAACTGGGGAAGCGACCACAGGATGCATCCAGGGACCCAGTGGGCCCACTGTGAGATGGGCCTGAGCTAAAACTTTATTGATTATCTGACCTCCATGAGCTCCTACTCTCGTGAGGGACCACAGTGACGTTTCGGGTCTCCTGGAATCAGTGTCAGTTCAGAGCCAGTGTCCAGCAGTCTCCAAAAGGTCTGATCATTTCCTTTTCCCCACTACACACTTAGCCTGGTAAGGGGCCACGGGTCCTTTTGGAGAAGGATGGGAGAAAGGATAGCAGATAATTTTTGTTAGGATACTGGGGTCCTTCCTCCAGGAGACTCAGCCTCCCCTTCATTTGAGTGGTTCTAGGTCTATAAACTGGCTCAAGCCTAGGGACTGACGGAGGAGCCGTGACTCTGTTATTATAGTTCAGGTTAGACTTTTGTTCCCTTGACCTAGAACTCTTCTGCTTAGACAGCTCAATTAAGAATTTGGTAGGCTTCCTATTTCACATCTTGAAATACCATGATTGACTAGCTAACATCATAGTTCTGCGGGAGTGGGGCTACTCTGACAGCTGCTCTGACTCTGGTGTCCATTATGGTAAGCGTGCCCACCTTGCCTTTGGCAGCTGAGTGTCACCAGTTGGCCCCTCCACTGGAGGAGCCAATTACTCCCACGACATGTAGCTTTTCCAGTTCAGCAACTGTAGTACATACGGTTCAGGTCTGGCCTCCAGAGAAAAATGACCACAGAGCTCTCCATGGATGGTGGGGTCCCCCCGACAAATGCATCTCTCAGAGTCGTGGTGAACAGCAGGTCTGTTGTAGTCTGAGCTCCTCAAGCTGATCCCTTGCCAGGCTCAGTCTCACCCCCAGGCCTTCGCTTGCCATTCCTTCAGGAATCTCTGCCCTCTGCTTCTCTGCTTAGCTAAATCCTCTTCATCCACGGTGCCAGTTTGACCGAGGAACTAACAGGAGACGCTAATGCCTCTGTCTCTCATCCTCTGTTTGTGTCTCCCTAACGCACTTGGGTGCTCTTGTCTGGTCTCCCCTACTCCTTGAAGGTAGCGATCCTGCCTTTGGGTTTACTATATTGCTGCACCTGGAGGTCACAAGATGCCATAACCTGCCATATAGGAAGACTAAAGTTTGAGAGCAGAGGGCAGATCAGCCCCGGCCTCGCTCCTGACCCCCTCCCAGAAGCGGAAACAGGCAGGTCTTGGGGTGCCCCCTCCACTGCGCTCCCCCCAGGGAAGCAGAGCTGACTGTGGGCTCCCTTGGTCTCCTTCCATCCTATGAAACATGCATTTTCTGTTCCTGGCTTAATAGTGCAGCTCTGATACAGCAGGATTACACATGTGCTGCTGTGAAATGTGAAATCAGAGCCAGGCGGGACCTCCCCTGAGAAAGGCTGCCTATAAATCGTAAAAGCCTTAAATGAATAGCTTAGAGGCACAGGTTGCCTTGGGTTAGGGTACAAAGAGTTTTATGTTCATAACTTACTGTCCATCCAGCCTTTTCCTGGTTTTCTGAAAGTTATTTTGCTCGAGGACCAATTTGGGTTTGCTTTGCTGACAATGATCGGTTTGAAGCTGAACTCTTTTCAGCTGCTGGGAACTTGTAACGTGCTCAGTATCTGCTAGGTTTTCTCTCTCTGATGCTGCCATTTCAGATGCATTGAAATGGAGTTTGAGGTTTTCGGGGTTTGTTTAAATCCTTCTTCTCAATGCAGAGTATTGCCTCTAACTTACTGTTTTCGCTCTGCTCTTTATAAGCCTTCAGAACAGCTTTTTTTTTTTTTTTTTTTTTTTTTTTTGGTCTTTTCTGACTATCTATTCTCTTGCACATCCTCTGCTAAGACTCCCATGTTTGGATGTCAAGGTTAAGCTTGAAGCTGAA
This sequence comes from Camelus bactrianus, assembly GCF_048773025.1. Lineage (NCBI taxonomy): Eukaryota > Metazoa > Chordata > Mammalia > Artiodactyla > Camelidae > Camelus > Camelus bactrianus. The sequence goes on from NC_133547.1 coordinate 74,189,612, forward strand.
GTCCAAGCTCTAAGAGCCCAGACTCCATGTTCACCGAGACTCGAGGGCAAAGGCCAGCTCTGTCACGACTATTTCTGTGGCTTCAGACCAACCATTTCACTGTGCTGAGCCTCAGCTTCCTCTCTGGCTGGATGGTTCTGACAACCAGTCATGGCTTTTGTGAAAATGCAATGAGGTGACACATACAAAGCGCATGTTTATGTGGCTCCGTGTTCGAAAGCATTGGAAGTACCCTGCCAGGGTTCAAATCCCAGCCTCAGCTGGAGCAGAAGTTCTCTGTGCCTTGGTTTCCTGAGTTGTGAAGGGGAACCCATAATCGCCTTTCCATGCTGTATTATCATCAGGATTAAAAGAGCCAATATGTAGGGAATGCTCACAGCCATGCCTGGCACATCACAAGCAATCAAAACAGGGTTAGCGATTAAGATTATAGAAAAGCAGTCAAAGGAGTTCTCCCAGCTGCAAAGCTGTCACTTTCTAAATAACCTGCTCATCATAAAATCCACTTTTCTCTGGAAATAAAACATCCACCTGTTGTTCTAATCTCTCCAGTTTTCCGTCCTGCTTGCCCGGGCATCCAGAAAGAACAGTGGGAGGCAGTGCAGAATGAAACCCTATGAAATGTCAAAATGGAGCTGTAGGTTTACCCCATCCACTGCTTTACATTCAGACAGACCCGCATATAATCACAGCCTGGACTGGATGAAGAAAAAAAAAAAAAAAAAAGAAAGAAAGAAAAGAAAAGAAAGACAGGACCATAGTGCCCTCTCGATACAGCTAAAAAGTCTCTTACTTGCAACTGAGACTACTGGCTGCTATAAAGAGCAAAGAACGAGGAAATGTCGCAAAGAGAAAGAAAAATTAGACATCCCAGCACCCTGGAAGGAAAGACTGAAGCATTTCTTCTCTGACCTGCCAAGCCCTGATACCTGTGCATTTCCTGTTCTGGGAGATACCCTGGTTCCTTTCAGTCCTATCTACATTGTGCTTGAGCCGGTCTAAGTAGAGTTCTTGAAAGCAAAGAGTCTTGATGAAACCAGTGTCCAACATAAATGTGTTGGGTAAGATGGAATGGCATCTCTTAAATCCCTATAAGACATTAGAGCTACTCATTCATTGATCAATACTTGGTCAGTGAATGGTGGACACCAGCACCATCACACACGGGTGTATCCACAAAGACAGAATAAGGCCAAACTCACAGGTACGAGGATGTGTCGAGAATTCTCCACACCAAAAATCCTATGGCAAGACAGAGTCTTTTTCTTGCTTACGCTGACAGACTTAATCATTCCCATTAGTTCTAGCTCAGCTACATGTTTAAATGGAGTTGGTGAGTGAGGGGTTAAGCTAGGAGACAACACAAAGTGCCCGAGTCTATAAACATTTAATTTCTTGGAATTCGTCCCTCATTCCTCCAAACTGGAAGTGATATTTGTTGGAGAGAAGCCCTGGGAGGGCAGAGTCCCAGGATTAGCCCCCAGCATGAGTCACACCCTAGAAATGACTCAGGGAGAGGACAGCAGGACACAGGGGAAAGATCACTGCCCCCGGTGGGGGGCCTCCTGGCTTCCGTGAAGCGGTCCTTCAACACTCTCACCGTGGAGCGTGGAGCGCATCACTCGTTCTCTCTGATTTTGCGTCTCCATCTCTCACATGAGGGCTGGCTCTTTTCACGTGTCTGAGCCTCAGACCCCGTCAAAGCCTGGGATGTGCCTGAACTGAACGGGGTCAGATGCAACCAGTTGAGTGTGTAGTAGTTGGGAGAGTCCTCTGATTTCTTAAGGCCTCCTCCAACTTGTTGCCATGTCCTAAAACAAGCGGCTCAGATGAGACTTTGCTCAGGCCCGATGTCTGGGAGACCATCAGCTGGAGCTGAAGTGGGAGAAAGCTCGGCCGGGTGCAGCTTCACAGGCTGACGATAGTCTTACCATCTGCAGAGATTCTGCCACTTTCTGTCTTCTTCCTTAGAGACAGAGGATTGAGACGGCCGTTTTCAGGATTCAAAAGTCCCATTTCTCGGTGTGTAATTGCTCATGATAGCTTTAAATTTAGATGAGCATGGATTCTAATCCTGAACCGTAACTAGCCCTTTGAGCCATCTGACTTTGGACGGTGATTTCTTCTCCCCAAGCCTCAATTTCCTAGTGCCACGGGGATATTGGTGACACTTGCCTCAGAGGGCTGTAAAGGGAGACAATTTATGCAATTTACTCCCCTGACTGGCTCAGCATTAAAGCTCAGTGCATGCCAACCGACACAACACCTCCTTCTGATGCTAACAGGGTCTCCTGCTGAACCCACCGCAGCCTCAGAATAAGACAGCCAGGGGCTGCTTGGCCTGGGACCTTGGCTTTTGCTGGAAAGGGAACACCTTCTCCTGACTCAGAAACAACCAACACACACTCCTAAGACCCGTGATCTGAGTCATGGGAAGAGACACCGAAACTACTGCATTGTTTATCTCCAAGCCCTTATGCAATATTTTTCCCACTATTTTTAAGCCTTCTGTCCCCTTCCCCTCCCACCCTTCCCTTTCCCCTACTTCAACCCTCTACAGCCCAGCTCCTGGTTCAATTCAGCTATTTCAGTTTGGGGTCAAACGGTCTAGACAGGAACCAAAAAATGCATAGTCTGCATGCTGGTCTCACAATTATTCCCAGCAGAGCCGAGGGACACGGGACTGATGGAGAGAGGAACTTAGGTTCAGTGACAACCCAGCACAGTGCTCAATCAATTGTGAGAATGCAGTATTATGATGACATTTAGCTGCTCACACCCTTGGCTTTTCCCCTTCTTGGCTTTTATCCATTCTTAAGAGAGCATTCTGGAAACCACAGCCAATCTCTTGGCTACCCCAGAACAAAATAGGAAAGACAGTCTGGCGGATTCCGGGGGGGGGTGGGGGGGGGCTTCTCCAGCCCTTGACATAGTTTTGTCACACACTGGCCCGTCCGTTAGCCTCAGCTGTGTAACCCATGACCACCAGATCTTGGTGGCATAGAGCAAGAAGGTCTTCTTCGGCTCCCGTGCCTGTGGGTTGGCCAATCTCAACCACTTCCTGCCACAAGGGAGGTCATCTGTGCATGACCTTCTTACATGATGGTGGATGTGCAAGGTTACCTACCCGACCATACAAACCCATCCTGTTCCTGCCACATGTCCCGTCTGGTCGGATCTCATGGGCTGAAACAAGTCAGGTGACCATGTCCGAGGTCAAAGGTGAACGAGTATATTCCTCCCATGAAAGCGTGGGAGAGACGGTGGCAAATTCTGAAAAGAAATGATTTAATCCACCAACACACTTCAAATTCCGTCCTAAAAGATGGAACCCTTACACGCATGTCTGAAACGCTCATAGGTGCCACCTTGTGGGGTAGATACAGAAAGGGGGAAATGGCCCTTATCCCTCCGTCAGCTGGAGGAAGACTCTCTCTACACCTCAGCGCTGACATTTTGTTTTCTGTCTCCCACCAGCTGCTTAATAATCTCCTGCTGTTGCGTAAATGGGCATTTCCCATCTCTTGCTAAACTGAGAATGTTACATGATGGCAACCCAGCCTCCTACTACTTTTGCGTTTTGGCGAGAGCTCCTCGTGCCTTTCAAGACATGGCTCATTTTCTCTCTTCTTGGACGGTTCCCCCAACAACTCCATGCTGCCACCGCCCCACTTCCGTGCCTCTGCTCCACCCTTTGCAGACGCTACCGTGGTGTTTGTCATGCAGCTAGGATCCCTGTTGGCTCATCAGCCCAGGAGATTAGTGTTTCTGAAGGCGTAGCTAGTGTGTCTGCTGGGTCAGAAGTTCCGGGGTGCATGTTCCTAGGCTCCACCATCAACAGTCAAATACAAAACCTTTGATGGTGGGAATGGTGCCAATCAGACAGACCACTACCCGCAGTACTAGCGAGGGACGCCAGAACCCCCAGCTCTGCGAGGCAGCGTTCATATGTTTGCTGACTTGGGGGGAGACCCGACGGATCCTGGGTGAGAGGCCAGAGCAGCTAGAATTAGGAGGAAGAGTTCCCAGAAGGATTGGGAAATTTGGTATTTATCCACAAAGTTTTTATTATTCTGACAGTCAGCTCAGCTGTCCTGATGTGTTTCACTTGAGCCGGCCATGATCGCACGAGTCTTATTAATCATGTTTCCCAGGGTTAAGGAAATATGGGGATTCTCAGGAATCCACATTTTCAATAAGCTTCCTGAGTGCTGTAGATGCACATTAAAATTCCAGAGCCACTGAACTTGTGCGTCAGCTCCTTGGAGATGGACGTTACCCTTTTCACATCTGAAGTCCCATCCACAGTTTAACACATAGCTGTTCTATCTAGGACATGAGCTCTCACAGAACAGCCCATCATGGCTGGTTCGTCCTGTCAGGACACTCAATTTTAGGTTCTGTTCAACAATTTAACTGGCTACGTTCCCCATTTTCTCAGTGCTAATTTCCAGTGGAGACTCCAGCTCATCTTTTAGAATTAGGTAACACATGTCAAGATGGTTGACCTATTGAATGAGATTTCTTGGCGGTCAGGCAAATGGAAGGAGGAGGCAGAAAGAATAAAGAAGAAATTCCATTTGTTTTCTGTAAGGATGTTGCTGAAGATTTTTTTTTTTTCATCCCATGGCATCTTCTTTATGAGAAAAAAAAATTAAAATAATACGTTTTCTTCTTTGGCCTTTTACCCCAGGAATTGTACTTATTGTGAGCAGTGGGATTTTGTTTTCAATTTCAACAGACACCAAAAGTCATGCAGGTATCTTAATATACATAAACCTTTTTGCATTCACTGCTGGAAACCTAGGAGTAACAATTATGACCTGCCTTTAGAAAGTGCCCACCTAGTTGTAGTTTGATGGGGACATGATTATTGTTCTAGCTGACGAATTGTGAGGTTTTTGTTTTGTGTTGTTTTGTTTTTAAGTGTTCCATCTTTATCAGAAAAGCAACCCAAAAAAGGACTCTCTGCCACAGGGCCACCTCTGGACCCACCCAGGCAGAGCCCGTCCCACAGAACCTGGTCACGGCCACCTTGTGCTGGGGACCAGCACATTTACAAAGTCAACACTTCAGAATAAAGGATGGGGGCCTGCTGAGCTCACAGGACCCGCCACCTGTGCATGGCCCATGGGCCTGTGGTGGGGATGCCCCGCCGTGTGGGCAGGAGGGCCCCTGGCAGGAGGTCGCTGGGTGGGGTGCATGGGGAGCAGCCCCTCAGATGTCCATGTAGTCATCATCCTTGTCTGTCTGGCTTTCCAGTGAGGACTCCTGGCTCGACATCTCCAGGACCTCCAGGGCCGGCTGGCACAGGCTCTCCTTCCTCATGTTGGTAGCCGACTGGGCAGATAGGAGGGCCGACTTCAGCTTGGTCTCCTCCGAGATAGTGCCTTTGGGTGAGTGACCTCGGGGGAATACTTGGTGGCAGCCAAGGGGATGACCAGCTTAGGCATGTTGGGCCGGAAGTGCAACTTGGCCTGGCCGGGCTCTGCCTTGCCCAGGTGGCACTCGGGTGGCTGGGCACTCCCATCTCTGGGCACCTTGGAGCTGGCGCCCTGGCTGCAGGTGGGCTCGGCGCCTGTATGGGGAATGGCTTTTGCTGGCCAGCAGTGTGGCTCTGCCGGCGGGGGGAGCCTCAGGGGCCGTCTTCCCCTGCTCGCTGCACCATGGCTTCTGGGGCTGGAAGCCTGTACCCTCTGCCCGTCCTCCCAGCTCTTCTCCTTCTGGGCCCAGAGAGGCCGTGCTGTGGGTGGCCTCAGGCCTGTGTGGCCATTGGGGCCCTGGGTCCTTGGATGGGTCTGGGGTGGCGGCTGATGCCGAGTGAGGACCGGTGATGACAGCCGAGGCAGGAGCCGGCTCAGGACGAGGCTTGGTGTGGGCGTCACTGGGCCACTGGAGAGCTGCTGGCTGGCACAGGATCAGAGGCCGTGAGGGTCACTGCTGCAGGAAAGAAGTTCTTCCAACTGTCCTTGGGGTGCTTTGGGGTGGTGGGTGTGTCCCCTGTAGCCTGCCTCCTTGTCCACCTGCTTGATGGGCATGTATGTCTGGGACATGATCCTCCCAATGCAGCCCAGGTGGTAGCCATGCCCTTCTGGCCCTGCTGCCGCACCAGGCAGTTCTGAGCTGAAGCAACCAGTTGTCGGTTTGAGACCCTTCAGAGCTCTCTTTCCCTCTGTTAAAACAACATTTGAGAAGGCAGTTGCTCCGTCATTCTGAGTCCTGAAGTGTGAAGAATGAAGAGCAGAGGCTCTGGTCACCCCTCAGTGGACTTAAACCAAAGTGAGAAATAAACTTTTGTTTGGTTAAATCATGAAGATCTTAGTTTTTATTATTATTGTTGTTATTGCAGCAAAACTTAACCTATCCTACCTGATTCCTAGTTAATAAGTACCAAATCAAGGGTTTGGACCAGTGTGGCCTTTCTCCAGAGCCCTTGCCATTACCTAATGTACAACAGAGATCATCAAAACCATCCACTGCACAGATAAATTCGAACATAAGAATATAGATAAAAGTGCTTTGTAATCTGTAAACACTTTATAAACATTTTATGAAAGGAAGTAATATTGTCAAACTTAATGATACTGATACTGATCTGGCCTCCTTAACATGGCTCTGAGGTCTTTGGGGAAAGGAATTCTTGAGCATTTTGAGGTCTTACATACTCCTGGAGTATGTCTGCCTTATTATAGGACATCTTACAAGTTCTTAAAGAATTCTTGTTGAATTGTATTTAATGGGTGATGCAGAGGATCAAGAAAATACTTTTGTGACACAGAAGCCCATTTTTTTACTGGTCCTCATAATAATAGGACTTTGCCTGTTAAAACTTTGGGAGCAAGATTGCTTACCTTTGCAGAGGACAAAAACCAGGAGGTTTCTAGCAGCTAATGTTTAGTTCCTAAGGAAAGTGTCAGAGGGAGGCTGGAGGTCAGGATGGACTGTTCCAGACCCCAGGGAGGAGAGATGGAAGTAAATCATGAATATGATCACCACTGAAGCTGAGAAAGAGCCTATTAATGTCATGTAATCAATTTCAAAAAGATACAGTTGCACTTAGGGTATTTAAACCTTGGAGGTTGAAACTAAATCATACTTGTCACATGCACACAGTATCACTAATGAGCTTATGTAAATATTTAATCTTCTCTATTTGCATTACTCAGCCCAGCCTATCACACCAGCCTTTTCCCTAATACCAGAATCCAGCCTCGTAGAACCACTCGGGTTTCTGGAACTCACCATGCTTTTTTATGCCTCCTACTTTCACATGTGCCTTTGCCTCTGAGCTCCCATCTTTCCCCCTCTTCCTACCCAGTAACCACCCACACATCCTTCAGGGCTCAGCTCAGACACATCCTCCCTGCTTCCTACTTTGGGAAACCTTGCCTGAGCCTTCTACAACTTCCCATCTTAGTAGAATTTTTAGTTTCCTCGTCTATGCTCCCATTACACCTTGCTAACATTCCATAATCCTGAGTATTACACCTATCTGTTCAAAAAACATTTATGAAATCTTACTATGCACCAGTCAGTCATGGCGCCAGGTGCTGAGTATACAGAAGTGAATAAGAAATTATACTTCTTTGTGAACTTATTAACAGGAAGTGTCTCATTTTTTAACTCGCAAGCATCATGCAATTGTGGGCTTATAAACATAGAAATATTTCTCTGCTGCCGTATCTAATAAAGATGGGAAAAGAGGTGAGATTGAAAGAGAGTTCTAATGTAGTCAGAACTGTGTTCTCTTTCTATTTGTGTCCATATCCTGCATCCATCAGGACTGTTTTGGAAGTGACAGGAGAGCAATTCAAGCTGGATGAGTTGCAAAAGGAAATATATTGGCTTATGGACTCCAGAAAAGATTGACCATCCAAGCTAGGGGAAGGTCAAGGATGGAACCTAATTTTAGGAGCAATAATAATAACAAATAGTGATTTGAGTGCTACTCAGAGTCTCTCTGTGTTTTACATTTCGACTTTCTCTGTCTGCTCTTTTTATTTTCTCTGTTGGGAGCTTGGCTTCTTTGGCCTGGAGGGAAGCATGGTCACCAAGACCTCCTCGGTTTTCTGTCTGACACCTTTCACCACTGGTGGCAGACAGCTAATGCTTCTTGGTTACAGACTGACAAGTCCCAGAGCAGGGTGCTGATTGGCTCAGCCCTGACCCCTCGCCCAATCCTGGGGCTGCTCAGTGTTCCCAGGGGATTAGAGAACCACGATTGGCCTGGTTGACTCAGATGCTCACCTTCAAACAACCATGAAAGGCTAGAGGGGTAAAGTAATGCAGTCTCTCTGGAAAAAAATGGTAGGCAGATAGCCACCATTTTCTACGCATTGTTTCTATCATTCATTCAACATTCTTCACATGCTTATTATGTTTCATGCATTCTGCCAAGATGAGCTGGGGAAGAGAAATAAAAGGTAGGCAATTCTTATCTGATCACCTGGTGGGAGAGGCTAGAGAGGCAATGTGGCCTAGGGGTTAGGTACTCGGGGATTAAAAATGCCAGGCTTAGTATCTTAGTTATAAGACTTACTCTTATACCCAGGACTCTGATTTCAGTCTCTTCATCTATAAAATGGGGGTAACAATCAACTCTCTCATGAAACAGCTGTGAGGTTTAGGGAGCCACGTGTAAAATACCTCATAGTGCCTCCCACGGAGTAAGCACTCAATCAAATTTAGCTATCATTTCATGTATGATCATAAGTCAAGGTGGAGGGAATTATGTTTTGAAATGAAAATACAGGGGGAGGGTATAGCTTAGTGGTAGAGCACGTGCTTACCATACAAAAGTTCCTGGGTTCAATCCCCAGTACCTCCATCAAATCAATAAACCCTATGCAAAGGAACTCAGACAATTAATACTGGCAGTAAGGTCCAAAGAAAGCATCGTAGAAGAATCATTTAATCTTTAACAGTTGAACAGGATTTGAACAGAAGGGATAGAAGATAAATGGCACTTAAGAAAGATGGACAATTCAGGAAGAAGGAGCAGCATGGGTCCAAATAAGAGGACGTGACATGAGCAAAGGAAGTTTTGATTTATACAGGGTTTTTAGAGTCTGAGACACACACACACACATAGGATAGAAGATGTTACTATAAAGGAGGTTTGTATTGAGACTGTGAAGAAATTGAAAGCCAAGCAAAGGGATTGGGACTTGATTGAATAGAAAAGGGAGAGTCACTGAAGGTTTTGGAGCCTGGAACTGAGTAACAGGATCTAAACACACATTTGTCACTGAATAAAGGCATTTATTAGAGCCTAAGTTACTAAAAGAATAAATTAGAACTCCCTTTCAGTCTCATCTCTTTCTCTGTCTTTGTTAGATATGGGTGCAGAGAAACATTTCTCCATGATTAGGAAACAGTATCATAAGGACTCTTTTAAATGACAACCAGCACTCAATCTCAGTTTTGGAGGGCAATAAGGAACAGTGTGGACTATGGCAAATTAGGGACCGTGAGTCCCTCAAAAGAGGACAACCACTTCTCAGCTTCATTAGATGTTTAACATGCAGCTGTACAGGCCCAGTGTTAGTAAATATTCTGATGGGTCTAGAAAAGCTTAAAAATCTAGATTTTTTGTGAAATCCTCACTTTGTTTTGTTTTCATGTTGGCTGAATTGTGTGTTTTTCCTTTTTTTTTCTTAATCTATAGGTTAAATGAAGTATCTATGGACTGAATTTGTCTTATGGACTGAATTTGTCTTATGGACCATCAGTTCGAGGGCCCTGGATTCAAGATGACCCAGAATTAAATACTGATCTGGAGATCTGGAAACCTTTACTGTATGACCATTCCACAGTTTTTGCTAAAGGATTCAGCAATGAAAACAAAGAAAGAAAATGCCATGCACTAGAAGTATTCCCAGAAAACCAAAAGACATCTAAAGAGCTGAAGTTATCAAATGTAAAAGAAATTAATTAAAATTTTAAAAACAAAAAAGACACATAGAGAGAGCTCATAACAACCACAGATGGATTTTCACATTTAGAGTCATAACCTAGGAGTCTGATTTTCGATTCTACATGACATTTTCCATGGATGCTGCTTAAAAAAAAAAAAAAAAAAAAAAAAAAAAAAAAAGAAGACTAAGGTACAGTGACATGGAGAGAATCCAGGCTTTAGCATTTGAGAAATCTGAGTTAAAATGACTAATTTTTTTATTATTATTATTGAAGAACAGTCAATTACAATGTGTCAATCTCTGGTGTATAGCACAATTTCCCAGTCATGCTTGTACATACATATACTCATTGTCGTATTTGGCTGTCATTTTGACAGGAACATTTATATGGTAAAGTATTACCTGTAGCAGTTTATATCACTTACTTATTGCTGCGCAATGCTGTAGAAGAAGCAACTACAAAATACCAGCATCAACAACAATAAGCATGTGTTGCTTATTGATCTCAGCTGGCCTTGCACGTGCTTCTTCAAGTTTACTCTGTTCCCCATGTCTCTCCGCTTCCTACTTGCATGAGCAGCACACAGCATGCCCAGGGCCTTCACATGATGATGACAGAGATGGAGGAGAAGAGATAGCAAGAAATATGCAAGGCCTCCTGAAGCTTCAGTTCACACCTGGCACATGATCTCCCTTTCTATCAGCCAAAGGAAGGCACTTGGTAGAAGGCATGGGTATGGAGAGGCACAAAGAATCTTTGCAGTCTACCACACACACCAAAACTGGGAACAGCTCAGATGCCAACCAACTTACAATGGACAGATAAATCAGGGCCCAGTTCCCAAACAGAAAATATTACAGCAATAAAGATGAATGTGCCGAGGCTTCACTCAGCAACCTGGATAAATCTTACAAACTTGCTATTGAAGGAAAGAAGGAAAACACAAATGAATAAATACAATATGTATCTATCCCTAAAAAGTTCAAAGAGAGGCAAATTCAACTAGATTGTGTATCTACTCATATAGGTGGTAAAACCATAAAAACAAGGGGAGAAAATGATTATCAGAAAAGTTGAAACAGTGGCTCTGTCTGTTCTAAGTGTCCTGATCAGAAAGGGACAGAAGGGGAGATGGGGCTGCTCTGTCCTGACCTGGACTGTAGTTACTCAGCTGCTTTGTCATTGTTTGTCAGACTCTGCATTTACGTTTTAAACAGTTTTCCATATGAATGCTGTACTTCATTAAAATTGTTTTTTTAAGTTCAGTTATAAGTCAAAATACACAGTTTAAAAGTTATGGATGAAAAACATCCAGTTTTGCTATTTAAATCTGATGCGATTGGGAGAGAGCTATGTTAACTCTGTACCTCCATTTTTTCCTTTGGTGACAGGCTTGTCTTTGGTCTCTCAGGCTTGTCCTAAGGAGTAGATGAGAAAGTGCCTAAGAGAAGATTTTTAAAAATGTATATTAAAAATAATTTCTATGCCTTTGACATTAAGAAAACGAGAGAGAGACTAATTCTGAAATCACGTTCCCTAGCAGTGCTTTTTGTATTTTCTTATTTCTCTAAAAGGGGAATAAAGCAGGGGAGGAACGTGTACTCAAGTGTATATAATTCCAAAGTAACTAATTCAAGGGGAAGAGGGTCCCGATAACCATAAAACACCCAAATCCCAAAGATGAGCCACAGGGCAGTGTGGGAGCACCCCCAGTACATTTGGGAGCCCCACCAGAATACAAAGCGCTTGGAGAATTTTTTTAAGTTCATCCCTTTATCCTTCTGGTGTGAAGAAAATGAGTCCAGGAAGCTTCTCAGTGTGTAAATCAGATCCATCCCTGTGATCACTGACACCGAGGACTCTCAGGACAGGACGGCTCTGGAGAGGAGCATGGAGTGGCCAGCCCCTCAGTTCAGGGCTCCCTGCTGCCTGCCAGATGGAGCTGGGTCCTCCCGGGAGGTCTGCCCCGACAGCAAACGGTTATCTTTACCCCATCCTTCATGTCCCCTCTTATCAGCAGAGGAATGTGGGGAGGTAGCAGGCATTAGCTGTGAAGGCATTTGGGATTTTGTGAGGGTGAGTGCGTCAGAATGGGGGCCTACACGCCTTCAGCACCTTCTCCAAATAGGTGTGTGTGACCTGTCGCGGTGGAATCCTCTGGTCCAGCTGAAGGTGTGAGCCTCAAAGACTGCACAGATACTATTAAAAGGAGCCAGCATTTTTGAGTCCTTGCTGTTTACAAACACCGTCTTAAGAGCTCACTGAACCCCCAGCCAACACTTTCGGCCAACAACCAGGTTCCATTCTTACCTCTCTTTTTAACTTCAGAAAGTGAGGCAGGGAGAGACGGTATAGGAGCTAGAGGTGACCCAGGTAAAGTGGACTAAGATTCAGGTGAGATGGGTGCCCATGCTGGTGGGACAGCCCTGGTCTGAGGAGTGGTTGGGGGCGTGACGGGGGAAAGCTGGGTACTGGACGGTAACCGTGGCCGACTTTGCAGCCTTTGTTCTATGGCTTTGCTTTTTTCTCAGACATCTCACACACTTGCAAATGTAAGTATAAAACCCGTTCCCAAACCAACTACACAGAAGTGATTCTTTGCTTCTCCCCTGTTTCAGATCATTTGCTATCTTGGGCACAGAAAATAGAGAAATTGACACACTGCATATGATGCCAGCCAGGATTACTGTATCATTTTCCAACGACTTTGGGTCCATGAGTTGGGTTTCGTCTGCTATCAGTTACCCTTTCTCTCTGGAAAGGGAGTTGTTGAAATAATCACAGAGAACAGGTACACTCTCCCCCCACCCCCGGGCCCCTCTCCCCCCAGCTCACGGGGGCGGGGGAACCTTTCCCACCCCTCAGCCTCTCCGGCCCCAGCTGCGGGGGCCTGGTCCTCCCGACTTTATAGAGAAAGGGAATTCCGAGGAGAACCTTGGGCTGGTTTATTTTTAATTGTTGACCTCCAAGGCCTTCTGTTTGCATCTGTTTATTAAATCGCGAGCTCAGCTGTGAAATGCCCTTTATGATGTTGTTTTATTGGTGGGCCATTCAGGGACCCAGCGCCACACAAACAGGATAAATATTTTTCTTTGCAGCGCACACCCCACGTTGGGGGCCACGGAACAAGGGGAGTGAGGATCGTTTGTTTACGAGCTCTGATTCATTCATTACTTGGCCAGGAGCTGTGAAATGTAAATCTCACATTCCGCGGGACAATCACCGCCAGCTTGAGCTCATTTGGAGGTGTGATGTTCCACTCAAAAGGAGGCTGTTAATTTTATTGACCAAATTTGGAAAGTGGGCGCTCCAAAATTAAATAGGGACTTCGGAAAAGAAATGAAACTTTAGGTTTCTCAAAGACCTGGAGAGTGGTCATAGGGTTTTGTTTTTTGATTTTTTTTTTTTGTCTCCCCACCCCCTCATCCACCCCCACCCCACACCCAACCTCCAACAAAGAAACTTCAAATGCCAGTGCTGTTTACCGGAAGCATAAAGTAAAATAGCTGTTTGCCTCATTTTCTAGTTTCAAAAGAGTTGCTCTCTCTGAGATAGGTTTGTCAGTATTAATTACAGCAACCTTTGCTGAGCGCTTGGCTCTCTGCTTTCATTACATTATCTCCTGTAATTCACACAGCCACCTCGGAAGGGCTTGTTGTTATGGCCCCTGTGTTACACGCCGGAAACTGGAGCTCAAAGCAAAGGAGACTCTTGCCTTGGGCCCCAGGGCTGAGGCTCAAAAGCAGCAGGTCCACTCTGACTCCAGGACCTGGGTGCCTCAGCCACCCGGCTCTCCTGCTCTCTCTTTCAAAGTTGACTTGTCTGGTGCTTTAGAGCGACAGTTCCCAGCAGCCACTAAGCAGTTAGGGACTGCAGATTCAACCCGTTCTGTTCACGCTCAGAACAAAAACAGGAATCTGAGTGGCCGAAAGAGCTCAAAAGCTCCAAAGAAGAAATATCTTCAACTTCAAAAGTCATCCTTGGGGTTCCTGGTCCCCGCCCCTCCTTGCGCTCTCTTTACGCCTGGCAGGAAAGGGTCAATTCAAATCAAATGAGGCAGAGACTGAGATGGCACAGGGCATCCGGGGCTCCACTGGGTGTTTACCCACAGAATGAGTGGGCCCAGGTCAATATTTGGACGTGGCGAAGGCCCGGTTTATAATTGTGCAGACTTGTCTCTGAATTGGGCTTTGAAATGTGCGTTTGCCATGTTTCTCTGTGGCCTCATTCTTTTCGGAGGGGAAAGGCTATTTGGGGAGATTTTCTTTAGAAAGGTTGCTGGGGGCAGCGAAGAAAAAGGGACAAGTTCAGAATATCCCAACGTGATATGAAAAAAAAATGTAAACCATGTCACAAAAGCTCTGCCATCAAGAAATGTTATTGTTGGTTGAATGGTAGGAACCATCTGGGTCTCTTTTAATGACCGGGGGCCCCCTCAGTGGATGGTACAGATGCCTCTTTTGTTATTGGTGCGATCTTGTAAATAGTTAAAATATTTACCAAGGCACCTCTGAGCCGGAGCTATCCCATTTTATTATTTATACCTTTTCAGAGGGACAAAAATGGAGGTGTCCACTAAACGTGATGGATTAGGCTTATAAACAGCCATTATGGCCGTCAAACCTCGAATGTCAGCTTCTCCTTTGTGTCTGCGCATTTCTAAGCTAACCAGTGATCCATGCATAAGATAGGAGGTTAAGAATGCGCAGAGAAAAGGAGGGTTGGCTCCCAGCAAGATGTATCTTCTGCTGATTAGAAATACAGCTGTAGAAAGTGAGGGGGGACGCTGGGCAGGAGGCGAGAAAAGGGACGTGCGTGTGCGTGTGCGTGCGTCTGTGTGCATGCGTGAGCGCGTGTGCGCGTGTGTGCCTGTGTGTGTAGGCAGAAGAGAGGGAGCTGGGAGGTGCAGAAGTCTGGACTGCAACCTGACACGCTGCATTTCAGTTCTCAAATTTGAGACTGAAAACCTGCAAGGCCTCTACCTGCCAAGCATCCTTCAGCTGTTTTCTTAACTGATTGCAGCTGGCTTTTGTTTTCCCAAGATAAAAATCAGGAAATGCAAAAATTGAATAGGATTTAAGAAGATAAAGGATGGGCCCTCCCTGGGAAGAGGGAAAAGGGCCAGCCAGCAGGTACCAAAGCTTGTGGACAGAGGGAGAACCTGTCTCGTGCTAATTAAGTAAAACATCTTAAAATGGGACAGAGGCAGCCTGTGTGGCAGGTGATCTGTGTGATGCCTAGAAGCTGAACCAGAGTGACCGACTCCCAAAAGTGAGACTCAAAATACCTGGTAAAGTTAGATGTTAAGGAAAGAGGATATTTTTAAGTCAAACTATTTATAATTTATAATAGGATACATTATCAATCCCATTAGTGCAAGAAAACAAAGTAACTTTTCTTGCAGGTAAAGGGGGTGAATGTAAATTATATTATTGTTGGCCCAGGATTTTGCTGCACATGTGTTGGAAACAGTTTCTGTCAAAAGTGGCTTCCATTATAATTTTACTTTTAAACCCCAGCTCCTTTAATCTCCCAGAGTTTGTTGCTGATTTCCTGCCACAAACTATGCCTGCAACTCAGCCCCTTGCTCTCTTAAAAGGAAGCTGTAGAGTTCACAGGCAAACAGCTCGTGCTTGCTTTAGAAAGGATCAGGCTCCAAGCGCTGAAAAATCATCTACCAACTCTAAACAGAAAGTAGAATTTTAATTTTGGTGAAATATTTCCTAGCTGTGTCCTCTAGGATCTAACTGAGAATGTATGACCTCATTTATTTATTTACTTATTTACTTGTTTATTTTGGGGACTTGGATGAGAACTTATTGATGTAACTAACAGAAAATTGTATTTCCCCATGGCTTTGCACACAGAAGAGAAAAAGAAGACATTTAGAGAATACTAAGAAACTAACAAACTTCCTTCTCAGATTAGTAACCAAGGGGCAGTTCCATCCTGAGGATTCCCCCCCTTGGGTTTCCTTTAACCACCTCCTGGAGAAATATCACACCACCCCTCCCTGCCCCAATCAGGCTGGTATCTACCACATTAGTATGCTGGTGCATTAACTAATTTGCCTCTATAAATGCTGAGATCTGAATCACACCACTGTTTTGGCTAGAGACTAAATAATTTCTCTCATCACTTTCTTTGGAGAGAAAAAAAAAAGAAAGAAAAAGAAACACATACACACACACACACACAACACACATTTTCTAAACAGCTTTCTAACTCAGGCTACGCTCCTTGACATTAATAAGTGGGTGATGATTTGGCTCAGAAGCATCGTCTATAAAACGGACGCTCAATGTAAACCTCCTTTAAGACAGTAATTTTACTTTTTACTCAAGATTACAAGTAATACTAATAACTTTGATCTGCCAACCCTCATGTAATAATCACAAATTCCTATCCAGGCTCTCTTGATGGTTCCCTTGGCAAATTTCAAAATACAAACACGCTACTATGCCCATGTTGGATTACTGCTACATGTAATCTCACCCACTCATGAATGAAAAAGAACTTTCAGTAACTCAGAAAAATTTGACAAAGCAAAAAGAGCTTGGAAAATTTCAGGCAGTTGAACCAAACATTTTTAACATTCTATATGATTATACAAAAATGGAACACTTATATGTTATGCATCACATGGTTCGTAGGGCCCATCCACAGAGCCCAGAGCCACTAGTTGCATCACTTCCGTAGCCCCTGCTTTCCTGATAAACACACACACACACACACACACACACACACACACACACACCCTAAAATACTACACTGAAGTCTGAAAAAACACCCACAAACTTTCAGAAGGCGTATCCTTCTGTCCTCTTAGATAACCCTGGACAGTTACTTTGAAAATGGCTCTCACCACTTTTATAAGAAACAAAAAGATTTGTGCTCTCATTGATACCTCCTCTCTATCCATCTAGTCAGGAGCTTTTGATTATTCCTGAAAGAAGCCAGTTCCAGAAGCCCAGCTGACCTCTCTCTAATATCAGGATGCAAGGCAGCTGACATTTTGGTCATCAGTGAGGAAAATCTCCAGGTAGGGCTATCAGATTTAGCAAATAAAAATATAGGATATCCAGTTAAACCTGAAGTTCAGATAATCAAGAAACTTTTATTTTTATCATAAGTATGTTCCCATTTGAGATATACTTATCTGGCAGCACTACTACAAGAAAGCCTGACATTGAGTGTATTTCTGCTAGAGATGAGCAGTCTAGACCCAGAAAGAAGCCTGGAGCCTAGGGACTCTGGGAGAGTGACTGATCCTGGGCATCTTACTTCTTACTTTATGATTTTAAATAAGAAAGAGGGTACACACGCCCAGGACACGGAAGAACTCTCAGAGTGAAGTGTCTCACTGAGGGATAGGAAGGCAGTGGCAGCCCCTGGGAGGCTGTCACCAGCAACTAACTAGAGCTAACATCTAGTCTAACACAGTAACTTACTCTTCCTCACAATAATCCAATGAGGTAGAACTGTTATGCCCATTTTACAGATGTAGACACTGAGGCACAGTTTCCAGGGCCACACAGCTGTGGAACAGAGATTTCAACCCAGTCTGGCTCCAGCTTAAAATAAAATGATAGCAAATCCTTAAAAGAAACAATTTAACTTTCCCAAGGACCTCAGCTGTACACAGAGGCTAAAATTAAAATGGCTACTCCCTCATTTCCACCACATACCCTGCCACCTCTGCCCTGGCATTGTTGGAGCCCCAGACCATGCCTGGTCTGCCCAGTGAGGAATCAGTGCTGGAAACAGGGTGGGGAGGAAGATGTGTGAGAGAGAACAGGACAGTGGTGAGCCCCTGTGATACCCCACCAGAGTCCCCTCTCCGACCCATCTCTCCCAACCTACAGGGGCAGAGGGCAGTCAAAGGCGTGAGCCTGCAGGCCCAAATGAGGAACTCTGGCAAAAACTTTTTTAAATTTAAAGACCACCCAGGTGCATGCTGGTCTGTCCCCAGTTTAGGGTCTTTGCCTCTCGCTTTCCAGCAAGAAAAGAAACAGATGTGATGCCCATTCATGTCTCATGGAGACAGAAGGGGAGGGAGGAACCAGGGGGCTGGGGGTGGGGGGAGCGCAGCACTGTCTTTGGCCTATGCATTCTGTCTTGAGGGACGGGGACTTAACTTCCACAGGGTCTGAGCTTGTGGCTGTCACCTGTCAACTCAAAGTCCGGCACATGGTAGGCGATCAATACATGGATGTTCAATTGAATTAAAATTAAATAATGCAATCAAAACTCTTGGTGGTGCCCAGGGAGTGGGTTTAGGACTGGCCTGGCTTTGGGATTTGGATCCTGACCAGATGAGTTTCACTTGGTTGGAGTTACCATTTGTTGAGGGGTCGGGGGATGGCTGGCTTCCCTCCTTCCCTCCCTGGACTCGTTCAGTTCAGATTGTCCTAAACAATTATCCCCAAAGGGGGAAAAAAAAAAAAAGTCCTGTTGAACAAATCCTCCACTTTTGTCTCCTCTGGGGCTGCAGACCGTGGTCCCTGCTTATTCAGCCCTCCCTCCCCCCCCCATCCTGTGCCTGGGACGGTCTGTGGTTATGAGTCAATGATCAGACAGGAAAGGGCACGCTTACCATAGGGGAGGAGGATTCAGCAGGGCTCTCGGCTTTGATGCTGGCTCTTACATCCTGAATGCATGAAAGGCTATGGGAGGGAAAGGAAGAAATATAAAAGCAGAAAGGAAGAAAATGTTATTAAAAAAAGAAGTTGAAAAAAGGGGTGGGGGGAGTGCTTAGTCTGAAATGTATCATCGACAAATATCTCAGGGAGACAAAAGCTAGTTAAAAGCTAAGCAGAGATAAGCCGTCTCCTTCAGTGACTCATCTTCCCAGGGAATAATGGCAAAGAGGCGGTGTTTGGGAGGGAAGTGATGTGCAAATAGCAGTGTCCATGAAGCTGGGGTTAATTACAGGAAGGACTTCCAGGGTAATTGCCAATAAACAACGGGACAAGCAGAACTGGGCATCCGTGCTTGTGCTTGGATGTCAGCTCTCTGTGATTCGAGCAGGCTCCCCAAACACTGGCCCTGCCTCTGGGCGGTACCCAGAGGGCAGTACTCCTCCTTCAGAAGAGCCTCAGGCTGGGACCCTGTTGCCTTGTGGTCTGACCCAGCACCCCCAACACCCCAGTCCAGGACAGCCCCTTCTCACATTAATGCCTGAAAAATACAGGAATAAACTGCTGGCTATGCTGTTAAGAAATGAACAATCTTGGCTCAAGAAAAGGCAAGAAGCACCCCTAAACCACCAGCTAAGTCCAGCCTGGGTATGGAGAACCAGGATTGGTATCTCTAAGTGTTTTTTTAAAAACGAGTGGGTTTCCCTGGGAGGCACCAAAAGCAGTTTGTCTTTGTCTCATGCCCCCTTTTAAGAGATTAAAACTTATGTTATCACTATGCAATTTAAGTACAACTTGTGCTGGTTAAGTCCAGAAACCCACCACATCCTGGGGACGCAGAGTTAGAAGAAGTAGGAAGCTGGGAAGCACTTAGAAATGTTGGAAAAGAAAACCCCGCCCTCCTGCCAGCTCCCTCCATAGTCACCGTCTTGTATGAACTGATACACTTTCAGGATCCTGAAGGCGCACAGTTACCTCTCAGCTGCCCTGCTAAGGCAGTTCAGTGGAAACTCACATGAAGCAGATTCTCAGTCCAAAAGGACTGACTCTTGGTGATCCTATTGGGAGGACATGTTGGAAACCTGATGCGGGACAGCCACCAGCCTCCTGACCCAGCCTCGATTTCCCCACCTGTGAAATGGGGAGGTAATCAAGATGGTGTGTCAGTGTGCCAGCAGCCCTCACATCTGATTCCCTGTCACTTGGGGACCCCACGATCAGGTAATCCACCCTTGAGTGCCTGACCCTATTTCCCTGTCTCTTTTCTCGTTTCTACTGCCTTAAAAAAAAAAAAAAAAGGATTCAATTCTCTGTTTCCAATGTTGTTTTAATTTCTGATGTACAGCGTAGTGGTTCAGTTATACGTATATATATTCCTTTTCATATTCTTTTCCATTATAGGCTATTGTAAGGTATTGAATATATATTCCCCGTGCTCTACAGTAGGACCTTGCTGTTTATCTATTTTATATATAGTAGTTAGTATCTTTTCTACCACCTTGAATAATGCCTTCACCATAAAAAGAACTCAATAAATAAATATTCTGAATGAATTTATGCATGCATGACTGGGCAAATTTTGTGGCTTTTTGTGAAACATAAATGGTTTGCGGGTGGGTGTGGGCATGGGGAGGGGGAACTTCTTTTTCAATCCTATGGATTTACTTTGAAAGACCAAATAGGATACAAAATAATAATAGCTAACATTTATTGTGATCAAACACATTACAGACTTATTCTAATTATGTCTCAAAGCACCCTTCTATGGAAGCCACTATTACAGTCTTCACTTCATTGATGAGGAAGGGAAGACTCAGAAAGATCAAGGGATGAGTTATTAAGCGGGAAGAGCTGGGTGTCAGGCTCAGCGACTTCTGACTGTAGGGCCCTGTGGTTAAGCATTTCCTTGAATGGAAGGAGGGTCTGGCTGTGTCCCTGCTCCTAACTTGCTGAGTGTCCTTGGGTGAGTCGCTGACCCTATCTGGTCATAAGGGAGCCCTCCTGAGCTAGGGGATGTCTTTAGTTCCTTCTAAGAGAGGCATTTCAGCCCTCAGTTTTCTGATCAAATGGCTCACCCTTAGCAATCCCCCCTACAGCCCCCTCAGTTCGCCTGTGTTGCTTGTTACCCCATCCCCAGCAGTGTATCCACACAACAGTGCCCGGAGTGAACTGAATGCTCAAAAATTATCTATCAAGCTTTGGTGGGGGCCCCCAACGGCTATAAAAATCTGCAGATTGGGTGAGGTCAGCTTCTATGCCGTAAAGAGATTCCTCACCCCGGCCCCTGAAAACAGCAATTAAAGAACCCCTGCAGGCTGAGAAGAGAACTCTGACAGTTAGAAACCAAGGCCAAACCAAACACCATGGGCACCTCCTGCTAAGTAAGGCAGGGATGAGCGCTCTCCCTGCAGTGGGAGTGAGTCAGCCCTTAGAGGTTCCCCAGGGCTGGCGGCAGGCGGCTCCTGGGTCTTGTCCTCTGTCTCACGCACACTGGGGTGCAGGTGGGACTCGGAAGGACCGGGGATCAGAACGCTGGAGGCTTTGGTAACTGAGCAGCCCAGGCTGTCTGGCCAGGAGGGGGCTGCCATTTGGAAGGCACGCAAGCCCCCAGGAACAGATCGTAGCAACCACCCACCCAAGCCTGCCTTGGGGACAGGGTTGGGGGGCCTCTCTGGTTGTACACAAGAGACGATAATAAAAGCACAATGCGGAGGCCTCACTCCCCAGCTGGTTGTGCACGCCCCATTCGGTTGGCGGGGGTGGCCGTCTCCCTTTCAAGTGGGCTCCGGTCCCCCTCAGCCGCCTCCTCCTTGCTTGGTCTTTTAGTCACATACCAGACATGTCTCACAGAGCAGACCCGAAACCCCAGGTGGCAGAATCCCAGTTTCATATAAATTAGGCTGGGTAATGCTGTTCAGACACATTTTTTTGTCTAAATCATGCAAAAATAGGATTTTCTCAGGGGCATAAATCTGGCCCAAATCTAAACTTGAATGTACAATTGACTGGTATAGTTTATAGTGCAAACGTAGAATTATCTGGAAGACTTCTGCTTCCAAAGAGCCCGGCCCATTTTTTATCCGATCTGAAAGAAATGATTTATTTGCCGTCTTAAAAAAAAAAAAATGCAAAAAGTCAGTGCATGGCAAAGGGGCCAGATGCAGGCCCTGATTCACCAGAGAAACGAGCCGTGCTCCAAGCAGACAGGCGTCGCCCGGCACCACACGGAGGGACCGGTCCAAGTCGAGTCCCTCTGCCATGCCCCCAGTGCACACAGGTTTGAGCATTTTGCCTTGTTTAAGGTCACTGTTGGTTCTGTTTTCCAAAGCAGGAAATTAGGACCAAGAAGTAGGGAAGAAAACTGAGGGCATTCTAAAAAGAGAAAGAAAAATAATAATAATAACTTTGCGACACAGTCAACAGAGAATCATGTGCCCTCTGAATAACCCCTCTAAAAATGGCACTTTGTGCCTTATAATAAAAGCGCTGCTTTGCTGACATCAGTTAGAGACACTTTCTTCAACACTTTGCTTCCTGTATCCAATTCTCTTACTCTCCAAGTCATTAAGTCAACGTGATGACCTTGAAGTTTTGACTCTAGGGTTTGAGATCCCTTGAATTTCATGTGAGAGTTGGGAGTGTGAGAGCCCGCACTGAGGGACAGTCCCGTTAACCAGTATCTGTCCCCTTCACTCCGTGGAATGGCCTTGGGGAATTTAAAATGACAGGGAAAAAAAATCATAGTATCCTCGCTCACAAGTTGTTTAAATTCTCATGGCAGTTTGCCATCAAACATCAAATTTGTTCAATTCACAGTGACTTCAAAGAGTGCAGAACAACAACCTGAGGGCTGCATTTCTCAAAAAATATGTCAGCTGTAAGAAGGGGGAAAAAATGTTTCCTTAGGTAGATATAAAAGAAAATGACACTCGGTACCTACACCCTCCTGTTTGCCAGAAGGTTTGATTTACGGATAAGCTAGTTTTTAAATGTAGCATGTTCCTAATTCTTATTCAATGACAGTTGAAAATTGGGCATTTAGGTGTAAAAAGAAAATATAAGGGGAAAAGAATTAGAGAGAAAAGTAAATTAGAACCAAAAAGGAACCAGAGTAGGTGAAAGGTGTCAGAGGCTGTGAAAACAGCCAGAAATCTTCCTTTATGTCCTTAGATGGGGCAGGGGACGTTGCGGGAGAGTCATCTTTAATGTCGTGAAATACGGAAGATTATCTTGGCTTGGTGCTGGGTTGGCGCCATCAGGGTGAGAAACAGAACTACATGTGGGATCCCTGCGAAAGTTTCTTAGAAGGTTGCCCAGCGCCCTTCTGGCAGCTTCCAGTCCATGCTCATCTCTGGGCCATGTGTTTTTTAATGTACTCACTGCATCGGTTGCACCCTCGCCTCCACTGCTCTTCCTGGGACCCGAGACCTAGCCCCACCCTGGATCTCAGCCTCATGGCCCTCCCTTCCCCACTACCCTGCAGTCTACACTGCAGAGTCCAGAGCACAGGAAATTGCCCCCTGGCCTTCTTCTCCTAGCAAACGCCTACACACTTTTCTTTTAGAAGCCGCTTGCTGGTGGAAATCTTCCCTAACCTCTGAAATGAATCAGTGCCCAGGTGACAGCAGAGATTACAAATAGCAAGCCCCCAAACTTATCCAGGCAACAGTCATGTTTTAGTTTTGTTCTGAGTCCATATTTTTTAAATGTGAGTATTTCACATCAAAATCCAGATTATCAGCTTTTTTTTTTTTTTTTTTTTTTAATTAGAAGATCTACTATTGCTGGACTCATATTCCCCGGAAGTTTAGCCAGAACAGAGGGGTGGGGGAAGGTGATGATCTTAGCCGCCATTTCAGGGAATATTCTCCAAAAGTAGCATTTTTTTGGACAATATTTTAATTAAGATATGTTAACGTAACTCTGGTTTAAATGATGCTGGGAGCAAGACTGCAAGATTCTCTGAGTACCTGTGAAGCAGCTGGCTGAGCAGAGGCATTACCCATGCCGGGAAGCAGGGGCTCTTTATTTGCATCACACCCAGTTCTTCAAGCTCCCCCAGCAAAATGTGCATCGTGAAGGGCCAGCTCCAACCCGTCCTGGTCACTGCCAAATCCCTGGTACAACTAAGAAGAGATGTGCTCTCCAGTCCGAAGGCTCACTTTGCAAATTGCTAGTAAATCCAGTGGTGCTTTCCAGGACAAAGCTTGCCACTTACCTGCCCTGTGATCTTGGGCAAGTCACGGAACCCCTCCTCATTTTATAAATAGGCCTAACAATGGTGATGATGGCACCAGTGTTAATGACCCTTCTCTCACAGTGTGCTCTGAGCATTAAATGAGAATATCACAGTGGAGGTACTATAGCAACTTAAAATGGTCACACACACAAGTTTTACTTATTCTGATGATTATGATAACGAGTGAACATTTACTACATTCCAGGTACTATGCAATCCACTTTATGGGCAATCTTCCTATGAGAAGCCACTGAAAATTGCCCATTTTATAGATGGGCAATTTTATAGAAACTCAGATTGCGTCATTTACCCAAAATCATCAGCTGCTATAAGACAGACCCAGATCTGAACCCAGCTCTGTTGAATATTTCCAAGCAACATCATAGGGCTTAAAAAATTTTGAAGATCACAAAATCATTGTTGCAGTAGCAATGGAAACTGTTCACATGTATTGAGCCATTTCTTGTGTTAGGAGCCAGCCCTGCTGGCACATCACATGTCTTAGCTCTTTGAACAGTCACGAGGTGGGAAGCTGTTTTATCCTCTACTGTTCTTGGCTGGGTGGGTATGACAAAATATCACAGGTTTTATTGCTCAAGAGACGTGATGACCAGTTGAAATTGACCAAAGTTGTCAAGCTGCTGGAAGCTGATGACTGCCTTACGGGCTTTATCCTCCACCGTGTTTCCAATGGTTAGCCCAATGCCCAGCACACAGTAGCGGCTCAGTTAATATCTCTAGGCCTTAATATCTATGGGATAAGTGAATGAGGGAGCAAAGGCATGAACCTTGCTGACTCCTAAGAGGTGCTGTAAACACGATTTGACTGAAATCACACGTCAACTATTAAACGTTTTACACTATCCATCCTTTGCTCTAGCCTGGCGTGGAGACTCTTCTCAATCTGCCGGTTATTCACTAGACTAAGATAAAAATGGGTTAATTCCCCAGGATCCAATCCCTGTTAGCCTAGGAGTCTTTCTGCAACCAGTATGGGTTTACCATGTACGAGATACATGTGTTTAATTTAACCCCACTAAGTCTATTATTATCATCATCATCTCCAGTTTTCTGACAAAGTAGAAGCTGAAAAAGGTGAAGTAAATTTGCCCAAGATTCCACAGCTATAGTAAGGAAGGAGTTAGGCTCTGAAACCGGGTTTTGCCTGATTTCGGAATCTATGCTGTTGACCCAAAGGCCCTGTGGATTAGCCCTGCTCTCAAATTGGGTCCTAGAAATTTGGAAAATGAAAATTGTACCACCTGACTGGGCATTTTCCCATTCAGGTCTGGGGAACTCTTAAAACAGTTCGGACAATTCCCCCTCTCACTTGTAAAACTTTTGGGAAGAAAACCACACGACGCTTTTAACACTGTTTTTGTATTTGTAAATGTGCTTAAGCTTCAAGGTCTGATATGATAGCAATCTTAATATCAACCAGAATTTTCACAAATGCTCATTTGTGATAAACTGTTCCACAGGCATTTGTGAATAACTTTCTATGGGGAGGGGAATCTGTCTCCTTCATATAGTATCTCTCCAGTTGGTCAAAGTCACTGAAGTCAGAGTTTTTGATGTTTCACACAGAATCTGAGCATAATTTATTTTCTGGAAAAATTGTAATAGGCTAATAAACATATTACTAAGTTCATAAGGGGGAGCATACAAGTCCTGTAAGAGAGCAAACAATTCTCAAGCAATTTAAAGACACCCTGTCATTAGTTTGGTGTGCTAATTACAAATCATTCTAATTGATTCAATAGTCTCCTGAAAGACTTCCATAATGTACTAGGGAAACACTTTATTAGCCAAGCTGAGTTACTGTAGGTTCTTAAAAGAAAAAAAAAAAAAAAGCTTTCTTGAGAACAATATCAAGTCAGAATTTCTTCCTACGAGAGAAGGGCCCTTTCTTTGACTTTATTCTCAATGGGTGTTTGTTTCACTGTTTTGACTTCTTGCTTTTATTTAATGAATGCTAATGTGAGACAGAAAAGAAGAAAATGGACTTGGGTCCTTTCCCTACATCCATCTTGTCTCCTTTTGTAGGAAACATCTGTTGTTCATTCTTGACCAGGATCAATTCCCCTTTCTTCTTTAACAGTCCTGTGTTTTTCTTTCTTTTTTTTTTTTTTTCTTTTGGGAGCCACCATATCTCCATTGTCTGTCCAGGCAGATTAGATAGATTGACCTCCACCTTCTTGGAAGCAGGATGCACATAGGACCCAAGGCTGGCCAAAATACACGTTCGTTCTCTACCTGGTTCCTAATGACAAGTTCAGGACGGGCATGTGTCTCAAGGCAGGCCAATGAGAGTAAGCGCTGGTTGCCCTGGAATTGCTGAGCTGGGAGAATGTAGGTTAGGAGCCTGACGGGCACCACAGGAGAGAAGCCAATGAAGAGGTGGAGACAAAGAGAGGTAAGGAGACTCCTGATATTATTTGATACTCTGGATTAGGTCGTGCCTAAAATCATTTGTACTCCTGGGTATTCCATTTAAATGGACCAATACATTCCTTTTTTTAAATTTTCTTTTTGCTCAACCTTCTTTAGGTCATGTTTATATTCACTTGAATGAATATAAAAGATTTTTTTTTTCACTAAAGGAATCCTTTAAAATAAAAAAAAAAAACTTTTCCATGTATATAATTTTATCTCCTTAATATAAGACTAACTTCCTCTGAAATGGTTCAAATTGAAAACACTAATAGTTCCTTTATGTCACAACTGAAGACTGTTCATCTGACTTTTAGGCTCAAAACTTAGATAAGCAAAATATTTCACATGTCTATATTCTCAATCATTTTAATTTTGATTGAAAATTAAATCAATCAAATCCTCCACCTCCTCCTCCTTTAGTCTCCAAGAATGACTTCCTTGACTTGAGGAATCCCTTGATCCTCATTCTATGAGCTCCTCAGTGAGCATGAGATTTTGGAAATAAAAGCTGTGAAGCTCTGCTGTAAATCACCTCAAAGCCAAGGAAGCACAGAAACTTCTTCCTGCCTGATGTGGAAAGAGAATTATTCAACAAAAAACACAAAGTTCAAGAAAAAAATATAATTCAATTAAAAAAAAATACCCAATGCCACCGTCTTGAAAATTAATTTTTGCCCAGTGAAGAAGAGCTTGAAGGAGCAAGTTGGCCATAGAGTCTGCAGAAAAAGATGATGGTAATACTCTTAAGAAAAAAACAAGACATTTGAATCTTATTCTAGTCTTGGACTCAAGACCATAATGGTCATTTCCCATTTTGGGTGTCAATTTGCCATCTGTAACATGGGGATAAGCAGATATACTTCTCCAAAAACATAGCAAAGATACAAGAGCTCCATGCCCACAATAGTTATGTAAGAATATAATCCAATATCCAAATCAAATCAATCTCCTAGACTGGTTCCTAAGGAGCCAAGTTTTATAGAGCTTTCCAGGTGATTCTGCAAAACCAGCAAGTCTGAGAAGGGGAAGCACTAATGCTTTTAGTAAAGCAGTGGCTCTCAAAATAATTTAGATTCACCAGTGAAGTTGCTTATAAAAATAAATGTCCCTGGGCTATACCCTCAGGCCTGCCACCATGAGGCTAGAGATCCTGCCCATTCAAGAAGTAACATTGGTGACTCAGAGCCTGGAGTGGGAACCAAAGCCATAGATGACCCTCCAGAAAGCCCTCTCTTCCTGCTGGCTGGCTTGGCCTTTGTTGTTCTAAGAAGCAGACCCCACAGAGCAAAGAGTCTCTGGGCTGCTTTGGGGAGCCCATCACAGCAGCCTGGACTGGTCATGTTGATCATCTGTGGGGACAAATTGGTCTTCAAGAACTGAAATCAGACTCTCTGGTTTCCACAAATATAACATAGCAGACGGTTGCTTTTGTGTTTTGCTTTTTAAAAGTGAAAGGGCATTTTTGGTGGTCAGTGTGGGGAGAGCTATTGACAGTTCATGCCTGTGCAAAATGCCATCGATGCTTCCATGAAAAATACTGGCCAGGGGCCAGGCCAACGTTCTCTGGGAATGAAAAGCTCAGAGGACAGTTATAACACAGCCAGTGGAGGAGAATCTTTGTTATCCGAAGACCTTGTGTGGTACTCAGTGAGGTGTGGTGTAGATCCAGCAAAAGGACACCCAAATTTGAAGGAGCTGACACAAATGTGGGGTCTACCCTTGGATTTGAGAATGAGCTCTGTGGTTTCTCCTACATGTCCCAGAGTTATGTCTGACATGAAGGGCAAGAGCAATGGTGGTCAGCATGAGAGACTCCACCTTGCTTTGCTTTAGTCCAGAAGTCACAGACCATAGGTCACATCTAACCCCCATTTTTGAACTCAAGACAAAGAATTTTGAAACTAAACACCCACAGAACTCTAAAAAATTCTTAACACTCACTGCCAGCACTTAGAATTCTTGAGATTTCCCATTGAAATCCCCACCTTGCGCTTATTTTGAAAAAACTTCAAAGACTCGGGGACAGTGGGCTGTGTTTCCATGGCACCATGCTGGAGGTGATGAGCTACTGTTGCCCTAGAGGTGAGCCCTTCATCTTTCTCCTCTGGTGCAAGCATTTCTGGAACCAGCCTGGCCTTGGCAGGTATTTGCATTTGTGAGTTTCATGAAGTCATTTCCTCCTTCTGCAGAACACTTTTTTCTGTAAGTCTTAAATAGAATTGTTGCCAGAAAATGAGTGTGAGGAGCATGGCCATGTACTAGGTATCAGGTGAGTCTCTGGGGTGCACTTCACCAAGTGAGGGTCCTTGGCTTCCCACAGGAAAAAACTCAAGATGAGCCATAGTAGAGTGAAAGTAGATTATTCAGGGAGATACTCACTCCATAGCCAGAGCGCTAGGCCATCTGAAAACACAAGAGAGAGAGGCAGCAGGCAAGAGGCGGCCCCAGAGCATGAGGTCATCTAAGAAAATGAGGTCAGCCATGTAGTGTCGGGGTGGTTAGCTTTTATGGGCTCGGTAATTTCATGTAGCAAGTTGGGGAGTTATTCCAGCTACTTTGGGGAAGGGACAGGGATTCCCAGGAGTTGAGCCCTGCCTACTTTTTGGCCTTTATGATCAGCCTCAGACCTGTCACAGGGCCTGTGGGAGGGATTTTTAGCATGCTAATATATTACAATGAGCATATAATGGGGCTCAAGGTCCACTGGGAGTTGAATTTCCGCCGTCTTGATTCTAACCAGTTTTTGTCCTATCCTCAATGGCTGTGTCATTCTTTTTATGGTTGTGCCCTGCCCCCTTCCCTCCTGTCTCAGGATCACCTCAACTACCCAGATGGGCAAAACCAGGTGAATGGGTCCCATTTCACAGATGGAGAGACCAAACCCCAGGGAGGGGGCAGGATTTCCCTGAGATCAAAGAGCATCGTGACATCCATAAATCAGACCACTTCTCCCTTCCCCCCGGCCCCGACCCCCTCCACTTATTTCTAAGTGAGGTTATTACCCCAGCTCGCTTCAGGTGTTCCTGGCTTTGTGTCTCCATAAAAGAATGGGACTGAGCTCTGTTTGGCTTCCCCATCCTCTTCCTGACAGCGCTATTTAATGGACAAACAGTTTGTTTTATTTATCTGACAGGGTTTCTTCACATTGTTTCGGGTTATCAGCCCTCCCCTGCAGCTCATATTACAGCTTGTGCCGGGGTTCGACCCTCAGTAGGGTTCACTCTAAATCAGATCCTTATCGTAACTGCAGTGATAAATAGAGAGGCTCGGGGAGCCCACAGCCGGGTTATTTATTTAGTACCTCTGCGGATCATGTTTTATACAGCCGGGCCTTTTACCCATCCAGCTTCGGTTGCATTCAGGAACTAAAACCCAAAGCCCCTTAAATAATGTTCATTTAATAGCTGACGTTTTTATGAAATAAGTCTGTGTGGAAGGGGCTGGAATGGGATGATGCAGACAGAACACTGGAGCTGGGTTTCAGAGTGTGTGTGTGTGTGTGTGTGTGTGTGTGTGTGTGTGTGTGTGTGTGTGTTTGGTGAGGGGAGTTGAGAGAGGAGAGGACCCGGAGGGAGGGCTTTGATTTTCAAGTTTCTTCCAAACCAACAGAGAAGGCTTTGCTTTCAGGAGATGTCTCCCTTGGAGGTCTCTGGTTTTTAAAAAGAGAATTAAAAAAGAGAAGTCGGAATTAAGGTATACATTATGCTTCTCGGGGAGGTGGGCAAATGGGCATGAAGTCTTCCACGGGGGTGCAGGGTTGTTTATGTGGGGCAGGGAGGAGGGGTTCTCTCTGTGAAGTATCTTGGACAGAACCTTCTGGGGGGTGGGGGGGTGGGCACGGGAACCGTCTGGCGGGAGCCTCATTTCCATCCTGTTCCTCAAATACAAACTTTTGACATTTTCCACCAGTGAAGTCACACACACAGTCATTGTATTGTGTGTGTGTGCACTGTGCATGTTAAATGTGTTATTTGGCCCAAAGTCATTATTTCATATAGCCAACTTATTGTTATTTTTTTTAGAATCATCCAACAGCATTTTTTTATTCTTTTTTTGAAAACACTAGCAGTTGAAAATATGCAAGCAGCATAAACAACTTTCAACTGTCAAGTCCAGTGGGGACATCTGGGAGCACAATGCCACTGCCCTTTCCTTCCAGGGTTCCCTGGGTCACCGTCAGAGCCTCCCCCAGTTAGAACTTGAAGGAAAAGGTAGGGTCTTGTTTAAGTCGTCCCCAACTGAACTGTACCTTCCAAGAGAGGCAGGAAAAATAGCCTTTTGATGTGCCCCACAATGGAAATGCAAATTCTCCCCCATCTCCTAGATACCTGGGCCCGACTCACTCCTCTCTACTGTAATCTGCTTAGCTCGTGCAGTGAATGACAAAAACAAAGAGCCTTTCTGTAAAAGAAAAAGAAGAGGGGAGAAAGTGGATTCCGTACCCTTTTTCTTAGTCCTCGCCAAATCCTCGCTCCGGGGTTTCAGCACGCGGCAGCGAGCACTGGGCATGTAGTCTGTCTTTCTGTTTGCTGTTCACCACTGAAATGATGACACCATCCCTGGAGGGGCCTCCAACCAAGGATCTGGGGCGTACTTGGCAATGCTTCCTTAGCTTGGGATCTGGGGAAGGCTCTGGGAGCGAGGGCATCCTGATTGATCTTTCTAAGAAATGCCACCTATCGGGCTCAAAAATGTGAGATGATCTCTGGGCAGGGATGGCCTGAGCCCTCTTGCTGAGTCATAGAGCGTGGCTGTGAGGATCCCTGCATCACAGCACGCACAGGCTGCCAGGGTGGTGTAAGATAGGACCCTCTGGATGGAATGGAGCACCAGGGGCTTCATGCCGGTACATGACCGGCTCAGAGGTCTGGAGGTTTTAGGGAACCTGGGAGGTGTCATTCAGTGTCAATGCTCAAAGATTCAAGACAGGCAAAGAGGTCAGGCTCTGAAATGCATGAGAGTTGAGTGCCTGGCCCAGCACCTAGAAGATGCTTCACACTGGCTCGTCAACCAACAGGACACCACAGCGAAGGCACCATTGTTGGGGGAAGACGGGGACGAGACTGTGATCACCATGGTAGGGGAAGGAAGCCACGGTTAGAACCACATGTAGATCATTAGAAAAAGACCGTGGGTTCATTTGGATTTCTAAACTTCTAAAAATGATGGTAGTTATGTATACTGAAAAGAATTAATCAAGAATTATCAAGGGGAGAAGGGTATAGATCAAGTGGTAGAGCACATGCTTAGCATGCATGAGGTCCTGAGTTCAATTCCCAGTACCTCCATCAAAAAAAAAAAAAAAAAATCTAATTACCTCCCCCTGCAAAAAAAGTAAATAAGGAATTATCAAGAAATGCATTCCCTCACTATTACTTTTATTCAGTAACTCATATAAGTACTTATTTTGTGCCAGGCACTGTTCTCAGCACTTTACAAGTATTAATTTATTTAAGCCTCATTACAATACTCTGGCCTAAGCCCTTATGCATCATTGCTGTTTAACAGATCTGGAAACTGTGGCCTTGGGAGGTTAAGTAACTTACCTGAAGTCACTTTGCCTCCACGTGGGACTCAATCCCAGGCAAGCTGGCCCCAAGTCCGAGGGCTTCTCAGAGACCCCAGAAGCAGATCGCAGATACACCACATTTGGGCTATCTGCCTTCAGAGGGGCCACATTCAAGACTCGCCAAGGCAGGACTTTGCTGTCATTTTCAGGATTTGTCCCTATCACTAATGCCTTAAATCTGTTCTACTCACACCTGACCACCCGCTTCTATGATCTGAAACATCTGCTGAGCATTGATGGCCTGTCTTTCTAGTTCTTGACTGTCTGTTGGATCAGATTACAGGCATCTCATTGTGCCCTGAACTCTGGTATTTTGGGTCCTCTGTTCCTGTTTGCTCCCCAGGTGTCTCTGCCTTACGTGGATAGATCTAACTGCTCATACTCAGCTCTAGGATTCTCCCATCTCCTGCACCTTCCTGTTCCTGATCCCTGATGGTCTCCCGCATCCATCACTAGCCTGCAGATAGCATCACATCCACTGCCTGCTAGGCAACAGATACTCAGTGAATGTTTGTTGAATGAATGCATGAGCGAATAAATGTCAAGTAAACAAACGAGGCCTCTACCAAGTGCTAAGGCCCTAAACCTGGTCTCGTAAGGTGCCCTCCCACTTGAGACAATTATCCAAACACATTAATCCCTGAAAGAAGCTGGAACCAGGTCATTACTTTGAGCAGAAAACAGAAGTTAAAAGCAACTCTTTCTTCAAGTCCCCAAATGTGGTTTCAGCACCGAGGGTTCAAACTCATTCCAGCTGGAAGGATTCCATCCTTAACATCTTTCTAAAAAGCACTGGGCAAAAACTTATGGGGAAAAAATGCTGGCAAAATAACGTAAAAGAAATGAACAAAATACAGAAATTTTATCTTATATCTCCAACCCCCAACTACAGCCACGTGTCCTACAGATTCTAGAATACATCATGTTCCTTCCCCCACAAGACCCTGGACCACTGTTCCTTCAGCCTGGAACGCTGTCCTGGCCCTTCCTTAGTTATCAAGTTCCCTCACATTTATTCCCTTGAAGTCATCTCAATCATTAATTCCTCACAGAAGATTTCTCTGACCATCCCGCCTAAGTCAAATCTTACTGCAGATTGTAGCATCACATCCCTCTTCTCTACATTTGTCAGAGTTACATTTTCACTTTGGGGTGTCAGTCTGATCAGTGTTGGACTCCTCCAGTCAAACATTCGCTGCATCGGGCCAGAATTTGTGCTTTACATCATGCTAATATAGTATCTGACATAGTGTAGGTTGTCAATAGTCTGCTGAATGAACAAGTGTATTAGATCCATGTCTCAGCTACTGTGAGTGTGACTTGCTAACAGCTCACAGTTACCCTCCCTTGAGAATTGCCTTCAGCTGATGGGAACTACCTCAGCCAGGAGATTAAACTCTGCCCAGGGCTGCCTGTAGCAAATGACTGGATGATTTGAAGGTGAAAAAGGCTGGTGCCCCACAACAGGGTACCACTTCAAATCCTCTAGGATGGCTATGATGAAAACGATAGATAGTCACAAGTGTTGGCACAGACAGGGAGGAACTGGAACCCTCATACTTTGCGGGTGGGAATATAAAATGGTGCAGCCGCTGTGGCAAATAGTTTGGCAGTTTCTCAGAAAGTCAGCCATAGCAATTCCAAGCAATCCAGGAATTCAATTCCTATGATGTAATCTGAGAGAAAAGAAAACAATTCACGCAAAAATATGTACAGGTACATTCACAGAAGCACTATTCACAAGAGCCAAAAGGTCGGGAAAAACCCAAATGTCCATCAACTGATAAATGGATAAACCAACTGTGGTATAACCTCACAATGGAATAGTATTCAGCCTTAAAAAGGAATGAGATACTGATAAATGCTACAACGTGGATGAACCTTGAAAACAGAATGTTAAACAGGAGAAGCCAGACACAAAATGCTATCTAGTATGTGAGTCCATTTATATGAAACGTCCAGAAGAGGCAAATCTATAGAGACAGAAAGCACATTCATAGCTTCACGGAGCTAAAAAAAAAAAAAAAAAAGATTTGCAGATACTAACTAAAATATAGAAAATAGATAAATAACAAGTTCATACAGGGAGCCATATTCAATATCTTGTAGTAACTTACGGTGAGAAAGAATATGAAAATGAATATATGTATGTTCCTGTATGACTGAAGCATTGTGCTATACACCAGAAATTGACACAGCATTGCAAGCTGACTATAGTTACTATAGTTCAATAAAAATACATTAAAAAACAAACAACCCCAAAACATAGTTTCCAGGGGCTTGGGGAGGGAGGAGTGGAAGTGATTACTAATGGAATTCAAGATTTCCTTTTGAGGTGAAGAAAAAGTTCTGAAATTAGATAGTGGTAAAGGTTGCACAACACTGAATGTGCTTAATGCTACCTAATTGCACACTTTAAAACAGTTACACTGGTAAATGTTATGTTATGAGTATCTTGCTACCATATAAAAAGAAGGCCTGGCACCTCGCCCCAAGGCAAGGAGACCTGGGTGGCCTGACCTACGCTTTGGAGTGTCCCACAGATCAGGCCAACTTTAGACCTTACGTAGGAGCACATCCTTGGCTGGCATCCTCCTCTGCCCTGTCCTGTCCCTCCCAGCCTTACAGTTTTCACCTAAGACCACTCCCTTAGTAAATCAAGGATTTCTAGATGCCTGTCTCAGGATCTGCTTCTGTGGCACTTGACCTAACACAATAAATGAACCAGCAAATAAAATGGATGTGGAAATAAAAATGTTAAATACCCAAGCCCTCACAGCTAGGAGCTGGGATTCAAACCATGTGGGTTTGACCCCAGAGTCTACTCTCCAACCTGTATGCTGCCTCCCTGATGAGTTTACCAAAGGAAACCCTGTCTCGTCAGGTCAGGACTGTGGGGCCAGACCATGTTCCTGTAGGGACCATGGTTCTGCCTTCTTGGAATATGTCTGCACCTCAGTCTCAATAGGAAGCCTATGTAAGTGGTCCTTTCCCTGGGACCTCAACCCTCATATAATGTGAAACAAAACAAAATTTAAAAAATGATGGAAACAGCCCATCTCCCCAATCCTTCCATGTAACAGAGAAGTTATTGTACGTGGAAAGTCAGCTGTCCAAGCTGACAACACCAGAGTCTCAAAACATATAGAAAGACTACATTAACTCACTTACCCTTGTGAAGACTTTAATCCTATTCCATCATTGAACAGCTGAAGCCCCCAAATAAATCTCTATTTAAAGGCAAATTTGTAAATTCCTAAGTGTAGTCATAATAACAGTATTGTCATTTTTACTGAACATGCTCAGAGCAGTGGATTATTTATAACATTATATTCAGTGTTAAACACTTCAGGACACAAATGTAAACTCTTTTTAGAGTTTGGGAGTTTATGAAATATATAATAATAGAAGTAAAATCTAGTATGGGGGAATGATGGTGAGAACTTACGTGACCGAATTAGTAATGTTTTTAAATGTCACTAGTTTAAATGTAAACCAAAAAAAAAAAAAAAATTAATTCATTAAGAACAAAGCAAAAAGGAAATTCCAAAAAGAAAATGAAATACATAACTACCGATGTTTCTAGTGTTGAAAAAAATGTTCCATGTAGAGTAAGAAATATGAGTAGATATGATTTACAAAGTCAATAAAAATACTGAGTATTTTTCCATAATCGACTTTCCTGCCTCTCCAATTAATAGAGAACTTATTATGGCTTTCTGCATGATGCTTTGGAATGCCAAGTCCTTTGGTCCTAAAACCTCAGGGCAGATGAACAATTTAGGCGATTAAAAAAAAAAAAAAACGCATTTAGAAAATGATGTTCTTAAAGGCCTGCGGGAAGAAATTCACACCATTCTTTACAATTTCATTAGAGGAGAGAAATAAATGTCTGTCAAATTAACTTTGCTCCATCTCTTAAAGGGCAGAAAACACAACAACAAATGCAAATCCCAAAGTACAACTTGCTTTCTCTCAGTCGTCTTGATGGGAAAGATGGTGGTTTCTGCCATAGGTAATGCAGGCTCCCATCAAACACTTCAGCTTCTGGATCCAGCTAGCATAATATTCATCCCTAATGTGTCCAGATGTGTGTAGCGAAGAGGTGGGAGGAGAAAAAGAAGGGCAGCGATAATGACTCTCTACACTTGTCCCTGGGACGTCCTACTTCCTTCCCCTCATGACTTAACTTGAAAGCCCAGTATCCCCTAATCGCAATTCTAAAGCTAAATGCTTGATCTCTATTCCAGCAACCAAGCTTGTTACCTGGCTGCAGGTGACCCAAGTCAATAGAAGCATGATGACCACGATCGGTTGTCTCATTCATACCTGTACTACTGCTATGTAATAAACTACCCCAAATTCTAGTGGCTTAAAACAATAATCAGGAATCATTTCTCATGCCTGGGAGTCAGCTCATCTAGGCTATTGGGCTGCAGGTGGTTCTGGTCCACAGGTGTCTCATCCTCTCCTGACAACAATGGGCTACCCCAGGTATATCATTCTTGCGGCATCAGCAGGGGTGGGCTGGGGCTTCACACCCTCTCACTTCTGTCTCATTTTATTAACCAAAGTAATTCACATGACCAAACTAAGAGCCAAGGGTGGGGAAACATACTCCTCCCTTTTTTTGGGGGGAAACTTCAAAATCACCCAGCAAAGGGCGTGCAGAGTTGAAGAATTGGTGCTACTAGTTCAATCTACCATGTTTATCATTTTTTATATTTATTCATATGTTTATTTTCTTATTCATTTATTCTTTCATTCATTCATTCATGCAATACATACTTAGTACAAATCTTGTATTGGACATGAGGATAAGATCCCCGTTCTCCTGGGACTTGTGTTTTCATGAAAAAGACAAACAACAAATGGATAAAAAATAGGATATTATCATAGGTGTTGTGAAGAAAATAAGTAACACTCTGACCTGAAGAGAGATGGGATGATGGAAGAAGGAGGAAGGCTGATCTAGAAAGAGTTGTCGGGGGAGCACCCCTCCCACTGATCTGCCTGATTTGCACCGGTGGTCAAGTCATGAAACTTTATGCCTCCCATGCACCACGTGACTTGATGCCAGTCCTGAAATACATTGATTAGCTCACTATTGCACCATTTGTGTCTCCTGGCATTTCTCGGCAGTAGGCTGGGTGGGTATCAGATAGCAAAACACGGGTCACATAGGACAGTGCGGTGCAAGAAAGAAAGCGTGGTCCCAGGGAGACTGAAATTAACTCTCCAGGAGAAGAGAAAACTAGTAAGAACAACGTAAGGGACAAAAGGTAGAGGGGATTTTGCAGGTGGGCAAGAGATCTGAAAACTACTGACCCAAATGCGTGGTTGTATTGAGCTGCCCTTCCCACACAAAGCATTCTGAGAACACAAGGCAGTGTGAGGGAAGGGTCGAGGAAAGACTTGCCAGCTTCATTAGATCAGCTCTTCATAGCAAACTGTGCCTTTTCCTTAAAAATATAACACTGGAAATTGACACACAATATTGTAAACTGACTATAACTCAATAAAATAAAATTAAAAAAAGAAAAAATATAATATAGTAATATAATTTTTGCACACAAGATGTATGCAAAGGAAAGTTGATGACCTAGTACACCAGAGATGAAATTCTTGGGTAGGGTGTATAATGAACAAAGCAATATATCATTTTTTTCCAAATTAGGAAACAGGCTCACAGAAGTGAAATGATAACCTCAGGGTCACCCAGAGCCTGGACCTGGGGCCCAATGCCCCTTCCGTCTGCTTGATAATCTTCCATTCCAACAGGGATCTTGACTAGGGAATCAATGCAGTTTGTTTGGGATTGAATATTCATTTGTTTTAAAATCAGAAGTTTTGTTTGTTTGTTTGTTTTTTCCCTGGGAACTCTGTGTGTGGCTTCTTTATTGTATTTTTAATATATTCAAATTACAGTTCCCTTTTCTTTCTCACCCTCTAAGAAGAGTAGGCAGAATTCAACTGATATTGACTTTTACTAAGACAAATTCTAGATTTATTGACCTGAGAAATAAATATTAATAGAGGTTAAATTGGGGTCAATTTTTACTCCAAGAGATGATAAATCTTGATATTTTTTTTCCCCTGGTTGGTTGGTCAATATCTTCTCTGTGCCATCCATGCGTGCTCCCACCGTCAGGTTCTCCCAAGGGAAAAGACAGCTCCCGAGAGGGATGCAAAAGGAGCAGTGTCTCCCGCGTCACCACTCTGCCTTGTAAGGTGCTTAGGACACACAGATCTCAAGTTAACCCAGCTGGTTATCACAAGACTTTCACTATTCCCTAGGCCAAATCACGTGTCTAAAAACATCAGGAGCTTCCTTGGTATTTCAGCAATCAATTTTAGGGTTGTTTTTTTTTTTCACACACACTCACACAATTCTCATCCTTTGCAGATCATCCACCATAGTAAGAGAAAGATATAAAACATATGTAGGTAATCCTAGGATTTCACTGAAGGGAAGTGTTTCAGCTTCTCCACTAAAACTCTGAAGACAAGATTCTCTCTCCGGTGCTGTCCACCTGTTTCTGCATTACTATTAAAAAGATGGTGATGAATATTTCATTCAACAAATATTGACTGCCTGGTATTTTCTCCTAAGTCATACTTATATATGCCAAGCACTGTTTTAAAAGCTCTATATATTAACTCATTTATTCCTCATAACCACCCCATGAGGTGGGCACGATCATTATGGTGCATCAGATCCATCAGTCAAAGAAACTGAGGCACAAAGAAGTTAACCTGTCCAGGATCACACAGCCAAGATCTAAACCTTGGCAGTCAGGTTGCAAATCTGTACTTGCTCCAACCACTTTCCACAGTGTATCTTACAATGCTGGGTTCTGAGAGTGCAGCAATGAATGAGACATTCAAAGTATGTGTGCTTATATTTTTGCATATACTTTTAAGCACAGAGAAATGATGGGAAGTTTATATAAAAACTCAATAGAAACAGAGAGATGTAGAGAGAGTGAGCTGTTATCTTTGGGCAATAGAAACTTAGGTATTTTTCTTTTTCCTTGTCCTTGCTTCCTACACTTCCCACAATTTTGTTTGTAAGGTAATATGGGTTATCCAAGAACCATGCAAAGAATTGTAAGTAAGTCAGGAGTGCAAATTCTTCACAATTTAAATTGCCATTAATTCCAAGAATTATAGATGAGCTACAGATGCCCAAGGAGCTGTAAGAAATGATACTTCATTCAGAATAGATCAAAAGTCAGAGCAGAAATTTTCCAGGACACTGTTCCACTATTAATTAGTAATATCTCTCAATAAATTAGGAATGTATTTGGCTGCAAGTAATAGAAAACCTAGCAGTAGATTAGACAGATTGTTTAATCTGTCTATCTACCATCTTTCTATTTATTTATGTTTCCCTATCTAGAGGTCCAGGAGTAGGTAATACTTTGTGTTGGTGTAGAGGGTCAACAATATTGTCCACATTGATCTCAGAAAACCAGCTTTTTAGATCCATTGGAAGTTCTATCTTTCACATTTCAGCTTTGAGTTCTCATGCTTGTCATGTCATAAATCGCAAGTCGGCTGTCTTGGCTCTCAATGTCATGTAGCATTAACAATGTCAACACACATGTTGACAGTTTGTGTGTTATTTAGTATATTTAGTCTTAGCTGTTCTGGTGAATATGTGCTATATTTCATTATGGTTCTAATTTACATTTCTCTGATGTCCAGTATGATTAGTGGTTAGTTTATATACTTACTTGCAAATGTCTATTCAAGTCTTTTGCCCATTTTATGTTTTATTGTGTTGTCTTTTTCTTATTGATATGTGGATGTTTATTTATTTTGGATACAGATCTTCTGTTGAATACAATATTGCTCATCCACACCACACACACAAAAGGTATAAAGAAATGTATTTCTTTATGTATTTATGAATATGTTATTGTATAGTTGCCCAAACACATTACCTCATTTCACTTAGGATCTGGCAAAAAGTTTATGGATGAAATAAACTTCTAACTTTTTTCAATTAGCTTATGCATTAAATTATGTAGGGACCATTTCTCTCATTTTTGCTTTTAATTGTGAATACTTAGACTTCATGATACATTTAAGAGGAATTAAACTAACCTAAGAAGTTCTTAATTTATTATAAAATGATGTTTGTATCTTTTACCATAAAAAGTAATGTGAGATTTGTCCCAGCCTCACATTTGGAATGAAGCCTGATCCAAGCATTGCTCCCTCAGTAAGAGGGAGTCATATTCTACTAACCGAAACTTCCGTTATGTTAATGTCGATGTTTTGCAGATTAAAATCAGGGACAATTCAAATAAGATGCTGAGATTTCTTCTTCCATCTCCAATAATTTGAGGCTTTGAAGTTAAGTGTAGTCGAATAGAAGATCTATGTGTGACTGTTTTAGCACTTAGCCATGTATGGTAAATATTAGTGAAGATACGTCCACACTAATAAGTGTTGGATCTCTTTGTTTATTTCAAGCCCATTTGTCTTCTGAATAGGCACACTGGTATATTGCATGTACACTCTGGTGGGCTCTTGTCTTCAGTCTGTGGGTTATAAATGCAATGCATTTAAGGCATTGGGTATCCTGTAAAATAATAATAATGCCACTTTATTTCCCTCCCTTTCTGTCAAACTCACCGACACTATAATAAATTCCTATTTAGCGTGGGCGATCCAAACAACCAGGAATCCAAACAATCACAAATCTTGACTAATCTGAGTTTAGATAGGGATATGGGAGGACTTTATCCAACAATATTGGGAAGAGGGCCTCTAAGCTCATATTTTTTATTGCCTTCTGAATCATCAAAGGAAGCTTACAGTGTGATTCAAGGCAATTTTAGTATGCATGTTTTGTGAATTTCTTTTTCATTTTGAAAATGGATTATTTATAACATATGTAAATGACATATAAAATGTATATAAACCTCTCAGTTTACCAAAATATTAGTCAATAGCTATTTCGTGGGCATTTATCATACACTCAGAATTGTGCTGGACAGAGTGAAGAATATAGGCAAAGTATATTTAAGGGGAGGGATGGCGTTAACATTCTTAGAACAGGGGGAGAGCAAACTTGGTGAGCTTTGTGACATAGGCCCCATGTGTGACAAGAGCTCAACAAAGCATACACCCCAGTGTGACGAAGCAACGGGAGACAGTGGGACTTAATCTGAGTCTTAAATCTGAGGTAGGCTGGAGATGAAAAAGTGGAAAAGTGACATATGCAAAACCTTCAAACTTCAGTGGCTTAAAAAAAGACGGAAATTTATTCTCACAGAAAAGTCATCAGGACAATGACTGACATAGTTCCATTGTCAAGTTGCTTTGCTCACCTCATTTTCCAACTGATTTTTCATTGTACGTAAAGTAAGTAGGATAAGGTTAGACACACACTAAGAGCAAAGCAAAAAGGGGCTATTCTCGTTCCACACCCACTAAGGGCCAGGCACTCCGCTAGGCCTCTGCCACCTTTTCCCCATAAATCCTAGCAATGATCCTATAATGATTCTACGATCATATCTATCTCACAAGTAATAAAACCAAAGTTCAGAAGTGAAATATCTTGTCCAGTATCACAGTGTAAGAAGCAGGAATAAAACCTAGATCTGTCATGCTCCAAATTGTACGCTTTTCCCATTACATTTCACTTTAGTGTTGTGTTTTGGAATTAATGCCTATAAACTGAGTCATGCAAACGCCCTGGGCCTTTTTCGGCCTTTGGCCATCAACTGAACAAAGCAAGGGAACTCATTCCTCAAGGACATTTCCAAAGGACCTGGGGGTCTGGATTCTGAATTCCAGCCACTTCACTTCAAAGAGAAGTTCCCGGTGATGCCATCTGATTTAAGTCTCCAGGAAGAGCTGACCATTTAAGCCAGTATTTCTCAGGAGACTTCCCACCTCCAAATCCCATAAGCTTCCCAAATTTCACTGGTTTTCCACTTCTCAAAAGGAAGTTCAGAAGAAACTCCCAAGTCACCAAATATGAAGTAAGCTCAGATGTGCACCTAGTGCTAAGCCAAAGCAAACCCATTTATATTCCTGTAGCGTTACACTGATGTCCAAATATTCTTGTAAGTGAAGTGATACCTTTTTAACAAGCATCAGCTTTACACTCAGTGAGACCAGAAAACTCGTACAAACTTGTCCCAGTTGTTGAGCAACTCATGGAAATCTCCATTTTAGCATGTGCTACTTTTATTTTAATCCCAGTGTCCAGTGTATTAGATAACATTTGGTAGTCACAGCTTAATACGGGGTGTTGTTCCCCTTTTACTAGGTGTTAGCAGACATCATATCACTGAAGTTCCCCTTGATGTGATCCTAGCCCAGCCTTCACCTTTGCTTATTTAGGTAACCAACCGTTGTCAGGAAAAAATGCCTAGCTACCTCTAAGTCAAGTGAAGATGGCTGAGACTGGGCAAAGAATCATGGGGTCGGGGGCGGGGAATGTCTTGATTATTTCTCAATGTCCCTCATGTCTAATCTTCTATTTCAAAAGCCCAAAGAATCCCATTCACTCATGTCTAAGGGTTCTGAGAACGAGAAACTGATTCATCCCTACGAAAACGTAAACACAGTTGAGGTACACACCAGAACGCTACGTTGGTCCATGAGAATGATTTGTTGATTTATTTAACACAGATTCGTTGAATAGATGCCTACTAACAGCCAGACACCATGCTGGATCCTGAAGACACAACGGAAAACAAAGCATTGTCATGATCTTTATGAAGATAATATATTTGTAGAGGGACAGGTATTCATCGACTAGTCCCACAGACAGAATTATAACAAAGACATGTGCCACCACAGAAAAGTGTATGATACCAAGAGAGCCTAAAAAAAAAAAAGAGAGACATGTGGCCCAATCTAGCAAGTTATGGAAGGCTTTGTTCAGAAAAAGACCCTGAAAAGAGAGGGAGAGAGAGAGAGAGAACATTCTAGGCAGAAGACTATCATTGTAAACCCTATTTAAAAAAAAAAAAAAATCCCCAAATTTGGAAATTAGGCAAAAAGATGGCTGTGGGTCTTTTCAAGGTCATAATGGAGTATTGTCTAAAAGGTCCACCTGAGGATTATTTAATTCTCTAGGGCACACTTTTTCTGTAAATACCCAGATAGCAAATATTTCAAGCTTTATTTTGAGCCTGGGCTATATATAGTGTCTGTGGCATATTCTTCTTTGTTTTTCAACCCATTAAAAATGTAAAAAACATTCTAAGCTCTCAACTTGTACAAAAAGAGGCCATGAGCTTCAATTGGCCCACAGGCCATGATTTGTCAACCCCTATTCTAGGAGCGTCTACTTTTAGTTGCCGTAGTCTTTACTATTGATTGGGGCTCAGACTCTGGGACGTTACAGTTAACTTGGAGATATTTTTGTCTGGGAGAGATGCAAATGATTTCTTCTTGTAGAAAAATATAACCCAAAGATTACGGTTTCATTGCCTTGGAGTCCACTAACCACTTTT
This sequence comes from Camelus bactrianus, assembly GCF_048773025.1. NCBI lineage: Eukaryota > Metazoa > Chordata > Mammalia > Artiodactyla > Camelidae > Camelus > Camelus bactrianus. The sequence goes on from NC_133547.1 coordinate 74,232,899, forward strand.
GTATCTAAACTAACAATCTTATTCCAACATTCTTTTCCTAGTACCTAAAAATACTCAGTTTCTCAAATGCTCTTGGAGCCAGCATTACTATCTTGTTGGCTCCTTCATTAAGGAGCTTAATAAATCTTTGCGCCTGCTCACTTTGTATTTGTATGGGAGTCTTGTCTGTCTGTCTCTTTATTTAGCTCTGCTCTGGTTTCAGAGGGCACTGTTACTTTCTTCATTTTCAGATCCTTGGGGCTACCTAACTGTAGCCCCCAAGTCCTGTAGCATTTATTTCTAAGACTGTTCAAACTTACAGTTCCATCAGATTACTCTGTGCAGTCCATGTATAATATCCTTGGCAAATTATGGAATGCCTCTAGTAGATAAAATATATTTTAATGAATGAAGAGGTTAGTATTTCATAAACCCGAGAAAGTGTAAACTGACTTCCACTATCAACAGTTTAAAATCAATTTGGAGGCATTTGGAAAGCATTTTAAAGAGCAGCTAGACATCAATAAAATTTAATTAATTGGTTCTATGGATGCACATGTAAATTGGGTGTTAATTATGCTAGCAATGCTCTTCCATTAAAAATTAAGCTCATGATTAGTAACCAAGAAAAACAAGCCGTCATTCTATAAACAAGTCTCATTCCCTTGTATTTGAACCCAACCTTTCGGTAATTAAATCATAACTCTACATTTACTCAGACGAGTCTGAGCCCTGATGGATGACTGGCGAGTGAGCTTCACTTGGCTGTTCCATAAAAACAATTGATAACTGTGGAGATAAGTTATGTGCGATTGAGCTGCCCTTTAATACAGGACTATTGAATTATTGAAAGTTCCTTCCTATCTAATTGACACCAAACAAAGGAATGGTTGACAATTGCAAGAGATAGAGTGGAGATTAGTGATCATTTCAGAGCTGATGACATTTGAAGATGGAAGGCCTAGAACAAGAGGTTACAAGCTAGAGACTCTGAGTCTTTTCTGTAACCCTTCTCTCTTCCCTCCCCCCACCCCCAAGATGAAGTTCTTGCATTTGGAGATAAAAATTTAATGAGTTTTTTGTTTTGTTTTGTTTTTGATATACTGTAGCTGTATCACCCTTTTGGGTTTCCTCAATTTATTTTTTTCTAGACTTCTTGGGAGTCAAAATCGAATTCAAACTCAGAGCTGAGATCAACTCCGATGGGATTTCCTGATTAACAATGACTTAGAGCTACATTTCAGACCAAGAAAGGGATAAAATTCTTGAAGCATTCTACCCACATCACTTGGTTTTCTTTCACTCAATACATTTTAACAAGAGAAATGGAGTCCATATGCTTCTGATCCACCTTCTCAAGAGCCATCAAGGCACTGTTTTATTAGAGCAATTTGATGGGGCATTTTATCTACTTCTGTGAGCCTTTTGATGTCCCTTTTCTTAGTCATGGAAAATTGGGTTTGCAGAAAACACAAACGTATCCCCTCTCATTCCCCACATCCAACAAGGAAAAAAAAAAATGGAAAGGCTTCCAAGACACAGAAAAGTTAGGGAAACTGCTCAGGGGTTTTCCTAACTGACTAAATTATAATGTCTTGATAAAGGAAGAAGACATCAGAAAAGCGTTAGTGGTGGGATTCTGCTCTTGATTGATTTTGAAGAGGATGTCCTCATTTCCACCTGAGGCTGGACTTCTCCAGCTATTTCTCCTTTCCAAAATGCTCTGGTGGAGGCTCCGGGGGTCAGGGAGAGACTCACATGCATAGAAAAGACATTTCAGGAAGGAGAAAAGAGTTCCATCCTGATGATTTGAACTTCTGCTTCTCACTACATGTTATGTCTAGAGGCATTCCATGAGACCCAGCAAACCTTTCACCTTTTTGGATTGGGAAAGACCCTGGAGACCACGCAAATTTGAATTTTGACCGTCACTTATTTCTGTTACATGTGCAGAGACCTATTTACACTTCTGTGTAGAAACACATGTTTGAGGATGCACATGCGTGTGTTTCCATGGGAACATGCTGCTCTGAAATAGTGACTTTTACTCAAGAGCAAGTCATCACATTTGGAGAGGAAAAAAAAATACCCCAGCTGCCTTTGTTGGGACTTGCAGCCCATCACAGAGTTACCCCATTCATACTTTCTTCATCTGCTCAGGTAAGTTCTGCTGACCCATTGCTTATAGAAATGGGGCAGGAATAAGAATCAGAGCAAGAGGTTTATGAAACTGTTGGTCAATTTGGAGACATAAAGACTCTTTGTTGCCATCTTCTTTTAGTCCAAGTCTATTGTGGGAGCACTTTCTGTGTGGCCGGGCTTTGCTGTGACTGCTGAGATGGGTGAGGAACAGGAGAGAGTGGTTTCACCTTCCAGCAGCAAGAGCAGAGGGGAGAACACAATGAGTGGTTGAGCACATAATAGTCACAAGATTGTCCAAGAATGTGTTTTGCAAAATTGTGAAAATGTATAGAGGTGAAAGATCATCATCACTCAATGTAGAAAAAAAAATGTTTTAAGGAGAAGACCAATAGGTTACTCTGAAAATGTTACTAAAAAGAGGCCATTGTGTGGGTAAGATGAGGGAGACGCGTAGGGCGTGACATTTAAGGAGGAATTCACCCTCCAGCATCCACTCTGCATTTGCAGGACCCTGAAAGTGAGTGTCTCGTTAAATTTTGTACCCTGGATGCCTGGCTCTCTGTACCCTAGTCCCACCACTACATGGGAACTGTGACCCTTTGACCTTCCCAAACTCCTCCTTAAAAGGACAGGATCAGTCTCTCTCTCACTGGAAAATAGGAATTATATTTTCCTTTGTGTGACCAACACTGGCTAGCTATTCACCAAGCTATTTTCTTTGTTGTTGTCAGCTTATTTTCCTACAGATGAGAGAGGTGTGCTTGGAAATGGGGGCTATTCATGGAATCAGGAAAGCCCATTCACTGGAAAAGAAGCTGAAACACTTAGGCTGCCTGAGACTCCCCACATGCATAATCTCATTTCATTCTCCCAAAAATCTTAGGAAGGGAGGGCCACAATCACCTATTTTTACAGTTCAAGGAACTGAGGCTTGGGAGAAGGTTGAATAACGTTCCCAATAAATGCCCAATCCAGGACTTAAACCCTGGATCCAGACCCCGTCTTTACCACCATGGGATGCTGAGTAATGACCTTTAGCTGCTTAAGAAAGGGAGCTAGAGAAAGGAAGTGGAGAGGGTGGGAAAAAGGAAAGTCATCTGGGGAGGAGGGAGGGAAATAATATATCTGAAGGCCAGACAGCACCTAGAGAGGAAAAATCCCCGTGTTGCAAGACTGGAGCAGGAAAAGGGACAGTCTTGTGGTATCTGGTGGTGTACTGGTTTCTGAGCGGCCTCTCTGCTGACCAGAGTCTCTCCCCCTTCCGCATGTCAGCTGCCCAAACCCAGGAGAGTAATCTCATATCCCCTCTTTCCACCTGTTTCCTCTGCAGCTTGAGGAGTCGCCCCCCTGCCCCCCACAGCCTGGGGATGCTTCATCTTCCCCTGCGGTCCCAGTCCACCCAGGGCAGACTTAGAGCAGAGGGATGTCAATTGTGCTTGAACTGCTCAATCACTGCTGACATTTCGTTAACCACCCTGTGAACTTCTCCAGCCCGAAGTAGCAGCAACTTGTGCCCTTGAAAACTGAACAGAAAACAACCATATTGATTTTCTACTATCAACAAGAAAAAGACCGTTGCTCTCCAAGGAGCCTGTTCGTAATGCATTTCACACCCCTACTTCTCGCAGACCACCTCCTCCTGACATGGCACTAGGCTTCTGGAACCCCCTGCTATTTTGGACTCTAGAATTAACCCTGAAGTGCCAGCACCATCTCCAGGCTTCCCAGCCCTAAGATGGCAAGGAGTATGAGTGAGGTACCTGAACGGACATCCTGCTTTCTGTGGGATGGGCTCACTTAGAAATCATGAAGGCACTGGGGTCTGGGGTGGGGGAAGTCAGGGGTGATGGGCTACAGGAATCTATCACTGTAATATCATCCTTTAAAAGAGCATACTGTTTTGCTTCATTAAAGGCAGCGGAGTTTGGAATTAACAAATACACATTACTATACATAAAATAGATTAACAACAAGGCCCTACTGTATAACACAGGGAACTATGTTCAATATCTTGTAATAACCTATAATGGAAGAGGCTCTGAAAAAGAATTGATATATATGTACAACTGAATCATTTTGCCATACACCTGAAATTAACATGACACTGCACATTAAATATACTTCAAATTTTTTATTGTTTTTTTTTGGTGGGGGGGTAATTAGGTTTATTTATTTATTTATTATTTGCTTATTTATTTATTTTAATGGAGGTACTGGGGATTGAACCCAGGACCTCATACATACTAAGCATGCAATCTACCACTGAGTCATTCCCTCTCCCATCAATTTTTTAAAAACAGTTTTAAAAAAGCACTAGTAACGTCCAGATGAATTCTTGAAGATATAGAAACATGACTGTGTACTGACCAAATTTAGTAAATTTTATCATGGATGCAACCATTCTGGTTTAGTCAAGGCCCAAGATCTCACTTGACAGTTATGATTCCAAATTTCCAGACCAAAAAAGAAAAAAAAAATTACCAGGTCTTTATTTTTCTTTCAGCCTGTGTTATATCTCTGGCACGTTCTAATAGCTTTATTTTTTATATTTCCTACACAGCAAAAAGGAAGTGTGAGGGGCCAGAAGAGATACAAAAAGCCTGAACCAGCAAGTCTGACCCTCTGGGACAACTGTAGTGTCAAAATCAGTCAATATTTATGCCTAGCAACCTTGACAATATCCTTTTAATTAAAATCAATGGAGAAATAAAACATGCATTAGAATGCACTTGGGATCACTCCCCTCATGAGACAGAGAAGACTCCAGTGCTGTGCACAGTGTGATTATGACCCACATAGGTCCCTCTGCTTGGGTGTTTGCGTCTGGATCTCTTCTTTCAAGGGCCTTTTTTATTCTGTGCTCCCGTTTTGGGCTTTTTGTTTGGTTGTTTGTTTTTAAATTTCATTTCATTTCTTGAGATATATATGAAAAATAACTCTTTAGAAGTTTGGTAACATGTGCATCAGGTCAAACTGTAACGTAGATTTGATGGGGAAATTGAAAACATGGAGGAGGGACCACAGGGATGGGAAGAATGGTGCGGTCGGGGCAGCTCAGCTTGTAACCAGCCAGATGACCTTGAGAGGGTCATAGGCAGTATCTCTGAGTCTCAGCTATACCTTCTATAAAATAAGATGATTAGATGCTATTCTAAAAGTTCTTTCCAGCTTTCTATGAATATTCTATTAGACTAATGATGTTATATTTAAATTATCGTAGCCACTGCTATTCATTGAACACTTCCCATATAGTCTTTACCACGAACCTGTAATACAGGTTTTGCTATTATTTCCATCTTATGGATGAGGAAGCTGAAGCTGGAGGGACAGAGTCACTCTCCAGTGTCACCCAGCTGGTCGATGGCAGTAGTTGAGGATGTCCAAAGCCAAGCACTTCACGTTGCCCCACGCCACCTCCTTGAATCTACGGAGAGTGAAAGGGGCTTAGGTCTGAGAGATGCCGCCTGTTTTACCTCCACGGACTTTGAAAAGTCTTCTCCCTGCCCTGTCTGGCCAGCAGAGGTTTCTCTAGAGCTCACCGAGCTTGGGGTAGATTCACTGAACCTCAGGCCACTTCCACTGGTTCAGAGTTCACCAATCAGGGGCAAGAAGAACTTCCCTGTTCATCCAGATCTGATTTCAAAGCCTCCCATGCAGGCAGGCTTAGCAATGACAGGTTAAGTTGGCCCAAGAATAGAAGGCAATTTAACACTGTCCTCTCTGGCCCGGCTCGGGCAGATTAAACACCAGATATTTGTGCTTTATAAAATCCAAGCGTCACAGAGGTATTTTTGTTTGTTTGCTTTTCTCATGCAGCTTGGCTCCTCTCGGATTGCAGACAGCCGCCTCTCTGGGGCTCCCAGGAAGACTGTCACGTTGTTAAAGGCTTCCCTTCCTTATCTCACTTCCTAATCTCCACCGGGGGATTTGGGAGGCCTCAGCACTGGTTTTTCCTCTTTAAGGGCCTGCTAGTGCTGGACTAATTAATGAAGAGGGCCTGGAGATAAGTTCCTTCAAAAGTTATGGAATGTTCTAATCAGACAGGCAAGCCAAGGCTTGACCTCTGGGTCAAGGGGTCGCTCTCAAATAATACGACGAATTCAATGATTACTGTCATTTTGGGTTACTCCAAAGGGGCGAGAAGAGAGGTTAAAGCAGGCCCTGAAGGGCAAGAGGACATCCGTGTTTCTGCTGCGAGATGATCAGTTAAAGGGCATTCTTCTTTTTTTTTCCTTTTTACCTTAAAACATGCATTTATGTATGTATGTATGTATGTATGTATGTATGTATGTATTTAAACTATAGTTGATTTACAATTTTGGGTTAGTATCTGGTGTACATTAAAGGACATTCTTCATGTATTTCCAAAGTCTTCAAAATCCATTTGTGCTTTCAATGGTTCTTACCTTGTCAGTTTCTATTCCTGGTAACTCCTCATGAGTTTCCTACTCCAGGTGTTTTCTGTCGCTGGCTCTGTGACTCAGCCTTCTCCTCCACCCTCATCAAGCTCACTGTTTTTCCCCATTCCCCAAGTAGTCCTATTCATCTTTAAGAGCTTATTTTAATTATGAAATATTTATAATGTATGTTTGTAATGGTTGACCATTTTCTCCTTCAGAGAAGATGGCATAGATGTACGAGTCTCTATTTCTCCTGCTGAGTACAACTGAAAAAGCCTCAGATGTTATATATAAAACCAGTACAAGAAGACTGTGACAGGTGGAGAAGGGGAAGCAGACTGGCTAGGGACTTTGAGACCCAGGGAACAACATGGTGGTGGGTTCCTGGGGCTTTTTTGTTGCCTTGTACATCCCAGACTCAAAGCTGAGGAGGCTGGCACACTTGAATTGTCAGTGATACAGATTAAGCAAACTTGCTTTCTCTAGCCAAGGGACCAGGAAAGGGGGAGCCTATAAGACAGAAAACTTTTAGACAGTAAGCACTCAACTCCAGCCAAACACTACAGGAAAAAAAAAAAAAGTGGTGCCACCCCACCCAGCAAAGGCCAAGGGGGAACTTAGGTGGCTGGAATAAGCCACCCCAGTACTCCTGCAGAGGTGGTGTCAGAGAATACCAAGTACGGAGCCAGGACTTTCATCCTTGCCCGGTGGTAATGAGCAGCTCCCTCCCTACCGCACCACAATGTCAGTGGAGGCCAAATAGAGAGCCTGGACTTGTTCCTTTACTCAGCAGTAATAAGGTGCCTTTCCCAACTCCCCTCTAGGATGGTTTTAAAGGAGGCCTAGTAGAGAGTCAGGAGTTCTGTCACTGCACTGCTGCTGTCAGGAGGTCAACTGCTCCACTGTGATGTCAGTGGAGAGACCCTGTGGGAAGCAGTAACGAGGCACTGTCACCCTCTCAGCCACAGAGGTATTAGTGAAGGTCTGGCAAGGAGCTGGAACTCCAAATCCCACCCCACAATAATTGGGAATCACACACACACATATGCACAATCAGAGGTTAATGGAAATCAAATGGAGAACATGAATTCCTACCCTCACCTAGCAATAACAAACCAGCATTTTCCCTTTCCTTGCCAGAGTACTGTCAGTGGAAACTGGCTAAAACAGAAGGAGTAAGTAAGATCCTAGGTTTTATAACATAACACTTGAAATGTCTAAGTTTCAATAATGAAATCACTCATTATACCAAAGAGCAGGAAGATCTCAAACTGAATGAAATAAATGAAATCAATAGATGAAAATACCAAGATGACAGGAAATTATCTGACAAAAATTTTTAAAACAGGCATGATAAAAATGTTTTAACAAATAAATATGAACATAGTTGAAATAAATTTTAATAATAGAAGGAAAGAAAAAAACAAAATCTCAGCAAAGAAAGAAAATATATAAAAAGAAACCAAATAGAAATTAAAAAATTGAAACATATACTAACCAAAGTAATAAACTTAACGGATGTGCTCAACAGCAGCATGGGAGGAACAAAAGAAAAAGTAAGTGAACTTGAGGATAGAACAATTGAAATTGCCCAATGAACAGAGACTTAAAAAAAAAATGAACAGAGTCTTAGAAAGCAGAGGGATTATAACAAAAGATCTAATATTCATGTCATCAAAGTTGCAGAAGAAGAAGAGAAAGATACTGGGCTTGAAAAAGTACTTGAAGAAATAATGGCTAAAAAAATTCCCAAGTTTAGCAAAAGACATAAACTCTCAGATTCACGTTAAACCTCCACCAAAAAACCCACATCAAGATACATCATAATCAAACTTCTAAATTAGTCTAAAGACAAAAAAAATAAATCTTAAAAGCAGTGAGAGAAATATAATCTTACCTGAAAAGAAAAAAAAAAAGAACAGTTTGAATGAAGCATATTTCTCATCAAAAACCAGAGAAAGTGATAGAGCATTTTCAACAACTGAAGGAAAAAAAAAAAAAAAAACACTATCAACCCAGAATTCTATACCCAGTGAAAATATCCTTCAAGATTCAAGGGGAAATCAAGGCATTCTCTGACAAATAAAATCTAAGAGAATTTGTTGCCCACAGATCTACCAAAGAAGAATGACTAAAGGAAGTTCTCCAAACAGAAAGAAAATGATAAGAAATATTGGAACATAGGGAAGGAAGAAAGTATACAGTAAACAAAAATTTTGATAAACACAATAGATATTTATTCTCCTTTTGAATTATATATATTATGTTTGATATGGTTCTAAATGTATATAGAGTAAATGTTTAAGATAATTATAAGTAAGGAGAGTGAAAGGACATAATGGAGGATAAAGTTTTTACAGTTTACTTCCACTGGTAAAATAACACCAGTAAAATGAATGTATATATGATGTAATACCTAAAGCAACCACTTAAAGTGTTACAGAAAGAGAAACCATAAACACTACAGATAAATCAAAATGGAATTCTACAGAAAAGCTTGACTAACCCATAACAAGGCAAAAAAAAAAAAAAAAAGAAAAGAAAAGAAAAGAAAGAAAATGGAGAAACAAAAACAGAACAAACAGAAAATAAAATGATAGACAAGGCCTAACATATCAACAATTACACTAAATGTAAATGGGCTATATAGCAATTAAAAGAGACTAGTAAAATAGATTATAATGTGTGAACAAACGCTATACTGTCAATAAGAACTGACTTCAATTACAATGATATAAGCATACTAAAGGTAAAAGAGTGGGGGAAAATTATACAAATATTAAAACAAATAGAGAAAGAGTACTATATTAACATTAGATAAAGTAGAATTCAGAGCAAAGAAAATGATCAGAAACAGAAAAGGACACTATATGATGATAAAAGGGACAATTCACCAGGGAGATAGTAATTCTGAATGTGTATTTACCAAACAACAGAGCTACAAAATATTTGAAACACATCTGATAGGACTCAAAGAAGAAATAGACATAAAAATAGTTGGAGACTTCAGCATCTCTCTCTCTCAACAATTGATAGAAAAACTAGTCAGGAATTCTACAAAGACACAACAGAACTCAATAACACTATCAATAACATTTAGAGAACACTCCAGCAGAAACCACATTTTTTTCTAGTGCCCATGAAACATATACCAAGATGAACCTTTCCTGGATCATTATTCATAATTGCCAAAAAGTATCTATTAGCTGATGAATGAATAAACAAAATTTGGTATAATCCATAGAGTGGAATGTTAGGTAGCCATGAAAAAGGAATGGAGTGCTGATACACACTACATCATGGTTGAAAATATTATGCCAAGTGAAGGAAGTTAGGTAAAAAAGTTGCATACTGGATGATTCCAGTTATACAAAATGTCCAGAAGAGGCAAATCCATACAGACAAAAAGCAGATGAGTGGTTGGCAAAGGGTGGTGGAAGGGGAAGGAGAATGGGAACTGGCTGCTAGTGAGTATAAGGTTTCATTCTGAGGTGATGAAAATGTTCAGGGACTAAATGGTGGTGGAGTTTGCACAATCTTGTGAATATACTAAAAACTACTAAATTGTACACTCTAAAATGGCAAATTGTATGGTTTGGGAATTATATCTCAATAAAAAATTTAAAAATGTAAGAAAACAATGAATTGTACACTTAAATGTAAAACATAAAACTATAATTAAATTGCATATCATATGTATTATAAATACATATATTTTCACTGATATACAAATACATTACTCATTTTTAAGATAAAATACAAAAAGTGGAAGTTGAGGAGGAGGTAACATTTCAGTTTTGCTACATAATGCCAAACTATTCTCCGAAAAGATTGGACCAATTTATTCTTGTCCCTTGACAGTACACGAAAGCCTCCAACTGCAGGACATAACAAGATCAGATGTATACTTTAGAAAGCTCATCCTAGCAGACAAGTAAACGCCCCAAAAGTAGCATAGAAATAGATGGTGTTCTGGAAGATGTGTACATCTGACGACAAACACACAAATGGTTGTGGGTCTAGTGAGTGCCAAATAGTGTGCAGGGTACCAGGATCAGCGCGTCTCTTGATCCAAACTGAAGGGCTACATTCAGACATAGCACCGGCTGAAGGCACACACAACAGATGCTACAGAAGTTCTGGCTGCCATCCCAGTCTGACTTCGCTACAGAGAAGCTTGTGATTCCTTCAAAGTTACCCACAAAAATAAAATGGGCAGCTACTTTGATTATGCCATCTGATGACACAGACTTACAAAAGAAAATAAGGTATCTGGTTTCCTGCTATCCAGGAATCTTGAGACAAGAACTCTGAATGATCTGCGTGCATTTAAAATAAATGTTTTGCTGCAGCACAGTCCAAAGGCTTGGTAAATTTAAGCACAGTTGCTCGGGAGGCCCAAGCCACAGCTGGAAGGTTTTCTGAAACACACCTTCCCTTGTTTCCGCCCCTCCGCATCCCCAGTGATGTCAGGTCTAGAAAGAGACCACATTTCCCAACATCACCCCACCTGGAGGGAGTGGACAACTCACAAGTACGCTGTCTTTCCACCTGTATTTCCAGACCTCAAAGCCCATATTCTCCTCTCGATAGTATTAAAACGAGGAAAAGCATTAGGCATGAAAACATGTTTTAACTGTATTTGTAACACTCAATAAATAAATTACAGGTTTTATATCATTCAGAGAGAGCTGCCAGTGATTTATTCAGTTATTAACTTCGCACGCTTGGGAGAATGAATTAAATGCCGGCCCATGTTGAAGGCTTGCGGATTGTTCAGCCAGAATAGGCTACTGAAAAGTTTGGGCAGCTCTGCAGGCATTTCAGGATGAACAAGAGCAGTTTGGTAGACGCCACGGAGGGGAAGATGATTCTGTCCTGTTCGTTTATAGCAGCTTATAAATTCCATAAAAGGGAAATGAATTATGCATTATTGGGTTTACATAAGGTCACCCAGTGAACTTTGACCCCTCTCTTTTCTCATTTGGCTCAATTATTAGATGAAATGACAGATTTGATCTCTTTTCAAATTGTATTAGAAAGGGTCTCTTTATTTCACCCTCTAGCAGCAATCAGCTGACAGGACCAGGCAAGTGCATTAATTATGATTGATTTAGAGTGTCTATCGGGTGATTATTTCTAGAATTCTACTTCTGAGCCAAAACCTTTTGACCTATTTCAGGCCACACAGCAAATTAATCCATGAGAAGATTTAAGGGGAGACTGTTCAGGACAGCAGGTTCCCTCCTGTATTTGCGATCAAAACATTTAAAGACACTCCAGGCAATCCAGAAGGGTTGAATTACTGGGACATGCCATGGTGAAGACATTTAACAAACTGACAACTCATTTGAGAAACATCTCATGTATAATAAGCAAAAATGGCTCTGAATTAGCCTCCCAAAGAGGAAAGAGCAAAGAAAAACTTTTTTTTACGCATTTGTGAATTTGTCACCATTGGAGTTTCACGGTGACGTGTCTGTTGTCGAGACATTCAATCTCCCTCTCAACTTTCCAGTGGATTAAAAATGACAGTACTAATTAAAGAAGTAAAGAGAAGAGACCACTGTCAGTCGCAATGCATAGGCTTGAATTATAATAAGGTTCAGATGAGGAGGAGAAAGAAAAGTTGGGGAGGTAACAGCATTAGGAGTTTCTAAGTAATGGAAAAGCATCCTGTGGATAAATTCCACTTAGGAGGAGGGCTTTTAACCAAAATTGCCATCACTGTTATTAGATCACAGTAAGGATTAAAGGGGAGAGTCATCTAGAATTGATGCCAGACAATCAATTAACTCAGTCCCACTGCCCACTTTCCAATGCCCCCAGATGGTAAAGAAGGAGTTTGTGCAAGGACAGAGTAAATTCTGTCTGTGTGACCTAGGGCAGGTGAGTTGACCTCTCTGGTCTCTGCTCTTTTTTCTAGGAGCCACAAATAATGCCTATCTCATTGCTGAGTTGTAGTGAGAATTAGAGACCATGTGTGTTTAGAGGAAGAAAAATAGTTTACTACTGTTATTTACAATCCTCCATTGCCATTTAAGGAGATCGACCGTGGTAACCAAAGAATCTTTTGTCTCCTGAGCACAAACAAAATTTCTATCCTCACTCTTGAAAATAACATTAGGTGATAGAAAAAGATAAAAACTGAGCGAGAGCTGAGGAACTCAGCCTAAGAAAAGAGGACAGATAAGCTCCATCGAGGGGTGTGGAGTCAAGAGTTTGAGAGGCTGGTGATCCGTTGAGGAGGCTGGAGAGAGACCTGGCAGCCAGTGGGGAGGAAAAGATGTTACTGGGGGGATTTCTTAAGAGTAAGACAACGGTACTTGGTGATGTAAACCTCTCTGTCTCCAATTTAGTATCCTAGGTAAAATATACAATGCTCATTAATGCTTTGGTATAAAATATACAATGCTCATTAATGCTTTGGCTTCTCCAAATGGATGAGAACATCCTCGTTTTGAGACTGTGAGCACCTGTCTCTGCCACCCGCTAGCTGTGGGCTCAGGATGGTTTCCTGTCACTTCTCTTGGACTTCAGAGTCCCCACTTAGAAGATGGGGCTACTATGAAAAAGTCATTAAACCCCCTTTCAGCTCTAAACTCCATGGTTCTCTGTCCCCATGAGGAGTTTTCTTATTTACAGAGGAAGCACTACGTGTTTTCATGGTCTTCAGGGACCCAGAAATTAACACAAGTGAATGAAGAAGCCCAGATATAAAACAAAAGGGATCGGTAGTGACTGCGGCAAACTAGAGAATCTAGGATTTGCTTCAAAGTGCTCACGTTTAATTTCTTCTACAAGTGTTTTGCAGGATTCCCAAATCCTGCCTTCTGGGAACCCAGTTTTGACCTGCAGCCAGAGAGACCCAGGATGGGACATCTAGAATTCAGTTGGTTTTTTTCACCCTACAGCTCCGCTCACTTTTAGTTCCGTACCACTGACTTAGAAAGACAAAGCCAGCAGCTGCATTTGCTCCTGAAGACATCACATACATTAAACGAAGCAGTTGTAGCGGCAGCCAAGCTGTCGTTATTCTGAGGCCTGGTGATCAGTTTCAAAGCTAGTAAGTACCAAGCAGCAGGTCAGCGGGGGTCCTCAGCCTGGATCATAGGATTCCTGGATGGTTACGTAAGCAGGAATGCATGTGGCATCAATGCAAGCTAAAGAATAGCCCAAACAAGAGCATGGCTGAGGACTTTGCTGGAGAGCCAGCTTGGCCAAGGAAATCTTGGAGATTGGAGGAGGAAAGGGCATACCTTTCAAAACATGGGGGTGGAACATCCTGCCTCCAGCAGGCTGAGGTCGGCTTTATTCAGCTCTCCTCTTTCCTGAGAGGTGGCTGCCTGCACTCGCCAGGTGGTGGCCCACTTCAGTGTGTGGCTCATTCACTACTATCATCTGGATGGGAGACCCATGAAGAACATCCCAGTAAATATGAAGGGGCAGGAGCCAGGACTCATAGGCCCTTGGGGGCAAAGGGTTAAAAAGCCCCTGCCCTCCTAGGAAAGAGCGAGAGCTGCCTTTATTAAGCCAAGAGGAACTATTTCTTGAGCAGTTATCCTCAGCAGAGTCATTTGCAAGGCAAGCTGGGGAGGCAGAGATGAAGCAAAGAGGAGGTCTCCATCCTGAAGATGTCTACAGTCCGGGGAGTTGAGGGGAGATTGGAGGAGAAGCAGTTCAAAGTGACTGAGGCTTAGGAGAAAGCCAGAGTTCAAGTGTTGACTGCTCAGGTTTGCCAGGTCCCAGTCAGAGGGAGACTGCAAAACAGCAGAGAATTCAGCTCTTGAGGAAAGAGGGAGGGAGGCAAAGAGAGGCCGCAGACACCATTTGGGTTGAGATAACCCTTTGGGGTTGGGACTTTCTGGGTTGAGATAAATAGCTCATTTTGAGGTGCTCTCCCAACCTGCCAGGTAACTGTGAAGTGTTTTACATGCATTTCCACATCTAGAACAACGTAACACCCTTCGGAGGCCAGTTTGGCTATTATCCCCACTTCACAGATGGAACAAACAGAGGCATGTGGAGCTTAAGTCACCTGCCCACGGTCTCACAGCTAGGAAGTGGCAGGGCCAGGCTAAGACCCTGCACTTTGGCGCCAGATCCTGCACTATTAAACCCCTCCAGGCTGTCACTCTGACAGTGATGGTCCTGGAATCTCTAAGTAGGGGAGTTTGCAAGATGGCGCAGAAGAACGAGGCCAAAGGGAAGATGCCGAGAATCAGTACAAATGCTGGACCAAGTCCAGGAGCTCAGGAGCATGCATGCTTGGGTGGGATGGCGTCCCTGGGAGATGGGAGTGAGCTGGAATCTCAGAAGAGGGGGAATCAGTTCTTCAAAGGTGAACCCCATTTCCACTGACCAAGCATTATTTCCCGTTCCCCAGAAGGAGGTCTGCCATGAAGATAAGGCTGTGCTGGGATGCACCGTGAGAGGTAACCCATTCAAAGAGGACTTCAAAGGCCAACAGCCCTGGGAGAGGTAACACCGGGGCACAGTTTGCCTACAAAGAGACACAAGACTGAGAGTAAACTTCACTGTCAGCAGGATGGGGAGAAGGAAAGAGGAAAGGAGGGAGGGCTTCGGAATATCATAGCGGGCCAAGGAAGGAGGACCAGGCCAGGGACTTCGGAGAGGAAGATCGTATTCTGTTTGTTCTGACTTTGCCCAAAGCTAGTCTCACTTCTTGGAAACCGACCAGGGTGCGGAAAGCAGAAGAAGCTCCATGCTGATGGCATTCAGGGAGGGGAGAGAAATCTGCCCGGTGAGGGAAACAGAGTCAGGGATGCTATCAGTGGTCAGACGCTGAGCACACGGCAGCCTAGTTCACATCTTCTCTCCACATCCCATGGGTGGGCAGGCCCCACCTTAGGGGATTATTTTACCCCAGATTTTGGTAAACACCTATGGCTCCTCTCTTCCTCTCTTTTTTAATTGAAGTATAGCTGATTTACAATATTGTGTTAGTTTCAGTTATACAGAAAATTGATTCAGTTATACATATATTTTTTTCAGATTATTTTCCATTATGTTATTACAAGATATTGAATATAGTTCCCTGTGCTATATAGTAAATCCTTGTTGCATATCTATTTTATGTATAATGGTTTGTGTCAGTTAATCCCAAACTTAATTTATCCCTCCCCCACCCTTTCCCCTTTGGTAACCAAAAATTTGTTTCTTATGTCAGTGAGTCTGTTTCTGTTTTGTATATAGACTCATTTGTATTTTTAAAATTCCAAATGTAAATGCTATCATACAATATTTGTCTTTCTCTGTCTGACTGACTTCACTTAGAATAATAATCTCTAGGTCCATCCATGTTACTGCAAATTACATTATTTCATTCTTTTTATGGCCAAGTAATATTCCATTGTATATATGTATACCACATCTTCTTAAACTAATCCTCTGCTGATGGGCAATTGAGTTGTTTCCATGTCTTGGCTGCTGTAAATAGTGCTGTTATGAACATCGAGATGTATGTATCTTTCTGAATTAGAGCTATCTGCTGATGTAAATGACCTCCTGGTGCCAGACCTTGGGGGTGAGCTGGGAGCTGCTCCCCAAGTGACTGTGGCTACACAGGAGGGCAAGTCTAGTGTTGCCAGATTTTCATGTGTGCTTTCCTGATGTATGATGTTGGCAACTATTTTTTAGAAAACATGGCCAAACAAAACATTTCTGTAGGTCTGAACCGGTCCCCAGGCCACCACCATTCAGCTACATCCTCTAACTAATGCTATCAGTCGGGCTATGGTGATATTGAAGTTAATAAACAGTCCTTAGAAAGGCTTATTTCTTCTTCAAGCTCCATGTCCAACATGGGTTGTTAGGGCAGGGGTTGGGGATGGACTCTACTTGGGGGCCTCTGCACACCATGGAAAACCAGGGACCAGGGTGAACACAGTCTTAACATCTTAACACAGTCACTTAACACAGTCACTTCTGCTGGGGATTACAGAAAGTGGTAAATTATACACTGGCTTTTTTTTTTTTATTGAAGTATAGTTGATTTACAAAGTTGTGTTAGTTTCTAGTACAGCATAGTGATTCAGTATATATATTCTTTTTCATTATAGGTTATTACAAGATATTGAATAGTTCCCTGTGCTATACAGTATATAAAGTAGGATTTGTTGTTTATCTGTTTTATATATAGTAGTGTGTATCTGCTAATCCCAAACTCCTAATTTATCTCCTTCCACTTCCCCTTTGGTAACCACAAGTTTGTTTTCTATGCCTGTGAGTCTGTTTCACTTTTGTAAATAAGTACATTTGTCTCATTTTTTAGATTCCACATATAAATGATATCATGTGATGTTTGTCTTTCTCTGTCTGACTTCACTTAGTGTGACAATCACTAGGTCTATCCATGTTTCTGCAAATGGCATTAGTTTATTCTTTTTTATGGCTTAGTAGTATTCCATTATGTATATATACCACAACTTCTTTATCCAATCATCTATTGATGGACATTTAGGTTGCTTCATGTCTTGGCTATTGTAAATCGTGCTGCTGTGAATGTTGCGGTTGGTATACATTGGCTCTTAAATCTGTCACTTGACCTGCATCATTTCTATATACAGAACATTGGCCAAAGCAAATCATGAGGCCACACCCAGTTGCAAGTGGGACAGTGAGCTGCCTGGAAAGAGAACTAAAGTATGGGCGAACTGGAATATGAATAAATGAAAGTCTTGTTGACAAACATCCTCACCTTTTTAAGTCGGATATCATTTGTTCTTAAATAAGATGTTACTTTCAAGTGTAGCCACTTTGTAGAGAATCAAGCGAACTACAAACTCAAGTCCCCATTTTTCCTTCCATTTCAAACCCACCTCTGCCAGTTTAGTTGAGATGGTAGAGACAAGGAACACGGGCTGGGCTGCCACATTTAGAGGGCAGGGAAAACCAGAAACACGCTCGGTGACCATCTCTCCTGTCCACAGGGCCTCTCTGTTGGCCCGGCTCCATCCACTTTCCCTAGAGTTCCATCGGCCAACAGGGAGACCCCCTGCCATCCAGCCCTGTTGGGAAGGCTTGCTTTCCTGGGGACTTCTCATGGACTCCTTTCTACGTGAGCATGTGTGTGCCCAAGCCGCCTGCAAGCCTGAAGAATCACCCCTTGTGACTCCCCTCCTTCGACAGGCTCCAATTAGACACCACTTAATAGCACCTCCAATTTGACTGTCTGTCCAAGATGCCACAATGCATGGGAATTCTCCCAGAGATTATTCCTGTTTTTCCCATCCTCAAAACAAGGAGGGGGAAATAATGCATGATTGAGAACTAACCACCAAATGGTAAAAAAATAAATAAATAAATAAATTTGCAGTTGTGTCGCTTTGAAAACTTATTGCACAGCTGGGGGCGTGTAAAGAACTTAATTAACAAGCTTTGGCCGCCCTGTGGCCCCTCTTTGGGAGGGGGAAAAAAAATCACAGTTAAGATTTGTCCAATTAAATTATAGGAGAGTTGGTGGATTCAAAGAGAGAGACGGGCTGGGGGAATGGGCTTTCGGCTTAAAAAGAAGATTTTTAGTCTGATGGGAGATGTATAGTCTGATTAATTCAGTGCTAAGCTTCTCTGCAGAGTTTACACAAATTCATAGGCACTTAAGAATTTTTAACCCAAATGTAATTATAGGTTTTGATAATCAGGCTTTGGTTAAATAAAGTCCCCTCTTTTCCTGTAAAAACTGTGGATGGAATATTCTGCAGTAAGGAAGCTCCCTTAAACCCCGCTTTTTCTCACTTCCATAGGAAATTCCACCCAGCGCAAGAATCAGTGCCACTTTATGACTTTAGTGGGCTCCAGTGTCTTTTCCCTTTGAAGGACCCTTCCTTCATAAAAACATATGAAAAATTATCTTCGTAGATAATTATAATCCAGGCTGGATTCATTTTTCTACATGCTTTATGATTATATTCACTTTAATTTTCTTCTCATTGAAAAAGAAATTAAAATGAAAATATCCCCATGGACCCCTAAAAGCGTGGTGAATCCTAGACATTGTGCCACATGGGTTAGTCATCCCCACCAGGAATTTTCCATTATGAACCCAAAGAGGGACATTAGGGTGCCAGCTAAGAGCAGGTTCAAAATAACAGGGACGATGACATAATTCACCGCCAAGCAATTCATATCGGCCCACGCTAAGCACTTGTCTTTACAGCAGCCTAACCTCCCGGTCCCCCAGCCTGTGCCCCCACCCTATCCACCCCCCAAAATTGTTATTCTGACATCATTGGTCGGAAAGAATACCCAGTACAGTATGCACTCTTGGAATGACGAGTTTTCTGCCTTTTCCTAGGGGGATGTTCAGCCAAAGACAAAAATGGGTAAGGGCAGCAGAGAAAATTCATTTGTATAAGCTGGCCCCCCTACTGTGGAATTTTCAATTATATATATCTAATTATGGCTGTCAGTTGATGGATTCAGAAAAGACATTTTGGTCCCCCCCTCCTTTTTTTTGTCTTTTCGTCATCTCTTCTGTTAGAATGATTATAGCACACTTACACAACTAATTGCCTTACTGCTGATTAGTGATACAATTATGCAGACCCGGCTCCTTGTGTGAACAACCATCTGCAGAGAAAAAAAAAAGTGACACTATTCAAAAACTATCCATAATTTAACCAATGTTATTCCAATGCACTGAGCCCAGACAATCGTCCAGCCTTCATATTTCATACCCACCCTGGCAAGAGGAGGTTGGGTTTTGTGCGCCCAATTCACCTCTTTAGACACACTGTGAATCAGAAAGAAAGAGGAGAGAAGAAAGTACTTCAAATGTCAACCCATAGTGGGGAATTGAAGCGTGGTTAACATCCATTCCCCCTTTGGGTAATTTTTCTTCAAATTTTATACCACTTGGCAATTTTTTGTTTCCTTTCAAACTACTGAGAAAGTGCAGATGTCTCAACTCCCCAAAGTCGGCTTGGGTGTGCTGGGTTTTTGTGGACTGTTCTCCCCAATCCTTTTCTCTCCTTTTCCCCCATAATGTTTAAAAAAAAAAAAGAAAGAAAGAAGAGGGAAAAAGAAGGGGCTTTAATAGAATTGAAGGACTCGGGCTGCCATATGACAGTTCAATCAAGTGTCTCTTTTGTTTCCTAAGGCCAAGTGTAGCTGCCATCAAACTCAGAGAACTCAGGGGCCACAGGGAGAGCACAGGTGGATGGGCGGGGCGCTGTCTGCCCCGAGGAGTAAACAAAGAAGTGGCTTGGTCTTTCCCAACGTGCAAGACGAGATCAACCTTGTCTGCCTGGGGGAAAAAAAGAAGCAGTTAGAGGGGCCGGAAGGTTCGAAACCAGGAACAAAGTGACAGAATCTCTCCTAGTTTTAAAATAAGACTGCAGGTTGTGAGGGCAGAAAACAGCCAGTGTCTGAGGTCTCAGATTGGCAAGGTTCTCCTTAATTCAGATATGGATATAGAATGACTTTCTAGAGCAGACAAGCGTGCTGGGCGTTAATGAGAGACATTTAAGAATAAATCCTAGAGGGTGAGATGGCCACAGGACATTTATGTCACCAGCAAAGACGGGGCCTGGTCCTGAGAGCTTCGTGGGGACTAACCGCATCTCAGGTCTCAGACAGGGGTTGCACTCCAAACACCGCTTCCCAAATCTTGTCTTCCCAGAACCGGAGAATCCCCCCAGCACCCAGAGCACGGCAATCAGTGTGGCCTCCCCCAGGCACCAGGCCTGCCAGGCAACCATTCATTCTATTCGGAGGGTCTGTAGAAGGGGAAGCTTGATAGTCAGTGTTTGGGGTTGAGTTTGGCTTTAGAGCAGAAATGTTGATCTCCTAGCCTCTCTGAACTCCTTGTAAAAACGAGAGTTGAAGTCTGTTGGGATGATCCCCGTGTGTACTTTGAAATAGAAAAGGTAGATATATATTCAGACAGTTTTGTTTTGTTGGGTATTTTGTGATAATAAAACTAAAAATAGTAGCGACTATTTACTGAGCACTTCCAGTGTGCCGAGCTTTTACGTGTTTCTGTTCATTGTCCCTTTCTGATCTTCACACAACCTTCCGAGGTAGGAATTTTGATCATCCCTCTGTCTGAGGGAGGACCCTTCGGATTACTAGAGTTAAAGAGCAAAACGGGGACACACAGCTACTTGCTGGTAGGACTGGTTTGAACCGAAGCCTAGGGCTTCCAAAGCCAGAGCTCTTAACCATGAAACACCATCAGCATCTTCCCAATGCCTTTAAAGAGTGTTTGCTTACACAGAGAGGACACGGTAACTCTGTTAAATATGCATTGAATGACTAATGAATGGAAGGAAAGAAGGAAGGAGGGGCAGGGAGGGAGAAAGGAAGAGCGAGAGGAAGCCACTGCCTTGCAAAGCCTGCACTGGGCCGAGTATAGCTGCGCTGTGGTCACCTTCTCCCCCAACCAGCTGTACGACCTGAGGCCAGTTGCTGGGCATCTCCATCTGTGACAGAGATGGGATCATGCAAAGTTCACCTCTGATGATGCACCATCAAAAGAGAGATTGGGGAGGGGATAACATTCTCCATCCCAAGGAGCCTCTCCCAGCCCCTCAAGCCAATCCCCATACCTCCTTTCCCAGTACTTGTGTAGACCTCCCCTCTGAGCCACCTGATGAAGCAACCCGTTCCCTACTATCTTCAGTTCTTTGATCACCCCATGAGCACTGGTCTTGCCAACTTGGTTAAAGGATAAGATCTTAGAGGGCAAGAGTCTTCTTTCCTCCTCCTCCCTCACCTCCTCTTTCTCATCCTACTTTCTCCTTTTCCCTGTAAGGGTTAACTGAGTGCCTATTTTGGGTCAGTCTGGCCCCACTTCTTCTACTTGTCCCACCAAAGTTCTGAGACTCAATAAATAAGTAAATAAGATTCAATACGTAAGTGGGAACCGGATCCAGGCTTGGATGATTGATCAGAGACAGTTTCTACAGTTGGTTCTCACTCAGTCACTCTAGAAAAAGGTAGGAGTCTTTGCTGGTAGGAAAGATGGTGTGTTTGGAGAGTGGCAGCTCCCACACAGGGGACCATTTGTAAGTTGGGTCCTTTTCTTTGTACTTACCTGCTGACAAAAGGGGAAAGGACCATTGATGGCATACTGTGCCCATGAGATGGGGATGGAAGTGATTCTCCCCTGAGTGATTTCTGAAGAGTTCACACCGTCAAATCTAAGTATCAGGGACCCAGGTCCCTCTGAGAGCTCAGACATGGCCTGGTAGGTAGGGTTTGATGACTAAGAAAGCCCTCAAGAGTTAAGAACCCTACAGATCAAGTGACCTCACAACACAGCAAGCCTTAGTTGTAACAGTAAAACTGTCGAGTTCTCAACCTGGAGCCTCCCCACTAAGAAGAGTCAGAAAGAGGGTCCCAAGCCAGACCTACTCTGTCTTTTCCTTTACCTAGATGCAGGTCCCAGCAAGGCCAGACCTTTCGGAGACCCTCCTGATGCTCAGACGGCAAGTCAGTTCGCTTGGTAGGGGCAGATGGGTCTCTGAGTGACATGTTGGCGTTTTTACGTACTGCAGATGCGGGGAGGTAAATGCACGTCTTCTAAGTGAAAGGGGTCCTGTAAGCAATTAAGTCAATGCTTCATCCAATGTAGATAAAAACGGAGCCAGTAGCCTTCTTGGCTTCTTGTCAGTTTTATTTTGTCTTGTTTTCTCCTTGGTAATCCCTGCTTCAAACCAAAGAAGGCTGCTTCTTCACCCTTAATGCTCTCCTTCTCCTGATGTGACAATCAGTGTGTCCCAGGTAGCAGAGATGACCCAGACATCCACACATCCCATCCCATCCCATCCCATCCCATCCCATCCCATCCCATCCCATCAAGCGATCCATCCACCTAGCCAGGCAACAACTATCCAACCATCCATTTGACCATCCACCCACTCATCCATCTAACAATCCAACATTAGATTGACTGCTCTGTACCAGGCATTAGAGGAGGCACAAAAATAAAGGCTGGAATAGACTCTATTTCTACCTTGAAGAAGTTTGTGGTCTAGTGGGAATAAAGTCCTCACTACATCATCACCATCATCATCATCATCACACCAAGTGTTAAGTGACATAACAGATACGCTCATGATGCTAAAATAACATAAATAAGATTTGTTGAGAACTCACTATATTCCCAGCCCCATGCGAAGCTTTTCACATACTTAAATCTCATTTAAGCCTCACGATGATCCTCTGAGATAGATACTGTCACTTCTCTCAACTTAGATATAAAGAAACTTGTCCCACATCACATATCTATGAAGAGGTGGAGCTGCTCCTTAAAGCTGGACGGTCGGTCTGCAGACCTTAGGCTACTAACCAGCAAGCTACTGCCCTGCTGGGTGGAATCCCTGATGACGAAAGGACTCAAAGGGACTTTGCCAAGTTTCTCCAGAGAGGGGGACGTTTATGCTGGGCCTCAAAGCACTGGCAGGAGATGACCAGAGTGAGAAGGAAGGAAAGGGCATTGCAGGCAGGTGGAAGACTGAGCAAAAGCTCAGAGGGTTTAGGGAGGAGCAAACAGTTCAGTTCAAATAGCACAGAGAGCACATGGGTGCTGGTGGAATATAAGACAACAACAACAGTAGTAGTAACCCCGACATCTTACGGGTGCTTGCCCTGCTGTGTACGTTTAGTATATTTACAGTCCCTGCAATTCTTACAACCCCCATGAGATAAATATCATCACCCTCATTGGAGAAATTCAGACTCAGAGACTTGAAATGACTTGCTCAAGGTCACACAGCTAAATAAGCCTTTCAAACAAAAATGGTCTGACCCCCAGAGTCATGCACTTCAAGAGGTTAAGAGCCTGGGCTCTGAAGTTAGTTATCGTGGGACAAAATCCCAGCTATGCCACTTACGAGTTGTACGGCCTTGGACCAGTTACCTAACCTCACTGTGCCTCAGTTTTCTCACCTGGGTGGGGATAATCATCATTTCCATCTCATCTGAGTGCTGTTCTAACAACTCAGTGGGATCACGCATGTAAATCATGAAGCAGGTTGCTTGGTGCTGTTTTAATAAAGGATTATTATTATTATTATTATTATTATTATTATTATTATTATTATTATTATTATTAATTGGGTCCCTTTTTCCGGGACATCTCAATGCTGTTTAAAACAAGAGAAATAACTGGATGTTCATGAGAAAACGAGTTCCAGTTTCGATGCTAAAGAACTTGACAGTCACCACCAGCTGGCCCCAGCTCCAGAGTGGAAAAGGGACAGTTTAAACCAAAGGTCTTATTGGTTCCAAGAAGCCACAAGCTTCTCTGATGATTCTGAAGCAACTCCCAAGCCCTCCCTTAAATGTGCAGTGAACCACTCTGGGGCATTTTGACCTTGGCCAAGGGATGGTGTGATGGGCTTCTCTGTGCCAGGCCTCAGCCTCAGATGGGGGAACATTGCCTTATGAGGAAGCCCCTGCTGCCTGGATTTTGGCTTCCTGGCCAACGAACCCAGGGCTTCATGTTCTTATGCAGAGCTTATTCAGTTCCACCCAAGTCCACCCACCTCCAACTGTAGGCCCAATGCTCTCGAGCAAATGTGGACTTTCTGTATCGAGGGAATTGGGAAGAAAGACAGTGTGGAGCTATTTGTATTTTCTCCATGGGTGAATGTCTATTAAATGCAGTGCATTTATATCCCAATCAAAACACCCTGCTAGTCAAGACATGAGTCTCAAAATTCTGTACCGGAGCAGCCAGAGGTAACTTGATGGTTCATTAAAGGCTACATATCCCTTGCAATGAGGAAAGTGATTATCTTTGCTTAGTAACATCTCATTTCTGGGATTGAGGCTGCCATGACCACCATACTGAGAAGACAAGATGTCTTAGTTTGGGTTCCCCCTATCCAAGAAACAACCCAGAGGCAACCCAGAGGTTCAAATGCAGATCATTTACCCGGGAGACGTAGAAAATCCTGGTACAGGAGTGAGTGGGGAAGTGAGCTAGGGAAGGGAAAGTGACCAATAGAGTGTGTCTCAAAGCTCTGGCTACCAGTGTGGACAACTAAGGCTCAATCCATGAGGAAACTCTGAGGAATGGTGTAAGCACAGGCCTCAGAAAGAGCCCCTGTAGTGGTGAGGGAGCTGCGGTATTTATATACCAACTCCAGTCATTGTTTGAGAGCTGCTTCTGGGAGCTGTTAATTCCCTGGTACTTTGGGCCTACCTCCTAGGCACAACGGCTTTCTGAGGTCTCCCAGGCCTGGAGAAGCAGAGAACACCTGGAAAACAGCTGGAATGTGCTGGAAGAGTAAGACCCTTAGGACGCAGACAAGCACTGAGGGCCTGCCTCACTAATCCTCTTCAACAGAAGTTTTCTGTATCAGCTCACTTATCCAAAGGACAGCTGTTGAGGAGGTTCAGGTATCCAGCCTTAAGCCTGATGATTAAAAGTAATTATTTGTTCATGTGAGAGCTTTACCCAAAGTCTGTTTACTCATGGGCACAATATTAATAATTTTCATTGATACAGGATATTATGAGGAGAAATGAAAGGAGGAAGAAATGACAACTATCTCAAGACTTAGAAGATCTACTTTTTGAAAGTTATCTTGCATAAATGCATGTGTACAAAGGTATATGAGCAAGGGTAGCAAATATTCCTTCATTTGTAACAAACATAATGGAAACAGACTAAATGCCCATCACCAGGGAAAGGCTGTGGATTCTTGCAGATACTATAAAGAATGATAAAGATCTATGTATACTAACTGGAAAAAAAAAGTGTAAGGTAAAAGTGAGAAAACCAAGCTGCCAAATAATATGTAATTGTGATTCCCATTGACATAAAAGTCATGCATATATAATATATTAATTTACTATTACAAAGAATAACACCTATATATGTGTGGATAGATACTAAATATCAGAAAGTAACAGAGATTATTTCTGGACCTTGAATGGTTGGGGGGGTGCTTTTTTTAATCAATGTATTATTTGAATCACTTGCTATGAAGATGTATGCATGTATGGTACTATTTGTGTAATTAAAACCATGAGTGACAGCTGACATCTTTTCACTAATCCAGAAGACAATTTTAAAAAGCAATCAAAGCAGAAAGAACAACTGAAATCTCACAGCTGTCTAGGTCATTTAGTATTGAAGAAATGAATATATACCTTCATGTCCCCTGAGGATACCATTCTAATCGAGCAAGAAATGATGGTCCTACTTGCACTCCAATCTCACAGAAATACTGACGTATTGGCAGAATTTCTGTTTGAAAGCCAGCAGATTATATGTGATGTAATTTAGAAAGATGTCCACTAAAAACGGGCAAAAGTACAATAATAAAGGACCTGACACTGAATGGCCTAGGTTCAGCTACGTATAAAATTCACTTATACAGACCAGACACTTGCCCAGCCATGGCAGGGAAGGGAAGGGTTACTGTGTGGACTTCACACTTGAGACTTTCCTGAAAGTTGCAGACTCAAGTAGACAGATGGTTATTGTATCCAGCGATCAGCTGGTAAATGTTTAACAACTGGTTCTGAGGGTACAGGTAGGGGGGATTCTGACCTGTAGTGTTTCTGATTTCCATGGTGAAAGTATTGCCCCCAATGGCTGACTTCAAGGGGGTTAGTCGGGCGGAGATTTTCAGCAGCACACCAGTCCGCAGGATTTCCCCAACACAGATAACAGATGTAAATAACGCTAAGGTATAACTTTCTATAAAACCGGTAAAAAGCAGTAAAAAAAATACTAAGATGAAAGTTTTGAGTATCATTATCTTCATTTTTAATGTTATTCATTTCATCGTAAGCTTATATAATTTCAATCTTAATAAGAGTTGTGTGTAAGGCCAGTTTGCAAAAGGCTTGCAGGTTTGACAATCAGCTCTGGAGCTGGAAAGGGGGCCGACTCCAGCCCACCACTGACTGTATGAACACACAGATTTCTATCTGGAACATTTCCACAGAGGATACGTCAAGGAAGGGGCCAAGTAGATGCTAATCAGAATTATAGAAAACACCGTGTTTGGCTCTAGAAATATAAACAGACAGATTGTGCTTTCGCAGCAGCCTGACACAAGTTTTGGTTGGTTGCGATGCTCCCTAATTCCCCAAAGCAACTTGTCTGAGCAGGAGAGCTAGTTAGGAAGATAATTTCCCTTCTAGTGGGGAAAGGATTTGACTTCTGAGGCCTGATATTGGAAGGAAATTCACACCGTGGCAAATGCTCAAATGGCCTGCCTCAAAGCCCTTGCCGAGCGGGAATATTGTCTAACCAGCGAGTGCAATGTACTCATTGCTGCTCTTACGCATGCATCCCAATATTTTTTTTCCCTTTATTCAGTTTTTCCAGAATGAGGAGATTCGCTAAAATCATCTTCCTAACCAATACTGATTTGGTTGGTTTTTTTTTTTCCAAGTGGGGTTACATTCTTGGCTACATAAAAATGGAGAGGCTTATAAAAGAACCAAACCTAATAACATTATGTTTCCTCATTTGTAAAATGGAACAGGAAGGGGTGCTGAGCCACCGAGTTGCCGAGGATTGTTTTAGCTCTAAAAGCAGATGAATTTTTGTTCCATGTTTTCATGCAGTTAAACTGTAACTGATGGCAAGTGAGAAAGGAGAGCAGGAAGGGCAGGAGTGAGACCCCGGCACCTGGGGCATTCTCAGTGTCTGATAAATGCCAGATTTACTGCTAAAGTGAGATTGATAAATACTAACGAAATCACAGCCACGCTCAGGGCCCAACTCATTTATTTTTTCCACCCCTCAAAAGGAACACAAAACATGGAACTCAAGTCAGGCATGACCAGACCTGAAGAATTCGACTCTTCCATCCTGCTGCTAGCAAAACTCCTCGTGATTTGGGCAGACTGTCGGGGAGGCCTGGGGGGCTGCCGGGGCTGGAGTGGGGGTGGGAAGGGATGCTTAATCTGGCCGGGGCTTTGGGAAGGAAGGAGCCTTGCAGCCGGCCAGCTCACTGCAGTCTTTCATGAATAAACACTCTAATTGGGGACATCGCAGATAATGGGTCTGACTTCTTTCACTGGAGGGCCGGATCATGATTTGCTAATTGGATATTCCTGGGGTGGTGGAGGCGCCCTCACTGGCCCTGAGTGATTACTAGTTAATGGGGTTTTAGGTTTTAGAAGTTCCTATTCCAGACTGATAAAGGGAGCCAGGCTGAGGAAAAGGAGCCGGCGCCCTTCCCGGAACGGCATCAGGAAGGAAGCCCAGTGTCTGGGAAAGTGCAGGGTGGGCACCGGGGTGCAGGAGTCCATCAGGCTCAGCACTGACTTTCTGAGCTGGGTGTCCACCCCTGCCAGCCCACCAGTCCTCACCCCTTCCCTGTGGGAGTGTTCAATCTGGGAGATAAAGTGCCCTCCCGCACCAGACCTCCGTCACCACTGGACTTTGGGCTCATTACTTTGCACAGAACAAGTACCCAGGAAGCCAGACCCAAAGGACAAGATAAACCTCAGGGATGACTCATCAAGAGCAAAAAAAAAAAAAAAAAAAAAGCTGATTCAGGGTCTCCAGGCTGGGCGTGGAGGTTACAGTCATTGTTGGAAGACGATGCGTCCAATCCACCCCCTGCAGGGGGATGGTGGTACCCAAAAAGTGAACCACCAAGGAAGGCAACCTCTGAGCCCACAAGGAAGGCTGATGTTTCAGAGTTTCCTGCCCATCCTTTTGTGGGGGTCCAGGGTCACACTGCAGCCCTTGGCCTATCCTAGCAAACTGCCTGGGGGACACAGCAAAGAGGAACTGGGAAAAAGACAGGATAGGATTTAAAAAAAAAAAAAGGAAAGCAAGATTTCCTTCTATACCAAAACTCGAGAAAATTCTTTGCCCCCCCTTTCTCCTCAAAGTTCTCATAAACCAAAGGCTAGCTGCTCTGGCTGGAACCAAGAGTGTACTATGTCCCATAGAATATCCAGTTTCTCTTCCCACGAGAAAGCAAGACTTCTTTCTTGATGAAATTGACAAATAATTCAAGGTCTATGACTCTCTCCTCTGCTTAAGTGCACTCATGAGCTGGAGCCCTGCTTGGTTATTCCCCGGTCATTAGTCTTGTTCTTGTGGACAGGACTCTTTTCCTGGACCTCAACTACCAGTCTTGTCAAACTGTCATTTCACTCATGTGTAAAAGACTTGGGGGCCTTGAGTAAATTGCTCTTGGCAGCCAAGGAGGGCAAAGAAGATATTCTGGGTGAAACCTCGGATGCCACCAATTCCCAAACTGTGATCCACATGTGGACAGCTGAGAGCTGATGTTATACAACTAATCTGCATTTCAGAATACCTACCGTTTATTGGGCCCTATTTATATGCAGATGCCGGGCCACATACTTTACCCATAGTCCCTCATTTAACCTTGCCAAGAGCCTGAGGAGGTAAGTATGTAATTATCCCCATTTCACAGATGGGAATATTGATTGGCTTCTTCAACTGAATCCACACTCTGAAGAACAGACAGACCTGGCATTTGTTCCCAGGTTCATTCAACCCCAAAACCCTGGTTCTTCTCCACTGGAGTGTCATGATCACTCTCTTGAATTTCACCTGGTTCATTTCTTTCCTGAGGACAATTGGCGAGATGGGAGATGGCCTGGATTCACAATGCAGAAGAGCAAGGAATCTGATTTTATTTTCTTAGAAATGATAAGAATGGATTCCTAACAACGGGTACCTGTCTCATTGGTGGTCTTCAAGAACTGCACCCCCTTTTCTAGATGCAGTGATAACCAGTCACTTCCTGGAAAACGGAAATGACCATGTTTATCATCAAAGAAGTCTTGCTGATTGATGACCCTGGGCAAGTTGCTGAAACTCTCAAGGACTGATTTTCCCACCACATAAAATGACCTGTTGGCATGGATGTTGTCTAAGCTCCATCCTGGCTCCATATTGATGCATCAGGACTTCCGAATGTGTTACCAAAAGCAAGTGTGCTATCTCCCATGGGGTCCTGTGGTACTTTTGCCATAGCTCAGAGCACCAGTTATAGAGTGCCGGGGTTGGGGGCTGGAGGGGAATGGTTAAGGCTCATATTTACCAGTACCCATGTCTTTTTTCTTTCTCCTTACTCTCCCTCTCTTGGTGCTTATCTCTGTTTCCTTGATCTATCTGTCTCCTGGCATCCTTGGTAGAGCTCCATCTGGCTCATTTGTTATTCATGAATTAACATGTGTTTTGCATACATTTGCCTTTGAACAACTGTTCCAAACTACACCATGGTGTAGCAACAAGGGTCTCCATAATTGATCATGTACACCATCAGTCAAAAATGTTTGAACATGTCTCTCAATAGAAGGGTGTTAACTTATACATATGTACATCTAACAATACATATAAATACACATTTTACAATAATACAAAAATTAAAAGTTCAAACATATTTATTTACACCATACCCTATGGGTCATTTGGGTCCAAACTGCCTATTTTTAGAGATCCCCAGTATCTAGGATGGTGGAGAGGCTTAGATATTTTGGGCTTAGATGGCAGACATTTAAGAATGAACCCTTGTTACACAAGAGCATCTGTGACCCAAGAGTTTACAGACATGCAGTGAGACAGAAATGATGGAAGGCAGACCTAGATTCTTCAAGGAGGGCTAGACTTCCAGACATTTATGGAAGTTCTACTAATTTCCAACAGCAGTTTTGTTTTTGCTGTCACACCGTGGACTGAACCAAAGACACGTAAAGGCCAGATATGACCCATGTTCTGCCAGTTTGTCACCCTGTCCTATAATCTAGAGGTCATCTTTTGCACCTTGTTAAGGCCCAATTCCCTCAAGGAGATACTGCATTAATCTGGATTAGCTCTTTTAGCCAGAGTGTGAATGATTCTGACAAGCACAGATAATGGTGGAAAAGAGAGAAAACTATAATAAAGGTCAGAGAAACTAATAGGAGACACCCTAAAAGAACAAATTTCAGACTCTCAGGTACCCAAGGATCAGACCCTGGTCCACATGTGCCCTCCATCCCAGCACCTGCTACCCTAGAGTTCACTGGAGCTCCAGAAGCATCCACCCCTGAAATGATTTTCTTCCATCCCTTTGGGCAGCGTGGAGCTCTCTGAACTTGTTGAGTGCTCTGAACCTTGAAGGTCTCTATTTCCTCCAGAGCAACTTGGAGAAGAACAAGCACCCCCCTGGGTCCCCTTTCATAGCTCCCAGCTCCTGCCCTAGTCCCCTCCCTAGCACCGCGCTGCATGCAAAACATATGCTAATGGAAGAACACAAATAAGGCAGATAAAGCTGTAAGGAAGATCTCTAAAGACAAACTCAAGGAGACAGAGACAGGATCAGGGAGAGAGAGAGACAGAGACAAAGCAAGGAAGCAAGAGACCCAGCAAAGCACAGAAGAGAGGAGAGAACTTGCCTGGCTTGTTTGGTGAAGCAAACACATTAAAAAAGAGAAAAGATGGGCAGAGAAAGCATCCAACTCCTGAGCAAAACTACAAGTCAGGGTTCAGTCAGTACAGGTGTCACTCAAGTCAATGGATATATGAACTTGGACTCTGCCTTGAAATAGAACAATTCATAACACAAAGTCATTTCCTATATGCCCAGCTTGGTTGATACAGAAAATAGTATGTCATGTATTTAATTCGTACAATGTTCCTACGACCTGGGTCTGTTGTTATTGTTTTGAATTTATAAGTGAGGAAACTGAGGAACAAAGTTGGTGAAAGCAGCTGGATGTCACATGGCTGGCAGGCAGCAGGTCTAGGGTTGATGGGTCTCCGGGAGCCTGCCCGTCTATACAAGAAGAGTCTACACCAGCTGCAGAGAACCCACGTCACAAGAATCAGGGTTTCCATTCTCAGACAGAAACTCTCATTAACGTCATTACTTTATTTTTCCTGCTGACAGTATTTAGTGGACAGAGTGGTGCTGTGATACAGCCACGCAGCTGGGAAGCTGTGCCCCGGTCTCCTAGCCACACTGGGCTTCAACTTCTAGGGACGAAATAAGGTTGCTTCCTGCTCAAGTTACCACCGGTGTGTTGATTAAGCATTATAGTTTGCTAAGGACACGTTTAAAATGGGGTTAAAAAATTCACCTCAGCCCAGATAAAATAATACTTGAGGTCTGTTCGTTTGCGAGACTAATATTCCTTCCAGAAGCACGGAGATTCATCATACACGGTAAATATTTGTTTGGACAAATTTTAAATTGAGGATCATTTGATTGATAGATAATTGTTTCCAACGTCAGCCACATACTCTCAGCTGTCTCTGCCACATCACAAACTGACGTGTTGTTATCTTTTTCTGTTTTCTTTCTCCCTTTAAAAAACCATGAGCATTCTTTACTTACGATCAGCTCTGAAGTCGATTTTTTCACTAAAGAAAAAACATATAAGTCCATTTTTCTCTCTAAAGGATCCAAGGTGTTGGAAACCCCAGAGAGAAGAGCTTGGGGCTGGCCTCCATTGAGTTCGGAGGATGTGGAGAGCTGCACCCAGTCTGCTGAGCCAGGCTCTGGTCCACAGCCAGGTTCTGCAGGAACTTACGGTGCCCATTCATCCTCCCCACCCCTCCCAA
This sequence comes from Camelus bactrianus, assembly GCF_048773025.1. Lineage (NCBI taxonomy): Eukaryota > Metazoa > Chordata > Mammalia > Artiodactyla > Camelidae > Camelus > Camelus bactrianus. Next base: position 74,264,951 of record NC_133547.1, read on the forward strand.
ACCACCCCCCACATCAACCTGCTTTCCAGGTGAGACAATCAAGGCCCAAAGGGATGACTGCCCTGTGGTACCCAAGGGACTTTCCAGCCCCCAAAATGTATATATGCACACACACACACACACACACACACACCCACACACTGTCATAGTAAGAGTTAGAAGATGGAAAGATGGATATGGGTTAAAGTCAGGAAAGCTTCCTGGAGCTCGTCTTTTAAAAAATCAAGTTGATTTTAAATAAAGAAACAGAAGGACTAAGAGGAACAGTGGCTGGCTGAGAAGAGAAATATTCTGATTGCATTAAGCACACAGGTCTGATCCTCATTAGAGCAGCTTTCCAGTTCCTTTCAATTCCCTGGCCTCTAGGCCTCTGCTTATTTTCGCAGCATCTTGACAAATAATAGGTATAATATCTGTGGCTCGTGAACACAGGAATCTGTATTTTCCGTTACTCCTCACTGCTGGAAAATTGGTGGCCGGAGGGGGGAAGTAAAGCTAGATTTCTCTTAAAGACAATTTGTTCAAACACTTCTCTCATTTTTTTTTAATAAGAAGTTGAAAAATCTATTATTATAGAGTAATTGCTCATCAAATTTCTTTTTAAAAGTCAAAGCAATTTTCAAATGATAAAGAACTTCTCAAATGTGTCTAGATAATTAGGAGGGTGCAATTTATATAGTTCCTGTACCTCACGAGGCTGCAAGGCCTATCTCATATTTGCCTTTGGAGCCCAAGACTGCAACACCTGAGTTCACATGGAAAGTGTCACGTGACCCATGTTAAACACACAACAGTTCTGAGGTCAGAAACACATGAGCACAGAAATTATCTATCGCATTCTTAAAACATGGGCCCTTAGGGCCAACACAGATGACTTTCTTCCAGTTGAAGTTTCAAGGATGATAAAACTACATGACAGATAGATACATGGATGGATGGATGGATGGATAAATAGATGGGTAGAGAAATGGGCGATGACGTCAACTAACTCATTCCTTCTTGAGAGAATGAAACTGTTAAAGGGCCCTGCAGAGCTGGCATCTCCAGAACTCTTGCCATCAGCAGAACAGCCCCCTCTAACCTTCAGCGCATGACTGTTGTGACTTTTAGCTCTTTCTACAATCCTCTCAAAGCTGAAAACCAGAAACCAAAGAGAATTCTGAGGTTCCTTGCCACGATTTCAACCTATCAAACAGCATCCAAGTCATTCTGATTTTTACACATTGTAGATGCTATGTGTACATAGAAACCGGAGTATCTGTGGACTTTTCCTTAAAAACTGAAAGAAAAGGTTAGTTTTGGAATCTCTAGAGTGGTGAATTGATTCTCGGAAATATGGAGAATTAAATGAAATGTTTGAAGGATTCCTAACATTGATTGCACTTGTGTGTGTGTCCCTACACGTGGACAGTAACACACACACCCATTCACGGCACGTCAGTCTCCCTTTTTCTATTTAATTGACTTTAGATGCGAATGTCGCATCCTGGGACCTCCCAGACACTTGCAGGGCCCTTGGTCATCCAACAGCTGTTTCCTTGAGATACCGAGGCAGAGAAGACACCTAGAGCTGCTTGGAAAATGGTCTGGTTGGCTTTAAACATTGTCTGTCGTCTCTACAGTTGCCGGCTGTGATCTGCTGCCTTTCAACTTGGAATAAAATATATTACTTATGCAGTGAGTGTTTTTAATGTAACAAAGCAAAGGAATAAAAATGCCTTACAACAGTTTTATTAAAAACAAATTCCCACAGTAAATACATATACACTCTGTTTCTGGGAGCAAAATAGCCCAGGACATCCCTGCTAAGTGCTCTGGGAAGTGCTTATAAATTACTTGAAATAAAAACCATTGTTGCCTGGACATCACGGATGAAATGCTGCAGTTTGTAATAAATTAACACAGAACTTTACTTCCCCTCCTTGAACAAAGCAGCCATTTGTCTGAATAACCCACATTCAGCTGTGAGTTATATTTTCACAACTCCAACTGCATTCATTTGCAAATTATGCTGCAGTTTTAATGCTCAAGTTTTAAATACCTTAAGAACGAATAAATAAAGCAAAGTAGAGCAAACAGTTGGCTTGTAGTTTAAAAACTGCCCTAATTTCTGCTTTTCTTTTGGCTTTTCTCCTTTCAAAGTTTTTTTTTTTTTTCTTTAATGGCATAAAGTTTCTTTAAACCACATTAAAAAAATAAAAAATAAAATGTGTTTGGGGGTATTCACAACAGAGAGGTTTCCATAATTTCATTATCTCTGAAGGTATCTGGCTAGTTGTCATTTTACATTTTTAAGACTTTTCTTCTACTTCTATTTTAATTTTGTGACAGAATAATTTATAACTATCTTTGAGGTTTTGCCCATTGTGTGTAACTTTTGTCTGCAAGTCTTGGAATTGGTTAGATTTTTTTTTTCTCCCTCTCTCTCTCCCTCTACTAGACTTTGTCCAGAAAAAAAAAAAAAAAAAATCTCTAAAGAAAAGTCGTGTCACTTCCCTTGAATTATTTTGATTATAAAACAAAAACTCTGCAAGAAAACTCTTTTCAAACCTGTTCTGGTAAAACAAAATGAACCGCTTTCCAGGTTCTTGAAAGAAAAATTTGATAGAAGCATTTATAGATTCAATTTGAAGTCTGAAGGTTATTTTTTTGGCCCCCAAAAAAAACACCCGGTTTCCTTGTGCAGAGGCTTTGTCGGATTTCTTTGCATTGTTTTAAATAAGGTCCTGTGTAGCCACTTACATTGGATAAAAGTAATGTCACCATTTTCAGGAAGCGATTTGGGGAGGAAAAGTCTTCAGAATCATGTTATTTTCAGAAAAGTGGCCCATAAAATATTTTTATAAAGTAGGAGTTGAAATCATTTAAAAATCACTCTCTTTTATAAATCTGTTTGGAGAAAGCTCTTTTGATCCCCTCTTTCGGTCTGATCTTCATCTTTTATTTTGCTTAGAGGTAAACAACATTTGCCGCATTTAAACAAGGGCATTTGCCATTGTGGTTCTTAAATAGTTTTCCAGTCACCCTATGGCAATTCATCACATGGGATAAAGTAAGGATGCTTGCATCCAAGACTTTTATCACCTCCCAGAAAATGTTTGTTGTTTTTTGCTTTGGGTTTATTTTTTCCCCTCCCTCCCACCCCTACCCCCAGCCCAAGTGAGCTGCGGGGGATTGTTTTAGGACATTTCAAAGCCTTTTGTGAAGACGGAACCAGAGTCCTTCTGCGGAGGATAAGAAATGCTTGATTACATGCACTGCAAAATGGGAGATATTCCCAAATTCCCTTTTAATTAAGATGTCTAAATAGCCATGGCTTTAGAGAGAGAGATTTCCAAACAGTTTAGAAATTAAGGATGCTTTTGGAACTGCAACAGATACCCCGACCTCTCCCCGACCCTGGGGGGAGGCAGCTGTCACCTGGGGGAGGTAAAAGGACATTAGGAACCCCACAAGAGTCAGTTGGGGAGGGGTGTCCCAAACGGAGGCTGGGATACAGAAGTAATCACAGGACCACAGAGCTTTAATGACACCATGGGCTTCAGTTAAGAGAAAATCGCTTCTCAAGTTAGCCAGGTCATTTCTGCAAATGCACGCACCTTTGTCATTAAAAAAAGAATCACTCAGTGATTACTGGTTTGATGCTATTTGATTCTCTGACCATCCAAGCCTGATTAAGAGCATTTGCTTAGGCCCTAAAGACTTCATAGCTGGCCACCCATCTGGTGTTAGGCTTGAGTCCGTGAAAATCCCTCAGCTTAGCACTGAATATTCTTTTTAAAGACTTTAAGTAAAAGGGCTGACATTAGCATATGTTCCCCCCAAGTGTCCTGTTGAACTTTCTGCCGGGCATTACCCTACCACGGGCTTTCTGGATGTTGTCCAATGAGAGATTGGCTTGGAACTGTAAAATTAGCCATCTGCCTATTAAAAATGTAACCAGCTGCATCCGATGAAACACAGTGACTATTGAAATGAACTCATCCGGGAGAGAACTCGGGTCCCCTGCTTGGACATTTTTCCAATCTACTGCTGGACTGAGAGTCCACAAGCGAAGAGCCTCCGTCCTTGTTTGGGGAAAGTGACATGCCCCAAGAATGAAGGCTTTACGGGTTTGTTTTGGGGGCTCAAGTTCTGTCTGGCATGTCTCGGGTTGACTCGGACCTGAAGCGCAGAATCTCGATTTCTTTGTTACTTGTTTAAAGCATCTCCTTCTTACAGGGAAAAGCAAAAACAGAAAGTATAAAATAAACAAGCAAATCCCTAATATCTCTCCCTTACTTCAAGATGTTACGTTCAGAGATTCCGTCCCAAATCCTAGATATTTCTGATAAACCTTAATCCCCATGCCTAAAATACTCTAAGCAGCACATAATAACTTAACAGAGAGAGCCAGAGCCATAATTACTCCAGCAAGAGCTACCATTTCAGCAGATATTAGGCATTCTATATTTATTACAAGGTCTGTTTATTAAAAATGAGAACTTTGAATAGCATGCACTATTTTTTTCTGAAGCCTAATGGAGCATTAAAAAATAATTCATTAGCTAATTAACAAAACTGTGTTTATTTACAGTATATAAAATGTTTCTATCAGGAAAATAACACACCATAATACAGCGTTGTGTTGACAGCGAAACATCTGCAGCTTAATTTAATGCATTTACTAAATGACGAGAGGAAATCAAAGGATGTTTAAACAGCTACTTCTCTGCCTGTGATTTTTGTTTTTTCTCTCTTGAGGTCACAAGGCGTCAAGAAGCCCCTTGGGAAGCCAGAACTGCTTTCAAAGGTGTTCAGTACAATAATCTTTATACAATTATGAAAGTGTCAATGCGGAGAATGGTTTGGACTGGGTGCCAGTTAAAATGGATGGGTCCCTGCACATGTCCTCAATACAACCACTCTGCAGCCACAAAACACTGGTAGGGGTGAAGAACCATGTGAAACTGTCTTTTTTGTTTGTCAAAATCAGTCCAATACTAACTTCATTACATTCAACCTAATGTTTCCCATTTGGATTTAATCTCTCTCTCTCATTCTGCCTCTCTTTCTTATTTTGCCTTGGGCAGGATTTTGGCAAACACACATAATCAAACTCAAAGTGAGTATTGATTGATACATTTGCTCTATTACTCTGTATTAAAATATATTTTGCTAGGTTCATTTTCCCATTAAATCTCTCCTCTCCGCTGCCCCTGCCTGAGATCTCTCAGAAGGCAAAGAGTATCCTGCTTATTTGTAGGTCTGATTTCCTTCTTACCACCCCAATATGAAACCCCAAGAAAAAGAGACAGAAGTCATTACATTAACATACAATTCAGGTGGATGTGTGGGTTACAACCTCTCAGGAGGAAAATTATGGCATAAAAAAAAAAAAAGAATAACCCCAGAAACAATACCTGCAAAAGTGCTGTTTTGAGAACTTGTCCTCCATTCACCTGGACCTAAAAGCTCTGAGTGACTTCAAGAATTACAAAATAAACTAGGGGAAAAATTAGGATTCCCCATAACACGTAAGTAAAGTCTGAGTGTCTACCTTTGTTATAAGTATGTAACAATAATAATACAATGTTTATTTTCAACTCAGTAAAGTAGGAGCCATCTTTGCTGCCTTTTTACAGTAGAACCTTGGATTTACAATAGCCATAAGGAAATTTCCTAAAGCCATTTTGCCTGTTTCAGATGCGAACAAATTTTAAGATTTTTAAGCTACACAGAACAAATAGGATATATAAAGTTCTGGTTAAAATAAGATGATAAAAAAATTTAAATGTTAGTTCAGCAAACCACACTTACTGGCCAGAATTGTTTTATTGGTGTCTCTCTGGATTTATACACATGGAGCTCAGTCATTTATATTTGGTAACTCACAATCCTGTATCTGTTGTGCAGTTATCTGAGTGTGGCCATCTTGTGCTATTATGGGTTGAGCATGGACTTTGCTTTGATTCCCTGTAGGGGGCCTGGCTTAGGGAGCTATCCATGCAACTTCATTTTTCTCTCTCCACTAGCTCCATATCATTAGGTGTACTATTATAGTAGAATACCAAATATCTGCTGTCTTGCATTGGAGTTCTTCTTGATCAGGAACTAAGAAATTACTTAGCTAACGTGCTACCACATCTCCATCTGTAATCCTGGCAGACATTACTAGTGGATTACTGCAGTCATTCTCAGGAGCCCCAGGCACAGCCGCAGAAGGCCTCAACACACATATCACAAATCAATCAGAATTGCCTCAACAGTGAAACCTGTTAGCTAAAGCTATAGACCCATAGACATCAAATCAAAGACTCCACTATCAATTTGTCCCGTGGGGCCTCAATTAATCATGTGTTAATTCATCAGCTCCTTTGATTAAGTAGCTTTGTTTTTCTTCTCCATCTATAGGAGAAGGAGATACCTGAAAAAAAAAAAAAATAAAGGATACAACACAGAATTTTGGAGACCTATAACCTTCCAGGCTATTTCCAATGATCAGGTCACAATTAACCTCGTCTCTTACCCTATCTGCACTCACCCCTCCAGGCCTGGCACTGTGCAAAATGTTCAGACTAGCAACTTAAAACCAGATTTGTGTTTCTCAATTATAGCACCCTCCCAGTCAACTCAGACATGTCAGAAAGAGAAAAGAAAAAATATACTCAAAGATCTAAAAACTAAAACCAAAAGAATTCTCAGAAATCCTCTGATTTCTTTTGCATTTTGGACCATGGAGATAATGCTCTAATCAGAATTCAGTGAGTGCACATCCCTGCCTAAGGGCCTGCAGTAGCTCCCTATTACCCACAGAAGAGTTAGTCTAGGCAGCTTTCTGTAAAAAAGACAATATGCTTTGTTAATCTTTATCTCCTACAGACTCGTACTTCCACACGCTCTGTCAGCTCTACACCTGTATTATTTTCTCTGATGCCCTCACATGTGTATTCCCTGCCTGGTATATGCTGGGTTTTTCTGCCTGGTTAATTTCTAACTATCCCTCAAGCTCCAGATCAAATATCAGCCTCTGTCTGTGCCTGATCCACACAGACTGAGCCCACTGTTCTCTTCCCTAAATATACCTGTACTACTGAGTTGTGATGCAGAGTGGGGAGGAGCCCAGGCCCTGGAGCAAGGCTCTTGAGTTTGCAAGCCTGGCCATCCACTCGCTAGCTGTGAAGTCTGTCGGCAAGTCATCTAACCTCTTGTGCCTTGATTTTCCCATCTGTCCAATGGGGACAATAGCAACTAAGATTTAAGAATGTAAACACACCCAATGTACTTAGGATGGCAAATAGTGTCAGTGAATGTTAGCTATGATTTTCTATCACCATTTTCAAAGTTCAAGTCTGGGAAGCTCCCACTGAGTCCAGGGAACTTCTCTTAGTCATCCTGGGACCCCCAGTTCCTAGCTGGGGTCCTGACACAGCATAGGCACCCAGTCAAAGTTTGCCAAGTGACTGGCTGAATGAAGAGTAAGAGCATGGAAAGGGGTAAGAAAAAGAGAAAGACTAGGAGTGGGCAAAACCTAGAGACTACCTATATCCTATTAGGGCACATGGAATAAAAAGGCAGCTGAAAATCCAGCTTTTTCTATACACACCTTACATAGAGCCATTTGAAAGCACAGAATGATGATTCTGGTAGGGAAAAAAAAAAAAAAAAAAAACTCTCATGGGCTTATTTATTTCCTATCCCTACAGTGAGGCTAGGAGACTCACTGAGCCTAAATAGAGGGTCTTCTTTTTTTTTTTTTTAATCAATCTATACTTGGATTGCCAGAAATCCAAACCACTTCTCCTCTAGCCAGGGACGAGTTGGGGTGTGAGTGAGCCTCCAAAAGGATTGGGTCCAGTGCAGCAGGAAGAGCAGCCGCTGGTGGTGGTGCAGGTCCCCCACTGGAGCATGGGCTCTGGAGCAGGATGACTTGGGTTTGTATCCCAAACATGAAACTGACCAGCCGGGCAGCCCTGGGCAAGTCATTTTCCGTTTCTGTTCTCAGTTACCTTGTCTATAAAATAGAGATCACATGACCATGACCTCCCAGGATCGTGGTGAAGTGAAATGGGAAAATCCTCATAAATCCCCAAACACAGCCTCTGGCACAAAAGAGGTGCTTCCTTATCCTCAAATGAGGCTTCTCAAAGGTTGACTTCTTAGAGGCTGGACTGGGGAAGCCGGGCGAAAGGAACCCTCCAGATGAGAAGAGATAGGCTGGGACCTGGCAGAGTGAAATCAGCATTGAGTGGGAAGAAGAGAGCACGGCTTCTTCTCTTGCCTGTGTTTGGATTGGCTTTTAAAACGGCACAACCTCCGCTAACCTTAGTCACAACACTGCGCTGAAATGTTACTCCCAGGATTTGACACTTTCTTACTCTTCCCACTACTGTTTTCTCCTTTGTTGCTTTGAAAATATGAATTAATGGTGAATACTAACGAGCCCCGTGACAAGGCTCAACTCCACTAACGTTGGGAGCTGCAAGACGTATGCCACTTGCAACAAGGGAAAGCATAGAGTCTTTTTCCTGATTCCTGAAATTTCATGGCCCCAAATATTCTTTTTTTTCTCCTCCCTCACCTTCCATCCAACTCTCTTCTTTCAAAATTTGTAAAAGTATCTTCATGAAAGCCTCATGAATGAGACTTTGAACTTGTTCATAAGATTTTATGTGTCTCCCTGGAATAGACATGAAATTGCTTTTTTTTTTTTTTTTTAAAAAAAAAAGTACTGTTGCATTTATGAAAATCTTTCTGGATGTCTTTTTATTGTCCAGTGCTTTCTTTTGTTGTGTTTTATTGTCTCTGGTGCTATTTCACAGAGCCTGGGGATTTGGGAGGTAGCCATCCAGCAGGAACTTAAGTCATTGATATTGAACACTCGGTGACTTCCGAGCAGATGCCAATTTTCCCTCCTGCTCCAATAAAAAAAAAAGGGCAATATTTTTTCTGCCATTGGCATCAAAGACAATTTTTATGGCATGATCTGCTCTACTATCTCAACATGATGGTAAATAGTTCGGCATTAAAAGCTCAGGAGAAACCAAGAAAGACTCTAATATGGCGGATTTTAGAACTGAAGTCATAAAGTCTATGAAAATACAGACTAAGTATACAACTTTCTCAGTCAATGTCAAGGGCTTACTCTAAAATGTTCTGCACATTCAACTGGTATTATAGTTAGGAACAGCTTTAAGAAAGAAACAATAACTTGCTATCAGGGCTCCTTTCCACCCTAAATTCCTTTTCTTGGCTGCCCTCGGCAGACCAGAGCCTGGGACACCTACAACTGATAAACGTTAAGAGATGTGCAGGCAAGAGCCTGAGGGTCCACCAAAGCCGCCACAGCTCAGACTCTCACTACACCAGTGTTGGGAGGGCTCCCATTGAAACAGGGGCACTTCTTGCTAGGTGAGCTCTAGTTCTGAAGAGATGAATTCCAGTCCTCATCAGCATGTGACCTTAAGTCTATTGGCCCCAGGAATCAGTTAGCTGATCTGTAAAATGGGGATACTGTTAGGACATCCTTCCTAGGGTTGTCAAAAGGATTCAGTTAAACCACACCTCTAAAGGGCTTCGCACAGCATTGGGCTCAGGGTAAGAGCTCAATAGTGTTTGCTGATACACACAAACAGGTCAACTGGTAAAGGAGCCAGGCTGCCCAGTGGCTTCTGCTCCTTGTAGAGGAAAACATTCAATCCAAGATTTAGCAGGAGAATGCAACTTTCTTGCGCAGGAACCCCTGCAGGCAGGGCAATTTCAAACTAGAGTTAGAATTGTTTCCATTTCACTGAAATGGTGCTTAACAATACATCCTTGACTTTTCCCCTTTCAGGTGCAGAAATTTACCACCCTCACAAGTTTTCTAGTAGTTTCTTCATCAAGTCATATATAACCTCTAAGCATGTACATTTATTCAACAAGAAATTTACCCAGAACCTCCCAGTTCTGGGCAGTGATTATAGTGATGGTTGGGGAAGGGACCACCAGCAGTTAAGGAATTACTTTTTAACCTTGGAGAAACCCCTGGGGAAATGGGTGCCAATAAACACGCAAATCTACAACAGTGAAAGTGATAATTTGGTATAAAGATTAGGAGTGTAATCTCTGAGCCAGACCAGATTCAAATCCAGGCTCTACCACTAAATAGCCTTGTGACAGTAGGCACGTCTTTTAACCTCTTTGTGCCTCACTTTCCTCATTTGGTAAATGGGCATGAAAACTGTACCTATCTCATAACATTGAATGAATTAGTGTCTACACAGCATGAAGAATAATGCCTGGCACATACTAGTAGTATATAAACTCTACCTTAAAAAAATGATAAATGAAAGTTAAAATTGGGTGTGCTTACAATGGAACAACCCCTATGCTAAGGGTTTTATGCTGATTTCCTCATTTCACCTTCACCAGGAGATAATGTATTAACTGAGGTCAAGTTACTTGGCCTTGGTTGTGAAATGGGCTTAAGGAAATGCCTACCTATAAAACGGCTGGAAGGATTCAATGAGTTAACATACGTAGAGTTGTTAGGTAGTTAGATAAGTGGGGGCACTGGGCAGATAAGGTGGAAGAGAGGCAGGAGGGTCTGGAAGATGATGGTGTGCCCCCCTTCAGCATAAAGGGGCTTTACTGCCTCTAGATGAGTGTCAGCAAAACACCAGTTTGAACCCAACAGCCACAACTGCACTGTGGTGACAAGGACCCAACCAGACATGACCCAGTGCTCATTGTAATATAATGAGCATTGCGGTTTAGACTGCCCTCCATGGGTTTTGCTGTGGGCATCATGGGTAAGGACACGCGCAAAAGGGGCCAAGCGTGACTAAGCACTCCAGGGGTAAAACCCGTCAATCATGCAAGAGACCACCTCTAAGCAAGGTCATAAGAGAAGAGGGCAAATGAAGCCCACTGCTTTTCCTTCCTTGGGTCAGCCTGCTTCCTGTTCTTGGAGGTATCCTTTCCCTTTGCTAAATAAAACCTTCAAAATCTTTCACTACACCACACTTCGTCTCCCATCTGAATTCTTATCTTTCGGGGATGACAAGAACTGGGGTCTTTTCCCTTTCCCCTTTTGGGGTAACAGAGTGACAAGGGCTAGGCCCGTGCAAAGTAAGGGCTCAGCAAAAAGAGCCTAGCAAAATTAAGCAGCTTGTCTGGTTGCACAGAGCTAACCGATCAGCGTTGGATCAAGGTATAAATCCAAGCACACTCATCCCCTCTTAGCCCAGTGACTGACTCATACGGCAAATACCCTATAAAAGCACACCTCCACCAGTCCTGCTTGGGAGGATCTGGAATTGTCCGTGGAGCAGATGATCCTTCTCTCTCTCTGTCTTTCTCTCTCTCTCATTATAACAGTGGCAGGAGACATTCATTTACTTTAGTTGGACGTAGTAGTCATGACTCAAAATATACTAAAAAAAAAAAAAAAAGTTACAAACTCTTGCTGGTCAAGAGACAAGATCATGTATCACAGGCCAAGATGTAGTCACACATCACGTGATCCGAGAGGGCTGTAACTGACTTCGGTCGTGGCTGGTCTGACTCAGCCTGAAGCCAAGAGGAAAGCAAGTTGGTTAATTAAGACGGCAGGGATGTTTAGACTGTGTGCAACCGATACCCCGGCCACCGTCTCCATGTTTTCCTGGAGATAGAATGCTGCACACAAGTTGAGTATTACCTCCTAAAATCTTTCCAGATATTGTCAGGGAGAGACCTGAGCGGCAGGACTTAGCACTTCTGGAATTATCTTAGGGACAAGCTGAAAGAATGCTGACTGATGAGAAAGGCCAAGTTGTGATTCCCAAATGATGTTTCTATTTACACTTCAGTGATGACATTGAAATCCAAAGCTCCTGTGGGAAGAGAACAAGCCTTGTGTCCCTTCATGGCCTCCGTAAAACTTGGCTTAGTGGCACTGACACGGATAATGCCCAGAAAGGACCGATGATCCCAGGGATAAAACAGAGTGTGATTTAGCCATATCTTTGATAGAGTACCAGAGATTCTCTTGGCTCTTCGGTGAAAGATCACAAGACAAAACATACATATGAAGTACAAACAGTTTTCTTTACTAATGACTCAGAAGTTGGGCAGAACATTTTGGGCACACACTGCCTGAGGGTGTTGGGAACTCTAAATAAAAGACAGTTCACTCTCCTGCTAATTCTTCTTTCAGCTTCAGAAACCAACCGGTTGGCACAGGACACTAAAACATATCTATTCCCAGCTAGAGCTCATTTCTGGAATCCTCTGTAAGTACAGTTCCTAAAGCAAGTCAATCTTCACAAGCAGGTTTGGTGTGAACTTCCTCTACAAATTCCTCCATGAAATGAAGATTTTTATTTCTGTAAGTGAGGGAAAGAGCGTAATAACCATTCTTCCTTGGATATTCACAATGCACCTTATTATGTTAAAGGAGCCACAATTCAAAAAAACAAAAAACAAGAAATGTATTCAACTGTGTTCAATGCAATGCTTCCTAAACATGTTTCTCCACAGAACTTTAAAGCATATTTGTATATTAAACATATATTTTAATATACCTCCCTGTCTTATCTATGACTATATCCAGTAGAAAGCTAGAGATCTATCCTGAAGACGTGGCTTCTGATGAAAGCACAGGTAACAAGCAGCTGGCCTTGGCTGGATTGTGTTGGTTGTGTTGCAGTCTGGGTCAGAGGTGAGTGAGATCCTGCTCTTCAAGTTGCTGCTCACAGGATTTGATGTCCGTTGGGAGGCTTTGACTGAGGAGCAGATCACATCTAGAGTCGAAAGGAGAAACTCAGAGAGCAGGAATCAATGAAACTGGAAACACAGTGATCATGGAGAAAAATGGCAAGCCTTTTGACTTGTGACCCCTGCCAGCTCCACAGCCCCACCCACACTTGTCTTCCCCAAAGGGCTAATGTTGAGCCCTGAAGTAGAGATGGTTAAAACTGAGCAACCTTGTGAGGTCCAGTCACTGACGGGGGCTGACCCAGAGACCAGGTGATAGCACAGTGCTGAGGGCAGGAATCCCAGGGGAGCAGTATCCTCAAAGGGCAGCTGTGGCTGAGGTTGGACCAGGGAGTCAGAGAAGCCCAGGTGTGGACTCACTCTAGAACACATGGTTGACACCACCCGCCCTGAGACCCTCCAAAAGAATTGGGGAGGTGCTGAGACATGATGAATAACCAAATGATAACCAGTTGTCACAGTTATGCATGCAGAGCAGGCCGATCTTGAGGACATTTTCGTTTTACTTGCAATCCTTAAAGACCTATTGGATTTTTATAAGACATTTTGATTTCATATGGAAAATCTCCCAGTTCATTCTTTCTTTACACTTAAGTAAGACTCAAATCAGTCCAGACAATTTGGAGTTACTCTGTCTGTAAATACATAGTTTGTACAACTCACTCAAAGTCACTCTACACACTCTCTTTTGAAACTCTTCTTAACTCTATCACAATTGCCCATGAATAGCCACCTTCTCCCATCGTCTAAATGAGTGTTGTGTTGTGGGGTGTCAGGTTCATGGTTGCTGCTGTGCTGGTGGGACAGGGAAGGATAGGCCTTAAGAGACACCTAAAATACAAAAAAAAAAAAAAATGCAAATAAACAAGATCAAAAAAGTCCTGGTGTGATGCTGTGGGAGGGATCTGTGTTCTTGCAAGAAATATTTAACCTGAAAATAACTGTGGGGCACTGACCAAACAAATCCAGAACATGCGGTGTTCAGTAGGACACTGTCCGGGGCTTTCAGAAGAACATGGCGCAATGAAGAGCTGAGCAATGGAACTTGTCTGCACTGAGGGAGAGAAAAACATGTAAGAGTCAAGGGAATGCAGGGAATTTGATTAAATCCTGGATTTAAAAAAATTGTCCTTTAGGAAACTTAAAAGAACATTTTTTTACAGGAGAATTTAGAAAACCTGAGTATGGACTGTTATTGGATAATACTATTGAATTCATGATTTTCTTAAATATGATCATGGTGTTCTGATCTCTTGTCCTTGGGGACCAGATCAAGTATTTAGTTGAGGGGAGGAGTATGGTGATGTCTGCAACCTGCTTTGGATGGGGGGCGTGTGTGGGGGCAGAGAGAGAAAAAAGGAGTGAGTACAGAAAGATGGTAACAGTGGTGAATCTAGATAAAAATATATGGTCATTCATTTGACTTATTTTCGACTTTCCTGTGGGTCTGAAAACTTCTGAATTAAAAAATGCTTTTTGAAAGGAAAGAGTTTACCAAAAGAACAGAGAAAAAATGAGGAAAAAATCCTTATGCAAAAGAGTATAATTTTCTTTAGCCCAAGTTTTCTGGTACGATTTTCTCCCCTTCTTTACACTGTGGTTCAAGAAGATATCTTATATTCTTTCTGAGAAATAAGAAAAGGGTCTAGAGGAGTGTGATGGCTTCTGCTCTCGTCTTTGACAAATGCTTCTCTTTTCTCAAATAGCTCAGTGACGCCGAAGACCTTCCCCTTCACCCTCTGAAGAGCACTGCCATCCTCAGACTGAGCTTTTCTGGGACCAAGAGGTTGACCTCACACATCATGAGGAGCTGAGATGCTCCTGAGTGAGGTCCAGGCGTGGATATCAGATTCAGCATTTCAACACCAGAGTAAGTTGCTGAGCCAGTATCTGGATGCCTCAAGTGAAGAATTCAGGTAAAAAGGGTTCAATGCTGACTCCCATGAGAAAACCCCATTGTTACTGTAACACTGGGAAAATGTTCCCCAAACGCCCTCTTGGGTTTTTCCATCAGAAGGTGGGATCTCTATGCCACACTTGAGAAAGCCTGGGGCAGATGTTTCAGAGGAGTAAGACCAGGTTGGGTTAGACTCAAGGTCACCAAAGGGAAGGTACAGGGAAACAGAGATGTTGAAAATAGCTTTGGGGAGCATGTGAGCACTGTTTCCAAGCATCCACAATTCAAAAGTATAGAATATGAGCTTGAATTCTCTGTGGTCCCAATACTTGGCTGTCAGAGGCAGGTCAATTTTGACTGAAAAACTAGAATGAAGGGGAGGGTATAGCTCAGTGGTAGAGCACATGTCTAGCATGCACGAGGTCCTGGGTTCAATCCCCAGTACCTCCATTAAAAAAAAAATAAATAAGTAAATAAATAAGTAAACCTAATTACCTCCCCTCTTCAAAAAATAAATAAAATAAAACTAATTAAAAAAAAAAAAGAACAAGGATGAGTATTTTCAAAGGGAAGTGGTCAAAGATGGGATGGTGTGCTTCCTCCGTAAGTGGTAACTGCCCCATTAAAGAAAATATAAAGCTGAAGGCTGCACGACCATTGGATGAAGCATTATTTTAGAAATAACTGAAGCATCAGGAAAAGGAGTAACTGGAAAAGCTCTAAGATTTCCCTCTTTATTTTTTCCCCGTGACCGAGTGGTCTCCTTGAAATAGGACCAAGGGCAATAATACTGGTCCCTGTGTCCTGGCTATTTGGAATAGCCTGGAACAGCCTCTTGAAGCCTGTCATGTGGCACAGCAGGGTGGAAAGAGGAGGCTAAGGGGCTTTTTGGGGAGCCTTCCAACCCTCAGTGTTGGTCTTCGTGCCTCACCCACCGCCCCCAATCCTGATCACCAGGTCCCCTCAACAGCCCACTGAAAAGAATTTAGAGGCTCTCAAGCTCCTAGCAGGAACACCTTGGAGCCCTGTTGTTGGAAATAGCTCCCAACCTGCATCTCAGGCAGGTATTTTTAGGTTCTGTCTTGAAGACACAGAAACTTTCATACATTTCAGCTTCTTTGTCTGGAGTCACTGCAGCCCCAGACATGTCATTGAAATGGGGTATAATTGTGGTCTCCTCCACCCACCAATCTGAGCAAGTCGGAAAGAGCTTCCTGCTGTGCAGCAGAGAGCATGGAGAGCCTTTCCTGGCAAGGGAAAGTCAAAATGGATTTTTTAAAATAATAATATGTTGATCAAGAAGAAGAAAAAAAAAAGTCGACTGAGGAGAGGGGGCTCTGCATTGGGGCTGATCTGGAGAGGAAGGTTACTTATTGTTTTGAAACCTGGCCTCAGTTCTCTTTTGCAGGCTGCAGAATTCAAGCTTGGAGGAGCTAATGTCTCACATTTGAGGTTGAGAAATAAAGAATGCTTGGAATCATCTGAGTTAGATCAATGGCTGTGATTAATATGAGGCTCTCTGAGGAATAATTATAAGTGTCAGTCACTGGGCAGAGCCTGACACTAAAAGGAGAAATAGGAGAGAAACCAAAATGATGCAGGGCAGATACGTGGAACTGACAACAGCATTCTAATGGTCCTCGGTAGGAGCTGGGAGAAGGGATGTTTGAGCCCCCAGGGGGCTCTGGCCACCATCTCACCATGGAGCAGATCAACAAAGGTGACCCAGGGTTGTGTTTTCTGGGGGCTCAGGGAACAGGTCTCCAGGGCTGACGTCCTAACTGTAGGGAAAGTGATGCTATAGGTCTGAAGGGACATGAGGCGGCTATAGCTAACTAAATCACCCACAATGACATTACAGGCATCCTCATGGTCTTAGTGGGTCTTGCAATCAGACAGCAAAGAGAAGTTGACTGTGGTGAAGGGTGTGTGTGGGGCTGGTTTAGATAGATGGTGGGCCTTTTCCTTAGGACAAAAATAAGAAAGAATTTGCCTACAAGATCCAGAAAGGAGATCACCGATCATCAACTTTCCAAGCTTAACTCAATTGAAAGCAATCAGCCTACTCCAAGAACGGGATTTAAGGAGGCTCTAAGAGTAAGCCAACTATCCTGTGTAGTTTCCCTCAGGAGATCAGAAGCCAAAGTCTGGTTTACATGGACAAGAGACCAGACCGGCTGTGTCACTGGCAAAGCCCGGGGCAAAATGAAAATGTAGAACCCCCTTGTTTAAAAATGATTAAGAATTTTAAGACAGAAACAGCAGGGCATTCAACCAAATGCAGGGCCCTTCTGAGAGCAGGACCCTGTTCAACTACACAGGCTACCTGCCCACGAAGCCCACCCTAAAGAGGGAGAAATCCCTACCTGATGGTCCCCGAGATCAGGAGCATTAGGAGATGGGGTGGCTACTTCCAACCACAAAGAGATTCTTGAGATGTTCCTGGAATAACTGGGAAGGAACAGTCAAAATGGACTTTTCAGTAACAATATGCTGATCACGAAGAGAAAAAATGTTTGTGGAGGGAAGGGCTCTGAATTTGGTCCTATGAGCCCAATGATTATGCTTTTCAAAGTCTACATTACCTTCCAAGACTCAGTATTTAACATGCAAGGCAATTAATCCAGAAATCACCTGATCCCAGTCAAGCTTTGTATTTCTCACACACACATATACCCCTAATAGTTGCCAACATTTACTGACCTAGTAGTAAGTAACTATTTCATAGGTTTGGTACTAAAAGCTTTTATTTGATCTTTATAACAACCCTGTAAAGAGGAAGTATTCGTATCCCTATTTTAAAAGATGGGGGCGCTGAGCCTTCAAGGGGTTAGATATTGGCTCAAAGATCTACCGCTGCTGAGTGAGCAGAGGCTGAATTGTGAGTTCTGACCCAGATTCTTAACCACTGAGCCACACTCTCTCCTTCTGGAAGTGCTGTCTCACTTTCTCTGTATGACCACTCTACCAAGCCCCCTGCCCCACTTGACCATCAAGGGGAGAGAGCCTCTCTGAAAGTCACTTGGAAAATTAGTGGGCGAGTCAGAATCCAAACTTGGTCCCTAGTCGTGGCTCCATCTTTGGGCAAAGAGAACACAAAAAGACGTGACCCCCCAAATACTCTTTGTTTTTTTAAACAGTTTCAGTACGGTATAATTGACTTATAACAAATTGCACATATTTAAAGTATTCAGTCGGATAAGTTTTGACACACATATACACCCTTGAAACCTTTGCCACTATCAAGATAATGAACATATCCATCACTCCCCCAAATTTCTACTTGTCCCTTTGTCCACCTCTGACCTCTCCTGCTCCATCCCAATGCAATCACAAACCTGTTTTTAAATATATATTTTTTCCAGCTTTATTGATATATTATTGATATATAACATATGTAAGTTTAAGGTGTATAACACAATGATTTAATACACATATATATCAAGAAGCGGTTACCACAGACACTCCTGAGTGTTCACACAGCCACGCTGTCTAAGGACCCAGAGCTGGCATGTCACATGACCTACCCCCTTGGCAGGGCAGGAGCGGAGCCAGGCAGACCAAGAGCAACAAATTGCAAAGCCTAAGGGAAAGACCACCACACAAATATCTGTAAAATCTTTAAGATTCAAAGTGGGTTTTGCAATAGCCAGAATTTTAAAAAACAAAACAAAAAAAACCCAAAACCCCTGGCCCAGCAGGCTGTAAAAGTTCAGAGCTGAGCAAAGAAGTTGTTTTATGCTAACCTTTCATAAAAAGCAGAAAAGCAGAGAGGGAAGGCTAATTAAGGTCTAAGCTGCTGAGGAAATCTTTGCTTCTTGTTGAAAGGAAATTATGCCGGGTTGGAAGCAAAAGTTGCACAGAGCAGGGGAAACAAACTTGTGCAGCCTGTTTTTACATCTTCACGCTTTCTATGTTAGTTGGAAAGATCTGGACATAAAGGGTATAAGGAAAAAAGTCTGTGATCTCCCCACTCCTAGGATTCACAAGCAGATCTCTTTCACAAAAAGAACTGGTTTGGTTTTTTTTTTTTTCCAGCTTTATGGAGGTGTAATTGATAAATAAAATTGTAAGATATTTAAAGTGTAGAACGTGATGATTTGATATACCTATACCTTGTGAAAGGACTTCCATCGAGTTAATTAATACATCCGTCACCTCGAATATGGTACCTTTTTTGTTTGTTTGTTTGTTTATTTTGGTGAGAACATTTAAGTTCTGCTCACTTAGCAAATTTTAATTACCCAGTAGTGTTATCAACTATAGTCATCAGGTCATACATTAGATCCTCAGACTTGATTCATCTTATAACTGAAAACTTATACCCTTTTACCAACGTCTCCCTATTTCCCCAGCCCCCTACCTTCAGCAATCCCTTTTTTATCCACTGTTTCTAAGAGTTCTACATTTTTTTTTTTTTTTTTTAGATTTGAAAGGAACTGTTGTGTCAATCATCAGTAAGAACCAAGCAGAAGCCAACTCAGTATTAATATAGGAGCTGGAAGGAAGCTTGCAGGGGCAAATCCGAAATAAGAGGCAGGTGCGCTTGTGAGCCCAAGGTTCCGGCACCTCCCAGGTGAGTGAGGTCTGTCCAACTGTCTTGCTGGAACTTCGTCTGTTTTGCCTATTTCTGTCAAAAAGCGTCTCCAAAGCAGAAATGATTGTTTTATGCATCTTCATACGTTGTCGTGCTTTACCTGATCCATGGAAGGCTCTGTCGGATGAACTGGCGACAGCTGGGTGCATGGGAGACAGTGATTACTTGGGATCCAAGTAACTTTCTATTTCTTCAAGTCTTGCTCTCTACGTGTTAGATGTCCTCTTAAGGGCTGAAAGAGCTGTCTGAGACCGACTCTTATGCTCACTTTAATGAAGCATTACAGGTCTGTGAATAAGAAGAAAGAAACATTCCCTGCATTGTCTGTTTTGCCTGCATCTCCCAATTATCCATACCTGGAGAAAAAGACCATATTGATGAACTAACTAGTGATCTACACGTGGCCATTTAGAGGCAGTAACCGCTCTTTGCTGTGTGTGCCTTAAACAATCCTCAAAAAAGAAGTACAGTGAATAAGAGCAAATGCCGCCACCACCTTTAATTTTAGGCTCCAGGATATTCAAAAGACGTTGAGTCAAAATCGTGCCCTAACATTTAATGTCAGAGGCCCCACTCTATGGTTGTGTTTATTCCTGTTCTCAATAAAACTACTGGCTTCCTTTAAGCCACACATTTTTATTAAGCATCCATTGTGTGAGGTGATAGTTCTCGGCTCCCACGCTGGTTGGTCTGCCCTGTCAAAGGTGAGTTTCTCGGGGCTCAAGCTCAACAGTTCCAGGTGACTTCTGTGCTTTGGGCTGGTGTTGACTTGCTGAACATGCTCAGAGAGGAAAACAACCAGGAGAATCAGGAGCTGGATCCACATACGTGCCTCGTTTCACCTCGTCACACACAAATGACTGTTGGGCCCTTCCAATCTTTATTTTTTCATTCAAGTTGGGGAGGATAGCGACCAAAGAGAAAGAAAATGGGGACCGTGAAGAGAGGGCAGCCCAGCGTGCACCCCTAAATGTCAGGTTGTACAGGAGAGTTATAATTAAAGTCCAAGATGACAGATAACTATAAAATCAGATTGGTTCCTTTCCACATGGAAGGAAAACATAATGTTGTCGTCCAACCCAAGCCTTTTTTTTTTTTTTTTTGTAAATTAAAATTACAGTTTTATCTGGAGCTGTTTTCAAAGGTCCATTAATTAAAAATTGGAAGCCATGCCAATGCAAGAAATACTATAAAAGGTGTTAGATTTAATGATCACCAAGGATGATAATTAAAAGATGATGTTATCTGAATATCAAATGCTCTCAATCCATGTTTGTTTTTTATTGAAAATAAACAAATTCAAGAGCAAAAGAAAAAATAGAAAAGATATGTGCAAAATGTAATGATAATGGTTGACTTCTAAACAGCCAAGGAAATTATAGTCCTCATGTGTGGGAAAAGAACAAACACCTCTTAATTGCATTTCATTATAACGTACCTTTCTCTGCTCAGTTGTATATATTAATTATAAAAGTCGTATTGCAGAGCAGAGAGAGACTCTACAATAGTTTTTTTTTCTCCCCCTTCTTCCCTTAATTCTGTCTGAAGCAGGATGGAAGAACAATATCGTCTGTCATCTGCAGAAAGAGATTTCAAAGACAAAATCATAAAAAGAACGAAAGGCTATTATATAAAAAAGAAAAAAAAAGCTTTGATTTCACAGATTTTTCCACTTATTCATGTTTAAGCTTAATCTGTTCTTTTAGAAAAGTATTTTCTCATATTGTTTTGTATGTGTATGTTCGTGTAACATCACCTTCTGATAACTGTATCACATGGCACACGCCTTACATAGACCACTGTTCGTGGAAGCGGGGTGGGAAGTCAGCATTGTTATGGAAAGACGCCACGCAGGACTTGAAGAATTTTCTCAGTCTTGGCAGAATCAGAAAGTGATGGGTTGGATTTGAGGCCAGTGCTTCAAGAAGGATGGCCAGCTACTGTCCTGCTCTACAAAGGGCAATGAAGAGGTAGGGACCTCGTTCTACAACAAGAAAGATGCAAGGGAACTCACTACAAGGGCTTTCAGACTGCCAGCGTTTTGAGACGGTGGAGAAGAGAAGCCAAAATGGCACCCAGAATTCTGCTTAAACTGGTGAGCTCCATTCGTCTAGCAAGGGTTAAGGGTATGATTCTAGAGTGAGCTCAGGATCTTAGCCTGTGCTTTTAGGAAATACATGTGTCTAACTGAAGCTTTCTGAGCAGAGATCCATAACTTACCAGATTCTTGGCTGAATCTGTAGTCCAGAAAGGTTTAAGAACTGCTGCTCAAGGCCATTGGTACTCAATTGTGGTCCATGGACCAGCAGCACTGGTGTCACCTGGGAGCATCTTGGAAATGTAGAATCATGGGTCTCGCCTCAGACCTGCAGAATCAGAATCGGCATTTAGGCAAGATCTCTGGGTGATCCACATGCCCCTGAAAGTGTGAGATGTGTTGATTTAGATGACCCGAAAATGACAGTTCAAGCCTATCTATGGTGCTGGAGAGTCACAGCTGTGTTTTTCCATCCTCGGTTGTGGATCACACAGGCTCACATTCAATCCTGTGCTCTGTCATTCACTGTGTGATCTTAACCCCCAAGGAGATGGCAACAATACCTTCTTCATCTGGGTGTCATGATAATTAAATGAGATAACATGCATATAGCATTTAACAGAGAGCCCGAAGCATAGAAATCACTTAATAACAATGACTATTTCCTGGATTTTGTCAGATTCTAAAAATTATCTATGACATCCAAAAATGTCATCTACACACTAAAGCAGTGCTTCTCAAGCAGGGGCAATTTTGCACCCCCAGGGACATTCAGTCTGGGCACATTTTTGTTGTCATGATGAGCGGGAGGAATGGTGTGACTGGCATCCAGTGGATAGAGACCAGGGATGCTGCTACAGTAGACAGGATAGCTTCTCGCAAAAAGGGTTACCTGGACCAAAAATCTCAATAGTACTGAGATTGAAAAACTCTGGTCTAAAAGTAAGGGCATGAAAAACTGGCTTGGTCAGGTCTCAAGCCAGCCTTAGGGTTCTGTGAGTACCTGAGAGGTTACTTGTCATTTAAACTAAAAAGTGAAAGAGGATTGCCACCTTCAAATACGCCAAAAATGTGAGTGAGGCTTCTACAGGGATTTCCACCCTGCGAGGAAGTTGAGCAGTAACTGGATCAACCTATCAAAATCAGCTCCCCCCTCACCCCCTCCTGTCACCCACATCACAGCACCCTGTGTTTCCTCTTTGGTGTACCCTTCCTGCTCCATAATTATTGCTCACTTATTACGTGCTTGATTCTGCTCTGCCTTCATTGGAGATCTTGATAGGAGATCTTTCATCTGCCTGTGTCCCTCATGCTACCTGGCACGAATGGGAGCTTCTGAAATATTTGTGCAATGAATATATTTATTCCAGGCCTTCCTCACAGATAACGGTGAGACACACTTGGCAGTTTAATATACCTGCTCTCCTGGTCCCTCTGTCTCTTTTTAAAGACTTGAGACAAAAATAGACTAAAACCTTGCTTTTGGGGTTATTTTGGAATATTGTAAAGATTCCCAGAAAGGAAATGAGTTTAAAAAGAAGAAAATACACAGATGTACTCCCACCATCAGCAACATAACAGCACTGTAAAGGCAGCAGGCTAAAATACTTTTATTGTTTAAGAAAAAGACTCTGGTGTCAGGCAGAACTGGGTGCAAATGAGCATCACCATTTACTAGCCATGTGACTTCAACAAGTTACCCAGCTGCTTGAAGTCTTAGTGCTCGTAACTTTAAAATGGGAGTAATCATTAGACTGAAGGTATTCTACAGATGAAAGGAGACCAATCATTCAACAAGTATCAACTGTGGGTTGACTCTGCAGAGCACCGTGCTAGGCGCTAATGTATGTACAGTTGGCTCTCTGTGTCTGTAGGTTCTGCATCCATGAATTCAACCAATCTCGGATAAAAATATTCCAAAAAATTCCAGAAAGTTCCAAAAAGCACAACTTGAATTTGTCACTCTCGTGGCAACTCTTTACATAGCCCTTACCTTGTACTTACAACTATTTACATAGTAGTTACATTGTATTAGGTATTATAAGTAATCTAGAGATGACTTAAAGTATATTGGAAGATGTACCTAGGATTTATGCAAATAATACACCATTGTATGCAAAGGACTTGAGCATCTGTGGATTTTGGTGGGTCCTGGACCAAATCTCCCTTGGATATCAAGAGATGACTGTAAACTACTTGGCACCAGGCACAGTTAATACATGTTCTATAAACCCTCTCACAGACATGCTGGGGCCATCGAGTGCCCGGCAGGGGATTCCTGCCTCTTGAAGCTTATCCACACCCCTTGGGGAAGAGCAATGGTGACCTGAAGATCATGCCATCTTAGTGCCCAATGATGTTTGTCTTAGTGAAAAGAACCAAACAGTGGTTTAAAATAGTTCATCAGCAAATTAAAGTATCCTGTGACAACTCTTTAAAATTAAATGGGAAGGACATAGCAAAGTAGTCTGGGAAAGTAAATGACGACTTTAGGAAACCAAAGAGAAGAGTTTGTGAAAGATCGTTATCACTGTGTCCACTACAACATCTGAAAAGTAGACCCGACCTCAGTATGCAAGGAAATGGGCAATCATTTGGGAAACTGGGAAAGTCAATGGGTTGGAATTCTTTCTTCACATTAAAAAATCGAAATTACATAAATCTGTGGGAGATATACCCAAAAAGTTTATGTGCATAATGCCTACATGAAAACCTAGCTCTTTAGTCAAGTTCTCCATGATAAAATGCAAGAAATGAATAAAATTATATTAGAGGGGTTATGTCTTTGCTGTTCATGTTTTTACCTAAAATGTTCTTTAATGCTGCTAAATCTTCTTCCTAGTTAAAAAGTATCTGTAATAATAATTAAATGCTTTAGTGCTAGATTAATGACTAAGAATTTTCCTATTTTGGAAAAAAATAGTCCAAGAAAGGTCCCAGAAGGGGGGAAATGAATAAAAACACATTGGAAAAATTAAATATGGCCAGTGGGTAGCAAATTGTGATTACCTAGTGCCTAGCAGTTTGAAACAGAATGTTATGCAGATGGTCATTTGCATGCTTAACTGTAGTGAAAAGAAGCAGGTCCTTTATCTAGAAGGGGAAAAAGGGGAAAAAATTATACTTTGAAAGTAAGGATTCACTGGGTATGTTTTTATCAGTCTTCAAACTTGAGTCATCTTAATGTAATCAGATCCTGGACCGAGGCTCCTCCTCCAAAGAACAAATCAAAATGTTCAGATGCTCACGTGTTAGGGTCAGAAAGATTTGTCTCCAAATCCCTTTGCTGTTTGGCTTTGAGCAAGAGGCTTGACTTGTCTGAACTTCCTTTCCTTCACCTATAAAATGAAAATAGTATTTTATTTTTAAGGATTAAAATGTTTTAAGGACTCGATTCAATTCAATTCAGTTCAATTTTCAGTATGTGCACAACACCGAACACTGGTAAGTGTTCAATAAGTATCTGTTAATTATGGGGTTAATATTACTATTCTAACAGATGGTTCTCACTCTGTTTCATTCCTATCTGTGAGCCAGGTAGTGTTTGGATGTGTTTGGGATGTTTGGACTAAGAGCTCTTTTTTAACTTTATCTTCCATGCCAAAGAAAAAAAAAGAAAGAAAGAAAGAAAGAAAGAAAACTCTCAACCTCTGAATTTCTTCCCATTGCTAATTGCTTCTCCCCATGCTGTGACAAGCATATCTTTCCTGTTTGGTAGTTGATGAATCAATCAAAAGATGCTTTTGTAATGCAGTGATTTGGGGGTTGCTGAAGTGCCTGATGGAATGTGTGAAGCTAACAGCCCCCCCTGGGGATAAGGATGGGATTTCATGCATTTAACACAGGATGTTCCCAGGGGGTGCCAAACAGTCTCCCCAACCCCAGCCTACCCAGGATAACCATCTAACAAGCTGGGTAGATGCCTACCCAGCCCTAGTTCCAGTTTCTATGGTAACAGGGCCAACATCTCAACAATCCTGTTGTGATATCCACAGTGTTGCTCTCAATTCCCAGTATGTACTTTTCCCTGGTCCCTCTCCTTCTGCCAGTCATTCTTGTCCAAAACATGTCCTTAACCCGTGCCACCAAAGCCCTCTCTTCTAAAGGGCAGATCTAATTTTCTGATCAGTATATTCCAGGTAAAGACTCAATATCCAATAACAGTTTATTGAGCAACTTCTCTTTAGAAGACATTAAGATTTCAAAGTGGGATTCCAAAAACTAATCTGCAATTCAAGTTGATCACTGAGTGCTTACTGGGTACCAAGCACAGTTCCAGGGGCCAGGCAGGGTGAAGAGCCAGGAGTAGAAATATTAGCAAGCACCATTCAGACTTCAAGGAACTCAAAACTGAGTTTGGGAAAATGACCATATTTACATCTCAGAAAGAATGCAGGAAAAATTAATAAGGGCTGGCAAGTATAATTAAAGCTGGAGCCTTCACCAAGGAGGAGGCATTCTGATTATCGGGGCAGGTGAGGAAGGAAAGTCAAGTCAGGACAAACACCATGGAGAAACATTTTGAGCTGGGCATCACAGAATGTGAAGTTTCCATGGGCAAAAAAAAGAAGAATGAAGAAATGCTACTCAGAGCTAAGGAAATGCCATGATCAGGGGCACAGAGTCCCAAAGGTGCACTGAGCATGAGGGATGGGAAGGAAATAGCCAAGGATGGCAAAGACACTGATTCTACTGGAAGAAGGAGATGGGGAATAACGTTATGTGTTAATAGTATCAGTCTTTATGTCTTGGGTACCGTTTGTCTTCTACACTCTGTTGTAGATAATTTATTAATGAAAACAAACCTGTTAGGATGTATTGAGGACTTCATCGTGTCAGGTGCTGTGCTGAGCACTTGACATGAATTTACACCTCTGGGTAAATCAGCTTTGTTCATTTTCCTGTTCTGCTTCTGAGCAGATGTGCCACATACTGGACGATCCTTCAGGCAGGGCAGATGAATGCATGAGCTTCCCACCTTAGCTCCATACGTTGTTGGCGCTGAGACACTGGACAAGTTTCTCTCCCCTCCTGAAGCTCCATTTTTTCATCTATAAAATGAAATGCAGTAAAATTAATGCCCTCACAAGGTGGTTGGGAAGAATAAATGAGAGACAGCCTGAAAAGCACTCAGCACAGGGCTTGGCAGTGGGTAAGCTCTTAATAAATGCTTATTATGATTATTATTATTATTATCATCATCATCATCATCATCATTACTCCATCACTACCAGTTTACTAAGGCCAGTAGAGCCATCCTGAGGACACCAGGGAGATTGAGAAAAACATTCCATCTCATTTGTTTGATTTCTATCACCCAGCATGTTTGTCTTTACCCCAGATCATCTGCTAAGGGGATGTGCCTGATGACTTGAATGGTATTTCTGGCTTGAAAATGCCCATTTTTCAATGCCCCACTCAAGCAGTCCTCTCCAGGAATCCTCGATGGACCACCTGAACCCACCAAGCTCGTCCCCTCCACTGACTGTCCAGCTGTTGCACATCTCGGGCTGCTCCCGCTCATGTGAACTGGTCCAGGAGAAGGACAGCTCATCTCCCTGTCCTTTGAGACCTCAGAGAGTCTTGAGGGGCAGGTGGGGGTGCCAGGGGGTCTCCAGCAGCATGCTGGTACGTCCTGAACCCACAAACACACACCCAACCTATCAGCAAATCTCTCATCCTTTTCTTCCCCATCTTCCTTCTCAAGACCCACATCAAGACTGAATTCCTGCTCCTAAGACCCCATTCTTTCTTAAAAACTTAATTGTTCTGATAGAAGCCTGCCCCAATCCATCTCTCATCATCTCTTCATATGATATCTCTACATTTTAAGGTGTTTGGGGTTTAGGGCTTTAAAAAAAGATGTTCCATCCAGTATTTAAATCAATCTTTCTCCTCTTTATTGATAGAAACTCAAGGCTGCTGATTAACTTTTCAATCAAAGCTGCCTACAACACACACACTGGTGCGGGCAACAGCAATTGCAGCTTTGGCAGCAACTAAAGTAGTCATTTAGCTGACTTCCTCTGTGTTTCTAGCTGCCCTTCTTGAAGCAGAGAAAACACCAGGGTTGGCCTCAATTTCCTTGCTCTAAGTGCCTGGTGACAAAAGCTCTTTTATTGAACTTGAGTTTCCTGCGTGTACCTTGCTTTGCTGAAATTTCTGGAACGCACCTACTACGTGTGCAGAATTTGAGCCAGAAAGCTGCGCATTTGAAAGTAGGGGGGTAAAAAAAAGAAACGATAGCATTTTTCTTTTTTTTTTTTCTAACTTTTGAGACATTTGGAAGAGTTAATTAGTATGACACCCTGTAACAGAATCATGATCCCTTACGAGGTGGCTAGAGGTAGATGTGTGTTTTTGGGGGGAGTACCAGAGGTCACCGGAATGCTTACCCAGAAATGCTAAAGGGAGAGTGAAGGAAAACAACAGTAATAATAATAATAATAATAATAATAATAATAATAATAATAATAATAATAATATAAAAATATCAGGGACCTACTCTGTGCTGAATCTGTCCATCTGGGATTTCACAGCCTCTGTGGGTAAGGATTACTATTCACCTCTTTTTACAGTTGAGGAAATGACCCTGGAGGTGTCAGGTTACCCACTGAAGGTCACACAGCCAGTAAAAGGCAGTCAAGTTGCTAATCAGGCAACCGGACCCAGAGGGCCCCCTTTCTAAACATGAGCTCACTGGGTCGGTCTGTGTTCTGCCTATATTCAACTGAGAACTCAGTGAGGGTGATAGCTTTGTCTCCTACAAGTCCTGCACAGGGTAGGTGCTCAAAAATGTGTAAATCAGTGGTTCGTTCAACACATACGTGTCTAATTGGGGCCAGACCAGTTCTAGATCCTGGGGATACAGCGGCGAACAAGGTAGCCAAGGTCTCAGTCCTTGCGGGGTCATGGTGGGTGGAGGCTTTCTTTGGTTTGCTACGACAAACTCTTTGCTTAAAGCAGATGCTCTGGCTTTCCGGAGAGCAGTGGCAGGAACCTCAGAACACCTCCATCCAGTCTGGGGGCCCATAAAGGGGTGTCTCACTCAGAGACCCAAAGCAGTTGCCCTGCACGTGACCTGATTTCTTTTCTTCCAGAATCTAGAATACAAAGATAAACTGACCCAGGGGAGGGGAGGGGAGGGGAGAGAGAGAAACAGAAGGAAGTATCTTCCTGGCGGCAGGATTGCAGGAAGGAGGGCCAGTGATGGGGTATCTGGCTGCTAGAAAATCCATCCCTCCTTATTTACAGTCTAATTGCAGAGTCTTTTAACCTCTTTTGTTTGCCATCAACATCAAAATGTCTCTCTTGATTGTAAACTTCTGGAAGATGAGACTGAGAACAGGTGTGATTATGCAAACCATCCAGCATGATAGGACTTCACTGTTTGCCCAGCAGCCAGCAGACTTTCTACAGCCAGAATTCTATCATCCTTTTGGGACTGGGGGTAACTTAGTGACCCTTTCTGGAACTCAGCTTTTCCATCGGTAAAATTGTTGGGGAAGAATAGGTTCTTGCCTCGTGCAGGAAAGAATTCAAGAGCAAGGCAAATGAAAGCAAGTGTATTTAGAGAGATACACACTCCATGGACAGAGTGTGGTCTGTCTCACTGAGAAGGGAAAATGGCTTAGGGGATACACCCTCCACGGACACAGTGTGGGCCGTCTCAGAAGGTGAATGTGACAGAGCGAGAGCAACCACGAGGTGTGGTGTTGGGTTTTATGGGCTGGGTAATTTCACATGCTAGTGAGCAGGAGGATTATTCCAACTATTTTGGGGAAGGGGCCAAGGTTTCCAGGAAACGCCCTCCCATCCACTTTTGGACCTTTTATGGTCAGCCTAGGAGCTGTCATAGTGCCTGGGGGTGTGCTATGCGGCTCAAGGTTTACTGGAAATCGAGTCTTCCGCCATCTTGGCTCTACCCAATTTGTCCTGTCCTCGATGGCTGCGTCACCCCTTCAGTGGTTGTGCCCTGCCGCCTTTCCTCCCACCTCAGAATGAGAAGGTTGACTCCAGGCTCCTTCCTTAAGTAAGCGTGTGACCTTCTCCTGGGTCCTCTACCAGATACGATGTCCCGTGATGCTTCGGTGATGGTCCCTGAGCTAGTTTTGCCCATTTAACACCTAGTATTGGATCTGGTGGGGACACGGGTGAAGCCAGAGCAATGGCAAAAGTGCTGGCAGCGCTTCGGTCTCCACTGGGGAAGCCAGCATTCAGGAGCCGATCCTTTAGGTCTGAGGAAGGCAGTGACACACATACACCCAGAAGGGTACTCGGGGGAATCTTGCCAAACTGTATTCCATGACCCGCCCATTTCAGCCCCAGGAGTCTTTTGTCAAGAAAGGTAAAGAAGATCTTCTGAGGACAAGTTTTCCTTGACTCGGGTTTCAATCTTCACACTGATTTCATTCCTCATTATTTAATTTCCTTCTCATCAGACAGAATTAAATGCCAAATGCCATTCCCAGGTCTTCTAAAGTCCAATCGCCCCAAAGCTTTGTTTCCAACTTATATAAAAGTTTAAATTTCCTCTTCCCCTGCTCCAATTTCTGCCAAAACAGTCATCAGCAATGAAATTTTCTAAGATAATTAGCGTATCAGGTATCTGTAATAAGCTAATAATGTATTTCTTGGATTATGTGTCTCTGGTTAGCTGTTATTAATCACAAATATTATTCATGTCATTTGAAATATTCCTGTTGGCGGATGTTTTTATGCTTGAAGGATTCCAGCTAAAAGTCTTCAGTGACGGATGGGGGCCCACTCCCCCGGCCACGAAAGGCGAGATTGGATCGTGTCTTGTTGAACAGGGTTAACCTTCAGGGGAAACAGCATTAAGGGAAGTAATTATCCATTCACACTGAGCTGGCTACAAAGAAAGTGAGAAAATCACCTTCTCAGAACTCACATGAAAAACATAATGTAGTTAATATTAAATAAAGTGATTGGGCAACTCAGTCTCTTTTTTACAGTGTGTTCTGATGTGTCCTTGATCAGGGGCTGTTTTGTTTATGATTAATGAATGACTCACCTTGGGCTGTGTTCCGTTCAATGCATACCTCATTATGAATCTGAAGAGGTCATTCGTTCCTTGGATCTAAAATAAAACCCTTTTTGTACCTTCAGAAGGTTACAAGTTTGATAGGGGTGCAAAATGAGTGCAAAGAGCAGAGAGACATTTGCTTTGGGGTTGTTTGCTGTTGGTGGTTTTTTTCTTTTCTTTTTTTTCAACTCTTAGAATTTGAAGAGAAATTCTAAGCCTGAGCTCTGATTTTAAAGCAGATCTTAAAATTCTGTGGCGTGGACCCAGCTTACCTGTGGCCACAGGACTGCTCTATGGAAGCCTCGAGTCAGAAGGGCTTCAGATAGGTAGGGCCAACCGAACAAGAGCGCTCCTGCTGCACTGGAAGGCGCTTCTGGAGGGGATTCACATGGTGCAAAAGCAAACCCAAAGTAAACACAATCTGGGGTGCAAGTACTTAGACAGGAGGGGTCTTTCTCTTCTTTCCACATAATCCTCCAGAGTCTCTTTTTCCTCAATTCTTTTCTTCTTTAAAGTTGCTCCTGATGTTCATTTTAATTTAATTTCACTCATAGTCAACTATCAGGATAAGTAGAAGTTTGCTTTGTGATTGGCCAGACTCTCAAAATCCAAATTTAATGCAGAAGGTCCTAACTGGAGGAGGGGGCAGGAGGGAGAGGGCTGGAGACTGTTTGCCTTTGGCTTTTGTTTTTGCAGGATTCCTGATAAATAAAATCCTCTGATTAAGGAAATGCATATGCACCTCTTTATCATGATACCACACACACACACACAGTCGTATTTATCTATCAGAGGAAGATGGATGGATGGATAGATAAGTAGGTAGATATCAATTCATCATCAGTCTGCAGGTGTAGATTTTGTTTTTTCACTTGGATAAGGGCAGTGGGGACCACTATGTAAGAGAAGGAGCTTGTGTGTTTGAAACCCGTAACCTTACCTTGGACAGAGAGCACATTCAGCATCGCCGTGGTTTCCACCAGTGCACACACGAACGTGTGCTTGACTACCTATGAGCCCCACCACCGCTCGGTTAATGATCTTTCCACAGGGTATGTGTGTGCACTTGTGCATTCAAATGAGGACTTGTCACGCAGAAATAAAGTCATTCACATGAACAGACTTTAGCGGCTGACTAAGGATAACGCTTCATGGTAGACAGAGCTCACTAGTCACCTAACTTTTTTTTTTTAAGTCAAGTTATTTCTTTATGTGTGAGAGAAACTATGTCCTTTGATCACAGCCATTCAGACGGGATTAAATAACAGCAAATCTCAGGGACTGGAGCGTTACTCCTGGCTCTGTCACCAAATAGCTGTGGGACCTTGGCCAGGCCATTTCTCCATTCTGGGTTTCGTTTGGGACCATTGCTATGAAATAAGGGCTTTGGACTAGATAACCTTTATATTATTCTTTACGCACAATGTTCTACTTTTTTTTTTCTAGAATGATGTCTGTCTGGTCAATATTCTATGATTCTCTTCTGGAAACAAATACATGAATAGCTAACAGGAGGTAGGAAACCCTCACTACAAAACATTCTCTGTGTGAAATTGTCAAGCTGTTTCTTAAATTAAATTCCAAGGATCAATGTGTTATCCTTCAATCGAACTTCCATTTGCCTCATAGGTGTGAGAGCACCAATCAGACCCGAAATACGTTCAGTCTCTGTTGATGAATGATTGTCATTAAGTACCTTCATGACCCAGCAGCAGACTGGCCACTTCTGTGGCAAACAAACAAACATACAATTTTTACAACTGAAACTGGAGTTCTCTTTCATCCTCTGACTTCAACGGTGAAAATATAACTGGAATCATATTATTTCTAAGGAGAACACCAAGCAGCTTCTATTTATTGTATTTTAATATAGTTTGACAATTTACAAAACCAAGAAAACTTCCAAGAAATGTAACAAAATTCCCTAAGAAAGTTTCCTCAAATTACCATAAAATATTTTTTAAAAGATTCAAAATCCCAACAGCAGTCATGAGAAATTTTTTTTTAATGTATTACAAAATCAGAGGATTTTGATGGGGCAAACATTTTTTTTTTAGATTATTACTTCACAATCTTTAAAAAATCCACCAATTTGAAAAAATGGAGGAGCTGGAAGTTTGTTTTTGAATCAGTTTTATTATATGTTGATCTAGTAGCCATTATCCATGTGTTTTAGCTTGAAAGCTAATTATGCCAGATTAGAAATACTAAAGCAACAAACAAAAATCTTCTGATTTTAAGATAAGGACTGTGTGTGTGTGTGCGTTTGTGCGCACGCATGCACGTGCTTTTTAGCTTAATAATCATAAGATAGCTTCAGTACCTCCAGACCCCTACCTTCTTTTATATTTCATTTGAAAGAACTTCCTCCTGCCCCAGGGAGCCCCCAGGACCATCACTGGAAGGTCCCCATGAAAAAGGAGGTTGAACAAGAAATGGTTCAGCTGTCCATCTATACCTGCCACATGTGTCCTGTATCACACTGATACTGAGTGACAGTCAACTCTCAAGTGATGCTTGGTGATATTTGCTACTTTTATTAACACCAACGAACTATCTAATAGGCTTATTTCCTGGGAATCCCAAGCTTGGCGTCCTGGGCACCCTTCTCCTTATAGAGTTAAATTTACGTGTTTTGAAGTTTCAGATGTATAATTGTGAGAACTGATCTTACCTGCTTTAACACACAGAGGACTGAGTAGATGCTTACTCCTTTTTCTCACCTGTAATTATCTCAGCTTTTGCTAGTAATACACCATTTTTCTTTTGCACAATGAAACCACCCTCTTCTCAGTCCGTGGAGTTTAGGGTGAAAAACCTCCATCTCCAAACTCCAAAGGTGGCAAGTGACCTGAGCCCGGTCAGCCAATCAGTGCGTAGCCCTCTTTCCTAAGAGACTGGCTCAGAGAGGGTCTTCGTCATGTCTGGCTGCTGCAACAAAATATCTAGACTGATTAACTCATAGATAACAGACGTCTCATAGTTCAGGAGGCTGGAAGTCCAAGACTGGGGTACTAGCATGGTCAGGTTTTGGTCAGAGCTCTCTTCTGGATTTCAGACTGCTGCCTTGTTGTAGCCACACATGGCCGAGAGCAGAGAGTGGAAGCAAGCTCTCTCATGACTCGTAAGGGCACCAGTCCCATCCATGAGGGCTCCACCCTCGCGACCTCATCTAATCTGGATCACCTCCACAAGGGACCACCTCCTAATACCATTACATTGGAGGGGACAGTGCTTCATCATATGAATTAGAAGGAGGGGGACAGACATTCAGCCCACAACAGAAAGGTCATACTATTAAGATAAACCAAAGAAAAATTTCATGGACCTTTGCTGGAACCATAAAAAAGAAATGCCCTCTGTCTCCTGGGGATGTTAGGCTGGTATAATATAATAACCTGCGTCTTCTTCCAGTGACCTCTACAGTGGGAGAGCCTGCCTGATGACAGAACACAGGAAAACAGAGAAGCGAACAGCAATAAAGGGGAGAGAGAGAGAGAGAGAGAGAATTCTGATGATCCCATTTTAGCATCTGAATCCTCCCTTTATTGCCTGATCTATTCAGTTATAACAACCCCACAGTGGTTATCGAGTGCTCAGTGCTTGCAATGCTCTGTGCTAAGTACTGGGGTGGCAGTGACCAAGTCAGATACTACCCTGTCTTGGGGGGAACCCAGCCTAGTTGGAAAGCAGGCCAATAATCACCAATTAAACAATACACTGTCAGAATCCACCCGGGTACATATAATAAAGGAGCAGTGCAGAACAGTCTAGGTAGTCAAAGGACATCCCCAAAGGACTTTACAAGTAAATTGAACTCAAAAAGATAAATTAAAGGGGAAAAAAAGTGGAAAGAGAGGTCCAAGTAGATGGAAGGGGAGATGCAAAGATCCTAGGGTAGAAACAAGTATGGTATGTTGCTGGAACTCAGAGATGCCTGGCAGGGCTGGAGCAAAGAGAAAACAAGGAGAGGGTCATATGAACAGACTGGGAAGTAGGCAGAATGAGGGCATGCTTAGTCTATGGGCCACACTGAGAATTTTGACCTTCATCTTCATGCAATGACAGTAAGGGTTTTAAGAAGAGGTGTGACGTGACCTTATCTGTATTACACAGATAACATTTTATAATGTGAAAAATGTATCAGAGAAGGAAGAGTGGATTGGGGAAGAAGTTGAATGTGCCTGGCATGGCATATGGAACTGAAAAAATATATTTCTATAAACTGAGCTTCGTTATTTTCCCCAGACCATAGACCCCATAAGTGTCAGAGCCAGATGGGATCCGGAGAGTGAACCCAAAGCGAGGTTCTTAACCACCATGCAATGAGGAACATAAACTAAAAGACATTTTCTACAGTAGAATTATTAGATGATTAATCGATTGTTAGCAACAGTTGGCTCTTTCAAACTTTTCCATTTGGTTTTCCCCTCCTTTTTTATTTTTTTAAATAATGGTTGCACAATTCTTTAATGTGATTCAAGCAAAAATCCACTTGCTATTTGTGTGGCAAAGTTCAAAAACTCCGTATTGTGTCATCACTTTTAAAAAATGTATGACCAAGAACCCTTAGCAAATTCCAGAAACCTTTGAACTTCAGTTTGTTGAATATTGTAGTTTATGTTTTCTCTAATTTGTCCTGAACCATTTGTACCTTGGATTATTAATCTATAACCAAACACATCTCTGGTAACCCTCCCCCCACATATACACAGCAGTGATGCCGGGAACATGACCAAATCCATGATCTTTTCTTTGAATTCTGTCAATATATTTATTTCACATCTTTATTCTGGCTTCTTTCTCCCTTTGTATTTCACAGAAAAACTTTCCAGATAAGATCAGGACTGCTTTGTCATTCATCAGCCGTAATCAAGTCTGACTCAAGAGCAGAGTTCAAAAACATATTTTTTTTTCCACACCCAGCTACAAAAAAGCTAAGAAAACAAAATTGTAGGCCACAAATCTCTGCCTTTATATTTGTGTGTATAAACATATTATGATGCTTCTTTGGTGGATTCACAGTGTAAATTAATATACATTCATGGAGACTGGAACATAGGTGAGCTACTGCCATACGACTTGAATCTGAAAGGTTAGTTCCTAGAAGGTAAAGTCTGAGTGTCTGCAGATCAAGCAGCTCAGGGGCTGAATGCCCACGTGCCAGGCTGTAAGAGAACACTGTGTCACCCCTCAGGGGCCCTCGGCACCTGCTCCTCCATTTCATCATCTGTCCAGCTTGGGCAACAACAGTCCAGATCTCATAACAGTTCATCCTGTAACTAGTCAATGAGTATTTATTGAGTACCTAGTGTACCAGGCACTTCCACTGGCACTGGGATACTAAATCCACTGCATCCTGGAGCTGACATTCTCACAGGAGTCAGAGACAATATGCAAATGAATCAACAAGGTGGTCTCAAACGGTGATAACTCTATGATAAAAATGAAATAAAATCATGGGAAGAGAAATGAACAGGGACTTTAGATTTTTTGATAGATCTCCAGATAGATTTGCTATCTGAAGAGCTGACATTCAAACTCAGCCACTGATGAGAAGAAAGAATTAACCATGTAAAGATCTGGGGGACAGAAGTCCACGAAGAAGAAATGGCCAAGTCCCATTTGTGAAATGAAAAAGGCCACAGTATTGAAGCAGAGAGTGTGGGGAAGATGGTAGGGAGTGATGGTCGAAGGTAGGAGGGGCCAAAATCATGTGCAACCTTGAAGATCAAGTAAGGAATCTGGACTTTGATCCAAGTGCAATGAGAAATCACTAGAAAGCTTTAACCCCGGGGGTAACACTCTCTGATTAACGACAGTGAAGAGTCTGCCTCCCAATTCTCTCTGTTGGTAGAGACTTTCAGCCTGAAGCTCACATGGCACAGGCACCTAAAAGAAAGTGGCTCATGATCCAATATGGCTTCCAAAGTATTGAAAGTGAGTTTTGTGCTTGTGTGCCGAGACCCGCAACCAAGATGATGCTTTGGATTCTCCTCAGCTGTAATAAGTGGTACATGTTCAGCTTTTGCCACTGAAAGTTCCCCAAATGTAGTGACTTTAAACGAGATAGAAGTTTATTTCCCTGGATGGTCCAGAACTAATATGGCGCCTCAGTGGTGTTAAGGACACAAACTTTCTCTCTTTCCCTGTTGTCCTGCCAACGCCCACATGCAGCTTCTTCCTCAAGACTATAACAGCTACCAGCTGCCCTCCTGGTTTCTGCCACCACATCTACATTTCAGCCAGACAGAGCAGGGAGGGGGAAAGGGGAGAGAACACTCTTCCCTTTTAGGGTCACCGTCTGGAAGTCACATAGATCTTTTCCATTCACTTCTCATTGACCAGAACCTTCTGGTGTGGCCACACCTAGCTTGCAGAGAGGCTGGGAAGTGTAGTTTTCAGCCGAGCAACTTTGTACCAGGATAAAACTTTTCTTATTATAAAAGGAACTAAGAAGGATAATTCTGGTTTCTGCCATCACTTCCACCCAATACAATAGCAGCTGAGATTGCCTTCAGCTCTTGGAGAACCAGCTTTGTTAAGAGAAGTTCTGTTCCCAAAGGACTAATTAATAAAGTAAACAATAATCGTAAATAATTAATAAAAATAACTAAGTCATTGAGATATCACCATATATTGGTAATGCTTCCCTACACAATCCTCTCTCTGTGCTACACGCAAACAGCAGGGTTGGTTTTTTCCTAATTAAAAAAAAAAAAATACTAAACAAACGTGTCACTGTTCATTCTCCTGTCTCAGGGCCTGCTCTTTGTGCTGTCTTCCTAGAAATGGAGAGAGATTTGTACTGTTTTATTTCTATTTCTTCATCTGGTCCCCTTTCTGTAATTAGCAGCACGCAAAGTCAGCTTGTTTGGGATGCAAAGTGTCCTTTTGCACGTTAAGCAAAATAATTATAAACCATTCATTATTAATTTGTAACTTTAAAACCATCAGCATTGCCACAATTGTGTTAACAAAACTTTAACCCATGGCCCCCATTTTGGGTGTGATACTAGTATGTGTACGAAGATCATTTTCCTAACACATTTAAAAAGTTTTGAGTATTTACTATGTGTAGTCAGTGTATAGACACTTGAAAGTTACTCCCTGTCTATATTCAAATGGGTAAAACAAGGTTGTGACTACAAGCTATCAAGAGAAACAGGGTTTTAGCAATTAATCTGTAGGTTCCATTAATGTAGATGGATATTAGAGGAATTCAGTTGTATGACAGCAAGAGAATTGGAGCCGAAGTCAAGAAATCAACATGCTGGCTGTGTCAATGACTTCCCA
Source organism: Camelus bactrianus (assembly GCF_048773025.1). Classification (NCBI taxonomy): domain Eukaryota; kingdom Metazoa; phylum Chordata; class Mammalia; order Artiodactyla; family Camelidae; genus Camelus; species Camelus bactrianus. Next base: position 74,302,545 of record NC_133547.1, read on the forward strand.
TAGGATCTTACATCACTTTCATTCTCTAGTATTTAGGTTTCTCATTTGTGAAATGAGGATGGACTCTACTTTGCCTTAGCCAATGCCTGATATAGTGCTGTTCTTTCCACACTACTTGCCCACGCAGACATCACTAATCAATCACAGTGTTTCTTTTCTGCACATAGATGCAAACTTGTCTCAACACAATTCTCATTCTACCAGGGTTGGACCAAATGGTGGAAACTTTTTGTCACCCCTGAGTTACATGGCTTCTTAGACCTCTTCCCAGCTTTAACATGTTAGAATCTGATAAAGTTTAAAAAAAAGCAACACAGAAAAATTATGTCAAATTAAGACATTAATCTGATGTGTGACAGTTTGCATCGTGAAATGTTTGGCCTGAAATACAAAACAGTAAAGCTTTCTGGCCTTTACTCAAATTAAAGAAGATGGACGATATATTTTGGAAGAATGATGTGCTATTTCCTTCACCTTAAAGTCAGAGAAGGTTGAGACTATAAATGCAAATGACATGCAAATGTATTTCAGGGGCCTTCTGATCTCATACAGCTGAATTCAGCTTCTGGGAAAATATAGAAGATAACTCCAAATCTATATTTCCCAAGAGTTAACTTTGAAAGTTTTTAAGAGCTTAACAGAAAAACTGCCACCTTATTAATAAAATAAAACTTGAGTTTTTCAAGTTATTATTGAAGGAAGAATCTCCATGTTAGGACGGAGGGTGAAATTTGGCAGCTGCGACTTTTAGGCCTGAGAAACATCTTTGCCTTGTGGCTGTCTCTGGGTGCTACTGCAACCTCCACCCTGGACCACAGAGAGCTGAAAGGGGTGCCACTGCCCACCACTGCTGTCCCCCCACTGTGGGCACAGTCTCTTCCCTTAATCCATCATAACATTGAGATGAAGTGGGAGGAGTAAACATAGAGAACTATGGAATAAAGTTGCCTGGCTTGTTCATTTTGGCAAGTTCTCACTTTGGGCAGCTCCTGGCACCTGCTTTCAGGTGCCGGGGACCATCCCTGGTCCTTGTCCCCCAGAAGCACTGTCAAGTACCTGTCAGAGCTCTCCAAAGTAGTCCATGCCAATCAGATCAAGGCCAAAGATAGACTGGTGTTCCTGTTCCTGCAGATTCCTCTTTTCCATCCTAGGATCTCTCTGGATGAATGACAGTGAGAATGCCCAACTCTCCCAACAGGTCTACACATACCCACAGGGTCTGCATACCACTTGAAAACCCATGGATTTAAGGCTGATGGAGACCTTTTAAATAACAGAAATTATTATATGTTAGAAACTGTTTTTAAAGAAGCTGTAGTTAGGCCAGTGTTACTCAGAGGTTCATGTGTGAAGATCACCCAAGGATCTAGTTAACATGTGGATTCTGATTTAGTGCATTGGGGCTGGAGCTTGAAATTCTGCATTTCTAATGAATAGTCTCAGGATATTCTACAGCAAAATATGTCACTTTGGCATGAGAATTTTTTGGAACTGAAGGCATTTCCTGAAATCCTTTATCTTCCTCAAAGCAGAGCCTCCCAAAAGAACTCAATTGTCATAAATACCCTCTCCAGAAGCAACTAACCTTCTCTGAGAGGAAGAGTCAGCACCACACCCAAACAGATACTGTCACAAGTCAATCCTATCTCCTGTCTATTCTTCTAAGGGTACGTTTCTCTTTCCAAAACGTCATTTGCTTTTCCATAAGATGTCTTTTCACTCCTCTCCCCTTTCTCTACTAAGTTAGGTCTTTAGAACCAAACTCTCACCACCCCTTTGAGTTACTCAACACTGAGTTCTCTCATGTGTACATGCTGCACATATTCATAAATCTGTATGCTTTTTTCTCTAGGTTGTCAATTTAATTTGCAGGCCCCCAGGGATAAAACTTAAGAGTGTAGAGTGACAATTTTTCATCCCCTATACCAGTAAGCTCCCAGGTGATGCCAATGCTTCTTATCCTAAAACCGCAGTTTGAGTAGCCATGACCTAGACATGTGCCCTGATGTAGATCAGAGGAAAACCACACTGTGGGGTTATCCCAAGAACAAGGAATCAGATGTACTTAACCCATATCTGAGGCTGTTCAAACTACTTCACTCCCCCATGCTTAGGACTCAGAAAGACCTAGAGTTCAGACCAAAGAAAGAAGAGCACAGAGGATACATTGAGCAATAAAGTCCAAGATCAGTCCCCAAGCACAAAGAGCTAGGAGTCCAGAACTAAAGGACCAGTCACCAGAGTCACTCTCAAAAAAGAATTTGATACCCTCATACATTACTCTAGAGGTGACAGGTAAACATATCAGATGTTAAAGTATGGATGTTTAACCTGGAGAGGAAAAGGTCTGTCACCAGATTGAACAAATAAAAATATAGGGCACTCAGTTAAATTTGAGTTTCAGATTCAAATACATTTCAATATAAGTATGTCACACATAATGTTTGGGACCTACTTACACTACAAAGTTTTTCATTTTTAAATCTTAAATCCAGATAGACTGGGTGCCCTGTATTTTATCTGGACACCCTACTTGAGTGGAACATGGGATAGCTTCAAATCCTTGAAGGACTGGCATGAGGCAGTCCTCCATTGCATATGGGAATCAGCTGGGGAGCTTTAAGCATAATGCTGGTGTCTGGGTTCCCCCTCCAGAGAGTCTGATATAATTGCTCTGGGGTTCAGTCAGTCTGTGCTGGCATGTCTAGAAATAGCAGAGGTGATTCAAAGGTACAGCCAAGGTTGACAATCATGGGATTAGACTGACATCTTCTAGAGCCAGGTGGTGGAACTAGAGCCATTGAGAGGCCCTGGAAACAGAAGAGTTGGTGGGATTTTTGGATATATATATAGTTTTAACTGAAGTCTAGTCAGTTTAAAATGTTGTGTCAATTTCTGGTGTACAGCATAATGCTTCAGTCATACATGAACATACATATATTTGTTTTCATATTCTTTTTCACTGTAAGTTACAAGATATTAAATATAGTTCCCTGTGCTATATATACAGTATGAACTTGCTTATCTATTTTATATATAGCAATTAGTATCCGCAAATCTCAAACTCCCAATTTATTCCTTCCCACTCCTTCTGTCCCTGGTAACCATAAGTTTGTTTTCTCTGTCTGTGAGTATCTTTCTGTTTTGTAAGTAAGTTCCTTTGTGTTTTTTTTTTTTTAAGAGTCCACAGATAAGTGACATCATATGGTATTTTCCTTTCTCTTTCTGGCTTACTTCACTTAAAATGACAATCTCCAGAACCATCCATGTTGCTGCAAATGGCATTATGTTGTCTGGTTTTCATGGCTGAGTAGTATTCCATTGTATAAATATACCACAACTTCTTTATCCAGTCATCTGTCGATGGACATTTCGGTTGTTTCCATGAGATAGAAGAATTTTGACTCTTTCTGTGAACTTTCAAACCAAAGAGTTCAAATCGCCTCGAGAGGTAGTGAGCCTTCTGTCACATGAAGGGTGCAAGCAGTGGCTTGATGTTCTCCTAAATGCAATTTGTTTTCAAAGCAAACTCATGGGGTAGGATTGGGGAGGGTAGTGGCTGAAGGGATGGCTATAGCCGTTCCAATTTTGAAATCTCAGGATCAGCTTATTTGCTAGATTAAAAAAAATTAGATAAATGTTATACGATGATATGCAAAGAAATGCCAAATATATACATATATATATTAGTGCTTGCAAAAAAAATGGTGCAATCTGAGTAAGGACTGTAGTCTAGTTCATATTATGCCATGAATTTCCTGGTTTTGCTAGTGCACTGTAGATGTTGCCATTAGCAGAAGCCGGGTGTTGGGCACACAGGACCTCACTGTACTGTTTTCACATCTTCTTGTGATTCTATAATTATTTCAAAATAAAAAGTTGAAAATAATAAGATCGCATTGAACGACTGTTTCTCCAGGAGGCCTCCGCAATGGGAGTTAGCATGATTGGTCTAAGAGGGTAGGAGGACTCCCCACAGGAGAGATGCGTGTCCCTCTCTCACTCACCTCTGAGCGGACGTCCTCTTCTCTTGAATTCTCGGGGCATCAAGCCGGATGGGGGGACCAGAGCCCTTCCCGAGTGTATGTTTACAAATAGAAACAGGGCCAGTGGGTCACACTGAAAATAAAGCCACCCAAGCTTTCCCGGGCAGTGTTTCTAGAAGGTTGCGGGGGGGGGGGGCGGGTACGTCATCATATTCCAGCTTTAATTAGCAATACAATGAACTAATAATAAAAATGAAAGCCAATACTGAGTCAAGATGAGGTAACAGCAGCGGCCTGCAGAGACTGCTCGTGGGTGTTGAGTGTGCGTATTTTTAGATAACGACTTATTCTGCACGTGGTAATTAGGGCCCCAAGGGGGTTGCGGATTTTTTTTTTTTTCTTTCAAGGTTGGCAAGTGTAAGGAGGAGGCGGCTAAAATTCCCACACATCTGGGGCACACAGATCCCGCGCTCCAATTTCCTGTCGGCAGCCCCGGTTTCTTGCGGAATTACTCGCTAAGTAAATGATTGTTATAAGCCTATGAAGATCTGGTCAATCAAATTAACCCCTTTTGTCCATCGCCTCCCTCTCTCCCCACCCCAACGGTTCGGTTCATTTGCCTCAACTCTGTGGCTTTTTGAAAATGTGTTGGAGCTGGAAGGCCCCAGCCTCCCTCACACTGGCGAAGTGTAACCGGAGCGGGAACCGAGGCCCCCAATTGTTTTGCTAATCAAGATTATTGCCCCATTGAGATGTGGCGGCACAGCCTGGCTGACAAAATTTGTCAGTTTCCCATGAAATAGTTCTGTCAGTTTAGCCCGGGTGCTGGCAACTATTAACATATAAATGAAGTTTCTCCCTCCTCCGCTACCCCTTCCCCCCACCCTTCAGCCACTCACCCTAATGGATGCAGAGAAAATATAAACACACACACCCCCACCCCCAGCTCCCAAAACCTCTATGTGCTTAAATCAAACCAGCTTCTTTCTCTCTGGGGCCTGGAAATCCTGTGGGCCATGGGGGCACCAAAAGAAAGGGGGAGAGGGGCTAGGGGGAGCTGATTTGCACAAAACTACTTTTAAGGCAGGAAACTGCCAAGCCCTAGTTCCCCGCTGACGGCCAACAGGCAACTGGCTGAGCCAGTGACAGTGCAAATGGCCGTCTGATGCCAGCGCAGACCTCCAAGGCAGCCCTCGGCACAGAGTGGCAAAGTGGAACACAGGCTTTGAAAGAGTTATCTTGCTCGGGGTCAGACACCGAAGATCACTTGCGAGCTTCGCTGCCTGTCAGCAGGACAGGGGCTGGGTGAAAACTCGGAGTCTGTCTCCCCCCACCCCTGCCACCCTTGCTGGCCCTTCTCACACTGCCTGCTGGATTCTGGAGCGAGGGTGGGGCTGGGCTCTGACCTGGGTTGAGCCTGGCTTTCACATCTTCACCTTAAAATCAGGACTGCCTTCCCCACAGCATGGCTTGAGGTCTTAGCTGAGCCACAAGAGGCAAGAAAATGAAGTCCGCATCTTCCTATTTCTTCTGGGATGGAGTTAGAACCCCAAGGAAGAAGACCAAAAATGGATTATTTATATTGTTATTATATTTTTTTTTTGCACTAAAACAACCAACACTTTATTTTTTTTATTTTCATATTCTTTTTCATTGTAGGTTACAACAAAATACTGAATATAGTTCCCTGTGCTATACAGTAGAAACTTGTTCTTTATCTATTTTATATATAGTAGTTAGTATCTGCAGATCTGGAGCTCCCAAATTATCCCTTCCCTCTCCCTCCCCTTGTCCGCCTCCTCCCCCCCACAACCATACGTTTGCTTTCCATGTCTGTGAGTCTTTTTCTGTTTTGTAAATAATTCATTTGGGTTTTGTTAATTATATTATCATCATAATTATTAATATAATAATATGTATATATATCATCTCAAACAGTCCCGAGTAAAAATGAATTTACATTGCCAAAATGAAGGAATTATTTATGTACATATATATATATGTGTTAGTGTATATCCATATGGATATATTACCCCAAGCATTCCGGTAAAGGTAAATTATATATACATATATACACATTTAAATGCATATCTATATATATGCGTGAATCTGTAAGTCAACAATATTAGCCAGCTGGGACTAAATTTGTTTAGTTCTGGAAGGAAAATTCTGCCAGGAACCTTGTGCGTGATTAGAGGAGGACCCAAAATGATTCTGATAATGGATTTGGTAGGCTTTACAAGGTGGAAATCCACACAGAGGGACCTGTCAATCATGATTTGTTCCCGCTTTCTTGGAAACAAGCAGATTCTGCTTTTGTGGCTGGTGGGGACAACACTATAAGTCTCCCTACCCCACCTCCAAATTGTATCAGTTTCTCTATCTTCCTGTCTCCTGCTGCCAGCTGGGACAAGACACCTGGTGAAGAAATGGTCCCCAGGGAGGCCCACCAGGAAGAACCCTGAGGCTCGTAAAACTGAACTGGCCTTCGTCTTCTGTCAGGACTGGAGAACTTTTTCTTCACAAGCAAAACTGCCAAGATGCAGTGATACTGCTGGGCTCCCCAGTGGGAGAGGCCTGCATTAAAAGGTTTACTTCACACCCAGGCACCTAAGTCAAACACTGAGACATGTTTTTGGATTCAGAAATCATTTTTAGTTTATTTGATGGGACCTTGAATTTTTCTCCCAAGAAAGTAAGAAAGGAATCTATGGGGATTTTCACCATTAAATCTGTAAAAATTAGCCTTTCTATAAATATTGTTTAAACATTAAAGGTTCTAGAATCAGGCTGCCCAGATTCCTAATGTTACTGGATTCACTAGCTGTGTGACTTTTGGCAAGTTACTTAACCTCTCTGTGCCTTACATTCTTCCTCTTCAAAATAAGAATAATAAAGTTATCTATTCATTCATAGGTCATGAGGAGTATACAAGATTATGTTTACAAAGTGCTTCAATAATGTCTAGCATATAGTAAGTGCTATCTATGCATTTGTTAAATAAAACAATGTATAGAAAGAATACAAAAACACTCTGTGTATACATTGATTTATTGTATGATTACTTTCTCTTTATAAACAACAAGACAGTTTAAATTTCTTCACAATAATCTAAGATTTATTTTCAAATACATTTAAGTAAAATATGGAGTCAATTTAAAGAAAGATAAATTATTCAGGGGAGAGCTGCATGCGGTAAAAACATAAAGATGGTAGAGAAATTACTAAAGATTGCAAAACACTATTATAAGTGATTAGATGTGAGGCAAATTCTCAGATGTCTATCCCAAAGACAACCAAATGTGCATGGAGTTTTTTAGTTCTCTGTTAGCCTTGTCCCTATAACTTTGAATTTTTACATGAGACTTAAGATTAGGCTTTATTATGGACTGAATTGTGTCTCCCCAGAATCGTATGTTGAAGCCCTAAGCCCCCATGGGAGTTGGAGACAAGGCCTTCAAGGAGGTGATTAAGGTTAAATGAGGTCATAAAGGTGGAGTCTTAATCCGATAAGACTGATGTCCTTGCAACAAGAGGCAGAGACACCAAAGTCATGTACACAGAGGAGAGGCCAAGTGAGGATGTCAGGAGAAGGCAGTCACCTGCAAGCCAAAGAAAGAGGCCTTGCAAGAAACCAAACCTGCAGATACCTCAATTTTGTCTGGCTTCCAGATCTGTGAGAAAAATACATTTCTGTCATTTAAGCCACTCAGTCTGTGGTCTTATGAAGACAGTCTGAGCAGGAGAACATAGGATTATATGGGTGAAGGGAAGAGATTTTTTTTTTTTTCCAGAAAGTACTTTTTTCTATATTTAGAGAGATTATTTGAATTAGAAAAAAAACAGAGAAAAATAAGTGTGTATCAGAGACAACCACACAATTTCCAACCCTTTTTAACTACAACAGCACAACTAAGACTAGCTAAAAATGTACTGAGTACTAAACCGGATTGGACACGGTTAGGGCTACACATACTGTGTTAGTAACAGCACTTGATTCTCCCTACAAATCCAGGAAGAAAATTTCTAGACATGTGAAAACTACAGCTTGGAGAGTTTGACAAGCTGCCAAAATCCTTCCAGAAGAAAATGCAGAAATTGTACTCTGAGCTCGGGTCTTTCTGCCCCTAAAACCAGTGTTCTCAACCCCGATGGCGTTCTGCTGGCAAAATTGTCTAAACTCAAGAGGCTTTATGAAGGCCTCTTATAAGGAGTCCGGGGAACGGCCGAACCTCCAGGGGAGGCTGCCCAGGGCTGGTGGGTTCCGGGAACGGCCCTTCGACCATACTTTCAGGACCCGAGTCATCTTCCAAAATAGTCTCATTTTACAGATGAACACAGGCTCCCCTGGAAGCAGCCAACATTGGCAGAGATAGAATAATTAGCATTTCAAAGTGTTCATTTCATTTTCCCCTTTGCCAGGGTGAGAACCATGGCAGGACAAAAATGAGCGCCTCTTTTTTTCAGGTCCCAGCCTGGGAGGGATCTTCCCAGAGAAAACACCCCTGGCCCATTGTTGAAGCTGGCACCCCCAGACCGACTGTGAAGGCTGGTCCCATCCTGGCTGGGCCAGCCCCAGTGACCACCCTGTGAGGGATGACTTATCAACACCATGACTCAGCCTTTCCCAACAGACCCAACAGGTCAACTCTGGGACATTCCTTACGGGAATTAATGAGAGCACAATGCTGGTAATTTCGGCATTTGCAGATTACATTTAAATTTTTTAAAATTCCCTTTATGGAGTTTAAGAATAGAGCCAACACATCCATGCAATAAAGGAAGGAAGAGATTTCCCCGAGTCAATAGAGAAGCCCAGAACCGTGCATTGGACACAGTGGCCACCAGCTACACGGGGCTGTGAGCACTTGCAAAGGGGCGGGGGCCCCCCTGCAATGTGCTATCACGAGTGTAAAATACACACCGGACTTCAAAGACTGAGGATGGAGAGAGACCAAATGTCTCCTCATCATTTTTTATATTAATTATATATTGAAAGGTTAATATTTTGGGTATATTAGCTTGAATAAAGGATATTACTAAAATTAATTCCACCTGTTTATTTCTTTTTGGGTTTGCTAATGTGGGTACTTTACATAGCTTTTAGGGCTTCCCTATCTCTCTATGTCTTTCTGTCTAGTTCATCACCTTTTTATGCTCTCTCTGACACCTGTTGTCATCTGATATTCTCTTAAATCAGAGATAGCTAAATTCTTATTTGTTTGCCCCTGGGTTTCTGTAACACCTACCTGAATATAAGGTCCCTGAGGACAGGGGCTCTACCTGTATAATCTGATGCTTTACCTCCAATACGCAGCACCAGGCACAAGACCAGTGCTCCATACATCTTTCTAGGTTGCAGGAAGGAGGGAAGAGGGTACGGGTAGGAGCCCTTGCTCTGAAACACCCTTGACCATCAGGTGAAACTGACCCCTTACCCATTCATTGGGAATTTCTAAAGAACTCACTGCAGGAATAGAGTTTCACTTGGGCATAACATGTAGGCATAACATGGGGATGCAGTCCCTGACCTCAAAGAATTTTTTTAGTTTGATATCAAATTGCTTGCTTGTGGCTCCTCAGCTCAACCCACTCAAAAGTGGACTTATGACCTCCCCACTCCCTCCACTGGCTTCTCTTCCATCTCCAGAGGTCACCCAACTACTCAGTTACACGGACAAGAACACTGGGGGCCATCCTTGATTCTTCCTGATGATTCTACTTTTTAAATGTCTCTCAAATCTGTCTCCCAGCCTTTCTGGTCTAAGCTTTCATTACCTCCTGCCGACTGCACACTTTTCCTAAGTTGTTCCTTTGTAGACACCTTTGAATCTTGTCCATCCATGTTCTAAGCTACAATCAGAATGATCTTTCTCCCCCTAGCTATATTGAGGTGTAAATAACATACAATAAATTGTACTCATTCAAAGTATACAATCTGGTAAGCTGTCAGGAAGGTCAAGGAGAGCGCCTCCACCCTCTGGGACATCATAGCCCTGACAAGACAGGAGGGAAGTGTCTAAGGAGGTAATAATTCTGCCCACATGCATGAAAGGGTGAAGCTACTACAGATGGAAGGAGGCTGGTAAGCTAGGATCTTGAGGGATAATGTTGTGTGGGGAAAGGATGACCTTGATTTGCCTTTAAAGATGTCTGGTTCTCAAAAGAAACGTCCTCTGTCTTTTCTTCCACTGTCTCATGGCTCAAGACCCATCTCAGGGCTCACCTCTTCTGGAATAAAACAGAATGATGAAAATCACACTCTCTGGCAGCTGAGATTTGAATTTAAATCTCAAGTCCACTGTGTGACTTTGGGCAAATTATTCAACCCCTCTGTGTCTCAGTTTTCTTCTCTCCAAAACAGGAATGAGAGGTACCACTTAGGATTATTGAGAGAATACGTAACATAACGCATGGAACATGTCTTCAGCAGTGCCTGATGCAAAATCAGCTCTCAGTAGACATTAGTCAGTAATTACTGTTGCCGTTCCCTCAGCCATGCCTCCTCACTGGTGAAGTGGCTCAGAACACGTGGTCCGCCTTGCCTAATGTTGTCATGTGAGCCTAACAGTCTCCTTAGAGGAGCCCTTCTCAAGACCCCTCTTCTCTAGTTTTTAAAACCCTCTTGCATTCTGTAGGGCTCTGTGTGGATAGCTCCTCATCTGTCTCCCTAACTAATCATTTCCATTGACTGGAATATTCTGATGGTAAGTATCATAATACTTAATTTAAATTTGCTGATTCAGTAAAATTCATTTACTGGTTTTATAACCAAAGAGTCAATAGTTGAGAATGTTAGCACATGAGGTTTGATCCAGACTTATTTCCAGGAATACAGATTGGGTTGGCTTTTTTTTTTTTTTTTTCCTTCTATTTTTCTGCCTTACCTTCTATGGTATAGGTTTATTCCTAAGGGTTGTGTTAAAGAAAATAAAATTATTCTGACCCTTGTTAAAACAGTAAGGAAGACTTTATTCAAGACTATTGAAATAAGACTATTATCACAGGGAGATGGATCAGGTTCAAATCTGAATACAGCAAGGCCAAGTGAGGGTTTATAGCCAAGGAGCAGGATGAGGGGATCCAGGGATAGAAAATTACTAGGAGGAGACATCAAGGGTAGGGGAAGTCTTGCTAAACTGACCTGACAGGGTTCTTGTTAAAGGCAAGCCAAGGACTTAGGCATCCAAGGTGAGGAACTTCATCAGATACCAAGTATAATCACATTTCACATAGGGTCAGGGGAGAATGCCTTAGCAGAATTCATGCTAAAACTGCTGGGCAGGCCAAAGATAGGATGGGGGCCAAGGCTGAGGTTGAGCTGAAAAGAAGGCTCAGAAGAGTCTGTCTAAATTTGGTCAAGGACAGAGTCTTTGTCAGGGGCTCTTCTTGTGGTTTAAGATGGTTGCCAGTGGCTCCTTGGTCTATGTGCTGCTTGTCCAAATCCAGCAGAAAAGTCAAAGTTGACTTCTGTGTTTTGAATTTCCAGAAAAAGCCTAAAGAATCATTGACTGGACCAGCCTAGTCATGTACCAACCTCTGGACCAGGAGGTTGGCATGTGCTGGTTGGATTAGCACAGCCATGTGTTCCACCATCCTGGGTTAGGAAAGGAAGTGGTATCTTTTAAACCCTGGAGATACCCCCCGAAAAAAATTGAGGCTCAGGCTCACCCCAAAATTTGCAGTCCCCCAGGGCAAGAGTATCGGTGGAGGCCCACAATCCATATATATAAATATTTCAAAGTTATAAAATAAACTATGTAACTGCTAAAGAAACTAAGTTCTCTCCTCCTTGGCGTCACCACATTAAATAAAGGAGTCTTGAACTCCTATTTGCCAAATCCAGCAACCCCACTTCTCCCTTGACAAATGAATATACATGGGGACAAAATGGAAGATTTGGGGTGATTTTACTTTGTGAGGCCCTTCCATGTCACAAAAGAAGCAGGAAATGGCTGCTTCTCATTCCTGGGGATAACATTTTTGTCATGCAAAAATTGACTGCAACTGAGAAGAAGAGGTTGATAAGCTATTAAGTCTTTTTTTCTTACCTAAAAGCTTCCATGGCTGAGTCCTCCTCAGCCCCCAAAGCAGCATCCATCTCTAACTTCAGCAGTGGGACAACCCCACAACCTTCCATGGCATTCAAGCTGGGTGCCTTTTGTTTTGAGGAAACAAGGCTAGAGATAGAGAAGCATTTTCCTGGAGCCTGAGTTGAGTTAGTCACGGAAGCAGATGTTTGGGTCCAAAGTTGGGCTTTGCCCTGGCTAGGCAACCAATCCACATGGCAGAGGCAACCCTGTGTTCTTTAAGAGGTATATTTTTGTGCATATGTTTGTGATATTCAGGACTCTCAAAAGCCTGGGGCTTGGGGTGGGAGCCCAGGTCTAAGGGCATCACCAGTCCTTTTCCTTCTGGTCACACATACGGCTAGACCACCTCCCAGTCCCTTTGGGCTACATTACTGAATTGACAGCTGGTGAATGCAAGCTACTTCTAGACCTGGCATGTAAAAGCCTCCCACACTATCCTTTGCATCCTCTTCCTGGTTCACTGGTTAAATGGTGAGAATTCTAAAACCCTAGAGAAGGATGGAGCCACAGATGCAATAAGCTTCAGTCCCTGAATGACTGCGTGGAGCAGAGCTTCCCCCCAGCTTCCACCTGGAATTGGATTTTACTTGAGCAAGAAATATATTTCCATTATGTTAAGCCTCTGAGATGTTGGTTTTTCTCTGTTACAGCAAATAGGACCCGACTTAACTTACATAAGGGCTGACGGGAAGGGGTACAGAAAGAATGTTTGCTGGTGAGGTAACTAATGCCTACTGCAATGACCTTCAAATAGCTCTGAGGCAAATAGTTCCGTAGTCATGTGACACTGCTTCCCAGATTCCTGGCTGTGTCATCACAGGTTTTTATGCATTGCAAAATGCAGAACAATTCAACTTAGAGCCTGTGTGGTTTAATATAACGTGCCTAACACAGCACTCTGCCCACGTGACTTAGAGCATTGGCATGCAAAGAATCCAGGACCTGGGATTGATTTTCCAATGCCTGGATGTCATATTCTTATCAATATGGTTTTCAGCTGTGTGCTAAAAAAACCAATAGTTTAATAAGTGGCTATAAAAACATCAATGTGGGCCCACAGTTAAGTCTTGATGGGTGACGCAGCCTGTTGCTTAAGATGCCATCAGGTCAACAGCTCCTCTTTTAGGGCAAACCCAGAGAAGCCTTCTCCATAACCACAGTGTCAAACAACTGGGTTTGAAATATTGGGGGGAAGGGGAGTATAAGGTAAGGGTTTCCTTAAAAGTTCATAAGGATGAAGTTTAAAATGCACTTAAAAATTAGGTGTACCTTGAGTTAGGAAATCTAACTAAATAGGTGGGGGAGTCAGTTTAGATGTAGAGGGAGTCACTGAGAGATGACAGTGACACAAAACTGTTGATGTGGCTGCCAGGACAGGATAGCAGAAGGGAAAAAACTAGACTTTATAATAGAAGCTTCTAAATCACCTACATGTAACTGACTTATCAGGTAACTGATGCTGTTCACCTAGTTTCCAAAAAAGACCAACGTGCCCACAGGATATCAAGCATACAGAGCTAGCAGCCTCATTCCTGACATGCCTGGCACTTTGATGGCCACCAGTTGAGCTTCAGGTTTATTGGGAGCCACTGTGTAAGCTTCCCAGACTCTTTGTCAATTGCATTTGTTATCCTCATGCCATTTACAGATAAAGTGATGAAATGAATATTTAAAAATGAAACAAAAGCAAATAAAAATGCATAGACTAAACTCCTGGTGGGTGAGAACTATGGGAGCGGGGGAGGCAGTCTTTGGCCAGAGAACAGTATCAAGAGACGACGGGATGCTGAATGGTAAAAATCTTGGGAAATTTGTAGTAATTTGGAGAGAAATGTGTAGGTTTAGGTGTTTCAAGGAGAAATAGCAGAAGTGTTGCGTGAGAATAAATATATCAAGCCAATAGGTATGAATTGGTCCTGTATGTGGAGATTTTAGGTCTCTATTTTCTTTATATTGTCCGGCTCATGTGAACACAGTAATAACACGGCTAAGGGTGATGATGAGGACAGGGAGGTATCACCTTCCCAGGGAAGCCCTTCCTAATTACCCTGTGGTTAGGTTTTGTCTCTTCTAGGATAAGTTGCTGACCTTTATAGAATGAATCTGGCATGGTCCATTTTATGTGTGAGCCTCCCACTATGGAAGGCTGGTACAGTGCCTTACATAGCTCTGTTTTCCTGTAATAGGGAAGAACAAGTCTGACACCATATTGGATCTGTTTCTTTTACTTTAACCTCTGCATTCTATTCCTTTTGCTACAGGTTAATCACTAAAGGGGTATTGCCTATAAGCTTAAATTATGACTAATAGCCCATGTCTGAGAACCCTGCCTCCCAGGTAATGAGCATTAAGCTAAAATATCTTTGTTTAGCTCACAGGAAACATCCTGACCAGGCCCAACTGTGAATGACTATAGGCAGGAAGAAATGAACATATCCCCACAGGAGGCTGACTGGAATCAGGAAATGTCTGACGTTATTCCCTCCCCTTTTAGTATAGAGGAAGCTTGAATTCTAACTCAGGCAAGATGGTTCTTTGGGACACTAGTCCACCATCTTCTCAGTTTGCTGGCTTTCTGAATAAAGCTGCTATCCCTTGCCCCAGCAAGCATCCCTTGATTTATTTATTGGCCTGTCATGCAGCAAGCAGTGCAAACTTGGACTTGTAACATTCCCAATGCCCCTTGCTCTCCCCGGCACATAGTGTCCAACCATAACTTGCTGAATTGAATGCAAGGGAAATGAGTGATGAAATATGTACGAAGAGGGGGCTACTCTTTATCAGCCTTTATCAGCTTTTAAACAATGTTCTCTTTTGATAACATTAAATCCTGCATTTCACCTCTTTTACGTCTTGAGGTCCTGGGGTGCCCCTCCCCCAGAATTGTCCTGGTTGGCAGAAAGTTGTAGACATTTCTCCACCCGCCAAAAGGATTTTCAGTGTTTCTCTGTGTGTTTTGTTTCAGGAAAGCAAAAATGTTCGCCTGCCCTTGCTGTACAATTAAAACAACAGATATTGTTTCAGACACCCACTTCCCCAGATTCTGATCTGCCCCCATCTCCCAGAAGGTGGTATCTTCCCCTCCCCAGGATTTGAGAGTTTCTACTCCAGTTAATCTGTGAACCCTTTTACAACCCCAAATTCTGTGAGCCAGTTTGTTGCCAACATTTGGTCAGGGGATGAATGGGAGACGAGAGGGATTTAAAAATATATCTGGCAGCTTTGTTCTTAAGCTGGTATTGGTGCCATTGTGTTTCTGGAGAGGTTTTGTGGTCCGATTTTGATTATTTGCTACTTTTGGCAACTGTCGAGATGTTAGATCTCACATTGTTTCTATCATTTTTTACAGTTTCTTGTTTAACTCTTTGCTGACAGAACATTCTAGATTCACATCAAGATTAAATATTTTTTAAACAGAAATGTGCCTCCTTTTGACTCCAGCCTCACCTGGCAGGACCTGACTCCAAGTTATTGGACAACACCCAACCTCTGCTGTGTGTCAGTGGACTGGAGTGGGCTGTGCATGGTCCACGTGATCTCATAAACAGGAAAAAAGACTTGATGGCACCTAAAGAAGAAAGAGAATTAAAACCCCTACAAGTAGGACAAATTAATGTATGTAGGTTTTATAAATCTTCATTCAACCCATTCAATACTTCTCCTTTAAGACCTGACCCTACAAATTTCTCTCCAGATGATTACAGATTTCCCAAGGTTTTCACCATTTGGCATCTGGTTTTCTGTTGATACTCTCCTCTGGCCAAAGACCATCTCCTCTGCCCCCATACTCCCCACCCACCAGGAGTTTAGTCTGCATTTTCAAACTTCATCCTCAGGAACTTTGAGGGAAACCCTTCTTTCCACACTCTCCTCCTCCCAAAATATATCAAATCCAGTTCTTTGTGACAGGGGGAAAGGATGGAGGTTTCTCTGAATTTGCCCTAAAAAGAGCTACCACTGACTTGACAGTGTGTCAGGTCACAGGCTATGTTACCTCTCAGAGCTTCACTGGCCCCCAGTGATCACTGTCTGCTGATTCTGTGTAATCCCTTCCCCTTGAGTGAGGGGTGAGCTTTGTGCTCACTTCTAAAAGAAAAGGCTACAAATACGGCAAGAGTCATGAGATGTCACTTCCAAAATTAGGTTACAAAAAGATTCTGGTTATCACTTCTCTCTCTTGCTCCAGAGGAAACAAGCTGCCATGTTATACATAGCTCTATGGAGACACCCACGTCCCAAGGCCAACCAACAGCCGGTGAGGACCCAAAGCCTGCCATGTGGGTTCTTCCCCAAGTCCACTTTTGAGATGACAGCAGCCCTGACTGATTTCTTGATTTCGGCCTTGCAAAAGGCCCCAAGTCAGAGATACCTTGCTAAGCTGCATCGAGATTCTTGACTGCCTGTCCCTACAAATTGGTAAGATTACAAATGTTTGCTGCTTGAAGCCACTACATTTTGATAATTTGTTATGCAGTGATCGATGACTAATACAGACTTCTAACAAGTATTGCAAGGAAGAAATTGACCATAAGAACCCATATGAATCTCACCCAAGATTATATCCTTTGGGATAAATAAGACAACTTGGGATCCTAATAAAATTCTACAAATCTTTATCTTCAGAAGGGAAGAGAGAGGGTCCATGCATCATCTTGCCCCTGACTCCCCATCCAGACACCCAGAGTAGCCCCTTCGCAGTGGTGGTGACCCACATTCCCATCCCAGAAGACGATCTGTAAGAGATAGAGCACTGCGGAGGGATGGGGCTGCCTCTGGGTTTTTCCTTTATAGCTCTCATTTTATTGCTGGAAACATTTTCTTTTTCACATTGAAAGATTTAGAATTTCCCCCCAAAATGTGTGTTTGAAACTTCCCCTCACTTTCTCCCCTGGAGATGATCATCCCTTATCTTTTAGAAAATATTTTCCTCCCCAAGTGGTCCCCCTCCAGGGACAAGGAGATGTCAGGGCTTCTTGAAATTCTGGGGGGCTTTCCCACACTTTCCCACAGGTGACTCTTGTCTGGAGCAAAACTCAAATGGAAAAAAGCTTCACTAAAAATAATTGACAGTGCTTGGAACTGGGCCACACTGAGTGCAAACTTGAAATCTGGTCTGGGAAAAGAATGTGATAGGCCAGTAATATAAATGAGATTCTTAGGTAATACTACAACCTTAATAAAAGAATTCTGGAGTTGTGTCATGATTAACACTGAATCCACTCTCATACGGATTCCCGGAACAGCACCCAGCTCCCAGCCTGGCACAGACCAGGGATTGATCTAGTATTTGTTGAATAAATGAATGAATAGAACTTATATGGATTGCCCCTTTTACAAGGAATTAGAACATGAAAAAAACATTTTACCCTAAAATGCTACCGAGCAATGTAAAAACCTATTTGGTTCAGAAATGGCATGAAAAGTCACAGATACTTTAATAAATGTTCAGAAGTAGCGTTACAGTGGGGAGGGTATAGCTCAGTGGTACAGTGCATGCTTAGCACACACAAGGTCCTGGGTTCAATTCCTAGTACCTCCAGTTAAAAAAAAAAAAAAAGAAGTAGCATTATAGAAAATTTTCCAGTGATAAAATATTTACTATGTGAACATGTACTACAGTTGATGGTTATTCATATTTATTTATTAGGCAAAAAAAAAAGAAACACCAACTCTGTAAAGTAACTTAAAAAAGATTGGTGTTTTAAGTGTCAAAACATGTTGAACAGGATGGAAATAGCCTTTTCTGAGTCCTACTACATGTCATTAGCTTGTTTATTTCCCTTCTAGCACTGATTACTATTAGAAATTGTTTTGTCTGTTTATTTAATTGTTCATTTCCGTCATCCCTACACACTCTTACATATCCTCATACTGAACAAAACCCCATAAGGGTAGCAATGTGATCAGATCTCTTCACCACTTTTCTCCAGCCCTGAGTAAGACCTGCCACGTTGCCGACATGCAGACAAATATCCAGATGTATTTAAACTTTTAAGTGTTTGTTGAATAACTGAATTAATCGCTCATTGACTGCAAAGTGATTAAAGTGTGTTTTCGCTTCATGCAAAGAATTTAAAGGCCAGGTCCCCCAAACAAAAACTTGTAGAATACCACCCCAGCGTTACCTCATTTCTCAACCCTTTTCTTTTTTTGCGAACAAAATACTTAATCCTCCCTGGGGTCCCAGTGTTGTGGGACTTTCCCTTCCCCATAACACAGGGAGGATGCATGGGAAGTAAGGCCCCAAATTCAGCCCCAGGCTAGACCAATAGTT
The DNA here is from genome assembly GCF_048773025.1 of Camelus bactrianus. Classification (NCBI taxonomy): domain Eukaryota; kingdom Metazoa; phylum Chordata; class Mammalia; order Artiodactyla; family Camelidae; genus Camelus; species Camelus bactrianus. Next base: position 74,320,898 of record NC_133547.1, read on the forward strand.
TCAAGGGGAGGGAAGAGAGTGGGGGAAGCAGGGCCCATTCAGCGCCTTTGAGTGGGGCCCACAGCACGTGTTTTCCTACAGACATCATAGCTCCCGGACACTAGACCCTGTGCCAGTTAATAAATGAGATCTGACAAGACTTTAATCTGAAGTGGCATTTCCCTCTAAGGTTCCTCTCAATCTGAACCGGAGCCACAGATAACAGGAGCAAAATAGAAGGAAATCTTGTGAAACCCGGGAGACCGCCCTTGTTAACAGCTAAGAAGGGGGAAAAAATTAATTTTTTGGCATTCATCTCAAATTACCTAAGACTTCAGACTTAAGCTCAATTTGCCGCAAGAATTGTATCCAAATCCAAATTCCTTTTCTTTGGGTTCCATTTTTCCTCCTTCTGGTTCTTATTTTTAGTAGCTTCAATTATTTTAAGACGATAATAATCATCAGACTTTTCTTTTCTTGATTCCGAATTTATGGAGAACGAGGCCAACAGTTCTCTTTTTCAAAGCTTTCATGAACCCACACTTTCACAGTCCCACATTCTGCTCCCAAGACATTAACTCTAATTAAGCTAATCAAACCCATGTGCACAAAAGTACAAAAGTACTAAGCACAAGACAACTCTATGAGAAACAGATATTACACAATGAAAATAAAATGAATTCTCCAGACTTTTCAAACTACTCTTCCATTAAATACACTTATTTTTGAATGAGCTTTGATCTCTTTTTTTTTTTTTTTCATTTAATAGACCAAGATGTTGTCATTAGAGGAATGAATTACTTCCTTTAGGTTGACCTCATTCATATTCTGTAGCAGGAGCCAATCCTATTACAGCTCCAATTGAGCATAATCCAATTACAACTTTTATTTCAAAATGTAACATGATCCTCCGAACTTGAGAACCAAATGTACTCTGAAGTTGACAAGAAAGGCAGAGATTCCCATGTGTGTGAATCAAAAGAGACTACCTGTAGGCTTGTTTGGAGGAACCAAGTTCTAAAAGTTAGTAGAACGAAAAGACCAGCCCACAGCATCCTGGCACCGACAACCTCAGCTTAAGGGGTCACGTGTCCTCCTGGACCAGGTAGATAAGTTGGATCACTACTTTTTCTACACCCCACAGTGAAATATTTTAACCATCTCCTCTTTTCCCTAATAATCAATAAAAACATTATGTCCCATGACCTCCCAAACTGGGAAGTTTCAAGCAAAATCTATAATTAAATAATATCTCACAGGCAAGAAAGAAAAACAGCCCAAGACAAGAGACAAGTGAATCCCCATTCATGAACATGATATTCTAAGTTGAAAGACTAGATCCTAGGTCTCTGAGGATGCTTTTAAAGATTCAAGGCTTCATCTATAAGTTGGTATGTCTCTTCTTGGACTCATATTTCTAAACTCTTCCTATACATATGTTCACCTGGACGTTGCTTGAACAATTCAAACTTAACACGTCCAAAACAGTGCAAATGTACTATTTGCTCCCACAATACTCAGTACTTCTTTGTTTCTTGTCTTCCCTGGTCATTCAATAAATATTTCTTTAGTGCCTTTCCGTGTGTCACATACCAGTTGAGGCACTGGGTCATCGAAGTAAATGATACGGAAGATTTCCCTGCTCCCATGGATAAAACTACCAGCTTACACAACTGTAAGAGGCACCAATTATGTTGTGTTCTTTGTAAATCGTACCCTTGGAGTTGTTGAACATGGTGGTCCTTCTCATGGAACTTAACTTCTAGAAAGGAAGATAGGAAAGAAATGTGTCTACAGGAAACAGAAAAAAAAAAAAACCTATTTGCATAGTGATAAGTCCTTGCACAGAAAATAACGTGATGTCGTAAAGAGTGCATAACCCTGGGCCACGTTAGATGGGGGCACAGGGATGGGAAGACATGTTGGAGGAAATGACGTGAATGGAGATCCAGATCATGACAAGCAGTCAGCCATGTGGAGACTGGGGCAGAGCGTTTCACACAGAGACATCAACAAGGACAATATTTAGAAGGTGGCAATGAGCATGGCCATTCAAGACACACAAAGAGGAGCACGATGGTTGGAGAGAATGAGTATGGAGACCACGGCAAGAGATGAGGTCTGAAAGCCGGAACCGCATCAGGGTGGAACTTGCAGGTCACAGCGTGGAATTCGGCTTTTGTTCTCAGCCTACAGGCAGTCATTTGAGGTTGTTGGCAAGATCACTATCTTGGCTGTCATCCCCATCCAGCCAGTTGCCCAACCTAAAATTTAGGTTTTTCTCTTCTCTTCTCAGTGTTCCCCAAGCCTTGCTTATTCTCTCCCTTAAATATCTCTCAAATTGTCCCCATCCTTTCTTACCTAAGCTCTCCCAGGAAGCCTCCTGGGCGGGGGGTGTCTCCCTGCCTCAGCCTCTCTCAGAACTCTCTGACCTTGATATTGCCACCCAAAGTAAAGTCCTCTGCCTAGAAATCATGGCTTAGGCTCTGCTGCGCATTGGTTAGGGTTCAAATCTGAGCATCAATTCTAACCTCTTAACATCCTCCCATTCTCAAACACACCTCATACTTTCAGGCTCTGAACTACTTGCTTCATAGGAAACATCCCTTATGCATTCATATTTATATAAGCTCTTCCACCTCCCTGTAATGCCAGTCTCCATTTGACCAATGCCAATTCATCCTTGAAGTTCGATTTCAATGCCACCTATTCAGAGAAGCCTTCCCTGACTTCATCACACAAAGACCTGGGTCAGCACAGCATTCTGGGTACACGTCTCCTGTAGCTCTTGCCAAGTTGAGTTCAGAGTTCTGTGGGCACAGGGCCAGGGCCCTCACTCTTGGAGACACAAGAACATAGCTTGTGTCTCTAAGAATGTCAGAGCCAACCAGATGCTCAAGAAATACAGAACTTAAGAGAGACACTCCATGATCCACAGAGAACCGCCCCCCCCCCCAACAGAGAGAAGAAAGACATCTGCCATTTTTTATGGCATCTTGGAGGCCCACGCTTGGGCGCAGCAGCCAACAGCCACTACTCTTCAGATGCTGGCATTCAAGCTGTTCAACTGCCCATTTGGAATCCAGGCAGGAAAGAGATGCTGTCCCTTTTTCCTGGCATCTCCGGAACCTATCAAGTTAAATCAGCCTGCAGCAACATAAAGGACTAGATAATTTGGAACCAGTCATCAGACCACTTGTCAAGTCAAGCTAATGAAGAGGTTACTTTAACAGCACACATCCACATGGACAGACACAAGCATTACAAAGACTCACATGTCTGACTGCTACCATGGCCAGGAAAAAAAAAAAAAAAAAGCAAATCTATGGCCACATATATGATCAGACCCAGGAAGTTCCCCAAATAGATATTCAAGAAGAATCTAAACAAAGTAGGCAGTGAGCTAAGAATGTTAATCTACATTCTCAAATTTCTGCCATTTCCCCTTTTAATAGCCCACAAAACACCACCTAGAATTGAATGAATGCTTACCAGCAAAGGATGATTATTTAGATTATAATAGTCAGTATTTACTCAGCAAGAGCCTAGGCAGAATGATAAAAATGAAAACATGATACTTGGACTCAATATGCTTAAATCTAACAGGGCAGGAGAGAGATGATACAGAGTCTTTTTGTCTAAAAGGAAACCCAGAGAGGAGCTAGCCAACTGCCCGTCTTGTTTAGAGATGGGGAAACTGAGGCCAAGATTGAGAAAGAGACTGGTTTATGGCCACTCAACTTGTTGGTAGTAAGACTACGATGTATGCACAGCAGTTCACGGCAATACAAGGTAGACTGGACAAAGGGCCAGCAGGTAGGTTTGGAGAAGCAACATGAGAAGAGGCCCAGAAGATGGAGAGATTTATTCTACCCAGAATCAGGGAAAGGCTATCGGGAGACAATGAATATAAACAGGGCCTTGGAGTGGACAGGACAAATTTAGAGGAGGGATACTCCAGGGCAGAGGGACAGGTGGATTAGTGAACAGGAGAAGCAGAGGGGATGGTCCTGAGACTCCCAGGAACATCCCTGTTGTGATTTGGCCAGATGACTTAGTGCAGGGAGGCACGCCAGTTTCCCTTCCTGCCAAAACCAGACCTTCATCCTCACCATCATCATCTCCCACTTGGAATTTGTAATCATCTCAATTTTTGGTCCTTATGGTACATTCCTCACCTTCCAGTCAAATGTGATCTTTGAAAAATATAAATTAGATCACACCATTCTCCTCATAAAAATTTCCAATTGCTTCCCACTGCCTTCAGTAGGAATCCCAATTCCATTTCAGTGAAATAACTCTGAGCCTGGACTTTTTTGTACAAATGTCTTCTTACTCATTACATTCTAGCCCCTCCAAACCTTCTTTTTGCTCCTCAGATATGCAAAACTCCTTCTTATCTCCCAGCCTCTGCAGTCACTTCATAAAAATCTTACCTGTAGAGCTTCATGTGACTGGCTACTTCTGAATTCAGATTGTCAACTTGTTGAATAGAACAATTTCTTCACTCCCAATCACCAACTTCTTCTCCATATCGCGGTCCCTCATCCCTCCTATGCCATAGCCCTCTGTTCTGTTTTCTCCTTGAAACTCATCAAGCTGTAGTTTGAGTCTATGAACTACTTCAGGAAGATGGACTGTTCAGTAAGTGCTGCTGGGAACATCAATAATCTACGTGGAACAAGAAATTAAAATCGGACCCTACCTCACACTATGCACCAAAATTAATTCCAGGTAAATCAACCACGTAAATGTTAAAGGCAAAAATGTAAAGCTTTTTAAAGAAAATGTAGGAAAAAATTTTCATGAATGCTGTCTAGGGACAGTTTTCTTATGCAACATCAAAATAGTAAGAGTAATAGGAACAATAATAATAACAACAACAACCAGAGAGCATTAACAAACATGACTACTTTAAAGTTGAGAACTTCTGTTCATCCAAAATTGTATAGAGAGTAGGGGGAAATTATCACTAACTGGGAAAACACTTTTTCTGGACAATCAATAATAAGCCAAGAAAAGTTTAGTACTTAGAATGTTTAAGGAACTCTTGAAAATTAAGGAGAATAAGAAAAACAATTCAATAGAAAATAAGCAAAAGACACAGACAGGAACACCAACATGGACAGGAGGAAAAGTGAATGGCCAACAAACAGACAAACAGTGGACTTCGTGCTCAACCTTAGTGGTAAAAAGGGAAAGAGAAACTAAAACTAGAGTGAAAACCTTTTTTATACCCATTAGATTGGCAGAATATTAAGATGATATTAATAAAATCAAGTTTAGGTGAGGCTGTGAGGCAGTGGAAATTCAAACATCAATGTGAGTATATAAGTAAAACTAATCATATCAGAAAAACAATTTGGCAGCGTCTCATAAAATTAGAAAGGTACGTATGGTAAGATTTTAAAATTTGACTCTTAGTCTCTACCTAGAGAAACATGTGCAGGTATATTCCAGAGGACATGTCTGTGAATATTTGTAACAGTTTTGTTTAAAATTGCTCAACTAGGAAATAACCTAAATACCTATACACAGGAGAATGGATTCATAAATATGAAATACTCATAAAATGAAATATCACACAGCAGCAAAAATGAATAAGCTACAGCTACACACATCAACAGGCTGAAATCTACAAGATAAAACTGAATGAAAAACAAACTGCAGAAGACATACAAAATAACCCCACTTTTATCACATATATAGAGAAGCGAAACTTAAAAATACATCGTTTAGAAATATATTCAAATGTGGTAAAACTATAAAGAAAAGGAAGGACGTACTTTTTTTCTGAGTCAGAAGAAAGAAAATGATGTGAGAGATTGGGCTCAGGAGAGGGTGGGAAGCGGACAGGATAGAGATGAAATAAGATTGACCATGAGTCGACAATGGCTGAAACTGGTGATGGATCCATGCAGGTTTATGACCTATTCTCTACACTTTTGTTCATGCTTGTAATTTCCCACCATTTAGTACGATCTGCTTGTATATCTTCATGTCTGTGTTTGTAGGTATGCACGTACGTATTTTGGTTACATTTACAGAGTGGGGAGGCAGGGAAATGAGACTGGAGAGAAGCACATGGGGAACTACACCTATATTGCAATGTTCTAGTTCTTCATTTGAGTGGGGAGTGTGAGACAGGCTGGGACCTGGCACCTGGCACCCTTTGCTGCAGTGCTTGCACTTGGCCAAATGTCTCCTTGAGAAGCAGAATACATGAAACAATAAGGGACTAAAGATAACTGCATGTATACGCATAGTTGGAGCAAATTATGAACAAGATACAAAAAGACCAAAAACCCAGCTGCCACTTGTGGGGTGCCAGGAGCAGAAGGAGGGCACTGTGCATGATCCCTGCATACAGCATCACCAAGGGGAGGGGAGCAGACCACCTAAGCCACCTCTCTGACCAGACCCACCAATCCACCCTGACCCTCACCCCATTTAAGGAACCCCCCTCAGGGAGCGAGCAAGGGAGGCTGTTACTTGTCTTCCCTCCCAGCACGAGTCCCAGTAAACCCTTGCTTGAATTTCTTGTCTGGCCTCTTATCAATTTCTATTGATTAAGAAGTCCAAGAACTTGGATCAAATGCATGGTGTTTATTAACATTATGCTTCACAACCTCAGTAGGTGTTATATGTGTTGTATATGTGGTATCTTCTTTATAATTAAAAAAATTAGAAAAAGAAAAAGACAAAGCAAAAGCGATTGAGACAGCCCTCTGCTCCTAAACTTTAGACTGCTGTAGGTTTCCCCCATTTTACAGATAAGCAAACTGAGTCTCCAAATGGATATACACTAATGCAGCCTCAGTGCAGGTATCTATGAAAGGGTCAAGTGCACAGCGTGGAAGGTGAGCAAAGGCAGGGAGGGGTGGGTGTCAGGGGACCAAAGATGTGACTCTAGAGCCTGGGTCAGTCCCAGAAGAGGGCCATTTGGAATGCAGGCTACATACAGCCACAGTGACCATCCCCAAATGGGCCAAATCTAATTCTGCTTGTCCTTTGGACATAAACCAGAATCAGCTTGGCCAGCCCACCCGTGAGCCTGGGAGCATATCCCAGAGGGTCTGAGCTACCAGGTGGACGGAGCCAAGCGAACTTGCAAGTTACTGAAGCGGAGTTCGGATCGTGGTGGGGCATCTGCTTTGCCTACCGGGAGTTCTACAAATGAACATGATGATGTCCAAATACCCTGTGCCTCTTCCCGCTGAATAACTTGCCTGCGTGAGTGCCGATAGCCCTCGCCTCCTCACCCTCTCTCTCCCGGTTTTCATTGCGCTCACAAAGGCCCACCCCCACGACTTAAGGCATCTCATGGGCAGTCACAAAGGCAGAGGAACTCCAGGTTTTGGTCACAATGCAGCCCCGACTCTCCCCCATTGTGCCCAGCCACGGCAGTGGTCTCAGAGCCGTCGGGGGTCTTACATATCTCATACGTGCAGCAAAGTGGGGGAACAATGTGACAAATTATGAACAAGCTCCGAGCCGCGCCTGTGGAATTCTTCCCTTTGTGAGCCTGCATCACGTGTCAGCTGGGCTGCTGGGTCGAGGCGGGGACCCGGGGGTGGGGGACATCCCAGCAGCAGGAGGCCAGCCTGGCCCTGGAACTTGTTTCACACTTGGGAACGCTGCCCTTCTCTGCTTGTTCTGCTCTGCTCTCTCTCTCTCTGTCTCTCTGGCTGTAATGGAAAAGAAAATTATACTGACCCCGCTTTTTTTCTTTCAAATCTAAATACTCCACTAACACTGTCCTTGCTAAAGAAAACACAATGCTCAAGCAAACTTTCAGAGTCCATTCTCCCAAAAGCCAAAAGGGGAAAAAGCTCCAGTGATGTAGGTGATCCTACTTTGTTCCCGACACTTCCTCGTCTTGAAGGGCAAGCCTTCTCTTAAACTCCTGGGTCTCTATTTCCTTATTTGTAAACAAAGATGACAATCGTGGTCCCTACTTTATACCACTGTCACAGGATTCTGTGTTTCTAAAGGGCTTAGAAGAGTGTCTAGGACATAAAAACCTTCACAGTATATGGTGGTGGTATTATTATTTAAAGGAATAGGAGCAGAAATGCACACTCTGTGACCATTCTGACCATCTCTTTCCTCCCCCTTCATCCCCTCACTGCTTTGCAGGTTGTCCATAAGAAGAACCAGCTCTGATGCTTCTTTGATATCTCAAAGTGCCTAGTGAAGGGTGGGGCACTAGGATTCTCAGTGAGCATCTGTTTCCTAATGGCTGCAAGATGACCCACAAAAGAAGACCCACCATCACTGACTGCAATAACCTTCCTGGATGAGGATGTTGTATAGCAATTGAAAAGCTTCTCTCAAGTTCATGTTCCAAGCTGTGTTAGGAGACTCCTAGCTGGTCTTCTCAGGATAACAAAAAGAAAGGATCCTTTATGCAAACAATTTGTGAAACACTCCATTAATCATTTTAGTGTTCCAGGTGCAAACTCCCAAGGGTGGTCCTTTTTCTGAACAGTTTTGTCACCAAGTCCCTGAACTGCCATTTTTTTCTTTTTTCTCTTCTTTTCTTTTTTCTTCCCTTTCTTTTTTCCCTCCTTCTATTCTCTTCTCTCTCTTTCTTTCTCTCTTTCTCTCTCTTTCTCTCTTTCTCTCTCTTTCTTTCTTTCTTTCTTTCTTTCTTTCTTTCTTTCTTTCTTTCTTTCTTTCTTCATTCCTTCCTTCCTTCATTCCTTCCTTACTTCCTTTCTTTCTTTTCTTTCTTTCTTTCTTTCTTTCTTTCTTTTCTTTCTTTCTTTCTTTCTTTCTTTCTTTCTTTCTTTCTTTCTTTCTTTCTTTCTTTCTTCTCTTTCCTTTCTTTCCTTTCTTTCTTTCTTTCTTTCTTTCTTTCTTTCTTTCTTTCTTTCTTTCTTTCTTTCTTTCTTTCTCTTTCTTTCTTTCTCTCTCTCTCCCTTCCTTCCTTCCTTCCTTCCTTCCTTCCTTCCTTCCTTCCTTTCTTTCTTTCTTTCTTTCTTTCTTTCTTTCTTTCTTTCTTTCTTTCTTTCTTTCTTTCTCTCTCCCTCTCTCTCTTTCTTTCTTTCACCAATAGCTGTTTTTATAAGATTCTTATCAAATTCTTAATTGCAGAGATTTCTTTTCTTCTCTCTATTGGTTAAGAGACACAAAGTGAAGTCAGACCTCTTGCTGATTTAGCTCTGTGTAGTTTATAATCTGGTAATACAATTCAGTGACCACAACAATGATTAAGCTAGATGTCATCGCCAATTTGCCAAATCTTCACAAACATTAGGAAAGTGAAAGAGGGGGAAAGAGTCCAGGTTGAACAGTCCTCTTATCTTTGAGGATTAGAAACCTGGAAAAAACTCCCTTTTTAATGATAGACTAAACAGAAAAAAGTGACACATTATTATTTAAATTAGCAATAGACGCACTAATAAGGCAGCATGCTGTCTTCTCTCAAAGTATCAGAATAAATACTCGTGGGTTTGGGCAGCTAATACAGTTCCTTTCTTTGGGAGACCTTGGGCATTTGCATGTCTTATGCTTTTTAATGTAGCCGGGAGGAGAATTGCAGGGAACTGTAATTGCAAGACAGAACTAGCACACGGGGTAGAGATTGCTGCAGGAAAGAGCTACAGCTCATTTTATAGCAAACTGATAAATCACAAAATCTCTAGTACCCGTTTCACATGTGCTTACTGAGCAACGTCAGTGTGTCCTGTGTCAGGCTATCTGATGAGTGGAGGAGTGTAGGTTCTGTCCCCTGCTGTGTCTCATCTCCCTGGGAAGCCTCATCGTGCACCTAGGAAATGGTGAACAGTCACTCCAGGCTGACAATGACTCAATTCCCAGCAGAATCCAGGACCATAAAGATATGCTGCAATGGAAGAGGGAGGAAGTCGTTGGTGGCGAAGTTTCCAGGGAAGAGGAGGAACCTCCTGGAGGACCGGAGCATTTGGAGGGAGGAAAGGAAAAGCTCAGGAGGCTCAGATACTGTGACAACTCAACACAATTGCCGCCTTCCCTCCAGGACCGTGGCAGGCATCACTAATCAATCACCAACGATCAGTCATCACTAATCAATCAGATCACTCTTGGCTCCCTGTCCCCCAGTCCAGTCTAGCCTTCAGAATCCTTCTCAACACAGCATCCCAGGTAGGCATTCCCAGCTGTTTCGGGTCAGTTCATAAAATAAAACTTTCTGTCCTTCTGAGTGAGGGGAAGTGGGATGAGTAACCACACAGGCCTGTGAGGAAGTATGGGTGGGCAGGAGACTCAGGTGGAAAGCAAGGTTTCCTGCTGGACATGAGTAACAAAGATAGATTGGTAGGATGGTGGAGATTAAATAGGGCCTTAACTGCCACATTATCTCTAAATAAGGGGGAGGGGGCAGGGTTAGAAGTCATCACGTCTATTTCTGACAAATCACTGCACGTTTTATTTTATTTTATTTTTATTTAAATTTTTTTAAAAATTGAAATGCAGTTAATTACAATGTGTTAATTTCTGGTGTACAGCACAATGTCCCAGTCATGCATATACATACATATATTCGTTTTCATATTCTTTTTCATTCAAGTTTATTCCAAGATAATGAACATAGTTCCCTGTGCCATATAAAAGCAACTTTTTAAAAAATCTATTTTTATATATAGTGGCTAACATTTGTAAATCTCAAACTCCCAAATTTATCCCCTCCCGCCCCCTTTCCCTGGTAACCATAAGATTGTTTACTATGTCTGCAAGTCTGTTTTTGTTTTGTAGATGAGTTTGTAGTGTCCTATTTTTCTTTTTGTTGTTCCACATATGAGTGATATCATGTAGCATTTTTCTTTCTCTTTCTGCCTTACTTTACTTAGAATGACATTCTCCGGGTCCATCCATGTTGCTGCAAATGGCATTATTTTATTCTTTTTTATGGCAGAGTAGTATTCCATTATGTAAATACACCACATCTTTATCTAGACCTCTGTTGATGGATATTTAGCTTGCTTCCATGACTTGGCTGTTGTATATAGTGCACATTTTATTTTAAGTGGAATGGGGCAAACCATAAGGTACTTGCGAGCTCTTTATTCATAACAGTATACTTTCTAGGATGCTACTGAGATGAGGACAAATATTTTACTGTAAGAATAATATTTCACAACCCACTGCATTTATAGTGTCCTTGAACAAAAGCCAGCAAGCGGCATGGGCAGTTGGGGAGATATACCTTCCCTTAGAGGATAACGTGGCAACTTTAATGGCAGCCCCCTTCTCTGCCGTTGTCCCCACTTGCTACTCCAACAAGACAAAGCAGGAGATCTCTCTGGTTCTGCCTGGTTCTGCTCAGTGCTTTGGCTGCTCTCCCCTGTCCAACACAGCACCGACTGGCCCAGGCTGAGGCTTGGAATTCCACTCAGAATCGCACTTTGACCACATCAGAGAAGGCACACACATCTGCTTTCCGTTTTTCCTCTCCCTTCTCCAATGGAGCACCTCCACATCCCCCATGCTTGACAAGACAGGATATTGTCCTGGTCCCTGGGACCCACAGGGGCTAATCCAAGGCAGAGACCTAGCCCACGGCAATAGAATTTTGCCAAGTCTAAAGTATACCCTGACTAACTGCAGGTGACCCTTTCCCCATCCCAAACAAAGCTGCCTTCACCAAAGCAGGAGCGCTTGGATTTCTTGCAGCCTATGTACTCTTCATCAATTTGCCTAAGAGACAAAACCCCAAGGGAAAGAATCCCCAGGAGAAGCACAGATCTATCCCAGAGACACCCATTTAGTCAGGCAACCTCCCTCCCACCCTCCGCATTCCAAGGGAGATTATTAACTGTCCCCAGGAGAGGAGACCAGCTAAAAAGGAAGATTCCCCAGTTGATATGCAAATCCCACAAAAGAAGTAATTGCTTCTTCTCCATGGGCCAATTCAACGGGTACCAGGAGTCTGGGTGACAGGGGAGAAGGCATCACTTCCAGGAAACGCTGCCGCTGCCCCACACGCTGGAGGAGGAGGTGGTTTTATTTTAGGAAGACAAAGATGGCTTTTTTGTTTGGCCTGAAATTACGAGGTATATAACCTTTCCTTTCTCCGCCGCTCCCAAATGAAGGCTCTCATATCAAATTTTGTTTCCCGACAAGAGAAGGAGAAAGCACTGGCCTACTTCTGGCCCCGGAAGGTGCCTCCTCCACCCTCAAGCTTTCATGTTTGCTGCAGATCTTGGACAGTCCCCTGGCCAACAGCCTTGGGCAAAATTATCCGGCCAGTCACAGCCTTTCAGGAATAAATATCTAACACCTTGTTCTCTTTAGCGGTTCAAAAGCCACTGTCACTGGGGTACACTGGGGGTTTAAAAAAAAGGCTATAATTCATATGCAAACTAGAGGAGGAATTTCATGATTTCATAATAAAATGTTGAAACGCTTTGATCGCGAGTTGTAAGGAGGTGTGAAACAGTGCCTCCGAAACAGACAGATATTTGTGTAAGCATCCTTTATGTATTGCCAGTGCGGAATAATAACATATCAAAGCCCAACTTACCTCATCTGCCTGGTACAGCCAAGGCATAAATAAAGGCGAACAATGGAATTACTATTACTCACTCACTGAGAGCCTGCGACATCACTGTATCCTTTATAATTGCTGGCAAGAAGATTAATGTTTTGTTAAATATCAGAGCAAGGTCACAAGGGGGCTTGCGGGCCTGTCTAAACATCTAGTCTTTAAGCTCCTTCTCTTTCACTTGTTCTCTTTTTTTTTTTTTTTTTTTTTTTGAGGAAATGAACTTGTAGCATTTCCTCTAATTATGGTGATTTTTGCTTTTGAAAGCGGGCCTACATCATCACCTCGCTCCGAACACACTCACTCACACACACACGCAATCTTCCCCAGATATTAGGGGGTAGGCTTGATTTAGCTGCAGTATATGGACAGTGTTGTTATGAGGCGAACTTGCCCTTTTAACCAACGTGGATAATTCATTGCCTGCCACTAAAGCCTGGAGCAAAGGGCTTGTGCTTAAAAGATCGCTTTTATCGGGGTCCTCTGGGGGATCCCTCCCAAAGACTTGCACTTCTGTTATGTTGAGCCCATACACCCGTCCATACAGATGTTTCCAACAGCAAACTGTCCGTGACCCAGAAAGAACAAAATATTTTGGCTTTCCCTGGCTTTCAGCACCTGTTCAAACCAAAGGGAGCTCTGTACACAGATCAAAAGTCCCAGCCAGCAACTGGAGAGAGGCCACTTCATGGCTGGAGCCAACGTGACAGGTCCAACAGATCCAGTCCCCTTCATGCGGTGACCCTCCACTCCCACAAGTGTCAGAGGGAGATGAACGGCAGATCCCACAGAGGGGTCGACCATCTCCCTGCAGAGTCTCACATTTCTCTGAGGATGCAGGGATCACCTCCACATCCCTCCACCGTGTCTGAAATTAACGCAGAAACTCCATGTCCCTCCCGCCACTATTTTAGCCTGCGTTTTTCAGAGCCATGTCATGGCTCTGGTGCAGCACCAGTCTTGAGTTATCTGCCATCCTTGTAATTTCTGCAGGCCTGTGGGAGACTTCAGAGACTTCCTGGGGATTTAGAAGAGCACCCTGGGGACAGTAGAAGCTTTTGACGTTTCCCAAAAGACAACCAGTGACAGCACTTAAAGGGCTTGAGATTGACAAAAAGTTCTCACAAACACGTCCAAGTGCACAGGAGGAGGCACTGAGGGGTGCCTCTGGCCTCTGGCAGAATCTGTCAAGAGAGACATTGAGGATATTGCACAAGGGTTGCAGGGCCCCATCTCAGGGGCCTGTTTATCTCACCACACCCCACCCACGGCCTGGGCAAAGGGTTAAGTTGCCAACCCCAGTTTTTAGGAGATTTCAATATTTGTTTGTTTTTTCTTCCTTGCAGCTCAAGGAGGAATTAAGAAGTAAAAGAGACACTTGGCATGAAGGTGGGTGTAGGAGGCAATTAGATGTGAAAGGGAGGATGCCCTGACTTCAGGGGCTTGCCTCAGCTTCACTGATCGCGATGACAGTCAGAGCAGGAGAGCCACAATTAACATGTGCCCGCTCGCCTCGGCCTAAAACAAAGCAAGGATGCTCCGCCTAATATAGAAGCTGGTGCTTCACGTGTACTGCACACCTTCAATGTACCTGTGTTGAATCAGTAAGTGGCTGGCTGGCTGGCTGGCTGGCTGGGTGGGTGGATGGATGCATGGACATGTGAATGGAGGATGGTAGAGATTCGATAAAAGGCAAACTAGACAACAATCACTCAGCCCCGCCAGGAGTTGGTAAACCATGACCTATAGTCCAAGTCCTATGTGCCACCTGTTTTTGTAAATAAGGTTTTATTGGGACGCAGCTATGACCATTCATATAAAGGCACTGTCTACTTTCACGATACAAGGTAGAATGGAAGAATTGCTCCAGAAGCAATACGGCCTGCAAGTCTAAATTATTTACTTCCTGGCCCTTTGCAGAATAAGTTCACCAACCCCTGAGCTATGCTATTACGAGGTGTCCTGAGTTTTCATGTAGTTTACCCTCTGTCTTCTCTCTGTTGTCTTTGTTTTGCTGATAAAACAAAACCATAGAGAGTAAATCTGCATTATATACCTATTTAAGCTATGTAAGCTCTAATAAACACACTGGGGCATATGTATTAGAATTACTAAGTAAGCTTTCCTTTTTTTTTTTTTTTTTTTTTTTTTGGTAAAATAAGACCAGTCAACTAAGCCAGTTACTTCAGTTGGGATTCAGTCGAAGAAACCATGATCTCTTCCAATGCAGGACAAAGAAAATCCAGTGCGATGGACTTTTTCAAGAGCCTGTACACAAAGCAACGTATTCTGTACTTTTTGTAAAATTTAAGGGGATTTTTCAGAGGCTAAATTTTACTATATGACTAAGTTTTCCCCTTATGACATTCACTTTAGACTGTAAGAAGCTATCTTCATGAGACCTAGGAATCATACACTTATAATTTACAAGTATGAGGGGTGAGTTTATGCTCCCCCCGAATGTGTGTGCTGAGTCTTCTTGCTGGGTGGGGAGGATTATTCATTCTGCTTCCCAGGACCTGGGAGGAATAGTGCCACAGCCGCTTAGATAAGAGGAATAGAATTTTAAGTTCCTTCCACACATCGGTAACGAACAGGGTGCCGGTTGATAGGTTCCTATAATCTGTTCAGGTCCATCGACACCAGCGGTTGGCAGAAGGACCACAAAGAGAACACAGGATGTAGTCTGAGAAAGCAGAGCTGCTAGAAACACCCACGTGGAAGGCTTAGCTTGAGATGGCGTTGCTGAGAGAAGAATGCTAGGTGAACTTGGCAAAAATGATCCTCGAGCAGGAAGGGCAGCAGGGACTGGAGTGGGGGGAGGCCGACATGTAGGTAGCTATGTTAGGACACCAGATACTATGATTTGTTGTATTGTGTTTGTAATGGTACGTCCTTTACAATGTTATCACTGCTTTCTGCCTTATCAGTACAAAAACCCTGCTGGCCATCAGGTAAACCTGAGCCCATTAACCACCTGGAAGGTCAATGTGGTCAGTAGCTTCTAAGATGTTCCCCAATGAGCCCCACCGCCTACTATTCATGCCCTGGTATAATCTCCTCTCTTTCCGTTAGTCTGGAATGGATCTAGTAACTTGCTTCTAATGAATACAATATAGCAAGAAGGATGAAATGTCTCTTCTAAGGCTTTGTTTCAAAAGATTGTGATTTCCATCTTGCTCACCTTCTCTTGGCCTCTCACTTAACTTGTTCTGTTGAAACCAGTTGTCGTGCTGTAAGCTACCCTCTATAGAAGCCCCCAGGGCTAGGAACCTAGGGGGCCCTCGACCAACAGCAAGGGAGGCACTCAGGCCCCTCAACAACCACATGAGTGAGCTGGGAAGGGAATCATTCCCCAGTTGAGGGTTAGGGTGACTGCAGCCTCTGCTGGTTCCATAACTGAAGCCTCAGGAGACCCTGAGTCAGAGCAGCAGCTAAAACCTAGATTCCTCACCTCCTGAAACTGTAAGATAATAAATATTTATTTCCTTTAAGCCAATGTGTTTTGGGGAATTTGTTACTCAGCAGCGAATAACTAGTACAGTTAGGATTTGCCACCTAGCATAATTTTTCCTTCTTGGTCCAACTTCCTCTTTTAACAATAGATATTTGGCAAATTTTGTTTGGTTTGGTTTTTGTTTGGAGGGCTGAAAAGAAACTCTAAGCCAGGGATAGGTGATTAATGCATTAACTCTGTTAATTCCTGGCTGGAGGAATTCTGTTCTGGTTACTATTGCTGCATCAGAGCGTTGCTTTAAGCTAAAACCTAGCAGCTTAAAGCATTACAGTTTTATCTCCTGGATTAAGTCAGAAATTTGAGCAACATGTGATTGCACAATGTATCAGAGCATCCGCTGATGTCACATAGAGGTATTCAATGGATGGCTAGGCTAGACGGAAGGACCAGGTTACCTTCCCCACATATCTAGTGCTTTGGCAGGGGTGATTGTCTGCTGAGAGTTCACCTGGGTTGTCAATTGGAGCAGAGGTGGCCTCTCCAGCCTGCAGGTCTCAGGGAACTCCAGCTTTCACATGGCAGCTGGCTTTCTCAAGAACAGAAGTTCCAGCAAGTTTGGTTTCACATTCATCCTCTGAAGAAGCATTTTCCAATTGGTTAGATTCATAAATGGAACACCAAAGCCAAGAAATAATGGGGGAAAAAAAGGGAAAATGTGGTCCAAATAAGTTAGAAAACATTACCTTCCTTCACTCCCTTTTGGACAGTTAAAAGGCACATTAGCATATGAAAAACCTTAAAAACCAAGAACACGGTTTAACTCCTCTAACCAAAATTTTCCAAATATTTTGACTACAGAACCCTAACCCTACTTTGGTACATTAGAAAAATTATCTGACATTTAGAAATAAGGCGAAAAGGTTGACAGCTTGTCCTTTCAACATCAATAATGTTAACGAAGGCCACTCAAAGATTGTCCAGGGCAATGCTTCTCAACAGAAGCTTCTGTAGTGATGGAAATGTGTGCCATCCTGTATGGTAGCTGCCAGTTACATGTGGCTATTGAGCACTGGGCATTTGACTAGTGCAGATCTAGGGAAATGTAAATAGTTCAGCTCATTGTTTATTATTGATTAAAATTCCCACACTTGGTGAAGTCACAAAGTCCCCCTAATGCCTTTGCATCCTTTCGGCTACTGACCAGTCCCCCTTAACTTGCAGGACCAACCCACAGTCAAGCAAGCAGTAGACCTCCAGCACCCTGCGTCAAGGCCCAGGTTGTTCTGAATGGTAGTGATGCTTCATTTTGTATGTCAACTTGACTGGACCACTGGATACCTGGATAGCTGGTTAAGCATGATTCCCAGATGCATCTGTGAGGGTGTTTCAGAAGAGATCAGCATGTGAATTGGTGAACTGAGTAAAGAAGGTGGCCCTCCTCAGTGTAGGTGGGCATCACCCTATGTGTCAAGGGCCTGAATGGAACCAAAATGCAGAGGAAGGTTGAGTTAGTTCTGCCTGACAGGTTGAGCCAAGAATAGACTTTCTCTTGCCCTCGGTGCCCCTGGATCTCAAGCCTTCAGATCCAGTGGAATCCCACCACTGGCTCTCCTATTCTCAGGACTTCAGCCCACACCACCAGCTCTCCTGGGTCTCCAGCTTGCAATGGCAGATCATGGGACTTCTCGGGATCCATAATCACATGAGCCCGTCAATATCTTACTTAATAAGTATCTTCCTGTGTGTTCATAGCCTGGCCCCGGGAAGCCCTCAGTGACTGCTACTGCTGCTTCTGGGGTAACTGTCACGGTCTCCCTGTTCAACTGGGGTGTTGCAGCACCAGGTGCCAATAATCTCAGGAGTGAGATCGTAGCTCTTCAGGGTGTGGCAAGGAACAGTGGATAAAATTGGGGTTCCGGATAAAGCCATTCTGTCCAAGATGAAATCTGGGCCCCACCATTCACTCAGTGTGTACATTTGGAGATGTTAATTGACTCTTCTGGATCTCAGCTTCCTTTTCTACAAAATGGAGATAATCATAAAAAAAAATATCATAGGGTTGTGGTGAGTGGTCCCACTGCTAATATTTGCAGGGATGAAGAAAAAGGACACAAAAGGCCCTTAAGTGGGTGACCTACCTCTCCCTGCTCCATACACCCCTCCACTGCACACTCACCCCCATCCTAGTTAACAGTAACTTTAGACCTGAGGGGCACTTGCTGGTGGGCAATCTCCCTTTGAAAAGACAGACCCAGGAAAGAGATGTGCAGCCTGGAGGCAGGAAATTCTGAGGTTCTGGGCGCTGTGTGTGTGGTCTAGGAGAGGGAACATGGGTTCCAGGTGGACATCTCCCTTGGCTCAGAGTGTCCTCATGATGGCGAGTGGCACAGTCTGCAATGGGCCAGAGTAGAGTGTTTGGAACATGCACACACACTCATGCATGCACGCAGGGCCTGGATCAGAGACCCTTTTTACCTGGATCAAAGATTCGTTCTAGGGGTAAAGCATAAATGATAGTTTAGACCCGGGGCTGGCCCTGCGTAATGATTCAGTAAGTTGCTGTCATATATCATGTCAGCTTCACCATGGTTATCTAGCTGTGTAAGGTCCAACTGTCCTCTGAGCCTAAGACCCACTAACAGATGACGAGGAAGAAACTTTATTTGGGTTGGAGTGAAAATAAAGCCAGTTTAGCTCTTCAAAGAGAACACAGGAGGATGATGGGATGAGAAGGCAGGGCCACAGAGACAGGAGGCCTCAAGTTCTCAGCGGCCATCATATTCTGGATTCATAAGGTCAGACTTTACAGCCTTGTTACTGCCACATTTGCTAAACCTTATCAAAGATATGCTATCTATTTCATCTCTGTGTTAAATTTTTAAAAAGCCTTCTGTGTTTTTCTTATAATGACAGCTACAAAAGAGTAATAGATGACACAGGAATTAAAAAAAGGAAACATATTTCTAAACAGATATCACCTATACAGAGTTGTCTCCTGAAATATAAGTTAGCAAAATGGGAGGGACTCAGATTGCCAGGAAAGGACGACCAGGAAAGGGAGTATACAGGGTGAAGTCACTTCACTCACAGAGGAGTCTCCAGGTGCTCAGACTAGGGTGAGGTCAAAGAGGTGGCCGGAGTGCAAATTTGGTGCTTGCTGTCAGGGTTCCTGGGAGTGTGTGGGGTCGACCTTAAATTTAAGGAGGCTGAATGTTAACCTGTAGGTCAACCTGGGAAGCTTTTAAAAGGGGCAAGTGGGCTTTGATAAACTAGTTGATAAATTAGCGCACAGATACAGTCTTCAGATTATTCACACACCCCAGAGTCTGTCGGCGGCTCCCTAGGCTGGAAACGGAAAGGTGAGCCACTCTCCCCAGGTGTGGAGACAGGCTGCACGTGTGTGGATGCTCCTCTTGCTTTCAGCTCTGCTGGGAGTCTCACCGGCAGTGCACGCTGGGGTGAGCTAGCCTGATGGACATGGGGACAGGGCAGAGCAGCTCCAGACTGAGTCCTAGACCTGCCTGACTCCTGCAAGCACCAGGGAGAGGAAAAGGGAGGCGGGGCTAGCAACACAAGTCTCTTCTTCTGCCCCAAACAAACTCGTCTTTGTTTCCATAGGTGTTTATTTGTGTTTTCCCTCCGCCTGTTTTGCATGACATTGAGAGTTAAAGAAGACATATTTTACATCCTAAAGAGAGGCAGTAAAAATAATTTAGCCTATTTCTCTCATGTCTGAGTGTATTAATTCTTGCTTACATAAGGAAATACAAAAAAAAAAAAAAAAAACCAAACAAACTGTAAACAAGGAACCATTTGGAATCAGATTATGCATGAATAATGACGCACATTCTCATCTAAGATGTGGGGCGGGGGACAGATGTAGTTTTACTGCCAGTGGCTTTAAAAAATGTTTTCCTTTTTCAAAGGAATTACTCAGGATATAATAAAAAATGTTTTCTGCTCTAAGAGGATTCATTTACCTTTTGTGCTCTGAGAAAATAAATGCAATCAATACCTCAATTCTCCTCGTCTATGGAGAAAGACAGCTTCCAAGTTTGAATGCTAGGTAATGGTCATTTAGTTTTGATCTCCTAATGCACACATTCTGTTTCTCTTAAGGATTTCTCAGTCACTCAGACTCTTCCCAGAGCCTCAACCGACTTTAGGGGGCCTCTGCTTTCTTCTCCAGCTCTGATGCATCTTCTTTTCCATGCAATCCCCTCCTTTCCTTTGACCCCACCTGCTCAATAACACCCAGAGGCTGGAAATAAAAATGGGTTCTAACCTGGGGATAAAGGCAAGTTAACCATTGCAACCTCCAGAGGTGTGCATAACATCAATCCCAAGTGTGACTCGGGACGTGTTACCTAACCTCACCATCCTTCACTTTCCTCCTTTGCAAAATAAAGATGAAAACTACCTGATCGGACATTCAATCCAAAAAAAGTGCTCAGGCCAGTATCTTGTGGATCTCATTTTACTGAAGCATTGTTTCTTGCCTTTTCTCCTTCAAGCCTGGACCTAGGCATTCTGTTTAGAAACAACTCTTTGTTGTAATTCCCATCCTTCCCATGAGCAGAGTTCAACCACCAGTTGCCCAAGGATATTTGAAACAATTGTTCTTATTACTCTTCTTGTCTTTGGTTTTACCTTTATTGAATCCCACACCGAAGAGTTGGAAGAATCCTTTAAGATCCATCCATTCATCCGTCAATCCAACAAATATTTTCTAAGCATCCATTGCAAGTCTAGCACTGTTCTAGCCCTGGAAGAGAAATGTAAACAAAACACACAGACCATGGCTTTCATGGTGCTTGATTTTGTGAACAGGCACTGAACCACAGAACAATACCTTAGAAGTAGGGCCACCAACTTGTCTCTGTTTGACCAGGACTTACCAGTTTGGGCACTGAAGTCCTGTCTCCTGAGACTGCAAGTTCAGTCCTGGCAAAACAGGGTCATTGGTCAGCCTAATTATAAATGTGATGAAAAGAGAAGCTGCCATGAATGCGTCCAACTAGAGCTGTGACTGTCTCAGGTGTCAGAGGTGGCTCATCGGGGGAAAACACCATTCAGTGGCGACCAGACAGATTAGTAGACAGACAAGTGTGAGGGGGAAAGCAGGTCGAGTGCACAAGCAGGCACACAGTTTATACAAAAGCTTAGGGGCTGGAGGAACTGGCATAAGCAGAGAAAACAAGGTAAGATGAGACTGCAGAGGTGATGAGGAAGACCTCACCAACTCCACCGAGGAATCCGTGCCTTATCAGAAGGGCACGGGGCAGCTTTGGAAGAGTTGAAGCGTGAAGAGTTGGGCGTGACAATAAAGGATTTACTTATGAAGGCAAGACTCTAACTGGGCTTTGATGAAGCTTGATTGGAAGTGGGGTTCAGGGACCAGGTAAGAAAGTGGTCCTAGGGGAAGTTGATAGTGGCCTGGGTGTGGATCAAGAGTCCCCCTGAAGTAGAGTGGATCAGACTGGCCTGGACTGATTGGACTGAGGGGAAGAGGCGGGGTTGACTCCCAGGACCCCAGTGGAAGCATTTACATGCATGATGGGACATGTGTGGAGTTAATCCAGACATTCACAGGTTATAGAAGAACGTGGACTTGCCAGCGCACATCACAATACAGTGTGGGGAGAACCAGAGTATAAATGAGGGCAAACTGTGGGGACAGGAGATGGGAGGAGGAGGCCAGCTATTCCCACAAAGTTGAGGAAGACGTCACAGAACAGGGAATCCTTCTCTTTGGCTTAAGAGATAAATAGAAGTGCACCACGTGCAGAGAGGGGCCATTCCAGGCAGGGGGCACAGCATATGCAGAAGCAGAAGCCTGGTTTGGCAGGAGCAGGGGTGCAGGGCCCATGGTGTAGGGAAGGCAGGCTGTGCCCGGCTTGTAGACGTCTCCTCTGTCCACCATGCAGGGAAGTTCAGATTCTGTCTCCGAGTCCATAGGAAGTACCAAGGATTGTTTTTGTTTGGTTGGTTTTGTTTTTTGTAATTATTTTAGACTTAAGTGAAAGTTGCAGTAATTGTCCAGAAGATTTCTTGATTTCCTTTTCAGCATCAGCTTTTACCTGCCTTATCAAGTGTCTTTTTTAAAGACTAGATTGATTAATTATGATGATAATAGTTTGTTATATCAATAATATAATAATTGTACTACTATGCAATTATAATATAATTATATGTTATTAATCATTATATTATTAATAGTAACATATTGTTATACTATTAATATTTACCTTAACAGTATATAAGTATTAATATATATTATTAATTATTATACAATTACAATATAATTATTTATCATTATTATATTGCCAATAATTATTATATATTACAAACCATTACTAATAATATTTTATTATAGTAATAAGGTAATACGTATTATTATACAATATGACATATATATTATTATGTATTATTAATAATATATAATTATATTATTATTGTATCACATTTACATAGTCATTTTCCAGACATTGTTCTCATTTACTCAGTTAATCACCAACATGTTTAACCCTCACACCAATGCTGTGAGATCAGTACTTTTGATATCCCCATTTTACAGATGAGAAAACCAAGGCATAAATCACATGGTTAGTTAGAAGTTAGGAGCTGTAAGTAAGATGTGAACCCACACAGCCTACCCACTTCTAGACTCTAGACATGCTTTAAAAAACCATTACACTACTATATATAAAATAGATAAACAACAGAGACCTACTGTATAGCACAGGGAACACATACATTCAACTTCTTGTAATATCATATAATGGAAAAGAATATGAAAAGAAAAACATATATATATATATATATATATATATATATGTATGTATGTATGTATATAACTGAATCACTTTGCAATGCACTGGAAACTAACACTGTAAATCAACTACACTTCAATAAAAGATTAAAAACAAACTATCAGTCTTATAAATCCAACAGGCACCCCCAGTAGAGGCACGGCAGATGCGATTACTCCATTGCACAGGAGAGGATAATCAAAGTTCAGAAACGCTAAACAGCTTATTTAAATTGAAACCTTGAACTCCATCCTCCAGAGGCTCGTCTCGCATTCATTCTTTCTTGTTTTTTTTTTCCAAAACCTCTGCTTGAAGCATTGTTAACTGTCTATGTGAGAGGAAAAACTAAAAATGTGAACAGTTTAACAGAAATGGCAGATTTACAAAACATTTCAAAAGTGGGAGTGCAATGTTAAAAAAAAAGGGCATGTGATTCATTGCCAGATGAATAAGAAAGTCAGATAACAATTATTCTAGATTTTCCAGAGAAACTGAGGAAACTTTATAAGGAAGGCACTAGAAGCTCTTGGAAAACTGCAAAACACTTTGTAAATGTAAAGTCTTGATAATTTGGGAGTTGTTATTTACTTAAGTATTGGAAGATGGGTCCAATGGGATAACCAAAGAAAGAAGAGGGCCGCCTCAGGCAGAGGTCCCCCTGGGCATGAGCAAAATCCTAGTGGCCAACCCACAAATGATGGATACAGTGGCCCATGTAGAAAGGACTCATAAGTCTTGTTATATCTTGTCTCTCAAAGCAGACTCTAAGCCTTCCAAGCACAAAGAATGTTCTCATCTTCAAATGCAGCCCAAATCATGGTGCAGAATTATGCACATAACAGGTGTTCAATAAGTAACTTTTGGCTAATTGATCCTAGAGCGGTTTTGTAGGCGAAGGCAAGAAACTTTCCTGCCCTTTGGCGCTGCTGTGCTTTGAAAGTTACAGTGAGCTACTTCCTGTTATCCAACCATCATTTAATCTAAAATTATTAATAACAAGGTATTTATTTCAGTGCTTCATGTATACTAGGCTCTGTGCTAAACACTATTGCATTGCTTCTTTAAGCCTCAACAAAACAAAAGACTATGGCTTTCTTCTCTTCTGAGACTCTTCTGAGGAAGTACTAGGGTGGTCCAGCCAAGCAGCAAAAGGTAAGTGGCAGCTGTGGTCTGATCTGCCCCTTGTTCAAGCTCCCACAGGCCTTTGAACTTGACCCCTTCCTAAAGTCAGACATGCTGCAGAATTCACAGCGGCGTCCTGCTTCTTAGCCAACCAAGGGGCTCAAGGCGGGACAGCAGCCCCCCAGCCAGGACCAGAGAGGTCACTATCCAGAGAGAAACCCCTCCCCTTCTGCAACTTTGATGGAGCTGCCAGATCACCACCTCCCATCTGCAAGCCCATGTCATGTTTTTTGAAAAGTCTTGCCAAAAAAAGCCAACAGCATAGACTCCCAGGAAAACAAACACTTGAAATATTTTTGTCAAGGCGGGAGCCTTGCAGTGGCTGGCTGCTTCTATAGAGAAGATATCTGTTCACCTTTCATAAATGTCAGGCTTGAAATAAAAAAAAGACAGGATAATGAGGTCTCATTCCACTGAAGCAAGCGTGCACCTACTAATTAACCCACAGACCACTAACAAACGTGCTGTTTAGATGCTTTTGCTGCAGTCATCAGATGCGCAAATAGCTCAGGCTCAAACGATCTGATTTGCTTACCCTCCTTGGCTATTTTTAAAATATTTTAAGTGGTCCCGATGATTCAACTTCTGTTCACCCATTCAGCGCACATGTGCATAATACCCACTGTGTGCGAGGGGCTTGGTCAGAGCTGTGGGGGATCCTATGAGGCTGCATTTTGTGACAGGCAGAGGCCCTGGCACCCTCCAAAGTTGGCATTTGAATGTTGACCTCAGCACTCAACACGTGGTCATCAATGCTGCAAACTTCAGTTGATTTATGGGCTCACATCAGGTGGAGAGAATGCTTCTGTGCGTTGTAAGTTGTTATTGGGATTAAATGAGATAATATAAGTTTAGTATCTAGCGGTTGGAAAGTGGTACTTATTATAAAGAAAGAGCTGGTGAAGGAGAAAGAGAAGAGGTGAGGAGGAAGATGGGGAAGGGGAGGGGAAGGATGAAGAGGAGATGGTGGAGGTGACAAGGAGAGGAGAACACACAAAGATGGAGACAGAGATAAGATCTTTGTCTCACTGACCTCCGAATGGTGAGCAAGACTGATATGAGTACAAATTACCAGGGTAGACTTGGTGACTAGAGAGAGATAGAAAAGTACAACACTTTAAAGAAGGCAGCTAGACCTTGCAATGGAACTGGGAGGCAAGGTCAGGGGATGCGAAGAACATCAGAGGATGACTGTTTATGAAATCCTTGAACAGTGGACAGATTGAATAGGTAGAGACGTGCAGGGAAACCCCTGAGCAGAAACCTAGAGCCTGGATGGTCCAGGCTGTAAACACAGTTATAGCTGGCATGGCCAGTGGGGTGTGATGGATGAAAGGTGAGGCTGCAAAGATAGGGTTCACCTGGACCACGGTGACCTCATATGCTTTGTTCTGAAGGTGGTTATAAATTCTAAATGAGAAGGGGATTCCAGAGGTGAGAACCCAATGTGAGAGAAATAATCCTGAATCATTTCACATGGGACACTACAAGTATTCTATAAAGGGGGTTCCATTTCTTCAGTGGGGAAACAGTGATGCTCCCTTACCTCGAAAATGCATTTTGTGTCTTTCAAAAGCATTGCTTTACAAGTTGTTGTCATTCATTCTAATGACCCTGTAGTGGGTTGAATGGTGGCCCCCAAAGTAATAGGTCTGTATCTTAATTCCAAAGGTCTGTGAAGGAGACCTTATTTGAAATGAAAGGGTCTTTGCAGATGTAATTAAATTAAGGCTCTTGAGATTCGATTATCCTGTATTATACAGGTGGGGTCTAAATCCAATGACAGGAGACATACCCAGGAGAGACACATGGGGAGAAGAGAGGGTCATATGAAGATGGAGAGGTGTAGCCACAAGCCAAGGAATGCCTGGAGCCCCCAGACCTGGAAGAGGCAAGGAAGGTTCTCCCCAAGAGCCTTCAGATGGAGTGTGGCCCTACTAACACCTTGATTTCAGACTTCTGGTCCCCAAATCAGTAAGAGGATACATTTTTGTTGTTTTAAGCCAACAAGACTGTGTCATTTGTTATGGCAGCTCTAGCAAACTAGAAGTCATAATACAAACACTTTGAGAAGGATGAGGGGGGATTCTAATTCCTATATGACCAATGAGAAAAGACAGGTCTTGACCCCATGTAAGTTTGCAGAAAAGCATGGGCCACTAGGATCTTTCCAGTACCTTGGTGTGCCCTGAGCATAGTCCATCAAATCACAAGAGATTCAGAAGGCTTGGGAGGAAGCCATGACTCACCCCTGTGAGCAGTTGATAAAAGAAAATATCTTGGAAAAGAAGGACTTGAACTGAGATGTAAAGGATGAACAGACCTTAGCTAGGCATAGAAGGACTTCAGGAAGGTGGACTAGTTCAATCCAAGGTAGAAGATTATCTCAAGTAGCCAGGACCTAGCAAATGGAAGGAAGTGTGCCCAGTCAAGATCTTGGATCCTAGACTAGGAAACTTGTTCCCTGGCCTGCAAAGTTGGTTGTGTGGATTAGCAGTTGACAGAATTCATTCACTTGACATTAATTGAATTGCTCATCATGGGCCTTGCAAAGGAACCCCAGAAAACCTGTCGATTAAGCAAAACTAAGCTTATCAGAGCTACTGCCATCACTGAAGACACCACCTTGAAGACATCTCAGTACAGGGACCGTTGGGGAAGGTATCTCTAGGGCTTTGGGGCCAGAGTTGGGTGATTTCAAGGTGAGTTTTACATGGTAGGAGGCTGATTGGAACTGGGCAGAATTTACAACAAAATAGTTTTAGATTGGTGGGTGGAGTGAGACAAAGAGTCTTGAAGCAAGCCTCAGTGAGTAGACTGCCGGCCTTGAAAAGTAAGACTTTAGCTGATTTATAGGAGCAGGTATTTCCTGGAGCTCCAGCTAAGTTATTTTTCCTGGGTCTCAGTATTGTTCAGCACAGCCAGAAGGAGGCATGAGGGTCCAAGTTGCCAGAGTAAATACATAGAACAGCAGAAGCACTGTTCTAGGCCCTTGCACATGTGTATCTGTGTGTGTGTGTGTGTGTGTGTGTGTGTGTGTGTGTGTGTGTGTATGTCTCTCTATATAGGGATGTATAAAGCTTTAATTCTAATGGGAGTACAGGGGAGGACAGAGAATAGAATAGTCAATAAATACATGCATACAGACAGAAAACTGGATTTCAGAAAGCACTAAACTCTAAGAAGAAAAATAAAGCATGAAAAGGAGATGAGGACTGTGGTGGGGAAAGAGGAAGGAGCAATGATGTTCGTGAGTGTTGTGGTGAAAAATTGCCCCGTGGCTGCACACGCTTGGGACATGCTGGGTTACACAAAGTTAGAAAGATCCCATCACCCCCAGAACATCTAAGACTTATATTTGTCCGTGTGTGTTAAGAGACTCCAAGAGAATGAAATAGAGACAGTATTTTCTAAATGTATTTGGCTTCATGGCCTTCTTTTCATAGAACCTCTCCAAGGTCTTTTTGTCCTTGGGAATATGTTTAAAGAAGAGCCCTGTGTTCTTTTTTCATATTCTTTTTCATTATAAGTTAGTACAAGATATTGAATATGGCTCCCTGTGCTATACTGTAGGTCCTTCTTGTTTATCTCTTTTATATATACTAATTTATATCTGCTAATCCCAAACTCCTAATTTATCCCTCCCTCATCTTTTCCCCTTTGGTAACCATAAGTTTGTTTTTTGTGCCTGCAAGTCTATTTCTGTTTTGCAAATAAATTCATTTGTATCATTTTTTTAGATTCCACATATAAGTGATATCATATGGTATTTGTCTTTCCTTCTGACTTATTTCACTTAGTATGATAATCTCTAGGTCCATCCATGTTGCTGCAAATGACATTATTCCATTCTTTTTTATAGCTAAGTAGTATTCCACTGAATCACTATGCTGTACACTAGAAACAAATACAATATTGTAAATCAAATTTACTTTGATTAAAAAAAATCCTTGTAGGCAAAGGGTGCCCACCTAGTACTCAGGACACCTGGCTGGAAGAAACTGAAAGTCCATCAGGACAGTGTGATGTGATCATCCAAGGCTTGGGCAGGGACAGAACACAGACATGAGGGGTGAAGATGCCATCAGTGATGGAGGGTGAGGAGAGTGTGACAACCCATGAGCTTCTTCCCAGTGATCCTGCCAGTATATGGGGCCACTTTGCCCAGCAGATGAGGAAACATCTCAATTTTTCTCTCTTCTTTCTGTCCCTATCACAGAATTGGGGTTCATGTTTGTTGAATGAATGAAAAGCTGTAATGGATTGGAAAGGAAACTCAGCAGAGGGCATCAAAATTTAACCAGTTTATGGAAAACGATGGGGTTACACACTTTTTTAAAAATCCCCCATAACAAATTTGCAGACCCCTCTTCTTGCCTTCACTTCTCCACTCTTTTAGCAGGAATTCTGGTTTCATTACTACTATTTCTAAATCACTTAGGAGCCTTTCCATGTGCTTGAACTATCCCCATGCTGCTGGGAGGAGGGGGGGATGACAACTCTGTTATCTGAACCCCACAACCACTGCACCCCATCCTCCACCCAAAGAGCTCGCCTGACTGCTGGACTTGGTCACCTCCAGCACTGGATTGAGTTGCAGGTGGAACCCACAAACTGGGTAACTGCTCCCCGAACATCACTCCCCTTGCCAGTTTCAGCAACCATGATGCCTCCTGGTTCCAGAAAGAGCTTCCTTCCCTTCGAAGACCCACCAGGACCCTATGTTACAGGATTTCACCAACATGTCCAGGTCCCTAAGATTTCAATGGCTACTGCTTCTCTCCAACCCTCGGACTCAGAGTACAGGCCTCCTTCTTTCTCTCTTTTGTCCTCTCTAATGTTTCCCTTCCCTGCTTTGCAATCTGGCACCCAGGACCACCCCCAGCTTCAGGGGAGCTGAAGTGTCCCTGACTCTCAGTGAGAGGAGGGCACTGTTCAGGGTAAATTTTCTCCCAAGAGACTCCTCTGACCTTGTGTAAATTTGGGGGTGCACATAAAAGAGGAAACTGCCCAACATCCAAGCCCCAAATGTATGTGTTGAGAAGTTCAGGGCAAAGCTCCATCCATCAACCGCATGTAGACCTCCAGGCTTATCAGAAGGCCTTTGAACAGTCATTTCCAAAACACCTGCCACGTCTGCTTTCCTTAAGCCAGAGAATAGAGCTGTTCCTCCTCAGGTGTCTGGGTCTGTGCTGTGGCTTCTGGGCACGCCAGCTTGGTGACGGTCTCCCACCTTGGACAGACCTCAGTTCCCTCCAGTTCTGAGTCTCCTGCCACCTGCCAGGCAGGGCTCAGTTCCCTGGGCTCCTGAATCACCCTCCTCAGAAACATTTTGATCCAAGAATTTTTTTTTAAGCTTGCCATAAAAACATAGAATTATTTTTTTTTAATTTGAAATTCATTTTCAGTCTTCTTTTATAGATCTGTCATTTATACAATGGATGGAAAACTTTCTAAAATCAGATATAATTTATGAAACCCGTTCTTTTTTGGCACAATGTCATTTGTACATTAAAATGGTAATGACTGGAGGGATGAGATGTACCTCTCTCCCCAACCCCGGGGCGGGGGGGGGGTGGGGGTGGGAGGGAGGGGAGATAGTGGGTGGGGGGCTGTTCCGGTTCTTCTGAAAAAAGTCCCAGTGCATCTGTGCTCAGCCCCCACCAGGGGCTTGCATGCAAGAAAGAAAATTTAAAAATGTATTTTTCACATCCTTGGAGTGAGAATAACAGTAGAAAGCAACTTATGTCCTTTATGAGAGAAAAACCCTTGACAAATAGTGAATGACACATTGACCCGTAAAGATTTTAAATTGTACCTGATTCTCAAAAAAAAAAAAAAAAGAAAATTATCTGAAGTAGTTGAGGGCAACGGTATCAAGCAGTGTTTCCCAGTCCAAGCTGCACATGAGAATTGTTGGGGAATCTTTTTTAAAATACAGATTCCCAGGCCCCTTCTCCGCATTCTGGTTTCATCCATGTCGCATGGGGTCCAGACGCCAAGACTTTTAAAGTGTTCCATCAGATGAATCTAATGGGAATAGCAGCCCTCAAAAGACAGGGTTCCAATCCCAACCAATATAGTCAATGGATTGCATGATCTCTGGTCAACAAGAAAAGCTAATGCTTCCCTACTCCTTGCCGTGGGCCACATGCTAGTCCAAGCTCTTTTCACATATTGATTCTTCTTAACAATCTGTGTGGTCAGTGCTGTTATTATTATTCCTGTTCCTCAGATGAGGAAACTGAGGATCAGAGAGATTAAGTTACTTCTCTAAAGTCACACAGCCAGTAATTAACTCAGGCAATCTGACCTGGGGCTCCAGGCTGTACCTGCTATGCCCGCTAACTTCCTAAAGGATCTAAGTTTCTATTTTGAAGTTGTCTAAATATTAAATTAGTTTGCTCATCTAGAAAATGAGGTCAAATGAGCAAGGTGATTTTTTAAGTTTTGTGGTTCTAGAGTCTGAGTTTTAATGACAATAAAAATGAGTCCCAGAGAAATGAGTTATCTTGCTGCCATCACCCGGCCCCTGAGTCAGGCAGATCCAGTTCTCCAATGAGGGTCTCCTGAGTCATGGTGCATACATAGTTCTTTCTCAGTTTCACAGTAGAGCAAACTGGAGGGGGAGTTTGTCTCTAAAACAACCCACCGGAAATTAAACTAGCCCATGAAAAGAATTACAAGCCCCAGGTTGAAAATTGTGACTCACACCTTAAACCCATGTACTTTTCTGTATCTTCTAGGGGACAGACTAAAGTGATATTCAACAGATTTTCAATTGAGCACCTCTTGTTTATAGAACCCTATCCCTCTACGTGTTGTAAGGGATAGAAGAGAAGAAAAAAGTATAGTCTTGTCTTCACTGGAAAAATACAAAATAAAACACTCCAGAGCATTAAACACAGACGCTGTTTTTTGTTTTTTGGGTTTCTTGTTTGTTTATTCTTTTAAAGGCAACTGAAGGATGGCATTTATTGGTGGATGTGGTCACCATGTTAAAAAGGCATTGGACTTCCCCAGTCTTTCCTGCCCTTCACTCCCTGCAGTGGACAGGGTGGGGCTTGGCAGGGCGTGGCATGCGATTTCCCTCCTCTGTCTGTCCACATGCATGCTGAAGCGCCCTGTCCCCATACCAGGCAGTGGTCCAGGGGACAGTCACAAGTGCTGATTTGGATTCAGAGTCCAGGGCTATGATGTCAGTAGGAGAACCTCTTAGGACCTCAAGATTCTGAAGACATGCACTCTAACCCCAAATTTCCAGAAACGCTATGTTAAAGAGCATCCTCCCAGCCATCTGGGCTACCCCAACCTCAGTGTGAGTCATCGAGAAGACTAATATTACATTGTGATAAGTAGCATTATCTTAAATGAACCCTGTGGTGACATCAACAGAGCAAACACTGAAATAGAATTATTGCTTCCGTTTTGCCCTGGAAGGAGTCACTCAGCATTTATTCAGATCAATAGGTACTAACTTCCAAGCAAGTTTAGGTATTTGGTATTAAATATTTAGAGAAATTAAAAGGGAATGGGAGAGTAATTTCTTTAAAAAGCAGATTTATAAGAATAAGGAAGGAAAAGAAGAAGTTAAAAAAGAAAGTATTCTTGGCCCTCCACTACCCCTTTAGAGACAACATTTTTATGAGCTAAATGCAAATGAATAGCAGTGAATAGAAAACTTGTAGATTAAATTCTCCTGAAAACACTCATGGGCTTAAAATTTTAAGGGTCAGTAGGCCCAGGGCCAAATGCATTGCGGTTTGGCCAAACAAAGGGGAAGATGCTCTGGCATGTGGGCATCACACAGTAGCTCAGCCATCACACTGTCCACCTCCCTTCCACCCTCTGCACTCCTGGGAAATCTGCACCCAGCTTGGGTGGTGTGGTAGACACTGGGAGTTGTGAGACCCCAAGCTGGCTCCAACACCTTGCTGCCACTCAGCCAGAATTCATGAGTTTTCAGGACATGGTTGAAGAGCAGGAAGGGGCAGATGTGGCCAGGATAGACTCCTGCCTCTCCACTGTGGCTGAAAATCTGAAACCAATTGCTTGATCTCTTCCCTGAGTTTACAAAAGTCAAATTCTGAGCAAGAAGTCATCAAACCCAGGCTCGGCAATAGATTTACTACCTGGAGATGGTAGGAGGCTGGGCATGTGGGCTTCTAGTCTATATACCTGACAGATTTTGAACAGCCTACCCTTTGGTCCATGGGTTTATCGATGACATGCTTCACCATCCTTTCTTGAATTTGTTTATGTGTCAGGCACTGAGTGAAGTCTTGACCCACATCAGGTACTTTATCAAAGTAGTCATTAAATGAAGATTCTTAGGATCAAGAATTCAGTGACTTATCCAAGGTTCCATGTCTGATTTCTGATGGGGGAGGAGTCACAGGGGTAGGAGGCCATTTGTCAGCTTATAATGCCACAGTCCTAGTATTTTTCACCACCTCATTAGAGTATTACTTAAAAGGTAAATCTGAAGTGTGTGCAACAGTCATCAGTCACTCCAAATGGTTCATTTCCAGAAAATAATCACAGGGGCTTGGCACCCCTCATCTCTTAGAGAGAATTTCCAGATAAACTCTTATCTGGCTTCTATAGTTGGGCGATGTGCTATCATTTTGGTACTGATCTGAGAAAACCATAATTAGACATGGAAATGTGTGGGGAAAAAATAGAAATAATGTAATTATTTCTGTATCCCTACCTCAAAGCAGTGTTGATAATCAAAATATGTCTATGCCACAAGAAACATGAGCCTTTCTTCTGTGTTAGCTCTCCTTGCTATATATATCCATGGCATGAGCTCTTGTTACTTTGTTGGAATTAACCTCTCAATTAACTGTCTTTTTCACTTGACTCTGAAGGCAAGGCCCTATCTGATGCACCTTGTGTCCCTAGTTTTGGGTTGGGCACCTTTAAGGCCCCTTGCACAAGGATGACAAACGTGGGGCACGCATGCTATTGCTCCACCTTCCCTTGCTGTGGAAGACATTACTAATCAATCACTGCACTGAGTCTTTTGCTGGTCAGAGAATTCTTCAAGATGGACCTGTGCGTAGTCTCTATCAACTCACCACAGAGGACAGGAAAAATGGAACCTCTTCCACATCCCTGTTTTAATGTCAAATGCCTTCCTCAGACAGGGAGGGTTCTGGACACACAGGAACACAGGGAGCATGAGGAATGGTAGAAGCTCCCTAATTAACAACTCTGGGGGGCGCTGGTCCAGAGACCACTCACCGAAGAAGAGACTCAGGCAAGTGACCCATGTTGGGCAAAACCTGGAAGCAGGGGAGGTTTTTTTCAATCCAGAACTAGGGGAGGAAATCTAAGTTTTCATCAGTGATGAAGCCTTGAGATGTGCAATCAGGAGGAGTCAGAGACTATGGGAAAACTACCCTGATAAAATAAAGCCATCATGCAGAGGTGGCTGAAAGGCATTCTGACCCACGTGATTTCTGGTGCCCAGTTATTGCTGAGGCTCAAGTGGGCCTCTAAACCTTACCTTGGTTTGGCTGCATATGCCAACCAAGTCTCCTTTTTGGTGAAATCAGTTTCAACCCTACTCACATTTCAATTAAAGCCAGAGGAAATTGAGGACCTGATTATACTCAACATTTTGGGCATTCACACTGCTTTAAAACTTTACTTGTAGAGCGAAGCTAACCAAGTGTTTTGCAGCAAAGCTCTGGGCTGTCACCAAGTCTGACTGAAGGGTGGAAGAAATACAACTTGATTGCTTTGGAGCTCTTGTGACATCTGCTCCCCTATTCCTTTACTCAACATCCACTCAACCACGAGGGACTGGTTCCTTCCCTGGGTTCTTGAATCAGAGAGTCATCCTTCTCAAATCTAAAGCAAGAACTCATTTTCAGTAGGAGGCAGTTTATAGGGTCTCCTTCCACCCCAGATGCGTCCATGGCCTTTTTTTTTTTCATGTTTCTATCAAATAAGGGAGTGGAGACGGTGGCCTTAAGGATCCTTGCAGCAGTGAAGTTCCTTGACTGACTGCTCAGAGCTGGACAAAGCTGAGGTCTCAGGTTGACCTCTTCCCTTGGGCTGGCACTTTTCCAAGTGGACGGAGCTGGCCTCTCATTAATGAAAGGAGGCATTAGGGAACTACAGCATGCTTCCCTGCTCAGCTTCCCAAGACTCCTGTTGCTGTTCTGTCTCATAAGGATGAAACTCATTTCTCTGTTCTGAGTTCTGCGATCCCCACACTCTTCTTCCTCACTCTTATCATTAAGCTTCAGTCACCTCCAAAATAACCCATTCACAGCATCAGCCCCTATCTTTTAGGGATGCGAAGTGAATTTCCCTTTTATACAACCTCCAGTAATTCACAGGATGAGCAAAGTCAAGTCCCAGACCTGGGCCAGGTTAACAAAATTATTCTAGGATCAGGAGCAAAATGTCACACTCCTACCAAAACCCAGGGCTGAGAGATCAAAGAAAGTCTTCTCCAGACCCCTTGTATCTTTGGTTCAGAGTCTAAGGAAAAGAAAATACTGCTTAGGTCATGAATGGAGTAGTTACACTCTGTGGTGTGTGTATATATGTATGTGTGTGTGTTTCTTTCAAATGAATTCTTCTCAGAGAAAGGGGTTGCTTGTGTGGGTGGATAATCTTTTAAGAGCCATGAATCAGCCTCTGTCTGCTCTAATGGATGCCTCGTCAGATTCTTCCCAAGTGATTGGCATTTGGTACCCGATGGGTAATCAGTTGGAAAATCTTCCTAATTTGGTGTAGTTACAAATGAGAGAGCTCCTCTCATGAGGTGATGGGGCAGAATGTTCATCATTCCAGAAAGGCATCGGGGGAAGAGAAAGATGGAGAAAGCGGGAAGACGAGCCTCCATTCCTTGCACAGAATTTGTGCAGAAGATCTAGTTACATCTTCATGGTTTGCAAAGCCCAGAGGAGTTCATTTTAGAACCCAGAGCTCCTGACTCTCTATCTGGGGATTTTTATTCTTGAACCCTTACTTCCTTTATTGAAGACACCCCCCCACCCCAGGAACCTGTTCTGCATCCCAATTGCCCGGACACTCAAGCACTTTCACTGCCATGTTCTAGACTTCTCCAAGGTCTCTTTAGGGTAGACTTGTGTCCCACTTGGAGTCACATCAAAATAATTAACTCCACAAACAGATGATGTTTGGTTTCCAAAAGGATTCTTGTCTTTGCCGAGGGCTTCTTTGAAGAACAAGTTCTGTTGTTTGAATAGAACTTTCTTTCCAGAAAGAGGGATGGACAATCCAGTGCTGTTGGCAGAGGCTGAACCCTGAACAGCCGTATGCAAAGACAAAGTTATGCGGAAGTGGATACTGGGAGGAAAGCTACGCAGCAGGCCAGGGATGCCCGTAGGGAGGAGGAAGAGAGCAAGCCAAGGATAGTGGGGAGAGTCCAGGAAAAGCAAAGACCATGGGTACCATATCCAAGGACCTGAGGAGAGGTCCGGAAAATTCTACTGAGATCCAGAGCTGCCTGAGACCCTGTTCCTGCTTCCTGAGGCCTCCCCTAATAGACATCCCCTCTCCACCCACTGTGACAATAGCCATACCCCCATCCCAAGTCAGCCAAGAGAGACGCTCCTTCTTCATCCCAAAGTTCCTAGTTGGTTTGTTTGTTTCAGGAATGAAGCTATTGTGTAAACGTCGGCCCATCTGAACCTCCAGCAGCTTATGGCAAAGGGAGAAGTCCCCACGTTTGGCGAACGATCAGAGAAAGCTACAGTGAATCAGCAGGGACACTCTCTTCTGGGCTGACCCAGCGTGACTTTTCTCTGTAGTAGAAGGCCGGAGAAAGAATGAGAAGAGGGGATGGAGACACATCCCACTAGGGCATCGGGAACAACAGCTAACTGACAGGAAGCAATGGGCTCAAAGCCCTGGGATCAGCTGCTTGGACAAAGAAGTGAGGGTTTCCTCATTATCCTTGCTGTTGGGTTTGACTCTTTGCCATGTCCTGGTCCCAGTTAACTATTTTCATATAGTTCTGAAGGCTGGCTTCATACGAAGTCTTCTAGTGCACCAAAAGAAAAAATCTTTTTTGTGCAGACCCTTTTAGAGTGGCTCAGTCCCCTTAATAGATCAAACAAGCTGAAACCACTTTCCATTCCCAAAAAGTTGAGTCCACAGAAGTACCAAGCCAGAAACCTAGTGGGGAAAAAGAAAAAATAGCCCATCTATCTTTTTCTCTTCCACTCAAACAGAATTCTAGGAGGTCCCTGAGATAACAAGATAATGAATCACCTTTCAATAACTGAGAGGAGTTAGAAGAAGCAGGTCTGATCGGAGAATGTGGAAAACTGCATTTTACACCAGGCACCACTCAGCACTGTCACCTGATCTTGGGCAAGCCTTCAACCTCTCGGGGCTTTGGCTTCTCCACCTGCAAAGTGAAATCTGAGGCTTGACCAGTTGTTTTCCAGTGGTGCTCCCTGCAGCCCAAAGGCAGGGTGAAGGAATTGGAGCAGGTGAGGGGTCCCAGGTTTCCCACCTGCATCGCACAGTCCAACTCTGGGCTTATCTGCATTGTATCCGGACCTCCTGCCTACTCTTTCCATTAAAGGGCTTCATTGCTTATAATATTTTTTAAAATAAAATAAAATAGAGTATCACTGAACTTGGTGGCTTCCAGAGTGAATACTCTGAAAAAAAAAAAATCACTCTTGGAAAGGGAAAAAAAATGATGTTTCTAAGATTTATGTACAGACAGCACACACCAAAAAAAAAAAAATGTCATCAGTGTAGAACATTAGTGTCAATTCTGTGAGTCGGATCATTTACTCATTTAGCAGACCCTGGGGTCAGGGTGGTTGGGGCTATTTATATCCTGCCTCAGTAATCCCCACCCCCAGATACTCAGCATCTATGCAGTTGCTGAAAATAATCAACTCTACAATAAACATACCCTTAGTTTTACTTAGTAATCATTAATCAATATCTTAAGAAAAAATGTATACGCTCACTTGGGGACTTTATTATAAAAGCAGCTTTTCTGGTCTGGTCCCCAAGATTCTGTTTTAATAAATCACACTTTGAGAAGCACTTGTGTTAAGCTGGGGTCCCTGGAGGCAGACCCTAGTGTGAAATTTATGTATACGTGATTGATTAAGGAATTGCTCCCCACAGAAACTGTAAAGAAAATGGGGAAAGGTGGACAGGGAAGGAAAAGAATGTACACAAAGGTCCAAATTCAGATCAAGTCTCAATTTCATGCTAATCCCACCGAGGGATGTCTGAGAGCGAGTGAGTTTCTCCAGGAGTCCAGGGATGTGGGCTTTCACACCTCAGTCAGTCATTGGCTAAGGGCTGGCCCACAGGGAATGTGAATCCCCAGGTACCACCAGCTCTGTATTTGGGGGAAAGGCAGCTCCACAGCCTGAGATCCTCGTGAGAGAGAACCTGGGTGGAGCAGGGCAGGTGAAGTGCTTCACAAAACTACAGGCTCCCAGGCGGATCAGGCTTAAGAGGCCACAGTTGAACAACACATTCAGTCCAAGATGCTCCATTGCTAGATAATCAGTGCCAACAAACATGGGGGGAAAAAAATGGAAGCCCAAGGAAACATTTATGACAAGGTTGGATGAGTGAATGAAATAGGAATACCCAAGGTGAAACTGTTACTCTCCTCATCAGTCATTTCATGTAAAGTCAGAGGCCCACTGGATAGGACATTGTGAGTTCAAAAGAAGATTTTCTACTCCACTGGCATTAAATTTCTTTTTGACCCTCTTGGAGGGCAGCTTAATGAAATAACTTCCCATTTCACTGCCACTTTCCACTGTGAAGTGTTCAGCTATTAAGCTAGCCCATCCACCCGTCTCAGTCCTTTCCCTTCAACGCACTTTTGTATTTCTACATTTTCGATGATTACATATAACCTTCCTGTCTCTGGTACTGAGCCATAAACTCCATGAGGGTAAAGACCACTTCTAATTATCAATACACTCTGGTACTTACAATAAAGGTCGTCACAAACTCTGAGCAGGAAATAAAAGTCCGCAGTTTGACTTAAACTATCCACAGCCCAAAGTTTAGTTTCATGTAAGCAAAACTTTCCCTATCTTTCCATTATATTGGACTCCTTGAGTTAATCAACCAAGGAATCCCTTAGGTGATTAATCCTAATTCCTTAGGTAATTAATCAACCAAGTATTTATTGAGCACCTAGTCTGTACACATCTTGACATTGAGAAGGTTACAGAATGGTATAAAACACAATCCAAGCACCCTAGGCTCACTGTTTGGGAGAAACAATGTTTAAATCATATGAATTAAAAAAGAGAATAATATAACAATAAAATCAAGTGCTACATTATCAAATGCCTCTAAAACTCAAAGGGGAGAGGACATATCAAAAGTTAATTGTACAGACCATAAAAGCAAAAGAGGTTAGAGTAGCTTTCATCATCCTGTCAGCTCTAATCAGTTGGTAGTGATTGCCTAAATCATCATCTCAAGAAATATTAGCCCAAATCTGAGCTGAGACAGTGTCCAAATGGATAAGCAGCACCTGCCAGGGCAAGAAATGATGGGTGATTTTCTAAGTGAAGCAAATTTTATATCCCCACCAATAGCATTCACTTCAAGGTCAAGAACAGCTTAGGATGTGGTATATAAATACACTGGAATATTACTACCATAAAAAAGAATGAAATTCTGTCACTTGCAGCAATGTGGATGGTCCTAGAGAATATTATGCTTAGTGAAATAAAGCAGACAGAGAAAACAAATACTATATGATATCACTTATACATGGAATCCAAAAAAATAATACAAATGAATGTGTATAGCAAAACAGAAACAGACTCACAGATAGGGAAAAGAATCTAGTAGTTACCAGAGGGGAGGGGGAAGAGGGGAGATACAAATTAGGGGTATGGGATTAAGAAGTACAAACTACTATGTATAAAACAGATAAACAACAAGAATACATTGTATAGTACAGGGAAATATAGACATTATCTTGTAAAAACTTTTAATGGAGTCTAATATGTAAAAATATAGAATCATTAGACTGTACACCTGAAACTAATATAATATTATAAATCAACCATACTTCAAGTGAAAAAAAAAAGAATAAATAGAAGAGAGACTTTAGAACACAGCGACCAAAGGTAAATCCAATGCCAATTAAAATAGATGTATATAAATTTCCTGGGAACAAACTGGCTCTTCCCAGAAACCAACATTTTGTTCATTCATGGAGCCCAGTCTCAGTGGAAGACAGGCACATCCCAGTTCCTGGGATTTGCCAGAATCAACACACCTCCTCCTAGAAGGTACATGTATCTTAATTCATCCTGGGCACAGAACTTGCAGAAAAATAGAAAAATAGAGGGGAAGCTGTTCTGAGTTCCATGTCAGTGAAGAAACATAGGCAGAGGAAGTCCATCATTCAGTGGTGTTATCCCAGTTGTACTTAAGATGTTGTGGGGAAGCAATCATGTCATCCTTGGGTTTGGCTGTCTCCAGGTTGGGTAGACCCTTGGAAGGTCAGGTCAGAATAATAAAGTGAAAGAAAAAGAACATTGAATTTGCCAACTCAGGAGAGTTGGGTGTTAGTGCCAGAGCCAGCACTTTCTTGTGTGAAACCTTGAGCATCACTTAAGTCTCAGCTTCCTCATTTGAAAAAAAGAACCAGTATTTTTGGCATATATAGAGAATATTGATTGTTTGGGGCTAGCATCCTTTGCCCTTCTTTCTCAGTAAGAGTGCCTTAAATATATTTTAGGTCACCATCCCACTTCATTTTTAGGCCTATAATTTGAGGGACATTTTCCTTCCCTTCCAGTACCTGGGAAAGGCCTATGGATGGGTTAAACTCATCCTATCGGCGATTGATTAAAAGCTGGGTACAGAGTTGTGTTGGTAAATATTTAACTGGCTCTGCAGATAATTCAAACACTGATTTGTAGCAATTGCCAATTCCTGTTGTGTAAATACTCCCTTCATGTCTAATTTTGAGCTACCAACGTAATGTCCCTAGACTCGGGTCTGGGTAGAGATTCACACGTCAAGGCATGTGAGCTGGTCCCTGCACACCACCGGCACAGTCCAACAGAAGGAAACCTCAGGCTGGGTAAACAAGGGTACGGGCATTTTCTCCACTTGGCTTGATTCCGTGAGAATATGAAGCTTAGGACTAGTGAGCCATTTGCTTGCAGAGACAGGAGCTTGCAGATCTGGAGTATCTCCAGAGAAAGAATGATGAACCCAGGTCATGTCACCTAAGTGCTTGGATCAATTCATGCCGAAGGCCATTTCTATCTATAAATTCACATTTGTGCCTAAGCCATTTTGAGTCAAGATTTATGTCGCTGACAAGTAAATTAAAACCCACCATACACTCTATAGGTCATAAAATTATTATAAGAATAAAGTGAAGTGAGCTAGACAAAGTTTATAAATTGAAGGCATAAATAGATGTGAAATATTTATTATGTGCCAGGCACTGTGCAAGCATTAAGTACCATAACCTTTCCCTAAGGAACTTGTAGATAAATCAAGGGATTAAGATGTAGGATAGCTGCAGTTTGACATATAATTGTATAAAACCAAAAGCTAGTGTGTATAATACAGATACTGAGAACCTAAACGGATTAAGAGACGCGTAAAATGGTGAGATAATGATTGACAACAAAGAAGAGGAAGAGTAGAGACAGCATTAGGAAAGAAATTTAAAATAGACTGCTACTATATGATGCAGCAATCCCACCTGTGGGTGTTTATTCCAGGGGAAATGGAAGTTTTATCTTGATGACATATCTGTACTCTCATGTTCATTGCAGCATTATCCACAATAGCCAATGTATGGAAACAACCTAAGGGTCCATAAATGGAATATTGGATCAAGAAAATATGATGTATATAATGAAATATTATTCCGCATCAAAAGAGAAGGAAATCCTGTCATTTGTGACAACATGGATGAAACTGGGGGTCATTATGCTAAGTGAAATAAGTCAGACAGAGAAAAACAAATACTGCGTGACATCACCTATAAGTGGAATCTTTAAAACAACAGTCACACTCATAGGAACAGAGAATAGAGAAGCTGTGGCAAGGAGCTGGGAAGGTGGGTGGGGGTGTGGTGTGTGGGATGGGAATAGAGGTTTGTTAAAAGGGTACAAAATTTCAGTCGTAAGATCAATAAGTTCTGAAGGTTTAATGTATAACATGGTGACTATAGCTGATAACATTGTGTATACTTGACGTTTACTAACAGAGTAGAATTTATTCTTACCAAAAAAACCCAAAAGGTAAATAGGTGAGGGGATGGATGTGCTAATCAACTCAATGAGGGGAATCTTTTCACAATGTATAGGTATAGCAAATCATCCCACTGTATACTTTAAATATCTTACAATTTTATTTGTCAGTCATACCTCAATAAAGCTTGGGAAAAAAAAAACCTTAAAAAATAAGAGAAAAGGTAAAATGAATATCCAGGTGTTAGGGGCATAGAAGAGTTTTGTTGAAGAATAATAGGGAGTTTGGTGAACATGGGAAAATCCTATTCCCCTTCCAGGTCTATCCACGGGTAACATTTTAGCAGCCTCTCTCACTGACGCCTTGAGGGGTCCGTGTGCACATGCCCGTGTGTATGCATAGGGACATACCGCTGGTCCGAAACCACCTGAACTCTCCTATCGGTTGAAGTTGGTGTCCCTTGTGATCTTCACCAATACATGAAGGCTTAGACTTATGGGTTTCCAAGTCCTGTTTTTCCACACTAAGAGATCATTTATCAGTTTGGGTGTTATATCAATTATCTACTGCCCAATAATGCTGCATAATTAAAAAACCATAAAATCTCTGTAACATACAATGATAAACTTTATTGAGCTAACAAGGCTGCAAGGTTCATTTGATCTGAATTGGGTTGGTCTGATCTTGCCTGGGCTCACTCACAGGTCTAGGGGGGGATGGGCTGTTGACCCATCTGGAAAGGTCTCAGCTGAGATGAGTAGAATGACTCAGCTCTATTGCGTGTATCTCTCGTCATCCATCAGGCCAGCCTGGGCACGTTCATTTGGCCACATCAGAGAGTAAGAGGTGTCAAGTCCAACTGCACAAGTAGTATCCAAGTCTCTGTGAGCCTCACGTTTGCTAACGTGCTGTTGACCAAAGCAAGTCACATGGCAGAGCCCAGACTCAGAGGGAGACAGCAGGACAAAATTACATGGAAAATGGTGGGAATGAAGATGCGGGCCCCTAATGCAACCAACCCACCATCAGGGTGATGACCAGTAAGAACAGTCATGTGATCCAATGCCTTCCCTAAAGCCTTCTACAAGCCTTGTACACTAATAGTGGGAGGGGATTATTTTTTAAAGTGGGCTAGCTGAGCAGCCAGCATTTTCCCAAGGCTGCCCTGCTCGATTCAGAATAAAGATGCGGGCAATAGGCCATGCTTGGATGCCTCAGACCATCTGCCAACAAAAACGGGAAAAAAAAATTAATTATGAATGGTGTCTTCCCATGCTAATCATTTATCGTAAAGGATTTCTCCAGCTTGTTTATAATAGCTGTTGCCTAAGGGTGCATGCTGTATAAATTGTCTGATTACAGGATACAGAGCGCTTCTTAATAGGCCTCAGCTGATTAGGAGAAGGGAAAGAAATTAAAGAGGCCATTTCCCTTTAGGTATGCAAATACCTCCCAGAACAAAAGACAAAGATATGATAGACCATGATGAAACACACCCTCTTTTCTTTTTACCTTAAATTATGTACCAGGCAAAGAGCAAGCTTCATTGCCTGTGTCAGCTGAGATGTGAACGATCTGGTAATTGAAACAATACCGATGCCAGAAATGCTTGTTAGATGTCAAGCTAAACCAGCTCCCCGGGCAGCCTTGCAGCAACTGGTGGTGTGCTGCTTGGATCTCTGGGTAAGGGGTCTCTTCTGACTTCGGGATATTTGACTCTGCCTCATTGAGCTAAATTTGTTTGTATCACATTGGTCTTCTCATTTCTGAAGCCAGAATTTACATGTCAGCATCTGGCAGGGAGGGCAGCTGGAAAGGCAGGCTAAATGTGTTTGAAAAACAGTGAAAAAACATAGACGTATACAGATCCGTTCCTTCTCCTCGGGCACACACAGATTCACACACACACATACACACATAACCAGAATTTTCTGTTCCTGCAAATATTTTCCCTCTTAACATGTTATTTGGTAATTTGAAGGGCTATATTCAACATGGCACTTCATTGTGATTTCACTTTTGTGGGGAGCATGTCTTTTAGGTCTCCTTTCTCAATTAACATATTAGAACTAACAGGTAGAGGTGCATGGAGATGCTGAGGGCGACTCCAGAGTAAGGATTCTAGCAGCTTGGAAATAAATGCCTTGAGCCCCAGATTTCAGGCACTTCCAAATACCTTGCATCCTTCCCTGGGTGGAACTTCCTACTTCAGAGAACAGTAGATCTCATGAGCATCTTATCCATGCTTCATTAAACCTGAATTAGTTTTCTGTTGCTGTATAACAAATGATTCCAAAACTTAGTGTCTTAAAACAGCATAATTTATTATCTCACTGTTTCCATGAATCAGGAAACTGGGCATAGTTTTGCTGAGTTTTCTTCTCTCATAAGGCTACAACGGAGTTGACAGTTAGGGTTGAGGTTTCATCTGAAGGCTTGACCAGGGAAGGATCCACTTCCAAGCTCATCATTTACCTCTCAGGACACTCCTGCCGTTTCCTCTTACAGGATGAACCCCCAAAGTTGAGTCAGACTGTTAGCCTTTGCAGTTGTGTTTCCCTACACATGCTCTATAAATAATTTATTTTACCTCTCCAAAAAAAAAGTGTATTTCAACCCCTATCTAAACCAGTCATCTATTGTCAGCCATCCACTTGTTATCTCATTAACCCATTTTGCTTTTATCATAGATGCTATGAAAAAAGCTAATTATTCATGTTATAGTTACCTCCCTATCTACACTCTGAGAAAATGAAAAGACCTAGTCTGTCTTGTTCAGCATGATATTAGTACCTTGAACAGTGCACGTAGTAGGTGCATTATAAACATTTGATGAATTAACAAATAAATAAATTAATCCCATATATTGTGGCTCAAGAAAGTGCAGCTCCCAAGTTCAGACAGGTTGTTTAACCTTCTAATGCCTCAGTTTCCCTATATGTAAAATGAGATGCATTCTCTCTAGATGTCCTTTTGGAAAAGGAACATTAAAAATAGGTGAGAAACATTTTAACTTTGGAGTATAAAGCCAGTATTAAATGATTG
This sequence comes from Camelus bactrianus, assembly GCF_048773025.1. Lineage (NCBI taxonomy): Eukaryota > Metazoa > Chordata > Mammalia > Artiodactyla > Camelidae > Camelus > Camelus bactrianus. Next base: position 74,365,125 of record NC_133547.1, read on the forward strand.
CCTTTCATGAAAAGTTACTTGAGTCAAAAATTTTCTCTTCAAGCCAAATGCAATGCACCAAAACCTTGAGGAGACTACTAGAGGATGGACTGGGAGGCAGCTTGATCATAGAATCACGTTGAGGTCAGAATAAATCAGTTCTAGTTTTGAGTGTTTCATAGATTATGAAACCAAGGATCACTTACTTTTCCTAAGTCTCACTGCCCATTTGTGACCTCATTTAATCCCATGAGAGTGGCAGGGTGGATGAAAATGTGATCTCCTTATAGACCAGAAAATGGAAGCCCCAAGAAATGAAGTGACCTCCCCAAGGTCACACAAGTACTTAGAAGAGTCAGGATTTGAACTTGGGTCATTGGACCCAAACCTTGAATCTTTAGTCTAAGAAAACATACTTCTAGCCAATGCCAACTTCCCAAAGTAAGACATGAGTCTGGTCTCTCTCTGTATAAATTTAATATCTACAGCAGACCCAAGAGAGTCTCTCTAAAGGCCTATTTCTGCTAAAATTGAGCTTATTTTCTATCTTACTTTGAGGTTCGGAGAAGTGGCACAAGTGGAAGACAAAAAGGAATTATCAATGGCTGTATTAATTAGAGACATCAAGATGAAGGGACCCTGTGGAGGACACTCTCTGTATCTTGCCCAATTTTCTGATCCCATACCATTTCCTTGCACACCTGCCTTCTCTCCCTAAGGGCTTTCTTTAGCTGCCACAACCACTCTGCCTATGTGTGTAGCAGGCCACAAGTACAGGGTCAACACAACATGGGAGCAGCCCTCAGCCAATGCCTCCAAGTGGAATAACTCAGGGGTACAATCAACACCTCTCAGCTCCCCAGTGGGATGGAGCTCCAGTTGCTCTCACAGGCAGTCTGCTTAACATCACATCTCCTACTGGCTTCTCTTCTTTCTCTGTCTTAATTTATGTGATGGTTAATTTGGGGGGGGGCGGGTTAGGAAGGAGGTAATTAGGTTTATTTGTTTATTTATTTATTTTATTTATTTTTTTATTGAAGTGTAGTTGATTTACAACATTAGTCTCAGGTGTACAGCAAACAATTCAGTTTTATGTATACGTATGTGTATATATACATATATTTTCAAATTCTTTTCCATTATAGCTTATTACAAAAAACTGAATATAGTTCCCTGTGCTATACAGTAGGTCCTTGTTGTTTATCTATTTTATCTATAGTAGTGTGTATCTTTTAATCTAAAACTCCTAATTTATTATTACTCCTAATACTATTATCTTTTAATGGAGTTACTGGGGATTGAACCCCAGACCTCATGGATGCTAAGCACATGCTCTACCACTGACCTATACCCTCCCACCCTGTGATTGTTAATTTTATGTATCAGCTTGGCAGGGCCATGGATATTTGGCCAAACACTATTCTGTATGTTTCTGTGAGAGATGAGTTAAGGATGAGGGATATGTCTGTGGACTTTGAATAAAGCAGATTGCACCCCCTAATGTGGTGGGCCTCACCCAATCAGTTGAAGGCCTGCCTAGAACAAAAGACTGACTTTTTTCTGAACAAGAGGGAATTCTCCAGCAGACTGCCTTTGGACTTCAACTGTAACATTGGCTTTTTGGACTTTATCCAAAACATCAGGTCTACCCAATTCCCCAGCAGATGACCATCGAACTGCAACTGCAACTCTTTCCTGCATCTCCAGCCTGCCAGCCTGTCCCCATCAGGCTTTGGACTTGCCAAGACTCCAGAATCATGCAAGCCAATTACTTAAAATAAATCTCTTTCTTTGCATATACATTCTATTGGTTCTGTTACACTGCAGAACACTGATTAATATTCTTCCCCACTCTTCTACTGAAATCTTGTAGGTTTCTTATACTGGAATTTCTTAGGCTAACCTCTCAAACAAATCACACATATTTAAGCCCCAGTCTCAGAATTTATCTCTGGGGTGACCTAAGAGATCCTGAGCATCTCATTGAGAACAGGTGTGTGACTCTGAGTGTCCTTGTCACATACTGCTCTGCCTTATATATAGTGTATCAGTTAATCCTCACAATAACTCTGTCCATGCAGTGGGCACTATTGCCACCCCCATTTTACAGATGAGAAAAATGAAATGCAAAGAGGTTAATATGGGATTAAACACCAAACTGGCTGACTCCAGAGCTTGCACCCTCCATCACTCTTCTCCTATGTCTAATATTGATATAGCCAGTCAAGAAAATAGAAAATGATCCTTCTACACCGCAGAACCACACATTTCTCCTGGATGTGAGCACTTCCACCAAAAGCTGGACTCCACACCCGTGTCAGCTTTTCCTACAATAGGCCAACATACCTGCTGTGGGGGACAGAGGGTAGTGCAAAAATTCCTGTTTCTAAGAAAAGTGTGCCCCTTTAAAGAAAGGAAAAAGAGGAAAGGAGAGAAAAGAGGTGGGGGGATGGGGGCGGAGACTGAAGGTACAAAAAGGACCTCAAGAGTCTTCTTGGAAAGCAAACAGCTTTTGCAAAGCAACATTTTGATGAGTTAAGTGCAAATGAATCAGGAATAATGAGAAACACATGGGCTAAATTTTCCTTAAAATATCTGAGTGTAAAAATTAAGAGGAAAAAGTGCTTGGGGAAAATGTGTTTTAAGTTTGAGCCAAACTGAAAACATTTGCAAAATGGATCAGGATATTTGTTGAGCCCTCCAAATGATGAGGTTGGTCCATCCTGGACAGATAGTGATAAGGAGACAGGTCACCAGGGGAGGGAGACATTTGGGGCCAGCACAAGATGAAGCTTTAGAACTGAGCCAGGCTCCCTGAGAGCTGTAAACTGGGGACTGAAAGCAATGTTGCTTTTCTTTCATTTATTTCTCCAAGTATTCCACAAGGCACTGCACTGGAAATGTAATATTAATGAATAAATAATCCAGTCACTTGAAAAGCTGTTTGTTGACAACACAAAATACATTCGATTTTTTTTTTTAAGTCCTTCGCAATCTGTATTAACAAGAGAGTTGAGATACAAGGAAGATACGTTGGGATTCCAGAGGTTGGCAGAACTTATAAGCCAAACGGATTTGTCTCAGTTGTTGCCAGCTTCTGTGTGGTGAAAATGACATGTGTCCACAAGGAAAGACCACAGAGGCTCAAACTCCTCATTGCCAGCAGAGTAGCCATCCAGCCAGTCCAGCCAGAAGATAGGGTTCCCTGGAACGCAGGGCAAGTCTTTCTGTAAAGAACTCGAGCAATGACACTTGACCTTGAAATTGGCTTTGTTTTTCCTGAGAATGAACCTGAGAACTCTGCAAAAAGAACAAAGGGCTCTTTAATCACTGCCTCACCTCCTCCTGATACAGGACAAATGGGGCGCAAGAGGATGGCCATGTCCCAGGACTGAGGCGTGTCCCTGGGATGTGCCCTACCAATTGAAGGTTCTTGGCTGCACGAAGGAAAGAATTCAAGAGTGAGCCATGGTTGACTAAAGGTAAATTTATTCAGAGAGGTACATACTCCATAGGCAAAGTGTAGACTGTCTCAAAAGGCAATAGGTAGGGAGACTCTTTTGTGGAAACAGAAAGAAAAATAGTCTTTTTGATACACACATCCCAATGTTCACAGCAACACTATTTACAATAGCCAAGACATGGAAACAACCCAAATGTCCATTGACAGACAACTGGATAAAGACATTGTGATGTAGTTATACAATGGAATACTACTCAGCCATAAAAAGAATAAAATAATGTCATTTGTAGCAACATGGATGGACCTGGAGATCATCATTCTAAGTGAAGTAAGCCAGAAACAGAAATAAAAATACCATATGATATCACTTATATGTGGAATCTAAAAAAAAAAAAGAGACACAAATGAACTTACTTACATAATAGAAAGAGACTCACAGACATAGAAAATAAACTTATGGTTACCAGGGGGGAAATGGGTGGGAAGGGATTAACTGGGAATTGGAGATTTGCAGAGACTAAGTACTATATATAAAATAGATAAACAAGTTTCTTCTGTAAAACACAAGGAACTATATTCAATATCTTATAGTAACTTATAATGAAAAAGACTATGAAAACAAATATATGTATGTATATGTATGACTGAAACATAATGCCATGCACCAGAAACTGACACATTGTAAACTGACTAGACTTCAATTAAAAAAAATTTTTTTAATAGTCTTTTTTAACTTTCTGCCAAAGAAAAGAGCCTCAGTTTTAGAGGCAACCAGCTCATTTTCTCACTTACCCAGTGAGCAAGCTAATTAACTTTTCTGAGCCTCAACTTTCTCTTCTATAAAATGGGGGGCTGATTTGCAAGGTATTGTGAAGCTGAGAAGTGATGTAGGTGATGTGTCTGTAATATAGCAGATAATCAGGATTTGCAAGCCATTTGCTATCATTGTTGTTAACTAGTAGGCAGAAAACACGATGACATGCAGCTCCAGAAAAATGTGTTTTGGCTCCCATCTGTCTGCTGATCAGGAAAGGTGCAAGGAGACTTCTGCGTGTTCTGTGTCTCAGCAGAGCAGTGTGGGTCCCCTGCACAGCAGCAAATCTGCGGAGGTGGAATGACAGTTCTAAAATGACTTGATTGACACCTTCAGCCATAAAAATCAAATAAAAAAGCACCCTCTGCCTCATTCAGGAATACAGAGAACCCTCCTCTAGATCACCCACCCGAAACACAGAAAGGATTGGGCTTTGCTGGGAATGAAAGTTATTCTCAAGTTGTATTTTGGGACCCATCAAGAGAGCCCCTTAGTCCTTCCTGGCAGGAATCGCACTGCCACCACTGACCAGGAGGATATGAAACATGTGGCGCTTCCCGCAGAAAAGCAACCTGGAAAGTCAAGTCCACTCATGTCTGGGAAAAGTCTGCCAGCAAACAAGGATGGACTATTTCAGAGGAATTACTCAGTGCATCTTCTATAGCTGACTTTCTTAAAATGTGTTCCTTAGGTCTTTAGAGATGCTAACACTTAGAAGTAAGTTTTGTCATGAAGTTTGTTCAAGAAACATCCTGTTAAACTTGGTGAAACATGTTTCTTTAGTAGAGATCACCTTAGTTGCAATTTATAAACTTTTTAGGAGGAAGGGTATAGCTCAAGTGGTAGAGTGCATGCTTAGCATGCATGAAATCCTTGGTTCAATTCCCAGTGCCTCCTCTAAAAACAAACAAATAAACAAACAAACCTAATTACCTCCCTCTTCCCTCCCCCCAAAATAAAATAAATGAATTTTTAAAAAAAAACATTAAAAAAAACTTTTTGAAGAACTTAGGAATCTTGCAGAGGGGAACACAACTTAGAGGTTTCCCCATGTTTACTTGATCACAGATCCCTTTTGTTGGGGAGCATGTGAAGGATCTCATGATCCCAACAATACACCTTGGAAGGGGCTGGTATCAGCAACACTGATCCATCAGCCAATTTTTGTTTCTTCTCTTGGCTCCTGAGTAGAAGTTTTTCTTTAACTACCTTTTGTTGTTGTTTATTGTTTTTACACCTCTAGTTCCCAAACTGACTGCACACCTTAGTCATCTGGGCATCTTTTAAAAACATCACCAGCAACTTATGTTCTGGGTCCCCATCCCAGATCCCCAGAGGTAGCAGCTCACAAATCAGTACTTTGAAAATCCTTTACCAGGGACTTTGCAGGCATCCAATCTGGCACAGTTAAGCCAGGCCTGACATTTGAGGGTCACTCCTCTACGCTGTCTCAGTGACTCAGTCTTCCGTCTTCTTGTCATCCAGACTTCAAGCTGTTGACATGAGTCTTATCTAAAAGTGAAATGCCATGCCATGGTGCCAACCCAAAGGGAATTGTAAAACCTGCAGAGAAAGGGATATTTTCTTTCCACTTTCCAGACTCAAGAATGAGAAATCATTGACTTTCCCTAAAACCCATTAATTCTATATTTAGGAAACTAAAAGGAAAAGGAAAAAAAAATCAACCACAACCTCACACATGATGGAAAAGATTGTAGGTTCCCAATGGCTATGTTGGCAAAATGCAGAATGTATTGCCTTCTGTGGGGTGTTACCATTCTCATATTGGATTTTTCTTTTCTAAAGTAGGTGAGTTAATTTATCTTGGACTCACATTCCAACAGACAGGGTAGAGAGATCTGGTATCTTCATCACCACAAGAGGTAGTATGATCTGGACATGCCAAGTCTCATGTATGCCTGCAAGCAGTTTTAAAAGGTTTTGGTTAGCTCCAATTTTATTAGAATGAAAGCTTTTCACAAGTAAGAGGTTTTATGGGAGTTATTTTTAAAGTAATGTGTTTTTATTGGTTTCTGGTAAGATCAGTGAAATCACATGGCATTTTTAAAGAATTTTAAACCAGAAAAAGATGTTCAAATAACTGGCTTGAAACACAAAAGCCAGAAAAGTCAGAATAAGATATTTGAACACAAGAGGGTTAATGCCAAGATAAAAGCAGTTCTGAGGAAGCAGAAGAAAGGGGTAAAGGAGGACCCTAAGCCAGGACAAGGATGAACAAAGTTAGACGCCTAAACCGTTGCTCATGGATTGAGATATGAGTGTTTGCATCTCTCTTGGATTCACTTGCCCCCACAGATATGGAGATCACCATTTGTATATGAAAATTAAACTTATTAGAAAAGAGAATATACTCTTTGTTATCTAGACCTCAAAAGAACAAAGCACCTGACACACAAAAATCCAACTGGGTGGTGAGACTATCAGACACACGAATCACAGAAAATACTCGTGAGAATTCTATGTCTCCCGCCCCACCTCCTTCATCTTTTCTGATTCTTAAAGTAATACATACTCAGTGCAAATATTCAGACATGTCTGATGCAACCTGTAAAGGATAACCTCTGCTTTGAAGTGAGAAAACAAGAGAGAGAGAGAATGCCAACTCGGCCCCACGTTCTACGTCCAGTCGGTTGGTTATCTAGAGCCAGAAGACATTTATTTCAATTGCTCTTCACCACAGTCTATCATCCTAAGAGGTACTTACTACCTACATACATGCATGTTTGCTATTAATTTGTTTCCTACTTTCCTAAAATGCACACACAGGTGCACACACATCCCCCCACACACGTACAGATACAATGTGATAGTAAGGCTTATGAAAGATAGCAAGGTCCACGTCTTTCTACTACAGCACAGTAGACCAAGTGTCTAGCACTTACAAGGTGCTCAATAAATACATGAATGATTAAATGAATGAGTCTCTACAATGCTCTTTGAAACCATGGCTGCCTCATAACTCTGTTGGTCAAATACAAGTGGGGAACTAGATAGATCTATCAAACTGCAAAAAGAGTCCTCATAACTCTTTCCTCTAATCATAGAAAACAGTTAAAGAGTGAATACCCACTTCTTCCTCAGAAGAATGGATTGAGGCAACTGGGTCTTCTAGAAAGAGAACAATAATGAGCTGCTACAGACCTGGGTATAAGTTATGTCTGTGTCATTGCAATTGTGTGAACTCGGGCTCCTGCCCCTCCCAGAGATGATGATGATATGACCTGCACACTTCCTCCTTGAGTTGGTATGAGAGTTAGAGGAAACAATAATTGGGGGAAGGAGAAAAAGTTTAAAGTGTTATAGACATATAAAATTTCTAGCAAACAAAAGGAGCTTGCTGAGAATGCTACTGTGTCCATTTCAGTACCATGTAGTAATATATAGAGGATATAAAAATGCTTTCACAAAGTATGGACCCATTACTGTAGATTCTGGTTGCTTCCATAGGGTGTGAAAATCACTCTTTTGAAATGAAATTTTCAAGGGGATCATCTCCCCTTATAAGCTCTGGAGAAGGACTCCACCCCTTTCTTCCAAGAGGAGTTCACCTTCAGCTTCGAAATGCCACCTGGTTCCACCCAGACTCCGTATAACAATGAGACACAACATTACTCAGTGTTAAGAGATCATGCATTTTGGACACAAACTGAGAAAGGGAGAAGTTGAGCCTAGGGCTACCATAGCTTAGAGATTCTTAAATGGAGAAAAGATGAAGGTATATTGAATATAATGACCATCTACCATTGACAGTCCACCACCTCTACCTTCTCCCATTCTTTTTGAGTAGTGGAACTCTCCACCATTTCCCCCTCTTACTGGGTGGAATTATAAGCAATCATGAATGGTGCTTACCAAATATATCTGGCCCTTCACACAGAATTGTGCTTCTGGCCTCCTCAGATGGGGTGAAGCCCTAGGACTAGTTCCCACTGATGAGCTGTGAGGAGAAAGGATGTGTGTTACTTTGAAGCTAGAAAATTTAACAGCTAATAAAAGTCTCTTCAGAAATATGTTTTCTCTGCCATGGCACCGAGCAACACTTGAGGTATCAGGCTACATCCCAAAGTATAGAGAAAGGGTGTTCCCCCACCTGACCTAAAACAGACATGCACAAGACCTTAATTCTGATGTTCTAAGCTGCTGAAATTTTTGAATTGTTTGTGACTACAGCAAAACCTAGCCTGTTAATTAGGGCAAATTAGAAAGGTAGAGAAGATTTATGTCAATTTCCCTATTGCCTATACCTATGATAAATGCTTCCAAAACCTAGTGACTTAAAACAACCACTATGCTATTTGCTTATGAGTCCGTGGGCCAGCAGTTTGGGTTGTGCTCAGCTGAGTGGTTCTTCTGCTTATTTCTCCTGAGTCACTGCTATACCTGCAACCAATGGGTATATTGGGTGGGAACTGGTTTGTCCAGGGGGATCTTAACCAGGGTGGCCCATCTATGGTCCATGCATTCTCAGTCTTCAGCAGATTAAGTGAGGTTTCTTCATCTAAGCCTCAGTACAGCAAACAGAGGATGAGCAGAAACTGTAACACCTCTTGAGGACTAGGAGAAGAACTTCCACATTCCATTGATTAAGGCAAGTCAGTCACTAGTTCAGACTCAAAGAAAGAGAAACATAAATTCTACCTATTCATTGTAGGAGCAGCAAAATCATATTTAAAGGGGTATGGATATAGGGAAAGAAGGAACTTGTGGCCTTTTTTTGGCAATCTATTACATTGCCTTATGATTAGAATACTGACCCAGAAAGTTTAGACATGGAAACAGTATCTTGTCCATTTTATTTTATTCTTTTTAGTATCATCAACAAGATTTTCCCGAAGAAACATTGGCTCAAGGAAACTACAATTTCATTGTCCACCTGCAGAGAGATGTCCTCACCCCATCTCCATGAGGCTATATCCTTATATTACATGTCTCTTTCAACCAATGGCCACCCTACCTCCCAGGATACCTGGGTCATCTCCTCAGTCCGTATACACATGATGTTTTAAAAAGCCCATCTCTCCCAAGAAGATGACCTGGAAAAATCAGATAAGAGCCCAAGAATCCCCAGTTTCACTTAGTGGATTGGAAATTCCCACAGTGGCTCCTACAGCATAGGTCAATGACTGACACCTGAAGACACTGCAGGCCACTGGGGTAATTTGGATATGATGCCAAAGGAGATCTGCCTTTTGAAGGTGGACAGCTTGATGAAAACACTGAGAATAATGATAGCTATTTCTTCATATTCTGAGTACTTAATATTCCTATTACTAAGAGAACTAAAAACTAAGGAAAACATGTTCTTTCCTAAGGATGAAGTTATATCTTTATCAAAATATGAGGGGCTTAGAGAAGTGGTGAGGGGGATGTAGGAAGTCTATGTTGATTACTTGTTTATACAACTCTAACAGATTTGGAGTCAAATCCACTGAAAAAGGATAGTCACCAGAAAGGACAATTATGAAGTGCTGAGGAGCCAATGGCAGGTCCCTCCCCCCCCCCCACCTGAGACCCACCTACCATTCTGCCTTCACCTGTCACCCCACCTGGCCAAAGCTCCAGAGTCCATAGGCTCATTCTTCTTGTCCCCCAGATCCTTCGACCTGCAGTATCTGCAACTTCTGGTGTTCAGAGAAGGGCCGGATGGAAGTCCAGGGTACATGGTTCTCAGGGCTGATGTCCCAGATTCTGCCTTCTGCTGTGGCATAGACAAGGCAGTGGGCAAGGGCACATGAGGACAGAAGATGCTCACTCAGCCACATCTCCCCTGAAGACTACAAGGAGATGGCAAAACTTGCTGCTCTCTCAGATGGAATGTGAGTGAACTTCCCCGGGGACAATTGGATGGATCCAGCTCCAAGAGGTTCCAGAATTTGAAAGGGCAGCCAGCCTCTGGGCTGGCTGTGAAGGTTGTAGGAAAATTGTAGTGTGTGCCCTTGGAATCACTCTCTGCAGGTCTGCTCCCTGCTGCCTGCCAGTTCTTTTTGCTCTACACCAGCATCCTGCTTTTTGTTAGTCACATAGCAACTCTTGAGGGAAGGAAATGCATCCACCACCTCTACCAGGAAGCCATCATGAACTAGACAAGGGGGCTCCAGAACCTCTCTCACTCCTAATTTATGCTCAAATGCTTATTTCACACTGAGCTTGCCCTGGTTTCAACCACCCCAATATCTCTTGATAAAACTGTAACAGGGCATTTGAACTGAGATGGACTTCTGAAATCTTGATAACTGAGAACCAAGGATATAATGCCATTTTTTCAGCCTGCTGGTAGATTTCTAGTTCAAAATACTAGTAAATAACTCAATTAGAATTAGTAAATAAAATCGCTTCTCGGCCTTTTGGCTAAGATCAAGTGTAGAATTAGTAAATAAAATACTAAGAAAAAGCTAATAAATTGAAAGAGTGCTAGAAGTAGGAGGAGGGAATCCTCAGTAGACCGGAAAAATCTGATCTGCTTCTGGAAGATGGAAAGTGTATGATATCCTACTGAAGGTATCACGGAAGTGGAAGCTGGAATCCAGAACATTTAGGGAACAATTTGCAAATGTGGGAGGCATTGCTCTTGGCAGAAGCCTGGAGAGACTACATGCCATGTGCCTGTGGGGAAGCAGAGCAGAGGTGAGAAGGCGGGTAGAAATCAAGGTGATGAATTGAAGTTCTGTCAGGTTCCCCTCTCCCATTCCTACTAGTAGCATACTGAGTAAATGATGGTTTCACTTAAGCACTGGACTAGGGTTCCTTATATGGCTGTCAGGGCCTCTTTTGACATGAAGGAGGGGACAACCTGCGAGTCCACCTGCCTTTCCTAGCCTCCCACCCTGTATGTCAAGGTTTAAGTCACTCTAACATCCCATTGGAGGAAGAGTGTGTTAGAGAAACAGAGCTGTGAAACTGAAATGAAAACTCATGTCCCACTACTGTATAAATCAAGCAAGTCCACAACAGGACATGAGTGTCTGTAAGTGGACAGTCAAAAGTCGGGAGAGAGTGGAGAAACCATGGAAGATAGCTTGCAGCCCAAAACAAGCACAACAAAAAACGACCCTGGAGAGAACAGAAAATTCAGGAAACAGAAGAGAATTTCACCCAAAATCAAATAAGTATGCTCAGAGATATTTAAGATTCATGAAAAGGAGAAGGCCACTCTGAAAATAAAGCAGTCAGAGAATAAGAAACAGTGCTTTGAAAATAAACATGTGATGATATTGTGGCTGTCTGTGCTTACCAACCAGCTTTCGCTTCTCCCTTAATCTTTCCCAGAAGAACCCCCATTTTGCTGAGGGATCCACTTATCCCGGGGATTCCACAGGACTCAATAGGCATGTTTTGGTTATTACAAGAGGGTGAGAGGTCAAGGGGATGCAGGCAGAGTGGGCTAAGGAACGGCCCTTAAAGATGTCCATGTGTTAATTCTGGAAGCCTGTGAATATGTTACCTTACATGGTAAAGGGACTTGGCAGATGTGATTAAGTCGAGGATCTTGAGATGGGGAGATGGTACTGGACTATCTTGGTGAGCCCACTGTGATTCACAAAGTCCTTCCGGAAGGGAAGCAGGAGGGTCAGGATGGTAGAAAGAGATGTGACAATGGAAACAAAAGGTTGGAGTGATATGAAGAAAGGGCCAAGGGCCAAGGAATATAGATGGATTCTAGAAGCTGAAAAAAGCAAGGAAATGCATTTTCCCCTGATGCCCACAAACAGAGCATAGTCCTACCAACACCTTGATTTTAGGCTTATAACCTCCAGAACTGCAAAAGAATAAATCTGTGTTGTTTTAAGTGACTGAGTTTGTGGTAATTTGGTAGAGCAGCTATAGAAAACTAATATAGGAGATGTTATTGACCTTTAGTGGGCAGGTGCCATGGATGTTAAATGTCCTGAAATGCATGAGCTGTTGCTTACAGTGAAGAATTGTCTTGACCAAAATGGCAATAGTGCCAAAGTTGAGAAACACTGGGAGCTACTCAGAAATATCTTTTCTCGTTTGCCAATGGTTGGGTCAAGAATGGACACATGATTCAGTCCAAAGAGTTGTAAAGAGAGTTTGGCTAGGTTTCCAAGAGGTCTTCAGAGGTGTCCTCCTCTGGAAAGACACTGACAAAGAAGCACACACACCCAGGTCCTCCTATAAGTTACCCTACCGTCATGATGGAAACTGGCTTTAGGATAAAATTAGCACCTTGGATAAAAGAATAAGGATGGACAGAATTTAGACCATCATGATATGTTTGAACAGATAAGTTAACCAATTCTGAACTCTCTCCCACCTCTGAACTTACAGTTCTACCATTTTTTCAAAAAGACCTTATTGCTTAAGCCATTTGAATTTGAATTTCTGTTGCAGAAAATGTATTCTAAATAATACAATTGCAGAAATGTCAATGAAAGTGTCAAAACATAAGGTCAAAGAAGACTGCCCCCAAAGAAAAGGACACAAAATGAGTGAAAAACTAATAAATTTAAGGTAGCAATATAGACGTTCCAACACGTGCAAAAATGGAGGTGTTAAATTAACCAAGTACAGTCATATAATGGAATGTTATTAGGCAATAAAAGGAACAAGACACTGATACACACTACCATATGATATTTTTATAAAAACTTACAGAGAGTAAAAACAGGTTATCTACAATGTACAAGGCTCAAAACTGCATCTAATTTGTGAAAACAATATGGGATATTGGAAGTTAGGGCCAAGTAAACAGAAAATAAAAATAAGTTATTTGAGCCTAGAATTTTATACTTGGCCAAACTATAAAAATGAAGAGTGTATGTGTGGGAAGGAGGTGGATATCAGACATGCGAGAATTTATAGAGGTTTTTTTCCACATAAGTTTTTCTAAAATTTACTTGACAATAAAATACAGGAAACAGAAAAGGAATTACGAGAAAATGTGGGATTCAGTCCACAGGGGATCTAACTGAAGCCTGAAATGAAGAGAAATCCCAAAATGAGTTCTATGAAGCACGTCTAGAAAACAATGTATCCAAGTTTGAATTAGAAATCAGAGGGCTACTAGGAAAACTTTCAAGAAGAAAGTGAACTCATTCTTACCAATAGTATGATTAAGTAGCTGGGCGACCTTAATTAAGACAGAAAGGTATAATTTTGTCAACCAGGAAAAAAGGAGAAAAAAAACACAAACTCCAGGAAAAAAAAATACAAGAAAATTCCTGGTGTGAATAAAAGTAGACTAAAAAGTGGCATAAACTGAAGCTGTGGAAGGTGGTGCTGCTCTAACAAATTAACATGGACTCAGTGGCTTAAATAACAAAACATCCTCTCTTACAGTTGTGGAGATCAGAGTCCAAAATCATTCTCACTGAGCTGAAGGCAAGATGTCATCAGGGCTGGATCCTTCTAGAAGCTCTAGGGGAGAATCCCTTTCCTGGCCTTTCTGGCTTCTGGAGGTCGCCTACATTCCTTGACTTACAGCCCCTTCCAAAATCTTCAAAGCCAGCAATGTAGTATCTTCAATCTCTCTCTGATTTCCTGACCTCTGCTTCTGAAAGGGATCAAGATATGCCAACTCAAAATACACTACTTTGGCATAGGAATTATTTTGTGCTGAAGGCATGTGACTTTCTGAATCCCTTATCTGCCTCAAAGCAGAGACTCCCAAAAGAACTCAAATGTCATAAATCCCTCCTGGGGAGCAGCTCTAATATTCTCCTTTTGGAGGAGCTGTTGACAACACAGCCAGATAGACATCCTCACAAACTGTCATATGTCTCATCTGTTCTCCTAAGGACCCACTTAACTTTCCAAAAGGTCATTTGCTTTTTCATAAGTGCCCTTTCTCCCCCTCCCTTTCCCTACAATGTTCCATATATAGACCGTAAATTCTAACCACCCCTTTGACTTAGAATTTAGATTTTAAATACTCATCTTTGGGTACTCTAATGTGTATGCACTATGCACATGCTAATACACTTCTGTTGGTGTTTCTCCTTTTAATTCATCTTTTGTCAGTCAAATTATAGGGCCCCCAGCCAGAGAATTTAGAAGAGTAGAAAGTAAAATAAATTTTCCTCTTCTATATTTCAATCATCACATCTCCTCTGACTCTGATACTTCTGTCTTTCTCTTCAAAGGACCCTTGTGATTTCATGCAGGGTCATGCATGTAATCCATAATCCAGGATACTCCCCCCAACTCAAGATGGTCTTTTTTTCCATGTAACATATTCACAGATGAGGGGATTAAGATGTGAACAACTTTAGGGGGTCTCTATCACAGAGGGTGAGAAGGAAGAATCCATGTGACTGATATTAGGAACATTTTCCTAAAACCAATATCAGTACAGTTTATGAGGTTTCAACCTATAGAAAAAAAAAACATTGATTATTAAATATAATTACAAGGCATAAAGTCTTAATAAACTTCAGCAATGTAAAAATAATAACATGGCTGATAGAAATGAAAGAAAGTGGAAGGACTATGTAAAAATGCTAATTTCCTTTCTCTTACAGGGGGAAGAAATGAGATACAAAGTAGTTATTGGATTAAGAAATAGAACTATATTATTTAGCAGTTCTAAACTCTCCAATAGGAAAACTTGAAATCACTTAACCAACAAAATTGGGAGAAGGACGTGAGAAGAACAATCATTTTTCTTACCAGGAAGTTGAAAGACATGGCTCAGAATTGATCGACCAAGAAGTAGAGCTATGAGTGTCTCATGTGGACATGTGAAATCAACTCAGGGTAACTAAAATCAAAAATAATTCAATGTGGTTACCTCTTTGGGGTGGGGATGAGACTATGGAGGGTAGAGGAAAGGAATGCTTTGTTTTCCATTTTATACCTGGATGTACCCCTCAAGATTCCCCGTGGAGATGAAAGAAATGACACATTTCAGTAGCTGCTGGGAATACTGCTTGATAGTCCTCAGCTCTCAGCTCTCTTTAGGTTGTGTCTCAGCTAAAGAAAGCTGCCTTGCTTGGGTTCCCACTTCCTATGGAGGCAACTTACATAAAATGGTGGGTCTGGGGCAGCAAGTCCCATGCCAAACAATTCTTAAGGGCCATCCCAGTTTCCAGGGTGCCCATGGAGTGACTGCCCATTGAGACAGCATCACACCCCAACCACCCTTGCCACCCCAGTCTTGCTTTCACCCTGTGCCTCGTAAATGTTGATCTCAAGAATCTTCCATAATAAGCTTCCTACTTGCTGGTCTCCATCTTAGAGTCTGCTTCCTACAGGACCCAGACTGGAATAGACCATTTTACATTAACTTTTAAAACTATGCTTAAATTACTTTTATAAATGTTATCACAGAACCATGAGCACAGTCTTGTTTGTTTCTTTTTTCTAGCAATAAAGGTCCATTTAAAATTTGAGGGAAGATTAAATTTTTATTTTGAGAAAAATACAGTAAGGGATTGTTTGCCTATGCCGTTATACCGACTTCCTCCATCTATAGTGGAGGGGTTTAAACCAACAAGGAGCTAAAATGTTTTGCATTGTAATGGAGAACATTGTCTTAGGGGACTGTGTGTGGCCTTGTGACTTCTCAGTACACTTTGGTGCAGTGTTTTTCAACTGCAAGAATTATTAGTGGGTTTTAAACTCAATTTGGAAAGTCAAAGCCCAACCTCTTTTCCCAGAGGAAAAAGAGTGCATTGCTATCCTCTGTCCAAACACATCAACATGTAGAAATTATTGTCAGAAGCATCTCATGCCATAGGAAACTATCCGGTCTTAGTTAGAACTTCCGCTGGTTTCCCATAACACTAAAATAAAATCCAAAATCCTAATCAAGTTTTACAAGGTCCTGCAAGACCTCATCTCCACCTGTGCCTTAATTCACACCATATCACTTCTCACCTCGCTCATTACTCTGGAGCCATACTGTCTCTCTGCCATCTTATAGCTTGCCACACTGATTTCTGCCCCAGGACGTTTGCACTAGCAGTTCCCTTTGAAATGCCTGAAATCATCTCCCTTAGATCTTTGCTCTATCTTGTCATTCAAGTCTCAGCTCAAACACCTCCTCAGCACAGAGACCTTCCCTGTCCATCTAATATAAAGCCATATCCTCTTCTTTTTTTATATCACTCAGCTTTATTTTTTCCAAAGCGCTTACTGCCAACTGGAGTTCTCTTGTATACCTCTTTACTTGCTTATTATCTATTCTTCTTGTCTGCTTAGAAGGTAACCTTCTCAAAGCAGGAACTTTCTTTGTCTCTTGGCTCTGCTGTCTTTAAAGCATCTAAAACATTTCTTGGCCCTAGTAGGTTTTCAATAAATATTTATTGAATAAGCAAATGCTATCATACTATCTGAATTTGGAATGTTTAGCAATGTCACCCCAAATTAGGGGGAAATCTCTTTATTTTTAGCAAAATTAGGAGATTGATTCACAACTTTGAAATACCTCAAGTGTTGACAACCTAACTTACATTGAGACACAGAATGCCCAGGCCACTGTGGGTCTTGAAAGCTGTGGCCTTCTCCCCAGGGGTAAAATAAGTGCTGGATATACACAAAATACAGTGCATACAATTCCAAGATTTCTATCCCCACAGGTTGAGAAGCCCTGCTCTGAAGACGATGTGAAAACCATTTGTAAATGTCATAGAATGAGCAGGTGAGTCAGCATTGCTGGAGTAACTGAACGTCTTATTTTGTTCCTTGATGGTCAACACCATTTAAATAAGTCTGGCTAAATGGGTGCTTCCTCGTGGAACAGGGAGATCAGGGCTGAGCTGGCAGGAAGATCGAAGGGGTCACCTATCTAACCCCTCGCCGGGCATGACTGCTCTTCTGAACGAACTCAGCTGCTCTGTGATCTTATCAACCACCCTCCTGGCCTCCGTTAACCTCTCTGAAGAGATATTAGCCCCATCTCGAGTAATTACCTTGAAATGTGTCAGTCTCCTGTATTTGACTATAAATTCATCAAGGCAGGTTTGCCTAAGAATCTCAAGGACAGAGTTTCCACAATGCTTCAACGTGGATGACGCAGATACTGGGCACAAGCCCCAAGCTCTGAACTTTTTGCTAATAAACTATCTTAATTTTCTCAAATTTAGTACTCACCACAATCCTGAGGGATGTCTCCTCGCATTTATTTGCCCATTGATTTATTGTTTTACTTTCTTCACTAGAACTTAGGTTCTGTGAGACCATCAGTTACAGGTGAGTGCTGCAAGCAGAGTTGAATAAGTAAATGAATGAAGGAGTGCCTACTCCATGCCAGGCACAATTCTAGGCACTGACAATACAGAAGAGAACAAGATAAGAAAGCCCTGGCTCTCGTAAGGTAGGCTCCTCAAAAGACCATAAATAAGTAGGTAAATTTATTATTTTATTTCAGATTATGACCAGTCCTCTAAAGAAAAAACAATAAAGCTGGTTAATGAACTTGAGAGTGACTTGTGGCAGGAGGTGGGTAGTCAGGGGAGCCCCCCTCTGAGGAAGCAATGTTTAAGCAAAGATTGACTCATAAGCAGAACGCAGCAATGGTAAGATTCCAAATGGCGGGAAGAGCAAGTGAAAAGGCCCTGAGGTGGGAGTTTGCTGTGGTCAAGGAGCAGAGAGGAGGCCACTGTGTCTAGACCTAATGGGTGCCAGCTCAAGTTCAGATGTCTGGGGACACTGGCAGGGGCCAGATCATGTAGTGTAAGAATTCTGGGTTTTAATCCAGTGTTATTGGAAGCCACAGAATGGTTTTAAATAGGAGACTGAACTAACATCTTTAAAGGATCACCCTTGCTTCTGTCTAGAGATTGAACTCTACGGGTCAGAGAAGTACCAGGGTGTGAATAAATGGACAGAGGGGCAGAGGACTGGATGAAAGAGTGGTGGAGAAGGATGGCTGCCTGGAGCCAGGAGACCAGGACCTAATCCCAGCTGCGCCCTCCCCACGCCCCGACCACTTTACAGGACGGATGAGTCGCTTTCTGCCCCGGCCTCCATTTTCCTACTCCATCTTTCAAGACCACTGCAACTGTGACATTCTGGAAATTTCTGCATCTCAGTCTTGTCCTTGTCATTCAGGTGCAGAGACAAATCTAAAGACAGCAGGTCGGTCCCCTGCCTGCCTGACCAGCCCTGAGACAGCCCACCTGACATGCAGGCGACAAAACTCAGGCCAGCTTTATCATGGCCTGCGGCTGGGGCGGGCTCATGGAACCCAACTGTGTCCTTCCTACTGGCTTTCATGTCTCCATCAGAGGGGACAGGGGATGTCGCCCACTTGATTCTGCTTCTTAATCAAAAGACAGGCGACACTCCGCTTTTAAAACAGTAATTCATCAGGGAGCCTTTGATCGGGTCTATTTCTTGTTTTGCTCTTTGCTCCCCCAAAGAACACATAGACGCCCCCCTGGGCTCATCCCAGCCCTTCCTCCGGGAGGGGAGAGGTGCTCCATCTCGGCCAGCATTCCAAGCGCTGTAACATCGCATTTGGTTGCTGCTTGTAACCAAAGAGAAAAGGGGTTTGACCTGGTTGGATATTGAATCTGGCTCCCTCCCTCCCGCCTTCCCTTTCATCTCCCAAAGTGGTCCTCTCCTGGCGTATGGGAGAGGGCTGGTGCCGGGATGGGGTCACCCCACCTCCCCCGCCCGACTTCCTCAGCTCCCTCGCCCTTCGGACACTTGCTTATGCAGCTGCTTGATATAAATTCCTCACATACATCTCTGGCCAGCCGGTTTATTTTTATAAACAATAAATAAGACGACATTCCTACGGTGTCCCACTCCGGCCGGCCTAGTGTGCAGAGCTGGGGGACAGGGATGGAACGTTGGTGGGGTTTATACAGATGGCGGTCCGCGTGTCGTAAACCTCGTAAACACGAGGGAGGGTTGTTGTTTTGGCTTTTTTTTTTTTTTAAGAAACACAAACAACAACAATTCGCTCCCCACCCCGTTTTCTTTCTTTCCCCAAGATCACAAGGCATTAGCCAGGCCTACAAATCACCACCAGATGATATTAAGTTGCTTGGATAACACTGAGGATCCCTTCCGGTGTGTTATTTTTCTTCATTAGAAACGATGGCCCAAGTGCACCAAATCCTCTTTCCTTCTCCTCAAAATTTATAGATCGCAGTCTCTAAACTAATTGTTAGTTGCACACTTGGCCGCAAGCTGTTTGTCCACAGAGCAATTACCTCCGAGGCCTTGATTAAAGGCACGGGGCGGGGGTTGCAGAAGTGTGAGGAAAATGAAACACTCCGGCTGCATGGGTACCCTGCTCTGACATCCGTCTGTGGATAAGAGAAGTGAGGGGCTCCCTTACCCATCACAGGCCGCTGTTCAAAGCCCAGGATATGACAGGCCGCGGGATGCCGGCTGCTGACTAGGAACCAAAGCAGCTTCGAGGCCACCAGGAGCACCTTCCAGGGAACAAGGAGCGTCTTCTCAGATTCCACATCTCGCCCGCCCAGGTCCGGGTACTTCCCGCTGCTCATGTTCGTTTACTTCCCCGTGGAGAAGCGGAGTGAGAGGTAGCTTTGCTTCCGATTTTTTAAAAATTAGAAATTCTGGGTTCCACACCTTTTTAGATGGATCTGTTGTCCCCAGTTCCTTCCAGTCCCCACCAGACCTTGCTTTGTTCTTTCATGTCAGTTTCCTGCATCCTGCAGACAGTTGAGTTTTTGAACCTTAGATTCCGGGGCTTTTCTAAAGGATGGCAAACAACAAATGAAGCTTTCGCTTTCTGTTCTGTTTAATTTCTTCCTAAAATCTAAAAGAGGGACTCTCTAAGATTTGGCAAAGCATTGCTCTTCTAATTCTTTTTAATTTCAGTTTTCTATAAGGATGGTTCTCAATTTTTACAGTAGAAGAGTTTCTCCCCCGATCTCCAGGTCACACTCTGGCCCAGTTATCTAAGCTCCATGCCCTTGACCCAGATTCAGGAGCACAAACCAGTGAGTCTCCCATTTGACTTCAGTTCATGGTAGGTTCCATGGAACCAGCTTTTGTAGTTTTGACTTTTCCTTTGAGTAGATAAACTTTCAAAAATAATTCCCATCCTCCCCCTACCTGACATCTCATGCCTATGAATATTCATGGATTTTTTTTCTCCTTGCACGGCTTTCCAATTTTTAATCAATTCCCTTTTCCCTTGTATCAAAGTACTGCCTGTGCAAAGGTCTGGAGGCTCAGAGATGAATTATTCACGGTGCCTGTCCTCAAGGAGCTCACAGACAATAAGAGTTAATTTACAGGGTTGTCTAAGGAGGGTTGTGAGCATTCTCAGGTGATACCCCAATTGCATCTGGGGCATTTACTTAACTGTGGAAGAGCCAAGCTATGGGTGGCCATATTTTTGATTGCCCAACTATTTGAATAATTGAGAGAGTTGTGAAGGGAGACCAGTTAGCATGGGAGACTGGAGAGATGTTCCAAGATGTCTTGCATTGAGATTCCCCATTTGTTTAGTCTGTAGACGTAAATCAGAGTGCAAACCCAGACTGTAGGCTGCCTGGCCAGGCCCCATTTTCTTTGTCTGGTCTTCTGGGTTGAGGGTTTGTTGACATTTATGATTATTTGACTGATTCCAATGAGGAAGTTTAAAGACCAAGGGCAAGAAAGCCTGGGTCAGGGGGTTAACCCTGTGGCCAGCTTCTGGCTGGGACTACCCTGCACGAAGATGCTTTCTTTATAAAACCTAGTTAGAGGTTTTTTGTGTTTTATATGATAGACATTTCCAGCTGACAGCCTGGAGGAGACCCCTACCATCAATGGGGACAAAGACAACCGGCAGAAGGGAAGTGCGTCTCCCCCTTGGATCAGTGGCTCAGTGGCTCAGTGGCTCAGTGGCTCAGTGTGGCCAAAGAACTCGGGCTTTGAAGTCAAATTAAACTGAATGTCAAATGTCAACACTTCCCAGCAGTGCTGTTATGCTGTGCAATTTAGGGAAAGATGCTAAAATTCGCTTGTGTATTATTTATTTATTCAGCAAATATTTCCTGAGCTCCTACTATGTGCCTGACTCAGTGCTAAGCCCTGGGGCCACAGCAGAGAGAAGACAGACAAGTTCTGGGCCTACAGAGCTTCAACATGGTGGATGGTGGAGAACTGAGCACAATTACCCTCTCCGTGATGGGCCTCCAGTACCCATCCTAAGAACTATGATGAGATTGGGGCAGTGCCTCCAAGCACATCGATCTTGGGCCTCCGTAGGTGTGACATCTGTTCCCTTTGGTCTGAGTAAAAGAGCTTCTGAGCAATTTGATGCTTCCTAGATCTTGAACCCTTGGCTATGTCTGCATATTTTCTTCAATATCCAAAAAAATCTTTATTCAGCATCAATTGTCCTGTACTGTTCTAGGCACTTGGGATGCATTGGTGAACAACAAGGATCTCTGGGCTCATGGAGTCACCAGATGGGGCCAAACGGTGAATCACTGACATAGGAAAGAAGTAAATTGGATAGTTTCATAGTTGAGTGCCCCTCATGAGCAGCCTCTGAGAAAAGGACTTGGTGGAGGAGATAGACCTGAGACGTGGTCCTGGGAAGCACAGAAGAGGAGAGGAGAGAAGGCAAGGAAGAGAAGAAAGATGATTAAAGGTGCATGAATGAGCAAAGTTACCCCTATGGGGCACCTTCTGAGAGGCTGTGCAGAGCCCACCTCAGGGCTGTCCCCCTGGAGAACAGGAGGCTGGGACATTGATCCACTGACAAGCATCCCCCATTGGTTGGGAGTTGTTCCCAAGTTGGAAACTCCCTCGTACTTCTGGGTCCTCCTGCTTCCAGGGCAGAGCAAGCTCTGTGCTACCACAGATCATTCTCAAAAAAGGCTCAGACGGCTGAGGAGAGCGTGCCTGCTGCGGGGAACTCAGGTGGGCCATGAGCATGGACGTCAGGAGCATCTGCTCCCTGTGTGTGTAACACAGTGATGGTGCCTGCCGCAAGCCCCAGGTCCAAGCAGGACCAGGCAAGGCAGAGCTACACCATCCAGGGTCAGCTGCGTGGCCTTACCTCCTGTGGAGGAAAGGCACTCCTGGCTTAGGCAGCAGGTTGGCCATGCGGGGACAGCTAAGTGCCCTTTGAGTTCAACAGCTTCCACAGCCAAGGAAGTAGAGGACCCAAGGGCGAGTCCCAGGGGATGCTCTCTGGGTTCATACCAGGACTCCCACTGCCAAGGCCCTCCAAGGGTCTCAGAACTTGAGGACAAATCTGGGACCTCAGAGCAGGCTCTGGGTGTTATCAAGACCCAGAATATCACAGAGAGGAGCAAATCACTTTCCCAGCGTGGCTCAGGGCACGGGTCACCACTCTCTAATCCCCTCGGAGATGAACACCTGGCTCACCTGGGATCTCCAGGCAGGTAAGAGAAAAACCAGATGAGAGGGCCCCTGGCCTCCCACCCTCTGACCCCTGGGCTCTAGAGAGGGAAATCCCACGTCGTATGTCACCCAAGTGCAAACCCTTGTGCCTGGGAGAAATTTGCACTCTTTCAAGTTTTTAACCTAAACTCATAGAGAAAGAAAGAAAGAAAGAAAGAAAGAGAGAAAGAGAGAAAGGAAGGAAGGAAGAAAGAATGGGAGAAAGGAAGGAAGGAAGGAAGGAAGGAAGGAAGGAAGGGAGGGAGGGAGGAAGGAAAGAAGGAAGGAGGGAGGGAAAAAAATACTGTATCTGTCAATCCAGCACACACATATGTATATAACTTAAAAAATAAACAGTTTCCGGTCATTGCATAATCCTTATCCTCACTACCTATTTTGCAGTCTGATATTGCTGTTATATTAGGTCATACAATACTATCTTTTGTCTTTGAAAATGCTGATCAAGACTCACTAAATTGGGGGTAGGGTATAGCTCAAATGGTAGAGCGCATACTTAGCATACATGAAGTTGTGGGTTCAACCCCCAATATCTCCATTAAAAAAAAACGACAACTAATAATAATAAGATGGTAGATCTAATGACCTCCCCACAAAAAAAATTAAAAAAAATTTTTTAAAGACTCACTAAATAAATTTTACAACCCACTGTCTGCTTATGAATTGGTGACACCCCTCAATTTGACAACACTGAGCTAGACGATGAGGGAGTTGATACTGAAATAGGAGCTATGGGTGGACATAATGAAGCTTGTACAGGTCCTACCCCGCTGTATCTCTGGTCCAGAAAGATATGGTTCAAGTACAGCTGCAGGCAACAGCCTTTGTTCAGGCGAGCTTTTTATTAAAGTATAACATATCCAAAAAGGGGTGTAAATGTATTGTGATTGCCCAGCACCCCAGAAGCCCAGTTGCACCCCCTCCCAGCCGCTACCCTCCCACCATCCCACAGGGAAACAATGCTGACTTCTAACACCTGGTGTTCGTTTCACCTGTTTGTGTCCTTTGTAAGTGTCAGATCCCATAGGATGCACTTTTCTGTGTCTGACTTCTGTGCAGTGAACTTGAGCGTGAGATTCTTCCGCGTCCCTGGGTACAGCTCAAGTGGCTTCCCCCTCATTGCTGAGTACTAGTCCCTGGGTAGCTAGACCATAATTTCACTTATCAGCCCTTGGCTTTTGATTCTGTCTGGTTTGGGGCTGTAAGCACTGCTCTGAACGTTCATCTTTGGGGAACATATGTGCTCATTTCTATCCGGCATTTACCCAGGAGTGGAATTGTTGGGTCACAGAATATGCATATGTTCAGCTTTAGAAAATATTGGCCAGATGTTTTGCAGGCCAATTCTGCAAAAATAAAAACGGCTA
This sequence comes from Camelus bactrianus, assembly GCF_048773025.1. Lineage (NCBI taxonomy): Eukaryota > Metazoa > Chordata > Mammalia > Artiodactyla > Camelidae > Camelus > Camelus bactrianus. Next base: position 74,389,075 of record NC_133547.1, read on the forward strand.
GAGGTTCCACGTTTCCATACTCAAAGTGAAAATCATTTGTAGAGTCCCATGGTGGGGTAGAGGGTGTGAAAATAAATATTCTTACAGCTGAAATGACTTACCCTATTGAGAAGAAGAGTGTCAATTAGAAAAGGGTCTCTCTTGTCAGCCAATATCCAGGCCCTTGGGGATGCCCTAAGGAAATATCTTCTTAGTTTGTCACTTAAAAATTAAAAGATGCCATGTCATGTGGGTACACCTGGAAGATTGCAAATGCCTCAGATGCCAACTCTGATATCCCCCAAAGGTGTCTCCCAGATCAGGTTTCCAGAAATCCACACCTCATCACCACCATTTTCATGCTATGGTACTGATTACACTTGGGAAGATGTTTAATTTTCAGCAACCACGTAGAAGCATCAAGATTTGGGGAGGCCATACGGAGTGGTTGTTAAGGACATAAATTCTTGAATTAGACACAGATTTTGAAGCTTAAGTCCTAACAGGTGACCTTGGGTACCCACATCTTGGGTGCTGGTTTCTCTATCTGCAAAATGGGCATAATAATAATATCTCATATGGTCCTAGGGTGGTATAACGAGGATAGCCTGAAATGCATGAATGGGAGTAGCACGGTGCTGCGGAATTAATCTCAGTAAATATTAAAGGCACTCAGCATCATCACCATGATTATTCTTTCTTTCTTGCTGCCAAGAGTCGAGGTATTCAGAGCCGCACAGCACTCAAGCTGTGCGCTGAAGGCACAATCTCCCCCCTCTTCCTTCATGCATCCTTGGAGCCTTCACTTTCCCTACCTCCACCTCTCAACAGTAGCAGGCGTGTCCAGGCTACAAGTGCCAGAATCACATCACATGGAGCCTGCTAATCCACCTTGCTCTCAGATGTGGTTAGCTGGGGACGGGGATGGCAAGGGTGGTGGGGGGTGGGGTAGGCAGTGTGACCAAGTTGCAAACACAGGACAGCAAAGCTGAGCTGCCTGAAGTTTGCAGCCAGGAGCAAAGGGGAAACAAATTAGTTCAATCCCAGAAGGTAAACCGGCATTGACAGAGATGCATGGAAGAGTCATGCAAAGAAACGGGCTGCAATTTCTCATCCGGTTAGCCAAAGAATCAATGCCATGGTTCTCAGGCGATGGAGAAGACACTGCGTTCAGGCAGCATGTGCAGATCCCAGGGCTTGGGACCCGCTTTGAGATTCCCAGGTGCATCAGGTGCCAGAGCTGGCTTTGGGGGAGGGGGACTTGCATTCAGATGGGTCTAGTCCATGCATTTCAGTACCTGAGAGTCTTACATTAGAGCTTGGAATTAGCCTTAAGATTTTAGGACTTAGGCATAATTTCATCCAGAGACTTTCACACTAGGACTCTGTGAATGTTCATTGGTGGTGGGTGCTGTAGGGATGGGAAACACTGAAGAGGTGGGTCCCAGCTTCAAATAGCTAGTCTTATCTGTTTCATATTAGGTTGAACCAAATGAAATGGCAATGAAATGGCCATTTTTGATGGTCAGAAGCAGTTCATTGACAATTTCATTTGGTTCAGCGTATTATATGGGTGCTTCAATAAGTTATCATTTGATTCAAACATTCTGAGGTTAAATGTATTTGACGCAAACCAACTTCCTGACTTTCAGATGGGGGACAGGCTGGACGAGATTCTGCTCCAGCCACCAGCTGCAGGAGGATGGCAGGGCAGCGGGGTGCAGTCCACCTCGCCATCTCCGACCCTAACACAGGGCCTGGTGTACACCGAGAGCCAGAATAGCACGTAAATGAGGCAGGTGTAAATTCCATCATAGTTTCTTTCCTTATTCATTCGCGTATTCATGACTAAGCATTCACTGTAGTGTATGCATCAGGTACTTGACTAAGTGCTGAGTTACAGCAATTAAGCAGACACAGGCTCTCCCCAAGGCCATTTCTAGTCCAGTGGGTGAAACAGACATTAAACAGACAGTGCCTGAGTATTTATTGCAATTGTGATAAATGGTAGGAAGGAAACAGTGCAAGAGATCCTTGAGCACTTGTATGAGCAAAGCACCAGACTGGCCATCGTGCAGGGCATGATGACAATGCACTGCTCAGGAGGATTTGGTACCCCTCCCTTGGAAGGACTGCCCTTTCCTCTTCTGCTGAGCTCAGGCATGGCCACGTGACTTGTTTTAGCCAATTAAATGTAGGCACGGGTGATGGGTTACTTCCAGGTAATTCAGGATTCAAGAGTCAGTGTGTCATGCTTGCTTTTTCTTCTGTCACAGTTAGTGCCTCATTAGCCAGAGTCCTGGAATGAAGGCCACGTGGAGCAGAGTCCCAGACTCCCCTCACCGTGGATGTGAAATGTGAGCAAGAAACAAACACGGTTATAACCCCCTAAAAACGTCAGGTTGTTTACCTCAGGGTGTTTCAGCAAAGACATGCCTCATTCAGTGATACACACACTTACACTCTAATCTAAAACCACATTGTGGTTTTTGACGTCCCTCTCCCTCTTCAGTGCCAAATGCGGTGTCTGCCATCCAGGAAAGTACTCAGCAAATGATTGTGTTCCAAAGGTTCAATGTAGAGTGTGGTGATTACCTTCGTCAAGGGCAAGCATGGTGCCCTGGGAGGTCAGTGAAGAGCTAGTCCACCTTCAGGTTGAGAATGAGAGCATCTTAAGCACATTCTGACCCTAAGTGCTCGGTAAGTGATAACTACTATTATGATCATGTTATGATTCTAGTCTAATTCATTTTTGAGGAATGGCTTGCGGGCAGGTTGGACTGGAGCACATCAGACTGTCCAGACCCTTTCTTCATACTCCAGGCATCACGGACTCCAGTGGCCAGGGTCTCATCTTTTTAGAACCTCATGATGAGAGAAGGGAAATACTTCCTTTCCTGCTCTAATTTCTAAAATCCTAGGGAAGACATCCTATTGGCCCAGTGGGAATCACATGTCTTCCCTTGAACCAATCACTGTGGTCTCTGGGTAAGACCCAGCTGAATGAGCCAGCCACAACTTGGTCCTGTCCTTCCACCCACAACTGTTACAGAAAGAAGAGAGGACACGGTATTTGGCAGGCTCTCCAGGTTTATGTGTTTGGGCAACTATGTACTGAGTCCTTACTGTACAGAAGACTTTGTACTTGGCAACAGGAAGAGAGAGAGGAAGCAGAGCAGTTCTGGGATTTGAGGAAGCAAAATCAAGAAAAAGGTATAGCCCAGATCTTGTCTAGCCCCACTGCATGGACATTCCCCATGATACCTTGCCCTGGAATGTGGCCCTCCTTCCAGAAGTCTCCAGCCCTCTCCAAGCAGCTGGCTGTCCCCTCCTCCCACCCCTAAGGAGTTAAAAGGCAATGCAGCTCTCTCCTGGGCCTGAGAGCCAAGTTGGATGAGAATGAATGGGGCTCTGTAAGGCATCTTGTAGCTCTCTCAACTCTGCTCTGCTCCCATGCACTGTGTGCTTGTGGTTTCTGTCTCCTCTTCTGTTTATAGCGCTGGGCAGCTGCTGCACACCACCACCCCCGCCTTCCCTGGGTCCCCTCAGGAAGACAGAGACGGAGCCATTCAGCTCTAGGATGCATGGCCCAACCTTATCCACAGTCCGAGGCTTCACACGCAGGCACTGCAGCCAGCACGACCTGGATCTAACCAGAGCCCTGAAACTTATCAGCAGGATAACCTAGGATGTGGGAGCAGCTAGGAATGAGCTAGGTGGGAAGCAGCATAAAATATGACTGAAGAAATCAGGGTTCATTTTACCTTCATAACAAGAAGTCCCAGCTCTTGTGGCTCAACCATGAAAGACCCAGGACCTCTGCGACTCTTTGGGTCCCTTCCTTGTTTTGCAAGCTGGCCGCTGCAGGGCTGGGCAGCACACCTGTGGGCAGATGAAGTGAATGAAGAGAGGGGTGGGATAAGTCTGATCCATGTCTTTTATCGAGAGAGAAAAACCTTTCCCAGAAATGCCCAGAAGACTGAGGTCTCATTGGTCAGAATAACATCAGTGGATACTCCTAACTCAAGAAAGGCTGGCAAACAGGTATTTTGCCTCTTGGTTCCTCGGAGTGGAAGCAACAAATAAAAGAGGGGAAAATTGTGGATCAGACAGTTAGCCATGTCTGCTCCAGAAAGGTACCTCTCTAAGCTCCGTGAATTAGTTTGCTGGAGCGGCCATCACCCAATTTCACAGACTGAGTGGCTTACAAAACAGGAATGTATTGCCTCACAGTTTAGAGGCTAGAAGTCCAAGATCAAGGCTCCTTCTGAGGGCTAACCTGCTCCTTGCCTCTCCCCTCGGCTTCTAGAAGCATCAGCCCATCCCTCCCTGCCTCTTCACATGATGCTCATTCACCCAGTGTGCATGGCTGTCACCAAATTTCCCATTTTTATGAGAACACCATTCTTATTGGATGCAGGCCCACTGTAATGACTTCATTTTAACTTGATTATCTCTATAAATACCCTATTTCTAAATGAGGTCACATTCTGAGGTCCTGGGGGTGGGTAGGACTTCAACACAGGAATTTGAGGGGGACACAGTTCAGCCCATAACATGCCAGTTTCCTCATCTATAAAAAGAGCATCACAGGAGTTCCCACCTGCACTGTGGAATGAGACTTGAGTGGGGTGATCCCCGGGGAAGCTGTCCCAGTGTGAGCACTCAATACCCAGCTGCAAAGGGAGTGGCTTCCTGGCTCCACACTGTGGCTGAGGCTGAGACTAGGGTCTGTGAAAGGAAGGCGGGGCCCAGGAGGACGCTGATATCCAGTCCCTTCAAGTGTGCCAGGATCCCCAAGATGATAGCCAAGATTTCCAAATTTCCAGCCCAAAGCCTGTAAGACAGACATGACGCAAAAACTCACTAGCTGGCACTCATGTTCCAAGCCTGCCTCCTCCCACGGCCGGTTCAGGACAGCTGGTCGCCTGAGTCCGGGGGACTTTTGTCTACAATTCAAAGCGGCCTCTCCATCTTTGGCAGCGACCCTGGGCACGTGTGTGCAAGGAAGCAACCTTTAGCAGTTCTAAGGGAAAGACAGGTCAAGGCCTTCTCCAGCCCTTGCCTGGTGGTCCCTTCAGTCCTGTGCAGTGATAGAGTCCACCTCCTCTCCCCGGGGGGTCACTTCCTATGCCTGCAAAAGCAGGACGTGCTGCGGTCTCGCAGGTTCTGAGGGGCCGTTCTATCTCCCTGCCTGCGCCATAGAGTTTTGAGTAAATTACAAGGCTCTTATCAATGCTGGGGGCTTTATTGTTCTGCCAGGACATCTCCCTTTGTCAAAAAAACAATAACTTGTTGTAAGTAGTACTTTTTTAGGTTTACCATGCAGACAGAATAATTGTATCTTTTAATCTGGGTCAGACTGCTCTTGCTTATTATAAATTGGCTCTGAATCCTAAAAAGAGGTGGAGGGGGGGAATGTGAGGAACATTTGCAAATAATTTAGAGGCAGCATTACCTTCAGACAAACATTATGTCATTTTGGGTTTAAATGCCCACCCAGTCCTCAGCCCAGTTATGCTCTGGTTGATCCAGAAGGAGGCTGGGGGACAAGGGTTGGGGGGAGGTCCCCATTATGGATTCTGGCTGCTTACGTAGATTGTGAACCAGAGAACCACCCCCTCATACAGTAGGGCACAGAACCAGATGTAGCAAGCTGAATAATTGTCCCCCAGAGGCATCAGGTTCTAATTTCTGAAAACTATAAATGTTACCTTATTTGGAAAAGGGTCTTTGTAGATGTGACTAAGGATCTTATCCTGAATTACTAAGGTGGTCGCTAAATGAAACCTCAAGTCTCCTTATGTGAGAGATGAAGAGGGAAATTAGACACAGACAGAAGTGGAGAAGGCAGAGATCAGGGTGATGAGGCCACAAGCCAAGGAATGCTGGCAGCCAACAGAAGCAAGGACGGGTAAGAAACAGATTCTCCCCAGAGCCTCTGGAAGGACCATGGCCCTGATGACACCTTGATGTTGGTCCAGTAAAACTGATTTTGGGCTCTGGCATCCAGAAGTGTAAGAGGATAAATTTCTATTGTTTAAAGCAACCAAGTTTGTGGAAATTTGTTATAGCAGCCACAAGGAACTAATACACCAGGGGACAATTGTCCATGACTCCCCTGTGCCCAAAGAGGACCTTCCAGGCTGAAGAAGTCCACAAGTGATATGGAAAATGTCACAGAAAGGATGGCCATTAGAGCAGTGTGCCCCAGATTCTAGCTCCTGTGTCACCACTTCCTACTTGTGTGACCTTGGACAAATGCCTCACCTCTCTGAACCTCAGTTTCTTCATCAGTAAAATAAGGATAACCATAAACCCCTTTACAATGTTGTTTGCAGATAAAATGGCATAGCACACATAAACCAGAGCCTGGTGTGTCACAGTTGGATGATCAATGCAAGTTAGCCTTTTTTAAAAAAAAGATCTTTTAAAAAATTTCATTATTGTACCTCTGTCAACTTTCTGGTGCTATTCTCAGAGTGTTCTGGAAGTTTCCTAGGGCAAGCAAGTGAGTTTTTTGCACGCACCCTTTAAGAGGTGAGTCTTGGTTTTCTACAGTCCTCCAGCTCTCCTGCTTGTGACCCCTCCTGGTTTTCAAAGCCAGGTGATCTGGGGGTTTGTCTTCCCAATTCAGGACCCGAGGCTGGGGTGTCAGATGCAGGTTTGGACCCCTTGCTTCTCAGGGAGGACATCTGTGGCTGTGATATCTCTCTGCCTATGGGTCACCAGGCCAGTGGGGGGATGGTCTTGGCCCGACCACGTGTCTACCCTTTCTACTCGTCTCAGTGTGGCTTTCTCTTCATGCCCTTAGTTGTGGGACATCATTTCTGCTAGTCTTCAGGTCCTTCTCAGATATAGTTGCTCTATATGTAGTTGTGGTTTTGGTGTGTCCCTGGAGGAGGCGAGCCCAGTGTTCCCCTACTCTGCCATCGTGTCTCCCTCTTCTTGCAAGGGTGGTATTTACCTTTGGTGTGTTTTCAGGGACACTTCTGTATTACCCCTTCCTAAATGCCTTCACTAGCAAACCATGAATGCCATCATTAAATATTTATTCCTTTGGTGAATTCAAGCATGGACCAATGCAGGGCCAAAGATCACCAAAATGTCAATTCTAGCCATGAATACCTTAGTGTGGTTTGCAGCTAAGTGGCTTCCTGATGCTGCAGAATGAACCATGACATCTTTTCTATGGCCTCCAAAGCCTGTATGGCCTGACATTCTCCTCCTTGCCCTTGTGTCTTTCTTCAATTATTCAGATGTTCAGTGTTTGCTTCTGCCTTGGGCCTTCCTTTGAACAAGCTGTTCTTTCTGACTTAGAAATTTCTTCCTCCCAGTAACACCTGAGCTCCTGAGGACAGAGGCAGGGGCTTTTCTGCTCACTTCTGGGTCCTTATACAAAATTCAGTGCCTGGTACATATCTTACGCTGCTAAGTATGTATTTATTGAATGAATAGATGAATGAATGAATGAAATCAGTTCCAGACTGATGGCACTGACGACACAGCAGAGTTATATTTGTTTAATGTAAGAGGAGTGACAAATAAATGACAAGGTTGGGAGAAAAAACAGAATATTGACAAAGAAGGTGTTTAACAAAAATTTGGCTGCATGTAAGAGAAATTAACGATGGCTTAAGATAGATAGGAAGTCCTGAGGTAGACTGTCCAAGGATGACACAGTGCTCCATGGTTATCAGAAAACAAGCTTCAATATTTATATTCCACCAAGTTTATGACTGGCTTCAATCTTCAAAGTTGCTTCAAGGTCCAAAAAGGTTGCTAAGGGTCCAGCTATCACACCCAGATTCCAGACAAGAAAAAGGAACAAGAGGGTAAATGATATATTATCCAGATGAGTAAGCCACTTTTAAGGAGCTGTCCCAGAAGTCCCACCCAGTAAGTTATGTTTGTATCTCATTGGCCATGCCTACTGGAGAATAAATATTTTAACTAGACTAATTGCCAGCCAAATAAAATTGGGATTCTTTTGGTGAAGAAGAAAGGGGGAATGGATATTGGATAGGCAACCAGCAGTCTCAGACACAGGGGCTAACACTTTAGAAGAGGAATCCATTTATTCAGTTCCTTTAGGTATTCCACTCACTCATGGAGAAGTTACATAAGACATACTGACCTGGGCAGGACACTGGACAGGGAAGGGAAAGAGAGAGTATGAAGATAATGGGACGTGGTCTTCACACCCAAGGCGATCATGTTCAAGTAGCTCACAGGCTGATAAGAAGTTGAGTCCAGAGTCAGAATTGGCAAGCAGCCAAGATGAGGGGTAGCTATGTGCTATAGGTGTTGAGAGAGACTCTCTTCCTAGAAGTGGCTGGGCAGATCCAGGAGGAAGCAGGAGCTTTGATGGACAGATAAAATTTTGCCAAGTATGGAAGATTGTTGTAGAGAGTACATTTCAGGTGGAGAAGATGGCTCAGGTAAAGACATAGAAGAACTGTGGATTGTCCACATCCCGAGATGAACAGCAGGAGCCAGAACTGGGTGATGGGAAGTAATCCTGGAAATCAGTAATCCTTCCTCATGACAAGTCCCTGCCCATCTCCCCGGTTCCCTTCCATTTACTCTGACCCTTTACTACTTAGATAAAATGGTAAAATGTTTTAGTGAGAGTATACTTTTTTGGAAAAAAAAATTCATGAAGCCTTTAAGTGCTGTCTTTACCACTCAGACTTTTAAAATGTTAGCATTTCAAAGTGCCCAGAATGGGCATACAGGACGCTTTTTATTATGGAGATTGTATAGGTTGCATTTTTGTTTGAATCTGAAAGAATTTAGTCTTCAACATTTTCTGATTTTGAAATTTTTAAATCTTGTTTAACAAAACTTTTGTGTATCAAGATAATTTTCATTGCAGAATTTCTTTATAAAAAAATTCATCCCTTGAAATATTGGGATCCTTTTTAATATTAACCACAGCATTTGTATGACATTGCTTTTTAAAATACTCGCCTTGCTCCCTTTTCTTACCTGGAATCTAGGTGTTATAGCTGGAGCCTTTGCAATCATTTTGGGAGGTTTGGGATAAGTCACATAGGGCCTTCTATCTGGGTCTCCAGTGAGTCTATTCTTCCACACCTTGGGGCCTTGGCTCACCCCTTCCCTTCATCTGGAGCATCGTCTCCTCCAGTCTTTACTTGGCTGACCCCCTTCTCATTCTCCCTGTCTCAGGTCAAAAGTCCCTCCCCACAGAGACTCTCCCCACCATCCTTTCCAAAGTATCTCTGTTATTCTCACTCAGTACACCTTACTCTGTACTTCATAACATGTTTTTGCAATTTGAGATATTTTTACTTATGAGATTATCTGCTTAATGTTTGTCTGCCCCTCTAGATCATGAGCTCTGAGAGGCTAGGTCTGGCTGTTTTTGCCCATCACATGGTGAAGCTTAGCACAGAATGGGCATTCAATGGAAATTCATTGGCTTAATTGATGTATGTGTATGTGTGTGTCATAGCTAAAGACTGATAGGGAATTAATGCCCAAAGAAGATAAAAAGTAGCAAATTAATTCATTGTGCTCTTGTATACTTTAATTCTGAAAGTTAATTGGTTATTTGATGAAAGCCCACGGCCTTGGTCAAAGATGTTAGCACAAGGAAAGATTTGATGAGCAGTGGCTGCCCAGTTTGAAATGAAAGACATGGAATTCAAGCACATTTATGAAATGCAAACATCAGTTAGCAAAGGTCTGGAACCAGGCACAACTTCTTCCTTAGATGATTCACTTTGAGCAGAGTCCAGACGGAGCTATGAAAATGCCAGTCATTAATTTGACAGAACTTCTCCCATGGGTTATCTGCTGTCATTTGTTCACTCAGTGAAACCTGGCTTCTAAAATTCCATTAGTTGGAAATTTATGATTCCTCAACTCAACCAGGTCAAAGGGTACTCTGGATCCCCTGAAAGAAAAGTGTTCTGAGCAAATGAACCCAAATCATGAAATTTCAAGGAAGCAGGTCAATGGGTAGAGATCAGAGGTACCCTGTAGCAACATAGTGGAATCTATTTGCATACAATTAATACACTAATTACAAAGCACTAGTCACTATTCACTGAGATAGGGGATATCCAGGTTAGGTAATGCTGGTAGCCTTATTAGGATTTAATAGCCTGTCTGTGTTTAAAGGTAACACAACTACCTTTCCATTAGATCAGAGTGAAGGTAAATGAGGGATAGAGGGAGAGGGATTTGCAGTTGCCATTTGCCCAAGGATTAACGTACCAGTCATTGGGCTAAATGCTCTACACACCATAGCTCTTAATTCCCCAGCCACTCTTAGATGGCATTATTTTTTTCATTTTACACATGAGCAAACCTGAGGTTCAGAGAGGTAAAGCCACCTACTCAAAGTTGCAAGACCACATACACAGGGTGCCAAATCCAGGTCATGTCTGACCAGAATGCACATCCTTCTCCCATCACAATCAGACCACACCATTTCCAAACCCTGTGGCTCCCAACTTCATTCATGCAGAGGGGCCTTCACAGATTAACACAGGAGCAAAAGGCTTAAACACTTCTGCATGTGTGTGTATGTGTGCTTGTGTGTGTGTGAAATGCCATGTAAACCATAATGAGGAACATCATTTCCACTGAGATCAGTTGGAAAACATTTTAAAAGTCTGACAAATCAATGCAGTGAGGTATTTGAGCAGTGGGAGCTTTCTTACCTCTCTGGTGCAAGTATAAGTTGGTAAAATCATTCTTAAGTGCAATTTGCTGCCATCTAGAAGAGCTGGAGGTGCATATTCCCCAGGACCCAGCATTTCCTCACCTGTAAGTATATGCCAGAGAAATGTTGGCCCATTTGCAGAAGGAGACATGTACAAGAATATTCATTGCTAGGTGGGCAGTGTATAGCTCAGTGGCAGAGCGCATGCTTAGCATGCATGAGGTCCTGGGTTCAATCCCCAGTGCCTCCATTAAAAAAAACTAAACATAATTACCTTCCCTGCAAAAACAAAAATAAATAGGATGATAAAAATAAATAAATAAATAAATAAACAAACAAACAAACGAAGGGGAAAAAAAAGAATATTCATTGCTATAGTGCTTAAAATGCAAACAAAAAAGAAAAGGGAAAAAAAGAACTCCAAGCCCCAGCATAGAGCACTAACAAAACAATGTAGGAGAAAAAAAAAAAAAAAGCTGCCAGAGACTATTAACAGTGATATAACATTTATTTTTTTAAAGTTGAGAACTATATGAACACATACAAAAATGGTAAAATTAGCAAAACAGGTACGGGGGAATTCAGAACAGTGGTTAGCCCTGAAGGAAAGGTGGGAAATGGTACCGAGAAGAGGCTTTGACTGTGTTTTGCAGTGCTTCCTTTCTTAAGCTGAATGTCGGGTACCCCAATGTTTATGAAAATATTCTCTGTGGCTTTTTTGGCCTGTCTCAATGTTTCAGTGTAATATAATTTTAACTTTATGATTTTTTAAATGATATTCTTTTTTTTTTTTAATGGAGGTACTGGGGATTGAAGCAGGACCTCATGCATGCTAAGCATGCGCTCTACCACTGAGCTATACACTCCCCCCTGTATAATATAATTTTAAAGGGGGGAAGGGGAGTGTTTTGGCTTCTATAAGAAATGCCACTGGGATACAGGGAGGGTGAGAGGGGGTCAGACTGTACATAAAACTAGGAGAAGCTTCTAATTTCCCATTGCTTAGCCAGAGGCACCCCACCATTGGTGGGTGGTCCAGCCAGTCACACAGCTGCACCCGGCAATGCCTACAAGCAGTCAGTGTGGCAACCTCCCGGGATGCCCCCGCGGCTGGCTACAATGCAGGGCGCGTTCCCTGGGAAGTCATGTTTCCTCCAGGTGAAGGATGGGATCGCTCCATCTCTGTCACCTACACGGAGAAGGAAGTGCTGTAGAGAGACAGATGAGATCATCTATTATCAAGTAGGCAAAAGAGAGAGACTGAGGAGGCACCTGGAGCTCGCCAGATGTTCCATCAATCATTAGAGTCGTGGGGAAGGTGAGCTTACCTCCTCCTCCCTGTCCCCCTGAGTCCAGCCTCCCCGGGGAAGAATTAAAGAGACTGGCTCATGGACCAGTTCCCTCAAAACTGCCTTGAGGGGTTGGGTTGGGGGTGGGAGCACTTCAGGCAGCCACAGAGGGCATTGCCGCTGGGCTATAAAAGTACCCTGGAAGAGAGGATAATCTGGAAGGTTTGTGTACCTGGGCCTGTGGTGAAGAATGATGAATATTTCCCTTAGAATTCTTAAAAGAAGGCCCAGCCAGTACTACATAGGTCATCGTCATCACTATCAACATCTTCATCTTGGGGGTGGGGTATAGCTCTGTGGTAGAGTGCCTGCCTCGCATGCACAAGGTCCTGGGTTCAACCCCCAGCACCTCCACTAAAACAAATAAATAAATAAACCTAATCACCACCGCCCCTAAAAAAATGAAATAAATAAATACATTAATTAATTAATTTAATAGAAAAAAAATCATCATCTGTATCAAATGCTCCTCTAAGCCAGGAACTCTGAGGCCAGTCTGCTCAGGCTGCCATAACAAACCCCACAGACTGGACAGCTTGAACGAATTGATTTCTCACAGTTCTGGAGGCTAGGAGTGCAAGATCAATATGTCAGCAGGTTTGGTTCCTTCGGAGGCCTCCCTCCTCAGCTTGCAGATGGCCACCTTCTCCCTGTGTCTTCACATGCTCTTTCCTCTGTGCACGTCTGTGTCCTCATTTCCTCCTGTTATGAGGACACCAGTCAGATGGAATTACAGCCCCACCCTAATGACCTTATTTTAACTGAATTACCCCTTTAGAACTCCTATCTCTAGATATAGGCACATGCTGAGCCCTGTCGGGTTTAGGACTTCAACACATGAATTTTGGGGACACAACTGGAGAGAAAACAACTTCAGAGAAATACAGTGAGTTTATTCATCTGATGATTCTTTGATCCACTGGGATCATCCACTTGGATTTATATTCCCTCTCATTCCTCTCTCTGTTCCCCTCCCCCTGCACTCTCTAAATTTTGACGTGTTAGAGGCTTTCACACTCACACGTGATATTATATCTTCTCTTTACAGCTGGAGTTAGAGCAAATTTAAAGCATCCTTCTAGGTGCAGGAGACAAGCCCTGGAAAATATCACTATCACAGCCAACATTGGCACAAATTCTCTTTTGAGTTGGGCTCAATGGCACTAATTAATTAGCTCCATGGATAACAACCGTCAGTCACTGGTGGACTCTTCTCTACAACTCTTCTTATTTGATTTTTAAGAATTATCAGCCAAGATGGGCTCAACAAGGCATGCACAAAGTGTTCTGGAATTTCCAATGGACAGAGAGGGGGTCCCCCATCAGACTGAATAACCCAAAGTTAACAAAACCCAGAGTGAGGGCTGAGGAGAGGTGAGAATGGAGAGGAAGAGAGGGAGCCCCTGGTTTATAAACCAGCCCAGTTCATCAGAATTGTAGTGACAATGGTAGCTTCCTCCCTCCCTGAAGCCCAGGTCCCTGATCATCTTTCAGGCAAAGCTGTTCCGAGGTGGTCCCCTCCGTGGCCTCGTGGAAGAAGGAGCCAAGAACACCCCTTAACTGATACTGTGGTGACCAGCTTTCAGCAAACACAGACTATAAACATGATATGGCCTTAGGGAGTGGCATTGGGGAATCTTTGTATGACTAGAGTCATTATTTTTAAAAGCATTTGTCAAATTCCTCTGGACAATGCCCCAGATATATTTTTACCATTGCCTTCTGACCTTGGCTCAAAGTCTCTACGTGTGCTGTGGACAGAGCCCACTAACCTGTGGTTACCACTGGGTGTGTTAGAAAGGCCCTTCTCTGGGAGAACATGGTCTGCATCCCATCCTGTCATCACCATGGAGACAAAATGGTGCCCCGTCCATCCACTGGGGGAGACTGCCCCAAACAAGGGTGCGGTGCAGTCCCTAGATTAGCGCCTGGTGAAAAGAAAGCACTGTACACTAGTGATAATTATTATTCACCCTAAGCTCCATGAGGGGCCTCACCTGCTCACCTTTGCCTAACGCAGAGACTGGCACAGAGCCAGGGCACCTGAAGGAAACGGTAGGTCCCAGGCAGAAGGAGCTGTTATCTGCAGCAATTAGAAACCAGGATTTTGCCTCTTAGGATGGAGAATAAGAGAGCTCCTTAATCCCACACGGACCCTCATTTTACACTTTATGATCTTAGAGCAAGGGAATTATGCTACATGTAAATAGGCAACCTCAAAGGCTTACATACAGAAGGATTCCATTTACACAGTATTCTTGAAATAACAAAATTATAGAGATGGTTTCAGGTACTTTTATACACGAAACTGTTACATTTTGGGCGATGACCTCCCTCACGCACGCTCCTCGGTACTTTCATTTGGTAGCATCTAATTCATCTCTCTTTAGGCCGTGGCCTCATCCAGGGTCTGACCCCTGAGGAGGTACTAAATATCAGCCTGTTGAACAAATAAGTGAATAAGCATATTGGGAATCCAGGCAAGGAGAGCAGAAGGAAGGCTGGGAATTGTAGGCAACCTAGACTAGAGACTTAGAAGCCCCAACAATCCACAAGGTGAATCCAAACTAGAGGCCAGCCGACATCCCCACAGAGACTTCTTGCCAGGAAAGGTGTGCTTTTGAGGGCCAGATAGCCCTGGGGGCCTGGGAAAACAGGTGAGTGGCTACCCCTGGCCAGAGGCAGATCACAGCTGGAGGTAGACCTTGAAACTAGGGTCCAGAAATGGGCACGTGGGCCCAACAGACTGTTCTTTGGGAAATGGCTTCTCTAGGTTGGGGGAGTTTAGAAGAGGCTTGGGTCTCCTCGAGGTGCCCTTCTGAGCCAGCTCTGTCCCCAGCTTTCTCCCCTTCTCCCTCTGCTGGCTCAGGTCCTCCACACCCTCCCACCCTGCTGGGCCCAGATGTGTCCCCACCCACTCATTATCAGTGCCTCCTGCCTTATAAGTGTGTCTAAAACTTTCAGACCGTATGGATCCCACAACACACACAGAAGCTTCTGGAAGCTGGAGACGTGTAAGTTCTTTGAAAGTAATTTGGAAATGGCTGTGTCAGGTCACTGCCCGGCTGACAGGAACGACCTGACATCCCCACCTCTTCCAGGAGCCCGCTGTTCAGAGACAACTTGAAGTCAGCCCCTTGAAGGGGGGAATGAATTCTGTTTTTAAGGAAATGGAGCTGAAAGCTTTAACCTCGAATCATAAACAGAAGCAATAAATTAGAGGGAGGCCAGCGAACAGGAAATTATAAGGGGAGAGGCCCGGGGAATACCCAGGGAAGAAGAGGACTCCCTTGGGCGATGCAGTCAGCAGCCCTGCATGGAGATGCTGGTAACAGGGCCTGGAAGGCCTGGCTGCGCGAACCACTGTGGGAGGAGTCTGGCCCGGGGGATGTTCCGAGGCTGTCTTTCATGAAGTTCTCTGTCCAGTTGTCCCCAGAAGCCCAATCGTAGGCACTGACCTTTTAGGTCAGAGAAAGGGACAAAGATCTCACTGAGAAATGGATATCCTTTTGTAAACCAGTGAGGAGGGCACAGTGCAAGCTCTTGAGGGGGACTTGCAAAGAGAGAGTATATTTCTAGCACTTCTCCAGCTGCTGACCTGATTTGCCACTTTGGGCAATTTGCATAAATGCCCAGGCAATTCCACTCAGCAGCTGTTCTGAGGGCTTGCTCTGGGGAAAGGCAGAGATAAATGAAATATGGCTCTAGTTTTCCAGAGCTCCACAATGTGGTGGGAGAGGTGGAAACACTGGCCACAAAGCCCAATATCAAGCAAGGCAGATGATGATGAGGTGGCCCACATCAGTAGGATGTAAGGATAAGTAGTGGAAGCAAACTAAGTGTCCATCAACTGATGAACGGATAAAGAAGATGTGGTATAAACATACATATATACAATGGAATACTACTCAGCCATAAAAAAGAATAAAATAATGCCATTTGCAGCAACAGGGAAGACCTAGAGATTATCATAGTAAGTGTAGTAAGTCAGACAGAGAAAGACAAATAGCATATGACATTACTTATATGTAGAATCTAAAAAAAAAAATGATACAAATGAGCTTATTTAAAAAACAGGAGCAGATTCACACACATAGAAAACAAACTTATGCTTACCAAAGGGGAAAGGATGGGAGAGGGATAAATTAGGAGTTAGGGATTAGCAGATACAAACTACTATATATAAAATAAACAACAAGGACCTACTATCCAGCACAGGGAACTATATTCAATATCTTGTAATTATTTATAATGAAGAAAATCTGGAAAAGAATATATGTATGTATGTATAACTGAATCACTTAGCTGTACACCTGACACTAAAACAACATTGCAAATCAACTATACTTCAATTAAAAAAAAAAAAAAAGAGGTCAGAGTCAGGTTGCAAATCCAGCTTTGCCACATCTTAATTGATGGACCCTTGACAAGTTATTTCACCTCCCGGAACCCCAGTTTCCCAGATCTCATCTCTGTGAATACCTGCTAGGCAAGGAAAGTAGATGAATATGAATCATGTGGACAGAAAGGTCCAGGACATTGTTCTGAAGCTGCCTGTATGTGAACTGAGGTTTGAGGGCTCACATCTAGAAGCACTGTTGGCAGTTGTATCATCCAAGAACTAAAAAGGAATCGGAAGACGTCATCTGGAGAGGAAACTGTCTCTGAGTTTGGAGCCAGGTCAGTGCCTACCAAATGTTTACTGAAAGAATGGAAGAGAGAGCAAGAGAATGAGTGGAGTAAATCTGAGAATTCAATCAAGACTGACTCTCTTACATCTGAACCAGATCCTCAGCTGAACCCCTGAAAATAAACGAAATTTTATTTATTTGTTTTTTTATTTAACGTTCATCAGGCATTATACTCAGCGCCTTACCTGAGTAAACTAATTTCGTGCTCACTACAAGCCAAGGAGATGATGTTCTTATTATTCCCATTTCACAGATGAAGAACCTAAGCTCAGAGAGGTAAAGTTTCTTGCTGAAGGTCACGTAGCTAAAAAAGTAGCAAAGCCAGGTTTCAATCTCCAGCATTTTGGCTCTGGGGAAACCATGCTGCTCCTCCAGTAAGGGGGCTGACGCGGTGCCCAAGGGCTTGAGGGGGCGTGGTTACCGGTCCCATCCTTCTACAACAGTCAGCTCAGACATGCGGCCCCTGAGAGGGTGTCCAAAGCGCAAGGCCTGCCCTTGGCCTCTGGTTTGAGTCAGGGGGCCCAGTTTAGGGACTTCATCACCAAGCCCCCTCAACACTACCATGCCTTCCTTCTCTGAGCCTGGGGCCCGATTCTGTGAAGTGTCCTTGAGTCTACAGCACCCTTCCACTCCAATTCTCCCAGAAAAAGCCCTTACCTGGTTCCTCTCCAGGGCCTCAAGCAAGAAAGGCAGACACGTCTGTCCTTGTGCCAAATGTGGCTGACCAACACTGGCCACCTGCAACACTGAGTGGAAAAGGGCTTGGAGGTCACACCCGAACTCACCAAGAAAGTGAATTCACCTGGTCCGTCATTGAGGGCCCCATGGGCATGGAACACAGGTTTTCTGTCACTGGCTTCACATTTCACTCAACCCCATGCCTGAGGCCCCTGGTCCTTTGCCTTCTTGACCAACTGGGCCCAATGCCATCCTCTGGTTCCCAACGGGCTCTTAACCATTATGTCAGGATGTTACCAAACCAGGTTCATTTGCCCCACACGCTTGCACTGCAAGCCAAACGCTGAGATGCAAAGGTTTGCAGCAGAGAAATAGTTTATTTCCGAGGCACCAAGCGAGGAGATGGGAGAACAAATTTCACATCTGCCTCTCCGAAGATGAGATAAGGAGGCAGGAGGGTCCAAGATGTGGAGAAAGGTGATAGGAGGTAAGAAAAGTGAGGTAGTAGGTGATCTGTGCAGGTGTAGTCCAGCCTCCTGGTCTCCATTGGACACATATTCAGAAAGTGTAACATGAGCATGTTCTGAGGGTGGATTGGTTCTCTGATGCCAAAAAATCATCCACTGGATATTCACGCAGGTTAAATTGAATGGTCCATGGTCTCAACCTGTTTGAACTAAGCAAGAACTAGCTCCAAGTTCCTGGGGGAAGGAGGGTGTAGCTCAGTGGTAGAGCACATGCTTAGCATGCATAAGGTCCTGGGTTCAATCCCTAATACACCCGTTAAAAAAAATCTAATTATTTCCCCCCAAAATAAAAATAAAAACAATAAAAATTAAAAAAGAACTATTTCCAACTTCCTAAAAAACAACCTAAGCAGCTGTTAATATAGTGACCCATCCGTCAGAGAGGCTGTCTATAAGAAAGCTAGTGGGAGTTAGTGGAAAATCCACTAAAAACAAGCAACTGAAAGCAACCAAGGCAGGTTAGGTTTGGTGCAGGTCTAATCAGGTTAGCCCTCGGTTTCAAGGACTCTTCTGGTTGTAACAGAAATCTAGCTCTATACAAGCAAATGAAAAACAGGAAGGAACTGGTTCACATCCCTGGCTCATGTCGGGGCTGATGTCTCATCCTCTCCATCTCTCTGTTTTCTTCAGTCATAACTCATTCTCACGCAGTTTCTCCCCATCAAAAATGGCTGCCAATAGTCCTAAATGTGTTTTTTATCTATCATTTCAACCAAAGTCCCAGAACTGAATCTCATTAGCTTGAGTTGGGTCAACTGACCATCCCTTAACCAACCGCTCTGGCCAGGGGATGCCCCAGTCACACGACCGCCCCTGAAATGGATGCAGAGTCGGGAGTGAGGTGAATTCCACTAACATTTTATGAGCCTGGAGAGGAAGCGGGCTGGTTCTCCAAAGGATACTTGAGGTGATTTTTCCAGAAGAGGTGGGAATGAATTCTGACACAAAGACATCCGATGTCTACCACGACTCCCAAATACTTGCCCTCATTTAATGGGTATATTTAGTTTCCAGATCTCCCTCCTGTTCTGGGCTGTTCCTTGGTGTGTGTCTGTTTTTAAGAGACTTGTTTTAAAGGTCAGTGTCAGCATTTATGAGAAGGAAAAAGTTGCTTGTGCTATTGAAGGGGACTGGATCCTGGGTATCCATGTGTCTTTCCTCCTTTCCTCTATGGTGACATCAAGTGGCTGTGCTAGAGCTGCCTTCCTCCCAGTACTGACCAAGGGAAGAGAGGTCAGGGGTCAAAGGCCATGCCACAGGAACTGATACCTGTACCGAAGGGGAACGATCGCAGGGGAGGGATGTCCCAGAATGTTCTTGGTGCCACCGCTCCAGTGTCTAACTTTCCTCCATCATCACTGCTACCTGACCCTCCTGCCAGGCTCCAGGTGGGAAGGAGCTAAAGGAAAGAGGCATTGGGCCAGGAAACCCCGTGGGCTTCTGAGGAGGAGCATGATATAACAGCATGTCAAGTAGGTTCTTTCCAGGAGAAGTGTTCACGAGCTGGATCAGAGCTGAGAGTCCAATAAACTGGTCAATCAACTAGCCAAACTCACCTACCATTCTCTGGGTTTATTCCCATAGACCTCAGTCCTGGGAAAATGGGTTCTTTGCCAGCTCCCATCAGAAAGGAGTTTGGCAACTGGAGATTTTTGTTTTAATTATGGGAACTTTTAAGATATTAAAAAAAATTGTAGAGAATAATCTAATAACACCCCCGCCCCATATCCACGACTGAGCTTCAAGAATTATTAACTCAGGGCTACTTTTGTTTCATCTACAGCTCCACCCATCCCCTCTCCACCCTGGATTACTTTGAAGCTAATCCAGACATCATATATTCTTAAGATGCTCATATCGTAAGTGCCCCTGAAGATCTGGAGATTCCATTCTCCTTGAGAAGAAAGGAATCTGGCCTGTTATTACCACGTCATTTAGCAAAGGAGATACTGCCCTCCCTCCTCCACAAACATGGCCCAAGTCTCCCTATTTGATATTATACTTTGCATCTTTATGGGAGGAAAATTGCCGTCCAGTTATCCTTGCCTGGAAATGCTCAGCTGGAGTGACTGTGCTGTTATCTCCCTGGGTACCCCCACTGACCTCATCCTGCCATCTTGCCCACCCTCAGCTCCGCCCTCTTTCTGGGTCCAAAGCCTGGTTCTCTGACCTGCTCCTACCTCCCTCTTTCCTGACTTTTGGATTCCTCGCCCTCCTTCCCCAGGATCCCAAGACACACAGATGATCCAGGGAACCCTGATAGCCTGGAAAATCCTCTTTCTCACTTCATCAACCCCGCACAGAACCATCTCTCTCCCATGCACTGTCCCAGCCCGCAAGTTGCTGCAGACCCTGGGATCGAAGAGAGAAGTGAGCGTCTTCTCTGAACACGCACCGACCTTGTGCTTTCTAACTGTATGTTATCTCCAGCCAGCCATACTCCTTGAATAACTCATAAATGCAAAAGAAAGTTTGAGAGGGGGAAAAAAAAACGCAACGAAAATTATTATTATTACTTAAAGAGCCAGAGAAAGATAGCAAGGTCCTTCTAAAGTTACAACACCATCTTTAGCAGCTGCAGGGTTCATTAAAGTGAGGGGCCGGGGGAGGGAAGATAGGGCATATTTCAAAGCTGACGGCTGCAGTAACAAAACGCGAGGGGGGTGTTGTGTGGAATACGCCAAGTGTTTGAAGTGGACAAGATTTCTAGCATGTTGCCTTGATGCCTGTACATACTTAATAACAGATGTTTGGTCTCTCTAGGAAGATAATTGTCCTGCTGGAAGGTTGACTTGACCTGCCTGAGCCGTCCGGCTTCGAACGTGGCTGCAGGAACAAACGAGCCCAGCTTCTCCCTTTTTTACTGGGGGAATGCTCAGCCACGTTTCCTTTTAAGCACATAATTACTCGGCGGCAACTGAAACCCATCCATTCCCCTCTCCTAATGGCCACGGAGCCATTCTGCCATAATTTATGGGGACAGGGTTCAAAGTTTTAATAATATTTGGATAATATCATTGCCCACACGTCGGTGGCGTCGTGATGAATAGAAGGAGAGTGGGCTTATTTCGATTCCATGCATGACAGCTCGAGCCTTAACGACTGGGTGCCCGGCATGGCCTTTATGGAAACTGCCACCGGGCCATCAGCTCATGAATTATAGATCTGGGCGTGAAGGATTATAAACAGCAGTGGGATCACACGGGGACGCTTGTTCATGAGAAACTGTCCTGTTAGCGCCTCTTCCTTATGCAGATAAATGAATTGCGGGGAATACCAAAACGGCATAAATAAACCCTTAGCGTGTAACATATTAGCACGTCTACATAAAAAACCCAGCGCCAGGCCCTGCTTGGGGATATTTATGTTTATACTCTCTGCTCAAGTGGCTCCCTGGTTTTTTGGCTGCTTCCTGCTCACCTCATAATTCCCACATCCTAACGGCACCTCTGGGCATGTTCCTCAGATGCTCTGCGGAGCCTGTTGGCAGGTGTACACCAGTTTGCTCAAAGAGTCCTTTGGGGCAGGCAGATGGGTAAAGGATGCTCAGCTGATTCAAGACAGGCTTTGTTAGAATTGCCTTGGTGGAGGCGTGGAGTGCCCTCAAAACACGTGTGCGCTACATCCAGGCAAATGCTAACGGAAGAAGAGGCATCTATGCCCCGAGAAGCAGAAAGGAGGGACGGGGTCCCAGCCAGAAGCCTTAGAGATGATCTAGCTCAACCCACACCGCAGCCAAAGAGCAGGTGGCAAAAGTAAGACTGAGAAGAGAAGGAACTCCCCCTAAATTATGCAACTTTGTTGCCGAGTCAGGATTCCTGATTCCAGAGTGTTGCTCTAGGCTGCCTTATCTGGCCTGAGTTTTCTCTCCCCCAAATGTAAACATTCAACACCAGCCCCAAATGATAGTGTTAAGACTAAAACTGCATTTGCCAGCTTCCTCCTGTTCATCCGGACTAACTCAGCCTCAGCTTTGACAAGGTTCGCGTGCCGCGAGCAAACGGTGAACTTATACACTCGAGATCCATTTAATCTGAAGGATTTATTTGGAACGAACAGCAATTATAGCTGCACCTCAGAATGACTAGGAAATGGCACATTTAAATCTCTTTAAATAGCTTACTGGCACTCTAAATAGCTCTCTCCGGCGCCCAGGTTCTGATCTTGACCTGTCACTCGCCTGGACCTTGTCGCAAGAGACCAGGAGCAGGTGCAAGCAAGTTTTCAAAGATTGCAGTTTTTCTTTCTCTAGCGTGAGGCACTGTATATGATGCTTTCTGCTTTCCAAAGCATCTAAAGACAAGTTATCTTTTTTTTATAGTGCTAGGAGAAAGGAGACAGCAGAAAGGCAATAATATTTATCAAGGCTCAGAATTTTATTTTAATTATTATACCAAAAATTAACTGTGGGGAGATTCACAGTCTTACAAATTTTAACACATATACAGAGTCCTGTAGCCACCAACACAATCAGGATACAGAATGGGGTTATCACCCCCCAACAATCTCCCTCTTGATGGCCTTTTATAAAAATCAAATCTTCTCCCAACCCCAACCCTTAATCCCCATCAACCACTGAGCTGCCCCCCATCACTATTGTTCTGTCTTGTGAGAACATCCTATAAATGGGATGATACAGTACCTCACCTTGGGAAACTGGTTTCTTTCACGGAGCATAATGACTTTGAGTTCCATCCATGTAGTTGTCTGCATCTAGTACAATTTTTTTTTTTTTAACTGAGTCATATTCAACTGCAAAGACTCAACATAGAGTCAGGATATACCAGGTACTTTATGGGATGACAACCTCCCATAAAAGTAGATGTGGATTCCAAGTGTCAACTCACCCAGCTGTCACCCAGCACCTATGACACTCTGTCTGAGTATATTTATTCTATTAACTCATTTACTCTCTCCACAAACCAGTGGGGCAGCTACTAGCCTGATGTCCATTATGCAGACAAGAAACTCAAGCAATAGAGAGGTGACTTGGCAGGCCCAAGGTCATGCAGTCGGTAAGTACAAGAAACCATGGTAAAGTTAGAACCGGGTCCGGCCTTGTGTTTCATAATGGGAGCTCTTAAGTGTAACTGTTTCCGGCAGTGAGATGAGAAATTTAAGCCTCCTGGGAGGTGGAAAGACTGATAGCATTCCCTTCCAGAGGCAGGCCACGCTGGAGGTTGGGGACAACTGATGTGACCAGAAGACAAGAAAAATGAACCAGGGGCTCCCTCTATACCCTGTCACTAAGGCCAGCTCACAGAGTTTGCCCCCACCCACACACATCGCAGGGGAAAACCATACCTGGCATGAATACAGTGGCAATAAAAAGGAAACATCTCAACCACTATCCATCCTGCCTGGTCTCAGGGATTGAAAAGGAGACCAGACTTGAGAGTTTGGAATTAATTCCCGTGAATCCTGGGGCTGCTGACCTCAGGTCCCCAGAAGGGCAACCATCAACCATCTACGTCTTTCCCAGCCTGAGATACTGCTGCTGCCTTTAGGACCACAACTGGCCATAAACATAGATATGGATTCCAAGGGTCAACTCATCCAGTTTTGTACAGATGGGGAAACTGAGGCCCAGGAAGAGATTGGGCTTGTCCAAAGCCACACAGCCAGTCAGGAGCAGATCCAGGCCTATAGCCTAGACCCCTTCGTCCACTGATTTCCTCATCCAAGCATGCATTCAACAAACACTGTACTTACCACATGCCTAGCACTTTTCTAGATACTGAAGACAAATGATGAATAAGACACAGCACCTGCCTTTATGGTGTTATAGTTTGGGCGGGAAGAAAGACATTAAACTAATGATCACAAAGAAATAGATCACTTAAAACCATAATAATAAAGGCTATCAAAGTGTCTCAAGACTCTCAGGCAATACATTTCCCAATAAACCCGCTGCTTCCATTTCTTAAAAGGAGGAGGGTAAAGATTCCTGCAGGGGTAGAGGCCTCCAGGGGCCCTCTGAATAAGGTCATGCAAAAGTATAGTTCTGGACTTCCATGGCTTTTTATCATAGATGTCCAATGCTGGCTCCCCAGAAATCACTAACAACATGTCGATAAGGCAAAGCTGGTGCCAGGGAAAGCAGCCCCTTAATAGAGCTTGGGTAGCATCTTAAAGAGGGAAAGGCATCCTTCATCAGTGGAATCTCAAAAAGTGACCCAAGAGAACTTACTTGCAAAACAGAAACAGACTGACAGACATAGAAAACAAACTTATGGTTACCGAAGGGGAAAGGTGGGTAGTGAGTTGGGAGTTTGGGATTTGCATATACACACTACTATATATAAAGTAGATAAACAGCAAGCTCCTGCTGTGTAGCACAGGGGACTGTACTCAACATTCTGTAATAAACCATAATGGAAATGAATATGAGAAAGAATATGCATACATATATATATAACTGAATCACTTTGCTGTACACCAAAGACTAACATAACATTGTAAATCAACTATACTTCAATAAAGCAAAAAGAAAGGGAAAGAAAAGGTCATTTTTGCTGAGATCCTGAACTCTGGTTTCAGGAGTGTTTTCAAAGTGGTCAGAGGGCGAGCTGGTTAGAATTGGCGTAAGATCATGTTAAAATAGTTGAGGATGGAAACAGCAAGGGGATGATCTTGAGGGGAGGGTTTCAAAGAGTCTTGGGGGTATCAAATGTTGTTGGAAGCTTTCTGTGGAAGAGTTCATGGGCTGTTCCTGTAGTGATCAGTAAAGTTCATCAACTGGACAGGAGTATTCGTGGCATGGTAAAGTGATGCTAATGAAGACGACAGAGCAGCGAAGCCACGTCACTGTTAAGACACGAAGCTACGCAGAGTAGATGGCTTTGGTTCTCATACAGTAATACCTGTTCATTATAAACCAGCCAATAGGGGCAATGATGATGATGATAATGATGTTATCCAGCACTCTGTGCCCAGCAGTGGGTGTTAGGAAGGGGTGGGGAGATCTACTTACAGATGCTGACTCAAGCTGAGGGTGGGGAAAGATCCTCAGCCAAGTTCCCCAGCTTGAAGCAAGAGAACCAGGATTCAAATGTAAGTCTGTCTGCCTCTGACCATGTTCTGTTGTCATGTAGTCAAAAGCCAGGAAGATAAACATTGCCTGTGATCCCATCACTGATAACTAGTCCCCAACCTTGCAGGGCTCATCCTTTCCGTCTTTTTTTCTGTGCATATATAAACATACATAATTTTAGTCACAGTTCAATTATTTTTACTCCACTGTCCCTAGCTCTTTGCTTGAGCACATTTTTCTTTTTTGCTGGCACAGATCCATGGCTGCTTTTTCTGGAAAAAGAAACATTGTGAAGTTCCTTAGGAAACTGCTCTTCCCTCTTCCACTCTCAGCCATGCCATTCAAGGGGGGTTCAGCATCCCCCCACTTCCTGTTTCAATTACCCAGGTCTGGCCAACTGACTTGCATTTGAATCAAAATGATTGATTCTGGGAGAGTCAATCATGCTATGAAAGCTGGGCCCAGGAAATTCTTCCTGGGACTTTTTCTGAGACCCCTGGGGGAAATTGTCCACTTTTCTCCAGAATTTTAGGCATGAAGATTCAATAAGCTTAAAGTTGCCAGGGGCCACCTTTGCCATTAACCAGGGAAAGTCTGCCTGAAAACAAAGCCCAGAAAGAAGAAAGCAAGGCCAACATGCAGTATTCTGATAAGTTGCCTGAGATTCTGGATCCAGCTATGCCTGAAGCTTCTTGATCTCTTTTGAACAAGGCAGGCATAGAAGCCAATAAATTCTGTTCATAGCTTAAGCTAGTATAAGTCAGATTTTTAGCCCATAAACCTAAAAATTGACAGGCTTTTCCCAGCTGTTCAAAATCCTTGGATCTCATACCTAAGTCTGGACACTTGAGATACAACCTTGGAATAATTCACAATTCCATGGTAACTACCCACAGCGAATCGCTTTAGCAGCAGTTTATACAGTTCAAACCTTTCTATTTTGTGTCAGCTGCTCATTCTGATTTGAATATTCTTTCCCCCAAGTCTAACCAAAGGATTTGGCCTCAGACTGGAAGCTTCAAATTAAGGATCTTCTCTGTGAAGTCTGCCACCCTATCCCCACCACTATCAATACCAACATCGTCACCACTTTACCACCACCATCACCACGTTACCACCACCATCACCACCATCTCCACCACCATTGCCTCCACCACCGCCACCACCACCTGCACTGGATGGATCACAGCGCCTTTGTGTCATTTCAGAAGGGCTTTCACAGCACTGCTGGGGGTTAGCAAGTTTTTTTGTGCAAGTTATTTGTGTCCTCACTGGATAAGGAGCCCCTTGAGGGCAGAGACCCTCTGATTTAACACTGAGCCCCCAGCGGCTTGCACATGGCCTTGCCCAGAGCGAAAGCTCAGACAGGACAGAGAGTGATGGAACACGAGATTCTGATGAAACCCAGAGCCAGTGGAGGAAGCTGAGGCAAGGTTTTTGATTCACCCCAAAGCCCCATCATGATGAGAAGGATGATGATGACGATGATGATGATGAAATGTAGCACCTTCTGCCAGTCACTGTGCCTGAGACTGAAGGGGAGGTCTGGGCAGGGCTCCCCCTCAGGGGGAGCCCACTGGGTAGACTGAGAACTTCTTGGAGGCTTGTCCTAGCTTGGATTCAATCAATGCTCGGACCCCTGAGTCTTGCCAAACAG
This sequence comes from Camelus bactrianus, assembly GCF_048773025.1. NCBI lineage: Eukaryota > Metazoa > Chordata > Mammalia > Artiodactyla > Camelidae > Camelus > Camelus bactrianus. Next base: position 74,415,685 of record NC_133547.1, read on the forward strand.
GAACCAGAAGTCAGCCAATATTTATGAAATGAAATCATCCTTCTTTTCACTTATTTACTTTTTAACCTTGGAATTAATCCCTTAGTGTAGTAGTTCTCAGACTTCAGGGGTGCATCAGAAGTCCCCCAGAGGGCTGGTTAAAGCACAGATTGCTGAACCCTTACCCAGAGCTTCAGATTCAGCAGGTGGATGCGGGGCTGATGACTGACATTTTTAACAAGTTCCCTGGTGATGCAGACCCTCCTGGTCCTGGGGCCCCATTTTTAAGAACTGCTGCCCCAGTGGAAGGAGAGTGAGAAGCCCCTGGGAGTGTGAATTGGGAAGCTCAGGAAGGACCAGCCCATTTTCCTGAGTCCCACGTGCACCGTCAGGGCAAAGGTCAGAGGCCTCATCAAAGAGTCCAGCAGAGAACCTGCGGCTGGAGCAGAGGCGGATTCTACCTGGGGAAGGGGGTGAGGGGCCTCCCGTTTAGCCAACAAGTAGAAGGGGTGGAATCTGCAACCGGACCTGCTTTTTTGAGTAAACACGTTGCAGGGCGGCCTGTGTAAACACGCATTGTCTACTGGCGGATTAAGAACGAGCAGAGCTGGGTTTTTTTTTTTTTTCTTTCCTCCTTTTTTTTTTTTTTAAAAAAAAAAGCACTGAGAAAAGCCATTAAGGGATTAACACCCCGATTTATGAAAATGGAGGATGATAAAGGAACAATGGGGTGACAGCATTGTGTAAACGACATTGATTCATTTCAGAGACAGGACTGTTAACTGGGAGAAATGGAGAAATAAATGGGACAATGAGGAGATGCTTTTACCAGCTTGTCATTAATTAGCCGAGAGTACAATTGTTTTATTGTCCTTTTTGAAAAATACAAAATTGGTAGGAAAATACAAGCACTGAGCGAAGCGGTTATTCCATGTCACGGGCTGACATCTGCTTTTCCTTTTCTCTTAAAGCTCGTCTCCGGAAGTGGTTTTTTTAGGGAGGAAAAGAGACTCCCCTCAGCCCTCCCCACGAAAGGTTCTTGTGGGGTTTGGGAATGAAATGACCCCCTCAAGTACACCTCAAATTTCCCAGCAGCCGAGGGCGACCTCTCAGATAGAAAGACCCCTTGGTCCTTCCCCTGGAGGGAGTAAGGGGTAGGAAGTGGGAGGTGAGCCGGCTGCGGCGGGGCGGGGGTTGCAGGGGATGGCCGGAAGGATGGCATGGACTTGGGGCCCTGGAGACTCACAGAGTGGATGCACAGTGTGTCTATGTGGACTCCTGATGGGATGAGCCGGGCCTGTGCTGTCTGGATGGTCCTCCCCAGGCTGGCCTGGGGCAGAGCTGCAGCAGCCCAGAGGAGCGGGGCTGCGTGGTCTGAGTTGTGGCCACCTCTCCCTTTCTAAGCGCCATTTATAAATCTGAGCATCCCATGTTTAGATTCTAATCTGTCAGATATAGAAAAGTTGGCCAACTGTGACTATTTCTAGAAAGAGTCCAACAATCACACAAGGGTTAATAGAACTTATTTTAAAAAAAAAAAAAAAGAAAGAAAGAAAGAAAGAAAGGAGCTCCCAGAAACAGTGTGCCTGGCAAAGAAACTGTAAACAGCTTTCCCATTGTTCTTGCCTTTGTGACTACTGGTCATTGTTTGCCCTTTAATCTGCAAACACTATGGATATAAATATAGCTCTCTTAATAGCATTGTATCTTTACAGGCAAAGATAAAACAATGGATCTTTACATTTCTAAGTCTTATATTTCTATAAAGATATCTTTATGCAGGAAGATTATCTGTGTATGTCTCACATATAAATGGCAAGCGATCATAGACATTTATGCATACACACCACACTCAGTGTCTCCCGTGTACCAGGCACTGCTTTAGTGCTGGGCGTACGGCACAAACAAGAAATCTCCCCCACTCCCATCCCTTATAGAATTTACATGGCTGGCTCTGTAATAAAAATAGGTCACATAATATTTAATGCCCTGGAGAAAAATGAAGCAAGTCTGAGAGTAGGGAGCTGCTGAGAGGTGTTATGTTATATGAAGTGGGCAAAAGGAGGTCTCATGGATAAGATGCCAATTGAGCAAACTCCTGAGCTTGCAGCCTTGCAAAGGGAGGGTGTTCCAGGCAGAGGGCAAAGCAAGTGCAAAGGCCGGGAGGTGGGAGCGTACTTAGCAGGTTTGAAGCACAGAGAGAACTAAGTTAGATGAGTGAGAAAAAGAGAAACAAAGTCCAGGACAAGGTCCTTTGAAGGGCATTAGCGTTCTCTTAGAGGGAGATGAGGGCCATTGAAGGGCTCTGAGCGGGGGAGTGATATGATTTAATGTTTGCATTAATGGGGCCACTCTGGTTTCAATGGACAGAACAGACCAAAGATTGTGGGCATATTTAAGATGCTCACCTAGACCACACATTTCAGGCACCTCCTGGGGCCAAGCAGGTGATGAAGGGAATGAACAATAGAGAATGGTAGGGAGTGTGGCAAACAGGAGCCTGCCTGCTGATGGAAAGGGGCAACTCCTACTCAGCATCCGCTGCTTGTTGAACTTGAAAGATTTGAATACAGTAGCCATCTCTTGTCATCTGAAAGTCAGGCTCCATGTTCAAGTGAACTTCCCTGATTTTAAACTTTTTACAACTAAACAATGCAAACTTGAGGCCCAACAAACCACTAGTTTATACTCTTTCCTGAATCTCTTATCAGGCAAGGAGAACTCATACAACAGATCTTCTTACCTTTTACTATCTGGCTGCCAGGAAGCTCAAGGATAAGTTCAGTTTTAAAGCATTGTAACTGTATTGCATAAAATTCTTGGCAAAATCATCTCCTTCCTTCTTCCAGTTCTCATAGATTAATATGATCTTTAAACATGCAGTTAAAGACCATGTGTGCTTTTTATAATAAGCAACCTCAAATTATGTTATGTGAGGGATGAATTCTGACTCAACTAGGCTCTAAGATAATAGCTACTGTGATGACACTCTTTTCTAACCAGGAGGGGTGCTCAGGAAAATAAAAGGATTGTGATAACTTCCCTTATTAAATGTTCGCCTGATGCTTGCGAAGCTCATGCTGTCATGTCTGCAGATTTCCCCAGGAACAGAGCTGGCTGTCACTTCTCTGCATCCCCCGGCCTTACAGATCTGCTACAGCCAATCCTCCCCTTTCCGACTTCTCCTGTTCTGCCCAGTGATTTGGCTTGAAATGAGCCCTGTCTTCAACATTCACACTTCCACGTTCAGCTCAGTCTCCCTAGAAAGACACCTCTGGCTCATGCCAATTGCAACGCACGCAAACCCTTTAGACCAGGGATCCCACCTGCCAATTCTGGTCAGATGGAAGCGACTGCTGAAAACGCTCATGTTAAGAAGGAATCTGAAGCCATGCTTAGGGGAAGGAGGCAAATGCAGGCTGCCAGATGAGGGATGTCTGCCGTCATTAACAAGTAGGCCTTTTTCTGTGGTGTGAGGAGGGACAGGACAGAAATGCTCCCTTCTAATAGAACCACCTACAGGTGAAATCAGAGGCCACAACCCTGCTTTGTTTGGCCATCAGTCGCCAGCCTCTAACGCTAAGAGCGCTGCTTCAAACTCTGTCTTCTACAGGTTCATCACTTTTGTCAAATTCCTTAACCTCTCTGAGTTTCAGTTTCCTCCTTTGTAAAATGGGGCTAGTCCTTGTGCCCTATTTCTCTATAAAGACCTTTAACTCAGTTGTTAAGTCTAAACAGTCCATCAGTACTATCTATTGTTGCCTTCATTATCATTATTTTTCCCAGGGTCACTCTTGGGTCCACCCTTGCCCAGGACTCACCACCTTCCCCCATCATGCCCTACTGTTTCCCCTGCGCTCCCGTCTTGCCCGTCCCCCTGCTGGAATAGGTCATCAGCTTTCATGGTCTCGGGTTGCTGCCAAGGCTCAGCTCCACCTCAGCGTCTTGCTCCCTACCTCAATTCTGCTCTGTTCTGGTGTCTCCCAGCAGCTGACTCTGTCCCAGGACCAAAGATCCGATTGACTCACTGGACCCTGCATCATCGCATCCACTCATGGACACTTTGCCCAAAGAAGAGCCCACCCTGCACCCTGTGTGCAGAAAGGCCAGACAGAGCCCCTGGTGTCATCCATAGCACAGCCTGAGAGTCCTCATCGGAAAGTTTCCAAGAGGCTGATGGACAGGTGGTTGAGGTATCAGCCCACGGCTCCGACTGTGTCCTGCACTAGACCATGAAGAGCCTGGAGGAACGGACCTACCACGGTCTTCAGGTGGCCCCAGCCCTGGCACCGGAGGACATTCCAGTATTGATTCTTCCCCAAAAGGGTGAGATAGCATGGCTGGGCCCCTTGGACTCTGCAGACCTAAGCTTTTAAATCAGTGGAAAGGGGTAAGATTGCTATTTCACTGAGTTCCTGCAAAAGCGTATGATTTACTTATGGAAAAAAAGAAAAATCAGGGAATTCCTGTGATTAGTCCTCTTTCAAGCTGTTTCCTAAACTCTCTGTTAGTCAGCCACTGACTGAACTGTATTAGTCAGCATCCTTCCTCAAGTGACAGTAGCCCCAGTTACTCTGCCTTTGGCCCCAATCAATACAATGATCACAGTAAGGGACTGGCTGGCTCATGAAACTGAGAGGTAGCGGGAGGGTCAGAAATCCTGGCTCCACTGGTGTCTCTGCCTTTTGATTTGAGAAGTAGCTCATCCTGGACTCAGGAGCCGGATGCCCTGGGCTCAGAGGCTGGCTCTGCCACGTTGGAGCTGCAGGACCTTGGGTGAGTCACTCAGCTCTCTGGCTTGGGTGTCCCCATCTGTTGACATCTGGTGGTACCTACTTACAGAACTGCTGTGAGAGTTATAATAACCCCTGGCACATAGCAAGAACTATAGCACTGTTCCCTGCTACGGTTATGACTTTTCTGGGGGAAAATTTTGGACAGTTATTCTTTTTGGTTGCCCTGACCATTAAATTCCCACTTATTTGGGGGTAATTTGCCACTTTTTGATTCCTGGAAGGAACAGAGTACGCCTCTCAGCAAAGGATAAAAATGATAATTTCCACTCTCTCAGGATCCTTTGCAGCTGTGGAGGAGGCATGTTACCTGTGTTCCATTAATCAGAAATGTCCACCGAGGTTATTAATTGGGTCCCTGTAATATAAAAAGTTTGGGACTGGGAAGCTTTCTTAGGCCAGTGGTGGCCATCGCAGCAAAATGAAGTCCTGGGGGCAGCTGTGGTAGGGGTGGACAGGGGCGGGCAGGGGTAGGCAGGGGCTAGTGGGACAACGGGCAGCGGGGCCTCTAGTGCATGGGGCGGGGGCACTAGTGCCCTCACCAGACCTTCCTATGAGATGATTGGGGCATCTGCCTGGTTGCATGGCTGCTGAGCCGGGCTCTCCGGCTCTCTTAGCGATGCCGTGAGCCACCCACATCCTTGAATGAATTTCCTTCCTGCTGAAGTCAGCCACAGTCTGTGTCTGTTACTAAGAATCCTTCCTGATACAATAGCATGGAGCAGAAACATTTCTCCAAGCTCTGGAAGGATTTCAGCTTGAACTCTTAAATTAGGAACCTCATAAAAATGCTTCTTCCCATGAGTGAGCCAGAGTGGCGAGCCTAGGTGTTAGGACTTTGCAGTTGGCCTTGATGGAAGCCCTCAGCTTGCCAGGATGCCAACAGATCATGTGTGGTCAAGACTGTCACCAAGAGCCCGAGAATGTCTGTTTCACCCACTACTCACCACCCCAGGGTGCTGCCTGGAGAGGAAGTGGTGCAAAAGTGAGCGAAGTAGAGAAGGTCACGGAGCTGTGTACCGACTGTACTCGAGTCAAACCCAAGGATCCGTGAGGACACAGAAAAACCTGACAAGTCCAGCTCTGTCCAGAGAAAGCCCACCAGAGATCAGTTTCAAGAAACCAAAGCCAGTTTCAGGAGGTTTTAAAGTATTGTTGGTAAATAAAACTCAAGCAGCTTGATAAGTTTGGTAAAAGCTCTCTCCCACTGTAACTACTTGTGGAGTCCTGGGCACAGCCTGGGACCACACGTGCCATGGTCACTTTGACATCCTTCCCTTTGAGACAGCAAAACTGCTGTGAGGGACTCACCCTGGTAAAGCTTGGGGGAACTGGGTTTATTTATTAGCCACAGGGCCAAAGGCATCATCCCCTGGAGGGCTTGTTAAAATGTAGATTGCATGGCACCCCTCTCAGAGTGGCTGAATCAAAAGATCTGGGGAGAGGCCTGAGAACTGGCATTCTAGCAAATTCCCAAGGGACGCTCAGACTTTGAGAACCACTGGCCTAGCCTGCTTCACTTACAATTTCTTCATCTGTAAAACGGGAACAGTGACCCACCTCCCTAGATGGGCCTGAGTGTTGATTACATTCGTGGACACGAAAGTGCTTTTTATTGAACTGCACCTTCCTAAATCTGAGCTGTTCACCATACTGTTTGTGAAGTCCCCAGAGTGCAGCTGGCTTGCTGCTACATGATCGTAAGGAACAATGATTGAACCCCTGTGGTGTGCTCAGCACTGCTGAGAACGCAGGGACTGGGAATGGTCCCTACCAGCCCCCCCACCGCAGCCTGTCCCATTAGCTTCCTCCTTTCACACTCAGGAGAGCCCTTAGGTTGGGATCTCCATTTTACAGGAGGGAACAGTAGCTCCAAGATTTGATGAGTCTTCCCAGAGTCCACCTAGAGGGGACACTTTCTGGGTTGGCTGAGCGGCTCCCAACCCCCGCCTCCCCAGCTTCTTCCTCTCAGCACTGCCTTCCCACCCTCAGGGGTTGACTGGATGTCATCTTCATGCTTTGTGACCCTGACATTCCAGCCAGAGTTGTTGGATCAAAGGTTGACCCTTGACCTAAGTGGGTCCAATTAACATCTCCCTCCTGGGAATACAGAACTGCCTCGAAGAGACAGCGACTAAATGTGTAGACCAGAGGGTACCAGTGGGGTAAGAAGGAAGAGTGATGGAGCCTGCATGCAGAAAGGCTCAGAGATGAGGACCAGAATTCCTGTTTCTGGTCACTTCCTGGAACCCCACTCCATTCCTGACCTTGGATTCCATGGTAGAGAACTATAGAGAGTCAAAGTTCTTGTTTTTTGCTGTAAGTGAAAGAAAACATACCAAGTGACCTTATACAATAAAGGTATTCCTGCATGTCACCCATGTGACTGGAAAGTCCAGAGGCAGTTCTGGGCTGGGCTGGGCTGGTAGCTGAAATAATATGATCAAGGACCCAGTTTCTCTCTATCTCAATTTTCTGCTTTTTTGCAATGCAGAATTCATTCTCAGGAACCCTAGAGTCCTTTGCAGCTCTAGGCTTTTCTTTGGTGGTAGCAAAATGTCTGCAGTAGTTCCGAACCTCACACCATAACTTCCCATGCTCTCCAAAGGAAGAGAGAATCCCTTACAGTTGGGATTCTGTACAAATCCTAGGATTCACTCTCACTGGCCCAGACTAGGCCACATGCCCAACTCCGAACCAATGGACAAGGAGATAAGATATGCTATTTAGGCTGAACCAATCAGGACTCTCTAGGACAGAGGCTGGGGGTCTGTTCCCCACATCATATAATTGATATGGGAGAAAGAATTCCCCAAAGGACATTGGGCATTTTTGGTGGAGAGGGGAGGCAAGTGATAGATGTTTGGAAAACAACCAACACATGCTCACAATATCCTAAACCCTTCATAAATGCCTATTTTTTGTTTAATCTTTCTTGAGTTAATTTTTAACTTTGAAAAAAAATTTCTATCTAAATAGGTACCTGTAATCTTCATGTTTTACTTTCATTTATTCTAATCATTTCTGAGAAGCCCCTGGGATTCTCCTGCCCAGTTTAAGTAGGCAAGAAAGAAAGAAGCCAAATCTCTCTCATTGAAGGAAGAAATTTAGTCAGATTTGGTCAAGCTCCTTGTCTCCATAAAAATTAACAGAAATAAACTTATTGTGACCAATAATAAAATATGAATAAGATCTAAAAGAATAATTCTAAGTCAAATGATGAGAATTAATTCACAATATTATACATACAAATCTGACATAATTTGTAATATTTAATTAACTTATAATAATCCATTTCAATCAAGATTTTGTTGCCTGACTCATATTGAAGAAGTTTTAGCTTTAGTCATGGTGATTTTTTTTTAAAAAGACTATTTTGTTTTACTAGATTTCTTCTAGTCACACAGTACGTATATAAATCTTTGCAGAGAGGAAAACATTCAAAAATCTTACTCAGTGAGAATAGCCAATGAAAGTTCAGAACTATCACAAACACTTAAGCCATAAATAATGCTGTATGGTTTGCAGGATGGGTATAGTTGCCCTGGAGGGGGAAATGCCAGAGACAATAGCCACGCACCCTGCTAGGAAATCCTGAATCACCCACGTGCTCGATGGCAGAGGACAATGCTGGATGAAGAACACAGATGCGGAAATTTCGAAGTCAAAGAGCAAATTAAAAACATCAGATTTTTGATATGAAGACCTTTTAGGAATGCCTTAATGATGGATTCTCCTTTATGTTTGCCCAAGAATATGTGATTAAAATCATGTCTAAATATGTGTACAAAAGTTCTTTCAATCTATTTAATTTCAAAATTCTAAGGATAAGAAAACATTGCATGATGTTTGTTGGATGACTTTTTTTTTTCCTTCTGAGTGATGTGTGACATGATCATAGTATCTCTGACAGCATCCTGGATTAGACAGAAACATGATAGTCTCCCAAGCTCAGTTCTCCCATGATATAACCCCACTGTGTCATTACTGTGGTCATAGTTCATTTTTGCTGTCATTGGCCACTCTCTTATATTACATACACTATTTTCTTTTTTTCCATCATATGCATGCACCATAGCCAAAGTAGAGTACATCTACACATTTAGCTCCTTTACTGGTAAGGATATTATTTGTAGATCCATCCAACAGGGGCAGTGCATTTTACAATTTTACAATAGCGCAAACGCCATTATATTAAACATTTTTTTTCTGTGGTTGAACACCTGATTTCCTCCATGAATGTCAGATCTGTAAAACACAGTAACCATATTCAAACACATAACCATTCCCTGACAGGCACTGAGGATTCCCAGGCAAGTGGGAGAGCTTTCAAACAAACAAATATTTAGTGTTTTCCAATGCCATGTAAACAAGATGCGAAGAAATGAGCAGGAATGTTCACTTCCTGTTCGGGCATCAGTTCCTCACTGGTTGGTCTTTATGCCTTCAGAGTCTCCATCCGGATGTGATTCAGCAGCCAAGTTGCCTTCCATCTCTGGATGTTTCTAGACAATTCATGCTAGAATGAATGCTAGAAGCCGATGAAAGCATGATCATGCCTCTTGCCAATCTTTCTCCTCCTTCATGGCTGTCCATTCCATTACGTCATAATTATGCTACAGCTATAGCGTAAATACATAGTTATTTCCATCTCTCCATCCAGATGGTCGGTTTACACGATAATTACAGTATGTTTGTACTTACTGGGTTTAATTGCCAGATAATCAGGAAGAACTGCAAATTGCTAGGTTGTTGTAACACAGTACATTGAGTCAAGTAAAACCTGTGTATTGCATATAAGTAAACAAGCTCTTCCATGGGGTTATGCTCTGTAACCTGTGACGACAAGAAGGAGCTGAGGTCGGTTCTAGGTGCATTGTGTGGGTTAGCATGACACTTGCTGAGCTGGGATTAGTGCCCAGATTGTAAGGAAATGTAACAGGAGAGACGCTCACGCAGCCACGCCTGCCTCAGAGACAATGGGGCACTGGCCACAGGAGTGGCTGAATAAGGCGCCACCTCTTGGCTCCGGAGTCCTTCTCTGTTCCAACCTAGTGCATTCCAGAGTCACAAGCAAGCATCCATTCTCAGCCCAACCATGTACCTGCCCAAGTGCTGGCAGAGAGAGACTGCCAACTATCAAACAAATAAACCTCTCCCAGGAACAAAACATCACTCAACACAGAAGCTGACTTACAGTCCTCTGGTGTGTACAGTTGGCCACCAGTGCTACAGCTAAGTGTTTTTCTCCTTCGTCACACCAAGGGGAGTGGCCCAGATCAACATCTCCTGGTTCCCGTGACTGGACTACTGTTGCACATTCTGAAGTGTTTCCCTCACTAGCATAGTTCCCTACCTTCCCCTTCCTGACTTCCTCCTGGAAATCCTCCTTGTTCTCAAGAAGCCAACTTCATCCCTCCTTCCAGGAGTGAAACCTATGACCCCTGAAGTCAGTGATTGGTTTAGGGTTGGCCACAGGTCTCAAGCCACTTAAGCCAATCTTAGGACAGAACATTTTCTGGAGATGCCAGAGCATCCCTCTTAGATGTGAGTGATGAAGTCTGAAGCCTCAAGAATCACTAAAAGCCATCTTACATCCATAATGAAGAAACTGGGTCTTTAGTGACATCATTAAGCCACAGGATCAAGCTCTACCTGAAACCTAATCGATATTTTCCAATTACACAAATGGATAAACTCCTTTTGTTATGTCACCTAGATTTGGGGTTTCTGTTATTTACAATGAGAGCAAAATAACTGCCTGGCTTGTCACAGAAAATCTCTTACAGGTTTGTTTTAGAAACTTCCGCCCCACTACCTGGACATAAGCAGCCTTCATGTTCTAATACACCACTTCTTTTTTCCCCTACAATCTTACTGAGATATAATTGGCATTTAACATTGAATTAATTTTAGGTTGAAAACATGATGATTTAATATATGTATATATTGCAAAACGATGATCATAATCAGTTTAGTTAGCATTCATCATGTGACGTTGTTATAAATATTTTGTGTGTGATGAGAACTTTCAAGATCTTAGCAACTTTCAAATATCCAATACAGCATTGTTAACTTAATCACCATGCTGTACATTACGTCCCCAGAACTTGTTTATCTTATAACTGGAAGTTTGTACCTTTTGACCACATTCACTCATTTTACCCACCTCGCCTCTGGCAACCACCCATCTGCTCTCTGTATGTATGAGTTCAGTTTTTCAGATTTCATGTATAAGTGATATTATATAGTATTTGTCTTTCTCTGTCTGACTTATTTCACTTCACATAATGCCCTCAAGGTCTATCCATGTCATCACAAAAGAAGAATTTCTTTTTTTTTCAATGGCTGAATAATATGTCATTGTGTATATATACCACATCTTCTTTATCCATTCATCTGTCAGTTGACACAGTTTGTTGCCATATCTTGGCTATCATAAATAATGCCGCAATGAACTTCAATGAACAGGCATCTTTTCAAGACAGTGATTTGGTCTCCTTCTGCTATACACCCAAAAACGAAATTGCTGGATCATATGGTAGTTCTATTTTTAATTTTTTGAGAAACCTCCATACTGGTTTCCGCAGTGGCTGCACCAATTTACATTCCCACCAAAAGTGAACAAAGGTTCCCTTTTCTCCACATCCTCACCGGCATTTGTTATTTCTTTTTTGATGATAGCCATTCTGATGGGTGTGGGGTGATATCTCACTGCGGTTTTGATTTGTGGTGTCGATTATTAGTTGATGATTAATGACGTTGAGCATCTTTTAATTTAGTGTATCTGTTGGTCATTTGTATATCTTCTTTGGAAAAATTTCTATTCAGTTTCTGACCATTTTTTAATCAGATTGTTTGGGGGGGTGTGTGTGTGTGTGTTATTGAGTTGTATGATCTATTTTGGATATTAACCCCTTATGGGATATATGATTTGCAAATATTTTCTCCCATCCTATAGGTTGCCTAACACATCATTTCTAAAGCTTACACATTTATTGCTTTTCCTGCTGACAGAGATGACATCCCAGTATCTACCTGTGGGAAAGGCAGCCCCATCCCTGAGAAATGAGAAGCAGAGAAAGCATTCCTCTCCATGGGTGGGGCTGAGGGAAGACAGGCTCTCCAAGGTTCTGCTCTGCTCCCTCTAGAGAAGTCTAGTAAGAAAACGCTGAGGCAAGCCGGGTGAAATGTTCCTTGAGGTTATTCAAGGTTATAGCCAGGATGGAGAGGATACAAGGACACTGCCAGGAATAAAACTGACTTATAAACCTGGGGGAGGGGGGCAAAGGAAAAGCTTACGGCAGAAGGAGCAAGGACGGGGTCTTGGGACAGAGAGGTGGAAAAGGTATCTAGGGGTGGCCCTCCACCATCAGGGAAGGGGAAGAACATGCACCAGGTCACCCTGAACAAGGGGCCCGTTATCTGCCTCCGAGTCAAGGCTTGGAGCAGACAATTCAGGCTAGAAGTCCATCCTTCCCACAAATGGTCACTGTATGTCAAGGTAGGTTACACACACATACATCCCACGTGGCCCTTGCCCTCATCCTTTTTGTGACTATCAAGTGAGGCAGGCTGATAAACCAGCAACTGCCATAATACAAGGAAGCTGCCTGTCTAGAACAGGCACGAGGTGTTGTGAAGGGGGATGATGCAAGGAGAGAAGCCAACCACACTCAGGCTCGGGGACAACTTCCTGCAGGAAATGACATTGATGCTGAGGGATGAGAAGCCTAAGTCCATGGGCGAGCAGGAAGGGAGATGCTGCGAACAGAGGTCAAGAGCGTTTGTCAGGAGGCAGGAGGAGAGATACATCTTTCTAGGAGCAGAAAGGGCGCAGTTGGGGAGGGTACCCGAAGGGGAGCGTGAAGAGAAGGGCAGCGGCTGATGCGAGCAGGGGCCACGTCCCTGGACCACGTCTCAGGGGCCTGGCCAGCTGGGCCAGAAGTCTACGTTTTAGCTCAAGGACAATTTTTCACAAGCAGAATGACACGATCAGATTTGCCTTTTAGAGGGCCATTGCCCGCATTTTATTACCAACACATCTCTAGACTACTTTTCAGAGTTCTTTTTAGAGGGGGCATAAAGGGAAGGGGGCAGTATCCATAAAACCCAGAACATATTTTCCTCTAAAACCCCTGTGCGGGAGCGAAGAACAACACCTAGGATCTAGAAGCCCTTGCATGGGAGCGCACTGTCCACAGCCCTTTGATGTTCAGGAAGCCCCTGGAATACTTTCAATACAGTATGTTAACCCTGTAGGAAGCCTTGCCCTCAGCACGTGATGGGGCTGCACAACCAGTACTTTCCAGACTCTGTTCATCGGGCTTGATGGAGCCCCTGCCCACCCAGTGCCCTGCTTCCCCTTGACCAGAATGGCCATCACTCACAGGGACGCCTCGATGACCTCTTTTTCTAGTACTATAGTGCTTAAAAGGGAAATTAGCCCGGGATGTTATCCAATTCAAAAAAATTAAGATGTACCTTGAGTCTGAGGACCAAAATTATGCACTCAGATGGGCTCTTCTGGATCAAGATGACAAAGAAAGGCGGGAAATTAGTTGTTCTTTCTGTGAGTTGGCCTTCTTGATGTTTCTCCTATTTCCTTTTTTGATGTGACTAATAATAATAATAACAACCAGAGGAAATGATTGCTAAGAATCACCGTCAGTAGCAACGTGGACAGTAATGGCCGTCACTCACTGGGTTTACCATGTACCAGGTCCAGAGCAAAACACCTTAACTAAACGATCTCATTTAATCCTCATCATAACTTTTTGAGACTGATAATATTATTCTTCCCCTTTTACAGATGAGAAAACTGAGGCCCAAGGAGGTAAACAGCAGCTAGGACTGCCGGGAGGGTTTGAAGTCAGAGGATTTGACTCTAATGCCCACAGCACACTTGACTCAGGAGAAATCTATTTCTTCTGAATTATTAGAAAGTTGGTCCCAGTTCCCCCTAGGTTCCATGCTGCCCAGTGGAGGGTAGAAATCTGTTTGCTTCCCCAGGCATTTCTCCCTGGTGCACTCCCTGGTTAGAGCCACATTACTGAGCCAAGAGGGGTCCAACCACCTGGGCCAAGTTTTCATTTTTAAAAAAATGTATGCGTGGGGTAGGGGTGGGGGCTTAATGATTCTTTCAGTCCCGGTTCCTACTTATTTGGTTTGGGTTTGGCATGATTAATTAGGAGCCTAAAATAATGACGAGGGAAACACATGTCCAGCTGGTCCTCCCAGATGTTCCTGGAAGCAAACTCTCCAATCTGCACAGCGTGAAAGTACAAATATGACGTGGGCACGTCGCTCCGAGCTGGTTCCATGCCCAGCACTCCTGGCTGGGAGGAATGGGGCTTGGCCTGGAGTTCATGCTCTCCCGGGTCTGAAATAATGTCTGCAGTGTCTTTGCTGAGTTGGTTCTCTTTGGTTCCACAGTAGGGCAGCCATAGTTATACCTCTTCATGTGAATTTCTGAAGAGAAGCAAATCTAAATGCAGAGTGAGAGCTGGAAATATAAGGAGATGAGGAAAGAAAAGAAGCAACCCTAATGAAGATGACGAGGAAGACAAGTTCTCCAAACTTCAATGCTAATGGGCGTTCAAAGGCACCTACCAGGAGTCCAGTGGTCCAGACTTTCTAGTTCTACCCCATGTTCCTTTTGTCTTTATGATGAGAATAGACTGATCCATCTGTCCCAGCTACAGCTTGTTTGGAGTGCTGAGTGAATAAAAGTAAATCAGGATCCACCAAGGGTCATCTCCCCATGTCACATGCCACCAGGGACCTCCATCTCGGGGATCCTCCCTTTCTGTGGCCTCCACAACAGGAAACACAGGAAAATGTACCAGTATTGAAGTGGGCAACGTCTAGAAAGTCCACAGAAGGTCAGGGAGTTTTACTATGTTTCTTAATGTGCTGGCCATCTGCTCTCTGCCGGCGCTGGGCACTGGGGTTGCGCAGGGAATAAGGCAGGCATGATCTCCATCCTGCAGGACTTTATGGTCCTCTAGTGGTCCTCGCTTCACCGGTCACAAACCTGGCCAAGGAAACTGACACAGTCAGGAAGCTCCCCTGGATACACACATACAATGAATATTGTTCAGCCACATGAGAAATGCGAATTAAAATCACAATGAGATACCACTACATACCTATTAGAATGATTTGCCTAAAAGGTAAATTTCTTCTATTAAAAGGAAAGAAATTCTGACATGTGCTACAACACAGAGGAAGCTTGAAGGCTAAGTGAAATAAACAAGACACAAAAGGACAAATATTGGATGATTCTACTTCTATGAGGTACCTGAAGTAGGCAAATTGAGAGACACAGAAAAGAGAATAGTGGTTACCAGAGGACTAGGGAGTTAGGGTTTAACAGGCACAGTGTTTCAGTATGGGCTAATGAAAAACTTCTGGAGATGAACAGAGGTGATAGTTGCACAGCATTGTAAACATACCACTGACACTTAACCATGGCTACATTATGTGTGTAATTTACCATACATGTACCTGTATCTCGCCACTAGATTCTAAGTGCTATTTTATTGATTTTATTGATATAATCTTGATCCTAGAGAGGATAGAATGTGGCACTTCGTCATTATGAGTATATGTGTAAAAGGAATATAAGTCAACAAAAAATTAAAAGGATAATTTTTGACTGTGAAAAATACTTTAAAGGAAAGAAACGGGGTTCTGTGATGAAACTTACAGAGAAAATTTACATAGAAAAATGATGTAACTTACGGAGAAAAAAAGATGAAATAGCTTGGGGTGTAATTTTAAATCAGATGATCAGGGAAGTGGTTTTTTCATAAAATAACATTTGAACTGGAATTTGAAGGGCAAGAAGAAGCTCTCCATGGAGCCATCTGGAGGAAGAGTATTCCAGGCAGAAGAAACAGCAAATGCAAAGGCCCAGTGGCAGGAAAACTCTTTATGTGTTGAGGGAAGAGAAAATAATCAATGTGACTGAAGTGCAGTGAGCAATGGGGAAAGTGGTAGCAGGTGAGGTCAGAAAGGTCAACAGGAAACAGATCCTGGAAGACCTCACAGGCCATGGAAGGAAACTGATTATTCTAAGTGTGATGGGAAGTCACTGAAGTTTTTTTTTTTTTTTTTTTTTTATTCCCTTCAGAAGATAGTATTTTCTAAATTGCAGTAAATATACAAAACATAAAATTTAACATTTTAGCCATTCTAAGTGCACAGTTCAGTGGTATTTAGAGCATTTACATTCTTGTACAACCATCACCACTGTCCAACTCCAGAACTTTTTAATCTTGCAAAATTGAAACTCTGTACCCATTAAATAATAACTCCCCATTTCCCTCACTTCCCACAGCCCATGGCAACCACCATTCTAATTTCTGTCTCTACAAATTTGGCTGCTCTTTGTCTCTGATAACTGACATCATATGATATTTGTCCTTTTGTGGCTTATTTCACTTAGCAGAATACCTTCCAGGTTCATCCACGCTGTAGCACATATCAGAATTTCATTCCTTTGAATGTACATACCACTTTTTGTGTATCCATTCGTTGTCAATGGATATTTGGGTTGCTTCCCCTTTGGACTATTGTGACTCATGTTGCTGTGAACACGGGGGGTACAAATATCTCTTTGAGACTCTGCTTTCAGGTCTTTTGGGTATAGCCCCAGAAGCGGAATTGCTGGATTGAGTGGCCATTCTATGATTAAGCTTTTTGAGGAATTGCCCAGTTTTTTCCACTGTGACTGGACCATTTTGCATTCCCACTAGCAAGGCACAAGGGTTCTAATTTCTCTGCATCCACACTGACAGTTGGTACTTTCTGTTTTTTGAAAATAATCTTCCTAATGGGTGTGGAGTGGGATCTCCTTGTGGGTTTGATTCACTTTTCTCTAATAAAGAATGATGATGAGCATCTTTTCATGTGTTTATTGGCCATTTGTGCATCTTCTTTGGAAAAATATCTATTCAAGTCCTTTGCTTATTTTTCAACTGGGCTTTCTTTTCTTTCTTTCTTTTTTTTTTTTTTTTTTTTGTTATTGAATTGTGGGAGTTCTTTAAGATATGAATCCATTCTCAGCTATATGATTTGCAAATATTTTCTCCTGATTCTGTGGGCTGCCTTTTCACTCTGTTGGCAGTGTCCTTTGATGCACAAAAGTTTTAAATTTTGATGAAGACCAGTTTAATCTAACTTCTCTTTCATTGCCTACACATTTGGTATCATATCCAAGAAATCAATGCCAAATCCAATGTCTTTAAGCTTTTCCCCTACTTTTTGTCCTAAGAGTTTTATACTTCTAGCCCTAATATTGAGGTCTTTGATCCATTTTGAATTAATTTTTGTGATGTAAGGGAAAAGTACCACTTCATTCTTTAGTGTGTGGATACCTAGTTTTCCCATCGCCATTTGTTGAAAGATTATCTTTGTCCCATTAAATGGTTTTGGCACCCTTGTGAAAAAAATTATCTGACCATACATCCCTCTTCTATTCCATTGCTCTATTATGTTTGTCTTTAGGCCAATAACACAGTTTTGATTTCTGTAGCTTTGTAGTAAGTTTTGAAATCAGAAAGTATGTTACCTCCAACTTTGTTCGTCTTTTTCAAGATGTTTTGGATATTCAGAACCCCTTGAGATTCCATGTGGATTTTAGAATGGTGCCTTTCATTTCTGAAAAAGATAGTTGGGATGTTGATGGCAATTGCATTACATCTGTAGATTGTTTTGGGTAGTATTGATATCCTGATAGTATTAATAAGTCTTCCAATCCATGAACACATGGATTTTCATTTACTTATGGTCTTCATTATTTTCTTTCAGCCATTTTTGTAGTTTGCAAGGTAGAAGCCTTCTACCTCCTTGATTAAGTTTATTTAAGTATTTTATGCTTTTTGATGATATTGTAAACGGAATTTTTTTCCTTAATTTTCTTTTCAGATTTTCCATTGTTGGTGTATAGAAATGCAAATGATTTTGGTGTGTTATTTTGTATCCTCCAGCTTTGCTGAATTCATTTATTCATTCTAACAGTGGTTTGGGGGAGTCTGTTTAGTTTTCTACGTAAACAATCAGGGTATCTATGAACAGAGATAATTTTACTTCTTCCTTTCCAATTTGGATGTCTTTTATTTCTTTTTCTTGCCTAGTTACTCTGGCTAGAACTTCCAATCTTATGTTGAATAAAAGTGGTAAAAATGGTATCCCTGTCTTAGTCCTGATTTAGAAGAAATGCTTTCAGTCTTTTACCATTGAATGATGTTCCTTGTGGGTTTATATGTTGTGAAATGTGAATCAGAGCTCTTTCTTTTTTTTTTTTTTTTTTGCATATGGCTGTCCAACTTCTCTTCCACCATTTGTTAAGACTATGCTTTCTCAACTGAAGTGCCTTTGCACCTTTGTCAAAAATCAGTTGTCCATATATGTGTGTAGATCTATTTCTGAGCTCTCTGATTTGTTCCATTAATCTGTTTGTCTATCTTTGCACCAAAATTTCACTCTCCTGATAACTGTATCATTTCAAGGAATCTTAAAATCAAGTAGTGTCAGTCCTCCACTTTGTTCTTTTGCAAAGTTCTTTGCCTATTCTAAGTCCTTTGCATTTCCAAATGAATTTTAAAATCAGCTTGTCAATTTCTACAAAACAGAAACCCACGGGAGCTTTGATTGGGGTTGCATTAAATCTGTATCTGTAGATCTATAGATCAACTGGAAAAGATGACTACTGAGATTTCTGGCCCATGAACATAGTATGTCTCTCCATATATGTAGATCTTTTACATTTCTTTTAGCAATGCTTTGTAGTTTTCAGTGGACAAGTCTTTTGACAAATTTATCACTGAAGTATTTTTTTAACGTTTCTTATTGATTTATAATCATTTTACAATGTTGTATCAAATTCCAGTGTAGAGCACAATTTTTCAGTTATACATGAACATATATATTATCATTGTCACAATTTTTTCTCTGTGAGCTACCATTAGATCTTGTATATATTTCCCTGTGCTATACAGTATAATATTGTTTATCTATTCTACAATTTTGAAATCCCAGCCTATCCCTTCCCACCCTCCACCCCTTTGGCAACCACAAGTTTGTATTCTATGTCCATGAGTCTGTTTCTGTTTTGTATTTATTCTTTGTTTGTTTGTTTTTGTTTTGTTTTGTTTTTTAGAGTCCACATATGAGCGATCTCATATGGTGTTTTTCTTTCTCTTTCTGGCTTACTTCACTTAGAATGACATTCTCCAGGAGCATCCATGTTGCTGCAAATGGCGTTATGTTGTCAGCTTTTATGGCTGAGTAGTATTCCATTGTATAAATATACCACATCTTCTTTATCCAGTCATCCATTGAAGGACATTTAGGCTGTCTCTATGTCTTCGCTATTGTAAATAGTGCTGCTATGAACATTGGGGTGCAGGTGTCATCCAGAAGTAGGGTTCCTTCTGGATATATGCCCAGGAGCGGGATTCCTGGGTCATACGGTAAGTCTATTCCTAGTATTTTGAGGAATCTCCATACTGTTTTCCACAGTGGCTGCACCAAACTGCATTCCCACCAGCAGTGTAGGAGACAGTCCACTTTGATGTCAAATGTAGGAGTAAAGAACTAGAAAAAGACAAGCAAGAGAAAAGGGAGACCAGTTGGAGACTATGACATAGTCCAAGCAAATGATTATGGTAGCTTGAACCAAGATGATGGCAGTGGTTTGAGGGGAAAAAAAAAGAGTTGGTTTAAAATTTAATTAGGTTGAAACCTATGAATTTGCTCTTTTTGTAGGTCAAAGAAGCTATATTATTGGCAACTTCATATGGTTCAACCTAATATTTTAGCAATAAGTCAGGACTCAGAACTTGCTGATTGATGAGATACAGGGAACTAATGAAAGGAAAGAATCAAGGATGGCTCTTTGGTGCTTAGTGCAAGCAAATGAATGAAACGATTATGCCATTTTCTCCAACTGTGAAAACTGGGAGAGGAAAGAACCAGGCATCCCCATTCTCCCTGACTCTCTCTTCATTCCCAGCTCTTTTTCTTTCTCTCCATCATCTTTAGCTTTTCAGAGAACACAACTGTCACAGGGCTACAGGTTTACTTTCAAACATGCAGTTTTCCCACCCAGCTCCCTCTCTGACATTTTAACGACTTTTGCTGGCTTAGCCTTTCATGGGCAGGGCATACAAGAAAGAACATATTTTCTGTGCACAGTTTGAGATTCATGCATACTCCCTTGATTGTAATGCCATAGCAACATGCCCTTAACATTTTATTTCTCTGAGCCCGGCCCTCATCTGGAAGGGTTCTGGGGCACATTTTCAAGCAATTTGGTGCCGATCATCATGAGGCTCCTGAGTTTATGGAGGGAAGGCTAGGAACGCATGCTTGAGTTTATACTCAAATTACTATCCTAAATGACTCCACGGGGGGTTTCTTTTAGGGGTCACTGAGAGCCAGAGTAGAATGTTTTTCCTTCTTCACTTTATCCCAGGCCTTGGGGCACGAGGACTGTAAATGCAGGTAATGTGTTTTATAGCCAGATTCTCTGGGTTCATTTTTCCACCTCGCTCCCCACCCCCAATGATAGCTATGAAATTCCGCAGAGCTGGCAGAAGACTCACTTTGTTTCTCCAAAGGCTAAGAGATGGGGGGCTGAGCAACATAGCCCGATACACTTGGAGGCCATCACACTTCCTGTCTGTGGCTTGGCCAGACGTGTGTGATTGCCCTCAAGCCCAATAGAGAGGTCCAAACTGAAAAAAAGCCATTCACAGGGAGTGAATTTCTCATCACTGGAGGCATTCAAGCAGTGGCCAGACAACTGCTTGACAAAAAGTATTATAATTGAAGACTTATGCATCTAACAAGGAATTGAATATCCACTTATAAGGGTCTTTATGAGACAGACGTTTTCTGAGACTAAGATTTCCCTTCATTGTTTCAACAGATACTTATTCAGCATCTACTGTGGGGCTGGGAATGGCACCCAGAAGACACAGCAGTGAATGAGACAGACACGGGTCCCGGTCTTGGGACGCCTTCAGTCCAGTGAGAGTGACAAATCATAAATAAGTAATTTACAGTGAGGTGATGAAAATAATTGTGGCTGTCAGGTATTGGACCAGAGTCCTTGTTGGCATTTTACATGGGTTATCCCAATGATACTTCCTGGTCTTAGGAGGCCAAACTCCACTTTATAAACTATGAAATACAGGCTCAAAAAGGTTGCGTACATTGTCCAAGCTTACACAGCTGTTACCTGCTGATGCTGGCGCAGCAGCCCAGACCTTGCGGTCCCCCGGGTCCATACACTTAACCAAACCTCTGGTTAAGATTCTTGCAAGACCAAGTTAGAACCCAGGTCCTCCATGCCCCGCCCCCACTCTCACCTCGAGAAAGGTAAACAGTACAGATCTACCCAGTCCCTCTCCCCTCACTAAACATACTGGTCCACGGAGATTTTCAAATAAAAACCATCTTTCTGCCTTATGCAATTAAGTTTGCCAGCCCCCCCCAAAAAAAAATTAGAATAACACGTCTTACTTAAGACTTGAAGCCTGATGCTTGCCAGAACTCCCCCTATTGTTTTGAATGTGAAGAAATAGGGAAAGAAAGGCGAGAGTGGTAGTGAAGACCCTACTGTGTGCTTAGGGTTTGTAAAAGTCCTACTATGTGCTCAGTCCTGGAAAGGGATGAGGATTGGGTGGCTGGAATGTGGTGCACAAAGCAAAGAAAAGTCATGCTTTTCAAGTCCTGGATCTCACTGTGTGTCTTGGACAAGTCTCTCTGAGTCTTGCATTCCTCATCTGTAACAGTGCTGTCCAAAAGAGCTTTCTGTGAGGACGGAATGTTCTCTGTCTGCAGTGTCCAGTACAGTGGGCTTTTGAGACCCATGGCTTTTGCGCTCTTGAACTATGGTCAGAGTGACTGAGGAATGAATTTTTCATTTTATGCGACTTTAATTACCTTATATTTGAATAGCCACATGTGGCTAGTGGCTACCATATTGGGCAGCAAAGGTCTAGAAAGTTGGGAGTTAAGAGGCTTCATCTATTCCAAATAATATACAAAAAGAGAATCTCTGAAGTGTGTATTCTGCTTCTGTGACTGATTGCTCTTTTTTTTTAAAGGCAATGGTGAAATGCTTGGGCTCTACAGACAAGGGACCACATCTCAGCTTGAATGGATTTATTGTGAAGCCCCAGACAAGTCCCTTAGCCTCTCAGTGTCTCAGTTTCCTCATCTGTAAGATGGGATAATAGTAGAACCTAGCTCACAGGGTGGTCATGAGAACTTGGGAAGGTAATAAACGGGGCTCCCTCAGAACAAAGTGTAAACCTTGGTAAATGCTCAACAAATGGCCTCTTTATTAAAATTTACACTATTATTATTATTATGAATGGGACTCAGCATTACTCAGACTTTGGGAATCTTGTCTTGTCTCCCCAAGCAGCTCAGTCTTCATCAGGGAGGCATCAGGAACCCCCAACAGCCATCTTCTTGATCTCAGTCCAAAGTCTAAGGGCACCCTCTGTGCACAAAGTATCACATTTTCACAAGTACAGATAATCTCCTTCCCAGCACCTGAGAAGCCACGAGAGTTTCCTATCTTTATAGCATCAGCACCTTGGAGAACTTTGCCAAAGGGCTTAAGATTGTTCTTGAATTTCTAGATTACATGCTATGTGCAAATCAGCAAGATAATAATTAAAATGAGACATTCAGATATTCTTATCTGGAAGAGTTTTTTTTTTTTTTAAAGATTGCTAACAAAATTCAGATGGACAAAAACACAGTACTTTCTTTTTTTTTCTTTACTTGTTTTTAAGTGAAGTATAGTCAGTTTACAATGCTGTGTCAATTTCTGGTGTACAGCACAATGCTTCAGTCATATATGAACATACATATATTCGTTTTCATGTTCTTTTTCTCCTTAAGCTACTACAAGATATCAAATATAGTTCCCTGTGCTATACAGTATAAGATTGTTTATCTATTTTATATATACCAGTCAATATCTGCAAATCTCGAACTCCCAATTTATCCCTTTCCACCCCCTTCCCCCCCGCTAACCATAAGTTTGTTTTCTATGTCTGTGAGTCTGTTTCTGTTTTATAAGTAATTTCTTTTGTTTGTTTGTTTGTTTGTTTGTTTTAGATTCCATTTATGAGTGATATCATATGGCATTTTTCTCTTTACTTATTTTTAATGCATTTTAGAAAGAAAAAAAATTCTTCTGGTAGGGAAATCTGGTCTTAAATTGCTTTGGATTTAACTTAGTGTAATGGTTACTATGGGATTTCTAGGGATGGGCAACTCCCTGTAGAATGCCACTGATGTCACCAACTCAGTGTGAGCCAAGCAGGTCTCAGGAGTGAGTGACCTGGGCTGCACAGGCATTAGGGTGAGCTGGAGAGCCCACCTCCCATCCTAAATGCTCTATGCCTCCAGTCGATGTTTCCATGTGAAAATGAGGGCATTTCCTGACAGATCTTCAACTTTTCCAAGAAAGACCATAAATCTGAGTTTTTAAGGAAAACATTCCAACATCCCCATTTTAAGTGTTGGCAAAAACAAAAACAAAAATACTTAGTGAGCCAGACAAAACAAAGAAGATGTGTAGGACGAACTGTCCTCATCCTTGCCCCTCCAACACGCCAACACCAGGTGTAGATGGTTAAACCAAGAGTCTGATTCTGGGACAGACCTTGGAAGGTGATTTTTAAAAGAAATCCAGACATCAGGCCAGTTCTTTTCATCTGAGTCTTTCTGCTAAAACCCAACACAATGACTTTTGGCCCAAAACAGTAAAGTCTAGCTTGGACTAAAAACCAACAGCAAACAAGATTCTTGCTGATTTCAGAGAGCTGGCATTCCTAGGTTGGGAGCTGACTTTTAGAGCCTTGTATTGCACTCCACTGACTTCCAGGTAACTAAACCCCAGAATTCCTGAATTATCTTGAATTCCTGGGCAGCAAAGCAATGAGGAGGTAGGTTCCCATTGCTGAGTCATAGAATCACTTTCCCAGAATTGTAAGGAAACAAACCTCCGAGGTGATGTCTAATTCCCAACCTAAACCATCCTGGAAATGGTGAAAGTTGGACCCGCTTTCATTCCCTATCATCGCAGCCTGTCTATAACCTTCCTAGCATGGATCAAAATCTGTGATTTTTTTAAAACATTTTGGTTTCCCTATTTACAGTCAATCTCTTCCACCTGACTAAAATGGAAACTCCTTGAGAGTAAGTACTCTACCTATTTTATTCATGCTATTTCTCCAGCTCTTACAACAGAGCCTGGAACAGTAAGGTTCGAAATACACATTGCTAAATAAGACATTAATGAATGATCACTGAAGTCATATCTTAGTGTCTCTAGGAGAAGGGAGCTTATGACTTCCCAAAGCATTCCATTATTTCTTTGGACACTCGCCAGAAGAAAGCTCTTCTAAAACAGTTCTGTACCCACGTGATCTCTGTTAGCCCCAGTTTTATCTCATGGGGCCACACAAAGTAAAATTACATTCTTTTCCAACTCACAGGCTCCTGAGTAGAAAGACCAGTATCACATCGCTTTGAGTCTTGGTTTTGTTTTGTTTGTTTGTTTTTAATCCAGGCAAAACATATTCATTCCTTCATTGACTCTCTTAAAAAGGGAGAAAAATGGTTGGGGGTAGGAGAGAGGTGGGAGGAGAATAAGAGGGTCGTTAAACAGGATGTCCCGAACACAATGCATGGTTGATAGTCTCACCAGCACTCTTACTTTCAACATGTATTTTAAAGCCAGATAATCCAGTTTTTTTTTTTTAAATGTGCCCTTCTCAGTCACATCTGGATACACATATTGAGAAAATAAGCCAGTGTCTTTGGACCCAATCACATTTCCATTGAATGAAATAGAAGGATCCCTTGGTTATGTTATGAGAGAATATCTTGGGCCCTTCCAGCCTTGAGATTCTAGGACTCCATGAAGAACACCAAGTATTGTTGCACAGTATGTGTATGTGTGGACATGTGTGTGAGTTTGACTGTACAGATGGTCCTTTCTCCCAAACACATGACTCTGAGAATGCCCTTCTTCCCAGGGGTCCAAAGTCAGTGTCCAGAGCAAGGAAGCGATGGGCCCAGGAATGGTGATGCTGACCTTGAACAACCCACATCCCTTTGATTTCCTGCAGAAAATTAATTTTTATGGAAGACAGAACTATGCTTCTCTTGCTCCCCCAAGCTTCCTGCTCAGCTGACCAAGCCTGTTAGTTATCTGGCAGAGGCTCAGTGAGAAACAGATCAGGAGGCTGAGTCAAGACCCTCCTGAGGCCTGGATACACAAAGCTGCATGCCTCGCTGGAACTCATATGCTACACACCAAGACTTTGCATTGGTAAGGTCCAGTGTCTTTTGAGGGACAACTTTCAAACCACCAGAAAGCCAGAGAAGAAGTAGAGAGGGCATGGTGTGTGATCAGCTGATCCTCATCATGAAGTAGAATCAAAACAACA
Source organism: Camelus bactrianus (assembly GCF_048773025.1). NCBI lineage: Eukaryota > Metazoa > Chordata > Mammalia > Artiodactyla > Camelidae > Camelus > Camelus bactrianus. The sequence continues at coordinate 74,440,949 of NC_133547.1, forward strand.
GTGTATACAACTGGAGAGTGTATATGCCTAAACATTAGGCAAGCTTATTTTCCCCAAAAATTATTTCTTGAATAAGAGGGAGTTGGATTATATTTAAATCTACTTGAAGTCTCTCATGTTATAAAAGCCTCTTTCAAATACTTCATTTTGAACAAACAGTACTATTTCAGGAAAACAAGTAAGCCTGAAATAACCTCAGCCAGCTGGTTCGGGATGCTAAGAGAGGTCACCTGACAGAATCAATAAAGAAAGAGGGCAAAATTACTTAAAACAGATTTAGTCATTCTCCCTGGGGGTATGACTTTACAAGAGCAAGTTTTGAATGTTGTTGTACGCAAGCCTTTAAATAATTGATTCAAAAGGCAATATAGTATGTTATTAGTAATGAAGATCATGAACAGAACTTGTGCATTGGGATAAAATTTCCAATGAGAGCATCGTTCAAAAGTTCAAAAAGTCCAGTATCTGGACACAAAGAAGGACATTCTGTAATGGTATGTGTCAATTCAACAAGTTGTACCAACTATAAATACATATGCACCTAAGAATAAAGCCCCAAAATTTATGAAGCAGAAATTGACAGAATTGAAGGGAAAATAGACAATTCAACTGTAATAGCTGAGAACTTAAATACTCATTTTATCTAAAGGATAACCAATTAGAAGATAAACAACAAGATAGAAGACTATTAAGCCTTGTAGACATCTATAGAATACTTCACCAAAGACAGCAGAATATACATTCTTTTCAAGTGCACATGGAACATTCTCCAGGGTAGGCCACACGTTAGGCATAAAACAAATCTCAGTAAATTTAAAAGAACCAAAATCATACAAAGTATATTCTCTAACCATGATGAAATAAAGTTAGAAATCAGCAAGAAAAAGACATTTGAAAAATTTATAAATATGTGGAACTTAAATGACACTCTCCTAACCAAAAAAAGGATCAGCAAACAAATCCAAGGGAAATTAGAAAATATTTTTGATGTGAATGAAAATGAAAACACAACATACCAAATTATGAGTTGCAGCTAAAGCAGTGCTTGGAGGGAAATTTATAGCTATAAATGTCTATATTACAAAAGAAGAAACATCTCAAGTCAATAATCTGAACTTCCATTTTGAGAAACTAGAAAAAGGAAAGCAAATTAAAACCACAGCAGGCAGAAAGAAGGAAGTAATAAATATTAGAGTGGAAATAAATCAAATAGAGAATAGAAAAATAATAGAGGAAATCAATGAAATCAAAGATTGGGTCTTTGTAAAGATAACAAAATTAACAAACCTTTAGCTGGAATTACCAAGAAAAAAGAGAGAAGACTTGAGTTACCAAAACCAGGAATGGACTATGGGACATGACTATTTACCTTTCAGAAAAAGTACAGTATCCATGCTTTTGTTGATACTGACAAGCTGATTCTAAAATGTATAGGAAGACTCAAAGGAACTTAAGTAGCCAAAATAATTTTGAAGAAGAAGAGCCAAGTTGAGGGACTTAACCTCCTTGTGCTCCAAGACTCAGCACAGGTGTTAGATTTCCTGTGCAGCCATCTTTGATTCCCTCCAGTCAGATTCCAGCACATCTCCTTCTCCATAAACCCCCAGCAGAGCACTCATTGCACCATACTGTCTGACCTTCTTCTTGAAGATAAATATGGGACTTTTCCTTCTTGTACCCACAGAACCCAGCAGGGTGCCCAAAACAGAAAAGATGGTTAATAAATGTTATTTTAAAAGGATAGGTGAATGGATGATGGATGGATGGGTGGGTGGATGATGATTTTAGAATCCTTTACCTGTGTACAAATGGATGAGGCAGTGTGGTTTCTCTTAGATCGTGACCACAGAAGAAACACGAAGCTGGGAAACCAGGAGAGCTCCAGTTCTGCCACAAACCCCTACTTGACTTTAGTCAGGTCACTTCGTCTTTCTGATCCTCAGTCCCATCTGGAAAATGTGTGAGTTTTACTAGATGATCTTTAAATGTCATCCAGATTTAGGCTCTGTTATCCTGGGACAAAGCAGTTTCCTCCATCCATGTCCAGCCCATTTAGCATTTGATGGAGTTGGCCTTTTAAAAGCCAAATCTAGTGGACATAGTCATTAAGTCTCTCAAAGTGGCCAAGCCAGCTGAGTCCCTAAACACAATACTCTCTCTCTCTCAAAACCTTTTATGCAACTTAAACTCAGTACCATTTGAGCTTCTTTGTAGAGAAGGTACGTGGCACTCAATCAGCATTCACAGCAGGTTTGGGGCATGAATAATTTGTCAGCCACAACAACGTCACCCTATAAACTGACCCTAAATTCCATTTTCTGTTACTGATGGTAAAGGACATGGGATGGGAATTTATGGGGTGCCTCAGATTTGACAGACAGTCATGCAGGTAAAAGAAAAGGGCAAAGGAGGTCTCCTTTGGTATTTAAAATCATGGATCCCCCTGTAAAACCTGAAAGTTGTTTCTGAATGTATCAGAGCAAAGAAAAAAGAAACAGCTCAGTAATTTTCCTGCCTCTCAGTTTTAAAGACATTCTAACTCAAAACTGTATTATTTCTCAGAGATTTTCTTAACATAGAAAAAATTGGCTTGGTCTCATTTCAGAATTTTAGCTCCATTTTTTTTTTTAATATGTTGACTAAGACACCCACTCAATTTCTCATTCTGATGCCAACCACAGGAGATTTGACCACGATTTAATTTTTAACATCATTGCCTGGGCCAACATGGTGGTTTAAATCTAATATTTGGACACAGACTCTTGAAATTATTCAACTATCCCTTCCTTGTAGCAACATTAGTTAATTTTGTATTAGAAAATTTTCCTGGGGTGCTGGGGACCACAGAAGCTCCTCATCTTCTCATCTTAAAAAAAAAAAAGTATAACCCTTGTTAGCAAAAGATAAAAGTCATCCTTCAGAGTAAGGACATTGGCCATTTTTCCATTGGTTTCCTAGAACTCATTGTTCTTATTCTAGAACTATTATAGCTTAAAACATCTAGAGCTAGAATCTTCTTCTTAAAAAAACACCATTTTATAGTAATGATGCAAATCATTTTCTTTCAGTCACTATGAGAAATTCTTAAATATCACTAAAAACAAAATCTGAAAGTTTCAGGCAAAAATATAAGTTTGGCTTGCCATTTCCCTAATTTGATTTTTCAAATTATGTTAAAAATAAAACAAACAACAACAACAAAGATTTATTTCTTTGCTTTTTAAGGTTGCTCACCAAAAGGCTATTAGAAATCAATGGAAAAGCATTTAGTGATGGATTCACGCCCATTAAAGAATGCCTCTGTATGTATGAGGTTGGCGACCTTGGGATATATTTTCAGAATTTCACCTGCTAGTATATGTGTCGTGCCAGGGGCCTGAGGATTTAACTGGTGAGAATAAAGTTCCCCAGTGGACACACAAGCACTCCCAGTGACCAAGTTCACGTGCCTGTGTTCAAACTAAGGGAGGGGAATCTGACCTGATGCTTCCCAGCCTTAAACTCGCAGGCTGTTGGGTGGGACTGGGTCTTGGTGCTCTTCATCCAGCCAAGATGTCAGCCTCCAGGGAAGCTCCTGTAGATGAACACTCCCAGAATGTCCGCCACCAGCTTTTATGACCCTGGGTGAGTTGCAGCCATTCCCTCACTCCCTAGGAGAACTTCCAAAAGCAGCAGGCACATCTGGCCCAGTTTCCTTTGCAGTCACTGTCCCTGCCCCTGGACCTGGTGCACGGGAGATTCTGTGCACACTTCCCAAGAGCATTGCCTCTGTCTCTCCCAGGCCTATGGGGCTCCTGAAGCTAAGCCCCACTGGCTTTCATAGAAAGCATTAACACAAGACCTGGGACAGCTAATGAGCATTTTTAAAAGTTGACAAACATTATTGTAATTCTTTTCACAGGCAAGTTAAAGAGGTCAGGTCCTATTCAAGTGCTGGGAAAGACACAGAGGGAGGAGATAAGGCAAGAAACTGATGTTCACCAAGGATAATATAATAGTAATAATAATAATAGTTAAGGGCTACCTGCTCTTTACCAACCTCGATGCTTAAAGAGCTTTTAGAGAAAGATTGTTATCAGTTCCTAACAGTAAGGCCCTCTTCCCAATCCCTCCAAAGTGGCCCTTCTTTCGTTATGATAACCAGGGGTCAAACCAAGCTCTATCCATGCTGAAGACAGAGGTCAGAAGCCAGGGATGGACTTTGGTAAAACTGTGACACTGAGCTTAGCATATGATCCCTGCTTCCCTGTTTCGTCACCATGACTGGACCCCAGACACTTCTCCTAAACCACCCTTGAGCCTTGCCCTTCCTCCCAGGAAGGGACTGGTAAACTCAGTCCCAGTTGCTGAAAATGATACATGAACTCTAGAAAGTTTACTCCCCTGCCCACTACCACTTGGAAATTTGCACATTTTCTGAGATCTAGGAGCCTCAAGCCAAGGAGATTATCTCTGACTGAAGAACTGGAGATACCCATGGGTCAGACAAGAAGGTGCTTTGAGGGAGGCAGGAGCCCCCTGCCCCATGGTCAACACTAGCCCACTCACAGGAAGTGAGCACCTGCTTGCCCTCAGGGTACGGAACTTCACAGTTTAGGAAGCCTTCTCACCCCATCTTCTCATCTGTGTCTCTCAGCAGTTTTGTGATGTGGACAAGGAAGATGAAGCCAGTGGCTAGAGTCAGAAGAGTCCTTAAAGACCATGGAGTTCAGAATTCCCAAAGCCCCACGTGTATAGAATCCACATGCTGACTTGAGCTGCTGCAAGGATCAGCATGCTCTCACAAGACTCACTTTCAGTCCTCATCCCACCCTTCTGAGCATCTGTGGGGGGAGAAAATTCTCTATGTCCCCTATTGTATCTCTAACACTGACCCAGCTCCCTTTTGAAGATCCACAGGTGGACCTATATATAGCTCAGAATCCTTAGTGGGCAATAGAGGTTAGCTAGAATTTAATAACTGCTTTTCTGTTTTGTTGGCATTATGTATTTTTTTCTTGTATTAATTTTGTGTGACAACTGGTTCTCCATCTGTGAAAGTGAATAAAGTTTCCTCGTCAGAAAACATTTTGTTGAGTAAATGCAGTGAGTCAATGAAAAGGAAAATATTAAATAAATGAGTACACGTTCACAGACATGACCAAAAATTAGAAAGATGATATCCACACAGGATTGGATTCTGAAAACCTTCACCAACACAACCCATCACCCTACCATTAAAGGGCCAAGGCCAAGTCCAAGGTCACTTGCTTGCTGGTAGGAGAATTCATCTAGGGTTCTTCCTGTATAGGCAGCCAACTCTAAGATACAAGCAACTGAGGGAATACGGTGCCTGGTCCCGGTGGGCAAAATGAAGCCTGAGTGATGGAGCAGGTGAGGCCAAAGGAAAAGGCCTTGGAGAGTCTGAAATCTGATCAACAGTGAACCTGTGGTAGGAATCTGTCTGCAGGATTAACTCTACTTCAGGAAGCAAAGTTCAGGGAAGGGACACAGCTAAACCCTAGAGTTCATGACCCTTCTCTTCTGCAGAGAATCCATCTGTGGCTAAAGTAGAAACATCTCATGGCCAGTCTCTCTGGCTCCAGTTGTTGGACTTTAGGAAATAACATATGAATGTGTGAACTTAAAGAGGCAGGATGGGGCATCACTGTGTACCAGCAGAGATTCTTAGCAGAGTGAACAGGTACCAGACTGCAATGGACCAACCTGCAGCAGTGACTCTGCGCAGTAGGGATAACCAATAGCAGGATTATACTGATTAACTCACCAGGTCGTTCTTCGCCTGGTGTTCGGACTTGAACCAGCTTCCTTGGGTTAAAGCGTGGTTTTTCATCTTTGCATTATGGACATTTGGAGGAAGATGCCACATGCATCGTAAGATGTGTAAATGCATCTCTAGCTGCTACTCACTAGAGGCCAGTAACTATTCCTCCCCTCCCCTTGCCCAGTAATGACCAAAAAGGTCTGCAGACATTGCCAAATGTCCTCCTGGAGTGAGGGGAAAGTACCCCAGGTTGAGAACCACTGGTCTAAAATAATCCCAAGAGGTTCTTGAATAATTTAAAGACAGTATAAAAGAATTCTCAAGGGAGAAATGTTGTAATCAGGGTTCTAGGGAATGCAGGAGCTCAAGAAATGTATTAGGAAAATAAGAGTTTATACAACAGGACTTTCTAGATTTATTTATTTGTTTCCTCTTTTGCATGTCAAATCTTCCATGAGCTTTTAAAGATTACCATGAATGCGTATATGCTCATTTCAAGTTTGGAAAGAAAAATGGGAGGGAAGAAAAAAGGCATACGTGTTTAATTAAAGTCCTGTCTTATACAAAATAGCACAAAACCAAGACTATGGTAGACATCATGGCTTCTTTTGCCTTCGTAAGCTCAGTATTCCTTCCCTCTTCCTTCTGGGTATAATGTCCACCTTCAGGCGGGGCGGGAGGCAGTGACAGCTTGACACTCAGTTACTACTCAGTTGTGGCCACAGGATAAGAACAGAAGCTAGCCAAGACCAGTCAAAGGTTTTCTTAGGAGTTTGATTCTTGAGTAGAGGTGCACAGGGGCAAGTATTTGGAGTTTGGCCGTATGACGGTTACCCTCGAGAAAGATAGGTCATGGCTGAGATCACCAGAGATGCTCTGGGTCTAGCCAGTACTCCTCCCCCATTTCTGTTTCTTGCCTAAGTTAATGGAGCCCAGTCCCTAGTTTCTCAAATTGAAGAACATCATAACTAGAGTCTTTAAAACTCAAAGTGACACAAATTGGATCAGCTTCGTATAATAGGGGCTTTCTGAAATTAAATTCTATTCAACCAATTAGAATTATGTTAAAATCAACAACAGATACAGTGGAGGTAAACTTAGTAAATTGCAAGCAAACTTGGGGTGGGGGGAAGGTAGTTTAAAAGAGGGAAAATGAAATCGATGTAGTCAGCGGTAGTACGCATTCTACATGAAGAACCACTAGCATATTATTCTCCCTGGGTTGGACATGTGGGGTGTAGTGTGGTTCTTGTACTGGGGAGTGCAGTATGTAAGTACATACAGAATTGTTGCATCATAGAACTGGCTTTGCTCAAAGGCAGCTAACCAAGCTTAGCAGAGATAGAGAAGGAGATCGAAAAAGAAAAATCTAAATACGATAAGGAGTGTATAAGGATTCATGAATGAGCTAGCCCTTCTGTCAGACTCAGTTTCTTCTTGTCTCTCACAGTATGAGCATCTTGAGCCAGTGAGTGTGACTTTATGTTTTGCACACACAGCCCCTAATCAACATCCTCTAATGCTCAGCTGACCGGGTTGTCTGTCTTCTTGCCCTGAAGGAAAGTCTACCAGGACTGGACTTACTGAGAAGATGATAAAGAGTAATTGAAATGTTTTGGTTCAAGACCACTTGTAATTTTTGTTTTGCTTTGTTTTCACATTTTACAGTCAGAATCCTCATCAATTACTTCTTCGTCCTGGTGGAATGGCCCCAGGTGGTATGTGCCCATATCCCCAGCATCATTCAGCTTTGCAAGCTGAGTGCTTCCTGAGAGAAAGACCTGATTCTCTGCCCAAGGGCTCTTTTTCTGGCCTTGGGAGTGAGGAGTGGTGGGCCGTGAATTCCTCTGGAAGCAGTCCTCAACTAGTAGCAGACAAGGAGTTGGTGTATAAACACAGCACCCTGGCCTTCCAGAAGGTTTAACTGCAATGACTGTTCTGCTCTGACTTCCCAAGTTCTCAGTGGCACTGAGTCCCACTTACCCACAGCAATCACCCCCACCTCCCTTTATCTGACTGTTTTTCTGTCTCTCTCATAAATCACTTGCTCTCAAACTCTTATCTTAGGATCTACTTCTAGGGGAACGCAAACCAAGACTCCTGCCATTTTCAACAGCTAATATACTCACCTCAGTCCTATGCTCCAAAAAAGGCCACTTAGTGATTTTCAAAAGTCAAAATCCAGCATTGTCCACCAAGCCATTTTCTCAAATAGGAATTATAGATATATTTACAGCTATAAATGTACTTTTCAAGGGCCTACAGAATGCTTGAGACTCAAAACAAAAGACACAGTTTCAAAAATATCAAAAGGAATCTGCCAGTGTTACATTTGGGTAATATATATTTGATCAAATGGCCACAAAATGTAGTATGAGGTCAGCTAGTCAACCCCAGCTCAGAGATTCTGCAGCTGTATATGAATTATAAGTCGTGTGAGGTGGGGGGACTTTTTTAATTGAAGTATAGTTGGTTTGCAATGTTGTGTTAATTTCTGAGGCACAGCATAGTGATTCTTTTATATATATATGTGTGGTGTGTGTGTGTGTATATATATATATTATATATATATACATATATATATATTCCTTTTCATATTATTTTCATTATAGGCTATTACAAAGTATTGAATGTAGTTCCCTGTGCTATGCAGGAGAGTATTTTTAAAAGCTTGTAAGAGGTAGGGCAGAGTGTGAAAGTCATGCTAATGGGTTACAAATGTTATAAAAACAGTCCTGGGGGTTGAGACTGGAATCCGTGTGTCCAAGACGATGCTTGGACTCTTCAAAACAGAGGAAAAAATGTCTCCCCTGCTCACCCCGCCTCCCCCAGAGTTATAGATCACTATCTGCAGACAGAAATCTTTTCTGGGGAGAAGATGTCATCAGCGTTTCGAATCCAATATTTGCCCCGGCTTTGTTCTGCCTTCGCAGGAATCCATCGTCTGCAGCAGGTCTGAGGAAGTCACAATCTCGCCAGCTGGATTCTGACACCTCGGGGCCCCTCCCCCATATTAGCTCTACATCCAAATGTGACTCAGAGGCCTGCGAGGCTCAAGGTGATCAATGACAGCTCCAATCAAAGCCACCAGATAGGCAGTGCGCTCAACGCTCCTTGATATAAAAGGTGTTTTATTTCTCATCCCTTTATTTTTGTCACTGAAAGAATGCTTCCCATGTGTGGATTAATTAAAGTGTAAACATTAAATATTGATTGATGCATTATCAGCATGGAGCAGTGGCCTCCTGTCTGATTGATTCCTGCGGTGATTTATTGTCATATTTGGGGAGTCATTTCGCTTGATAACCAAGAGGGATGGCCTGCCTCCCCCCGCCTCCCACCACGCCAGCTCCACTCCCCTCTTTTTTTTCCCGGTACCTCCTCTTATTCTTCTAGGTGACATCTGAGTTCCAATAACTAAAACATCTTCATCTTACTGTTGAGAGAAAAGTCTGTGGCCTGACATTTATTTTGTGTATGTGTGTGTCTGTGTGTGTCTCCCAGGCAATTATCGAATCAATTAACAACTTAACACAGAAAATAACAAATCCACCCGCTTCTGTGGGATAGTTCTGATTAGCAGAGCTTGCCCCTCCAGAGCTCTGTGAAATATGATTATGGGCTGGTTGTGGGGAGAGATGGGGAAGAGTCTAAAATGAAACAAAGAGAGAAAAAAAATCTCATAGTTCTAGTCTTGTCATTTATCTACGGCGTGTTTTCATGATGGAACTAGAAAGTGGAGAAGGAATAAAGTAACAGTTCATATTTCTAATTGGTCATAAGTCTCTATAGATGTGAACTGACATATGACCTCATCAGACTGACCCACCGTGAAATCGCTGTCTGTTTAGGCAAAAAAAAATGATCAAATAGCAACAATTTCAAATGGTTCAAACTTAAACTTCATTCTGAAGCAGGGTATGAGGCTTACCGTTTATCCTGTTTTTCAAATGAGAACACTGGCACAAAAGCAGCACATCACATACAGCTACCATTTAGTTTGAGTTTTGGCATAAGTCAGACGTTCATCGAAATGCTTTATGTAATTTCCTCATGGAAAACCTACCACAGTCTTTGAGGTAGTGTTATGGTCTCAATGCATGTGTCTCCCCAAAATTCATATACGGAAATCTTAACCCCCAAGGTGATGGTATCAGAAAATGAAGCCTTGGGAGGTTAGGTCATGAGGGTGGAGCCCTCATGAATGGGATTAGTGCCCTTATAAAGCACCTTCAGAGAAATCCCTTCCACCACACAAGGATACAAGGAGTCTGCGACTGAGAAGAGGGCCCTTGTCTGAACATGCTGGCACCCCAACCTTGGACTCACAGCCTCCAGAGTTGTGAGAAATAAATGTCTATTGTTTATAAACCATCTTATTATTTGTGGTATTTTGTTATGGCAACCTGAACAGACTAAGACAGGTAGGTACTACCATTTTACCCATTTTACAGATCAAAAATATAAACAGCAAATATAAAACAAGGCTTCAAGTGTTAAAAATCGGTGAAGGCCTCATCGAACACATAAGTCTAAAAATGTCAACATCCCTGCAGTATGTCTAGTTCAAGCTGTTTGTGGGTCAAGGGAGACTCAAGGGCCCTGACTACAGTCAGTAGTGTACATGGTCCAGCGTCCCCATAGATGAGTTGAAGGCCTTGGTTTGGAAAGTTTCCTGTTTCCCAGCTCCTTCCTCTTGGCAGGAGGGAAGGTGTAGGCACTGTCCAGGGTATAAAGAAAGTATCAGTGGAGGGTGGTTGATCCCATTCTCTAAGTTGTTTTAAGAACAGGAGCCCAGAGTCAGGTCCTGCTTAAAGAAGTAAGAATTTGAGGCTTTCTTTCGTCCAGAAGAAAAAACCATAGAGGAATTTCCAGTGGTCTTCAGTCACCAGCATCCTGTCTAGATGATGTCCACAGGGAGGTGAGAGTCTGGTCTCCTCTGGGTTATCAGACTAATTATCAAGTGGAACTAGAAAAGGAAGCCAGTACACTGTTCCCCCTCTACCCACCTCTACTTCCCTGGAAATTCCAGCCAGTGGCTCAGGGTCCTCCTTCCCCACAGGACCCTGCATTTTATACTCATGACTCCAGGGCTTCATGTATCCATATTGCACAAATTGCATCATCCAGCAACATGCTTCTTCACATGGTCAAGGGTCTGAATGAGCCCTCTGCTCTCTCCAGGACCTGTCACATCCCTCCCAACCTCTTCCATCATCTTCTTAAATTGACACATTATCAAGAATGATCTAGATAAAATAGAGCATGATTGGCTAGTATAGAATGGTTATATTCTTTAGAGAGCTTCATACTCTGCATAAGGGCAGTAGATAATTAGAAATTATTTGGTGGAAAATGTATCAATGGGTGTCCACTTTCAGAAGTTCTCCTGATACAAATACATCCTACTATCAAAAGACTTTTTTATGAAAACAGTCGGTTGAAGTTGCTTTCCTTCCTGTGTGTGTGTGTGTGTGTGTGTGTGTGTGTGCGCGCACGTGCATGTGTGGGTCTACTGTATGTGTGTTGTTCTTGGTAGTGTTGTTTCTTTTTCAGCTTCTTGAGTTGAATGTTCAGCTCATGCATTTTTAATCTTAGGTTTTGATAAATCCATTGAAGGCTATGAATGTTCTCTGAGTAGCACTTTGGCCACATCTGGTAGCTGGTGCCATTGATTTTTAAATAGTTTATTATTTCAGTTTTGACTTCTTAATCCAAGACTTCATTGGTAAATGTGTTCTTAAATGTCTGAGAGAGAAAATTCATAGCATATTTTCAAGAAATATTACCTTCTATAAATTCTAGGACTCACTATACTTCCTTAAATTGTCCTTTTCAAATCAATATCATAGCTCTTAAAATTCAAAGATCCAGTAAGATTCCATTGACATTATTCCAAACCTGCCAGGTAGAGATGGTGGCATTGACATACTAGATGAATGAAGTCCCAGGGGTTAGGTAGTTCTTCCAAAGCCACAGAGCCAAGAAATGACACACTTTAAGGAGCTTCTTGCCTCCTAGCGGAATGCTTGTCCTTGGTGCTTTCAGTCCTGGCTCTTGGTAAGGTTGATTTTTCTCAACAATATTTACTGAATGTTGACTATATCCTAAGTAATATGCTAGGCACTGGGAATGCAACGCTGTATAACACAGACTGAAATCTTAGCCCTCCTGAGCATTTATTTGCATGGGGGAGCTTACTTTCAGAATGAAGCCAAATGTGTGAAAATAGGACCTGGAAATAGCAGAGGACCCTGGAGTGCAGAGGAGTTGCTACTGTGAAGTCAAGGGAACAGTAAGTCCTTGTCACAAGATCCAACACAGCCATGTCCAGTGGGGCCCCAGTCATTCTTGTGAGTTGACCTACCTTGACCTACTCCCCAGAGGTGCTCAGTAAGAGGGAGAGCTGCCCTGCACTGCTTCACTCCAGAGTCGCCCTTAAATCCTCTCCCAGGGCATGGTCTTCTTTTAACCACCAGACATCTGCTGGGCAACTACCACGCCAGGTACGGTGCTAAGCACTTGTACCCAAGATCTCTTTTCAGTTAATTCTGACATTCCTGCCCATTTTATAGAATTCACCCAAAGTTGGTACCCAACCCAAAGTCTGTATCAAACTCCAGAGTCTCCTGAATCCAAGACTAGTGCTCATTCCAGGACCCCAAGTTTTTTTGTTTTGTTTTGTTTTTTCTCAACAGGAGGAGCCAGGGAAGAATCCATGGGTTGTTGGCTGGTCTACTGCATTCTGTTGTATAGATGTGCCAATCTTGTTCTCTCAGCCTTGCTGCTGTCATCATCATCATCTTCTTCATCATCATCTCATCAACGGGATGGTCATCTTCATTGCTATCATGTTATGAGCAGCCAGGGACTGTGCTAAGCACGGGATCTATTTCACCCTTTAGTCAGGATTGTGGCTAAAAGCAAGGACCCTGGAATGGGGCTCCTGGGTCCCATGCTGGCTCTGCTTTTCGCCAGCTTGGTGAGGGTGGCATTGGGCTTATTCTCTTGCCTGGTATTGCACAGAAAGTAAATGGCAATCTGGAGGAAACCTAGATCTGTCAGGCTACAAAACTCATGTTGTCCTGCCTCCCAGAGGCTAGTTATAGCCTTCATACAGAGCCCTTGAGAAAAGAATTCTAACATCCTCGGGGGAACACAGGGTTCTGTTATTCTGCAGACCCACGGATGACATTGAATGCCCTTGAAAAGTGCAAAGTTGTACTGGGAGCACATCTGGCCTCTGTAGGCGATGAGGAAGAAATTAGACATATGGACCCTTTGGGATTGCAGGTGGACCTGGGAAATCAGAGGCCAGGTTTCCTGGCCATGCAGAGCATTCCTGCCTGGAAGTCAGATGACTCTGGGAAGGTTCCCAGAAGCCCAGTTTGAGACAGGGATCTGAATGTATGAGATCTATTGAGGGAGGGCTTAGAGATGGGGAAAGAAGCAGGAGAGAGAAAGGAAAGCCACTCAGCAAGGCTGTGGTCTAGAGGCAGGTCTAAGCGTGGCCAGTGGAGGTGGGGACGCTGCATGGTGAACTGTCCCTTAAGGCTCTCTCCCCTGAGAGGGTCAGCTGTCTACGAGCCATGGGCTGCTCGGGGAAGGGTGGGCATAACTCTCCAGGGAAGGTGGCAGCTCTGAGCCATTGGCAGCCAACACTCTCAGTAGCTGGAGACAGGGTCTCCTGACCTGGAATGGACTCTAGACCAGGCCCTGGCATGAACCCCCCCACACACACAGAGCTGAGACGGGTATGACTGAAGCACTCTCTGTGCCAGCACGCCAGTACTTTCCTCACTGACGATAGCATTGCCCGCTTACGATGATAACAAAATGGAGACCACTCTTAGCTGGCGGTGGTTTTTAAATTCTCTGCAGTCAGTGCACCCCCTGGTTGCACCTACCCCACCCTTGGTACACTGCTGCACACCAGGGCTTCCCGAGCAGAGGGGAAGCCAGGGGGCCCTTTGCAGAAATGACCAGGGAGTGTCCTATGATGCTGCATGTGGTTCAGGACTCTGATTTTACCATCACCCCAAAAGCTGCTCCCCTGGGGACCCACCAGGGTGGTTTGAGGTCTTGTCCTTGAAGGAGATGTCCACCATCCTCATCTCCAACCTCCCCTTCAGTAAGAGAACAGAATTTCTATCCACAGGAAGAATAATTCAAGTCACAGCCAACCTGACCGTGCTTCACTCTTACTTATGAGAGCCATGAAATCAAACAGCTTCATCTCTGACCTCTAAGGAACGGGACGTGAGAGAGCAGCTTTCTGATGTTGGCATTCAGCAAGTTCAAAAGCAATGTCCACGTGGCTCAGGGATGATCTGGAGCAGAAGACACAAACAAACTGGAAAGGTACGTTCTTAATGACATCACCCTGGGATGGACGATCTCTTCCTCTCAGGAAGGAAAATTCTACACTTGATCTTAGCCAAAAGGCCGAGAAGCAATCAGGAAGGAAAATTCTGGCATCCCCGTGGTGTCGCTGCCCCTGCGGACAGATCTCCGAACAACTCAGTGCCAAGTCAGACTGGGGCTGCATTGATTAAAAACAGGGTTCTTAGGAGGAGAGAAGGATGAGGGCTGCCTTCTGTGCCAAGGAGACCCGATTCAACACAGACTAACTCTGAGATGAAAGGATACCAGAAATTTGCTCCTGTGTGGCAGACGGAGTTCAGAGTCTGGACAGAGCAGGAATCAGATGAAGGAAGGGAGAAACAGTATGTTTGAAAGGCCGGTGGAGCTTTACAGAAACATAGTTTATGAAAAGGCGTTAAGAATCTTCCTTTAAACAAAAGCTTTATCTGTAGCAAACGACTGGTCTCCTTTTCACTGTCCAGAAAAAATTGCAATCTGAAAGGAAAAGCATCTAATATTTTACTTTATCTTCCTCCGCCTCCCACCAACATTGACACAAAAGACATCCTCATCACACAAGCTCCGTAATTCTACTTGGATTTGGACCCTCTTATCATGCAAGCTCACCTAGGGTTCCAAAAATGAAGGTCTGGAAGAGAAAACTGCATCGTTTCTTACGAAAATGGCTTTCTAATTTTTTTTAATCAACCAGCACAACTCATGTCCTAATGTTGGTGTGTTATTTCCTGAAATTGTATATAATGGGTTTAGAAAAGTTAAAAAAAAAAAAAAAAGAGTTTTGAAGTCTGCTAAATGCCCACCATCTCCATAACCACTCAAATCAGCCTATTTTTTGTAATTCCTTTAAATTAAATATCTTTGATAATAAATGCAAATTAGGGAACAATAAATTATAACTTCTAGGCTGACCAACAACTAATTATATATATTATAATTAACTCCGGTTTCCAACACAAGGTATTTATCTTAATAATCAGCCCATAGACATTAGCATATCTTAAAGGGATTTGTAAAACAGGCTGTACCATTTGAAGAGCCATCTGAACTTCCTCCCCTGGTCTATGAAAGGGTACAGAATCAAAAGAGATGGAATTACTTTAAAAAGAAGTTTGGGCTAAATATAAGTTGAGAATCTCAGATTAGAGGCATAAAACCCTGACTTACAAATATTTCTCCTAAATACACCCTCTGACCATCACTAAAGAGCCTTCAGGTTCTAAAAATCTACAATTTTCACAAAGCTGTTCAAAAGATCTTCAACCCTGCTAGGCTCCCGTGAGTGCATCCTTCAAAATTTGGGGTTGAGGTTTGAACTTTACTGAGAGAGAAGGTCTGATTTTTCAGGCAGCCTCAAGCCATTTTCTATGAAAGTCAACAAGAAGAAGCCACTTCTGGTGGTGGAAGGACAGATACTGCTGATTTCAGCCCTATTCCCGCTCTTCCATTCATTTTAGAAGCTTAATTACTTCTCTGACCCACAGCCGGCTGAGCTCTTGGAATTTATCAACAAGGCCAGGAGGGCCTGCACCGGCTTTCTGAGGCCCAGTTATCAGCCGGCTTTTTGTAAGGTTCAAAGTTTTGCATCCTCGATTTGCTATGGAGTTCAGGGGTGTAGTCTAAATGCATAGGAGAACAGCCCCTCGGAGCTCCCCCTCCCTGCCAGTGTGGCATGCGTTCCTTAGAGACGATGCAAACCTCTTCTTAGGGCTTTTTCTCTGGCGCTCAGGAGACTCTGGCGTGAGCAGTTAAGCCTTTTGATACAGCTGGTAATCCCAGCTCTGGTCATTATCACTGCATTTTCCAACTGTCCCTGGGTAATTGTCCAAGGGACTTAGACAAGTCAGACCCGCCAAAGGCACCACGAAGGTCAAACCACAATAGAGCCTGCCCTGATTTTATCCGGGAGATGGATGCGCAAATCACCTTGATTTCGATTTGGCACCGGGGTTATAAAACGCTTGCAATCACCGATAACACATAAGCTCAGGCCCAAGCGTGGGACACTGTATTTTACACCCTCTCTGGAGTTTCCCCTCCTGCAACCATAAATCAGCCCGCAAAGCAAGGCGTCTGGTCCATGCTAATAAAGAGACAACGGCCGGAAACCCAGGCTGTGTGGGCATGGAGACAGTTTGGGGACTTGGGAAGGGCTCGGAATCTTTAGTTTGTGTCAGCTTCAAGGGGGACAGAGCACAGCAGGGTCATTCGGGGAAGCCACACAGGAGACAAGGATCAGCCGGCGAGAAACTCACGCCCGTGTCCCTGTGTGTGCGCAAACCTAGATCACTCAGCACCCGAACAGAGATTCAAAACCTTGACGGTGAGAGGAAGAAATCCAAAGTAGAAAGCAAAGTCCTTCTAATGCACACATTTACTACGTGTGGAAAAGAGAGTGTGATGGGGTGAGAAAGGGAGAAAAAGAAGCAATCTAACCCAAACAGGAAACTGGCTACAGTGTACTCCCTGCCGTGTCTTTCCCGCCTCCCTCCGCAAGGGGCTTACATCAAATTCATTTATAGGTATTTTTTTTTTTAAAGACAGCAAGGCCTTTAAATGCTTAAAGACTCACAGCAGCGGTCAGCATCATTTATATACCATTTCATAAAGTATCCCAAGTGAGAGACTTTTTGGGTTTTGGGATGTTGAACTACGTATCAGAAAAAGGAAGAAGCAGCTGGTACCTTTAAGGCTTATTGTCCCCTCAGCATGGTGGCCTCTGGCCCCCAGTTCTGTTTGTGGAAACTGCTCGGCTCCCCCAACCTTCTGTCCCTCCCTAATCTTCCCCCACAAACCACGTGTGTGACTCCAAGCCAGTGGGCATCTGGCCTTGCTCCACAGGGGCAGCAGGGATTTGGGGGAGCGGGGGGGAGTGGGGGGATGTGGGAAGCGGGGAGGGGATGTAGGGGGACAAGGTCTAACGTGCTGGGGTGGGAGCTACCCAGGAAGAAAAGACAAAATCTAGGTGGGAAAAAAATGTAGGGAGAAGTAATGACTTGCATTGTCTTTTCTGAACATTCTCATTCTTCCAGAGCTTCGAGACTTCTCCACGCATCCACAGCAAGTAAGAAAACATCCAATTAAAACGATTCCTCTGCTTGGGGTGACACCCATCGCCTTTTCTCCCCTGAGAAAACAAAAACCAACTGAATTTGCAGAAAATTTTACTCTACTTCATGCAACTAAAATTTTCTGCAGTTTAAAGAATATCTGCTTCAAATCCTTCATATTTTTTTCCTTTTTCAGTTTTATTAGGTAGAATTATTACAGCTTGATGCAAATATACATCATATGGGATGTAAATACATATATATAACATATTGCACTTTTTTTTTTTAGTTTGCATATGTATACTGATCATTATTTCTAAGAACAGATTAGAGCTTTAGCTTTTTAAACTTACATAGTTATCAAAGGAATAAAGCCATCCACAAAATTAGAATCCACAGAATGCGGTAATCCAATCATAAAGGACAGTCAAATGTGCTCACACATATTCAAGAAATCAGTTATCTAAGTTATAAATAATTACTTCATTTGTGTCCTTATCTTTTTATTTTTAATTTTTTTAGATTCCACATATCAAATCCTTCATATATTTTAAGGTTTTGGGTTTGTTTTTTTTTTTTTTTTTTTTTTGTAGTTCTGAGTGTCTTTGAAGAGTGAGCATGATTTGGGTTTGAAGGTGAAGAAACAAGAAACTGATCCCTGGTTGTAAGTAACCTTACATTTAAGTAACCCACAGAGCAGTGTTTACCAAGCAGGAACCCTGTTTCTTAACAGATTATCATTCTGTTTCCCTTTTTCTTTTCATCGGAGTGGAAAACACAACACACACACACAAACACACACACACACACACACACACACACACACACACACACACACACACACCGCTTCTTTTTTTAAACTATCCTTTCTCTGTGATATCTTATCGAGGTAAGAGAATAAGTTACCAAAGGAAAAATTGCATTGGGTTTCGAATGAGGAAGAATCCTACAAATTCTCCAAGTCCAGAGTCTTGAAGATAATTTATGTTTCTGGTATCTGGCTCATTGTATCCAAATTAAACTCTCCAACAGTGGTACATAGTTTAAACGGACACAAAACAAAACAAAAAGATAAGAATAAAAGGAAGCTCCCTGCTGCACTTTGCCCGAGGTCACCGTGTCAATTTGAAACAACAGAAAGAAAAGAAAGAAACAAAGTAGATATCACAGCCTCCCTCCCCAAAGGCAGAGGCTGTGCTCAGTGATTAGAGCAAGAAACCCGCACCCCTTGGCTGTGCAGGTGCCTGTCTCTCTCCTGCACGCGTTAGACGTTTGGGTACATCTGCCCATCTGTGTGTAAAACGGGCCATGCCAAACCCCAAACGCAGGCTCATCTCTCATTGACCCGGCCAAGTAGGTGCACACAAACCAGACAGACCTTTCTGGATGTTGCCCCCTAGATTGAAAAGACAGAATTCGGAGGAGCCCGGCCTCCTGGGAGCTTGGCCAGCTGTGTGAGTCCCCAGCCAAAGGCCAGGAGGCTGACTTGCTCCTAAAAAGAGCCCCTGAGAGCTGGAGAAGTGGGTGTGCGCATCCTTTGAGGTGGTGGGTGGTGGGAAGGAGGCAGGGGGTGTAGGGGCCTATCTTGGAGACCCCTAATGCAGGGTGGGGGTTACTGTGTGTCCTTTGTTTTCTCTTCACGTCTCTGAGAGCTCAGGGGACTTCATCTCACCTCATCTGGTCACTGCTCTAGGCAGCCATGAGGCCTGTGGCGTTACCCTGTCCGGGCCTCAGTTTCTACACCGGGAAAGGCAATAATGACCCTGGGCTTCACAGTACAATGCTGAGGGCCGGCCTGGGTATCCGATGAGCCCGGCCACCCGTGAGCTCTGAGAGGGAGGTGAGGCCTCCGGCCAGCACCTCTCCCCGCAGATGAGGGAAGAACTAGTTCCTGTTGGTGCCATTGGGATTAGGAGACTGAGATAATATGCATAAAGGACTTAGGCCGGTGCCAGGCACACCATAAGCCCAAAGTAAAACAAGTGTGTTTGCCTGTGTGTTTGTTTGAAAAAATATATATTATCCTTAAAAAAGGAGGAGGAGAGGGACTCAGCCTATTTGAGTATCACAAAAGCATTCCTCCTAAGAGAGTTTCCCTAATACACCCAGGAGACACGTCCACCCCAAAGGACCTCAGCGCTGCCACTTGTGTGCTTGTAAAGGTTACCAGATCAAAGGGGACCTAGGAAACACACAGACTGAGTCATCCTTTGTGGGGGCTGAGGCCTTGAAGTGTTGGGGATCAGAAAAGGCAACCTTTCATGAAGGCTTTAAAAGATATCAGGTAAGTGAGAATATAGCAGAGCCCCCAGCAGCCACCGGGGTACACCAGGCTCAGCATCAACTCCTGCTGCCAGCATCACACATCGATTCCAAAAACGTCGGAACCAAAACCGCACTGAGCGGTGGGCCCAGGAGGCAACGGTGAATTCGGGGACGATGAAGACCCTGGTGATGTCGAAGTAGTGTTTCTAACCCCGTACAGTGCAATCCACAGTGTCTTCTTATCTCAGCCGAACCAAATGAATAGATTTGATCTTGTAAGTGGACATTGGAAAAGTTCACCTTTGCATCAAAGAGTTAATCCGGTATTCTTTATGGATATTATATTTAGGCTCTTATATTCTTTTGTTGTTGTTGTTATAGTATTTACTTATTATTTATCATTTATTTATTTTTATTGAAGTACAGTCAGTTCACAAAGTGTTGTCAATTCCTGGCGTACAGCATGTTTCAGTCATACATACACGTACATGTATTCCTTTCCATATTCTTTTTCATTAGAGGCTACTATAAGGTACTGCATATAGCTCCCTGTGCTCTACAGTAGAAACTTGTTATAAGAATAAAAATCTATTTTATATGTAGTAGTAAGTATCTGCCAATCTCGAGCTCCCAATTTATTTAGGCTCTTACATTCTTTTTTTCAAACTGATGGGTAGTTGATTTCCCATGTTGTGGTAGTTTCAGATGCACAGCAAAGCTGCACATATATGCGCGTATTCATTTTCAGATTCTTTCCCATTATAGGTTATTACAAGATATTGAACATAGTGCCCTGTGCTACACAGGATTTGTTGTGTGGGCTCTTATGGTCTTACTAGTGATTCCAAGTTCTGAGGGGGAGGGTATAGCTCAAGGGGTAGAGCACCTGCTTAGCATGCGCAAGGTCCTGGGTTCAACCCCCAGTACCTCCATTAAAAAAAAAATAAATAAACCTAATTACCTCTCCCACTGCTGAAAGTAACAAAATAATACAGTAATAAACAAAGTCCTGATGTAGGAGAGGATGTGGAGGATTGCAAGACCCGAGTGCTGTGTAAGACAGGTGGAAGCCCTGGCTCTTGCCCCTGCTGCCAGGTCCGCCGGCAAGGACGGACCTGGTGGGGGGGGGGGCGTGCACACCACACACCCCACGCACACCCCTGGTTCTCTCTCCGAGCGCTTGCCTCCCCCAGGGCACACTTTTTCCACATCTGTCAGGATGTGCATGTGTGTCTTGCTCTCGCCGTCTCCTCTGCCGGCCCCTCCTCTGTCTCTTTCTGATGGCAGGACTCCACACCTCCCACAGACATCGTTCTTGATAATTATAGTTTATCGATTCTCCTGCTGCCCCCAGCGCCGTGTTCGTCATCTCAGGTGAAACACCGTCGCGTCATCCATCACAGCCTGCCTTTCTCCGGAGGCAAAGGGCTGCGGGTTCCAATCCGGAGAGAGAGCTGCTACCTTGGGTGGAGGCCAGGGAACCTCTCAGAGGTAGACCCCTGACCCCTCCCCAGCTCTTAGCCTCCCCCACCCCACCCCCACTCAGGCTCTGGGGTCTTAGTCAGGAGGGCAGTTGAAATCATCATAGAGGTAAACCCGCATTGACGGGTACCACATGCCAGGCAAAGTGTAAGTGCTATTCGCAGGGACAACAGTCTGCACATCCTCCCAGATTCCTCCTACTCACCCCTACAAAGGAGGCTCAGAGAGGTGCAGGGCTCGCCTGAAGCCACACAGCTGCGAAGTGTCCCAGCTTAGGGATCTGCACCCGAGCCTGCACACACAGATTCCCAGCTGTCCCCTGAAAGAAAGGCAGACCAGTGATGTCGGGGAGGCAGATGGTGTGAGCTGAAGGAAAAATGCCCCAAGATGCTGGTAAAAAAAAAAAAGTGCCCCCTGAGACTCCCGTGACTGGCAGATGCCCCGCCTATTGCCACCCAGAAAGAGAGGGTCCCCAGCCAGCCCAAGCCGGTGCCCCAGCTGCTGTCGGAGACGACCTGGCTCCCAGGCTGTTTACTTCTCAGCCATAAACAGGAAGGCCATAAAAGGGGCCCCTTTGGGTCAGCCACTCAGGGGTTTCTCTCTCCTCCTCCTCTTCCTTTTCCTCCTCCCGCAGTACGTGTCCCCAGGCAGAGGGGGTGTTTCCTCCAGAGTCCTGCTACCTCCCAAGTGCTTTGTCCCTTTGCCTTAAAGTGTCTGTCTCCCCTGGGCTGGACATTCCAACTGTGAAATTCACTCCTTGGAGAACAGGGGTAATCCCCGCGCCACCCCAGAGATCCCCAGGACATGTGGCCAACAGTGACAGCAACACTCTGACCTCCCCCCAGTCTCCACTGCCCCACCTACTTGCTGAAACTAATGGATAAGTAGAAATGACCCATTTCCTGAAAAGAGAAAACTGCAGTTCTCAAAGAAACCTGGAAAGAAAGAGGCCAGGCTATTGAGAGGTGAGGAGAGAAGCCACGAAATAAAAATTAGCTTGCAAGTTTCAAAGAATGTTCTCTGCCACATTCTTTCCCAAGAGATTCGGGGGTGGGGGAGGATTCCATGGCCAAGCAGGGTCCCATGTTGCCCTCTTTTTTTTTTTTTTAAGTACAGTCAATTTACAATGTTGTGTTAGTTTCTGATGTACAGCATAGTGATTCAGTTATACATATATGCATTCTTTTTTATATTCTTTTTCATTATAGGCTATTAAAAGATATTAGACATAGTTCCCTGTGCTGTACAGTAGGACCTTGTTGTCTGCCTGTTTTATATATAGTAAGTGTGTATCTACAAATGTCAGACTCCTGGTTTATCCCTCCCTACTCCCTTTACCCCCTGGTAACCATAAACTTGTTCTCTGTGTCTGTGAGTCTGTCTCTGTTTTGTAAATAAGTTCACTTGTGTCCTTTTATTTTGCCTTCCTGGAGATGCTCAGTGCTCATGGCCTATTAAAGTTCTGAGAAGTCCCGCAAAGGGCCTTATTGCATTGTGTAAGTCAGTTTTCCAAATGTTTTTTGTCCACAAGGTTCTATTTCCACAGATGTCCCATTTATTCTTACAGCATCTCACGTTCCCCTCTGTGCTTTGGGAACCTGTGGGTTAATGCACGAGCTCAGATGTTCTGGACCCACACTAGTTTCATCTGACCATGACTTTGCCTGTCAGAGCCTTAGTGTTGAGAGTCACGTGGACCTGACCTTCTTAACTACTCATTGTTTTACTCCCCGAGAACGTGCTGAGTCCACAGACAAACAGCGGAAGAAGAGACGGGCAGATGGAAATACCTTGGCCTCATCAGGGATTTCTGAAGGACCTTTAGGTCCAAGTAGATCTCCGGTTTCCAGGAAGCCCCTTCTCTCTTTGGCTCAATGACACTCAGCCACATCCTGCTCAATCCCACAGGCTCACAGTCACAGTCATGCTCCCAGCTATGCATCGAACAGAACCATGAGTGTTTCCTCGAGGGGTATTTGGGTGTGAGGATGGTGGCTTCATAGAAAAATCTGAATAACCGTAACAAACACTTTCTATGTGATTGAGTCCTTGAAAATGTATGCGACTCTCTTTACTTCCAGGAGAAACCCCCAACCCTGGTCATCTTACTGCATGAGACCTCTCCTCTCTGGACACTGGACAGATGCCTGCAACCCCGTGTGCCCAGTCCTACCAGCACCTCGAAGCCTTTTCCTCATCTCTTCCCACCCACCCCGTTGTCTGTCCATCTCTGTCCAGGTTTTAACCCTGACTCTGTCACTTAGGCAAACCTCTTCCTGACCTGAATTTTCTGTTGCTTCTTGTCTTTTGTTTTGTTATTTTAACGAGAAATTGGTTGCTATACGGTCCCAACCAGTGAACCAAATCAAGCTCACTGATGTCATGGCCTAGCCACGTTCAAAAAAGGAAAATAACTTCAATCAGTTGCCTAAGTATAATCATTGGGATTTCACATGAAAACTCTAGATTTATGGCCTCTCCTTTAAAAACTCGGAAGACCTGGCAATGATTGGCTCACATTCCTCTTTTACAACCATCAGCTGGATCTGAGTAGCAGCTTCTGGGTTCGTGGGACAAATATCTCCAGTTTAGGAAAGACCCCACCCTTCCCTGGTGTCACTGGGAAACTGAGACACTGACCCCAGCTCCACCACTGATTAGCTGTGTGACCTTGAGCAAGTGACTAAGCCTTTCTATGCTTCGATTTGTCATCTGGAAAATGGGAGCAATAATAGCCTATATACATCAGTTAGGTTAAGCGAGGTTTGCTGTGGTTAAAAAATATATATATATCCAAACAGATATACACTACTATGTATAAAATAAATAAACAAGAACTTATTGTATAGCACAGGGAACTCTATTCAATATCTTGTAATAACCTATGATGGAAAAGAATCTGAATCACTTTGCTGTACATCTGAAACTAACACAACTTTGTAAATCAACTATACTTCAATTAAAAAAAAACCTCAAAAATCTTCAAGATTTAACATACCAAGAGCTTATTTCCCACTCGCACTCTGTGTTTACTGCGGGTTGACATGGGGCAGGAGGCAGAGAAGGGCTGCTCTGATCACTGTAATGACTCACAGTCCCAGGGCAAAGGAGGATCCGTGTGAGCACACACCCACATCATCCGTCCACGGACGTGAAAGTCAAGATCGCGGAGGAAAGCCAGGACTCACACACCGATTATCAAAACTTCCTCCTGGAAGTGACGTGCATGAAGTTTATCCACATCCCACTGGCCAATACAAGTCACGTGGCCTGGCTAATGTCACAGGGCAGGAACGTGTAACCCTAACCTGTGCCCTGGAGGAAAAGGGAACCCCAGGCAGGTTTACCATAAGGCTTCTTCATTGGGCACCTTCCAGGACCCTGCCCCTCATTTTATATCAGTAACTCTGTATTCCTTTTCTTTAAAAGGACCCCCAGATCGCACAAGCTTCAGACCCTACAAAACCTGGACCCACCTCTGGCCAGAAACATTTGTTAAGAACTCTGCTGGCTCCTCCCCCACCCCCGCCCCAACCTCATGGCCTTGCTGTTCCAGTGAAGTGAGTGAACCAGGGACACTTTCAAGACAGTGTCCAGCCCTGGGTCTGCACTCCATCAGGATCGGACTCTATTATTACTAGAACAAAAGTAAACACTTACACAGTTCTGACTCATGCTGGACACAAAACAAACACACACATACACTAAATTTTCTTGGTAAGGAGCTCTGGTTCATCAGGAAGTGAACATTAAACAACATGGAAAATTGCCACAATAAAATAGCTAAGTATTGTGTTGTGAGTGTGAGTGTGTGTGTGTGTGTGTGTGTGTGTGTGTGTTTGTGTTGGGGGATTCTTGGATGGAAAGTCAAGGCACCTGTGACCTTGAAGGAGTTTTATCCCTTTCCTGGACCTCGGTCTCCCCTTGTGTCCACAGGACATGGTGCCAGATGACTTGTCTGCTCCATGATGCTAAGTCACGGGCCCGTTTCAGGGGTGTGGGCAGCACAGGTGGGACTACTACTTGTGGCAGAGAAAGCAGATTGCTTCTGCAGGCAATCCCACCTCTGCAAACCATCCATCTGGGAGGTCAGCCTGCAGACACTGCTCCTCTCCATATTATAGGCCTGTGTGTCTTGCCCTTAGTCATCCAAATAAAGCATCCCGCCATCCACTTCCGGTGGCCTCTGGGCACCCTGCCCCCACACGTCGTCACTGGCTCACAGCTGTGAGTCCGTTTTCCAACAAGGTTTTCTGGTCAGCGACAAGGGATGAAAGCAAAGACTTCTCTGATGAAGCAAACTCTTCGCCTGACATGTTCTCTGAATTTTCTTTCTTCAGTCCCCCTTTGCAAGTTCCCAGTGGCATTGTCTCCCAATGCTCACATTTTTTCCTATTTGAAGGAAGGAGGAAGCAAAGGAAACTCCCCTACCCTAAGTCACAAATAACAACCCCCTTCAAGTTGCCTTGCCTGCACTTACTGGCTGAGTGCCCTGGGCAAGTTCTTCAATCTCCCTGAGTCTATTTCCTCACCTGTAAATGTGAACACACCTGCCCTGCCGGCATCTGAGCATCACTGGTAGGACTTAATTAGATGGAAGTGTTTCATTACATGTAAAACATCTTATAAATGTAATGTGGTTGGGAGGAGTGGATCACCATTAATTCTGCTCTGATTTCTCTGAGTTATTTGTTTTTTATTGCTGTATAACGAATGAATTACCACATATTTAGCGGCTTAAAAACAACACTCATTTATTATGTCACAGTTTTGTGGAACAGAAGTTGGGGTGGGCTTACTGGGGTTCTCTACGCAGAATTTCACGAGGCCAAAATTTCGTAAGGTGGACTCTTTCCTGGTAGCTCTGGAAGAATCTGCTGTCAGCGTCACTGAGGTTGTCGGCATAATCTTGTTCCTTGTAGCTGCAGGTCTAATGTCCTCCCATCTCTGCTGGCTCTCAGCAGGCGTTGGGGGTGGTCACCCCGGCTTCTCCAGGCCACTCACGTTCCTTCCTATATGGCCTGTTCACCTTCAAAGACAGTGAGGGGACTTCAGGTCCTTCTCACTGTTTTAATCAAGGGCTCCACTGATAGGGTCAGACTCACCCAGACAATCTCCCCATCATAAGGTCAATGTACCTGCACTTTCCTTCCATCTACACAATTCCTTCACAACAGTACCTGCATTAGGATTGATCAGATAACCAGAAGAAGAGAATCTTGGAAAGGGATGAACATTGTTAGAATTCCGCCTGCCACACAGGGATTCTTATGAGGAAGGTGAGGAAGTGAAGAAAGGAAAGCCCAGCCAAATGATCTGGGGAAATGCTGGGTTGAGCAGAGTGAAAGTAATTTTGTTGGCTAGGTTTTCACTTCTGGACGTATCAGAGCCATCGACAGACTATGTGACTCTTTGAGTTGTATAATTTCCCAAATATATTGGGCTATGGTGCCCTTTCCTGCTAGAATACTTGTTATTCCTCTTCACCAAGTTTGGGAAAGAATTATCCAGTTTTTAAAATGAATTTTAGCTCTTTGGATAACAAGGACCCAGGATGCTATATGGGGAATTCCCTGTATCTCTATACCTCAATTTTTGGAGACTTGTGACCTCATACTTCCGAGTTGACTCATTACTGTTAGGTATCCTTCAAGGCACAGTCTGGGATGCCCAGTTATCAAAAGGAGTTAATTCTTTGTGGTCATCCAAGAGGCCTCTGCACTCCTTCCTCCACAGGTGAGGTCCATGGTGTTGTGCCAATGAGGCCACCCCAAGAAGGCTGCAGTTTCCATAACCCAATCCTCTGCCGCAGAACTCAGTTTGCTTTCAGTTAAATCTGAAAGGCCAGAGGACCATACTTACAAAAGCCAGAGGGAAGGGACGGTGAGCATCACTGAAACTGGGCCTCTGTTCATTGCCCTTGTGGTCTGGGCTTCCCTTGACCATGCCCTGAAGCAGAGAGGAATTCCATCTTGGAAGGTACAGACCTCTAGTGAGCACCCCCATCATCCCCTCCCTGGTCCAGGCTAGTACCTCTTTCTGCGGCTGTCTCAGGGCTGCAGCTCAGGCTGGATCTCTGGGCACTCCACAGCTTAACCCTGTCCATTCAGGTTAGGAGCTTTGGTGCAAATTTCACACGATCTCCCTGACATCGATCTCAAAGTATTTATTTTTTTATTTATTTTCAATCCATTTATCTGTGACTCTATGCTTGATGTCAGCTTGTGGTTTGTTTTCCCTGTAAGGGTCCCCCAGCCATCTTTTGGGGAAATAGCAGTAAGTTTCGGGACCTCTAATAAACTGTAACTTCAGATGGAAGGTTGCTCTTGCTGGAGGCGAGTGATTAAACATTTTAATAGCGCAGCAAACTTATCAACAGACTCACAAAAAAGAAAAGGAAGCGATTTTATTCTCTTAGCGTGTTTCAGAGTATTTTACTACTGAGGTCAAATGTCTGTCAAAGATTTTTGAAGCCCAGATTTGACTTTGAACAACCTCAAAAGATTTCTGTAACGCACACTGCATCGTGCCCTATAAACGGCCCAGGATTTTGCCTGAACATGTCTGACTATCCAGTTCAATATCACCATGGCTCCTAAAAGGTTTTTAATATAGATATTAAATATATCCATATCATCACTTCAGTGAGCGCATGAGCTGTGCTTTTTCCTCTGGGGTCTTCCGAGCTATTTGCTGCTGACATACACTATTAAAAATAAACCTACCCCGAGGAACTAGTCATTTTACACAGTATTAGGACTAATGTTATCATTTAAGTAGCTCCAGAGATTTGCCAAGTACAGAGGCCCCAGATAACGATGGAAACATGATCGTGTGAGATAATCTTCTGTGCGGAAATGACTTTCATCATCTGTAGTATGTCGTTTAAAAGATGCTTATTTAAGACTTATACTATTGAACGAATATTGATGTCTTCAACAAGAATAAAAAACATCAATGCCACAGTTAGATAAAGCATCAGAATCACTTCCGGGGCTTGGGACTGGACCGGGTCTGAAATACCCCCAGCATCCGTGTAGTGATTAGGGAAGAAGGGTGGAAAGGGAGGAAAGAGATCCACCTCAGTTTCTCTCCCCAGCCTTGTGGGAACACACAGACACTGGCAAGTACAAGTTTAAGAACTCTGCACCATAACCTTATAAAGAAGGTATGGTTTTTATCCCCCTTTTAGAGATGAGGCAAACTGAGGTTCAGTCAGTTTTCTTAAACTGAAGTTCAAACAAGGTTTGAACCACTTCTAAGATATGGCAAGGCCAAGATTTGAACGGTTCTGACACCAAAGTCCACCTGCCCTATACAAGTATTGTTCTCAACATTTGTAGAGGGACCAGGACTCTGACAGCCATCTCTTCGCTGCCCATAGGGCAGAGACATAAATTTAGAATGTGATTCAACATTGATTCACCCATTGATTCAGACAACCAACGACTATTTCTCGAGCATCTACAATGCACTAGGCACCGTGCTAGGCACAAGGCATCCAGAAATGAAAATGGCCTAGGTCCCAACCCCAAGACAAAAGTCGGAGGTCCACATGCAGAATCTTGTAACTGGGTAGAGGTTGGATGCCCACCGTGAATGTCTGCACAGCTTGGTAAAAGTCAGTGCCCATGTCGTCTGCCTGCACTGCTCTGAGTAATTTCAACAGGCTGGATGGGAGCCAGGTCCTCTTCAACCCATCTTCAACCCATGACTTCAGGCTTGGAGCTCCCAAGAGATGCATTACTCTATATACATAACTAGCTTCTGTTGTTGGCTGTTAGACACCATGACATCTATTCACTGCCTCTTCGATCCTCTAACAGCCCAGGAAAGTAGGCAAATATTAGTCCATTTTAAATATGAGAAAACTGAGGCTCAGAGACGTGAAGTGATTTATCCAAGAGCACACAGATGGATGGATATGGTGGAGTGAGGACCTGGGCCTGACCGTTGACACTCTTCCCCCTCCCACAAACCCATTACAAAGGACATTACCCGAGAGCTTGAAGCTTGCCAGGTCCTTTCAAGTAGTTACTGATATGATACCCATTTTAGGGTGAGGGGCCTGAGGCACAGAGAGGTACGTCACTTGCCCAGGTTCACCCCACCAGGAAGAAGCAGACACACAACGTAAACCCAGGCCTTCTGACTCCTGACACCAAACTTCCAGGCTCCCCTCACAGGGTGGTTCCCCTTGAAAAAGGCAATCAGGTCTTAGTCATGATTTGCCAGGTCCTCTTTGGTCAGGATGCTCCTACTCTGGGAAACAGAACCCTTACTAAAGGCAAAACATCAGAGAGGAAGTCTCTTCTGGTCCCTCTTTTCCTCACTTGCTCCCAGATGCTAAGAATCCTGCAGCCTCGCCAGGTCTGGGGCTACTGAAAGAACTTTTTTTCAGAAAAGTGTGGGGATCTATTTTGACATGAAGAAGAACAATACTTTCCGTGAGCGGTTCAGCGTAGGGGAGAAAAGGGGTTGCAGAGAGGGCACCAGCGCTGGTTCTGGGGAAGGCGTGGACTAGTGATGGGGTCGGTCCCTGGTTAAGCTGCACGGCTGGTCTGATGGGATTTGGCAAATGCCAGCCCCACCCCACCCCCATCTCCCCTGCTAGTCATTTTTACCTGCTGCATTTGCATATACATATGATATCTGTTATCCTAATTATATCTATTTCCCCAGGTACAGACAGACATACCCCGGAGTTGGGGTGCCCATTAGCAGATCATATGGGCCTCTGCAGCTGTGTTTTGATTAGCAGAAAAGGCTCTTTGGCATCGGAGAACTGAAATCACCTCTTAGGGCGTGACAAGCGCAGCCGAGCATCTCACAAGTGAAAATAGGAGGTTTCTCAAAAGCAGGAGCAAGAACGACCACAAAGAATTAAAAGGAGAATAACCTTTAATGGTTTTGACTGTGAAATCTCAGCCGCGCTGAAGGCCCGCCACCCATCAGGCACAGGACCTCTCCGGGCTGGGCCAGATTCACCCCCAGACCTGCTTTTGGGGGGAAAGGGCAGGCAGTGGGGGCCCCCAGAGGGAGCCCAACCCACCATTTTTCCAGGCTGGGCTCCATTGGTGGGGGTGGGGGGAGGCCACGAAAGTGAAGAGGCCAAGGATGGTTGGAGAAGGGATCAGCCACTTACCTCAATTGATAGGCAAAGTATATGCAAATTATTATGCAAATCACCCAAGCCCTCCTGTAGACCTGGAGGCTCCAGGCACTCCTTTTCGGAGCCATGCATGTAGGTATTTTCAAGTTTGCTCACTGTCCACGCTTTTGCAGTTTCCTTGGGAGAGTCTTGCTTAATATTACAAATGTGGCTTATGGGTCGGTCCCTTAGCTGTTCAGGGTGTGAAGGCTTTGGAATACAAGGTATGTTCACAAGTTCTCTCCTATTTGACCCTTGACGACTCTATAAATGAGCTTGAGCTGGGGTTTCGTGACCCCAGTGGTACTGAGCCTAAAGGCATTAATGGGCTTGCCTAACGTCCAGCAGCCCAGCAGCCAGGCTGTGCAGTGAACCCTGCCTTGAACCCCGGTGCCGTAACTTGATTCTCGGGCTCCTCGCTTGTCATTTCCCTGATTTAAATATTACACAGCAGAACGGTGGAGGAAGGGCAAGGCAAGGAACATCAGGAGAGGGGATTCTCAGTCTCCTTCTCTCCCCTTCCAAGACAGTGGCAAGGTGTCTCACCAGAAAAGGCCAGGTCGGAGAGGGGAGCCAGGCTTTGTGGACTGGAAATGCTTCTCCAGGGATGATGAGGTATTCCCAGGTACGTGTGGTTGACAGTTACTCATTAATTCTTTCTTTCCTTCAACAAATATTTATTGAGGACCTACTATATGCCAGGCATTGTTCTCAGCAGCCTGGGTCAGCTGGAGGCTGATCAGTATCAGCTGTGCTAAGGGTGATGACGAAGGAAAAGAGACGGGCTGAGACCCACCCAGGGAGACAGGCTAGTCTCAGGAAGAGCACCTGAGCAAAGAACCCTCATGGAGCTTGAGCCAGCCCTGCAAGTGTGGAGGGGGGGAGATTTCCTACAGGGGTGTATAACGCAGAGATTCAGAAGGGGAAGGGCTGAGTTTGAGAACCAGAAAGGAGGTGGGCCTGGCTGCAGTTGGCTGGGGCTGCCTGGAGCAAGGTTGGAAAGGGCAGATGGTAGAGATGAGTTTGGGAAGGGAAGAAGGAAGGAGCCCAGGGGAGCCTCTGAGTTTTTATAAAGGTAGTTTTAAGCTACCCCCAAATTGGTGGCTTACAAACACTTTTTAAAAAAAAAATTAAATAGATTAAAATCATATAATATTTTTTATGTAGTCATTCTCAAATTTTAGCGTATACCAGAATCACAACCAGAACTTATGATCCAGCCTCTCTTTGAGGGGGTGTGGGGCTAAGAACCTGCATTTCTAATGACTTCCCAGGTGCCTGCTGCCGCTGGTTCAGGACCGCATGTGGGGAACCATCGTGTTAAGAATGCATCACCTAACACCTGCACCCCAATGTTCATAGCAGCACTATTTACAATAGCCAAGACATGGAGATAGCCTAAATGTCCATTGACAGATGACTGGATAAAGAAGATGTGGTATATTTATACAATGGAATACTACTCAGCCATAAAAACTGACAACATAACGCCATTTGCAGCAACATGGATGCTCCTGGAGAATGTCATTCTAAGTGAAGTAAGCCAGAAAGAGAAAGAAAAATACCATATGAGATCGCTCATATGTGGAATCTAAAACAAACAAACAAACAGAGCATAAATACAAAACAGAAATAGACTCATAGACATAGAATACAAGCTTGTGGTTGCCAAGGGGGCGGAGGGTGGGAAGGGATAGACAGGATTTCAAAATTGTAGAATATTTAAACAAGATTATACTGTATAGCACAGGGAAATATGCACAAGATCTTATGGTAGCTCACAGAGAAAAAAAAATGTGACAATGAATATATATATGTTCATGTATAACTGAAAAATTATGCTCTACACTGGAATTTGACACAACATTGTAAAATGATTATAAATCAATAAAAAATGTTAAAAAAAAAAAAAAAAAGAACGTGTCACCAGAGGAAGAGCAAGCTTTTGTTTTCGGAAACCCTTGTTTCAGTAAGACACATGTTAATGTGTACTAGAATCCTGGTGTAAAATGTATTTTTTAAGAGTGGGTCATGTTCGAAAAAGTTTCAAGCTCTTGAATTAAAGACATCAGACCTCTCTCTAGAAGAGAAATCATCATCCTTTAATGTTCTGCAGGCTCTACGGGAAATCTTGTGAGTTCAATCAAAACGAATACACCTGCAAATATATGAATGAAAAATGAAAGAAAACCCAGCTGGCATAGGAAATAAGATTCTCCTATTCATAACCTTACTTTGGCCTTCATTTCTCCTACTGAACCTTCTAAAATGTTGTGTGGCACTTGGCGTAGAGCCCGGAATCATGCTGGCCCCTGGGCTTCCTGGCTTCTGACTCCGGTGCTCAGCTCTCTGGCCACTGTGACCCTGCTTTCCTGCCCTGGTACCACCTCCATGCTGCCACTGTTCTCCGGAAGGCCCCTCAGCATTCAGTCCTTAAGATGCAAATCCACTCACCTGTGGTGTCCCGTGGCTTGGATGGTTTTCTACACATACCCACGGAATGGTTTCCTCTGTACCATAGCCTTGCTTCTCCTGTGAGTGCACTGGCTCCAGCTTGAAGGTGAGTCCCAATTTCCAACAAACAATGTGTCTGCATCCTGTTTATACTGCAGCTCTGTAGTAAAAAGCATTTATTAGCTAGAGAAAGACATAAACTGGATCACAGGTATCAGTATGATGAATATATTGACTGACCTGTGTCTTTATTATAAGTAAAAGTGAGTTAAACTTATACACATTTATGGCTATTTAAATGTATTGTCATTCCCCTGGTGGACCATGGTCAGCTCCCCAGTAGCCGAACCTCCTCTCTGTCCTCTTGGAAAGGCTATGCACTTTGGGGTTTGACTCCAGCTTCAGGGATAGGTCTGAGGTTAATCACATCCAGCATGTGGTTTACTAGTGGTCACGTGAGCTGACTCTGGTCAATGAGACCAAGGGAGAGATTTGCTGGAGGCTTCTGATAAAGTTCTTTCATGCACTTTACAGAGAGAAGGAATAGGAAAGTCTACTGCCACTTTCCCCAGTGGGACAGGAGCGAGGAAGCCAGGGGTCCAGATGCCTGTGTTTGCCACCCTGCGGCCACGTGCAAGAGGCTGGCCCAGGTCCCTGATGTCATGGCTGAGGTGCGGGATTAACCAGTGCTGGATATGGAGGCTAAGAAATGTCCTTACTGTTAGGTCAGTCTGAGACGAATATCGTGTTACCATCAGCGGAGCTCATCCTAACGGGTGTGGTCCCTAATGAAACGCAGAGCCGCTTAGCGGTGAAGAGCTTAATGTCTGCACTCTGAGAATTCAGAGTGCAAATCCCAGCTCTGCCCCTTGATGCCTGTGTGAAATTGGGCAATCTACCCAGGCCTTCTGAGCATCAGTTACATTCATCTGTACAACGAGGCCCCTGATGTTACTGTGGGGGTTATCTGCCAATGTGGGCTGGCTGGAAACCCCGACATTCACCTCCTTTGGGGGAATCCCCCAGTGGTGTGTAGTGTTCGTGAAAGAGAGAGCCTCCCTAGTATTACTCATGCGTAGCAGGCAAGATCTTCTTTTTCCTGCCCTGGTCCAGCCACATGGCAGGTCTTGATGCAAAAACTCAGCAAATCCAGATTGAATGTCCAGGGCGGGGAGAGGATTGGAAGTTAACGGTGATTGGAGCAGCACAGGTGACACACAGAACAGCTTTCTCCTGCCGCCTGGCCCTCTGGGGTTCACTGGGCCCCTGCCCTTTCCATAGCCTTGAGTTCCAGCCTCTGACAATTACCATGAGGCCAAATACCTCAAGGTGCAATGATTATCACTTATATTGGTAGCCGCCAATATCCTTCCAATAAACCCCCTCCTGGAACAGCGAGTCAGCCTGGGTTGCTTGCAGCCAAGAAGGCTGCCAGATAAAAAGGGCCTCCTTTATAAGGCTGTTGTGAAGCTTAACTGAAATTGCACTTGTAAAGCATCACACTGAATGCCTGGTTCAGGACACGTCAGCTATTGAGATTCTTACAGACCCATGAAGGGATGATCTGAGTTAAATAAAGGGTTTCAATTGACCAGAAAGGGTACATAGAATCCCAGTTGCCGAATTGGCAACTTTCCCCTCCATAGCCAGACGCTGGCTGCTTTGGGTCTGCTGTTTGCCATCTTCACCGTGAACTGACAACGTTTGGTGAGCACAACAGAAGGCAGGCACAGATCATCCAAGAGCCACACCAAACAAACAAGAATACTGAGTGATGATTCTGGCAACAGATTCTCCTTCTTCGCCGTGGGATGCTAGCCCTAACGTGAATATCACTTCACAGGCTGGGGGGACACAGCTAAAGGGCAGCGTTCAGAAGACCTAGTGGTGGAGGGACAAGGGCTCAGAGGCAGAGGTCCAAGATCAGCTCCGGAGTCCAGACAGCTGCCCCAGGGACATGTTCCGTAACCACCGGCCTCTTTATCACCACGCACACTTTGAAGTGGTTGAACCTGCCTTTTACTTGACAGGTCAGATGTGACAGGCATGTGGCTGAACCTTGTCATTTGGTGCCTTCCAGACACCAGTGCCATCGACAACATCGTCATCAACAGCATCTTTGCCGTCTTCCTAACATTTATTGAGCTATTATTAAACCCCGGGGACGGCTACACGTTTCCTGAACACTACTTCCTTTAGCCCTTGCAACAACCTTAGGAGCACAGCTACTGTTATTGCGAGTAATAAACAGATGCTTAGAGAACTTGGGTGATTTGCCCAAGGTCACAGAGCTAACAAGTGATGGAGACAGAATTCACCACTGGGTTTGGCCACGCCCTTAACCACTCAGCCCCCTGGACACCCCTCTTCCCACATTCACACTCATACATTTGGACTCGAGTTTCAGCCTGGCTTCTTCTCCACAGACCTTCCTCTGCAGCTGTAGCAGCCACAGAAGAGAACTTCTGCTAAAACCTTTGTGGTTTTTATTTGGAAGATGGGTTATATGCCCTGGTCAGGGCTTGTGCTGGATCCCATCTCCTCTCCATTACAAACTTTTATGTCCGTGCCCTAAAAATGGCCCCTTGGCGCCGACGGCGATACATTGATCATGGCCATTTAATCTCACGTGCAAAGGCAGAGGTTTGGGGACACACTCTTTTCTGCGAGTTTGGGCTGCAGGCTCTGGGCTTGTAAATCTCCCCTGGCACACCGGTGCTGGGGGTGCAAAGGAGAAGCATTATTTATGAATGGGATTCTCTGGCATTCTGCCCCAGATTAATTGCTTTCAATCCTATTTAACAGAGGTCCAATGTGTCAATGGCGGGAAAATGAATCACAGCCACACCACTTCGATGAGGGAAAAAAATCCAAAGAGGCATGCATCTTTCTGAAAGGTCATTGTGCAGGCAGGCCGGGCGGTTCCCTGTTGGGGCACAGAATGGTGATCCGAAGGGAACTATTAGGTACACGGACACCCAAGGCAGGGGGTTGGGTGGGGCTGGGCACTGCAGCTCCTGACTTTTTTCTTCTCTTCCCTTGTTCCAAGGAGGCAACAGCCCAGCCGATCAATAAGATGAGTTGACGGAGGTGCCTGAAGCACAGCCATTTCTCAGGCGGGACATGAATGGCATCTATCACTAGCAGTGAAAAGCCCCTGAGACAGGATGGAGGCTGTTCCCATCGCCCGCCTATATATTCTTCTCTGATAAACATAACCCCACAAGCTCACCGCGAAGAAACCATTTCCAGGAGGCATTGTGCCACCCGTTCATCTTTCCAATGGACATTTTCTTGTGTTGTTCCTCAGCCTTTTCCAGGCTCGTGGCCACTGGCCGGGCCACCTCTAAGGTCTAAGGACCTCCCCTCCCCCATTTTATTCCTGTGGGTCGTGTTGAGGGAGCAGATCTCCCAGGGAATGCCGGTGGAGGGTTGGTGGTGGCTCCTGGCTCCCGGGGAGGTGTTGCAGAGACCCACGTGCTGTTGAGAGGCATTCCAAATTAAATGACTCCAGGGAGGCCACACCTCATCAGGCCTTCCTCAGTTCTTGGAGAGGAAAAAGCATTATGCTGCCAGAGTCATTGCCTAACATGCTTTTTTTCCCCCCTCTTCTTTCTTTAAAAAAAAAAAGAGTCTGGGTATTGCAGCCAAGGTGAGTCAAGGGTTCTGCCTCCTCACCCTGGGGCAGATATCCCTTGCTGGGCTTGGTCAGAGCGAAGTGGGAAGCAGCCAAGAGTGCCAGGATCTAGTTCTGAAATAGACAACACAGGCACACGCCCACTGGGGCCCTTTTCTCCCTTCCTCCCTATACATATTGAATGGGAAAACAAAATCACTGCATCCACACATCCTCACTGTAAAGGGCAGAAGGTAGGGTGTGTGAATGGCAAGGAAGGTCTCACTGGCCTCAGTTTGAACCCATAGCATGAAGAGGTTATAGGCCTTAAAAGTTAGGAACATAGCATAATGAGATCATCCCACTCCAAAGTCAGCTTAGAGACCTGTAGAACATTCACAGGTCACACTGAAGAAAGTATTTCCTAGAGGAAAATCTATCTAATCCAGAACTTCTCAGCCCGAGCACCATGCCATCGTAAGCCCCATATGACTATTAGTTGTGGGGGACTGTCCTATGCATTGTAGGATGTTTAGTGGCATCTGTTGTCTCTACTCACTACATGACAGTAGCACCCTCCCTGCCTCCCACCCCAAGGCATAGCAACCAAAAATGTCTGCCAAATGTCCCCAGGGGCGGAAACTACCCCGAGGGGAAAACACTGCTCCAAGCAAAGGTACAGAGGTGGGAATGAGCCTGGTATGTCCAGCATTTAGAGAGCGACATTCCAGAGCTGCTCAATTAACACCCATGTCATCGAGTTGCCAAGCGAACTAAAAGAAATGGGAAGGAGTTCATGACACAACCTTCATCAGCTCCCTTTTCTGGAGGGCCTCTCACGTGCCAAGCTTGTGCCGAGAGCTCAGCACACACCACGCCTGACAAGTATTAGCGGTTATTAATCCCAGTGCCACGCACGGGTGACTCAGAGCAACGGGCAGCCAGAGGCATCCCTTTCGCCAAATATGGCCAATGTGGGATCCCGTGGCCAGGACGCATTCCCTGCTGCACAAGGAGAAAGAGCGTTGCTTTCGGCCTCTTCATGGATGTGGCATTGAACTGGGGATCTTTCTGGAACCAGGATGAGCTAGAGAACTGAGCCAGCTCCTACTGGAAGATCACTGGCCCAGGGAACCCCTTACCCATCTGACCCCCACCTCACATGACTTGGGCATTTGCTGGCCACTTACTTATGCCGCTCTACCCCAAGAGTTGTCCAGGACCTATGGCATCTGTGTCACCAAGGAGCTTGTTAGAAATTCAGAATCTCAGGCCCCAGCCCTGACCTTCCAATGCAGAATGTGCATTCTTATAAGATCCCCAGGTGACTTCTGAATGCACTAAAGTTGAGACACCGCTTTATCAAAACAGTACAAGGCTGCGAGCATCTGTCAGCATTTCCAAGTGTGAATAGATGCACTGCAACAGCTTTCTCTCGCTAGATTCATGCATTTAACAATATGAATTGAATGCTTGCCAGGTGTCCTGCCCTAGTGTAGCCCATAGTCTGGCGGCCCCTCACCACCCCCCACCCCAGGCAGGTGACTACAGAGGACGTCCTTCAGGTCACACAGCAGGGAAATGAAGCTCCAAGAGACTTGGGGCAAATCCTGCTGATAATAACCAGAGCACGTCTAAGAGCTCAGACATCCTTTTCCCAAATCCTGGTGGCTTCTACTGCACCCATACGACTTTTCAGCTACAATCATGAGGGCAAAAAAGAGGAAACAGAAGTTTCTGCCACTGAGTCATAAGAAGGCAGGATTGGGGGCTGGGAGGTCACAGAGACCGACCCCCAGCTTCAGCTATGAACTCATCTAGAACCAGAGACGGTTTAACTCACTGGGGTGGATTGGCTTTGCTCAAAGCACTTCACCAGTTCATCAGTTCCAAATCAAAGGTGTTTAAAGAACACCCATTAAAAAAATACAAAGCAACCACAGCATCTGAGATTTTAATCAGCCTGAACCCTCAAGCTGTATCTTCCGATCCTTTTAACTCGAGATGGAGGTCCAGATTATGTCCACCCGGTGAACTCCAAAATCCCAGCCCAAGTCCTTTTCTCATTTGGGCTTCCTAAAACTTGAAATCGTTTTTGTTGTCATTTAGCTCCATTTAGTGTAGTTTTGTTTTCTCATAAAGATGTCATGAGACCTGGTTTTAGGCATCCAGCAGCTCCAAAGCTTTGTGGTGCCAGAGAAATTACTCGAGAGCCTCAGTTTTCTCATCTGTAAAATGGGAAAATGAAAAATAACTTCAGAGAGTTCCTGGGGGTGTCCAGCGGGCTAACGTGTGCACTGTACTCAGCCCCAGCCTGAGTCCTGGCATGTAAGCAGCAAATAACAGCTCCCTTCTCCCTCCCTGTTTTTCTGAGAACATCCCAGGGGGCTGCTGAGGGCTGACGGCATCTGATGAATCCTCTGAGGGGTTCTCCAACACATCAGGATGAGCTGCTCAGAGTACAAAGGAGGTAGAGCCCGATTCAAACAAAGAGGATGGAGCCCTTGCTGCCTACAGGACTGCAGGTGGGCTCCCTGGCACTTTGGACAGTGTTCTGTGGGCCTTCTGTGATGCTCGGGAAAATAAGACAGCAGTGAAAGTCTCAGCTGGGGCATGAGTCTGTGGGTCTTAGGGACACCTGACATTCTCGTGTCCTCAGGGAATGCCCTACTACAAGAACCTTAGACTGCCCCTGAGATAGAAGCTAAAAATGCCAGACATCCATTCCCTCAGCCTTCCTTGCAGCTAAAAGCAGCCACCAATGGCCCTGAGAGGACTTTGACTCGGGAACCAAGGCCCAGTAAAGAATCCAGTCTGCTGAAGACGCCCGGGGAGTGGGGGTGGCACCCAGCTTCTGCAGGCTAAGCAGTGGGACTGTTTCCATTGGTGATGGTGGAGATTTTCTGGAGATGAGATCTAGACAGGCTGAGCCTAACTCTCTTGCCCTCCTAAAGAGTCTGTGAGCTGCCTAATCCCTTAGGAGATTATTTCTATGTCGAAATGAACCGGTGTCTCTTGCTGACACTAAAAACCCTGATGGAAGCATCTCTCGGTTTAATTTTTGGACTTTTTTTTTTAAGGGGGGGTTTCATAGATCATTTTATTCCTTATTAAGTACACCACCCAAACTAGGGCTACCACCAAGCCCATATGGCATTTTATACAAATTTGAAAAGCTCCCCCTTCCTCAAAGCAAAAAAAAAGAAAAAAAGTTAATCAGTTCTCAATACTAACAATACTAGAGGAAAACAATAATTTCATATAACTTACACAGGTAAATGACTCATCATAAAATGATTAAAAATTCAAATGTTTAATGATAATATAAGAAATTTCAGTCACTTGGATCTAATTGTTACAAAATCAACAGACATCTTGCTTTGGTAGAAATAATTCTTTTTGATGGTTTTAATGCTTAATTTTAAAAATAGCTTATATTTTATAAAAATGATCATCAGATTGGTAGTCTTTCTTGTAACATTGTGGTCTTTATATTGGTTTTAAAGTATTTAATTTTCTTAATTAATTTATTTATCTTTCTTGTATACGGCATCATGTTTTAGTCACACAGATACATACATACATTCATTTTCATATTCTTTTTCATTATTGGTTACTACAGGATATTGAATATAGTTCCCTGTGCCAACATGGATAGACCTGGAGATCATCATTCTAAGTGAAGTAAGCCAGAAAGAGAAAGAAAAATACCATATGATATTGCTTATATGTGGAATCCAAAAAAAAAAGACACAAATGAACTTATTTACAAAACAGAAACAGACTCACAGACATAGAAAACAAACTTATGGTTACCAGGGGGAGAAGTGGGTGGGAAGAGATAAATTGGGATTTTGAGGTTTCCAGATACTAACTACTATATATAAAATAGATAAACAACAAGTTTATACTGTATAGCACAGGGAACTATAATTTCTGGTCTTAAACGTAGCTTGTGGAGAGGAGGAAGCACATACTGATGGAGAAATCCCCACCACTGACCCACCTCCGCTATGTCTGAGTGAGTGCTTCTCAAAATGAGCTCCTGGGAACACATGCATGTGAGTCCACTACCCTGTACCCAGGGCACTGATGAAAATGCAGATCCCTGGCCCTCATTCCTCAGATACTGAATTAGAATCTTTGGAGCTGGGGTTCAGAAATATGCATTTTTAGCAAGCCGCCCCCAATTGTTTTGCTCACTGAAGTGTGAGAACCAGTGTTCTAGGGTGCTTCCTGACCGTCTCCACAAAGTCAGTTGGAACATCTCTGTGGCTCAGGATGATAAAGGGAAGAAACTCCTTGCAACCAGAGGCAACTGGCCATGGGGGGGACTCTGGCTGCCACAAGCCCCATCCAGCTTCCCTGTGCACTAAGAGGGACCCATAGCTCACACACCACCACCCTCCTTGTGACCACCCTGGGTGTGAGGTTCCGGACTACTCCA
Organism: Camelus bactrianus; assembly: GCF_048773025.1. Classification (NCBI taxonomy): domain Eukaryota; kingdom Metazoa; phylum Chordata; class Mammalia; order Artiodactyla; family Camelidae; genus Camelus; species Camelus bactrianus. Next base: position 74,481,560 of record NC_133547.1, read on the forward strand.
GGGCAACTTACTCAAACTGTGGTCCGCGAACCAGTGTCTGGTCCAGCCTGTTGTCAGTCTGCCACACCATAACCAGAGAAATCGAGAGTAAGCATTTAGAAGCTACTTCGACAGTTTGCCAGAATAATTTTACATTTGCTGAATCCATACCGGGCATATCTTGTTTGATGGCGCTTTGCAGCTACTTCACTTTTCACAAACTGTGGCAACACCGCATCTTGTTTAAGTCCGTTGGCACCAAGTTTCCAACAGCATTTGCTCACGTCGTGTCTCTGTGTCACATTTTGGTAATTTTCGCAATTTTTCAGACTTTTTTCATTTTCATTTGTGACGGTGATCCTTGATCAGTGATCTTTGATGTTATGACTATAACTTACCAAAGGCTTAGATGATGGTTAGCATATTTAGCAATAAAGTCTTTTTAATTAAGGTAGGTACTTTTTTTAGACATAATGCTATTGCACACTTTGTAGATTGCAGCATAGTGTAAACATAACTTTTATATGCACTGGGAAACCAAAACATTTGTGTGACTCACTTTATTGTGATATCTGCTTTATTGCAGTGGTCTGGAACCAAACCCACAATTATCTCTGAGGTATGCCTGTAATACAGTTTTGGGCTTATATTTTGTGTAACTCTGTTTTCTATTCCATTTTTCCTAGTAATATATTTTATTGTATTTTAACAAAAACATTGGTCCATGATATATTGGAGGAAAAAAAAAAAAAGCTGGTCCTTCACCAAAAATCGTCCTTCATGACCAAGCCATGGTCTATGGCATTCCAAAATAATCATCCAATCAATAACCCATAAGTCAGTTTGAATAGGGTTAGTGCAGCCTCAGACTCTGAACTCCACCTGGATGCACCTGCCACTGGGGGCTGTGACTTTCTCTCTCATCACCAATAAGTCCTCTAATTCTAAGACTGTCCCTTCTCCTTCTGACTTCAGAGTTGACTTTTTGTTTGCTTGGAAAACCACAAGGCAATCTTCATGCTTTTTCCAGGGTCAAGGTAAGCGCCAATCCCAGTGCCATCCCCACCCAAGCTAATACTTGTTTCAAGATTAAATGTGACCAAGCTCCCAGGACTTTTAGGGTTCAAGTGTTTAATTATGACAGTGGCAATTGCCATCTTCTCTTTAAATTCCTTATCTAGAACATCCATTTCCAACATTGTTTGAAATGAAAAGCCTAATTTTTCAATTTTATTGACCTATGATTTAAGTATACTGAAGCACACATATGTAAAGTATACAATTTGATCAGTTTCAAAATATGTATATAACTGTGAAACTGTAATCAAGAGGGCAGGCATTTCAGTTAGCCCCAAAAGTTTCCTTGTGCCCCTTAACAATCTCTCCTTCCTCCCCCTCCATCCCCAAGTAACAATGAAATCACTAATTTTTTTTCTGTCACTATAAATTAGTTTGCATTTTCTAAAATGGTCTATGAATGAAGTGATCCAATACATACTTTTTTTGTTCTGGCTTCTTTCACTCAGTGTAATACTTTTGAGATTCATCCACATCAACATAAGTATTAACAGTGTATTCCTTTTTTGTGGCTGAGTAATATTCCATTGCATGGATATACCATAATTTGTTTCATCCACTCAACTGGAAAAACCTTAAAAAAGATTATTAAATTTCCCTAATCTGCCTGAAAGTATAATGAGGCGGAAGAGAGGAAAAGAGAAGAGAAAGGTGCCAACTTTTCCAAGCCCATTGCCTGTCCAGCATCTTTGCACTTGCTCTTTCCTTGGCCCAGAAGGCTCGTATCCCGAAATCGCTGACACCTTCTCATCACTCACATCTCCACACCAATGTCACTTTCTCAGAGGCCTTCCCCGACCCCCCCAATCATTCTCCTTGTGACTCCACGCAAGTCACTCTCCATCACTGTATAGTTTCATGCACTCTAAAGTTCTTACGTTTCTCTGAATCTACAGAAATTTCTTTACATCTATCCCCTTCATTAGAATATTGGCTCTAGAAGACCAGAGACATTATCTGTCTTGTTCATGATTATATCCTCCATGCCTGAAATACTGAGCAGATAGTAGGTGCTCAATTAAAGTTGGTCAAATGGATGAATGAATGAATGAATGGGAGGCTTTGCAGACACTATAGATTGAATGTTATTTTTTTAAAGTTGTAAAACCTTCCATTTTGAAAAAATCTCAGAGCTGCCTGATATAGGAAAGATATTTGGGAGGCCACCCACCAACACCGAGGGTGGTGTGAGTGGAGGGGGTGGCTACTCATCAATCAACTCCGAGGCCAGGAGGAGAAAGGACAGAACAACCAAGCCACGGAGACCTGTTTCATGCAACAGTGAGAGACCCCGCCTGGGCCATCGCTGCGGTGCCGGCTGGCTCCAATGCTCCCACAAATCATTCGAAAGCCTAAATCATGTTTAAATCCCTCTGATTGTGACCACCGGGAACTATGAAGGACACTCAGGCATAATTTACATACTGCCAAGCTCCTGAGAGCCTCTAAATAAAGCCCCTGAGGCCCCCGGGCACTATTTTTGAGGAGAAGGACATCAAGTGACAGATTAAATCGAGTCTGCTCCCTCCATTCCGGGAGCAGGGGAAGAAACCTCACTCCCCACTCACTGACATCTTCGACTGTCTTAAACTCCATTTGCTGTCAGATGCTTCCCAAGGAAGCCGTTACTCCATCAAAACCAGTGCACATGGGCTATTGTCTCTCCTGGTTTACACAACAACGCCACTGCTAACAGGTATTTTTGCTCAGACGCCCTCATTCTCTTTCCAGATTCTAACCATAAAATGTGTTTTAATCTCAAAGCACAAAGTGGGGGGGGGGGGTTCACAAGAGGACTTTGCATTCTGCCCGTCAATGTGAAATTACATTTGGTCACAACATGGTTATAATAACTAAGTTGGTCCACGCAGCAGCCATCCGAGGCTCTGTGTCCAGAACACACACCTGGGGAGAAGAGGACAAGATGACAGGACGGTTTTCCATGTCCATCATTCGATCTGACTACAGAATGCTCTATGGTGTTGAGCTTGATTAATTTTTATAATCCAACAAAAATGGAAAGCCAAAAAGCCAGAAACGGAAGGCCAGAGTAAACACTGTAAGTGATTTATACCTTTCAAAGGGCCCAAAGGAAAACAGCACCCGTTTTATCGTTTTGTTTTTCTGCACAACTCAGAGGAGGCCGCACAATCAAAAAGACAAATATGTGAGCCAAATAAAACAACCAGGTGCATACTGGCTGGCATCTAAGCAGCAAGCCACTTACATGTGCACCATTCCTCAGGAACCTTCTAGAAGCAAGAAGATGATCTGCCCCTGGCCCAAAGGACCCACATGCACGATAGGGCTTGGGCTCATGCACAACCTGCTCTAGTTTCAATTGTCTTTATTAGTAGGGAGTTCCCGTTCGAATATAGAAATTCCCTGAGATCACACACGGTTCTACCTTTGCTCTTATACTGTTCCCCTCTGCCCCAACACTGAGCCAGGCGATCATAACATGCTCCCAGGAAATCATCGGTTTGATTGTCTGTAAGCAAGAAAAGGAATGAGGGTGTTTGTTTCATAGTTGTACCCCCATACCTTGCATGTTACTCTGTAGAGTGAATGAATAAATGAGTCAATGGATGTATAGATAAAGAGAGAATGATATTTTAACTATATCGTCCATTTGATCCCCACAACAAGCCTGTGAGGTAATAACAACAATAGTTAACGCTTATGTGGTACTAATTTTGTACCAGCCACTACTCTAAAGTCTTCATACATATTAACTCTTTTAACCCTCAAAAGCTCCAGGAAAACAGGACTATTATCTCCATTTAACAGATGAGAAACTGTTGGAGGTATGTGAAGGTCACACTGCTAGGAGGAGGCAAAGCTGAGTCCTTGTAGGATGCTCTTAAGCTCTATGTTTCCTCTCTATTAGCTACATTTTATAGGGCAGGAAACAGGGGAGTGCAATTAATTTGACCAAAGCTGCCCACCACATGGGTGCATACCTAGGACTATGTTCCCAGGACACTGTCAAATGACAGGGCCAGGATGGAAACACCAATAGCCTGACTCCAACACCCAAGCAGGATGATGAAAAAAGCTTGTCTATGGCAAATATCTGAGTTCAGGAGAAGAGAGATTGTCAGGGGGCCACAGGGGGCTGAGTTAAGAGGCTGGTTTTCTCAGCACAATTCTCCCAAAAGAGAGGTGTTCTGGGGTCCAGGAGGGAAAGAGAAAATAAAAACAAGCCTGGAAAATGTTTCCATCCCCATGCTCCTGAAATCTTTTTGTTTGGGTTGGAGAAGGAGAGATTTGCCAGCATCATCCCGTTTTCAGGGCCAGGGAAATGCCACAGCAAGTCCTGAGCCAAGTTCTAAGCAAAAGTTACATCCATTACAACCTGAGTAAGATTCTGAGCAAGGCTTCCAGGGATTGGGTTTTACTATAAAATATGTCAAAGAGTCTGGAGGCTGAGGGGGGCCCAGGATGAAGAAAAGAGGCTGGGACAGAATGAGAGTTATAAACAGGGAGAAGAAGAAAAAGTTGGTGCTAGTTCCTGACATTAATGTGTAGGTGTTGATGGTTTCAGGATTGTAACTTAAGAGATAATTGCTTCTGTTTTGAGAAGGCACAAGTTAGCAGGGAGACGCAGGTTTGGAACTGGGAGATGTTAGTCTCTGAAATGTAAAACTCCACGTTAAACTGGATATTTAAGTTGGAAAGAACAGCGTGGTCACCGCGGTTGGCGAGATGAGGGTGAACATTGGGAGAAAGAACTAACAGTGCAACGATTTAGAAAATTTCCTGGAGTTGGAAAAGGTGAAAGAAGAAGAGAGGGGTGGGTTATCCCCCGCCTTTTTTTTTTTTTTAATTCATTACAATATGAATCTAGAAAGGATGCACAGGATGGATGAATTGAAGTTTGCCATGGGGACCAGGTAAAGCTACAAATCTGACTCACTGTAGCCCCAAGAAGAAATACCTCTCTTCCTCAGAGAAAGCACTTTCTCAGTAGAGAGAAATATTCCCTAAGAAAGTCATAGCTCAGCTGAGACTTGTAGGATTGGTAAATTACCCATAATGTGAGTGACATTCAGGCCTTGCTCACAGGTTGCCAGGCAGAGAAGGGCCAGGACCCCAGAATCGTTCTGAAACTCCATGTGGCTATTTGATTGATCAAACAGAAACCAAAGGGTGCCTTCCTCTGTGAGCACTGACCGAAGAGAAGGCACCCCCAGGCAGGGCCTCACTGTATGCAGTTTTTTTTTTTTTATAAAACCAAGATGCACCTCCCTTTGGGAATTGTTGATCTTGTTCTTTAAAAAGGGACCTTTTACTGGAGAAAAAGGCAGAGTATACGTGTATATTTTTTAATTTGTTGCAAGAGATTTGCTAAACTAGTTCATCTAGGAGTCCCATAGGGAAGTCATTTGCCTGGATCTCTTTTATGAATGAAAATGAGTTTCCTGGCAGACCCCCGCCCCAGGCACACCCCCAAATGCACACAGAGTCCAGGGTTCCACAGACCCCACGCCTATTCCCAACAGATAACATATAAGAACTGATTACTAGTCACTGGATCCCAAAGTCCCACTTCTTGAGCTCAGCTCGAAGATGAGAATCTGTGAGCCCTGCTGGGCTTCCTGGACATCCTACTGATAGGTTCCAGGAATTAACTACACTCTTTTGCGTCTTGATGACTTTTTTTTCAAGCTCAGAAAACCGCAAAGGGATTTTAACCAAAGGGAAGCAAAGGTTTTCTTTTTATAAATTCGATTAGTCTTTTCCACTTTCTCTACTTCGAGACATTTCCTTTGGGAGGAATTTTATACCCTGAGACCCCTTAGCGAGGCACTGTTGCATGCAGGGCGCAGCGAATTAAAGTGCAAGATGCTCAGTGTGGATGGAAAGTACAAATCACATGCACTTGCGGTCGCCAGCAAAGTCAGTTGCTAAATGCCGGCGTGGAGATGGCCCTGAAAGAGAAGAAAGACGAAGTTTGCCGGCAGTATGGGACCCTTGGCTGGGATGCGTGCGGCTGGTGACCAAGCCCGCCCTCCGCTAGCCACCGCTGAATTTCCCGCCGGAGCCGGCGCCTGGGCGCCTGGTCCCCGCGCTGCACCCGGCGCCGGTCTGGAGATAGCACTTGGCTGCGGGCGGCGGGTTCCCCAAGAAAGTGCGCATTTTGGCCACGGAGACTTAGCTGCCGGGGAGCGAGCGTGCGTAGCGGCGCTGACAGCACGGAGTCCGCAGGGCCGGGGGTACCCACCAAAGCCTCTTCCCCAGGCCTCGGGTTCGAAGCTTCTCCAGCGGCCGAGGAGAGGTTAGGATTTGAGCGACAGCAGTTCGGATAAGGAAGCAGTTTCTGAAACTCTCGGGGAAGCGAAGTACCTGGGCTTGGAAAATAACCGAGCCTACGGTGGGCTTTCCAAACTTGGTCTTTGCGTTTTATCATTTTTCCTGCCCGCCTCCTCCCACCACTCTGGCCCTAACCCTGGGAAAGAGCTTAAAGGCTAGGGTGCTGGCCAAGTCAATCCTTCCTCCCTCTCTCCCTCCACCCCAATTTTCAGACAAGAAAAATATAAATAAACCCCAGAAGTGGTTAATGCGGGTGCACTCGGCCGCCCGCATCCCAACTCACATCACCACCGCCTTCACCGCCACCACGGTGGCCACTACCACCACCCACTCCGTCCCTCCCACCTCCGGGTAGGGGAGGGACTGGGAACCTGATCTCCGGGCTCCAGCCCCTAATATTTCCCCATCAATAATGTTGATACCATCAATGTGCCTCCACTCTCGTCCCTGGGACGCCGCTGCCGCCTTTTCGCCGCTTTCTGCTTGGCATGAGAAAACGAAACCTTCTCTCCTACCCTCCTAGCCTTGGCCCGGGGGGCCAGCGGGGCCTGGGGCCGGTGGGCTGAAGAAGCAGGGGCGCTGGCGGGGCGCGTGGGGGCGTCCTTCAGTTCCAGGGTAGAGTGTCAAACCCGCGCTGGTGGAAAAGAGGAGGGTCCAGGCCAGGCCTCATTCCAGGCTCCATCCCAAACCTGGGGTCAGACTGGGCCAGAATAAGATATTTTGCGGGTGGCAGAACCAGGCCTCGGGAAAAGGAGGCTCAACACCCTCTCCCCTTCCCAGCATCAGGGGATGAAGCGAAGAGGCTGGGAACTCCCTTGGCGGGGAACTCAGTTGTGGTCTGTGGCCCTGGGACGCAACCCTTCAGCCCCGCCAAACCCACCAAGGACGCTGTAGGTCTTGGGAAAACTGAGGGGACGTATTGGTAGAAACATAGGCATCAAGCCCCCAAAATGTGAGTTTGTACAACTCTCCAAGCACCTCCTCCGGGTAAGATTCTTGGCGGCCCACGAGGTCACGACCCTTTCGCAGCTGCTGCCACACTTCGGGCCACCCCCATTCCTTAAAGTGGATCAAGACTTCAGTGACAGGCCCTCGGTGGAAACGGCAAGTCAGAGCCCCGTCTGCCCAAGTTCCCCAGCAGCTGCCCCACCCAAGGCTGGGACTTGCGAACCCCATAGAGCGCACAGGTCTCTTGGGTGAGCAGGACGTGGGGATGGGCTCCAGCTGTGGCACCTCACTCGCTGCCTTCTATCGACCCGCTCAAAAGTAGAAATCAACCCCCACTCTGTCTCCGTTTCTATTAATTTAATTATTTCTTGCCTCGCGGCACACGAAGCCTCACCCGCGCGCCCTGACAGTGCGGCGCCCGCGTCTGCGAACCACGGAACTTGTGCCCGAGACAATGGCCAGTAATTGATGTATTGCCGTCAACAATAAAGACCAATTCTCCTCTCCCCGCCATTCCAACCATCCCCTCCTCCCATCCCCCGCCTCCACCTCCCCTCTCATCTCTCCGGGCCACAGAAGGAAAGAAAACAAACAAGAAATTAGCGGGGGACACTGCGCACGGAGCAAGACGCCCGCCTGTACGCTTTCGAGGACGTAAAAGAACGAAAAAAGTTATTAAAGTTTGGATTCCCCCCAATTAATTCGTCTCTGCTCGCCCATTTTTAATTAAACATCGCGAAGCTGCTTTTGCTGTGCATTTCGTTTGGTTGTTTGCTTTGGTGTTTTGGGGGAGGGAGAGGTTTCCACCCCCCCACCTTAATCACACATAGAACAAGTAAAGAACACGTGCGAAGCTATTCCCGGGAGCTTCCCATGGCGCACGCGGCGCGTACCGGGAAGAAGGGTTTGCGGGATCGCCAGCTCGGCTCCGTTCCCGGCAGCACGCGGTGCCCTGGAGGCCCAGACTTTGAAGAAGCCAAGATTGTTAGAGACGGGTGCGGGCGGCTCCAAACGCGGACATAAGCGAAGAAACGAGTGTGCAAGCGCATACGGACGCGTTCGTCTACCTGGCAGAGTGCGGATTGGGGTGTTTGCGAGGACCACAGTCTGCGGAGTAGGGGGGGGGTTGGTTTTACATGTGCTCCTGCACACTTTCCCGGGGGGTCTGGGGGAAGCGAGCAGCTCGCACCCCAGGAGCACGCAGATCCATCTTTGCCGAGGGATCTCTTTAAATATTCAGTGAGAAATAATGGCATCTGAAGCACCACCTATGGAAACATTATTATCTTCATTCTTCAACATCAACCCCACTGATAGCTTCGTTTATCTTTTTATCAAAATCTACTGTAACCAACAGGACCTGGGGAGGAAAAGGAGAGCGAGACGAAGAGGGTGTGTGTTCGTGTGTGTGTCAGGGACCAAGCAAGGGCAGAAGAGAGGAAAAATAGAAGAGAAAAGGTGAAGAAAGGGCGAACAAGGAGAAAGAAAGCAGGGAGAAGTTATACCAAGGGAAAAACAAAAAGGTCGGCAGGAGGGAAACAAACATTCACCCGCACACAAAAGATTTAGATTAAAAAAAAAAAAAAAAGACCAAAGACGCTAAGAGAAAGAGTCACTGGGGGAGTGCAGTCGGGTCTGGAGTACCCGAAACTCTGTTCAGAAGATTGGTGCCCACTTCGAGCGAACAGATATGGTGCTCTCCAGATTCCAGGGCGCTCCCTAATTGGGGCGTCCTTATGAGCCCTCTCCTTTCCCGATCGCAAGATAGGGCAGGGATTGTGTATCTGCACCCCCCCACCCCATTACTCAGCCTAAGTTTAGTTTGTCCCTCGGGCGCAGGACTTCGGGAACCTTGGAGCGAGGAGACCCCGAGGAGCGAGGGGAAGAGCTAGGCTGAGCCGAGGACTGAGCCTCAGGTTCGCAGGAGCCAGAGCCCAGCGGAGGGAGTGCGGATCCCTTGCTCCCGTTCTGGGCTCTGGGGCGCGGGTGCGGAGGCTGCATTCCAGCCAGGGGAGATGGAGCTGGTGAGAAAAGTTTGGGCGCCGTGCTCGGCAAGTGCCTGAGAGGTGGAGGCGAGCTTCTGCGGAGCCACACAGCTGCGAACGAGGACCCCCACCCCCACCCCCGCCTCCAACTCCCGGCTCAGCGCTGCCACCTCCTCTCCAGGAGCCAGGGGTGCGACCCCCTCCCCCAGGGCAGGGAGCCCAGGGGTCCTGGGGACTGGCCTTGCCGGGAGCCCCGCGGGGCAGGGCCGCGCCTCCCGAGGCCAGGGGAGGGTTGCAGCATGCCGGGTAAGCGGCGGCCCCTCCCCTCCCCCCGGCTGGAGCTGAACTCGGATCCCAGGCCGGTCCCCGCTCTCCGCCCGCCCCGGCCTCGGCGGCGCCACTGCCGCCACCGCCTCCCCACAGAGTGACGCGCCCTGCAGCCAACCGGGGCAGTCGGGGGGGAGGTCCGAGAGGGGTCCTGGGCGGAGCCGGGCCGCCCCCTTATCCCACGGGCTCGGGGCCGCTTCTCCCGAAAACTTCAGCCCTAATTGTCCTGGGAATGTCCGAGGTAGAGAAAAGGAGCGAGGGAGCAAGCAAGAGGCTGAAGGATCAGGGCCCTCTGAGGAGGATCGGGGTGGTGGGAGAACTGACCCTCCCCCCTCAAAGCCCCAAACCCATCACGTTCCCAAACCTTTCCTTGGTCCTCTTCTCCGCGCCCCCGCGAGCCCGGGATCCAGGGGATGGAGAACTCGGGGCGAAGGAGCACCGAGCCAGGAGGCGAGCGGGAGGGAGGCCGGGCCGCGGGCAGGAGGCGGACCGGCGTGGGGCTGGCTCTTCCCCACTCGCTTATTTTTTTTTATGGGGGTGGGGGTGGGCTGCTTTCTGGTAGCTCTTAAAGAAACGAAGAAACACTCACGAACTGGGACTTCCTCCCCCAAATCCCGCCACGGGACTCCCTCCCACCGCGGGCCAGCGCGCCTAGCGCCGGAGTTGGGAAGTTCGCTGCGCGCCCGCAGCCCGGGTCCCCAGCCCCCGCCGCCCGGCCCCACCCCCCACCCAGGAGGCTTAATTCCGGGGAGGGCATGCTAATTTGGGTCGGCCCAGCCCGGGATGGGGGGGCCGGGGGGAGTGAGGGGGGCGCAGGCCGGGGCGCCGGGTGCGCAGAGGCGAGGAGGCAGGCCCCCGGCGGCCGGGCCGCGGAGTCCCGGGCGGTCGCGAAGAGGGTTAACCTAGTGTCGGGCGGCGCGGCACGCAGAGCCAGCCCCGCGGCCGGCTTATTGGGCCAGCGCGCGGAGAGACAGGGGTCTGCAGCAAATCACGAACTAATTGATTAAGGCGAGCGGGTTTGAATAGCGCTGGCCCGGTGCCAATCGCCTTTCAAAGAGCCCCTCTATGATTAATCGCAATGCATTATTGATAATCATAATTATAGCAGGACACATGCGCGCTGCGCCCGGGGCCGGGGAGCCGGGGAGGGGGCGGGCGGGCCGGCGGGCGGGGGGAGCCGCCGCCGCCGCAGCCGCTCGATTTCCGTAATTTTGAGAAGATTTTTTTTTAGTAATTTTTTATTCTGCCCCAGCTGATGTTTGAGCCAGCATGTCGCGGAGGAAGCAAGCGAAGCCTCAACATTTCCAATCCGACCCCGAAGTGGCCTCGCTCCCCCGGCGAGATGGTGAGTGCTCCGGCCCGCGCCGCGGACACACACGCGCACACACGCACTCACACTCACGCACACTTGGATCCACGCACACGCGGCTGGCCCCCGCGCCCACCGCCGCCGCCGCCACCACCGCCGCCGCTGCGTCCCCGGTTGCCTTTTCGACTCGGCGATTTTTTTTTTTCTTTTTAATTTTCAATGTGCCTTTACTGGGCTTCCCCCTCCTGCCCCGGGGAAAGCAAACACTTCTCCCGGCAGGACCTTTCCGGAGTTGTTGAGTCCTCCTAGGGGGAGGAGAGAGGGCACGTCGGCCTTGCTCCTCTATCCCGGCTTTCCGGGGAGCAGAGCCCGGGACCCGCCGAGCCGTGGCCGTGGCCCGGGTGCCTGGCGAGGCGCGGGTGCGGGCAGAGGCCGTCGGCGCTTGCCTGCGCGGGGCTCCACGCGCTCCCTGGCCCGCGCCCGGGACCCGGCCTGGCTTCTGCCGCCCTGGCCTAGTTGCCTTTGGGAGGGAAGTTTACTTTGTGCTCCAGGCTGAAGTCGGAGCTTGGGGGCAGTTCCCTGCGCCGAGCTCCCTCCCCTCCACCACGCTCCCACTCCCCCCGGGCCTGCGCGGCGGAATGGGATGCCTTTGGGAGTTCAGAGCTGCAAGAAGATGGGGAGCTATGTCGGGGCGCCCGCGCTTGACACGCTGAGGTGGAGGCCGGGGTGGCGACTGCGCTTTGCTGCCGATTGCTCCGCAGAGTGCAGGCGGACGGGGGAAAGTGTCCGGGTCCGGTCGCCCAAGTTTATCCCCGCATCTCCTCTCCCAACACATGCAACCTCCGCCCCCAAGATATCTTAAGACTCGGCAAGCGCCGGCTGAGGATCTTGGTACCTCGTACTTCCAGAAGTCGTAAGGGTTGTTTTTCAGGGCTGGGGGGCTATCTAGCCAGGAGAGAATCACCCTGGAAGAGAAGCACTCGCGTTCTCCGATGGAGGCGACAACTGCGGGGTCCCGAAGGGAATGAACGGGTCCAGAACAAAGTTTGTGTGAGGGAGCTAAGGCCGAGAATGGGAGAGATCCGAGCAGGGAATTGGGGGTACAGAGGGAGGGCACCTCGTGTCCCTCCTTATCCCTAAAGGTGTTTCACTTTAGGGGCCTCTGAGCTCCCAGGCCCAGGGCCGGAGGCGATGGAGCGGCGCCCGGGCTCGGTTTCCCGGCACAATGCTCGCCTCTCGGCTGCGGAAGGACAAGCAGCAACCCCCAGAGCCGCCTCCGCGACGCGGGTGCCTCTCGGGATGCTCCAGTCCCGGGCGTCACTGTGGGGTGTGGAGGAGGGAGCTGGACCCCGATAGGGCTCAGAAGGGTGCCCTTGGGTCGGCACCTCTGTCCACTTAAACTCTGAGGCCGCCCGGGCCCCGTGGTCCCTGGGTCCTTGCTTAGAGGCCTGCTTCTCAGCACAGCTGAGGCGCAGGCACCCGCGCAGAGCCCAGGCAGAGAAGCGAAGGGACTCCCACCCGCTTCACCCTGACTGTCCGGGAAGGGGATTCCTGGTGTGGGAGTCCCTGTAAGAAACTGGGGACAACAGAGACCATTAAGAAATTTGTTTACAGTGTTTGTCCCCTTCACCCCAGTACTTTCTCAAGCTTCAAGCCTTACCCAGAATCTGCAGTTTCTCAGTCCGCTGAGAAGAACCCCTGATCCCCGCTTTCTACCGAAGGCGAGACCGAGTACTCGAGGTATATCGAGGTGAAATTACTCAAGGCCGCTGGAACAGTTATTTTTCCAGGTTTTCCCAGCTGGTTTCTTCTGCATCTTGCCCCCACACCCATCTTTCCTAAAGTGAGACCTTCCGCAGGGCAATACTGTTAAAGTTAAAATTTGTAGAGGAAAATCCTAACGGGAGGAGAAGAAAGTTTTTTAGTCTTTTTTTTTTTTTTTTTTGTAAATGTGTACTGATTTTATACATTTTTCAAAAAAGAAAAAAAAAAGACTAGATCTTGGCGATGTTGCCTGCTAGATCTTTGCCTTTTTTCCTCTTGCCTTCTGAATCCGGAATTTTTAATAGTTAAGGCTTCTCATAAAGCAATAGCATAAAAGGAGTTCACTACCTCTTACCATCATTATTTATGAGGACTTTTTTTTTTAGTTTATTTGAGCTTTGAGGTAAGTTAATTAAGTAACTGAATCAAGTTCCCTTTCTTTCTTTTCTTTTTTCTCTTTCTTTTACTTTTTTTCCTCCCTTCCTTCCTTCCTTTCGTTTTTCTTTCTTTTTTATTCCCCAAAGCTGGTTCATTGTCCTAAGAAGCAGTAAACTGTTAGGGGCACCATAGGAAACATTCCCCTCCCAGCCCCCTTTCTCACCTCTCCCCCCCCCCTTTTTCTCCAGTTGTAATGGTTTTAGGTTATGACTGTTTTTACATGGTTGAACAATAAGTTTGGGAGAAGCTGCCTAGAGGGTAGATTTTGTAATAGGGTTACAGGATTTAGTATGTTGTAATAATATTAGTACACAACTAATCCTCCTCCATGTCTGATTTACAGGAGGGCCTTACACACTCCAGTTCTTTTTATTTGGGAGCAGTTGTAAGATACATGGAATTGAGAGATCACCACAGGTCTCAAAGTTACCTTTAAAAAGTCACCACATTTTCTGCGGTGTATTCAGCCATCTCCTTTCATCTCTCCACATAGCACACACACTTCAAGGAGGCGTTGGAGTTTGTTTTTGGGTTTAGGGGTTGGTTGGTTGGTTTTTTACCTACATAAAGCTTGTTAAATTTTTAGACGTTAGACCTTTACTTAAACAGTGTGGATACTTTTTCTGCTGTCCTCAGATGGGCTTAAAATGTGCCACATGAAATGTGGAACATACCATGTTAAATCTAGTTGGGACTCTTAGCAGATGCCTCCAGTTTCACAACCTCTGCCCAGAGTGGGACCTAGAAAAGTTTGGAGACCCCCATTTCAGTAGCCCTGAAGGAGCGACTCCCAAGGCTGGGCACAGCCAGAGTCGCTCGCTGCACGTCACGCCTGTGTGTGTCTGAGTGTGTGCGCGCGTACAAAGAAAACCCGAGCCAGGCTCAATAGCCCCAACGATAACTTCATCAGAACAAGTTCAAGAAAACAAGATTATTTGGTCAGGCTTCCGATGTTCATATTCTGATTCTATTTCAGTGCAGCTGTAATACCAGAAACACCCTAAAATAAACTTGGGAATTTTCCTGTTTCTTATGAAACCAAGATGATGTATGAAACCAAGAGACACATAGTACTTGTCTCTTAAATGATATTCAACAAGTCTCAGATGACCTGTGGAGGGATGACTGCCACTGTGAAAATTATTTACTGAGATAATTCTGAGGAAGGGGAACATTAGAATCTGAGGATTTCATATGTGGGTTCTTTACTAGAGATTTGGATTTCAGGAGTGTATATGGGTATGTGTGTGTGTATATGTTGGGTTTTTCTTCCTTGGGTGGTGTTTTTAAAATTCCTGGAGCTAAATGGATGGCCCATTCAGACTCCATTCATTTCAGTGCATACATAGCTTTTTCAAGGAAAAGATAATATTGGAAGAAAGATAAAAACATCACGAACTGCAGATAAAACATTGCCTCTCATATAAAGTATCGTAAAAATTCCTCTTATTTATATTAATAATGGAATTCTATTATTTACCAAACCAATTTACTCATTGTGAGCAGCTTAATGGCAACACATTGATTTCTGGGCCCAAAAGGTTAGAGAGAACCATAATTAATTGCTTTTTTTGAAAAACCGACACCTGCAAGATAAGGCAGTTGGAAAGAATTCATGTTTAATCAGGCCCATTTTAAGTTTGTGGCCTAAAGGAAGATTTTGGATGAGAAAATGCAAACTGTTTGGGGGGGATTTGCTTCAGGCTGCACATTCTTCCTCAAATGTGAAAAAACAAGCATACAAACGAGTGAAGTGTAGCTGGACAGGAGAGTGTTGCCTGAAAGTGAATTTGTGACAGTGAATGTTTTGTGGTTTATTTCACATCCAGTGTCACCTATGGTTTATAGGCACAAGTGCCAATTTATAGGTCCTTCTTTGGGGACTTTATTTCATGTTTTTCTTCTTTTGCGGGTAGCAAGTTATCTCAGCCAGCAGTCTTTTAGAAAGCAGGAAACCCGAATTTCTAACACAGAGATCTTACTGAAAACCTGGGGAAGAAATAGGTAGACCAGTTGCTCAGTTTTTTGAAATTGTGAAAAGCCAGGCATACGGTAGGAACTAGGATTCATTTCTTCCACAGACTGAATTCGGTTTTTCTAAGGTACCTCCTGATGCAGTTAGCCCCATCTTCTAAAATATTTTTCGATTACCAAAACTGCAGTCCTCCAGCATTTGAGTGAAGGAGATGGGAAATTCTTATCCCAAGAACCAGCACCCCTCCCCCTCCAAAAGAAAAAAAGTTTGTGTGCCAGGCTTTGGAAAAACTCGATGTGTCGAGCTGTTTTAACCTCTGCTAGCCTCCTCCCATGCAGAGGTGACAAGGTCCAGATCATAATATGTCCTTCAGTATCTTCTCAGTGACCCCCAAATTGAGTCTTGCTAGTCACTTAGCAGGAAGTTAGTAGTTTATTTTAGTTTCACCTTATCAGCTTGGCTTCTTTCCCTAACCTTATTCCCCTGTCACCCTCAGATGCCAGACCCCCAAAGGGGAAGATTGACAGGTAGTTCCCATAGCTCAGTTTTACCCTCAAACAACAGGGATTTAGTTTCTTGTGCCTTTGCCAATGTTTATGTAGTCAAAGTTTAGATCTCGCCTTAAGCAGTCTCTTTTACGCGTCACTGGAATAGGAAAGCCACAAAGAAGTTTTTGAACAAACCCTTGCAACTGGAACCCCATCTAGTGTTCAGTTTGATTCATCCAAGGGGAAGACATTTTCCCCTTTCATTTATTGTGGACATTAGGTGGGCTGGTATCATGCATTTCAAAGGACTGTCTTGTCCGTGTTGTTATTTTTGTAGAGACTTCACTTGCCCTCGTCCACTCAGGAATACACTAATCCCGGTCAGAACACCGAGGGAACTTGGAGGGGGCCAGGAAAACGTGTCCTTTGGTTACAGATCGCATAGAAGAAACTTAAGACAGTGCCGAAAATATGCAGCGCATATGTGGGAGTGTTTAAAATTGCTTTGGAATCTTAAGCTGGACATTCAGACACAGGCTTTTCCCAGGTCTGTGAAAGAAGAAGAAAGGGGGGAGAAAAAAAAAGATAAAAGACCAATCGATCAAAAATGTGTGTGATAGCCCTTCTAAATTGGTCTACGAAAAGGAATAGCCTATTAAAATGACAGGCTCCAAAATCACAATCTGGAGAGGTTTTCTTAAAAATGTGAGTGTGACCTGAAGGTAATGAGAAGTAAAAGTGCCGGATCTTTCCAAGAAGCGCCAAAAAAGAAAACTAAACATGGGACAGGAGGGCTGTTGTTCTGTGTTGTTTTGTTTTGTGTTGTTTCCTGGCTGGCAAAACCCTTCAGTGTGGGGCATAGTTTTATTTTGGTTGCCTCAGCAGACAGTTACACGGGAACCCTTCTGCGCTCTGCCTCCTGTCCTGCAGGGTTTCAGTTCAGATGATGAAAAACTGACACATTTAAACTGAGCATCAAGTACCTAAATAGTACAATAAGAACTAAAACATCTGGGATTTTCATATAATTGGAAGGAGCTATAAGATCACCTCTTCCCCTGACCCAGAGGAAAACAACAACAACAAAATTCTAAATATCTTTTTTGTGCGTACCTACTTAGAAAACCACCACTTCTTAAATTTTCCTATAAGGCCAGGATTACAAATGACTTTAATTTGTGTGCAGAATCCATGGAAGAGGAACTGGAATGTTATTTTCACCATAATACAGGGATCGAGGCAACTGTATTTACTATAATGGGGTCACCAGTTGCAATCCTGTGTAACAGATTATTGCAAGAGATACAAGATAGCAGACGATTCAGAAAATGAATTAGAACATGTGAGTTTGTGTGTGTAAGTGTGTGTGTGTATGTGTGTATCTGATTACAACTTAAAATACTCCCTTTGGTAGTTAAAGATTCAGACTAGTCCTCATGTTTTGTCGTTTTTTTAAAAAGCTGGTTCATTGGAATCCTGTTCAGAATGCAGATAGATTTATTAAAGTTAGAACTGTTACAGTGTAGCGACACCTGCTCTTGAAATAAATCAAAATAGATAGCAGGATTATTTTTATTTATTTATTTTTTTGGTGTTCATAAACATCAGGAAATTAAATTAGTTGACTCTACAGTGAGATCAAATGTCAGCTTATTAAAATGTTGTGAAAATCCAAGCTAAAATATGGGCAGCTCTTTTTTTTTTAACACAGTCTCTTTCTTAGAAGCAAGCAGGCATTTATTTTTAAGTGTCTATATTTTCCATCCAGTTAGCACAATCCTAAATATAAAAACGTTCAGGTTGAAAAACTTGAAAATTCTCAAGTGAGTCTTGAAGTAGCACAAATGCAGACCTTGAGCACAGGAAAGTAATAATCAGCTAAATCCTGTAAAGTAACCTTCTTTTTATTTTCTCTCTATATTATGAGAATATCAGATGTTTGCAAGTTATAAAGAATTAAAATGCCCTTTAATCGTGAGCACAGATGTGCTAAATATTTGAAGCAACTACATTGTAATGTGTACAATTGATGAAGTCAGTTTTCTGATTTCCCTTGCTAGTTATTTAGTTCTGAATCTGTCATTATTTGTCTAAGCCCAGCTGACCAAGCAAAACTGTGTTTTAAAGTGGCTTTATGTTTTGATAAATGTGAGCTGGTTGAAAAGTATTTTCCACTGAATGCAGAGCTTAATAGAACATGCTGACATAATAGTTTTAATGCATTTTGTTGAAAATGTGTGAACAAACAGAATAGCTTTTGTTCCTTCATAATTGGCTGTAAAAGTAGATGGAAACATAACCATTACATATGGAAATGTGCAAAGAGAAAGAAATAACATTTCTGTTGAATATATTAGGAATTGCATTTCCTAGTTTAAAATAAGCATCTGAAATGGATGCATCATTTAAAATTGGTTGTCAAAATAAGAAGCTTTAAACAGAATTTTTGTCACATTATTTTTGTCCCAAGTTAAGCAACATAACTTTAGCGAATTTCGTTTAATATTTTGTTGATATTATTTTAAGGCAGGGAGAGAGACAGAAAGTGCTTAAAACAGCACCTTGAATGTGCATAGGAATCCTGTGCCGAGTTAGGGTGATTAAACATTAAATTAAAACTGAATCATTATTGGTATTTTCTGCTACAACTCAGATTTGTTTGGTATTGTTAACACATTTTGCACTATACCCTTGTGGAGATTAAAAGATGGGTATTAGGAAAGCTGGCTTGTTAAGTATAACTTAGCTACTCAAATAACACTCCCAGTGAATAGAGTGGCATACATTGGCATACTTTACCAGCGCTCTAACTGGCATCACTCAAGGCAGAGTTAAGGAATTTTCAGAAGTTAGTATTTGGGTATTAATTATATTTTCTGGAATGCAAAACTACTCAAGCTTTCTTTCTTTCTTTCCTCTCTCTCTCTTTTTTTTTTTTTTTTTTTTTCCTTTTTGATGTTTACTACAAAGAGGGCAAACGGCTGGCTCTTTTGAGTTGACTCTTAAGTTTACCCAAAAAAAGCAGCATTTTGATTTTGCATTTATTCATATTTGCAATTAGTTTTTTTTTTGTTTTTTGTTTTGTTTTGTTTTTTTCCCTGCAAGTTTTCCGGTAGATTCAATTTGGAAGTCATGGAAACTAACTATTATCTGATTCAGTTCTGCAGAAAAGCATGCAGGGAGGTAATCCTTGAATTAAACAGTTTTTTTTTTTTTCCACAGCCTTCGGAGATGACCACACACCATTTGTACAACAGAAGTTGGTGTTCCCCATGCTGGGCAAACAATGGGACGCCATCCTGTCTTTGAATAGGATGTTAGCTTGGAGTTGGAGATTTTTATGTTTAATTTACAAATGGATCTTAGTGAGAAGAAATCTGAGCAACCAGTGGAAACAAACATGAAATAAAGGGATTTTATAATGAAAGGTTCAGGACAATCTGTTAAACAATTGATAACAGTTAAGAGCAAACTGTTTTTAAAGGCATTCAGACGGGGAGAATGGCGAAGCATTTCCAAACTGGAAACCAAGAATTATTTCTTCGCCTTCCCTTAACTGCACATCTTTCTTTAAGCTAATGTTTAATCAGAAATGTAAATCTTGTGCCAGTTTTTATAGATGCAAAGAGCAATTTTGATGGAATATTTAGAGGCATGATATTGCCATTTGAAGCATGGCGGCATATATTCCTTGATTAGTGGAGTGGTAGCCACGGTTGCATTCTTTCCTTTTAAAAATAAACGTGCCATGGGGTGATATATAGGTGCCAGGCAGGCCTTGTAACAGATTATGACCATTGTGTTTCTCTGGGGTGCGCGCGCGCGCGTGCACGTGGGCGTGCACGCATTGCTTTCTCTTTTGTATTCAACTGAGTCCCGAGCTGTCTGGAGGATTTGTTACTGATGTGGCTACAGTGTGTTTGTCACGAATCAGACTTAGCTCAGGTTCTAGGTAGGGGCTGGAGGTGATTTTCAAGTTGTCAGTCTACAGCTTGGTGATATGCATTTTTTTTTTCCCCTTGTCAACCACTGATTGGAACCTGAATGACTACAAATTAGTTTAGTGACAGAACAAACTGTCACAGATATCTTTGAATCAGTTGAAAATGAATAAGGTTGACAGAAACTCAGGAGCCTAATAAGTCCTCAGGATGGTGGCTGGACCCTCTCTGGATGAGCAGACAATAAGGTGTATAAAATATTGGAAATCAATATTTTGCTATGGAATTTCATTATGCACCGATGTCCGCAGTTCATAGTATTTTATATTTTGATGGATGACCTGAAGGCCATGGCTCTCTGAGATACCAGCTTGATAGGAAGGCCTTCAACATCCTTAAAATTTAATTATGAGCGTTCTTAGGGAATATTGATTGTGTTTCAGGGGCCCTAGTTTTGAGTTTCCAGAGTAGAAAAGAGTTTGCCTGACCTCTTCCTCTCGTGTCGAAGTCATAGATGGCTCTGGGTGTCCCAGTTCCCTCGCTAACCCGTCTCCTTCTGACATTTGCAGGAGACACGGAGAAGGGTCAACCCAATCGCACCCCCAAGAGCAAGGACGCCCACGTCTGCGGCCGGTGCTGCGCCGAGTTCTTTGAATTATCAGATCTTCTGCTCCACAAGAAGAACTGTACTAAAAACCAATTAGTTTTAATCGTCAATGAGAGTCCCGCCTCCCCACCCGAAACCTTCTCCCCCAGCCCCACTCCCGAGAACCCTGAGGAACAAATGAGCGACCCGGTGAACAAAGCAGAGCAGGTCGACGGCAGTGACCTTCCGGAGCACCACGGACCGGACAGGGACGAGTCCATGGAGGTGGAGGCCCCGGTGGCTAACGCGGGCGGCAGTGGCACCCTGAGTGGCAGTGCCAGCAGCGCCACCCCGAGCTGCGGCAGCAGCTCCTCCACAGGTACCTCAGCGATCACAACCTCTCTACCTCAACTCGGGGACCTGACGACGCTGGGCAACTTCTCCGTGATCAACAGCAACGTCATCATTGAGAACCTCCAGAGCACCAAGGTGGCGGTGGCCCAGTTCTCCCAGGAAGCAAGGTGCACGGGGGCCTCCGGAGGCAAGCTGGCCGTCCCCGCCCTGATGGAGCAGCTCTTAGCGCTGCAGCAGCAGCAAATCCACCAGCTGCAACTGATCGAACAGATTCGTCACCAAATATTGCTGTTGGCATCTCAGAATGCAGACCTGCCAACATCTTCTAGTCCTTCTCAAGGTACTTTACGAACAGCTGCCAACCCCTTGTCCACACTAAGTTCCCATTTATCTCAGCAGCTGGCGGCAGCAGCTGGGTTAGCACAGAGCCTTGCTAGCCAATCTGCCAGCATCAGCGGTGTGAAACAGCTCCCCCCCATCCAGCTACCTCAGAGCGGTTCTGGCAACACCATCATTCCACCCCAGTCCCACAGCGGCTCTTCCCCCAACGTGAACGTGCTGGCGGCAGCAGGTCCCACCCCATCCTCGGAAAAAGGGGCTCCGAGTACTGGTGCCTCCCACGCCAGCAGCCCGGCAGTCTCAGCATCGTCCTCACCAGCTTTTGCAATAAGCAGTTTATTGAGTCCTGCGTCTAATCCACTTCTACCTCAGCCGGCCCCTGCTAACTCGGTTTTCCCCGGCCCATTGCCCAACATCGGCACGACGGCAGAGGATTTAAACTCCTTGTCTGCCTTGGCCCAGCAGAGGAAAAGCAAGCCACCAAATGTCACCGCCTTCGAAGCGAAAAGCGCTTCCGACGAGGCGTTCTTCAAACACAAGTGCAGGTTCTGCGCGAAGGTCTTCGGCAGCGACAGTGCCTTGCAGATCCACCTCCGCTCCCACACCGGGGAGAGGCCCTTCAAGTGCAACATCTGCGGGAACAGGTTCTCCACCAAGGGGAACCTCAAAGTCCACTTTCAGCGCCACAAAGAGAAATACCCTCACATCCAGATGAACCCCTACCCCGTGCCTGAGCATCTGGACAACATCCCCACCAGTACCGGCATCCCCTACGGCATGTCCATTCCTCCTGAAAAGCCAGTCACCAGCTGGCTAGACACCAAACCGGTCCTGCCCACTCTGACCACGTCTGTCGGTCTGCCGTTGCCCCCAACCCTCCCGAGCCTCACCCCCTTCATCAAGACCGAAGAGCCAGCCCCGATCCCCATCAGCCAGTCTGCCGCCAGCCCCCCGGGCTCCGACAAAAGTGACTCGGGGGCCCCCGAGCTGGCCCTGAGAAACCCGGGTGGGATCCTGGAGGAAGCTGAGGGCCCCACTGGGCCACCCTCTAGTGGCAAAACTGAAGAGAGTGGCGGGGTCACCAGCTCAGCCCCAGCCCTGAGCACAGGTGCACTGAGCTCCCTCGTGCCCGACAGTGGCCCGGGCGGCACCTCCACCTTCACCAACCCTTTGTTGCCGCTCATGTCCGAGCAGTTCAAGGCTAAGTTTCCTTTTGGGGGACTCTTGGACTCCACCCAGGCCTCAGAGACATCCAAGCTTCAGCAACTGGTGGAAAACATTGACAAGAAGGCCACTGACCCCAATGAATGTGTCATCTGCCACCGGGTCCTCAGCTGTCAGAGCGCCTTGAAGATGCACTACAGGACCCACACGGGGGAGAGGCCCTTTAAGTGCAAGATCTGTGGCCGGGCTTTCACCACGAAAGGGAACCTGAAAACTCACTACAGCGTGCATCGCGCTATGCCCCCGCTCCGAGTCCAGCACTCCTGCCCCATCTGCCAGAAGAAGTTCACGAACGCTGTTGTGCTACAGCAGCACATTCGAATGCACATGGGAGGCCAGATCCCCAACACCCCAGTCCCTGACAGCTACCCCGAGTCCATGGAGTCTGACACCGGCTCCTTCGATGAGAAGAATTTCGATGACCTGGACAACTTCTCCGATGAAAACATGGAAGACTGTCCCGAGGGCAGCATCCCGGACACGCCCAAGTCCGCGGATGCATCCCAGGACAGCCTGTCTTCCTCGCCTCTGCCTCTGGAGATGTCGAGCATCGCCGCTTTGGAAAATCAGATGAAGATGATCAATGCTGGCCTGGCTGAGCAGCTGCAGGCCAGCCTGAAGTCAGTGGAGAACGGGTCCGTCGAGGGGGACATCCTGACCAACGATTCATCCTCGGTGGGCGGTGACGTGGAGAGCCAAAGCGCTGGCAGCCCGGCCATCTCAGAGTCTACCTCTTCCATGCAGGCTCTGTCCCCATCCAACAGCACCCAGGAGTTCCACAAGTCACCCGGCGCTGAGGAGAAGCCACAGAGAGCAGCAGCAAGCGAGTTCGCCAACGGTTTGTCTCCCACCCCAGTGAATGGTGGGGCTTTGGATCTGACATCGAGTCACACTGAGAAAATCATCAAAGAAGATTCTTTGGGGATCCTCTTCCCTTTCAGAGACCGGGGGAAATTTAAAAACACTGCTTGTGACATTTGTGGCAAGACATTTGCTTGTCAGAGTGCCTTGGACATTCACTACAGAAGTCATACCAAAGAGAGACCGTTTATTTGCACAGTTTGTAATCGTGGCTTTTCCACCAAGGGTAATTTGAAGCAACACATGTTGACACATCAGATGCGAGATCTACCATCACAGCTCTTCGAGCCCAGTTCCAACCTTGGCCCCAATCAGAACTCGGCGGTGATTCCCGCCAACTCGTTGGCGTCTCTTATCAAAACAGAGGTCAACGGCTTTGTGCATGTTACTCCTCAGGACAGTAAGGACACCCCCGCCAGCCACATTCCTGCTGGGCCTCTGTCATCCTCCGCCACGTCCCCAGTGCTGCTCCCAGCCCTGCCCAGGAGAACCCCCAAACAGCACTACTGCAACACGTGTGGCAAGACCTTCTCCTCGTCGAGCGCCCTGCAGATTCACGAGAGAACTCACACTGGAGAGAAACCCTTCGCTTGCACGATTTGTGGGAGAGCCTTCACCACAAAAGGCAATCTGAAGGTATCTGCGCTCCATCTGTACCTCACCCAGACCCACCCCCACTACCCGCTTTCCCTTGTGGCCACTGAATATTTGTAATGCACGCTCCCAGAGTCGTCGGCCCAGAGAATCAGGGAGACAGCTCTGGTGAGGGAACCGGCTGCATGTGGCCGATCTGGAGAAATGCGGGTGCCTGGGCAGGTCAGGATCACAGCGGGGACCAGGGCAGGCTGCAGCTGGCTGGATGTCAGAGTGCATTGAATAATCTGGTACCTAAGCGGTGCAGCAGCCTAGCTCTGTTGTCTTGCTAAGTGCACCAAATGAATCGCTTTACCCACCAAGTGAGACAGCCCAGCGTTGCCATGGGGTATTGATTAAAGACCTCCATGTGGCCTGCGTGCAGCCCGTATCACTTAATAATTACAGTTCTCCTCGGCGTGTGCATCTATTTTTTTCATAACTACGCGGCCCAGCACGGTTTGTCTTTCTAAAAACAGTAACGTCACCACTCTGCTAATGGGTATTATGATAATTGATTATACAGCATTTCCTACTGATACGTGCTGGAAAGAAAGCAAATATGCTTAAGTTCTAGAGCAACAGTTGAGCACTCTGACTGTGTACATTTTTCTGTTGACAGAGTATTTCTCTAGAGATCGCTGCCAGTAACGCGAGATGAATAATTACTTTCTGGCTTTTTCTCTCCATGCACGGGCCCTCCAATGGGCAATCAGTGAGGGGCACTTTCTTCCCATCTGAAAAGGACATTTATAGGGTAAAGGGTGTCAGATACAATACTTACCATTGCAATGAGAGTGGACATAACAATTCTAACCCTGAAAGGAGCTATCTGCGACTGACTGGCTTGCTTGAGGCCATTATAAGCTAAATGCAGGTAATAAAAAGTAACTAAGGCATCCTGGCCCAGGCAGAGGAGAGGTGGCCCAGGGCTGCTGTAGAGAGAGAGCACCTTATTACTAGTGGACTGGAGGGGACGGTTCCCCTTACCCTCCCCACTGTCTGGCACATAATAAGAATAGACATTGCGGCCACTTGCTTTGTTGAGTGTTGGATTGTGAGTTGAGACAGATTCAACTATTAAGCCTCTCCTTTCCTCTCTCCCCCTGCCCCTTTTCCCCTCCTCCTCTCTCTCCCCTCATCCCAGGTACACATGGGCACTCACATGTGGAATAGCACCCCTGCCCGCCGGGGTCGGCGGCTCTCCGTGGATGGCCCCATGACATTTCTAGGAGGCAATCCTGTAAAGTTCCCAGAAATGTTCCAGAAGGATTTGGCGGCCAGGTCAGGCAGCGGGGATCCTTCCGGGTTCTGGAATCAGTATGCAGCAGCGCTCTCCAACGGGCTGGCGATGAAGGCCAATGAGATCTCTGTCATCCAGAACGGGGGCATCCCTCCCATTCCGGGCAGCCTGGGCAGCGGGAGCAGCTCGCCGGTCAGTGGGCTGACCGGGAACCTGGAGAAGCTCCAGAACTCAGAGCCCAACGCACCCCTGGCCGGCCTGGAGAAGATGGCAAGCAGCGAGAACGGGACCAGCTTCCGATTCACCCGCTTCGTGGAAGACAGCAAAGAGATCGTCACGAGTTAAAGGCACCCTGGCAGGAGGAAGAAAGAGCCTTCCTGTTCAGAAGGAGACCCACGGCGGCCTCCAGCTCCTCACCCCGTGCCCCCCACTTTCTGGTCCCCCCACCCCCCGCCCAATCTCTGAACTACAACATTCTGCAGACATTCTTTTGTACTTTGTTCAACTTCTAGAGTTCTAAGAAAGCTTATTTATTAGTGATATAACCTTGCTTTGCAAACAGAATGCAAGCGTTAACTTTGGTCTTCTGTATTTTGGGACTAAATACTAATTGACTAGCGTCCTGTAAACTTGCTGTAACATTTATGGCAACTGCAAGTTGCCCTGCTAGGCGGTCTTAATCTGGCATTAACTTATTTTCCATATCCAGTTTAATATGAATCTGGTGTTGATGCAATGCCTCAGTGATGCATTAGATCTCTAATAAAGTCTGTATATAAATGTACACTTTGATCCTGCTGGAGAATTTTATCAGCAAACACATTGTCTAATCTTTTGAAACAAATTTAAGGAAAGGACTGAAAGTACAGACTGAACTGTGTGGTTCTTTGAAAGGTTTGGGTTTTTTTTGTTTTTTGTTTGGTTTTTTTTTTTTTTTAATTTTGATTCTAAAATTCAATCTGCCTTTTTTTTTTTTTTTGTAGATTTAACCATTTCCGTTTTGAACTGCTATTTGTATTGTGCTTTTTACTTGAGTCGTCCTCAATGTTAATAAGTTTCTGTACAGTGATAAGCACGCAGAATTCTTTAGAGAAAATACCAGTGTTGTTTTGGTAGTTGAAACTGAGACGTAACATTTTGCCTTGTAGGTATATTCACAATAGAAAATGTGTGCTGGAATTTCACAATGCTGCTAAGTATAGCATCTTGAACAACCTTCAGTGGAGAAAATGTAGATGCTCTTGTATATACGATAAGAAGTATCACTTTCATTAAAATGTACATATGTTCCTTACAAGAGCAAATGCTTCTTCTTGATCAAGAGAGCAGGTATAGTGTTCGTTTATTTTGTATTAGGTATGGAAGAAAAAAATTGGACTGTTACATGCACTTTCTTGGAAAGTTGAAAGGAAAGGGGGGTCCAATTTCTTTAACATTTAATACTTACTAACAACAGAGATACTGTAATTTTACTCAAGTAATCAAATACATTTTTTTTGCAACAGATAAAACAAAATACTGTGTCTGTGTTTTTAGAGTGCATTTCTATTTAGCCAGGCCCTGAAATGTATTTTAACATATCCCCAGGCACCAGTAAATTGTTTATGTGTGTATCTCACTCTCTAAATAAGGAATTGTAAAAGGCGTAACAGAAACAGGTTTGCATGGGCATGTGTTTCCTTTTTCTTTCTTTCTTCCTTTTTTTAAATTTGGAGAATCTATATTCTCCCAATATCAATTACTTGCTTGGCCACTCTTCTTACAACCCCCCGTCCCCCCAAAATAAGGACAAAAAAATGATATGAAAGAAAAAGTTGGTATTGGAGGTTCCATCCGACCAGGTAAGTTTCCTTAAGCGAGGCATTTGTGCCCACTGAGACTTAGGTTTTTGTTTTTGTTTTTTGTTTTTTTTTTTCAACTGTTCCAGTTTCACTTCCCTTGATTCAGTCGTTTTCCAGGCGGCTGAGAGCAGCGTTGCTGGAGAATTCCCGGTGCAGCGGGGGTTATATAATCTGACTCTGAAACTGGGCCTCAACCCAGAGAGGTCAACTTGGTCTTTATTTAAGTAGTCTTTCGGGCATTTACACACACGCATATTTGAAAGAAAAGGTCCATTACAAAGGATGGGTAGAGTCAACTTGAACCTTGCATCATCAAAATTCAATCTGATTCTTCCTCTCCCTTTTGTTCTAGGGGAAACACGTTTTTCTCCTAAGCACTATTTTGGGGTAAGCAAACGGACAGGGTGGAACTTGGTGTCTAGAGGGGTCTGCCAATTTTTCCTTCCAGAGAGGCGGTGAATCGTCAGCAGCCGGTGGCCCTGTGCCCAGGTAAGGGAGAAGTGTCGTCGGGGCCACCTTCCAGTAGAAGTTTCCACCGGGGTGCAGGCCACTCAGTGGCCACTCGGGGCGCGCCTCTCCAGGCTGGGTGGTCTGGGGGCCCAAGCGGGGCGTGCCGGAAGGCGGGCGCTGATCCCAGCCAGGACAGTGCGGGGACTGGCGCCCCCCAACCACCAGAGGGCAGGGGCGGGGGTGTGCGCGGTGGCGTGCTGCGGGGCATCCTCCGTCGTTTCAGCACGCAATTGGTGTTTCTCGACGGCGCCTCTCCAGTCCCCGCCACGCCGCTCCCAGGGAGACCCCTCTGCTCGAGAGTGGGGACGAGGCGAGAAGGCAGAATTCCGGCAGTTCTACTTCTGTACCGGCCAGAGGGGGACGTTTTCACTGCGAAAGAGGCGTCCATCCTCCTCCCACGGCTGGGCGCGAAGACGACGGGGTGTCCGGGCCTGTGTGGTGTTAGGATCCGGGCGCTTCTCCCTGGACCGAGCCTGGGGACCTGTGGGGGCATCCGAGGGCTGCTGGCCACCGAGAGGGGCAAGCGCGCTCACGCACCCCCGCCGCCACCCCAACCCCGGCTTCACCGTCCCCGCGCCGCGCTCGCCTCTCCAAAAGGGTCCCCTGGGACGAGCCCCGAAGCCGTTCCCAAGCACACGCCCAGCGGCGGGACCCGCTCGCCCGGCCCCCTTCCTCCGGTGGCCGCGGCGCGGTCGCCACCCTCGCCCCCAACCTGGGGCTCCCACCCACGGCGGGCGCGGGGGGTCATGGCCCTGGGCCACCTCGGCTGCGCGTCTGTTTCCTCCAGGCTGGTGGGGAGCGGGCAATTTTGTCTTTACCCTCTCACCACCCACCTCCTCCCTTCTAGCGTTTTCTGATGAGTTAAGGGGAGCAAAGCAGTTTTTCGTTTGGACAGACTTTCCGAGGCAACCGAAGCCCTTAGGAGAGGGTCTGAGCCTCGGGGTTTCTGTCTGCGTCTCTCTCCCACCCGCCTCCCTCTCTGCTTGGGTCCCTGCCTATCCATTCATCAATCGACTATATTTCTAATCCATTGATGATTACCTGCCCATTCCCCTTTCCATTCATTTCCAAAACCAGAAATCGCCCTCAGCTCTGCTTCTTCTCTCAGTGTGGGAAATACACTCAGATTTTCGGCTCAGCCCAGCAGAAGAGAAATGGATTTATATTTATAAAGCAACAGGGTCTATTTTAAGGCAGATGTGAACGCACCGCCCCCACCCGCTCCCGCCAAGCCTCGCCTCACGTTTTCGCCTATTTTTCCCCTTTCTGAAGCTGGAGGTGCGTGGAGATAGGTTTGGAATCGCCAAGAACCAAAATGTCCTGGGTTGTTGCTGCCTGGAATGACGGCAGCCAAGTTCACAAAAATGTTTAACTAAAAATATTCATTTTGGTGACATTTCCCCAGGTTTTTTTTTTTTTTTTTGAGGTGGGGGGCGCCAGGGGAATGTGATTTGTTGTAAAAAGAAAACAGGAAAGTACAGCGAATAATGTTAAAAAAAAAAAAAAACCTTATGCCCATCACTCAAAATTTATATAAACATTAGCAACGTGAGTTTGTTTTTCGCGTTTCTGAGTAACTGTACTTTTTCTTTTTCTCTCTGTCTCCCTGCGTGGCTGTCATTCTTTCACCCTTTTCTCCTTCCTTCCTTTCCGGTCTTGCCTTACCTATATATTCCTTTGTGTGTTTCCCCTCCCTCTTCATCTCTACAGCTCTCCACCCCCACTTCGCATGTACACACTGCGATGCTTCCCTCTTTCTGGAAAACAGACTTGCAGGAGCAGTTTGGTGATTGACAGGGACCTAAGGAGGGAAAAAGGAGACCAATGACAGACCCAAGCTACCCACGGCCCCTCAGGCCAGTGGCTGTGAGGCGGGGAGCACAGAGTAAGGAAGGGGACAGGTTCCCGCAGACCAACTGAAGATCTCTGAAGCTCTCTGAGTGTTGAGGTTTTGCATCACAGTCCCCTGGGGCCAGGTTTATTCAGTTGAGGTTTAGAGGGCTGAGGAACAGTTGTTTTTTTTTTTTTTTAAACTGTAAAAATACATGTCCATCCAGAAAATCCTAAATGATTTGCTTTTGACATCCATTTCTAGGAGATTATTTGCTTATTGTTCTTGGCGTGTTGTGAACGTCAAGAATGAGAGAGCTTAAAAAAAAAAGAAAGAAAAACTCCCACTCTGTTAAAACTTAGCAGTCCTGTTAGAAAAATAAAGCACTGGAACCTTTTACTAGGAGTTACACATCCCTACCCCCAATGAAACAAATGTCAAAGGAAGTAACAAAAATGGGGGGAAAAATGTAAAGTGAATTGCAAAGGGCTCCACCGTCGGGGGGGGGGGGGCAATCTGAGATTCACAGAAAGTGGAGACGGATAAGACAGGAATTAGGTCATCTCGTCCAGACCCCAGGAAATATGTTTAGATCAAAGCCTGCTCCGTTAGAATAAACAAAACAGGGCCCAATGGGCCTTACCAATATTTTCATCTCCGTGCTAAGAGCTGCTAATCTAACCGGCTCTATTTGATGAAAGGGGGAAAAAATTACAACTGTAAAAATGGCTCAGTAAAAAAAAAAAAAAGTCCTCTCAACTCTACTAGGAAGATAAAGATTTAGATTTGAGCTAAAAAGTAACAAGATCCAGGCCCAGATCCACACAAACTTCCTGGAATTTTAGCACTAAGTACATTATCTAATCCCAGGCATTGTTCCGTCCTTGCCATCACCCCCTGCCCACCCCCACCCTCGTGCAACTGAGCATACCGAATGATTTACATAAAAAAAATTGTTAAAATTTAACTGCAGTCTAAGAACCTTGCAGGAGGCAGACTTTTGGGTTCATTTACTCCACATTCCTTAAGGACTTACCCCCACCAGCCTCACTGTCCGCCCCCCCCCCCCCCCCCCCCCCCCCGGCAGTTGGAGCTGCGTGTTGGCTTTACTGTTAGGGATGGTTCTTTAAGCCCCATCTTCAAGTTTGGTCTCTCTTTCTACTAAGCAGATAGATGGAGACAGGGAGCTAGGGTCTTAGAAGCCTGGCTTTGGGTCCACTCAGCAGCCGTAGGTATTTTAGCATCTAAGCCTGAGTACTGGGTAAGGCTTTCTTTTACCGCAGAGCGGATGGCCTTAAAGCAACTGCCAGCGAACATTTGATAGATAGAAACATTCAAAAAAGAGACAGGAAATCCCAGAGAAGGAAAATTCACCCAGGCTAAATCCAGGGTTGCCGTTCCTTGCTGAGCCTGGTTTCCTCTTAACTGTTTAAACATATGATTTGGCTCCTCTTGTGTTTCTACGTCCATCTGAGCTCAACTTTAACAAAGACTGAGGGACCGCCTGTCAGCTTGGCTCCGGTCCTCTCTAAAGCCAGGACGACAGGGGTGGGGGATGTGACAGGACTTTATAAACACCACCAGGAACAGGCCATCTTCTGTGTGGGCCCCTTGGCTGCTCACCTTTCTGAGGACAGTTCCAGGATCAGCTTTTTCCTGCCGTTCCATGGACGGCCTTGAAGACACATGGCACCGCGCTGGAAGCTGCACAGGCCGGTCCTCCCTTGTGAGACCCGGGATGAGACCCAGTCCAGCTGAATCATGTGATGATATGATGCAGAATGGCCATGGGTCACATCATCTTGTAATCACAGCCACATTCCCTGGAGGCCCGGACAGTTGCCTGTAAACATGGGTAAAGATACAAATGCAGCAGGCTCCTCTCCTGATGGAAGGGACACGAAGGGGAGTACGAACCAGCCTGCAGGGCTGCTTCAGTATTTAGAATTTGGGATGCTCCACCAGCCTCATCTCACATCCGTCCTGTGAAACAGGCAAGGCCACTGTCACTTAAAGGGTGACAAAACTGACACCCAGAGAACAGAGAAGGAACAGTTGGATGCCAGGAAACCTGGAGCCATTATTTGCTCAATAGTCAACCCTGGGGCACCATCCTAAATTCTGGTATCCATGGACTGGTATCCCCATCTGTACCATGAAAGGTTCAGTCTCCATCAATGCTTCCCTGAAGCTGCTATCAGAGACTTAGCACATTCACAATTTCACATCGTCAGAGTCACTTATGCCATTATCCATTCGGTAATTTCTTTTAAGTTTCTCCCTTTTTAAAACTTAAGTGTATTTATGTTCAAAGGACTAGAAAATGTGGGATTCCGTTCTCTCCAGAAGTCCTTCTAGTCCTGTGCAGGAGAAAGCCTTACAATCCACATGCATTTGGTGATGTGCCCCGAATCCAAGTAATACAGACACATCCTGCTCTCCCATTGGCTACATCCTTTCTTCATTTCCTTCTAACCAGCTGCCTCTTGCTTTAGATGAGAGTGAGGTCTGTGGGTCTTAAAGAGTTCTGTTTCTCCACCCCTCTACCTGTCGACACTGGAACTGGAAATGGCCCGGAATTTTCCAGCTGTGTATTGGGATGCATTCATGCATGAGGAAATCAGTCTAGCAGGTGACCTCCAGCATTATCTTTTAAGTGTAATAGAATAGGAAATAGCAACGGACATCACACTCCCCACTTAGGGTCAGTGGTGTCCTATGAAGCTCTGTTTCAACCATGTACATGTGTGCCCCTCCCTGCACGTGGGTAACGGGCCACAATGATAAAGATCCTTCTTAACATGAGCTGCCATCCAAAACCTTGAAAGCCCCTGACAAAGGCCCTGAAAAATGTAGTTCTCTCCTCTTTTTCTCAGTTGCAATCACAGAACCAGGGGCTTTTGAGAGAGAGGGGGGCTGGGG
Source organism: Camelus bactrianus (assembly GCF_048773025.1). NCBI lineage: Eukaryota > Metazoa > Chordata > Mammalia > Artiodactyla > Camelidae > Camelus > Camelus bactrianus. The sequence goes on from NC_133547.1 coordinate 74,513,451, forward strand.
GTCAGGCTTAGGGGTAGGGAGAGTCCTGTGGAACCCTGCTCCCCAGATCTCTTTGCACACACGCATCCATTAGGCAGAGTTTCTAGCTGCTGCCTCTGCAGGTAAGGAGAGGCCAGCGCCTGGGCTCGTGGTGCTAGAAAGCCTGTATTCTCCTCTCCTGGGCTGCTTGCATGTGGATAAGTTTAATAACCTTTTGCCAAAAAAAAAAAAAAAGAGAGAATTCTTCAACACACCCATGAGTGCAAAAGAGAAAACAAAAACTGAGTAGGAAAACATAATTTCTGCCACAAGCTGCATTGTCCCTTTAAGAACCCTCCCCCGTTTGTCATTGGGCCCCACCTCTGGGGTAACTAAGACAACATCTCTCCCCAGTCCTGCCATTTCTAAGCATCCTTAGTCACCGTGCTAACGATGGGGCTTACCATAGCCTAACAGCACGTCATCCTGAGTAATCATTTCTAGAAGAGCTCTTTTAAAAGCGCTGCTCAGATAGGGAGGTTGTCTGCAGACCTTAACAAAGGTCAGATTCTGTCTAACATGTGCGCACACGGACACACATCTGCCTAAATCTTCAGAGCTAGGAGTGGCCAGGAAGGAACTTCTTGGGCTGCATAGAAGTTAGTGTGAGAGTTGGAGCCTGAGTTTTGATAACTAAATAAACTGCACCTTCTCCATCTGGGTGCAGGCGTGACTGATTTATCCAAGGTTGGCTGATCAGTTGAAGATCAGGATAGAGTTTCTTGACCTGGATTCTCAGTCTAAGACTTCTTACGTAAATTATAATAAAAAAAGTTACTATGGTAGTTCCCATTCTGGGCATCAGTTCATCAGCCCTCTCTTATCCATGGCCTGTGCAGTGCTGGCCCCCTGGGGCGGGATGTATTTCCCTGCCCCTTCTGGTCTGGCCACATGACTTGATGTGCCAAGCCTGGGCCCCAAGATACCTGCGTGTTTCTACTTGTACCCTTGTGCCTCTGCCATCACAGTGAAAAGAACATGCCCACCAGTCTTGGGAAGAGAGTAAAAGCCACCCCCTGCCAAGCCCAGCCAAGATCAGCTGAGCCCCACCCAGCACCTGCGTGAGTCCCACTGAACAGAGCCTACCCACAGATCTGGGGGAATAGATGGATGTGGTTTTAATCCACTGAGCTGGTATGTGGTTCTTTACTTAGCATCATGGGGCCCACAGTCAACCATTTCAATAAGAAGTACCTGGATATATGCCTAGGAGTGAGACTGCTGGGTCATATGGTGAGTCTATTTTTAGTTTTTTGAGGAATCTCCATACTGTTTTCCATAATGGCTGCACCAAACTATGTTCCCACCAACAGTGTAGGAGGGTTTCCTTTTCTCCACACCCTCTTCAGTATTTCTTATTCATGGACTTTTCAATGATGGCCATTCTGACTGGTGTGTGGTGATACCTCATTGTGGTTGTGATTTGCATTTCTCTGATAACTAGTGATACTGAGCATTTTTTCATGTGTCTGTTGGCTATTTGTATGTCTTCATTGGAGAGATGCTTGTTTAGGTCTTCTGCCCATTTTTGGATTGGGTGGTTTGTTTTTTTCTTATTAAGTTGTATGAGCTGTTTATATATTTTAGAGATTAAGTCCATGTCATTCTCTTCTTTTGCAAATATTCCTGGGCATATATCCAGAGGGAACCTTAATTCAAAAAGACACACGCACCCCAGTATTCATAACAGCACTATTTACAATAGCCAAGACATGAAAACAGCCTAAATGTCCATTGACAGATGACTGGATAAAGAAATTGTGGTATATTTATACAATGAAATACTACTCAACTGTAAAAAAATAATAAAATAATGCCATTTGCAGCAACATAGATGGACCTGGAGAATGTCATTCTAAGTGAAGTAAGCCAGAAAGAGAAAGAAAAATACCATATGATATCACTTATATGTGGAATCTAAAAAAAAAAAAGAAAAAAGACAAAGTTGTTTACAAAACAGAAACAGACTCACAGATGTAGAAAACAAACTTATGGTTACCGGGGGGGAAGGGGATGGGGAAGGGATAATTGGGAGTTCTAGATTTGCAGATACTAACAACTATACACAAAATAGATAAAAAATAAGTTTATACTGTATAGCACAGGGAACTATATTTCAATATCTCGTAACCTATGGTGAAAAAGAATATGAAATATATATATGTTCCTATATAACTGAAGCATTGTGCTGTACACCAGAAACTGACACAACATTGTAAACTGACTATACTTCAATAAAGATATTTTTTTAAAAAGTATCTTGCAGTCACAAAATATCAGATGTTTCAGAGGCTTTACTTGCATTAACTCAGTCAATCCCTGTAACAACTGCAAGAGGGGGGTGCTATCCTTGCACCCATTTTATGGATAAGGGACCTAAGGTGCAGAGAGGTTCAGTGAAATGTTAAGTGCACACATCTGGTAAGCAGCAGGAATTTAAACCCGGACAATTTCACTCCATCACTCACATGCTCCGTTCTTAACCATTCTGGTCTCCCTTCCTCCATCACAAATACTCCCAAAGAGAATGAGCACCCGCCAGTCTCTCCTGAACTAAACCCCAGGCCCAGAATTCTACAATAAATAAATTGAATCTCTGCACCTTCCCCTTTCCCTACTCTGTTTATAGGTCTCCAGAGAAGTTGAATCCTCTGGAATTCACAGGCACATGATCTGCTCTCTAAGCACCTCCTTCTAACAGGAGAACCTTCCTGACCACGGTCCTTGGAGCTCAGCATGCAGCATTGACAGAAGTAGCAGGGATCCCCACGAACTGTGAGTCCACACCCTGACTCCAAGACCTTCCTTCAGCGAGCGCTGGCTGCTTTATGGATGTGATGGTCATTATCTCCCCTATAAAGACCTTGTTCATGTTTAGAGTTCAAATTACACTGGTATCTTTTCCACTGAGGAAATGGGGCATCCACCCAGCCATGTGGGGGGCTTTATTCCTCCCTCTTCCCCTCTCTCAGGGGACCACCAGTCAACTCTTTTTCCTTTATGCTTTTCACAGCCTGCACGTCACCGTCACGCCGTCTTTCTCGGAGCTGGGAAATGTTGCATCTGAATGATCACAGTGAAAACATGATTTGCAGGCGTGAGCAGCTGATATATTTTTGTCTCCCTGGGAAGAGGATCGATGAGGTTCACATTTTCTGATGCACCTAAAACGAAATTTGAAAATTCCTGGGAAATCAAGGAAATGTTTAGGGAAATAGTTAACATTTGAGGAAATTTAGGAAATCATAGAGGAGGATCAAGTTGTCATGGTCTGGAAGAACTGTGAGGGAGGGAAGATGACGGTGACTCATCTTCCCTCCTCTCTTGGTGCCCAGCCCCTGACTGGCTAGTGTGTTAGTTTCTCCAGGCTGCTGTAACAAACCAAAGGGCAGAGACTTAGTCTCCCAGAATTTTGGTTGCTAGAGGTCAAAGTGTTGGCAGAGCCATGAAGCCTCCGAAGTCTCTAGGGGAGAATCTTTGCCACGCCTTTCTCTTAGTATCAGATGTCACCAGCCGTTCTTGGCTTGTAGACACGTCACTCCAATCTCTGCCTCTGTCATCAAGTGGGGTTTTCCCTGTGTGTCTTCACATTATCTCCCTCTGTGCGTGTCTGTCTCTGTCTCTTCTCCTCTTCTTATAAGGACACTAGTCATATTGAATTGGAGTCCACTCTAAAGACCTCATCTTAACCCAGGTTTATTTGCCAAGACACTAAATCCAAATAAGGGCACATTTGCAGATACAGAGGGTTGGAAGGAAGCGGTCACAGTAGCTCAGGTGAGACAAAAAGAGAACCTGAGAGGAGAGAAAAGGGTGGAAAGAGCTTGGGGGTATTTTTGAACAGATTTCACAGCCCAGAAAAGCCACAGCTCTCAGCTTAAAAGATGCCCAGAGACCTCGCGTCACAAAATGGAGACCTACCGGCTGAGTTAGCCTGCATATGTGTTTTATTTGGCTCCCAAGGCGTATTTCACAAATTTAAAAGTTTTGCCCACACTTGAAAGTCAGGAGATCTCATATAAAAGTTCACATTTCCAGATTTTCTTCTTTTGAGGGTCAGGTGATGTAGCATCCTCACTTTCCCATGTTTCAAAAATTGGCTGGCATGAGGCATCACTGTTCCCCTTTCGAGGGAGCCAACTGGTTCTCTGCTTTTCTTCTATTCCCACCCAGACCACCTTACTCATCTGCCACTCTCTGTACACATTTGACTCTTCTGCCTAGATGTGGTCCAATCAGCTCCTTTTGCACGGGAAGAAAGGAAGGCCACGTGGCAGGAACACCTTGTGTTAGTGGTGGATGCAGCTACAGATGGATTTGACAGAGGAAGGCTAGGGTAGGACGGGACACAGATGCCTTCCAGGTAAAGGGAGGCAGGTAATTCACAGCAAGAGGACATCTCAGCAGAAGGGCTCTGCCAGGAAGCGGATCTTTGGGTTCAGACTGGACCCTGGATTTCCTGCAGATGACTTTGCTGGAGATGCTAGATTCAGAAAGGGAGAGAAAGCTTTCCCTTTCTGATGGCTTTAAGCTGGGCCTGAGGTGGGGAAAAGGAAGTTTCCCTGATCATTCTTTGCACGCTGGAGGCTTGATGTTTTACGAAGCACTCTTACGTTCACTGTTTCCCTTAACTGTACAGGACGGAGCAGAGCATATGGTAACACCATTCCTTTTAAACAGATGAGGAAACCAAGGTCCAGGGGATTTAATCAGATCTTTCCATGGGGCTGGATAGTAAGTGGCAGAGAACTATTTAAATCCAGCATCCTTCTCTGCTAGCCCGATGCTCTTTCTAATGAAACGCTTCCTATTTTAGGAGTTGTAATTGCCCTCTGGCCAAAAGGCTCTCCCGCCTTTGAGTCTGGAAGGTTCAATTCAGACCCAGTCATAACAAAGACTAAAAAAGATTAGCTTCCCACAGATCTAGATGGAGTTATCTAGAGAGAGCAAGAATGACCAGAGCCTCCCTTCCGTTCCTCCCTCCTCTCTTCTCTCTGCCCTCACCAATTTCTTTCCTTCATCAAATGGTTATTAAAATCTTATTAAACTATGAAGCATCCCATGACGTTGGTTAGTTTAGTGAGCCCCATGGTTGACTTTTGGGGCTTGCAGAGCGGTGGAGTCCACAGCCAGGGAGCCCATGGAGCAGAGAGGTGAGTTAGAAGTCTGTGCACAGGACACTGAGATGTAGCCACAAAAGGCACAGGGGCTCAGGAAGCTGTCTCCGGCCTTGGGAATGTGTTGGCTAGCTGCACGGAGTTCGTTTATTCACTCATTCAGCAAGCATTTAGGGAGCTCTCCACCAGGCACCCTTCTCAGTTCTGGGATGCATCAGTGACCAAAGCAGAGTGACTACCTGCCCTCGGGGTGCTGGCACCCTTGTGAAAAGGCTGGAGGAAAGGGTCGTGTGGCTTTAGGCTGCTACTTCTCTAATGCACTAAAAGAGTGACTGCATTTCCTGGGGCTTCTGCTTCTGGAAGTCTGGAAGACAGGAACCCCCCCACCCCACCCCGCTAAAGAAGCCCTGGATTCAGGAACAATCCTCTCTGCAAAAGTTTAGCCAAGACAGTCACGGACTGCACCCAGAAACCTGAGTGAAACAGTCCCCATCGCTGTCCCAGGAAGGGGTGCTACCCCCAGGTGAGATGCTCTGGTCTCCTTCCTGTCTTAATTAATTACCTTCAACCAGGGTAGGGACACAGATCAGAGCTTTTCCAGAAGAAACGTCTTTATGGCTGATGCAGGCAGAAAAAGAACAGCAGCAGCCACTGCCCTCAAATAAAGAAATAGAAAGTTTAAAAAAAGAGCCCTCCATGTCTGTGAGTCCTCATTCATACTCTGGGGTAAATCTGTGAAACACACCCTGGGTAGGTGAACTTGACCATCATCACCAGCTGGTGAACATGGAGAAGACACACTGCTTCTGTTCTCAAGCCTGGCTGCATCTTACTTTAATATCTTGTCATAAAAGAGAGAGCTGATAGAAATTGGGACCTTCCTGATTCTAGTTTCCTTTAACAGAATGCAGCACTTGGGGAGAAAGCAGAGTGCTTCTCCTTGAATTAGTGGTGGTTGCTAGAAATAATAGCTTTCAGCTTCAAAGGACAAAGAGATAAAGTTAGGAGCCGCGGTCAGCCGACAGAAACATCTCTTGATTAGAGAGAGCCACAGGGGAAACACAGAGCTCCTGTAAACGTGGTCTTTTCCTGACCACCGAAGGAAAAGCAGCAAGTCTCGTCCTAGAATGAGAGAAAGCTGTCGCCTTAAGAAAATAAAAACTCCACGTTAATGAGAAAAGAGAGAGAGATTTTACACAGTAAAGGGAGAATGTATAGATGCTAATGCAAAGTGTGGTGAGGTTAGTAAAGAATTACAAAGCATGCTGAGTAACAAAAGGGACCAGGAACAAGACTGATGATTGTTAAGGGTAAATGACAGAAGACTCTATTGATACTATAGTGTTTGTCTTTCTTTAAGTCTTACATATTTTTTAAATGTAAAATACTAGTAAAACATAGTAAATTATTTATGGTTAGTTGCTTTGATAAGGATCTTTCCCTCCCTTTAAAAAATATAAATGGTCAAATCATTTTCAGTGTCTATTACTCAGTCAAGTGCACCTTTATAAAGCCAACAAGTTCAGAGTTCAAGGTTTCCATTCAGACATGACAGGTCAGTCCAAGGAGGCTTAGCATTGGGATAACAGAGAACAGATTTTTATTTGGCTTTTTTTTTTTTTTAAAACTGGGGTCTCCTAATACCAGAGAAAACTGTTAGTGTATCAAGTATTTCATTACTATCTAATCATTTATCACTAAAAAATCATATGGTTTCCATTTTCTTCTCTATAGAAGTTTCATTATGATATATAATGCACTGATGTAAGTTGGTGTTTCTCAGACCTTCCCGGAAATCACTTGAAATGTTGTCGAAATGCAGGTTCTGATTCAGTAGATCTGGGCGAGGGACCTAAGAATCTTCCTCTGTAATAAGCTCTCAGATGATGCAGGGGATGCTGATTCAAGGACCACATTCTGAGTAACAAAACTGAATTAGTTCACAGAACACCTCCACAATTTTTTAGAAAAGTGTCTACTTCAAACCATGGTTCTCAAAATTTCCAGTGTATCAAAATCACCTTGAAAGCTTGTTTTAAGTCACAGATTGCCAGGCTCTGACCCCAAATAGTCTGATTCATTGCTGCCACCTTCCAGTGCACCTGGACCTAAGCCTGGCTGTGCCAAGGCTGTCTAATCAGGGGCCTGTGTACTTTCCAGCCCAGGCTCCAGCTACTCTCCCCCTTGCTCGCAAAGCTCCAGCCTCAGTGGCCTTTCTTCTCTTCTTTGAATGTTCCATGCCTGCTCTGTATGTTTGGACATATGCCTGAGAAACAGCCCCTAGATCTTCCCCATTTCCCTATGACTCTCTCCACTTGTTTCTTAATTCTCAGTTTCAATGTCACCTCCTCCAAGAGGCCTTCCAGGACCACCCAGTCTTAAATAGTACTTTCTCCCATGTTCTCTCTTTTTGACGCATCACCGTATTTTATTGCCATCACAGCTCTTATTTCTCTCTGGAATTATCTTGTTCATGTACATATTTCTTGATTTACTGTCCCTCTTCCATGAAAGCAGGGACCCTACCTGCCTTGTTTCCCACTGAATTCTCAGGACCCAGGCCCAAATGCCAGCATATGGAATGAACGAATGAGTATATGCAGGTTGAGAAGTAAGATCTAAAATAAAATAATGTCAAGAATTCTGGCCTTAGAAACTTAAGACTGCAGAGTGAAGCAGATGTGAAGACTTAATGAATAAACGGATCAGATGAGTAGAAAAGGAATTGCTATGCTTCCTTCAGGGTGTGGAAGAAAATTAAATTAGGACTGGAAGACGGCAGTGTGTTTGCAGCTTTGTGTTCATATGGTGTATAATACAAGATGCCTTGTTTTTTTCTGTGTCTGCTTTATTTTTTTTTTAATTTTATTGAGTTATAGTCAGTTTACAATGTTGTGTCTGCTGTGTCTGCTTTAAAATGATACAAATCCATGTTCATGGTAGACAATTTGGGAAGACGGAAAAATTTAAACACAAAAAGATATACTGCGTTACCCTACCACCCAAAAACAACAATGGTTTTCAGTATTTTAAGGTTTTGCTAAAGGTGTTTTCCCTTTAGAATATTTGCAATATTGGAAAATGCATGTGTCTTACAGGATGCATACCTGGCAGTATGCTTCTGTGTTCTGCTCTTTTATTTAACATTGTGAGATGAGCATATTCTCATGCCTATAAAGTGTCCTTAAAAACTTATTTTAATGGTTGTTTAATACTCCATTAAATGGGTGGAAATCCATCACTTATTTTCTTTATTATTATTTTTTTTTTTTTACTCCATTGTCCAGAAAAGCACTCTAACTTTGTGCTCTCTTTGAAGTGGAATAGAAATGTCTAATAAATGAATTTTCCCCTTGATGAGAGTAGCAGATCTCAACTGGGGGGCGATTTTGCTATTGATACCTAGTGGATAGCGGCCAGTTTTGCTACACACACAGGACAGTCCCCACAACAAAGAATTATCTGGCCAGAAGGTCAATAGTGCTGAGTTTGAGAAACTTACTGTCCAGGACAGCGTCAGGGTTAATATTCAACACCCACTTAAAATTCAAATTAGCATTCTACCATTAAAGTTCAGGACTTTGCCCTGGAATTCTGCTTTAGAGTAATTAGAACTCCAGGTAGTCGACTCTGGCATAATTGATATTTACTTGCAAAAATTTTAATTGATTGCAAATGTTTAAATAACAATAAAAGAATGTGAAACTGGAGCTTATATGTATATATTTATTTCTAGTTACTTTTTACTGAAGTATAGTTGATGCATAATAATACATAAGTTACAAATGTACAATATAATGATTCACAATTTTTAAAGTTTATACTCCATTTATAATTACTATAAAACATTTGCTATATTCATTTTTTTAATTTTATTTATTTGTTTATTTATTTATTTATTTATAGATTACATTTTGAGAGATTTTATTTATGTATATATATGTATCTTGAGAACTTCATGGTCCTGGAGTTTATCCTCACTGGGGTCTAAACTCTCACATAGACATGGAGGACCCAAGAGTGTACAATCCCAGGCTGTGAGTCACGCTCAGCAGAAAACTACTTTCTCAGGCAGAGAAGTGATTCAGCTGATACACAAATCATTTCGAACTTCCAAAGGGGATTTTGATGAACATTTAGTTAAATTCGGATATTTGGAATCCTCTTCCCCGAGCCTTTTCCTTGAATGGAGGTTCCCCTCCGAGACGGCGTTTGCCATGTGTGAGCGTGTCGGGGGACTTCCACGTGGAGTTAGCAGAGTCATCAAAACCCACCCCTCTTCCCTCCTTTTGAGAAATATGCGTGTCCCTTTTATCCCAGATTTCAGTCTTTGGGACTTTACCCAACCTTCGCAGAGACAACAGGTGGAGACACAATTTGTTATGAGACATCCCCCAGGATGATCCAAAAACCATCAGTTCAATGCAGAACAAAGGAATGTTTGCGGCTCCTTTTTTTTTCTACCTGCATTCTTCCTGGGGTTTATTGTGAATGGAAGAGAAGTTTAACTTGGAAATGTTTGGGATCGTGTTTCAGATACTTAAAAGATGAAAGAAAAAGCCTTCCCGAGGAGGTGCTGGGCAAGAGATGTAACACACCGGAATCAGGAATCACTTTCGGAGCTGTAACAATGGAAATGCGATCTTTAGTTAACGCGGACTAGGAATTTAGAGCGGGTGAGCGTGGGCTGAGGTCAGTGATTCATGCCTGGAGATCGATTTTGTTCCTCTGACCTAGATCCCTTCTGTGTGCTGCACTTGTTGACATCCTTACCTTCTGCAATCTTTTATGTGGCTCCTCTGCAGAGCCTCAGACCTGTGGTGAGGGGTCAGCCCGGCTTCGCTTGCCGTCGCATCATCTTTGAGGAGGAAGACGTCTCCCCTTCCCCTCATCTGCTCTCCCCGGGGTTAGATGCATCTTTGGGTTCTCTTGGGCTCTATCGCTAATGGCATAGACTGTGTCATTTGAGACTCCTGGGAGAAGGGGCGGGGGTGGGGCAGAGGGGACAGGGAAGATAGAGCTTCAAAACCGGAAGACAATTTAAAATAAGCAATCAGGGGCTGAAAGAAGCTATGTTGGCTATAAAATAAGTACAGGAATAAAAGAGATGGATGGAAAGTCAATTCCTAGGGCTCTCTCTTCCAGGTGATGTGTGGTCTTTCATTTTTCTGCTCTTGGTGTACAACCTTTGGTTTCCAAATGCTCATTTTTTTGTAACTTTCCATTAAAATATTGATTTGGCTGCTGCAAATGATACCAGCCAATGCTCTCAGGATTTGTAGGGTTATAGAAAGGCAGGCCCACTCCTCACTGGCAAGAGATACACATCTGCAGACACAAAGGCACCCAAATATGCAGGTGGCAACAGAGAACACACGCACACACGTGCACACACACAGGCACACACTTTGGAGACTGCTGTAAACTTAGGCGATGTGGCAAGTGTGATTTGTTCATATTGAACTAAATCCAAGATTCAAATCCTTGGACTGGAATGGATGTGGGTGGTGAGAATGGCAGGTTGAAAGAAGTCACTTCAAAAGATAAACAAACCTACTTCCCACTACAGAATTCTTCAGAATAGCGACTCAAACTCAAGTAAAAGCCACGAGGTCGGATCTTGATTTATCATTTCAATCAGTTACGTCTTTGATTGAACAAATACTAGGCAGCATCTGTCTGCCTGCCAGATACCACAGCAATGCCCAGTGAATATATGAGCATTGCCTTGAAGAATTAGATCTAAGTGGGCTGTAAGAAAATTTTACACAGAGTTGCAGCATAAGTTATCACACCCTGGTTCAAACTGACTTTTCAAAGTATGAGTATTGGAATTGGTACTTAAGATACCTTTCAAATAGTTCCAGTCATTGCAACTGGCCCTCCCAGTGGACCAGACAGTCCAGGTTGTGGGTAACACTCTTTTTTTAACTCACCTATGGGCAATGGGATCTGTAAGTTGGATTCTTCGTGAAAATGTAGGGAGCTTCCTTATCAGTGGGGCTGACAGTACTCCAATTCTAGCATTTTTAACCCTAGAATAATTTTGCCTGACACTAAAGGAAACTGAGAACTACAAAGGGTGAGGGATGCCACCAAGGTCACACAGCTTGTTATTTGAAAGAGTTGGGAATAGAACCCAGCATTGTACATTTTTTCCCCTTCCCCATGGCTTCCTGCCACAGTGTGCTGCTTTCAAGTCAAACAAGGATCTTCCCTGAATTAAGTTTATGTGCCTCAAGACATGTCCTGATTCAGGCAGCAGAGATAAGACAATTCCACTGAGATCAACCAGGCAAAACATGTAGAGCAAAATGCCTGCTACATAAAAGCCCAAGGGACCTGAATGACCATCCGCATCTCCATCACCCTCCAGGTTTCCATCATCATGGTGCATCTGGCTTTGTAAGGAAATCCAATCTAGGCAAACCTCAACTTCAAAACTGTTCATCTCATGTCTCAAAAAAAAAATAAATAAATTCACTTTACAAAGGTATCTTCAATGGTGTTCATTTAAATTTTCATCTGCCCTCCAAAAAATTGACACAAATGGGATATTATTGAGCAGAGGAAGACATATTTACTCTCAACTTTGAGTACATATTTGCATCACATAAGAAACGTTAACTAGATTTTCACTTGTACTGTCCACATGACAATAATAATAAAAAATGACCATAAAGTCTGGAAATATATATGTTAGTACTTTTTAAGACTGAAGATATCCTTGACCACATTATTTATATTTGCCTATGTTTCCAGACTTTATGGACATCCTGTAGATCACAAACATAGTAAACACGAATAAATTGCTTGCCACTTTGGAGGAATTCCTAATGTTTTGCATGCTTGGTTTAAAAAAACTTGTATTTTATGATGGAATCTCTGTGTTTATAAACAAAACCCCAAAAATTTACAGCAAAAGAAATCATTTTGACTTTCTTTCTCAATATTGGTTCCATAAACCATGACCAGATTATGACAAATCCTAACTCGAAGGATGATTGAGTCATTTTGTTTGAGTTAGTTTAATGTGTTCAGGACTGGGCAACTTTTTTTTTTCCCATTTTCTCTAAACTTTGTCCTTTGAAGTTTTAAAATTTAATCATCAGGGCTAATTTTTCTTAAGCATTTCTGGACTCTACAATATGGAAAATTTTGCCCTGCTGAATTTTACTTTTCATCTCATTCCTCTGGTACATACTGAAAGTGAAAACAAGTTAATTTTGAAAAACAATTGTCTTAAACCTAAAAACTACCGAAGAGATTACTTTTTAGTTTCATTCTTAACAGGATCAGAGGATTATCTGTAGGTAGTAGGCCAAGTGAAAATAGGAGATGGTTTCTTAGTTTTCTGTGCCCAAATTAAACTGTTTTCCAGGTTCTGCCATGACAAAATCATAGCCCGGGTGACCATCTGCCGGTCAATGAGTGGCCAACATTGGCCTGAGTCAGCTAATTGTGCGTAATTGGGATTCTGTAGCAGAGATGACACTCCCCTCTCCAAACAAAGAAAATCACATTTGTGCTGTTTCATGTGACCACTGATCTTTCCTGGCCAACCAAAGCAGAAACTTGGGTCGTCACAAAGTCTGTGTCCGCAAATGGCCAAGACGATTGGAAGGATCGATTCTGGGCTAAGCATGAGACAATAGGCAGTGGGGGAGGGGGAAGCGAGAAAGGGCCCAGGGGATAAGCACGCGATGGGGGATGGGGGGCGGGGGTGGGAAAGTCTAGTGCTGCAAAAATCATTGTCACCTCGCTTTTAGATTCTGAAACACAAGCACAGTTGGTGTCTAATTCCTGTATTTATACTCCAGAGTCTGACATGGCTTTCCAGTAGCTTCAGAAGGTCAGTGTGCCGTGAGGTACCTGGTGGGGGCAGGGGGAGGGGTTTGTGTGTACAGTAGGGGTGGGGGGTGTTAGGGGTGGTGTGAGGAAGGTGTTGGGTGTGTGGGGGTGGGGGTAGTTGGGGAGAGCAGAGGTGATGCCCCTGATTTCAAGATGGATTATTTATTTGTTGAAGCCCTTCTGATGAGTCAGGTACCTCAAAGGCCAGGCAGGAGCAGGGACAGCCAACCCTTAGCAAATGGGTGACTGGTTGGTGTGTTGGAAAGGGTCAGAAGGAGGGCTTGTCCTCAAGTGGCCCGGGAGGGAAGGCCCAGAGCTGTGGCAGCAGCAGGAGCACGCTGGGGACAAAGGGCATCAGTGGTTATACAGTGGAGGGCTGGATGTGGCCCTGGTACCCAGACCGGATATCGGGAAAGAGGCATGGGGGGGTGGGTCTCCCACTGTTCATCCCCCTTCTCCTAGAGAGAATGTCAACAGCTCTGTGACTGAACCTGTTCCAGCAGCACTGTTCATTCCGGCAAGAAAAACATCTTTGGTGAAGCCTTAGCCCAGGATTTCTCAATCTTGGCACCCTTGTCATTTGGGGTGGGACAGTCCTTTGTAGTGAGGACTGTCCTGTGTATTGCGGGATATTTGGCAGCATCCCTGGTCCCTACCACCCAAATGCCAGTATCTTCTTCCCCCTCCCCCCAGAATACAGCAACCAAAAATGTTTCCAGTCATGGCCAAATGTCCCCTGGCAGGGGGGTCGGAGAAGGGAATGGCAAAATCATCCTGGATTCCCAGATTGAGAACCACTGGTTTGAGCCTTCAGCCACTATTTGCTGGTATCTACTGGGGCAGAAGGGTCTTTCCCCAAACTTAGATTGTCTGGGGAGTCACATCTGCATGGCCCCGGCTGTGTGTGTGTGTGCATTGGCTTAGGTGTGACAGTTTGCCTGTGTGTGTACACAGTCACACGCAGCTGTTCATGTTTTATTGGCCACCTGGGAATACTCTGGAAGTCAACTGTCTCTTCCCGTTCGAACCGTCAGTCCAAATTCCAAATGCACAGTGCAAAGGCCACAGATTCAGGTAGAGGGGAGACACAGAGGCTGCCCAACTCAAGACCTCAGAAACCTCCATGCTGTGACATGAGCCTGTGACTCCCTGGCAGACCCTCCAGAGCTGAGCAGCCCACTCTCACATCCCCCCGTTCATCGCACACCTACTAGGTAACAGGTTCTGTGCTCTGGGGACACAGAGTGGGGAAAGCCAGTCAAGACCAGAGCCCTCAGGGTGGCTTACGTTCCAGAAGGTGGGGGCAACAGAGAAACACAAGGATCAGATGATTTCAGGGGGCCTGGCCCTTCTCTGGGTCAGACGCTCCCAGAAGCTGGGAGGGTCCAGGTCCAGACCCCTACCTCTCAAGCCCCCTTGAAGGCTGGGAGGGGCCTTGGCCATGGGTTCATATGTTTTGATGAAGTTTGCAAAAGAGGTTTTCTTCAGGAAGACCCCCAAACTGCATAAACTCCAGACCTCCACCAAACCTTGCGCTTCCTGTACGTTCCAGAATCAGATCCTCTTCCAAAATAGCTCAGGGACAAGAAGGAGAAAGTGTATCCAGTTTGAATTCACCGCGGGCACAGGAAGGGGAAACAACACTCAGTCGAAAGACAAAGTAATGAGAAAACAAACGGTAGAGAGAAAACAAGCTGTCTCATCAGAGAACACTGCAATGAGAAAACAAACCCGTATGAGGTAGTTACTGGGGACCGGACTCAGAGACTGGGGTCCCCAGATCCATACACACAAAGGGGGAGGAAGTGACAGAAGCCTGGAGCTCCTCTCCAGAAGGCTGGGGAGGGAAGCTGCACTTTCTGGTTAGGAGGGGCTGAGCAGCTGGCCAGAGCCGGCTTGCTCGAAGCTCCGGGCGGGAGGCCGGGCTCCGCGCCGTGGGCCTGCCGCCTGCCCCCAGCGCTCTCCCGGCCATTGTGCGCGCGTATCGATCCGGCCGGGAAGCAATCGGGCCGCGGCAGCTGAAGCTCTAGGGTGGGCGGCATCGATCCGGCCCCCTCCCCAGGTTATTTATAGGATGCGCCGGCCTGGCAAGTAACCGGGGAGAGCTTGTTTAACGAGGGTTCAGAGCGCTCTTTGCTAGCTGGTTAACTTTAAGTATTGGAAATGGAATTGATGCGCACATAATAATATTATGATTCATACAAACCACTTCTCAGGCAACTCAATATATTTCATTACCTCCTTTCTAGCAAATGTATTGATTTCTGTTTTGCGGTTTTATAACACAATTTCAAGGCTGTTGTGGGCTTAATGAGCCGTGTTCTTATGATGTTTAAAAAGATTGGAAGCTATTGTTGAAATAAATATTATGGATCATCCCCTCCCGAGGCCGCCCCCCCTCTCTCCCTGCTCCCGCCTCCCTCCGCGCCGCCCCCATCCCCATCCCCACCCGCCCCCTTCCCGTCCCGGGCCCGGGAGGAGCCGCCGGCGGAAAGCAGGGGGCTGCAGCCCCGCGGCCTTTTGTGGCCCAGATCAAAGGACCCGAGCGCCACAAAGGCGGCCCCACTCGGGCCGCGCGGCCACACACAGCCGCACCTGCAGCGCGGCCAAATGTCATTGTCGCTTCTGCGGGGCGAGCGCGGGGGACGCACCTCCGAGGCGGCAGATGACTCTAATAACGCTTGATGGGAATTGATGGGGAGGGAGCCGCGCGGTGCCCAGGGCTTTTTATTAGCTGCCCCGACTTCTCGAGACCGAGCCCGAGCGCCTGCACCTGTGGACCCCCTTCCTCTCCGCCTTTATGGAAGTTGACAGATTTTATTAACTTTAAGGAAGAACTTTCCAGCGTGCGGAGGGCCGCAGTTTATTTTGTATTCATGCGAAACGGAAACCGAAAAAGCCATGTTTACATATTTACCGGCCCCAGTGACCTCCCTCTGGGACTCCATAAGTCACGCTCCAGATTAATTTTGTCATAAAATTAACTAGTGTGCTAGGCGATCTTGGGAGTTGGGGGGCTGTCGTTGGATGTGTGGATTTTTTTTTCAATGGGAGAACACTATATTCAATTATCTAATATCTCCGAGGAACCCCCCAAAGACTCTCTAAATCGAGCAGAAATTGGAATTCTTTTGCGAAGCGTTTGCTCCTGGGGAGAACACATTTGCAAGCAACCCAAGTAGCCTTCCCTCTCAGCAAGGTTTCCCAAATCTTTCTGATAAACTAGAAACAAAGGCAAGGACCAGAAGCATCTTCAAACTTTGAGAGAGTGACTTTTTTCACAGGTTTTGGGGGATGACAGTAGGGGCTTCGTGCCTGTCTTGTGCTCAGACATGGGAGGCAAAGCCCCAGCACATGGGAAAGAAAACATGTAGGTTTTAGTAAAATGATATACATGGTTACATAATTTTATTGTGGTTTTATATAACTTCTAGGCTCGCTGTAAGAATTCTCCCAAAGAGGGACACAGTATGAAGATTCTGTTTGTAGCCCTGGTTGTCCCTTGCTCACAGGATATTTTTAGGTTTTATGTCTCATGACAAATGGAAGTCTGAGACTATGAAAATTCATGTTATATTAATGGCCAAGTGTTAGAAGATTCAGCCCCAGAGTCAGCTGGGTATATTGCTTATTAGCTTAAAAGCATAAAGCTTTCTGGAGCTTCCTTTTGTGTGCCAAATAAACTTCCAATGAACCGAGAATCATTTTGCAGGAAACTCTTAAGTTGAGCGATAACAGAAAGTAGTTAACAGAAGATTACACTTTTCATTGGGGCAAACAGATGGGATGCCTGCTTTTCGATTTAATCAGGAGCTGACAGACAGGTAGGACGCCGGCATATTTTAGCTGGAGTCTCTTTCTTTTCAGGAGAGAATGAAACTACTTAATATTCAGTATATCCGTCCCTCTGCCGGGCTCCTCCACCCACCGCGCCTCGTGATCTAGAGATGTCTAACTTTTTTTTCATTTCTGATGACATTACAAAGTACAAAGATCATCTCACTGCAAGTGAATCCATTTATTAACACATCTTTTACTCTATTCTTCCCTTGCAAAAAAAAAAATTTATGAATGTGGAGGTGGAGTGTGTGTGTCTAGAGACATGGTTAAAAAATAAAACAAAGGCTGCTTAAATCACCGGGAGCACACCCGAATCTCCATTTACATAGACACAGACGTAAATAAATGATTTAACAATTTGGGAGTCATGAGTCTCTGACCTCATGCTTTCTCAACTAACCTTTTTAAAAGATTTTGATATCAATTGTTTCTCTTTTTTCTCCCCCAGAAGCATAATACGTGGTAACCTTAGCACACACAATCTGTTTCCACAGAGGAATACAGACAAGTGAGTCAATGGTGGATTTTAATATCGTGGTGTTACTTTACTGGAAACAAAATCTCCCCCCACCCCTTCAAATGCAGGTCCCTTGACACCCCCATCGGAGGAGATCATTTGTTATGGGGAGTTTTTGAGGCAATCAAAATTAATTCACAGTGATCTTTTCACCCAGAACCTCCAGCTTCTAATAATGGTCTTTCTCAACAGGTGTTCATTGTGGTCGTCTGACTTCAAATTGCCAGACTAAAGGTCTTATTCTTTAGTCATTTCTTTTTTAATCTCCAACTTGTAATTTACTAATCTGTAGCAGCTGCCAAGAAGGGCCCAGCTGCTTACCAAGAGGGGACGTGTAGCCCCGAGGAGGAGGCGAGGGCAGGAGAACTTCACCTCCGGACAACCGGGGGAAGAAATGGAAATTCACGGCCTGGAGAGAGGGCACAGCCAGACGGACTGGTCCTGATGTGGTCTCAGAAGTACCTTCCTCTGAAGTTGGCCTAAAATTTTTAGTGATGATCTGATTGGTGACATCAGACCCCTTCAGGAGAGCCCTCAGAAAATGCCTGGGTCTTGCACAAGTGAGAAGGGATTTTATCAGCAGCAAGAAGCACCACCAGAAAAACACCAGACTGAAGGAAAGGATTTTAAAAACTTGCATTTTTTTTTTCAGTGTGGTCAGTTTAACCAGCCCCGGCTAAGGTTCTGTCTTTGTCAGCTTTCAAATCTGCCTCCTTTTAAGGTAACTCCAGAGTGAGATGGGAGGAATTAGGTTTTACTGCAGAGATTCTTGGACTTTATGGCTCATCAGAATTGAGCTGGGTGAGCGTGTGAGAAAGGATGAGAACAGACTCCAGATTTCCAGATTGCTAGGACTGTGGGCCCTGGAGAGTCTTATATACTTGGTTGGCATGGAGCCTGGGGATGTGCATTTTAACAAGCATCATAAGGTTCTGATCCTGGGGGCCTTGAATCCCTTTTATCACAGTTAGTTGTTCCACTTGCCTCAGTAATCCCATCTCTACAATGGGTTTCCCCTCTGTGCTTCTTTAATCACGTGGTTTTTCCCACAGAATGCAGTGAGGGCTGGTACATTTGGGGGTGGTTTGGGGCACTGTTCCAGGTAAGGGGAGATTTTCTTCCTAAGGAGATGACATCTGCACAGTAGAGGGTGGACAGCTTCATGAAGAGGAAACCACCTTTGCCAGGCAATAAATCTTGGCCTCCTGTTTGTTTGTTGCGAACGATGTCTGCTTGTTGATTAGCTCTGGGGTGATATCTGAGAGAACATGGCCCACGCAGAGTCTTGCACAAAGCCTGGCACTAAAGGCAGATCCCACCCTGACCTTGGGGAATGGTGGCCCACCAATGCAGGCTTCTGCCTTGTCATAACCTAGAAGTCAACTTTCTGCAAGGGGTCTGAAAGGAGAGAGGGTGACGTTCGGTTTCCTGTATGCCCCAAGACTCACAGAAAGAAAGTATGGATTTCTTTGGTATGTGCTGGAAGGAATAGACACGGACCCAGGCAGCTTCCCAAACCAGACGTCTCATGAGAGTTCAAAGCGAAGATGGAGCATCTGGAAACACTAGAAAAGCAACACAGAGATCTCATTGTCCTGTTGGCCACCTTTCCCTGGAGGCCAAGCCTCCATGGAATAATCACTATTTGGGAGGCAGGATGTGCCTTTGAACCTGCGTTCGGGAGACAGTCCCTCCTTAGCCTTTTAGCACGGTTGTTCCTTTGTGAAGGTCCCCCTGGATCCGTTCAGACCTTAATTATGGCTGTAAAAACTGTGCAGGGAGCAAAGCTGTGTTGATGTGTGTGTCACACGGTGTCTTCTCGGCAACATTTGTCCACACGTGGAGCAGCAGAGCTGCTCTGAGTGCTGATGGGCATTGATTTTGTAATACATGAGCGACTTCGTTTGTTCTGTTCTCCTGCGCCTCTTTCCTCTGGTGGGGAGCGTGGGAAGGTTTCTTGGGCCCCAAACACTAGGGGACCCCCTCCTGCACCAACAGCCTGCAGAAATCGATTTGCCAGCCTCATGTCTGGATTGCACAAGGCAGCACCCATATATTTCAAGGGAGGGAAGATGCTTGCTAGTCTCTCAAAAAAATGTGCTTTTTTTCCTTAACCTTTGTGAGAACTGGTCTATGGTGGACATTGCTGAAGGGCACTTGAAAGAGATTTCTCAGTGGAAACTGCCATATCGGGTAGATTCTGCAGCCTGCAGGGTTTGGGGACTGACGTGTCTGGAGGGATCGGCTGCTGTCAGCCTGGAGAAGTGGGTAGATGGCCTACTCAGCATGATTTGTCTGTGTATTTATAAATATGTACATGCATATTTTATTGTATCCCAGCTCCATATTTGGAAGGTCTCAGCAAAGATGACCTTCACTGGACAGATGAGGAAGCCAAGGCCCCGAGAGTGGAAAACTTTTGCTCAAGGTAACACAGCAAGTTTGAGGACACATTACTTAAAGGGTAGGAGCCATCTTTTGACCTGCCATTCAGAGACTTTAATCTGTGAAACTATTAAATTCTTATTAGGGAGATGATTATACATTTTTTGATCCACCAATGTTTCCCAAGGACTTGTATTTATATTAGCATTTATTTGAGTCATTCATTCTGTCCCTCAGTAGTTCAACAAATACTATTGAGGATCTAGCCTGAGCCAGGCACATAGGAGCTGGGGTTACAATGATGAGCAAAGCGGATGTGGTTTGTGCTCTCATGGAACTTTTGGTCTCATGCAGAAAATAAACATGAAACAAATAATTACACCTAACTAAGTAATTGTAGTCATGATAAGTGATCCGAAGGGAGTTTGTGGTGTTTTATAGAGACCTGACCAAGAGTCAGAGTAAAGCCAAGTGTATCAGCTAGGTTAGGTTATGTTTTGCTATGTGACAAATAGCCCCCAAACCTCAGGGGTTAACAGAATGTGTTTGTCTCTCCCCCATGTAGATCTGTTCCTTGTGTTCACTCAGGAAATAACTGAGAGAGGTTCTGTCTCAACCTAGCCTCCACAATCATAGGAGGAAGAAATGCATTTCAGGGTTTCTTCCTGGAGGCAACACATGTCACTTCTGGCCACAGCTAACTTGGAGGGTGGGGGGCATTCTCCCTGTGCCCAGAGGAGGAGATCCAGAATGCCTACCAGGAAGGGGTGGGGACAGCTGCTCTGCTTTTTTGCGGGGATCTGAATTGTGCATCAGAGTTGACCAGGGAAAGGTTAACATTATGGTAGTGTTGGGGAGTGGCTAGAAAGTGGCAGCAGCTTCTGTGCAGGCCCTGAGGTAGGAAGCATCCCATTTGAGCCTGTTTGAGCAGCAGAAGGAAGGCCAGATTAGCTAGAACCCAGTGAGCAAAGGGAAAGTGGCTCCCATACCAGCGGGACCCATAGGGAATTAGATGCCAACGGATGATTATTAGTCATACCCAGGGGAGGAGAGGGACCAGGCGGCGTTCACTTTGGCTTCAGTATGAGGGACAAGTGGGTAGAGAGAGAGGCTTCAAGGAGCAGATGCCCGTGCATCATGGCACACCTGCAAGTTGGGTAAATGCCCATTGTATTAGAATGAAACTAGGGGCCAGGGAGATGAGTTGCTCGGCTGGAGATTTGTAGCTGGTAAGTATCTCTGGAACCATGATTCCAAGCCTCTCCTTCAGACTCAGACAGTGCCTGGTCCCCCCTGCCCACGGGGGCCTCCCCACAATGTTGGAAGAGGCTTCCACATCTTGCATCCTCCCTCAGCACCCCGGGGCTGGGCAGTGCTCCCGATGGCAGGACTCACTCACGTTATATCAAATGCAATGTTTAGGCAAAGCAAGCTATTCATATTTCTGATTGCCAAGGAGCTCCTCTGTTTCATGCTTCTGAGAAAACTTTTAAGAGATGATATTGTATCAACAAGGATGAAATGTTGGGAACATCAAAGAGAACGTTTAGAAATGGCTGCTGGAAAAAGCAGGGATGCTTTTTCCAGGCTGAGCCCCCATCTCCCAATTAGCATACAAAAACATTTTTAAAGGCATAACCTTTGCTAATAAAATGCTATAATCTCAATAAGACAGTTCAGCAGGGGAATTATTAGATATTAATTCATGCCTAGTTGCACTGACAGCTCTCGGCCGTCAATGCTAGCCTAATAGCCCACTAGGTGAGAATTAATATGCCATAATTCACGCTCTGTCATGCGTTATTGCTTAAATAAGATACATGAAGAATAACCTATTCTGGCAAAATAACTGGGATTCTCAGAGTTCTCCTGGCCAAGTTATAAATAGTGATGTTAGGATCCAGAAATCTTTTTTTTTGTATTACTAAATTTGAAATAAATTGCATATATGTATCCCCATCTGTAATTACTGTGAACATTTTTCTTAAGTACTAACATTAAGTTCAGTCATATTCCATGTTTTAAAATTGGACTTAAGCAAGATCACATAATTTTCTGGTGACCAAAATAGAAGTTTCTTTCCTCCATATATAATTGTACCTGGCGCTCTGGCATGGGATAACTCATACAGATGATGGCTTAAGAAAGGCGAGATGGCCTGACTTAGAGGGGTACCAAATAGAAACCGTGGGGTGCGAGGATATTTTATTCATGTTTATGAAGAGTTTGTGCTTCCCTGGACAATTATAGGTAGTCATGAATGCCTGTTGTCTTAGACGGGCGTGAAGTAGGAAGCAATCCCTGTCCTCCAGAAGCTTTGAGCCTCATGAAAGGGACGTATTGATGTAGGTGGCAAGTGAACATTCTCCTCATAAGGTAATAGCTAAGAAAATGCCAAGATATGAAAAGGAAGACCACGAGTAAGTTGAGAGAGCTCTGTAGGCAAAGCAGTAGACTCAGAGCTATGAGATGAATCGTTCATAAGTCATTCAGGTGTCTATCATTCATTTATTGAGCACCCTACCCTGAGCCAGTCCCTGGGATGGACACTGAGCATACAAAGAAGTTGGCAGTCTGGTGAGGGAGACGGGCACTCTTAGATAGCCATGATCCCCTCTGACAAAAATAAAAACCAGTGTAACACGAGGGAGTAGTGCCTTTCTCAGACTAGCAGTGGTGAGTTGATCAAGGAAAGCTTTCCAGAATAGGTGACACCTGAGATGAGTCTTAAAGGCTGTGTAAGAATTAGCCAGATAAAGTATTGGGAGTGAGGGACAAGGGTGAGTATAAAGGAGATGGCAACAGATGTAAACAGAGGTGAAGCAGGAGGAAAGGGGACAGGACACAACCATTGAAGGAGTGACACAGCCATTGAGGACAGGACAAACGTTAGAACCAAGATGGCGGAAGGCTCGACTTCCAGTAGACCTTGAGCCTCACGGCACACCCATAGGCGCCCTGGCAGTTCCCCGGCTGACCATAAAAGGTCAAAAAGTGGGCGGGGGTCGTTTCCTGGAAACCTTGGCCCCTTCCCCAAAGTAGCTGGAATAAACCTCCTACTCATTAGCATATGGAATTACCCAGCCCATAAAACCTAACAACTTCACATCTCACGGTCACTTTCTTTCCTTCTGAGACGGCCCGCACTCTGTCTATGGAGTGCATATCTACTTCTACTTTAAATTAAACACCCCACGCCTCTCGGCTTCTCTCCCTCTCACCTTTCTGAGATGGCCCACATTCTGCCTATGGAGTGCGTGCCTCCTAAGCCGTTTTCCCTCACTCTCTGTGAAGTGTGTCTCTCTCTAAATAACCTTACTTTCGCTTTACTATGCCTTGCTCTTGAATTCTTTCCTATGTGAGGCAAGAACCTATTCTCCCTCAACAGAGGCAGGAAGGTGGAAGGTCTTGCAGTCCACAGTGAGGGGCTTGTATGTCGCCCGGACATGACTGAGACCCAGCCATTGGAGTGATCTGTGAGGACTGGATCTGGGCAGAGGAGTCGGGGAGCAGGGAGCCTGGGTAGGAAGCTGCTGTCTGGGTCCAGGAAAGAGGATGAAAGCCGGGACTAGAGCAGAGGGAGTGAGAGTGGAGATCAGGCAGTTAGGTGTAGAGCAGGAATGTGTAGAGACCAAAGGGAAGGGGATACGTTTAGTTTGGGGCATGATGCATTTGAGGTCCTAAGCTCATTAGGGGAGACTGGGCTGAAGGTCAGGACTCGGGGCTCATCCCCATGTAAACCTAGAACATTCAGGCTGAAAAGGTTATTTAAGACTGTCTCACCCATCCTCCCACCCATTTTAAAGATGGGGAAACTGAGTTCCAGAAGGAGAAAGGACCTTGTCACCATCCCACCGGGTCTCCGGAATCCTTTTCCAGATTGATTACTTCCTTTCAATGGAAAATTTTCCATTTTAATTGCCAGATAAGAGAACTGACTGTGAAAGCAGGGGAGAGATATCATAAGTGGAGTCAGGGCTTAAACGATGTTTTCCAAACTTTAGTCATTTTCAAATTTCCTCATGATCAGTTAATCACTATTTTAATTAACTCCTCTATTTTTAATAAACTTATTTAAAAGAGAAAGCTTGTATCACTTCCATACGTGGAAGGTGACCTTCTTTCTCCTATAAAAAGAAACAAATCTGAAAATGAACATGGTAAAAAATAAAGCAATCATACTGTTCTAACCATATACTGTTGCCTGCCTTTGTTAAACAGAGAGATTTGAACTCTTTGGTTTTTGTAATTCACTGTAATTTGGAGAGGTTCTCCAAAGTTTGGAGAAGTGTTAGAGACATATTTGCACCAATCTAGATTTTTCCTCTTGTCTTTATAAGATTGGAAGATAATTGAAAAGGGAACATTTTTCTCACAATGTGATTCACAGTTAATAGTTAACAAGGCCCTATATCTCCTAAAACAGGTCATACTTTGGGACATCCTGAGCTAGGAAAAAAGGAAATAAAATTTATCACTTCCACAAAGTGATGGGTTGTTTTATTGATTGATTAAAGAAAAAGAATGAGGAAGTGCCGAGTGGCATGCATTTGTTGAAAAACTTTATTAAAGATGTAATCAAACCCATTTTCAAAGAGCTCTTTGTGAGAATGCTTTTGGTTTGCCATTTGGTCCATCTAGCACGATGCCCTGCCTTGCCCCCGCCTCCTGGGCTGGTCACAGGCTCCAGTGAGCGTCACACACCCAAGAGCCGTGACTGTGAGCTGTGCTGGTGCCAGTGAGCTGTCCCTAGAGATGCGCTCACCCTTCCTCGGGGCCACCCCACTGCGGGAAGGAAGCAGGGCACAGCCTCGGGATGATGCCTCCTGGGGAGCCAAGTCTACTCACTTCCTACTGAATCTGGGGCAAACCACGCATCCCCGGCCTCTCAAATATTCTTCTCT